>NW_027071959.1:40000-2440000 GCF_038088225.1 Cyrtonyx montezumae
CCGGGAAGCCTCTCCGACGTGCCCGAGGAGCGCCTGGGGATCAGATGGGCTCCTGCGTGCGGGTGAGGATGAGGTGCAAAAAAAACGAGGCGCCGCCACCACGACCAACGAGCTCGGGGTCCCGGCTCTTCACCGAGCGCCCTGGGACACCCACCACCACCGCTTTTCGTAGCCGCCGGGGACTCCCCCCTGCGCGCATTCGAGGGGCCGGCGGACCGGCCCGTGCCCTTCTGTTTTTTTTTTTTTTCTCTCTCGCCCGCTCGTTTCCTCGCCAGCGTTTGCCCTGGTGCCGCGGGAGCCGGCTACGATCCCTTCTCACTGTCGCCTTCTCCGGCTTTTTTTCGCTCGTGGCCGCAACCCTCAGTTCTCGGAACGGCGGGGACGGGGAGGGGTGACACCGACCAACACCACCGGACCCGATCGAACGAAGAACCGGCGCTTGAGAAAACCGCCGCCGCCGCCAAACTTCCTCGCCAGCCGGCCAAACTCGCCCGTGAGCGCCCGCACATCGCCGTCTCCGGAGCAGAGTACGCACTCTCTCCTATAGACGGACAGGAAAGGCATCCAGAAAAAAGAGTCGCGCAACTCGGGCGCCGACTACCGGCGCCTGCTCGGACACAAGCCGGGCTTTACCTAGACGTAACTGGAGGCACAAAACGACAGCGACGCCTCTGGGACCTCCGGAGCAACAGCGCCACCACCCCCCCCACCCAGGCCGCGAAGACCAAGAGAACCTGACGCCGGGTAGACCTAGCCGCAGACGGCAAGCCGACCCGGCAGCGCCCTCTAGGCGCCTCCTCGGAGCGCTCGACTCCGTCGGAGCGAGGTAGACGTGGCCGGACGTTGCACGACGACCCCGGAGCGCCCTCTAGGCAACACCGCTTGGTACGCCCATCTCCGTCGAAACCGGGTAGACGTGGCCGCAGACCGCATGCCGCCACGGCTGCGCCCTCTAGGCGCCTCCGCTTGGCACGTCCGACTCCGTCGGAACCGGGTAGACGTGGCCGCAAAACGCAAGCCGCCACGGCAGCGCCCTCTAGACCCCTCGGAACGCTCAGCTCCGTCGGAACCGGGTAGACGTGGCCGGAGACCGCGCGGCGCCCCGGCTGACACCTCCGTCCGCCGGCGCCGCCGCTCGCGACGAGCGACCGCAACGGTCGTAGCCGGGAACGCGGGTCCGGCGTTCCCAAGCGGCACCGGCATCGAGCACCGGACGCAAACGTTCGAGACGGCTTTAGCAGGGTAGACGTGGCCGCCGTTTCCGAGAAGCACGGGCAGAGAGCTCTCGCCGCCGCCGTTCGGGTTAGCGCGGAACGGCTGTTGCCGGGTAGACGTGGCCGGCGTTTTTAAAACGCGCGGTGATCTTTCGCCGCCGCCGTTCGGGTTAGCGCCGAACGGCTGTTGCCGGGTAGACGTGGCCGGCGTTTTTTAAACACACGCGCTGTGATTTCTCGCTGCCGCCGTTCGGGAAGCGCGAGAGGTTCGCCCGGTTCCGGGCACACTTGGCCGGAGACGGCAAGCCACTCGTCCGCGCCATCTCCAAGCCGCCGCGGAGCGCTCGACTCCGTCGGAACCGGGTAGACGTGGCAGGCGACGGCAATCCGCAAACCTATACCGCCCCCTAGACACCTCCACGGAGCGCTCAGCTCCATCGGAGCAGGGTAGACGTGGCCGGACGTTGCACGACGACCCCGGAGCGCCCTCTAGGCAACACCGCTTGGTACGCCCATCTCCGTCGAAACCGGGTAGACGTGGCCGCAAAACGCAAGCCGCCACGGCAGCGCCCTCTAGACCCCTCGGAACGCTCAGCTCCGTCGGAACCGGGTAGACGTGGCCGGAGACCGCGCGGCGCCCCGGCTGACACCTCCGTCCGCCGGCGCCGCCGCTCGCGACGAGCGACCGCAACGGCCGTAGCCGGGAACGCGGGTCCGGCGTTCCCAAGCGGCACCGGCATCGAGCACCGGACGCAAACGTTCGAGACGGCTTTAGCAGGGTAGACGTGGCCGCCGTTTCCGAGAAGCACGGGCAGAGAGCTCTCGCCGCCGCCGTTCGGGTTAGCGCGGAACGGCTGTTGCCGGGTAGACGTGGCCGGCGTTTTTTAAAACGCGCGGTGATCTTTCGCCGCCGCCGTTCGGTTTAGCGCGGAACGGCTGTAGCCGGGTAGACGTGGCCGGCGTTTTTTAAACACACGCGCTGTGATTTCTCGCCGCCACCGTTCGGGAAGCGCGAGAGGTTCTCCCGGTTCCTAGCACAACTTGACCGGAGACGGCAAGCCACTCGTCCGCGCCATCTCCAAGCCGCCGCGGAGCTCTCGACACCGTCGGAGCCGGGTAGACCTGGCTGGACACTGCACGACAACCACGTAGCGCCCTCTAGGCATCTCCCGTTTTTTACGCACTCCCTCGAAACCGGGTAGACGTGGCCGGAGACCGCAAGCCGCCCCGGCAGCGCCCTCTAGGCGCCTCCGCTTGGCACGTCCAACTCCCTCGAAACCGGGTAGACGTGGTCGGAAACCGCAAGCCGCCCCGGCAGCGCCCTCTAGGCGCCACCGCTCGGAGCGCTCGACTCCGTCGGAGCGAGGTAGACGTGGCCGGACGTTGCACGACGACCCCGGAGCGCCCTCTAGGCAACACCGCTTGGAACGCACATCTCCGTCGAAACCGGGTAGACGTGGCCGCAGACCGCAAGCCGCCACGGCTGCGCCCTCTAGGCGCCTCCGCTTGGCACGTCCGATTCCATCGAAATCGGGTAGACGTGGCCGCAGACCGCAAGCCGCCACGGCTGCGCCCTCTAGGCGCCTCCGCTTGGCACGTCCGACTCCGTCGGAACCGGGTAGACGTGGCCGCAAAACGCAAGCCGCCACGGCAGCGCCCTCTAGACCCCTCGGAACGCTCAGCTCCGTCGGAACCGGGTAGACGTGGCCGGAGACCGCGCGGCGCCCCGGCTGACACCTCCGTCCGCCGGCGCCGCCGCTCGCGACGAGCGACAGCAACGGTCGTAGCCGGGAACGCGGGTCCGGCGTTCCCAAGCGGCACCGGCATCGAGCACCGGACGCAAACGTTCGAGACGGCTTTAGCAGGGTAGACGTGGCCGCCGTTTCCGAGAAGCACGGGCAGAGAGCTCTCGCCGCCGCCGTTCGGGTTAGCGCGGAACGGCTGTTGCCGGGTAGACGTGGCCGGCGTTTTTAAAACGCGCGGTGATCTTTCGCCGCCGCCGTTCGGGTTAGCGCCGAACGGCTGTTGCCGGGTAGACGTGGCCGGCGTTTTTTAAACACACGCGCTGTGATTTCTCGCTGCCGCCGTTCGGGAAGCGCGAGAGGTTCGCCCGGTTCCGGGCACACTTGGCCGGAGACGGCAAGCCACTCGTCCGCGCCATCTCCAAGCCGCCGCGGAGCGCTCGACTCCGTCGGAACCGGGTAGACGTGGCAGGCGACGGCAATCCGCAAACCTATACCGCCCCCTAGACACCTCCACGGAGCGCTCAGCTCCATCGGAGCAGGGTAGACGTGGCCGGACGTTGCACGACGACCCCGGAGCGCCCTCTAGGCAACACCGCTTGGTACGCCCATCTCCGTCGAAACCGGGTAGACGTGGCCGCAAAACGCAAGCCGCCACGGCAGCGCCCTCTAGACCCCTCGGAACGCTCAGCTCCGTCGGAACCGGGTAGACGTGGCCGGAGACCGCGCGGCGCCCCGGCTGACACCTCCGTCCGCCGGCGCCGCCGCTCGCGACGAGCGACCGCAACGGCCGTAGCCGGGAACGCGGGTCCGGCGTTCCCAAGCGGCACCGGCATCGAGCACCGGACGCAAACGTTCGAGACGGCTTTAGCAGGGTAGACGTGGCCGCCGTTTCCGAGAAGCACGGGCAGAGAGCTCTCGCCGCCGCCGTTCGGGTTAGCGCGGAACGGCTGTTGCCGGGTAGACGTGGCCGGCGTTTTTTAAAACGCGCGGTGATCTTTCGCCGCCGCCGTTCGGTTTAGCGCGGAACGGCTGTAGCCGGGTAGACGTGGCCGGCGTTTTTTAAACACACGCGCTGTGATTTCTCGCCGCCACCGTTCGGGAAGCGCGAGAGGTTCTCCCGGTTCCTAGCACAACTTGACCGGAGACGGCAAGCCACTCGTCCGCGCCATCTCCAAGCCGCCGCGGAGCTCTCGACACCGTCGGAGCCGGGTAGACCTGGCTGGACACTGCACGACAACCACGTAGCGCCCTCTAGGCATCTCCCGTTTTTTACGCACTCCCTCGAAACCGGGTAGACGTGGCCGGAGACCGCAAGCCGCCCCGGCAGCGCCCTCTAGGCGCCTCCGCTTGGCACGTCCAACTCCCTCGAAACCGGGTAGACGTGGTCGGAAACCGCAAGCCGCCCCGGCAGCGCCCTCTAGGCGCCACCGCTCGGAGCGCTCGACTCCGTCGGAGCGAGGTAGACGTGGCCGGACGTTGCACGACGACCCCGGAGCGCCCTCTAGGCAACACCGCTTGGAACGCACATCTCCGTCGAAACCGGGTAGACGTGGCCGCAGACCGCAAGCCGCCACGGCTGCGCCCTCTAGGCGCCTCCGCTTGGCACGTCCGATTCCGTCGAAACCGGGTAGACGTGGCCGCAGACCGCAAGCCGCCACGGCTGCGCCCTCTAGGCGCCTCCGCTTGGCACGTCCGACTCCGTCGGAACCGGGTAGACGTGGCCGCAAAACGCAAGCCGCCACGGCAGCGCCCTCTAGACCCCTCGGAACGCTCAGCTCCGTCGGAACCGGGTAGACGTGGCCGGAGACCGCGCGGCGCCCCGGCTGACACCTCCGTCCGCCGGCGCCGCCGCTCGCGACGAGCGACCGCAACGGCCGTAGCCGGGAACGCGGGTCCGGCGTTCCCAAGCGGCACCGGCATCGAGCACCGGACGCAAACGTTCGAGACGGCTTTAGCAGGGTAGACGTGGCCGCCGTTTCCGAGAAGCACGGGCAGAGAGCTCTCGCCGCCGCCGTTCGGGTTAGCGCGGAACGGCTGTTGCCGGGTAGACGTGGCCGGCGTTTTTTAAAACGCGCGGTGATCTTTCGCCGCCGCCGTTCGGTTTAGCGCGGAACGGCTGTAGCCGGGTAGACGTGGCCGGCGTTTTTTAAACACACGCGCTGTGATTTCTCGCCGCCACCGTTCGGGAAGCGCGAGAGGTTCTCCCGGTTCCTAGCACAACTTGACCGGAGACGGCAAGCCACTCGTCCGCGCCATCTCCAAGCCGCCGCGGAGCTCTCGACACCGTCGGAGCCGGGTAGACCTGGCTGGACACTGCACGACAACCACGTAGCGCCCTCTAGGCAACACCGCTTGGTACGCCCATCTCCGTCGAAACCGGGTAGACGTGGCCGGAGACCGCAAGCCGCCCCGGCAGCGCCCTCTAGGCGCCTCCGCTTGGCACGTCCAACTCCCTCGAAACCGGGTAGACGTGGTCGGAGGCCGCAAGCCGCCCCGGCAGCGCCCTCTAGGCGCCACCGCTCGGAGCGCTCGACTCCGTCGGAGCGAGGTAGACGTGGCCGGACGTTGCACGACGACCCCGGAGCGCCCTCTAGGCAACACCGCTTGGAACGCACATCTCCGTCGAAACCGGGTAGACGTGGCCGCAGACCGCAAGCCGCCACGGCTGCGCCCTCTAGGCGCCTCCGCTTGGCACGTCCGATTCCGTCGGAACCGGGTAGACGTGGCCGCAAAACGCAAGCCGCCACGGCAGCGCCCTCTAGACCCCTCGGAACGCTCAGCTCCGTCGGAACCGGGTAGACGTGGCCGGAGACCGCGCGGCGCCCCGGCTGACACCTCCGTCCGCCGGCGCCGCCGCTCGCGACGAGCGACCGCAACGGCCGTAGCCGGGAACGCGGGTCCGGCGTTCCCAAGCGGCACCGGCATCGAGCACCGGACGCAAACGTTCGAGACGGCTTTAGCAGGGTAGACGTGGCCGCCGTTTCCGAGAAGCACGGGCAGAGAGCTCTCGCCGCCGCCGTTCGGGTTAGCGCGGAACGGCTGTTGCCGGGTAGACGTGGCCGGCGTTTTTTAAACACACGCGCTGTGATTTCTCGCTGCCGCCGTTCGGGAAGCGCGAGAGGTTCGCCCGGTTCCGGGCACACTTGGCCGGAGACGGCAAGCCACTCGTCCGCGCCATCTCCAAGCCGCCGCGGAGCTCTCGACTCCGTCGGAACCGGGTAGACGTGGCAGGCGACGGCAATCCGCAAACCTATACCGCCCCCTAGACACCTCCACGGAGCGCTCAGCTCCATCGGAGCAGGGTAGACGTGGCCGGACGTTGCACGACGACCCCGGAGCGCCCTCTAGGCAACACCGCTTGGTACGCCCATCTCCGTCGAAACCGGGTAGAGTTGGCCGCAAAACGCAAGCCGCCACGGCAGCGCCCTCTAGACCCCTCGGAACGCTCAGCTCCGTCGGAACCGGGTAGACGTGGCCGGAGACCGCGCGGCGCCCCGGCTGACACCTCCGTCCGCCGGCGCCGCCGCTCGCGACGAGCGACAGCAACGGTCGTAGCCGGGAACGCGGGTCCGGCGTTCCCAAGCGGCACCGGCATCGAGCACCGGACGCAAACGTTCGAGACGGCTTTAGCAGGGTAGACGTGGCCGCCGTTTCCGAGAAGCACGGGCAGAGAGCTCTCGCCGCCGCCGTTCGGGTTAGCGCGGAACGGCTGTTGCCGGGTAGACGTGGCCGGCGTTTTGAAAACGCGCGGTGATCTTTCGCCGCCGCCGTTCGGGTTAGCGCCGAACGGCTGTTGCCGGGTAGACGTGGCCGGCGTTTTTTAAACACACGCGCTGTGATTTCTCGCTGCCGCCGTTCGGGAAGCGCGAGAGGTTCGCCCGGTTCCGGGCACACTTGGCCGGAGACGGCAAGCCACTCGTCCGCGCCATCTCCAAGCCGCCGCGGAGCTCTCGACTCCGTCGGAACCGGGTAGACGTGGCAGGCGACGGCAATCCGCAAACCTATAGCGCCCCCTAGACACCTCCACGGAGCGCTCAGCTCCATCGGAGCAGGGTAGACGTGGCCGGACGTTGCACGACGACCCCGGAGCGCCCTCTAGGCAACACCGCTTGGTACGCCCATCTCCGTCGAAACCGGGTAGAGTTGGCCGCAAAACGCAAGCCGCCACGGCAGCGCCCTCTAGACCCCTCGGAACGCTCAGCTCCGTCGGAACCGGGTAGACGTGGCCGGAGACCGCGCGGCGCCCCGGCTGACACCTCCGTCCGCCGGCGCCGCCGCTCGCGACGAGCGACTGCAACGGCCGTAGCCGGGAACGCGGGTCCGGCGTTCCCAAGCGGCACCGGCATCGAGCACCGGACGCAAACGTTCGAGACGGCTATAGCAGGGTAGACGTGGCCGCCGTTTCCGAGAAGCACGGGCAGAGAGCTCTCGCCGCCGCCGTTCGGGTTAGCGCGGAACGGCTGTTGCCGGGTAGACGTGGCCGGCGTTTTTTAAACACACGCGCTGTGATTTCTCGCCGCCACCGTTCGGGAAGCGCGAGAGGTTCTCCCGGTTCCTAGCACAACTTGACCGGAGACGGCAAGCCACTCGTCCGCGCCATCTCCAAGCCGCCGCGGAGCTCTCGACACCGTCGGAGCTGGGTAGACCTGGCTGGACACTGCACGACAACCACGTAGCGCCCTCTAGGCATCTCCCGTTTTTTACGCACTCCCTCGAAACCGGGTAGACGTGGCAGGAGACCGCAAGCCGCCCCGGCAGCGCCCTCTAGGCGCCTCCGCTTGGCACGTCCAACTCCCTCGAAACCGGGTAGACGTGGCCGGAGGCCGCAAGCCGCCCCGGCAGCGCCCTCTAGGCGCCACCGCTCGGAGCGCTCGACTCCGTCGGAGCGAGGTAGACGTGGCCGGACGTTGCACGACGACCCCGGAGCGCCCTCTAGGCAACACCGCTTGGAACGCCATCTCCGTCGAAACCGGGTAGACGTGGCCGCAGACCGCAAGCCGCCACGGCTGCGCCCTCTAGGCGCCTCCGCTTGGCACGTCCGACTCCGTCGGAACCGGGTAGACGTGGCCGCAAAACGCAAGCCGCCACGGCAGCGCCCTCTAGACCCCTCGGAACGCTCAGCTCCGTCGGAACCGGGTAGACGTGGCCGAAGACCGCGCGGCGCCCCGGCTGACGCCTCCGTCCGCCGGCGCCGCCGCTCGCGACGAGCGACTGCAACGGCCGTAGCCGGGAACGCGGGTCCGGCGTTCCCAACCGGCACCGGCATCGAGCACCGGACGCAAACGTTCGAGACGGCTTTAGCAGGGTAGACGTGGCCGCCGTTTCCGAGAAGCACGGGCAGAGAGCTCTCGCCGCCGCCGTTCGGGTTAGCGCGGAACGGCTGTTGCCGGGTAGACGTGGCCGGCGTTTTGAAAACGCGCGGTGATCTTTCGCCGCCGCCGTTCGGTTTAGCGCGGAACGGCTGTAGCCGGGTAGACGTGGCCGGCGTTTTTTAAACACACGCGCTGTGATTTCTCGCTGCCACCGTTCGGGAAGCGCGAGAGGTTCGCCCGGTTCCGGGTACACTTGGCTGAAGACGGCAAGCCACTCGTCCGCGCCATCTCCAAGCCGCCTCGGAGCTCTCGACACCGTCGGAGCTGGGTAGACCTGGCTGGACATTGCACGACAACCACGTAGCGCCCTCTAGGCATCTCCCGTTTTTTACGCACTCCCTCGAAACCGGGTAGACGTGGTCGGAGGCCGCAAGCCGCCCCGGCAGCGCCCTCTAGGCGCCTCCGCTTGGCACGTCCAACTCCCTCGAAACCGGGTAGACGTGGCCGGAGGCCGCAAGCCGCCCCGGCAGCGCCCTCTAGGCGCCTCCACGGAGCGCTCGACTCCGTCGGAGCGAGGTAGACGTGGCCGGACGTTGCACCACGATTCCGGGGCGCCCTCTAGGCAACACCGCTTAGTACGCCCAGCTCCGTCGTAACCAGGTAGATGTGGCTGCAAAACGCGAGCCGCCCCGGGAGCGCCCTCTAGACCCCATGCTCGGAACGCTCAGCTTCGTCGGAGCAGGGTAGACGTGGCCGAACATTGCACGACGACCCCGGAGCGCCCTCTAGGCGCCTCCACTTGGCAAGCTCAGCTCCCTCGGAACCGGGTAGACGTGGCCAGAGATCGCACGGCTCCCCGGCTGACACCTCTATCCGTTGTCGCTTCCTCTCGCGACGTGCGACCGGATCGTCCGTGGCCGAGAACGCGGGTCGGGTCCGGCGTCCCCAAGCGGCACCGGCATGGAGCCATCCGAGCTGGGCAGACCTGGCCCTGGGAATACCAAACTCGCCGGCAGCGGACTCTTGCCGCTGACGTACGGGACACGCGGTTCGCCGCAGGACCGGACCGACCCGGCGAGCCACCCTGTGTACACACGGGAACCTACGCCGATGCGGAGCTTTCGGGTGCGTGTGCGCCGGGTAGACCTGTCCGGAGATCGCGAGCCCCCGCCGGCAGCGCCCTCTGGCCGCCGCTGCGGAGCGCGCGAGTCGGGCGGGGCCGGCAGGGGCCGGGCGGAGCCCTCCCGACATTCCCGAGTATGAACCGGAAGCGACCGTCCGCCATCTTGTCGGCGGTCGCGTGGCGCGGTCGGGCGGCGGAGCGCCCGTTGCGTGTCGGCATCGCTCTCCCGTTGTTTCCTTTGACTCCCGACGCGGTCCTAGGTCGGGTATTTGAGACCTAAGCCGCACCGGGCTCGCGGCGGGTGCTGCGGAGGGACCCGGGCAGAGCGGGCGGACGGGCCGAGGTAAGCCGTACGCGCTTGAAAGGGGCCAAGCGGCGGGAGCTCGGGGTCGGTCACGGCCGCTCCGGGCCACCACACGGGCTCGGGGAGGAGCGGGCGGAAAAGCGCCTGACGGGGCGGGACCTCGACCTCCCGGAAGAACCGGGCGGCCGGGGAGATGGGTCAGTGCCCCAAGCGGGAAAAAAACGGAAAATCGGGTAAGCGAGGCGCTACTGGCGTGCAGACGTGCAGCCCCTCTCCCGCCCCCAAAAGGATCCTTATGGGTCTCTATGGGAAACTGCGGGTGGCTGTGTGGGCACAATGGGGTTCCTGTGGATCTCTGTGGAGCACTAAGGGGTCTCTAAGGCTCTACCGAGTCTGTGTGGAGCACTATGCGGCAGAATGTTCTCTTTATGGGGTCCCTATGGAGCTCTGTGGGGAACAGTGTTAATTCTAGGGTCCCTGTGGCTCGCTATGGGGCACTGTGGGGTCCCTTTTGCTCTCCATGGGGCACTAAGGGGTCTCTGTAAGGCTCAATAGGGTGTCTGGGGGACCCTGGGTCCCAGTGTGTCCTTATGGGGCTCTATGGATTTGGATGGGGCACTATGGGGTCTTAAGGAGGTATCTGTGGAATCGGTATTTTTTTAGGGGGGGGGAACTCTATAGGGATGTGTGGGGCATCTGTGGGGCTGTCATGGTTTTATGATTTTTGGTACTGGTATTCCACATCATAACATCATGTAGTGCATTTAGAGTTAAAGAGTTAATGCTCCAGCTCCGTGGATCATCGATAGTTCCAGGTATACCTGTCTCAGAAGAGAAGAAGAACTCCATTCCCCAGAGGACTTTGCGATGCTTTGCGTTCTTACGTGTTTACGCTCAGAGGGAAAGATAAAAACTGTCTGCCGTCACGGGACACTCTCTTTCCTTTGGGATCGACTCAGCAGTGGGTGCTCGCTGCCGTCCACCTTCAGCGTTAGCGTAAGGCCTTCGGTTTATCGGACACTCTCTCTTGCTCATTTTATTTGATTTATTAGCTTTAATTCCAATTATATTGTATTATATTGTGTTATTTTGCTTTTCCGATATCTTATTTAGTAAATTAGCTTTCCTCCTCAGATCGTTGCCGCTGTTTTGTTTCTAGGCCCATCTCCCTTTTCCCTTTCCCCCTTCCCCTTTCCTGGGGCGTGGGTCCGTGGGTCCCCCGCACCAATCGTCACGGAACCGGGCCGAACCTGCCCGTAAACCGTTGACAGGGGCAGATGTTGGGAAGGATCTGGTCCAGCTACAGGGCGGCTGTGGGACGTCTGTGGGGCACAGGTGAGGAGGACGAGAATCTCAGCGGCCTCGTCCGGTGGGAGACCGCCCGTAAAGTCTCGGTGCCCCTCCTGCGCCGGTTTGTTTCTTTCTTCATCTCTCCTCTCGCTCTATGTTTCCTTTTCACCAGGTGCCTGGGTGACTCTCAAGGCAGTTGAACTTCCAGGACTTGAGACCTAAGCCACACAGAGAGGGGCCTGGTGAATGCCCTTCCGCCAGTAAATCTGCTGCCGCTGTGCCATGACAGACCCACCTCACACAACCCCCCTTGAGCTGAAGGGTGCTACGGAGGGACCTGGGCAGAGCAGGTGGATGGGCTGAGTCAAAGCCGTACATGCTTGAAAGGGGGGACCAAGCGGCGGGCGCTCGTGGTCGGTCACAGCCACCCCAGGCCACCACACAGGCAGGAAAAGCAGGCGGAAAAGCGCCTGATGGGGTGGGACCTTGGTGTGCCCCCTGACAGCTGTCCGAGCAGGAGCCAGCAGCGTGCCCAGGCAGCTGAGCAGGGTCTATGGGTCCCTGTGGTGCACTAAGGGGCTGCTGTAAGGCTCTATGGGTCCCAGTGTGTCTCTGTGGAGCCTCTATGGGGCTCAGTGGAGTACTAAGGGGTCTCTGTGGGTTTTGATGGGGCACTATGGGCTTTTAATGGGGACAGGTTTTTTTGGGGGGGGAGAACTCTATAGGGATGCGTGAAGCATCTGTGGGGTGGATGTGGGGAGCGATCTGGGGCAGCTCTGGTTCAAGTATGGGGCACAGGTGATACGGGGCTGATGTGGGACCCTGCACTGAATCTATGGGGGAAACAGTGGGGTATTGACAAACCCCATGGGGCAGCCATGGGGCTGATGGTGTTATCTGCCTTGCCCCTCTGCCCTACCCCACTGCCTTACAAAAAAGAATAAAAAAAAAAAGCCCCAAAACAACCAAAGGAAGGGCAGCCCAAAGGAAGGACAGCAGGCCAGGGCGGGTCCACGGTGAGGGGGACGGGGAGCAAGGTGGAAAAACCCCACAGCTCGCTCAAGCGAGCGAAGTCCCGGTGAGCAGAAAAAAGGACGGACAGAAGGAAGGACGGACGGGCAGCTGACAAGACAACAGATCTCAGTGAAGGAACAAAGGGAGGGAGGGAGGAAGAATATTGGGGAGGAAAAAATCAAAAGCAATTGGCCGACGGATCTGGGGTGGAGGTTCAGAAAAAGCTGGCTGCCGAGTCTGGCTGGAGCGTTGTGACTGGGAGAAAAAAAAAAAGAAATGGGATTTAGGTGCACAATACAAACATACGTACGTACATACCTAAATACGTATATAAGTTATATAAAAATAAAGAGGCAGCCCTCCTGACCAACCACTCCCCCCCCAATGAAAAAAAAAAATCGGCCAGAAATTGAAATATATATATATATATATATATATATATATATATATATATACGAAGAAAACAAAAAGATGAAAAAGTATTTTTGTCTTAAGACAAAAAAACAAAGAAAGTATTCATTATTCAATAATTAATTCAATAATTATTCATTTTAATTAAAAAAAACCAAACAAACCGCCTTTCACCACTACCACCAACCCCTTCCCCCCAAAAAAAACACAAAAGCACTTAAAATAAAAGTAATAAAAAGTTCGGTAAAAACATGACACAGACGTCGGGCGGGGTGGATCTGTGGGAGGTAAGGTTGGAGGAGGGGGGTGGGGGTGTTAAGGGTGGGAGAGAGGGAGGCAGAGGGAGAGAGACACCGATCCCAGCATGGCTGCCTCATCACGTCTACCCTGCTGAAGAAGGAATCTTCGGCCGGACGAAAATAATTAAGAAGTAAAAATAAAAACAATCACGGATAAATAAATGAAAAAAAAAAACACGGGGCCGAGGGGACTGGGAGGGGGAAGCGAGCGGGCCGACAGGTCTACCCGTCTGCCCGCGGCCCGCCAGCCAGCCCGCCCTCGTGGAAGGCGCTGCAGCGGTGGGCGGGGAGAAGGATGGGGGGCAGGGGGCGCGATCGCAGTGACATAAATAGTTAAAATATATATCGATAGGAAAAAGAAAATAATCGAACGATGTTATATTTTTGTAATAAAAAATTTTACTTTTGAGAGACATATGAAAAAGAATTTCAACAGGTGAAATAGAAATAAAAAATAATTTAAAAAAATTAAATATTTTTTTGAAACAAAAACAAATAAAAAATGAAAAAAAATATTTTTTGGGAAATAAATTTTAAAAATGAAAAAACTAAATTTGAGAATTCATAAGTTTTCTTTTACAAAGGTATTTGTGAATATACATTTGAAAATGGAAAGAAATTTAAATTGTGAAAAATATATAAATAATTAAAAAGGAATAAAATTACTGCAAAAAAAGAAAAATAGTAAAAAAATATAATTTAAAAACAGTCACGAAATAAAAATAATTTATAATATATTATTTCGTGAAATTAATACATAAAAATAAAGAAGTAATTAGAAATGGAAAAGTAAATAATTAAAAATTGAACAATGAGAAAAAATAAATTGTTAACTAAGTAATGAAAAAATAATTTAAAAGAGCTACAATTAAATAATTAAAATTGATTAAAGAATTGAATAGTTATATATTTGGAAATGAATAAATGATAACTAATTAAAAAATAAAAATTTAAAAACAAATACAATTAAAAACGGATTAAAAGTAAATAATTAAGAAAGAGAATGATTTAAAAAGTTAAATACTTTGATATAAAGAGCAGAAATAAAAAATACAAAAATAATTTTCTTTTACTGAAATAATGATGAAAAGTGAAAAATATTAACTAAAAATTTTTAAAGATTTTTTTTCGAAATTTTGTGAAGATAAAAAATAATTAAAAAGAACAAATGGCAAATAAATAAGAAATATAATGATGAAAAAATAAATACATATTTTTTTCGAAATAAATAAATAAATAAATAACTGTTGCCGCAAAAAAAGTTAAAGAAATAATGAAATGTTAGCTAGAAAAAAATATATATGCTGCACCCCTGGAGGCAGGCAGCTCTCGCGGCAGACTCCACAAGTAGGGGGGCGGGGGCTCTGGAAGAGAATATTACATGGTAGATAGATAGACAGACAGACAGACAGATAGATAAGGAAAGAAGAAAGGAAACAGGAAAGGAGAAGGGAAATTGAAAGGGGAGGGAAAGGGAAAGAAAGAAAAGAAAAAGTCGGCCAGGTCAACCCCCTGGCTCTGGGCAGAAAAGGCCGCCGGGAAGCTCGGCCCGCCAGGTCTACCCCCAGCTGTGCCGGAGGGAAGGAAGCGGTGCACCCCGCCGGTTCGGCCGCCCGACCTCCCCGTTCGCGCCGCGCGGCGCGAGATCTGAGGCGGCGGCGGGAGACGAACCCCAAGGAAGGGGGCGCGCCCGGAGACGGGATGCGGGGCGCCTCACGCCGGTTAGACCAGGGGGCGGACGCCGCCCGGCGGGCTCGAGAGGCCGGGGGGGAGGCGCGCCGCCGCGTCTTCTCTCACACCCCGCGCCCTTTCCCGGCGGCCGGCCGACCGCCCCCCGGCCCCGCACCCTCGCGGAACGCGCCGCGGGCAGCCCGAGTCTTTAAACCTCCGCCCGGCTCTGCGGCCGGGGTGGTGGTGGGGGGGGAAAGGGAACGCGGCCAGGGGCCGGTCCTGCCCCCACACCAACCCCCCCTCCTCCCCCCCACCCCCCCACGACGCGCAGGCGACGCACGGAAACCTTTTCAAGAGCTAGGCTACGTTTGCCACCTGTTTAGAGTAGAGGTAAGGAAAATAATCATAACCCTTGAAATCTCCTTCAAAAATGTATTTACAATGACATTTACTATTGTATTTCCATCAAAAAACTCGCAGTGAAACTTAACTTCTAATCATGTCTTCACAATGATATTATAAACTCACAGCAGAACGTGGAAATTCAATTAATGAGTTCAGAAAACAGTATGTATTAAAGAAGAACAAGTACAGAATGGGGAAAGCACCCCTCGGGTAAGGCTTTAGCACCTGTTAACTGCTGTGCTTCACTGCAGAAAAGGAGTCAATGCCCAAAGGAGTGAGCAGCACTGGGAAGAAATGTAAACGGAACCATCTTTCAAGATAAACTTGAAGGTGCTGGAAAGCACTCAGAAGAGGCCCCTCAGTCATGTAGCCCTCTGTGGGGTAAATAACTCCCAGGGATGGTACTCCGCAAAGAGATAGTATAACCTCAAACTATGAGAAAGATTTGCATTCTGAAGGTCAGATCACAGCTCCGAAGGGCCTCAGGGAGATGCATCATAACTCTCATTAAGGGAAAGCCAACTCTTTTCCAGCTTCACAGACTGCATTGCCCACATCTGCAGGTACTGCAGAGGGTGACGGACACATGCCTGAGTAGATGTTCCTATACTCTGAAAGAGCTCTGGCTGCAGAGGATCTAACAGCCGTGAGGGCTGTTTCTGGGTGGGGGCTTGCTCTGAAGAAGGTGTCCACGATAAAGGCAGTTATATGTTTTCTTCTGAGAAACTCTTCCCCTCAAAAGATTAAGCTATTACTTTTCTCTCATTCCCCGATCATATCTCTCATGCCTGCAGACTTTTCACCTGGAAAGTGTTTCCTCATCTTTTTCCTGTTTCAACATACAGACACCAGCTCAGATGCAATGCATTCCTATTTGTTGATCAGAACCCATCCTGTTAGCAGGCACTGTGTAGGTGCCTGTTCATTTTTGCAAGTGAGAGAGGGAACACAAGAGAATCTCAATTGGTTCAGCAAGGAAAATACACGCTCATAAGAACAAGAGAGACTGAAAGCATTTTAGGACTCTCAGCTGTGTGCTCAAACATGATATATGATGTTCTGTTTCTCACTTTACATCTTTACACTCCCCTGGAAGCAGAAAATAGGAAACACAGCAGAAAATCCCAGTATTGGTCTTCCTTGTGGAAATTCCCCTTTGGTGCAGAGTAGCTGTGAGCTCTTTGCCCCTGGGCAGCTTCCTGGGCAGGCTGAGTGCTGAGCCTGGCAGGCGGCAGAGTCCCTACCCCGGCACGCAGCCCCTTGGGGCACAGCATTGACCCTGCTCTGCACGACAGCCCTGGGCACCCGGCTGCACAGCCTGCAGCCGTCCTGGGACAAGTGTGGCTGGGCAAGGCTGGGATGCTGGGGGAAGTTTTCTGCTGTGTGCCTTGCTTTCATTAGAGACAATCTTCTCCTGAGGGAAGGCCATTTGTAGCACCCATCTTTGTATATGAATGTGCACTTCTAGGAGCTGGTTTGGAAGGTGCTGAAAACTTTTGTTCCCAATGCTCAGCATGTGGTACAGCACAGGGAGCTGGAGATGGCAGGCTCGGGTGCTGAGAGCACTGTGAGGAACAGGAGTTGTCCAGGAATGGCACTTGGTATCTACAGGGAGACAGTGGCTTTGCACAGGAAAATACAGAGGACTTTACAATTGGTGGGAGCTGATTTCAGCCCCCTCGTATCAGAAGGATAGTCCTGACTAGATAAGGCCAAAGTGGAAGTTAGAAGAGGTGCTGGGGGCAGGAGGGGGGAGTTAAGGCTTTCATTTCATTACCTGAATTCCAAACAGCCTGAGCCAAACGCGTTGCCTCTCATTCAGATGGAGACCTCAGCAACCTGAGGCAGTCTGTGCTCAGCACTGCAGGACTGCTCCTTGTCATGACAGATCCATCATGCTCAGCCCAGACTGCCCTGCTCTCACACCGAGGGCTGGGGATGGCCCACAGCGTGGCTCACCGACTGCCTCCTTTCTGTGCATCTTTTTGCTTTTGTTTTTTTTCCTTAAAGGAAAATGTAACAAATAGCATTCCCAAATGAAGAAACTAACTCTTCTACCTGGTAATTCCTGGTAACTTGGCTCACAGTGCTTTTTTTATTATTATTATTTTTAACTCTTTCTTTCTGACTGCCAGACTTATGTCTGGAACATGTAACAACTCTTCTAGACAGAAGCTTAAAACATCAGCTTTGCACAATAACATAGGACCATAAGGTGCTGTTACTGAAACAGCCCTAGGCAAGGCTACAAGACTAAAAGAAGCTGAAGACAGGTCAGCTACTAGAAGCAGATCTTATTTATGATTCAAAGTAACCATGAAACCTCTGCTTAAATAAAAGAAACAACCCCACATCTGATGTAAGCACCCTTTAACTTTCACAGCTGTGTCCTAACTGCAGGACCTCCAGCTTTTTTTTAAAACATCAGAGATTCTGAAGTTCTTTAGCCACTCAGAACGGGAATAGCCTTGCTATTTATCAGTGAGCATTTATAAATCCTATATCTCTAGTATAGCTTGCAATCCCTGTCTAATGAAATGGATGTGCTTTATAAGGCGGGGTTGTAGTTAGTCCTGGGAAGTCTGGGAGGCTGCATGGGGTGGGTGCCTGGCTTTTCTTACAGTACAGAAAGCTTTTAAATTCTGAGGACAGTGGTATTGGTGTATTACAGAGTGCACTGGCCTTCTGTCCCTACTTCTAACTGAATGCTGCTATCAGCTACACTTGTGGTACAGGAGGGAATACTGTTTCACAGCGCACACATAGCACACAACTATTCTGCATGTGCCACGACTTTGCAGGGATCCCCTTGCCAACACAGAACTGAAAGGTTACAGCGAGCTGTGTCCTGCGGCCTTCAGCTTAAGGTCAGTAGGAGCACTAGCTGCTCCAAAAGCTGCAGGACCTGGCCTGGGGCAGATAGCTGGCAGTGCAGCTCACTCAGACATAGCAGCCCTCAGGGCTGTGCTCTGATGCTGCAGCAGGGAAGCCCTCAGCTGGAGCAGAGGTTATTCCCTGTTGAAGAAACTTACAGTCTGCAGCCTAACATGCAATAGTATGTCCCAGATTTAGTGAACCCTCCAGGAAAAGTGGCTTCATTGCCTACAGTGAGAGACTTACCTTGCCAAGGGCTGTGAGAATTGTTCCTGCGGTGAGCTCACAGCCTGCTTATGTGCCACACAGCCTGAAAGCTCTCTTCCTTCTCTTCTCTCCCCTTCACGGGCAGTTCAAGTCCCTAGCCCTGCTGTGTGCTGCACGAGTGCTGCTCCTGGGCACAGCTGTCTCTCTGCAGCACTGCCCACTCATAGAAGCTCCATGTGTCCCAGGTGCCCCACACAGCTCAGCAGCAGGGGATGTGATTTCTTCTTCCCAGTCATCTCCCCTGAGATGTCCTGGGGATTCCAGGGCTGACAGCTCCTGAAAGGCAGCAGGATCATCACTGCAATACATACTTTCAAGTCAGATCAGTTAATCACCACATGTCCACTGGATTCCAGGAGCATGGTTGGACACGTCTGCACATGAGTGAAGCAGATGTCCAATCTGGAAACCTCTGCTCGTGGCATGTATGACTAAGGGGACAGATCAGGACAGGGAGGGGTTGGCTTCCCTTATACAGCCCAGTGATGCAGCTCAGGCAGTGCAGACATAACATTACACAATCATAGAATGGTTCAGGTTGGAGGGGACTTTACAGATCACCTAGTTCTGGCCTCTAACCACAGGCAGATTTGTAAACCATTAGATCAGGTTCCCAAGGATCCCATCCAACCTGGCTTTGAATCTCTCCAAGTTTGGATGGTGCTTACAGAAATTTGTCCTATTACTATCAGATACTCTCATCCTAACTCTAGGGTTAGGCACCTCATCCACTGATGGAAACCCTGGGGTTGAAATTGGATTAAGTTCCCCACTGGACTCTGGCACTCAGGAATCCTCTTAGTTGAGTTCAGATGTGTACAATGAGGTGTCTGCTTGTGATCCCCACATCCAATCCTTGGTCTTTATTCAGCAGTAACTCAGTCGCTCACACACTACTCAGTGATGATGAAGGTGCATGGGGTGCTGGGGTGCTGTGTGCTAGTGCTTGCAAACTGTGGTGGAAAATCTCTGAGATAGACACCTCCTTCCTGAGCATCAGTTGGAGCCAGAAGGAGGTATGCTTGGCCATCCTAAATGCCACCAGAACCCTGTGCCTTTTGCACCTATCCCCATGGAGCATGTAGTGTTATTCCGCTGACCAAATGGATGAGCTCACAAAAGAAGAGCCGGATCTTCCTCTCTGCTCCATCTGTGGCATACTGTGGAGTTGAAGGCATTACAAAGCTATGACGCATCTCCATTCTTTCTGTGATGACACTTGAGCTTGCTCTGGGCTCTCATTTTAAAGGCATCAGAAGAAGCCTAAGGATATGTCTGTTCCCAGTTGACAGGAAGGTAGCAAAAAAGGTTGTTCCAGTTCTAAAGAAGAGCAAGAAAGAAGACCCCAGCAATTAAGGACCTGTCAGTGTCACTTCAGTGCCAGATAAAATTATGGTTAAAGTGATGTAGAGAGTTATTGAAAAACAGTTGCTTTTGGTCACAGCCAACTCTGGTTCACGAGGGGAAGATCTTGTTTAACTTCATGTCCTTTGGTGACACGGTCACCCATGTAGTTGATCAAGGGAAGCCAGTTGATGTTATATGTTAGGATTTCAGTAGAGCATTTGTTTCTCACGTTATCCTTCTAGAAAAATGGTCTGGCATATGGAGAGATAGAAATGCACTGTGATGGGTGAGCGTTTGGCTGAAGGGTCAGTAAAATAACCCAGTGGGTTATTGTAAATGGGGTTCCATCAGCTTGGCAAGTGGTCACTAACAGGGATTCGCAGGGCTGTGTTTTAGAGCCACTTCTCTTTAATGTTTTCATCACCGGCTTACATGAAGAACTAGAAGATGTTTTCAGGAAATTTTCTGATGATTTTGGATCGGGTGGAGCTGTTGACTCCACTGAAGGTGCATAGGCCTTGCAGAGAGATGTGGATGACTTAGAGAACTAGCCAATCACAAACCACTTGAAGTGAAACAAGAACAAGTGCCTGATTCTGCAGCTGCGTAGGGGCAACCCTGGCTGTACTCACGGAGTAGGGTATGGGACAGGATATTCTAGGATTCTGTGATAGTGGATATGAGCACGGTGATGTTGGAGTCACTGTGCTGTCTCAGTGCACAGAAGCTCAGTGACAAGAGCCATGTGACAAGAGACTTGGTGGTATGGACATCAGTGATGTCAGAATTACTGAGTTGTTGCAGTGGTCTGTATTACAGTGATGCCAGAGTCACTGGGCTGTCACAGCAGGCAGGAGTGTGTTGATGTTGGAGTTACAGCACAGAGATGCCAGAGTCACAGTGCTGTGAAGGAGAGATAAGGAGTGATGACACATCAATACAGACTGAGGGCTGATCTGCAGGAAAGGAGCTCTGCACATGAATTAGCATCAAACATGCCAAACTCTCCCAGTGAGGTTGTGGTGCCTCCACCTTGAGCCTGAGAGATCTGAAGTTCAAAGATTCATTGTGCTTGACTACTTGTTCAGACTGGGCCCTTCTCACATCCAAATCCTGTGATGAGGCACATTGCCCATGTGGGACTTGGTCCTCACAACATCTTGCACCCCACGAAGAGAGCTGCTGTTCCCTTGACTTTCACTTGATATCACACAAACCTCCATCCCTATGCCACAGGAAGGTCCCTGAGCCAACATGAGGGACAGGATCTCCCTTCCAATGCTCTGGGGATCAGGGCTCGGCCTTTCTGCTTCGTGAGATAACAAAGGGTTTTCTCAGCATCACAGCCATGATCACAGTCCCTTTGTCAGCCTGTAACCATGACTTCCAATGATCTGCTCCAACAAGTCCCTGGAGAGGCTGTGTTGATAATGGCCCTCCGTGGGGCCTATTCTTACTCCAAAGTCACTGCTACTTCTGACTTTAACTTCTTGAGCTCTTTCTGCTAACTTCTCTCTGCAATGGATGTTGGACTCAGCAGCAAATTTCCCCTGGGGCCCATTTCAGTCCAAGAGCCCTCGTGTGCCCTGTGCCTTCCTATCATCTTCTTCAAGTGTTCAGAACTTGTACAGCACGTTGGAGAAGTGTCTGGAGAGAGTCTAAAGATGAAGAGGCTCATGAACATCTAACAGGCCAAATTGTTTACTTAATTACAGTCTGGCTTCAAAAAGAATTTGGAGCAGCACTCAGCAATGGATGTTGATCCAGGATGTTCCCGAATTAATTTGTTCTGACACTGTGCAGACAAACATCCTCCTTGACTTTCCCACCCCATTTCTACTCACATTGGCCCCATGGGAAATGCATGACTTTTCCTCTGAAGTCACCCTCTCAGTGTTAAACCTCCTCTGCACGGACTCCACCTTGCTTTCCTTAGAGAACCAGCTGCACATGGACAAAGAAAGATTTATTTTTTTTGTGAACAAACAGAAAGAGACACGATGCAATTGAATGAATAGTAAAACAGTCTTCAACTGCATGCCATGTCCAAGCTGCATCTCATAAAGCTTGTCTTTCACAGGGAACATTTGTATAAGAAATGAGTTAGACAGAGATAGGAAGGGATAGATATAAATACAGTTAAGGAGTTGTCAAAAGAGTTCATTTGACTTTGGATAGATGGATGGAGCAAGTTCCAAACTCCCTGATGGTCACGAAGCAGCCAGGGAATTGGGAGGTATCTGAGTGAAGACCGAGCGAGGGATGGGGGAAATCTGGAGAGCAGTGGGAAGAGCATGTGTCCAGATGACCTGCTGAAAACATGCCCTGACTTGTGGTCATTTATTTTTTTATTCTCTTTTGCAATGTTACTGACATTAGCATCTTTCAGATTTATAGCTTCAAAAAGGAAAGAAGATCCATTTGTGTCTTGCACAGAGCCTGGTGCCCCCAAAACATCCTGCCCAGAACTGCCCGTGGTAGCCCTCAGGGTTTGCACTGACTGAGTCACACTGTGTACCGATCTCTTTTCATTTCCTCAGATCTTGTTTTAGATGGTCACATGCAGCACAGGATGCTTCATGCCCTGTAAACATCTGCTCTCTTCCCATCAGCAGTCAGCCATAGGGTCCCATGATAAGCCAGGCTGGAAGAGAACCTGGGGGATGTCTGCAGCCCAACCTGTCAGAAAGAGGGACACACCAAGTTGTTCAGAATTTGCACCTGATGAATTTTCCAAGCCTCCATGGGCAGAGACTGCAGAGCCTCATTGGATGACATGCACCAATTCTTGTATCAGCTGGTGGTGAAAAATGTGCTTTTCTGAAGCACAGGCCAAAACTCTTTTATCTCCCAACACACACCATGGGGAAGGGCTTGGCTTTGTGCTCTCCATCACGTCCTCCAGGTTCTGGCAGGCTGCAGTGAGATCCCCTTCAGCCTTCCCTTCTCCAGGCTGGACAGGCCCAGGTCCCTCAGCCTCTCCTCACGCGTGAAGTGTTCAAACCCAGTCCTCTTGTTTGAGCCTTCCCAACCCCAGTTCAGCTTGCTGACATCTTTCTTGTGTCGAGCCTCTGAAATGACTAGGCACTACTCTGCGTATTGCTTTCTCTCCTTCCAACCCAAAGCCATTCAAGGTTTCTGTGATTTCTGTCAGTCTCTTCCAACTCTGGATCCTGTTTCCTTAGGTGCTCGGTGTTCACCTCTTCTTGCATCAGCATTTCCCAACTGTTTCTGGCATTTAGGATACCAAGATGTCCAATCCAACTGATAAACAGTGAGATCAGGAAGGAAATGAGTATCAGTGATTTTTCCATGTCCTGTCTCACCAGGTTCCTTGCCCCATTCTACTGTCGGCCCACAGTCTCCCTAGCCTTCCTTTTCTTGCTTACACATTTCTTTAAGCTCTCTCTCCCTTTGATATGCCTGGACACGTTCAATTGCAGTGGAACTCTAGCTTTGCTAAACTCATCTCAGCAGGAACACTGGGAAAAATCTCTGCATTGCTCTGTTTGGGTTTGATCAGGGCGATCTTTCCCATTCCTGCAGGACTTCTGACATTGCTGCTTGGCTTTCTCTTCCTTGGAATGGACTTTTTCTTCTTGGAAGTTCTGATCCTTAGGTAGATAAGACCTTTTTTGACCCCATTCCCCTCAGAGATTTACCTTGCCTTCCGGTATTCCACAGACACTTGAAGAATCCAAGCTGTGTTCCGCTGAAGCCCAAAGTTGTGAGCTTCTCTTTTGCCCTCCCTACAGACACCTGAGCTCCACCATGCCATGGCTACTGCAGCCCAGGATGCCTTTGACCTTCACATTCCTCACAAACCCTCCTTGCTGGTGAGTATGAGATCCAGCAGAGCACCTCTTCTCTTTAGTTCCTCTTTGGCTTGGTCATGAAGCTGTCAGCCGTGCTCTCCAGGGATCTTCTGGATGGCTTATGCCCTGCTGTGCTGTCTCTCCAGAAGATGCTGGAGTGAGTATAGCCCCTGACTGTGACAAGGGCCTCAAAATGTGGGGCTCCTGTTTGTCTTTTTAGGTCCCCTTCCTCTTGTTCTTCCTGATCAGGAAACCAGTAACAGGCACTGCTGGTCTCCTCTTTAAGCCATTTCCATCAGTTCACAGTGGGATCCTCTCCAGGCAGAGCACAGTGTGCTCTCATATAGAGAGCAGTAGTAGTCCTTGACCACCCCCTGTGAAGAGTCCTTATCCCTCTTTTTCATCGCTTCACAGGTGGGAACCATCCTGCCATGTTTCGGTGATCCAAGAAGAACCTAAGTCTGCAAATGCAAAAAAGATTTCTAGCTCAAGGAGTTCATATTTTCGGTGTTCTCCTTAGTTTAAAGACACTTTAGAAAGCTTTCCATTCCCAAAGCATCACTGGATGTATCCTGGCTGGATCCTGTGTCTACACAATGGTAGTGGTGCTCAGAAGGTGGCACGCGAGCAACAGAGCCATTGTGGGGCTTGGAGCTGTCCAGCCAGCACCAACACTCCTAGGGCATGGCTTTCCTGAAGGTGCTGTGCTGCATTTTGCCAGCTGACTGTGGGTGTGCTGGAGACCCGAGGGAACTGCCATTCAAAAGAGAGCCCAGAACAAACTCAGGTGTCATCATTGAAGGAGCGTAGGTGTGTCCTAGCTTTGTAATGCCTTGAACTCCAGAATATGGCACAGATGGAGCAGAGACAATGACCTGGCTCTTACGCTGAGCTCATCCATTCGGTCAGCGGTATAACTCGGCATGCTCCAAGGGGACAGGTGAAAAATGATACTCTCAGGTGTCCTAAAATCAGAGCTCTGGTGTCATTTAGGATGGCCAAGAATACTCCCATTCACATTTGGCCCCCAGATAATGCTCAGAAAGGAGGTGGCTATCTCTGAGGTTGTCTACCGCAGCTTGCAGGCAGTGTTGCCCACATCTAGGAGCACCCCAAGCACCTTGTTCATCAGCAATTGTCTGTAAGTGAGCAAGTGACTCTCCTGAAATTTTTACACACGGACGGTAGTGAGGCTCTGGAACAGACTGCCCAAGGAGGTGGTGGATGCCCCAACCATGGAGGCATTCAAGGCCATGTTGGATGGGTTGTTGGACAACATGATCTGGGGGTTGGCAACGCTGCCCACGGCAGGGGGGTTGGGAGTGAGTGACTTTAATGTCCCTTCCAACCTAAGCCATTCTGTGTTTCCATTATGTGTGATTCTGTGATGATCCAGAAGCCTTTCAGAAGCTGTTGGCCATGGAGACTCATGGACATCTCCAGGGAGATGGGGAGAAGAAAATCACATCCTCTCCCGCTGAGTTGGGCTGGTCCCCTGCGACACAAGGAGCTCATACAAGCGGGCAGAGCTGCAGAGAAACAGCTGTGCCCGGGAGCAGCTCCTGTGCACCACGTATTAATGCTGGGGGCATGATCTGCAGGTGATAGGGGGAGAAGAGAGAAAGGAGAGGGAACTTACAGGATGTGTGGGATGTGAGCAGGCTGTGAGCTCACTGGAGCAGCATTACTCACAGCCTTAAACACAGTAAGTCTCTCGCTGCAGGCAATGCAGCTGCTTTTCCTGGAGGGATCAGTAAATCGGGGATATCTCATGGCAGCTCAGGCTGCAATCGCTCTGTGTTTCTTTCTCATGGAAAAAGACCTGCTCCATCTGAGGGCTTCCCTGCTGCAACTTCAGAACACAGCCCTGAGGGCTGCGTGTCCCACGACGGCTGCAGGCTGTGCTGCTGGGGTTGCAGTCGGGTGCCCAGGGCTGTCGTGCAGAGCAGGGTCCCTGCTGTGCCCCAGGGGCTGTGCCGGGGCAGGGACTCTGCCGCCTGCCAGGCTCAGCACTCAGCCTGCCCGGGGAGCTGCCCAGGGTGCTGTGGGGAGACGTGTGGGCAGGGCAGGGGACTTCTGCTGCCACAGCTGCTGTCTGGGGCAGGGCATCACAGCTCCACTGCACCCCAGAATGTTTCCAAGGGTTTTTTGCAAGAGGAGAGACAAGGCAGGAATTTTCCATTTGCTGTTCTTAGGGAAGGGAAAAGGGTTGGATTCAGGAATCTGAAAGGAGCTGGGAAATAGCAACACGTCTCCGAGAATCCTGCATTGCTCCTTTCTCAATCTGCCGTTCTGTGAACAGTCTCCTAAGATGCTTTCAGCCTTCCCTCTCCCTTGTCATTTACAGCAGACATGAACACGTGCTTACCCTGCCAACAGGACACTTTATCAAAGGCAAACCTAATTGCACAGAGTTTGGATTGAGAGCTCTGAGAGTAGACGTGGTAAAGGTATGGGATGTGGAAACTGACTGTCTCTGAGGATGGTCTTGATTTGTCATTGTCTTCTGAACTCCTAACAGCAACTCCACGCCCAGGAACAGCAGAGCAGATGCCCAACAGCAGCTCCATCAGCGAGTTCCTCCTGCTGGTGTTGACAGACATGCGGCAGCTGCAGCTCCTGCACTTCTGGCTCTTCCTGGGCATCTACCTGGCTGCCCTCCTGGGCAACGGCCTCATCAGCACAGCCGTAGCCTGCGACCAGCGCCTGCACACCCCCATGGACTTCTTCCTCCTCAACCTAGCCCTCCTCGACCTGGGCTGCATCTCCACCACTCTGCCCAAATCCATGACCAATGCCCTCTGGGACACCAGGGCCATCTCCTACGCAGGATGTGCTGCACAGATATTTTTCTTTTTTTTTTTTGTTTTCAGCACAGTATTCCCTTCTCACAGTCATGGCCTATGACCGCTTTGTTGCCATCTGCAAGCCCCTGCACTACAGGACCCTCCTGGGCAGCAGAGCTTGTGCCACCATGGCTGAAGCTGCCTGAGGCACTGGGTTTTTCTTTTCCCAGCTGCACACTGCCAATACATTTTCTATACCACTTTGCCTGGGCAATGTTCTGGACCTTTTTTTTTTTTTTGTGTGTGTGTGTGTGAAATTCCACAGATCCTCAAGCTCTCATGCTCGCAATCAGACTACCTCAGGGAAACTGGATTTACTGTGGTAAGTGTTCTTGCCATATTTGGGTGCTTTGTATTCATAGTGCTGTCCTACGTGCACATTTTCAGGGCCGCGCTGAGGATGCCCTCTAAGCAAGGCCGGCAAAAAGCCTTCTCCATGTGCCTCCCTCACCTGGCCGTGGTTTCCCTGTGTGGGCACGGACTTCTTTGCCTACCTGAATCCCCCTTCCCTGTTCTCCCCATCCCTGAACCTGGTGGTGTCATTTTTGTACTCAGTAGCGCCTCCAACACTGAACCCCCTCATCTACAGCATGAGGAACCACGAACTCAAGGATGCAGTGGGGAAAATGATGGCAAGGACACATTTCAGCAGGGATTAACTTCTCATCTTTCTCTACAACTGACTCACTGTTGTTCCTGTAGGAGGCTCATATTACGCATTTTCACCTTTAAAATGCTTATTTATTTCTATTAATTGATACTTTTTTTTTCTGTTCATATATATGTGTGAGTGCACAATTTATATTATTGGTTATTATGTTCCTAAACATGCGTTTGGATTCTGTCTGCTTCTACTGAGGCATCACGCTGCTCTCTATCTCCTGAAGCCCATATGAATTCTGGGTCAGTGCTGACTCTCACACAGCCTCTGTTCTTATCTCTGTATCTATAGAGAAATGAGATGCCAGCAGGCACTGTGGTGATACAGGCTGGATTAGCAAAAGGGATGCACGTTTTAGCCTACGGACCAATATATTAGTTCATCAAAAGGAATCCAATTGTGCTCATCCTGAAACTTTTTCTTGGGTTGCTCTGGTTTCGCTTAGGACGGCCAAGAATACTCCCATTTAATCTCTGTCGAAACCGGGTAGACGTCACCGCAGACCGCAAGCCTCCCCAGCAGCGCCCTCTTGACGCCTCCTCGGATCGCTCAGCTCTGTCGGAGTAGGGTAGACGTGGCCGAACATTGCACGACGACCCTGGGGCGCCCTCTAGGCGCCTCAGCTTAGCACGCTCAGCTCCGTGGAAACCGGGTAGACGTGGCCGAAGATCGCACGGCGCCCCGGCTGCCACCTCCGTCTTTGGCCGCCGCCGCTCGCGACGAGAGACCGAGTCGTCCGTAGCCGGGAAGACGTTTCCGGCGTTCCCTAGCGGCACCAGCATCGAGACACGGACGCCACCGTTCGAGACGCGCGAGACGGCTGTTGTGTAGACCTGGCCGGCATTTCGAGACGCAATGTGCAGCGACCTCTTCCCGCCGCCATTAGGGAAGCGAGCGACGGATGTAGCCGGGTAGACGTGGCCGGCATTTTTAAAACGCGCTGTGATTTCTCACCACCGAGAAGCGCGTTTCTCCCCCCTGGCTGGGTGGCAGGGGCTATTGTGGCTGGTAGGTGTCATACTCCAATATAAAGGAGGGAGAGGAGGTTCTTTATATGTATATGTATACCCGATGGCGAGATTAAGACACAACAGATCAAATGTTAGCCCAACCAGTTTATTACAAATACTAGTTGCTTAGGGATATGGGGAAGGGAACGTGGGCAATAGAAAAGAGATGAAAAGCAAGAAGACTTGGCAGAAAGCAAGAGAGATATCATCACCACCATGGATCCAGCGAGGTTCGTGGTAGGCCCGTTGATCTCAGGAACTTGTCTGGTCACCACAG
Organism: Cyrtonyx montezumae; assembly: GCF_038088225.1. Classification (NCBI taxonomy): domain Eukaryota; kingdom Metazoa; phylum Chordata; class Aves; order Galliformes; family Odontophoridae; genus Cyrtonyx; species Cyrtonyx montezumae. Next base: position 67,886 of record NW_027071959.1, read on the forward strand.
GGGATGGGAGATGGCAGCAAGCAGGCCTCAGGGTCCATCCTAAGTCTCTTTGGGAGTTCTCCTCAAAGATTTTTACTTTGGGAGTTCTTCTCCAAAGTTCATTTCTGAAAGTTCTTCTCCCTCCCAAAATCCTTAGTTCAGTGAAGGCCTTTTATCCCTCATTTCTCAGGCGTTTATTTGTGTCACATATCTGGCCCTACAGATAAGCCAGCAGCAGATGTCACCTTCATTGCCATGCAGGAGCATTGTCTTTGTGGTGGTCAGCTTCTCCAATCCGTACCCCCACGGAAAAGACTATTTGCACCTATTTCTGCTTATCTTTACAACCATAAGCAGAGACAATGGCACCATAACACCCATCCAGATAACCGGCAGTTATCAGTCAGAGTCTTGTCACCAGAAAAGGCCTTATGAAGCAAACTTTGAGACAAAGAAAAACAGTTTCTGTCTTTCACACCACCCGTGGCTCAAAGATTGCTTGAAACTTATGCGCAAACATCTGTCCAGGGTGTTGAGGGAAAGAAAAAAAAAAAAAACAAGCAGAAGGAAAAAGAGTTGTGGGGGGAGTAAGGAGGAATTAAATGTTACAAAATTGCTGTAACAGATTTCTCGGGCTTAGTTACAAATGTTACTCTGATCTGTTGGATTTGTCCATCATTAGTTGAAGCAGTTACAATGTGCATTGAAGATACTGAATAAGTTGAATATAACAAGGAATCATTCAAGGAATAGACAGAAGGTTTGCAACAACACACAATAGTTAAAATAGAATACATTTCACCTATGAGCCACCCGGAGGCCAGGGAAAATAAAAACGATTCGAGTCCAGGCCTTTCCAAGTTTGGACAGCAACATGGGCAATTTTCCATATACCCTGGGCAATTTGTTAAACAGCTTTACCATTTCCATCGATTTTAGACAACAACTAGAGTTATTCTCTTTGCCACAAACAACCTATTCCTTAACAACATACCAAGCACTAACTGGTTTTGTAATGCCATTATCAGTACTTGTTGCATTGGTGATTTTATTTCTCAGAAAGTATATCTAGTCTAATTCAACAATACGTGGATTTGCCATGTAATGTTTTCAAAGATCATAGATGGAACAAACATGTTTTCTAATAGGCTGAGTGAAGGTATAACTTCACCACACTGCAATACTGCATGTTGCTTCAAGGTTAAATATGAACAGAATTGTCATTTAAGCATCTCAAAAGTGACTGAAATGCTGAGAAAGATATATACCAGTTTTGCAAGTTCAAGTATTGTTATTGTCCATAGAACTTTCACGGGATAGTGTGTTTAGGATATCCCATAATATAAAACATTAGAGAAACACACACAGAAACATCACAGAAACATACACCTTACTTAACAAAACATAAACACTTTCCAACAACCATGTTTTGGATGGAACTCCTGGACTGGTGTTACAATAAACATCATAATGGGTTTCTTTTTGTGGCCACATCTGACCAACATTAGATGGGTCCCTTGGTTCATTTCCAAATTTATCAGGAAGTTGGAAACACCATAGCAGAGTTACATGCAAATCATAATCAGTTTGATAAAAAGAGGTGGAAGAAGGGATCAAAAGGAATGGCATTACTGTGCAGGGAGTAGCCAGTAAGCCAGCAAAACCTGTGAAAACTCAAACCCAAGTGTGACGCACCTAAAGACAACACCCACACCCACAACAACCTGAAACACGATACTATGCAACCCAAATACAATGTAATACAGTGTAATCAAGAGGTATAGTCAGCGTTCTAGTACGATCAAATCTTGAGCATTTGTCCCAAAACACAAATGATTAAAGTCAGCTGTCTGCCTTTCTGTGTCCAGCGGGCGTCTTCTGTAAAACAAAAGAGGACATCGTCTTGCCCTTTTGGGGCTTGTTAATATGGTTAAAATGAGGGAATAATTCTGTGAGTGGTACTTTGGTATTCTTTTCCCAGGCATCCTTAGCCTTCTAAGCGTATTTAACAGGTCGTTTCCTTTTGTTGTAAGTTTTCTAATGTACATCCACCCTCCTCCCCCCTACTCACTTGAGAGGGGTGAGAGCATTAGTTTTCCTGCGGTCCTAGTGCCCATACTGACTCCAAAGTTGGGGACACTTCGAGGTGGAGTGTCACTTCTTTCGGGCTTTTGTTTTGGCCAGCCATTAACTAACTTCTCTAATCTGTCTGTAGGCAATCCATCCATTAGTTCTCGCGGAATGCCCTTCTGCCGGCCCAGCATCCAAAAACTATTACGTTTATGATTTATATTTTGCCCACTTGGTTTCACTGAAAATGAGAACCTTTTAGATCTGTGGGGGTCCCGGTTAGATAGGGGAGGGGTCGAATTGGCCAGTGCACTCCTCACTGCCTTTATCTCAAATTTACTGTTGGAAGAAGTCACTGGTCCATATTTTCTCCCATAGTTAATTAATTCTTGGACAACCTCCCCCCACGTCCATACTTTGCATCCTGACTGCAGACGATTAGGGGTTGCAGCACCTTCTGAAGCTGCCTGAATTCTTTCTCCCTGAGGCATAGCCTGTATTTTTCCTTGTAGTTGTATACCTATAGGTTTTAATGATTCAGGAAGCCCCCTTATTAAAGGAGTCATCCTCTCAGGATCAACAGGCATCATCATAGGTGATTTATGGTGGGGCTGCAGCTGTCTATCATACATCATTTGCAGACAAGCAGCCTTTTGAACACTTTCCACTAACTGATCAACTGTCCCAGTAATGGCAAGGGGGTCTCCTCTTTCTAAAGGGTTAAGACCACCTGCCCAATAGGCAACTCTCTGTGTTAGGGACCAAGGAGCACAATTGTTACCAGTAGTTAAAAATACTCCTGGTCCCCAATAGCTTTCAGCCTCTTTTTCGGTTAAAAGTATCTGGTCTCCACCCGTGAGGCTGACCCTCCATACGCACTCTGTTTCTGATTCTTTAGGAGAGCGGCCAAAATCTCTTTTCAATTTTGCTAGCTCAGTAGCAGAGAAAGGGGTTTCTTTAATGTTCATTTGAGGATCTAAATCCTCACCATTATCGTATGAATACTCAGTTTTTATTAAAGGATGCAACTGAGCTGGGGGAGCTTCTAATTTGTCAATATTTGCCTTTAAACCTTGCAATTCTTCCCTTGGATAAGTTTTCTCTTGAGGTGCACTAGTATCACTAGCATCCTTACCCGTTAACACTTCCCTTAAGACCATTTGCAACAGATCAGAATTATGTTTTTCCCTTTCTAACTGCTTCTCTAGGTTTGCAATTTGATTTTGCAGAGATTTTATCAGCTCCTGACTAACTGATTCCTGCAGTGCTTGTAAAGCTTGGCTCTCTGCTTTAAGCTGCTGGTCGCGGAATTCTATGGCTGCAACCAGAGCTGAACCCAATACCGCACAAATGAATGCCTTCCCTTTCCCAGCTCGGGTACGAGCGTTCTTTTGCAGAACATTAATACAGTCTGAAACACTCTGCAAGTTATGCCAGTTCTGCCATGCCCACTCTACCCCTGTTAACGAGGGTTTGGCACCGTGCTTTTCTAAAAGGTCAAATAACAAATCTTCACCTTTCATTGTGACTACACTGTCACTCATTTTTCAATGTGCAGAAAGATCTACACGGAGAAAGAGAGAGGGAACAGTATCCAAAACTTTGAGTCAAACAAATGCAATTGCTCAAATCACTCCTCTGTTTACTGAGAGGAGTATGCAAAAGTCAAAGAAGATCAAAGAAAATGCAAATACGTAAATCGCTTCTCACTTCCCTGTGAAGCCACAGAGAAAAAAAAAAAAAAAAAAGTCAAACCCCACACCTAAGTTATGAAGAACCCTTACATTTCGAGAATGCACAGTAATCTTCATCTTTGGGATGAGGTTCAATAAGACCAAGTGCCGGGTCCTGCACTTTGGCCACAATAACCCCATGCAATGCTATAGGCTTGGGGCAGAATGGCTTGAAGAATGTAGAGAGGAAAAGGACCTGGCAGTGTTGGTTGATGCTCGGCTTAACATGAGCCGGCAGTGTGCCCAAGTGGTTCACTCTTCTCTGGGTGGAGAACTGGCTGGAGGGCTGTGCCCAGAGGGTAGTGGTTAATGGAGTTAAGTCCAGCTGGCGTCCTGTTACAAGTGGTGTCCCCCAAGGGTCAGTTTTGGGGCCCATCTTGTTTAATATCTTTATTGATAACCTAGACGAGGGGATTGAGTGTACCCTCAGTAAGTTTGAAGATGACACCAAGTTGGGAGGATGTGTCAAACTACCTGAGGGTAGGGAGGCCTTTCAGAGGGATTTGGATAGGCTGAACATCTGGGCTGAGCTCAATGGGATGAGGTTCAATGAGAGCAAGTGCCGGGTCCTGCACTTTGGCCACAATAACCCCATGCAATGCTATAGGCTTGGGGCAGAATGGCTTGAAGAATGTAGAGAGGAAAAGGACCTGGCAGTGTTGGTTGATGCTCAGCTTAACATGAGCCGGCAGTGTGCCCAGGTGGCCAAGAAGGCCAACAGCATCCTGGCCTGTATTAGAAATAGTGTAGCCAGCAGGAGCAGGGAGGTGATCATCCCCCTGTACTCAGCTCTGGTGCGGCTGCACCTCGAGTACTGTGTTCAGTTTTGGGCCCCTCACTACAAGAAGCACATTGAGGCCCTGGAGCGTGATCAGAGAAGGGCAACCAAACTGGGGAGGGGTCTGGAGCACAAGTCTTATGAGGAGCGGCTGAGGCAGCTGGGATTGTTTAGTCTGGAGAAGAGGAGGCTCAGAGGAGACCTTATTGCACTCTACCACTTCCTGAAGGGGGGTTGTGGTGAGGAGAGGGTGGGCCTCTTCTCCCTGATAAATAATGACAGGACAAGAGGGAATGGCCAGAAGTTGCACCGGGGAAGATTTAGATTAGACCTGAGGAAACATTTTTTTTCTGAAAGAGTGGTCAGGCACTGGAATGGCCTGCCTAGGGAGGTGGTTGAGGCACCATCCCTAGTGCTGTTCAAGAAGCGTTTAGATGAGGTGCTAAGGGATTTGATTTAGTACTTGGGTAGGGACAGTGATAGGAGGATGGTTGGACTAGATGATCTTGTAGGTCCCTTCCAACCTTATGAACCTATGAACCTATGAACCTATGAACGGGACTCAAAATTACTTCCCAAGAGGCATACACATAAACAGTTCTAAAGACACAGTTAAGTTTCAATATGCGGAGTGATTCTTCCTGGAGAAGTGCTCACGTCTAAATTATCACAATTATCACTCCTTGCAACTCCAGGAGGCACACACAGGAAAAAAGGTTCAAATTTCACACTTAAAACTCAGTATGCGGAGTGATTCTTTCTGGAGAGGCACTCACATCTAGATTATCAAAAATATCACTCCGGGCAACTCCAGAAGGTACACACATCAACTGTACCTGGAAGGGCAACACTCTCACATCCGGGTATCCTGCCGACTACGCCATTAAAAATGTCACGCTCCAATATAAAGGAGGGAGAGGAGGTTCTTTATATGTATATGTATACCCGATGGCGAGATTAAGACACAACAGATCAAATGTTAGCCCAACCAGTTTATTACAAATACTAGTTGCTTAGGGATATGGGGAAGGGAACGTGGGCAATAGAAAAGAGATGAAAAGCAAGAAGACTTGGCAGAAAGCAAGAGAGATATCATCACCACCATGGATCCAGCGAGGTTCGTGGTAGGCCCGTTGATCTCAGGAACTTGTCTGGTCACCACAGGGGATGGGAGATGGCAGCAAGCAGGCCTCAGGGTCCATCCTAAGTCTCTTTGGGAGTTCTCCTCAAAGATTTTTACTTTGGGAGTTCTTCTCCAAAGTTCATTTCTGAAAGTTCTTCTCCCTCCCAAAATCCTTAGTTCAGTGAAGGCCTTTTATCCCTCATTTCTCAGGCGTTTATTTGTGTGACATATCTGGCCCTACAGATAAGCCAGCAGCAGATGTCACCTTCATTGCCATGCAGGAGCATTGTCTTTGTGGTGGTCAGCTTCTCCAAGCTGTACCCCCACGGAAAAGACTATTTGCACCTATTTCTGCTTATCTTTACAACCATAAGCAGAGACAATGGCACCATAACACCCATCCAGATAACCGGCAGTTATCAGTCAGAGTCTTGTCACCAGAAAAGGCCTTATGAAGCAAACTTTGAGACAAAGAAAAACAGTTTCTGTCTTTCACAGTAGGTACCTGGCTCAGTTCTGAAGGAGTACCGTGCAGACAGGAGGATGTCTCGCTTGGACTGGAGGGCGTCTCTTTCAGGTTGGAAGATGTCCATGTTGGATTGGAGAGCTTCTTGTTGAGACTGGAGGGCAACTCACTTGGTCAGGAGGGAGTCTAGATTGGACTGGAGAGTCTGATTGTCAGCTAAATGACTCTCTTTCTGGATCGGGAGATTGTCCCTTTCAGCTCGGAGACTCTCTCGCTCTATTTCAAAAACTCGATGCCTCTCTGGGATAGTATTGAATAAGGCCCGGTAAGCATAAGCCAGACCCCAAATACTTTGGGCCTCCTCAGATCTGTTTGAGCCGCAACATCCCTGTCTCAAATATCCGCATAAGTTCTCAGGATCTTGCAGGTGTTCAGGAGAAAAGTTCTATGACACCGGTGATGCCCATTTCTCTAAAGTCTCTCTTAAGTCCCTCCAAACTCCCTGCCAGTCAGTATTCTCTGGCTCTGGGGAAGGCTTTCTCAAAGTATTATAAATACAGATACTGATGAAGAGTACATTCAGGGAGACTGACACCACAATCATTATGAGCACTGGATGATGTATGGGAACTGCTGAATCACGGCCTGAACCACTGATTGGTCACCTGAGGTGAGCACCAAGTCAGCCATGGGGGCACAGGTGAAGGTGATATACCTGTGTGGGTGGAAGGGGTGGAGCCTAGTTCCTCCTCTCTCAAACCCCATTTAAGGGCTGACCACCACCAGGGAAGGATCTCTTCTTGGAGATCCCTCCCATGTGGAGTCCTCTGCGAGCCTTGTCATCTTAAAGGTGAGCCATCTTCTCTTTTGTATTACCTGTATAACTGTTTGTATAGAACTACTTGAAATATACCATCTTCTATACTATTCCCTGGTGGAGTATCGTCATTAGGAGTTATTTACTCTACATTTGGCGAGCCAGGCAGCTCTAACTAAATCCATAATGTCGTTTATTTGGAGTATATTTAAATGGGCCAAGGGGGAGAACGTTACCCCCCTAGAACAGATAATCCCTGGTCTAATTCCAGGATTCATGGGGTCACCCTACTATGGATTGGCATCCGTTATTGAGAAATGGGGACCCATGCGGGTTCCAGGGACTGCCGCTCCTTCTCCATCTTATTTGACTGACTACTTTGTAGGATTAGATAAAGACATACTTATTACCAAGGAGCGGCGGTTAGCTGCCTCTGCAGTAGCCTGGCCATTAGTAATGGCCATACTCAAGTTAGATGTCGCAAATGTTAATATGGAAACTGAAAATCAGTTATTACGAGACCGTATTGAGAAACTGGAACAACAGCTGGGTACGTTAACAACCAAAAAGCCTGGCCTAAATGTCCCCACAAGACAAATAAGGAATATATTGGTAGAAGACACCCCAAAATCAGAGGAAGAAGACTCTGATATGACAGGGGAAAAGATCTCTAAGGCAGATCTCGAAACTCCATCTATGATGGACCCATTCGAGATTCGGCCTATTATAACTCAAAAAACAAAGAAGGTACAGGATAGACCAGCAGGGGTGCCTCCTGACCAATGGCCCCCTGCAGAAACCTGCCTCCATGTGACCGCTCGTCCATACACAGCTAATGAGTTGATGGACCTAGTACAACGGTTCCATCAGAAACCAAGAGAAAGCATACCATCATGGCTCCTAAGGTTATGGGATGCAGGAGCTGAAAGTGTTTTAGTAAATGGAACAGAAATGTCAAAATTAGCATCTATAACGATAAACCCGGCATTAAGACAAAGATTATATGCAGCTGTCCATTATAATGAGGAAAACCATTCTATTATAGATTGGTTGATGGCTGCATGCCGCTTAACATGGCCCAATAAAACCGATATCCCTCTTAATACTGGTTTGTGGTCCTCTATGGAGGACCTCCAGACCTATATCAGAGAACTGGGTATGAGGGAGGCTCTGTATGCGGACACTTTTGAAAGCCCCGATACGGAAAAATTTACAGCGGGCATGAGAGATCTAATACTACAGCAGGCCCCCTCCCACCTATATGGGATGTTGGTTTCCATATTAAATCCGTTGGTGGCATCAGAAGCCATCGTACAGCAGGCAGCCCAGTTAGTAGCAGACTTAGGGGAGACGGAGCGCGTAAGAACCAGGCGTAATGTTCGTATAGTGGAAGATGCTGAGGCCTTCCCTATTAGAACTAAAAAGCCTGCTCCACGGATGCCCCGATCAGGCCCCGTACGGGTATCCCGGAGGACTATGTTTAATGATCTCATACGGGCTGGGGTTGCATTTACCAAAATTGATGGGCAACCCAACCATGTTTTGTTACAGCTGTGGAAACAGCTTAGAAATGATCAGAAATTTCAGAGTGCTCCCAGAAAATCGGGAGTACGAATTATAGAAAAAACACCAACAACAACCTGGAATTTGGCTGACTTTATAATACCGAACAGAAGGAAAAAATATCCGCAGGTGTCACAGGCTACAGTGCCTGAGCCACCTGTGGCAAAAGATTTAGATCTGGCAAAATTCATGGATTAACGGAAAATTCTGGTCCCCATAGGGCCTCTAGCTGTGACCGGAGGCCCTATGTAGAACTAACAATATTCTGGTCCAGGACAAATGTGCAGAAGGTGATGGCTCTAGTGGATACTGGCGCAGAAACATCGATTATATATGGAGACCCAACGAAATTTAAGGGTAATAGAGTGATGATTGGTGGGTTTGGGGGACAGACTATTCCAGTCACCCAGACGTGGTTGAAACTGGGGGTTGGGCGTCTCCCGCCCCGGGAGTATAAGGTGTCGATTGCCCCAATTCCAGAATATATCTTGGGCATAGACATTCTATGGGGTCTGGCTCTCCAGACAACAGTGGGAGAGTTCAGACTACGGCAGAGGTACATTAGTATCCGGGCAATACGGACAATATTGAGGGGCCATGCGAAACATGAGCCCATTTGTTTGCCAAAACCACGCCGGATTACTAATGTAAGACAGTACAGACTCCCGGGTGGACAAGAAGAAATATCAAAAACAGTGCAGGAATTAGAGAAAGTAGGTATTATAAGGCCTGCACACAGCCCATATAATTCCCCCATATGGCCAGTACGGAAGTCGGATGGAACATGGAGAATGACGGTGGATTATAGGGAACTGAATAAGGTCACGCCGCCCATCCATGCGGCCGTACCCAATATTGCCTCCTTAATGGACACTCTTAGTAGGGAAATTAAAACCTACCATTGTGTCCTGGATTTAGCGAATGCGTTTTTTAGCATACCTATTGCTAAAGAATCACAAGATCAATTTGCATTTACGTGGGGAGGCAGGCAGTGGACCTTTCAGGTCTTGCCACAGGGGTACGTGCACTCACCAACATACTGTCATAATTTGGTGGCACGTGACCTGGCTGATTGGAGGAAACCAAACAGTGTGAACCTATACCACTATATTGATGACCTCCTGTTAACATCCGACTCACTGGAAGCAGTAGGGGAGGCAGCAGATTCATTAACTGCCTACCTAAGTGAAAGAGGATGGGCTATCAATCCTCAAAAAGTGCAAGGTCCAGGACTGTCCGTAAAATTTCTAGGGGTAGTCTGGTCAGGAAAGACCAAAGTATTACCTGATGCCGTCATAGATAAGGTTCAGGCATTTCCAGTCCCTACAACACCAAAGCAGCTGCAGGAATTCCTGGGTATATTGGGATATTGGCGTTCCTTTATACCTCATTTGGCGCAGCTGCTGAGACCTTTATATAGACTTACCAAAAAGGGCCAATTATGGGACTGGGGGAGAACAGAACAGGATGCTTTTCAACAGGCGAAACAGGCGGTTAAACAAGCCCAGGCACTGGGTATATTTGATCCTACCCTTCCAGCTGAGCTAGATGTTCATGTAACTCAAGATGGCTTTGGCTGGGGCCTGTGGCAACGTCAGAGTTCTGTTCGGACCCCCATTGGATTTTGGTCTCAGGTGTGGCATGGAGCAGAGGAAAGATATAGTATGATTGAAAAACAGTTATTGGCTGCCTATTCTGCATTACAAGCGGTAGAGCCAATAACCCAAACGGCCGAAGTTATAGTCAAGACTACATTGCCAATCCAGGGGTGGGTAAGAGATCTGACCCACCTTCCTAAGACGGGGGTGGCCCAGGCACAGACGGTGGCACGATGGGTTGCCTATCTCAGTCAGAGGAGTAGTCTATCTTCCTCACCGTTGAAAGAAGAGCTTCAGAAGATTCTTGGCCCAGTAACGTATCATAGTGATGCACCAAAACAAACTTCGGTTGCTCCACCACAGAAGAGTCCCGTCCAGGAAGGAAAATATCCTATTCCTGAAGATGCCTGGTACACGGATGGGTCCAGCAAGGGCAACCCAAGTAAGTGGAGAGCAGTAGCGTACCATCCTGCCACAGACACAATCTGGTTCGAAGAGGGGGATGGTCAAAGCAGCCAGTGGGCAGAGCTGCGGGCGGTGTGGATGGTTATAACCAAAGAACCTGGTGATGGTATCCTGAATATTTGCACAGATAGTTGGGCTGTGTATCGGGGGCTCACTCTTTGGATCGCACAGTGGGCCACCCAGGATTGGACTATCCACTCCCGACCGATCTGGGGCAAAGATATGTGGTTAGACATATGGAATACAGTCAAACACAGAACTGTGTGTGTCTACCATGTTTCTGGTCATCAACCCCTACAGTCACCAGGAAATGATGAAGCCGACACACTGGCCCGAGTTAGATGGGTTGAGAACTCTCCATCTGAGAATATCGCTTACTGGCTACATCAAAAGCTGCGGCATGCTGGGCAGAAGACCATGTGGGCAGCCGCTAAAGCGTGGGGACTGCCCGTACAACTATCGGACATCGCTCAAGCATGCCGAGACTGTGACGCCTGCTCTAAGATAAGACCGAGGTCGTTGCCTGAAACTACAGCCCATCTTGCTAGAGGACACAATCCTCTACAGAGGTGGCAGGTTGATTATATTGGGCCTCTCCCTCGGTCTGAGGGGGCGAGATATGCCCTAACCTGTGTCGACACCGCGAGTGGGCTAATGCAGGCCTATCCAGTACCAAAAGCCAACCAGGCATACACTATAAAGGCACTCACAAGGTTGATGGCTGCCTACGGGACACCGCAAGTCATCGAGAGTGACCAAGGAAGTCATTTCACGGGTGCAGTGATACAACGCTGGGCAGAAGAAAATAATATTGAGTGGCGATTCCACCTGCCATATAATCCAACGGGGGCAGGCCTTATCGAACGTTACAATGGTATTCTCAAGGCTGCCCTGAAGACAGACTCTCAGTCCCTGCAGGGGTGGACAAAGAGACTCCATGAGACCCTGCGGGACCTGAATGAAAGACCTAGAGATGGCAGACCCAGTGCCTTGAAAATGTTACAAACAATATGGGCCTCCCCACTTAGGATCCAAATTACGGGCACCGATAATGAAGTGAAACCTCAGATTGGCAATGAGAACAACCTTCTGCTCCCTGCCCCTGAGGACCTAGAACCAGGTACCAATAGAATAAAATGGCCCTGGAAGGTGCAGGTAGGACCACGATGGTGCGGCCTACTTGCACCTTGGGGGAGATTATTGGAGGTGGGGGGTTCGGTAGCTCCTCCGGTTATAGGTACATGGCCTACTGAAATAATGGTTAACACTCCAGTCTTCATTGCTAAGGGGACCCCTATCATGTCTCTGTGGCAGATCAGGACACCCCCTTTGGTGCCTGATATAGTCGTACAGCCACAGACATCGGGTCAAAGGGTCTGGTACAGGCGACCAGGGCGTGCCCCTGTACAAGCTGAAGTGTTAACCCAAGACAGGAATACGGCCTGTATCTTGCCCTGGAAAGCGGATCTTCCCCTCTTGGTACCTCTAAAACACTTGTATTACTCCCCATAAGTCTATGAATCACCAGAAGGAATCAAAACAATACTGCAGTGTTCCAGAGTTGTTATAAGACCATGTGAAGCATCTGGTGATGGTCTAACCGGGACTGATGACACGTAAGATGGACCTGCACTGTATGATTACATGCTTCCAGTAGATACCACCGAGCACTGGCCCAAAGAAGAGTTCGACGGATGCGCCGATCATCACTCATATCAGATTACATCAGCATGCGTTGCGACGGGCAATTATGTAAGCGTCGCGATGTATTGGGTCTCTGTATCAAGGGGAACTCACCTTATGGTTACTTGATCAGTGGTTCATGTCGTGAAGGGGTGGAGTGTATGGGAACTGCTGAATCACGGCCTGAACCACTGATTGGTCACCTGAGGTGAGCACCAAGTCAGCCATGGGGGCACAGGTGAAGGTGATATACCTGTGTGGGTGGAAGGGGTGGAGCCTAGTTCCTCCTCTCTCAAACCCCATTTAAGGGCTGACCACCACCAGGGAAGGATCTCTTCTTGGAGATCCCTCCCATGTGGAGTCCTCTGCGAGCCTTGTCATCTTAAAGGTGAGCCATCTTCTCTTTTGTATTACCTGTATAACTGTTTGTATAGAACTACTTGAAATATACCATCTTCTATACTATTCCCTGGTGGAGTATCGTCATTAGGAGTTATTTACTCTACAGATGAGCATCCAGAAAATGCATAATGAATTCAAATGAGAGGCCAGCAGTCTGTTTAAAAATCACCAGTTCCATAGAGTTAGCAACTCCATCTGGAGTTAAACCCTCCGGAAGTGAATGCCACATTGTGTACGAAAGCCAGGTAGGTAAGTCCATCAGTGTTTTTAGTTTATCATATAGAGACCAAGCTCCATGGATCAGACTGATCCGCGGAGCGCTCGACTCCGTCGGAACCGGGTAGACGTGGCAAGCGATGGCAAGCCGCCCTAGCAGCGCCCTCTAGACGCCGGCTCGGATCGCTCAGCTCCGTCGGAGCAGGGAAGACGTGGCCGGACATTGCACGATGCCCCTGAAGCGCCCTCTAGGCGCTTCGGTTTGGCACGCCGTAATACGTCGAAACGGGGTAGACGTGGCCGCGGATGGCACGGCGCTTGGCTGCCACCCTCGTCCGCCGCCGCTGGCGACGAGCGACCGGATCGGCTGTAGCCGGGAAGACGTGGCCGGCGTTCCCAAGCAGCACCAGCATCGAGCACTGGACGCCAACGTTCGAGACTCGCGAGACGGCATTAGCTGGGGAGACCTGGCCGGCATTTCGAGATGCAACGGGCAGCGAGCTCTCGCCGCCGCCGTTCGGGAAGCGCGGAACGGCTGTAGCTGCGTAAACGTGGCCGGCGTTTTTAAAATACACGCGCTGTGATCTCTCGCCGCCGCCGTTCGGGAAGCGCGAGAGGTTCGCCCGAGACGGGCTCACTTAGCCGGAGACAGCAAGCCACCCGGCAGCGCCATCTCCAAGCCGCCGCAGAGCGCTCGACTCCGTGCGAGCCGGGCAGACCTGGCCCGGGGAACGCCAGCCGCACCGGGAGCGAACTCTGGCAGACGCCGTACGGGACACGCGGTTCGCTGCGGGGCGGGGCCGGGCCGTCCTGGTCGGAGATCCCGTGCGCTCGCACGGGAACCGCCGCCGATGAGATTTCGGGTGTGCTCCGGGTAGACCTGGCCGGAGATCGCGAGCCCCCGCCGGCAGCGCCCTCTGGCCGCCACTGCGCGAGTCGGGCGGAGCCGTAGGGGCCGGGCGGAGCCCTCCCGACATTCCCGAGCCCGAACCGGAAGTGACCGTCCGCCATCTTGTCGGCAGTAGCGTGGCGCGGTCGGGCGGGAGCGCGCCCGTTGCATGTCGGCATCGCTCTCCCGTTTGTTTCCTTTGACTCCCGACGCGGGTATTTGAGACCTAAGTCGCACCGGGCTCGCGGCGGGTGCTGCGGAGGGACCCGGGCAGAGCGGGCGGACGGGCCGAGGTAAGCCGTACGCGCTTGAAGGGGGCCAAGCGGCGGGAGCTCGGGGTCGGTCACGGCCACCGCGGGCCGCTGCACGGGCTCGGGGAGGAGCGGGCGGAAAAGCGCCTGACGGGGCGGGACCTCGACCTCCCGGAAGAACCGGGCGGCCGGGGAGATGGGTCGGCGCCGCGAGCGGGAAAAAACGGAAAATCGGGAAAGCGAGGCGCTACGGGCGTGCAGACGTGCAGCCCCTCTCCCGCCCCCAAAAGGATCTCTATGGGTCTCTATGGGAAACTGCGGGTCGCTGTGTGGGCACAACGGGGTTCCTGTGGATCTCTGTGGGGCACTAAGGATTCTCTAAAGTTCTACCGAGTCTCTGTGGGGCACTATGGGGTAGAATGTTCTCTTTATGGGGTCCCTATGGGGCTCTGTGGGGAACAGTGTAATCTCTATGGTCCCTGTGGGGCACAGTGGGGTCTCTGTGGCTCTCCTTTGGTCACTGTGGGGTCCCTGTTGCTCTCCATGGGGCACTAAGGGGTCTCTGTAAGGCTCTATAGGGTGTCTGTGAGACTCTGGGTCCCAGTGTGTCCTTATGGGGCTCTATGGTTTTGGATGGGGCACTATGGGGTCTTAATGAGGTATCCGTGGAATGGGTATTTTTTGTGGGGGAGATCTCTATAGGGATGTGTGGGGCATCTGTGGGGCAGATGTTGGGAAGGATCTGGTCCAGCTACAGGGCGGCTGTGGGGCACAGGTGAGGAGGATGAGAATCTTGGCGGCCTCATCAGGTGGGAGACATTCTCTGAAGTCTCAGTGTCCCTCCTCCGCTGGTTTGTTTCTTTCTTTGTGTCTCCTCTCGCTCTCTGTTTCCTTTTCACCAGGTGCCCGGGTGACTCTCGATGCAATTAAACATCCAGGACTTGAGACCTAAGAGGCCCGGTGAATGCCCTTCTGCCGGTAAAGCTGCTGCTGTGCCATGACAGACCCGCCTCACACCCCCCCCCCCCTCTTGAGCTGAAGGGCGCTACGGACGGACCCGGGCAGAGCAGGTGGATGGGCTGAGTCAAAGCCGTACATGCTTGAAAGGGGGGCCACCGCACGGGCTTGGGGAGGAGCAGGTGGAAAAGCGCCTGATGGGGCAAAACCTCGGCGTGCCCGCTGACAGCTTTCCAAGCAGGAGCCAGCAGTGTGCCCGGGCAGCCCAGCAGGGTCTATGTGTCCCTATGGGGCTCTGCGGTGCACAGTGTTATCTCTATGGTCTTCTGTGGGTCCCTATGGGGGTCCCTTTGGTGCACTAAGGGGCCTCTGTAAGGCTCTATGAGTCCCAGTGTGTCTCTGTGGGGCCTCTATGGGGCTCATTGGACTGCTAAGGGGTCTCTGTGGGTCTCTATGGGTTTTGATGGGGCACTATGGGGTTTTAATGGGGTCTCCATGGGACAGGTTTTTTTGGGGGGGAGAACTCTATAGGGATGCGTGAAGCATCTGTGGGGTGGATGTGGGGAAGGATCTGGGGCGGCTCTGGTTTAAGTATGGGGCACAGGTGATACAGGACTGATGTGGGAACCTGCACTGAATCTATGGGGGAAACAGTGGGGCACTGACAAACCCCATGGGGCAGCCATGGGGCTGATGGTGTTATCTGCCTTGCTCCTCTGCCCTGCATCTCTGCCCCACCCCACTGCCTTACAAAAAAGAATAAAAAAACCAACATCCCCAAAACAACCAAAGGAAGGGCAGCCCAAAGGAAGGACACCAGGCCAAGGCGGGTCCACAGTGAGGGGGATGGGGAGCAAGGTGGAAAAACCCCACGGCTCGCTCAATCGAGCTAAGTCCTGGTGAGCAGAAGGAAGGACGGACTGGCAGCTGACAAGACGATTGATCTCAGGGAAGGAAGGAAGGGAGGGAGGAAGGTTATGGGGGAGGAAAAAATCAAAAGCAATTGGCCGGAGGATCCGGGGTGGAGGTTCAGGGAAAGCTGGCTGCCGAGTCTGGCTGGAGCGTTGTGACTGGGAGAAAAAAAAAAAAAGAAACATGGTTTAGGTGCACAATACAAACGTACGTACGTACATACATACCTACATACGTATATGAGTTATATAAAAATAAAGAGACAGCCCTCCTGACCAACCACTCCCCCCCCATTGAAAAAAAAAATGACCAGAAATTGGAAAAACAAAAAAATAAAGGTAAATACGAGGAAAACAAATTAAAAAGATGAAAGCGTATTTTTATCTTAAGACAAAAAATAATAAATAAAATAATAATAAATAAATTATAAATTAATAATAAATAATAAATAATAAAAAGTTTGGTAAAATAAAAAATAATTTAAAAAAATTAAATATTTTTGTGAAACAAACAAATAAAAAATGAAAAAAAAAAAATTTTTTTGGGGATATAAATAATTTTTAAAATGAAAAAAATAATAAAAGGTGAGAATACATAAGTTTTCTTTTTAAAAAGTTTTCGTGAAAATAGATTTGAAAATGGAAAGAAATCATTTAAATTGTGGAAAATATATAAATAATTAAACAGGAGTAAAATTACTGCAAAAAAGAAAAATAATTAAAAATATATAATTTATAAACTGTCATGAAATAAAAATAATTTAAAATATATTTCGTGAAATAAATACATAAAAATAAATAAGTAATTAGAAATGGAAAAGTAAATAATTAAAAAATTGAACAATGAAAAAAATAAATTGTGAACTAAATAATGAAAAAATAATTAAAAAGAACTACTGTTGCGGTGACCCCAGGAGGATGAACCACGGCTGCGCCGGAACCCTTTTACAAATATATTAACAGCCGGAGAAAAACTAAGGAAAATTTCCCTCCTTTACTCAACGAGGCAAGCAATATAACCACAGATGATAAGGAAAAGGCTGAGGTTCTCAATGCCTTCTTCACATCTGTCTTTAATAGACAGGACAGTTATCCACATGGTACTTGCCCTGACCTGGAAGTCCGGGACGGGGTGCATAATGCACCTCCTGTGATTCAAGCAGAGACGGTCAGAGATCTTCTCCATCTGAACTGCCACAAGTCCATGGGGCCAGATGGGATCCACCCAAGGGTGCTGAGGGAGCTAGCAGAGGTGATTGCCGAGCCACTTTCTGCCATCTATCAGCATTCCTGGTTATCTGGAGAGGTCCCACAAGATTGGAGGCTTGCCGATGTGACTCCCATCTTCAAGAAAGGCCGTAAGGAAGACCCGGGGAACTACAGGCCTGTCAGCCTGACCTCGGTATCAGGGAAAGTTATGGAACAGATGATATTGAGGGAGATCACACGACACGTGCATGGCAATAAAGGGATCAGACCCAGCCAGCACGGGTTCACCAGGGGCAGGTCGTGCTTGTCCAACCTCATCTCCTTCTATGACTGGGTGACCAGACAGGTAGATGAGGGAAAGGCTGTTGATGTAGTCTACCTGGACTTCAGCAAGGCCTTTGACACGGTCTCCCACAGTATTCTCCTAAGGAAACTGGCAGCCCGTGGTGTGGACAGGTTCACTCTTCTCTGGGTGGAGAACTGGCTGGAGGGCCGTGCCCAGAGGGTAGTGGTTAATGGAGTTAAGTCCAGCTGGCGTCCTGTAACGAGTGGTGTCCCCCAAGGGTCAGTTTTGGGGCCCATCTTGTTTAATATCTTTATTGATGACCTAGACGAGGGAATTGAGTGTATGCTCAGTAAGTTTGCAGATGACACAAAGCTGGGAGGATGTGTCAAACTGCCTGAGGGTAGGGAGGCCCTTCAGAGGGATTTGGATAGGCTGAACAGCTGGGCTGAGCTAAATGGGATGAGGTTCAATAAGACCAAGTGCCGGGTCCTGCACTTTGGCCACAATAACCCCATGCAATGCTATAGGCTTGGGGCAGAATGGCTTGAAGAATGTAGAGAGGAAAAGGACCTGGGGGTGTTGGTTGATGCTCGGCTCAACATGAGTGTAGCCAGCAGGAGCAGGGAGGTGATCATCCCCCTGTACTCAGCTCTGGTACGGCCACACCTCGAGTACTGTGTTCAGTTTTGGGCCCCTCACTACAAGAAGGACATTGAGGCCCTGGAGCGTGTTCAGAGAAGGGCAACAAAACTGGTGAGGGGCCTGGAGCACGAGTCTTATGAGGAGCGGCTGAGGGAGCTGGGATTGTTCAGTCTGGAGAAGAGGAGGCTCAGAGGAGACCTTATTGCACTCTACTACTTCCTGAAGGGGGGTTGTGGTGAGGAGGGGGTGGGCCTCTTCTCCCTGATAAGTAATGACAGGACGAGAGGGAATGGCCACAAGTTGCGCCGGGGAAGATTTAGATTAGACCTGAGGAAGCATTTCTTTTCTGAAAGAGTGGTCAGGCACTGGAATGGCCTGCCTAGGGAGGTGGGTGAGGCACCATCCCTAGCGCTGTTCAAGAAGCGTTTAGATGAGGTGCTAAAGGACTTAATTTAGTAGTTGGGTAGAGATAGTGATAGGAGGATGGTTGGACTAGATGATCTTATAGGTCCTTTCCAACCTTATGAACTTATGAACTTATGAACGATCTTAAGATGCCGATGCAAGGACTCAGAGAGACATCAATATGATTATGCAGCTGAGCCAACTTTATTGCGCAGGTTACATACTTTTATACCCCTTGAACATATGCTATTTTTAGAATAATTGTTAAGCAGTGGTTCTTGCTCTGTCCTTGCAAGATAAGTAGTGTCCAATTAGTTCTTCTTTTCCCACACATACCAGGGCCATCTGGTTCCACAGCAAACTTACTCCCTCATCGTTGCCTGGTCAACGGTGCACTACTTCTCAAAATTCAGTAATCTGAACATGCTGTTTTGTTCGCACTGCTACAAAGATAAGCACACACAACCTCCTTTCCTAAGCCAGTTCTCCACAAACTACAATAAAATAAAACTGATTAAAGATTTGAATATATATATATTTGGATTTAAATAAATGATAACTAATTAAAAAATAAAAATTTAAAAAATACAATTAAAAACGGATGAAAAGTAAATAATTAAGAAAGAGAATAATTAAAAAGTTAAATATTTTGAGATAAAGAACAGAACTAAAAAATACAAAAATAATTTTTTTCTGAAATAATGATGAAAAGTGAAAAATTAAATAACTAAATATTTTCAAAGAATTTTTTTGAAATTTTGTGAAAGAATAAAAAAAATTAAAAAGAGCAAAAAGCAAATAAATAAGAATTTGAATGATGAAAAATTAAATATATATTTCGAAATAAATAAATAAATGAATAAATAAATGTTGCCGCAAAAAAGTTAAAGAAATAATGAAATGTTAGGTGGAAAAAAAAAAATACGCTGCAGCCCTGGGGACGGGAGGGGGAAGCGAGCCGGCCCACAGCTCTACCCGTCTGCTCGCGGCCGGCCAGGCAGGCAGCTCTCGTGGCAGACGCCGCAAGTGGGGGGTGGGGGCTCTGGAAGAGAATATTAGATGGTAGATAGACAGACAGACAGATGGACAAGGAAAGAGGAAAGGAAAGAAGAAAGGAAAAATGAAAGCAGAAGGAAAATTGAAAGGGGCAGGGAAGGGAAAGAAAGAAAAAGTCGGCCAGGTCAACCCCCTGGCTCTGGGCAGAAAAGGCCGCCGGGAAGCTCGGCCCGCCAGGTCTACCCCCAGCTGTGCCGGAGGGAAAGAAGCGGTGCACCCCGCCGGTTCAGCCGCCCGACCTCCCCCTTCGCGCCGCGCGGCGCGAGATCTGACGCTGCAGCGGGAGACGAACCCCAAGGAAGGGGGCGCGCCCGGAGACGGGATGCGGGACGCCCCACGCCGGCGAGACCGGGGGCGGACGCCGCCCGGCGGGCTCGAGAGGCCGGGGGGGAGGCGCGCCACCGCGTCTCCTCTCACACCCCGCGCCCTTTCCCGCCGGCCGGCCGACCGCCCCCCGGCCCCGCGCCCTCGCGGAACGCGCCGCGGGCAGCCCGAGTCTTTAAACCTCCGCCCGGCTCTTCGGCCGGGGTGGTGGTGGGGGGGGAAAGGGAACGCGGCCAGGGGCCGGTCCCGCCCCCACACCAACCCCCCTGCCCCCCCCCCCCCCCCCCCCCCCACGACGCGCAGGCGACGCACGGAAACCTTTTCAAGAGCTAGGCTACGTTTGCCACCTGTTTAGAGTAGAAGTACGGAAAATAATCATAACCGTTGAAATCTCCTTCTTCAAAAATGTATTTTCATTGACATTTACTGTTGTATTTCCATCAATAAACTCGCAGTGAAACTTAACTTCTAATCACGTCTTCACAATGATATTATAAACTCACTGCAGAACGTGGAAATTCCATTAATGAGTTCAGAAAACAGTATGTATTAAAGAAGAACAAGTACAGAATGGGGAAAGTTTTGAAAGTATTTGAGTATTTCTACTTTGTGTTCTGGAGTCTTTCACAACTTGACAGAAAGCTTTGTGAACATGCATTAATCCCACACCATTAATCTCTTGCTATTCAATACATATTGCAAGGCTTAAAAGAGGAAAGAAAAAACATCATAGAATTAGATTATACTGAGTTGGCTAATGTTTAAACTTCCCATAATGCTTACAGAATTTAGGTGCCCACCGTCCTACTGAAACCACTACTGCAAAAAGACAAGACATGGTGTTCATACAGAAAAGCACAGACGGTCTTACTTTGTGATAGACAAAAAGCCTAATGGTGCTCCAACTTGAGAATTACTCACATTAATTACTCATTCAATCAGACATTCACACATAACATCTAAGACTTCAAGAATATTAAACTAAAAAAGCTTTATTAAATAATTTCTGTACTCCCATTTACTCAAGTTTCATGCTTTTTTTTTCTTGTTTTATTTTTTGCTATACTAAATCCTGCTGTTTGATCACGCTCACACCAGGAGGAAAAAAAAAAAAGAAGAAAAAAGAAAAGCTGCCTGGTAGTCAACTTTGGCCACCTGGGAAGGAGGAAGCAGCAGCCAGATACAAATCTGCATCATAAATGACTGCCCATATGTTCAAGTACTATCACAACCAGGCTCCTAAAATATTTAGCAGCTTGCATGGTCTCAAGTTTCCCATCATTCCTCTACAATCATTCCTCTAAAAAATAAATAAAGAAAAAGTCACATCTTATCATCACACGTTCTGATGCTGGCACTTTCTAAGGAAAGTATTTCCCAAACTTCACTGGTACACTACTTTAGGAACAGCTAGACAACCCACAGGTTTATTCAGTTTCAATACCCACCCCAATAGATATGGCAGCTATTTCTACTATTTAAAGATGAACTTTTGTGCTCAGGCAAAAGATATGCATTAATTCTTGGAAATTCTGCTTTTACCTTTCAGGAATTCTTTCCTGGGTTCTTTGCCAGAAATGCTACATTTGCAAAGGAATCAGTAAGGCCAATCCCTCCACCCATTTATCCCTGCTGTCGACTCACAGTAACGGGGAGTGAAGTTTTGATTAAAGCCCCAAGAGCATGAATAGACAGCAGACAAAAGGAGATGAGGAATTCTGCAATAATTTCATCAGCATAAGATTAGGAAGAATAAAATAAATCACATCAATACCTGAAAGGTAAATTCATGTCTATATAGTTTATAAAGTTTGGCTAAGAGTTCTTCTTTAAAAGGGTTAGCTGTTATATAAAGTAGGATGATTAACATTTCAACCAAACGGACAACAAACCACAATGTAGGTTGGCCCAAACTACAGTGTTTTATTAAAATCTTTGCTGTTTTCATCTTAGCATAACCTACATTCCCCACATGCTTCCCTTTGTGACCCAAAAACTCCCACTAGATTCACATGCAGATCCTGGATTAGCAAATGGCCATCATCTTTCAAGATTTAGGGGTACAGAGAAAAAATTGAAACTATGGAAAACTGTCGAGGTATTTTTTATTTTATTCAGTATCACTAATAAAAGTCTATCAGCTTAATTTGAATTGGTAAATTTACAAGTTATTAAACATAAAAGCTTTATGCAGTCAAGGGAGTGCTTATATAGAAAAATGAATGAAAATGGCTTAAGTAAAATGTTTCACCCAAAGTGATTTCAGCTGCTGTCATAGCTGTGCAAATGCTTTTTCCACCTAAACTAAAAATACAAAACATTTACAAAAAAGTTCACTTTCTTGAAACAAAAGATAGTTTTAATTCTAGATTGTACAGGCATATATATTAATAGGTTTTTCAGGAAACAGTTACACAAAAATGTTCTCTTTGCTTCCAAACATTATTGTCTCTAAGTCAACTTAATTGGATTTAAAATCAAAATGGCATGTTTTGTTTCATTTTGCAAGAGTTAAGGAATTTTGGGGAAATTAAGGGCAGAATTCATCCTCATTATTTTTTCTCCCTTAGAACTTCATGCAAGTGCTCGAGACGCGTAGCAAATTTCATTAGAGAAAAGGACAGACCTTTTCTCCACTATGCACTGAAGTACCTAATTTAGAATCACGTACTTTAAAACCATAGAAGTTCATCTTGTCTACATTGCTACATACTTCTGCACATGCCATCTGACTTCTGCCTTCTGTTAGTCTCTTGTTCATCTCTTCTCACCGCTGCTACTAGTATTACTCATTCCTAACATTTGTGAGGGAAATGAAATGGGAACAGTAATAAAATCACCATAAATGACCTCTACTCATGCATCCTTCTTGCCATACTGTGTTAGAAGTCTGCTGTGTTGTTTCTCTTGTTTTTTAATTGAAATTACTTTTGATTTAGTGGTTGGAAAAGCTTGTGTATATTCATGCTGTGGGGTAAATAACTCCCAAGGATGGTACTTCACAACAAAATAATATAGAAAACAATACACGTCAATACATTTAAACTCAGCATAAAACAGAAGTGTTTCCAATATGCAATTTTCCAATTTTCCTCTTAGTTTATTTCTAGTTGTCTAGTAGCAGTTCACTGCCAAGTTAGGAAGACGAGGGGCAGTTAACTGCAAAGACTGAAAGAAACCCTAAGGAATGATCCCGATGGTAGAAATCTCGATGGTACCCTTATTACTTACTCTAAGCACCAAATCCCCTCCCTCCCACCTCCCAAGAAACAAAAACAATTGAGGGACAGAATTCACTTAAAGGGAATCAATAGGGCAGACCTTGTGGAGGCCTGCCATCAAAGCCTAGCTGTGTCAGTTGCACAGGAAGACACCCCTTTTCTTCCTATTACAAGCCATCGACGTAAGGGAACACTGTGATTAATATCAGGTAGTGTTAACAGCTTTAATGAAGGAAAAATATGACCACATAAAAGCCAAATGTCACAGCGCAGAAATGTAGCACCAAATCATCTGCAATTTATGTAAATGGAAGAATTCTTTGCCTTTGGCTTCCTTTCTGTTCCTCTAATCATCTCATTTTTTCACAAGACAAATTTGAGTATTTTAAAAACACTGTTGGTAAATCAACTTGAAAATTAATAATGTCTGTTGGTATAATAAGCAAAGTTTACCAGGCAAGCAAACAGGCAAACGGTGTTACTCAAAGGTCAGCACTTTGAGGAAGTTCTTTAAATTCTTTATTCCTAAACTTTAAAGCAATGAAAAGAGTTAAACTGTTTCATGAATACCTCCTGAACTCAAGAGACCATCATCCAATCAGGATCATTTGCTGTTCAAACACAGTGTGTATCAAGCAGAAAACCATGCCTATCAATTACTCAGGATAATAATCATCAAGCTTAAGACAGTGAAAACACTTCCATCAACTTTTCTGTTCAAGCTGCACAAAAGTCTTATCCTAAGACAAAACCTTTAAAGATGTATACAAAAACTGAATGCTATCCCTTTTCAACTCTACCACGATGGATGGACTTACAACAGCAGTACAAAGCAAGTGTGTTTTCTGTATTACTCAAGACTAATTTCCTACTACAAAGAGTTTGAGGTGCTTAATTTTCAGTGGCTGCTCAAATACTGGCCTAATATGGTTTCTATTTTGTCTTTAATACACCTAGGGATAAATTATCTCATCAGTTACAGGCACATGGCTCTCATTAACAAAGACAGCCAAGCACTTAAGCACAAACAAAATGTGGGTCTAGGAGATTTTTCATTACATATATATACAAGTCTCCGGAACTGGCATTGTGCTTATAGATGTGCCTTGAAAAAATTAAAAAAAACAAAAAACACAACTTCCAATTTAGCTCTTCCTTATTTTCTTTCCCCTCCTTTTTAAAAAGGAGAAATACACTTGGGAATGTAAAAGGAGATTTAAATATTTTGTCCATTTAATAGTTTCTGCTTAAAGCCACCTTTGGGAATAAGACACGGAAAATGTGGTTTGAATCAAAAAAGTCTACAGCTAGAAATGAGATGCCTTCCTCAAAGTTCATGAGTGGACGAAAGATGAAAGCCAAATAAATAAAAGTTGATTTGCTTACTTTGGTATTCATTCTGAGAGAACTCCAGAATAGTTATCAACTCTTGTCCACGCATTAGGATGTTCTTTTAAGTCAGTCAAGACTTCTTGAGCCATTTTCTGCTAAAAGGAAGTTTTGAGGGGAAAAAAGTATTAGGAGAGGATTATTTCAGGAAACATAGTACAATTAAATATATTAATATCATGTCACCTTTAAATCATATAATCCAAGACTTAGAACTGAACAAGAAGCAAAACGTTCACAGATCATTCAAGAAATGCACTAGGGCAAGACAGTCACTGCCTTACTTCCACTCTTCCATACTGAACGACTGCCCTAGACCAATAGCAACACGTGAGAAAAGCACACATAAGGAAACTATACTAGGAATGGATGGTATCTTCCGTTCAAGAAATCTAGATAACCAGATAAAATTTTATTCAGGGGCACCTCAGGCTTCTTTTTCATTTTATTTTCAAGAACCACAGAGCAGAATCAGAAGACCCCAGTCTCTACTCGAGAGGAACCCCCTGATATATTTACCGGCATACAAAAACAGGAACTGTTTATTGAGGGACAGCAGGCCAGCTGGTCATGCCAGTCCTTTGGTTCTCCCTGGAGACTGACATTGCCAATTATTATACTAGATACCATAGCTTCAGTAACTTGCAAAACCTACTGCAAACTGCATCACGTACAAGCATCAGACACTGCCTTCCAACAACGTGAACATCTTCTTAGTTACAAGAAACAAGTAACATGACAACTAACAGAAGTTAACTCACTCTTTCACTGCATTGTAGATCCAACTCAGTGGAATTAAAGCTGTTAATGCTCTAGCTTCCCCAGTTACAACCTTACTACAGATACACAGATTTATAGTTAGCTACAAGAATTGGTAGAAAGAAAGAGAGATATAATCACCACCGTGGATCCAGCGAGGTTCGTAGTAGGGCCGTTGTTCTCAGGAACTTGTCTGGGCACCGCGGGGGATGGGAGAAAGCCGGGAGGCTTCACAGCAAGCAGGCCAAGGGCTACTTCCAAAGAGTTTTTCCCCTCAAGGAATTCTCCGTCAAAGGTTTTTTCTCTTCAGGACTTCTCCGTCAAAGATGTTTTTCTTTGGAGTTCTTCTCCAAAGCCGTTAGTTCAGTGAAGGCCTTTTATCCCCCATTTCTCATTTTTCTTTCCTTTTCTCTCTGTTAGTGTGACATACCTGGCCCAACAGATAAGCCAGCAGGGAGTGCTACCTTCGTTGCCACGCACAGCATTATCGTCTTTCGCAGTGATCAGCTTCTCCAAGCCGAACCCCGAAAAAAACAGGCTTGTCTTTTGTAAAGATATTTCTGCGTATCTTTACCGCCGTAAGCAGAGACAAGCGGAAGTGCGGCCCCGCGCAGGAGCGGAAGTGCGGCCCCGCGCCGCTCTCGGCAGTCGCTGCCGCTGGAGGGCTGCACCGCCCAGCGGGCGTGTGGCGGAGCGGGGCCGGGCCGGGCCGGGCCGGGCCGAGCCGAGCCGAGCCGCGCCGCGCCAAGCCGCGCCGCACAGCGGAGATGAACACAGTGCTCGCTGTGGAGCAGTACGTGTCGAAAATGACCGAGGACAGCGGGCCAGGCATGGAGGGGCTCCGGACGGATCGGGAGACGGTGAGCAGCGGGCGGGGCGCGGCGCGGGGCCGTTATTCGGCGCGCGGTGACGCGGCGCTCCCCGCAGCCCGGCGCGGTCAGCATGGTGTACGCGCAGCCCGAGATCCTGCACGAGGAGGTGTATCTCTGTGAGCGCATCGACTCCCCCGGCAGGGAGCCCGGGAAGCACCTGAAGGCCGTCTGCTTCCTGCAGCCCACCGAGCTGAGAGCCCTCCCCGCGGGGATGGGGGATGGGGCTGAGCCCCTCTCGTTGCCGCGCTGTTGCTGTGTGTACCTTGAGGAGAACGTGGACTGTCTCATTCAGGAGCTGCAGGGGGTTAGAACAGAATTTATTTTGGTTGTAATGTACTGACAAATGTTTGAGGAACAGACTCTGAATCCACTGTGTCACTAGAGGAATCACTTAAGTGTTTTGGGTGCGGAGGGCCTCTGTGTTTTAGCTCTATCAGGACGTTCACGTGGTTTTCTCTCAGATCCCCTCCTTTTTCCATGCAAAACGTGTTACTGCCAATCTCTGCAAAGTTCAGGTCCATCAGGAATATTATGGGGGATTTCCAGAAGAGGAAACCTGAGGAGCTGCAGAAGCTGGAATCCATGGCAGGTATGAGGGTACAGACAGGACTTGTTAAAGCCCATGTGTTGCAGGACAGTGCAGGTCACTGTATGCTGACTGTATGCTGACAGTCCACTTCAGACCTCTGCAGTGAGTGATCTGTGGGGGCAGGAACCACTGCCCTGTGTTCAGCACGGTATTTTTTTTAATGGAGGTCAGGCCCTGTGGTAGGCCATTCTGCACCACTGCAGCACAGCCTACAAGCCTGCTCATTCCGACTGCTCCCTGAGCTGCTGTTTAGAGCCTGCTGGATTCCAGAAGCCCCACAGTTGAATCAAGTTCACCCACCAAGTGGGTGGCTAAGTGATAACATCAGCTCTCTGAGCACTGTCATCTGTCACCAAATGCTGAGCTGATTTTAATTGGTATAGACCTGTTGAAGTCACCACAGCTGTACAGATCTGTGAGCAGTTAGATGTGATTTAATAGCTTACATTTGGTAGAATTTTGGTGACCAGGTACTGTAGTGGGATTGTAACTATATAATGCATTTGCTAAACACAACCTCTGATGTTCTCTTGCTATGTTGTGATTTCTGGTTTCGGCTTGTGCTGCAGGTTCAGAGTCAAATGTTTGACTTCTAATCTGTCAGCAAATCATGTCTGTGCTGAGATCTTTGTTTCTGATTTTATGAGCAGATACTCTGCTGAAGACTTAGCACAGAGCATGAGTGTTGAAAGTTGGGTGCTTGGCACTGGGGTCCGTTTTGGAAAACGTTGGTCTTTTTTAGTTAGAGGTTATCTCGGATTCCCTGGAGAAAGGGATGACACAAACTTCTGGAGGTGGAGCAGTTGGATGTTACTGTGTTATGCTTAGAGGAATATGTGGCAGTGCTGGAAACTGGGTGGAGGTGCAGGGAGGTCAGCCCCCACTTCATGCTGTGGTGGTAAGGTTGTTAGCTAGAATCACCTCGATGCTAACTCAGGTCTCAGTCTGCACTGAGCGGTGTTTCTGTGGTTTTTAAGGCACACAGGCTGCCTGTTTTTGTTTACATGCCTGAATGGCTCTACTGTGTTTCTGTTAACTGAGAGTGACTGAAAACCACGTAGCAGCTAGAAGACAAAAGCAAAATGCAAAAATGGAAGCGGTATTTTTCTACATGAGAGAGAGAGATCTCTCTAGTTGCAGTGCCCCAGGCTGTTTTCTGCTGCAGTCTCCTTATGGCAGCGAAGGGGCAAAGTCACAGACGTGATGAAGAATAACCAGTGCACAATATAAAGGCAGAATTGTGCTCCCACTGATGAAACTTCAGCAGTTGCTCATGTCTCTGGTGGCCAAGGGCCCTTGAGCAGAGTACATTTTGGTTATTCTTTTCCCAGTCTCTTATTAATCCTGACACTGGATGTGAGGCTTGAGAGATGAATGGGAGGTTTTGAATCCCATCTCCTCAGATGGACAATAGCTTTTCTGTTTTACAAGCTTCCCACTTCTATAGGCATTGCTTCTGTGCTGCTAGCACAGGATCCAAAATCTGGCAAGCAGGCATTTCTGTGGGACTCTGTCTTTACCCTGACAGGTGAATTCCTGACCTCAACAAGAGTTTTCTTCATTACCCTCGTGAACTGCTCACAGCCAGGATGTTAGCCCATGTTTCTAAAACTGGTCTGCATCAGAGGGAAGATAACAACAAACACAGCTGAATCAGCTCAGTCAGTAACAACTGTTGCAGCATTGTTTCACATTATTTCTCTGGGAGGCTGGGAGAGTGTTGCCAAGGTGTGCTGGGATTCTTGGGGTGTTTGAAGATCATGTTCTCTTGCAGCATGGAAAAATTCCTCCTAGCTGGTTTTGTCCCTGTCTTGGAACTGCCCTTTCAACCCCTGTATGTCTGGAAGCTCTGCTGCTCTCCTACAGGTGAGCCAGTACAGGCTGATCTTTTGCTTTAATGTTCAGTGCAGGGAGAATTGTGGACTCTGTAGTGCTCTGATGTGGTTTGTTTTTTGGATGCTTTGTCCCCACGCGAACTTTAGTTTTCCACAAGAAGACTAACAGTGTAGCTCTGCTAGCACTCTTTTGTTGATGATTCATATTATGATGGAACCTGTGGGTTACTTTTGCTGTACTTGAGTTGGAAAAGTAAAAGGGCAGACATTAAAGGTTTCTAGGAGCATCATAGGATGCCCCTTTTGGGAGGAATGCACTGAGCTGGGCTCACTGTGCAGCACACTATGGTGTGTTACAGAGGATTACAGAGAATGCCCAGCCCCATGAAATCAACTTGCAGTCCATTTTACCCCAATAAATCTTATCTGCAGAGCACATAGAAAGCTCAGGTCTGTTGCTTATGATACGGTGCATGCAGTTTTGTTACTAGGCAGTGGGACTGATATTAGTCTGATTTAATGTGCTTTGAAGGCCCCTCCATTAATCCCACTTTGTATCTTGCTGCAGGATGTGTGGTGCCTCCTGCATAACCCCAAGGTGACAGAGCTCGATGCTGCCCGACTGGTGATGCTCCATGCCCTGCACTACGAGTGGCACAGCAGCAACAGCCTACCAGGGCTGATGGCAGATCTCAAGGACGGGTGTTTCAGAGAGATATCAAAAGGTAATGCAGTATTTCTCCTGCTGCTGGACGAATGGCAGGAGGGCACACAGCAGTCAAACTGTTCTTAGTTGGTGGCAGTGCCTGTTGCTTGCCTGGACTTTGCACAGTAATGTTTTCTGTTGAATTGCACCACACCTTTCAAAAGGAGCACGAAGCTTGACTGGGGCCTGTAGGTGTTAAAGGCATAAATAATTACTTAATTTCCACTTCCTAAATCAGTGATATTAGGAAGAATTCAACAAAGCATAGATGCTGTGCTTGCCTGGCATCTAGACTTGTGTATGGCATGCAGACAGCCTGGTGCACGCTTCCTTTCTCCCTCCTCCACCTCCTGCTGAGTAGACTATAGCTGTAGCAAGGAACTTAACCAGAACAGTAAGGGGGGCTTGGCTGGGAGGGAGAGGGTGGCAGAGCTTGACGAATGTAGTGAGGAGGTGGAGAAGCAGAATGATGTCAGTGTGTAAAAGATCTGCTATCACTGCATAGGACTGTGGAAATGAAAGCCTGTCCTTATGCAGGCAGAGCCATGGCACACACTTGCTTCTTGACTTCAGAGAATTCTTCTCTCCCTTCGTTTTTCTCTTAGGACTGCATCAGTCTCTCTGACTTCTTGGTCATTGTTCCAGTGCCTCTACTGAACCTGACTGAACAACTGCTTGGCATCTTGTTTCCCAGATTAATAGGACTCTGGTTTTGCCTCTCCATGTACAGCTAGTGCCTGTTGTGGAATATGGAGGGAAACGGGTCCTTGTTTGGTCCCAAGGATGCTGTAGCCATCACCAAACAGTTCCTCAAAGGACTGAAGGTATGGATCTGCCATCTTATGCCATGTGTTTTGGCATTCAGAGGTGTCATGCTCTAGACCTAGGGCTGTCTTCTTGACAGGGGGCCTACATGCTCCACGGCCAGAAGGGTGGTGGCAGGGGGATGGGCCTAGATAGAAGAGGAACCACAAAAACCACTGGCAATAATCTGAGGAAAATAACTTAGTTACAGTAGTGAAATACAAATTAAGTGGGATTGAAGCTAATAAATCCAATAAATGAAAGAGAGTTTTTGATACTGAGTCTCTGATGCTGCGTTGGCCATCAGGGAGCTGGAAAGAGACAGAGATCGTATGACCTCTCTGCTCTTTCATGTTTTCCCTCCCTCTGGAAGACAGAAAATAACAAAATGAAGTCTTCTGGGCGTGCCGTGTCTTTTCCTGGCCCATGGAGGCTGTAGTTCATTCTTCTCTTCAGAAGACAGAACTGCTGCATTAACTCTTCAACTCCAACCATGGCGTGATGCTATGAATGTGGAGTACTGATGCAGAAAACCATATAACCATGACACAGACGTTCAGTAGTAAGTGCACTGAACGTTTGAGGTGTGATTCTCATTTTAGACAATGGAAGTTGGTTGCTGAACAGCCCTCTAAGTCTCGACTCAGTGGTTAATACTTGTTATATCCATCAGATGCTGGGGCTCTTTGAGTGTGGGTTTGCTGATCAGCTCTCTTGCTGCCTTGCTGTATTAATTCATAGCAGGAGCTTCTTTTGCACTGTAGGGTGTTGAGAATACGTAAACACAGCACCAGCCTCTCCTTCATGAAACACTGGATCAGCTCATCAAAGGAAAGCTGTAGGATAGCCAGTACCCCTGCTTGGGTCCCAGCACCCTCTGGGACAGGTATGTGGGGTCTTGCTGGGTAGCGCCAGGAATTGAGTCACATCTGCTCCTCCCATTGCTCCCACTTGCTTTCTTGTTTGCCCATAAGTGAAAAAAATCAGGCTTGCCAAATACATGTTTCAATCAAGTACATATTTCATGAGTTTTCAGGTAGGTACCAGGGTATTAAAACTGAAATAGTCTTCTTTTCTCCATGTTCAGTGTTGACCAGAACATGACATTCCCGTTATATGTAGAGAGCTTAGGTAGGGATAAAGCCATTGCACCAAGCTGCCAGGATGTTCGGGTGATGGATTTCAACATGGCCTCTAACTTCAGTCCACGCCATCTGGTGTGTATTTGCAGAGAACCAAAGACAGTCCAACTGCTAACTCTCCCTTCTGAGCCAGTTACTATTTCTGATTAGAACGGGATCTTGCTGAATATGGTCGAGAGCTGTAATTGGAAAGAACTCTGTCTGTCTGGTTCAGTCTGATTTTGTTAGAGCTAAGCTGATCTGCTCTCAGTGAAGTCATTAAAGATAAATATGGGCCTCAAGGGTGAGGGCACTGAGTTGTCAGAGAGAGGGCTACAAGTTCTCTAAGAGTTTTCTTTATAAATCACTGATCTGTTTGGTACCTCAGTTTCCTTTCTGTAAGTTCCATCAAGTTCTGCAGAATGCTGTTGGGGCATTTTTTATTCCTCCTAGTAGCAGTGTCCTTTGAGGGGAAGATCTTGCCTTGGTTCATGTGGGTGATCTGTGGTGAGACCATCACGGCTATTCTCTGAATCTTCTCACATGTTTGCTGAATGCCCCAGGGTTTTACTTGCAGCATGACAACCATCATCACGCCCTTGGCACGCTGCATATGACTGGCTTCTTATCAGCAACTGCCACCTTTGTAGTGAGGCAGAAAAGAAAGTCCAGGTAGCAGTTCTCAGCAAATGAGGTGGCTGCTGCAGGGAAGTTTGAGTTAAATTAAACCTCTAGGTTCATTTGGAGCAGGGGGGAGTGGGCCTGGGGGCCAAGAGTCAGCAGTGTCAGCTAGGTGGGAGGGGCAGGAGCCACTGTTTGTGTCTGGCTCTTTGAGGTGAACACACACACACTGGTCTTCCCCCTTAGCCCGGCCTTGGGGCGTTTACATCTACCTGATGAAAGCAAAAATGTATTTTGTAACAGGGAAGCATCCAAATTCTATGCCAAACTGACAGCAGGGGATATAAGTCACTTCGTAAATGGAATAAAGTAAAATAAAATAAAAAAATCTAGTCATAGAAGAATCAGTTTGTTTACCTACGTCCTTGGTAGACCAAAACCTACCTTCCTCGCTCCAGATTTTCCCTTAAAAATCAAGATGGTGGATTTTGGACAGGATGGGTGGGTGGTTTTAATGAGTGTGAGATATCAAGGCCCCTCCTTAGCAACAGATATGGCAGCAAGAATGCCATTCTCCATCTCCTTGAAACAGGATACATTTCAGCCCAACAAAAAGAGCTGGAGGGATGAGATCTGAAATAGAGTGGGCAGAAGAGCAGAGACAGCATCCGTGCAGCCCTGACCCTGGCTCCTTCTGAGCTAACTGTAAGCAAATAGTCTTCTGACCTTTGTTTTTTCATTCTTAGTACCCATTTACATTCTGCTGAGTTGTGTGTCACTTGGATTCTTCTTTACATGTTTAAGAGCACGTGGTTATTGGGGCTGTTCCCTTATGAGAAAATCTTGTTCAGCTTAAGACATGAGAACTCTTGGAATCAAAGGTTCTGTAGCTTTGACAAGAGATTGATGCCAAAATACTTCTGTGCCTGGTCTATATTTGCTTTATGAAATGGAGGTGCAACACTTCACTGTCTCTTGAGTACGAATATTAAAGATCATGAAAATGGGTTCTCATCTAAAGGCAGATTTTAACTATCAGTTTTGGAAGATAAAGGACTGCTGTATGATGTTGCCATAGTGCCAAATTAGTTGAGTGAGTAATTTACATGAAATAGTTTCAAAGAATGTCACCTGTTTGCGGGGCAGTTTGACCCGGTACGGTGACAATTGAGGCAGGGGACCCACAGGCCCACACCCCGGGGAATGGGGAAAGGGAAAAAGGAGAAGGGAGATGGGCCTAGGAACAAAACAGTGGCAACGATCTGAGGAGGAAAGCTATTTTTCTAAATAAGATATCAGAATGGAAAATAACACAATATAATATAATTGGAATTGAGGCAAATGAATCAAATAAAATGAGCAAGTGAGAGAGAGTGTCCGATAAACTGAAGGCCTTACGCTAACGCTGAAGGCGGACGGCTGCAACAAACACCCACTGCCGAGCTCGGTCCCAAAGGGAAGAGTGAGTCCTGTGACTGCAGACAGTTTTTATCTTTCCCTCTGGGCAGAAATATGTAAAAATGCAAAGCATCGCAAAGTCCTCTGGGGAATGTAGTTCTTCTCTTCTGAGACAGGTACACCCAGAACTATCAATGATCCACGGAGCTGGAGCATTAACTCCTTAACTCCCAATACACCACATGATGTTATGATGTGGAATATCAACAATACAACAAAAATCACAAAACCATAACATTCCACCCCTTATTCAACATCATTACATCATGCTTTATATATATATATATATTCATAAAGAAACAGTGATTAACAAGCATTAAATACAAACACATACAACATACATATATACATACTAATAGAATTACTGAGTTCGCTCTCCCCACATCAAATTCCCTTGTGGTACACACTGAACATCCCCATTCTTCTGCATCACCCACCAGGTAGACCCAGATCCCTGAGCAATAACAGTTCCACGGAGAGGTTTGCCCTCTCCAGAAGCTGGAAGAATCCAAACCGCTTTTCCCAACATGTTCTTCACATGTACTACAGGGGCCTTATCTCCCTCTCCAGAACAGTATATATACCTCGGTAAGCATAAGCCAAGCCCCAGATAAGCTGTTCCACCTCAGATCTTTCTGAGCCGCAACAGCCAATACTCAGATACAGGCCTAGCTCCTCAGGATCCTGCAAGTGCTCAGGAGTAAAATCCCATGGCACCGGGGGTCCCCATGCTTCTAATTTCTTTCCTAAAACGCTCCACTTTCCCTGCCATTCAGCATTCTCTGTTTCTGGAAAAAGCTTCCTCCATGCGATGTAAAATCCTATTACAGAGAGTACATTCAGGAGGACTAATATCCCAGTCGTTAACAAAGAGCTTTCACTAAACCACAGCCCAAAGCAAACAGGGCTATCCTGTCTTTGTTTCCAGAGGATGGTTTTACTGTGATTGACAGCAGTTCAGCAGCAGGTCGGGGCAAAAGGCTTTGTATTTTTTGATCAAAGGGAGGCAGTTGCTTGAACAGCAGAGAATTTAAAAGGGTTCTTTTTTAACTGTTTATTTTTGTATTACACATCACACTGTTGCGAGGGAGGAAAAGCTCATGGTCCAAATCTGTGGAAGCTGGCAGCAGTGAAGGAGAGGGAATCTTTGTAAAAGACTGAGCAGGGTTCCTCGGAGAGAGTAGTAAGCAATTCTGCTTTCTTTTGCTTCTCTTTTCTTTCCTGCTGTCTTAACTACCGTCCTTTTCCAGCATGCCACAAGCCTGCAGTCCCTTCCACCTTTCTGCTGGAAAGTACCAACCAGAAAAGCTCCTTCCCATTGCTGTGGTCAGTGGGAGCCCAGCTGCGCTGTGAAGTGCCTCTGAAGGTTGGTGACACATTCAGAGCACTGGCTAGGAGTAAAGCTAGGAGCAAAGCCTGCCCTTTGGGTGGAGCTTCTGTCTTGTTTGTGCTTTGGAATTGCCTGGGAATTTCTTTTAACAGGGCATTTGTCCCAGCAGACCAAGTGGGCCTGAAGGTGCTTACACACGAGAGCTCACCGATACCATCCAGTGTAGGGTATGCTGTGACTCACAGCCTGAGTGTGATCTTTCTCCCATGATTGTGTTGAAGGAAGAGTTGCTCTTGACTGCTTGAGGAGAGGAAGAATGTGGAAGCAGCTCGCCATTATGAGTGTGACACACATCTGAAGGAATGGGTGAGATATCTCCATAGGCAGCACGTATAAAATCTCCTTTTTTGGAAACCTCAGCATGCAGCATGTGATGTGGCACCATTTAGCTATGTGCTTTTTCACCTGAGCTCACACAGTGCGGCCCTAAAGATGAGGGAAAGTAGTACTATTGCTAAATCATCTGTTGGGTTTAGTATGACTGGTGTTTTATGGGTTTTTTTTCAATCCATAACTCCTGCCGTGTCCTTGTTTGTTCAAAGCAGTTGCTTTATCCTCCTCTGTGAAATGCTCAAGCATTCATCTGTTAAATTGGCAGTTAACCCAAGGAAATACATAGCCATATCTACAAATGGGAGCTGAGGAGCACTACAGCTGGAGGCAGTGTTCCTGTAGATTGTTTTCCCACTAATCCTAGAGCAGCCTATAACTGTCTTGTGGTTTCTTCCTGTTCCAAAATTGTTTGTTGTTTGTCCTTGCTAGAAATAATAATTCCCTACGCACTCCATGAGAACACCAAAACCTTTTGTTCTTCCTGTGGCACATATGTATGTGTGTATATATACATATATATGTATATTTTTTCCTTGCTGTTGATGTGTGTAAATATATATATATGTATATGTATAAAACCCACCCTAAACTTTGATCTCTAAGGCTTCTTAGTTCAGCCTCTCTTAGCAGTGCTGCATGAATTGTGGCTGTTCCTGGCAGTATAAGTCTGCTCCTGCTGTCATTTAACCTTTAATTTAAGGTGGTAGAGGAGTAACACAGGCAGGAATGATCTCATTATTTGCTGCTGCTTTTCCTGTGTGTACTTAGTTCCTCTTTAACCTGATGTGGTTTGGGGGAATCCGTGATGCTGGGACTTGGGACTGTTGTCTGTGATGAGAATGAGCAGGGGAGGTGTGTTAGTGGCAGCAAAAGGTGATGGCAGATTCAAGGACTGGTTCATGTAGAGCTGATGTGTTGATGGTTAGGATGCGTTGGTGGTTGGACTTAATGATCTCAGTGGTCTTTTCCAGCCTTTATGATTCTATGTTTCTAATAGTGGGCACAGGGGAGATGGGTTAGCACTGAACTTGCTCTTAGTGGTCTTTTCCAAACTTTATGATATGCCAGAGGAGCACGTGGGAGCTGACCACACAACCTCTCCATTGAAATCTTTAGGTCTCTTACAGTTCCAACCTAAAATGCATAAATGATGGTATTGGAGGTTGACGCTGTGGACTTCAGTCTCCTGATAAGATCAGCTGCCTTCTTCGTTTCCCTGTTGTTCCTGTGGTCCAATTAGTAAAGATATGGTATGTACCCACAGGACTTTGGGAGCTGTAGCTTCCACCACCTGAAAGGTATTCTCCCTAAGAGCTGTGGTGTGGCCTACTTGGCACATCTCTTACACATATTGTGATACAAAAGGGGTTTATAAGGATTTTGTATGTGCTTTTTTTTTTGACAATCTACAGCTGCTTATCAGATCACTTCATTGCTACACCTTTCCTTCCCTTTGATTTCCATTCCCAAGAGAGTTGGGCACATTTGCATCTAGTTTTCAAAGCAGCATGCCTGAATGCAGGCAAAAAGACAAGGTACTGCACTGCTCTGTCCTGTGGGGCTGCTCAGTACTCGTGCTGTCACTATGGGGCAAAACCCTTTGTCTGCCTGATTGAGATATTTGAAGCTGCACGCCCTGGGTGTACAATTGCTATATAGAACCTGTTTATCATAAGGCTGCAGTGCAGCTTTCACAGCCTGTTCCTGCACAGGAGGTGCAGAGTTGTTCTGCAGGAAGCCGAGTGCACTGAATCGCAGTCTCTGCACGGGAAGCTAATGCAGCACAGACTGAAATCCTGTCCCGTGCTCCTGGATGCAGGGGCTAAGCCATGCACAAGGGAACACTTGCCACTGTGTCCAGGGAGTGCAGGCGTAAAGCTTCTGATAGAGCATGTTGCTGTCATGCTGAATTCTCTGCAGAGGATTCCACTCTAACTCTTGTTCTTTCAAGGAAGCTCTGCAGTATGTTGCTCACAGATTGCAGGCACTGAAGCCACGGTTCTCCCTCTCTGCCCCACAACAGTGGTCTGCCTGCATGTCCTAAAGTACCCTAAAAATGTTTTTTTGTCTGTTCAGGGCATGTTATGCTGACCTAAGGTAAGCTTCCAGAAAACACCCATGCCCTGGATGATTATTGGTAACAACAGTCGTTTTGATTTTTCTTACCTTTCTGCATCCTTTCCAGGGGCAAGGAAGCGATAGTGTGCACCTGATGGCTGATGCACTTGTTCTGAGCCAGCATCTCATTCTGATGGCAGAAGCGGTTTTGCTCCCTGTGGAGTTCTCTTATCATTGATGGCTCTCCTGAGGTGAATGCTGCTGCTCCTCTGGACATTAACAGGTGCCAAGGGCTTTCCAGGGTGTCTTCTTAGCAAGGAGTAACCAAAGACAGTGTGGAGGTGCATGGCAGGGTCGTCCCTGTCTCATGCTCCATTTGATTTATCACTGATCCCAAGTTTGTGCAGACAGCAGATGAATGCGTGCTGCTTTTCACCACTGCAGCAAACAGCTTGGTTCTAATACAAGTACCTGCTTGGAAAGCAGAGAGTAGTTTTGAGACTGCAACATAAAGTTAATTGTGTTGAGACTTTCTTGTTCTCCAGAGCAGGGGATGGTATGGAGCTGGTGGGATGTCCACTATAGATTCTGCAGAAATCACTCTTTCAGCTTCTAGGTGGTGGCAAAAGCTGATTTCTGGGTAGCAAGCACATTGTGCTATCCCTGAGAGTGGAAAACATAAGGAATTGGGGAGAGCAGTGCAAGGAAGGCCCAGCTTTCCCTTGAAAGCAGAATGTGCAGGGGATGTGCCTGGTTTTGCATTTGCTAGATGCAGACACTTCCCTTCTCCCTTTCTCCTTTTCCCTCTGTGAAATCCTGTATTTCGGGGCTACGTAGGGAGTGTAACCTCAGAGTTGAGCTGAAGCATAAATCCCCTGTTCTGTAATCATCCAGCAAAACTGTGGCTGGCCTGTGCCCTTCCAACCAAGCCCGAGAGCTCTGAAGCCCCACTGCTGTCCTCGTTTGACTCCAGATCGATCTGGATTGAACAGCTGCAGCAGCATCTCCATCGTGCATTAAACACTGGTGATGTGTCACGGTGGAGCTCCGCAGGGATACGGTGTGTGGGTGTGCTGAGGAGGCTGTGAGGACCGTGAGCACAGTGTGTAAATGTTTAGGAGAGATGGTGTTTTAAAGGCGATTTCCTGGGCTGTGTGTTTTGTTGGTCTTCATCCCAATGCATCACAGAAATGAAATGTGATGTGGGGAGATAACAGCAGGATTGCTGCCTCCACGCCCATGGCTGCTGCAGGATTATTCCAGCTTTGTATTTGTGTCTTTCTTACAGGCCTCAGGATACTGCTGTCTGCATCATTGGAGGGGCACTGACCGTGTGCAGCCTGAACCGCTCCAACCCGGGTGTCAAGCTGAAGGTTTGATGTGTGCTTTGCTGAATGCAGGTAGATCGGTGTAGGTCTTCCTGCTTATAGTTCACCATACATTGTACTGTGAATGAAAAGCCAATGCAGCACGCAGGGATGCAGAGCTGACTGTGGTCTCACTGCTTCCGTTGAAATCTGGAGCAGTTGGCACTCAATAGCAGTGAAGTTAACGTACCTATGATTAGAATGGAGTTCTGTGATCACGCTGCTCGCAGGCCCTCTGCCACCCACAAGCCTGCAGAGCACTGGCTGTGCCTTTTGCATTTGTCCCTGGAGAAAAGAGTTTTCTTTATTGTTTTGTTTTGCACTCCAAGCTGTCTGCGAGGCCTGACAATTTTGAGGGCTCAGTGCCTTTGTTTCTTGCTTCCACTGAACGACATCTGAGCAGAAAGAATGTCCTCTGTTATAGAATCGCCCCCTGTAACATCCTATCATCTTATTCCAGGAGAATGATTTTTGTTCTTGTAGGAAGCAGTCCCCTGTCTTGTGTATGTGAGGTCTATCAGGACACCAGAGGTCAGTCAGTGGAACAGCCTCCGTAGGACAGTGCTCTCAGAAGGAGGGAGTGTGACAGGTGACACGTCTCTCCCACTTGTTGCAGCAGGAAGTGTGGTGAAATTCAGTCCCAGGACAAGCCCCTGGGTTGTCCAGCAGCTGCTTGGAGCTGAGAGGGAGCACCAAGCTGGGAGGGAAGGGCAGCTCCAGCATGACCAAAGGAAGCACCAACAGAGTGGTGCCGCACGGGAAGAAGTTGTGCTTCTCAGCATTCTGGATAGCATTTTCAGAGCTGACCAACCACTCTGGGTGCCTCAGCAGTGCTCTGGAGCTCAGGAGGCACACAGTGTTAGTGCCATAGGCTTTGTATGTCAGAAATGCAGTTGCCAAGCGCTTCCTTGATCTCAGTTACTGACAGGTGAATGCAGGTATGGTGCATGAGCTAAAAAATGGATTTGGTTTTAGGCCATATCTGTGCACTGTTGCTGCATTAGAGCACAGTGTGATGTTTTTAACACTCCTGCACTTTTGCCCTCCCCTTTCACTCCTTCAGACTCCAAAGCTGCCTACCCAGAGCAGTAACAACTCTTAAGCAAGGTGTTCCAGTGGTTCTCATGGTCACTTTGCTAAGAAAAAAATGCCCAAACTAACTGAATTCCCTCTCCAAAATGTGTCCCGTTCTTGTGTTTGATATCAACTGATGAGAAAGCTTCTGAGCTGGTGATAGCCCAGAAGCAAAGTAGTGTCATACGCTGGGTTGCAGAGGCGAGTCTGTATTAGCCCTGATGTCATCCAGTACCTGTCCAAATTACCAGGCTTCCTTGACCTTCTGCTTTCCAGAGTGGCCTTTGAACTAAATCCTGTGCTAGCCAGACCTGGAAATAGTAAGAGACCAGCAGATAGACTAGCTGCTCTTTATTTAGGAAAAGGAATTAAATGTCCTCTTGTAAGGATGTGGAAGAACTGGTTCATGTTCAGCCTGACATCCAGTGCAACCTCACAGTCTGCCATTGCATTCTGGCACTGATTTTGACATCTGCCAACAGCCTGCATTAAACCTTGACCAGTGTCTGTGCTGAGAACCTGGATGATGCTGTCATCACACCACGCTAAATACAAAAGAACAGAGTGAGTCTAGGAAGGTGGCACAGTTTTTCACTCCAGGTTGGAGGCTGAGACCTGCCCTGTCAGGGTATCAGTGCAGCACATTCGCCAAAAACAGTCAGTGGGGGAGTGGGAATGGAGGAAACCTCCTGGCAGTGTTGGATCTAGAAGGAAAAGAAACAGGACAGGCAGGAAGGGATGGTGTTAGTTTGAGGTTCCCTCCCCAGTTCTGCTGCTGACCTGTGAGGTGCCAGCAGGCAGCTTTCTGCTTTGTCTGTTTGTCTCTGAAGGTGTCTGAGATTTGTGACATTCAGAATTTGCAACTACACTCCTTAGATTTGTGCTGTAAGGAGGAACATTAGCTAGGTGGGGCTTCCACTGTGAGTGAGTTTTGGCAAAGCCTCTGAATTATTTACAGAAAAATGAGGATACTGTATCAGAATGTGCATTTCAAGGAATGAAGTGCAGAAAAGAAAAAATAAATCATTTAGAAAGACTGTTGCTTTGTAGGGGATGAATGCTATGGGGTCCAATCTGGGAACACTGAGACAAGGGTTCTCAGGAGTCCTGCTCTGGAAATAACCCTGTCCCAAGAGAGTCCTGCTCTGAAAATAGCCCCGTCCCAGTGAGTTGCTTTTCCCTCTTGGTTTGAATAAAATTTCCTGAATGATGAAAGGCCGCACTGGTAGTAACTGTAGAGCTTCTAAGACAAAGATCTTGGTGATTTTCAGGGGCTGGCTGACACTGGCTGGAGATCAGCAAAGAGATCAGCTGGCTGGAGATCAGCAAAGAGACCAGTGTGTGAGCAAACCTGATGTGGTGGTCTTCTAACTCCCCCAGTAATCCACCAGCATTCCTTTAAGGAACTGCTGCTTATTTCTGCTGGATTAGGGCTGAAAGGTCCCAGTAAAGAAGGAGAGTTTGAGATTGATGCAGGGAGCAGCCCGTATAAGCACACTAATCCTGTGCCTTCATTGTTCTTACAGCCCACCTTAAACTGTGATCAACATCTGTGTTTATGGAGTGGGGGACGGCTTTGGGATGCACTTCTTCTCAAGGCACAGCACAAACAAGCCCTTGGAGCTGGCTGTGTTACAGCTCTACGTTGGTGAGAAGCCTATTTGTGAAAGAGTCCATCTGTACTGTCCAATGGGATGCTTGAAAAGTGTGGGGGTGAAAATGCTCCTTTACACCCTGTGTTTGCAAAGGTCTCAACTTGGGCATAGGAAGGCCCTTCTTGAATTTCC
The DNA here is from genome assembly GCF_038088225.1 of Cyrtonyx montezumae. Classification (NCBI taxonomy): domain Eukaryota; kingdom Metazoa; phylum Chordata; class Aves; order Galliformes; family Odontophoridae; genus Cyrtonyx; species Cyrtonyx montezumae. The sequence continues at coordinate 109,093 of NW_027071959.1, forward strand.
CTTATGCTGCATAGTGGCGTCAAGGAGAATCTGTCTGTGTTCATCTTTATGGATTTATGTCTGCATATATGCAAAATAAGAGCAGGTATTTCATAGCAACGCTCACATAGAGGGGTTTCTTGTAAATAAATCAGGTTACAGGCTCTCTCGTTGGAGATTATTCCTCGATTTAAGAAACTTAACAGGCAGTCCCTTGCCATTTGGTGTATGGAAGTACATCAGTACCTATTGGAAGTGCCGTGAGATCCTATGAGAAATGCCAGCAGGGTGGAAAAAAATCAGTTGTTGTCAGGTTTTCCATTGTTTTTGTAATCAAACCAGGTTGGCTGCCTGTCACTTTGGAAATGTTGGCTGCCCTACTACAAACACTTCCATTCTTAGATGATTTTGAGAACAAGAAAGGGCTTATCTGTACGAGGAGCCCAGGCAGGGCACCCTGCAGAGCTGTGCCCCGTGGAACAGATCCCAGATGTGCCCACTGTATGCATCTCTTCTGCTCAGCGCTCTGGGGATGGAGGGGATGGCACGGACTGCCAGGGCCATGCCCCAAGGCTGCATTCATAGGGTTTGCTTTTTATTTTCTTATCAGTGTTTCTGTTTTATTGCTTTTATTTTTCTCTTCCCAGTAGTTTATGGAGGACTGTTTTATGATTTCTCATCAAGTTTATTTCCTTTTTCCAGAAATTTTTCAGAAATGCGTCACTTTTTATCTCAAAAATTTTCAGTCATCATTTTCAGAGTTCCTTATTTCAGGAAGTTTCTTCACGAGTTTTTCATTTTTTTGCTCAGATTGCTTTATTTCACAAGTTTGATGAGTATGTCACGGATTGTAAGGAGAAATTGCTGCCGGTCCTTCTGGCTCAGGAGCTGCAAGCCACGTGGCGGACAGCTGGCAGCTGAGCAAAGGAGAGACTCGTCTCCTGCCTGCCCCTCTGGGCTGCAAGGCGTGGGGGGCAGGAAGCAAAGCTCACCTGTGGCCTCCGTCAGGGCAGCCCATCAGTAACTCCTCTGCTCTTGCCTTTAGGCTTTGGAGGCATCTCTGCGCCAGCATGGACGGAGCCTGGGTGGGGACGTGGAGACCTCATCGCCCACGCGGCCTCATCTCGGCCCAGTTCCCCAGCCCCGGGCCCCAGTACTGCATCCCGGGGACAACAGGTACAGCGACCGTTCCCAGGGCATGGGGCGCGCTGGGGCCGTCATGGGGCAGAGCAGCTCCCGAGCCTTTCCCCTTTCTGTCACAGCCTCCCGGCTCTCTGGCGCACCAGCGAGCCAGGCCTGGCTGAGGAAGGCCGATCCCACCGGCGCTGCCCTGTGTGACCCAGGGAAAGAGGGGCCCTCTTCTGCCCAGCACAGGCTCAGCTTTGCAGCTGTACAGAGGCGTTACGGGGTCTTGCAGAACAGCTGACCCTTAGGGGGCTCTCGCTGTGGAGTGCCTGCATGGGTGGTGCGGAAAATCCTTTGGAAACTGCTGGGTACAGGCAGCGTGCTGGCCAAAGCTCCGCTGTCTTTTTCTGGTGACTTTGCAAGGCACTCACATGGCTGCTTGCACTAAGGGACTGACTGTTGTGCTCCGAGGTCCTGCACAACTTTCCTGCTTTGCTCTTGGAGGAAGAAGTCACGCGGGAAGGGAAATTCGGGGCCGGGCACTTAACTGCCCCTGTTCCAAAGCAGCTAGAAACATGCAGCCACACAGAGGTGTGCTCTCTTCTGCTTTTCCTCCTAGGTTACGTGGGCCACAGCCCCACCAAAGCCCGCGCCCCCGCGTACAGCTTTATAGGGTTTAAACTGCCTGCAGTGGACAGCTGCGGGCCAGGTCGCTGCTACTTTGTGGAGCCTGCCATCACCAGGAAGGGGAAGTACATGGCTCCAGGCACCCACCTCCAGGGACGACCCAGGACAAAGACTGCCATCACCCCCGGACCAAGTGAGTACCACTTGTGCAGCACATTTGCCGTGGGTCAGCTCATGCCATGATGGAGCTGTAGGTCTTTTGTGAGAGAACACAAAATGCTCTGAGCAGTGATAGAGAAGGACAGGTGCCCAGGACCATGGGCCAAGGGAATGAGGACCCCAAGTCCTGAAAGAACTAAGGAGCAGGGGGCTGACAGGAGGGGCAGCAAGGCAGGACACAGTGGTGGGGTGCGGAAAAGCATTCCCAGGTGCTGCCTGGGTCCCGCAGCATTTCTGCAGCTCTTCAGAAGAGCCTCTCCTCGGGAAGTTGTCTCTGTGGCTGTGGAAGGGAACCAGGAATTCACTTTCTTTCCCTGCCACCGTCCCACCTCCGAGCTGAGGAAGGGACAGCAGCTTCCCGCTCCCTTTCCCTTCAGTGGGATGCACTGGGACAGCGGGCTGCCAGGGCAGCAGAGAAGAGAAGGGCCCTTGCTGATCTGCCTTTCCTTTTTCCTCCTTCCAGGTGATGCTGATCAAGCCCCAGGCACCTGTGTGCACTTTTGGAATCCAGCATTCCATCTACACAACCCCTCTCATTGATGAATAAAGCAGCAATTTCTGAAAGGCCTTGTTTGCTTGCCTGGAAGGGAAGGGGACGCAAAGACACACAAATCAACTGCTGCTTTCAGTTTGATTCCGTTTCTGTTTATTGACTTTGGCTTTTGCCTCTTGGACATTAGTGACAGTAGAACATCATTAAAAAAAAATTAAAAAATTAATTACCTATATGTATGCTTTCTTGTTATTCCTTTTTCCTATCTGCTGCATACAGGAACACGCCACGGCTTCATGAAGCCTTTCAAACATCAGTGAGTTGGAAAGCACTGATGCTTGCCTTATCAGTAATCTGTGTTACTGATGTTGGCCATGTGCTGAAGTAAATCATAAGAGAGCAAACAGCAAAGGGCAGCCGGCCTGGGGCAGTGCTGTCAGAAACATGGGGAGGGGAGGGAGGATGTTTAGAGTAGCCTTTCTCTTGCTGTGCTGCAGAAAACGGAGACTGCACTGTAGTAACTGAGGCACCTTCTGTTCCCTACATGTACCTCAGCAAGTGTGAGCTGGAAGGCTGTTGTATTGCACGGTGTTATCAACAAACCTCCCCTCTTCTGTTTAGTGAATCTTGAATGCCCAACATGTGGTCTCCTGTTTGTGTTTGGCCAGCACACGCTTCATTGTGCGCCCACCCACTCACAGCATCATCTTCTGTAGAAGCTGAGACAGACTGTGCTCCCATTCCCATCCGCTGGGGCTGGATGAAGGGGGAGAAGTGGAACTGAAAGGAAAGAAGAGGAACCAGAGATGCAAAACAAATCCTTTACATGAGGTGACCACTAAGATCTTTCTCAGAATGACAGCTAAAAGATCTTGATAAGTGAAGCCTGTGAAAGGTGAGCACGTGATGGAGGGGCGAGGGGCACGGCAGGTGTCTCCCAGCCTTGGGAGCAAGCCCTGGGCTGTGGAGGTGGCTCTGCTGGCTGCCTGGCTGAGAACCTGGCCCTGTCTGGCACTTTGTTTTTATAAATGTTGTGTCTAAATTGACAACTTGAAGTGCAGCAGGAAGAGGCTCTCCTGGAATATATTGCTCCTGATGAGACTGTCTGTCCTTCAGGGTGACCGCTGATTTGCAGGAGGGGAGACTTTGGTTTTTGCGTATGTGCCTTTTGTGGACCCGTTGTGTTGCTCTGGTTATCACTTCCAGGAGCCTCCTGCCCCAGGACATTAAGCCAGAGCCCAAAAACACAAATCTCACCCCCAAAACACACCCCCAAATCTTTCCCTAGGTATCAGGAGTCGGACACCTGAACAGAGCTGACTAGAAGAACAAAGCCTAATTCTCGTGAGTGGGCCCAAAAGCTGGCAGTGAGAAGTGGTTGGACAGTGCCACCTGGTGGGAGCACGCAGGGATAACCCACTCCACATTCATTCCTGCTCCCTCAGTTTATTCCTTCCCTTCTCTCTCCTTTTTTTCTCGTGACCCTGACGTGGGCTCTGTGAAACGTGTGAGGCCAAACCAAACGCAATAACCCTCGGTCATTACAGGTGTCCCCCCCCAGAGAGGACCTGCTAAAAGTCCTCCTGATTACTTTTGCTATTAATTGCCAATGAGCCATATGCCTGCTGTGTCAGAATCCCCCTGGCTGCTGCCATCTGTCTGCCCACACCGTCTGTGCTGAGCTATTTCTGCTGCCCTGTCGTGCTGGGTGAGAAGGAGGGAGGCCTGAAGATGCCCAGGCCGCTTTGTTGTTTGCTACGCAGCGGTCAGGGCCGCTCTGTGACGGGCAGACGAGCAGCAGTAGGGGTACTGGCACATGAGCACAAAGTCACCTTGTCCTTTGGCTTTAGAGATCCCTGCTGTGGCCCTGAACTGGCTTTCCAGGTTTTTCTTTTTACTGTTAATTACTGAGGCAGAGGCACAAGCACACATGTACCCAGGAATAGTTTTTAACCTGGCTTGATTAATGCTGTCACGTTGTACATCTGAGTGTGAGCTCAGTGGGACTGTTGCTTTTGCTTAGTACCACAAGACACCTCAGTCTGGATTGCTGCATTACAGTACAAATAAAAAACAGAAACAAAACCACATCTGCATCATAAAAAGTGAGAATATGAGAATTCTAAATATTTACAGAGGAGGGCAGTGGGGAAACCACAAAAAATATTTACATAAAAATACATGAGCTTCTCGGCATATACATTTCAAACCAGTAAACACACACACACAAAAAAAAAAAAGACATGATGTAAATTAGAATGAAGTGAACTCCAAAGGTAACCCACGACTTTCTGGGACATTTCTATCATGTGGCTCACGGAAAGAAAAGCCAACACAACCCTGTCCTCCCCTCAACCCCCACAACCCTAAAGACCGGGCAAGGCCAGACTGCACACAAAGGTATTCTGCTGTACGGTTGCTTACACCATGCCTTCAGTATTGGGTTTCTGTAGCACCAGGTTTTGGGAAGATTTGCAAGCCTAAGCCACTGTAACAAAGGAAACTGAAACAATTTCTCATCTGTGTTTCCTACAACGCAACACATGGCTTCAGTCAGTGCCCTGGCCACGCAGTGCGGGATGGCAGAGTCCTTTCTGGGGTTAAAGAGGAACCGTGTGATTTTGGCTTGGCTTTGGTTTTGTGTAGCTATTTACTGCACAGTCCTTACCGACCCCCTTGAAATGATGAGTGCAAAATGAGGATCTCTGGGAAGACGCAGGCACAAAGTTGTGGGTGTTCTGTCTCTTCTGCATAAAGATTTCACCTGATAAGTCTCTTTTGAAGATCAGAAATGACTTTATAGGGGCTAGGTCCTCGTTACTCAGAGGTCTCCTGCGGGTCATTCGCTGCTCCTGAGTGGAGCTGGAAATCCAGAGCTGGAGTAGGCTATTGAGTCCTGACTCTTGCATTGCACGAGGGAGAACTCAGCTGAAAACTTAGGAAGTGGTGATTTAAGATGTAGACAGCTTGGGGCAAGTTTAGGGGTATTACTTATGATCATAGCTGCTCCTCATCTTGGCTGGAGATGAGGTTAGGCAAAAAATCACATAATCTGAGCAGAATTGATTGCTCTTTACTTGCCTTGCCATCCCCTGGCTCTCTCTCCCATTTCTCTGCTAGGATGCTGAGAACTGCGCTGCCAACTTAACCTTCCCAGTACTCCTGCTGTAACTCCTCTCACTGTGATGCACAATGCACTTTTTTTTCATATCGGTTATGATTTTTGGAAAGACATCTGGACTGACTTACTGTGAATCCATTAAAGGACATGGAAAAACTTTCTAAGGACCATCAGCTTAACCACAGTGCAAGAGCAGAACTGCATAGTTGGCTATATGGCTTTGCGTGGGGTGGATGTGGGGATGACTGCTGAATCCTAGTAGTTCACCAAAACCAAAAGGTGCTCATCTGTACTTCTGTCTGGGAAAAGCTGGGACTTAACCTCACGGTCCAGCACTGTGTTAGGCTGTTCTCTGGCAGTGTGCAGCCCTGGAGCATGCACTGGTGTGGCTGGGCAAGGCTAGGATGCTGGGAGAAGTTTTCTGCTGTGTGCCTTGCTTTCAATAGAGACATTCCTGTCCTGAGGGAAGGCCATTTGTAGCACCCATCTTGGTAAAATAAATAATTTCGGTTTCCCGGAAGCAGTATGATTGTGAGCATGAGAGCTTGAGGATCTGGGCGATTTCACAGAAGAAGTGGTCCACAGCATTGTCCTGTCACAGTGCTATAGGAAATGTATTGGCAGTGTACAGCAAAGCATAGAGAACTCCAGTGCCCCAGGCAGCTGCTGCCATGGTGGCACAAGCTCTGCTGCCCAGGAGAGTCCCGTAGTGCAGGGGCTTGCACATGGAAACAAAGCAGTCATAGGCCATGACTGTGTGACGGCTGTGCTGATGAGGCCGTTGCCCAGGAGGGCAGCCAGGGAGATGCCCAGGAAGAGCCAGAAGTGCAGGAGCTGCAGCTGCCACGTGTCTGCCAACGCCAGCAGGAGGAACTCGCTGATGGAGCTGCTGTTGGGCATTTGGCACTTCTGGGTATCAGGACCTGTGGGCATGAGGACCTGACACAAGAAATGTGTGGTTTGAAAATCAAAGTCTTAGGGATGCTTTTTCTCCTACGGTCTCATCCTACTCATGATGCCCAAAGGGTGCTCAGTGAAGTCAGAAATCCTGAGCACTTCTGCTGCACTCATTGTGAACGGCTGTGATTGAGACCTGGGAGGCAAAGAGATTCACTGCTGCTTAGTGCAGGATAAAGGGAGCTCGTGGGCTTGTTTCCAGTTGCTGTGAAATAGCACAGATTGGAGATGGAAGGCAAGTGCATTCACAAGTTACCTTCCAAAGAAGCCAGACCCTGCTGAGAGAAGAGGAACCGACTGCTCATCACACAACGCCCATCCTTTCTCAAGGGACGTGAGCAAGACCTCATCACTGTGCTTCTTAAAACAGACACCTAACGTCCATTTCACCAACCCCACAGCATTTCCATGCATATAGCATCACTCTGCTTCTTCCCGCGACTTTGTTCTTCAGGCTATGGGAAAGATTTGCATCCCGAAGGTCAGATCACAGCTCCGAAGGGCATCAGGGAGATACATCATAACTCTCATTAAGGGAAAGCCAACTCTTTTCCAGCTTCACAGACTGCATTGCCCACATATGCAGGTACTGCAGAGGGTGACGGACACATGCCTGAGTAGATATTCCTATACTCTGAAGCAGCTCTGGCTGCAGAGGATCTAACAGCCGTGAGGGCTGTTTCTGGGTGGGGGCTTGCTTTGAAGAAGGTGTCCACGTTAAAGGCAGTTATATGTTTTCTTCTGGGAAATTCTTCCTCTCAAAAGATTAAGCTATTACTTTTTTCTCATTCCCCGATCATATCTCTCATGCCTGCAGACTTTTCACCTGGAAAGTGTTTCCTCATCTTTTCCCTGTCTGAACATACAGACACCAGCTCAGATGCAATGCATTCCTATTTGTTGATCAGAACCCATCCTGTTAGCAGGCACTGTGTAGGTGCATGCTCATGTTTGCAAATGAGAAAGGGAACATAAGAGAATCTCAATTGGTTCAGCAAGGAAAATGCACGCTCATAAGAACAAGAGAGACTGAAAGCATTTTAGGACTCTCAGCTGTGTGCTCAAACATGATATATGATGTTCTGATTCTCACTTTACATCTTTACACTCCCCTAGAAGCAGAAAATAGAAAAATAAAACAGCAGAAAATCCCAGTATTGGTCTTCCTTGTGGAAATTCCCCTTTGGTGCAGTGTAGCTGTGAGCTCTTTGCCCCTGGGCAGCTCCCTGGGCAGGCTGAGTACTGAGCCTGGCAGGCAACAGAGTCCCTACCCCGGCACGCAGCCCCTTGGGGCACAGCATTGACCCTGCTCTGCATGACAGCCCTGGGCACCTGGCTGCACAGCCTGCAGCCATCCTGGGACAAGTGTGGCTGGGCAAGGCTGGGATGCTGGGGGAAGTTTTCTGCTGTGTGCCTTGTTTTCATTAGAGACATTCTTCTCCTGAGGGAAGGCCATTTGTAGCACCCATCTTGGTGTATGGATGTGCACTTCTAGGAGCTGTTTTGGAAGGTGCTGAAAAATTTTGTTCCCAATGCTCAGCACGTGGTACAGCATGGGGAGCTGGAGATGGCAGGCTCGGGTGCTGAGAGCACTATGAGGAACAGGAGTTGTCCAGGAATGGCGCTTGGTATCTACAGGGAGACAGTGGCTTTGCACAGGAAAATACAGAGGCATTTGCAATTGGTGGGAGCTGATTTCAGCCCCCTTGTATCAGAAGGATAGTCTTGATTAGATAAGGCCAAAGTGGAAGTTAGGAGAGGTGCTGGGGGCAGGAGGGGGGAGTTAAGGCTTTCATTTCATTACCTGAATCCCAAACAGCCTGAGCCAAACGCGTTGCCTCTCGTTCAGATGGAGACCTCAGCAACCTCAGGCAGTCTGTGCTCAGCACTGCAGGACTGCTCCTTGTCATGACAGATCCATCGTGCTCAGCCCAGACTGCCCTGCTCTCACACCGAGGGCTGGGGATGGCCCACAGTGTGGCTCACTGACTGCCTCCTTTCTGTGCATCTTTTTGCTTTTGTTTTTTTTCCTTAAAGGAAAATGTAACAAATCGCATTCCCGAATGAAGAAACTAACTCTTCTACCTGGTAATTCCTGGTAACTTGGCTCACAGTGCTTTTTTATTATTATTTTTAACTCTTTTTTTCTGACTGCCAGACTTATGTCTGGAACATGTAACAACTCTTCTAGACAGAAGCTTAAAACAACAGCTTTGCACAATAACATAGGACCATAAGGTGCTGTTACTGAAACAGGCCCAGGCAAGGCTACAAGACTAAAAGAAGCTGAAGACAGGTCAGCTACTAGAAGCAGATCTTATTTATGATTCAAAGTAACCATGAAACCTCTGCTTAAATAAAAGAAACAACCCCACACCTGATGTAAGCACCCTTTAACTTTCACAGCTGTGTCCTAACTGCAGGACCTCCATCTTTTTTTTAAACATCAGAGATTCTGAAATTCTTTAGCCACTCGGAACAGGAATAGCCTTGGTATTTATCAGTGAGCATTTATAAATCCTATATCTCTAGTATAGCTTGCAATCCCTGTCTAATGAAATGGATGTGCTTTTTTTTTTTTCCTTTTCATATATATGTGAGTGCACAATTTATATTATTGGTTATTATGTTCCTAAACATGCGTTTGGATTCTGTCTGCTTCTACTGAGGCATCACGCTGCTCTCTATCTCCTGAAGCCCATATGAATTCTGGGTCAGTGCTGACTCTCACACAGCCTCTGTTCTTATCTCTGTATCTATAGAGAAATGAGATGCCAGCAGGCACTGTGGAGGTGATACAGGCTGGATTAGCAAAAGGGATGCACGTTTTAGCCTATGGACCAATATATTAGTTCATCAAAAGGAATCCAATTGTGCTCATCCTGAAACTTTTTCTTGGGTAGCTGTCATAAACGCTCAGAGTCCAATCTGAGTTTTTAGAATATTTTATTATAATCAAAAGGTGAAAAGCAATAAGCAAGCAGCGCTGGGTGTGCCGGGGAGTCTTGCTCCACCAACGACACACCGCAAAGAAAGAAAGAATACCTATTTAAAAGTATAGTTCATACATATTCATCACATTCCAAACTCTGATTTATAGAGAGGATTACACTTAAGGGTTGATTTTGATGTAAATCTTCAAACCTTGAAGGGGAAGAGCCCCTCACTGGTATTTTGTTAGGAGGGGTAGCGATAAGCTTAACACAGCTGGTCCAACAGATAAATCAGTAAGGGAGTAGCACCTTTGGCGCCATGTGGTCCTTTTCCAGGGATTAGCTTCCCCAAGCTAAGTACCCCGAAAAAGGGCCACTGGCCCCATCTCTTGGTGCATTCCAGGCTAATCTTCCAAGGTCTGTGTTAGTTTCACCCCTTGGTGTGAGGAATACGCTTTTTGTTACACAAGACTGGTGTAGATAAATGTAGATAAAGTTCTATCCTTCCATGTCTCACAAGGACATTTTACTCCTTTAAGTAACTTTGTATACCAATTGGAATTAATGCCAGTCTGAAGGTATTGTGTCAGCAGCTTTGACTTTTTATCTTTGACACGAATCACCTTTACATGTTTCACAATCCCCCATTTCCTTTTTGATCCCCATCAGTGATTCGTGTCCGGTATTCTAAATTCAATCCTGCTTTCCTAGCAGCTTGCAAAAATGGAGCCGCTTCAGTTTTTACTACCATCAATTTGTGGGTCCTTCCAGACTTTGCTTCTTCTGGATCTATTGGCATTGCAGAAATCTGCATTCCTTGTATCATGGAAGGTATTATCCGAATGAGGCATGGAATTACACAAGGTATAAATATTAGTCCAATCATCCCACACAGTATCATGAAACCCAGTCGTTTCCACCATGCGCCCCCAAATAATTGATTCCACCAATCATCGTTTAGAATTGAATTCCACCTCTGGACCGGAACATGGGCAATTCTTTTTATCTCTTCTGCAATATTTGTTATGGCTTGTCCGCTATCGTCTATTTCGAGACAGCATTTGGAGGTGTTAAACCTTCCACAGACCCCTCCTTCCTCCGCCAGTAAGTAATCTAGAGCTAACCAATTTTGATATACTGCTGCCCTGGTTTGTGAGAGTTATCGGTCTATTAATTTTAAGGCCTCTGCTGTTTGGTTTGTTACTACTTCTACCACGGCTTGTAACCTAATAGTTCGATTCAGCATATAGATGGGAGTTCTATATCCCCAACTACCATCTTGGGCCCACGTAGCTGGGTCATAGTATTCTGTTATTCTCTGTGGAGGCCATTCATCATCCTTCCAGGTTTGAGTCCCTCCTATTTTTAATTCTCGTTTTTGTCTAGCCAGAGTTTCGTATAGTGGTACTCCCAGAGTTTTCCCCCATTGTCTAGGTAATAGGAAAAAGGCTGGTTGTATTATCCCAATAGTACAAGTGCCTTTCCAGTCTTTTAGCAATTTATTAAATGCCCGTCTTCCACAGATCCAAAATAGTCCGTCAGGAGATCTCCAATCTGAGACATTCCTTCCCGGCTCTTCCCAAAATTCCTTTAAGGCTTCTATTTCCCTGAAGGGATTTTCATTGCTCTCATTCTTCCAACATAGGGAGTGCTTAGTAAGAGATGTACAATTATTTGTCCAATATCCCTGGGGAGGGCCGGGCCACCAATATCCCGGTCCCTCCGTGGAGTTTGTGGTTAATACCATTTTGCAGGGGGTAACTCCCAAATGTCGTTTAAATTGCCTTCCTTCCCTTGATATACAGATTTGTCCAATAACTTCATGACTAAGTATCCATCCCTCTGGTCTCATTTCAGTTGACCTGTGAGTATGATTCCAATTTAGTAATTGCCATGGTTCTAGTCCCTCCCCTCTCCAGGGCCATTGTTCTGTCATCTGAGACCCCTCGCATATCCAACATGAGGATATATTTAATTCAGTGGCAATTTCTTGCATGAGGTTAATGAACAGGTTAACCTCCTTGGTAGGTCCAGATTCCCCTAGGATTTTTCTCACCTCATCATAGAGGGGTGACTGTTTGTTTTCCTGTATTTTGTTCTTCTGTATTTTGTTTTCCTGCATTTTTTGCTTGACCTGCAGTTGCTTGGTAACATTTCTCACTAGCTCTTCCTTGTATTGATCTTGGACCCTCCCCGCCATCAGAATATCCCCACATCCCTGATTTAGTGAAACAGATGTTCTCCTCTCCCTTTGGACAAGCATGGCCATTTACAAATCCACTTTTTCCTTTGTTAGCTGCCACCCAGAGGTCATGCCTAGCAATTATAATGCGTTCCTATCATAACAGGCCGCGTTTATGTGGGTATGGAATGATAATGCCCATTCTGTGGTTCGACTGTATTTAACGTATTGGTAGCACTTTGAGCATGGGTTTGCAGTTCCACTGCCAGGATAGCTCAGTATGGTTAAGAGCATCACTATACCCCACCGTTCTCTCATCCCTCTGCCTCCTCCGCCTACCGGGTTGCATCCGGCAGCGGGGTAAACCATCTTCTCGGCAGCAAGGATAGTCTTCAGGGGCTCCATACGAGCAGTCATATCCCGCGCACCCCTGCCCAAAATTTCCCAATTTGTATTCTCACAAGTCGAACACTACAGGGCACCCAGTTTTGTTGGTAGTCCTCTATTCTTTATATTTTCTGCTCCCTGTTCCTTGGTCCTGTGAATGAAGAGCTCTCACCGTCTCTGTCAGGAGCCTGAGTTCCCTGAGCGGTTACCTCCCTCCCTACATATATATATAATCGTCCTACCTTCAACTACTCATTGCAAAATTTTCCCTTTTGCAGACACCCCCCCCTGCAGTGGTATCACCACTTCTCCTTACAATAATAACACATACAAGTCATGCAACAAGGTAACATCCACACTTATCCTTAAAGGGGGCGATTTAGTCCCTTGCATGAACTTTATCGTTGAATTCGTATTTTCAGTTCTCCTGGAGACGATGTAACCTTCCAGTCCTTAGTGTCGATGGGGCCTTTTACACGGGAGGCGTGAGTCCAGCCCTTCTCTGCCGTGCGCACACTGTTTCTGTAGTTAAGAGAACGAGAAAAGCTCCCTCCCCACATGGGGTTAACGAAGTTTCTTTCCAGGTTTTTATTAACGCTTTATCTCCTGGCTTTATCTTGTGTATTGTAAATTCTAAGGGGGTACTTTGAGCTAACAGCCCCTTTTCCCTTAGTTCTTCCAAGTTCTTAGTCAGAGTTGTTATATATTGCTGTATAGTACTCTCTCCCAATCTGAGATGATCGATGGGTATTCCCTGAATATAAGGCATTCCATACAGCATCTCATAGGGGGATATCCCATGTTCTGAATTGGGCATACTCCTAATATTAAGTAAGGCTAAAGGTAAGCATTTTATCCAAGACATCTTAGTTTCTAACATTAACTTAGTTAACTGGGCCTTCAAGGTACCATTCATCCTTTCTACCCGCCCCGAACTTTGTGGATGCCATGGGGTGTGATATTCCCACCTTATTCCCAGGGCTTCTGCTAGGCCTTTCAAAATTCGTGAGGTAAAATGAGTTCCTTGATCTGAGTCAATAACCCCTATTAAACCATACCTGAGGATAATATCTTCCAAGAGATGTTTGGCCGCTGTTTGAGCAGTGGCCCTAGTTGTGGGAAATGCCTCTACCCAGTGAGTTAATTGGTCTACTATTACTAGTAAATACTTATACTTTCCTGCCTTTGGTAATTCAGTAAAATCTATTTGTACTCGTTCAAAAGGTCTGTGTGCCAATGGCCTTCCCCCTGAGGGTGTTTGTTGTAGATTTCTTTTGTTAACCTTCTGGCAAATTAAGCAACCTCTTGTTTCTTGCTTTGCTACTTCAAATATCCCTATGCACCCATATAATTTTAAGAAACAATCTGCCAGTGCCCTTCTTCCCCAGTGGGTTCTCTGGTGCATTTGCTGCACAATTCTTTGGGCAAAGTTCTTGGGTAATAATTCCTGGCCATCGGGCAAAATTATTATTAGTCCATTTTACTCCTAATTTCTCAAAGCTCTCTCTTTCTTTTTGAGAATAGATTTTTGGTGTTACCTTTTCGTCATCTTGGGTTCTTATTTCCTCTCTAGTTAGCCTGCCCCTTTTGCCTCCTCATCTGCCCGATTAACTCAGTTTCTATTAAAGGATGCAATTGAGCTGGGGGGGCTTCTAATTTTTCTAGCCTTGCTTTTATTCCTCCCAGTCACTGGTATCCATACAATTACCCTTCAGAGCCTCTAGTAAGAGAGCTGCATTATGTTTTTCATTTTCTAATTGTCCTTTGAGTTCATCTATCTATTTCTGCAGAGTTTTAACCAATTCCTGAAGTGACTCTGTAGTTTGGCTTTCTGATTTCAACTGCTGGTCACTGAATTCTATGGCTGCAACCGGAGCCGAATCTAATACTGCATAAATAATTATCTTCCCTTTTGCAGCTCGGGTACGACCGTTTTTCTGCAGGATACCGTCTGAAACACTGCAAATTATGCCAGTTCTGCCGTGCCCAGTCTACCTCTGTTAATGAGGGTCTGGCACCACGCCTTTCTAAGAGGTCGAATAATACCTCTTCACTTTTCATTGTGACTACACTGTCGCTCATTTCTCTGTACTCAGAAAAGGTCTACACTGAGGGAGAGGACATACTCAAAAGCTCAATTAACACCTCATCACCCCCCATCCAGGAAGGCATAACACAGCTATTAAGCAAATGTAAATACTGTTCCAATCACTCCTCCCTCTTGCTGAGGGGAGCACACAAAAAGACGAAAGCTAAAGACAACACTTTCATAAGCTACAGTAAATAAACTTCTTGGAGAGCTACACAGTTCCTCACTTCCCCAAGCTTAACGCTTATGGGTGGAATTCCCAGTTTTCCTGTGGTTCCTTTCGGATGCCACCGCTGGGGATTGATTTCTTCCTCATCTTTTTGCGTGAGAACACACAGTCTTGAAACTCTCTCTCCTTCATTTATGGCAAGGTTTATTCCTAATACCACTATTAAATCCCTCCCCAGTAAGTTATGTTCTGCCTCGGGGACCACTAATAAATTCCCTAAACAAGTTTTTGTTTCAGCTTCAATCGTTACACCTTTTTATTTTCATTTTTATTATTTTTTTTTTTCCTTTTTTTCCAGTTGGGACCCATAAGGGTTCATGTTTCACCCTGACTACCAGGCTTTTATCCTTGCTCACTATACACCCTTTAGGTAGTTTCTGTATTGTGGACCCTTCAGCTCCTGTATCTATTAAGAATATAATTTCTTCCACCTGGGGACCTACTTTTAACCTTATCATGGGCTCTTTAGTTGGTCTCGTCCCCAGGATGTATATAGCCCCAACACCTCTATTCTTTAAATGCATCCATCCTGTCGTGTTTATCTATTCATTTATTTATTTTAAATTTCGATTCAGTGTCCTTTCTTCCCACAATAATAACATTCTATTCCTCGTTCGGATCCCTTTTGCAGAGGCTTTCCAATGCTCTTAGTATTCCTAAGGTTTTCTCTTTTCTTAGGAATCTCCTCCTTTTTTCACCTCTCACAGCCGCGACAAATATTCGGGCCTTTGCTTTTTGTTTCTCCTCGTCCCACCTTACATATACTTTCTGTGCTTCTCTCAGTAATTCATCTAGTCCCTGTTTCCTGCCAGTCTTCTAACTTTTCCGATTTCTTTCTAATGTCCGTCCAAAACCTGGCCACAAACTGGGTTATTGCCTGCCCACTGGAGTATCAGGATCTCCTTAACCCTTTTGCCCACAATCCATACCCTCAATTACACTTTCGTATACCGTTAACAATTGCACTTCTATATGCTACCTTATCCCGTTTCCCTTCTCGCCTAAGAAACAATGTTAGTTGATCTTATAGCTTAAAGTCCCATTTAGGGCTATGGACACCTTTCCTCTATTGGTCTGCCCTCCTCATTTAAAAGACAGAAACTCCCATCCTTTACACCTATGACATACATATAGACAAAAGACAAGTGGTGTACACACAAAGAGAACAATGACAGTTGTTGTCACTCGCTTCGTCCGTCTCCGGCCGTTTCCCTCGCGGGAGGACGGAACCGCGGATCGGGACTCCGCACTCGCTCCGCAGCGATGCTGCGTCTCACGTATCCAGCACACTCATTCACGACTCACAAACATCGGCCAATGCACCCGATCAGGTCTTATTTGTTTTCCACCCGACATTTCAACAATTTCAACAGATTCACAATAATGGACCATCAATTTTTGTTTTGTTTTCCCTTTCTGGGATGGCCCATTTCCCCAATATTTTACCATTAACCCCAGCGGACTGTCTGGGGGTGTTTCAAGTAATTTGCTCCCTTTCTTATCCTTGGGGCCTCTCTGTGGGTCCCTCCTGGGGTCAGCAGATTTCAACTTTCTCTGCCCCATGTCCCCAGTATTTTATCATTAACCCCAGCGGACTGTCTGGGGGTATTTCAAGTAATTTGCTCCCTTCCTTATCCTTGGGGCCTCTCTGTGGGTCCCTCCTGGGGTCAGCAGACTTAGACTTTCTCTGCCCCATATTCTTATTCCGGGGTTTCCTTCTTTAAGCTATTTCCCCTCCTAATTCTAGGTGATCTATTCCCTTCCTCTGGGCCTCTCTGTGGGTCCCCGGGAATTTCTAACCACCCTCTCGAGAGGCTTTCCTCAACTTAATTCTCTCCACCCCGGAACTCGCCCTCCCAACCAAGCGATACTCACAGTCCGATGTTCTCGCCTGGATCTTCGTGCACAAGAATTACAGGATATTTACTGCAGTTTTTCCAAGGGAGCTCTTTTCCTTGCTTATTGCTTTTCCAAGTTCGTGTGATGCGAAAGGTCGGGCAAGGATCCTTTTCTCCCGAGGCTACCAAAAAGGTAGGGCGCCTCCCCGGGAGTCAGGATGTCCCGCTCGAGTCCAGTCGCATCACGTCGGGGTCACCAATTTGTCATAAACGCTCAGAGTCCAATCTGAGTTTTTAGAATATTTTATTATAATCAAAAGGTGAAAAGCAATAAGCAAGCAGCGCTGGGTGTGCCGGGGAGTCTTGCTCCACCAACGACACACCGCAAAGAAAGAAAGAATACCTATTTAAAAGTATAGTTCATACATATTCATCACATTCCAAACTCTGATTTATAGAGAGGATTACACTTAAGGGTTGATTTTGATGTAAATCTTCAAACCTTGAAGGGGAAGAGCCCCTCACTGGTATTTTGTTAGGAGGGGTAGCGATAAGCTTAACACAGCTGGTCCAACAGATAAATCAGTAAGGGAGTAGCACCTTTGGCGCCATGTGGTCCTTTTCCAGGGATTAGCTTCCCCAAGCTAAGTACCCCGAAAAAGGGCCACTGGCCCCATCTCTTGGTGCATTCCAGGCTAATCTTCCAAGGTCTGTGTTAGTTTCACCCCTTGGTGTGAGGAATACGCTTTTTGTTACACAAGACTGGTGTAGATAAATGTAGATAAAGTTCTATCCTTCCATGTCTCACAAGGACATTTTACTCCTTTAAGTAACTTTGTATACCAATTGGAATTAATGCCAGTCTGAAGGTATTGTGTCAGCAGCTTTGACTTTTTATCTTTGACACGAATCACCTTTACATGTTTCACAGTAGCTCTGGTTTCGCTTGTGATGGCCAAGAATACTCCCATTTAATCTCTGTCGAAACCGGGTAGACGTCACCGCAGACCGCAAACCGCCCCAGCAGCGCCCTCTTGACGCCTCCTCGGATCGCTCAGCTCCGTCGGAGTAGGGTAGACGTGGCCGAACATTGCACGACGACCCTGGGGCGCCCTTTAGGCGCCTCCGCTTAGCACGCTCAGCTCCGTGGAAACCGGGTAGACGTGGCCGAAGATCGCACGGCGCCCCGGCTGCCACCTCCGTCTTTGGCCGCCGCCGCTCGCGACGAGAGACCGGGTCGGCCGTAGCCGGGAAGACATGTCCGGCGTTCCCTAGCGGCACCGGCAACGAGCATCAGACGCTACCGTTAGAGACGCGCGAGACGGCTGTTGTGTAGACCCGGCCGGCTTTTCGAGACGCAATGGGCAGCGAGCTCTCCCAGCCACCGTTAAGGGAAGTTCGAGACGGATGTAGCCGGGTAGACGTGGCCGGCATTTTTAAAACGCGCGCTGTGATTTCTCGCCACCGAGAAGCGCGTTTCCCCCCCCTGGCTGGGGGGCAGGGGTTATTGTGGCTGGCAGGTACCTGGCTCAGTTCTGAAGGAGTACCTTTCAGACAGGAGGATGTCTCGCTTGGACTGGAGGGCGTCTCTTTCAGGTTGGAAGATGTCCATGTTGGATTGGAGAGCTTCTTGTTGAGACTGGAGGGCAACTCACTTGGTCTGGAGGGAGTCTAGATTGGACTGGAGAGTCTGATTGTCAGCTAAATGAGTCTCGTTCTGGATCGGGAGATTGTCCCTTTCGGCTTGGAGACTCTCTCGCTCTATTTCAAAAACTCGATGCCTCTCTGGGATAGTATTGAATAAGGCCCGGTAAGCATAAGCCAGACCCCAAATACTTTGGGCCTCCTCAGGTCTCTTTGAGCTGCAACATCCCTGTCTCAAATATCTGCATAAGTTCTCAGGATCTTGCAGGTGTTCAGGAGAAAAGTTCTATGACACCGGTGATGCCCATTTCTCTAAAGTCTCTCTTAAGTCCCTCCAAACTCCCTGCCAGTCAGTATTCTCTGGCTCTGGGGAAGGCTTTCTCAAAGTATTATAAATACAGATACTGATGAAGAGTACGTTCAGGGAGACTGACACCACAATCATTATGAGCACTGGATGAGCATCCAGAAAATGCATAATGAATACAAAGGAGAGGCCAGGAGTCTGTTTAAAAATCACCAATTCCATAGAGTTAGCAACTCCATCTGGAGTTATTCCCTCCGGAAATGAATGGCACATTGTATACAAAAGCCAGGTAGGTATGTCCATCAGTGTTTATCATATAGAGACCAAGCTCCATGGATCAGACTGGCAAAGTTAATTAAGTCCCAGTACGTTCTAAGCATAACAAGTTAAAAAATGATGAAATGCAGACCCTTTAAGAGCAGTTTAAAAAGAGAAAGCATTTTTTTTTTCTTTATTGACACTTTATTAAACTAAGAACCCTCCGCTGTTTGGGAAGCGCGAGAGTTTCGCCCGATTCCGGGCACACTTGCCTGGAGTCGGCAAGCCAACCGGCTGCGCCATTTGCAATCCGCCGCGGAGCGCTCGACTCCGTCGGAACCGGGTAGACGTGGCAGGCGATGGCGAGCCGCCCTAGCAGCGCCCTTTAGACGCCGGCTCGGATCGCTCAGCTCCGTTGGAGCAGGGTAGACGTGGCCGGATATTGCACGACGACCTCGGAGCGCCCTCTAGGCGCCTCGGCTTGGCACGCCCAACACCGAAGAAACCGGGTAGACGACGTCGCAGAGCGCAAGCCGCCCCGGCAGCGCCCTCTAGTCGCCTCCTCGGATCGCTCAGCTCCGTTGGAGCAGGGTAGACGTGGCCGGATATTGCACGACGCCCCTGAAGCGCCCTCTAGGCGCTTCGGCTTGGCACGCCCTACTTCGTCGAAACCGGGTAGACGTGGCCGGGGATGGCACGGCGTTTGGCTGCCACCCTCGTCCGCCGCCGCTGGCGACGAGCGACCGGATCGGCTGTAGCCGGGAAGACGTGGCCGGCGTTCCCAAGCGGCACCAGCATCGAGCACTGGACGCCAACGTTCGAGACTCGCGAGACGGCATTAGCTGGGTAGACCTGGCCGGCATTTCGAGATGCAACGGGCAGCGGGCTCTCGCCGCCGCCGTTCGGGAAGCGCGGAACGGCTGTAGCTGCGTAAACGTGGCCGGTGTTTTTAAAATACACGCGCTGTGATCTCTAACTGCCGCCATTCGGGAAGCGCGAGAGGTTCGCCCGAGACGGGTACACTTAGCCGGAGACAGCAAGCCACCCGGCAGCGCCATCTCCAAGCTGCCACGGAGCGCTCGACTCTGTCCGAGCCGGGCAGACCTGGCCCGGGGAACGCCAGCCGCACCGGGAGCGAACTCTGGCAGACGCCGTACGGGACGCACGGTTCGCTGCAGGGCCGGGCCGTCCCGGTCGGAGATCCCGATGAGATCCCTATGAGATCCCGATGAGGTTTGCTCTGAAGAAGGTGTCCACGATAAAGGCAGTTATATGTTTTCTTCTGGGAAATTCTTCCACTCAAAAGATTAAGCTATTACTTTTCTCTCATTCCCCGATCATATCTCTCATGCCTGCAGACTTTTCACCTGGAAAGTGTTTCCTCATCTTTTCCCTGTCTGAACATACAGACACCAGCTCAGATGCAATGCATTCCTATTTGTTGATCAGAACCCATCCTGTTAGCAGGCACTGTGTAGGTGCATGCTCATGTTTGCAAATGAGAAAGGGAACATAAGAGAATCTCAATTGGTTCAGCAAGGAAAATACATGCTCATAAGAACAAGAGAGACTGAAAGCATTTTAGGACTCTCAGCTGTGTGCATGATATATGATGTTCTGTTTCTCACTTTACATCTTTACACTCCCCTAGAAGCAGAAAATAGAAAAATAAAACAGCAGAAAATCCCAGTATTGGTCTTCCTTGTGGAAATTCCCCTTTGGTGCAGTGTAGCTGTGAGCTCTTTGGCCCTGGGCAGCTCCCTGGGCAGGCTGAGTACTGAGCCTGGCAGGCAACAGAGTCCCTACCCCGGCACGCAGCCCCTTGGGGCACAGCATTGACCCTGCTCTGCACGACAGCCCTGGGCACCCGGCTGCACAGCCTGCAGCCGTCCTGGGACAAGTGTGGCTGGGCAAGGCTGGGATGCTGGGGGAAGTTTTCTGCTGTGTGCCTTGCTTTCATTAGAGACATTCTTCTCCTGAGGGAAGGCCATTTGTAGCACCCATCTTGGTATATGGATGTGCACTTCTAGGAGCTGTTTTGGAAGGTGCCGAAAACTTTTGTTCCCAATGGGGTGCTCAGCACGTGGTACAGCACGGGGAGATGGAGATGGCAGGCTCGGGTGCTGAGAGCACTGTGAGGAACAGGAGTTGTCCAGGAATGGCGCTTGGTATCTACAGGGAGACAGTGGCTTTGCACAGGAAAATACAGAGGCATTTGCAATTGGTGGGAGCTGATTTCAGCCCCCTTGTATCAGAAGGATAGTCTTGATTAGATAAGGCCAAAGTGGAAGTTAGGAGAGGTGCTGGGGGCAGGAGGGGGGAGTTAAGGCTTTCATTTCATTACCTGAATCCCAAACAGCCTGAGCCAAACGCGTTGCCTCTCGTTCAGATGGAGACCTCAGCAACCTCAGGCAGTCTGTGCTCAGCACTGCAGGACTGCTCCTTGTCATGACAGACCCATCGTGCTCAGCCCAGACTGCCCTGCTCTCACACCGAGGGCTGGGGATGGCCCACAGTGTGGCTCACCGACTGCCTCCTTTCTGTGCATCTTTTTGCTTTTGTTTTTTTTTCCTTAAAGGAAAATGTAACAAATAGCATTCCCAAATGAAGAAACTAACTCTTCTACCTGGTAATTCCTGGTAACTTGGCTCACAGTGCTTTTTTTTTATTATTATTTTTAACTCTTTTTTTCTGACTGCCAGACTTATGTCTGGAACATGTAACAACTCTTCTAGACAGAAGCTTAAAACAACAGCTTTGTACAATAACATAGGACCATAAGGTGCTGTTACTGAAACAGCCCCAGGCAAGGCTACAAGACTAAAAGAAGCTGAAGACAGGTCAGCTACTAGAAGCAGATCTTATTTATGATTCAAAGTAACCATGAAACCTCTGCTTAAATAAAAGAAACAACCCCACATCTGATGTAAGCACCCTTTAACTTTCACAGCTGTGTCCTAACTGCAGGACCTCCAGCTTTTTGTTCTTTAGCCACTCGGAACAGGAATAGCCTTGGTATTTATCAGTGAGCATTTATAAATCCTATATCTCTAGTATAGCTTGCAATCCCTGTCTAATGAAACGGATGTGCTTTATAAGGCGGGGTTGTAGTTAGTCCTGGGAAGTCTGGGAGGCTGCATGGGGTGGGTGCCTGGCTTTTCTTACAGTACAGAAAGCTTTTAAATACTGAGGACAGTGGTATTGGTGTATTACAGAGTGCACTGGCCTTCTGTCCCTACTTCTAACTGAATGCTGCTATCAGCTACACTTGTGGTACAGGAGGGAATACTGTTTCACAGCGCACACATAGCACACAACTATTCTGCATGTGCCACGACTTCGCAGGGATCCCCTTGCCAACACAGAACTGAAAGGTTACAGCGAGCTGTGTCCTGCGGCCTTCAGCTTAAGGTCAGTAGGAGCACTCGCTGCTCCAAAAGCTGCAGGACCTGGCCTGGGGCAGATAGCTGGCAGTGCAGCTCACTCAGACAAGCAGCCCTCAGGGCTGTGCTCTGATGCTGCAGCAGGGAAGCCCTCAGCTGGAGCAGAGGTTATTCCCTGTTGAAGAAACTTACAGTCTGCAGCCTGACATGCAATAGTATGTCCCAGATTTAGTGAATCCTCCAGGAAATGTGGCTTCCTTGCCTGCAGTGAGAGACTTACCTTGCCAAGGGCTGTGAGAATTGTTCCTGCGGTGAGCTCACAGCCTGCTTATGTGCCACACAGCCTGAAAGCTCTCTTCCTTCTCTTCTCTCCCCTTCACGGGCAGTTCAAGTCCCTAGCCCTGCTGTGTGCTGCACGAGTGCTGCTCCTGGGCACAGCTGTCTCTCTGCAGCACTGCCCACTCATAGAAGCTCCATGTGTCCCAGGTGCCCCACACAGCTCAGCAGCAGAAGATGTGATTTCTTCTTCCCAGTCATCTCCCCTGAGATGTCCTGGGGATTCCAGGGCTGACAGCTCCTGAAAGGCAGCGGGATCATCACTGCAATACATACTTTCAAGTCAAATCAGTTAATCACCACATGTCCACTGGATTCCAGGAGCATGGTTGGACACTTCTGCACATGAGAGAAGCAGATGTCCAATCTGGAAACCTCTGCTCGTGGCATGTATGACTAAGGGGACAGATCAGGACAGGGAGGGGTTGGCTTCCCTTATACAGCCCAGTGATTCAGCTCAGGCAGTGCAGACATAACATTACACAATCATAGAATGGTTCAGGTTGGAGGGGACTTTACAGATCACCTAGTTCTGGCCTCTAACCACAGGCAGATTTGTAAACCAAAGTGGAAGTTAGGAGAGGTGCTGGGGGCAGGAGGGGGGAGTTAAGGCTTTCATTTCATTACCTGAATCCCAAACAGCTTGAGCCAAACGCGTTGCCTCTCGTTCAGATGGAGACCTCAGCAACCTCAGGCAGTCTGTGCTCAGCACTGCAGGACTGCTCCTTGTCATGACAGATCCATCGTGCTCAGCCCAGACTGCCCTGCTCTCACACCGAGGGCTGGGGATGGCCCACAGCGTGGCTCACCGACTGCCTCCTTTCTGTGCATCTTTTTGCTTTGTTTGTCTTTTTAGGTCCCCTTCCTCTTGTTCTTCCTGATCAGGAAACCAGTAACAGGCACTGCTGGTCTCCTCTTTAAGCCAGTTCACAGTGGGATCCTCTGCCCTCTCAAGGCAGAGCTCAGTGTGCTCTCACATACAGAGCAGTAGCCTATCCTTGTCTTCCTTGACCACCCACTGTGAAGAGTCCTTATCCCTCTTTTTCATCGCTTCACAGGTGGGAACCATCCTGCCATGTTTCTGTGATCCCAGAAGATTCTAGGTCTGCAAATGCAAAAAGATTTCTAGCTCAAGGAGTTCATAGTTTTGGTTTTCTCCTTAGTGTAAAGACACTTTAGAAAGCTTTCCATTCGCAAAGCATCACTGGATATACCGTGGCTGGATCCTGTGTCTACACAATGGTAGTGGTGCTCAGAAGGGGGCACACGGGCAATAGAGCCATTGTGGGGCTTATAATGCGGTATAACTCGGCATGCTCCAAGGGGACAGGTGAAAAATGATACTCTCAGGTGTCCTAAAATCAGAGCTCTGGTGTCATTTAGGATGGCCAAGAATACTCCCATTCACATTTGGCTCCCAGCTAATGCTCAGAAAGGAGGTGGCTATCTCTGAGGTTGTTTACCAGAGCTTGCAGGCAGTGTTGCCCACATCTAGGAGCACCCCAGGCACCTTGTTCATCAGCAATTGTCTGTAAGTGAGCAAGTGCCTCTTCTGAAATTTTTGCACATGGATGGTGGTGAGGCTCTGGAACAGACTGCCCAAGGAGGTGGTGGATGCCCCATCCATGGAGGCATTCAAGGCCATGTTGGATGGGTTGTTGGACAACATGATCTGGGGGTTGGCAACGCTTCCCATGGCAGGGGGGTTGGGAGTGAGTGACTTTAATGTCCCTTCCAACCTAAGCCATTCTACGTCTCCATTATGTGTGATTCTGTGATCATCCAGCAGCCTTTCAGAAGCTGTTGGCCATGGAGACTCACGGACATCTCCAGAGAGATGGGGAGAAGAAAATCACATCCTCTCCCGCTGAGTTGGGCTGGTCCCATGGGACACAAGGAGCTCATACAAGCGGGCAGAGCTGCAGAGAAACAGCTGTGCCCGGGAGCAGTTTCTGTGCACCACGTATTAATGCTGGGGACATGATCTGCAGGTGACGGGGAGAAGAGAGAAAGGAGAGGGAACTTACAGGATGTGTGGGATGTGAGCAGGCTGTGAGCTCACTGGAGCAGCATTACTCATGGCATTTAACACTGTAATTCAAGTAAGTAAGTCAGTAAAGCAAAACTAATTGCACATCTACCTGGCTGCCCTCCTGGGCAACAGCCTCATCAGCACTGCCGTAGCCTGCGAACAGCGCCTGCACACCCCCATGGACTTCTTCCTCCTCAACCTCGTCCTCCTCGACCTGGGCTGCATCTCCACCACTCTCCCCAAAGCCATAGCCAATGCCCTCTGGGACACCAGGGCCATCTCCTTCGCAGGATGTGCTGCACAGGTATTTTTCTTTTTGTTTTTGTTTTCAGCAGAGTATTCCCTTCTCACAGTCATGGCCTATGACTGCTTTGTTGCCATCTGCAAGCCCCTGCACTACGGGACCCTCCTGGACAGCAGAGCTTGTGCCACCATGGCTGCAGCTGTCTGAGGCACTGGGTTTTTATTTTCTCTGCTACACACTGCCAATACATTTTCTATACCACTTTGCCTGGGCAATGTTCTGGACCAGTTTTCTTGTCTGAAATTCCACAGATCCTCAAGCTCTCATGCTCGCAATCAGACTACCTCAGGGAAACTGGATTTACTGTGGTAAGTGTTCTTGCCATATTTGGGTGCTTTGTATTCATAGTGCTGTCCTACGTGCACATTTTCAGGGCCGCGCTGAGGATGCCCTCTGAGCAAGGCCGGCAAAAAGCCTTCTCCATGTGCCTCCCTCACCTGGCCGTGGTTTCCCTGTTTGTGGGCACGGACTTCTTTGCCTACCTGAATCCCCCTTCCCTGTTCTCCCCATCCCTGAACCTGGTGGTGTCATTTTGTACTCAGTAGCGCCTCCAACATTGAACCCCCTCATCTACAGCATGAGGAACCAGGAACTCAAGGATGCAGTGGGGAAAATGATGGCAAGGACACATTTCAGGAGGGATTAACTTCTCATCTTTCTCTACAAATGACTCACTGTTGTTTCTGTAGCAGGCTCATATTATGCCTTTTCACCTTTAAAATGCTTATTTATTTCTATTAATTGATACATTTTTTTTGCTGTTCATTTATATGTGTGAGTGTGTAATAAATATTATTGGTTATTATTCCTAAACATGCGTTTGGATTCTGTCTGCTTCTACTGAGGCATCACGCTGCTCTCTATCTCCTGGAGCCCATACGAATTCTGGGTCAGTGCTGACTCTCACACAGCCTCTGTTCTTATCTCTGTATCTATAGAGAAATGAGATGCCAGCAGGCACTGTGGAGATGATACAGGCTGGATTAGCAAAAGGGATGCACGTTTTAGCCTACGGACCAATAGATTAGTTCATCAAAAGGAATCCAATTGTGCTCATCCTGAAACTTTTTCTTGGGTAGCTCTGGTTTCGCTTAGGATGGCCAAGAATACTCCCATTTAATCTCTGTCGAAACCGGGTAGACGTCACCGCAGACCGCAAGCCTCCCCAGCAGCGCCCTCTTGATGCCTCGGATCGCTCAGCTCCGTCGGAGTAGGGTAGACGTGGCCGAACATTGCACGACGACCTGGGGCGCCCTCTAGGCGCCTCCGCTTAGCACGCTCAGCTCCGTCGAAACCGGGTAGACGTGGCCGAAGATCGCACGGCGCCCCGGCTGCCACCTCCGTCTGCTGCCGCCGCCTCTCGCAACGAGCGACCGGGTCGTCCGTAGCCGGGAAGACGTGTCCGGCGTTCCCTAGCAGCACCGGCATCGAGACACGGACGCCACCGTTAGAGATGCGCGAGACGGTTGTCGTGTAGGCCCGGCCGGCTTTTCGAGACGTAACAAGCAGTGAGCTCTCCCCGCTGTTGTTAGGGATGCGCGAGACGGATGTAGCCGGGTAGACGTGTACGGCATTTTTAAAACATGCGCTGTGATTTCTCGCCACCTAGAAGCGCGTGTTTCTCACCCCTGGCTGGGGGGCAGGGGCTATTGTGGCTGGTAGGTACCTCGCTCAGTTCTGAAGGAGTACCGTTCAGACAGGAGGATGTCTTGCTTGGACTGGAGGGTGTCTCTTTCAGGTTGGAGGATGTCCATGTTGGATTGGAGAGCTTCTTGTTGA
The DNA here is from genome assembly GCF_038088225.1 of Cyrtonyx montezumae. Taxonomy (NCBI): domain Eukaryota; kingdom Metazoa; phylum Chordata; class Aves; order Galliformes; family Odontophoridae; genus Cyrtonyx; species Cyrtonyx montezumae. The sequence continues at coordinate 135,315 of NW_027071959.1, forward strand.
GACTGGAGGGCAACTCACTTGGTCTGGAGGGAGTCTAAATTGGACTGGAGAGTCTGATTGTCTTAGGTTCATAGGTTCATAGGTTCATAAGGTTGGAAGGGACCTACAAGATCATCTAGTCCAACCATCCTCCTTTCACTGTCCCTACCCAAGTACTAAATCAAATCCCTTAGCACCTCTTCTAAACGCTTCTTGAACAGCACTAGGGATGGTGCCTCAACCACCTCCCTAGGCAGGCCATTCCAGTGCCTGACCACTCTTTCAGAAAAAAAATGTTTCCTCAGGTCTCATCTAAATCTTCCCCGGCGCAACTTGTGGCCATTCCCTCTCGTCCTGTCATTATTTATCAGGGAGAAGAGGCCCACCCCCTCCTCACCACAACCCCCCTTCAGGAAGTCGTAAACTACAATATGGTCTCCTCTGAGCCTCCTCTTCTCCAGACTAAACAATCCCAGCTCCCTCAGCCGCTCCTCATAAGACTTGTGCTCCAGACCCCTCACCAGTTTTGTTGCCCTTCTCTGATCACGCTCCAGGGCCTCAATGTCCTTCTTGTAGTGAGGGGCCCAAAACTGAACACAGTACTCGAGGTGCGGCCGTACCAGAGCTGAGTACAGGGGGATGATCACCTCCCTGCTCCTGCTGGCTACACTATTTCTAATACAGGCAAGAAATAGTTAATTAATCAGCTAAATGACTCTCTTTCTGGATCGGGAGATTGTCCCTTTCAGCTCGGAGACTCTCTCGCTCTATTTCAAAAACTCGATGCCTCTCTGGGTAGTACTGAATAAGGCCCAGTAAGCATAAGCCAGACCCCAAATACTTTGGGCCTCCTCAGATCTGTTTGAGCCGCAACATCCCTGTCTCAAATATCTGCTTAAGTTCTCAGGATCTTGCAGGTGTTCAGGAGAAAAGTTCTATGACACCGGTGATGCCCATTTCTCTAAAGTCTCTCTTAAATCTCTCCAAACCTCCTGCCAGTCAGTATTCTCTGGCTCTGAGGAAGGCTTTCTCAAAGTATTATAAATACAGATACTGATGAAGAGTACGTTCAGGGAGACTGACACCACAATCATTACGAGCATTGGATGAGCATCCAGAAAACGCATAATGAATTCAAAGCAGAGGCCAGGAGTCTGTTTAAAAATCACCAGTTCCATAGAGTTAGCAACTTCATCTGGAGTTACTCCCTCCAAAAGCCAGGGATACAAAAGCCAGGGAGGTATGTCCATCAGTGTTTTTAGTTTATCATATAGAGACCAAGCTCCATGGATCAGACTGGCAAAGTTAATTAAGTCCCGGTACGTTCTGAGCATAACAAGTTAAAAAAATGATGAAATGCTGTCCCTTTAAGAAAAGCTTAAAAAGAAAGCATTTTTTTTCCTTTTTTTTTTTATTTTTTACTAAAACTTTCTTAAACTTTACTAAGAACCCGCCGCTGTTAGGGCAGCACGAGAGTTTCGCCCGATTCCGGGCACATTTGGCCGGAGACTGCAAGCCACCCGTCTGCGCCATCTCCAAGCCGCCCAGGAGCGCTCGACTCCGTCGCAATCGAAAGACATGGCAGGCGACGGCAAGCCGCCCCGGCAGCGCTCACTAGACGCATCCTCATTTCGCTAAGCTCCGTCGGAGCTCGGTAGACGTGGCCGAACATTGCACGACGACCTCGGAGCGCCCTCTAGGCGCCTCCGTTTGGCACGCCCAACTGCGTCGGAACCGGGTAGACGTGGCCGGAGATCGCACGGCGCCCTCGCAGCCTCCTCTGTCCGCCGCCGCCGCCGTTCGCGACGAGCGACCGGATCGGCCTTAGCCGGGAAGAGGCGTCCGGCGTTCCCTAGCGGCACCGGCATGGAGCACCGGACACAAACGTTCTAGACGGCTTTAGCAGGGTAGACCTGGCTGGCGTTTCCGAAACGCACAGGCAGCGAGCTCTCGCCGCAGCCGTTCCCGTTAGCGCGTTACGGCTGTTGCCGGGTAGACGTGGCCGGACATTGCACGATGAAATCGTAGCGCCCTCAAGGCGCCTCCTATTGCCACGCCAACTACGTCGAAACCGGGTAGTCGTGGCCGGAGATGGCAAGCAGAACCGGTGGCGCCCTCTATCCGCCTCTTCGGATCGCTCCTCAGTCAGAACCGGGTAGACGTGGCCGAGGATCGCCAGGTGCCCCAGCTCGACCTCCGTCGCCGCCGCTCGAGACAAGCGATTGGATCGGCTGTAGCCAGGAAGACGAGGCCTGCGTTTTTAAAACACACGTGCTGTGATCTCTCGCCGCCGCCGTTCGGGAAGCGCAAGAGGTTTGCCCGATTCCGGGCACACTTGCCTGGAGTCGGCAAGCCAACCGGCTGCGCCATCTCCAATCCGCCGCGGAGCGCTCGACTCCATCGGAACCGGGTAGACGTGGCAGGCGATGGCAAGCCGCCCTAGCAGCGCCCTCTAGACGCCTCCTCGGATCGCTGATCCGTCGGAGAAGGGAAGACGTGGCCAGACATTGCACGACTCCCTTGAAGGGCCCTCTAGGCGCTTCGGCTTGGCACGCCCTACTACGTCGAAACCGGGCAGACGTGGCCGCAAATGGCACGGCGCTTGGCTGCCACTTTTGTCCGCCGCCGCTGGCGACGAGCGACCGGATCGGCTGTAGCCGGGAAGACGTGGCCGGCGTTCACAAGCGGCACCAGCATCGAGCACTGGACGCCAACGTTCGAGACTCGCGAAACGGTATTAGCTGGGGAGACCTGGCCGGCATTTCGAGATCTTGCCGCCACCGTTCGGGAAGTGCGGAACGGCTGTTGCTGCGTAAACGTGGCCAGCATTTTAATATTTTATAATTATAAATCTTAAATTATAAATTAAAGCTGCTGCCGCTGTGCCATGACATAACCCCCCCAGTTACCCCCCCACCCTTGTGCTGAAGGGCGCTATGGAGGGACCCGGGCAGAGCAGGTGGATGGGCTGAGGCAAAGCCATACGTGCTTGAAAGGGGGGCCAAGTGGCAGGCACTCGGGGTCGGTCACGGCCACCTCAGGCCACCGCATGGGCTCGGGGAGGAGAGGGCGGAAAAGCACCTGACAGGGCAAAACCTCGGCGTGCCAGCTGACAGCTGTCCGAGCAGGAGCCAGCAGCGTGCCCAGGCAGCCAAGCAGGGTCTATGGGACCCTATGGGGCTCTACGGTGCACGGTGTTATCTCTATGGTCCTCTGTGGGTCCCTATGGTGCACTAAGGGGCCTCTGTAAGGCTCTATGGGTCCCAGTGTGTCTCTGTGGGGCCTCTATGGGGGCTCAGTGGACTGCTAAGGGGTCTCTGAGGTGCTATATGTGTTTTCATGGGGCACTATGGGGTTTTAATGGGATCTTCATGTGACACGTTTTTTTGGGGGGGAGAACTCTATAGGGATGCGTGAAGCATCTGTGGGGTGGATGTGGGGAAGGATCTGGGGCGGCTCTGGTTCAAGTATGGGGCACAGGTGATACGGGGCTGATGTGGGACCCTGCACTGAATCTATGGGGGAAACAGCGGGGCACTGACAAACCCCATGGGGCAGCCATGGGGCTGGTGGTATCTGCCTTGCCCCTCTGCCCTGCATCTCTGCCCCACCCCACTGTCTTACAAAAAAGAATAAGAAAACCAACATCCCCAAACCAACCAAAGGAAGGGCAGCCCAAAGGAAGGACAGCAGGCCAGGGCGGCTCCACAGTGTGGGGGATAGGGAGCAAGGTGGAAAAACCCCATGGCTCCCTCAAGTGAGCAAAATCCCGGTGAGTAGAAGGAAGGACTGATGGGCAGCTGAGAAGACGATTGATCTCAGGGAAGGAAGGAAGGTAGGGAGGAAGAATATGGGGGAGGAAAAAATCAAAAGCAATTGGCCGGTGGATCCAGGGTGGAGGTTCAGAAAAAGCTGGCTGCCGAGTCTGGCTGGAGTGTTGTGACTGGGAGAAAAAAAAAAGAAAGAAACGTGGTTTAGGTGCACAATACAAATGTACGTACGTAGATACATACCTAAATACGTATATAAGTTATATACAAATAAAGAGGCAGCCCTCCCGACAAACCACTCCCTCCCCAGTGAAAAAAAAAAAACGGCCAGAAATTGAAAAAAAAAAAAGATAAATACGAGGAAAACAAATTAAAAAGATAAAAGTGTATTATTATCTTAAGACAAAAACCCCAAGAAAGCATTCATAATTCAAAAATTAATTCAATAATTAATCATTTTAATTAAAAAAAAATCAAACCGCCTTTCACCACCACCACCATCCCCTTCCCCCCCATAAAACCCACCGAAACACTTAAAATAAAAGTAATAAAAAGTTCGGTAAAAACATGACACAGACCTCGGGCAGGGTGGATCTGTGGGAGGTAGGGTTGGATGGGGGGGAGGGAGGGAGGGAGGCAGAGGGAGAGAGACGCCGAGCCCAGCCTGGCCGCCTCATCACGTGTACCCCGCTGAAGAAGGAATCTTCGGCCGGACAAAAATAATTAAGAAGTAAAAATAAAAACAATCACGAATAAATTAAAAACAAAAAACAAAAACAAAAGAAAAACGGGGCCGAGGGGACTGGGAGGGGGAAGCGAGCGGGCCGACAGGTCTACCCGTCTGCCCGCGGCCCGCCAGCCAGCCCGCCCTCGTGGAAGGCGCTGCAGCGGTGGGCGGGGAGAAGGATGGGGGCAGGGGGCGCGATCGCAGTGACATAAATAGTTAAATATATACGTATAGGAAAAAAAATAATCGAACGATGTTATATTTTTGTAATTAAAAAATCTACTTTCGAGAGACAAATATGAAAAAGATAATTTCAACAGATGGAAAGGAAATTAAAAATAATTTCAAAAAAATAAATATTTTTGTGAAACAAACGAATAAAAAAATGAAAAAAATATACATTTCTTGGGAAATAAATTTTAAAAATGAAGAAAACAATAAAAGGTGAGAATACATAAGTTTTCTTTTAAAAAAGGTTTTGTGAAAATAGATTTGAAAATGGAAAAAATCATTTAAATTGTGGAAAATATATAAATAAAAAGGAATAAAATTATTGCAAAAAAAGCAAAATAGTTAAAAAAATATAATTTAAAAACAGTCACGAAATAAAAATAATTTGAAAGATATTTCGTGAAATAAATACATAAAAATAAATATGTAATTAGAAATGGAAAAGTAAATAATTACAAAATTGAACAATGAGAAAAAATAAATTGTGAACTAAATAATGAAAAAACAATTAAAAAGAACTACAATAAAATAAAAATGATTAAAGATTTGAATATATATATATTTGGATTTAAATAAATGATAACTAATTAAAAAATAAAAATTTTAAAACAAATACAATTAAAAACGGTTGAAAAGTAAATAATTAAGAAAGAGAATAATTAAAAAAGTTAAATATTTTGAGATAAAGAACACAACTAAAAAAATACAAAAATAATTTTCTTTTTCTGAAATAATGATGAAAAGTGAAAAATTAAATGATAACTAAATATTTTTAAAGAATTTTTTTTTAATTTTGTGAAAGAATTAAAAAAAATTAAAAAGAGCAAAAAGCAAATAAATAAGAATTTGAATGATGAAAAATTATATATATATATATATATTTCGAAATAAATAAATAAATGAATGAATAAATGCTGCCGCAAAAAAGTTAAAGAAATAATGAAATGTTAGGTGGAAAAAAAAATACGCTGCAGCCCTGGGGACGGGAGGGGGAAGCGAGCCGGCCCACAGCTCTACCCGTCTACTCGCGGCCGGCCAGGCAGGCAGCTCTCGTGGCAGACGCCGCAAGTGGGGGGCGGGGGCTCTGGAAGAGAAGATTAGATGGTAGATAGACAGACAGATGGACAAGGAAAGAAGAAAGGAAAAAGGAAAGGAGAAGGGGAATTGAAAGGGGCGGGGAAGGGAAAGAAAGAAAAAAGTCGGCCAGGTCAACCCCCTGGCTCAGGGCGGAAAAGACCGCCGGGAAGCTCGGCCCGCCAGGTCTACCCCCAGCTGTGCCGGAGGGAAGGAAGCGGTGCACCCCGCCGGTTCAGCCGCCCGACCTCCCCCTTCGCGCCGCGCGGCGCGAGATCTGAGGCGGCGGCGGGAGACGAACCCCAAGGAAGGGGGCGCGCCCGGAGACGGGATGCGGGACGCCCCACGCCGGCGAGACCGAGGGCGAAAGCGCGGTGGGAGGCGGCGGCGACGAAGAAAGGGACGTGGCCTCGCGACGGGGCCGGGGTGGAAGCGGCGGCGAGGCCGTGAGTGTGCGGAGCCTCTCCGCCCGAGACTGAGACCGCGCAAGGGGGGGGGGGACGGGGTAACCCCTCTCCGGCCCGGGCCCGCCCACGCGGGAGCGCGGCGGCGGCGGGCTCGAGAGCCCGGGGGAAAGGCGCGCCACCGCGTCTCCTCTCACACCCGGCGCCCTTTCCCGCCGGCCGGCCAACCGCCCCCAGGCCCCGCGCCCTCGCGGAACGCGCCGCGGGCAGCCCGAGTCTTGGCCTACAGCACCCCCGGCTTGGGCACCCCGGCCGGGGTGGTTTGGGAAAGGGAACGCGGCCAGGGGCCGGTCCCGCCCCCTCAACAACGACCCCCCCACCCCCCTCACGACGCGCAGGCGACGCACGGAAACCTTTTCAAGAGCTAGGCTATGTTTGCCACCAGTTTAGACATAAGGGAAATAATCAGAAAAATAAATACAAAAAAGCACAGACAGTCTTACTCTGTGATAGACAAAAAGCCTAATGGTGCTCCAACTTGAGAATTACTTACATTAATTACTCATTCCTAAAATATTTAGCAGCTTGCATGGTCTCAAGTTTCCCATCATTCCTCTACAATCATTCCTCTAAAAAATAAATAAAGTCACATCTTATCATAACACGTTCTGATGCTGGCACTTTCTAAGGAAAGTATTTCCCAAACTTCACTGGTACACTACTTTAGGAACAGCTAGACAACCCACAGGTTTATTCAGTTTCAATACCCACCCCAATAGATATGGCAGCTATTTCTACTATTTAAAGATGAACTTTTGTGCTCAGTCAAAAGATATGCATTAATTCTTGGAAATTCTGTTTTTACCTTTCAGGAATTCTTTCCTGGGTTCTTTGCCAGAAATGCTACATTTGCAAAGGAATCAGTAAGGCCAATCCCTCCACCCATTTATCCCTGCTGTCGACTCACAGTAACAGGGAGTGAAGTTTTGATTAAAGCCCCAAGAGCATGAATAGACAGCAGACAAAAGGAGATGAGGAATTCTGCAATAATTTCATCAGCATAAGATTAGGAAGAATAAAATAAATCACATCAATACCTGAAAGGTAAATTCATGTCTATATAGTTTATAAAGTTTGGCTAAGAGTTCTTCTTTAAAAGGGTTAGCTGTTATATAAAGTAGGATGATTAACATTTCAACCAAACGGACAACAAACCACAATGTAGGTTGGCCCAAACTACAGTGTTTTATTAAAATCTTTGCTGTTTTCATCTTAGCATAACCTACATTCCCCACATGCTTCCCTTTGTGACCCAAAAACTCCCACTAGATTCACATGCAGATCCTGGATTAGCAAATGGCCATCATCTTTCAAGATCTAGGGGTACAGAGAAAAAATTGAAACTGTCGAGGTATTTTTTATTTTATTCCGTATCACTAATAAAAGTCTATCAGACTAATTTGAATTGGTAAATTTACAAGTTATTAAACATAAAAGCTTTATGCAGTCAAGGGAGTGCTTATATAGAAAAATGAATGAAAATGGCTTAAGTAAAATGTTTCACCCAAAGCGATTTCAGCTGCTGTCATAGCTGTGCAAATGCTTTTTCCACCTGAACTAAAAATACAAAACATTAACAAAATAGTTCACTTTCTTGAAACAAAAGATAGTTTTAATTCTAGATTGTACAGGCACATATATTAATAGGTTTTTCAGGAAACAGTTAAACAAAAATGTTCTCTTTGCTTCCAAGCATTATTGTCTCTAAGTCAACTTAATTGGATTTAAAATCAAAATGGCATGTTTTGTTTCATTTTGCAAGAGTTAAGGAATTTTGGGGAAATTAAGGGCAGAATTCATCTTCAGAATTTTTTCTCCCTTAGAACTTCATGCAAGTGCTCGAGACGCGTAGCAAATTTCATTAGAGAAAAGGACAGACCTTTTCTCCACTATGCACTGAAGTACCTAATTTAGAATCACGTACTTTAAAACCATAGAAGTTCATCTTGTCTACACTGCTACATACTTCTGCACATGCCATCTGACTTCTGCCTTCTGTTAGTCTCTTGTTCATCTCTTCTCACCGCTGCTACTAGTATTACTCATTCCTAACATTTGTGAGGGAAATGAAATGGGAACAGTAATAAAATCACCATAAATGACCTCTACTCATGCATCCATCTTGCCATACTGTGTTAGAAGTCTGCTGTGTTGTTTCTCTTGTTTTTTAATTGAAATTACTTTTGATTTAGTGGTTGGAAAAGCTTGTGTATCTTCATGCTGTGGGGTAAATAACTCCCAAGGATGGTACTTCACAACAAAATAATATAGATGACAGTATATTTTGAGTAGTTCTATATAGACGGGATACAAATAATACCAAAGAGAAGATGGCTCACCTTCAGGATGTCAAGGCTCGCAGGGGACTCCACGTGCGAGGGATCTCTGAGAAGAAATCCTTCCCTGGTGGTGGTCAGACCTTAATGGGGTTTGGGAGAGGTGGAGCCAGGCTCCACCCCTTCCAATCACACAGGTATATCACCTCCACCTGTGGCCCCATGGCTGACTCGGTGCTCACCTCAGGTGACCAATCAGTGATTCAGGCCGTGATTCAGCAGTTCCCATACACATGCCAATCAAGTATCAAAATGTCAAAGAAAAAAAAATAGCCACTGATGACAATTTTAAGATCTGCCATCTGAAGTATCAGACGTATCTTTATTAAGTCATAAAACAATACACGTCAATACATTTAAACTCAGCATAAAACAGAAGTGTTTCCAATATGCAATTTTCCAATTTTCCTCTTAGTTTATTTCTAGTTGTCTAGTAGCAGTTCACTGCCAAGTTAGGAAGACGAGGGGCAGTTAACTGCAAAGACTGAAAGAAACCCTAAGGAATGAACCCGATGGCAGAAATCTCGATGGTACCCTTATTACTTACTCTAAGGACCAAATCCCCTCCCTCCCACCTCCCAAGAAACAAAAACAATTGAGGGACAGAATTCACTTAAAGGGAATCAATAGGGCAGACCTTGTGGAGGCCTGCCATCAAAGCCTAGCTGTGTCAGTTGCACAGGAAGACACCCCTTTTCTTCCTATTACAAGCCATCGACGTAAGGGAACACTGTGATTAATATCAGGTAGTGTTAACAGCTTTAATGAAGGAAAAATATGACCACATAAAAGCCAAATGTCACAGCGCAGAAATGTAGCACCAAATCATCTGCAATTTATGTAAATGGAAGAATTCTTTACCTTTGGCTTCCTTTCTGTTCCTCTAATCATCTCATTTTTTCACAAGACAAATTTGAGTTTTTTAAAAACACTGTTGGTAAATCAACTTGAAAATTAATAATGTCTGTTGGTATAATAAGCAAAGTTTACCAGGCAAGCAAACAGGCAAACAGTGTTACTCAAAGGTCAGCACTTTGAGGAAGTTCTTTAAATTCTTTATTCCTAAACTTTAAAGCAATGAAAAGAGTTGAACTGTTTCATGAATACCTCCTGAACTCAAGAGACCATCATCCAATCAGGATCATTTGCTCATAAGTTCATAAGTTCATAAGGTTGGAAAGGACCTATAAGATCATCTAGTCCAACCATCCTCCTATCACTATCTCTACCCAACTACTAAATTAAATCCTTTAGCACCTCATCTAAACGCTTCTTGAACAGCGCTAGGGATGGTGCCTCAACCACCTCCCTAGGCAGGCCATCCCAGTGCCTGACCACTCTTTCAGAAAAGAAATGCTTCCTCAGGTCTCATCTAAATCTTCCCCGGCGCAACTTGTGGCCATTCCCTCTCGTCCTGTCGTTATTTATCAGGGAGAAGAGGCCCACCCCCTCCTCACCACAACCCCCCTTCAGGAAGTCGTAAACTACAATATGGTCTCCTCTGAGCCTCCTCTTCTCCAGACTAAAGAATCCCAGCTCCCTCAGCCGCTCCTCATAAGACTTGTGCTCCAGACCCCTCCCCAGTTTTGTTGCCCTTCTCTGAACACGCTCCAGGGCCTCAATGTCCTTCTTGTAGTGAGGGGCCCAAAACTGAACACAGTACTCGAGGTGCGGCCGTACCAGAGCTGAGTACAGGGGGATGATCACCTCCCTGCTCCTGCTGGCTACACTATTTCTAATACAGGCCAGGATGCTGTTGGCCTTCTTGGCCACCTGGGCACACTGCTGGCTCACGTTGAGCCGAGCATCAACCAACACCCCCAGGTCCTTTTCCTCTCTACATTCTTCAAGCCATTCTGCCCCAAGCCTATAGCATTGCATGGGGTTATTGTGGCCAAAGTGCAGGACCCGGCACTTGGCCTTATTGAACCTCATCCCATTTAGCTCAGCCCAGCTGTTCAGCCTATCCAAATCCCTCTGAAGGGCCTCCCTACCCTCAGGCAGTTTGACACATCCTCCCAACTTGGTGTCATCTGCAAACTTACTGAGGGTACACTCAATTCCCTCGTCTAGGTCATCAATAAAGATATTAAACAAGATGGGCCCCAAAACTGAACCTTGGGGGACACCACTCGTAACAGGACGCCAGCTGGACTTAACTCCATTAACCACTACCCTCTGGGCACGGCCCTCCAGCCAGTTCTCCACCCAGAGAAGAGTGAACCTGTCCACACCACGGGCTGCCAGTTTCCTTAGGAGAATACTGTGGGAGACCGTGTCAAAGGCCTTGCTGAAGTCCAGGTAGACTACATCAACAGCCTTTCCCTCATCTACCTATCTGGTCACCCAGTCATAGAAGGAGATGAGGTTGGACAAGCACGACCTGCCCCTGGTGAACCCGTGCTGGCTGGGTCTGATCCCTTTATTGCCATGCACGTGTCGTGTGATTTCCCTCAAGATCATCTGCTCCATAACTTTCCCTGATACCGAGGTCAGGCTGACAGGCCTGTAGTTCCCCAGGTCTTCCTTATGGCCTTTCTTGTAGATGGGAGTCACATCGGCAAGCCTCCAATCTTGTGGGACCTCTCCAGGTAACCAGGAATGCTGATAGATTGCAGAAAGTGGCTCGGCAATCACCTCTGCTAGCTCCCTCAGCACCCTTGGGTGGATCCCATCTGGCCCCATGGACTTGTGGCAGTTCAGATGGAGGAGTAGATCTCTGACCATCTCTGCTTGGATCACAGGGGGTGCATTATGCGCCCCGTCCCGGACTTCCAGGTCAGGGCAAGTACCATGTGGACAACTGTCCTGTCTATTAAAGACAGATGTGAAGAAGGCATTGAGAACCTCAGCCTTTTCCTTATCATCTGTGATTATACTGCCTGCCTTGTTGAGTAAAGGAGGGAAATTCTCCTTAGTTTTTCTCCTGCTGTTAATATATTTGTAAAAGGGTTTACTGTTCTCCTTTACAGCAGTAGCCAGCCTAATTTCAAGCTGGGCTTTAGCATTTCTAATTTTCTGCCTGCAGATCTTGGCCAGTTCTCTCTAGTCACCCCAAGTAGCCTGACCCATCTTCCAGAGGACATAGACTCTCTTTTTCTCTCGGAGTCTCAACAAAAGATCCCGGTTCATCCATACTGGTCTTTTTCTCCTCCAGCTTGATTTACGGGACTCCGGGACAGCCTGCTCCTGTGCCTTTTAAGATTTCCATCTTGAGGAGCATCCAGGCTTCCTGGAACCCTTTACCCCTCAGGAGCAAGTTCCAAGGGACCCTTGCAACAAGTGTCCTGAACAGGTCAAAGTCTGCCCTCCGGAAGTCCAAGGTAATAGTTTTGCTAATCACCCTCTTGACGTCACCCAGAATAGCAAACTCCACCATTTCATGGTCACTCTGGCCAAGACAATCTCCAACCTTCACATCCCCTACTAGTCCTTCCCTGTTAGTGAAAAGTAGGTCAAGCAAGGCATCTCCCCTGGTAGGCTCTTGCACCAGCTGTGTCAGGAAGCAATCCTCCACACATTCTAGAAATCTCAAGGACTGCTTCCTCTGCGCAGTATTGTATTTCCAGCATATATCAGGGAAGTTGAAGTCCCCCATGAGAACGAGTGCTGGCCATCGTGCAACATCTACGAGTTGTTTATAGAACACCTCGTCTATTTCTTCATCCTGACTAGGTGGTCTATAACAGACCCCCACCACGATGTCACTCCTAGAGACTATCCCCCTGATCCTTATCCATAGACACTCTACTTTGTCATTTCCAACCACTAGCTCTTCAACATCAAAACACTCTCTGATATAGAGAGCTATGCCACCACCCTTTCTTCCCTGTCTATCCCTTCTGAAGAGCTTGTAGCCATCAATCCCAGTATTCCAGTCATGGGAGAGGTCCCACCATGTTTCTGTAATAGCCACAAGGTCATAGTTAGCCTGCCTCACAATGGCTTCAAGCTCTTCTTGTTTATTGCCCATGCTGCGTGCGTTGGTGTAGATGCACTTCAGCTGAGATATCTGCCTCGCCCCTTTTTCCAGCACAGCCTCCTTAGGCTCTTTACTGGTGAGCCCTGTTTTATCCCCTTCCCCCGTCACAGCTAGTTTAAAGCTCTCTCAATGAGTCCAGCTAGCTCCTGTGCTAGGATTCGTTTCCCCCTTTGGGATAGGTGCGTCCCATCAACAGATAACAGGCCAGGAGCCGAGTAAACTGCCCCATGGTCAAAAAACCCAAAGTGTCTATCTCTACACCAACCTCTCAGCCAGTTATTCATCACCTGTGTTTTCCTAGCCCATTCTGTGTCCTTCACCGCCCCAGAAGGTATGGAAGCAAACACCACTTGTGCTCCCACCCATTGAACTAATCGCCCTAATCCACTGAAATCTCTTTTCATAGTTCAGTGGGGCTCCTGCAGGGAAAGAGGGCCCCGTGAGCAGCGTGTGGGCTCGGGCTGCCGCGCTCCCACGGACGGCGCTGGGGGAAGCGGACCTTACCCGGCACGGTGGGATCGGGGCGCCCCGAAACGACAGCGAGGACGCGGGGGCATCAGCGCGGCCCCCCGGGCGCGGCCCCGCCGCCCCAGCGCTCGGCTCCCTTGGCACGCAGGAAGGCGAGCAGCCCCAGCAGCAGGTGGGCGAGGCCCAGCACCAAGCTCCCCACGCCCAGCAGCAGCTCGCTCCTGCCCGCGTGCGCCGGGGGCTCTGCAGGGACGGCACGCGTGGCTCGGCGTGGGGCCGCACTCCCGCTGCAGGTGGCGGGGATCAGGTTGGGGGGGGGGCTTACCCCAGGGCTGGGTTTTGGGGTGCGGCAGGCTGGCGTGCTCCACGTGGCACACGTAGGTGTCCCCGTGCGGCTGTGGGCCGGGGTCGAGCAACAGCAGGAGCTGGTAGGTCCAGTCCCCGTTGCGTATGACGCCCGTGGACACCGCGCGCTCCGATTCCTCCTTCCCGTTGCGGAACCACTTCACCTCGATGTCCGGAGGGTAGAAACCCGAAACGTGGCACGCCAGGCGGGCACGATGCGACGCGGAGCCCGACGGCAGCGCCACGACCCTCAGCCTGGGCTCTGGGAGGGGGACAGCGGCGGGGCGGAAGATGCACTCGTGAGATCACAACTCTGAGTCACGACGGGACTCGTGAGCTCACCTCTCTTCTTTGAGTCACGATGGGACTCGTGAGCTCACCTCTCTTCTTTGAGTCACGATGGGACTCGTGAGCTCACCTCTCTTCTTTGAGTCACGACGGGACTCGTGAGCTCACCTCTGAGTCATGATGGGACTCGTGAGCTCACCTCTCTGAGTCACGACGGGACTCGTGAGCTCACCTCTCTTCTGCAGCGTCACGGGGGCCAGGATGTGGTAGTTGTGTGCGCAGAGCATCTCTGCCGCTGCCCTGTTCTTCTCCAGCACGTCGGGCTGCGTGTTGAAGAGCTCTGCCGAGGGCTCTCCCAGGACCGTGTCGGCCACGAAGAGCCCCACGTCGCTGTCGAAGTGCACGTACTGCTGCCGGTTGTAGACGTGGCGCACCACGAAGCGCACGCGCTCGGTGCCGTTCAGGAAGTGGCACTCGACGGAGGCGGACCACTGGAAAAAGGCTGCGGGCAACGGGGAGAAAAACCCACCACGGGAAGTGGTGCCGGGTGCCCAAAGCTGGGCCCGAAAACAGAGCTTGGGAGCAAAAATGCGACCAAAACCCCAAAGTTTCACCTTCGACTCGCAAATCACTGGCCCCAAATGGCACCAGAATGATAAACTTACACCCCAAACACAAACAACTTGAAAGAAAACCCCAAATTGGCCTCAAAATGGCATCAAAACCCCACAGTTTGAACAGAAACGGCATCAGATACACAAAGTTGGAAGCAAAACGCAAAGCATTGGCCCAAAAATTGGCTCTGGGTTCCCCCCCTAACAAAGCACAGCGAGGGGCTCTGGGTACCCCCCCTAACAAAGCACAGCGAGGGGCTCTGGGTACCCCCCCAACAAAGCACAGCGAGGGGCTCTGGGTACCCCCCCAACAAAGCACAGCGAGGGGCTCTGCCCCTTCAGGGTTTGGAGATTGACAGCAAAACCGACCCTTAAGTGTAACCCTCTGTATGATCAGAGCTTGGGATGCGATGGATACGGACGGACTGTCCCTTTAATTCGGCATTCCTCCTTTCCTCGCGGTGCGTCGCTGCGGAGCGAGGCTCCCCGGCACAGCCAGCGCCGCTCGCCGATCGCTTTCACCTTCTGACTGTAATAAAACGTCGCCAAAACTCCAATTGGGCTCTGAGCGCTTATGACATGAATGAAGACGGGCCCCCAGAGCGAGCCCCGGGGACAGCACTGGTAACGGGACGCCAGGCGGACGTAAGGCCATAAGCACGGGATCATACGGCGCTCCCACCGCGGCCGTTCCTCTGCAGAAGCGGCCGCTTTTCTCAGCAGTGATCCACGGCCCCACGGCCCGGCCCACGTTGTCTTTGGAGGGACGCGTCGGTAAACGCGGGGACGGGGCGGCCGCGCTCCGATGCTTCTTGACCCCGCGGGGCCGCCGTGGTCGGAGCGGTGCGCACGCGCAGGAGCTCCGCGTTGAGTTTCGTTGCGTTTGTCCGTTGCGCCGTGGCCGGAGTGGTGCGCATGCGCAGCAGCTCCTGTCGCTTTTTCGTTATTGTGGGCGCCGCCGCGCTCGCCATGCAGCCGGAGGGGCCGTGTGAGCCCGGTTTCGTGGGGATCCGCTTCTGCCAGGAGTGGTGAGGGGACCGAGCCCGGGACCGAGCCCGAGTGTGGCTCCGGCCGCGGCCCCGCGCTGATTTCGCGTCTCTCCTTAGCAACAACATGCTGTACCCCAAGGAGGACAAGGAGAGCCGCGTGCTGCTTTACGCGGTGAGATCCCGCGCGCCCCCGAGCGTCCCCCGGGGCCGGGCCGTGACCCTCCCCATCCCCATCCCCATCTGTGCCCCCCAGTGCCGCAACTGCGACTACCAGCAGGAGGCCGACAGCAGCTGCATCTACGTCAACAAGATCACGCACGAAGTGGAGTGAGTGCGGACCCCCGTGGGGCCCAGCCCCGCCCCCCCCTCCTCGAGCACCCCCCCTCCTCGAGCTCCGCCCCCTCCTCGAGCTCCGCCCCCCCTCCTCGAGCTCCGCCCCCCCTCCTCGAGCTCCGGCCCCCTTCTCGAGCTCCGGCCCCCTTCTCGAGCTCCGGCCCCCTTCTCGAGCCCCACCCCCTCCTCCTCGAACTCCGCCCCCCTCCTCGAGCCCCGCCCCCCTCCTCGAGCTCCCCACTTCAGGGGGTCCTAAGGCGGAGGTTGGGGCAAAGAGAGCGGAGGGGGTCGTTAGCGAGGGAGGCGGTGGGGTCCTTAACGAGCTCGGGCGCTGCGGGGTAACGAAGCTCTGCTCCTGTCCTGGCAGCGAGCTCACGCAGATCATCGCTGACGTCTCCCAGGACCCCACGCTGCCGCGCACCGAGGACCACCCCTGCCAGAAGTAAGGAGGATCCGGGGGTCCCTGTGCAGGGACGTGAGGGGCTCCCTCGGGCGCAGCGGGCGTCCCCAGCCCCGCCGCTCTCCCTCTGGGCTCCCACCTTCCCGACGTCGGGGCCGCGCCGTCCTTGCCGTGTTCCTGCTGCGGGGCTCCGCCGTCCCCTGCACGTCGGCTCCCGACGGCTCCGTGCCTTCCCCGTGGGGCTGCTGAGCGTCCCCTCCCGTGCTCTCTGTGCCACGCGGGGGCCCCGCCGCGTCACCGCCGTCCTTTCTCTCCCCCAGGTGTGGGCACAAGGAGGCCGTTTTCTTCCAGTCGCACAGCGCGAGAGCGGAGGTGAGGCTCCCCCCCGGCTCCCGCGGCCTCCCCGCTGCCGCCGCCGCCCCTTCCTATCCCTCTGCTGCGACCGCCGCCTCCCCCTCCCCTGCAGGATGCCATGAGGCTCTACTACGTCTGCACAGCCCCGCACTGCGGCCACCGCTGGACCGAGTGACGGCTGCGGCCCTGAGCCGGGATGCTCCCCCCACGCTGCTGCTGGCTGCCGTGTCCCCCCCGCCGCAGTCCCTCCCCGATCCTGTGGGGACGGCCTTTCCATACAGAGACGTCTGCCTGACGGCAGTGGGTCGTGGCCGTGCATCTGTGGGGCTCGTTGCCGTGCATCTGTGGGGCGGCAGGGGGTGGGAGGTGGGGCGGTGGGTCGTGGCGGTGGGGAGGGTCTGATCCCCTGGGTGCCCTCAAGGGGAGGGTCTGATCCCCTGGGTGCCATGGGGAGGGGGAGGGTCTGATCTTCTGGGTGCCATGGGGGGGAGGGGCAGGGTCTGATCCCCTGGGTGCCATGGGGAGGGGGAGGGTGTGATCCCCTGGGTGCCATGGGGAGGGGGAGAGTCTGATCCCCTGGGTGCCCTCAGGGGGAGGGGGAGGATGTGATCCCCTGGGTGCCCTCCGGGGGAGGGGGAGGGTCTGATCCCCTGGGTGCCCTCGGGGGGAGGGTCTGATCCCCTGGGTGCCATGGGGGGGAGGGGGAGGGTCTGATCCCCTGGATGCCCTCAAGGGGAGGGGGAGGGTGTGATCCCCTGGGTGCCCTCATGGGGAGGGGGAGGGTCTGATCTTCTGGGTGCCATGGGGAGGGGAAGGGTGTGATCCCCTGGGTGCCATGGGGAGGGGGAGGGTCTGATCTTCTGGGTGCCATGGGGGGGAGGGGCAGAGTCTGATCCCCTGGGTGCTCTCAGGGGGAGGGGGAGGGTCTGATCCCCTGGGTGCCATGTGGGGAGGGGGAGGGTCTGATCCCCTGGGTGCCATGTGGGGAGGGTCTGATCACCTGGGTGCTATGAGGGGGAGGGTCTGATCCCCTGGGTGCCATTGGGGGAGGGTCTGATCCCCTGGATGCCCTCAAGGGGAGGGGGAGGGTGTGATCCCCTGGGTGCCATGGGGAGGGGGAGAGTCTGATCCCCTTGGTGCCCTCAGGGGGAGGGGGAGGATGTGATCCCCTGGGTGCCCT
Source organism: Cyrtonyx montezumae (assembly GCF_038088225.1). Taxonomy (NCBI): domain Eukaryota; kingdom Metazoa; phylum Chordata; class Aves; order Galliformes; family Odontophoridae; genus Cyrtonyx; species Cyrtonyx montezumae. The sequence continues at coordinate 152,849 of NW_027071959.1, forward strand.
CAGGGGGAGGGGGAGGGTCTGATCCCCTGGGTGCCCTCATGGGGAGGGGGAGGGTCTGACCTTCTGGGTGCCATGGGGAGTGGGAGGGTCTGATCTTCTGGGTGCCATGGGGAGGGGGAGGGTCTGATCTTCTGGGTGCCATGGGGGGGAGGGGCAGAGTCTGATCCCCTGGATGCCATGGGGAGGAGGAGGGTGTGATCCCCTGGGTGCCATGGGGAGGGGGAGGGTCTGATCCCCTGGGTGCTATGAGGGGGAGGGTCTGATCCCCTGGGTGCCATTGGGGGAGGGTCTGATCCCCTGGGTGCCCTCGGGGGGAGGGGGAGGGTCTGATCCCCTGGGTGCCATGGGGAGAGGGAGGGTCTGATCCCCTGGATGCCATAGGGGGAGGGTCTGATCCCCTGGGTGCCCTCGGGGGGAGGGGGAGGGTCTGATCCCCTGGGTGCTCTCAGGGGGAGGGGGAAGGTTTGATCCCCTGGGTGCCATGTGGAGGGGGAGGGTGTGATCCCCTGGGTGCCCTCAGGAGGAGGGTGTGATCCCCTAGGTGCCATGGGGAGGGGGAGGGTGTGATCCCCTGGGTGCCATGGGGAGGGGGAGGGTGTGATCCCCTGGGTGCCCTCAGGGGGAGGGGGAGGGTCTGATCCCCTGGGTGCTCTCAGGAGGTGGAGGAGGGTCTGATCCCCTGGGTGCCATGGGGAGGGGGAGGGTCTGATCCCCTGGGTGCCATCTGTTCCCCTTTAGGATTAGGACCCCATTTGGGGGCCGGGTGGGTTCTGTGAGCCATGGGGTGGGGGACCCACGGCCTGGTTTGTGGGGGGAGCACCCGGAAGTGTGGGTCCTGTGGGGCCAATCTGGTGTTGCCATGGGGTGACAGAGGAGCGCTGCGCGTGGGGGGGAATCTGTGCGTGACCGCGGTGGGAAATGGGAGGGACACGGGGCTGCGTGTGAGCCAGGTCGTGTTGAGAAGGGGACAGAGCCTGCGGGGGGTGGGGTGGGGGGAGGGGACGGGTGGGGCAGGAGGGGACAGGAAGGGACAAGGTGGGGCAGGAGGAGATGGGGTGGAATAGGGATCACAGTGGGGCAGAAGGGGACAGGAAGGGACAGGGTGGGGCAGGAGGGGATGGGGTGGAATAAGGAACGCGGTGGGGCAGGAGGGGCAGGAAGGGACAGGGTAGGGCAGGAGGGGACGGGGTTGAATAAGGGATGGGATGGGGCAGGAGGAGATGGGGTGGTATAGGGATCACAGTGGGGCAGGAGGGGATGAGAAGGGACAGAGTGGGGCAGGAGGGGACAGGAAGGGACAGGGTGGGGCAGGAGGGGACGGGGTGGGGCAGGAGGGGATGGGGTGGAATAGGGATCATAGTGGGGCAGGAGGGGATGGGAAGGGACAGGGTGGGGCAGGAGGGGACGGGGTGGGGCAGGAGGGGACAGGAAGGGACAAGGTGGGGCAGGAGGGGATGGGAAGGGACATGATGGGGCAGGAGGGGATGGGGTGGAATAGGGATCACGGTGGGGCAGGAGGGGATGGGAAGGGACACGGTGGGGCAGGAGGGGATGGGGTGGAATAGGGATCACGGTGGGGCAGGAGGGGATGGGGTGGAATAGGGATCACGGTGGGGCAGGAGGGGATGGGGTGGGGCAGGAGGGGACGGGGTGGGCTAGGAGGGGACGGGATGAGAGCCCGAAGTGAAACCCAACTGAGGAGTGGGGCTCTCCGCCGCGCCGGCGGAGCGGCATCGGGGCAGCTCTGCAGTGAATCACAGAATCACAGAATCACAGAACTGTAGGGGTTGGAAGGGACCTCTAGAGATCAAGGAGTCCAACCCCCTGCCAAAGCAGCTCCCTAGCCCAGGTTGCACAGGTAGGCGTCCAGGCGGGTCTGGAACGTCTCCAGAGAAGGAGACTCCACCACCTCTCTGGGCAGCTGTGCCAGTGCTCCATCACTGCACTGGGAAGAAGTTCCCACACACATATGTGTGGAACTTTCTGTGCATCAGTTTGTGGCCATTTCCCCTCATCCTATCAGCACACACTGCTAAGAGTCCAGTCTCATCCCTTTGCCTCTCACTCCTTAGATATTTACACATGTGGATCAGATCCCCTCTGAGTCTTCTCTTTTCATGGCTGAACAGACCCAGATCTCTCAGCTTTTCCTCGTAAAAGAGGTGTTCCATGCCCCTTATCTTTGTAGCCCTCTGCTGGACTCTTTCAAGGAAATCTGTCTAAAAAGACAGGCCACGGGCTGCCAGTTTCCTTAGGAGAATACTGTGGGAGACTGTGTCAAAGGCATTGCTGAAGTCCAGGTAGACTACATCAACAGCCTTTCCCTCATCTACCTGTCTGGTTCAAACACAGTGTGTATCAAGAAGAAAACCATGCCTATCAATTACTCAGGATAATAATTATCAAGCTTAAGACAGTGAAAACACTTCCATCAACTTTTCTGTTCAAGCTGCACAAAAGTCTTATCCTAAGACAAAACCTTTAAAGATGTATACAAAAACTGAATGCTATCCCTTTTCATCTCTACCACGATGGATGGACTTACAACAGCAGTACAAAGCAAGTGTGTTTTCTGTATTACTCAAGACTAATTTCCTACTACAAAGAGTCTGAAGTGCTTAATTTTCAGTGGCTGCTCAAATACTGGCCTAAAATGGTTTCTATTTTGTCTTTAATACACCTAGGGATAAATTATCTCATCAGTTACAGGCACATGGCTCTCATTAACAAAGACAGCCAAGCACTTAAGCACAAACAAAATGTGGGTCTAGGAGATTTTTCATTACATATATATACAAGTCTCCGGAACTGGCATTGTGCTTATAAATGTGCCTTGAAAAAATTAAAAAACAACAAAAAAAACCCACAACTTCCAATTTAGCTCTTCCTTATTTTCTTTCCCCTCCTTTTTGAAAAGGAGAAATACACTTGGGAATGTAAAAGGAGATTTAAATATTTTGTCCATTTAATAGTTTCTGCTTAAAGCCACCTTTGGGAATAAGACACGGAAAATGTGGTTTGAATCAAAAAAGTCTACAGCTAGAAATGAGATGCCTTCCTCAAAGTTCAGGAGTGGACAAAAGATGAAAGACAAATAAATAAAAGTTGATTTGCTTACTTTGGTATTCATTCTGAGAGAACTCCAGAATAGTTATCATCTCTTGTCCACGCATTAGGATGTTCTTTTAAGTCAGTCAAGACATCCTGAGCCATTGTCTGCTAAAAGGAAGTTTTGAGGGAAAAAAAGTATTAGGAGAGGATTGTTTTAGGAAACATAGTACAATTAAATATATTAATATCATGTCACCTTTAAATCATATAATCCAAGACTTAGAACTAAACAAGAAGCAAAACGTTCACAGATCATTCAAGAAATGCACTAGGGCAAGACAGTCACTGCCTTACTTCCACTCTTCCATACTGAACAACTGCCCTAGACCAATAGCAACACGTGAGAAAAGCACACATAAGGAAACTATACTAGGAATGGATGGTATCTTCCGTTCAAGAAATCTAGATAACCAGATAAAATTTTATTCAAGGGCACCCCAGGCTTCTTTTTCATTTTATTTTCAAGAACCACAGAGCAGAATCAGTAGTCCCCAGTCTCTACTCGAGAGGAACCCCCTGATATATTTACCGGCATACAAAAACAGGAACTGTTTATTGAGGGACAGCAGGCCAGCTGGTCATGCCAGTCCTTTGGTTCTCCCTGGAGACTGACATTGCCAATTATTATACTAGATACCATAGCTTCAGTAACTTGCAAAACCTACTGCAAACTTCATCACGTACAAGCATCAGACACTGCCTTCCAACAACGTGAACATCTTCTTAGTTACAAGAAACAAGTAACATGACAACTAACAGAAGTTAACTCACTCTTTCACTGCATTGTAGATCCAACTCAGTGGAATTAAAGCTGTTAATGCTCTAGCTTCCCCAGTTACAACCTTACTACAGATACACAGATTTATAGTTAGCTACAAGAATTGGTAGAAAGAAAGAGAGATATAATCACCACCGTGGATCCAGCGAGGTTCGTAGTAGGGCCGTTGTTCTCAGGAACTTGTCTGGGCACCGCGGGGGATGGGAGAAAGCCGGGAGGCTTCACAGCAAGCAGGCCAAGGGCTACTTCCAAAGAGTTTTTCCCCTCAAGGAATTCTCCGTCAAAGGTTTTTTCTCTTCAGGACTTCTCCGTCAAAGATGTTTTTCTTTGGAGTTCTTCTCCAAAGCCGTTAGTTCAGTGAAGGCCTTTTATCCCCCATTTCTCATTTTTCTTTCCTTTTCTCTCTGTTAGTGTGACATACCTGGCCCAACAGATAAGCCAGCAGGGAGTGCTACCTTCGTTGCCACGCACAGCATTATCGTCTTTCGCAGTGATCAGCTTCTCCAAGCCGAACCCCGAAAAAAACAGGCTTGTCTTTTGTAAAGATATTTCTGCGCATCTTTACCGCCGTAAGCAGAGACAAGCGGAAGTGCGGCCCCGCGCAGGAGCGGAAGTGCGGCCCCGCGCCGCTCTCGGCAGTCGCTGCCGCTGGAGGGCTGCACAGCCCAGCGGGCGTGTGGCGGAGCGGGGCCGGGCCGGGCCGGGCCGAGCCGCGCCGCACAGCGGAGATGAACACGGTGCTCGCTGTGGAGCAGAACGTGTCGAAAATGACCGAGGACAGCGGGCCAGGCATGGAGGGGCTCCGGACGGATCGGGAGACGGTGAGCAGCGGGCGGGGCGCGGCGCGGGGCCGTTATTCGGCGCGCGGTGACGCGGCGCTCCCCGCAGCCCGGCGCGGTCAGCATGGTGTACGCGCAGCCCGAGATCCTGCACGAGGAGGTGTATCTCTGTGAGCGCATCGACTCCCCCGGCAGGGAGCCCGGGAAGCACCTGAAGGCCGTCTGCTTCCTGCAGCCCACCGAGCTGAGAGCCCTCCCCGCGGGGATGGGGGATGGGGCTGAGCCCCTCTCGTTGCCGCGCTGTTGCTGTGTGTACCTTGAGGAGAGCGTGGACTGTCTCATTCAGGAGCTGCAGGGGGTTAGAACAGAATTTATTTTGGTTGTAATGTACTGACAAATGTTTGAGGAACAGACTCTGAATCCACTGTGTCACTAGAGGAATCACTTAAGTGTTTTGGGTGCGGAGGGCCTCTGTGTTTTAGCTCTATCAGGACGTTCACGTGGTTTTCTCTCAGATCCCCTCCTTTTTCCATGCAAAACGTGTTACTGCCAATCTCTGCAAAGTTCAGGTCCATCAGGAATATTATGGGGGATTTCCAGAAGAGGAAACCTGAGGAGCTGCAGAAGCTGGAATCCATGGCAGGTATGAGGGTACAGACAGGACTTGTTAAAGCCCATGTGTTGCAGGACAGTGCAGGTCACTGCTGACTGTATGCTGACAGTCCACTTCAGACCTCTGCAGTGAGTGATCTGTGGGGGCAGGAACCACTGCCCTGTGTTGAGCACGGTATTTTTTTTACTGGGGGTCAGACCCTGTGGTAGGCCATTCTGCACCACTGCAGCACAGCCTACAAGCCTGCTCATTCCGACTGCTCCCTGAGCTGCTGTTTAGAGCCTGCTGGATTCCAGAAGCCCCACAGTTGAATCAAGTTCACCCACCAAGTGGGTGGCTAAGTGATAACATCAGCTCTCTGAGCACTGTCATCTGTCACCAAATGCTGAGCTGATGTGAATCGGTATAGACCTGTTGAAGTCACCACAGCTGTACAGATCTGTGAGCAGTTAGATGTGATTTAATAGCTTACATTTGGTAGAATTTTGGTGACCAGGTACTGTAGTGGGATTGTAACTATATAATGCATTTGCTAAACACAACCTCTGATGTTCTCTTGCTATGTTGTGGTTTCTGGTTTAGGCTTGTGCTGCAGGTTCAGAGTCAAATGTTTGACTTCTAATCTGTCAGCAAATCATGTCTGTGCTGAGATCTTTGTTTCTGATTTTGTGAGCAGATAATCTGCTGAAGACTTAGCACAGAGCATGAGTGTTGAAAGTTGGGTGCTTGGCACTGGGGTCCATTTTGGAAGACGTTGGTCTTTTTTAGTTAGAGGTTATCTCAGATTCCCTGGAGAAAGGGATGACACAAACTTCTGGAGGTGGAGCAGTTGGATGTTACTGCGTTATGCTTAGAGGAATATGTGGCAGTGCTGGAAACTGGGTGGAGGTGCAGGGAGGTCAGCCCCCACTTCATGCTGTGGTGGTAAGGTTGTTAGCTAGAATCACCTCGATGCTAACTCAGGTCTCAGTCTGCACAGAGCGGTGTTTCTGTGGTTTTTAAGGCACACAGGCTGCCTGTTTTTGTTTACATGCCTGAATGGCTCTACTGTGTTTCTGTTAACTGAGAGTGACTGAAAACCACGTAGCAGCTAGAAGACAAAAGCAAAATGCAAAAATGGAAGCGGTATTTTTCTACATGAGAGAGAGAGATCTCTCTAGTTGCAGTGCCCCAGGCTGTTTTCTGCTGCAGTCTCCTTATGGCAGCGAAGGGGCAAAGTCACAGACGTGATGAAGAATAACCAGTGCACAATATAAAGGCAGAATTGTGCTCCCACTGATGAAACTTCAGCAGTTGCTCATGTCTCTGGTGGCCAAGGGCCCTTGAGCAGAGTACATTTTGGTTATTCTTTTCCCAGTCTCTTATTAATCCTGACACTGGATGTGAGGCTTGAGAGATGAATGGGAGGTTTTGAATCCCATCTCCTCAGATGGACAATAGCTTTTCTGTTTTACAAGCTTCCCACTTCTATAGGCATTGCTTCTGTGCTGCTAGCACAAGATCCAAAATCTGGCAAGCAGGCATTTCTGTGGGACTCTGTCTTTACCCTGACAGGTGAATTCCTGACCTCAACAAGAGTTTTCTTCATTACCCTCGTGAACTGCTCACAGCCAGGATGTTAGCCCATATTTCTAAAACTGGTCTGCATCAGAGGGAAGAGAACAACAAACACAGCTGAATCAGCTCAGTCAGTAACAACTGTTGCAGCATTGTTTCACATTATTTCTCTGGGAGGCTGGGAGAGTGTTGCCAAGGTGTGCTGGGATTCTTGGGGTGTTTGAAGATCATGTTCTCTTGCAGCATGGAAAAATTCCTCCTAGCTGGTTTTGTCCCTGTCTTGGAACTGCCCTTTCAACCCCTGTATGTCTGGAAGCTCTGCTGCTCTCCTACAGGTGAGCCAGTACAGGCTGATCTTTTGCTTTAATGTTCAGTGCAGGGAGAATTGTGGACTCTGTAGTGCTCTGATGTGGATTGTTTTTTGGATGCTTTGTCCCCACACAGACTTTAGTTTTCCACGAGAAGACTAACAGTGTAGCTCTGCTAGCACTCTTTTGTTGATGATTCATATTATGATGGAACCTGTGGGTTAGCTTTTGCTGTACTTGGGTTGGAAAAGTAAAAGGGCAGACATTAAAGGTTTCTAGGAGCATCATAGGATGCCCCTTTTGGGAGGAATGCACTGAGCTGGGCTCACTGTGCAGCACACTATGGTGTGTTAAAGAGGATTACAGAGAATGCCCAGCCCCATGAAATCAACTTGCAGTCCATTTTACCCCAATAAATCTTATCTGCAGAGCACATAGAAAGCTCAGGTCTGTTGCTTATGATACGGTGCATGCAGTTTTGTTACTAGGCAGTGGGACTGATATTAGTCTGATTTAATGTGCTTTGAAGGCCCCTCCATTAATCCCACTTTGTATCTTGCTGCAGGATGTGTGGTGCCTCCTGCATAACCCCAAGGTGACAGAGCTCGATGCTGCCCGACTGGTGATGCTCCATGCCCTGCACTACGAGTGGCACAGCAGCAACAGCCTACCAGGGCTGATGGCAGATCTCAAGGACGGGTGTTTCAGAGAGATATCAAAAGGTAATGCAGTATTTCTCCTGCTGCTGGACGAATGGCAGGAGGGCACACAGCAGTCAAACTGTTCTTAGTTGGTGGCAGTGCCTGTTGCTTGCCTGGACTTTGCACAGTAATGTTTTCTGTTGAATTGCACCATACCTCTCAAAAGGAGCACGAAGCTTGACTGGGGCCTGTAGGTGTTAAAGGCATAAATAATTACTTAATTTCCATTTCCTAAATCAGTGATATTAGGAAGAATTCAACAAAGCAGAGATGCTGTGCTTGCCTGGCATCTAGACTTGTGTATGGCATGCAGACAGCCTGGTGCACGCTTCCTTTCTCCCTCCTCCACCTCCCGCTGAGTAGGCAATAGCTGTAGCAAGGAACTTAACCAGAACAGTAAGGGGGGCTTGGCTGGGAGGGAGAGGGTGGGAGACCTTGACGAATGTAGTGAGGAGGTGGAGAAGCAGAATGATGTCAGTGTGTAAAAGATCTGCTATCACTGCATAGGACTGTGGAAATGAAAGCCTGTCCTTATGCAGGCAGAGCCATGGCACACACTTGCTTCTTGACTTCAGAGAATTCTTCTCTCCCTTCGTTTTTCTCTTAGGACTGCATCAGTCTCTCTGACTTCTTGGTCATTGTTCCAGTGCCTCTACTGAACCTGACTGAACAACTGCTTGGCATCTTGTTTCCCAGATTAATAGGACTCTGGTTTTGCCTCTCCATGTACAGCTAGTGCCTGTTGTGGAATATGGAGGGAAACGGGTCCTTGTTTGGTCCCAAGGATGCTGTAGCCATCACCAAACAGTTCCTCAAAGGACTGAAGGTATGGATCTGCCATCTTATGCCGTGTGTTTTGGCTTTCAGGGGGTTTCATGGTCTAGACCTAGGGCTGTCTTCTTGACAGGGGGCCTACATGCTCCACGGCCAGAAGGGTGGTGGCAGGGGGATGGGCCTAGATAGAAGAGGAACCAAAAAAAACAGTGGCAATAATCTGAGGAAAATAACTTAGTTACAGTAGTGAAATACAAATTAAGTGGGATTGAAGCTAATAAATCCAATAAATGAAAGAGAGTTTTTGATACTGAGTCTCTGATGCTGCGTTGGCCATCAGGGAGCTGGAAAGAGACAGAGATCGTATGACCTCTCTGCTCTTTCATGTTTTCCCTCCCTCTGGAAGACAGAAAATAACAAAATGAAGTCTTCTGGGCGTGCCGTGTCTTTTCCTGGCCCATGGAGGCTGTAGTTCATTCTTCTCTTCAGAAGACAGAACTGCTGCATTAACTCTTCAACTCCAACCATGGCGTGATGCTATGAATGTGGAGTACTGATGCAGAAAACCATATAACCATGACACAGACGTTCAGTAGTAAGTGCACTGAACGTTTGAGGTGTGATTCTCATTTTAGACAATGGAAGTTGGTTGCTGAACAGCCCTCTAAGTCTCGACTCAGTGGTTAATACTTGTTATATCCATCAGATGCTGGGGCTCTTTGAGTGTGGGTTTGCTGATCAGCTCTCTTGCTGCCTTGCTGTATTAATTCATAGCAGGAGCTTCTTTTGCACTGTAGGGTGTTGAGAATACGTACACACAGCACCAGCCTCTCCTTCATGAAACACTGGATCAGCTCATCAAAGGAAAGCTGAAGGATAGCCAGTACCCCTGCTTGGGTCCCAGCACCCTCTGAGACAGCTATGTGGGGTCTTGCTGGGCAGCGCCAGGAATTGAGTCACATCTGCTCCTCCCATTGCTCCCACTTGCTTTCTTGTTTGCCCATAGGTGAAAAAAATCAGGCATGCCAAATACATGTTTTAATCAAGTACGTATTTCTTGAGTTTTCAGGTAGGTACCAGGGTATTAAAACTGAAATACAGTCTTCTTTTCTCCATGTTCAGTGTTGACCAGAACATGACATTCCCGTTTTATGTAGAGAGCTTAGGTAGGGATAAAGCCATTGCACCAAGCTGCCAGGATGTTCGGGTGATGGATTTCAACATGGCCTCTAACTTCAGTCCACGCCATCTGGTGTGTATTTGCAGAGAACCAAAGACAGTCCAACTGCTAACTCTCCCTTCTGAGCCAGTTACTATTTCTGATTAGAACGGGATCTTGCTGAATATGGTCGAGAGCTGTAATTGGAAAGAACTCTGTCTGTCTGGTTCAGTCTGATTTTGTTAGAGCTAAGCTGATCTGCTCTCAGTGAAGTCATTAAAGATAAATATGGGCCTCAAGGGTGAGGGCACTGAGTTGATAGAGAGAGGGCTACAAGTTCTCTAAGAGCTTTCTTTACAAATCACTGATTTGTTTGGTACCTCAGTTTCCTTTCTGTAAGTTCCATCAAGTTCTGCAGAATGCTGTTGGGGCATTTTTTTTTCCTCCTAGTAGCAGTGTCCTTTGAGGGGAAGATCTTGCCTTGGTTCATGTGGGTGATCTGTGGTGAGACCATCACGGCTATTCTCTGAATCTTCTCACATGTTTGCTGAATGCCCCAGGGTTTTACTTGCAGCATGACAACCATCATCACGCCCTTGGCACGCTGCATATGACTGGCTTCTTATCAGCAACTGCCACCTTTGTAGTGAGGCAGAAAAGAAAGTCCAGGTAGCAGTTCTCAGCAAATGAGGTGGCTGCTGCAGGGAAGTTTGAGTTAAGTTAAACCTCTAGGTTCATTTGGAGCAGGGGGGAGTGGGCCTGGGGGCCAAGAGTCAGCAGTGTCAGCTAGGTGGGTGGGGCAGGAGCCACTGTTTGTGTCTGGCTCTTTGAGGTGAACACACACACACTGGTCTTCCCCCTTAGCCTGGCCTTGGGGCGTTTACATCTACCTGATGAAAGCAAAAATGTATTTTGTAACAGGGAAGCATCCAAATTCTATGCCAAGCTGACAGCAGGGGATATAAGTCACTTCGTAAATGGAATAAAGTAAAATAAAATAAAATAAAAAAATAAAATAAATAAAATAAATCTAGTCATACAAGAGTCAATCTGTTTACCTACGTTCTTGGTAGACCAAAACCTACCTTCCTCGCTCCAGATTTTCCTTTAAAAATAAGATGGTGGATTTTGGACAGGATGGGTGGGTGGTTTTAATGAGTGTGAGATATCAAGGCCCCTCCTTAGCAACAGATATGGCAGCAAGAATGCCATTCTCCATCTCCTTGAAACAAGATACATTGCAGCCCAACAAAAAGAGCTGGAGGGATGGGACCTGAAACAGAGTGGGCAGAAGAGCAGAGACAGCATCCGTGCAGCCCTGACCCTGGCTCCTTCTGAGCTAACTGTAAGCAAATGGTCTTCTGACCTTTGTTTTCTCATTCTTAGTACCCATTTACATTCTGCTGAGTTGTGTGTCACTTGGATTCTTCTTTACATGTTTAAGAGCACGTGGTTATTGGTGCTGTTCCCTTATGGGAAAATCTTGTTCAGCTTGTACATGAGAACTCTTGGAATCAAAGGTTCTGTAGCTTTGACAAGAGATTGATGCCAAAATACTTCTGTGCCTGGTCTATATTTGCTTTATAAAATGGAGGTGCAACACTTCACTGTTTCTTGAGTACGAATATTAAAGATCATGAAAATGGGTTCTCATCTAAAGGCAGATTTTAACTATCAGTTTTGGAAGATAAAGGACTGCTGTATGATGTTGCCATAGTGCCAAATGAGTTGAGTGAGTAATTTACATGAAATAGTTTCAAAGTACTTTCACTAAACCACAGCCCAAATCAAACAGGGCTGTCATGTCTTTGTTTCCAGAGGATGGTTTTACTGTGATTGACAGCAGTTCAGCAGCAGGTTGGGGCAAAAGGCTTTGTATTTTTTGATCAAAGGGAGGCAGTTGCTTGAACAGCAGAGAATTTAAATGGATTCTTTTTTAACTGTTTCTTTTTGTATTACACATCACGCTGTTGTGAGGGAGGAAAAGCTCATGGTCCAAATCTGTGGAAGCTGGCAGCAGTGAAGGAGAGGGAATCTTTGCAAAAGACTGAGCAGGGTTCCTCGGAGAGAGTAGTAAGCAATTCTGCTTTCTTTTGCTTCTCTTCTCTTTCCTGCTGTCTTAACTACCGTCCTTTTCCAGCATGCCACAAGCCTGCAGTCCCTTCCACCTTTCTGCTGGAAAGTACCAACCAGAAAAGCTCCTTCCCATTGCTGTGGTCAGTGGGAGCCCAGCTGCACTGTGAAGTGCCTCTGAAGGTTGGTGACACATTCAGAGCACTGGCTAGGAGTAAAGCTAGGAGCAAAGCCTGCCCTTTGGGTGGAGCTTCTGTCTTGTTTGTGCTTTGGAATTGCCTGGGAATTTCTTTTAACAGGGCATTTGTCCCAGCAGACCAAGTGGGCCTGAAGGTGCTTACACACGAGAGCTCACCGATACCATCCAGTGTAGGGTATGCTGTGACTCACAGCCTGAGTGTGATCTTTCTCCCATGATTGTGTTGAAGGAAGAGTTGCTCTTGACTGCTTGAGGAGAGGAAGAATTTGGAAGCAGCTCGCCATTATGAGTGTGACACACATCTGAAGGAATGGGTGAGATATCTCCATTGGCAACACGTATAAAATCTCCTTTTTTGGAAACCTCAGCATGCAGCATGTGATGTGGCACCATTTAGCTGTGTGCTTTTTCATCTGAGCTCACACAGTGCTGCCCTAAAGATGAGGGAAAGTAGTACTATTGCTAAATCATCTCTTGGGTTTAGAAAAAAAACCGGTGTTTTATGGTTTTTTTTTCAATCCATAACTCTGACCATGTCCTTGTTTGTTCAAAGCAGTTGCTTTATCCTCCTCTGTGAAATGCTCAAGCATTCATCTGTTAAATTGGCAGTTAACCCAAGGAAATACATAGCCATATCCACAAACTGGAGCTGAGGAGCACTACAGCTGGAGGCAGTGTTCCTGTAGATTGTTTTCCCACTAATCCTAGAGCAGCCTATAACTGTCTTGTGGTTTCTTCCTGTTCCAAAATTGTTTGTTGTTTGTCCTTGCTAGAAATAATAATTCCCTACGCACTCCATGAGAACACCAAAACCTTTTGTTCTTCCTGTGGCACATATGTATGTGTGTATATATACATATATATGTATATTTTTTCCTTGCTGTTGATTTGTGTAAATATATATATGTTTATGTATAAAACCCACCCTAAACTTTGATCTCTAAGGCTTCTTAGTTCAGCCTCTCTTAGCAGTGCTGCATGAATTGTGGCTGTTCCTGGCAGTATAAGTCTGCTCCTGCTGTCATTTAACCTTTAATTTAAGGTGGTAGAGGAGTAACACAGGCAGGAATGATCTCATTATTTGCTGCTTCTTTTCCTGTGTGTACTTAGTTCCTCTTTAACCTGATGCGGTTTGAAGCAGACTTAATTGTTTTCAAACCTATTTTAACACACTTGTAAATGCCTTTGTAAGATACTTGTCTCTTCTTGACCCTGAAAAACTATCCTCTCATCCCTCCTGTGTATCTGGGCTTTGCATAAGAAGAAACAGAGTTTCCCTTCCTCAGTCAAGCCTTGTGTCTGTGAACTGTGACCGCTGGTACTGCACAGCCACCTCGTTTGTGGAGCTCCAACATCTTGTTAGACCAATTCCTGTAACCCCAAGTCCTAGGGGGAATCCGTGATGCTGGGACTTGGGACTGTTGTCTGTGATGAGAATGAGCAGGGGTGGTGTGCTAGTGGCAGCGAAAGGTGATGGCAGATTCAAGGACTGGTTCATGTAGAGCTGATGTGTTGATGGTTAGGATGCATTGGTGGTTGGACTTAATGATCTCAGTGGTCTTTTCCAGCCTTTATGATTCTATGTTTCTAATAGTGGGCACAGGGGAGATGGGTTAGCACTGAACTTGCTCTTAGTGGTCTTTTCCAAACTTTATGATATGCCAGAGGAGCACGTGGGAGCTGACCACACAACCTCTCCATTGAAATCTTTAGGTCTCTTACAGTTCCAACCTAAAATGCATAAATGATGGTATTGGAGGTTGATGCTGTGGACTTCAGTCTGCTGATAAGATCAGCTGCCTTCTTTGTTTCCCTGTTGTTCCTGTGGTCCAATTAGTAAAGATATGGTATGTACCCACAGGACTTTGGGAGCTGTAGCTTCCACCACCTGAAAGGTATTCTCCCTTGTGAGAGAGCTGTGGTGTGAGTCTGAATGCAGGCAAAAAGACAAGGTACTGCACTGCTCTGTCCTGTGGGGCTGCTCAGTACTCGTGCTGTCACTATGGGGCAAAACCTTTTGTCTGCCTGAGCAAGATATTTGAAGCTGCACGCCCTGGGTGTACAATTGCTATATAGAACCTGTTTATCATAAGGCTGCAGTGCAGCTTTCACAGCCTGTTCCTGCACATGAGGTGCAGAGTTGTTCTGCAGGAAGCCGAGTGCACTGAATCGCAGTCTCTGCACGGGAAGCTAATGCAGCACAGACTGAAATCCTGTCCCATGCTCCTGGATGCAGGGGCTAAGCCATGCACAAGGGAACACTTGCCACTGTGTCCAGGGACTGCAGGCGTAAAGCATCTGATAGAGCATGTTGCTGTCATGCTGAATTCTCTGCAGAGGATTCCACTCTAACTCTTGTTCTTTCCAAGGAAGCTCTGCAGTAAGTTGCTCACAGGTTGCAGGCACTGAAGCCACGGTTCTCCCTCTCTGCCCCACAACAGTGGTCTGCCTGCACGTCCTAAAGTACCCTAAATATGTTTTTTTGTCTGTTCAGGGCATGTTATGCTGACCTAAGGTAAGCTTCCAGAAAACACCCATGCCCTGGATGATTATTGGTAACAACAGTCGTTTTGATTTTTCTTACCTTTCTGCATCCTTTCCAGGGGCAAGGAAGCGATAGTGTGCACCTGATGGCTGATGCACTTGTTCTGAGCCAGCATCTCATTCTGATGGCAGAAGCGGTTTTGCTCCCTGTGGAGTTCTCTTATCATTGATGGCTCTCCTGAGGTGAATGCTGCTGCTCCTCTGGACATTAACAGGTGCCAAGGGCTTTCCAGGGTGTCTTCTTAGCAAGGAGTAACCAAAGACAGTGTGGAGGTGCATGGCAGGGTCGTCCCTGTCTCATGCTCCATTTGATTTATCACTGATCCCAAGTTTGTGCAGACAGCAGATGAATGCGTGCTGCTTTTCACCACTGCAGCAAACAGCTTGGTTCTAATAAAAGTACCTGCTTGGAAAGCAGAGAGTAGTTTTGAGACTGCAACATAAAGTTAATTGTGTTGAGACTTTCTTGTTCTCCAGAGCAGGGGATGGTATGGAGCTGGTGGGATGTCCACTATAGATTCTGCAGAAATCACTCTTTCAGCTTCTAGGTGGTGGCAAAAGCTGATTTCTGGGTAGCAAGCACATTGTGCTATCCCTGAGAGTGGAAAACATAAGGAATTGGGGAGAGCAGTGCAAGGAAGGCCCAGCTTTCCCTTGAAAGCAGAATGTGCAGGGGATGTGCCTGGTTTTGCATTTGCTAGATGCAGACACTTCCCTTTTCCCTTTCTCCTTTTCCCTCTGTGAAATCCTGTATTTCGGGGCTACGTAGGGAGTGTAACCTCAGAGTTAAGCTGAAGCATAAATCCCCTGTTCTGTAATCATCCAGCAAAACTGTGGCTGGCCTGTGCCCTTCCAACCAAGCCCGAGAGCTCTGAAGCCCCACTGCTGTCCTCGTTTGACTCCAGATCGATCTGGATTGAACAGCTGCAGCAGCATCTCCATCGTGCATTAAACACTGGTGATGTGTCACGGTGGAGCTCCGCAGGGATACGGTGTGTGGGTGTGCTGAGGAGGCTGTCAGGACTGTGAGCACAGTGTGTAAATGTTTAGGAGAGATGGTGTTTTAAAGGCGATTTCCTGGGCTGTGTGTTTTGTTGGTCTTCATCCCAATGCATCACAGAAATGAAATGTGATGTGGGGAGATAACAGCAGGATTGCTGCCTCCACGCCCATGGCTGCTGCAGGATTATTCCAGCTTTGTATTTGTGTCTTTCTTACAGGCCTCAGGATACTGCTGTCTGCATCATTGGAGGGGCACTGACCGTGTGCAGCCTGAACCGCTCCAACCCGGGTCTCAAGCTGAAGCTTTGATGTGTGCTTTGCTGAATGCAAGTAGATCGGTGTAGGTCTTCCTGCTTATAGTTCACCATACATTGTACTGTGAATGAAAAGCCAATGCAGCACGCAGGGATGCAGAGCTGACTGTGGTCTCACTGCTTCCGTTGAAATCTGGAGCAGTTGGCATTCAATAGCAGTGAAGTTAACGTACCTATGATTAGAATGGAGTTCTGTGATCACGCTGCTCGCAGGCCCTCTGCCACCCACAAGCCTGCAGAGCACTGGCTGTGCCTTTTGCATTTGTCCCTGGAGAAAAGAGTTTTCTTTATTGTTTTGTTTTGCACTCCAAGCTGTCTGGGAGGCCTGACAGTTGTGAGGTGCTGCAGGGCCGAGCAAGGTCAGGGAGCACTGAACACACTGAGCTTCACAGATCTTCTGGGCACTGTCTGAGACGTTCTAGCACCTGGCTGAAAATGTAGGTCACGCTGGGAATTGTTTTCAGTGAGCACAGCATGCTGCTAGCAAAGTAGAGGCAATTGTTGTATGTATTACAGATAGTTTACTTTGAAAGCGCTTCTGCTCCCTGACTGATGTGCCTTTGTCTCTTGCTTCCACTGAACAACATCTGAGCAGAAAGAATGTCCTCTGTTACAGAATCGCCCCCTGTAATATCCCATGATCTTATTCCAGGAGAATGATTTTTGTTCTTGTAGAAAGCAATCCCCTGTCTTGTGTATGTGAGGTCTATCGGGACACCAGAGGTCAGTCAGTGGAACAGCCTCCGTAGGACAGTGCTCTCAGAAGGAGGGAGTGTGACAGGTGACACGTCTCTCCCACTTGTTGCAGCAGGAAGTGTGGTGAAATTCAGTCCCAGGACAAGCCCCTGGGTTGTCCAGCAGCTGCTTGGAGTTGAGAGGGAGCACCAAGCTGGGAGGGAAGGGCAGCTCCAGCATGACCCAAGGAAGCACCAACAGAATGGTGCTGCACGGGAAGAAGTTGTGCTTCTCAGCATTCTGGATAGCATTTTCAGAGCTGACCAACCACTCTGGGTGCCTCAGCAGTGCTCTGGAGCTCAGGAGGCACACAGTGTTAGTGCCATAGGCTTTGTGTGTCAGAAATGCAGTTGCCAAGCGCTTCCTTGATCTCAGTTACTGACAGGTGAATGCAGGTATGGTGCATGAGCTAAAAAATGGATTTGGTTTTAGGCCATATCTGTGCACTGTTGCTGCATTAGAGCACAGCGTGATGTTTTTAACACTCCTGCACTTTTGCCCTCCCCTTTCACTCCTTCAGACTCCAAAGCTGCCTACCCAGAGCAGTAACAACTCTTAAGCAAGGTGTTCCAGTGGTTCTCATGGTCACTTTGCTAAGAAAAAAATGCCCAAACTCACTGAATTCCCTCTCCAAAATGTGGCCCTTTCTTGTGTTTGATATCAACTGACGAGAAAGCTTCTGACCATGGGCGAAGGGAACGAGGACCCCAAGTCCTGAAAGAACTAAGGAGCAGGGGGCTGACAGGAGGGGCAGCAAGGCAGGACACAGTGGCGGGGCACAGAAAAGCGTTCCCAGGTGCTGCCTGGGTCCCGCAGCATTTCTGCAGCTCTTCAGAAGAGCCTCTCCTCGGGAAATTGTCTCTGCAGCTGTGGAAGGGGACCAGGAATTCACTTTCTTGCTCTTCTCCTCTGCTCCAGGTGACTATTGCATCGAGGCAGCCAGCAGGCACGTCTTCAAGTGCCCTCCAGTGCCGTCCGTGGCCTTCTGGCGGGAGCCCATCTGGACAGACCGCACTCCAGGTACGCTGACCATAGACAAAGGCAGACCCTTTGGGCTGAGCATCCTCCAGGGACAGCTGGGCTGCTGCTCAGCACCAGCAGTGTCCACCTACTGCACAGCCTGCGTGGCAGGAGGCGGTGCTGGGGCCGCAAGCTTTCTTGGAGGACCAGCTCCGCTCGGCCCGCCTCAGCGCCGGCTGCTCGGGATTGGAGCTGCTGGCACTCGCCCGGTGCCAGAGTCGAGGGAGGGACTGGCAGAGGGGCCAGACCTCCGTCCTGCTCCCAGCAGCGGGCTGGGCAGGCTGCCCCTCTCTGCTGCTTCCGTCTCCTCCAGCCCAGCCCCTCACGCACTCACTCTCTGCTGCTGCTCCTCTTGCAGGTCCTGACACCTACATGTTGCCCAGGCTGATAGGGCCCAACACAGCCTACACATCGGCCAGCCCTTGCTACTCCTTGACAGGAAGGAGCCAGCGCGGTCACTTTGATGAAGACCTTGCCAAGGTGAGCTCTGCTGCTCCTCTTTTCCATGTTAGCGTTGGAACCTGGGCCGCTCTCCCTGTGCCACAGGGGCTTCCAAGCCTGCTGCGCCTTTGCCTGACGCAGGCTTGCAGGGAGAAAGAGCCTTGGGTGTGATACCAGCCCCGTGCGGCCATGACTCTCTTGCAGACTCCGGGTCCTCCGGTGCTCCCCAGAGTTGCTGTGGATGCCTACAGAACCAGGGCTCCCGCGTACACCATGGAACGGCCAATGCTGCGAAGCCCGGGCCGGTAGACTACAGCATGGGCCAGGGGGTAAGGCAGCTGCTCAGCTCTCCCCCTCTGTTTCACAAGCACAGCCTTCACGCCTCTCCCCCTTCCCCTGAGGCTTCCTCCAGCCCAAGAACTGCTGCCTGCAAGGACCCAGTGCCAGGACAGCAGGCCTGCTCCCTGCCACCGTCCCACTTCCGAGCAGAGGAAGGGACAGCAGCTTCCCGCTCCCTTTCCCTTCAGTGGGATGCACTGGGACAGCGGGCTGCCAGGGCAGCAGAGAAGAGAAGGGCCCTTGCTGATCTGCCTTTCCTTTTTCCTCCTTCCAGGTGATGCTGATCAAGCCCCAGGCTCCTGCGTGCACTTTTGGAATCCAGCATTCCATCTACACAACCCCTCTCATTGCTGAATAAAGCAGCAATTTCTGAAAGGCCTTGTTTGCTTGCCTGGAAGGGAAGGGGACGCAAAGACACAGAAATCAACTGCTGCTTTCAGTCTGATTCCGTTTCTGTGTATTGAGTTTGGCTTTTGCCTCTTGGACATTAGTGACAGTAGAACATCATTAAAAAAAATTAAAAAATTAATTACCTATGTGTATGCTTTCTTGTTATTCCTTTTTCCTATCTGCTGCATACAGGAACACGCCACGGCTTCATGAAGCCTTTCAAACATCAGTGAGTTGGAAAGCACTGATGCTTGCTTTATCAGTAATCTGTGTTACTGATGTTGGCCATGTGCTGAAGTAAATCATAAGAGAGCAAACAGCAAAGGGCAGCCGGCCTTGGGCAGTGCTGTCAGAAACATGGGGAGGGGAGGGAGGATGTTTAGAGTAGCCTTTCTCTTGCTGTGCTGCAGAAAACGGAGACTGCACTGTAGTAACTGAGGCACCTTCTGTTCCCTACATGTACCTCAGCAAGTGTGAGCTGGAAGGCTGTTGTATTGCACGGTGTTATCAACAAACCTCCCCTCTTCTGTTTAGTGAATCTTGAATGCCCAACATGTGGTCTCCTGTTTGTGTTTGGCCAGCACACACTTCATTGTGCGCCCACCCACTCACACCATCATCTTCTATAGAAGCTGAGACAGACTGTGCTCCCATTCCCATCCGCTGGGGCTGGATGAAGAGGGAGAAGTGGAAGTGAAAGGAAAGAAGAGGAACCAGAGATGCATAACAAATCCTTTACATGAGGTGACCACTAAGATCTTTCTCAGAAAGACAGCTAAAAGATCTTGATAAGTGAAGCCTGTGAAAGGTGAGCACGTGATGGAGGGGCGAGGGGCACGGCAGGTGTCTCCCAGCCTTGGGAGCAAGCCCTGGGCTGTGGAGGTGGCTCTGCTGGCTGCCTGGCTGAGAACTTGGCCCTGTCTGGCACTTTGTTTTTATAAATGTTGTGTCTAAATTGACAACTTGAAGTGCAGCAGGAAGAGGCTCTCCTGGAATATATTGCTCCTGATGAGACTGTCTGTCCTTCAGGGTGACCGCTGATTTGCAGGAGGGGAGACTTTGGTTTTTGCATGTGTGCCTTTTGTGGACCCGTTGTGTTGCTCTGGTTATCACTTCCAGGAGCCCCCTGCACCAGGACATTAAGCCAGAGGCTAAAAACCCAAATCTCACCCCCAAAACACACCCCCAAATCTTTCCCTAGGTATCAGGAGTCGGGCACCTGAACAGAGTTGACTAGAAGAACAAAGCCTAATTTTCGTGAGTGGGCCCAAAAGCTGGCAGTGAGAAGTGGTTGGACAGTGCCACCTGGTGGGAGCACGCAGGGATAACCCACTCCACATTCATTCCTGCTCCCCCAGTTTGTTCCTTCCCTTCTCTCTCCTTTTTTTCTCGTGTCCCTGACGTGGGCTCTGTGAAACGTGTGAGGCCAAACCAAACGCAATAACCCTCGGTCATTACAGGTGTCCCCCCCCAGAGAGGACCTGCTAAAAGTCCTCCTGATTACTTTTGCTATTAATTGCCAATGAGCCATATGCCTGCTGTGTCAGAATCCCCATGGCCGCTGCCATCTGTCTGCCCACACCGTCTGTGCTGAGCTATTTCTGCTGCCCTGTCGTGCTGGGTGAGAAGGAGGGAGGCCCGAAGATGCCCAGGCCGCTTTGTTGTTCGCTACGCAGCGGTCAGGGCCGCTCTGTGATGGACAGACGAGCAGCAGTAGGGGTACTGGCACATGAGCACAAAGTCACCTTGTCCTTTGGCTTTAGAGATCCCTGCTGTGGCCCTGAACTGGCTTTCCAGGTTTTTCTTTTTACTGTTAATTACTGAGGCAGAGGCACAAGCACACATGTACCCAGGAATAGTTTTTAACCTGGCTTGATTAATGCTGTCACGTTGTACATCTGAGTGTGAGCTCAGTGGGACTGTTGCTTTTGCTTAGTACCACAAGACACCTCAGTCTGGATTGCTGCATTACAGTACAAATAAAAAACAGAAACAAAACCACATCTGCATCATAAAAAGTGAGAATATGAGAATTCTAAATATTTACAGAGGAGGGCAGTGGGGAAACCACAAAAAATATTTACATAAAAATACATGAGCTTCTTGGCATATACATTTCACACCAGTACACACACACATACACACACAAAAAAAAAAAAAAAAAAAAAAAAAAGACACTATGTAAATTAGAATGAAGTGAACTCCAAAGGTATCCCACGACTTTCTGGGACATTTCTATCATGTGGCTCACGGAAAGAAAAGCCAACACAACCCTGTCCTCCCTCCACCCCCCGCAACCCCACAGACCGAGCGAGGCCAGACTGCACACAAAGGTATTCTGCTGTACGGTTCCTTACACCAGACCATGCCTTCAGTATTGGGTTTCTGTAGCACCAGGTTTTGGGAAGAGTCGCAAGCCTAAGCCACTGTAACAAAGGAAACTGAAACAATTTCTCATCTGTGTTTCCTACAACGCAACACATGGCTTCAGTCAGTGCCCTGGCCACGCAGTGCGGGATGGCAGAGTCCTTTCTGGGGTTGAAGAGGAACCGTGTGCTTTTGGCTTGGCTTTGGTTTTGTGTAGCTATTTACTGCACAGTCCTTACCGACCCCCTTGAAATGATGAGTGCAAAGTGAGGATCTCTGGGAAGACGCAGGCACAAAGTTGTGGGTGTTCTGTCTCTTCTGCATAAAGATTTCACCTGATAAGTCTCTTTTGAAGATCAGAAATGACTTTATAGGAGCTAGGTCCTCGTTCCTCAGAGGTCTCCTGCGGGTCACTCACTGCTCCTGAGTGGAGCTGGAAATCCAGAGCTGGAGTAGGCTATTGAGTCCTGACTCTTGCATTGCACGAGGGAGAACTCAGCTGAAAACTTAGGAAGTGGTGATTTAAGATGTAGACAGCTTGGGGCAAGTTTAGCGGTATTACTTATGATCATAGCTGCTCCTCATCTTGGCTGGAGATGAGGTTAGGCAATAAATAATATAATCTGAGCAGAATTGGCCTTGCAATTGATTGCTCTTTACTTGCCTTGCCATCCCCTGGCTCTCTCTCCCATTTCTCTGCTAGGATGCTGAGAACTGCGCTGCCAACTTAACCTTCCCGGTACTCCTGCTGTAACCCCTCTCACTGTGATGCACAATGCACTTTTTTTTCATATCGGTTATGATTTTTGGAAGGACATCTGGACTGACTTACTGTGAATCCATTAATGGACATGGAAGAACTTTCTAAGGACCATCAGCTTAACCACAGTGCAAGAGCAGAACTGCATAGTTGGCTATATGGCTTTGCGTGAGGTGGATGTGGGGATGACTGCTGAATCCTAGTAGTTCACCAAAACCAAAAGGTGCTCATCTGTACTTCTGTCTGGGAAAAGCTGGGACTTAACCTCACGGTCCAGCACTGTGTTAGGCTGTTCTCTGGCAGTTTGCAGCCCTGGAGCATGCACTGGTGTGGCTGGGCAAGGCTGGGATGCTGGGGGAAGTTTTCTGCTGTGTGCCTTGCTTTCAATAGAGACATTCCTGTCCTGAGGGAAGGCCATTTGTAGCACCCATCTTGGTAAAATAAATAATTTCGGTTTCCCGGAAGCAGTATGATTGTGAGCATGAGAGCTTGAGGATCTGGGCGATTTCACAGAAGAAGTGGTCCAAAGCATTGCCCTGCTACAGTGCTATAGGAAATGTATTGGCAGTGTACAGCAGAGCATAGAGAACACCAGTGCCCCAGGCAGCTGCTGCCATGGTGGCACAAGCTCTGCTGCCCTGGAGGGTCCTGTAGTGCAGGGGCTTGCAGATGGCAACAAAGCAGTCATAGACCATGACTGCTGTGCTGATGAGGCCGTTGCCCAGGAGGGCAGCCAGGTAGATGCCCAGGAAGAGCCAGAAGTGCAGGAGCTGCAGCTGCTGCGTTGTCTGCCAATGCAAGCAGGAGGAACTCGCTGATGGAGCTGCTGTTGGGCATTTGGCACTTCTGGGTATCAGGACCTGTGGGCATGAGGACCTGTCCAAGGAGTATGAAAGTTAGAGACAGGTCTTTCCAAGGGGGAAATGTTCATTGAGGTCAGTGATGTAAGCTACAGTTCATGACATTGAGTTTGCCATGAAGGCCTCTGCCTTTCTTCTCTCAAGGAAACAACCACGTCCCTGTGAGGAATGTGTTGGTACTGTGGTCACAGATTTTCTTTTAGAATTTGTCAGTTGAAATCACTTCTAATGCAAAAGTAATTGTAGGCATCTGTACAACTGACACAAGAAATGTGTGGGTTGAAAACCAAAGTCTTAGGGATGCTTTTTCTCCCATGGTTTCATCCTACTCATGATGCCCAAAGGGTGTTCAGTGAAGTCAGAAATCCTGAGCACTTCTGCTGTACCCAGTGTGAACGGCTCAGTGTGAAATCACACTCAGTGTGATTGAGACCTGAGAGGCAAAGAGATTCACTGCTGCTTAGTGCAGGATAAGGGGAGCTCATGGGCTTGTTTCCAGTTGCTGTGAAATAGCACAGATTGGAGATGGAAGGCAAGTGCATTCACAAGTTGCCTTCCAAAGAAGCCAGACCCTGCTGAGAGAAGAGGAACCGACTGCTCATCACACAACGCCCACCCTTTCTCAAGGGACGTGAGCAAGACCTCATCACTGCGCTTCTAAAAATAGACACCTAACATCCATTTCACCAACCCCACAGCATTTCCATGCATATAGCATCACTCTGCTTCTTCCCTCGACTTTGTTCTTCAGGCTATGGGAAAGATTTGCATCCTGAAGGTCAGATCACAGCTCCGAAGGGCATCAGGGAGATACATCATAACTCTCATTAAGGGAAAGCCAACTCTTTTCCAGCCTCACAGACTGCACTGCCCACATCTGCAGGCACTGCAGAGGGTGCTGGACACATGCTTGAGTAGATGTTCCTATGCTCTGAAGGAGCTCTGGCTGCAGAGGATCTAAATGCTGTGAGGGCAAAGGCATTTCTGGGTGGAGGCCTGCTCAGAAGAAGGTGTCCACGTTAAAGGCAGTTGTATGTCTTCTTCTGGGAAATTCTTCCTCTCAAAAGATTAAGCTATTATTTTTCTCTCATTCCCTGATCATATCTCTCATGCCTGCAGACTTTTCACCTGGAAAGTGTTTCCTCATCTTTTTTCTGTCTGAACCTACAGACACCAGCTCAGATGCAATGCATTCCTATTTGTTGATCAGAACCCATCCTGTTAGCAGGCACTGTGTAGGTGCATGCTCATGTTTGCAAGTGAGAAAGGGAACATAAGAGAATCTCAATTGGTTCAGCAAGGAAAATACATGCTCATAAGAACAAGAGAGACTGAAAGCATTTTAGGACTCTCAGCTGTGTGCTCAAACATGATATGTGATGTTCTGATTCTCACTTTACATCTTTACACTTCCCTACAAGCAGAAAATAGGAAACACAGCAGAAAATCCCAGTATTGGTCTTCCTTGTGGAAATTCCCCTTTGGTGCAGAGTAGCTGTGAGCTCTTTGCCCCTGGGCAGCTTCCTGGGCAGGCTGAGTGCTGAGCCTGGCAGGCAGCAGAGTCCCTACCCCGGCACGCAGCCCCTTGGGGCACAGCATTGACCCTGCTCTGCACGACAGCCCTGGGCACCCGGCTGCACAGCCTGCAGCCGTCCTGGGACAAGTGTGGCTGGGCAAGGCTGGGATGCTGGGGGAAGTTTTCTGCTGTGTGCCTTGCTTTCATTAGAGACATTCTTCTCCTGAGGGAAGGCCATTTGTAGCACCCATCTTGGTATATGGATGTGCACTTCTAGGAGCTGGTTTGGAAGGTGCTGATAAATTTTGTTCCCAAGGGGGTGCTCAGCACATGGTACAGCACGGGGAGCTGGAGATGGCAGGCTCGGGTGCTGGGAGCACTGTGAGGAACAGGAGTCGTCCAGGGATGGCACTTGGTATCTACAGGGAGACAGTGGCTTTGCACAGGAAAATCCAGAGGCGTTTACAATTGGTGGGAGCTGTCCCCTCGTATCAGAAGGATAGTCCTGATTAGATAAGGCCAAAGTGGAAGTTAGGAGGGGTGCTGGGGGCAGGAGAGGGGAGTTGAGGCTTTATGGAGAGAGAGAGAGAGAGAGAGAGAGAGAGAGAGAGAGAGAGAGAGAGAGAGAGAGAGAGAGAGAGAGAGAGAGAGAGAGAGGGAGAGAGAGGTTTGACCTACAGCTCTCATTACCTGAACACCTGGTAATTCCTGGTAAATTGGCTCACAGTGCTTTTTTTTTTTTTTTTTTTTTTTTTAACTCTTTTTTCTGACTGCCAGACTTCTGTCTGGAACATGTAACAACTCTTCTAGACAGAAGCTTAAAACAACAGCTTTGTACAATAACATAGGACCATAAAGTGCTGTTACTGAAACAGCCCCAGACAAGGCTACAAGACTAAAAGAAGCTGAAGACAGGTCAGCTACTAGAAGCAGATCTTATTTATGATTCAAAGTAGCCATGAAACTTCTGTTTAAATAAAAAAAAAAAACCACCACATCTGATGTAAGCACCTTTAACTTTCACAGCTGTGTCCTAAGTGCAGGGCCTCCAGCTTTTTGATAATACATCAGAGATTCCAAAGGGGTAGAGAAGTTCTTTAGTCACTCAGAACGGGAATAGCCTTGCTATTTATCAGTGAGCATTTATAAAGCGAGCTGTGTCCTGCAGCCTTCAGCTTAAGGTCAGTAGGAGCACTCGCTGCTCCAAAAGCTGCAGGACCTGGCCTGGGGCAGATAGCTGGCAGTGCAGCTCACTCAGACAAGCAGCTCTCAGGGCTGTGCTCTGATGCTGCAGCAGGGAAGCCCTCAGCTGGAGCAGAGGTTATTCCCTGTTGAAGAAACTTACAGTCTGCAGCCTGACATGCAATAGTATGTCCCAGATTTAGTGAACCCTCCAGGAAAAGTGGCTTCATTGCCTGCAGTGAGAGACTTACCTTGCCAAGGGCTGTGAGAATTGTTCCTGCGGTGAGCTCTCAGCCTGCTTATGTGCCACACAGCCTGAAAGCTCTCTTCCTTCTCTTCTCTCCCCTTCACGGGCAGTTCAAGTCCCTAGCCCTGCTGTGTGCTGCACGAGTGCTGCTCCTGGGCACAGCTGTCTCTCTGCAGCACTGCCCACTCATAGAAGCTCCATGTGTCCCAGGTGCCCCACTCAGCAGAGGATGTGATTTCTTCTTCCCAGTCATCTCCCCTGAGATGTCCTGGGGATTCCAGGGCTGACAGCTCCTGAAAGGCAGCGGGATCATCACTGCAATACATACTTCAAAGTCAGATCAGTTAATCACCACATGTCCACTAGATTCCAGGAGCATGGTTGGACACGTTTGCACATGAGAATAGCAGATGTCCAATCTGGAAACCTCTGCTCGTGGCATGTATGACAAAGGGGACAGATCAGGACAGGGAGGGGTTGGCTTCCCTTATACAGCCCAGTGATTCAGCTGAGGCAGTGCTGATTCAGCTGATATTGACACCTCCTTCCTGAGCATCAGTTGGAGCCAGAAGGAGGTATGCTTGGCCATCCTAAATGCCACCAGAACCCTGTGCCTTTTGCACCCATCCCCATGGAGCATGTAGTGTTATTCCACTGACCAAATGGATGAGCTCACAAAAGAAGAGCCGGATCTTCCTCTCTGCTCCATCTGTGGCATACTGGGGAGTTGAAGGCATTACAAAGCTATGACACATCTCCATTCTTTCTGTGATGACACTTGAGTTTGCTCTGGGCTCTCATTTTAAAGGCATCAGAAGAAGCCTAAGGATATGTCTGTTCCCAGTTGACAGGAAGGTGGCAAAAAAGGTTGTTCCAGTTTTAAAGAAGAGCAAGAAAGAAGACCACAACAATTAAGGACCTGTCAGTGTCACTTCAGTGCCAGGTAAAATTATGGTTAAAGTGATGTAGGGAGTTATTGAAAAACAGTTGTTTATGGTCACAGCCAACTCTGGTTCACGAGGGGAAGATCCTGTTTAACTTCATGTCCTTTGGTGACATGGTCACCCATGTAGTTGATCAAGGGAAGCCAGTTGATGTTATATGTTAGGATTTCAGTAGAGCATTTGTTTCCCACATTATCCTTCTAGAAAAATGGTCTGGCATATGGAGAGATAGAAATGCACTGTGATATGTGAGCGTTTGGCTGAAGGGTCAGTAAAATAACCCAGTGGGCTATTGTAAATGGGGTTCCATCAGCTTGGCAAGTGGTCACTAACAGGGATTCCCAGGGCTGTGTTTTAGAGCCACTTCACTTTGATGTTTTCATCACCGGCTTACATGAAGAACTAGAAGAGTTTTTCAGGAAATTTGCTGATGATTTTGGATCGGGTGGAGCTGTTGACTCCACTGAAGGTGCATAGGCCTTGCAGAGAGATGTGGATGACTTAGAGAGCTGGCCAATCACCAACCACTTGAAGTGAAACAAGAACAAGTGCCTGATTCTGCACCTGGGTATGGGACACTGGAGAGTGGTTCTGCTGACAGGGATTTGGGAGTCTTGATCAACAGCAAATTGAACGTGAGTCAGCAGTGTGCCCACTCAGCCAGGAAGGCCAACCTTCCTTTGAGGAGCAATGAGGACAGCAGTACTAGACAGGTAAGGGAAGCAGTTGCCCTGCTCTGCTCTGCGGTGCTGTGGCCTCACCTGGAGCATTGGTTGCACTTCTGGGCAATGCAAAGCATAAAGGACATAGAACTATTGGAGAGTGTTCAAAGGAGGGCACTGGAAGAGGCCTCCTAGGGAAGTGGTTACAGCACCAAAATTGCTGGAGTTCAAGAAGCAAGACAACACCCTCAGTCATATGGTCTGTTATTTTGGATGGTCACACAGAGCCAGAACTTGGACTCAATGATCCTTGTGGGTCCTTTCTATTGCAGGATATTCTAGGATTCTGTGATAGTGGATATGAGCACGGTGATGTTGGAGTCACTGTGCTGTCACAGTGCACAGGAGCTCAGTGACAAGAGCCATGTGACAACAGTCTTGGTGGTATGGACATCAGTGATGTCAGAATTACTGAGTTGTTGCAGTGGTCTGTATTACAGTGATGCCAGAGTCACTGGGCTGTCACAGCAGGCAGGAGTGTGTTGATGTTGGAGTTACAGCACAGAGATGCCAGAGTCACAGTGCTGTGAAGGAGAGATAAGGAGTGATGACACATCAATACAGACTGGGGGCTGATCTGCAGGAAAGGAGCTCTGCACATGAGTTAGCATCAAACATGGCATCCCCAGAGCCAAACTCTCCCAGTGAGGCTGTGGTGCCTCCACCTCGGGCCCGAGAGATATGAAGTTCAAAGGTTCATTGTGGTTGACTACTGCTTGTTCAGACTGGGCCCTTCTCACATCCAAATCCTGTGATGAGACACATTGCCCATGTGGGAACTGGGCCTCACAACATCTTGCACCCCACACAGAGAGCTGATGTCCGCTTGTCTTTCACTTGATATCACACAAACCTCCATCCCTATGCCACAGGAAGGTCCCTGAGCCAACATGAGGGACAGGATCTCCCTTCCAATGCTCTGGGGATCAGGGCTCGGCCTTTCTGCTTCGTGAGACAACAAAGGGTTTTCTCAGCATCACAGCCACCATCACAGTCCCTTTGTCAGCCTGTAACCATGACTTCCAATGATCTGCTCCAACAAGTCCCTGGCGAGGCTGTGTTGATAATGGCCCTCCGTGGGGCCTATTATTACTCCGAAGTCACTGCTACTTCTGACTTTAACTTCTTGAGCTCTTTCTGCTAACTTCTCTCTGCACTGGATGTTGATGGACTCAGCAGCTAATTTCCCCTGGGGCCCATTACAGTCTAAAGAGCCCTCGTGTGCCCTGTGCCTTCCTGTCATCTTCTTCAAGTGTTCAGAACTTGTACAGCAAGTTGGAGAAGTGTCTGGAGACAGTCTAAAGATGAAGAGGCTCATGAACATCTAATAGGCCAAATTGTTTATTTAATTACAGTCTGGCTTCAAAAAGAATTTGGAGCGGCACTCAGCAATGGATGTTGATCCAGGATGTCCCCGAATGTTCTGATACTGTGCAGACAAACATCCTCCTCAACTTTCCCACCCCATTTCTACTCACATTGGCCCCATAGGGAATGCATGCCTTTTCCTCTGAAGTCACCCTCTCAGTGTTAAACCTCCTTTGCACGGACTCCATCTTGCTTTCCTTAGAGAACCAGCTGCACATGGACAAAGAAAGATTTTTTTTTTTTTTTTGTGAACAAACAGAAAGGAACACGATGCAATTGAATGAACAGTAAAACAGTCTTCAACTGCATGCCATGTCCAAGCTGCATCTCATAAAGCTTGTCTTTCACAGGGAACATTTGTATAAGAAATGAGTTAGACAGAGATAGGAAGGGATAGATATAAATACAGTTAAGGAGTTGTCAGAAGAGTTCATTTGACTTTGGACAGATGGATGGAGCAAGTTCCAAACTCCCTGATGGTCACGAAGCAGCCAGGGAATTGGGAGGTATCTGAGTGAAGACCGAGCAAGGGATGGGGGAAATCTGGAGAGCAGTGGGAAGAGCATGTGTCCAGACGACCTGCTGAAAACATGCCCTGACTTGTGGTCTTTTTTTTTTTTATTCTTTTTTTTGCAGTGTTACTGACATTAGCATCTTTCAAAAAGGAAAGAAGATCCATTTGTGCCTTGCACAGAGCCTGGTGCCCCCAAAACATCCTGCCCAGAACTGCCAGTGGCAGCCCTCAGGGTTTGCACTGACTGAGTCACACTGTGTACTCTTTTCATTTCCTCAGATCTTGTTTTAGATGGTCACACACAGCACAGGATGCTTCATGCCCTGTAAACATCTGCTCTCTTCCCATCAGCAGTCATCCATAGGGTCCCAAGATAAGCCAGGCTGGAAGAGAACCTGGGGGATGTCTGCAGCCCAACCTGTCAGAAAGAGGGACACACCATGAACCTGATGAATTTTGCAAGCCTCCATGGGCAGAGACTGCAGAGCCTCATTGGATGACATGCACCAATTCTTGTATCAGCTGGGTGTGAAAAAGGTGCTTTTCTGAAGCACAGGCCAAACCTCTCTTTTATCTCTCAACACGCACCATGGGGAAGGGCCTGGCTTTGTGCTCTCCATCACGTCCTCCAGGTTCTGGCAGGCTGCAGTGAGATTCCATTCAGCCTTCCCTTCTCCAGGCTGGACAGGCCCAGGTCCCTCAGCCTCTCCTCACACGTGAAGTGTTCAAACCCAGTCCTCTTGTTTGAGCCTTCCCAAGCCCCGTTCAGCTTGCTGACATCTTTCTTGTCTCGAGCATCTGAAATGGGAAGGCACTACTCTGGGTATTGCTTTCCCCCCTTCCAACCCAAGCCATTCAAGGATTCTGTGATTTCTGTCAGTCTCTTCCAACTCTGGATCCTGTTTCCTTAGGAGTTCACCTCTTCTTGCATCAGCATTTCCCAACTGTCTCTGACATTTAGGCTACCAAGAGGCCCAATCCAACTGATAAACAGTGAGATCAGGAAGGAAATGAGTATCAGTGATTTTTCCATGTCCTGTCTCACCAGGTTCCTTGCTCCGTTCTACGGTGGGCCCACAGTCTCCCTAGCCTTCCTTTTCTTGCCTACACATTTCTTTAAGCTCTACCTCCCTTTGATATGCCTGGACACGTTCAATTGCAGTGGAACTCTAGCTTTGCTAAACTAATCTCAGCAAGAACACTGGGAAAAATCTCTGCATTGCTCTGTTTGGGTTTGATCAGGGCGATCTTCCCCATTCCTGCAGGACTTCTGACATTGCTGCTTGGCTTTCTCTTCCTTGGAATGGACTTTTTCTACTTGGAAGTTCTGGTCCTTAGGTCGATAACACCTTTTTTTATCCTATTCCCCTCAGAGCCTTACCTTGCCTTCCCGTACCCCACAGACATTTGAGGAAGCCAAGCTGTGTTCTGCTGAAGCCCAAAGTTGTGAGCTTCTCTTTTGCCCTCTCTACAGACACCTGAGCTCCACCATGCCATGGCCACTGCAGCCCAGGACGCCTTTGACCTTCACATTCCTCACAAACCCTCCTTGCTGGTGAGTATGAGATCCAGCAGAGCACCTCTTCTCTTTAGTTCTTCTTAGCTTGGTCATGAAGCTGTCAGCTGTGCTCTCCAGGGATCTTCTGGATGGCTTATGCCCTGCTGTGCTGTCTCTCCAGAAGATGCTGGAGTGAGTATAGCCCCTGACTGTGACAAGGGCCTCAAAATGTGAGGCTCCTGTTTGTCTTTTTAGGTCCCCTTCCTCTTGTTCTTCCTGATCAGGAAACCAGTAACATGCACTGCTGGTCTCCTCTTTAAGCCATTTCCATCAGTTCACAGTGGGATCCTCTGCCCTCTCCAGGCAGAGCTCAGTGTGCTCTCACATAGAGAGCAGTAGCCTATCCTTGTCTTCCTTGACCACCCCCTGTGAAGAGTCCTTATCCCTCTTTTTCATAGCTTCACAGGTGGGAACCATCCTGCCATGTTTCTGTGATCCAAGAAGATCCTAGGTCTGCAAATGCAAAAAGATTTCTAGCTCAAGGAGTTCATAGTTTTGGTGTTCTCCTTAGTGTAAAGACACTTTAGAAAGCTTTCCATTCCCAAAGCATCACTGGATGTATCCTGGCTGGATCCTGTGTCTACACAATGGTAGTGGTGCTCAGAAGGTGGCACGCGGGCAATAGAGCCATTGTGGGGCTTGGAGCTGTCCAGCCAGCACCAACACTCCTAGGGCATGGCTTTCCTGAAGGTGCTGTGCTGCATTTTGCCAGCTGGCTGTGGGTGTGCTGGAGACCCGAGGGAACTGCCATTCAAAAGAGAGCCCAGAACAAACTCAGGTGTCATCATTGAAGGAGCATAGGTGTGTCCTAGCTTTGTAATGCCTTGAACTCCAGAATATGGCACAGATGGAGCAGAGACAATGACCTGGCTCTTACGCTGAGCTCATCCATTCGGTCAGCGGTATAACTCGGCATGCTCCAAGGGGACAGGTGAAAAATGATACTCTCAGGTGTCCTAAAATCAGAGCTCTGGTGTCATTTAGGATGGCCAAGAATACTCCCATTCACATTTGGCCCCCAGATAATGCTCAGAAAGGAGGTGGCTATCTCTGAGGTTGTCTACCACAGCTTGCAGGCAGTGTTGCCCACATCTAGGAGCACCCCAGGCACCTTGTTCATCAGCAATTGTCTGTAAGTGAGCAAGTGACTCTCCTGAAATTTTTACACATGGATGGTGGTGAGGCTCTGGAACAGACTGCCCAAGGAGGTGGTGGATGCCCCATCCATGGAGGCATTCAAGGCCATGTTGGATGGGTTGTTGGACAACATGATCTGGGGGTTGGCAAGGCTGCGCATGGCAGGGGGGTTGGGAGTGAGTGACTTTAATGCCCCTTCCAACCTAAGCCATTCTACGTCTCCATTATGTGTGATTCTGTGATCATCCAGCAGCCTTTCAGAAGCTGTTGGCCATGGAGACTCATGGACATCTCCAGGGAGATGGGGAGAAGAAAATCACATCCTCTCCCGCTGAGTTGGGCTGGTCCCCTGGGACACAAGGAGCTCATACAAGCGGGCAGAGCTGCAGAGAAACAGCTGTGCCCGGGAGCAGTTTCTGTGCACCACGTATTAATGCTGGGGGCATGATCTGCAGGTGACGGGGAGAAGAGAGAAAGGAGAGGGAACTTACAGGATGTGTGGGATGTGAGCAGGCTGTGAGCTCACTGGAGCAGCATTACTCACAGCCTTTAACACAGTAAGTCTCTCGCTTCAGGCAATGCAGCTGCTTTTCCTGGAGGGATCAGTAAATCGGGGATATCTCATGGCAGCTCAGGCTGCAATCGCTCGTTGTTTCTTTCTCATGGAAAAAGACCTGCTCCATCTGAGGGCTTCCCTGCTGCAACGTCAGAACACAGCCCTGAGGGCTGCGTGTGCCAGGACGGCTGCAGGCTGTGCTGCTGGGGGTGCAGCCGGGTGCCCAGGGCTGTCGTGCAGAGCAGGGTCCCTGCTGTGCCCCAGGGGCTGTGCCGGGGCAGGGACTCTGCCGCCTGCCAGGCTCAGCACTCAGCCTGCCCGGGGAGCTGCCCAGGGTGCTGTGGGGAGACGTGTGGGCAGGGCAGGGGACTTCTGCTGCCACAGCTGCTGTCTGGGGCGGGGCATCACAGCTCCACTGCACCCCAGAATGTTTCCAAGGGTGCTTTGCAAGAGGAGAGACAAGGCAGGGATTTTCCATTTGCTGTTCTTAGGGAAGGGGAAAGGGTTGGAGGCAGGAATCTGAAAGGAGCTGGGAAATAGCAACACATCTCTGAGAATCCTGCATTGCTCCTTTCTCAATCTGCCGTTCTGTGAACAGTCTCCTAAGATGCTTTCAGCCTTCCCTCTCCAAACCTAATTGCACAGAGTTTGGAATGAGAGCTCTGAGTGCAGATGGGGTAATGGTATGGGATGTGGAAACTGATTGTCTCTGAGGATGGTCTTGATTTGTCATTATCTTCTGCACTCCTAACAGCAACTCCACGCCCAGGAACAGCAGAGCAGATGCCCAACAGCAGCTCCATCAGCGAGTTCCTCCTGCTGGCATTGGCAGACACGCGGCAGCTGCAGCTCCTGCACTTCTGGCTCTTCCTGGGCATCTACCTGGCTGCCCTCCTGGGCAACGGCCTCATCAGCACAGCCGTAGCCTGCGACCAGCGCCTGCACACACCCATGTACTTCTTCCTCCTCAACCTCGCCCTCCTCGACCTGGGCTGCATCTCCACCACTCTCCCCAAAGCCATGGCCAATGCCCTCTGGGACACCAGGGCCATCTCCTACGCAGGATGTGCTGCACAGGTCTTTTTCTTTTTGTTTTTGTTTTCAGCAGAGTATTCCCTTCTCACAGTCATGGCCTATGACCGCTTTGTTGCCATCTGCAAGCCCCTGCACTACGGGACCCTCCTGGGCAGCAGAGCTTGTGCCACCATGGCTGCAGCTGCCTGGGGCACTGGGTTTTTCTTTTCCCTGCTGCACACTGCCAATACATTTTCTATACCACTGTGCCAGGGCAATGCCGTGGACCAGTTTTTTTGTGAAATTCCACAGATCCTCAAGCTCTCATGCTCGCAATCAGACTACCTCAGGGAAACTGGATTTATTGTGGTAAGTGTTCTTGTCATATTTGGGTGCTTTGTATTCATAGTGCTGTCCTACGTGCACATTTTCAGGGCTGTGCTGAGGATGCCCTCTGAGCAAGGCCGGCAAAAAGCCTTCTCCATGTGCCTCCCTCACCTGGCCGTGGTTTCCCTGTTTGTGGGCACGGACTTCTTTGCCTACCTGAATCCCCCTTCCCTGTTCTCCCCATCCCTGAACCTGGTGGTGTCATTTTTGTACTCAGTAGTGCCTCCAACACTGAACCCCCTCATCTACAGCATGAGGAACCACGAACTCAAGGATGCAGTGGGGAAAATGATGGCAAGGACACATTTCAGGAGGGATTAACTTCTCATCTTTCTCTACAAATGACTCACTGTTGTTTCTGTAGCAGGCTCATATTATGCCTTTTCACCTTTAAAATGCTTATTTATTTCTATTAATTGATACATTTTTTTTTGCTGTTCATTTATATGTGTGAGCGTGTAATAAATATTATTGGTTATTATTCCTAAACATGCGTTTGGATTCTGTCTGCTTCTACTGAGGCATCACGCTGCTCTCTATCTCCTGGAGCCCATACGAATTCTGGGTCAGTGCTGACTCTCACACAGCCTCTGTTCTTATCTCTGTATCTATAGAGAAATGAGATGCCAGCAGGCACTGTGGAGGTGATACAGGCTGGATTAGCAAAAGGGATGCACGTTTTAGCCTACGGACCAATAGATTAGTTCATCAAAAGGAATCCAATTGTGCTTATCCTGAAACTTTTTCTTGGGTTGCATATAAATTGTTTTGACTTATAGTGCACCAAATTAGAAAGTTGCTCGTTACGTTATAACAAGCAATGGGAATTTGCCATACTGGGGAGAAAAGAGCTAGCAGGTCATGCAGAGGGCACTGTGTTGAGGAGGAAAATGAAATAAAAGGGAGGAAGTAGGTGCTGTAGGAAGGAGGATGTGAGGAGTCAGGGGCTGTGCTGAGGGCACACCTCCGTAGCCCTGCATGCATGCTGCCCCATGCGGTGCCTGCACAGAGCTCCCAGGGGCTGCCTGAGGGGTGGTGGAGCCGGGCTGTCCTGCAGAGGGGAATGGACACGGAGACACTGTGCTGAAAGGCTGGGGCCCCAAAATCACCCCGGAACTCAGCAACCCCAGATGTGCTGTGCTCACCTTGCCTGGCTCTGCTGCTCTCTCACTGCCCCTCCTCAACAGGACAGGGGGGAAATAAATTAAACAGCTCTCAGGTAGAGACAAAAAGCACCTTATTTTTTCCTTGCTTAGAGCCTAATGATAACAAATGTTGTGTATTAATGGCTGAAATGGAAGTGATTTGCTATGTTTGTATTTCAGTTTTGTTGTCTCACATCCTGACCTTTTCTTTAACATGGAACAATAATAACTTCCTAAATTAGCCCTGTGTACAAGTTAGTTATTGCTGTTCTTACTGTCCGACCCACACTGTTGTGTCACTGTAGAGCTGGGAACGATTCACCTCTCAATGCTTTGGACATCTGCTGAACTGCAGACACTGTCAGTCACAGTGCTCTGGATTCCTAAGTGAAGGTTGCTAAGTTACAGAAACACTCTTATCTACCAGGTGCCAGCTGCAGGTACTGCAAGGCAAAGAAACAATTTAATGAACAATTTAATTGTATGTGCTATAAAAAGATGTGTTTTACTGTAACACAACCTTAGTTCTGAGATTCACCTGTACTTCTGAAAGGCCTCTGGCATGGTCCCACATCACTTCCTTATCTCTATGAAGAGATATGAGAGATGGATTTGAAGGGAGGACACTTCATTGGATGATAAATTGGTTGGAAGGTCGCAGCCAAAGGGCTGTGAGAAAGGGCTCTCAGGTAAATGGTTTCCAGCAGCTAGAGGCCAATCACAAGGGGTGTCCCCGGGGGTCATCCTTGGGACCAGAGCTCTTCAATGTCTTTATCAGTGGCATGGATGATGAGATAGAGTGCACCCTGTCCAAGTATGCTGATGACAACAAGCTGAGTGGTGCAGTTTTAACAACAGAATTAAGAGATGCCATCCAGAGGGAGCTAGACAGGCTTGAAAAGTGAGCCCAAGGAAACATCATTCAACAAGATCATGTGCAAGGTTTTGCACTTGTGTGGGTACAGTCTCTGATATGAGTACAGACCAGGAGAACTCCTTGAGAGCAGCTCTGCAGGGAAGATCTTAGGGGTCCTGGTAGATGCAACCCTTAACATGAGCCAGCAGTGCACGCTTGCAGCCTGAGGCCAAGTGTACCCAATTATGCTCATCCTGAAACTTTTTCTTGGGTTGCTCTGGTTTCGCTTAGGATGGCCCTGAATACTCCCCTTTACATCTGGCCCCCAGCTGATGCTCAGAAAGGAGGTGGCTATCTCTGAGGTTGTCTGTCGCAGCTTCCAGACACTTTTGTGTAGGGGATCTTTGAAAAGAAGTGTAAGCAGTCCTTGCCATAACGTTAGCAGTTGTTTGAAAAGTAGCACACAAACAGAACAGAAACTGTGTAGAACAGCAGAAAGGCATTTACCAGCAAGAGGAAGATGCGTGCTTTGGCCACAGTCGCGACTAGATGAAACAACTGGAACAAACATAGCAGGTGCACGATCGTATACTGTGAACCAACCAGATCTTAGCACATATTGTCTTCCTGTGTATATATGTTTTGAGTTATTGCTTAATAAACAAACATTAGCTTGCAAAAAAAAAAAAAAGAAAGAAAAAAAAAAAGAAATAGCATCCAGCCCTCACAGTAACTGGTATTCCGTGTTTTTACTTATTGTTTTTTCAATTGTTGTATTGTAAATAACTTCTGCATGCCATAGTGAATGATGAAAAACATCTGGATTATCCACTGGATGGTATATGAGTAACAACACTGGTCATGGTATAACAAAAATGGGTGATTTTTCTGTGGTACCAATGTTGCCTTAAGAATTAGAATTATTAGATATTATTTAGGTTGCTGTGCGCTATTTTTTTTCTATTTTTAGTGATAGATTAAATATAAATTGTACAGGATTTATGTTTCCACTGCTGGAATCCACGGAAATAACTTTTTTAGTGTAGTCTTATCTTTTCATTATGATGTTATTAGCCTATCAATTAGCTTTTTCTTAGTTTGTCAAGGCAAAACCAGGAAAGGAATCCCAGACGAAACCAGGAAAGGAATCCCAGACAAAGGGATGACACTGTACTGTAGAATGATTCACTCTCTTTCATCCACTAATCAGAATTTTAAAAATATGACTATGCATAACTTGAGACAAAGACACACACTATCTTACTTCAATTTACCATATGATTCTAACAGAGAATGCTTGGGTATTGCCCAACAGATGTTTTAGTTCACTGATTCTTTCAATTGGCACCTATGTCAGGGGCCTTTAGAAGAACGATCTTGGGAAGGAACAATTACCTGCCATGAGAGAAAAGGTCTAGGAGGAGAAGCGGTTCACTGATTAAGTGCATGTTTTCTCCTTTGCCACAAGTGGACATGCCCTCTATTGCAATAGCAAGTAAAAAACCTTTGTTGCTTCACCAAGATCTTTGCCTGATAACAATTGATTGATTCTGAGCTTTTCTTGTGCAAGAAAACATGAGGGAGGTGTGGGGATAGAGGGGAGAGTGGAGACAGAGGGGGGAATGTGGGGATATGGGGCACAGAGACCCCATTCCCTCCCAAATGGGGGCCTCAGCAGAGCTTTTGGTTTCGCAGGACCCCAGTGCTGCCCGTTGGCTGAAGCCGTGGGTACAGCTCTCAGCACTTGGGGTTGGTGGGTGCCTGCTCCCATGGCGTGTTTGGGGCTGGCTTGCGGAACCTGGGACCTGGCACTGCAGTGGAGAGCGACTTCGTGTCTGAGCATGCCCTCCCTGGGCCGGAGGTTGTAGCCACATGCTAGGGAGGGCCTCAAGGACTCTGACTTTCCCTGTCTGGCCAAGTCTGGGGCAGCATTACGGCAGCTCCCATGGTGCTCTCGGAGCTCATTAAAGCTATTTTCAATTCGAGATAAACGTGGGGAGATTCTCCCATGGTCTGTCCCATACCGTCTGGACAGGCTAAGCTAAGCTCCCGCCGTTCCCACGGGGCAAGGGAAGGGCTCTTACCTGGACGCAGGCCCGGTGGGACCAGGTGTGTTTGCAGGATGGGCACACCATGGTGCCATATGAGCTGCTGTCCCCCACGGGGTCCATGCAGATGATGCACATGGTGTCCTGCACTGGCACTGCCTCCACTGCCTGCTGCGGGCGGTGCTCCCAGCAGAAGGACCTGCGGGAAGATGGGAGGGGTGGGCAAGGTGAGAAGTGCTGCGAGGAGGGCAGAGGAACACAAAGGAGCCCCAGGCTCTGGCTCTGGCTCTGGCAGGCTGCTGGGAGGTGTCAAGACACATTCCTCGCTACTTTGAACAGAACATCAACAGCCAGCCCTACTGATGCTGCTGGATGGCCGTGTGCTGTCAGCAGAAAAAGAACGGACTCTGCCACTTTATCAGAGTGATAACAGTGACAGTTTATAGGAAAAAAATACAACTCTTAAAGAATACAAAGCATACTCCTGATTGTTTGCAGGTGTGAATCACATGTAACACCTCCATAATCAATTGGGAAGGGGTTAGCATGAGGCAGTCATGCACCTAAGTTTCTTCTCTGATTTGTTGGCAGCAAGCAGTTTCTTACCTCACCCTAAATTGTAACTTTTTGCTCTTCTGCTAGTACAGCTCTTTTTCTGCTTATGCATCTCTCTTTTCTTGCTGAATTTGTCAAGGACTGTGGCTCATATGGCACCATGGTGTGCCCATCCTGCAAACACACCTGGTCCCACCGGGCCTGCGTCCAGGTAAGAGCCCTTCCCTTGCCCCGTGGGAACGGCGGGAGCTTAGCAGCATCAGGTCCCGCTCACGCTGATGCTACTTGTGTTTCTGCTGCAGAAACAGGCCATGTGCGCTGGAATTTATTGCTTCCAGTGTCCCCTCTGCAGAGACAGGGACAAGTTTATTGCAGAAATGCTCATCCTGGGGATCTGAAACCCAGTCAGGTTGGTGTCTTTCAGCCAGTTCCCAAGATGTGAGGATACATGAGATGTTCCTGCCCAGGGACTGACAACCCCGGCAGGCCTGGCCCTTTGCTGCCATTAAACCAGGCCTCAGCATCATTGGGAAGCTGGAGCTGGGGATTGGGTGGAGGAGGAGGGATGCCATGGATTAGTTTTATTTCTGGCGTAGTGGGTGCTCATGACGTTCCCTCCCTTCTCTGACAGGAGGCCAACGTGGGAGGACAATGATGCATATGCATCACTACCAGAGAGGCACGAGCGCTGCAATGCCAGCGAGTGCTGTTACCCACATGGCAGGGAGC
The DNA here is from genome assembly GCF_038088225.1 of Cyrtonyx montezumae. Classification (NCBI taxonomy): domain Eukaryota; kingdom Metazoa; phylum Chordata; class Aves; order Galliformes; family Odontophoridae; genus Cyrtonyx; species Cyrtonyx montezumae. Next base: position 192,151 of record NW_027071959.1, read on the forward strand.
AGGGAGAGGGAGCGGGGTGAGTTACCTCAGCAGCCCTCTGGGGCTCTGCATGGGATCACAGCCTCAGTGCAGGGTTGGGGAGCATGGACTGAGCAGCAGAGCCGTGCCAGGCACTCTCTGGCTCAGGTCAATTAGTCCTCATGTCCACAACCCATTTGTTTCCCCATGCCCTGGGAGCTGCTGCTCTGCACTCCTGCGCTGCACAGGGCACCCATCGGTGCTGCTCCAACTTGAGTGAGAGCACCTCCACCTGGGAGTACAATGCCTGCGCTGGAGAGGGCACCAGTAAGAGGCAAACAGCTGTGTGCTGCATGCTCAGGGCGGCCTTGCTTATGTCCCTTTACCCTGGAGAGGTGGGAGTCAATCCCATCCCCAGGCAGGAGTTCAATCCTGCTCATCTTCCTGCCTCCCTTACAGACTTCAGCACCACCAGCCAGCAGGGACTGGGGCCATCCCAAGGCTCCCCGGCACTAGAGAGCAGTACTTCCAGCACCACCAGCCAGGCACCATCAGAGCCAGATCGTGGATCCCGTGTGCCTGACAGCAGCAGCCTGTCCAGACGGTATGGGACAGACCATGGGAGAATCTCCCCACGTTTATCTCGAATTGAAAATAGCTTTAATGAGCTCCGAGAGCACCATGGGAGCTGCCGTAATGCTGCCCCAGACTTGGCCAGACAGGGAAAGTCAGAGTCCTTGAGGCCCTCCCTAGCATGTGGCTACAACCTCCGGCCCAGGGAGGGCATGCTCAGACACGAAGTCGCTCTCCACTGCAGTGCCAGGTCCCAGGTTCCGCAAGCCAGCCCCAAACACGCCATGGGAGCAGGCACCCACCAACCCCAAGTGCTGAGAGCTGTACCCACGGCTTCAGCCAACGGGCAGCACTGGGGTCCTGCGAAACCAAAAGCTCTGCTGAGGCCCCCATTTGGGAGGGAATGGGGTCTCTGTGCCCCATATCCCCACATTCCCCCCTCTGTCTCCACTCTCCCCTCTATCCCCACACCTCCCTCATGTTTTCTTGCACAAGAAAAGCTCAGAATCAATCAATTGTTATCAGGCAAAGATCTTGGTGAAGCAACAAAGGTTTTTTACTTGCTATTGCAATAGAGGGCATGTCCACTTGTGGCAAAGGAGAAAACATGCACTTAATCAGTGAACCGCTTCTCCTCCTAGACCTTTTCTCTCATGGCAGGTAATTGTTCCTTCCCAAGATCGTTCTTCTAAAGGCCCCTGACATAGGTGCCAATTGAAAGAATCAGTGAACTAAAACATCTGTTGGGCAATACCCAAGCATTCTCTGTTAGAATCATATGGTAAATTGAAGTAAGATAGTGTGTGTCTTTGTCTCAAGTTATGCATAGTCATATTTTTAAAATTCTGATTAGTGGATGAAAGAGAGTGAATCATTCTACAGTACAGTGTCATCCCTTTGTCTGGGATTCCTTTCCTGGTTTCGTCTGGGATTCCTTTCCTGGTTTTGCCTTGACAAACTAAGAAAAAGCTAATTGATAGGCTAATAACATCATAATGAAAAGATAAGACTACACTAAAAAAGTTATTTCCGTGGATTCCAGCAGTGGAAACATAAATCCTGTACAATTTATATTTAATCTATCACTAAAAATAGAAAAAAAATAGCGCACAGCAACCTAAATAATATCTAATAATTCTAATTCTTAAGGCAACATTGGTACCACAGAAAAATCACCCATTTTTGTTATACCATGACCAGTGTTGTTACTCATATACCATCCAGTGGATAATCCAGATGTTTTTCATCATTCACTATGGCATGCAGAAGTTATTTACAATACAACAATTGAAAAAACAATAAGTAAAAACACGGAATACCAGTTACTGTGAGGGCTGGATGCTATTTCTTTTTTTTTTTCTTTCTTTTTTTTTTTTTTGCAAGCTAATGTTTGTTTATTAAGCAATAACTCAAAACATATATACACAGGAAGACAATATGTGCTAAGATCTGGTTGGTTCACAGTATACGATCGTGCACCTGCTATGTTTGTTCCAGTTGTTTCATCTAGTCGCGACTGTGGCCAAAGCACGCATCTTCCTCTTGCTGGTAAATGCCTTTCTGCTGTTCTACACAGTTTCTGTTCTGTTTGTGTGCTACTTTTCAAACAACTGCTAACGTTATGGCAAGGACTGCTTACACTTCTTTTCAAAGATCCCCTACACAAAAGTGTCTGGAAGCTGCGACAGACAACCTCAGAGATAGCCACCTCCTTTCTGAGCATCAGCTGGGGGCCAGATGTAAAGGGGAGTATTCAGGGCCATCCTAAGCGAAACCAGAGCAACCCAAGAAAAAGTTTCAGGATGAGCATAATTGGGTACACTTGGCCTCAGGCTGCAAGCGTGCACTGCTGGCTCATGTTAAGGGTTGCATCTACCAGGACCCCTAAGATCTTCCCTGCAGAGCTGCTCTCAAGGAGTTCTCCTGGTCTGTACTCATATCAGAGACTGTACCCACACAAGTGCAAAACCTTGCACATGATCTTGTTGAATGATGTTTCCTTGGGCTCACTTTTCAAGCCTGTCTAGCTCCCTCTGGATGGCATCTCTTAATTCTGTTGTTAAAACTGCACCACTCAGCTTGTTGTCATCAGCATACTTGGACAGGGTGCACTCTATCTCATCATCCATGCCACTGATAAAGACATTGAAGAGCTCTGGTCCCAAGGATGACCCCCGGGGACACCCCTTGTGATTGGCCTCTAGCTGCTGGAAACCATTTACCTGAGAGCCCTTTCTCACAGCCCTTTGGCTGCGACCTTCCAACCAATTTATCATCCAATGAAGTGTCCTCCCTTCAAATCCATCTCTCATATCTCTTCATAGAGATAAGGAAGTGATGTGGGACCATGCCAGAGGCCTTTCAGAAGTACAGGTGAATCTCAGAACTAAGGTTGTGTTACAGTAAAACACATCTTTTTATAGCACATACAATTAAATTGTTCATTAAATTGTTTCTTTGCCTTGCAGTACCTGCAGCTGGCACCTGGTAGATAAGAGTGTTTCTGTAACTTAGCAACCTTCACTTAGGAATCCAGAGCACTGTGACTGACAGTGTCTGCAGTTCAGCAGATGTCCAAAGCATTGAGAGGTGAATCGTTCCCAGCTCTACAGTGACACAACAGTGTGGGTCGGACAGTAAGAACAGCAATAACTAACTTGTACACAGGGCTAATTTAGGAAGTTATTATTGTTCCATGTTAAAGAAAAGGTCAGGATGTGAGACAACAAAACTGAAATACAAACATAGCAAATCACTTCCATTTCAGCCATTAATACACAACATTTGTTATCATTAGGCTCTAAGCAAGGAAAAAATAAGGTGCTTTTTGTCTCTACCTGAGAGCTGTTTAATTTATTTCCCCCCTGTCCTGTTGAGGAGGGGCAGTGAGAGAGCAGCAGAGCCAGGCAAGGTGAGCACAGCACATCTGGGGTTGCTGAGTTCCGGGGTGATTTTGGGGCCCCAGCCTTTCAGCACAGTGTCTCCGTGTCCATTCCCCTCTGCAGGACAGCCCGGCTCCACCACCCCTCAGGCAGCCCCTGGGAGCTCTGTGCAGGCACCGCATGGGGCAGCATGCATGCAGGGCTACGGAGGTGTGCCCTCAGCACAGCCCCTGACTCCTCACATCCTCCTTCCTACAGCACCTACTTCCTCCCTTTTATTTCATTTTCCTCCTCAACACAGTGCCCTCTGCATGACCTGCTAGCTCTTTTCTCCCCAGTATGGCAAATTCCCATTGCTTGTTATAACGTAACGAGCAACTTTCTAATTTGGTGCACTATAAGTCAAAACAATTTATATGCAACCCAAGAAAAAGTTTCAGGATAAGCACAATTGGATTCCTTTTGATGAACTAATCTATTGGTCCGTAGGCTAAAACGTGCATCCCTTTTGCTAATCCAGCCTGTATCACCTCCACAGTGCCTGCTGGCATCTCATTTCTCTATAGATACAGAGATAAGAACAGAGGCTGTGTGAGAGTCAGCACTGACCCAGAATTCGTATGGGCTCCAGGAGATAGAGAGCAGCGTGATGCCTCAGTAGAAGCAGACAGAATCCAAACGCATGTTTAGGAATAATAACCAATAATATTTATTACACGCTCACACATATAAATGAACAGCAAAAAAAAATGTATCAATTAATAGAAATAAATAAGCATTTTAAAGGTGAAAAGGCATAATATGAGCCTGCTACAGAAACAACAGTGAGTCATTTGTAGAGAAAGATGAGAAGTTAATCCCTCCTGAAATGTGTCCTTGCCATCATTTTCCCCACTGCATCCTTGAGTTCGTGGTTCCTCATGCTGTAGATGAGGGGGTTCAGTGTTGGAGGCACTACTGAGTACAAAAATGACACCACCAGGTTCAGGGATGGGGAGAACAGGGAAGGGGGATTCAGGTAGGCAAAGAAGTCCGTGCCCACAAACAGGGAAACCACGGCCAGGTGAGGGAGGCACATGGAGAAGGCTTTTTGCCGGCCTTGCTCAGAGGGCATCCTCAGCACAGCCCTGAAAATGTGCACGTAGGACAGCACTATGAATACAAAGCACCCAAATATGACAAGAACACTTACCACAATAAATCCAGTTTCCCTGAGGTAGTCTGATTGCGAGCATGAGAGCTTGAGGATCTGTGGAATTTCACAAAAAAACTGGTCCACGGCATTGCCCTGGCACAGTGGTATAGAAAATGTATTGGCAGTGTGCAGCAGGGAAAAGAAAAACCCAGTGCCCCAGGCAGCTGCAGCCATGGTGGCACAAGCTCTGCTGCCCAGGAGGGTCCCGTAGTGCAGGGGCTTGCAGATGGCAACAAAGCGGTCATAGGCCATGACTGTGAGAAGGGAATACTCTGCTGAAAACAAAAACAAAAAGAAAAAGACCTGTGCAGCACATCCTGCGTAGGAGATGGCCCTGGTGTCCCAGAGGGCATTGGCCATGGCTTTGGGGAGAGTGGTGGAGATGCAGCCCAGGTCGAGGAGGGCGAGGTTGAGGAGGAAGAAGTACATGGGTGTGTGCAGGCGCTGGTCGCAGGCTACGGCTGTGCTGATGAGGCCGTTGCCCAGGAGGGCAGCCAGGTAGATGCCCAGGAAGAGCCAGAAGTGCAGGAGCTGCAGCTGCCGCGTGTCTGCCAATGCCAGCAGGAGGAACTCGCTGATGGAGCTGCTGTTGGGCATCTGCTCTGCTGTTCCTGGGCGTGGAGTTGCTGTTAGGAGTGCAGAAGATAATGACAAATCAAGACCATCCTCAGAGACAATCAGTTTCCACATCCCATACCATTACCCCATCTGCACTCAGAGCTCTCATTCCAAACTCTGTGCAATTAGGTTTGGAGAGGGAAGGCTGAAAGCATCTTAGGAGACTGTTCACAGAACGGCAGATTGAGAAAGGAGCAATGCAGGATTCTCAGAGATGTGTTGCTATTTCCCAGCTCCTTTCAGATTCCTGCCTCCAACCCTTTCCCCTTCCCTAAGAACAGCAAATGGAAAATCCCTGCCTTGTCTCTCCTCTTGCAAAGCACCCTTGGAAACATTCTGGGGTGCAGTGGAGCTGTGATGCCCCGCCCCAGACAGCAGCTGTGGCAGCAGAAGTCCCCTGCCCTGCCCACACGTCTCCCCACAGCACCCTGGGCAGCTCCCCGGGCAGGCTGAGTGCTGAGCCTGGCAGGCGGCAGAGTCCCTGCCCCGGCACAGCCCCTGGGGCACAGCAGGGACCCTGCTCTGCACGACAGCCCTGGGCACCCGGCTGCACCCCCAGCAGCACAGCCTGCAGCCGTCCTGGCACACGCAGCCCTCAGGGCTGTGTTCTGACGTTGCAGCAGGGAAGCCCTCAGATGGAGCAGGTCTTTTTCCATGAGAAAGAAACAACGAGCGATTGCAGCCTGAGCTGCCATGAGATATCCCCGATTTACTGATCCCTCCAGGAAAAGCAGCTGCATTGCCTGAAGCGAGAGACTTACTGTGTTAAAGGCTGTGAGTAATGCTGCTCCAGTGAGCTCACAGCCTGCTCACATCCCACACATCCTGTAAGTTCCCTCTCCTTTCTCTCTTCTCCCCGTCACCTGCAGATCATGCCCCCAGCATTAATACGTGGTGCACAGAAACTGCTCCCGGGCACAGCTGTTTCTCTGCAGCTCTGCCCGCTTGTATGAGCTCCTTGTGTCCCAGGGGACCAGCCCAACTCAGCGGGAGAGGATGTGATTTTCTTCTCCCCATCTCCCTGGAGATGTCCATGAGTCTCCATGGCCAACAGCTTCTGAAAGGCTGCTGGATGATCACAGAATCACACATAATGGAGACGTAGAATGGCTTAGGTTGGAAGGGGCATTAAAGTCACTCACTCCCAACCCCCCTGCCATGCGCAGCCTTGCCAACCCCCAGATCATGTTGTCCAACAACCCATCCAACATGGCCTTGAATGCCTCCATGGATGGGGCATCCACCACCTCCTTGGGCAGTCTGTTCCAGAGCCTCACCACCATCCATGTGTAAAAATTTCAGGAGAGTCACTTGCTCACTTACAGACAATTGCTGATGAACAAGGTGCCTGGGGTGCTCCTAGATGTGGGCAACACTGCCTGCAAGCTGTGGTAGACAACCTCAGAGATAGCCACCTCCTTTCTGAGCATTATCTGGGGGCCAAATGTGAATGGGAGTATTCTTGGCCATCCTAAATGACACCAGAGCTCTGATTTTAGGACACCTGAGAGTATCATTTTTCACCTGTCCCCTTGGAGCATGCCGAGTTATACCGCTGACCGAATGGATGAGCTCAGCGTAAGAGCCAGGTCATTGTCTCTGCTCCATCTGTGCCATATTCTGGAGTTCAAGGCATTACAAAGCTAGGACACACCTATGCTCCTTCAATGATGACACCTGAGTTTGTTCTGGGCTCTCTTTTGAATGGCAGTTCCCTCGGGTCTCCAGCACACCCACAGCCAGCTGGCAAAATGCAGCACAGCACCTTCAGGAAAGCCATGCCCTAGGAGTGTTGGTGCTGGCTGGACAGCTCCAAGCCCCACAATGGCTCTATTGCCCGCGTGCCACCTTCTGAGCACCACTACCATTGTGTAGACACAGGATCCAGCCAGGATACATCCAGTGATGCTTTGGGAATGGAAAGCTTTCTAAAGTGTCTTTACACTAAGGAGAACACCAAAACTATGAACTCCTTGAGCTAGAAATCTTTTTGCATTTGCAGACCTAGGATCTTCTTGGATCACAGAAACATGGCAGGATGGTTCCCACCTGTGAAGCTATGAAAAAGAGGGATAAGGACTCTTCACAGGGGGTGGTCAAGGAAGACAAGGATAGGCTACTGCTCTCTATGTGAGAGCACACTGAGCTCTGCCTGGAGAGGGCAGAGGATCCCACTGTGAACTGATGGAAATGGCTTAAAGAGGAGACCAGCAGTGCATGTTACTGGTTTCCTGATCAGGAAGAACAAGAGGAAGGGGACCTAAAAAGACAAACAGGAGCCTCACATTTTGAGGCCCTTGTCACAGTCAGGGGCTATACTCACTCCAGCATCTTCTGGAGAGACAGCACAGCAGGGCATAAGCCATCCAGAAGATCCCTGGAGAGCACAGCTGACAGCTTCATGACCAAGCTAAGAAGAACTAAAGAGAAGAGGTGCTCTGCTGGATCTCATACTCACCAGCAAGGAGGGTTTGTGAGGAATGTGAAGGTCAAAGGCGTCCTGGGCTGCAGTGGCCATGGCATGGTGGAGCTCAGGTGTCTGTAGAGAGGGCAAAAGAGAAGCTCACAACTTTGGGCTTCAGCAGAACACAGCTTGGCTTCCTCAAATGTCTGTGGGGTACGGGAAGGCAAGGTAAGGCTCTGAGGGGAATAGGATAAAAAAAGGTGTTATCGACCTAAGGACCAGAACTTCCAAGTAGAAAAAGTCCATTCCAAGGAAGAGAAAGCCAAGCAGCAATGTCAGAAGTCCTGCAGGAATGGGGAAGATCGCCCTGATCAAACCCAAACAGAGCAATGCAGAGATTTTTCCCAGTGTTCTTGCTGAGATTAGTTTAGCAAAGCTAGAGTTCCACTGCAATTGAACGTGTCCAGGCATATCAAAGGGAGGTAGAGCTTAAAGAAATGTGTAGGCAAGAAAAGGAAGGCTAGGGAGACTGTGGGCCCACCGTAGAACGGAGCAAGGAACCTGGTGAGACAGGACATGGAAAAATCACTGATACTCATTTCCTTCCTGATCTCACTGTTTATCAGTTGGATTGGGCCTCTTGGTAGCCTAAATGTCAGAGACAGTTGGGAAATGCTGATGCAAGAAGAGGTGAACTCCTAAGGAAACAGGATCCAGAGTTGGAAGAGACTGACAGAAATCACAGAATCCTTGAATGGCTTGGGTTGGAAGGGGGGAAAGCAATACCCAGAGTAGTGCCTTCCCATTTCAGATGCTCGAGACAAGAAAGATGTCAGCAAGCTGAACGGGGCTTGGGAAGGCTCAAACAAGAGGACTGGGTTTGAACACTTCACGTGTGAGGAGAGGCTGAGGGACCTGGGCCTGTCCAGCCTGGAGAAGGGAAGGCTGAATGGAATCTCACTGCAGCCTGCCAGAACCTGGAGGACGTGATGGAGAGCACAAAGCCAGGCCCTTCCCCATGGTGCGTGTTGAGAGATAAAAGAGAGGTTTGGCCTGTGCTTCAGAAAAGCACCTTTTTCACACCCAGCTGATACAAGAATTGGTGCATGTCATCCAATGAGGCTCTGCAGTCTCTGCCCATGGAGGCTTGCAAAATTCATCAGGTTCATGGTGTGTCCCTCTTTCTGACAGGTTGGGCTGCAGACATCCCCCAGGTTCTCTTCCAGCCTGGCTTATCTTGGGACCCTATGGATGACTGCTGATGGGAAGAGAGCAGATGTTTACAGGGCATGAAGCATCCTGTGCTGTGTGTGACCATCTAAAACAAGATCTGAGGAAATGAAAAGAGTACACAGTGTGACTCAGTCAGTGCAAACCCTGAGGGCTGCCACTGGCAGTTCTGGGCAGGATGTTTTGGGGGCACCAGGCTCTGTGCAAGGCACAAATGGATCTTCTTTCCTTTTTGAAAGATGCTAATGTCAGTAACACTGCAAAAAAAAGAATAAAAAAAAAAAAGACCACAAGTCAGGGCATGTTTTCAGCAGGTCGTCTGGACACATGCTCTTCCCACTGCTCTCCAGATTTCCCCCATCCCTTGCTCGGTCTTCACTCAGATACCTCCCAATTCCCTGGCTGCTTCGTGACCATCAGGGAGTTTGGAACTTGCTCCATCCATCTGTCCAAAGTCAAATGAACTCTTCTGACAACTCCTTAACTGTATTTATATCTATCCCTTCCTATCTCTGTCTAACTCATTTCTTATACAAATGTTCCCTGTGAAAGACAAGCTTTATGAGATGCAGCTTGGACATGGCATGCAGTTGAAGACTGTTTTACTGTTCATTCAATTGCATCGTGTTCCTTTCTGTTTGTTCACAAAAAAAAAAAAAAAATCTTTCTTTGTCCATGTGCAGCTGGTTCTCTAAGGAAAGCAAGATGGAGTCCGTGCAAAGGAGGTTTAACACTGAGAGGGTGACTTCAGAGGAAAAGGCATGCATTCCCTATGGGGCCAATGTGAGTAGAAATGGGGTGGGAAAGTTGAGGAGGATGTTTGTCTGCACAGTATCAGAACATTCGGGGACATCCTGGATCAACATCCATTGCTGAGTGCCGCTCCAAATTCTTTTTGAAGCCAGACTGTAATTAAATAAACAATTTGGCCTATTAGATGTTCATGAGCCTCTTCATCTTTAGACTGTCTCCAGACACTTCTCCAACTTGCTGTACAAGTTCTGAACACTTGAAGAAGATGACAGGAAGGCACAGGGCACACGAGGGCTCTTTAGACTGTAATGGGCCCCAGGGGAAATTAGCTGCTGAGTCCATCAACATCCAGTGCAGAGAGAAGTTAGCAGAAAGAGCTCAAGAAGTTAAAGTCAGAAGTAGCAGTGACTTCGGAGTAATAATAGGCCCCACGGAGGGCCATTATCAACACAGCCTCGCCAGGGACTTGTTGGAGCAGATCATTGGAAGTCATGGTTACAGGCTGACAAAGGGACTGTGATGGTGGCTGTGATGCTGAGAAAACCCTTTGTTGTCTCACGAAGCAGAAAGGCCGAGCCCTGATCCCCAGAGCATTGGAAGGGAGATCCTGTCCCTCATGTTGGCTCAGGGACCTTCCTGTGGCATAGGGATGGAGGTTTGTGTGATATCAAGTGAAAGACAAGCGGACATCAGCTCTCTGTGTGGGGTGCAAGATGTTGTGAGGCCCAGTTCCCACATGGGCAATGTGTCTCATCACAGGATTTGGATGTGAGAAGGGCCCAGTCTGAACAAGCAGTAGTCAACCACAATGAACCTTTGAACTTCATATCTCTCGGGCCCGAGGTGGAGGCACCACAGCCTCACTGGGAGAGTTTGGCTCTGGGGATGCCATGTTTGATGCTAACTCATGTGCAGAGCTCCTTTCCTGCAGATCAGCCCCCAGTCTGTATTGATGTGTCATCACTCCTTATCTCTCCTTCACAGCACTGTGACTCTGGCATCTCTGTGCTGTAACTCCAACATCAACACACTCCTGCCTGCTGTGACAGCCCAGTGACTCTGGCATCACTGTAATACAGACCACTGCAACAACTCAGTAATTCTGACATCACTGATGTCCATACCACCAAGACTGTTGTCACATGGCTCTTGTCACTGAGCTCCTGTGCACTGTGACAGCACAGTGACTCCAACATCACCGTGCTCATATCCACTATCACAGAATCCTAGAATATCCTGCAATAGAAAGGACCCACAAGGATCATTGAGTCCAAGTTCTGGCTCTGTGTGACCATCCAAAATAACAGACCATATGACTGAGGGTGTTGTCTTGCTTCTTGAACTCCAGCAATTTTGGTGCTGTAACCACTTCCCTAGGAGGCCTCTTCCAGTGCCCTCCTTTGAACACTCTCCAATAGTTCTATGTCCTTTATGCTTTGCATTGCCCAGAAGTGCAACCAATGCTCCAGGTGAGGCCACAGCACCGCAGAGCAGAGCAGGGCAACTGCTTCCCTTACCTGTCTAGTACTGCTGTCCTCATTGCTCCTCAAAGGAAGGTTGGCCTTCCTGGCTGAGTGGGCACACTGCTGACTCACGTTCAATTTGCTGTTGATCAAGACTCCCAAATCCCTGTCAGCAGAACCACTCTCCAGTGTCCCATACCCAGGTGCAGAATCAGGCACTTGTTCTTGTTTCACTTCAAGTGGTTGGTGATTGGCCAGCTCTCTAAGTCATCCACATCTCTCTGCAAGGCCTATGCACCTTCAGTGGAGTCAACAGCTCCACCCGATCCAAAATCATCAGCAAATTTCCTGAAAAACTCTTCTAGTTCTTCATGTAAGCCGGTGATGAAAACATCAAAGTGAAGTGGCTCTAAAACACAGCCCTGGGAATCCCTGTTAGTGACCACTTGCCAAGCTGATGGAACCCCATTTACAATAGCCCACTGGGTTATTTTACTGACCCTTCAGCCAAACGCTCACATATCACAGTGCATTTCTATCTCTCCATATGCCAGACCATTTTTCTAGAAGGATAATGTGGGAAACAAATGCTCTACTGAAATCCTAACATATAACATCAACTGGCTTCCCTTGATCAACTACATGGGTGACCATGTCACCAAAGGACATGAAGTTAAACAGGATCTTCCCCTCGTGAACCAGAGTTGGCTGTGACCATAAACAACTGTTTTTCAATAACTCCCTACATCACTTTAACCATAATTTTACCTGGCACTGAAGTGACACTGACAGGTCCTTAATTGTTGTGGTCTTCTTTCTTGCTCTTCTTTAAAACTGGAACAACCTTTTTTGCCACCTTCCTGTCAACTGGGAACAGACATATCCTTAGGCTTCTTCTGATGCCTTTAAAATGAGAGCCCAGAGCAAACTCAAGTGTCATCACAGAAAGAATGGAGATGTGTCATAGCTTTGTAATGCCTTCAACTCCCCAGTATGCCACAGATGGAGCAGAGAGGAAGATCCGGCTCTTCTTTTGTGAGCTCATCCATTTGGTCAGTGGAATAACACTACATGCTCCATGGGGATGGGTGCAAAAGGCACAGGGTTCTGGTGGCATTTAGGATGGCCAAGCATACCTCCTTCTGGCTCCAACTGATGCTCAGGAAGGAGGTGTCAATATCAGCTGAATCAGCACTGCCTCAGCTGAATCACTGGGCTGTATAAGGGAAGCCAACCCCTCCCTGTCCTGATCTGTCCCCTTTGTCATACATGCCACGAGCAGAGGTTTCCAGATTGGACATCTGCTATTCTCATGTGCAAACGTGTCCAACCATGCTCCTGGAATCTAGTGGACATGTGGTGATTAACTGATCTGACTTTGAAGTATGTATTGCAGTGATGATCCCGCTGCCTTTCAGGAGCTGTCAGCCCTGGAATCCCCAGGACATCTCAGGGGAGATGACTGGGAAGAAGAAATCACATCCTCTGCTGAGTGGGGCACCTGGGACACATGGAGCTTCTATGAGTGGGCAGTGCTGCAGAGAGACAGCTGTGCCCAGGAGCAGCACTCGTGCAGCACACAGCAGGGCTAGGGACTTGAACTGCCCGTGAAGGGGAGAGAAGAGAAGGAAGAGAGCTTTCAGGCTGTGTGGCACATAAGCAGGCTGAGAGCTCACCGCAGGAACAATTCTCACAGCCCTTGGCAAGGTAAGTCTCTCACTGCAGGCAATGAAGCCACTTTTCCTGGAGGGTTCACTAAATCTGGGACATACTATTGCATGTCAGGCTGCAGACTGTAAGTTTCTTCAACAGGGAATAACCTCTGCTCCAGCTGAGGGCTTCCCTGCTGCAGCATCAGAGCACAGCCCTGAGAGCTGCTTGTCTGAGTGAGCTGCACTGCCAGCTATCTGCCCCAGGCCAGGTCCTGCAGCTTTTGGAGCAGCTAGTGCTCCTACTGACCTTAAGCTGAAGGCTGCAGGACACAGCTCGCTTTATAAATGCTCACTGATAAATAGCAAGGCTATTCCCGTTCTGAGTGACTAAAGAACTTCTCTGCCCCTTTGGAATCTCTGATGTATTATCAAAAAGCTGGAGGCCCTGCACTTAGGACACAGCTGTGAAAGTTAAAGGTGCTTACATCAGATGTGGTGGTTTTTTTTTTTTTATTTAAACAGAAGTTTCATGGCTACTTTGAATCATAAATAAGATCTGCTTCTAGTAGCTGACCTGTCTTCAGCTTCTTTTAGTCTTGTAGCCTTGTCTGGGGCTGTTTCAGTAACAGCACTTTATGGTCCTATGTTATTGTACAAAGCTGTTGTTTTAAGCTTCTGTCTAGAAGAGTTGTTACATGTTCCAGACAGAAGTCTGGCAGTCAGAAAAAAGAGTTAAAAAAAAAAAAAAAAAAAAAAAAGCACTGTGAGCCAATTTACCAGGAATTACCAGGTGTTCAGGTAATGAGAGCTGTAGGTCAAACCTCTCTCTCCCTCTCTCTCTCTCTCTCTCTCTCTCTCTCTCTCTCTCTCCATAAAGCCTCAACTCCCCTCTCCTGCCCCCAGCACCCCTCCTAACTTCCACTTTGGCCTTATCTAATCAGGACTATCCTTCTGATACGAGGGGGCAGCTCCCACCAATTGTAAACGCCTCTGGATTTTCCTGTGCAAAGCCACTGTCTCCCTGTAGATACCAAGTGCCATCCCTGGACGACTCCTGTTCCTCACAGTGCTCCCAGCACCCGAGCCTGCCATCTCCAGCTCCCCGTGCTGTACCATGTGCTGAGCACCCCCTTGGGAACAAAATTTATCAGCACCTTCCAAACCAGCTCCTAGAAGTGCACATCCATATACCAAGATGGGTGCTACAAATGGCCTTCCCTCAGGAGAAGAATGTCTCTAATGAAAGCAAGGCACACAGCAGAAAACTTCCCCCAGCATCCCAGCCTTGCCCAGCCACACTTGTCCCAGGACGGCTGCAGGCTGTGCAGCCGGGTGCCCAGGGCTGTCGTGCAGAGCAGGGTCAATGCTGTGCCCCAAGGGGCTGCGTGCCGGGGTAGGGACTCTGCTGCCTGCCAGGCTCAGCACTCAGCCTGCCCAGGAAGCTGCCCAGGGGCAAAGAGCTCACAGCTACTCTGCACCAAAGGGGAATTTCCACAAGGAAGACCAATACTGGGATTTTCTGCTGTGTTTCCTATTTTCTGCTTGTAGGGAAGTGTAAAGATGTAAAGTGAGAATCAGAACATCACATATCATGTTTGAGCACACAGCTGAGAGTCCTAAAATGCTTTCAGTCTCTCTTGTTCTTATGAGCATGTATTTTCCTTGCTGAACCAATTGAGATTCTCTTATGTTCCCTTTCTCACTTGCAAACATGAGCATGCACCTACACAGTGCCTGCTAACAGGATGGGTTCTGATCAACAAATAGGAATGCATTGCATCTGAGCTGGTGTCTGTAGGTTCAGACAGAAAAAAGATGAGGAAACACTTTCCAGGTGAAAAGTCTGCAGGCATGAGAGATATGATCAGGGAATGAGAGAAAAATAATAGCTTAATCTTTTGAGAGGAAGAATTTCCCAGAAGAAGACATACAACTGCCTTTAACGTGGACACCTTCTTCTGAGCAGGCCTCCACCCAGAAATGCCTTTGCCCTCACAGCATTTAGATCCTCTGCAGCCAGAGCTCCTTCAGAGCATAGGAACATCTACTCAAGCATGTGTCCGGCACCCTCTGCAGTGCCTGCAGATGTGGGCAGTGCAGTCTGTGAGGCTGGAAAAGAGTTGGCTTTCCCTTAATGAGAGGTCATTGTTAGGATGCATCTCCCTGAGGCCCTTCGGAGCTGTGATCTGACCTTCAGGATGCAAATCTTTCCCATAGCCTGAAGAACAAAGTCGAGGGAAGAAGCAGAGTGATGCTATATGCATGGAAATGCTGTGGGTTGGTGAAATGGATGTTAGGTGTCTGTTTTAAGAAGCACAGTGATGAGGTGTTGCTCACGTCCCTTGAGAAAGGGTGGGCGTTGTGTGATGAGCAGTTTATAGACTCATAGATTCATAGATACATTAGGTTGGAAATAACCTACAAGATCATGTAGTCCAACCATCCTCTTATCACCGTCCCTACCTACTAAACTACTTAATCAATTCCCTTAGCACCTCTAAACGCTTCTTAAACAGCGCTAGGGATGGTGCCTCAACCACCTCCCTAGGAAGGCCATTCCAGTGCCTGACCACCTATCAGAGAAAAAAATTTTCCTCAAATCTAATCTAAATCTTCCCCGGCGCAACTTGTGGCCATTCCCTCTCGTCCTGTCGTTATTTATCAGGGAGAAGAGGCCCACCCCCTCCTCACCACGACCCCCCTTCAGGAAGTCGTAAACTACAATATGGTCTCCTCTGAGCCTCCTTTTCTCCAGACTAAACAATCCCAGCTCCCTCAGCCACTCCTCATAAGACTTGTGCTCCAGACCCCTCCCCAGTTTTGTTGCCCTTCTCTGATCACGCTCCAGGGCCTCAATGTCCTTCTTGTAGTGAGGGGCCCAAAACTGAACACAGTACTCGAGGTGCGGCCGTACCAGAGCTGAGTACAGGGGGATGATCACCTCCCTGCTCCTGCTGGCTACACTATTTCTAATACAGGCCAGGATGCCATTGGCCTTCTTGGCCACCTGGGCACACTGCCGGCTCATGTTAAGCCGAGCATCAACCAACACCCCCAGGTCCTTTTCCTCTCTACATTCTTCAAGCCATTCTGCCCCAAGCCTATAGCATTGCATGGGGTTATTGTGGCCAAAGTGCAAGACTCGGCTCTTGGTCTTATTGAACCTCATCCCATTGAGCTCAGCCCAACTGTTCAGCCTATCCAGATCCCTCTGAAGGGCCTCCCTACCCTCAGGCAGATCAACACATCCTCCCATCTTGGTGTCATCTGCAAACTTACTGAGGGTGCACTCAATCCTCTTGTCTAGGTCATCAGTAAAGATATTAAACAAGATGGGCCCCAATACCAACCCCTGGGGGACACCACTCGTAACAGGACGCCAGCTGTACTTAACTCCATTAACCACTACCCTCTGGGCACGGCCCTCCAGCCAGTTCTCCACCCAGAGAAGAGTGAACCTGTCCACACCACGGGCTGCCAGTTTCCTTAGGAGAATACTGTGGGAGACCGTGTCGAAGGCCTTGCTGAAGTCCAGGTAGACTACATCAACAGCCTTTCCCTCATCTACCAGTCTGGTCACCCAGTCATAGAAGGAGAAGAGGTTGGACAAGCACGACCTGCCCTTTGTGAACCAAGCTGGCTGGGTCTGATCCCCTTGTTGCCATGCATGTGTCGTGTGATCTCCCTCAAGATCATCTGCTCCATAACTTTCCCTGATACCGAGGTCAGGCTGACAGGCCTGTAGTTCCCCGGGTCTTCCTTACGGCCTTTCTTGTAGATGGGAGTCACATCGTCAAGCCTCCAATCTTGTGGGACCTCTCCAGATAACCAGGAATGCTGATAGATGGCAGAAAGTGGCTCGGCAATCACCTCTGCCAGCTCCCTCAGCACCCTTGGGTGGATCCCATGTGGTCCCATGGACTTGTGGCAGTTCCGATGGAGGAGTAGATCTCTGACCGTCTCTGCTTGGATCACAGGGGGTGCATTATGCGCTCTGTCCCGCACTTCCAGGTCAGGGCAAGTACCCTGTGGACAACTGTTCTGTCTATTAAAGACAGATGTGAAGAAGGCATTGAGAACCTCAGCCTTTTCCTTATCCTCTGTGGTTACATTCCCTGCCTCATCAAGTAAAGGAGAGAAATTCTCCTTAGTTCTTCTCTTGCTGTTAATATATTTGTAAAAGGGTTTCCTGTTCTCCTTTACAGCAGTAGCCAGTCTAAGTTCGAGCTGGGCTTTTGCATTTCTAATGTCCTTCCTGCAAATCTTGGCCAGTTCTCTGTAGTCACCCCAAGTAGCCTGTCCCATCTTCCAGAGGAAATAGACTCTCTTTTTCTCTCGGAGTCTCAACAAAAGTTCCTGGTTCATCCACACTGGTCTTTTTCTCCTCCGGCTCGACTTACGGGACTCTGGGACAGCCTGCTCCTGTGCCTTTAAGATTTCCATCTTGAGGAGCATCAAGGCTTCCTGGACTCCTTTACCCCTCAGCAGGAGCAAGTCCCCAGTGCGATGGGTGGGGGTCTGTGGGGGGCGGGTTCGGGATGGGGGAGGGGAGGGAGAGAGGGGAGGGAGTGAGGGGAGGGCAGGGGAGGGGAGGGCAGGGGAGGGGAGGGGAGGTTGTGGGTATGGCTGTGGGCATGGCTGTGGGCACAGAAGTGGGCACAGGAGTGGGCATGGCTGTGGGCATGACTGTGGGCATGGCTGTGGGCACAGGAGTGGGCACAGGAGTGGGCATGGCTGTGGGCACAGCACTGGGCACGTGTGTCAGAAGAGTATTGGATTCCTTCGGTCCGTCGCTTGAGTTTGCTTTTCTTTTGGACTGTTGTTTGTTTATGAGATAATAATTGATTCTGGGTAGAATAGAAGTTGTAGTTCCCCGTTTATCAGTGCCCAGAGCCATCTTTCCAAGCGCTCCCTATCCCTCTGGTGATCTCCCAGTCCTCTTCCCTAAGGACCCCGTGCCCATGGGGAGGAAGGGAAGGGGATGCCCCATAGGGCAGTGTGCTGTGGGACCGGGATCTGGGAGCAGCTCCCACCACACATGGTTGCTGCAAACTATGGCAAATGCCCACGAGATCCCCTCTGCGGCTGCCCCTACGAACATAAACACCCCTATAAACATAAACATCCCTATAAATATAAAAACACCCCCATAAATGGCCCTACAGCTGCACAGCTCACAGTGTGCTGCCAGCAGCCCCCCACCCCTCCGCCCCCCTACGTGCAGAGGGGCAGCTGCTTTGTAAACATCAAAGACATTGCTCACTGATGCCATCAGCTCTGACTTTGCTTCTCATCCAGAAAACAAGAGAACATTCACCTGAAAGGAACAAAGGAGAGCTGGGACTGTTCCTCTTGCCAAAGAGAGGGCTTGTTGCTACAGAGGGCGCTCTCAGGGCTAAGATCTGCTTCCCTGTCTGTGGTTTGCTCCTCGAACAGACCTCAATACACCCTTATCACACAGGAGAAGAAACCTGACGCTTCCCAAAGCGGGGAACCATCTGGTAAAAATCCCTATGTCCTCTTGGAGAGAGAGAGATGGTTGCAATATCTGAGCAAAGCACATGCTTAACAGACGTTTGTCTGCTTGGCATACAACCTGCAGATCTCACTGGCCAGACTCAGCTTCACATTCACACTGCCAGGACAAACGTATTCACGGTGCCTTGTGCTCTTGCTGTTGTTTAGCAGCCTCGTTAGTGAGCTGATAGAGGAAAAGCATTGTCTGTAGGCAGGAAGGGAGACCACGCTGCATGGATTGAGAGCCACTACCAATCCACACTACAGGAGTTTTGCCCTCAAGCAAAAAAAATGTACTACAACTCGCCCTTGAAATCATGTGAGCCCTTCACTAACGAATTCTATCGACAAAGATTCAGCACTGGGATTCATAGAGATGGGCACTGGGTAAGCAGGGGCTTTATGAGCAGGATTACCGTTGCTGTTTGGCACCAGCACGTCTAAGATAAAATACTGTGACATATCTCATTCAGTGCTTTTTACACTACTGGTGTGTTTCTGCTAGAGTTCATTGCTCCATAAAACATCTTCACTGAAAGACATTCAATGACGGACAGTCACCACATGTGTAGCTATGGAAGCAGTGTTGTTTACTGCAGAAGTTAAAGAACGAAAATGTGCAGAAACCGAAGCATTGCGAGTTGAACACAAACGTGTGGGAGAACTCCTTCACGGAGGGGGTGACAGAGCACCGGGACAGGCTGCCTAGGGAGCTGCTGGGGGTCTTCTTCTCTGGAGACACTCGAGACGCGCGTGGACGCCGAGCTGTGCGTCCTGATGGAGGGAGCCTGCTTGGCAGGAGGGTTGGACTTGGTGATCTGTGGAGGTCCACTCCGAGCCGTCCAGTTCTGTGATAACGTTGTCCTTACAGCCCAGCACTATGGAAGGGTGGCTCCACCCAGCTGGGATTGTTTAGTGTGGAGAAAAGGAGGCTTGGAGGAGACCTTATCGCACTCTCCCACTTCCTGGAGGGGGGGTTGTGGTGAGGAGGGAGTGGGCCTCTTCTCCCTGACAAATAATGACAGGATGAGAGCGAATGGCCACAAGTTGCGCCAGGGAAGATTTAGATGAGATCTGAGGAGATGTTTTTTCTCTGAAAGGGTGGTCAGGTACTGGAATGGCCTGCCTAGGGAGGTGGATGAGGCACCATCGCTGTTCAAGAAGCGTTTAGATGAGGTGCTAAGGGATTTGATTTAGTGGTTTAGTGGGTAGGGATGGTGACAGGAGGATGGTTGGACTAGATGATCTCGTAGATCCTTTCTGACCTCATGTATCTATGTGACGTGTCTAATGCCTGCTTACAGCCCCTGCCCCGCCCTCCACTGTGTGCTGGCACCACAAGGCTGCACCAATAGCACCAAAGGGCACAGCCCCGCCCTCCATTTTGTGCTGGCCGGCGTATAAAGCCACGGGTGCACAGCACACCACAGCATTTGCAGTTTCTGCGCCCACACGACAAGTGGGACAGGAGGCAGCAGGCACTCCGAGGTCAGGGGCAGCAGTCCTTGCAGCCCCCAGGAAGGAGATCAACTCTTTTGGTGGCTCTCGGCCAAAAGAGTATGTCTCCTGTGAAGCCCGTGACGTTGCAGAGCAGTGTGGGACAGGGACGGGCAAAATGTAGCTGGACCTCTGCACGCCAGGACCCGGCACAGCCCCCTGCCAGCCCTGCACAGCTAGAGGAGCACAGGAGGGAGATGGAGCAGCACAGGATGGAGATGGAGGAGCACAGGAGGGAGATGGAGGAGCACAGAAGGGAGATGGAGAGGCACAGGAGGGAGATGGAGGAGCACAGGAGGGAGATGGAGAGGCACAGGAGGGAGATGGAGAAGCACAGGAGGGAGATGCTGCGGGCCCAGCTGCAGGGTGAGTGGCTCCGCTGCCAGGAGCTGCAGTGCCACTGGGCCGCCAAGAGACGCGAACTGCAGGAGGTGGTAGAACGGGAGTGGCAGCTGCTGGCTGGTCAGATGCCAGATCCCACATGGGAGCAGGAGCAGATCATGGAGCTGCAGAGGCAGAGGGAGCTGAGGCAGACAGAGGCAGCAGGCAGCTGAGATCCGCCAAGTGATGCAGGCGAGGGAGGCCGAGCTCCGCAAGATGCAGAGGCAGCTGCAGCAGCAGCGCAGGGACACCACGCAGCGGGCCTGGGCCCTGCAGAGGCAGCTGGCAGAGGAGCTGGCGAGGCGTGGCACAGTGCATGATAAGGTCTCTGAGGTGCAGGAGCAGTACTGGCAGCTCTGCTGGAAGTCCCATGAGCAGCAGGCCGCCCATGTCCTGCGCATGCGGTGTGAGCTGCAGGCACAGAGAAGATGGTTCATGCAGTACATCCTGAAGCAGGGCATGAGACGGCCACCTGCCTCCCACAAAGGGCCCGGGCCGCAACTGTAGGGCCCTACACGAGGGGAAGGATGGACAGACATCAAGCTGTAGCACGGGTGGGGGTGTTCAGGCTGCAGAGCAGATCACATGAAGGCAGGGAGCTGCTGGAGAAGCCCATCTGCAGAGAGAGGAATATGAAAGACCAGCAAAGGCAACGCAGCCTCCTTGGAGGAGAGAAGAGAGAAGTGCTGCGGAGCAGCAGCTCTCAGGAGGTGACGAAGGAGGTGGAGGGGCTCGAGGAGATGCGTACACTTGGACTCCTTATCGAGCAGTTGTGGCACGTCCTCTGGCAGCTCAAGGAGGCATCTTCCACATCCTGAGAGCCTGCAGGGCAGGCAGAGAGGAAGAAAGCCCTGAGAGCCTGCAGGACAGGCAGAGAGGAAGAAAGCCCTGAGAGCCTGCAGGGCAGGCAGAGAGGAAGAAAGCCCTTGAGACACGGATAGGGATGGATGGTTTCTGGGAGAGCTGACAGATGGCACAAGAGGTTTGGTCCCTCCCGGTCTGGTGGAAGAAGTTTCAGGTGATGATGGGATAAAACCATGCCTCCAGTGCTTCGTGATCTCCAGATGGATATGGATGATGTTCTGTCAGATCTGAACACAGGAGCAGTGACACAAAGCGATGGTCAATATCCAGGAATCGGTGTCCGCGTGTTGGCTGAGCCCGGGGGATGGAAAGATTCCTCTCCTCACTGCAGCAACATCCCACCCAATTTCCAAATGTCCATGTCCGTCAGCAGGAAGACCTTTGAAACTTCATCAGATGTGTGATTGAGATTTTATTGGCATAAAAAATAAAATTAAAAAAATAAAAAAACAACAATCCCAAAGAGCGCGTAAATTCTTCTTTTCTGGCACTCCACTCCTGTAGAGGCGCTAGGAAAGAAAGTGGAAGAGGGTCAGTGGTTTATGGGCAGGTTTGGCCTGGTACTGTGACAATTGGTGTGGGGGACCCACGGACCCACGCCCCGGGGAAGGGGGAAAGGGGAAAAGGGAAATGGGCCTAGGAACAAAACAGCGACAACGATCTGAGGAGGAAAGCTGATTTACTAAATAGATATTGGAAAGCAAAATAACACAATATAATACAATATAATTGGAATTGAAGGTAATAAATCCAGTAATAAATCCAATAAAATGAGCGAGAGTGTCTGATAAACTGAAGGCCTTACGCTAACGCTGAAGGTGAGACGGCAGCGAGCACCCACTGCTGAGTGGATCCCAAAGGAAAAAAACCTGTCCTGTGGCATGCAGACATTTTTATCTTTCCCTCTGAGCTGAAAAATGTAAAAATACAAAGCAGAGTCCTCTGGGGAATGTAGCTCTTCCCTTCTGAGACAGGTATACCCAGGACTACCCATGATCCACAGAGCTGGAGCATTAACTCTTCAACTCTTAATGCACTGCATGATGTTATTGTTAAACAGGCAGAAATGTTTGTCCAGAGTTAATAAGCTTAGCATGCAAAAACGCAAACTCATTACTGAAAGCTTGCGCAAACAGGGAACTCGCCCGCAAACTCGTTACTGAAAGCTTGCGCAAACAGGGAAACCTCCTATTCCTAAAGGAAGGGGGACTATGCGTAGCTCTCCAAGAAGAATGTTGTTCATTTGTTGATCACACCGGGGTAGTTAAGGACTCCATGGCTGAACTTCGTAAGAGATTGGAACAACGAAAAAAAGGATAGGGAAATTGGAAGATCCTGGTATGAGGGTTGGTTTAACGTATCACCATGGCTCACTACTTTGCTGTCTGCTCTGGCTGGGCCCTTGATCTTGATTATTTTGGGATTAATATTTGTACCATGTGTAATTAAATGTTTATTACAATTGGTAAAGAAGCGATTTGACACCATGAAATTGCTAATCTTGACGCAAATGACTCTGCAGAGGGAAATAGAGAAATTGTAAATGGAGAAAGTGTAATATCCCACCCTATGATCACAATTAGGAAAAGAGGACAAACATTCAACGATAAAAGAAAAAGGGGGGAAATTGTTAAAGAGGCAGGAATGTTTGTCCAGAGTTAATAAGCTTAGCATGCAAAAACGCAAACTCGTTACTGAAAGCTTGCGCAAACAGGGAACTCGCCCGCAAACTCGTTACTGAAAGCTTGCGCAAACAGGGAACTTGCCCAGATATGGTCAAGGGTTAGTGATTGTGTAAAAACCACCAGAAGGGGTCAAGAAGGAGATATGGAGAAAGATTACTTACTTCAACCCATGTGACCACCAGGAGGCAGAAGAAGACCCCCTAGCAACAAATGGATCATGCGCAGAGTACATGAAAGGACACGAATATGGAAGACGGACTGTATAAAAGGATCAGGTATTGGTTCAACTGTTGCGACAGTTGGTGGAACGCAGAGTCCCCTGTCGCCCAGCGCTGCATTGCCTCTTTGCTCTTTGCTCTTTGATTAATAAAATTCAATAATTGGCTCCTTGATTCTTAGTCCGTCAATCTACTTATAACATTATGATGTGGAATACCAATGCCAAAAATCATAAAACCATGACATTCCACCCCTTATTCCACATCACTACAGCATGCATGATATACATAGTGGTACAGTGATTAACATGCATTTAATACACACACACCGTATATATATGTATGGAATTGCTGACTGCACTACCCCATCATCAGGTTCCTTTGTGGAACACATTGCACATCCCCATTCCTTTTCACCACCCACCAAGTGAACCCAGGTCCCTGAGCAAAGACACTTCCACTGAGAGGTTTGCCCTCTCCAGAAGCTGGAAGGACCCAAACTGCTTTTTCCAAGGGCTGCTGTGGCCGGTAGGCACCTCACTCAGTTCTGAAAATGTCCCATTCAGACAGGAGGACGTCTCAGTCGAACTGGGTTGTGTCTCTTTCAAAGTCTGCGACCTTCTGCTATTCAACATCTGTCTTGGGATGGGGTGATATAGACTTGGTTATGCTGTATTTAATCATTCAAGGTGTGCTTAAATTTCCCTTAGGTGCGTGGCCCTTTTATTGTGGATTTGGAACCAGCAGTATTTGAAAGTCACATCTCACCTGCACTTCCCTCACCCCATTCGATCCACTCTCATCCCCACTAACTGCCCCCAAACGGGCACCTCCAGCTGCACCTGAATTTTGTTCTATTTCTCTTAATTAGCAAAATTAAAGGGAGCAGTCTGAAGTAAAAACATCCCGTTGTGTCCTAGACTTGGCAAATGCATTCTTTGGTATCCCCACTGCTGAAGAATCACAGAACCAATGGGTGTTGAGGTGGGGAGGCAGGCAGTGGGCCACGCAGGTCCTGCCGCAGGGGGACCTGCATTCCCCAATTTATTGTCACAACCTGGCAGCAAGTGACCTGGCCAATTGGGAAAAACCGTGCTGTGTCAACTGATATCATTCTCTTGCTGATCTCGTGTGTATGTCTGACTCACTAGAGGCATTAGGAAAGGCATTAGATTCACTGACCGCCTCCCTGCAGGGAGAAGGATGGGCTATAGACCCTGGGAAGGTGAAGGGTCCATGCCTAGCTGTGAAATTCCTGGGGGTAGTTTGGTCAGGAGTGAGCAAAGTACAACACAGTGCTGTCACAGATATGGTTCAGGCGTTGCCAATCCCTGTGACACCAAAGCAGCTCCCAGAGTTCTTAGGTGTATTGGGATATTGGTGTTCAGACCTCATTTAGTGCAGCTGCTGAGGCTGATATATAGACTTATGAAAAAGAGGCAACTATGGGAGCAGGGGAGATGAAGCAGCAGGCTGTCCCAACAGGCAGAGCTGGCTGTTAAACAAGCCCAGGCTGGGTTTGATCCTACCCTCACAGCTGAATTGGATGCTCATGCCACTCTGGACGGCTTCAGTTGGGACCTGTGGCAATGCCAGAGTTCCGTTTGAACCCTGATCAGGTTTTGGTCACAGGTTTGGCAAGGAGCAGAAGAGAGAACCAGCTCTTGGCTGCCTATTGTGCATTGCAGGTGGTAGAGCCAATCACTCAAACAGCCAAGATACGGTAGAGATAACACTGCTACTTCAGGGGCGGGTTAAAGGTCTGATCCACCTTCCTAAGAGAGGGGTGGCCCAAGCTCAGACTGTGGCACCTTGGGTCGCCTACCTCAGCCAAAGGAGCAGTCTGTCTTCATCTCCGTTGAAGGAAGAACTTCAGAAGCCCCATGGCCCAGTGACATATCGTAGTGACACGCCAGAAGAGACAATGGTCGCTCTGCCAGAAAAGAGTTGCCCTCAAGAAGGGAAATATCCCATGGCACAGTAGCTGAGGCATGACAAGGGCTCCTACCCTTGCTGATGAGATGGCAGAAAGTTCAGAGGTAGATACCTCTCCACGGTGTCCACACAGTGTCCCCATAGACACCCACCCCACTGCCTGCACAGGAGCAGGCGGAGATACAGGGGCATGGGACACAATGGGGGTGGTCACTGGAGGGTTAGAGTCCTGGTTTGGTAAATGGAAAGGGATGCTAGAATCCATTTTTACTTCCTTGATTACAGGAGCAGGAGTTTTGGTGGCTTTATTATTCCCTGTATGAGGGCACTGGTACAGCAATTCATGGAGATAGCACTACTGAAGCCAACACCAGTGGGTCCACCACCATACTCGGGAAATACGATGATATTGAAGGAGAGAGGGAGTGAAGAAAGTGAAGAAGAGGAAAATGATGATGATATAAACTTCAGAAATCAACGGCGGAGAACAAAAAGAAAAGGGGGGAAATGTAGAAATGCAGTGTCATTTTTGCATTGGATTGATAGGTTCATAGATACATTAGGTTGGAAAGGACCTACAAGATCACCTAGTCCAACCATCGAATGAATGAATCAAATGGATGAAGAGAAGCTTTTGATTTCATAGTCTCTGCTGTCATCTAGCGGCCTTTATCAGTACTGACAGTCTTTGGCGGGGTCTTTTGATTTTATCGGGGGTGGGGGTCCTCTGATTGTCTTTATCACTCGTGCTTTAGATGAGCGTTCCACATTGATTCACCCTCAGCAGTTAGCAAAGTAATTATAGAGATAAGAAATAAAGGAGATGGAGTAATTATGGGTACAAAGAACGCAGCTCTTGTCTGTGCCGCCACCTGGAATGAGCCGGGTGCCCACTCCCAAGCAGTGATAACGCTGTTAGCAATCAAAAGTCCTCGCCAGGGGAAATTGCTCAATGTTGGCAGCGGACAGACAAGACCTGTGTGAAAAAGGCAGAAGAAGCAACTTAGGAGCGATGCACATGTTTAGCCAGCAGCCACTGACGTTGGGTCAGCACATGTATGTTTGATTCATTGCTGGGAAGATGATGAACCTGAAGTCCTCAACCAACGAGGAACCAGGGGAGGAAAGAGAAGTGTCGGGGCATAAATGATGTAACGTTGTCTTTGTGTGCGCTCCTGTTCGCAGGATGCCCGCCACTGACATTGGGAATTCAGTATTTCCTTGCCAGAGATCCTGACTCCTAAAACTAATGCGGACATATTTCTGACATTAACCCTAAGTTTAAACCTATCACAGACCCTAACCCTAACACCAATTCTAACCCTAACCCTACAGTCCAACCCAGACACGGACACAAATACTAACCACAACCCCAAACTCAAGAGTAACCCTAACCCTAACCCAAGTCCTAACCATAACCCAAATCCTAACCCTAACCTTAACCCTAACTCCAACCCCATTCATAATGCTAACCCCAACTTCTGCTGGTGAACTCATCAGGGAAGCCCTGACCCTGCTCCTGGAGCGGCTCAGCCCCAGTGTGAAGCACGCGTTCCTGATGTGTGAGGTTGATGCTTCTGTTGCCCACCTTTTGAAGGATGTAACACAGTAATTATAATAACGTCTCCATTCCCCAATACAGAATGGGGGATTGAGCAGCCTTGAGCAGAGCTGAGAGGGGCGGGGCACTGCGTCACAGTGGGGTCCATTGTGATGCGTCCCCGTGCCCCCCCGGGCCCAGCCCCACCAGTTTCGATTCGGACTCCGGTGGGACAGAGCAGGAGCTGGCCAGCGGAGCTTGGAGAGACTCTGCTCGGAGCAATCCACAGCGTTTCCCTCCGCCCCTGGCTGCCCAGGCGATGTCCTGTGCCCAAGCTCAGCCCTCATCATGTGTGATGGAGGAGAGATCCCCCCCCTGCCCCTCGGAGGCCGAGGAAAAGTGCAGGACTCTGCAGGACTCCACCCCTGTGCCATCCAGTGAGTGAGGGTCCCCGCAGGGTTATAGGAGGAGGGAGCGGCCTCTGCACGGTGTTGGGGCTGTGCAGGATGGCAGAGGGCAGAGCCCCCTCCTCTCCTCGCTCTGCTTTGGGCTCCTTTTCCCCAACCCTGACCCTGAACCTTAACCCAAACCCCAACCCCGACCTCACTCTTAACCCTAACCACAACCCGAAACCCAACCTGAATCCCAATCTCACCCCAACATTGACCCCACCGTGCCACCCCCTGCCCCCATTTCCAGCTCCCCACTCCAATGTCGCCGTGCTGCCTGTGGACACCGCCAAGTGTTGCGCACTGGACACCATCGTGGCCTTTGTCCGGAGCACAGAGAAGGTGACAGCAGAGCCCCATCCCCCCCAAACCCCCTGCATCTGCGGAGGAGCTGTGTCCCCCCCCGGGCCCCTCTCACTCTCCGGTGGCTGCAGGACGAGAAGCAGAAGCTGCGGTTCCTGTGGAGCATCTGCACCCTCTGTGATGCAGCAGTGGAGGAGAACACAGCGCAGGGACTGCACATCTTCTGTCACCAGAATGAAATGGTGAAGAACATCATGGTGAGGGGTGGTGGGTGCTTAAGGGGGGGGATTTGTCAGCTCCAGTCCTCCCAGTGCTGGGAGCACGGGGTGCCCGGTGCCATCCCACTGTGCTGTACAGGAGCTGCTGTCAGAGGAGCCACGGGGAAAGCTGTGCTCCGAGCTGCGGCAGAATGCCATGGCTGCCATCACCGCCCTCAGGTACTGCCCTGCACCGGGAGGGCCCCACAGTGTCTGTACGGCCCCACAGTGTCTGTATGTCCCCACAGTGTCCGTATGGCCCCACAGTGTCTGTGTGGCCCCGCAGTGTCTGCATGGCCCCACACCAAAGCATCAGGGGATGGTCCTGTTGGTACTGGGCCACTGCTCTCCCCTGCTGGGGCTGCCCAACAGGCAGAGGACATCCTGCAGCCCTGCTTGGTCTTGGATCTGATGTTGACCCTAACCCTTACACTTACCCTTCCCTTAACCCTAACCCTGTCCCTAAACCTAACCCAGCTCTAACCCTAACCCTATCCTTAAACCTTCCCCTAACCCTAACCCTATCCCTATCCCTAACCCTATCCCTATCCCTAACCCTATCCCTAACCCTAACCCCTACCCAAACCTACAACACCCCAACCCACCCCCACCACAGCAGCTCTCAGGACTCCCTCAGCCCCACACATCTCTGTAGCGGAGGGGGTTCCTCCCCTCTTCTCCCCCCACTCCGTGGAGCCGCTGCCCATGGGGGGATCCCCTCCCTGTCCTGTAGCACAGTGCTCCCAGCGCTGCACTCTCTGTTTTTGCAGCCCGGTGGAGGCAGTGCTGGAGGACAGGATTCCTCTGCTCACCACGTGCTTCCAGAGCATCCTCCTGCTTCCCTCGGAGCAGGACCTGGACGTCAGTCTTTATACAAGAGTGGGTGCCTGGAAGCTGCAGGACCCCCCTGCCTTGCAGGAGGGGGTCTCGCCGTGCCTACCCCTCCACCTCTCTTCCCTTATTACTCCCCTCTTCCATCCCTCCCGCAGACCCTGAGTGCTCTGGACCAAATGCTGTACACGCTGGTGTTCGTCCACCCCACAGCCACCGTCAGTGAGGAGCTGCAGAGCGTCTTCCAGGTGGGCTCTGGCCGCAGGGGCTGCACAGAGGAGGGCTGTTCCTTCCCCCCCCCCTCCTCCCTCACCTTCTGGGGTGAGCCGGGGGGGCACAGGGCAGAGCAGCATCTCCTCTTCCCACAGGTGCTGCTGCCCTTCACCTGCTCTCAGAGTGTGGCCGTGCGGCGGAGGGCAGTGGAGCGCATCTGGAAGCTGAGCCAATCGCTGGTGCAGTTCTGCCAGGCCGGGGTAAGGGGCCGACACCTCTGACGTGGGGGTCTTCATCCCTCCTTTTCTGCCCACCCTGCTCCCACCGATGGGGGGAGGGGTGCACTCAGCGTTGTGTTCTCTGCACACAGCCCCGTCGCTTCTTGGGACAAATCAGCTTGGCCCGCTACGAAGAGCTCCGTCTGCCTGTGCTGGGGCAGCTGGTGGGAAGCCTGGTGCTGTGCTGCACCTACGAGGAGGACAGGACGCGCTGCTTTGCTCTCGACACTCTCCATCACCTCCACACCTTCATCCTGGGGAGAGCCCGTAAGGCGATGCGAGCAGGGACGGCGCTGCGTTGGCTGCTGCACTGAGCAGCAAAGGAGCAGAAGCTTGTGGAGTCGAGGAGCTGTGCCCCACAGCCCCGTGCTCGGGGTGGGGGCACTCAGTGATCACTCACCCGTGGCTTGCTCTCCTTTCCAGGCTGGGAAGCGCAGCAGAAGGAGAAGAAGGAGGAACTCAAGGAGTGTGAAGATGACAAGGAGTTCTCCATCTCCACCAGCATCAAGGACATTGTGCTGGTGAGGAGGGCTTGTCACAGTGGGATTCGTGATCGAGGCGTCTGCGGGAATGGGGGGAGTACATCTGACGTCCCTTCCCCCCCTCTGTGTTCATTCCCCCCCAGCGCTTTGCAAAGCACTTCAACTCTTCGGAGAACACCGACCTCATCCTCGTGGCACTGCAGGGCATGAGGGACTGCAGCACCTACAACACGCAGGTGGCTGCCACCATGATGGCTGTCCTGATGGACGCTTTCAAGCCTACACCTAATGATGTGAGCAACTGGCAGCTGCTTGCTGGGATACTGAGCCCGTGGTGGGTTGGGACTGGGGGCTGGCGTTGGGGTTGGGTTGGGTCTTGTGGGTTGGGTTGGGTCTTGGGAGTTGGGGTTGGATTGGTTGGGTGCAGGAAGGCCATGTAGGGTTGGGTTGGGTGGAGCACTGGTGGTTAGGGTTGGGTTGGCTGCTATTGGTTAGGGTTGGGTGCAGGAAGGCAGTGTTGGGTTGGGCTGTCCCAGACAGCACCAGTCTGACTCAGGACTTGAGGGTGCTTGGCCGCTCTTGGGGCAGCCCAAAAACTCTGCTGTCTCTGTGTCCCATCCAGGTGCAGCAGATTGTGACAGCCATCCACAGGAGGAGGGAGCTGATCACGGAGGAGCGGCCGCAGACGATCATCGAGTGTGCCTTGCTCTGGCTGGCTGCCTGTGATCCTCGTGCAGTGACACAAGGCCTGCTGAGCTGCTCCCTCACCTGTGATAAGTGTGTTGCCCCCCCCGCTCCTCACGTGGAGAGGGACCTCCATCCCCATATGGACAAGGACCTCCACCCCATGTGGATAGGGACTCCCACCTGACACAGAGAGGGATCCTCAGCCCACAAGTAGAAGGACCCCCACCCCAAGCAGTGGGGAGCCTCCATCCCACACTGAGTGGGCCCCCTGCCCCACACATAGAAGGACCCCCAGCACATATAGAGAGTCCACCAGCCCCCTCACAATGTGGCCCCCTCTGAGGACAGCTCTGTGCCGCAGGAACACATGGGAGCTGTGGGAGACGGTGCTGTGTACGATGGACATGGTGCTGCAGATGGTGCAGAAGCTGCTGCGGCTGCTAGAGATGGCACCACTGGGCCAGGAGACTGAGATCAGCACCCTTTCCCTGGCTGTGAGTTTGGGGGTCCCCGGGGAGACCCCTTCCCCTTTTCTCACCCATCTTCCCCCCCCCCCCCACCAACCCCGAGGGAGCAGTGTGGTGCTGAGCACTGCCTGGGTGCTTCCCGCAGGCAGTCATGGCACTGCACAAGATCCTGCAGCACTCGCAGTATGACCCCCAGGTGCGCTTGTTTTTCCCGGAGCTCTTTGTGGCACTCATCTTCCAGATGGTGCCATCTGGGGGGCTCACACCACTGAAGGTCATCGCTGTCATGGAGAATCCGATCCACTCATCCGCCCCCACCTCTGCCCTGAGGTACCGCCGCCGTGCCCGCCGCCAACCCCACGGCACGACCCGTGCTGACCCCACACTGAGCCCTGACCCCACGTGTGCTGCCCCATTTCCATGCAGGATCCTGGCGGAGATGATGCACAAACTGCTGCAGTGCGCTGATATGGACCACCTGGTGCACGCCATGGAGGAACACGAGCTGTGGGGGCGGCTGCTGTGCGCTGCCACGTGGCGGGATGGCCTGCGCACCCTCGCCAGGTACGGCCCTCCCACACGCTGCCCCACACTGCCCCACACTGCACTGCCCCTGCTGCCCCACATGCAGCCCTCCCGCAATAGGGTACAACGCGGGCACCGTGCAGGGGGTGCTGAGGTGCGGTGGGCGATGGGAAGAGCCACGCTGTGGGGTGGAACAGTGTCAACGGTTTACGGGCAGGTTCAGCCCGGTTCTGTGACGATTGGTGCGGGGGACCCACGGACCCACGCCCCAGGAAAGGGGAAGGGGGAAAGGGAGAAGGGAAAAGGGAGATGGGCCTAGGAACAAAACAGCGGCAACGATCTGAGGAGAAAAGCTAATTTACTAAATAAGATATCGGAAAGCAAAATAACACAATATAATACAATATAATTGGAATTAAAGCTAATAAATCAAATAAAATGAGCAAGAGAGAGTGTCCGATAAACCGAAGGCCTTACGCTAACGCTGAAGGCGGACGGCAGCGAGCACCCACTGCTGAGTCGATCCCCAAGGAAAGAGAGTGTCCCGTGACCGCAGACAGTTTTTATCTTTCCCTCTGAGCGTAAACACATAAGAACGCAAAGCATTGCAAAGTCCTCTGGGGAATGGAGTTCTTCTTCTCTTCTGAGACAGGTATACCTGGAACTATCGATGATCCATGGAGCTGGAGCATTAACTCTTTAACTCTAAATGCACTACATGATGTTATGATGTGGAATACCAGTACCAAAAATCATAAAACCATGACAGACAGGCTGCTCTGCTCTCCCCCCCCAGCACAGTGCCGGTGTGGTCAGATTCCCACCTGGGCTCAATCCCCGCCCCTTCCCACAGGTTGATTGTGAGGAACTGCCGGGATCAGTCCGTGCGCATCTTCAGCCACGTGCAGGAGCTGCTGCAGTACCACCAGCTGCACTGGAGGGAGGTCCCTGCAATGGTTCTCTACACAGAGGTGGGCATTGGACTGGCACGGTGGTCCCCTCAGGGGGATGGGGGCCGAGCCCCCTCCCGCCCTGCTGCTCCCTCACTTCTGTGCATTACAGCTGCACAGATGCCTGGAGCTGCAGGAGGAGAATGGCCATGCTGAGAAGGTCTTCAGGAAACGCATCCACAGCAAACGTCCTGAGAGCCGGGAGCTGGCGCAGCGAGGGCTGCGGAGACTGTATGCCGGGAGGATGCATCTATTGCTGCCCAAGGTGCTGACGTGGTTGCAGGACACACGGGCCAACGTCAAGCTGCAGGCCATGCAGCTGCTGTGTGACATCATGGCTCAGCACCCCGGCCATGTGCAGGATGTGCTCGGCCAGCTGGCGGTGCGCCTGACATCCTGCTTTAATGAGGTGAAGCGCGTGGGGCGACGGGGAGCAGACCACCCAGAACCCCTCCCCGTGCATCGCTCAGCACCAACCCCCTGTGTCCCTGTCCATCCCCAGGACAACGCAGAGCTGCGCTGGCTCTCCATGGAGCTGTTTGCACAGCTGCTGGTGGCACCGGGCGGGGGGCAGCTGCTGCCGCATGCGGAGATAAATCTGCTGCCACTGCTTTTCCACATGAGCGAGGACATCCCCAGAGTGGCAGAGGTGGGGGCAGCTCCTGAGGTCACGGGGTCACAGGGTCACCCCGTGTGACCCCAGCCTGCCGCTTGACTCACTGCATCACGAAGGCTGGGGAGGGTGTCTGTGGTCACCAGGAACAACCACTCCACCGTCCCACCCATTCAGCCCTCCACATCCCCCACCCCCCACGCCCAGTGCAGAGACTTAGGTTACGAAAGTCCTCCCAGATCCCCCCCCCAGGGTGGGGTTGTGGGAGGGGTCCCCAGGCTCTCCTGCTGACAATCCCCTGTGTCACTGCTCCCCAGGCTGCTCAGGAAGCCCTGACCCGCTCTGCTGAGCTCCTGCACTGGCAGCGACTGCGACGCCTGGCCAGCACGGCAAACAAATGGGAGATCGCTGAGTGCCTGGTAAAGATGCCCACCCCTCAACCCCCACCTCCCCCACTGTGGGATCCCCCAGCTCTGGCAGAAGGTGGGGGGTGGTGTTCTGTGAGTGCCACCCCTACCCTGGTGCTCTCTGCAGGTTCAGAAGGCAGGCAGTGGTATGGAGCAGTACCTGCAGCAGAGCATGAGGTACCTGCACAGCCCCCAGGCATCTGTGCGGGAGGTGGCCGTGCACTTCCTGGGTGAGTCCCGGCCCCAGTGGGTCCCCCTCCCTCTGACCCCCACAGCTGAATGCTGTGGGGTCAGTGAGCAGGGGGTGGTCCTGGGGAGTCATGGGGAAACTATTGGGGTCCTTGTGGGTTGCTGGGGCACCCCGGGGGTCATTGGAGCATTATGGGGGTCACTGTGGCAGTGTGTAGGGTCTGTGGTGGCCACTGGGACACCACTGGGGTTGGTGGGGGTCACTGGGGCACCGTGGGGTTTCTTGCGTGTTGTTGAGGTATTACTGGGGTCTACGAGGTGCTGTGTGAGGTCTTGAGGTTCACCGGGGCACCACCATAGGGTCCCTGGGGACGATGGGGGCACTTTAGGTATATATACCATGGGAATTCTGAAGGTTTTGGGGGCACCACGGGCGCCCCTGGGCACCACGTTGCCAGCTGAGTGCTGACAGTGCTGTGTGCGCAGGGCTCCTGGGGCGGCAGCTGAGGAGTGAGGACCCCCAGAAGGTGCAGGACATCTGCAATGGTGAGCAGTCCTCCCCGAGAGGCACCGTGCGGGGCAGGGGTGGTGACACAGCTCCTCTCCCTGGGGCACTGACACATCTCTGCTCCGCTCCTCGCAGCCCTGCAGAGCCTGAAGGAGGACAGGAAGCCGGCCGTGCGCTGCCTGGTGCTGCAGACACTGCTGATCCTCAGAGTGCTGGAAGACGTGCTGCCCGCCAGGCCCAGGGGTGCAGCAGTGTGCCGCTGGTTGCGCAGCATGTCCACTGAGTAGTGCTGTGCTGCAGGGACTGCAGCCCTGCTTCTCAGAAGAGAAGGAGAACTCCATGCCCCAGAGGACACTGCGTTCCCGTTTTCCACTCAGAGGCAAAGATTCAACTGCACGCAAGTCCTCTTTTTGCTCATCTCAGCAGTGAAGGTTCCCTCGTGGTCTCGCCTTCAGCTTCAGAGTAAGGCCTTTGGTTTTGGACACTCACTTGATTTGATCGATTACCTTCAATTCCAACTGTATATATCGATATTAACCACAGCTCTAAACTCAAGAGGAACTGCAACCTTCACCCTAATCCTAAACCCAGCCCCAATCCTAAACTTAGTCCTAACCCTAACTACCCTAACCCTAACCCAAATTCCAATACAAACCCTAACCGTAGCCCTATCCCTACCCCTAATAACCCTAAACCTCACCCTGCCCTAATCCAAACCCTAATCCTAAGCACTAAGGACATGAACTTGGTTCCATTTGGAGGACGTGGACAGGGCTGCCTGTGGTTTCTGCTTTGCACTGAGGAAACTTCCTGGAGATGAGCCCTCGTACTTGAGTGCTGAGCTCTGAGCTGATGGCCCCATCCTTCAGCTCAGTCCTCACACGTACACACACACACAGAACAATCTGCACAGTGCTGTGCAGCTAGAGCAGTCTATGGCACTGGGCAGAGGGAGCCTGGACACAGCTTTGATATCAGAGGGTACGGTTCCCTCAGACAAAGACGATGATGAAGTAGATGCACACCAGCGTGCCAGGGAAGGACGGCCCCCACAAGCCATTATACCATTAAATTATCAAACCCCAGTCCTCTCCAGGGAGAAGAGCAGAGACAATGTGAGGAGAAGCAGAACAGGAATGTTTAGACATTGTGCTGAGGAACATGGGTTACTGAGAGTTATTGGTGATAGGTGGACGGTTGGACTGGATGGTCTTGGAGGTCTCTTCCACCCTTGGTGATTCTAGGATTCTATGATCCTAACCCAAAACCCTGAACCCTAACTGTCAAGGTTTTATAATTACCTGTGCAACCCGGTCTAAGGAGCCTGTTTTGGCAGGGGGTTGGACCGGGTGATCTCTGGAGGTCCCTTCTAATTTCTGTGATTTTTGGATTTTTGTTATCAGTATTCCACACAATAACATCGTGTAAGGCCCTGGGAGTTAAAGAGTAAATGCTCTAATTCTGTGCACTTCTGAATTTTTCCAGGTATCTGGCTCTGAGAAGAACAACTTCCATGCCCCAGAGGACTTGGTGTTCCAGCTTTCCACCCAGAGGGAAAGATCAAACTGCACTCAAGTCCCGCAGTCCTCTTTTTGCTGCTTGTCTCAGCTGTGGGAGCTCCCTCACCGCTTCGCCTTCAGCATCAGAATAAGGCCTTCAGCTTTGGACACTCTCGTTTTGTTTGATTTGTTAGCTTTGATACCGATTATGTTGTGTTATTTTGTATTTTGATATCATATTTATTAAATTAGTTTTCCTCCTCAGATTCTTGCTGCTGTTTGGTTTTAGGCCCATCTCCCTGTCCTTTCCCTTTTTCCCCCCTCCTCTTTCCTGGGCCATGGGTCTGTGGGTCCCTTGTCCCATTAGGCATGGAACCAAGCCCACCCCATATAGCATTTGCCACCATCCATGAGTCAGTATAAAGGTACAGCACTGGCCACCTCTCCCGTTCAGCCACATCTAAGGCCAGCTGGACAGCCTTTACCTCTGCAAATTGGCTTGACTCTCCTTCTCCTTCGGTGGCCTCTGCAACTCGTCGTGTGGGGCTCCACACAGCAGCCTTCCATCTGCGATGCTTCCCAACAATACGACACGATCCATCAGTGAAGAGGGCATACGTCTTTTCATTCTCTGGTAGTTCGTTATATGGTGGGGCCTCTTTAGCACGTGGTATCTCCTCTGATGGGGATGTTCCAAATTTCTTGCCTTCAGGTCAGTCCATGGTCACCTCCAGGATTCCTGGATGGCTGAGGTTCCCCAACCGAGCTCGCTGTGTAAGCAGTGCAATCCACTTACTCCAGGTGGCATCAGCAGCATGATGGGTGGAGGGAACCTTTCCTTTGAACATCCAATTCAGCACTGGCAGTCGAGGTGCCAGGAGGAGCTGTGTCACAGTGCCAAATACTTCAGAAGCAGCCTGAACCCCCTCTTATGCTGCCAAAATCTCCTTCTCAGTTGGAGTGTAGCGCTCTTCAGACCCGCTGTACGCCCGACTCCAGAACCCAAGGGGTCGGCCTCGGGGCTCTCCTGAGGCTCCAAGTGAAATCTTCCTCTCCAGCAGCAGTGTAGAGATGCTCTTTACATTGTGTCCCATCCGCACTGACCCCATGGTGTCACGGTGTTGTCCGTGACAGTGACCCAAGGGAAACCGAGAAGGGAGAGGGGAGAGAAAAAGAAACTGCGTCAGTGGCCGTGCGGCCGCCCGAGCAGAGCCGCGCTCCGGGAGGGGGAGGGGGAAACTGCGGGAAGAGATGGGTCTACAAGAAAACAACGGCACGATCTGAGAAGGAATGGTAACTTTACTAAATCTAATAAAATTGAACAATTGAGAGAGAGATAAAAATTTCCACACCAAAAGCTGTGAGCTTACTTTAAGAAGGAAACTGCAGGGGAAGTACACGTGCTGAACCTCCATGGCAGCCCAGAGGAACGCGCCCAGACAGAGCGGCGCCGCCTGGCATCCGGTGCGGAGCTCCGCCCCTCCCCTCTGCTGCTCCCACAGCATTAACTCCTTAACTGCTGCATGATGCTCTGATGTGGAATACCGGCATCAAAACCACAAAACCATAACATTCCACCCCTTATTCCACATCATCACATCATGCTTAACACACATCTATACATAACCAAACAGTAATAACATAAGTTACATAGAAACATGTATATATATACATACAAACACACGTAATTACAGACTGCATTCCCCCAGCATCAAATTCCCTTGTGGGACACACTGGACGTCCCCATTTTTATCCATTACCCACCAGGTGCACCCAGGTCCCTGCGCAAAAACGGTTCCACGGAGGGGTTTGCCCTTTCCAGAGGCTGGAAGGACCCACACCGCTTTTCCCAACATGCTCCTCACATGTACCACAGGGACCTTATCTCCCTCTATGGTCTGTAGGGAGCCGGACTGTGTAGGACCCTCTCGGTTGACTGATCCCCTAGTGTTGACCAGCCAGGTGGCTTCTGCCAGATGCTTCTCCCAGTGCTTGAATGTCCCACCACCCATTGCTCTCAACGTGGTTTTTAACAACCCGTTGTAGCGCTCGATCTTACCAGCAGCTGGTGCATGGTAGGGGATATGGTAGATCCATTCAATGCCGTGTTCTTTGGCCCAGATATCCACAAGAGAATTTTTGAAATGAGTCCCATTATCGGACTCAATTCTCTCTGGAGTGCCATGTCTCCATAGGACTTGTCTCTCGAGCCCTAAGATGGTGTTTCGGGCGGTAGCATGGGGTACTGCGTATGTCTCAAGCCACCCAGTGGTCGCCTCCACCATGGTGAGCATGTAACGCTTACCATCACGAGTTCGTGGCAAGGTGATATAATCAACCTGCCACGCCTCCCCATATTTATACTTTTCCCATCGCCCTTCCTGCCAGAGGGGTTTCATCCTCTTGGCCTGTTTAATTATGGCACATGTGTCACAGTCATGGATAACCTGTGCAACGGCATCCATAGTTAAGTCCACCCCTCGGTCTCTAGCCCACTTATAGGTCGCATCCCTTCCTTGATGGTCTGACGTCTCATGGGCCCACCGAGCTAAAAATAGCTCTCCTTTGTTCTGCCAGTCCAAATCGATCTGAGACACCTCAATTTTGGCAGCTCGATCTACCTGATGGTTATTTCTCTGCTCTTCAGTAGCTCGATTCTTGGGCACATGAGCATCTACATGGCGCACCTTTACACCCAACCTTTTTGTTCGGGCAGCAATGTCTTTCCACAGTTCAGCAGCCCAAATAGGTTTACCCTTCCGTTGCCAGTTGTCCTGTTCCCACTGCTGCAACCATGCAGTGGGAACAACCAACCAGGCCAGTCCATGATCACCTCCAGGATTCCTGGACGGTTGAGGTTCCCCATCCGAGCTCGCTGTGTAATCAGTGCAATCCACTTAAACCAGGTGGCATCGGTAGCATGATGGGTGGGGGGAACCTTTCCTTTGAACATCCAATTCAGCACTGGCAGTTGAGGTGCCAGGAGGAGCTGTGTCTCAGTACCAATTACTTCAGAGGCAGCCCGAACCCCCTCGTATGCTGCCAAAATCTCCTTTTCAGTTGGAGTGTAGCACTCCTCTGAACCCCTGTACGCTCTGCTCCAAAATCCAAGGGGTCGGCCTCGGGTCTCCCCAGAGGCTCTTTGCCACAGACTCCAAGTGGGACCGTTCTCTCCAGCAGCAGTGTAGAGGATGTTTTTCACATCCTGTCCCAACCGTACTGGCCCCAGGGCCACAGCACGGGCTATCTCCTGCTTAATTTGCTCAAAGGCCTGCTGCTGTTCAGGATCCCATGCAAAATTATTCTTTTTTCGAGTCACTTGATAGAGGGGGCTTACTATGAGGCTGTAGTTTGGGATGTGCATCCTCCAAAAACCTACTACACCCAGAAAAGACTGTGTCTCTTTCTTGCTAGTGGGTGGTGACATACTGGTGATTTTGTCAATCACATCTCCTGGAATGTGACGATGTCCATCTTGCCATTTTACTCCCAGGAACTGAATTTCTTGGGCAGGTCCCTTCACTTTGTTCCGTTTAATAGCAAAACCAGCACCCAGAAGAATTTGGATTATTCGCTCTCCTTTTTTAAAAACGTCCTCTGCTGTATCACCCCACACAACAATGTCATCGATGTACTGGAGGTGCTCAGGTGCCCCACCCTGTTCCAGTGTGGTTTGAATCAGCCCATGGCGAATGGTTGGGCTGTGTTTCCACCCCTGGGGCAAATGGTGTCAGGTGTACTGAACGCCCCTCCAGGTAAAAGCAAACTGTGGTCTGCACTCTGTGGCCAAAGGAATAGAAAAGAATGCATTGGCAATGTCAGTGGTGGCATACCACTTGGCTGCTTTTGACTCCAGTTCATACTGCAGCTCCAACATGTCTGGCACAGCAGCACTCAGTGGGGGTGTGACTTCATTCAGGCCACGGTAATCTACCGTCAGCCTCCATTCTCCACTGGCTTTACGCACCGGCCATATGGGGCTGTTAAAAGGTGAGTGAGTTTTGCTGATCACTCCCTGGCTCTCTAGCTGACGGATCAAGTTATGAATGGGGAGCAAGGAATCCCTGTTGGTGCGGTACTGCTGTCTGTGCACCGTTTTTGTAGCGATAGGTACCTGCTGCTCTTTCACTTTCAGTACCCCCACAACAGACGGATCTTCTGACAGGCCAGGTAAAACAGACAGCTGCTGAATGTTGTCTGCATCTACAGCAGCTATTCCAAAAGCCCATCGGTACCCCTTGGGATCCTTGAAATGTCCCCTTCTGAGATAGTCAATACCGAGTATGCATGGAGCCCCCTGTCCAGTCACTATGGGATGCTTCTGCCAGGTTTTACCGGTGAGGCTTATTTCTGCCTCCAACACAGACAGTTCCTGAGAACCCCCAGTCACTCCAGAAATATGAATCAATTCTGTCTCTTTATAACTCGAGGGCATCAGAGTGCACTGTGCACCAGTGTCCACCAGTGCCTTATATCTTTGTGGCTCTAATGTGCCAGGCCATCTAATCCACACAGTCCAATACACCCTATTATCCCTTTCCCTCCCCTGGCTGAGGGCAGGGCCCCTCTATTGGTTACCTGCAGTGACGGGAGCAATTTCATTGGTGGCTGATCTCTGCTGTAGTTCTCTCACCCGTGCTCGCAGTGCAGGAGTGGGTTTTTTATGCCACTTCCTCATGTCCTCTCCGTTTTCTCGTAAGAAGCTCCACATGGCCACACGTGACATGATGTTACTGCCGTCATTTGCTCGTGCAGAGGGGCGGTTGCCTTTGGTGGCCGAGACTTTCAACAGTTTGATCAATTGCTTCATCAGATTCTTTGCGTCATGCTCGTCTTCATCAGGTGTTTCCAATACTGACACAGGTTCATCCCTATTCATCAGTAATGACAGTTCCTCCAGTATAGTTTTCTGTGTCTCCTTAATCTCACCTACTTCTTCTGCTACTATAGCTGCAATGGAAGCACGTGATGGTGGAAACTGTTGTTCAAAGTTTTGGAGTGTAATAGTCAATTCATCAACTGGGAGTCTTCTGTCTTGACCCTCGAATCTATGGAACATTGCTACCAGTGTACTTGCGTACCTCTCTGGTGCTGTTTTCGAGAGCTTGCGATATACATCAGGTGTGCACCGTACTCTATCAGGATCACGGTCCTGGTGTGGATTGTTAGGGACGAAATTGGGATCATACAGCATCTCTACTACAGCTGTTTCTCTCAAAAATTGGATGCCTTTCTCCACGGTGTTCCATCTTTCCACCTTAGGCTCCAGATCATCTTTGTAAGGGTATCTATCCTTTACAGCCACTAGTACTCGTTCCCAGAGGGTAGCGACTCCATTCAGACATCTGCCAATTCCTCTGTCGATAGCTGGGTCTCGGGCAATGCTTCCCAGTTGGCGGGCTTCGCTGCCATCTAGGGACACGCTGCTGGCACCGTTGTCCCAACACCGCAGCAACCAGGTGACAGTAGATTCACCCGAGCGCCGTACAAACTCCTTTCTTGAACCTTGTATTTCAGTCATCTTTAGGGGCCGACGAGTAGTGGTAACAGTGACTCCATCATCATCACTGTCTTCTCCATGTCTCTCACTTTTCTTAGTGGCCTTTTTAGGTGGTGGTGGTGGTGGTGCTGAGGAGGGCCCCTCGCCTGGATCTTCCTTTTTTTTCTCTGCTTCTTCTTCTTTCCGTTCTAGGCGCGAGGACGGCCGTGTCCATTTCTGGCCTTCCACAGGGGCAACCGACACTGATACCGGTGCTTCCTGTGATTGGTCAGGTCTAACTTGGAGGTCTTCATTTTTGCTTTGGACCTTGGTTTGGAAACCATTTCTCTCCAGAATATCAATTATAGCTCGATAAGCACAAGCCAGACCCCAAACGATACATTCCTTCTCAGACCGTCCTGAGTCACATGACTCCTTACCTAAACACTCACTGAATTTCTCAGGATTCCACAGGTGCTCAAGATCAAAATTGCGTAACACCGGGGGTCCCCATGCTTCTAATTTCTTTCCTAATTTTTTTCCACCTTCCCTGCCATTCAACACTCTCTGGTTTTGAGGAAAGCTTCCTCCACATGATGTAAATTACTGTTGCCAAGAGTGCATTCAGAAAAACAGATAACACAGTTGCCAGGCTGACATCCTGAATATAAGTAAAGACCTGAAAAGAGTAACTGGAAACCATTCCAAATGCCGCATAATCTGTCACGTTAGCCAGGGAGTTTATGCAGGAGGCATGTAACCCCCTCAGCACACTAAAGTAGCTGTATACATACATTACTCCGGTGCTGAGCACGAAGAGCTTAAAAAAACGCCAGCATGCTATAAGGTACATGAAAAACCTTAGTCCACTTAGCACCAGATTTACAATTGAGTACAAATACTTCATTGCCCGCATCCTCCACCAATAATTGTCACGGTGTTGTCCGTGACAGTGACCCAAGGGAAACCGAGAAGGGAGAGGGGAGAGAAAAAGAAACTGCGTCAGTGGCCGCGCGGCCGCCCGAGCAGAGCCGTTCTCCGGGAGGGGGAGGGGGAAACAGCGGGAAGAGATGGGTCTACAAGAAAACAACGGCACGATCTGAGAAGGAACGGTAACTTTACTAAATCTAATAAAATTGAACAAATGAGAGAGAGATAAAAATTTCCACACCAAAAGCTGTGAGCTTACGTTAAGGAGGACCTGCAGGGGAAGCACACGTGCTGAACCTCCACGGCAGTCCAGAACAACGCGCCCAGACCCAGCGCCGCCTGGCATCCGGTGCGGAGCTCCGCCCCTCCCCTCTGCTGCTCCCCCAGCATTAACTCCTTAACTGCTGCATGATGCTCTGATGTGGAATACCAGCATCAAAACCACCAAACCACAACAAGATGTTTTGGGATAGGGTAGGGTTAGGGTTAGGTTAGGGGTTAGGATTAGTGTTAGGATTATTGTTAGGGTTAGTGTTTACAGATTCCAGATGTTTTACAGATTTAGTTTTAAAGTAAGTTTTATGTTATTGTATAGGGTTGGGTGTACAATTGGATTTAGTGTTAAGGTTAGGGTAAGTGTTAGGGTTGAAGAATTAGTCTTACAGCGTTAGGGAAGGATTTAGGTAATTTTAGTGGCTTCGGTGCAGATTGGCTTTAGTAATATTTTTATGTTTAGAATTTGGATTTGTGTTGGGGTAAGATTTTGGCTTAGGGTTAGGGTTAGGGTAAGGATTAGGGTTGGGGTTAGCGTTAGGGTTAGGGTTAAGGTATAGGGTTAGGGTCAGTGTTGGGTTAGGGTTAGGTTTTGATTTAGCGTTAGGGCTAGTGTTGTTTGGATTAGGGTTTGGTTTAGGCTTAGCATTAGTGTTTGGGTCTGGGTTAGGGTCAGGGTTAGGGTTTTGGTTAGTGTAAGGTTTAGTGTTAGTGTTAAATTCAGGGTTAATGTTAGGGTTAGGTTCAGGGTTAGGTGTAGTGTTAGGGTTTGGTATAGGGTTAGGGTAGGAATAGGGGTAGGTTTAGGGTTAGGGTATAGGTGAGTGTTAAGTTTAGGGTGTGGGTTAGGTTTATGTTTAGGGATTAGGTGTTTTTGGTGTTGGGTTTGGGG
This sequence comes from Cyrtonyx montezumae, assembly GCF_038088225.1. Taxonomy (NCBI): domain Eukaryota; kingdom Metazoa; phylum Chordata; class Aves; order Galliformes; family Odontophoridae; genus Cyrtonyx; species Cyrtonyx montezumae. Next base: position 234,748 of record NW_027071959.1, read on the forward strand.
TTGGGGTTGCAGTTGGAGTTTGGTTAGGTTTATGGTAGTGTTTGGGTTTGGGTTACTTTTTGAATTAGGATCAGGGTATGGGTTTGGTTTAGGGTTAGGTTTAGGGTTATGGGTTAGCGCTTGGGTTGGGTTTAGGGTAAGTGTAAGGCTTAGGGTTTAGGGTTAGGGTGCAGACCACTGTGGGGTTAGCGTAAGTGTTAAGGTTAAGGTATGGGATTAGGGTTAGTCAAAGCTTTAGTGTTAGAGTGAGGGTTAGGGTTTGGGTTTGGGATTAGGGTTGTTCGGATTAGGGTTAGGGTTAGAGATAGGGTTAGTATAAGGTTAGGGTTAGGGTTATGGCTTGAGTTAGTGTTAGTCTTAGGCTTAGGGTTAGGTTTCGGTTTACGGTTAGGGTTAGGATTAGGGTTGGGTTTGGGGTTGGGATTTGGGTTCGGGTTTTGTTTAGGGATGGGGTTAGGGTTAGTGTTAGTGTTAGCGTTAGGTTTTAGATGTTATTGTTTGGGTTGGGGTTGTTATTGGTGTTAGGGATAGGGTTGGGACTGGTGTTTGGGGTTGGGATTGGAGTTGGGATAGTTGTTGGCGTTGGGTTAGGGTTAGGGTTAGGGTTAGGATTAGGGTTAGGGTAAGGATTAGGTTTGGCGTTAGCTTTAGGGTTAGGGTTTGGGTTAGGAAGAAAGTTTTGATTTTGGGTTAGTGTTAATGTTTGGATTAGGGTTTGGTTTAGGTCTAGCATTATTGTTTAGGTCTGGGTTAGGGTCAGGGTTAGGGTTTGGGTTAGTGTTAGGTTCAGGGTTAATGTTAGGGTTAGGGTCAGGGTTAGCATTAGATTTGGGCTTAGGTTTAGGTTAATTTTTAGGGTAGTTTTTTGTTATAGGGTTAGTGCTAGGTTTTGAGAATAGAGGTAGTGTTAAATTTCTTGTTTAGTGTACGGTAAGTTTGAGCGTTAGTGTGAAAGAGGGGTTAAGACCTCTATTTGTTCTGTGATTGGTTAAGGTTCAAAAAAAGGAATTGTTTTTTGGACACGTTTAGTGCTTGTATTTGTCATAGGGAGAGACTTTGATTTTAGTTAATTTTTAGTCCTAGAGTAAGGGATAGGGGTATGATCTGCTATAGTGCTCAGTTTAGAGTTTTGGTTTCTTGTAGTGTTTGGGTTAGGGTGTTAGTGTTATGGTTAAAGTTACGGTTACGTTTATGGTAAGGGTTAGGGTTTGGGATAGATTTTATGTTAGGGTTAGGATTTGATTTAATATTTGCGTAAGTGACAGAGTTTGTTGCATTTTATGAATAGATTTTGGATTGGGATTAGTTGGAATGTTATTGTTATTGTTAAAAACAATTTTGGGTGTGGGCAAATACTGAGCTTCAAATCGGCATATTATAGAACATGACATTTTGTTCCACTTGAGATTAAGCTCCGCATAAGTGTTGTTCATTAAACACACAATTAATCTGTGACTGTACTCATTTCTCTTGTTTTAAAAATGTCACACGATCAGTCAAAGAAAAATGCTATCTGGAATGTAAAAGATCCTGACAACGAATTTAAAACATATTTCAACTTTAGTCTACATTACAAAGAAGTACTGACAAATTTTAAAACTTTCAAAATTAAATAAAAATGAAAAATAATATTCCGCAACGTTTATAGATGTTTTTAGAGTGGTATACAATCTTGTCTAATTTCTTTAGCTATGCATGTCAGAATCGGCTACAGTGCACGGCAGCAGGCTGATTCGCGTCTTTCTTCAGCAGCTCAAGCAGCAGAAACCGCGGTTGAAGCGTTTGGAGCGGAATCCGCGGTTAAGAGCGAGTCGAGTGTGACGTTCGTTGCCGATTCGGCTCAGTTTCGTACGGGCTCACCATCGATGCTCGGGTGATTAATATTATAAGGGAAATATTCGATCCGATGAGACAGACACGAGAATCTGCGAGATGGGACAGATTTGCTCACAATTCGCTTATACATTGCTGAGCTCTCGCGCATACAATATTAGAAAAAAATAAGTAATGACGGAAATAATAAGTATATTGATAAAATGATAAGTTATGAATGAAAAATAAACAGGGAGAGACGATGTTTTAGGGAGAAAAGAAATACATATAAAAAAGGTTAGAAAAGAAGTATGAAAACATGGACGGAAAGGAACGTCTGATGTACACAAACACTGAACACGGTAGCAGAGCAGAAAGGGAACAGAATCTTTCCCCCACACTAACATCGGGGTCCTCCCAAACTCTATCGACAATGCCAGGAACGGATTCTGTTATTAGGGTAATCACTGTTAAGTTGGAGTCAGACCGCAGCAGGCTGCGTTTTAACGCCGCTCTTCAGTGCACGGCAGCAGGCTGATTCGCGTCTTTCTTCAGCGGCTCAAACACCAGAAACAGCGGTTAATGCGTTTCAATCGGAATTCGGGGCTAAGAGTGATTCGAGTGTGACGTTCGTTGCCGACTCGGCTCAGTTTCGTACGGGCTCATCTGAGATGCTCCTTTGATGAAGTTTGTTGGATCATATTCGTTCCGGTTCGACAGACACCAGAATCTGCGAGAGGAGCCAGCTTCACTCAAACTTCGCATCTACATTGCTAAGAAATAAAGCATACAGTTTCGGGAAAGGAATCAGTAATTTTTGTGTGATTGAAAAATAAACGGGGAAAGATGAGGATACGAATGGTGAAAGAAAAAGACAACAGTAAATTTCAGAAAAAAGTTAAGAAAAAGTGGACGGAAAGGATCGTCTGATATCAGCAGACATATATTGCAGACGGTAGCAAAGCAGAAAGGGAACAGAATCGTTCTCCCACACTAACATCGGGGTCCTAACCAACTCTATGGACTATGCCAGGAACGGATTCTGTTATTAGGGTAATCACTGTTAAGTTGGAGTCAGACCGCAGCAGGCTGCGTTTTAACGCCGCTCTTCAGTGCTCGGCAGCAGGCTGATTCGCGTCTTTCTTCAGCGGCTCAAACAGCAGAAACCGCGGTTGATGCGTTTCAAGCGGAATTCGAGGCTAAGAGCGATGCGAGTGTGACGTTTGTTGCCGACTCGGCTCAATTTCGTACGGGCTCATCTGAGATGCTCCTTTGATGAAGTTTGTGGAAAAATATTCGTTCCGGTTCGACAGACACCAGAATCTGCTAGAGGAGCCATCTTCACTCAAACTTCGCCTCTACATTGCTAAGATAAGAGCATATGATTATCGGGAAGGAATCAGTAATTTTCGTTGATTGAAAAATAAGCGGGGAAAGACGATGGTTATTCGAATGGTGAAAGAAAAAGACATTAGTAAATTTCAGAAAAAAGTTACGAAAACGAGGACGGAAAGGATCGTCTGATACCAGCAGACATATATTGCAGACGGTAGCAAAGCAGAAAGGGAACAGAATCTTTCCACCACACTAACATCGGGGTCCTAACCAACTCTATCGACAATGCCAGGACCGAATTCTGTTATTAGGGTAATCACTGTTAAGTTGGAGTCAGACCGCAGCAGGCTGCGTTTTAACGCCGCTCGGCAGCAGGTTGATTCGCGTCTTTCTTCAGCGGCTCAAGCAGCAGAAACCGCGGTTGATGCGTTTCAAGCGGAATCCGAGGCTAAGAGCGATTCGAGTGTGACGTTCGTTGCCGACTCGGCTCAGTTTCGTACGGGCTCATCTGAGATGCTCCTTTGATGAAGTTTGTTGGATTATATTCGTTCCGGTTCGACAGACACCAGAATCTGCGAGAAAAGCCAGCCTCACTCAAACTTCGCCTCTACATTGCTAAGAAAATAAGAGCATATAATTATCGGGAAGGAATCAGTAATTTTCGTGTGATTGAATAATAAACGGGGAAAGATGAGGATTCGAATGGTGAAAGAAAAAGACATTAGTAAATTTCAGAAAAAAGTTATGAAAACGAGGACGGAAAGGATCGTCTGATATCAGCAGACATATATTGCAGACGGTAGCAAAGCAGAAAGGGAACAGAATCGTTCCCCCACACTAACATCGGGGTCCTAACCAACTCTATGGACTATGCCAGGATCGGATTCTGTTATTAGGGTAATCACTGTTAAGTTGGAGTCAGACCGCAGCAGGCTGCGTTTTAAAGCCGCTCTTCATTGCTCGGCAGCAGGCTGATTCGCGTCTTTCTTCAGCGGCTCAAGCAGCAGAAACCGCGGTTGATGCGTTTCAAGCGGAATCCGAGGCTAAGAGCGATTCGAGTGTGACGTTCGTTGCCGACTCGGCTCAGTTTCGTACGGGCTCATCTGAGATGCTCCTTTGATGAAGTTTGTTGGATTATATTTGATCCGCTTCGACAGAAATCAGAATCTGCGAGAGGAGCCATCTTCACTCAAACTTCGCCTCTACATTGCTAAGAAAATAAGAGAATATAATTATCGGGAAGGAATCAGTAATTTTCGTTGATTGAATAATAAACGGGGAAAGACGATGGTTATTCGAATGGTGAAAGAAAAGGACATCACTAAATTTCAGAAAAAAGTTATGAAAACGAGGACGGAAAGGATCGTCTGATATCAGCAGACATATATTGCAGACGGTAGCAAAGCAGAAAGGGAACAGAATCGTTCCCCCACACTAACATCGGGGTCCTAACCAACTCTATCGACAATGCCAGGAACGGATTCTGTTATTAGGGTAATCACTGTTAAGTTGGAGTCAGACCGCAGCAGGCTGCGTTTTAAAGCCGCTCTTCATTGCTCGGCAGCAGGCTGATTCGCGTCTTTCTTCAGCGGCTCAAACAGCAGAAACCGCGGTTGATGCGTTTCAAGCGGAATCCGAGGCTAAGAGCGATGCGAGTGTGACGTTCGTTGCCGACTCGGCTCAGTTTCGTACGGGCTCATCTGAGATGCTCCTTTGTTGAAGTTTGTTGGATAATATTTGATCCGCTTAGACAGAAATGAGAATCTGCGAGAGGAGCCAGCTTCACTCAAATTTCGCATCTACATTGCTAAGAAAATAAGAGCATACAATTATCGGGAAGGAATCAGTAATTTTCGTTGATTGAAAAATAAACGGGGAGAGACTATGATTCAGTTGTGAAAGAAAATGACATCAAGAAATTTCAGTGAAAAAGTATGAATACGTGGACGGTAAGGGTCGTCTGATGCAGACATACACTGCAGACGGTGGACTATGCCTGGGCAAGGTGAAGCCAGAAGAAACTCTGGTGGAGATCCGTAACGGTCTTGACGTGCAAATCTGTCGTCCGACCCGGGTATAGGGGTGAAAGACTAATCGTACCATCTAGTAACTTGTTCCCTCCGAAATTTCCCTCAGGATAGCTGGTGTTCTCTGTGCAAGGGCAGTTTTACCCTGTAAAGAGAATGATTAGAGGGTTCGAAACGATCTCAATCTATTCTCAAACTTTAAATGGGTAAGACGCTGTTCTCGTTGGCGTGGAGCCGGGCCGTGGAAAGGGAGCGCTCAGTGGGCCACTTTTGGTAAGCAGAACTGGAGCTGAGGGATATATTTTAAAATAAAATATTTTTTTTAATATATATATTTATATTTTTATATATTAAGCGCCTATCACCTGATTGATAAACATTCTTTGGAACCATTCTGATGGCAGGGGAAAGAACAGAGTCAGTCTGTCTGTCCCTCAGCATTTCTATTATCAACCAATTGAAAAAAACAAAAAACAATATAAATAAAAAGCCACAAGACTATGCTGCCAGCCCGGCACACTGACCTTCAATACTGCTACTTCGTCAGGGCTGGAGGGAGACTTATTGTGAATGGCAACAGTTTGCACTGTGACACAACTACGTCCAGGATCCTATGTTCACCTTTCGTAGCAGAAAGGGAACAGAATCTTTCTCCCTCACTAACTTCAGTGTCCTCCCCAACTCTATCGACAACGCCAGGAGCGGAGTCTGTCATACAGGTAATCACTGATATGTTGGAATCAGACTGCAGCACGCTGCGGCTTAAAGCCGCTCTTCAGCGAACGGCGGCACGCTGATTCGCGTCTTTCTTCAGCGGCTCAAGCAGCAGAAACCGCGGTTGATGCGTTTCAAGCGGAATCCGCGGTTAAGAGCGATTCGAGTGTGACGTTCGTTGCCGATTCGGCTGTTTCGTACGTACTCATCTTCGATGCTCCGGTGATGAAGTTTTTTGGGGAAATATTCGATCCACTCTTGCATACAGCAGAATCTGCGAGAAAAGCCAGCTTCACTCACAATTCACCTTTTCTAACCTCAGAAGAGCATACAGTTTTGGGGAAGAAATCAGTAATGTCCATGTGTATGAAAAGGAAAAATTGAGTGAAGTTGTGTTTCTGAGGAATCTAGAAGGTCATCAAGAAATGTTAAAGAAAAACTGTGAAAATGTGTACTGAAATGAAGGTCTGATGCTATCATTCTTTGCAAATGCTTGCTGAGATGGCAGAGAACAGAAAATTCCCCCTCACTAATGTTAGGCGGGAAGCCCATCTTTTCTAAAAACACCATGAACGGAGTCTCTTATAAGAGTAAACTGCGGAATGAACGGAGATGAACGGAGATGAACGGAGATGAACGGAGATGAACGGAGATGAACGGAGATGCCCGTCTCTTAACCTCCGTTATACTTTTGGAATTAGACCTCATCTGGCAGTGGAGTTAAGCCGCTTTACAGCGCAAGGCAGCCGGCTGATTAAGCTTTCTGCCTTTTAACTGTAGAAGACACAAATTTTTTCAAACTTATTCCACGGTTATGAGCGATTACAGCCAGACTTTCGCCCTCCATTCAGACCTGGTTATTTGAAAAGATTTGAAAGAGTTAAATAACCAGTATAATAATTTCTAGAAAGTTCTAGGGTCAGGGTTAGGGTTATAGTTCAGGGTTATAGATTAGGGTTAGGGTGAAGGTTAGTGTTAGGGTTAGTATTAAGTTTAAGGTTAGTGTTAGGGTTAGGTTTAGTGTTAAGGTTAATATTAGGTTTGGGGTTAGGTTTTAGGGTTGGGGTTGTGTTTGTTGTTGCGTTTGTGGTTGGTGTTGGAGTTTGTGTTAGGGTTAGGGATAGGGCTTGTGGTTCTGTTTGGTTTTGGAGTAAGGGGTAGTGGTAGGAGTAGGGTTAGTTTCGGTTTAGTGTTAGGATTAGGGTTCCAGTTAGGGTTAAAGTAACATTTTAGGGTTAGATTATTGTTAGGGTTAGGGTTAGTTGTAGGGGTTAGGGGATAGGTTTGGGGTTGTTTATAAAGGGTATGGTTATGTTATAGGTTAGGGTTAGGATTAGGGTTAGGGTGAGGGTTAAATTTTGGGTTTGGTTTGGGTTTGGGATAGGGTTAGGGTTAGGTTTAGGGTTAAGGTTACGGTTTCTGTTAGCGTTAAGTTTAGGTTTAGGGTTAGTGTTAGGTTTGTAGTTTTAGATTTACTGTATTTGTTAGGGTTAGGGCTTGAGTTAGGGTTAGGGTTAGTGTCAGATATATAACTCCCAAGGACAGTTCTTCACAAAGAAATAGTATAGAGGATGGTCTATTTTGAGTTTTCCTATATAGATAGTATACAAATAATACAAAAGAGAAGATGGCTCACCTTCAGGATTGTGATACTTGTGAAGAACAATACACACCAATCGTTACCAGCAGTAAAAGATTTATTGAGCAAGCAATAAAAGTGCGAAACAGCGCTGTGGGAGTCTCTGCTCCACCAGAAGTGCGCAACGGGGCCCTCCCGATCCCACTTTTTATTGTCTTTTATCTCTGCATTCGCATATTCATATATTCATATCTTTCCCTTCCTGGGCTGCACTGGCTGTTATGTGGGGTCGTTCTCTGCCACCTGGTGATTGAGATGTACAGGGCCGTAGGCCTCTTCAACTTCGATCATGTGCACTTAAGAGGAGATTTCCACTTATTTTTCTTTTTTCAGTTTCTTAGAAGGTCACTGCTATCTGTTGTTCATTGTCCAGTTGTTAGAACTAAGTGCTGTGGCTCCAATTTGCACAAATTCCAAAGTTCTTAGACAAAACATTTATACACCTATTTTGAGACTTCAACAAACGACATAGTTTTCAGAGAGCAAAACACCGAAAAACACTGACACTTCTGTCTCGAGTCGGTTTGATTAACAAATACAGGACTCATTTTTATCACAATCCCCCCTTTTCTCTCATTTTGTTCATCAGACCATATCACTGCATTTTGATGTAAAATATGTACTTTTCCTTTCAATTGTTCCAGCAGTTTTACATTGCTGCAATTATCTTATTCAGTATTGTTGGCGTACTCATTTTCCAGAATGAATATCTTCAAGTTCTTTCTTAGCCCCCCTTTTTCTCCTCCTTTTTTTTTTTTTAATATATATATGTATATATATTTTTTTTTCCATAGCCAATCTGAATTAAGTGAGAACGTTCTGAATCCAGTGAGCAGTTACAGTCTGAATACAGTGAGCATTTTCAGTATGGCTTCGTGTGGCCTTCCAGATTAGGAGACAAAGGTCAAGGTGATTTCACCTCGGAGGTCATTCTCATAGCCCCACCGCTGTACGCCTCTGCCTCCCTCGCCTACTCTTTTGCTTAGAGCAGCGGGGTGTATGATCTTCTCGGCAGCAGTCGTATTCTTCAGGGGATCCTCCTTTTTCCTTGCCTTATAAGTCTCCCCATTTTCTATCTATAATTCCTTTTTAAATTTTAGCCTCTTGATTGCTCACACAACTATCTCCCAATTATCTTAAAAGGTATTCATAGGAAGAGTGAGTTCACCAATATTCATCATATACAATGCACAATACATATACAATAGACATATAAAGCATGCGATGAAATGACTGAGTTATCTTTTAAAGGAAAAACAACAGTTTTACATTTTTCTTAGAGTGATTTTTAGATCATCCAAAGTCTTGGACACCTTCCACTGGGGTTCTGTGGCATGGATTGATCCTTTCACTCGGCTCGTATGGGTCCATCCATGCTCAGCTGTCCGGATCGCTGTTTCTGTTGTTAATAAAACAAGAAAAGGTTCCGCCCATCTAGGAGTTAGAGATGACTCTTTCCATGTTTTAACTAAAACCTTATTTCCTGGACTGATTTGGTGTATTGCCATATCTAGTGGTGTCTGTTGTACCACTGGTCCTTTCTTTCTCTTGTATAGTAAAGCTTTTAGCCTCTTTTTTTTAAATTTTTTCAGGGACTATCAGCTTGTATTTCCTTTAGGATCAATAAGGCTGCTAAATTATTTCTCCTAATTTGAGCCAACATGTACTACTGCAATTTTCTCTGGTTCTTTTATTGCCCTTAGTTTGTCTTATTAACAACTCGTGAATTAACCCTTTCCCGTGTGAGTTTACTGATCCTCTTTCCTCCCATATTTTCCAAAGGTATGGACTACCCCATACGCATATATGCAATCTGTATAGATGGTTCCAATTTTCCTTTTAACGTCTGTAGGGCTCTAAGGACTGCATATAATTCACAGCTCTGCGCTGACCACAAAATCCTTAGTTCAGTGAAGGCCTTTTATCCCTCATTTCTCTGATGTTTTTTCCTTTTCTCTTTGTGTGACATGTCTGGCCCAACAGATAAGCCAGCAGCGGATGTCACTTTCATTGCCATGCAGGAGCATTGTCTTTGTGGTGGTCAGCTTCTCCAAGCCGTACCCCCAAGGAAAAGACTATTTGCACCTATTTCTGCTTATCTTTACAACCATAAGCAGAGACAATGGCACCATAACACCCATCCAGATAACCGGCAGTTATCAGTCAGAGTCTTGTCACCAGAAAAGGCCTTTCGAAGCAAACTTTGAGACAAAGGAAAACAGTTTCTGTCTTTTACACTTACTACTATAATTCTCGATCCACTGCCGACAATATCCTAGCAACCCTAAGATCTGCCTCACCTGCCTCTTACTTCTTGGGGCCTTTAAAAATAAAATCCCATTTACTCGTTCTGGATCTAATTTCTTATTCCCCTTGCTTAACCAGTGTCCCAGATATCTCACTTCCTTTTCTGTAAATTGTAACTTTGCCTTTGAAACTTTCAACCCTTTTGAATCTAAGAAATTTAATAGTTTAATGCTCTCCTGTCTACCCGCCTCCTCATCTGTTCCAGCTAATAGTAAGTCATCTACGTATTTTGCTAAGGTCACCTGTGGGTTTGATTCGTAAGTTTTTAACACCTGCTCAAGGGCTTGCCCAAACAAGTTAGGGGCTTCTGTGAATCCGTGTGGAAGTACTGTCCATCTAAGTTGTTGTTTTCTATGGGTGTTTGGATCTTCCCACTCAAAGGCGAAGTAATCTCTACATTCTACCTTCAGAGGGCAGGTCCAAAAAGCATCTTTTAAATCAATCATACTATACCATTTAAATTCTGGTTTTAATTGACTAAGCAGGGTATAGGGGTTTGCCACTACTGGGAAATGGGTTATTGTTCTCTTGTTAATTTCTCTTAAATCATGGACCAATCTGTATGTGCCATCAGGTTTCTTTACAGGGAGTATAGGAGTATTATAGGAAGATATACAGGGTTCTAATAGCCCTTTGGATATTAATCTCTCAATTTCAGGTTGTAGCCCTAATTTACCTTCCTGTGAAATGGGGTATTGTTTTATCCTATCCGGGATCTCTTGTTCCTTTATAGTCACTTCAGACGGTTCTATGTCTAATTTCCCTACTGATTCTGGAGTATACCAAACTTCTGGGTTAATTCTAGCCTCATCTTCTATCGTTAGAGTACATAGATTAACAATTAATCTTTTACTTCCAAATTTATTCTTAACTCCACAATTAAATCTCTCCCTAGCAAATTATATTCTGCTTCAGGTACCAATAAAAAGACCCAATTCCATAGGTGCTAGGTAATTCTATTTCTACCTGCTTTATATCAGGTACCATAAAAGGTTCCCTTTTGCTCTGATTACTAGTAGCTTTTCCGAGGATACAGAACATCCTCGAGGTAAATATTGAACAGTTGATCTTTCTGCACCAGGGTCTACCAAAAATTCCACTTCCTGACTCTGAGGACCCAATTTCAATTTCGTCACGGGCTCTTTTCTTTCCCGGGTCCCCAGCACATAAAACCCCTTACCCCCTCAGTCCTTCTTAAACATTCTCTCATTCTGAATTCTCTTTCTACAGTCTTTCTTCACGTGTCCCTTTTTCTGACAGTAGAAGCATTCTACTGTCCTTATATCTCTGGGTCTCATCTGGTTAGGTTAAAGCGCGTTCTCTGACCGAGGAATATTCCCTCTTTTACCACGGCTATCAGAATTTTTTTGCTTGCTTCTTCTGAGTCTCCTCCTCTCTCCGTACGTATACTTTCTGAGCCTCTCTTAGTAATTCATCTAATCCTCTCTCCTGCCAATCTCCCAATTTCTCTAGTTTCCTTTGAATATTCAGGATCTAGCTACAAACTGCGTTTTCAGGAGAGCTTGCCCCAGGGGGGTAGCAGGATCTAATCCTGAATATAACTAACTTTTTGCATAGTCTCTCTAACCACTCAGTAGGAGTTTCATCTTTTTTTTTACTTGCTAGAAGCCTTATCAACATTCTGTCACCGAAGGACAGATTCTCTATTCTCTTGAATAATAATAACTCGCAAATCTGCCATGTGAGTGATGTTCCTGGTTCTGATTATCCCAATTGGGCCGCTGTAAAGGCCACTTTATATCTGCTCCTGGACCAGCCTGGTGTTGCTGATCCCAAATTTGCATACCTGCCTTCCTGATCATATCCCTCTTCTGCTGTAAATAGTACGCCCAAAATTGCCTTTATTTCATCTCAGGTATAAAGAGTGGGACCTAAAAATTGATCTAGCCTCTTGGAGACCCCTAAAGGATCCTTTATCAAATTCCCCATTTCCTTTTACAGGTATTTCTCTTAAAGGGAGAAGGTTTCTTCCTTGACCCCTCTCCTGCCTAGTTTGCCTTCTAGTGATCCTTTTCCTAGGGAGGTCTAGGGGTTCAGGTTCGTCTCCTGAGTCAGATTCAGCTTGCTCCAGAGGAGTTGCTGGATTCTGTTCAGGGGGAGCACAAGGGGGGGGTGGGAGATAGTGTATCATTCACATAAGTATTTAGAGCCTGGTAGATTCGATCCTCAAAGGACCCAAATACTGGTCAGAATAGCTGATCTGCCCCTATCTGCTTTCCTCCTCATATCCCTATACAATAATATACCATTTTACCTTACTCTTTCCTCGTCTAGAGGGAGAATCACCCCAGTGTTTTAACATAAACCTAGGGGACTTTCTAGTGGTATGCCTGGTAGCTTCACCTGCAAGCCACCCATGGGTTCAGAGGGCTTACTCTGCCTCTGTTCCATCTTCTGAAGCACACACACACACACACACACACACACACACACACACACACACACACACTTGCGCCCCTCAGTCGTGACCCACACCTTTGCGGGCAATGGGAACTGCACTACTAGGGGGTCCACACTCGCTTCACCCCTACAGGACGTCTCAGTCAGGCATGCTCTGGGATACCAACCCCAACTGAACGGCTTCACGCAAATACTTACTCAATCCTGAGTCTTCCTTCGGGACTTTGTGAACAAAAATTATGGGGTACTGCAGTTTCTTTCATTTGCTTACCGAATTTAGATTTCGGAGCTATAGGTCTCTGCACAGGAATTACCAAGCCCAGGGGCCATCCAAAGACGGGGCGCCCCCCCTGGAGTGGGAATTCCACAGCAGAGTCGCCTGGATCCGAGTCACGGCACCAAATTGTTATAGGTGTGAAGAAAAATACACACCAATCGTTACCAACAGGAAAAGATTTATTGAGCAAGCAAGAAATGAGCAAAACAGCGCTGGGCGGCTGGGAGTCTCCACTCCACCAGAGGTGCGCAACGGGGGCCTCCTGATCCCACTTTTTATTGTCTTTTATCTCTGCATTCATGTTTATCTTTCCCTTCCTGGGCTGCACTGGCTGTTATGTGGGGTCGTTCTCTGCCACCTGGTGGTTGAGATGAAAAGGGCCGTAGGCCTCTTCAACTTCAATCATGTGCACTTAAGAGGAGATTTTCACTTATTTTTCTTTTTTAAGTTTCTTAGAAGGTCACTGCTATCTGTTGTTCATTGTCCAGTTGTTAGAACTAAGCGCTGTGGCTCCAATTTGCACAAATTCCAAAGTTCTTAGACAAAACATTTATACACCTATTTTGAGACTTCTACAAACGACATAGTTTTCAGAAAGCAAAACACTGAAAAACACTGACACTTCTGTCTCAAGTCGTTTTGATTAACAAATACAGCACTCACTTTTATCACAGGGATGATAAGGCTCGCAGGCGACTCCACATGGGAGGGATCTGCAAGAAGAGATCCTTTCCTGGTGGAGGTCAGCACTTAAATGGGGTTTGGGAGAGATGGAGCCAGGCTCCCCCCCTTCCAGTCACACAGGTATATCACCTCCACTTGTGCCCCCATGGCTGACTCGGTGCTCACCTCAGGTGACCAGTGTTTCAGGCCGTGATTGAGCAGTTCCCATACAGTTAGGGTAGGGTAAGAGTTATTGTTATTGTAAGGCTTAGGGTTATGTTTAGGGTTAGGTTTGGGTTTGGGTTACTGTTAGGGTTATGTTAGGGTTAAGGTTAGGGTTAGGGTAGGGTTAGGGTTAGGTTTGTGGTTAGGGTTCGTATTAGGATTAGTGTTAGGTTTAAAGATATAGTTCTACAGTAAGATTTAGGGTAAGTTTTGGTTATTGGATAGGGTTAGGTGTAAGATTGGATTTAGGGTAAGGGTTAGGGTAAGTGTTAGTGTTACGGTAAGGGCAAGGGTTAGGGCAAGGGATGCGGTTAAAGATTTAGTCTTACATTAAGTGCTAAAGTAGGATTTAGGTAACTTCAGCAGGTTAGGTGAAAATTGGCTTTATTAATAGGGTTATGTTTAGATTTTGGATTAGTGTTAGGGTAAAGTTTTGGCTTAGGGTTTGGGTAAGGATTATGGTTGGGGTTAGCGTTAGGGTTAGGGTTAAGGTATAGGTCTAGGGTTAGGCTAAGATTTAGGGTTAGGTTTAATGTTAAGTTTAAATATTTAGTTTTACAGTAAGTATTAGGGTATGTTTTAGGTTATTGGATAGAGTTAGGTGTATGATTGGATTTAGGGTTTGGTTTAGGGTTTGTGTTAGCTTTAGAATTAGTGTTAGGCTAGAGTAAGGGTTCAGGTTAAAGATTTAGTCTTATAGTAAGTGTTATGGAAGGATTTAGTTAATTTCAGCTGGTTTGGTGAAGACTGGCTTTGATAATAGTGTTATGTTTAGATTTTGTATTAGGGTAAGTTTTTGGCTTAATGTTAGGGTTTGGGTACAGATTAGGATTGGGTTTAGTGTTAGGGTTAGGGTGAAGGTATAGGGTTAGGGTTAGGGTGAAGGTATAGGGTTAGGGTTAGGCTAAGATTTAGGGTTAGGTTTAAAGATAAGTATAAATATTTAGTTTTACAGTAAGTATTAGGGAATGTTTTAGGTTATTGGATAGGGTTAGGTGTATGATTGGATTTAGGGTTTGGTTTAGGGTTTGTGTTAGATTTAGGATTAGTGTTAGGGTTAGAGTAAGTGTTAGGGTTAAAGTCTTACAGTAAGTGTTAGGGAAGGATTTAGGTTATTTCATAGGGTTAGGTGAAGATTGGCTATGGTAATAAGGTTATGTTTAGATTTTGGAATAGTCTTAGGTTAAGGTTTTGGCTTAGGTTTAAGGTTTGGTTTAGGGTTGCGGTTAGGATTAGGGTTACGGTTAGTGTTAAGGTTTATTTTAGGGTTAGGGTAGTGTTAGGATTAGGTTTAGGTTTAGAGTCACGGTTGGGGTTGGGTTTTATGTTAGGTTTAGAGCTTGAGTTAGGCTTAGGGCTTGAGCTAGGGTTAGAATTAGGGTGAAGATTAAGTTTTGGGTTCGGTTTGGTTTTGGGATAGGGTTAGGTTTAGGGTTTGGTTTACTGTTAGGGTTAGGGTAGTGTTAAGGTTAGGGTTACGTTTAGGGTTAAGGTTAGGGTTAGTGTTATCTTTAGCGTTAAGGTTAGTTTAGGGTTAGGGTTAAGGTTAGGTTTAGAGTTAGGGTAAGGTTTAGTGTTAGGTTTCTAGATTAAGATTTATAGCAATTGTTAGGTTTAGGTTAGGGATTGAGTTATGGTTAGGGTTAGCGTGGGGTAAATAACTCCCAAGGATGGTACTTCACAAAGAAATAGTATCGATGATGGTATATTTTGAGTTGTTCTATATAGATAGTATACAGATAATAGAAAAGAGAAGATGGCTCACCATCAGGATGATGAGGCTCGCAGGGGACTCCAGGTGGGAGGGATCTCTGAGAAGAGATGTTTTGGCTTAGGGTAGGGTTAGGGTTAGGTTAGGGGTTAGAATTAGTGTTAGGATTCTTGTTAGGGTTAGTGTTAGTTTTACAGATTTAGTTTTAAAGTAAGTTTTATGTTATTGTATAGGGTTGGGTGTACAATTGGATTTAGTGTTAAGGTTAGGGTAAGTGTTAGTGTTAGGGTTAAAGAATTAGTCTTACAGTAAGTGTTAGGGAAGGATTTAGGTAATTTTAGTGGCTTCGGTGAAGATTGGCTTTAGTAATATTTTTATGTTTAGAATTTGGATTTGTGTTGGGGTAAGATTTTGTCTTAGGGTTAGGGTAATTATTAGGGTTTGGGTTAGCGTTAGGGTTAGGGTTAAGGTATACGGATAGGGTTAGTGTTGGGTTAGGGTTAGGGTTAGTGTTGTTTGGATTAGGGTTTGGTTTAGGGTTAGCATTAGTGTTTGGGTCTGCGTTAGGGTCAGGGTTAGTGTTTGGGTTAGTGCTACATTTAGGGTTAGTGTTTGGTTCAGGGTTAATGTTAGGGTTAGGTTTAGGGTTAGTGTTCATGTTAGGGTAAGGTTAGTTTTAGGGTTAAAGTTAGGGTTTGTATAATGTTAGGGTAAGGGTTATGGCTTGGGTTAGTGTTAGGCTTAGGCTTAGGGTTAGGTTTAGGTTTATGGTTAGGGTTAGGATAAGGGTTGGGTTTGGGATTTGGGTTGGGTTTGGGTTGGGTCTGGGGTTGGGGTTAGGTTTAGGGCTAGGGTTATGGTTTGGGTTAGGGTTAGGTTTTAGGTTTAGGGTTCGGGTTTGTCACGGTGTTATCCGTGACAGTGACCCAAGGGGAAACAGAGAAGGGAGAGAGGAGAGAAAAAAGAAACTGCGTCAGTGGCCACGCGGCTGCCCGAGCAGAGCCACGGTCCGGGGGGGAGGGGGGAAAACAGCGGGAAGAGATGAGTCTACAAAAACAACGGCACAATCTGAGAAGGAACGGTAACTTCACTAAATCTAATAAAATTGAACAATTGAGAGAGAGAGATAAAATTTCCAAACCAAAAGCTGTGAGCTTACGTTAAGGAGGAAACTGCATGGGAAGCACACGTTCTGAACCTCCATGGGCGCCCAGAGGAATGCGCCCAGGCAGAGCGCCGCCTGGCATCCGGTGCGGAGCTCCGCCCCTCTGCTGCTCCCACAGCAGTAACTCCTTAACTGCTTCATTATGCTCTGATGTGGAATATCGGCATCAAAACCACAAAACCACAACAGTTCCCCAGGAGGTGAGCAGAGCTGGTGCTCTGGTGAGCGTGCTGCACACTGAGACCGAGCTCTGGGCCTTCTTGGTAGAGATCACCCTGTGACAGCCCATCAGAAGCAGCGCTGCGGCGTGTGCGTGAGCTGGGCACAGCTGAGGCTGAGCAGGCCCAACAGGTGAGCTGGGCTTGGTGCTGGGTGGTCGCCACGAGATGTGTCAGAAGAAAAGCTGGGCTGGGGAGGAGCTGCAGCTCCAGCAGCACCCTTCTGTATGGCTGTTTCCAGGGGAAACGGGTTCTTGTTGAGATCCCATCCCACATTTTCACTAAGGATGATGAAACTTAACATTACTCCCCTGGGGAAAATTGCTGCCGGGGCCCTGCCTTCATGTCAGATGTTAAAAAGGAAGGAGAGCGCTGACTTCCTAAAGTGCAACTTAGTGATGCATGGGTGTGCATATCCAGGAGATATTGAACAAAACCTCTCTGAGGTTATGGCAGGAAGCCAGGTGCCCAGCTGGGACACGGACTGTCCGAGGACACGTCAAGCACTATGTGCTTTGGGCCGTGGCTGCCACCAGGGAGTGTCACGGCTGTGAGCTGTGCACGAGGGTGGGCACGCTATGTCCGCCCTCATCCCGGCTAGCAGTGAGAGCAGGGGGAGGCTGATGAGTGCTGACCATGCGGCACAGCCACTGTGCTGTGTGTCAGCCAGGAGGGAGAAGGAGTGCTGCTGAGCCTGGGTAAGCCAGAGCTGGAGGTCTCTCAGATTCCCAAAGTGCTGCAGTGAGAGGACAGAGCGAGATTTCTTCACGACAGCAACACCAGCTGTGTGCAGAGCTGCCGAGGAGATGGAGAGGAATACTTGCTGACGGAAGCTATGGCAGTCAGAAACAAACTGGATCTAGTGCCGGGCAGCTCTCGCAGCCAGCTGATTTGCAGACATTGCCCTCCTCCAGAGGCTAAATTACATGACAGAAGAAAGCTGGGAAAATGCTCGTTCCTCATGATTTTTCACTTGTGGATACTTTCTTCAGGGTTCCCCGTTTGAAAGGAGATCTCAGGGAGCAAGGTAGTCAAGGAGTGAAGCCAGCTCTACCCAAGAGCGAGGGAAGTTCCTGTGAAGAGAACCCTCAGAGCCTGAGCTTCCACGGAGACTTCAGTGGTCATGGCTCAGCAAGGAGACTGCTTCTGCTCTACAAGTGGAAAGGTATGGCTGGGTTTCTTTTGCTTGGGTTTTCTTCCTTATTTCTAAGGGGAAGGGGTGGAGCAGAAACCCTAGAACCCTAAGGGTGGAGCATGCACATGGGTATCTCTATGGCACATGGGTGTCCCTACGGCACATAGGTGTCCCAATGGCACAGTAACCAGTTGGATTGTGCACTCGCTGCACACAGCCTGGGCTAATAGCACGGACATGTCTCAGCCTGTATTTTCCCTTAGTGATAAGTAGTGTCCCAGCAATCTCATATCCTATCTCTGGCACTATCTGCAACCTCTCTGCAAACCTTGGCTGCCCGTTCACCAACATTTCCTTTCTCTCTCCAGAAGCATCACAGCGCAGTTCCATGTGTTTGGGAACAGCAGAGACACAACTGCACCTTTCAACGCACAGTGAGATGCGATGGAGGTGGACTGTACTTACCACCACACAGGAGTGAGTTTCTTCTTGCGCACTGCACATGAAGTGTGCAATAATGAATTCTGAGTATTACTTCAGAGCAGGTGCAATGCTGTAGGGCATGTCAAGTAACTATTGTGGAAACACTTAGATGCCAACAGCAGCAGTTGGTGGCATCAGTGAGACAGAAATCTGTGTATAAATGTGGTGCTTAGAGTTGAGTGAATCCTTTGTAGAGTACAAGAATACGTTCCTCTACTTGTGCACCCGAGAGCATTTTGTTTACTGATGCACCTTTGCTCTGCAGAGTGTAGAGCAGTCAGGTAAACCGGGCTTCCTTTGCTGCCACCTGAGCAGGAATGAGACTCGTAGTGTCTAAACACTAAACCTAACACTAACCAAAACCCTAACCCTGACCCTAACCCAGACCCAAACACTAATGCTAAGCCTAAACCAAACCCTAATCCAAACAACACTAGCCCTAACGCTAAATCAAACCCTAACCCTAACCCAACACTGACCCTAACCCTATACCTTAACCCTAACCCTAACGCTAACCCCAACCCTAATCCTTACCCTAACCCTAACCCTAAGCCAAAATCTTACCCCAACACAAATCCAAATTCTAAACATAAAAATATTACTAAAGCCAATCTGCACCGAAGCCACTAAAATTACCTAAATCCTTCCCTAACACTGTAAGACTAATTCTTCAACCCTAACACTTACCCTAACCTTAACACTAAATCCAATTGTACACCCAACCCTATACAATAACATAAAACTTACTTTAAAACTAAATCTGTAAAACATCTGGAATCTGTAAACACTAACCCTAACAATAATCCTAACACTAATCCTAACCCCTAACCTAACCCTAACCCTACCCTATCCCAAAACATCTTGTTGTGGTTTGGTGGTTTTGATGCCGGTATTCCACATCAGAGCATCATGCAGCAGTGAAGGAGTTAATGCTGGGGGAGCAGCAGAGGGGAGGGGCGGAGCTCCGCACCGGATGCCAGGCGGCGCTGGGTCTGGGCGCGTTGCTCTGGGCTGCCGTGGAGGTTCAGCACGTGTGCTTCCCCTGCAGGTCCTCCTTAACGTAAGCTCACAGCTTTTGGGTTGGAAATTTTTATCTCTCTCTCAATTGTTCAATTTTATTAGATTTAGAAAAGTTACCGTGCCTTCTCAGATCGTGCCGTTGTTTTCTTGTAGACCCATCTCTTCCCGACGTTTCCCCCTCCAGGAGAACGGCTCTGCTCGGGCGGCCGCGCGGCCACTGACGCAGTTTCTTTTTCTCTCCCCTCTCCCTTCTCGGTTTCCCTTTGGTCACTGTCACGGACAACACCGTGACAATTATTGGTGGAGGATGCGGGCAATGAAGTATTTGTACTCAATTGTAAATCTGGTGCAGAGTGGACTAAGGTTTTTCATGTACCTTATAGCATGCTGGCGTTTTTTTAAGCTCTTCGTGCTCAGCACCGGAGTAATGTATGTATACAGCTACTTTAGTGTGCTGAGGGGGTTACATACCTCCTGCATAAACTCCCTGGCTAACGTGACAGATTATGCGGCATTTGGAATGGTTTCCAGTTACTCTTTTCAGGTCTTTACTTATATTCAGGATGTCAGCCTGGCAACTGTGTTATCTGTTTTTCTGAATGCACTCTTGGCAACAGTAATTTACATCATGTGGAGGAAGCTTTCCTCAAAACCAGAGAGTGTTGAATGGCAGGGAAGGTGGAAAAAAATTAGGAAAGAAATTAGAAGCGTGGGGACCCCCGGTGTTACGCAATTTTGATCTTGAGCACCTGTGGAATCCTGAGAAATTCAGTGAGTGTTTAGGTAAGGAGTCATGTGACTCAGGACGGTCTGAGAAGGAATGTATTGTTTGGGGTCTGGCTTGTGCTTATCGAGCTATAATTGATATTCTGGAGAGAAATGGTTTCCAAACCAAGGTCCAAAGCAAAAATGAAGACCTCCAAGTTAGACCTGACCAATCACAGGAAGCACCGGTATCAGTGTCGGTTGCCCCTGTGGAAGGCCAGAAATGGACACGGCCGTCCTCGCGCCTAGAACGGAAAGAAGAAGAAGCAGAGAAAAAAAAGGAAGATCCAGGCGAGGGGCCCTCCTCAGCACCACCACCACCACCACCTAAAAAGGCCACTAAGAAAAGTGAGAGACATGGAGAAGACAGTGATGATGATGGAGTCACTGTTACCACTACTCGTCGGCCCCTAAAGATGACTGAAATGCAAGGTTCAAGAAAGGAGTTTGTACGACGCTCGGGTGAATCTACTGTCACCTGGTTGCTGCGGTGTTGGGACAGCGGTGCCAGCAGCGTGTCCCTAGATGGCAGCGAAGCCCGCCAACTGGCAAGCATTGCCCGAGACCCAGCTATCGACAGAGGAATTGGCAGATGTCTGAATGGAGTCGCTACCCTCTGGGAACGAGTACTAGTGGCTGTAAAGGATAGATACCCTTACAAAGATGATCTGGAGCCTAAGGTGGAAAGATGGAACACCGTGGAGAAAGGCATCCAATTTTTGAGAGAAACAGCCGTAGTAGAGATGCTGTATGATCCCAATTTCGTCCCTAACAATCCACACCAGGACCGTGATCCTGATAGAGTAAGGTGCACACCTGATGTATATCGCAAGCTCTCAAAAACAGCACCAGAGAGGTACGCAAGTACACTGGTAGCAATGTTCCATAGATTCGAGGGTCAAGACAGAAGACTCCCAGTTTATGAATTGACTATTACACTCCAAAACTTTGAACAACAGTTTCCACCATCACGTGCTTCCATTGCAGCTATAGTAGCAGAAGAAGTAGGTGAGATTAAGGAGACACAGAAAACTATACTGGAGGAACTGTCATTACTGATGAATAGGGATGAACCTGTGTCAGTATTGGAAACACCTGATGAAGACGAGCATGACACAAAGAATCTGATGAAGCAATTTATCAAACTGTTGAAAGTCTCAGCCACCAAAGGCAACCGCCCCTCTGCACGAGCAAATGACGGCAGTAACATCATGTCACGTGTGGCCATGTGGAGCTTCTTACGAGAAAACGGAGAGGACATGAGGAAGTGGCATAAAAAACCCACTCCTGCACTGCGAGCACGGGTGAGAGAACTACAGCAGAGATCAGCCACCAATGAAATTGCTCCAGTCACTGCAGGTAACCAATAGAGGGGGCCTGCCCTCAGACAGGGGAGGGAAAGGGATAATAGAGTGTATTGGACTGTGTGGATTAGATGGCCTGGCACATTAGAGCCACAAAGATATAAGGCACTGGTGGACACTGGTGCACAGTGCACTCTGATGCCCTCGAGTTATAAAGGGACAGAATTGATTCATATTTCTGGAGTGACTGGGGGTTCTCAGGAACTGTCTGTGTTGGAGGCAGAAATAAGCCTCACCGGTAAAACCTGGCAGAAGCATCCCATAGTGACTGGACAGAGGGCTCCATGCATACTCGGTATTGACTATCTCAGAAGGGGACATTTCAAGGATCCCAAGAGGTACCGATGGGCTTTTGGAATAGCTGCTGTAGATGCAGACAACATTCAGCAGCTGTCTGTTTTACCTGGCCTGTCAGAAGATCCGTCTGTTGTGGGGGTACTGAAAGTGAAAGAGCAGCAGGTACCTATCGCTACAAAAACAGTGCACAGACGGCAGTACCGCACCAACAGGGATTCCTTGCTCCCCATTCATAACTTGATCCGTCAGCTAGAGAGCCAGGGAGTGATCAGCAAGACTCACTCACCTTTTAACAGCCCCATATGGCCGGTGCGTAAAGCCAGTGGAGAATGGAGGCTGACGGTAGATTACCGTGGCCTGAATGAAGTCACACCCCCACTGAGTGCTGCTGTGCCAGATATGTTGGAGCTGCAGTATGAACCGGAGTCAAAAGCAGCCAAGTGGTATGCCACTATTGACATTGCCAATGCATTCTTTTCTATTCCTTTGGCCACAGAGTGCAGACCACAGTTTGCTTTCACCTGGAGGGGCATTCAGTACACCTGGAACCGTTTGCCCCAGGGGTGGAAACACAGCCCAACCATCTGCCATGGGCTGATTCAAACCACACTGGAACAGGGTGGGGCACCTGAGCACCTCCAGTATATTGATGACATTGTTGTGTGGGGTGATACAGCAGAGGAAGTTTTTAAAAAAGGAGAGCGAATAATCCAAATTCTTCTGGGTGCTGGTTTTGCTATTAAACGGAACAAAGTGAAGGGACCTGCCCAAGAAATTCAATTCCTAGGAGTAAAATGGCAAGATGGACGTCGTCACATTCCAGGAGATGTGATTGACAAAATCACCAGTATGTCACCACCCACTAGCAAGAAAGAGACACAGTCTTTTCTGGGTGTAGTAGGTTTTTGGAGGATGCACATCCCAAACTACAGCCTCATAGTAAGCCCCCTCTATCAAGTGACTCGGAAAAAGAATAATTTTGCATGGGGTCCTGAACAGCAGAAGGCCTTTGAGCAAATTAAGCAGGAGATAGCCCATGCTGTGGCCCTGGGGCCAGTTCGGTTGGGACAGGATGTGAAAAACATCCTCTACACTGCTGCTGGAGAGAAAGGTCCCACTTGGAGTCTGTGGCAAAGAGCCTCTGGGGAGACCCGAGGCCGACCCCTTGGATTTTGGAGCAGAGCGTACAGGGGTTCAGAGGAGTGCTACACTCCAACTGAAAAGGAGATTTTGGCCGCATACGAGGGGGTTCGGGCTGCCTCTGAAGTAATTGGTACTGAGACACAGCTCCTCCTGGCACCTCGACTGCCAGTGCTGAATTGGATGTTCAAAGGAAATGTTCCCCCCACCAATCATGCTACCGATGCCACCTGGAGTAAGTGGATTGCACTGATTACACAGCGAGCTCGGATGGGGAACCTCAACCGTCCAGGAATCCTGGAGGTGATCATGGACTGGCCTGAAGGCAAGAAATTTGGAACATCTCCATCAGAGGAGATACCACGTGCTAAAGAGGCCCCACCATATAACGAACTACCAGAGAATGAAAAGACGTATGCCCTCTTCACTGATGGATCGTGTCGTATTGTTGGGAAGCATCGCAGATGGAAGGCTGCTGTGTGGAGCCCCACACGACGAGTTGCAGAGGCCACCGAAGGAGAAGGAGAGTCAAGCCAATTTGCGGAGGTAAAGGCTGTCCAGCTGGCCTTAGATGTGGCTGAACAGGAGAGGTGGCCCATGCTATATCTTTATACTGACTCTTGGATGGTGGCAAATGCTTTATGGGGGTGGTTGCAGCAGTGGGAACAGGACAACTGGCAACGGAAGGGTAAACCTATTTGGGCTGCTGAACTGTGGAAAGACATTGCTGCCCGAACAAAAAGGTTGGGTGTAAAGGTGCGCCATGTAGATGCTCATGTGCCCAAGAATCGAGCTACTGAAGAGCAGAGAAATAACCATCAGGTAGATCGAGCTGCCAGAATTGAGGTGTCTCAGATCGATTTGGACTGGCAGAACAAAGGAGAGCTATTTTTAGCTCGGTGGGCCCATGAGACCTCAGGCCATCAAGGAAGGGATGCGACCTATAAGTGGGCTAGAGACCAAGGGGTGGACTTAACTATGGATGCCGTTGCACAGGTTATCCATGACTGTGACACATGTGCCATAATTAAACAGGCCAAGAGGATGAAACCCCTCTGGCAGGAAGGGCGATGGGAAAAGTATAAATATGGGGAGGCGTGGCAGGTTGATTATATCACCTTGCCACGAACTCGCGATGGTAAGCGTTATGTGCTCACCATGGTGGAGACGACCACTGGGTGGCTTGAGACATACGCAGTACCCCATGCTACTGCCCGAAACACCATCTTAGGGCTCGAGAGACAAGTACTATGGCGACATGGCACTCCAGAGAGAATTGAGTCCGATAATGGGACTCATTTCAAAAATTCTCTTGTGGATATCTGGAGCAAAGAACACGGCATTGAATGGATCTACCATATCCCCTACCGTGCACCAGCTGCTGGTAAGATCGAGCGCTACAACGGGTTGTTAAAAACCACGTTGAGAGCAATGGGTGGTGGGACGTTCAAGCACTGGGAGAAGCATCTGGCAGAAGCCACCTGGCTGGTCAACACTAGGGGATCAGTCAACCGAGAGGGTCCTACACAGTCCAGCTCCCTACAGACCATAGAGGGAGATAAGGTCCCTGTGGTACATGTGAGGAGCATGTTGGGAAAAGCGGTGTGGGTCCTTCCAGCCTCTGGAAAGGGCAAACCCCTCCGTGGAACCGGTTTTGCGCAGGGACCTGGGTGCACCTGGTGGGTAATGGATAAAAATGGGGACGTCCAGTGTGTCCCACAAGGGAATTTGATGCTGGGGGAATGCAGTCTGTAATTACGTGTGTATGTATGTATATATATGTTTCTATGTAACTTATGTTATTACTGTTTGGTTATGTATAGATGTGTGTTAAGCATGATGTGATGATGTGGAATAAGGGGTGGAATGTTGTGGTTTTGTGGTTTTGATGCTGGTATTCCACATCAGAGCATCATGCAGCAGTTAAGGAGTTAATGCTGGGGGAGCAGCAGAGGGGAGGGGCGGAGCTCCGCACCGGATGCCAGGCGGCGCTGGGTCTGGGCGCGTTGCTCTGGGCTGCCGTGGAGGTTCAGCACGTGTGCTTCCCCTGCAGGTCCTCCTTAACGTAAGCTCACAGCTTTTGGGTTGGAAATTTTTATCTCTCTCTCAATTGTTCAATTTTATTAGATTTAGAAAAGTTACCGTTCCTTCTCAGATCGTGCCGTTGTTTTCTTGTAGACCCATCTCTTCCCGCCGTTTCCCCCTCCCCCTCCCGGAGCGCGGCTCTGCTCGGGCGGCCGCGCGTCCACTGACGCAGTTTCTTTTTCTCTCCCCTCTCCCTTCTCGGTTTCCCTTTGGTCAGTGTCACGGACAACACCGTGACAGCTCACCATCAGGATGATAAGGCTTGCAGGAGACTCCACGAGGGAGAGACCTATCCTAACCCTAACCCTAATACTAACACCAACCCCATGTCTAACTCTAACACCTAAACCCCAACCCAAACCCTAACACTAACACTAAACCTAAACCTAACCCTAACCATAACCTTAAAACAAAACAAAACCTAACCCTAACCCCAACCTCAACACTAACCCCAAAGCCCTAACCATAAACCTAACCATAACCCTACATTCTAACTCTAACCCTTAACATAACCCTAACACTAACCCAACACCAAACCCAAACCTAATCCCAAACCTAACCCCAAACCTATCCCCTAACCCCTACCCAAACCCTAACCCCAAATCTAACCCTAAAATGTTACTTTAAGCCTAACTCAAACCCTAATCCTAACCCTAAACCGAAACTAACCCTACTCCTACCACTACCCCTACTCCTAAACCAAACTCAACCACAAGCCCAAACCGTACCCTAATCCAAACTGCAAAACGAACCCCAAACGCAACAACAAACACAACCCCAACCCTAAAACCTAACCCCAAACCTAACATTAACCCTAACCTTAACACTAAACTTAAACTTAACCCTAACACTAAACCTAATCTATGACCCTAAACCTGAAGCCTAACCCTAACCCTAATCCTGACCCAAAACCAAACTCTAACCCAAATCCTAACCCTATCCCTAACACTAACCCCAACCCCAACCCAAACCCATACCTGTAACCCCTAACCCAAACCTTAACCCCAACCCTAACCCCAAACCTATCCCCTAACCCCTACAACTTACCCTAACCCTAAATCTGACACTAAAATATTACTTTAACCCTAGCTAATCTTAATCCTAATCTTAAACCTAACCCTGACCATACCCCTAAACCTAACCCTTATCCTAAACCCTCAAGGTAACCCTAAACCTAACCCTAACCCTAAACTTAATACTAAACCTAACACTAATCTTCACCCTAACCCTAATCTACAACCCTGAAATATAACCCTAACCCTGACCCTAACGCTAATCCTAGAACTTGCTAGAAATTTTTATACTGGTTATAAAATCTTTTCAAATAATCACGTCCAAATGGAGGGTGAAAGACTGGCTGTAATCGCTCATAACCGTGGAAGAAGCTTGAAAAAATTTATGTCTTCTACAGTTCCAAAGGTAAATGCTAATCAGCCAGATGCCTTACGCTGTAAAGCGGCTTATCTCCACTGCCAGATGAGGTCTGATTCCAACATTACACAGTTTAATCTTATAACAGACTCCTGGGCTGCACCCCTATGTTAGTGAGGGGGAATTTTCTGTTCTCTGCAGGCTCAGCAAGCATTCGCAAGGAATGATAGCATCAGACCTTCATTTCAGTACACATTTTAACAGTTTTAGTTTAACATTTCTTGATGACATTTTAGTTTCCTCAGAAACACAACTTATCTCAATATTTCCTTTTCATACACACGGACATTACTAATTACTTCCCCTAAATTGTATGCTCTTCTGAGGTTAGTAAAGGCGAATTGTGACTGAAGCTGGCTCCTCTCGCAGATTCTGGTGTCTGTCAAACCGGAACGAATGTTTTTCAACAAAACCTAAGCCAAACCCTAACCCTAATCCTAACCCTAACCCTAACCCAAACCCTATACATAACACTAACCCAATCCCAACAACTATCCCAACTCCAGCCCTATCACTTAACCCAAGCCAGAACCCTAACCCTAACCCTAACCCTAACCCAATCCCAACAACTATCCCAACTCCAACCCTAACACTTAACCCAAGCCAGAACCCTAACCCTAACCTTATACTAACCCTAACCCTAACACTAAACCTAACCCTAACCCTAAACCTAACACTAAACCTAACCCTAACCCTAAACCTAAGTCTAACCCTAACCCAATCCCAACAACTATCCCAACTCCAACCCTAACACTTAACCCAAGCCAGAACCCTAACCCAAACCTTGTACTAACCCTAACCCTAACCCTAACCCTAACACTAAACCTAACCCTAACCCTAAGCCTAACCCTAACCCAAGCCATAACCCTAGCCCTAAACCTAACCCCAACACCAATCCCAACCCAAACCCAACCCAAATCCCAACCCCAACCCCAAACCGTATCCTAACCCAAACTGTAAACCTAAACCTAACCCAAAGCCTAAGCCTAACCCTAACCCAAGCCATAACCCTATCCCTAACCTCATACTAACACTAACTCCATACCTAACCCTAACATTAAACCTAACCCTAATCCTAACCCTAACCCTAAAAACCCTAATACCAAGCCAAACCCCAACACTAACTCCAAACTTAACTCTAACCATAACCTGAACCCTAACCTTAACCTTACCCTAACCCCAACATTAACTCTAACCCTAAAACTAACCTTACCCTAACATGAACACTAACCCTAAACATAAATCTACACCTAACCTACACCTAACCCTACACCTAACCCTAACATTAACCCTGAACCTAACACTAACGCTGAAATTAACACAAACACAAA
The DNA here is from genome assembly GCF_038088225.1 of Cyrtonyx montezumae. Classification (NCBI taxonomy): domain Eukaryota; kingdom Metazoa; phylum Chordata; class Aves; order Galliformes; family Odontophoridae; genus Cyrtonyx; species Cyrtonyx montezumae. The sequence continues at coordinate 262,313 of NW_027071959.1, forward strand.
CCCTAACCTTGATTCTAACCCAGACCCAAACACTAATGCTAAACCTAAACCAAACCCTAATCCAAACAACACTAACCCTAACCCTAAATCCAACCCTAACCCTAACCCAACCCTAACCCTAACACTATACCTTAACCCTAACCCTAACGCTAACCCCAACCCTAATCCTTACCCTAACCCTAACCCTAAGCCAAAATCTTACCCCAACACAAATCCAGATTCTAAACATAAAAATATTGCTAAAGCCACTCTTCACCGAAGCTGCTGAAATTACCTAAATCCTTCCCTAACACTTACTGTAAGACTAATTCTTTAACCCTAACACTTACCCTAACCCTAACACTAACACGTACCCTAACCTTAACACTAAATCCAATTGTACACCCAACCCTATACAATAACATAAAACTTACTTTAAAACTAAATCTGTAAAACTAACACTAACCCTAACAATAATCCTAACACTAATCCTAACCCCTAACCTAACCCTAACCCTACCCTAACCCAAAACTTCTCTTCTCATAGATCCCTCCCACGTGGAGTCCCCTGCGAAGCTTATCATCCTGATGGTGAGCCATCTTCTCTTTTGTATTATTTGTATACTATCTATATAGAACAACTCAAAATATACCATCATCTGTACTATTTCTTTGTGAAGTACCATCCTTGGGAGTTATTTACCCCACACTAACCCTAACCATAACTCAATCCCAAACCTAAACCTAACAATTGCTATAAATCTTAATATAGAAACCTAATACTAAACCTCACCCTAACTCTAAACCTAACCTTAACTCTAACCCTAAACTAACCTTAACGCTAAAAATAACACTAACCCTAACCTTAACCCTAAACCTAACCCTAACCTTAACAATACCCTAACCCTAACCCTAACCCTAACCCTAACCCTAACCCTTACCCTAACCCTTACCCTTACCCTAACTCTAACCCTAACCCTAACCCTAACCCTAAACCTAACCCTAACCCTAACCCTAACCCTAACCCTAACCCTACCCTAACCCTAACCCTAACCCTAACCCTAACCCTAACCCTAACCCTAACCCTACCCTAACCCTAACCCTAACCCTACCGCTGTTGGTGAGTTACTGGGAAAGGGTTAAGGACTGGTTATTGACAGACGTTATCAAAATGGGGGTAGCCTCCAGCACGGAGCGTAGTATATTTGCTGCAATGTTAAAATCCCTTTTACCGACAAGAGGGATAAATGTTACTAAGAAACAAATAGATCGGTTTTTAGAATTTGTAGAAACTGTGTGCCCTTGGTTTCCTAGAGATGGCACTATCAATCTAGAAACATGGAATGAAGTTGGAGAGAAGATTCAGTGATATTATGCAGTTCACGGACCTGAAAGGGTCCCTATAGATACTTTTGCTCTATGGTCTTTAGTTAAAGAATGTCTGAGGGGAGACACAGCTGATGAGAAGTGGCACAGGGAAACGCATTACGTTAAGACCCTGTTAGTACGGTCAAAATCTCTCGATAATTTCCCTCCCATGCCCTCTGCCCCTCCACCTTCCCCTCCTAGATACGAGCAACGTTTGGTGTCCCCGCAAAAATCCCTCAAAAATAATATAATAAATGAACAATTAAGTCCAGAAGTTTGGGATGAATTAAATAATGAAGCAGCCCAATACCATCACAAAGAACTTGCTGTCTTCCCATCCATAAAAGAAGTTGGGGTTCAGGCGCAAGCAATAGAGCAGCCTGTTAATATTTTACCAGCTTTTTGAGAAGGCACTATGCCCTCCCCTTTAGGACCAGAGGATCTTATAATGCAAGATTCTCCTTTACGATTAGCTTTAAAAGAAGCCAGAAAGACTGGTGAAATAATGGAAGGATTTTCAGTACAGGCATATCCAGTGATACAACGACAAAATGAAGCGGGAGGATTTCTTGATGACTATGAGCCAATTCCTTTTAAACAATTGAAAGAATTGAAAGTTGCTAGCACGCAATACGGACCCACAGCCCCCTTTACTCTTGCAATTTTACAGACAATTACATCTCAAATGCTCCCGCCAGCAGACTGGAAATCCTTAGCTAAAGCAGTACTGAGTGGGGGAGAATACTTACTATGGACTTCTGATTATTCTGAGCGTTGTGATTCCTATGTACGCTCTCCGCAGTGTCAGCAATTAGGAATAACTTACAATCAGTTGGTAGGAACAGGTAATTTTGCAGGAGTATTTCAACAACTTAGTTATAACCTGCAAACCTATGATTTCATACGAGAAATTGGATTGGCTGCCTGAAAATAAATAAATAAATAAAATGATTTAAAAAAAAAAGCAAAAAAAATTACCAAAATCTGGAGTACGAAAAGAGGAACTGACCAAGATAAGGCAGGGTCCTGGTGAACCCTACCAGGATTTTGTAGCTAGGCTGTTACAAACTTCAGATAGATTGATAGAAGACTCAGACTCAGCTTTATAAAAACAGATAACGGTCCTGCCTATTCCAGTCAAGCTTTTACAAAATTCTGCCAACAACTGAACATTCAACACAATACGGGGATCCCATACAATCCTCAAGGTCAGGGTATCATTGAAAAATATAACCATCTGCTGAAAACGCAACTGAATAAAGTAAAGAAGGGGGAATGGGGAATAGGGATTAAAGATATCCCTTTCTCTTTAGTATCTCATGCATTATTTGATCTGAATTTTTTAACTTTTGATGACGATGGATTAACTGCTGCCGATAGGCACTGGAATCCATCACGAAAAGAGAAACCTTTGGTTTTCTGGAAAGATCCAGTAGATGGAAAAATGCGCGGTCCAGATCCAGTACTAATGTAGGGTCGAGGATATGTTTGTATATTTCCCACAGACGAGACATCTCCTCGCTGGATCCCAGAGCGCTGCGTACGCCATGCCCAAAACAAGAATAGGAAAACTATGATGGAAGGTGCAAAGATCGTCCCTGAATCGGAATGAGGAAAACATCCGACGTCGAAGAATTCAACTACTAGCCCTACTACTAAGCACCCTCTAGATTCTAAATGAGGATGTGCAGCTGATACATATTGGGCTTTTAACCCTAAGCCACCAGTTATTCATCCTGTTACATGGGATGAGGAAATAGACATTCCTATTTATAATAAACAAACAATGTTTATGGGACAGTATTCAGACACACATATTAGAACTTTCTCTGCTAAAAGCAACTCTTCTGGAAAACTTAATGGTCTACCTATATGTTTTCAAATTAATCAAACATCGCCCCTGTGTGAAAAAGTTGTTATGCGACATGACTGGGATGTAGAAACCCTGAAAGAATCTTTCCCGTCATTCGAATCTTTTAAACATAATTTGTATAGTATTATTATTATAGGGACACTAATCTTTGTGATCTTACTGATCTGCCCATGTGTCATAAAAAGAATCACCGAGCAAATATCACGGATTAGCATTAATTTGAAAAGGCTTCAGATGGAGCAACAAAAAAATATAGAACCCCTACCTACAGTTTCAAATTTAAAAAGAAAATGGTGGATTGAGGAAAGTATACAGACCTATCAAGAAAGGGTTGCATAAAGATTACAGATAACATCTCCTGAAAGGGAGAGGTATATGAAGTGATCTTGGGTAGGTCTATACAACTCTGAACATTCCGTGACAAAGAACAGGTGCAAAGTATAAAGAACTATCACATGAATACATGAACAAAACTGTTTGTTGATCAGTAACATAGCACAATGATTTTGTAACTAACAGATGTAATTAACTGAACAAAGGATTTGCTTCATTTAACTAGCATCTAATATGATATAAATAACATTGCTATTCAAATAAACTTTGCTACATGCCAGCAGAGCAGTAACCCGTCTGTTCTTCAGATGTCCGTGTGATCTGGTCTCCGTCATAACCCTAACCCTAACCCAAACTCTAACCCTAACCCTAACTTTAACCTTAACCCTAACCGTAACCGTAACCCCAACACTTATACAAAATCTTTACATAAAAATATTACTAAAGCCTATCGAAACCCAACCCCCTGAAACTATATTAATCCTTTCCTAACTCTTACTGTAAGACTAAATCTCTAACCCGAACCCTTGCCCTAACACTAACACTAACACTTACCCTAACCCTAACCCAAAATCTAATCTTACACCTAACCCTATCCAATAACCTAAAACTTTCCCTAAAACTTACTGTAAAACTAAATCTTTAAACCTATCACTAACCCTAACCCTTAACCTAAACCTAAACATAACACTAATTCTAACAATAAAAATAGCCCTAAACTTAACCATTCACTAACGGTATGGGAAGTGCTGAAACACGGCCTGAAACACTGATTTGTCACCTGAGCTGAGCACCGAGTCAGCCATGGAAGCATAGGTAGAGATAATATACCTGTGTGACTGGAAGGGGGGGAGCCTGGCTCCACCTCTCACAAAAACCATTTAAGGGCAGACCACCGCCAGAAAAGGATCTCTGCTCAAAGATTCCTCCCACGTGGAGTCCCCTGTGAGCCTTATCATCCTGAAGGTAAGCCATCTTCTCTTTTGTATTATTTGTATACTATCTATATAGATATATATACTATACCCTAACCCTAACAATTACTGTAAATCTAAATCTATAATTATAAACCTAACCCTAACTCTAAACCTAACCCTAACAGTAACCCCAACCTTAACTACATACCTAACCCTAAACATAACCCTAAGCCTTAGAATAACAATAACCCTAACCCTACCCTAACTGCATGGGAACTGCTCAATCACGGCCTGAAACACTGGTTGCCTGAGGTGAGCACCGAGTCAGCCACGGAAGAATAGGTAGAGATTATATACCTGTGTGACTGGAAGGGGGGGAGCCTGGCTCCATCTCTCCCAAACCCCATTTAAGTGCTGACCTCCACCAGGAAAGGATCTCTTCTTGCAGATCCCTCCCATGTGGAGTCCCCTGCGAGCCTTATCATCCCTGTGATAAAAGTGAGTGCTGTATTTGTTAATCAAAACGACTTGAGACAGAAGTGTCAGTGTTTTTCAGTGTTTTGCTTTCTGAAAACTATGTCGTTTGTAGAAGTCTCAAAATAGGTGTATAAATGTTTTGTCTAAGAACTTTGGAATTTGTGCAAATTGGAGCCACAGCGCTTAGTTCTAACAACTGGACAATGAACAACAGATAGCAGTGACCTTCTAAGAAACTGAAAAAAGAAAAATAAGTGAAAATCTCCTCTTAAGTGTGCGTGATCGAAGCTGAAGAAGCCTACGGCCCTTTTCATCTCAATCCATCACCAGGTTGGCAGAGAACGACCCCACATAACAGCCAGTGCAGCCCAGGAAGGGAAAGATAAACACAAATGCAGAGATAAGAAACAATAAAAAGTGGGTTCGGGAGGCCCCCGTTGCGCACCTCTGGTGGAGCAGAGACTCCTGGCCGCCCAGGGCTGTTTCGCTCGTTTATCGCTTGCTCAATAAATCTTTTACTGTTGGTAACGATTGGTGTGTATTGTTCTTCACACCTATAACAATCTTGAAGATGAGACATCTTCTTTTTTGTATTATTTGTATACTATCTATATAGAACAACTCAACATCCTCTATAATTCTTCTCTGTGAAGATCCATCCTTGGGAATATATACCCCACACTAAGCCTAACCCTAACTCAAGCACTAACCCTAACCCTAACAATTACTGTAAATTTAAAACTATTTACAAACACTAACCCGAAACCTAACCTTAACGCTAACAAAAACCCTAACCCTAACTCAAGCACGAACCCTAACCCTAACCGTAACCTGAAGACTTACCCTAACACTAAGGCTAACCCTAACCGTAATCCTAACCGAAAAAAAACTCTAACCCAAATCCTAACCCTAACCCTAACACTAAACATAACCCTATCCATAACACTAACACGAACCCCAACCCCAACCGCAACCCCATCCCAAACCCATACCTGTAACCCCTAATCCTAACCTTAACCCAAAACTTAACCTTTCCCCAAAAGCAACCGCAAGGACAAACCCTAAACCTAAAACGAACACTAATCCTACACAATAACGCTATAACCTAACCCTAACACTAACCCTTACCCTAATCCTAAACCTTGCTCTACCCCTACCCCAAAAGCAACCAAAAACCCTAACAATAATCCTATCCCTAAACCTATCCCTAAAGCCTACCCCTAACAAAAACCAGTCGCAAGCGCTAACACTAATCCTATTCCTAAACTTTAACCTACCCCTACCACTACCACAAAAGCAACCACAACCACTAACCCTAACCCTAAACCTAACCCTAACCCTAAACATACCCCTAAACCCAACCCTTATCCGAAAACCTCAATGTAACCCGAAACCTTATCCTAACCAAAACCCTAAACTTAATACTAACCCTAACACTAACCTTCACCCTATCCCTAATCTACAACCCTAACCCTGACCCTAACGCTAATCCTAGAACTTGCTAGAAATTTTTATACTGGTTATAATACCTTTCAAATCTTTTCAAATAATCAGGTCCGAATGGAGGGCGAAAATCTAGCTTTAATCGCTCATAACAGTGGAAAAAGCTTGAAAAAATTTGTGTCTTCTACAGTTCCGAATGCAGAATGCTAATCAGTCAGATGCCTTGCGCTGTAAAGCGACTTATCTCCACTGCCAGATGAGGTCTGATTCCAACATTACGCAGTTTACTTTTATAACAGACTCCATTCGTGGTGTTTTTAGAAAAGATGGGCTGTCCAACGAAGTTAGTGACAGGGAAGTTCCTATTCTTGACCGGCTCAGCAAGCATTTGCAAAGAATGATAACATCAGACTTTCATTTCAGTACACATTTTGACAGTTTTTAATTAATATTTCTTGATGGCCTTTTAGATTCCTCAGAAACACATCTTTAAGTTTTTCCTTTTCATACGCACGGACATTAATGATTCGAATATGACGTTCGCAGTCGATTCGGCTCAGTTTCGTACGGGCTCATATTCGATGCTCCTGTGATGAAGTTTATTTGGGAAGTATTCCGCCCGGTTGGATAGATATCGAAATAAGCGAGAAGAGCCAGCTTCACTCAAACTTCTCCTTTGCACTGCTAAGTTCAGAACAGCAAACAACAGTTTTTCGAGAAGAGTCAGCTTCACCCAAATTTCGCATTTACATTGCTAAGATCAGAAGAGCATACAATTTGGGAAACGAATCAGAAATGTCCGAAGACAGAAAAATAAACTGGAAGATACGATGATTCATGGGTTCACACACAAAAATGGGTTCCAACCCATCTCTATCGACAACGCCAGGAACGGATTCTATCATAAGGGAAATCATTGTTATGTTGGAAACAGACCGCAACAGGCTGCGGCTTAAAGCCGCTCTTCAGCGCACGGCAGCCGGCTGATTCGCGTCTTTCCTCAGCGGCTCAAGCAGCAGAAACCGCGATTGAAGCGTTTCAAACAGAATTCGCGTATAACAGCGGTACGAGTTAGAAGTTCTTAGCCGATTCCGCTCAGTTTCTTACGGGCTCATATTCGTTGCTCGGATGATGATGTTTGTTGGAAAATATTCGATCTGGTTCGTCAGATAATCAGAATCTGCTAGAGGAGTCAGCTTCACCCAACTTTCGCATTTACATTGCTAAAATCAGAAGAGCATACAATTTTGGGAAACGAATCAGTAATGCCCGAGGAATTGTGAAATAAACGTGAAGATACGATGATTCATGGGTTTAAAAATAAGACATCAAACGTTTTCCGATAAAAAATATGAAAAAGGAATGAGAAAGAAGTGTATAACGCAGATATACATTATAGACAGTAGTTGAGCAGAATGCGAACAGATTCTTTACCCCACACAAAAATCGGGGTCTTCAACATCGCTTTAGACAACGCCAGGAACGGAGTCTGTCATACGAGTAATCAATGATATGTTCAAATCAGTCCGCCGCAGGCTGAGATTTAAAGCCGCTCTTCAGCGGAAGGCAACCGGCTGATTCGCGTCTTTCCACATCGGCTCAAGCGGCAGAAACCGCGATTGATGCGTTTCAAGCCGATTACGCTGTTAAGAGCCATTCGAGTGTGACGTTCGTTGCAGATTCCGCTCAGTTTCTTACGGGCTCATATTCGTTGCTCCGGTGATGAAGTTTATTTGGGAAGTATTCCGCCCGGTTCGATAGATATCAAAATCTGCGAGAGGAGCCAGCTTCACTCAAACTTCTCATTTGCACTGCTAAGATCAGAACAGCAAACAATTTTGGCAAAGGAATCTGTAACGTTCGTGTGTGCGAAATTGAAACGGAAATAAAAGTTTCACGAAGACAAAGACATCAAAAAATTTCCGAAATAACGTATACAAACGTGGACGGAGATAAATATCTGATGCAGACGTACATTGCAGACGGTAGTAGAGCAGAAAGGGAACAGAATCTTTGCCCATGAAAAATATCAGGGTCCTCCCCATCTCTATCGACAACGCCAGGAACGGAGTCTGTCATACGAGTAATCAATGATATGTTCAAATCAGTCCGCAGCACGCTAAGATTTAAAGCCGCTCTTCAGCGCACGTCAGCCGGCTGATTCGCGTCTTTCCTCAGCGGCTCAAGCAGCAGAAACCGCGATTGAAGTGTTTCAAACACATTTCGCGGATAACAGCGGTACGAGTTAGAAGTTCTTAGCCGATTCCGCTCAGTCCCGTACGGGCTCCTCTGCGGTGCTCCGATGATGATGTTTGTTGGAAAATATTCGATCTGGTTCGTCAGATAATCAGAATCTGCTAGAGGAGTCAGCTTCACCCAACTTTCGCATTTACATTGCTAAAATCAGAAGAGCATACAATTTTGGGAAACGAATCAGTAATGTCCGAGGAATTGAAAAATAAACGTGAAGATACGATGATTCATGGGTTAAAAAAAAGACATCAAACGTTTTCTGATAAAAAATATGAAAAAGGAATGAGAAAGAAATGTCTAATGCAGATATACATTGAAGACGGTAGTTGAGCAGACTGCGAACAGATTCTTTACCCCACACAAAAATCAGGGTCCTCACCATCGCTTTAGACAACGCCAGGAACGGAGTCTGTCATAAGGGAAATCATTGTTATGTTGGAAACAGACCGCAGCAGGCTGCGGCTTAAAGCCGCTCTTCAGCGCACGGCAGCCGGCTGATTCGCGTCTTTCCACATCGGCTCAAGCAGCAGAAACCGCGATTGAAGCGTTTCAAACAGAATTCGCGGATAACAGCGGTACGAGTTAGAAGTTCTTAGCCGATTCGGCTCAGACCCGTACGGGCTCCTCTGCGATGCTCCGATGATGATGTTTGTTGGAAAATATTCGATCTGGTTCGTCAGATAATCAGAATCTGCTAGAGGAGTCAGCTTCACCCAACTTTCGCATTTACATTGCTAAAATCAGAAGAACAATTTTGGGAAACGAATCAGTAATGTCTGTTTAATTGAAAAATAAATGTGAAGATACGATGATTCATGGGTTAAAAAAAAGACATCAAACGTTTTCCGATAAAAAATATGAAAAAGGAATGAGAAAGAAGTGTATAACGCAGATATACATTGAAGACAGTAGTTGAGCAGAATGCGAACAGATTCTTTACCCCACACAAAAATCGGGGTCCTCACCATCGCTTTAGACAACGCCAGGAACGGAGTCTGTCATAAGGGTAATCAATGATATGTTCAAATCAGTCCGCAGCACGCTGAGATTTAAAGCCGCTCTTCAGCGGAAGGCAACCGGCTTATTCGCGTCTTTCTTCAGCGGCTCAAGCGGCAGAAACCGCGATTGATGCGTTTCAAGCCGATTACGCTGTTAAGAGCCATTCGAGTGTGACGTTCGTTGCAGATTCCGCTCAGTTTCGTACGGGCTCATATTCGTTGCTCCGGTGATGAAGTTTATTTGGGAAGTATTCCGCCCGGTTCGATAGATATCAAAATCTGCGAGAGGAGCCAGCTTCACTCAAACTTCTCATTTGCACTGCTAAGATCAGAACAGCAAACAATTTTGGCAAAGGAATCTGTAACGTTCGTGTGTGCGAAATTGAAACGGAAATAAAAGTTTCACGAAGACAAAGACATCAAAAAATTTCCGAAATAACGTATACAAACGTGGACGGAGATAAATATCTGATGCAGACGTACATTGCAGACGGTAGTAGAGCAGAAAGGGAACAGAATCTTTGCCCATGAAAAATATCAGGGTCCTCCCCATCTCTATCGACAACGCCAGGAACGGAGTCTGTCATACGAGTAATCAATGATATGTTCAAATCAGTCCGCAGCACGCTAAGATTTAAAGCCGCTCTTCAGCGCACGTCAGCCGGCTGATTCGCGTCTTTCCTCAGCGGCTCAAGCAGCAGAAACCGCGATTGAAGTGTTTCAAACACAATTCGCGGATAACAGCGGTACGAGTTAGAAGTTCTTAGCCGATTCCGCTCAGTCCCGTACGGGCTCCTCTGCGGTGCTCCGATGATGATGTTTGTTGGAAAATATTCGATCTGGTTCGTCAGATAATCAGAATCTGCTAGAGGAGTCAGCTTCACCCAACTTTCGCATTTACATTGCTAAAATCAGAAGAGCATACAATTTTGGGAAACGAATCAGTAATGTCCGAGGAATTGAAAAATAAACGTGAAGATACGATGATTCATGGGTTAAAAAAAAGACATCAAACGTTTTCTGATAAAAAATATGAAAAAGGAATGAGAAAGAAATGTCTAATGCAGATATACATTGAAGACGGTAGTTGAGCAGACTGCGAACAGATTCTTTACCCCACACAAAAATCAGGGTCCTCACCATCGCTTTAGACAACGCCAGGAACGGAGTCTGTCATAAGGGAAATCATTGTTATGTTGGAAACAGACCGCAGCAGGCTGCGGCTTAAAGCCGCTCTTCAGCGCACGGCAGCCGGCTGATTCGCGTCTTTCCTCAGCGGCTCAAGCAGCAGAAACCGCGATTGAAGCGTTTCAAACAGAATTCGCGGATAACAGCGGTACGAGTTAGAAGTTCTTAGCCGATTCGGCTCAGTCCCGCACGGGCTCCTCTGCGATGCTCCGATGATGATGTTTGTTGGAAAATATTCGATCTGGTTCGGCAGATAATCAGAATCTGCTAGAGGAGTCAGCTTCACCCAACTTTCGCATTTACATTGCTAAAATCAGAAGAGCATACAATTTTGGGAAACGAATCAGTAATGTCCGAGGAATTGTGAAATAAACGTGAAGATACGATGATTCATGGGTTTAAAAATAAGACATCAAACGTTTTCCGAAAAAAAATATGAAAAAGGAATGAGAAAGAAGTGTATAAAGCAGATATACATTATAGACGGTAGTTGAGCAGAATGTGAACAGATTCTTTACCCCACACAAAAATCGGGGTCCTCACCATCGCTTTAGACAACGCCAGGAACGGAGTCTGTCATAAGGGTAATCAATGATATGTTCAAATCAGTCCGCAGCACGCTGAGATTTAAAGCCGCTCTTCAGCGGAAGGCAACCGGCTTATTCGCGTCTTTCTTCAGCGGCTCAAGCGGCAGAAACCGCGATTGATGCGTTTCAATCCGATTACGCTGTTAAGAGCCATTCGAGTGTGACGTTCGTTGCAGATTCCGCTCAGTTTCGTACGGGCTCATATTCGTTGCTCCGGTGATGAAGTTTATTTGGGAAGTATTCCGCCCGGTTCGATAGATATCAAAATCTGCGAGAGGAGCCAGCTTCTCTCAAACTTCTCATTTGCACTGCTAAGATCAGAACAGCAAACAATTTTGGCAAAGGAATCTGTAACGTTCGTGTGTGCGAAATTGAAACGGAAATAGAAGTTTCACGAAGACAAAGACATCAAAAAATTTCCGAAATAACGTATGCAAACGTGGACGTAGATAAATATCTGATGCAGACGTACATTGCAGACGGTAGTAGAGCAGAAAGGGAACAGAATCTTTGCCCATGAAAAATATGGTCCTCCCCATCTCTATCGACAACGCCAAGAACGGAGTCTGTCATACGAGTAATCAATGATATGTTCAAATCAGTCCGCAGCACGCTGAGATTTAAAGCCGCTCTTCAGCGCGTTTGAAACAGAATTCGCAGATAACAGCGGTTTGAGTTAGAAGTTCTTAGCCGATTCGGCTCGGTTTAGTACTGGCTCATCTACTATGCTCCGGTGATGAAGTTAATAGGGAAGTATTCTGTCCGGTTCGATTAACACTTGAATCTCCGAGAGGTATGACCTTCACTTCCTTCAGGATTAGAATTACAGATAGTGTTAAGGTTTAGGTTAGGATAAGGGTAGGGTAAGGGTTAGGATTATGTTTAGTGTTACAGTTAGCATTAGGGCTTGAGTTAGGTTTAGGGTTAGGGTTCGATTTGTGTATGGGATATTGTTAGGGTTAGGGTTTCGATTACTGTTAGGGTTAGGGAACGGTTAAATTTAGGGTTAGGGAAGGGTTAAGTTTAGGGTTAGTGTTTGTGTTATCCTTTAGGTTAGGTTATTTTTTGGGTTATGGTTAAGGTTAGGTTTAGAGTCAGGGTTTGTGTTATTGTTAGGTTTATAGATTTAGATTTACAAGAATTGTTAGAGTTAGGGTTATGGATTTAGTTAGGTTTATTGTTAGTGTGGGTTAAATAACTCCCAAGGATGGTACTTCACAAACAAATAGTATAGATGATGGTATATTTTGAGTTGTTCTGTATTGATAGTTGTCACCGGTTTGCGGAACATTTTGACCCGGTACCGTGACAATTGAGTTAGGGGACTCTGGGGAAGGGGAAGTGGAAAAGGGAAAAAAACGGGAAGGGAGATGGGCCTAGGAAGAAAACAGCGGCACCGATCTGAGGAGGAAAGCTAATTTAGTAAATAAGATATCATAAAGAAAAGTAACACAAAATAATGTAATATAATTGGAATTGAGGCAAATGAATCAAATGAAATGAACGAGAGAGAGTGTCCGATAAACCGAAGGCTTTACGCTAACGCTGAAGGCATATGGCTGCAACAAACACCCACTGCCGAGCTCGATCCTGAAGGGAAGAGAGAGTCCCATGACCGCAGACAATTTTTATCTTTTCCTCTGGGCGGAAATATGTAAAACTGCAAAGCATCCCAAAGTCCTCTGGGGAATGTAGTTCTTCTGTTTTGAAACAGGTACACCCAGAACTATCGACAATTCACAGAGCTGGAGTAACTCCTTAACTCCCAATACACCACATGATGTCATGATGCGGATTATCAGTAATACAACAAAAATCATAAAACCATAACAATAGTATACAAATGATACAAAAGAAAAGATGGCTCACCATCAGGATGATAAGGCTCTCAGAGGACTCCACGTGGGAGGGATCTCTGAGAAGAGATCCTTTCCTGGCGGAGGTCAGCCTTTAAATGGGATTTGGGAGACGTGGAGCCAGGCTCCACCAGTTCCAGTCACTAAGGTATATCATGCCCACCTCTGCCCCCGTGGCTGACTCGGTGCTCAGCTCAGGTGACCAATCAGTGTTTCAGGCCATGATTGAGCAGTTCCCATACAGTTAGGATATCCTACTGGTTAGGGTGATTGTTAGGGTTAGGGCTATGTTAGGGTTTGGTTTGGTTTAGGGTTAGGGTTAGAGTTGGTGTTACTGTTAGGTTTAGGTTTGTGTTAGTGTTACGGTTAAAGTTAGGGTCAGGGTAGGGTTAGTGTTAGGTTTTGGGTTAGGGTTAGTATTAGGATTAGCGTTAGGGTTAGTGTTAGGTTTAAAGATTTAATTTTACAGTATGTTTTAGGGTAATTTTTAGGTAATTGGATAGGGTTAGGTGTATGGTTACATTTAGGGTTAGGGTGTTAGTGTTAGGGTTAGTGTTGTGGTTTGGGGCAAGGGTTAGGGTTAAAGATTTATTATTGCAGTAAGTGTTAAAGAAGGATTTAGGTAATTTCAGCGAGTTAGATGAATATTGGCTTTTTTAATAGGGTTATGTTTATATTTTGGATTAGTGTTAGGGTATGGTTTTGGCTTAGGGTTAGGGTAAGGATTAGAGTCGTTGTAAGCGTTAGAGTTAGGGTTAAGCTATTGGGTTAGTGTTGGGTTAGGGTTAGGGTTTGATTTAGGGTTAGGGTTAGTGTTGTTTGGATTAGGGTTTGGTTTAGGTTTATCGTTAGTGTTTGGGTCTGGGTTAAGGTCAGGGTTTGGGTTTGGGTTAGTGTTAGGGTTAGCTTTTGTGTTAGGTTTAGGCTTAATGTTACGGTTAGAGTTACATTTAGGTTTTAGGTGTTGTTGGAGTTGGGGTTGTTGTTGGGTTCGGGGCTTGGGTTAGGGTAGGTTTTAGTGTTACTGTTAGGATTTGTTTTAGATTTAAGGTCAGGGTTTGGGTTTGGGTTAGTGTTAGGGTTAGCTTTTGTGTTAGGTTTAGGCTTAATGTTACGGTTAGAGTTACATTTAGGTTTTAGGTGTTGGAGTTGGGGTTGTTGTTGGGTTTGGGGCTTGGGTTAGGGTAGGTTTTAGTGTTACTGTTAGGATTTGTTTTAGATTTAAGGTTAGTGTTAGGGTGAGAGTTATGTTTAAGTGTTTGTGTTAGGGTTAGGTTTAGGGTCAGGGTTTGGTTTAGGGTTTGGTTAAGGGTTAGGGTTAGGGTTAGGGTTAGAGTTGGGTTTAGTGTAGGGGTTTGGTTAGGGTTAGGGTTAGGGTTAAGGTTACAGTTAGAGTTACAGTTAGGGTTTAGGTGTTGTAGGCAGTGATCACGGAAAGATTCTGCTCACAAGGAATGTAGGGGGTGATCACAGAAAAATTCCACCCTCAAGGGGTTGCCAATAGTAACCAGATAAGGGAGTAGTGCCAATTGTGACCAAATAAGGTAATAATGCCTGTGGCACCTAGATAAGGAGGTAATTACACAAGCGCCTGAGGGGCGTAAACGAAACTATGGTAAACTATAAAAGTTGTTGTTACGAACAAATAAAGGCCATTTTACCACCCACCACATTGGTGTGCACCGAGGTAAATGGACAGACCGATGAGTCCCTAACGATTGCGAACACCTGAATGAAGCCGACGGCGGGTCCGAAAGGCTTCATCTGGTGACCCCGACGTGATAATTAGGGAATAGTGGTCGGGCCACAGGCGGCGTGGCGTTCCTGCTCTCTTCCGTCTCCCTTGGGGAAGGAGATGATGACCCTCGGCTAGAGGGGGCTGCGGCTTACGAGAGTGGAAGCTGGGTAGCGTCGGAGGGGGCTCTAAGCGCGCTAGAGCCCGTGAACCTGCCGAGGACCCAGGCGGCTATTTGGTGGCGATCCCCGGTAGCTGCGTCGTGGACCTGGAAGTCATTCGGCGGCGATCCCCGGTGACTGATTCGTGAGGACACGACATGGAGGCCGTCATAAAGGTGATTTCGTCCGCGTGTAAGACCTATTGCGGGAAAACTTCTCCTTGTGGGAAAACGTCTCCTTCTAAGAAGGAAATAGGGGCAATGTTGTCCCTTTTACAAAAGGAGGGACTGCTTACATCTCCCTCAGATTTGTATACCCCGGGGTCCTGGGATCTCATCACCGCAACGCTTTCTCAGCGGGCGATGGTGCTTGGGAAGTCAGGAGAGTTGAAAACCTGGGGGTTGGTCTTGGGGGCGCTGAAAACAGCGCGGGATGAACGGATTACATCTGAGCAGGCGAAGTTTTGGCAGGGTTTGGGGGGAGGAAAGGTGTCTCCCACAGATTCCACAATGAGACCACTTGTGGAGCCTCCAGATGGAGAGAAGAAGGACAAGATGCCCACGTGGCAAGACGCTAAGATGGCGCGCGGAGAGGCGACCGCGCCCAAGACCGTTGAGCGGATTGCGCCACAGGCTGCTGAAACATCCTGCAATTGTTGCAAGACAGATAACAGCTGCTCTTGCTCAATTTCTGCTCCTCCTTCTGCCCCCTCGCCCCTCCTCCTTATGTGGGGAGCGGCTTGTATCCTTCTTTGGAGGGGTTGGGAGGGGCGGAGAAGGAGGGTGTGGCTATGTTATCAGCGGGGCGGGATGGTGTGCCCCGATGGGTTGGACGGAGGGCGGAGTCCGGGTGCTCTGGCTCAGCCCATGGGCCGGCTTTAACTGATTGGGTTGGACAGAGGGCGGAGTCGGGGTGCTCTGGCTCAGCCCCTGGGCCGGCGTTAACTGATTGGGCAAGGATTAGGGAGGAACTTACAACAGAGAGCTCATCCGTAGTGGCAATGCCTGTGGTGATTAAAACAGAGGGACCGGCTTGGACCCCTCTGGAGCCAAAACTGATTACGCGATTGGCTGACATGGTCAGGACCAAGGGTTTACGATCTCCAGTCACTATGGCAGAGGTGGAAGCTCTTATGTCTTCCCCACTGCTGCCGCATGATGTTACGAATCTTATGAGGGTTCTACTAGCTCCCGCCCAATATGCTTTGTGGATGGATGCGTGGAGTATCCAGCTGCAGACGGTAGTGGCGGCAGCTACCCGGGACCCTCGACATCCCGCTAACGGTCAGGGGCGGGGGGAGCGGACTACTTTGGACTGCTTACGGGGTCTGGCGGATGGAATGACTGGGAACCCAGAGGGCCAGGCCGCACTTTTGAGACCGGGAGAGTTGGTTGCCATCACAGCGTCCGCTCTCCAAGCACTCAGAGAAGTTGCCCGGTTAGCGGAGCCTACGGCCCCTTGGGCAAGTATTACACAGGGCCCATCCGAATCCTTTGTGGATTTTGCCAATCGCCTCATAAAGGCGGTTGAAGGGTCGGATCTCCCATCAGACGCACGGGCCCCTGTGATTATTGATTGCTTTAGGCAGAAAACACACTCAGACATTCAACAGCTTATAAGAGCAGCGCCTTCCACACTAACGACACCTGGAGAGATAATCAAATATGTTTTAGACAGACGGAAGATTACCCCACTCACAGACCAGGGAACAGCTCAAGCCTTGAAGGAGATCGAGAGACTGGCTTGCTGGTCCGTTAAGCAGGCCAATTTAACAACTTCACTCCTCAGCGATTTATTAACGGACGTCGCAAGCGTTAGGCATGCGGTCCTGCAGAACCGAGCAGCTATTGATTTCCTGCTTTTGGCTCATGGCCATGGCTGTGAGGATATCGCAGGAATGTGCTGTTTTAATCTTAGTGACCACAGTGAATCCATACATAAGAAGTTGCAGCTTATGAAGGAACACGTCAACAAAATCGGCGTGGAAGAGGACCCAATTGGAGATTGGCTGCGTGGACTGTTCGGAGACATTGGGGGATGGACTGTGCATTTACTGAAGGGTTTTGGGACTTATAATTATGTTGCTTCTGCTAGTATGTTTGCCTTGCTTCTTGCAAATTCTGTTAGGTTGCGCGCAACGGATGATTGATCGTACAATCAATTATCACATAGAGTATAGAAAGATGCAGAATAGCTTGTAAAGGAACGCGTAATAGGGTTGTAGAGGCTAGGCTATTTAGCGTATCGGGATGTAACGGGTTAAGGCTTGCCGGAGAGGACAATAGCATGTATAGGCGTAAAGCGGGGATTTCGGGATGTACGCGAGTAGAGTCCTCTCTGATTACAGTAGAGAAATTAATGCATCGGGAGGGGGAAATGTAGGCAGTGATCACGGAAAGATTCTGCTCACAAGGAATGTAGGGGGTGATCACAGAAAAATTCCACCCTCAAGGGGTTGCCAATAGTAACCAGATAAGGGAGTAGTGCCAATTGTGACCAAATAAGGTAATAATGCCTGTGGCACCTAGATAAGGAGGTAATTACGCAAGCGCCTGAGGGGCGTAAACGAAACTATGGTAAACTATAAAAGTTGTTGTTACGAACAAATAAAGGCCATTTTACCACCCACCACATTGGTGTGCACCGAGGTAAATGGACAGACCGATGAGTCCCTAACGATTGCGAACACCTGAATGAAGCCGACGGCGGGTCCGAAAGGCTTCAGGTGTTGATGGACTTGGGGTTGGGGTTGGGTTAGGGTTAGGGTTATGTTTAAAGGTTAGTGTTAGGGTAAGGTTTCGTGTTAGGGTTTGGTTAGGGTTAGGGTTAGATTTAGGAGTTGGGGTTGGGGTATGGGTAAGGGTTAGGGTTAGGTTAGCATTCTTAGCGTTGATTATTTTTTAGGGGTTAGTGTTTGGTTGGGGTTGTTGTTGCGGTTGAGTAAGTGTTGGAGCTGGGTTTGGAGTTGGGGTTGGTGTTGGGGTAGGGTATGGGATTGGTTAGATTTAGTTTAGGTTTAGTGTTGTTTAGGTTAGTGTTAGTTTAGGGTTAGGACTATGGTTAGGGTTAGGTTTAGGGTTAGGGTTAGGGTTAGATTTAGGTTTAGGGTTAGTGTTCATGTTAGGGTAAGGTTAGTTTTAGGGTTAGAGTTAATGTTAGGGTTAGGGTAAGGTTATGATTAGTGTTCGGGTTAGGGTTAGAGTTAAGTTTGGAGTTAGGGTTGGGGTTGGTTTTGGGATTAGGGTTGTTAGGATTAGGGTTAGGGTTAGGGTTAGGGTTACTGTAAGTTTAGGGTTAGGTTTATGGCTTGGGTTAGGTTTAGGCATAGGCTTAGGGTTAGATTTAGGTTTACGGTTAGTGTTAGGATAAGGGTTGGGGTTGGGGTTGGAATTTGGGTTGGGGTTTTGTTTGGGGTTGGAGTTAGGGTTAGTGTTAGGGTTAGTGTTAGGGTTTAGATGTTATTGTTTGGGTTTGGATTGTTGTTGGTGTTCGGATAGGGTTGGATCTGGTGTTAAGTTGGATAGGTTTAGTTGTAAAATTGTATTTAGGGTTAGGGTAAGTGTTAGTGGATTAGGATAATGGTTAGGGTTAAAGATTTAATATTACAGTAAGTGTTAGAAGGATTTAGGTATTTTAATCAGGTTAGAAGAAGACTGGCTTTAGTAGTAGTGTTATGTTTAGATTTTGGATTAGTGTTAGGGTAGGGATTTGGCTTAGGTTTAGGGTTAGGATAAGGATTAGGGTTGGGCTTAGCATTATGATTAGGGTTAAGGTTAGGCTAAGATCTAGGGTTAGGGTTAGGGTAGGGTTAGGGTGAGGTTGAGGGTGAGAGTGAGGGTGAGGTTGAGGGTGAGGTTTAGGGTGAGGGTGAGTTTTAGGGTGGGTTAGCATTACGATTAGGGTAGGTTTAAGTTTAGAGTTAGTGGGGATAAGGCTGATGCTGAGGGGTTAGGGTGAGAGTGAGGGTTTAGGGTGAGGGTTTAGGGTGATGGTGAGGTTTAGAGTGGGTTAGTGTTACAGTTAGGGTTAGGGTAGATTATAGGTTTTGTGTTCTGGTTAGGGTACGGTTAGGGTGAAGGTAATGTTTTTGGTTTGGGTTAGGGTTAGGGTTACGATTTAGGTTTTGAGTTAGGTGTTAGGGTTAGTGTTAGGGTGAAGGTTATGTTTAAGGTTAGGTTTAGGTTTTGGATTAGGGTTAGTGTTAGGGTTAGGGCAAGGGTTAGGGTTAAGTATTTAGTATTACAGTAATTGTTAAAGAAGGATTTAGGTAATTTCAGTGGGTTAGGTGAAGATTGGCTTTAGTAAAAGGGTTATGTTTAGATTTTGGATTAGTGTTACGGTTATTTTTTGGCTTAGGGTTAGGTTTAGGGTAAGGATTAGGGTTGGGGTTAGCGTTAGGGTTAAGGTATAGGGTTAGGGTTAGGCTAAGATTTAAGGTTTGGTTTAGGGTTAGGGTAGAGCTAGGTTTAGGGTTGGGTTAGGGTTAGAGTTAGGGTTAGAGTTACGGTTAGGGATAGGCATTAGTGTTAGGTTTAGGGTTATGTTTAGGGTTAGCTTTGGGTTAGGGTTTAGGGTTTAGGGTTAGGGTTATTGTTAGGGTTAGGGTTACTCTTAGGGTTATGTTTAGGGTTAGCTTTGGGTTAGGGTTAGGGTTGGGGTTACTGCTAGGGTTAGGGTTACTGTTAGGGTTATGTTTACTGTTAGGGTTACGGTTGTGGATAGGGTTAGTCTTAGGATTAGTGTTAGGGTTGCTGTTAGGTTTAAAGATTTAGTTTTACAGTAGATTTTAGGGTAAGTTTTAGGTTATTGGATAGGGTTAGGTGTAAGATTGGATTTAGGGTTAGGGTAAGTGTTAGTGTTAGGGTTAGTGTTAGGGCTAGAGTAATGGTAAGGGTTAAAGATTTTGTATTACAGTAATTGTTAAAGAAGGATTTAGGTAATTTCAGCAGGTTTGGTGAAGATTGGCTTAAGGAACAGGGTTATTTTTAGATTTTGGATTAGTGTTAGGGTAAGGATTTGGCTTAGGGATAGGGTTAGGGTAAGGATTAGGGTTGGGGTTAGCGCTCTAGTTAGGGTTAAGGTATAGGGTTAGGTTTAGGCAAAGATTTAGGATAAGGGTGAGGGAGAGAGTTTGGATTAGGTTTAAGGTTTAAATTAAATTTAAATATTTAGTTTTACATTAAGTGTTAGGGTATGTTTTGCATTATTGGATAGGTTTGGGCGTATGATTGGATTTAGGGTTTGGTTTAGGGTTTGTGTTAGCTTTAGAATTACTGTTAGGGATACAGGAAGGGTTACGGTTAAAGATTTAGTCATACAGTAAGTATAGGGAAGGATTGAGTTTATTTCATAGGGTTAGGTGAAGATTGGCTTTAGTAATAGGTTTACGTTTAGATTTTGGATTAGTCTTAGGGTAAGGTTTTGGATTAGTTTTAAGGTTAGGTTTAGGGTTGCTGTTCAGGTTAAGGTTACAGTTAGTTTTAAGGTTTAGGTTTGGGTAGGGGTTAGGGTTAGGTTTAGGTTTAGGGTTACATTTTGTGTTAGGATTAGCGTTAGGGTGAGGGATACATCTTGGGTTTGGTTTGTGTTTGAGATAGGGTTATGTTTAGGGTTTCGAATACTTTTAGGGTTAGGGAAGGGTTAAGGTTAGGGTTAGGGAAGGGTTAGGGCTGCGGTTAGGGTTAGGTTTAGGGTTAAGTTTAGGGTTAGGGTTTGTGTTTGCTTTAAGTTTAGGTTAGGGTTAGGTTTAAGGTTAGTTTTAGAGTTAGGGTTAGGATTAGTGTTAAGTTTATACATTCAGATTTACAGTAGTTGTTAGGGCTAGGTTTAGGGCTTGAGTTGGATTAGGGTTAGTGTGGGGTAAATAACTCCCAAGGATGGTACTTCACAAAGAAATAGTATAGATGATGGTAAATTTTGAATTGTTCTATATAGATAGAATACAAACAATACAAAAGAGAAGATGGCTCATGTTGTGGTTTTGTGGTTTTGATGCTGGTATTCCACATCAGAGCATCATGCAGCAGTTAAGGAGTTAATGCTGGGGGAGCAGCAGAGGGGAGGGGCGGAGCTCCGCACCGGATGCGAGGCGGCGCTCGGTCTGGGCGCGTTGCTCTGGGCTGGCGTGGAGGTTCAGCACGTGTGCTTCCCCTGCAGGTCCTCCTTAACGTAAGCTCACAGCTTTTGGGTTGGAAATTTTTATCTCTCTCTCAATTGTTCAATTTTATTAGATTTAGAAAAGTTACCGTTCCTTCTCAGATCGTGCCGTTGTTTTCTTGTAGACCCATCTCTTCCCGCCGTTTCCCCCTCCCCCTCCCGGAGCGCGGCTCTGCTCGGGCGGCCGCGCGGCCACTGACGCAGTTTCTTTTTCTCTCCCCTCTCCCTTCTCGGTTTCCCTTTGGTCACTGTCACGGACAACACCGTGACAATTATTGGTGGAGAATGCGGGCAGTGCAGTATTGGCACTCCATTGTAAATCTGGTGCAGAGTGGACTAAGGTTTTTCATGTACCTTATAGCATGCTGGCGTCTTTTTAAGCTCCTCGCGTTCAGCACCGGAGTAATGTGGATATACAGCTACTTTAGTGTGCTGAGGGGTTTACATGCCTCCTACCTAAACACCCTGGCTAACGTGACAGATTATGCGGCATTTGGAACGGTTTCCAATTACTCTTTTCAGGTCTTTACCTATATTCAAGATGTCAGCCTGGCAACTGTGTTATCTGTTTTTCTGAATGCACTCTTGGCAATAGTAATTTACATCATGTGGAGGGAGCGTTCCTCAAAACCAGAGAGTGTTGAATGGCAGGGAAGGTGGAAAAAATTAGGAAAGAAATTAGAAGCGTGGGGACCCCCGGTGTTATGCAACTTTGATCTTGAGCACCTGTGGGACCCTGAGAAATTCAGTGAGTGTTTAGGTAAGGAGTCATGGAACTCAGGACGATCTGAGAAGGAATGTATTGTTTGGGGTCTGGCTTGTGCTTATCGAGCCATAATTGATATTCTGGAGAGAAATGGTTTCCAAACCAAGGTCCAAAGCAAAAATGAAAACCTTGAAGTTAGACCTGACCAATCACAGGAAGCACCAGTATCAGTGTCGGTTGCCCCTGTGGAAGGCCAGAAATGGACACGGCCGTCTTCGCGCCTAGAACGGAAAGAAGAAGAAGCAGAGAAAAAAAAGGAAGATCCAGGCGAGGGGCCCTCCTCAGCACCAGCACCACCACCACCACCACCACCTAGAAAGGCCACTAAGAAAAGTGAGAGACATGGAGAAGACAGCGATGATGATGGAGTCACTGTTACCACTACTCGTCGGCCCCTAAAGATGACTGAAATACAAGGTTCAAGAAAGGAGTTTGTACGGCGCTCGGGTGAATCTATTGTCACCTGGTTGCTGCGGTGTTGGGACAGCGGTGCCAGCAGCGTGTCCCTAGATGGCAGCGAAGCCCGCCAACTGGCAAGCATTGCCCGAGACCCAGCTATCGACAGAGGAATTGGCAGATGTCTGAATGGAGTCGCTACCCTCTGGGAACGAGTACTAGTGGCTGTAAAGGATAGATACCCTTACAAAGATGATCTGGAGCCTAAGGTGGAAAGATGGAACACCGTGGAGAAAGGCATCCAATTTTTGAGAGAAACAGCCGTAGTAGAGATGCTGTATGATCCCAATTTCGTCCCTAACAATCCACACCAGGACCGTGATCCTGATAGAGTAAGGTGCACACCTGATGTATATCGCAAGCTCTCAAAAACAGCACCAGAGAGGTACGCAAGTACACTGGTAGCAATGTTCCATAGATTCGAGGGTCAAGACAGAAGACTCCCAGTTTATGAATTGACTATTACACTCCAAAACTTTGAACAACAGTTTCCACCATCACGTGCTTCCATTGCAGCTATAGTAGCAGAAGAAGTAGGTGAGATTAAGGAGACACAGAAAACTATACTGGAGGAACTGTCATTACTGATGAATAGGGATGAACCTGTGTCAGTATTGGAAACACCTGATGAAGACGAGCATGACACAAAGAATCTGATGAAGCAATTTATCAAACTGTTGAAAGTCTCAGCCACCAAAGGCAACCGCCCCTCTGCACGAGCAAATGACGGCAGTAACATCATGTCACGTGTGGCCATGTGGAGCTTCTTACGAGAAAACGGAGAGGACATGAGGAAGTGGCATAAAAAACCCACTCCTGCACTGCGAGCACGGGTGAGAGAACTACAGCAGAGATCAGCCACCAATGAAATTGCTCCAGTCACTGCAGGTAACCAATAGAGGGGGCCTGCCCTCAGACAGGGGAGGGAAAGGGATAATAGAGTGTATTGGACTGTGTGGATTAGATGGCCTGGCACATTAGAGCCACAAAGATATAAGGCACTGGTGGACACTGGTGCACAGTGCACTCTGATGCCCTCGAGTTATAAAGGGACAGAATTGATTCATATTTCTGGAGTGACTGGGGGTTCTCAGGAACTGTCTGTGTTGGAGGCAGAAATAAGCCTCACCGGTAAAACCTGGCAGAAGCATCCCATAGTGACTGGACAGAGGGCTCCATGCATACTCGGTATTGACTATCTCAGAAGGGGACATTTCAAGGATCCCAAGAGGTACCGATGGGCTTTTGGAATAGCTGCTGTAGATGCAGACAACATTCAGCAGCTGTCTGTTTTACCTGGCCTGTCAGAAGATCCGTCTGTTGTGGGGGTACTGAAAGTGAAAGAGCAGCAGGTACCTATCGCTACAAAAACAGTGCACAGACGGCAGTACCGCACCAACAGGGATTCCTTGCTCCCCATTCATAACTTGATCCGTCAGCTAGAGAGCCAGGGAGTGATCAGCAAGACTCACTCACCTTTTAACAGCCCCATATGGCCGGTGCGTAAAGCCAGTGGAGAATGGAGGCTGACGGTAGATTACCGTGGCCTGAATGAAGTCACACCCCCACTGAGTGCTGCTGTGCCAGATATGTTGGAGCTGCAGTATGAACCGGAGTCAAAAGCAGCCAAGTGGTATGCCACTATTGACATTGCCAATGCATTCTTTTCTATTCCTTTGGCCACAGAGTGCAGACCACAGTTTGCTTTCACCTGGAGGGGCATTCAGTACACCTGGAACCGTTTGCCCCAGGGGTGGAAACACAGCCCAACCATCTGCCATGGGCTGATTCAAACCACACTGGAACAGGGTGGGGCACCTGAGCACCTCCAGTATATTGATGACATTGTTGTGTGGGGTGATACAGCAGAGGAAGTTTTTAAAAAAGGAGAGCGAATAATCCAAATTCTTCTGGGTGCTGGTTTTGCTATTAAACGGAACAAAGTGAAGGGACCTGCCCAAGAAATTCAATTCCTAGGAGTAAAATGGCAAGATGGACGTCGTCACATTCCAGGAGATGTGATTGACAAAATCACCAGTATGTCACCACCCACTAGCAAGAAAGAGACACAGTCTTTTCTAGGTGTAGTAGGTTTTTGGAGGATGCACATCCCAAACTACAGCCTCATAGTAAGCCCCCTCTATCAAGTGACTCGGAAAAAGAATAATTTTGCATGGGGTCCTGAACAGCAGCAGGCCTTTGAGCAAATTAAGCAGGAGATAGCCCGTGCTGTGGCCCTGGGGCCAGTTCGGTTGGGACAGGATGTGAAAAACATCCTCTACACTGCTGCTGGAGAGAAAGGTCCCACTTGGAGTCTGTGGCAAAGAGCCTCTGGGGAGACCCGAGGCCGACCCCTTGGATTTTGGAGCAGAGCGTACAGGGGTTCAGAGGAGTGCTACACTCCAACTGAAAAGGAGATTTTGGCCGCATACGAGGGGGTTCGGGCTGCCTCTGAAGTAATTGGTACTGAGACACAGCTCCTCCTGGCACCTCGACTGCCAGTGCTGAATTGGATGTTCAAAGGAAAGGTTCCCCCCACCAATCATGCTACCGATGCCACCTGGAGTAAGTGGATTGCACTGATTACACAGCGAGCTCGGATGGGGAACCTCAACCGTCCAGGAATCCTGGAGGTGATCATGGACTGGCCTGAAGGCAAGAAATTTGGAACATCTCCATCAGAGGAGATACCACGTGCTAAAGAGGCCCCACCATATAACGAACTACCAGAGAATGAAAAGACGTATGCCCTCTTCACTGATGGATCGTGTCGTATTGTTGGGAAGCATCGCAGATGGAAGGCTGCTGTGTGGAGCCCCACACGACGAGTTGCAGAGGCCACCGAAGGAGAAGGAGAGTCAAGCCAATTTGCGGAGGTAAAGGCTGTCCAGCTGGCCTTAGATGTGGCTGAACAGGAGAGGTGGCCCATGCTATATCTTTATACTGACTCTTGGATGGTGGCAAATGCTTTATGGGGGTGGTTGCAGCAGTGGGAACAGGACAACTGGCAACGGAAGGGTAAACCTATTTGGGCTGCTGAACTGTGGAAAGACACTGCTGCCCGAACAAAAAGGTTGGGTGTAAAGGTGCGCCATGTAGATGCTCATGTGCCCAAGAATCGAGCTACTGAAGAGCAGAGAAATAACCATCAGGTAGATCGAGCTGCCAGAATTGAGGTGTCTCAGATCGATTTGGACTGGCAGAACAAAGGAGAGCTATTTTTAGCTCGGTGGGCCCATGAGACCTCAGGCCATCAAGGAAGGGATGCGACCTATAAGTGGGCTAGAGACCAAGGGGTGGACTTAACTATGGATGCCGTTGCACAGGTTATCCATGACTGTGACAAATGTGCCATAATTAAACAGGCCAAGAGGATGAAACCCCTCTGGCAGGAAGGGCGATGGGAAAAGTATAAATATGGGGAGGCATGGCAGGTTGATTATATCACCTTGCCACGAACTCGCGATGGTAAGCGTTATGTGCTCACCATGGTGGAGGCGACCACTGGGTGGCTTGAGACATACGCAGTACCCCATGCTACCGCCCGAAACACCATC
Organism: Cyrtonyx montezumae; assembly: GCF_038088225.1. Lineage (NCBI taxonomy): Eukaryota > Metazoa > Chordata > Aves > Galliformes > Odontophoridae > Cyrtonyx > Cyrtonyx montezumae. The sequence goes on from NW_027071959.1 coordinate 288,415, forward strand.
TTAGGGCTCGAGAGACAAGTCCTATGGCGACATGGCACTCCAGAGAGAATTGAGTCCGATAATGGGACTCATTTCAAAAATTCTCTTGTGGATATCTGGAGCAAAGAACACGGCATTGAATGGATCTACCATATCCCCTACCGTGCACCAGCTGCTGGTAAGATCGAGCGCTACAACGGGTTGTTAAAAACCACGTTGAGAGCAATGGGTGGTGGGACGTTCAAGCACTGGGAGAAGCATCTGGCAGAAGCCACCTGGCTGGTCAACACTAGGGGATCAGTCAACCGAGAGGGTCCTACACAGTCCAGCTCCCTACAGACCATAGAGGGAGATAAGGTCCCTGTGGTACATGTGAGGAGCATGTTGGGAAAAGCGGTGTGGGTCCTTCCAGCCTCTGGAAAGGGCAAACCCCTCCGTGGAACCGTTTTTGCGCAGGGACCTGGGTGCACCTGGTGGGTAATGGATAAAAATGGGGACGTCCAGTGTGTCCCACAAGGGAATTTGATGCTGGGGGAATGCAGTCTGTAATTACGTGTGTATGTATGTATATATATGTTTCTATGTAACTTATGTTATTACTGTTTGGTTATGTATAGATGTGTGTTAAGCATGATGTGATGATGTGGAATAAGGGGTGGAATGTTGTGGTTTTGTGGTTTTGATGCTGGTATTCCACATCAGAGCATCATGCAGCAGTTAAGGAGTTAATGCTGGGGGAGCAGCAGAGGGGAGGGGCGGAGCTCCGCACCGGATGCGAGGCGGCGCTCGGTCTGGGCGCGTTGCTCTGGGCTGGCGTGGAGGTTCAGCACGTGTGCTTCCCCTGCAGGTCCTCCTTAACGTAAGCTCACAGCTTTTGGGTTGGAAATTTTTATCTCTCTCTCAATTGTTCAATTTTATTAGATTTAGAAAAGTTACCGTTCCTTCTCAGATCGTGCCGTTGTTTTCTTGTAGACCCATCTCTTCCCGCCGTTTCCCCCTCCCCCTCCCGGAGCGCGGCTCTGCTCGGGCGGCCGCGCGGCCACTGACGCAGTTTCTTTTTCTCTCCCCTCTCCCTTCTCGGTTTCCCTTTGGTCACTGTCACGGACAACACCGTGACAATTATTGGTGGAGAATGCGGGCAGTGCAGTATTGGCACTCCATTGTAAATCTGGTGCAGAGTGGACTAAGGTTTTTCATGTACCTTATAGCATGCTGGCGTCTTTTTAAGCTCCTCGCGTTCAGCACCGGAGTAATGTGGATATACAGCTACTTTAGTGTGCTGAGGGGTTTACATGCCTCCTACCTAAACACCCTGGCTAACGTGACAGATTATGCGGCATTTGGAACGGTTTCCAATTACTCTTTTCAGGTCTTTACCTATATTCAAGATGTCAGCCTGGCAACTGTGTTATCTGTTTTTCTGAATGCACTCTTGGCAATAGTAATTTACATCATGTGGAGGGAGCGTTCCTCAAAACCAGAGAGTGTTGAATGGCAGGGAAGGTGGAAAAAATTAGGAAAGAAATTAGAAGCGTGGGGACCCCCGGTGTTATGCAACTTTGATCTTGAGCACCTGTGGGACCCTGAGAAATTCAGTGAGTGTTTAGGTAAGGAGTCATGGGACTCAGGACGATCTGAGAAGGAATGTATTGTTTGGGGTCTGGCTTGTGCTTATCGAGCCATAATTGATATTCTGGAGAGAAATGGTTTCCAAACCAAGGTCCAAAGCAAAAATGAAAACCTTGAAGTTAGACCTGACCAATCACAGGAAGCACCAGTATCAGTGTCGGTTGCCCCTGTGGAAGGCCAGAAATGGACACGGCCGTCTTCGCGCCTAGAACGGAAAGAAGAAGAAGCAGAGAAAAAAAAGGAAGATCCAGGCGAGGGGCCCTCCTCAGCACCAGCACCACCACCACCACCACCACCTAGAAAGGCCACTAAGAAAAGTGAGAGACATGGAGAAGACAGCGATGATGATGGAGTCACTGTTACCACTACTCGTCGGCCCCTAAAGATGACTGAAATACAAGGTTCAAGAAAGGAGTTTGTACGGCGCTCGGGTGAATCTATTGTCACCTGGTTGCTGCGGTGTTGGGACAGCGGTGCCAGCAGCGTGTCCCTAGATGGCAGCAAAGCCCGCCAACTGGCAAGCATTGCCCGAGACCCAGCTATCGACAGAGGAATTGGCAGATGTCTGAATGGAGTCGCTACCCTCTGGGAACGAGTACTAGTGGCTGTAAAGGATAGATACCCTTACAAAGATGATCTGGAGCCTAAGGTGGAAAGATGGAACACCGTGGAGAAAGGCATCCAATTTTTGAGAGAAACAGCCGTAGTAGAGATGCTGTATGATCCCAATTTCGTCCCTAACAATCCACACCAGGACCGTGATCCTGATAGAGTAAGGTGCACACCTGATGTATATCGCAAGCTCTCAAAAACAGCACCAGAGAGGTACGCAAGTACACTGGTAGCAATGTTCCATAGATTCGAGGGTCAAGACAGAAGACTCCCAGTTTATGAATTGACTATTACACTCCAAAACTTTGAACAACAGTTTCCACCATCACGTGCTTCCATTGCAGCTATAGTAGCAGAAGAAGTAGGTGAGATTAAGGAGACACAGAAAACTATACTGGAGGAACTGTCATTACTGATGAATAGGGATGAACCTGTGTCAGTATTGGAAACACCTGATGAAGACGAGCATGACACAAAGAATCTGATGAAGCAATTTATCAAACTGTTGAAAGTCTCAGCCACCAAAGGCAACCGCCCCTCTGCACGAGCAAATGACGGCAGTAACATCATGTCACGTGTGGCCATGTGGAGCTTCTTACGAGAAAACGGAGAGGACATGAGGAAGTGGCATAAAAAACCCACTCCTGCACTGCGAGCACGGGTGAGAGAACTACAGCAGAGATCAGCCACCAATGAAATTGCTCCAGTCACTGCAGGTAACCAATAGAGGGGGCCTGCCCTCAGACAGGGGAGGGAAAGGGATAATAGAGTGTATTGGACTGTGTGGATTAGATGGCCTGGCACATTAGAGCCACAAAGATATAAGGCACTGGTGGACACTGGTGCACAGTGCACTCTGATGCCCTCGAGTTATAAAGGGACAGAATTGATTCATATTTCTGGAGTGACTGGGGGTTCTCAGGAACTGTCTGTGTTGGAGGCAGAAATAAGCCTCACCGGTAAAACCTGGCAGAAGCATCCCATAGTGACTGGACAGAGGGCTCCATGCATACTCGGTATTGACTATCTCAGAAGGGGACATTTCAAGGATCCCAAGAGGTACCGATGGGCTTTTGGAATAGCTGCTGTAGATGCAGACAACATTCAGCAGCTGTCTGTTTTACCTGGCCTGTCAGAAGATCCGTCTGTTGTGGGGGTACTGAAAGTGAAAGAGCAGCAGGTACCTATCGCTACAAAAACAGTGCACAGACGGCAGTACCGCACCAACAGGGATTCCTTGCTCCCCATTCATAACTTGATCCGTCAGCTAGAGAGCCAGGGAGTGATCAGCAAGACTCACTCACCTTTTAACAGCCCCATATGGCCGGTGCGTAAAGCCAGTGGAGAATGGAGGCTGACGGTAGATTACCGTGGCCTGAATGAAGTCACACCCCCACTGAGTGCTGCTGTGCCAGATATGTTGGAGCTGCAGTATGAACCGGAGTCAAAAGCAGCCAAGTGGTATGCCACTATTGACATTGCCAATGCATTCTTTTCTATTCCTTTGGCCACAGAGTGCAGACCACAGTTTGCTTTCACCTGGAGGGGCATTCAGTACACCTGGAACCGTTTGCCCCAGGGGTGGAAACACAGCCCAACCATCTGCCATGGGCTGATTCAAACCACACTGGAACAGGGTGGGGCACCTGAGCACCTCCAGTATATTGATGACATTGTTGTGTGGGGTGATACAGCAGAGGAAGTTTTTAAAAAAGGAGAGCGAATAATCCAAATTCTTCTGGGTGCTGGTTTTGCTATTAAACGGAACAAAGTGAAGGGACCTGCCCAAGAAATTCAATTCCTAGGAGTAAAATGGCAAGATGGACGTCGTCACATTCCAGGAGATGTGATTGACAAAATCACCAGTATGTCACCACCCACTAGCAAGAAAGAGACACAGTCTTTTCTAGGTGTAGTAGGTTTTTGGAGGATGCACATCCCAAACTACAGCCTCATAGTAAGCCCCCTCTATCAAGTGACTCGGAAAAAGAATAATTTTGCATGGGGTCCTGAACAGCAGCAGGCCTTTGAGCAAATTAAGCAGGAGATAGCCCGTGCTGTGGCCCTGGGGCCAGTTCGGTTGGGACAGGATGTGAAAAACATCCTCTACACTGCTGCTGGAGAGAAAGGTCCCACTTGGAGTCTGTGGCAAAGAGCCTCTGGGGAGACCCGAGGCCGACCCCTTGGATTTTGGAGCAGAGCGTACAGGGGTTCAGAGGAGTGCTACACTCCAACTGAAAAGGAGATTTTGGCCGCATACGAGGGGGTTCGGGCTGCCTCTGAAGTAATTGGTACTGAGACACAGCTCCTCCTGGCACCTCGACTGCCAGTGCTGAATTGGATGTTCAAAGGAAAGGTTCCCCCCACCAATCATGCTACCGATGCCACCTGGAGTAAGTGGATTGCACTGATTACACAGCGAGCTCGGATGGGGAACCTCAACCGTCCAGGAATCCTGGAGGTGATCATGGACTGGCCTGAAGGCAAGAAATTTGGAACATCTCCATCAGAGGAGATACCACGTGCTAAAGAGGCCCCACCATATAACGAACTACCAGAGAATGAAAAGACGTATGCCCTCTTCACTGGTGGATCGTGTCGTATTGTTGGGAAGCATCGCAGATGGAAGGCTGCTGTGTGGAGCCCCACACGACGAGTTGCAGAGGCCACCGAAGGAGAAGGAGAGTCAAGCCAATTTGCGGAGGTAAAGGCTGTCCAGCTGGCCTTAGATGTGGCTGAACAGGAGAGGTGGCCCATGCTATATCTTTATACTGACTCTTGGATGGTGGCAAATGCTTTATGGGGGTGGTTGCAGCAGTGGGAACAGGACAACTGGCAACGGAAGGGTAAACCTATTTGGGCTGCTGAACTGTGGAAAGACATTGCTGCCCGAACAAAAAGGTTGGGTGTAAAGGTGCGCCATGTAGATGCTCATGTGCCCAAGAATCGAGCTACTGAAGAGCAGAGAAATAACCATCAGGTAGATCGAGCTGCCAGAATTGAGGTGTCTCAGATCGATTTGGACTGGCAGAACAAAGGAGAGCTATTTTTAGCTCGGTGGGCCCATGAGACCTCAGGCCATCAAGGAAGGGATGCGACCTATAAGTGGGCTAGAGACCAAGGGGTGGACTTAACTATGGATGCCGTTGCACAGGTTATCCATGACTGTGACAAATGTGCCATAATTAAACAGGCCAAGAGGATGAAACCCCTCTGGCAGGAAGGGCGATGGGAAAAGTATAAATATGGGGAGGCATGGCAGGTTGATTATATCACCTTGCCACGAACTCGCGATGGTAAGCGTTATGTGCTCACCATGGTGGAGGCGACCACTGGGTGGCTTGAGACATACGCAGTACCCCATGCTACCGCCCGAAACACCATCTTAGGGCTCGAGAGACAAGTCCTATGGCGACATGGCACTCCAGAGAGAATTGAGTCCGATAATGGGACTCATTTCAAAAATTCTCTTGTGGATATCTGGAGCAAAGAACACGGCATTGAATGGATCTACCATATCCCCTACCGTGCACCAGCTGCTGGTAAGATCGAGCGCTACAACGGGTTGTTAAAAACCACGTTGAGAGCAATGGGTGGTGGGACGTTCAAGCACTGGGAGAAGCATCTGGCAGAAGCCACCTGGCTGGTCAACACTAGGGGATCAGTCAACCGAGAGGGTCCTACACAGTCCAGCTCCCTACAGACCATAGAGGGAGATAAGGTCCCTGTGGTACATGTGAGGAGCATGTTGGGAAAAGCGGTGTGGGTCCTTCCAGCCTCTGGAAAGGGCAAACCCCTCCGTGGAACCGTTTTTGCGCAGGGACCTGGGTGCACCTGGTGGGTAATGGATAAAAATGGGGACGTCCAGTGTGTCCCACAAGGGAATTTGATGCTGGGGGAATGCAGTCTGTAATTACGTGTGTATGTATGTATATATATGTTTCTATGTAACTTATGTTATTACTGTTTGGTTATGTATAGATGTGTGTTAAGCATGATGTGATGATGTGGAATAAGGGGTGGAATGTTGTGGTTTTGTGGTTTTGATGCTGGTATTCCACATCAGAGCATCATGCAGCAGTTAAGGAGTTAATGCTGGGGGAGCAGCAGAGGGGAGGGGCGGAGCTCCGCACCGGATGCGAGGCGGCGCTCGGTCTGGGCGCGTTGCTCTGGGCTGGCGTGGAGGTTCAGCACGTGTGCTTCCCCTGCAGGTCCTCCTTAACGTAAGCTCACAGCTTTTGGGTTGGAAATTTTTATCTCTCTCTCAATTGTTCAATTTTATTAGATTTAGAAAAGTTACCGTTCCTTCTCAGATCGTGCCGTTGTTTTCTTGTAGACCCATCTCTTCCCGCCGTTTCCCCCTCCCCCTCCCGGAGCGCGGCTCTGCTCGGGCGGCTGCGCGGCCACTGACGCAGTTTCTTTTTCTCTCCCCTCTCCCTTCTCGGTTTCCCTTTGGTCACTGTCACGGACAACACCGTGACAATTATTGGTGGAGAATGCGGGCAGTGCAGTATTGGCACTCCATTGTAAATCTGGTGCAGAGTGGACTAAGGTTTTTCATGTACCTTATAGCATGCTGGCGTCTTTTTAAGCTCCTCGCGTTCAGCACCGGAGTAATGTGGATATACAGCTACTTTAGTGTGCTGAGGGGTTTACATGCCTCCTACCTAAACACCCTGGCTAACGTGACAGATTATGCGGCATTTGGAACGGTTTCCAATTACTCTTTTCAGGTCTTTACCTATATTCAAGATGTCAGCCTGGCAACTGTGTTATCTGTTTTTCTGAATGCACTCTTGGCAATAGTAATTTACATCATGTGGAGGGAGCGTTCCTCAAAACCAGAGAGTGTTGAATGGCAGGGAAGGTGGAAAAAATTAGGAAAGAAATTAGAAGCGTGGGGACCCCCGGTGTTATGCAACTTTGATCTTGAGCACCTGTGGGACCCTGAGAAATTCAGTGAGTGTTTAGGTAAGGAGTCATGGGACTCAGGACGATCTGAGAAGGAATGTATTGTTTGGGGTCTGGCTTGTGCTTATCGAGCCATAATTGATATTCTGGAGAGAAATGGTTTCCAAACCAAGGTCCAAAGCAAAAATGAAAACCTTGAAGTTAGACCTGACCAATCACAGGAAGCACCAGTATCAGTGTCGGTTGCCCCTGTGGAAGGCCAGAAATGGACACGGCCGTCTTCGCGCCTAGAACGGAAAGAAGAAGAAGCAGAGAAAAAAAAGGAAGATCCAGGCGAGGGGCCCTCCTCAGCACCAGCACCACCACCACCACCACCACCTAGAAAGGCCACTAAGAAAAGTGAGAGACATGGAGAAGACAGCGATGATGATGGAGTCACTGTTACCACTACTCGTCGGCCCCTAAAGATGACTGAAATACAAGGTTCAAGAAAGGAGTTTGTACGGCGCTCGGGTGAATCTATTGTCACCTGGTTGCTGCGGTGTTGGGACAGCGGTGCCAGCAGCGTGTCCCTAGATGGCAGCGAAGCCCGCCAACTGGCAAGCATTGCCCGAGACCCAGCTATCGACAGAGGAATTGGCAGATGTCTGAATGGAGTCGCTACCCTCTGGGAACGAGTACTAGTGGCTGTAAAGGATAGATACCCTTACAAAGATGATCTGGAGCCTAAGGTGGAAAGATGGAACACCGTGGAGAAAGGCATCCAATTTTTGAGAGAAACAGCCGTAGTAGAGATGCTGTATGATCCCAATTTCGTCCCTAACAATCCACACCAGGACCGTGATCCTGATAGAGTAAGGTGCACACCTGATGTATATCGCAAGCTCTCAAAAACAGCACCAGAGAGGTACGCAAGTACACTGGTAGCAATGTTCCATAGATTCGAGGGTCAAGACAGAAGACTCCCAGTTTATGAATTGACTATTACACTCCAAAACTTTGAACAACAGTTTCCACCATCACGTGCTTCCATTGCAGCTATAGTAGCAGAAGAAGTAGGTGAGATTAAGGAGACACAGAAAACTATACTGGAGGAACTGTCATTACTGATGAATAGGGATGAACCTGTGTCAGTATTGGAAACACCTGATGAAGACGAGCATGACACAAAGAATCTGATGAAGCAATTTATCAAACTGTTGAAAGTCTCAGCCACCAAAGGCAACCGCCCCTCTGCACGAGCAAATGACGGCAGTAACATCATGTCACGTGTGGCCATGTGGAGCTTCTTACGAGAAAACGGAGAGGACATGAGGAAGTGGCATAAAAAACCCACTCCTGCACTGCGAGCACGGGTGAGAGAACTACAGCAGAGATCAGCCACCAATGAAATTGCTCCAGTCACTGCAGGTAACCAATAGAGGGGGCCTGCCCTCAGACAGGGGAGGGAAAGGGATAATAGAGTGTATTGGACTGTGTGGATTAGATGGCCTGGCACATTAGAGCCACAAAGATATAAGGCACTGGTGGACACTGGTGCACAGTGCACTCTGATGCCCTCGAGTTATAAAGGGACAGAATTGATTCATATTTCTGGAGTGACTGGGGGTTCTCAGGAACTGTCTGTGTTGGAGGCAGAAATAAGCCTCACCGGTAAAACCTGGCAGAAGCATCCCATAGTGACTGGACAGAGGGCTCCATGCATACTCGGTATTGACTATCTCAGAAGGGGACATTTCAAGGATCCCAAGAGGTACCGATGGGCTTTTGGAATAGCTGCTGTAGATGCAGACAACATTCAGCAGCTGTCTGTTTTACCTGGCCTGTCAGAAGATCCGTCTGTTGTGGGGGTACTGAAAGTGAAAGAGCAGCAGGTACCTATCGCTACAAAAACAGTGCACAGACGGCAGTACCGCACCAACAGGGATTCCTTGCTCCCCATTCATAACTTGATCCGTCAGCTAGAGAGCCAGGGAGTGATCAGCAAGACTCACTCACCTTTTAACAGCCCCATATGGCCGGTGCGTAAAGCCAGTGGAGAATGGAGGCTGACGGTAGATTACCGTGGCCTGAATGAAGTCACACCCCCACTGAGTGCTGCTGTGCCAGATATGTTGGAGCTGCAGTATGAACCGGAGTCAAAAGCAGCCAAGTGGTATGCCACTATTGACATTGCCAATGCATTCTTTTCTATTCCTTTGGCCACAGAGTGCAGACCACAGTTTGCTTTCACCTGGAGGGGCATTCAGTACACCTGGAACCGTTTGCCCCAGGGGTGGAAACACAGCCCAACCATCTGCCATGGGCTGATTCAAACCACACTGGAACAGGGTGGGGCACCTGAGCACCTCCAGTATATTGATGACATTGTTGTGTGGGGTGATACAGCAGAGGAAGTTTTTAAAAAAGGAGAGCGAATAATCCAAATTCTTCTGGGTGCTGGTTTTGCTATTAAACGGAACAAAGTGAAGGGACCTGCCCAAGAAATTCAATTCCTAGGAGTAAAATGGCAAGATGGACGTCGTCACATTCCAGGAGATGTGATTGACAAAATCACCAGTATGTCACCACCCACTAGCAAGAAAGAGACACAGTCTTTTCTAGGTGTAGTAGGTTTTTGGAGGATGCACATCCCAAACTACAGCCTCATAGTAAGCCCCCTCTATCAAGTGACTCGGAAAAAGAATAATTTTGCATGGGGTCCTGAACAGCAGCAGGCCTTTGAGCAAATTAAGCAGGAGATAGCCCGTGCTGTGGCCCTGGGGCCAGTTCGGTTGGGACAGGATGTGAAAAACATCCTCTACACTGCTGCTGGAGAGAAAGGTCCCACTTGGAGTCTGTGGCAAAGAGCCTCTGGGGAGACCCGAGGCCGACCCCTTGGATTTTGGAGCAGAGCGTACAGGGGTTCAGAGGAGTGCTACACTCCAACTGAAAAGGAGATTTTGGCCGCATACGAGGGGGTTCGGGCTGCCTCTGAAGTAATTGGTACTGAGACACAGCTCCTCCTGGCACCTCGACTGCCAGTGCTGAATTGGATGTTCAAAGGAAAGGTTCCCCCCACCAATCATGCTACCGATGCCACCTGGAGTAAGTGGATTGCACTGATTACACAGCGAGCTCGGATGGGGAACCTCAACCGTCCAGGAATCCTGGAGGTGATCATGGACTGGCCTGAAGGCAAGAAATTTGGAACATCTCCATCAGAGGAGATACCACGTGCTAAAGAGGCCCCACCATATAACGAACTACCAGAGAATGAAAAGACGTATGCCCTCTTCACTGGTGGATCGTGTCGTATTGTTGGGAAGCATCGCAGATGGAAGGCTGCTGTGTGGAGCCCCACACGACGAGTTGCAGAGGCCACCGAAGGAGAAGGAGAGTCAAGCCAATTTGCGGAGGTAAAGGCTGTCCAGCTGGCCTTAGATGTGGCTGAACAGGAGAGGTGGCCCATGCTATATCTTTATACTGACTCTTGGATGGTGGCAAATGCTTTATGGGGGTGGTTGCAGCAGTGGGAACAGGACAACTGGCAACGGAAGGGTAAACCTATTTGGGCTGCTGAACTGTGGAAAGACATTGCTGCCCGAACAAAAAGGTTGGGTGTAAAGGTGCGCCATGTAGATGCTCATGTGCCCAAGAATCGAGCTACTGAAGAGCAGAGAAATAACCATCAGGTAGATCGAGCTGCCAGAATTGAGGTGTCTCAGATCGATTTGGACTGGCAGAACAAAGGAGAGCTATTTTTAGCTCGGTGGGCCCATGAGACCTCAGGCCATCAAGGAAGGGATGCGACCTATAAGTGGGCTAGAGACCAAGGGGTGGACTTAACTATGGATGCCGTTGCACAGGTTATCCATGACTGTGACAAATGTGCCATAATTAAACAGGCCAAGAGGATGAAACCCCTCTGGCAGGAAGGGCGATGGGAAAAGTATAAATATGGGGAGGCGTGGCAGGTTGATTATATCACCTTGCCACGAACTCGCGATGGTAAGCGTTATGTGCTCACCATGGTGGAGGCGACCACTGGGTGGCTTGAGACATACGCAGTACCCCATGCTACCGCCCGAAACACCATCTTAGGGCTCGAGAGACAAGTCCTATGGCGACATGGCACTCCAGAGAGAATTGAGTCCGATAATGGGACTCATTTCAAAAATTCTCTTGTGGATATCTGGAGCAAAGAACACGGCATTGAATGGATCTACCATATCCCCTACCGTGCACCAGCTGCTGGTAAGATCGAGCGCTACAACGGGTTGTTAAAAACCACGTTGAGAGCAATGGGTGGTGGGACGTTCAAGCACTGGGAGAAGCATCTGGCAGAAGCCACCTGGCTGGTCAACACTAGGGGATCAGTCAACCGAGAGGGTCCTACACAGTCCAGCTCCCTACAGACCATAGAGGGAGATAAGGTCCCTGTGGTACATGTGAGGAGCATGTTGGGAAAAGCGGTGTGGGTCCTTCCAGCCTCTGGAAAGGGCAAACCCCTCCGTGGAACCGTTTTTGCGCAGGGACCTGGGTGCACCTGGTGGGTAATGGATAAAAATGGGGACGTCCAGTGTGTCCCACAAGGGAATTTGATGCTGGGGGAATGCAGTCTGTAATTACGTGTGTATGTATGTATATATATGTTTCTATGTAACTTATGTTATTACTGTTTGGTTATGTATAGATGTGTGTTAAGCATGATGTGATGATGTGGAATAAGGGGTGGAATGTTGTGGTTTTGTGGTTTTGATGCTGGTATTCCACATCAGAGCATCATGCAGCAGTTAAGGAGTTAATGCTGGGGGAGCAGCAGAGGGGAGGGGCGGAGCTCCGCACCGGATGCGAGGCGGCGCTCGGTCTGGGCGCGTTGCTCTGGGCTGGCGTGGAGGTTCAGCACGTGTGCTTCCCCTGCAGGTCCTCCTTAACGTAAGCTCACAGCTTTTGGGTTGGAAATTTTTATCTCTCTCTCAATTGTTCAATTTTATTAGATTTAGAAAAGTTACCGTTCCTTCTCAGATCGTGCCGTTGTTTTCTTGTAGACCCATCTCTTCCCGCCGTTTCCCCCTCCCCCTCCCGGAGCGCGGCTCTGCTCGGGCGGCCGCGCGGCCACTGACGCAGTTTCTTTTTCTCTCCCCTCTCCCTTCTCGGTTTCCCTTTGGTCACTGTCACGGACAACACCGTGACAATTATTGGTGGAGAATGCGGGCAGTGCAGTATTGGCACTCCATTGTAAATCTGGTGCAGAGTGGACTAAGGTTTTTCATGTACCTTATAGCATGCTGGCGTCTTTTTAAGCTCCTCGCGTTCAGCACCGGAGTAATGTGGATATACAGCTACTTTAGTGTGCTGAGGGGTTTACATGCCTCCTACCTAAACACCCTGGCTAACGTGACAGATTATGCGGCATTTGGAACGGTTTCCAATTACTCTTTTCAGGTCTTTACCTATATTCAAGATGTCAGCCTGGCAACTGTGTTATCTGTTTTTCTGAATGCACTCTTGGCAATAGTAATTTACATCATGTGGAGGGAGCGTTCCTCAAAACCAGAGAGTGTTGAATGGCAGGGAAGGTGGAAAAAATTAGGAAAGAAATTAGAAGCGTGGGGACCCCCGGTGTTATGCAACTTTGATCTTGAGCACCTGTGGGACCCTGAGAAATTCAGTGAGTGTTTAGGTAAGGAGTCATGGGACTCAGGACGATCTGAGAAGGAATGTATTGTTTGGGGTCTGGCTTGTGCTTATCGAGCCATAATTGATATTCTGGAGAGAAATGGTTTCCAAACCAAGGTCCAAAGCAAAAATGAAAACCTTGAAGTTAGACCTGACCAATCACAGGAAGCACCAGTATCAGTGTCGGTTGCCCCTGTGGAAGGCCAGAAATGGACACGGCCGTCTTCGCGCCTAGAACGGAAAGAAGAAGAAGCAGAGAAAAAAAAGGAAGATCCAGGCGAGGGGCCCTCCTCAGCACCAGCACCACCACCACCACCACCACCTAGAAAGGCCACTAAGAAAAGTGAGAGACATGGAGAAGACAGCGATGATGATGGAGTCACTGTTACCACTACTCGTCGGCCCCTAAAGATGACTGAAATACAAGGTTCAAGAAAGGAGTTTGTACGGCGCTCGGGTGAATCTATTGTCACCTGGTTGCTGCGGTGTTGGGACAGCGGTGCCAGCAGCGTGTCCCTAGATGGCAGCGAAGCCCGCCAACTGGCAAGCATTGCCCGAGACCCAGCTATCGACAGAGGAATTGGCAGATGTCTGAATGGAGTCGCTACCCTCTGGGAACGAGTACTAGTGGCTGTAAAGGATAGATACCCTTACAAAGATGATCTGGAGCCTAAGGTGGAAAGATGGAACACCGTGGAGAAAGGCATCCAATTTTTGAGAGAAACAGCCGTAGTAGAGATGCTGTATGATCCCAATTTCGTCCCTAACAATCCACACCAGGACCGTGATCCTGATAGAGTAAGGTGCACACCTGATGTATATCGCAAGCTCTCAAAAACAGCACCAGAGAGGTACGCAAGTACACTGGTAGCAATGTTCCATAGATTCGAGGGTCAAGACAGAAGACTCCCAGTTTATGAATTGACTATTACACTCCAAAACTTTGAACAACAGTTTCCACCATCACGTGCTTCCATTGCAGCTATAGTAGCAGAAGAAGTAGGTGAGATTAAGGAGACACAGAAAACTATACTGGAGGAACTGTCATTACTGATGAATAGGGATGAACCTGTGTCAGTATTGGAAACACCTGATGAAGACGAGCATGACACAAAGAATCTGATGAAGCAATTTATCAAACTGTTGAAAGTCTCAGCCACCAAAGGCAACCGCCCCTCTGCACGAGCAAATGACGGCAGTAACATCATGTCACGTGTGGCCATGTGGAGCTTCTTACGAGAAAACGGAGAGGACATGAGGAAGTGGCATAAAAAACCCACTCCTGCACTGCGAGCACGGGTGAGAGAACTACAGCAGAGATCAGCCACCAATGAAATTGCTCCAGTCACTGCAGGTAACCAATAGAGGGGGCCTGCCCTCAGACAGGGGAGGGAAAGGGATAATAGAGTGTATTGGACTGTGTGGATTAGATGGCCTGGCACATTAGAGCCACAAAGATATAAGGCACTGGTGGACACTGGTGCACAGTGCACTCTGATGCCCTCGAGTTATAAAGGGACAGAATTGATTCATATTTCTGGAGTGACTGGGGGTTCTCAGGAACTGTCTGTGTTGGAGGCAGAAATAAGCCTCACCGGTAAAACCTGGCAGAAGCATCCCATAGTGACTGGACAGAGGGCTCCATGCATACTCGGTATTGACTATCTCAGAAGGGGACATTTCAAGGATCCCAAGAGGTACCGATGGGCTTTTGGAATAGCTGCTGTAGATGCAGACAACATTCAGCAGCTGTCTGTTTTACCTGGCCTGTCAGAAGATCCGTCTGTTGTGGGGGTACTGAAAGTGAAAGAGCAGCAGGTACCTATCGCTACAAAAACAGTGCACAGACGGCAGTACCGCACCAACAGGGATTCCTTGCTCCCCATTCATAACTTGATCCGTCAGCTAGAGAGCCAGGGAGTGATCAGCAAGACTCACTCACCTTTTAACAGCCCCATATGGCCGGTGCGTAAAGCCAGTGGAGAATGGAGGCTGACGGTAGATTACCGTGGCCTGAATGAAGTCACACCCCCACTGAGTGCTGCTGTGCCAGATATGTTGGAGCTGCAGTATGAACCGGAGTCAAAAGCAGCCAAGTGGTATGCCACTATTGACATTGCCAATGCATTCTTTTCTATTCCTTTGGCCACAGAGTGCAGACCACAGTTTGCTTTCACCTGGAGGGGCATTCAGTACACCTGGAACCGTTTGCCCCAGGGGTGGAAACACAGCCCAACCATCTGCCATGGGCTGATTCAAACCACACTGGAACAGGGTGGGGCACCTGAGCACCTCCAGTATATTGATGACATTGTTGTGTGGGGTGATACAGCAGAGGAAGTTTTTAAAAAAGGAGAGCGAATAATCCAAATTCTTCTGGGTGCTGGTTTTGCTATTAAACGGAACAAAGTGAAGGGACCTGCCCAAGAAATTCAATTCCTAGGAGTAAAATGGCAAGATGGACGTCGTCACATTCCAGGAGATGTGATTGACAAAATCACCAGTATGTCACCACCCACTAGCAAGAAAGAGACACAGTCTTTTCTGGGTGTAGTAGGTTTTTGGAGGATGCACATCCCAAACTACAGCCTCATAGTAAGCCCCCTCTATCAAGTGACTCGGAAAAAGAATAATTTTGCATGGGGTCCTGAACAGCAGCAGGCCTTTGAGCAAATTAAGCAGGAGATAGCCCGTGCTGTGGCCCTGGGGCCAGTTCGGTTGGGACAGGATGTGAAAAACATCCTCTACACTGCTGCTGGAGAGAAAGGTCCCACTTGGAGTCTGTGGCAAAGAGCCTCTGGGGAGACCCGAGGCCGACCCCTTGGATTTTGGAGCAGAGCGTACAGGGGTTCAGAGGAGTGCTACACTCCAACTGAAAAGGAGATTTTGGCCGCATACGAGGGGGTTCGGGCTGCCTCTGAAGTAATTGGTACTGAGACACAGCTCCTCCTGGCACCTCGACTGCCAGTGCTGAATTGGATGTTCAAAGGAAAGGTTCCCCCCACCAATCATGCTACCGATGCCACCTGGAGTAAGTGGATTGCACTGATTACACAGCGAGCTCGGATGGGGAACCTCAACCGTCCAGGAATCCTGGAGGTGATCATGGACTGGCCTGAAGGCAAGAAATTTGGAACATCTCCATCAGAGGAGATACCACGTGCTAAAGAGGCCCCACCATATAACGAACTACCAGAGAATGAAAAGACGTATGCCCTCTTCACTGGTGGATCGTGTCGTATTGTTGGGAAGCATCGCAGATGGAAGGCTGCTGTGTGGAGCCCCACACGACGAGTTGCAGAGGCCACCGAAGGAGAAGGAGAGTCAAGCCAATTTGCGGAGGTAAAGGCTGTCCAGCTGGCCTTAGATGTGGCTGAACAGGAGAGGTGGCCCATGCTATATCTTTATACTGACTCTTGGATGGTGGCAAATGCTTTATGGGGGTGGTTGCAGCAGTGGGAACAGGACAACTGGCAACGGAAGGGTAAACCTATTTGGGCTGCTGAACTGTGGAAAGACATTGCTGCCCGAACAAAAAGGTTGGGTGTAAAGGTGCGCCATGTAGATGCTCATGTGCCCAAGAATCGAGCTACTGAAGAGCAGAGAAATAACCATCAGGTAGATCGAGCTGCCAGAATTGAGGTGTCTCAGATCGATTTGGACTGGCAGAACAAAGGAGAGCTATTTTTAGCTCGGTGGGCCCATGAGACCTCAGGCCATCAAGGAAGGGATGCGACCTATAAGTGGGCTAGAGACCAAGGGGTGGACTTAACTATGGATGCCGTTGCACAGGTTATCCATGACTGTGACAAATGTGCCATAATTAAACAGGCCAAGAGGATGAAACCCCTCTGGCAGGAAGGGCGATGGGAAAAGTATAAATATGGGGAGGCGTGGCAGGTTGATTATATCACCTTGCCACGAACTCGCGATGGTAAGCGTTATGTGCTCACCATGGTGGAGGCGACCACTGGGTGGCTTGAGACATACGCAGTACCCCATGCTACCGCCCGAAACACCATCTTAGGGCTCGAGAGACAAGTCCTATGGCGACATGGCACTCCAGAGAGAATTGAGTCCGATAATGGGACTCATTTCAAAAATTCTCTTGTGGATATCTGGAGCAAAGAACACGGCATTGAATGGATCTACCATATCCCCTACCGTGCACCAGCTGCTGGTAAGATCGAGCGCTACAACGGGTTGTTAAAAACCACGTTGAGAGCAATGGGTGGTGGGACGTTCAAGCACTGGGAGAAGCATCTGGCAGAAGCCACCTGGCTGGTCAACACTAGGGGATCAGTCAACCGAGAGGGTCCTACACAGTCCAGCTCCCTACAGACCATAGAGGGAGATAAGGTCCCTGTGGTACATGTGAGGAGCATGTTGGGAAAAGCGGTGTGGGTCCTTCCAGCCTCTGGAAAGGGCAAACCCCTCCGTGGAACCGTTTTTGCGCAGGGACCTGGGTGCACCTGGTGGGTAATGGATAAAAATGGGGACGTCCAGTGTGTCCCACAAGGGAATTTGATGCTGGGGGAATGCAGTCTGTAATTACGTGTGTATGTATGTATATATATGTTTCTATGTAACTTATGTTATTACTGTTTGGTTATGTATAGATGTGTGTTAAGCATGATGTGATGATGTGGAATAAGGGGTGGAATGTTGTGGTTTTGTGGTTTTGATGCTGGTATTCCACATCAGAGCATCATGCAGCAGTTAAGGAGTTAATGCTGGGGGAGCAGCAGAGGGGAGGGGCGGAGCTCCGCACCGGATGCGAGGCGGCGCTCGGTCTGGGCGCGTTGCTCTGGGCTGGCGTGGAGGTTCAGCACGTGTGCTTCCCCTGCAGGTCCTCCTTAACGTAAGCTCACAGCTTTTGGGTTGGAAATTTTTATCTCTCTCTCAATTGTTCAATTTTATTAGATTTAGAAAAGTTACCGTTCCTTCTCAGATCGTGCCGTTGTTTTCTTGTAGACCCATCTCTTCCCGCCGTTTCCCCCTCCCCCTCCCGGAGCGCGGCTCTGCTCGGGCGGCCGCGCGGCCACTGACGCAGTTTCTTTTTCTCTCCCCTCTCCCTTCTCGGTTTCCCTTTGGTCACTGTCACGGACAACACCGTGACAATTATTGGTGGAGAATGCGGGCAGTGCAGTATTGGCACTCCATTGTAAATCTGGTGCAGAGTGGACTAAGGTTTTTCATGTACCTTATAGCATGCTGGCGTCTTTTTAAGCTCCTCGCGTTCAGCACCGGAGTAATGTGGATATACAGCTACTTTAGTGTGCTGAGGGGTTTACATGCCTCCTACCTAAACACCCTGGCTAACGTGACAGATTATGCGGCATTTGGAACGGTTTCCAATTACTCTTTTCAGGTCTTTACCTATATTCAAGATGTCAGCCTGGCAACTGTGTTATCTGTTTTTCTGAATGCACTCTTGGCAATAGTAATTTACATCATGTGGAGGGAGCGTTCCTCAAAACCAGAGAGTGTTGAATGGCAGGGAAGGTGGAAAAAATTAGGAAAGAAATTAGAAGCGTGGGGACCCCCGGTGTTATGCAACTTTGATCTTGAGCACCTGTGGGACCCTGAGAAATTCAGTGAGTGTTTAGGTAAGGAGTCATGGGACTCAGGACGATCTGAGAAGGAATGTATTGTTTGGGGTCTGGCTTGTGCTTATCGAGCCATAATTGATATTCTGGAGAGAAATGGTTTCCAAACCAAGGTCCAAAGCAAAAATGAAAACCTTGAAGTTAGACCTGACCAATCACAGGAAGCACCAGTATCAGTGTCGGTTGCCCCTGTGGAAGGCCAGAAATGGACACGGCCGTCTTCGCGCCTAGAACGGAAAGAAGAAGAAGCAGAGAAAAAAAAGGAAGATCCAGGCGAGGGGCCCTCCTCAGCACCAGCACCACCACCACCACCACCACCTAGAAAGGCCACTAAGAAAAGTGAGAGACATGGAGAAGACAGCGATGATGATGGAGTCACTGTTACCACTACTCGTCGGCCCCTAAAGATGACTGAAATACAAGGTTCAAGAAAGGAGTTTGTACGGCGCTCGGGTGAATCTATTGTCACCTGGTTGCTGCGGTGTTGGGACAGCGGTGCCAGCAGCGTGTCCCTAGATGGCAGCGAAGCCCGCCAACTGGCAAGCATTGCCCGAGACCCAGCTATCGACAGAGGAATTGGCAGATGTCTGAATGGAGTCGCTACCCTCTGGGAACGAGTACTAGTGGCTGTAAAGGATAGATACCCTTACAAAGATGATCTGGAGCCTAAGGTGGAAAGATGGAACACCGTGGAGAAAGGCATCCAATTTTTGAGAGAAACAGCCGTAGTAGAGATGCTGTATGATCCCAATTTCGTCCCTAACAATCCACACCAGGACCGTGATCCTGATAGAGTAAGGTGCACACCTGATGTATATCGCAAGCTCTCAAAAACAGCACCAGAGAGGTACGCAAGTACACTGGTAGCAATGTTCCATAGATTCGAGGGTCAAGACAGAAGACTCCCAGTTTATGAATTGACTATTACACTCCAAAACTTTGAACAACAGTTTCCACCATCACGTGCTTCCATTGCAGCTATAGTAGCAGAAGAAGTAGGTGAGATTAAGGAGACACAGAAAACTATACTGGAGGAACTGTCATTACTGATGAATAGGGATGAACCTGTGTCAGTATTGGAAACACCTGATGAAGACGAGCATGACACAAAGAATCTGATGAAGCAATTTATCAAACTGTTGAAAGTCTCAGCCACCAAAGGCAACCGCCCCTCTGCACGAGCAAATGACGGCAGTAACATCATGTCACGTGTGGCCATGTGGAGCTTCTTACGAGAAAACGGAGAGGACATGAGGAAGTGGCATAAAAAACCCACTCCTGCACTGCGAGCACGGGTGAGAGAACTACAGCAGAGATCAGCCACCAATGAAATTGCTCCAGTCACTGCAGGTAACCAATAGAGGGGGCCTGCCCTCAGACAGGGGAGGGAAAGGGATAATAGAGTGTATTGGACTGTGTGGATTAGATGGCCTGGCACATTAGAGCCACAAAGATATAAGGCACTGGTGGACACTGGTGCACAGTGCACTCTGATGCCCTCGAGTTATAAAGGGACAGAATTGATTCATATTTCTGGAGTGACTGGGGGTTCTCAGGAACTGTCTGTGTTGGAGGCAGAAATAAGCCTCACCGGTAAAACCTGGCAGAAGCATCCCATAGTGACTGGACAGAGGGCTCCATGCATACTCGGTATTGACTATCTCAGAAGGGGACATTTCAAGGATCCCAAGAGGTACCGATGGGCTTTTGGAATAGCTGCTGTAGATGCAGACAACATTCAGCAGCTGTCTGTTTTACCTGGCCTGTCAGAAGATCCGTCTGTTGTGGGGGTACTGAAAGTGAAAGAGCAGCAGGTACCTATCGCTACAAAAACAGTGCACAGACGGCAGTACCGCACCAACAGGGATTCCTTGCTCCCCATTCATAACTTGATCCGTCAGCTAGAGAGCCAGGGAGTGATCAGCAAGACTCACTCACCTTTTAACAGCCCCATATGGCCGGTGCGTAAAGCCAGTGGAGAATGGAGGCTGACGGTAGATTACCGTGGCCTGAATGAAGTCACACCCCCACTGAGTGCTGCTGTGCCAGATATGTTGGAGCTGCAGTATGAACCGGAGTCAAAAGCAGCCAAGTGGTATGCCACTATTGACATTGCCAATGCATTCTTTTCTATTCCTTTGGCCACAGAGTGCAGACCACAGTTTGCTTTCACCTGGAGGGGCATTCAGTACACCTGGAACCGTTTGCCCCAGGGGTGGAAACACAGCCCAACCATCTGCCATGGGCTGATTCAAACCACACTGGAACAGGGTGGGGCACCTGAGCACCTCCAGTATATTGATGACATTGTTGTGTGGGGTGATACAGCAGAGGAAGTTTTTAAAAAAGGAGAGCGAATAATCCAAATTCTTCTGGGTGCTGGTTTTGCTATTAAACGGAACAAAGTGAAGGGACCTGCCCAAGAAATTCAATTCCTAGGAGTAAAATGGCAAGATGGACGTCGTCACATTCCAGGAGATGTGATTGACAAAATCACCAGTATGTCACCACCCACTAGCAAGAAAGAGACACAGTCTTTTCTAGGTGTAGTAGGTTTTTGGAGGATGCACATCCCAAACTACAGCCTCATAGTAAGCCCCCTCTATCAAGTGACTCGGAAAAAGAATAATTTTGCATGGGGTCCTGAACAGCAGCAGGCCTTTGAGCAAATTAAGCAGGAGATAGCCCGTGCTGTGGCCCTGGGGCCAGTTCGGTTGGGACAGGATGTGAAAAACATCCTCTACACTGCTGCTGGAGAGAAAGGTCCCACTTGGAGTCTGTGGCAAAGAGCCTCTGGGGAGACCCGAGGCCGACCCCTTGGATTTTGGAGCAGAGCGTACAGGGGTTCAGAGGAGTGCTACACTCCAACTGAAAAGGAGATTTTGGCCGCATACGAGGGGGTTCGGGCTGCCTCTGAAGTAATTGGTACTGAGACACAGCTCCTCCTGGCACCTCGACTGCCAGTGCTGAATTGGATGTTCAAAGGAAAGGTTCCCCCCACCAATCATGCTACCGATGCCACCTGGAGTAAGTGGATTGCACTGATTACACAGCGAGCTCGGATGGGGAACCTCAACCGTCCAGGAATCCTGGAGGTGATCATGGACTGGCCTGAAGGCAAGAAATTTGGAACATCTCCATCAGAGGAGATACCACGTGCTAAAGAGGCCCCACCATATAACGAACTACCAGAGAATGAAAAGACGTATGCCCTCTTCACTGGTGGATCGTGTCGTATTGTTGGGAAGCATCGCAGATGGAAGGCTGCTGTGTGGAGCCCCACACGACGAGTTGCAGAGGCCACCGAAGGAGAAGGAGAGTCAAGCCAATTTGCGGAGGTAAAGGCTGTCCAGCTGGCCTTAGATGTGGCTGAACAGGAGAGGTGGCCCATGCTATATCTTTATACTGACTCTTGGATGGTGGCAAATGCTTTATGGGGGTGGTTGCAGCAGTGGGAACAGGACAACTGGCAACGGAAGGGTAAACCTATTTGGGCTGCTGAACTGTGGAAAGACATTGCTGCCCGAACAAAAAGGTTGGGTGTAAAGGTGCGCCATGTAGATGCTCATGTGCCCAAGAATCGAGCTACTGAAGAGCAGAGAAATAACCATCAGGTAGATCGAGCTGCCAGAATTGAGGTGTCTCAGATCGATTTGGACTGGCAGAACAAAGGAGAGCTATTTTTAGCTCGGTGGGCCCATGAGACCTCAGGCCATCAAGGAAGGGATGCGACCTATAAGTGGGCTAGAGACCAAGGGGTGGACTTAACTATGGATGCCGTTGCACAGGTTATCCATGACTGTGACAAATGTGCCATAATTAAACAGGCCAAGAGGATGAAACCCCTCTGGCAGGAAGGGCGATGGGAAAAGTATAAATATGGGGAGGCGTGGCAGGTTGATTATATCACCTTGCCACGAACTCGCGATGGTAAGCGTTATGTGCTCACCATGGTGGAGGCGACCACTGGGTGGCTTGAGACATACGCAGTACCCCATGCTACCGCCCGAAACACCATCTTAGGGCTCGAGAGACAAGTCCTATGGCGACATGGCACTCCAGAGAGAATTGAGTCCGATAATGGGACTCATTTCAAAAATTCTCTTGTGGATATCTGGAGCAAAGAACACGGCATTGAATGGATCTACCATATCCCCTACCGTGCACCAGCTGCTGGTAAGATCGAGCGCTACAACGGGTTGTTAAAAACCACGTTGAGAGCAATGGGTGGTGGGACGTTCAAGCACTGGGAGAAGCATCTGGCAGAAGCCACCTGGCTGGTCAACACTAGGGGATCAGTCAACCGAGAGGGTCCTACACAGTCCAGCTCCCTACAGACCATAGAGGGAGATAAGGTCCCTGTGGTACATGTGAGGAGCATGTTGGGAAAAGCGGTGTGGGTCCTTCCAGCCTCTGGAAAGGGCAAACCCCTCCGTGGAACCGTTTTTGCGCAGGGACCTGGGTGCACCTGGTGGGTAATGGATAAAAATGGGGACGTCCAGTGTGTCCCACAAGGGAATTTGATGCTGGGGGAATGCAGTCTGTAATTACGTGTGTATGTATGTATATATATGTTTCTATGTAACTTATGTTATTACTGTTTGGTTATGTATAGATGTGTGTTAAGCATGATGTGATGATGTGGAATAAGGGGTGGAATGTTGTGGTTTTGTGGTTTTGATGCTGGTATTCCACATCAGAGCATCATGCAGCAGTTAAGGAGTTAATGCTGGGGGAGCAGCAGAGGGGAGGGGCGGAGCTCCGCACCGGATGCGAGGCGGCGCTCGGTCTGGGCCTGGGCGCGTTGCTCTGGGCTGGCGTGGAGGTTCAGCACGTGTGCTTCCCCTGCAGGTCCTCCTTAACGTAAGCTCACAGCTTTTGGGTTGGAAATTTTTATCTCTCTCTCAATTGTTCAATTTTATTAGATTTAGAAAAGTTACCGTTCCTTCTCAGATCGTGCCGTTGTTTTCTTGTAGACCCATCTCTTCCCGCCGTTTCCCCCTCCCCCTCCCGGAGCGCGGCTCTGCTCGGGCGGCCGCGCGGCCACTGACGCAGTTTCTTTTTCTCTCCCCTCTCCCTTCTCGGTTTCCCTTTGGTCACTGTCACGGACAACACCGTGACAATTATTGGTGGAGAATGCGGGCAGTGCAGTATTGGCACTCCATTGTAAATCTGGTGCAGAGTGGACTAAGGTTTTTCATGTACCTTATAGCATGCTGGCGTCTTTTTAAGCTCCTCGCGTTCAGCACCGGAGTAATGTGGATATACAGCTACTTTAGTGTGCTGAGGGGTTTACATGCCTCCTACCTAAACACCCTGGCTAACGTGACAGATTATGCGGCATTTGGAACGGTTTCCAATTACTCTTTTCAGGTCTTTACCTATATTCAAGATGTCAGCCTGGCAACTGTGTTATCTGTTTTTCTGAATGCACTCTTGGCAATAGTAATTTACATCATGTGGAGGGAGCGTTCCTCAAAACCAGAGAGTGTTGAATGGCAGGGAAGGTGGAAAAAATTAGGAAAGAAATTAGAAGCGTGGGGACCCCCGGTGTTATGCAACTTTGATCTTGAGCACCTGTGGGACCCTGAGAAATTCAGTGAGTGTTTAGGTAAGGAGTCATGGGACTCAGGACGATCTGAGAAGGAATGTATTGTTTGGGGTCTGGCTTGTGCTTATCGAGCCATAATTGATATTCTGGAGAGAAATGGTTTCCAAACCAAGGTCCAAAGCAAAAATGAAAACCTTGAAGTTAGACCTGACCAATCACAGGAAGCACCAGTATCAGTGTCGGTTGCCCCTGTGGAAGGCCAGAAATGGACACGGCCGTCTTCGCGCCTAGAACGGAAAGAAGAAGAAGCAGAGAAAAAAAAGGAAGATCCAGGCGAGGGGCCCTCCTCAGCACCAGCACCACCACCACCACCACCACCTAGAAAGGCCACTAAGAAAAGTGAGAGACATGGAGAAGACAGCGATGATGATGGAGTCACTGTTACCACTACTCGTCGGCCCCTAAAGATGACTGAAATACAAGGTTCAAGAAAGGAGTTTGTACGGCGCTCGGGTGAATCTATTGTCACCTGGTTGCTGCGGTGTTGGGACAGCGGTGCCAGCAGCGTGTCCCTAGATGGCAGCGAAGCCCGCCAACTGGCAAGCATTGCCCGAGACCCAGCTATCGACAGAGGAATTGGCAGATGTCTGAATGGAGTCGCTACCCTCTGGGAACGAGTACTAGTGGCTGTAAAGGATAGATACCCTTACAAAGATGATCTGGAGCCTAAGGTGGAAAGATGGAACACCGTGGAGAAAGGCATCCAATTTTTGAGAGAAACAGCCGTAGTAGAGATGCTGTATGATCCCAATTTCGTCCCTAACAATCCACACCAGGACCGTGATCCTGATAGAGTAAGGTGCACACCTGATGTATATCGCAAGCTCTCAAAAACAGCACCAGAGAGGTACGCAAGTACACTGGTAGCAATGTTCCATAGATTCGAGGGTCAAGACAGAAGACTCCCAGTTTATGAATTGACTATTACACTCCAAAACTTTGAACAACAGTTTCCACCATCACGTGCTTCCATTGCAGCTATAGTAGCAGAAGAAGTAGGTGAGATTAAGGAGACACAGAAAACTATACTGGAGGAACTGTCATTACTGATGAATAGGGATGAACCTGTGTCAGTATTGGAAACACCTGATGAAGACGAGCATGACACAAAGAATCTGATGAAGCAATTTATCAAACTGTTGAAAGTCTCAGCCACCAAAGGCAACCGCCCCTCTGCACGAGCAAATGACGGCAGTAACATCATGTCACGTGTGGCCATGTGGAGCTTCTTACGAGAAAACGGAGAGGACATGAGGAAGTGGCATAAAAAACCCACTCCTGCACTGCGAGCACGGGTGAGAGAACTACAGCAGAGATCAGCCACCAATGAAATTGCTCCAGTCACTGCAGGTAACCAATAGAGGGGGCCTGCCCTCAGACAGGGGAGGGAAAGGGATAATAGAGTGTATTGGACTGTGTGGATTAGATGGCCTGGCACATTAGAGCCACAAAGATATAAGGCACTGGTGGACACTGGTGCACAGTGCACTCTGATGCCCTCGAGTTATAAAGGGACAGAATTGATTCATATTTCTGGAGTGACTGGGGGTTCTCAGGAACTGTCTGTGTTGGAGGCAGAAATAAGCCTCACCGGTAAAACCTGGCAGAAGCATCCCATAGTGACTGGACAGAGGGCTCCATGCATACTCGGTATTGACTATCTCAGAAGGGGACATTTCAAGGATCCCAAGAGGTACCGATGGGCTTTTGGAATAGCTGCTGTAGATGCAGACAACATTCAGCAGCTGTCTGTTTTACCTGGCCTGTCAGAAGATCCGTCTGTTGTGGGGGTACTGAAAGTGAAAGAGCAGCAGGTACCTATCGCTACAAAAACAGTGCACAGACGGCAGTACCGCACCAACAGGGATTCCTTGCTCCCCATTCATAACTTGATCCGTCAGCTAGAGAGCCAGGGAGTGATCAGCAAGACTCACTCACCTTTTAACAGCCCCATATGGCCGGTGCGTAAAGCCAGTGGAGAATGGAGGCTGACGGTAGATTACCGTGGCCTGAATGAAGTCACACCCCCACTGAGTGCTGCTGTGCCAGATATGTTGGAGCTGCAGTATGAACCGGAGTCAAAAGCAGCCAAGTGGTATGCCACTATTGACATTGCCAATGCATTCTTTTCTATTCCTTTGGCCACAGAGTGCAGACCACAGTTTGCTTTCACCTGGAGGGGCATTCAGTACACCTGGAACCGTTTGCCCCAGGGGTGGAAACACAGCCCAACCATCTGCCATGGGCTGATTCAAACCACACTGGAACAGGGTGGGGCACCTGAGCACCTCCAGTATATTGATGACATTGTTGTGTGGGGTGATACAGCAGAGGAAGTTTTTAAAAAAGGAGAGCGAATAATCCAAATTCTTCTGGGTGCTGGTTTTGCTATTAAACGGAACAAAGTGAAGGGACCTGCCCAAGAAATTCAATTCCTAGGAGTAAAATGGCAAGATGGACGTCGTCACATTCCAGGAGATGTGATTGACAAAATCACCAGTATGTCACCACCCACTAGCAAGAAAGAGACACAGTCTTTTCTAGGTGTAGTAGGTTTTTGGAGGATGCACATCCCAAACTACAGCCTCATAGTAAGCCCCCTCTATCAAGTGACTCGGAAAAAGAATAATTTTGCATGGGGTCCTGAACAGCAGCAGGCCTTTGAGCAAATTAAGCAGGAGATAGCCCGTGCTGTGGCCCTGGGGCCAGTTCGGTTGGGACAGGATGTGAAAAACATCCTCTACACTGCTGCTGGAGAGAAAGGTCCCACTTGGAGTCTGTGGCAAAGAGCCTCTGGGGAGACCCGAGGCCGACCCCTTGGATTTTGGAGCAGAGCGTACAGGGGTTCAGAGGAGTGCTACACTCCAACTGAAAAGGAGATTTTGGCCGCATACGAGGGGGTTCGGGCTGCCTCTGAAGTAATTGGTACTGAGACACAGCTCCTCCTGGCACCTCGACTGCCAGTGCTGAATTGGATGTTCAAAGGAAAGGTTCCCCCCACCAATCATGCTACCGATGCCACCTGGAGTAAGTGGATTGCACTGATTACACAGCGAGCTCGGATGGGGAACCTCAACCGTCCAGGAATCCTGGAGGTGATCATGGACTGGCCTGAAGGCAAGAAATTTGGAACATCTCCATCAGAGGAGATACCACGTGCTAAAGAGGCCCCACCATATAACGAACTACCAGAGAATGAAAAGACGTATGCCCTCTTCACTGATGGATCGTGTCGTATTGTTGGGAAGCATCGCAGATGGAAGGCTGCTGTGTGGAGCCCCACACGACGAGTTGCAGAGGCCACCGAAGGAGAAGGAGAGTCAAGCCAATTTGCGGAGGTAAAGGCTGTCCAGCTGGCCTTAGATGTGGCTGAACAGGAGAGGTGGCCCATGCTATATCTTTATACTGACTCTTGGATGGTGGCAAATGCTTTATGGGGGTGGTTGCAGCAGTGGGAACAGGACAACTGGCAACGGAAGGGTAAACCTATTTGGGCTGCTGAACTGTGGAAAGACACTGCTGCCCGAACAAAAAGGTTGGGTGTAAAGGTGCGCCATGTAGATGCTCATGTGCCCAAGAATCGAGCTACTGAAGAGCAGAGAAATAACCATCAGGTAGATTGAGCTGCCAGAATTGAGGTGTCTCAGATCGATTTGGACTGGCAGAACAAAGGAGAGCTATTTTTAGCTCGGTGGGCCCATGAGACCTCAGGCCATCAAGGAAGGGATGCGACCTATAAGTGGGCTAGAGACCAAGGGGTGGACTTAACTATGGATGCCGTTGCACAGGTTATCCATGACTGTGACAAATGTGCCATAATTAAACAGGCCAAGAGGATGAAACCCCTCTGGCAGGAAGGGCGATGGGAAAAGTATAAATATGGGGAGGCGTGGCAGGTTGATTATATCACCTTGCCACGAACTCGCGATGGTAAGCGTTATGTGCTCACCATGGTGGAGGCGACCACTGGGTGGCTTGAGACATACGCAGTACCCCATGCTACCGCCCGAAACACCATCTTAGGGCTCGAGAGACAAGTCCTATGGCGACATGGCACTCCAGAGAGAATTGAGTCCGATAATGGGACTCATTTCAAAAATTCTCTTGTGGATATCTGGAGCAAAGAACACGGCATTGAATGGATCTACCATATCCCCTACCGTGCACCAGCTGCTGGTAAGATCGAGCGCTACAACGGGTTGTTAAAAACCACGTTGAGAGCAATGGGTGGTGGGACGTTCAAGCACTGGGAGAAGCATCTGGCAGAAGCCACCTGGCTGGTCAACACTAGGGGATCAGTCAACCGAGAGGGTCCTACACAGTCCAGCTCCCTACAGACCATAGAGGGAGATAAGGTCCCTGTGGTACATGTGAGGAGCATGTTGGGAAAAGCGGTGTGGGTCCTTCCAGCCTCTGGAAAGGGCAAACCCCTCCGTGGAACCGTTTTTGCGCAGGGACCTGGGTGCACCTGGTGGGTAATGGATAAAAATGGGGACGTCCAGTGTGTCCCACAAGGGAATTTGATGCTGGGGGAATGCAGTCTGTAATTACGTGTGTATGTATGTATATATATGTTTCTATGTAACTTATGTTATTACTGTTTGGTTATGTATAGATGTGTGTTAAGCATGATGTGATGATGTGGAATAAGGGGTGGAATGTTCAAATCAGTCCGCAGCACGCTAAGATTTAAAGCCGCTCTTCAGCGCACGTCAGCCGGCTGATTCGTGTCTTTCCTCAGCGGCTCAAGCAGCAGAAACCTCGATTGAAGCGTTTCAAACAGAATTCGCGGATAACAGCGGTACGAGTTAGAAGTTCTTAGCCGATTCGGCTCAGTCCCGCACGGGCTCCTCTGCGATGCTCCGATGATGATGTTTGTTGGAAAATATTCGATCTGGTTCGGCAGATAATCAGAATCTGCTAGAGGAGTCAGCTTCACCCAACTTTCGCATTTACATTGCTAAAATCAGAAGAGCATACAATTTTGGGAAACGAATCAGTAATATCCGTGGAATTGAAAAATAAACGTGAAGATACGATGATTCATGGGATAAAAAAAAAGACATCAAACGTTTTCTGATAAAAAATATGGAAAAGGAATGAGAAAGAAATGTCTAATGCAGATATACATTGAAGAGGGTAGTTGAGCAGACTGCGAACAGATTCTTTACCCCACACAAAAATCAGGGTCCTCACCATCGCTTTAAACAACGCCAGGAACGGAGTCTGTCATAAGGGAAATCATTGTTATGTTGGAAACAGGCCGCAGCAGGCTGCGGCTTAAAGCCGCTCTTCAGCGCACGGCAGCCGGCTGATTCGCGTCTTTCCACATCGGCTCAAGCAGCAGAAACCGCGATTGAAGCGTTTCAAACAGAATTCGCGGATAACAGCGGTACGAGTTAGAAGTTCTTAGCCGATTCGGCTCAGTCCCGTACGGGCTCCTCTGCGATGCTCCGATGATGATGTTTGTTGGAAAATATTCGATCTGGTTCGGCAGATAATCAGAATCTGCTAGAGGAGTCAGCTTCACCCAACTTTCGCATTTACATTGCAAAAATCAGAAGAGCATACAATTTTGGGAAACGAATCAGTAATGTCCGTGGAATGGAAAAATAAACGTGAAGATACGATGATTCATGGGTTAAAAAAAAGACATCAAACGTTTTCTGATAAAAAATATGAAAAAGGAATGAGAAAGAAGTGTATAAAGCAGATATAGATTATAGACGGTAGTAGAGCAGAAAGGGAACAGAATCTTTGCCCATGAAAAATATCAGGGTCCACCCCATCTCTATCGACAACGCCAGGAACGGAGTCTGTCATACGAGTAATCATTGTTATGTTGGAAACAGACCGCAGCAGGCTGCGGCTTAAAGCCGCTCTTCAGCTCACGTCAGCCGGCTTATTCGCGTCTTTCCTCAGCGGTTCAAGCAGCAGAAACCGCGATTGAAGCGTTTCAAACAGAATTCGCGGATAACAGCGGTACGAGTTAGAAGTTCTTAGCCGATTCGGCTCAGTCCCGCACGGGCTCCTCTGCGATGCTCCGATGATGATGTTTGTTGGAAAATATTCGATCTGGTTCGGCAGATAATCAGAATCTGCTAGAGGAGTCAGCTTCACCCAACTTTCGCATTTACATTGCTAAAATCAGAAGAGCATACAATTTTGGGAAACGAATCAGTAATGTCCGTGGAATGGAAAAATAAACGTGAAGATACGATGATTCATGGGTTAAAAAAAAGACATCAAACGTTTTCTGATAAAAAATATGAAAAAGGAATGAGAAAGAAGTGTATAACGCAGATATGCATTATAGACGGTAGTTGAGCAGAATGCGAACAGATTCTTTACCCCACACAAAAATCGGGGTCCTCACCATCGCTTTAGACAACGCCAGGAACGGAGTCTGTCATAAGGGTAATCAATGATATGTTCAAATCAGTCCGCAGCACGCTGAGATTTAAAGCCGCTCTTCAGCGGAAAGCAACCGGCTGATTCGCGTCTTTCCACATCGGCTCATGCGGCAGAAACCGCGATTGATGCGTTTCAAGCCGATTACGCTGTTAAGAGCCATTCGAGTGTGACGTTCGTTGCAGATTCCGCTCAGTTTCTTACGGGCTCATATTCGTTGCTCCGGTGATGAAGTTTATTTGGGAAGTATTCCGCCCGGTTCGATAGATATCAAAATCTGCGAGAGGAGCCAGCTTCACTCAAACTTCTCATTTGCACTGTTAAGATCAGAACAGCAAACAATTTTGGCAAAGGAATCTGTAACGTTCGTGTGTGCGAAATTGAAACGGAAATAAAAGTTTCACGAAGACAAAGACATCAAAAAATTTCCGAAATAACGTATGCAAACGTGGACGGAGATAAATATCTGATGCAGACGTACATTGCAGACGGTAGTAGAGCACAAAGAGAACAGAATCTTTGCCCATGAAAAATATCAGGGTCCTCCCCATCTCTATCGACAACGCCAGGAACGGAGTCTGTCATACGAGTAATCAATGATATGTTCAAATCAGTCCGCAGCACGCTAAGATTTAAAGCCGCTCTTCAGCGCACGTCAGCCGGCTGATTCGCGTCTTTCCTCAGCGGCTCAAGCAGCAGAAACCGCGACTGAAGCGTTTCAAACAGAATTCGCGGATAACAGCGGTACGAGTTAGAAGTTCTTAGCCGATTCCGCTCAGTTTCTTACGGGCTCATATTCTTTGCTCCGATGATGATGTTTGTTGGAAAATATTCGATCTGGTTCGGCAGATAATCAGAATCTGCTAGAGGAGTCAGCTTCACCCAACTTTCGCATTTACATTGCTACGTTTCAAACAGAATTCGCAGATAACAGCGGTTTGAGTTAGAAGTTCTTAGCCGATTCGGCTCGGTTTAGTACTGGCTCATCTACTATGCTCCGGTGATGAAGTTAATAGGGAAGTATTCTGTCC
This sequence comes from Cyrtonyx montezumae, assembly GCF_038088225.1. Taxonomy (NCBI): domain Eukaryota; kingdom Metazoa; phylum Chordata; class Aves; order Galliformes; family Odontophoridae; genus Cyrtonyx; species Cyrtonyx montezumae. The sequence continues at coordinate 319,869 of NW_027071959.1, forward strand.
GGTTCGATTAACACTTGAATCTCCGAGAGGTATGACCTTCACTTCCTTCAGGATTAGAATTACAGATAGTGTTTAGGTTTAGGTTAGGATAAGGGTAGGGTAAGGGTTAGGATTATGTTTATTGTTACAGTTAGCATTAGGGCTTGAGTTAGGTTTAGGGTTAGGGTTCGATTTGTGTATGGGATATTGTTAGGGTTAGGGTTTCGATTACTGTTAGGGTTAGGGAACGGTTAAATTTAGGGTTAGGGAAGGGTTAAGTTTAGGGTTAGTGTTTGTGTTATCCTTTAGGTTAGGTTATTTTTTGGGTTATGGTTAAGGTTAGGTTTAGAGTCAGGGTTTGTGTTATTGTTAGGTTTATAGATTTAGATTTACAAGAATTGTTAGAGTTAGGGTTATGGATTTAGTTAGGTTTATTGTTAGTGTGGGTTAAATAACTCCCAAGGATGGTACTTCACAAACAAATAGTATAGATGATGGTATATTTTGAGTTGTTCTGTATTGATAGTTGTCACCGGTTTGCGGAACATTTTGACCCGGTACCGTGACAATTGAGTTAGGGGACTCTGGGGAAGGGGAAGTGGAAAAGGGAAAAAAACGGGAAGGGAGATGGGCCTAGGAAGAAAACAGCGGCACCGATCTGAGGAGGAAAGCTAATTTAGTAAATAAGATATCATAAAGAAAAGTAACACAAAATAATGTAATATAATTGGAATTGAGGCAAATGAATCAAATGAAATGAACGAGAGAGAGTGTCCGATAAACCGAAGGCTTTACGCTAACGCTGAAGGCATATGGCTGCAACAAACACCCACTGCCGAGCTCGATCCTGAAGGGAAGAGAGAGTCCCATGACCGCAGACAATTTTTATCTTTTCCTCTGGGCGGAAATATGTAAAACTGCAAAGCATCCCAAAGTCCTCTGGGGAATGTAGTTCTTCTGTTTTGAAACAGGTACACCCAGAACTATCGACAATCCACAGAGCTGGAGTAACTCCTTAACTCCCAATACACCACATGATGTCATGATGCGGAATATCAGTAATACAACAAAAATCATAAAACCATAACAATAGTATACAAATGATACAAAAGAAAAGATGGCTCACCATCAGGATGATAAGGCTCTCAGAGGACTCCACGTGGGAGGGATCTCTGAGAAGAGATCCTTTCCTGGCGGAGGTCAGCCTTTAAATGGGATCTGGGAGACGTGGAGCCAGGCTCCACCAGTTCCAGTCACTAAGGTATATCATGTCCACCTCTGCCCCCGTGGCTGACTCGGTGCTCAGCTCAGGTGACCAATCAGTGTTTCAGGCCATGATTGAGCAGTTCCCATACAGTTAGGATATCCTACTGGTTAGGGTGATTGTTAGGGTTAGGGCTATGTTAGGGTTTGGTTTGGTTTAGGGTTAGGGTTAGAGTTGGTGTTACTGTTAGGTTTAGGTTTGTGTTAGTGTTACGGTTAAAGTTAGGGTCAGGGTAGGGTTAGTGTTAGGTTTTGGGTTAGGGTTAGTATTAGGATTAGCGTTAGGGTTAGTGTTAGGTTTAAAGATTTAATTTTACAGTATGTTTTAGGGTAATTTTTAGGTAATTGGATAGGGTTAGGTGTATGGTTACATTTAGGGTTAGGGTGTTAGTGTTAGGGTTAGTGTTGTGGTTTGGGGCAAGGGTTAGGGTTAAAGATTTATTATTGCAGTAAGTGTTAAAGAAGGATTTAGGTAATTTCAGCGAGTTAGATGAATATTGGCTTTTTTAATAGGGTTATGTTTATATTTTGGATTAGTGTTAGGGTATGGTTTTGGCTTAGGGTTAGGGTAAGGATTAGAGTCGTAAGCGTTAGAGTTAGGGTTAAGCTATTGGGTTAGTGTTGGGTTAGGGTTAGGGTTTGATTTAGGGTTAGGGTTAGTGTTGTTTGGATTAGGGTTTGGTTTAGGTTTATCGTTAGTGTTTGGGTCTGGGTTAAGGTCAGGGTTTGGGTTTGGGTTAGTGTTAGGGTTAGCTTTTGTGTTAGGTTTAGGCTTAATGTTACGGTTAGAGTTACATTTAGGTTTTAGGTGTTGTTGGAGTTGGGGTTGTTGTTGGGTTTGGGGCTTGGGTTAGGGTAGGTTTTAGTGTTACTGTTAGGATTTGTTTTAGATTTAAGGTTAGTGTTAGGGTGAGAGTTATGTTTAAGTGTTTGTGTTAGGGTTAGGTTTAGGGTCAGGGTTTGGTTTAGGGTTTGGTTAAGGGTTAGGGTTAGGGTTAGGGTTAGAGTTGGGTTTAGTGTAGGGGTTTGGTTAGGGTTAGGGTTAGGGTTAAGGTTACAGTTAGAGTTACAGTTAGGGTTTAGGTGTTGATGGACTTGGGGTTGGGGTTGGGTTAGGGTTAGGGTTATGTTTAAAGGTTAGTGTTAGGGTAAGGTTTCGTGTTAGGGTTTGGTTAGGGTTAGGGTTAGATTTAGGAGTTGGGGTTGGGGTATGGGTAAGGGTTAGGGTTAGGTTAGCATTCTTATCGTTGGTTATTTTTTAGGGGTTAGTGTTTGGTTGGGGTTGTTGTTGCGGTTGAGTAAGTGTTGGAGCTGGGTTTGGAGTTGGGGTTGGTGTTGGGGTAGGGTATGGGATTGGTTAGATTTAGTTTAGGTTTAGTGTTGTTTAGGTTAGTGTTAGTTTAGGGTTAGGACTATGGTTAGGGTTAGGTTTAGGGTTAGGGTTAGGGTTAGATTTAGGTTTAGGGTTAGTGTTCATGTTAGGGTTAGGTTAGTTTTAGGGTTAGAGTTAATGTTAGGGTTAGGGTAAGGTTATGATTAGTGTTCGGGTTAGGGTTAGAGTTAAGTTTGGAGTTAGGGTTGGGGTTGGTTTTGGGATTAGGGTTGTTAGGATTAGGGTTAGGGTTAGGGTTAGGGTTACTGTAAGTTTAGGGTTAGGTTTACGGCTTGGGTTAGGTTTAGGCATAGGCTTAGGGTTAGATTTAGGTTTACGGTTAGTGTTAGGATAAGGGTTGGGGTTGGGGTTGGAATTTGGGTTGGGGTTTTGTTTGGGGTTGGAGTTAGGGTTAGTGTTAGGGTTAGTGTTAGGGTTTAGATGTTATTGTTTGGGCTGGGATTGTTGTTGGTGTTCGGATAGGGTTGGATCTGGTGTTAAGTTGGATAGGTTTAGTTGTAAAATTGTATTTAGGGTTAGGGTAAGTGTTAGTGGATTAGGATAATGGTTAGGGTTAAAGATTTAATATTACAGTAAGTGTTAGAAGGATTTAGGTATTTTAATCAGGTTAGATGAAGACTGGCTTTAGTAGTAGTGTTATGTTTAGATTTTGGATTAGTGTTAGGGTAGGGATTTGGCTTAGGTTTAGAGTTAGGATAAGGATTAGGGTTGGGCTTAGCATTATGATTAGGGTTAAGGTTAGGCTAAGATCTAGGGTTAGGGTTAGGGTAGGGTTAGGGTGAGGTTGAGGGTGAGAGTGAGGGTGAGGTTGAGGGTGAGGTTTAGGGTGAGGGTGAGTTTTAGGGTGGGTTAGCATTACGATTAGGGTAGGTTTAAGTTTAGAGTTAGTGGGGATAAGGCTGATGCTGAGGGGTTAGGGTGAGAGTGAGGGTTTAGGGTGAGGGTTTAGGGTGATGGTGAGGTGTTGTGGTTTTGTGGTTTTGATGCTGGTATTCCACATCAGAGCATCATGCAGCAGTTAAGGAGTTAATGCTGGGGGAGCAGCAGAGGGGAGGGGCGGAGCTCGGCACCGGATGCAGGCGGTGCTCGGTCTGGGCGCGTTGCTCTGGGCTGGCGTGGAGGTTCAGCACGTGTGCTTCCCCTGCAGGTCCTCCTTAACGTAAGCTCACAGCTTTTGGGTTGGAAATTTTTATCTCTCTCTCAATTGTTCAATTTTATTAGATTTAGAAAAGTTACCGTTCCTTCTCAGATCGTGCCGTTGTTTTCTTGTAGACCCATCTCTTCCCGCCGTTTCCCCCTCCCCCTCCCGGAGCGCGGCTCTGCTCGGGCGGCCGCGCGGCCACTGACGCAGTTTCTTTTTCTCTCCCCTCTCCCTTCTCGGTTTCCCTTTGGTCAGTGTCACGGACAACACCGTGACAGCTCACCATCAGGATGATAAGGCTTGCATGAGACTCCACGAGGGAGAGACCTATCCTAACCCTAACCCTAATACTAACACCAACCCCATGTCTAACTCTAACACCTAAACCCCAACCCAAACCCTAACACTAACACTAAACCTAAACCTAACCCTAACCATAACCTTAAAACAAAACAAAACCTAACCCTAACCCCAACCTCAACACTAACCCCAAAGCCCTAACCATAAACCTAACCATAACCCTACATTCTAACTCTAACCCTTAACATAACCCTAACACTAACCCAACACCAAACCCAAACCTAATCCCAAACCTAACCCCAAACCTATCCCCTAACCCCTACCCAAACCCTAACCCTAAATCTAAACCTAAAATGTTACTTTAAGCCTAACTCAAACCCTAATCCTAACCCTAAACCGAAACTAACCCTACTCCTACCACTACCCCTACTCCTAAACCAAACTCAACAAGCCCAAACCGTACCCTAATCCAAACTGCAAAACGAACCCCAAACGCAACAACAAACACAACCCCAACCCTAAAACCTAACCCCAAACCTAACATTAACCCTAACCTTAACACTAAACTTAAACTTAACCCTAACACTAAACCTAATCTATGACCCTAAACCTGAAGCCTAACCCTAACCCTAATCCTGACCCAAAACCAAACTCTAACCCAAATCCTAACCCTATCCCTAACACTAACCCCAACCCCAACCCAAACCCATACCTGTAACCCCTAACCCAAACCTTAACCCCAACCCTAACCCCAAACCTATCCCCTAACCCCTACAACTTACCCTAACCCTAAATCTGACACTAAAATATTACTTTAACCCTAGCTAATCTTAATCCTAATCTTAAACCTAACCCTGACCATACCCCTAAACCTAACCCTTATCCTAAACCCTCAAGGTAACCCTAAACCTAACCCTAACCCTAAACTTAATACTAAACCTAACACTAATCTTCACCCTAACCCTAATCTACAACCCTGAAATATAACCCTAACCCTGACCCTAACGCTAATCCTAGAACTTGCTAGAAATTTTTATACTGGTTATAAAATCTTTTCAAATAATCACGTCCAAATGGAGGGTGAAAGACTGGCTGTAATCGCTCATAACCGTGGAAGAAGCTTGAAAAAATTTATGTCTTCTACAGTTCCGAAGGCAAATGCTAATCAGCCAGATGCCTTACGCTGTAAAGCGGCTTATCTCCACTGCCAGATGAGGTCTGATTCCAACATTACACAGTTTAATCTTATAACAGACTCCTGGGCTGCACCCCTATGTTAGTGAGGGGGAATTTTCTGTTCTCTGCAGGCTCAGCAAGCATTTCCAAGGAATGATAGCATCAGACCTTCATTTCAGTACACATTTTAACAGTTTTAGTTTAACATTTCTTGATGACATTTTAGTTTCCTCAGAAACACAACTTATCTCAATATTTCCTTTTCATACACACGGACATTACTAATTACTTCCCCTAAATTGTATGCTCTTCTGAGGTTAGTAAAGGCGAATTGTGACTGAAGCTGGCTCCTCTCGCAGATTCTGGTGTCTGTCAAACCGGAACGAATGTTTTTCAACAAAACCTAAGCCAAACCCTAACCCTAATCCTAACCCTAACCCTAACCTAAACCCTATACATAACACTAACCCAATCCCAACAACTATCCCAACTCCAGCCCTATCACTTAACCCAAGCCAGAACCCTAACCCTAACCCTAACCCTAACCCAATCCCAACAACTATCCCAACTCCAACCCTAACACTTAACCCAAGCCAGAACCCTAACCCTAACCTTCTACTAACCCTAACCCTAACACTAAACCTAACCCTAACCCTAAACCTAACACTAAACCTAACCCTAACCCTAAACCTAAGTCTAACCCTAACCCAATCCCAACAACTATCCCAACTCCAACCCTAACACTTAACCCAAGCCAGAACCCTAACCCTAACCTTATACTAACCCTAACCCTAACACTAAACCTAACCCTAACCCTAAACCTAACACTAAACCTAACCCTAACCCTAAACCTAAGTCTAACCCTAACCCAATCCCAACAACTATCCCAACTCCAACCCTAACACTTAACCCAAGCCAGAACCCTAACCCAAACCTTGTACTAACCCTAACCCTAACCCTAACCCTAACACTAAACCTAACCCTAACCCTAAGCCTAACCCTAACCCAAGCCATAACCCTAGCCCTAAACCTAACCCCAACACCAATCCCAACCCAAACCCAACCCAAATCACAACCCCAACCCCAAACCGTATCCTAACCCAAACTGTAAACCTAAACCTAACCCAAAGCCTAAGCCTAACCCTAACCCAAGCCATAACCCTATCCCTAACCTCATACTAACACTAACTCCATACCTAACCCTAACATTAAACCTAACCCTAATCCTAACCCTAACCCTAAAAACCCTAATACCAAGCCAAACCCCAACACTAACTCCAAACTTAACTCTAACCATAACCCGAACCCTAACCTTAACCTTACCCTAACCCCAACATTAACTCTAACCCTAAAACTAACCTTACCCTAACATGAACACTAACCCTAAACATAAATCTACACCTAACCTACACCTAACCCTACACCTAACCCTAACATTAACCCTGAACCTAACACTAACGCTGAAATTAACACAAACACAAACCCTAACCTTGATTCTAACCCAGACCCAAACACTAATGCTAAACCTAAACCAAACCCTAATCCAAACAACACTAACCCTAACCCTAAATCCAACCCTAACCCTAACCCAACCCTAACCCTAACACTATACCTTAACCCTAACCCTAACGCTAACCCCAACCCTAATCCTTACCCTAACCCTAACCCTAAGCCAAAATCTTACCCCAACACAAATCCAGATTCTAAACATAAAAATATTGCTAAAGCCACTCTTCACCGAAGCTGCTGAAATTACCTAAATCCTTCCCTAACACTTACTGTAAGACTAATTCTTTAACCCTAACACTTACCCTAACCCTAACACTAACACGTACCCAAACCTTAACACTAAATCCAATTGTACACCCAACCCTATACAATAACATAAAACTTACTTTAAAACTAAATCTGTAAAACTAACACTAACCCTAACAATAATCCTAACACTAATCCTAACCCCTAACCTAACCCTAACCCTACCCTAACCCAAAACTTCTCTTCTCAGAGATCCCTCCCACGTGGAGTCCCCTGCGAAGCTTATCATACTGATGGTGAGCCATCTTCTCTTTTGTATTATTTGTATACTATCTATATAGAACAACTCAAAATATACCATCATCTGTACTATTTCTTTGTGAAGTACCATCCTTGGGAGTTATTTACCCCACACTAACCCTAACCATAACTCAATCCCAAACCTAAACCTAACAATTGCTATAAATCTTAATATAGAAACCTAATACTAAACCTCACCCTAACTCTAAACCTAACCTTAACTCTAACCCTAAACTAACCTTAACGCTAAAAATAACACTAACCCTAACCTTAACCCTAAACCTAACCCTAACCTTAACAATACCCTAACCCTAACCCTAACCCTAACCCTAACCCTAACCCTAACCCTAACCCTTACCCTAACCCTTACCCTAACCCTTACCCTTACCCTAACTCTAACCCTAACCCTAACCCTAACCCTACCCTAACCCTAACCCTAACCCTAACCCTAACCCTAACCCTAACCCTAACCCTAACCCTAACCCTAACCCTAACCCTTACCCTAACCCTTACCCTAACCCTTACCCTTACCCTAACTCTAACCCTAACCCTAACCCTAACCCTACCCTAACCCTAACCCTAACCCTAACCCTAACCCTAACCCTAACCCAACCCTAACCCTAACCCTAACCCTAACCCTACCGCTGTTGGTGAGTTACTGGGAAAGGGTTAAGGACTGGTTATTGACAGACGTTATCAAAATGGGGGTAGCCTCCAGCACGGAGCGTAGTATATTTGCTGCAATGTTAAAATCCCTTTTACCGACAAGAGGGATAAATGTTACTAAGAAACAAATAGATCGGTTTTTAGAATTTGTAGAAACTGTGTGCCCTTGGTTTCCTAGAGATGGCACTATCAATCTAGAAACATGGAATGAAGTTGGAGAGAAGATTCAGTGATATTATGCAGTTCACGGACCTGAAAGGGTCCCTATAGATACTTTTGCTCTATGGTCTTTAGTTAAAGAATGTCTGAGGGGAGACACAGCTGATGAGAAGTGGCACAGGGAAACGCATTACGTTAAGACCCTGTTAGTACGGTCAAAATCTCTCGATAATTTCCCTCCCATGCCCTCTGCCCCTCCACCTTCCCCTCCTAGATACGAGCAACGTTTGGTGTCCCCGCAAAAATCCCTCAAAAATAATATAAAAAATGAACAATTAAGTCCAGAAGTTTAGGATGAATTAAATAATGAAGCAGCCCAATACCATCACAAAGAACTTGCTGTCTTCCCATCCATAAAAGAAGTTGGGGTTCAGGCGCAAGCAATAGAGCAGCCTGTTAATATTTTACCAGCTTTTTGAGAAGGCACTATGCCCTCCCCTTTAGGACCAGAGGATCTTATAATGCAAGATTCTCCTTTACGATTAGCTTTAAAAGAAGCCAGAAAGACTGGTGAAATAATGGAAGGATTTTCAGTACAGGCATATCCAGTGATACAACGACAAAATGAAGCGGGAGGATTTCTTGATGACTATGAGCCAATTCCTTTTAAACAATTGAAAGAATTGAAAGTTGCTAGCACGCAATACGGACCCACAGCCCCCTTTACTCTTGCAATTTTACAGACAATTACATCTCAAATGCTCCCGCCAGCAGACTGGAAATCCTTAGCTAAAGCAGTACTGAGTGGGGGAGAATACTTACTATGGACTTCTGATTATTCTGAGCGTTGTGATTCCTATGTACGCTCTCCGCAGTGTCAGCAATTAGGAATAACTTACAATCAGTTGGTAGGAGCAGGTAATTTTGCAGGAGTATTTCAACAACTTAGTTATAACCTGCAAACCTATGATTTCATACGAGAAATTGGATTGGCTGCCTGAAAATAAATAAATAAATAAAATGATTAAAAAAAAAAGCAAAAAAAAATTACCAAAATCTGGAGTACGAAAAGAGGAACTGACCAAGATAAGGCAGGGTCCTGGTGAACCCTACCAGGATTTTGTAGCTAGGCTGTTACAAACTTCAGATAGATTGATAGAAGACTCAGACTCAGCTTTATAAAAACAGATAACGGTCCTGCCTATTCCAGTCAAGCTTTTACAAAATTCTGCCAACAACTGAACATTCAACACAATACGGGGATCCCATACAATCCTCAAGGTCAGGGTATCATTGAAAAATATAACCATCTGCTGAAAACGCAACTGAATAAAGTAAAGAAGGGGGAATGGGGAATAGGGATTAAAGATATCCCTTTCTCTTTAATATCTCATGCATTATTTGATCTGAATTTTTTAACTTTTGATGATGATGGATTAACTGCTGCCGATAGGCACTGGAATCCATCACGAAAAGAGAAACCTTTGGTTTTCTGGAAAGATCCAGTAGATGGAAAAATGCGCGGTCCAGATCCAGTACTAATGTAGGGTCGAGGATATGTTTGTATATTTCCCACAGACGAGACATCTCCTCGCTGGATCCCAGAGCGCTGCGTACGCCATGCCCAAAACAAGAATAGGAAAACTATGATGGAAGGTGCAAAGATCGTCCCTGAATCGGAATGAGGAAAACATCCGACATCGAAGAATTCAACTACTAGCCCTACTACTAAGCACCCTCTAGATTCTAAATGAGGATGTGCAGCTGATACATATTGGGCTTTTAACCCTAAGCCACCAGTTATTCATCCTGTTACATGGGATGAGGAAATAGACATTCCTATTTATAATAAACAAACAATGTTTATGGGACAGTATTCAGACACACATATTAGAACTTTCTCTGCTAAAAGCAACTCTTCTGGAAAACTTAATGGTCTACCTATATGTTTTCAAATTAATCAAACATCGCCCCTGTGTGAAAAAGTTGTTATGCGACATGACTGGGATGTAGAAACCCTGAAAGAATCTTTCCCGTCATTCGAATCTTTTAAACATAATTTGTATAGTATTATTATTATAGGGACACTAATCTTTGTGATCTTACTGATCTGCCCATGTGTCATAAAAAGAATCACCGAGCAAATATCACGGATTAGCATTAATTTGAAAAGGCTTCAGATGGAGCAACAAAAAAATATAGAACCCCTACCTACAGTTTCAAATTTAAAAAGAAAATGGTGGATTGAGGAAAGTATACAGACCTATCAAGAAAGGGTTGCATAAAGATTACAGATAACATCTCCTGAAAGGGAGAGGTATATGAAGTGATCTTGGGTAGGTCTATACAACTCTGAACATTCCGTGACAAAGAACAGGTGCAAAGTATAAAGAACTATCACATGAATACATGAACAAAACTGTTTGTTGATCAGTAACATAGCACAATGATTTTGTAACTAACAGATGTAATTAACTGAACAAAGGATTTGCTTCATTTAACTAGCATCTAATATGATATAAATAACATTGCTATTCAAATAAACTTTGCTACATGCCAGCAGAGCAGTAACCCGTCTGTTCTTCAGATGTCCGTGTGATCTGGTCTCCGTCATAACCCTAACCCTAACCCAAACTCTAACCCTAACCCTAACTTTAACCTTAACCCTAACCGTAACCGTAACCCCAACACTTATACAAAATCTTTACATAAAAATATTACTAAAGCCTATCGAAACCCAACCCCCTGAAACTATATTAATCCTTTCCTAACTCTTACTGTAAGACTAAATCTCTAACCCGAACCCTTGCCCTAACACTAACACTAACACTTACCCTAACCCTAACCCAAAATCTAATCTTACACCTAACCCTATCCAATAACCTAAAACTTTCCCTAAAACTTACTGTAAAACTAAATCTTTAAACCTATCACTAACCCTAACCCTTAACCTAAACCTAAACATAACACTAATTCTAACAATAAAAATAGCCCTAAACTTAACCATTCACTAACGGTATGGGAAGTGCTGAAACACGGCCTGAAACACTGATTTGTCACCTGAGCTGAGCACCGAGTCAGCCATGGAAGCATAGGTAGAGATAATATACCTGTGTGACTGGAAGGGGGGGAGCCTGGCTCCACCTCTCACAAAAACCATTTAAGGGCAGACCACCGCCAGGAAAGGATCTCTGCTCAAAGATTCCTCCCACGTGGAGTCCCCTGTGAGCCTTATCATCCTGAAGGTAAGCCATCTTATCTTTTGTATTATTTGTATACTATCTATATAGATATATATACTATACCCTAACCCTAACAATTACTGTAAATCTAAATCTATAATTATAAACCTAACCCTAACTCTAAACCTAACCCTAACAGTAACCCCAACCTTAACTACATACCAAACCCTAAACATAACCCTAAGCCTTAGAATAACAATAACCCTAACCCTACCCTAACTGCATGGGAACTGCTCAATCACGGCCTGAAACACTGGTTGCCTGAGGTGAGCACCGAGTCAGCCACGGAAGAATAGGTAGAGATTATATACCTGTGTGATTGGAAGGGGGGGAGCCTGGCTCCACCTCTCCCAAACCCCATTTAAGTGCTGACCACCGCCAGGAAAGGATCTCTTCATGGAGATCTCTCCCATGTGGAGTCCCCTGCGAGCCTTATCATCCTTGTGATAAAAATGAGCGCTGTAATCAAATCAAACCAACTCGAGACAAATGTGTCAGTGTTTTTCAGTGTTTTCCTTTCTCAAAACTATGTAGTTTGTAGAAGTCTCAAAAGAGATGTATAAATGTTTTGTCTAAGAACTTTGGAATTTGTGCAAATTGGAGCCACAGCGCTTAGTTCTAACAACTGGACAATGAACAACAGATAGCAGTGACCTTCTAAGAAACTTAAAAAAGAAAAATAAGTGAAAATCTCCTCTTAAGTGTGCGTGATCGAAGCTGAAGAAGCCTACGGCCCTTTTCATCTCAATCCATCACCAGGTTGGCAGAGAACGACCCCCACATAACAGCCAGGGCAGCGCAGGAAGGGAAAGATAAACACAAATGCAGAGATAAGAAACAATAAAAAGTGGGTTCGGGAGGCCCCCGTTGCGCACCTCTGGTGGAGCAGAGACTCCTGGCCGCCCAGGGCTGTTTCGCTCGTTTATCGCTTGCTCAATAAATCTTTTACTGTTGGTAACGATTGGTGTGTATTGTTCTTCACACCTATAACAATCTTGAAGATGAGACATCTTCTTTTTTGTATTATTTGTATACTATCTATATAGAACAACTCAACATCCTCTATAATTCTTCTCTGTGAAGATCCATCCTTGGGAATATATACCCCACACTAAGCCTAACCCTAACTCAAGCACTAACCCTAACCCTAACAATTACTGTAAATTTAAAACTATTTACAAACACTAACCCGAAACCTAACCTTAACGCTAACAAAAACCCTAACCCTAACTCAAGCACGAACCCTAACCCTAACCGTAACCTGAAGACTTACCCTAACACTAAGGCTAACCCTAACCGTAATCCTAACCGAAAAAAAACTCTAACCCAAATCCTAACCCTAACCCTAACACTAAACATAACCCTATCCATAACACTAACACGAACCCCAACCCCAACCGCAACCCCATCCCAAACCCATACCTGTAACCCCTAATCCTAACCTTAACCCAAAACTTAACCTTTCCCCAAAAGCAACCGCAAGGACAAACCCTAAACCTAAAACGAACACTAATCCTACACAATAACGCTATAACCTAACCCTAACACTAACCCTTACCCTAATCCTAAACCTTGCTCTACCCCTACCCCAAAAGCAACCAAAAACCCTAACAATAATCCTATCCCTAAACCTATCCCTAAAGCCTACCCCTAACAAAAACCAGTCGCAAGCGCTAACACTAATCCTATTCCTAAACTTTAACCTACCCCTACCACTACCACAAAAGCAACCACAACCACTAACCCTAACCCTAAACCTAACCCTAACCCTAAACATACCCCTAAACCCAACCCTTATCCGAAAACCTCAATGTAACCCGAAACCTTATCCTAACCAAAACCCTAAACTTAATACTAACCCTAACACTAACCTTCACCCTATCCCTAATCTACAACCCTAACCCTGACCCTAACGCTAATCCTAGAACTTGCTAGAAATTTTTATACTGGTTATAATACCTTTCAAATCTTTTCAAATAATCAGGTCCGAATGGAGGGCGAAAATCTGGCTTTAATCGCTCATAACAGTGGAAAAAGCTTGAAAAAATTTGTGTCTTCTACAGTTCCGAATGCAGAATGCTAATCAGTCAGATGCCTTGCGCTGTAAAGCGACTTATCTCCACTGCCAGATGAGGTCTGATTCCAACATTACGCAGTTTACTTTTATAACAGACTCCATTCGTGGTGTTTTTAGAAAAGATGGGCTGTCCAACGAAGTTAGTGACAGGGAAGTTCCTATTCTTGACCGGCTCAGCAAGCATTTGCAAAGAATGATAACATCAGACTTTCATTTCAGTACACATTTTGACAGTTTTTAATTAATATTTCTTGATGGCCTTTTAGATTCCTCAGAAACACATCTTTAAGTTTTTCCTTTTCATACGCACGGACATTAATGATTCGAATATGACGTTCGCAGTCGATTCGGCTCAGTTTCGTACGGGCTCATATTCGATGCTCCTGTGATGAAGTTTATTTGGGAAGTATTCCGCCCGGTTGGATAGATATCGAAATAAGCGAGAAGAGCCAGCTTCACTCAAACTTCTCCTTTGCACTGCTAAGTTCAGAACAGCAAACAACAGTTTTTCGAGAAGAGTCAGCTTCACCCAAATTTCGCATTTACATTGCTAAGATCAGAAGAGCATACAATTTGGGAAACGAATCAGAAATGTCCGAAGACTGAAAAATAAACTGGAAGATACGATGATTCATGGGTTCACACACAAAAATGGGTTCCAACCCATCTCTATAGACAACGCCAGGAACGGATTCTATCATAAGGGCAATGATATGTTCAAATCAGACCGCAGCAGGCTGCGGCTTAAAGCCGCTCTTCAGCGCACGGCAGCCGGCTGATTCGCGTCTTTCCTCAGCGGCTCAAGCAGCAGAAACCGCGATTGAAGCGTTTCAAACAGAATTCGCGGATAACAGCGGTACGAGTTAGAAGTTCTTAGCCGATTCGGCTCAGTCCCGTACGGGCTCCTCTGCGATGCTCCGATGATGATGTTTGTTGGAAAATATTCGATCTGGTTCGGCAGATAATCAGAATCTGCTAGAGGAGTCAGCTTCACCCAACTTTCGCATTTACATTGCTAAAATCAGAAGAGCATACAATTTTGGGAAACGAATCAGTAATGTCCGTGGAATGGAAAAATAAACGTGAAGATACGATGATTCATGGGTTTAAAAATAAGACATCAAACGTTTTCCGATAAAAAATATGAAAAAGGAATGAGAAAGAAGTGTATAAAGCAGATATACATTATAGACGGTAGTTGAGCAGAATGCGAACAGATTCTTTACCCCACACAAAAATCGGAGTCTTCAACATCGCTTTAGACAACGCCAGGAACGGAGTCTGTCATACGAGTAATCAATGATATGTTCAAATCAGTCCGCCGCACGCTGAGATTTAAAGCCGCTCTTCAGCGGAAGGCAACCGGCTGATTCGCGTCTTTCCTCAGCGGCTCAAGCGGCAGAAACCGCGATTGATGCGTTTCAAGCCGATTACGCTGTTAAGAGCCATTCGAGTGTGACGTTCGTTGCAGATTCCGCTCAGTTTCTTACGGGCTCATATTTGTTGCTCCGGTGATGAAGTTTATTTGGGAAGTATTCCGCCCGGTTCGATAGATATCAAAATCTGCGAGAGAAGCCAGCTTCACTCAAACTTCTCATTTGCACTGCTAAGATCAGAACAGCAAACAATTTTGGCAAAGGAATCTGTAACGTTCGTGTGTGCGAAATTGAAACGGAAATAAAAGTTTCACGAAGACAAAGACATCAAAAAATTTCCGAAATAACGTATGCAAACGTGGACGGAGATAAATATCTGATGCAGACGTACATTGCAGACGGTAGTAGAGCAGAAAGGGAACAGAATCTTTGCCCATGAAAAATATCAGGGTCCTCCCCATCTCTATCGACAACGCCAGGAACGGAGTCTTTCATACGAGTAATCAATGATATGTTCAAATCAGTCCGCAGCACGCTAAGATTTAAAGCCGCTCTTCAGCGCACGTCAGCCGGCTGATTCGTGTCTTTCCTCAGCGGCTCAAGCAGCAGAAACCTCGATTGAAGCGTTTCAAACAGAATTCGCGGATAACAGCGGTACGAGTTAGAAGTTCTTAGCCGATTCGGCTCAGTCCCGCACGGGCTCCTCTGCGATGCTCCGATGATGATGTTTGTTGGAAAATATTCGATCTGGTTCGGCAGATAATCAGAATCTGCTAGAGGAGTCAGCTTCACCCAACTTTCGCATTTACATTGCTAAAATCAGAAGAGCATACAATTTTGGGAAACGAATCAGTAATATCCGTGGAATTGAAAAATAAACGTGAAGATACGATGATTCATGGGATAAAAAAAAAGACATCAAACGTTTTCTGATAAAAAATATGGTAAAGGAATGAGAAAGAAATGTCTAATGCAGATATACATTGAAGAGGGTAGTTGAGCAGACTGCGAACAGATTCTTTACCCCACACAAAAATCAGGGTCCTCACCATCGCTTTAAACAACGCCAGGAACGGAGTCTGTCATAAGGGAAATCATTGTTATGTTGGAAACAGGCCGCAGCAGGCTGCGGCTTAAAGCCGCTCTTCAGCGCACGGCAGCCGGCTGATTCGCGTCTTTCCACATCGGCTCAAGCAGCAGAAACCGCGATTGAAGCGTTTCAAACAGAATTCGCGGATAACAGCGGTACGAGTTAGAAGTTCTTAGCCGATTCGGCTCAGTCCCGTACGGGCTCCTCTGCGATGCTCCGATGATGATGTTTGTTGGAAAATATTCGATCTGGTTCGGCAGATAATCAGAATCTGCTAGAGGAGTCAGCTTCACCCAACTTTCGCATTTACATTGCAAAAATCAGAAGAGCATACAATTTTGGGAAACGAATCAGTAATGTCCGTGGAATGGAAAAATAAACGTGAAGATACGATGATTCATGGGTTAAAAAAAAGACATCAAACGTTTTCTGATAAAAAATATGAAAAAGGAATGAGAAAGAAGTGTATAAAGCAGATATAGATTATAGACGGTAGTAGAGCAGAAAGGGAACAGAATCTTTGCCCATGAAAAATATCAGGGTCCACCCCATCTCTATCGACAACGCCAGGAACGGAGTCTGTCATACGAGTAATCATTGTTATGTTGGAAACAGACCGCAGCAGGCTGCGGCTTAAAGCCGCTCTTCAGCTCACGTCAGCCGGCTTATTCGCGTCTTTCCTCAGCGGTTCAAGCAGCAGAAACCGCGATTGAAGCGTTTCAAACAGAATTCGCGGATAACAGCGGTACGAGTTAGAAGTTCTTAGCCGATTCGGCTCAGTCCCGCACGGGCTCCTCTGCGATGCTCCGATGATGATGTTTGTTGGAAAATATTCGATCTGGTTCGGCAGATAATCAGAATCTGCTAGAGGAGTCAGCTTCACCCAACTTTCGCATTTACATTGCTAAAATCAGAAGAGCATACAATTTTGGGAAACGAATCAGTAATGTCCGTGGAATGGAAAAATAAACGTGAAGATACGATGATTCATGGGTTAAAAAAAAGACATCAAACGTTTTCTGATAAAAAATATGAAAAAGGAATGAGAAAGAAGTGTATAACGCAGATATGCATTATAGACGGTAGTTGAGCAGAATGCGAACAGATTCTTTACCCCACACAAAAATCGGGGTCCTCACCATCGCTTTAGACAACGCCAGGAACGGAGTCTGTCATAAGGGTAATCAATGATATGTTCAAATCAGTCCGCAGCACGCTGAGATTTAAAGCCGCTCTTCAGCGGAAAGCAACCGGCTGATTCGCGTCTTTCCACATCGGCTCATGCGGCAGAAACCGCGATTGATGCGTTTCAAGCCGATTACGCTGTTAAGAGCCATTCGAGTGTGACGTTCGTTGCAGATTCCGCTCAGTTTCTTACGGGCTCATATTCGTTGCTCCGGTGATGAAGTTTATTTGGGAAGTATTCCGCCCGGTTCGATAGATATCAAAATCTGCGAGAGGAGCCAGCTTCACTCAAACTTCTCATTTGCACTGTTAAGATCAGAACAGCAAACAATTTTGGCAAAGGAATCTGTAACGTTCGTGTGTGCGAAATTGAAACGGAAATAAAAGTTTCACGAAGACAAAGACATCAAAAAATTTCCGAAATAACGTATGCAAACGTGGACGGAGATAAATATCTGATGCAGACGTACATTGCAGACGGTAGTAGAGCACAAAGAGAACAGAATCTTTGCCCATGAAAAATATCAGGGTCCTCCCCATCTCTATCGACAACGCCAGGAACGGAGTCTGTCATACGAGTAATCAATGATATGTTCAAATCAGTCCGCAGCACGCTAAGATTTAAAGCCGCTCTTCAGCGCACGTCAGCCGGCTGATTCGCGTCTTTCCTCAGCGGCTCAAGCAGCAGAAACCGCGACTGAAGCGTTTCAAACAGAATTCGCGGATAACAGCGGTACGAGTTAGAAGTTCTTAGCCGATTCCGCTCAGTTTCTTACGGGCTCATATTCTTTGCTCCGATGATGATGTTTGTTGGAAAATATTCGATCTGGTTCGGCAGATAATCAGAATCTGCTAGAGGAGTCAGCTTCACCCAACTTTCGCATTTACATTGCTACGTTTCAAACAGAATTCGCAGATAACAGCGGTTTGAGTTAGAAGTTCTTAGCCGATTCGGCTCGGTTTAGTACTGGCTCATCTACTATGCTCCGGTGATGAAGTTAATAGGGAAGTATTCTGTCCGGTTCGATTAACACTTGAATCTCCGAGAGGTATGACCTTCACTTCCTTCAGGATTAGAATTACAGATAGTGTTTAGGTTTAGGTTAGGATAAGGGTAGGGTAAGGGTTAGGATTATGTTTATTGTTACAGTTAGCATTAGGGCTTGAGTTAGGTTTAGGGTTAGGGTTCGATTTGTGTATGGGATATTGTTAGGGTTAGGGTTTCGATTACTGTTAGGGTTAGGGAACGGTTAAATTTAGGGTTAGGGAAGGGTTAAGTTTAGGGTTAGTGTTTGTGTTATCCTTTAGGTTAGGTTATTTTTTGGGTTATGGTTAAGGTTAGGTTTAGAGTCAGGGTTTGTGTTATTGTTAGGTTTATAGATTTAGATTTACAAGAATTGTTAGAGTTAGGGTTATGGATTTAGTTAGGTTTATTGTTAGTGTGGGTTAAATAACTCCCAAGGATGGTACTTCACAAACAAATAGTATAGATGATGGTATATTTTGAGTTGTTCTGTATTGATAGTTGTCACCGGTTTGCGGAACATTTTGACCCGGTACCGTGACAATTGAGTTAGGGGACTCTGGGGAAGGGGAAGTGGAAAAGGGAAAAAAACGGGAAGGGAGATGGGCCTAGGAAGAAAACAGCGGCACCGATCTGAGGAGGAAAGCTAATTTAGTAAATAAGATATCATAAAGAAAAGTAACACAAAATAATGTAATATAATTGGAATTGAGGCAAATGAATCAAATGAAATGAACGAGAGAGAGTGTCCGATAAACCGAAGGCTTTACGCTAACGCTGAAGGCATATGGCTGCAACAAACACCCACTGCCGAGCTCGATCCTGAAGGGAAGAGAGAGTCCCATGACCGCAGACAATTTTTATCTTTTCCTCTGGGCGGAAATATGTAAAACTGCAAAGCATCCCAAAGTCCTCTGGGGAATGTAGTTCTTCTGTTTTGAAACAGGTACACCCAGAACTATCGACAATCCACAGAGCTGGAGTAACTCCTTAACTCCCAATACACCACATGATGTCATGATGCGGAATATCAGTAATACAACAAAAATCATAAAACCATAACAATAGTATACAAATGATACAAAAGAAAAGATGGCTCACCATCAGGATGATAAGGCTCTCAGAGGACTCCACGTGGGAGGGATCTCTGAGAAGAGATCCTTTCCTGGCGGAGGTCAGCCTTTAAATGGGATCTGGGAGACGTGGAGCCAGGCTCCACCAGTTCCAGTCACTAAGGTATATCATGTCCACCTCTGCCCCCGTGGCTGACTCGGTGCTCAGCTCAGGTGACCAATCAGTGTTTCAGGCCATGATTGAGCAGTTCCCATACAGTTAGGATATCCTACTGGTTAGGGTGATTGTTAGGGTTAGGGCTATGTTAGGGTTTGGTTTGGTTTAGGGTTAGGGTTAGAGTTGGTGTTACTGTTAGGTTTAGGTTTGTGTTAGTGTTACGGTTAAAGTTAGGGTCAGGGTAGGGTTAGTGTTAGGTTTTGGGTTAGGGTTAGTATTAGGATTAGCGTTAGGGTTAGTGTTAGGTTTAAAGATTTAATTTTACAGTATGTTTTAGGGTAATTTTTAGGTAATTGGATAGGGTTAGGTGTATGGTTACATTTAGGGTTAGGGTGTTAGTGTTAGGGTTAGTGTTGTGGTTTGGGGCAAGGGTTAGGGTTAAAGATTTATTATTGCAGTAAGTGTTAAAGAAGGATTTAGGTAATTTCAGCGAGTTAGATGAATATTGGCTTTTTTAATAGGGTTATGTTTATATTTTGGATTAGTGTTAGGGTATGGTTTTGGCTTAGGGTTAGGGTAAGGATTAGAGTCGTAAGCGTTAGAGTTAGGGTTAAGCTATTGGGTTAGTGTTGGGTTAGGGTTAGGGTTTGATTTAGGGTTAGGGTTAGTGTTGTTTGGATTAGGGTTTGGTTTAGGTTTATCGTTAGTGTTTGGGTCTGGGTTAAGGTCAGGGTTTGGGTTTGGGTTAGTGTTAGGGTTAGCTTTTGTGTTAGGTTTAGGCTTAATGTTACGGTTAGAGTTACATTTAGGTTTTAGGTGTTGTTGGAGTTGGGGTTGTTGTTGGGTTTGGGGCTTGGGTTAGGGTAGGTTTTAGTGTTACTGTTAGGATTTGTTTTAGATTTAAGGTTAGTGTTAGGGTGAGAGTTATGTTTAAGTGTTTGTGTTAGGGTTAGGTTTAGGGTCAGGGTTTGGTTTAGGGTTTGGTTAAGGGTTAGGGTTAGGGTTAGGGTTAGAGTTGGGTTTAGTGTAGGGGTTTGGTTAGGGTTAGGGTTAGGGTTAAGGTTACAGTTAGAGTTACAGTTAGGGTTTAGGTGTTGATGGACTTGGGGTTGGGGTTGGGTTAGGGTTAGGGTTATGTTTAAAGGTTAGTGTTAGGGTAAGGTTTCGTGTTAGGGTTTGGTTAGGGTTAGGGTTAGATTTAGGAGTTGGGGTTGGGGTATGGGTAAGGGTTAGGGTTAGGTTAGCATTCTTAGCGTTGGTTATTTTTTAGGGGTTAGTGTTTGGTTGGGGTTGTTGTTGCGGTTGAGTAAGTGTTGGAGCTGGGTTTGGAGTTGGGGTTGGTGTTGGGGTAGGGTATGGGATTGGTTAGATTTAGTTTAGGTTTAGTGTTGTTTAGGTTAGTGTTAGTTTAGGGTTAGGACTATGGTTAGGGTTAGGTTTAGGGTTAGGGTTAGGGTTAGATTTAGGTTTAGGGTTAGTGTTCATGTTAGGGTTAGGTTAGTTTTAGGGTTAGAGTTAATGTTAGGGTTAGGGTAAGGTTATGATTAGTGTTCGGGTTAGGGTTAGAGTTAAGTTTGGAGTTAGGGTTGGGGTTGGTTTTGGGATTAGGGTTGTTAGGATTAGGGTTAGGGTTAGGGTTAGGGTTACTGTAAGTTTAGGGTTAGGTTTACGGCTTGGGTTAGGTTTAGGCATAGGCTTAGGGTTAGATTTAGGTTTACGGTTAGTGTTAGGATAAGGGTTGGGGTTGGGGTTGGAATTTGGGTTGGGGTTTTGTTTGGGGTTGGAGTTAGGGTTAGTGTTAGGGTTAGTGTTAGGGTTTAGATGTTATTGTTTGGGCTGGGATTGTTGTTGGTGTTCGGATAGGGTTGGATCTGGTGTTAAGTTGGATAGGTTTAGTTGTAAAATTGTATTTAGGGTTAGGGTAAGTGTTAGTGGATTAGGATAATGGTTAGGGTTAAAGATTTAATATTACAGTAAGTGTTAGAAGGATTTAGGTATTTTAATCAGGTTAGATGAAGACTGGCTTTAGTAGTAGTGTTATGTTTAGATTTTGGATTAGTGTTAGGGTAGGGATTTGGCTTAGGTTTAGAGTTAGGATAAGGATTAGGGTTGGGCTTAGCATTATGATTAGGGTTAAGGTTAGGCTAAGATCTAGGGTTAGGGTTAGGGTAGGGTTAGGGTGAGGTTGAGGGTGAGAGTGAGGGTGAGGTTGAGGGTGAGGTTTAGGGTGAGGGTGAGTTTTAGGGTGGGTTAGCATTACGATTAGGGTAGGTTTAAGTTTAGAGTTAGTGGGGATAAGGCTGATGCTGAGGGGTTAGGGTGAGAGTGAGGGTTTAGGGTGAGGGTTTAGGGTGATGGTGAGGTGTTGTGGTTTTGTGGTTTTGATGCTGGTATTCCACATCAGAGCATCATGCAGCAGTTAAGGAGTTAATGCTGGGGGAGCAGCAGAGGGGAGGGGCGGAGCTCGGCACCGGATGCAGGCGGTGCTCGGTCTGGGCGCGTTGCTCTGGGCTGGCGTGGAGGTTCAGCACGTGTGCTTCCCCTGCAGGTCCTCCTTAACGTAAGCTCACAGCTTTTGGGTTGGAAATTTTTATCTCTCTCTCAATTGTTCAATTTTATTAGATTTAGAAAAGTTACCGTTCCTTCTCAGATCGTGCCGTTGTTTTCTTGTAGACCCATCTCTTCCCGCCGTTTCCCCCTCCCCCTCCCGGAGCGCGGCTCTGCTCGGGCGGCCGCGCGGCCACTGACGCAGTTTCTTTTTCTCTCCCCTCTCCCTTCTCGGTTTCCCTTTGGTCACTGTCACGGACAACACCGTGACAATTATTGGTGGAGAATGCGGGCAGTGCAGTATTGGCACTCCATTGTAAATCTGGTGCAGAGTGGACTAAGGTTTTTCATGTACCTTATAGCATGCTGGCGTCTTTTTAAGCTCCTCGCGTTCAGCACCGGAGTAATGTGGATATACAGCTACTTTAGTGTGCTGAGGGGGTTACATGCCTCCTACCTAAACACCCTGGCTAACGTGACAGATTATGCGGCATTTGGAACGGTTTCCAATTACTCTTTTCAGGTCTTTACCTATATTCAAGATGTCAGCCTGGCAACTGTGTTATCTGTTTTTCTGAATGCACTCTTGGCAATAGTAATTTACATCATGTGGAGGGAGCGTTCCTCAAAACCAGAGAGTGTTGAATGGCAGGGAAGGTGGAAAAAATTAGGAAAGAAATTAGAAGCGTGGGGACCCCCGGTGTTATGCAATTTTGATCTTGAGCACCTGTGGGACCCTGAGAAATTCAGTGAGTGTTTAGGTAAGGAGTCATGGGACTCAGGACGATCTGAGAAGGAATGTATTGTTTGGGGTCTGGCTTGTGCTTATCGAGCCATAATTGATGTTCTTGAGAGAAATGGTTTCCAAACCAAGGTCCAAAGCAAAAATGAAAACCTCGAAGTAAGACCTGACCAATCACAGGAAGCACCGGTATCAGTGTCGGTTGCCCCTGTGGAAGGCCAGAAATGGACACGGCCGTCTTCGCGCCTAGAACGGAAAGAAGAAGAAGCAGAGAAAAAAAAGGAAGATCCAGGCGAGGGGCCCTCCTCAGCACCAGCACCACCACCACCACCACCACCTAGAAAGGCCACTAAGAAAAGTGAGAGACATGGAGAAGACAGCGATGATGATGGAGTCACTGTTACCACTACTCGTCGGCCCCTAAAGATGACTGAAATACAAGGTTCAAGAAAGGAGTTTGTACGGCGCTCGGGTGAATCTATTGTCACCTGGTTGCTGCGGTGTTGGGACAGCGGTGCCAGCAGCGTGTCCCTAGATGGCAGCAAAGCCCGCCAACTGGCAAGCATTGCCCGAGACCCAGCTATCGACAGAGGAATTGGCAGATGTCTGAATGGAGTCGCTACCCTCTGGGAACGAGTACTAGTGGCTGTAAAGGATAGATACCCTTACAAAGATGATCTGGAGCCTAAGGTGGAAAGATGGAACACCGTGGAGAAAGGCATCCAATTTTTGAGAGAAACAGCCGTAGTAGAGATGCTGTATGATCCCAATTTCGTCCCTAACAATCCACACCAGGACCGTGATCCTGATAGAGTAAGGTGCACACCTGATGTATATCGCAAGCTCTCAAAAACAGCACCAGAGAGGTACGCAAGTACACTGGTAGCAATGTTCCATAGATTCAAGGGTCAAGACAGAAGACTCCCAGTTTATGAATTGACTATTACACTCCAAAACTTTGAACAACAGTTTCCACCATCACGTGCTTCCATTGCAGCTATAGTAGCAGAAGAAGTAGGTGAGATTAAGGAGACACAGAAAACTATACTGGAGGAACTGTCATTACTGATGAATAGGGATGAACCTGTGTCAGTATTGGAAACACCTGATGAAGACGAGCATGACACAAAGAATCTGATGAAGCAATTTATCAAACTGTTGAAAGTCTCAGCCACCAAAGGCAACCGCCCCTCTGCACGAGCAAATGACGGCAGTAACATCATGTCACGTGTGGCCATGTGGAGCTTCTTACGAGAAAACGGAGAGGACATGAGGAAGTGGCATAAAAAACCCATTCCTGCACTGCGAGCACGGGTGAGAGAACTACAGCAGAGATCAGCCACCAATGAAATTGCTCCAGTCACTGCAGGTAACCAATAGAGGGGGCCTGCCCTCAGACAGGGGAGGGAAAGGGATAATAGAGTGTATTGGACTGTGTGGATTAGATGGCCTGGCACATTAGAGCCACAAAGATATAAGGCACTGGTGGACACTGGTGCACAGTGCACTCTGATGCCCTCGAGTTATAAAGGGACAGAATTGATTCATATTTCTGGAGTGACTGGGGGTTCTCAGGAACTGTCTGTGTTGGAGGCAGAAATAAGCCTCACCGGTAAAACCTGGCAGAAGCATCCCATAGTGACTGGACAGAGGGCTCCATGCATACTCGGTATTGACTATCTCAGAAGAGGACATTTCAAGGATCCCAAGGGGTACCGATGGGCTTTTGGAATAGCTGCTGTAGATGCAGACAACATTCAGCAGCTGTCTGTTTTACCTGGCCTGTCAGAAGATCCGTCTGTTGTGGGGGTACTGAAAGTGAAAGAGCAGCAGGTACCTATCGCTACAAAAACAGTGCACAGACGGCAGTACCGCACCAACAGGGATTCCTTGCTCCCCATTCATAACTTGATCCGTCAGCTAGAGAGCCAGGGAGTGATCAGCAAGACTCACTCACCTTTTAACAGCCCCATATGGCCGGTGCGTAAAGCCAGTGGAGAATGGAGGCTGACGGTAGATTACCGTGGCCTGAATGAAGTCACACCCCCACTGAGTGCTGCTGTGCCAGATATGTTGGAGCTGCAGTATGAACCGGAGTCAAAAGCAGCCAAGTGGTATGCCACTATTGACATTGCCAATGCATTCTTTTCTATTCCTTTGGCCACAGAGTGCAGACCACAGTTTGCTTTCACCTGGAGGGGCATTCAGTACACCTGGAACCGTTTGCCCCAGGGGTGGAAACACAGCCCAACCATCTGCCATGGGCTGATTCAAACCACACTGGAACAGGGTGGGGCACCTGAGCACCTCCAGTATATTGATGACATTGTTGTGTGGGGTGATACAGCAGAGGAAGTTTTTAAAAAAGGAGAGCGAATAATCCAAATTCTTCTGGGTGCTGGTTTTGCTATTAAACGGAACAAAGTGAAGGGACCTGCCCAAGAAATTCAATTCCTAGGAGTAAAATGGCAAGATGGACGTTGTCACATTCCAGGAGATGTGATTGACAAAATCACCAGTATGTCACCACCCACTAGCAAGAAAGAGACACAGTCTTTTCTAGGTGTAGTAGGTTTTTGGAGGATGCACATCCCAAACTACAGCCTCATAGTAAGCCCCCTCTATCAAGTGACTCGGAAAAAGAATAATTTTGCATGGGGTCCTGAACAGCAGAAGGCCTTTGAGCAAATTAAGCAGGAGATAGCCCGTGCTGTGGCCCTGGGGCCAGTTCGGTTGGGACAGGATGTGAAAAACATCCTCTACACTGCTGCTGGAGAGAAAGGTCCCACTTGGAGTCTGTGGCAAAGAGCCTCTGGGGAGACCCGAGGCCGACCCCTTGGATTTTGGAGCAGAGCGTACAGGGGTTCAGAGGAGTGCTACACTCCAACTGAAAAGGAGATTTTGGCCGCATACGAGGGGGTTCGGGCTGCCTCTGAAGTAATTGGTACTGAGACACAGCTCCTCCTGGCACCTCGACTGCCAGTGCTGAATTGGATGTTCAAAGGAAAGGTTCCCCCCACCAATCATGCTACCGATGCCACCTGGAGTAAGTGGATTGCACTGATTACACAGCGAGCTCGGATGGGGAACCTCAACCGTCCAGGAATCCTGGAGGTGATCATGGACTGGCCTGAAGGCAAGAAATTTGGAACATCTCCATCAGAGGAGATACCACGTGCTAAAGAGGCCCCACCATATAACGAACTACCAGAGAATGAAAAGACGTATGCCCTCTTCACTGATGGATCGTGTCGTATTGTTGGGAAGCATCGCAGATGGAAGGCTGCTGTGTGGAGCCCCACACGACGAGTTGCAGAGGCCACCGAAGGAGAAGGAGAGTCAAGCCAATTTGCGGAGGTAAAGGCTGTCCAGCTGGCCTTAGATGTGGCTGAACGGGAGAGGTGGCCCATGCTATATCTTTATACTGACTCTTGGATGGTGGCAAATGCTTTATGGGGGTGGTTGCAGCAGTGGGAACAGGACAGCTGGCAACGGAAGGGTAAACCTATTTGGGCTGCTGAACTGTGGAAAGACATTGCTGCCCGAACAAAAAGGTTGGGTGTAAAGGTGCGCCATGTAGATGCTCATGTGCCCAAGAATCGAGCTACTGAAGAGCAGAGAAATAACCATCAGGTAGATCGAGCTGCCAGAATTGAGGTGTCTCAGATCGATTTGGACTGGCAGAACAAAGGAGAGCTATTTTTAGCTCGGTGGGCCCATGAGACCTCAGGCCATCAAGGAAGGGATGCGACCTATAAGTGGGCTAGAGACCAAGGGGTGGACTTAACTATGGATGCCGTTGCACAGGTTATCCATGACTGTGACACATGTGCCATAATTAAACAGGCCAAGAGGATGAAACCCCTCTGGCAGGAAGGGCGATGGGAAAAGTATAAATATGGGGAGGCGTGGCAGGTTGATTATATCACCTTGCCACGAACTCGCGATGGTAAGCGTTATGTGCTCACCATGGTGGAGGCGACCACTGGGTGGCTTGAGACATACGCAGTACCCCATGCTACTGCCCAAAACACCATCTTAGGGCTCGAGAGACAAGTCCTATGGCGACATGGCACTCCAGAGAGAATTGAGTCCAATAATGGGACTCATTTCAAAAATTCTCTTGTGGATATCTGGAGCAAAGAACACGGCATTGAATGGATCTACCATATCCCCTACCATGCACCAGCTGCTGGTAAGATCGAGCGCTACAACGGGTTGTTAAAAACCACGTTGAGAGCAATGGGTGGTGGGACGTTCAAGCACTGGGAGAAGCATCTGGCAGAAGCCACCTGGCTGGTCAACACTAGGGGATCAGTCAACCGAGAGGGTCCTACACAGTCCAGCTCCCTACAGACCATAGAGGGAGATAAGGTCCCTGTGGTACATGTGAGGAGCATGTTGGGAAAAGCGGTGTGGGTCCTTCCAGCCTCTGGAAAGGGCAAACCCCTCCGTGGAACCGTTTTTGCGCAGGGACCTGGGTGCACCTGGTGGGTAATGGATAAAAATGGGGACGTCCAGTGTGTCCCACAAGGGAATTTGATGCTGGGGGAATGCAGTCTGTAATTACGTGTGTATGTATGTATATATATATGTTTCTATGTAACTTATGTTATTACTGTTTGGTTATGTATAGATGTGTGTTAAGCATGATGTGATGATGTGGAATAAGGGGTGGAATGTTGTGGTTTTGTGGTTTTGATGCTGGTATTCCACATCAGAGCATCATGCAGCAGTTAAGGAGTTAATGCTGGGGGAGCAGCAGAGGGGAGGGGCGGAGCTCCGCACCGGATGCGAGGCGGCGCTCGGTCTGGGCGCGTTGCTCTGGGCTGCCGTGGAGGTTCAGCATGTGTGCTTCCCCTGCAGGTCCTCCTTAACGTAAGCTCACAGCTTTTGGGTTGGAAATTTTTATCTCTCTCTCAATTGTTCAATTTTATTAGATTTAGTAAAGTTACCGTTCCTTCTCAGATCGTGCCGTTGTTTTCTTGTAGACCCATCTCTTCCCGCCGTTTCCCCCTCCCCCTCCCGGAGCGCGGCTCTGCTCGGGCGGCCGCGCGGCCACTGACGCAGTTTCTTTTTCTCTCCCCTCTCCCTTCTCGGTTTCCCTTTGGTCAGTGTCACGGACAACACTGTGACAGCTCACCATCAGGATGATAAGGCTTGCAGGAGACTCCACGAGGGAGAGACCTATCCTAACCCTAACCCTAATACTAACACCAACCCCATGTCTAACTCTAACACCTAAACCCCAACCCAAACCCTAACACTAACACTAAACCTAAACCTAACCCTAACCATAACCTTAAAACAAAACAAAACCTAACCCTAACCCCAACCTCAACACTAACCCCAAAGCCCTAACCATAAACCTAACCATAACCCTACATTCTAACTCTAACCCTTAACATAACCCTAACACTAACCCAACACCAAACCCAAACCTAATCCCAAACCTAACCCCAAACCTATCCCCTAACCCCTACCCAAACCCTAACCCTAAATCTAACCCTAAAATGTTACTTTAAGCTTAACTCAAACCCTAATCCTAACCCTAAACCGAAACTAACCCTACTCCTACCACTACCCCTACTCCTAAACCTAACTCAACCACAAGCCCAAACCGTACCCTAATCCAAACTGCAAAACGAACCCCAAACGCAACAACAAACACAACCCCAACCCTAAAACCTAACCCCAAACCTAACATTAACCCTAACCTTAACACTAAACTTAAACTTAACCCTAACACTAAACCTAATCTATGACCCTAAACCTGAAGCCTAACCCTAACCCTAATCCTGACCCAAAACCAAACTCTAACCCAAATCCTAACCCTATCCCTAACACTAACCCCAACCCCAACCCAAACCCATACCTGTAACCCCTAACCCAAACCTTAACCCCAACCCTAACCCCAAACCTATCCCCTAACCCCTACAACTTACCCTAACCCTAAATCTGACACTAAAATATTACTTTAACCCTAGCTAATCTTAATCCTAATCTTAAACCTAACCCTGACCATACCCCTAAACCTAACCCTTATCCTAAACCCTCAAGGTAACCCTAAACCTAACCCTAACCCTAAACTTAATACTAAACCTAACACTAATCTTCACCCTAACCCTAATCTACAACCCTGAAATATAACCCTAACCCTGACCCTAACGCTAATCCTAGAACTTGCTAGAAATTTTTATACTGGTTATAAAATCTTTTCAAATAATCACGTCCAAATGGAGGGTGAAAGACTGGCTGTAATCGCTCATAACCGTGGAAGAAGCTTGAAAAAATTTATGTCTTCTACAGTTCCGAAGGCAAATGCTAATCAGCCAGATGCCTTACGCTGTAAAGCGGCTTATCTCCACTGCCAGATGAGGTCTGATTCCAACATTACACAGTTTAATCTTATAACAGACTCCTGGGCTGCACCCCTATGTTAGTGAGGGGGAATTTTCTGTTCTCTGCAGGCTCAGCAAGCATTCGCAAGGAATGATAGCATCAGACCTTCATTTCAGTACACATTTTAACAGTTTTAGTTTAACATTTCTTGATGACATTTTAGTTTCCTCAGAAACACAACTTATCTCAATATTTCCTTTTCATACACACGGACATTACTAATTCCTTCACCTAAATTGTATGCTCTTCTGAGGTTAGTTAAGGCGAATTGTGACTGAAGCTGGCTCCTCTCGCAGATTCTGGTGTCTGTCAAACCGGAACGAATGTTTTTCAACAAAACCTAAGCCAAACCCTAAACCTAATCCTAACCCTAACCCTAACCCTAACCCTAACCCTATACATAACCCTAACCCAATCCCAACAACTATCCCAACTCCAGCCCTATCACTAAACCCAAGCCAGAACCCTAACCCTAACCCTAACCCAATCCCAACAACTATCCCAACTCCAACCCTAACACTAAACCCAAGCCAGAACCCTAACCCTAACCTTATACTAACCCTAACCCTAACACTAAACGTAACCCTAACCCTAAACCTAACACTAAACGTAACCCTAACCCTAAACCTAAGTCTAACCCTAACCCAATCCCAACAACTATCCCAACTCCAACCCTAACACTTAACCCAAGCCAGAACCCTAACCCAAACCTTATACTAACCCTAACCCTAACCCTAACCCTAAGCCTAACCCTAACCCAAGCCATAACCCTAGCCCTAAACCTAACCCCAACACCAATCCCAACCCAAACCCAACCCAAATCCCAACCCCAACCCCAAACCGTATCCTAACCCAAACTGTAAACCTAAACCTAACCCAAAGCCTAAGCCTAACCCTAACCCAAGCCATAACCCTATCCCTAACCTCATACTAACACTAACTCCATACCTAACCCTAACATTAAACCTAACCCTAATCCTAACCCTAACCCTAAAAACCCTAATACCAAGCCAAACCCCAACACTAACTCCAAACTTAACTCTAACCATAACCCGAACCCTAACCTTAACCTTACCCTAACCCCAACATTAACTCTAACCCTAAAACTAACCTTACCCTAACATGAACACTAACCCTAAACATAAATCTACACCTAACCTACACCTAACCCTACACCTAACCCTAACATTAACCCTGAACCTAACACTAACGCTGAAATTAACACAAACACAAACCCTAACCTTGATTCTAACCCAGACCCAAACACTAATGCTAAACCTAAACCAAACCCTAATCCAAACAACACTAACCCTAACCCTAACCCTAAATCCAACCCTAACCCTAACCCAACCCTAACCCTAACACTATACCTTAACCCTAACCCTAACGCTAACCCCAACCCTAATCCTTACCCTAACCCTAACCCTAAGCCAAAATCTTACCCCAACACAAATCCAGATTCTAAACATAAAAATATTGCTAAAGCCACTCTTCACCGAAGCTGCTGAAATTACCTAAATCCTTCCCTAACACTTACTGTAAGACTAATTCTTTAACCCTAACACTTACCCTAGCCCTAACACTAACACGTACCCAAACCTTAACACTAAATCCAATTGTACACCCAACCCTATACAATAACATAAAACTTACTTTAAAACTAAATCTGTAAAACTAACACTAACCCTAACAATAATCCTAACACTAATCCTAACCCCTAACCTAACCCTAACCCTACCCTAACCCAAAACTTCTCTTCTCAGAGATCCCTCCCACGTGGAGTCCCCTGCGAAGCTTATCATCCTGATGGTGAGCCATCTTCTCATTTGTACTATTTGTATACTATCTATATAGAACAACTCAAAATATACCATCATCTGTACTATTTCTTTGTGAAGTACCATCCTTGGGAGTTATTTACCCCACACTAACCCTAACCATAACTCAATCCCAAACCTAAACCTAACAATTGCTATAAATCTTAATCTAGAAACCTAACACTAAGCCTCACCCTAACTCTAAACCTAACCTTAACTCTAACCCTAAACTAACCTTAACGCTAAAAATAACACTAACCCTAACCTTAACCCTAAACCTAACCCTCACAGTAAACCAAACCCTATCCCAAAACCAAAACGAACACAAAACTTAATCTTCACCCTAATTCTAACCCTAACTCAAGTCCTAAGCCTTACTCAAGCTCTAAACCTAACACAAAACCGAACCCTAAACATGATTCTAAACCCAAACCTAATCCTAACACTACCCTAACCCTAAAATAAACCTTAACACTAACCGTAACCCTAATCCTAACCGCAACCCTAAACCAAACCTTAAACCTAAGCCAAAACCTTCACCTAAGACTATTCCAAAATCTAAACATAACCTTATTACTATAGCCAATCTTCACCTAACCCTATGAAATAACCGAAATCCTTCCCTAACACTTACTGTAAGACTAAAACTTTAACCCTAACACTTACTCTAACCCTAACCCTAATCCTAAATCTAACACAAACCCTAAACCAAACCCATAAATCCAATCATACACCTAACCCTATCCAATAACCTAAAACATTCCCTAATACTTACTGTAAAACTAAATTTTTTACTCATCCTTAAACCTAATCCTAAATCTTAGCATAACCCTAACCCTATACCTTCACCCTAACCCTATACCTTCACCCTAACCTTAACACTAACCCCAATCCTAATCTGTACCCAAACCCTAACCCTAAGCCAAAAACTTACCCTAATACAAAATCTAAACATAACACTATTACCAAAGCCAGTCTTCACCAAACCCGTTGAAATTAACTAAATCCTTCCCGAACACTTACTGTAAGACTAAATCTTTAACCTGAACCATTACTCTAGCCTAACACTAATTCTAAAGCTAACACAAACCCTAAACCAAACCTTAAATCCAATCATACACCTAACCCTATCCAATAACCTAAAACATACCCTAACACTTACTGTAAAACTAAATATTTAAACTTGAACTTGAACCAAAACCTAACCCTCACCCTCACTCTAACCCTAAATCTTAGACTAACCCTAACCCTATACCTTAACCTTAACACTAACACTAACCCCAACAGTAGTCTGCACCCTACCCCTAAACCCTAAGCCTTACACTTACCCTAACCCTAACCCTAACGCTAACCCATAACCCTAAACCTAACCCTAAACCAAACCCCTACCGACCCTAATTCAAAAAGTAACACAAAACCAAACATACCCTAAACCTAACCCAACTCCAACTGCAACCCCATCCCCAAACCCAACACCAACAACACCTAACCCCTAACCATAACCCTAACCCACACCCTAAACTTAACCCTCACCTATACCCCAACCCTAAAACTAACCCTATTCCTACCCAAACTCTAACCCTAACCCTAGCCCTACACCTAACAATAAACCTAACCCTAACATTAACCCTGAACCTAACACTAACCCTAAACCTAACACTAACCCAAACTCTAACCCTGACCCTAACCCAGACCCAAACACTAATGCTAAACCTAAACCAAACCCTAATCCAAACAACACTAACCCTAACCTTAAATCAAACCCTAACCCTAACCCAACACTAACCCTAACCCTAACCCTAACCTTAACCCTAATCCTAACGCTAACTCCAACCCTAATCCTTACCCTAACCCTAAACCCTAAGCCAAAATCTTACCCCAACACAAATCCAAATTCTAAACATAAAAATATTACTAAAGCCAATCTTCACCAAAGCCACTGAAATTACCTAAATCCTTCCCTAACACTTACTCTAAGACTAACTCTTTAACCCTAACACTAACACGTACCCTAACCTTAACACTAAATCCAACTGTACACCCAACCCTATACAATGACATAAAACTTAAAAACTAAATCTGTAAAACTAACACTAACCTTAACAATAATCCTAACACTAATCCTAACCCCTAACCTAACCCTAACCCAAAACTTAACACTAACATAACCCTAACAGTAACCCCAAACCTATCCCTAAACATAACACTTTCAATAACAAACACCCCACCCAAACATAACCGTAACCATAACATTACCATAACCCTAACAGTAAACCAAACCCTAACCCTATCCCAAACCCAAACCGAACCCAAAACGTAATCCTCATCGTAACACTAATCCTAACCCTAACTCAAGACCTAAGCCTCACTCAAGCTCTAAACCTAACATAAACCCTTACCCTAACTGTGACCCTAAACCTAAACCTAATCCTACACTAGCCCTAACCTAAACCTTAACACTATCCGTAACCCTTACCCTAACCGCAACCTTAAACCAAACCTTAAACCTGAGACCAAACCTTAACCTAAGACTATTCCAAAATCTAAACATAACCTTTTTACTAAAGCCAATCCTGACCTAACCCTATGAAATAACCTAAATCCTTCCCTATCACTTACTGTAAGACTAAATCTTTAACCTGAACCCTTACTCTAGCCTAACACTAACTCTAAAGCTAACACAAACCCTAATCCAAACCCTAAATCCAGTCATACACCTAACCCTATCCAATAACCTAAAACATTCCCTAACACTTACTGTAAAACTAAATATTTAAACTTAAACTTAAACCAAACCCTAACACTCACCCTCATCATAACTCTAAATCTTGGCCTAACCCTAACACTATACCTAAACCCTAACACTAACGCTAACCCCAAACGTAGTCTGCACCCTAACCCTAAACACTAAGCCTAACATTAACTCAAACACTAATCCTAACAATTACTATAATTCTAAATCTATAAACCTAACACTAACCCTAACACTAAATCTAAACCTAAACTTAACCCTAACCCTATCATAACCTTAACTCTAACACAAACCCAAACCCTAAACTTAACCCTAAACCTAACCCTAACCCATAACCCTATCCCTACCCTAAACCTAACCGTAACCCACCTAACCCTAATCCTATCCCAAACCCAAACCGACCTCAAAACTTAGCCCTCCCCCTCCTCCTCACCTAAATCCTAACCCTCTCCGTAACCCTAAATCTAAACGTATGAAATAACCTGAATCCTTCCGTAACACTTAATGCAAGACTAAATCTTTAACCATGACCCATACTCAAACCCTAACACAAAAAAAAAAAAAGCTAACACAAACCCTAAACCAAACCCTAAATCCAATCATACACCTAACCCTATCCAATAACCTAAAACATACCCTAACACTTACTGTAAAACTAAATATTTAAACTTAACATTAAACCTAACCCTAAATCTTAGCCTAACCCTAGACCTATACCTTAACCCTAACCCTAACGCTAACCTCAACCCTAATCCTTACCCAAACCCTAAGCCAAATCTTTACCCTAACACTAATCCAAAATCTAAACATAA
Source organism: Cyrtonyx montezumae (assembly GCF_038088225.1). Classification (NCBI taxonomy): domain Eukaryota; kingdom Metazoa; phylum Chordata; class Aves; order Galliformes; family Odontophoridae; genus Cyrtonyx; species Cyrtonyx montezumae. Next base: position 354,297 of record NW_027071959.1, read on the forward strand.
CCCTATTACTAAAGCCAATCTTCACCTATCCCGCTGAAGTTACCTAAATCCTTCTTCAACACTTACTTGTAAGACTAAATCTTTAACCCTATCCCTTGCCCTAACCCTTGCCCTTACCGTAACACTAACACTTACTCCAACCCTTACCCTAAATCCAATCTTACACCTAACCCTATCCAATAACCAAAACTTACTCTAAATCTTACTGTAAACATCTTTAAACCTAACACTAACCCTAACACTAACCCAAACCACAAACCTAACCCTAACCCTAACCTTAACCCTAACATAACCCTAACAGTAACCCCAACCCAAACCCTAACCCCAAACCTAACCCTAACAGTAACCCCAACCCAAACCCTAACCCCAAACCTAACCCTAAACATAACCCTAAGCCTTAGAATAACAATAACCCTTACCCTACCCTAACTGTATGGGAACTGCTCAATCACGGCCTGAAACACTGGTCACCTGAGGTGAGCACCGAGTCAGCCATGGGGGCACAAGTGGAGGTGATATACCTGTGTGATTGGAAGGGGGGGGAGCCTGGCTCCACCTCTCCCAAACCCCATTTAAGGGCTGACCACCGCCAGGAAAGGATCTCTTCTTGGGGATCACTCCCACGTGGAGTCCCCTGCGAGACTTATCATCCTTGTGATAAAAATGAGTGCTGTATTTGTTAATCAAATCGAATCGAGACAGATGTGTCAGTGTTTTCCAGTGTTTTGCTTTCTCGAAACTATGTAGTTTGTAGAAGTCTCAAAAGAGATGTATAAATGTTTTGTCTAAGAACTTTGGAATTTGTGAAAATTGGAGCCACAGCGCTTAGTTCTAACAACTGGACAATGAACAACAGATAGCAGTGACCTTCTAAGAAACTGAAAAAAGAAAAATAAGTGAAAATCTCCTCTTAAGTGTGCGTGATCGAAGCTGAAGAAGCCTACGGCCCTTTTCATCTCAATCCATCACCAGGTTGGCAGAGAACGACCCCCACATAACAGCCAGGGCAGCGCAGGAAGGGAAAGATAAACACAAATGCAGAGATAAGAAACAATAAAAAGTGGGTTCAGGAGGCCCCCGTTGCGCACCTCTGGTGGAGCGGAGACTCCTGGCCACCCAGCGCTGTTTCTTGCTTGTTTCTTGCTTGCTCAATAAATCTTTTACTGTTGGTAACGATTGGTGTGTATTGTTCTTCACACCTATAACAATTTGGTGCCGTGACTCGGATCCAGGCGACTCTGCTGTGGAATTCCCACTCCAGGGGGGGCGCCCCGTCTTCGGATGGCCCCTGGGCTTGGTAATTCCTGTGCAGAGACCTGTAGCTCCGAACTCTAAATTCGGTAAGCGAGTGAAAGAAACTGCAGTACCCCATAATTTTTGTTCACGAAGACCCGAAGGAAGACTCGGGATTGAGTAAGTATTTGCGTGAAGCCGTTCAGTTGGGGTGGGTATCCCGGAGCACGCCTGACTGAGACGTCCGTAGGGGTGAAGCGAGTGTGGACCCCCTAGTAGTGCAGTTCCCATTGCCCGCGAAGGTGTGGGTCACGACCGAGGGGCGCAAGTGTGTGTGTGTGTGTGAGTGCTCTGGAACACTCTGGTCAGAGGCAGAGTAAGCCCTCTGAACCCATGGGTGGCTTGCAGGTGAAGCTACCAGACATACCACTAGAAAGTCCCCTAGGTTTATGTTAAAACACTGGGGCGATTCTCCCTCTAGACAAGGAAAGAGTAAGGTAAAATGGTATATTATTGTATAGGGATATGGGGAGGAAAGCAGATAGGGGCAGATCAGCTATTCTGACCAGTATTTGGGTCCTTTGAGGTTCGAATCTGCCAGGCTCTAAATACTTATGTGAATTATACACTATCTCCCCCTCACCCCCTTTATGCTCCCCCCCAAACAGAATCCAGCGGCTCCTCCGGAGCAAGCTGAATCTGACTCAGGAGACGAACCTGAATCCCTAGACCTCCCTAGGAAAAGGATCACTAGAAGGCAAACTAGGCAGGAGAGGGGTCAAGGAAGAAACCTTCTCCCTTTAAGAGAAATACCTGTAAAAGGAAATGGGGAATTTGATAAAGGATCCTTTAGGGGTCTCTGAGAGGCTAGATCAATTTTTAGGTCCCACTCTTTATACCTGAGATGAAATAAAGGCAATTTTGGGCATACTATTTCCAGCAGAAGAGGGATATGATCCGGAAGGCAGGTATGCGAATTTGGGATCAGCAACACCAGGCTGGTCCAGGAGCAGATATAAAGCGGCCTTTACAGCGGCCCAATTGGGAACCAGGAACATCACTCGCATGGCAGATTTGCGAGTTATTATTATTCAAGAGAATAGAGAATCTGTCCTTCGGTGACAGAATGTTGATAAGGCTTCTAGCGAGTAAAAAAAAAAGATGAAACTCCTACTGAGTGGTTAGAGAGACTACGCAAAAAGTTAGTTATATTCAGGATTAGATCCTGCTACCCCCCTGGGGCAAGCTCTCCTGAAAACGCAGTTTGTAGCTAGTTCCTGAATATTCAAAGGAAACTAGAGAAATTGGGGGATTGGCAGGAGAGAGGACTAGATGAATTACTAAGAGAGGCTGAGAAAGTATACGTACGGAGAGAGGAGGAGACTCAGAAGAAGCAAGCAAAAAAATTCTGATAGCCGTCGTAGAAGGAAAAGAGGGAATATTCCTCGGGCAGAGAACGCGCTTTAACCTAACCAGATGAGACCCAGAGATATAAGGACAGTAGAATGCTTCTACTGTCAGAAAAAGGGACACGTGAGGAAAGACTGTAGAAAGAGAATTCAGGATGAGAGAATGTTTAAGAAGGACTGAGGGCTTAAGGGCTTTTATGTGCTGGGGACCCGGGAAAGAAAAGAGCCCGTGACGAAATTGAAATTGGGTCCTCATAGTCAGGAAGTGGAATTTTTGGTAGACCCTGGCGCAGAAAGATCGACTGTTCAATATTTACCTCGAGGATGTTCTGTATCCTTGGAAAAGCTACTAGTAATCGGAGCAAAAGGGAACCTTTTATGGTACCTGTTATAAAGCAGGTAGAAATAGAATTATCTAGCACCTATGGAATTGGGTCTTTTTATTGGTACCTGAAGCAGAATATAATTTTGCTAGGGAGAGATTTAATTGTGGAGTTAAGAATAAATTTGGAAGTAAAAGATTAATTGTTAATCTATGTACTCTAACGATAGAAGATGAGGCTAGAATTAACCCAGAAGTTTGGTATACTCCAGAATCAGTAGGGAAATTAGACATAGAACCGTCTGAAGTGACTATAAAGGAACAAGAGATCCCGGTTAGGATAAAACAATACCCCATTTCACAGGAAGGTAAATTAGGGCTACAACCTGAAATTGAGAGATTAATATCTAAAGGGCTATTAGAACCCTGTATGTCTTCCTATAATAGTCCTATACTCCCTGTAAAGAAACCTGATGGCACATACAGATTGGTCCATGATTTAAGAGAAATTAACAAGAGAACAATAACCCGTTTCCCAGTAGTGGCAAACCCCTATACCCTGCTTAGTCAATTAAAACCAGAATTTAAATGGTATAGTGTGATTGATTTAAAGGATGCTTTCTGGACCTGACCCCTGAAGGTAGAATGTAGAGATTACTTCGCCTTTGAGTGGGAAGATCCAAACACCCATAGAAAACAACAACTTAGATGGACAGTGCTTCCACAGGGATTCACAGAATCCCCTAACTTGTTTGGGCAAGCCCTTGAGCAGGTGTTAAAAACTTAGGAATCAAACCCACAGGTGACCTTAGTACAATACGTAGATGACTTACTATTAGCTGGAACAGATGAGGAGGCGGTTAGACAGGAGAGCATTAAACTATTAAATTTCTTAGGTTCAAAAGGCTTGAAAGTTTCAAAGGCAAAGTTACAATTTACAGAAGAGGAAGTGAGATATCTGGGACACTGGTTAAGCAAGGGGAATAAGAAATTAGATCCAGAACGAGTAAATGGGATTTTATCTTTAAAGGCCCCGAGAAGTAAGAGGCAGGTGAGGCAGATCTTAGGGTTGCTAGGATATTGTCGGCAGTGGATCGAGAATTATAGTAGTAAGTGTAAAAGACAGAAACTGTTTTCCTTTGTCACAAAGTTTGCTTCGTAAGGCCTTTTCTGGTGACAAGACTCTGACTGATCACTGCCGGTTATCTGGATGGGTGTTATGGTGCCATTGTCTCTGCTTATGGTTGTAAAGATAAGCAGAAATAGGTGCAAATAGTCTTTTCCGTGGGGGTACGGCTTGGAGAAGCTGACCACCACAAAGACAATGCTCCTGCATGGCAATGAAGGTGACATCCGCTGCTGGCTTATCTGTTGGGCCAGACATGTCACACAAAGAGAAAAGGAAAAAACATCTGAGAAATGAGGGATAAAAGGCCTTCACTGAACTAAGGATTTTTGTGGTCAACTCAGGCCTGTGAATTATATGCAGTCCTTAGAGCCCTACAGACGTTAAAAGGAAAATTGGAAACATCTATGCAGATTCCATATATGCGTATGGGGTAGTCCATACCTTTGGAAAATATGGGAGGAAAGAGGATTAGTAAACTCACACGGGAAAGGGTTAATTCACAAGTCGTTAATAAGACAAACTAAGGGCAATAAAAGAACCAGAGAAAATCGCAGTAGTACATGTTGGCTCAAATAAGGAGAAATAATTTAGCGGCCTTATTGATCCTAAAGGAAATACAAGCTGATAGTCCCTGAAAAAAAAAAATAGAGAGGCTAAAAGCTTTACTATACAAGAGAAAGAAAGGTCTGGTGGTACAACGGCCCCCACTAGATATGGCAATACACCAAATCAGTCCAGGAAATAAGGTTTTAATTAAAACATGGAAAGAGTTGTCTCTAACTCCTCGATGGGAGGAACCTTTTCTTGTTTTATTAACAACAGAAACAGCGATCCAGACAGCTGAGCATGGATGGACCCATGCGAGCCGAGTGTAAGGATCAATCCATGACACAGAACCCCAGTGGAAGGTGTCCAAGACTTTGGATGATCTAAAAATCACTCTAAGAAAAATGTAAAACTGTTGTTTTTCCTTTAACAGATAAGATAACAGTCATTTCATCGCATGCTTTATGTGTGTATTGTATATGTATTGTGCATTGTATATGATGAATATTGGTGAACTCACTCTTCCTATGAATACCTTTTAAGATAATTGGAGATAGTTTTGTGAGCAATCGAGAGGCCAAAATTTAAAAAGGAATTATAGATAGAGAATGGGGAGACATATAAGGCAAGGAAAAAGGAGGTTCCCCTGAAGAATACGACTGCTGCCGAGAAGATCGTACACCCCGCTGCTCTAAGCAAAAGAGTAGGCGAGGGAGGCAGAGGCGTACAGCAGTGGGGCTATGAGAATGACCTCTGAGGTGAAATCACCTTGACCTTTGTCTCCTGATCTAGAAGGCCTCACGAAGCTATACTGAAAGTGCTCACTGGATTCAGAACGTTCTCACTTAATTCAGATTGGCTATGGAAAAAAAAAAAATATATATATATATATACATATATATATATTAAAAAAAAAAGAGGGATTAAAGGGGGGGCTAAGAAAGAACTTGAAAATATTCATTCTGGAAAACGAGTACACCAACAATACTGAATAAGATAATTGCAGCAATGTAAAACTGCTGGAACAATTGAAAGGAAAAGAACATATTTTACCTCAAAATGCAGTGATATGGTTTGATGAACAAAATGAGAAAAAAGAGAAGGGGGGATTGTGATAAAAATGAGTGCTGTATTTGTTAATCAAATCGAATCGAGACAGATGTGTCAGTGTTTTCCAGTGTTTTGCTTTCTGAAAACTACGTAGTTTGTAGAAGTCTCAAAAGAGATGTATAAATGTTTTGTTTAAGAACTTTGGAATTTGTGCAAATTGGAGCCACAGCGCTTAGTTCTAACAACTGGACAATGAACAACAGATAGCAGTGACCTTCTAAGAAACTGAAAAAGAAAAATAAGTGAAAATCTCCTCTTAAGTGTGCGTGATCGAAGCTGAAGAGGTCTACGGCCCTTTTCATCTCAATCCATCACCAGGTTGGCAGAGAACGACCCCCACATAACAGCCAGGGCAGCGCAGGAAGGGAAAGATAAACACAAATGCAGAGATAAGAAACAATAAAAAGTGGGTTCGGGAGGCCCCCGTTGCGCACCTCTGGTGGAGCAGAGACTCCTGGCCGCCCAGCGCTGTTTCTTGCTTGTTTCTTGCTTGCTCAATAAATCCTTTACTGTTAGTAACAATTGGTGTGTTTTGTTCTTCACAACTGTAACAATCTTGAAGGTGAGCCATCTTCTCTTTTTTATTATTTGTATACTATCTATATAGAACAACTCAAAATATACCGTCCTCTATACTATTTCTTTGTGAAGAACCGTCCTTGGGAGTTATATACCCGACACTAACAATAACCCTAACTCAAGCCCTAACCATAACCCTAACAACTACTGTAAATCTAAAACTATATACCTAACACTAACCATAAACCTAACCTTAACGCTAACACAAACCCTAACCTCAACCCTAAACCTAATCCTAATCTAGAAGTAAACCTAGATTAACCTAATCTTATCCCAAACCAAACCCAAAACTTAACCCTCACCCTAACCCTAACTTATACCATAACCATATCCCTTATAAACAACCCAACACCAACACCAACTCCAACCCCAAATAACCGCCTAAACCCTATCCCTAACCTTAGCCTTAACCCTTAACCTTACCCTTATCCTAACCGAAACCCTAACCCTTACCAAAACCCCAAACTAATCCCTAACCCTAAAACCAAACTCAAACCCTAACCCTAAAACTAAACCTAACCCTAAACCCTAGCCCTATACCCTAAACGTAACCCTAAAACAAAACCCAAAAATCACCCCAACACTAACCCTAACCCTACCACTAACTAACCCAAACCCTAAACCTAAGCCTAACCCCAATCCTAACACCAACCCCATTTCCAACGGTAACCCCAAAACCCTAACCCAAACCCTAAACCTAACCCTAACCATAACCTTAAAACAAAACCTAACCCTAACCCCAACCTCAACACTAACCCCAAAGCCCTAACCATAAACCTAACCATAACCCTACATTCTAACCCTAAACCTTATCATAACCCTAACACTAACCCAACACCAAACCCAAACCTAATCCCAACCTCAAACCTAATCCCAAACCTATCCCCTAACCCCTACAACTAACCCCTACCCTAACAATAAATCTAACCCTAAACTGTCACTTTAACCCTAACTCGAACCCTAATCCTAACCCTAAAGCGAAACTAACCCTGCTCCTACCACTACCCCTACTCCTAAACCAAACACAACCACAAGCCCTAACCCTAACCCTAATCCAAACTGCAACACCAACCCCAAACACAACAACAAACACAACCCCAACCCTAAAACCTAACCCCAAACCTAACATTAACCCTAACAGTAAACCTAACCCTAATCTATGACCGTAACCCTAACCCTAAACTATGACCCTAAACCTGAAGCCTTACGCTAACCCTAAGCCTAACCCTAACCCTAATCCTGACCCAAAACCAAACTCTAACCCAAATCCTAACCCTAACCATAACACTAAACCTAACCCTATCCTTAACACTAACACCAATCCCAACCGCAACACCAACCCAAACCCATACATGTAACCCCTAACCCTAACGCTAACCCTACCCCAAAACCAACCACAAGGACTAACCCTAACCCTAATTCTAACCCTAAACCTAACACTAACCATACCCCTAATCCCAACCCTAACCATAAACCCTCAAGGTAACCCTAAACCTAACCCTAACCCTAAGCTGGCCCCTCTCGCAGATTCTGATGTCTGTCGATCCGATGCAAATATTCTCCAACAAACTTCATCACCGGTACATCGAAGATGAGCCTGTACGAAACTGAGCCGAATCGGCAACGAGCATCACACTCGAATCGCGAGTGAAAGTCTGGCTGTAATCGCTCATAACCGTAGAAAAAGCTTGAAAAAATTTGTGTCTTCTACAGTTCCGAAGGCAAATGCTAATCAGCCAGATGCCTTACGCTGTAAAGCGGCTTATCTCCACTGCCAGATGAGGTCTGATTCCAACATTACACAGTTTAATCTTATAACAGACTCCTGGGCTGCACCCCTATGTTAGTGAGGGGGAATTTTCTGTTCTCTGCAGGCTCAGCAAGCATTTCCAAGGAATGATAGCATCAGACCTTCATTTCAGTACACATTTTAACAGTTTTAGTTTAACATTTCTTGATAACATTTTAGTTTCCTCAGAAACACAACTTATCTCAATATTTCCTTTGAAATATTGAGATAAGTTGTGACACACGGACATTACTGATTCCTTCCCCTAAATTGTATGCTCTTCTGAGGTTAGTAAAGGCGAATTGTGACTGAAGCTGGCTCATCTCGCAGATCCTGGTATCAGTCGAAGCGGAACGAATGTTTTTCAACGGATTTCATCACCGGAGCATCGCATATGTGCCCGTACAAAACTGAGTCGAATCGGCAAGAACGTCACACTCCAATCGCTCTTAACCGCGGATTCCGCTTGAAACGCATCAACCGCGGTTTCTGCTGCTTGAGCAGCTGAGGAAAGACGCGAATCAGCCGGCTGCCGTGAGCTAAAGAGCGGCTTTTAAATCTCAGCCGATGCGGTCTGATTCCAACATATCAGTGATTACCCGTATGACAGACTCCGTTCCTGGCGTTGTCGATAGAGATGGGGAGGACCCCGATGTTAGTGTTGGGGAAAGATTCTGTTCCCTTTCTGCTCTGCTGCAGTCTATTATGTACGTCTGCATCAGACGTTCCTTTCCGTCCACATAGTCATTCTTTTTTTCTGAAATTTCTTGATGTCTATTTTTTCACCACTGAATCAACGTCTCCCCCTGTTTATTTTTCAATCACACGGACATTACTGATTCCTTTCCAAAAATTGTATGCTCTTCTGATCTTAGCAATGTAGATGCCAAATTTGAGTAAGCTGGCTCATCTCGCAGATTCTGGTGTCTGTCCCACCGGTTCGAATATTTCCTTCCCCTAATTGTATGCTCTTCTGATCTTAGCAATGTAGATGCGAAGTTTGAGTGAAGCCGGCTCCTCTCGCAGATTCTGGTGTCTGACGAACCGGATCGAATATTCTCCAACAAAATTCATCACCGGAGCATCGCAGATGAGCCCGTACGAAACTGAGTCGAATCGGCAAGAACGTCACACTCCAATCGCTCTTAACCGCGGATTCCGCTTGAAACGCATCAACCGCGGTTTCTGCTTCTTGAGCCGCTGAAGAAAGACGCGAATCAGCCGGCAGCCGTGCGCTGAAGGGCGGCTTTAAATCGCAGCCTGCTGCGGTCTGTTTCCAACATAACAGTGATTTCCCTTATGACAGAGTACGTTTCTGGCGTTGTCGATAGAGATAGGGAGAACCCTGATGTTAGTTTGGGGGAAGCATTCTGTTCCCTTTCTGCTCTGCTGCCCACTGCTATATATGTCTGCATCAGACGTTCCTTTCCGTACAAGTGTTCATACTTTTTTTCTGACCGTTTTTGATATCTCTTTCTTTTCTCCCTTAACATTTTCTCTCCCCGTTTACTCTTTAGGCTCACAGACATTACTGATTCCTTTTCTGAAATTGAATGCACTTGAGAGCCTAGCAATGTAGAAGCGAATTGTGAGTGAATCTGGCCCCTCTCGCAGATTCTCGTCTTTCCAACCGCATCGAATATTTTCCAACAAACTTCATCACCGGAGCATCGCATATGTGCCCGTACGAAACTGAGTCGAATCGGCAACGAGCATCACACTGGAATCGCTCTTAACCGCGGATTCCGCTTGAAACGCATCAACCGCGGTTTCTGCTGCTTGAGCCGCTGAGGAAAGACGCGAATCAGTCGGCTGCCGTGAGCTAAAGAGCGGCTTTAAGCTGCAGCCTGCTGCGGTCTTTTTCCAACATAACAATGATTTTCTCTTATGACAGACTCCGTTCCTGGCGTTGTCGATAGGGATGGGAAGGACCCCGATGTTAGTGTGGGGGAAAGATTCTGTTTCTTTCCTGCTCTGCTACCGTCTGCTATGTATACCTGCATGAGACGTTCATCTCTGTCCTCGTTTTCACACTTCATTTCAGAAACTTTTTGATGTCTTTTTCTTCGTGAAACTTCGTCAATCCCGTTTCCTTTTCGCACACAAGGACGTTACTGATTCCTTCTCCTAATTGTATGCTCTTCTGATCGTAGCAATGTAGATGCGAAGTTTGAGTGAAGCTGGCTCCTCTCGCAGATTCTGGTGTCTGTCGAAGCGGAACGATTGTTTTGCAACAAATTTCATCACCGGAGCATCGCATATGTGCCCGTACAAAACTGAGTCGAATCGGCAAGAACGTCACACTCCAATCGCTCTTAACCGCGGATTCCGCTTGAAACGCATCAACCGCGGTTTCTGCTGCTTGAGCCGCTGAGGAAAGATGCGAATCAGCCGGCTGCCGTGCACTGAAGAGCGGCTTTAAATCTCAGCCTGCTGCGGTCTGATTCCAACATAACAATGATTTTCCTTAGGACAGACTACGTTTCTGGCGTTGTCGGTAAAGATAGGGAGAACCCTGATGTTAGTGTGGGGGAAGCATTCTGTTCCCTTTCTGCTCTGCTGCCGTCTGCTATGTATGTCTGCATCTGACGTTCCTTTCCGTCCACGTATTCATTCTTTTTTTCTGAAATTTCTTGATGTCTTTCTTTTTTCACCACTGAATCAACGTCTCCCCCTGTTTATTTTTCAATCACAAGAACATTACTGATTCCTTTCAAAATTGTATGCTCTTCTGATCTTAGCAATGTAGTTGCCAAATTTGAGTAAAGCTGGCTCATCTCGCAGATTCTGGTGTCTGTCGAAGCGGAACGAATGTTTTTCAACAAATTTCATCACCGGAGCATCGCATATGTGCCCGTACGAAACTGAGTCGAATCGGCAAAGAACGTCACACTCCAATCGCTCTTAACCGCGGATTCCGTTTGAAACGCATCAACCGCGGTTCCTGCTGCTTGAGCCGCTGAAGAAAGACGCGAATCAGCCGGCTGCCGTGAGCTAAAGAGCGGCTTTAAATCGCAGCCTGCTGCGGTCTGTTTCCAACATAACAATGATTTCCCTTATGACAGACTACATTCCTGGCGTTGTCGATAGGGATGGGAAGGACCCCGATGTAAGTGTGGGGGAAAGATTCTGTTCCCTTTCTGCTCTGCTACCGTTTGCTATGTGTATCTGCATCAGACGTTCATCTCCGTCCACGTTTTCACACTTCATTTCAGAAACTTTTTGATGTCTTTTTCTTCGTGAAACTTCGTCAATCCCGTTTCCTTTTCGCACACAAGGACGTTACTGATTCCTTCTCCTAATTGTATGCTCTTCTGATCGTAGCAATGTAGATGCGAAGTTTGAGTGAAGCTGGCTCCTCTCGCAGATTCTGGTGTCTGTCGAAGCGGAACGATTGTTTTGCAACAAATTTCATCACCGGAGCATCGCATATGTGCCCGTACAAAACTGAGTCGAATCGGCAAGAACGTCACACTCCAATCGCTCTTAACCGCGGATTCCGCTTGAAACGCATCAACCGCGGTTTCTGCTGCTTGAGCCGCTGAGGAAAGATGCGAATCAGCCGGCTGCCGTGCACTGAAGAGCGGCTTTAAATCTCAGCCTGCTGCGGTCTGATTCCAACATAACAATGATTTTCCTTAGGACAGACTACGTTTCTGGCGTTGTCGGTAAAGATAGGGAGAACCCTGATGTTAGTGTGGGGGAAGCATTCTGTTCCCTTTCTGCTCTGCTGCCGTCTGCTATGTATGTCTGCATCTGACGTTCCTTTCCGTCCACGTATTCATTCTTTTTTTCTGAAATTTCTTGATGTCTTTCTTTTTTCACCACTGAATCAACGTCTCCCCCTGTTTATTTTTCAATCACAAGAACATTACTGATTCCTTTCAAAATTGTATGCTCTTCTGATCTTAGCAATGTAGTTGCCAAATTTGAGTAAAGCTGGCTCATCTCGCAGATTCTGGTGTCTGTCGAAGCGGAACGAATGTTTTTCAACAAATTTCATCACCGGAGCATCGCATATGTGCCCGTACGAAACTGAGTCGAATCGGCAAAGAACGTCACACTGGAATCGCTCTTAACCGCGGATTCCGTTTGAAACGCATCAACCGCGGTTCCTGCTGCTTGAGCCGCTGAAGAAAGACGCGAATCAGCCGGCTGCCGTGCACTGAAGAGCGGCTTTAAATCGCAGCCTGCTGCGGTCTGTTTCCAACATAACAATGATTTCCCTTATGACAGACTACATTCCTGGCGTTGTCGATAGGGATGGGAAGGACCCCGATGTAAGTGTGGGGGAAAGATTCTGTTCCCTTTCTGCTCTGCTACCGTTTGCTATGTGTATCTGCATCAGACGTTCATCTCCGTCCACGTTTTCACACTTCATTTCAGAAACTTTTTGATGTCTTTTTCTTCGTGAAACTTCGTCAATCCCGTTTCCTTTTCGCAAGCAAGGACGTTACTGATTCCTTCCCCTAATTGTATGCTCTTCTGATCGTAGCAATGTAGATGCGAAGTTTGAGTGAAACTGGCTCCTCTCGCAGATTCTGGTGTCTGTCGAACCGGATCGAATATTCTCCAACAAACTTCATCACCGGAGCATCGCAGATGAGCCCGTACGAAACTGAGTCGAATCGGCAAGAACGTCACACTCCAATCGCTCTTAACCTCGGAATGTGCTTGAAATGCTTCAATCGCGGTTACTGCTGCTTGAGCCGCTGAAGAAAGACGCGAATCAGCCGGCTGCCGTGCGCTGAAGAGAGGCTTTAAAAGGACGCCTGCTGCGGTTTGAATCCAACATAACAATGATTTTCCTTATCTTAGCAATGCAAATGTGACATTTGAGTGAAGCTGGCTCCTCTAGCAGATTCTGGTGTCTGTCAAACCGGATAGATTATTTCCCAACAAACTTCATCATCGGAGCATAGAAGATGAGCCCGGACGAAACTGAGCTGAATCGGCAACGAAGGTCACACTCCAATCGCTCTAATCTGAGGATTCCGCTTGAATCGAATCGATCTCGGTTTCTTGGAAAGTTTGTTCTTTTGAGAGTTCTTCTCAAAAATCCCCTACAGCCAAATGCTAGACTAGACCAGTGCTAGCCCTAGGGACTCTAGTCTGAACCGCCCTAGCCCTAGCCCTTGCACTAGCCTAGCCCTAACCCTAGCTCTAGCCCTAGCCCTAACCTTAGGCCAGCCCTAGCCCTAGCCCAGCACTAGCCTTAGCCCTAGCTCTAGCTCTAGCCCTAGCCCTAGCCCTAGCACTAGCCGTAACCTTAGCCCTAGCCCAGTCCTAGACCTAGCCCATCCCTAGCCCAAGCCCAGACCTAGCCCTAACCCAAGTCCATCTAACCCTAGACCCTCTAGCCCTAGCCCAAGTTGCTCTAACCGTTGAGTCCCAGCCCAGCACTGGATCTAGCCCTATCTAGCCCTAGTCCTAGCACCTTTAGCCCTTCCCCCTTAGCCCCAGCCCTAGCTCTAGCCCATCCCTAACCCTATCCCCGCCCTAGCCCTTGCCCCTCTAGTCTAAGCTCAGTTCTACACTAGCCCTAGCCCAACCCTTGGAGTAACCCAGCCCTAGCCATAGCCCTAGCCCAGCCCTAGCTCTAGCCTTGCCCTAGCCCTTGCCCCTCTAGCACTAGCCCTTCTACCTCTAGCCCATCTAGCCCTAGCCCCACTAGCCCTAGCCCAGTCCTAGCCCTAGCCTTGCCCTAGCCCTTGCCCATCTAGTCCTAGCCGCTCTAACACTATCCTCTCTAGCCCTAGCCCATCTAGCGCTAGCTCTAGCCCATCTATCCCTAGCCTCACTAAGCATAGCCCCTCTAGGCCTAACCATAGCTCAGCCCCAGCCCAAACCACTCTATCCCTACCCACTCTATCCCTAGCCCAGCCCTAGCCCTACTCCTAGCCCCTCTAGCCTTAACCCCTCTAGCACTAGCCCAGCCCTAGCCGTAGCCCAGCCTGTTATAGATGTGAAGAGAACAATACACACCAATTGTTACCGATAGTTAGGAATTTATTGAGCAGCAATAAACGAGCAAAACAGCACTGGGTGGCCGGGAGTCCCCGCTCCACCAAAGGCACACAACGGGGGCCTCCCGTTCCCTCTTTCTATTGTCTCTTACTTCTGCATTCATGTCTTATCTTCTTTTCTTTCTGAGGCTGTGCCACCAGTTAGTAGGGGGATGTTCTCAGCCTCCTGGTGGTCGAGGTGATGAAGGCTGTAGTCTTTTTGAGCTCTGACCATGTGCACTTAAGAGGAGTTTTTCACTTATTTTTTACAGTTTCTTAGAAGTTCACTGTTATCTGTTGTCCATTATCCAGGATGATAGAACTAAGCCCTGCGGCTCCAACTTGCACAAACTACAAAGTTTCCAGACAAAACATCTATGTATCTATTTTGAGACTTCTACAAACAACATATCTGGGAATATATGTTTGAACAATGGTTACGCTGTCTGGGCTGTCGCCCTAGTGGTGGGGTAGGCCTACACAAAATGTCTTAAATGGTCTACTATTACTAATAAGTATTTATATCTTCCAACCTTTGGAAGATCTGTATTAGCAAAAGGTCTAACAGCCAATTTCCTTCCTCCTTGTATTTTTTTCCCTCGGTTGTTGTTTACTTACTTTTCTACAAATCATACAGTTGCCTACAATTCATTTGGCTATACTATAAGTGCCTATTCACATATTCAGTTGTGAATTGGTCCACCAAGGCTTCAACTCCCCAATAAGTCTGCTTATGAAATTCTAATATTCTCCAAGCTATTTCTTTAGGGATTTCCTCTCTTCCATCAGATAGTAACCATTTTCCTTCCTTTTCCTCAACCTCCATTTGTCAGAGCCTTTCTTTCTCATGTATAGTAAAGCTTTTAGCCTCGCTTGTTTCTTTTCAGGCCTGTATTTCCTTTAGGATCAATAAGGCCGCCCTTCTCGCTTCTTCATCAGCTTAATTATTTCCCCTTATTTGAGCCGACATCGACCTCCGGTGGCCTTTTACGTGTACTACTGCTATTTTCTCTGGTTCTCTTACCACCCTTAGTATGTTTTACTGACGACTCGTGAATTAACCCCTTCCCGTGTGAGTTTACCAATCCTCTTTCCTCACATTTTTTTTCCAAAGGTATGGACTACCCCATACGCATATCTCGAATCTGTATAGATGGTCCCAATTTTTCCTTTTGACATTTGTAGGGCTCTAAGAACCGCATACAATTCACAGACCTGAGCTGACCACGTTTTATCCACTGGTCCCGATTCAATTACTGTAAATGTTTTCCTGTCTATTATAGCATACCCTGATTTTCGTTTTCCTTCTACCACTCTGGAGGAGCCATCTACAAATAATTTTTCCCCTTCTAATAACTCCTTCTCTTCTAAGCCCTCCTGTATTTTAGCCTGAGACTCTATACACTGGATACAATCTTCATCTGGTTAAATCTTCATCTGGTTCCTCATATAAGAATTGAGCAGGATTTTGTAAATTTGTAGTTTCAATTTCTAATTTAGGAGAATATATTAGGATTCCTTCATATTTCAGTAGTCTAGCGTCTGTAATCTACTTATCTGCTTTTTGTTGTAGTACTCCCCTTTTGTTATGTGGAGTATACACTTTTAAGTCACCCCCAAAAGTAGTCTTTCCTGCTTCTTCTCCTAACAGAGCTACAGCAACTATTGCTTGTAAACAGGTAGGCCACCCACAGCTAATAGGATCTAAGAGTTTTGAAAAGTATCCCACTGGTTTCTTTTTCCTGGCCCATTCCTGGGTCAGTACTCCAAAAGCAGTCCTTTGTCTGTATTTACAAAAAGGCAACATGGTCTTTTAATATCAAGTAAGCTTAACACTGGTGCATTAACAAGATCTACCTTTAAATCTTCTAGACTTTGCTCATCCTCCTGACTCCACTTTACTAATCCATCTTGTACTAGTTTCTGATATAAAAACTTTACATTATTACTGCAATTCTCAATCCATTGTCGACAGTATCCTAGCAGCCCTAAGATCTGCCTCACCTACCTCTTGCTTTTTGATGCTTTTAAAGATAAAATCTCATTCTAAAAACCCATTCTGGCTCTAATTTCTTATTTCCTTTGCTTAACCAGTGTCCCAGATATTTCAGTTCCTCTTCTGTAAATTGTAACTTTGCCTTTGAAACTTTCAAGCCTTTTGAACCTAAGAAATTTAATAGTTTAATGCTCTCCTGTCTAACCATCTCCTCTTCTGTTCCAGCTAATAGTAAGTCATCTACGTACTGTACTAAGGTCACCTGTGGGTTTGATTCATAAGTTTTTAATACTTAATACTCAAGAGGTTGTCCAAACAAGTTAGGGGATGATGTGAATCCCTGTGGAAGCACTGTCCATCTGAGTTGTTGTTTTCTATGGGCTTTTGGATCCTCCCACTCGAAGGCGAAGTAGTCCCTGCATTCTGCCTTCCAGGGGCAGGTCCAAAAAGCATCCTTTAAATCAATTACACTATACCACTTAGATTCTGGGTTTAATTGACTAAGCAGGGTATAGGGGTTTGCCACTACTAGGAAAAGAGTAATTGTTCTCTTAGTAATTTCCCTTAAGTCATGGACCAATCTGTATGTGCCATCAGTTTTTTTTATAGGGAGTATAGGAGTATTATAGAGAGGGGGCTCTAATAGCCCTTTAGATATTAATCTCTCAATTTCAGGTTGTAGTCCTAGTTTACCTTCCCGCATGGAAGGTATCCCTGGGTCCTTTATGGTCACTTCAAAGGGTTCTATGTCTAACTCTCTACTGATTCTGGAGTATACCAAACTTCTGGGTTAATTCTAGCCTCATCTTCTATCGTTAGAGTACAAAGTTTGACAGTTAATTCTCCACCTTTTACTTCCAAATTTATTCATAACTCCACAATCAAATCCCTTCCCAGCAAATTATATTCTGCTTCATGTACCAGTAGAAAGGACCCAATTCCATAGGTGCAAGATGATTCTATTTCTACCTGCTTTATAACAGGTACCTTAAAAGGTTCCCCTTTTGCTCCGATTACTAGTAGTTTCTCCCAGGATAAAGAACATGCTCGAGGTTAATATTGAACAGTTGGTCTTTCTGCCCCAGAGTCTACCAAAAATTCCACTTCCTGACACTGGGGACCCAATTTCAATTTTATCAAGGGCTCACTTCCTTTCGGGGTCCCCATCACATAGAGCCCCTGACTACTCAGTCCTCCTTAAACATTTTCTCATCCTGGATTCTCTTTCTACAGTCTTTCTTCATGTGTCCCTTTTTCTGACAGTAGAAGCATTCTACTGTCTTCATATCTCTGGGTCTCATCTGGTTAGGGCGAGGTGCATCCCCTGCTCGAGGGATATTCCCTCTTCTCTCTGCCTGAACCGCCCCCTTCTGTCCTTCCCTTACCACAGCTACCAGAATTCTAGCTTGCCTCTTCTGAGTCTCTTCCTCTCTCCTTACGTATACTTTCTGAGCCTCTCTTAGTAATTCATCTAATCCTCCCTCTTGCCAGTCCTCCAGCTTCTCTAGTTCCCTTCGAGTATCTGTCCAGGACGTTGCCACAAACTACGTTTTCAGGAGAGCTTGCCCCATAGGGGTAGCAGGGTCTAATCCTGAATATAACTGTAACTTTTTACGTAGTCTCTCTAACCACTCGGTAGATGTTTCATCTTTTTCCTGTTGCTCGCTAAAAGCCTTATTGATATTCTGTCCCTGAGGGACAGATTCTCTAATCCCTTGAATAATAATAACTCGCAAATCTGCCATGTGGGTGCGATGTTCCTGGTTCTGATTATCCCAATTGAGCCGCTGTAAGGACCACTTTATATCTGCTCCTGGGCTCGCCTGATGTTGCTGATCCCAAATCCGCATACCTGCCCTCCTAATCATATCCCTCTCTTCTGCTGTAAATAGTATGCCCAAAATTGCCTGTATTTCATCCCAGGTATAGAGGCTGGGACCCAAAAATTGATCTAGCCTTTCATAGAACTCTAAAGAACTCTAACCATAGAACTCTAACATATTTCCCATCTCCCTTTTAAATTCTCTCACATCTCTTGAATTTAAGGGAACTGAAACATATCCAGCTCCTTGGTTTGGTCCCCCGGTAGCTACAGGTATTTCTCTTAAGGGGAAAAGTTTTCTTCCCTGACTGCTCTCCTGCCTAGTTTGCCTTCTAGTGATTCTACCCCTAGGGAAGTCTAGGGGTTTAGAATCAGGTTCATCTCCCAATTCAGATTCAGCTTGCTTTGGAAGAGATGCTGTTCGGGGGGAGCATAAGGTGGAGGGGGGATAGTATGTAATGTCCTCCTCTGCTGCATTCTTTTTTCTAACTACTTTGACCTTTAGGGAGAACAAAAAGGTCCGAGTATCAGATCCTACCCATAATTTAGCATACTCACCCTCTTCCAGAATAAAAGGTTGTTTTTCATTCACATAAACATTTAGAGCCTGGCAGATCCAGTCCTCAAAGGACCCGAATACTGGCCAGAACAACTGATTTGCCCTTATCTGCTTTCCTCCCCACACCTCCATACAATAATGCACCATTTTCACCTTACTCTTTCCTCATTTAGAAGGAGAATCACCCCAATGTTTTAACATTAAACCTAGGGGGCTTTCTAGTGGTATGTCTGGTAGCTTTACCTGTGAGCCACCCATTGGGTCAGAGGGCTTACTGATCCTCTGCCACATCTTCCAGAGCACACTCGCACACACTCACACACACACACTCACTCACTCTCGTCAGTCACGACCCACACCCTCGTGGGCAATGGACACTGCACTACTAGAGGGTCCGCACTCACTTCGCCCCTATGGGACGTCTCAGTCAGGCGTGCTCTGGGATACCTACCCCAACCAAACTGCTTCACACAAATATTTACTCAATCCTGAGTCCTTGTTCGGGTTTTTGTGCTCAAAAATTACGGAGTACTGCAGTTTCTTTTGCTCGCTTACCGAATTTAGAGTTCGGAGCTACAGGTCTCTGCACAGGAATTACCCAGCCCAGGGGCCGTCTGAAAACAGGGCACACACTCTGGGATGGGAATTGTTCAGCAGAGTTGCCTGGATCCGAGTCACGGCACCAAATTGTTATAGGTGTGAAGAGAACAATACACACCAATTGTTGCCAATTAGTTAGGAATTTATTGAGCAGCAATAAACGAGTGAAACAGCGCTGGGCGGCCGGGAGTCTCCGCTCCACCAAAGGCACACAGCGGGGGCCTCTCATTCCCTCTTTCTATCGTCTCTTCCGCATTCATGTCTTATCTTCCTCTCTTTCTGGATAGAGATATCCTGATAGGGATAGAGCGTGTGCCCCAGCGAGTCGGTGCTACCTCATGTTCAGGGAGGAGGTGAAGCAGTCAGATTTCCTGCCAAGAGGAGTCTGTGTGCCCTTCATTCCCTTCCCTGTGATGTATTAAAAGACAAAGGCATGCACAGCCTCCAGGTGTGCATTTCTGTTGTCCTTTGCTGTTAGGCAGACAAAAGCAATTCTCATCTTTTTTTCCTGCATACTTCAGATCCTCAGAAATACGGGTATGCTGGCCGAAGTTTGGTGGCACTTTTAGTGCAGGTTGGATCAGGTCCATCCTTCCTTTAGGTCCTGTCTCGAAGCAGATCATCCTGAATCTTCTCTCCTGGTGTCTCAGGTATCTAAACCTAACCCAATTCTAACTAACTCTAATCCCAACCCTAACCCTAGTCAAGTGTATACCAAACTCTAACCCTAACCCTAAGCAACCCTAACCCTAACTAACCCCAACTTTAACCCTAACCCAACCCTGACCCAACCTTAACTCTAACCAACCCTAACAATTAACTTTACCCTAACCCTAAACCTGACCCTATAACAACCCTAACCAAACCCTAACTGTAACTCTAACCGTAACTCTAAACCGACCCTAACCCTAACTCAAACTTAACCCTAACCCTTACCATAATGCAACCTGTAACCCAACCCTAACCCTAACCTAATCCCAACCTAATCTTAACTCTTAATCTTACCAACCCTAACCCTTACACTAACCCCAACCTAACCCTAACCAAAACTAACCTAACCTAACCCTAACGCTAACCCCAATGCTAACACTTACCCTAACCCTAACAGTAACCCTAGCCCTAACCCTATGTCTAACCAACCCTTCAACACAATGAGAAACTGAGAAACTGAAACGTCCTGATCTCTGTACAGTACCACTCAACAGAAACTTAAACCATGGTTTGAAATCAGCAGTCTTCCTGAAAACCACCAGGTGGTTCTGTGGTTGGGGTGCTAGGGGTGACCCCTGTCACCACCCTGCAGGGTCTGGGGGCCTCCAATTTCCCCCCATTTCAGGAGCAGGCATGGTGACATAAAGGGGAAATGCAGTGATGCACACAGGAGGTGATGGGGACATGGTCATGGTGGCCTTGGACATACCAGGACCCCCATGGGGAGCCCAGAATCCCCTTGTGTGGTCATGGTGGTTTGAGGATCCAAGAACCAACAATGAGGATGCTGGAAGCTCCCCATGGGGACACCAGGACCCCTTGATGTGGTTGAGGTGGCTTTGGGGACATCAGAAACCCTCATGGGGCAATCAGGAAGCAACGTGGAAGGAACACAGAGGAAGTGACATAGAGGGGACGTGGAAGGGACCATGTGTCAACAGCTTATGGGCCGATCTAGCACAGTTCTTTGACAAATGGGGTGGAGAACCCACGGACCCATGCCCCAGGAAAGGGGAAGGGGGAAAGGGGAAAAGAGTAGGAAGAACAGGCCTAAAAACAAAACAGATGCAGTGATTTGAGGAAGAAAACTGATATATTAAGTGAGATACTGGAACACAAAATAACACAATATAAATGGAATCAAAGCTAATATATCAAATAAAATGAGAGAGTGTCCAAAACTGAAGGCCTTCCTCTAAAGCTGAAGGCAAGAGGAAGCTCTCGCCTTCAGCTTTAGAGAAGGGAGCTGCTACCACTGATGGGCAGCAAAAAGAACAAGTCTTGGAACCTGCGTGCAGTTTTATCTTTCCCTCTGTGTTCCTCTTTCCTTCCTTCAGGTGATCCTGCCCACTGTCTTCCTTAAAAACATAGCGTGGTGTCATACCTGAGCCAATGGAGAAAATCAACTTTGTCCTGTCTGAAAGCAGGACATGGAGAATGGAAGGGAGTTCCCAAGTTCCTGTAGCAGCCTGCAGCTGATGCGGGAGCTCAGAGCCAGGGCAGTCCCCAGCTCACAGCTCTGTCTGTCCTGGGCACCACATGCCCCCATCAGCGTGGGTAGGGTGTCCCCGGCCTGGTGCATGGGGCTTTGGTCTTAGGAGGCTGACACCTGGGAGACCCTGTTTCTTGGTGTATGGGTAGCAGCAACCCAGATCTGTTGGTGGAGGACTCACGATGAGACACTGATGCTGCCATCTCCTGAGGTTCTTCTTGCACTGGCTTGGCCTTCTTAGCCCTCATCCTGAGCAGTTTGAGTCGCAAGCCAGAAGTGGGAGCCTGGGTGGTCTGCTTTTTGGCTCCTTGGACAGCCCTCAATGAAGGTCTCGTATCCTGCTTAAAACCATGTCCCTCAGTGTGATATGACTGCATGAGGACTTGGCTTTCTGCATCTCCAGCATTCGACCCTCATGATGTACTTCTTCTGCTCCTCATTCCTCATTATGGAACCTTAAGTGTTTTGTTCCTGGTGCTCGGCTCAGGTCTTTTTGGCCTTCGGTTCCTGCTTGGCCCTGCAGCTGGCAGGTCACTGTCTGCTTGTGGGCTTCAGGCACTCCCCGGATTGCTGACTGAAAGGACAGAGAGGGTAGGGTCTGCCTGAGTGGAAGAGCAATGGCTTTGGGGCGCATCCTGCAACCCTGAGCCAGGACTCTTGGCTGCAATACAGCCTTCCCCACACACAGCTCACCGGCTAACTCGTGGCTCTCCTGAGAACCAGTCAGGGGCCAGCCCCGTGAGCTGAGGTGCTCCTTGCATCCCCATCCCCCCACCCCGGGTGCTGTGTTCAGCACTGTTGGGTGGCCACAAACAGTGACCCTTTGGGGTCGGGGAATGGACTCATATCTGCTCACTAATACCCCCTCATGCAGATCCAAACCCAGAGCCTCCAGCCTCACCTGGACACAGAGCTCTTCTTAAGCTGTAAGTTCTTTATCCTTGCAAAGTGTCCTCCCTCTATACTTGCAGTGCTCAAGCGTTTGATGAATGTTGGCCTTTCAGTAAATCTCACTGGAACTGGGAGGCACAGGAGATTCATAGTGAATTCACTCTGGCTCAGAGACAAGGGGCACTTGGGCCTGTTCCCAAAACACTCCAGAGGGCCGCGCTGCTCCCCCTGCTGCCACCATCCCCACCGCCCTCGCACCTTCCCTGACACCATCTCTGGCCCCATTCCTCTTCTCTGCAATTCAGCTCTGTTTCGGCACTGCATTGCTGACACTGGCTTTGGGAAAGTGGAGCTGGGCGGTGGTGATGAAGTGACAGGGTGACTTTTGGGGGCCATTTCCTGGGGGAGAGCAGGGCCTGGGATCCCCGCATCCTCCTGCTATAGTCAGGGGCTGGGGTGGGGGCATGTCACCCTCAACACCTTAGTTTTGGTGAGGCCAACAATTCCTCATGGGAAGAGGCCATGCTGAGCTGGTGTGAAGCTGTGGCACAAGGCAGAGCCCTTGGCAGATGGTTAGCAATAGGTTTCCCTTCACAAGTTGGTGGCATGTGCCATGGAAAGGAGCTGGCAGCTGCTTTACCTGTTTTGGCCTGGACAAGGGGAGGCAAAGCCTCTCCTTTCTTTGGCTTCACCTCACCAGGGACGTCTCTGGAGGAGTTGCAGGTTGTGCTGAGCAGTGCTTTGGGTACAAACTCCATTTGAAACCTGTATGCAAGGAGGAGACACTGGTGTGACGCAGTGCTCCACCAGTCCCTGTTGCCATCTGTGACTGTCTGCTCACAGGCACATTTTCACACTGCACTGAGGCCACTATTTCTAGTCTACAGTGACCCACCAGTGACAGGAAAGATGTGGATCTGTTAGAGCACATCCAGAGGAGGGCCACAAAAATAGTGCAAGGGATGGAACACCTCCCCCTACGAGCACAGGCTCAGAGAGGTGGGGCTGTTCAGCCCAGGGAAATAATGGCTCTGGGGAGATGCAATCTTGGCCTTTCAATATCTAAAGGGGGTCTCGAAGAAGGAAGAGTCCAGGTGCTCTAGCAGGGCCAGTCAGGGTAGCACAAGGAGAAATATTTTCAGGTGGAAAGAGGGAAGATTTAGACAAGATATAAGGAAGAAGTTTTTGATAGAAGGGTGGTGAGGCACTGGAACATTGTGCCCAGAGAGGTGGTGGGTGCCCCAGCAGTTGTTCAAGGTCAGGCTGGACTAGGCTCAGAGCAACTTCATCTGGCAGTGGGTGTCTCCATTCCTTGCAGGGGAGTGGGACTAGGTGCCCTTTCAGGGTTCCTTCCAACTCAAATGATTCTATGATTCTATGAAATATCCTCATGGGCAGGACACCCATGGACACAAGGAACAAATGCTATGGAATGAGAACAGAGCAGCTGTGTCAAGCAAGCTGAATGGGAATTGATGTGGGTAATGACATTTCAGTGTAAAACATTGGAAAAAAACTTTATGCATTACACATATATTTAACAAAGTACACAAATCAAAGTAAGAGAGTTTGTTTCTGTAAAAAGCTGCATTACAAGGAGTTTACTGAAAAAGGTGGGCAGTTTGTTGCTTCTGAAACACAGTCATAAGTTTCCACAGGGCATTCTTGAGATCCTGGTTCCTCATGCTGTAAATGAGAGGATTCACTGCTGGAGGCACCACTGAGTACAGAAATTACACCATTAAGTCCAGAGATGGGGAAGAGATAGAAGGGGCCTTCAGGTAGGCAAACATGGCAGTGCAGACAAAGAGGGAGACCACAGCCAGATGAGGGAGGCAAGTGGATAAAGCTTTATGCCGACCCCACTCAGAGGGCATCCTCAGCATGGCCCTGAAGATTTGCACATAGGACAGCACAATGAAAACAAAATGCACAAAGATTAAACAAAGACTAAAATACATTATTGTTTCCCTGAGGTGGTCTGATTGTGAGCATGAGAGCTTGAAGATCTGAGCGATTTCACAGAAGAACTGGTTCACAGTATTGCCCTGGCACAGTGGTATAGAAAATGTATTGGCAGTGTGCAGCAGGGAAAAGAAAACCCCAGTGCCCCAGGCAGCTGCTGCCATGGTGACACAAGCTCTGCTGCCCCCGTAGTGCAGGGGCTTGCAGATGGCAGTGTAGGGGTCATAGGCCATGAAAGTGAGGAGAGAATACTTTGCTGAGATGAAGAAGAGAAAGAAGACCTGTGCTGCACATCTGTGTAGGAGATGGCCCTGGTGTCCCAGAGGGCATTGGCCACAGCTCTGGGAGAGGTGGAGATGCAGCCCAGGTTGAAGAGGGTGAGGTTGAGAAAGGAAGAAGTCCATGGGGGTGTGCAGGCACTGGTCGCAGGCTACTGCTGTGCTGATGAGGCCGTTGCCCAGGAGGGCAGCCAGGGAGATGCCCAGGAAGAGCCAGAAGTGCAGGAGCTGCAGCTGCTGCTTGTCTGCCAACGCCAGCAAGAGGAACTCGCTGATGGAGCTGCTGTTGGGCATTTGGTACTTCTGGGTATCAGGACCTGTGGGCATGAGGACCTGTTCAAGGAGTATGAAAGTTAGTGACAAGGTTTTTCCAAGGGGGAAATTTGGGTTTTTGAGGTCAGTGGTGTAAGCTACATTTAATGAGGCTGAGTTTGCCATGAGGGCCACTGCCTTTCTTCTCCCAAGGAAACAGCCATGTCCCTGTGGGAAAGTGTTGGTGCTGTGGTCACAGATTTTCTTTTTAGAATTGGTCAGATGAGATCATTTCTAATGCAGAAGTACTTGTAGGCATCTGTACAACTGACACAGGAAATATGTGGGTTGCAAATCAAAGTCTTGGGGATGCTTTTCCTCCTACCTGGTCTCATCCTACTCATGATGCCCAATGGGTGTTCAGTGAAGTCAGAAATCCTGAGCACTTCAGCTGCATTCAGTGTGATTGGCTGTGATTGAGACCTGAGAGGCAAATGGATTCACTGCTGCTTAGTGCAGGATAAGGGGAGCTCACTGGGCTTGCTTCCAGTTCCTCTGAAATAGCAAAGTTTGGAGGTGGAGGGCAATTGCATTCACATGTTACCCTGCAAAGAAGCCAGACCCTGCTGAGAGGAGAGGAAATGACTGCTCATCACACAACGCCCACCCTTTCTCAAGGAATGTGACAAGATCTCATCACTGCCCTTCTTACAAAGGACACCTAAAATTCATTACACAAACCCCACAGTATTTCTATGCACATAGCTCTCTCTGCTTCTTCCCTGGACTTTGTTCTTCGGGATATAGGAAAGATTTGCATCCTGAAGGTCAGCTAACAGTTCTGAAGGACCTGAGGGAGATGCATCCTAAAGATGACCTCTCATTAAGGGAAAGCCAGAAGCCCCTAGCCACAGGCAGAGTTGCAAAACACTAGATCAGGTTCCCAAGGATCACATCCAACCTGGCCTTGAATCTCTCCAAGTCTGGATGGCACTTGAAAAGTTTTTCGATTACTATCAGGGGATCTCATTCTAACTCTAGGGTTAGGCACCTCATCCACTGATGGAAACCCTGGAGTTGAAATTGAAGTTCCCCACAGGACTGTGGCACTCAGGAATCCTCTTAGTTGAGTTCATATGTGTACAATGAGGTGCCTGTGTGTGGGCCCCACATCCAAATCCTTGGTCTTTATTCAACAGTAACTCAGTTGCTCACACACCTACTTGGTGATGATAAAGGTGCCTGGGGTGATCCTGGCTGTGTGCTAGTGCTTGCAAACTGTGGTGGAAAATCCCTGAGATGGACACCTCCTTCCTGAGCATCATCTGGGGGCCAGAAGGAGGTATGCTTGACCATCCTAAATGCCACCAGAGCCCTGTGTTTAGGGCACCCACTGTGCCTTTTGCACCTACCCCCATGGAGCATGTAGTGTTATTCCTCTGACCAAATGCATGAGCTCACAAAAGAAGAGCCAGATCTTCCTCTCTGCTCCATCTGTGGCATACTCTGGAGTTCAAGGCATTACAAGGCTATGACACAGTTCCATTCTTTCTGTGATGACACCTGAGTTTGCTCTGGGCTCTCATTTGAATGGCGTCAGAAGAAACCTAGGGCCATGTCTGTTCCCTGTTGACAGGAAGCTGGCAAAAAAAGTTGTTCTAGTTTTAAAGAAGAGCAAGAAAGAAGCCCTCAGCAATTAATGACCTGTCAGTGTCACTTCAGTGCCAGGTAATATTATGGTTAAGGTGATGCAGGGATTTATTGAAAAACAGTTGCTGGTCACAGCCAACTCTGGTTCATGAGGGATGGTCCTGTTTAACTTCATGTCCTTTGGTGACACGGTCGCCCATGTAGTTGATCAAGGAAAGCCAGTTGATGTTATATGTTAGGATTTCAGTAGAGCTTTTGTCTCTCACATTATCCTTCTGGACAAATGGTCCTGCGTACGGTTGGATGGAAACATACTGTGATGGCTTAGCATTTGGCTGAAGGGTGAGTAAAATAATCCAATTTGTTATTGTAAATGGGATTCCATCAGGTTGGCAGGTGGTCACTAACAGGGCTTCCCAGGGCTGTGTTTTAGGGCCGCTTCTCTTTGGTGTTTTCATAAATGGTTCACATGAAGAACTAGAAGAGGTTTTCAGCAAATTTGCTGATGATTTTGAATTGGGTGGAGCTGTTGACTCCACTGAGGGTGCATAGGCCTTGCAGAGATGTGATGACTTAGAGAACTGGCCAATCACCAAACACGTGAAGTGTAACAAGAACAAGTGCCTGATTCTGCACCTGGGTAGGGGCAACCCTGGCTGTACACTCAGAGTAGGGGATGGGACACTGGAGAGTGGTTCTGCTGACAGGGATTTGGGAGTCTTGATCAACAGCAGACTGAACATGAGTCAACAGTGTGCCCAGTCAGCAAGGAAGTCCAACCTTCCTATGAGGTGCAATGAGGACAGCAGTACCAGTCAGGTGAGGGAAGTGGTTGCCCTGCTCTGCTCTGCACTGCTGCGGCCTCACCTGGACACTGGGTGCACTTCTGGGCAATGCAAAACGTAAAGGACATAAAACTATTGGAGAGTGACAAAATGAGGGCACTGGAAGAGGCCTCCTAGGGAAATGGTTACAGTGCCAAGATTGCTGGAGTTCAAGAAGCAAGGCAACACCTTCAGTCATATGATCTGCTTTTTAGGTGGTCACACAGAGCCAGAAGTTGGATTCAATGATCCCTGAAGGTCCTTTCCATTGTGGGATATTCTAGGATTCTGTGATAGTGGATATGAGCGCGGTGATGTTGGAGTCACTGTGATGTCTCAGTGGACACGAGCTCAGTGACAAGAGCCATGGTGGCATCTTGGTGGTGTGGACAGCAGTGATGTCAGAATTACTGAGTTGTTGCAGTGGTCAGTATTACAGTGATGCCAGAGTCACTGTGCTGTAAAGGAGAGACAAGGAGTGATGACACATCAATACAGACTGGGGGCTGATCTTCAGGAAAGGAGCTCAGCACATGAGTTAGCATCAAACATGGCATCTCCAGAGCCAAACTCTCCCAGTGAGGTTGTGGTGCCTCCACCTTGGGCCTGAGAGATCTGAAGTTCAAAGGTTCATTGTGATTGACTACTTGTTCAGGCTGGGCCCTTCTCACATCCAAATCCTGTGATGAGACACATTGCCCATGTGGGACTTGGGCCTCACAGCATCTTGCACCCCACGCAGAGACCTGCTGTCCCCTTGTTGTTCATTTGACATCACACAAACCTCCATCCCAGTGCCCCAGGAAGGGCCCTGAGCCAACATGAGGAACAGGATCTCCTTTCCAAGGCTCTGGGAATTGAGGCTCAGCCATTCTGCTTCATGAGTCAATGAAGGGTTTTCTCAGCATCACAGCCATGATCACAGTCCCTTTGTCAACCTGTAACCATGGCTTCCAATGATCTGCTCCAACAAGTCCCCGGGGAGGCTGTGTTGATAATGTCTCTCAGTGGGGCCCATTATTACTCCAAGAACTTCACTGCTACTTCTGACTTTATCTCCTTGAGCTCTTAGTGCAAACTTCTCTCTGCACTGGAGGATGATGGAAGCAGCAGCAAATTTCCCCTGGGGCCCATTACATTCTAAAGAGCCCTCGAGTGCCCTGAAAGATTTTTTTTTTTTTTTGCCAACAAACAGAAGGAAACATAATGGAATAGAATGAACAGTAAAACATAGTTATCAACAGCATACCATGTCCAAGCTGTATTTCATGAGGTTTGTCTTTCCCAGGGAACATTTGTACAAGAAATGAGTTAGACACAGATAGGAAGGGATAGATCTAAACACAGTTAAGGAGTTGACAAGAGAGTTCATTAGAGTTTGGAGAGATGGATGGAGCAAGTTCCAATCTCCATAATGGCCAGGAAGCAGCCAGAGAGTTGGGAGGTATGTGAGTGAAGAAATAGCAAGGCATGGAGATAATCTGGAGAGCATGTGTCCAATGTCCTGCTGAAAACATGCCCTTTACCATAGTCATTTATTTAGGAGAGCTGGGGACACCTGGAGGATGGGGGAAATCAAACACACAGCAGGGTGGAACAACGGTGGATGCTGGGCATTACTCACAGGGCATTGGCACTGGCACCGCTGTCTGTGTTGCAGTACCTGAAGGCATTTGTGTCCTCAAAACACTGTTCTGGGAAACATTGCTATTTAAGATACAAAATCCTCTCAAAGACCCTGAAAGTATAATAAACTTAAAAGGAAACAGGTCTCATGAGAATATCCAAAGTTGAGAAGTATGTTAACACATCTTCACTGATTTCTATCTTTGTCTTCAATTCTTTTTTGCAATGTTATTCACATTAGCATCTTTCAGACTTAGAGCTTCAAAAAGAAAAGAATTTTTTGTGTCTTGCACAGTGCCTGGTGCTCCCCAAAACATCCCTGCCCAGAACTGACAATGACAGCCCTCAGGGTTTGCACTGACTGAGTCACACTGTGGTACTGATCTCTTTTCATTTCCTCAGATCTTGGTTTAGATGGTCACATGCAGCACAGGACGCTTCATGCCCTGAACCTGATCGCTTCCCATCAGCCATTGACCATGAGGACACAGGATCACAAGATAAGCCAGGCTGTAAAGGAACATGGGGAATGTCTGCAGTCCAACCCGTCAGAAAGAGAGACACACCAAGTTGTTCAGCATTTGCTCCTGATGGATTCTGCAAACCTCTGTGGGCAGAGACTGCAGAGCCTCATTAAGTGACCTGCACCAATTCTTGTATCAGCTGGTGGTGAAAAAGGTGCTTTTCTGATGCACAGGCCGAACCACTCTACACATTCACTTTTATCTCCCAACACGCACCATGGGGAAGGGCCTGCACTCTCCATCATGTCCTCTAGGTTCTGGCATGCTGCAGTGAGATCCCCTTCAGCCTTCCCTTCTCCAGGCTGGACAAGCCCAGGTCATTCAGGCTCTCCTCACACATTAAGTGTTACAGCTCCTGTCCTCTTGTTTGAGCCTTCCTAAACTCAGTCCAGCTTGCTGACATCTTTCTTGTGTTGAGGATCTGAAATGTGATGGCACTACTCTGGATGATGCTTTCCCTCCATCTTCTAGGCATGGTCTTGTTCATATAAAATAGGGGAAGACTGACTTGTTACATCATTTCTGAATTACTGGACAAAGGTGAATGTTAATAAACTGAAAGAGAACATTTGATGTTTGAAAGGAATTCCTAACATTCCTAATATCACGACATGAGACATGGAGCAGGTGTGGAACAGGCAGTCCAAGGAAACTGTGGATGCCTCTTCCTCAGAAATGTTCAAGATGTCAAGGATCTTGAACATGCAGCTCTACTGTGTGACTGCCCTGCACACAGCAAGGGAGTTGGTGTCCAAGGTCCTTCCAACCCAAGCCATTTAAGGATTCTATGATTTCTGTCAGGCTCTTCCAACTCGGGATCCTGTTCACTTAGTTATTTGGAGTTCACTTTTTCTTGCACTGGCATTTCCCTCCTGTCTCTGGCACCTAGGATACCAAGAAGTCCAGTCCAACTCATAAACCAGGAAGAAAATGAGTATCAGAGACTTTTCCATGTCCTGTCTCATCAAGTTCCCTGCCCCATTCTACTGTGGGCCCACAGTCTCCCTAGCCTTCCTTTTCTTGCCTTCATATTTCCACAAACACTTCCTCCCTTTGATATGCCTGGGCAAATTCAATTGCAGTACAACTGTAGCTTTGCTAAACTCACCTCAGCAGGTACACTACGAAAAATCTCTGCATTGCTTCCAGGTGTCTTCTTGTTTCCACTTCCTTTATGCTTCCTTTCTGTGTTTGGGTTTGACCAGGTTGATCTTTCGCATTCCTGTAGGACTTCTGATATTGTTACTTGGCTTTCTCTTCCTTGGAATGGACTTATTCTGCTTGGAAGCAGTGATTCTTAGGTAGCTAAAGATTTCTAAAAGATTTCTAGCTCATTCAGTTCACAGTTTTGGTGTTCTCATTAGTGTAAAGACACTTTAGAAAGCTTCCCATTCCCAGCGCACCACTGGATGTAGTCTGTCTGGACCCTGTGTCTACACCATGGTAGTGGTGCTCAGAAGGTGGCACACAGCCACTAGACCCATAGTGGAGCTTGGAGCTGTCCAGCCAGGTCCTGTGCCACATTTACCAGCTGGCTGTGGGTGTGCTGGAGACCCCAGGGAACTGCCATTCAAATGAGAGCCCAGAGCAAACTCAGGTGTCATCAGTTTAAAGAACGTAGGTGTGTCATAGCTTTGTAATGCCTTGAACTCCAGAGTATGCCACACATGGAGCAGAGAGGAAGATCTGGATCTTCTGGTGAACTCATCCCTTTGGTCAGTGGATTAACTCAGTGTGCTCCATGGGGACAGGTGAAAAATGATACTCTCATGTGCCCTAAACTCAGAGCTCTGGTGTAGTTTAGGATGGCCAAGAATACCTCCATTCCCCATCTTGCCCCCAGCTCAGAAAGGAGGTGTCTATCTCTGAGGTTGTCTACCACAGTTTGCAGGCACTGTTGCCCACATCTAGGAGCACCCCAGGCACCTTGGTCATCAGTGAGTGTCTGTATGTGAGCAAGTGACTCCCTTGATATTTTTAACATGGAAAGTGGTGAGGCTCTGGAACAGATTGCTCAGAGGGGTTGTGGATGCCCCATCCACAGTGGCACCCAAGGCCAGGTTGGATGAGTTGTTGGGCAACATGATCTGGTCACTGGCAACCCTGCTTATGGCAGGAGGATTGGGAGTGGCTTCTGAAGTCCCTTCCAACCTAAGCCATTCTATGATTTCCTTGACTATGATTCTATAATGATCCAGCAGCCTTTCAGGAGCTGTTGGCCATGGAGACCCACTGACATCTCCAGGGAGATGGGGAGAAGAAAATCACATCCTCTTCTGCTGAGTTGGGCTGGTCCCCTGGGACATAAGGAGCTCATACAAGTGGGCAACGCTTCAGAGAGACAGCTCCTGTGCACCACATATTAAGGCTGGGGGCATGATCTGCAGGTGACAGGGGGAGAAGAGAGAAAGGAGAGAGGGCTTACAGGATGTGTGGAATGTGAGCAGGCTGTAAGCTCATTGAAGGAGCATTACTCACGGCCTTTAACACATTAAGCTCTTGCTGCAGGCAAGGCAGCTGCTTCCTGGAGGGATCACTAAATCTGGGACATACTACAGCATGTCAGGCTGCAGACTCTCTCTGTTTCTTCATCAGGGAATAACTTCTGCTCCAGCTGAGAGCTTCCTTGACGCAGCATCAGAGCACAGCCCTGGGGGCTGCGTGTCCCAGGACGGCTTCAGGCTGTGCAGCCAGGGGTGCAGCAGGTGCCCAGGGTCCAGGGTCGCGCAGAGCAGGGGCCCTGCTGTGCCCCAGGAGCTGTGTGCCGGGGCAGGGACTCTGCCGCCTGCCAGGCTCAGCACTTAGCCTGCCCGGGGAGCTGCCCAGGGCGCTGCAGGGAGATGTGTGGGGGAAGGAGCACCCTAACAGGGCAGGGGCCTTCTGCTGCCACAGCTGCTGCCTGGGGCAGAGCATCATAAGCACCTCTGCACCCCAGAACATTTCCAATGGTGCTTTGCAAGAGGAGAGGCAAGGCAGGGATTTTCCATTTCCCGTTCTTAGGGAAGGGAAAAGGGTTGGAAGCAGGAATCTGAAAGGAGCTGGGAAATAGCAACACATCTCTGAGAGTCCTGCACTGTTCCTTTCTCAATCTGCCGTTATGTGAACCATCTCCTACGGTGCTTTCAGCCTTTCCTCTCCCAAAGAACAGCACCATCTGAAACTTTTGTCATTTTCAGCAGATGTGAACACACGTTTACCCTGCCCACAGGCAGCTTTCTCTAAGACAAACCTAAGTGTACAGGGTTTGGGATGAGTGCTCTGAGTGCAGACAAGGTAACAGTATGGGATATGGAAACTGATTGTCTCTGAGAATGGTCTTGATTTGTCTTTATCTTCTGCACTTTGAACAGCACTCCATGCCCAGGAACAGAAGAGCAGATGCCCAACGGCAGCTCCATCAGCAAGTTCCTCCTGCTGGCATTGGCAGACACGCAGCAGCTGCAGCTCCTGCACTTCTGGCTCTTCCTGGGCATCTCCCTGGCTGCCCTTCTGGGCAACGGCCTCATCAGCACAGCCGTGGCCTGCGATCAGCTCCTGCACACACCCAAGTACTTCTTCCTCCTCAACCTCGCCCTCCTCAACCTCGCCCTCCTCAACCTGGGCAGCATCTTCACCACCCTCCCCAAAGCCATGGCCAATGTCCTCTGGGACACCAGGGCCATCTCCTACACAGATGTGCAGCACAGGTTTTTTGCTTTTCCTTTTTGTTTTCAGCAGAGTATTCCTTTCTCACAGTCATGTCCTATGACCCCTACACTGCCATCTGCAAGCCCCTGCACTACGGGGGCAGCAGAGCTTGTGTCACCATGGCAGCAGCTGCCTGGGGCACTGGGGTTTTCTTTTCCCTGCTGCACACTGCCAATACATTTTCTATACCACTGTGCCAGGGCAATACTGTGAACCAGTTCTTCTGTGAAATCGCTCAGATCTTCAAGCTCTCATGCTCACAATCAGACCACCTCAGGGAAACAATAATGTATTTTAGTCTTTGTTTAATCTTTGTGCATTTTGTTTTCATTGTGCTGTCCTATGTGCAAATCTTCAGGGCCATGCTGAGGATGCCCTCTGAGTGGGGTCGGCATAAAGCTTTATCCACTTGCCTCCCTCATCTGGCTGTGGTCTCCCTCTTTGTCTGCACTGCCATGTTTGCCTACCTGAAGGCCCCTTCTATCTCTTCCCCATCTCTGGACTTAATGGTGTAATTTCTGTACTCAGTGGTGCCTCCAGCAGTGAATCCTCTCATTTACAGCATGAGGAACCAGGATCTCAAGAATGCCCTGTGGAAACTTATGACTGTGTTTCAGAAGCAACAAACTGCCCACCTTTTTCAGTAAACTCCTTGTAATGCACACTGTCAGTACATTTTCTATACCACTGTGCCATGGACCAGTTCTTTTGTGAAATCTCCCAGATCCTCAAGCTCTCATGCTTACAGTCAGACTACCTCAGGGAAATTGGATTTATTGTGTTAAGAATTCTTGTCATATTTGTGTATTTTGTTTTCATTATGCTCTCCTACATGCAGACCTTCAGGATTGTGCTGAGGATGCCCTCTGAAGTAGGGTCGGCACAAAGCTTTCTCCACGTTCCTCCCTCACCTGGCCGTGGTCTCCCTGTTTGTCAGCACAGACTTCTTTGCCTACCTGATGCCCCCTTCCCTGTTCTACCCATCTCTGAACTTGGTGGTGTCATTTTTGTACTCAGTAGTGCCTCCAACACTGAACCCCCTCATCTACAGCATGAGGAACCAGGAACTCAAGGATGCAGTGGGGAAAATGATGGTGTAGACACATTTCAGCAGGAATTAACTTCTCATCTGTCTCTACAAATGACTCAGTCATTCCTGTAGCAGGCTCTTATTATGCATTTTCATTTTTGTCATGTTTTTTTATTTTTACTAATAGATACATTCTTATTTGCTGTTCATATATGTATATGTGTGTGGAATTAGATTATTGGTTATTATTCCTAAACATGCGTTTGGACTCTTTCCACTTCTACTGAGGCATCACCCTGCTCTCTGTCTCCTTGAGCCCATATGAATTCTGGGTCAGTGCTGACTCTCACGCAGCCTCTGTTCTTATCTCTGTATATATAGAGAAATGAGACGCCAGCCCGCACTGTGGAGGTGATACAGGCTGGATTAGCAGAAGGGATGCACGTGTTAGCCTAAGGACCAATATATTAGTTCATCAAAAGGAACCCAAGTGTGCTCCTCCTGAAACTTTCCAGTTTTGCTTTGGCGAGTGTGTGAACAGCCTTGTTCTTCTTAATGATCCTATTTCACAGAAGCACAGAAGTCAGGGGCTGTGATGGGGGAACACCTCTGTAGCACTGCATGCATGTTGCCCCATGCAGTGCCTGCTCAGAGCTCCCAGGGGCTGCCTGAGGGGTGGTGGACCTGGGCTGTCCTGCAGAGGGGAATGCACATGGAGACACCATGCTGCAGGGCTGGGGCCCCAAAATCACCCCAGAATTCAGTGATCCATTGTGCTGTGCTCACCTTGCCTGGCTCTGCTGCTCTGTCACTGCCACTCCTCAACAGGGCAGGGGGAAATAAATTAAACAGCTTGCAGGTGGAGAAAAAAGCACCTTATTATTTCCTTATTAGAGCCTAATGACAACAAACATCGTGTGTTAATAGCTGAAATGGAAGTGATTTGCTATATTTGTATTTCAGTTTTGTTGTCTCACGTCCTGACCTTCTCTTTCACATGTAACAATAGCTTCCTAAATTAGACCTTTGTTCAAGTTAGTTATTGCTGTTCTTGCTGTCCCTCCCACACTGTTGTGTCATTGTAGCCCTGGTAATGATTCATCTCTGAATGCTTTGGGTATCTGCTAAACTGCAGACAATGTCTGTCACAGTGCTCTGGATCCCTAAGTGAAGGTCACTAAGTTACAGAAACACTCTTATCAGGCGCCAGCTGCAGGTACTGCAAGGCAAAGAAACAATTTAATGAACAATTTAATTGTATGTGCTATAAAAAATGTATTTTACTGTGTTACTGAGTTCTGAGATTTACCTGAACTTTGGAAAAGCCTCTGGCATGGTCCCACATCACTTCCTTATCTCTATGAAGAGACATGAGAGATGGATTTGAAGGATGGACTGTTCATTGGATGAGAAATTGGTTGGAAGGTCACAGCTAAAGAGCTGTGGTAAAGGGCTCTTGGGTAAATCGTCTCCAGCAGCTGGAGGCCAATCACAAGGGCTGTCCCCAGGGGTCATCCTTGGGACCAGAGCTCTTCACTGTCTTTATCAGTGGCGTGGATGATGAGATAGAGTGCACCCTGTGCAAGTATGCTGATGACAGCAAGCTGAGTGGTGCAGTTTTCATGATAGAATTAGGAGATGCCATCCAGAGGAAGCTGGACAGGCGTGGGCCCAAAGAAACATCATGAGGTTCAACAAGATCAAGTGCAAGGTTTTGCACTTGTGTGGGGATAATCTGTGATATGAGTACAGACCGGGAGAAGAACTCCTTGAGAGCAGCCCTGCAGGGAAGGACTTAGGGGTCCTGGTAGATGAAAACCTTAACATGAGCCAGCAGTGCACTCTTGCAACCTGAGAGGCCAACTGTACCCTGGGCTGCATCAATGGAGAGGTGGTGGTCAGAGCAAAGGAAGCGACTGTCCTCTACTCAGACCTCAGAAGACCCCATCTGGAGTACTGTGTACAAGTCTGGGACATCCCAGAACAAAAAAGACACAGAACTTTTGGAGCAGGTCCAGAGGAAAGCCACAAGGATGATCAGAGGGCTGAAGTACCTCTCCTATGAAGACAGGCTGAAAGACCTGGGCTTCTTCTGCCTGGAAAAGAAAAAGCTCACAGCAGAACACATTGCATCCTTCTAGTCCTTAAAGGGAGCTAAGGAACAAGAGGGAAATCAACTTTACACATGGACAGATAGTGATAGCACAAGGGGGAACAGTTTTAAGTTAAAAGAGGTGAGATTTAGATGACATATTGTCAACGGTTTACTGGCTGGTTTGGCTCGGTTCTGTGACAATTGGTGCGGGGGACCCACAGACCAATGCCCCAGGAAAGGGAAAGGGGTAAAGGGAAAATGGAAAAGGGAGATGGGCCTAGGAACAAAACAGCGGCAACGATCTGAGGAGAAAAGCTAATTTACTAAATAATATATCAGAAAGTAAAATAACACAATATAACACAATATAATTGGAATTAAAGCTAATAAATCAAATAAAATGAGCAGGAGAGTGACTGATAAACCAAAGACCTTACACTAAATGCTGAAGGCGAGATGGCAGCGAGCACCCGGTGCTGGGTCAGTCCCAAAGGGAAGGGAGTGTCTTGTGACACGCAAACAGTTTTCTCTCTGAGTGGAAAATCATAAAAAACCAAAGCAATGCAAAGTCCTCTGGGGAACGTTCTTCTGCTCTTCTGAGACAGGTATACCACAACTAATGATGATCTATGGAGTTGGAGCAATAACTCTTTAATTCTCAATGCACTACATGATGTTGTGATATGGAATACCAATATCAAAATTCATAAAACCATGACAGAGGTACTGTCCAAGGAGACAGGGAAAGTCATCATGTGACATCATGCATGACAAGAGTCACCCAAAGAGGTCAGCAATCAGGGGCAGGATGGGGATGAGTGCATCTGCAGAAGAAGCAGCAATTAGCAAATCCTGCATATTCTTTCTAAGAGAGGACATATTCTTTCTAAGAGAGGGTCTCTACTCTCTACGAGAGGGCAAAGAGTGAATGCTGACACCTTAAAAAGACTCTTTCAGTGGTGCTAAAGCAGAGGGTTTCAAGCTGATATAGTTACTGCCTTTGATCTAGAAGCGTAGACCAGAGTGGGTAAGGCTTTGGGGGATACCATAATTGATGATGATCAGCATGCATATGAACTCATCAGTACGTGGCAGATAGTGCACAAGTGTATTAAAACATTGAGAGCAGAACAGAGAGTTGAAGGTTCCAAGCCACCTCAGCCAACAACCTTTAACTTCAACACTAACTACAGATCTAAGGATGGGAGCTTTACCTTAACAACAGTGAATGCCTTCTGAAGCTTTTAACATCAGACAAACCTTTACAAGATGGAAGATGCACTGAAGAAAAAGAAGTTAATGGGTATGCAAACAGCTGAAGAAATCCCTTCAATTTCAGTAAAGAACCAGAAGGGTATGAGAAATACAGTTACAGTTTCACAAATTTTGGATCTATTTCCAGAATTTTCTGTTTATCGCCTGCTGGAAAATTTTGCAGATTGCTTACTTTCTCCCTACCTACTTTGTTTTCCTCTCTCTATCCCTATAGCTTTGTTCTATATCTGACCACATGCTTCAGCATGGAAAGATAAATCCAGAATAGCTAAAAGGATAAAATTTCACTCCTTCACTAAATTTGGTTTTTAAATACACATATATCCAATTCTTTATTCCTTTGTTTAAGATGGGATAATGGGAGAGGTGGTGTAGGCAATTTTTTGTTAATCATATTCTCAATTCTGCTGTACTAAGGTTTGACTTTTGACAAAATCATATGTAGCAGTGTGTTTATCAGCTAATCCACTTGAAATAATAAGCATTGTTTACTGGTTGTTGGTATATTTGACAATGAAAAGTGGTCTGACAATAAGCAATGCAATTATTGCTAAATGGATCCAAGGGTGTGGAAAGTACTTGTCAAGCTATAGCGGAACGAGCATATCAAACTCAAACTGTATTTGCAAAAACAGGAAGGGGGACAACCTGGGTTTCCACCCCAAGAACGGTTAAGTAAGGTACGCTATTTTCTCCATTTTCTTTGTTTAGCTGGTGATGACACCATCCCACTCATGGTTAAGCATATTCAGGATATGATCTGGAATTTACTGATGTCACGGTGCCACAGGGACACAAGAAAAAAAGGAAACAAGAAGGGAGAGAGGGAGGAAAAAAAACCTGCGCCGTCAGTGGCCACATGGCCACCCAAGCAGAGCCGTGTGCTCCGGGGCTGGGGGGGGGGCTGGGGGGCCAAAAGGGAAGGGTACACAGATAACAGATGGGTCTGGGGAAAAAAAACAAAATCTCCCAAAAAGCAAAAACCAGTGGCAACAGTTTGAAGAGGAATGGCAATTTTACTAAATTTTTACTAACAAAATCAAACAAACTGGGAGAGACAAAATTATCCAGAATATGAGAAACTTACAGTAGTAAAACTGCAGGGGAAGCACATTCATGGCAGGCCAAAAGACAAAGTGTGCCAGAGAGCTAGCCCTTATCACCCCTGGCTGGGGGCAGGGCCCCACTACTGGTTACCTGCAGTGACTGGAGCAATTTCGTTGGTGGTTGATCTTTGTTTCTTCATGACATTTCTTCATGTCCTCTCCATTTGCACGTAAGAAGCTCCACATGGCATCTGCACATGACATGGAGTTACTGCTGTCATTTGCTCGAGTAGGGAGGCACTGGCCTTTGATAGCTGAGACTTTAATCGGTTTGATTAGTTCCTTCAGCAGATTGTTTGGCTCATCCTGGTCTTCATCAGGTGTTTCCGATACTGGCATGGCTTCATCCCTGTTAATCACTAGGGGCAATTCCTCCAGCATACCTTCCTGTGTCTTCTCTACTTTATCTATCACCTTATCCATCTTATCCAGCTTTTCTGTTACCGTTGATATGGCTGAAATGGAAGCATGTGATGGCAGAGATCGTTGTTCAAAGTTTGGAAGTGTAAGAATCAGTTCAAAAACTGGGGGTCTTCTGCGTGGTCCTCATATCTATGGAACGTCGTTCCTAGCATACTGATGTACCTCTCCGGTGCTGTTCTTAAGAGCTTCTGACATATATCGGGTGCACTCCTCACTCTCAGGATCACAGTTGTGGTGTGGATATTAGGAACTAATGTAGAATCATACAGCATTTCCACCACAGCTATTTCTCTCAAATATGGGATGCCTTTCTCAACAGTATTCCATTTTCTTGTCTCAAACTGCAGATCATCTTTGTAGGGATGTCTTTCTTTCACAGCTACTAACATTGATTCCCAGAGGGTGGCGACTCCATTCAGACATCTAATCCTTCTGTTGATAGTCTTGGGCAATGCTACCTAGTTGGCGGGCTTCATTTTCATCTGGGGACGTGCTGCTGGCACCATTGTTCCAACACCGAAGCAACCAGGTGACAATAGTTTCATCTGAGCACCATACAAACTCCTTTCTTGAGCCTTGGATTTCAGTCATCTTCAGGGGTCAGTGAATAGTGACAGTGCTAACAGTGACTTCCTCATCATCACTGTCCTTTCCATGTCTCTCACTTTTCTTAGTTGCCTTTCTTGGTGGTAGTGGGCTTGAGGAGGGCCCCTCGCCTGGATCTTCCTCTTCTTCCTCTGCTTCTTCTTTCCGTTCTAGGTGTGAGGACACCCGTTTCCATTTCTGGCCTTCCACAGAGGCAACTAACATTGATGCCGGTGCTTCCTGTGATTGGTCAGGTTTGACTTGGAGGTTTCCCTTTTTGGTTCGGACCTCAGTTTGGAAATTCTCTCTCTCCAAAACAGTATTATATAGAGCTTGGTAAGCACAACCCAAGTCCCAGATAAACTGCTTCTCTTCAGATCTTTCTGAACTGCACCACTACTCACCCAATTACTTGCTTAGTTTCACAGAATCCCAAAGGTGTTCAAGAGTAAAATCCCATGACATCGGTGTTTCCCACACTTCTAATTTCTTTCCTGAATCTCTCCACATTCTCTGCCATTCAATATTCTCTGGTTTTGAGAAAGGCTTCCTCCACATGATGTAAATTGCTACTGCAGAGAGTATGTGCAGGGAAGCTGATAATACAGTCTCTAGGCTGGCATCCTGAACATATGTAAGGAACTGGAAAGAGAACCTGGAAAACAGTCCAAATATTGTATCGTCTGTTACAGCAGCTGGAGTGTCTAGGCATGAGGTAGGTATGTCTAACAGTGCCCTTAAGGGGCTATACATAGATACAACTCCAATACTGAACAGAAAGAACTTAAAAATAAGCCAACATGCTTTAAGGTACATAATGACCCTTAATCCTCTATGCAATAGTTTTACAATGGAGTAGAGATTCTTGAGTGC
The DNA here is from genome assembly GCF_038088225.1 of Cyrtonyx montezumae. Classification (NCBI taxonomy): domain Eukaryota; kingdom Metazoa; phylum Chordata; class Aves; order Galliformes; family Odontophoridae; genus Cyrtonyx; species Cyrtonyx montezumae. The sequence goes on from NW_027071959.1 coordinate 394,683, forward strand.
CTGCATCCTCCACCAATAATAGTGATGGTGTTATCCGTGACAGGGACACAAGGAAACCAGAAGGGAGTGAGGGAGGAAAAAAACTGCACCACTGGCGGCCATGAAGATGCTGAGCAGAGCTATGTGCTCCGGGGAGGTGGAGGAGGGGGCAGAGGGGGGCAAGAGGGAGGGGTGTAACAGATGGGTCTTGGGGGAAGAAACAAGCAAACAAACAAACAAAAATGGCAATGATTTGAAGAGAAACGGTAGTTTTATTAAATCTAACAAAACTGAACAATCTGGGAGAGACAAAAGAATCCAAAATCTGAGAATCTTATGGTAGTAAAACTGCAGGGGAAGCACATTTGTGGCAGGCCGAAAGACAAAGTGCTCCAGAGAAAGAGAGGCCGGGGTCCAATCCGGAGCTCCTGCCCTCTGCCGCTCCTGTTCAGGGGACTCCCAGCATGATGTTTGGATGTGGAATACCGGTATCAAAACCACAAAACCATGACAACTGAGTCTACAAAAGGAGGTTAAAGTAAAGGTTTGAAACTTTCAAACAGGAAGATGGGAAGGCCCATTCAGGTTGATAACATGGGGGCGAGGATGTGCTTGTGTCATTACAAATACAGGAACGAAATGGATCCCCGCAAAGTGGGGGGATCCACAGCTGTGGCTCCAGGACGCCATGTCAGACCCTACTCATCGGATTCCTGATTGTGTCCATCACAGCAGGCCCATGGAAAATCCAACTGCGTCAAAACCTTGGGGTAACATTTGCTAACATGACTGACCTGGATTCCTTCTGCCTCTCTATGGCTATGCCAGGAGGCCCATTATGAACCTGCCTAATGGGTATACAATATGTAATTTTGGGATGTTAGAAGGCTACATACTTAATGATACTGTTTTGATACTGAATGACACCGAGGTAATTTGAGCATGTAATAGCACAGGACAGATGACAAAAAGATTACCTATTGTGGATACAAGGTTAGATAGCTGTTTAGATCAGTACACTATCATGGAATGGTCAAAGGATATGATTGTTCATGGCTTACTGCTGCTCATATTTCTTACTGTTATCCTCAGGATTATTCCTTGGGTTGCTGTTAAATAATATGATAACAAAAGCTTCCAATGTAACAATGTTAGTACAAAAACAAAGGGGGAATTGATGAGGATTAGAAGACTATGTAGGACTATAATAGAAGATGTGGCAACTGGGTTCAGATGAAGGTCGGGAGACATTCATCAATACAGCAGGTAGGATCACAGAGTCTGGAAAGGTGAAAAGGAGTAGGATGAATGAGAAGGAACAAGGAAGAGCGAAGCAATGATTCAGAAGTAGCCACTTGGTTGATGTGGCCCAATGCAAAGTTGGTTGTCCCAGGAGTTAACTCTATATACAGTGTACGCTCAGGGTAAAGGGTCTTCACACTATAACTCTTGTAGAGTTATCATGGAATCCATTGATTTCCAGCTGCAGACATGCAGGGGAAGAGGCACTGCAGGCCCAGTGGTACTGGCAAGCAGCCACAGCCCAACCAATTCAGATATGTTTGTTTGAAAACCCTGATACAGAAAGTTTATGTCAGCTATGCGAGACCTAATACTGCAGCAGGCCCTTTCCCACCTTTATGAGACATTGGTCTCCATACTGAACCAGCTGGTGGCTTCAGAGACCATCGTCCAACGGGCAGCCCAGTTGGCCGATTTTATAGTACTGAACAGAAGGAAAAGACATCCGCAGGTGTTGCAGGCTACAATGCCTTTTGTTCCTAGTGGAAGGCAGTGTTTATGGCAGTAGGATCAGAGGTGAGCGTGGCTGAGAAGGAGCAGCCCACAGCAGGCAGAGCTCTGACAGGGGAAGATCAACATGCAAAGAACCTGATCCAAATGATCATCCTGGCTTTGGAATGGAGTGTATAAATTTGGCTAAGTGTTTAATGACTCAGGCATTCATATTGTCTGCTTTGCCACAAAACTGGGGGGCAGAAGGGTCATGCTCATGGTATATGAACTAAATGTAGGAATACTGTGCTTTGGCAGGGCAGCCCCTCTGAGCACAGCATCTCAACCTGTACCAGCCTACAAGAAGTGTAAGCATTTCCCAACCTGCTTTGAGCCATCCCAAGTTAGTCCAGCTGGAACACCTGTTTGACCCAAACTTCACTCTGGGTACTGACATAACTGACATATGGCTGACAAACACATGAGGTTGTGTTTGGGAAGGTCACTGAGCACTGTGGCCAGGCTGAACCTCCCCCACCCCAAAACGTGCCTGCTGAGGTCAGCAGCAGTGCTTCTAACACGGGCTCCTCAAGGCCAGCAAAGGCAGAACACAGTGAGCAAAGACAAATCACGTTGCTCAAATCCACAAGTTCTCATTTCATTTGTGGCAGCACAGTACATTAATTGCTGAAAAGATTGGGTCCATGGTCAAACCCGTCCCCAGAGAACTCAGGTTTGGCACAGAGGGCTGTTGTGTTGCTCCGAATCCACGGAGCGCTCAGTTTGGCTTCACATGCCACAAAAGCAGGGCCAGTGAGGGCACTGCCTGGAGCAGCCCACAGCATCACAGCGAGCAGGGAGAGCAGGGGAGGTCCAGTACCCATCGGTGTAGGGCTCAGTGTGAGCAGCGCTACCGGGAGCAGTTCCCAGTGGCAGCCCCGTACTTCTCTCCCCGTGTCACCGACAAAACCAAAGCCGAATGCAGCAAGAGCCCCGGGCAGCTCCAGGCGGACAAAAGGGACACGGAGGGGGTTATTCCCACGTACTCCCACCAGGCGGCACTGTTCAACCACTTCTGCCACTAAGAGCCAACTTTTCAGCCCATTTACGAGAATTGGGCTTTGTTCTAGTCAGTTCTGTTCCGGTCCCCAACTCCCGATACCTAGGGAAAGTTTTGGGGTTTTGTTTTCCCAAAGAAAGAAGCACAATTCGGTACCGTGCCCACAGAGCCGTGCTGTTGGCTTTGGGCTGTGTGTCCCTGCCCTCCTGCCAGGCGGACACTCAAACTGCAGAGCTCGGCAGTTCACTGCTGCTGCTCAGAGAACCATCAGCTGTTCCAGGGCTCTGTCCCCAGAGGAGCACTGCCTTCTATTTGCTTAGAGTCAGATGCACCGGTACAAGAATTCAACGATGAACAAGTCATCCAGAATCAGCAGCTGAAACTGGAAAAGCAGTGCTGCTCAGTCCCACCCCCACCTTGCCCCCTCTGCTCCATCCTCTGAGATGCCCTGCTGCATTCATTAGAGGCCTTTCCCTGCTCTCAACCAGCCATCTCCCCTCCCAGTAGTCCCGTACCTGGCTACTGTCTCGCTGCAGGTAGCACCCATCCATCCATCTGACTGCTGCAGGTAATCACTTGGGCTTTTCACACTACAGATCTTTGCCTCTGACACATGAACAAGACACAGAGCTGCACACTGTCCTGTATCTGCAGGGCAGGGATCCCCGTGGCTGGAGTGAGGAGGAGCTGGAATCGGAAACAACTGGCTCTGGCTTAATGCCCTGGGCAGGGGGCTCCTGGAAGTGACAACCAGGGCAACTCAGTGGATCCACAAAAGGCACATACGCAAAAATCAAAGTCTCCCCTCCTCCAAATCACCCTCAAGGACAGACAATCTCATCAGGAGCAATGTTCCAGGAGAGACTCTTTCTGCTGCAATTCAAGTTGTAAATTTAAACACAAGATTTATAAAAACAAAGTGCCAGACAGGGTCAGATTCTCAGCCAGGTGGGCAGGCAGCCAGCAGAGCCACCTCCACAGCCCAGGCCTTGCTCCCAAGGCTGGGAGACACCTGCCGTGCCCCTCGCCCTTCCATCACGTGCTCACCTTTCACAGGTTTCACTTATCTCATCAAGATCTTTTAGTTGTCTTTCTGAGAAAGATAGCGGTCACCTCACATAAAGGATTTGTTTTGCACCTTTGGTTTCTCTTCTCTCCCTTCAGTTTCACTTCTCCCCCTTCATCCAGCCCCAGTGGATGGGAATGGGAGCAGTCTGCCTCAGCTTCTACAGAAGATGGGATGCTCTGAGTGGGTGGGCGCACAGTGAAGCTTGTGCTCCCCAAACACAAATGGGAGATCGCATGTTGGGCATCCAAGATACACCAAACAGAAGAGGGGAGGTTTACTGATAACACTGTGTAATACAGCAACCTTCCAGCTCTTGCTCACTGAGGTACATGTAGGGTACAGGTGCCTAAGTTACCACAGAGCAGTCTCTGGCTGCTCTAAACAACCTCCTATTTTCCCCTATACAAAAGACTCTTGGTAAAAGAAAACAGTATTAAAAAGGGCAACTTTCTAAAATGGAACAGTTTTTTCCTCCATCAGCAACACAACAAAAGCGATTAATCAGAACCCAAAACCAACAGACATTTCCTTTCTGCCCCAGGACTGTCTCAAGCTGCAGGATGAGCACAGCAGTCAGCATCTCTGACCTGAGCAGCCCCAGTCCATGTGTGCTTTTGGGTGCTGGGCTTTGTGCTCCGTCTGCAGCACTCAGAAACCATGCCCTGAACCCTTGTGTGTTGGATCTCACATCCTTAGCACATGAAATTTGCGGGTTTGCATTATAGATGCAACCTCTGCTCCTGCATACACATTAGCATTTCTCCACAGAGCATGGCTCCGCTCCCACTCTCAAATCAAGCAGTCTGTGTGTCTTTGTTTGGCCATCCTGCTCATCTCCTGGAGGATGAATAACAGAGCAGTGGTGAAGAACAGAAGGGAGCAGACATGTTTGATTGGGGTTTCAAATCAGACAGCAGCTTAAAACCCAAACTGGCCAAATTAGAAGGAAACTGTCTATTTCCACCTGCCCACAGATAACATCACTGGGATAGTGCCTGATTCGTCACAAAGGAGAAGAGAGAAAGCAACAAAATGATCAGAGTCTCTTTTCCCCTACAGATATTGTGGTTTCCTGGGTGTATCACAGCTACACTCAGATCCAGTGCTTGGGATCAAGGCCTGCACATCTGAAAAGCTCAGACCTGGCAGCAGCCCCACCATAGGGACCAGCTTGCAGTACAGTGCTTGGAGTATAGTCAACTGTGCCATGTGTGCTGACCCTGCAAACACATCCCACCAGCCTGCTTCCCTCCTTCACAGTGTTCCAGCTACGGGGGCCATGGGGCTGCCCAGCATGGTGTAGCTGTTGGATGCTTCAGAATAGCTCATCTGCTCCTTGAAGGAATGAGCTATTGCTCGTCATCTTGAGTTGAATACCAATAGTCCCAAATTTCATTAATGTGTATTAGATTAGCACTCTTGTACTCACCATCTGCTTCATCTATTCCTGTAACACACATCACACTATAGCAGGGCACCACACCTTGCACTTTGCCTTCCCTGCTCCCCCAAAGGCAGTGCTGCAGGCACCACACCAGTACAGCAAGGGGCCGTACAGGACATGCTTAGCATTCCCAGAGCCACCCCTGCCCCCCCTCCCCTGCTACCGGCAGTGCTCCCATTCAATCATCTCCTCCCTGACACCTACTGTTATCAGAATCAATAACAACACAGCAGAGTCTCTTTGAGGGCTGGTTATAGGTGAATGGGCAGAATGTTGGAAGCAGCTCTTGGGCAGCATAGTTCCGAGGTTTTATGCTTCTTACAAAAAGGATTTGGCTTCCACTTGAGTGTTCCTGATAAGTCCTCCCTCTAAGTACCATTCCCGGTGACAACAGTGATCAGAGCACCTACCTTGACTTTCCAGTCAAAGTGCCAGAGTAAGTGCGGACCTGGAGGAGCCAACGTCAGACCTGGTGTCACCTCCTGCAATTTCAGTTCTGCTCTGGGTTCAGCTCCCACTATATTGAAGCAGAGTGGAGAAAGAATGCATAACCACGAACAGTTCCTGCGTACAAACACTCCTGTCCTGAGAAGTTGTCGGTCAAACAGAACATTCACTAAAGTATTGACAAAGATGGATATTAAAACATGTCAATTTCTAATTAACCAGCCCTTCTTGGGCACAAGGGGTCAAATGACAACCAGATCTGGCAGTGGGATTGTGCAGCTACTGCCCAAGATGGTGGCATCACTGTGGGGCTGCCACCATGACTGATTTTGTACTCCTGGCTTCAAACCAGTCTCATAATTTACCCTTGCATGCTGGTGAGAGATGAGTGAGATCTACAGCCCCTTCAGCAGTTCTCCGCACTCAGCAAAGCCCATTTCAGGTTTTAAACATTAGCTTAGCTCAAGCAGCAACAAACTAGGCAGGATCTTCTGAGGTAATTAAGCAGCTAGTCAATGTTGAGGAGCTGAGCCTCTAATCGCTCGTCAGAAATGCTAAGGGAACTTTTCCTGTTCACGTTTGCAGGCAGAAGATCAGGACAGAGCTGTACCAGTGCAGGAGCCTTGCTTGCTGCTCAGCAAAAGCTTCACCTGACAGCTGTGAATTGTCCTCTGTGTACACACAACGTTTTCCATTTAAACGATTGTTAAGGCTTTTTCTCTGAACTGTCATGAACAAATGAGCTAACACTCTTGCCTTCTGCAAAGGAGCTCCTTCTAGGTGCCTGGAAACCCACCTACCTCTGCGCATACCTCTTGTACATGGCCTAAAACAAGCAGCAAGGGCTCAGACTGCAGAGCACCATGGCTTCGGCGACCTGATATCAAACAGGAGGAGTCCCTTGGCTCAGGGCTGCCACCCATCAGCAAATGCTGGCAAACAGCTCCAGAGTCCTTCCTCTGAAGGCTCTAGCCAGGATACCAAACACTTGATGATTTGCCAGTTCAATTACATTTTCTGCTCTGTTCTTCCAAAGACAAAGTCAGTGCTAAGTGTTTCCTGCAAGGAGAAATCCATTATAGATATTTCCCAGGATACAGTGCAAGCCAGCTTGCTGCCTTTGTGAAAAGGCATAGGAGAGAGGCTGTGCAAGGACAGGGCTGACTTCACCTCTCTGCAGCCTTGAATGTTTTCTGCTCCCCAATTACTTTGGCCACGTCTGATGCTGCCGCAGCTCTGCTCCACTGAGCCTGACTGCCTCACTGCAAGTCACACAGTGGAAACTTCCTATGGTACTGAAGCAATGCTGATGATAGGAGTTGGATTCCTCGCACTCATTAATACAGTTTTTGTCTTTCATAACGTGAAAGAGTAGATTTTTAGTTCACTACAGCTAACACCTAAGACAAGGCTGTGCCATACCCTGGCAGCTGAGGCCATCCGCTGCCCTCTGGAGGCCAGTCCCACAGTGCAGCACACAGTCGTACGAGCTGGTGCTGTTCTTGTAGTCCTGGCTGACGCGGCAGGCATGCCTTCCTACCACACACTCATCAACATCTGCAGGTACAGAGAAACTGTAAATCTCTCCATGGCACGGTGGGACACAGACTGAGTAGCATTTGTGAAATACTTGATTGCAAATCTATTCGGAGGTCAAATAATTAGAACACCATTCATACAATGACCAAATGGTTCAGCCTGAAGAAAACATCTCCCCATACCTGATATGCTGGGGGGCTCTTTGTATCCTGCCTGCCCACAGCAACTCCCCTTACCCTGCCACATTCTCTCACCCGCAGCACTGGTGAGGCCCTTTGGACAGGAGCAGTGGTAGGTTCCCAAGGCATTGTGGCAGATGTGGGAACAGAGATTTCTCACAGTACATTCATCTTCATACGCAGGAAGGAAACGTTTCAAAAAATGCTTATAAGTCTTATATGAACTACAAAACACCATGCCAGTGACCTCTGGATGAGCTGTATGTCTGTCTGACCCAGGCTGGAGCTAGAAATTAGATGGTTCACAAACAGCTCAGCATCACATTCTCCTCCATACCAGGCTGTCCTCAGCTCTTTTTCACCCCCACTCTATTCCAGTGGTGTGAGAGCAACATGTGGAACGCCTCTTTGCAGCATGCCCACATCACACCTGCAGCTCTCACTGACATCCTTTGCTCACATGGCCCTGTTCACCCAGAGTCCCAGTGGTCAGCAGAGTGACAATGGGAATCTGCCAGCACACACACCAGCAAGCCATGCTGTCATCCCTGGATGCTTGGAGGAAGAGAGCAAGGCCTGAATCTGGGAAAAAGAGCATGATAGTGCTATGACTGAATTTCCACTTGTAATCATGATAGCCAGCTTTCTGAATTCTCCTTTATTACATTTCCCTGCTATACATTAAGGGGACTATATGCAGTAGAGCTTTCATGTCTAACTTAAGACCTTGCTTCTTGCTTTTATCCAATCCACACAATGGGCTCCTTGGGATCCTGCTTGTGGTCAATCTGCAGGATGGGGTCACTGCTGTGGTAATGAAGATTTAACACAATCTCTTCGCAACGGAGCAGATGGAAATCAGTGTTCTATTTAGACTCCCTAGACAGACTTGCCAGGATTGTTCCATTTTCTGTATTATAAGTTTAGAATACATGCTGTTTTACAGAAAATACTGCAAGTAGGAAAATGGTTTAGCAGTCTTATTTTCAGCTTTCCTGATTTTAATTTTTTCTGATGGTGTAAAGTTTCACTATTAACTCCATTAATTTTTAAACTTCTGAGGGGCACTGAATTAAGTCCACAAAACTATATCAGTGATCCCTGAAGCAAACATGACTCAGTCACTAGGAGGAGACGCCTAAAATGCTCATAACTTCATTTCCACATTTGCTACCCAAGCAAGTTTTCAGTGGGCTTCTCCCTAGGTTGCCAGCCTATATCCCTCCCCTCACAGAGTGCTCTATCACTCTTCAGGCTCAGCAGGCACAGCAGCTTGCCAGACTCATTTGGCATCGCAGTGCCGATGCTCCCATGCTGACTGGGCACTGCTTCTGCACTCTGGGCCCACACCTGTCCATTGACAGTAGCTTCCACTTCTTGGAGTGTGCACTGCATGCTCTGGATCTCTGAATAGAAGGGATGAAGACGCTGCTGCCTGATTACATATTAAATTTGTCACATCGTTACCTGTACAGTAAGGCCCAGATGAGTCCAACCCAAGCCCAGCAGGACATTGGTTGCTATTATCTCCTTGTGTGGTAAAGGAAGCACATGTTACCTGTGAATGAAAATAATGCTCTATTATGAAAAAAAACCCCAAACATTTAATATTAGGAATTGCAGCCCAGTTGTTACAAATAAAAGATCCTAAAATCTTTCAAAATGGCTTGTTCTATTTACTGTAGAAGAACACAAGTAAATATTCTTAATCAACTGGAAAAATCTTATCAGTGGAAAACTCTCATAGAGTCCACTGGAAACCCACATGTATATTGCTCTATACTTGCACCTTGAAAAATGATTCAGTAAAGATGACATATTTTAAAAAGCAATATATTAACTTTTGAAGGAAATAAATACAAGGTCAGTGTCTAAAAGCATGGCCAGATTTACACATAGGCTTTGGAGATCTCCATTTATCAGCCTTATTTTTTTTAAAGGAAAATAAAATCTCACTTGGTCTTCAAATTACTCGGTGAATTCCTAGTTTGGCAACAGGGAAAAAAATACAACATTATTTTACTGCATTTGAAAGACAGATAGGCTGTTCCACTGCCTCATTTGCTTTCAAACCTGAGTATTTTCATTTGAAAAATACTGGGCTGTAAACAGAACAAAACAAAAACAACACATGCTCAAGTACTATAGAAGAAGAAAACAGATCACTCTACTGACTAATAATGGCTTCTTCTTTAAGGAAGACCCAACCACATGAATAATATGCTCTGTTCCTTCAGATCACTTAGGTAAAAGGCCAACAGAAGCCAGCAGCAGTGGTGGGGCAGCAACAAGGCACTAAGCCCCATGTCAAGGAGCCGTAAGTTCACTACCAAGTTACATCTGTGTGGGCTTTGAACAGCTATGCAAAATAAAACCCTACCAACACCATCCCCCACTCACAAGGGATGCAAAAGGGATATTTCAGGGAAGGAAAGGCACATATATGGAGATGAAGAAGTATTTGAGGCTGCCTATATGAAGCTCCTGTTCATGCTAGGAGTAACGTTGGCGGCGGCAGGCTGAGCTGGGAACTGCAGTGGAACAGGAAGTGCAAACTGCAGCAGCTTGTATGTGTTAATCTAAGAATATATTAATAAGACATACGGGTCCCAGGATCTACAATAAAGTTAACTGAGTGTAACAGCAGTTCCTCTTTCAAAGCCAGAACTAACTTTGAGAATAAATTTAAGGAATGCTAGAAAATTAAGATATTATTGCTGTATTTTTGTAACAGACTTGAACAATACCTTTAGCAATGGAACCATGGATTTTAAAATCCTAGTAGGGATTAAACCTAAGAGTCAATTTTGCTGTAAATTTTCAAACCTTGAAGGGGGAGAGCTCCTCATTATTCCTGAAGAGAGACATCTGTTTGGTTATCTTGTTGGGACAACAGGATCTCCATCCTGCTTTCTTATCGACAAGCTTATTAGTTTGATTTATGCCCACCCAACACATCTGGCCCAACAGATAAATCAAGGAGTGTTGCGGTGACCCCAGGAGGATGAACCACGGCCGCGCCGGAACGATCTTCTGAAGATGCTGATGGAAGGACTCAGAGAGACATCAATATGATTATGCAGCTGAGCCAACTTTATTGCGCAGGTTACATACTTTTATACCCCTTGAACATATGCTATTTTTAGAATAATTGTTAAGCAGTGGTTCTTGCTCTGTCCTTGCAAGATAAGTAGTGTCCAATTAGTTCTTCTTTTCCCACACATACCAGGGCCATCTGGTTCCACCGCAAACTTACTCCCTCATCGTTGCCTGGTCAACGGTGCACTACTTCTCAAAATTCAGTGATCTGAACATGCTGTTTTGTTCGCACTGCTACAAAGATAAGCACACACAACCTCCTTTCCCAAGCCAGTTCTCCACAAAGGAGTAGCACTTTTGTAACTATGATTTGCAGTTATCTTTACTGTAGAGAAGCTGTTCTCATGATTCAAGACAAAGACAAGAGATTGAGAAACAACACCTTTGTGTTTCAATATGCAGGGTGTTCTCCACTGGGAAGGGTCTATAGGTCTATATCAAAGGAAATGCTAATACGTAAATCGCTCCTCACTTCTCTGTGAAGCCAAACAGAGGAGAAAAAAAAACAACTTCAAACACCACACTTAAGTTAGCAGGTACCCTTACATTTTGAAAATACGTAATAATCTTCACAGGATCCAAAATTACTTAATAGGTTCCTGAGAGGCATACACATAAGTTCCAAAACCACAGTTAAGTTTCAGTATGTTGAGTGACCTTACCTGGAGAGGTGCTCACGTTTAAATTATCGAAATTATGATTCCTTGCCACTCCAGGAAAAGGATCAACAGGTCTTCCCGAGGAGGCGCACACGCATTCAGAGATTAATTCATATGTCTCCAAGAGGTATACACATAGAAAGTTCTCACAAACATGGTTAATATGGTTCAATATGTGGAGTGATTCTTCCTGGAGAGGTATACACGTTTAAATAAAAAAAACATCACTCCTCACAACTCCAAGAGGCACACACAGTAAAGAGTTTCAAATTTCACACTTAAGACTCAGTAGCTGGAGTGATCTTTCTGAAGAGACACTCACATATAAATTATCAAAATATATCACTCTGGGCAACTCCAGAAGGTACACACATCAACTATACCTGGAAGGGCAATACTCTCACTGTCACGTATCCTGTTGACTATGCCAATAAAAATGTCACGCTCCAATATAAAGGAGAGAGATGTGGTTCTTTGATTATGTGTATACCCAATGGCAAGATTAAGACACAATGGGTCAAACGTTTATTAAAACCAGTTTATTACAAATCCTAGTTGCTTAGGGGTATGGGGAAGATGAGCGATAGAAAAGAGATAAAAAGCAAGGAGTCTTGGTAGAAGGCAAGAGAGATACAATCACCACCGTGGATCCAGCGAGGTTTGTAGTGGGTCTGTTGATCTCAGAAACTTGTCTGGTCACCGTGAGGGATGGCAGAAAGCCAGGAAGCTTCACAGCAAGCAGGCCTCAGGGCTCTTCCAAAGAGCCTTTCCCCTCAGGGAATTCTCCGTCAAAGGTTTTTTTCTCTTTGGTAGTTCTCCGTCAAAGATTTTTTCTTTGGGAGTTCTTCTCCAAAGTCGTTAGTTCAGTGAAGGCCTTTTTATCCCCCATTTCTCAGTTTTTCTTTTCTCTCTGTTAGTGTGACATACCTGGCCCATCAGATAAGCCAGCAGAGAGAGGTACCTTTGTTGCCATGCTCAAGCATTATCGTCTTTTGCAGCGATCAGCTTCTCCAAGCTGAACCCTGAAAAAAAACAGGCTTGTCCCTGCTTTTGCTTATCTTTACAACAATAAGCAGAGGCACTGTGGCATGGTGACACCCATCTCAATAACCTGCAGTTCTCACTTAGAGTCTTGTCACCAGAAAGGCCTCACAAAGCAAGCTTTGAGACAAAAAAAAAAAAAAAACACCACGGTTTTTGACTTTCACAAACCCCTCTGCCAAACCAGGCTCCCTAGCACAGGTTGCACAGGTAGGCGTCCAGGTGGGTCTTAAACGTCTCCAGAGAAGGAGTCTCCACCACTTCTCTGTGCAGCCTGTGCCTGTGCTCTGTCGCTGCACTGTGAAGAAGTTCCCGCACACATTTGTGTGAAACTTCCTATGCTTCAGTTTGTGGCCATTTCTCTTTATTCTGTCTCCACACAATGCTGAGTCCAGCTGCCTCATCCCTTTGCCTCCCACTCCTTAGATATTTATAGACATAGATCAGATCCCCTCGGAGTCTTCTTTTCTTAAGGTTGAACAGACCCAGGTCTCTAAGGCTTTCTTCATAAGGGAGCTGTTCTACTCCCTTTATCATCTTTGTGGCCCTCCACTGGACTCTTTCCAAGAGATCCCTGTGTTTTTGTATCAGGGAGCCCAGAATGGGACACAATAATCCAGGTGAGGCCTCACCAGGGCAGAGCAGAAGGTGAGGATCACCTCCCTCAACCTGCTGGCCATATTCTTTTTAATGCACCCCAGGATTCCACTGGCCTTCCTGGCCACCAGGGCTCACTGCTGGCTCATGGCCAACCTGTCATCCACAAGACACCCAGGTCCCTCTCTACAGAGCTCCCATCCAGCAGCTCATCCCCCAACCTGTATCAGTGCATGCGGTTATTCCTCCCTAGGTGCAAGACTCTACACTTGCTCTTGTTAAGCCTCATCCGGTTCCTCTGCCCAACTCTCCAGCCTGTCCAGGTCTCACTGAGTGGCAGCACAGCCTTCCAGTGTGTCAGCCATTCCTCCCAGCTTTGTATCATCAGCAAACTTGCTGAGGGTGGACTCTATCCTCTCATCAAGGTCATTGATGAAGATGTTGAACATACCAGACCCAGCACCAATCCCTGAGGAACACCACTACCTACAGGCTCTCTCTATCCTCCCCTGCCCATGCAGGCAGGCCCGCTGAGTACCGTACTCAGGCCCACCCTGGAGCACTTTCACTGCTGGAGGGCAGGAGAGGACACAGGCAGCCTGGCTGCCCTGACGGGAGCTCTGAATCTACATCACGCTGCGCAGCACTCCACACCAGAAACCGTACGATACGTGCAGCAGTGAGCCATGACAGCGCCGCGCATGCCACCCAAAGTGACCTGGACAGGTTTGAAAAGTAGCATCACCTGAACCAAATGAGACTCCCCACCCCTTCTCCCCCCACCTCTCCTATCGCCCTGCCCTGTCAGGTCCCCTCATTAGCTTCCACTGCTGCCTGCACGCCCTCCCCCAGCTCCTTCTTCCGGGCGAGCCCTGCCGCCATTATTGGCCGCTCGCACGTGCCCGCCCCCAAGTCTTTGCAGAGACAATTGGCTGCTGTGATTGTCGCTCAAAGCCCGAGAGGCGAGACGATTGGACGAGCGAGGCTACACATCTCTTCATTGGCAAATACACTCAGCGTCCCACTCTGCGCGTGCGCAGTCCAGGCGGCGGTGCTCAGCCCGCCATGCCCTGTGAGGGCAAGTCCGGGCGTGAGGCGCGCGGTGTGGTGTGGTGACGTCACGTAACGCGCAGCAGACGGGGGGAGCTAGAGAGGAGGCGGAGTCGCCGGGCTGGGGGTGGCTCGTGGCGGGGTTACGTGGGTCCTTGCAGGGCTGGGTAGCGGGTCTGGCGTGCCGATTTATAACAGATGGATACAGCTGCAATATACACTCCTAAGAGAGAAGCACTGATGTATTTCTTGATGTAAATATGCTGTAATGATTTAATAGGGACTTAACAAGACTGGAGATGGCTGGATACAGTTGGTTATTTTGCACATAGAGTGCAGGGTTTAAACACACACATGCAGGAGGCCCTTCTGCTGAGTCAGAAGGATCAGAGCGGACTTCCTTGCTTTCTAAACTCCTCAAAGCACAGAGGTAAGGATCCTCAGTGCAGCTGGATCCACTCCAGTCTGAATTGTTCAGGAGCTTGTGCCTGAGGGATCCTATGTGCACAAAGATAGAACCTTAGTGAAGCTAATAAAGCTCAAACCAAACTTACTGAGGATCTGTATCAGCAAGGTGTCTTGACATCAAGGTGTAAGGGATCTCTGTGCAGGTGTGTCCTCAAGAGGCATCCCTGCTCAAAGGGAGAGCTTGTCCTGTAGTCTGCTCCTGTGTAGGAAAGCTTAAGCTTAAGCTGGTGCTGCTCATTGTTTTTGGGTAAGATGACTGACTCACTGCCATACTTTGTTTTTAGGCACATGCTCCATTGGCCCTCAGCTGCTGAACCAGGTGTCTGCTGTCAGTTCTTTCAGCCTTCTAGTCTGAGACAGATTTACGACTGTTGATCTGTTATAGCCAGGTTGTTACCAGGAGCGTTTGCTCACTATCTTCCTGTGCCAGGTCGAAGGAGTAAAGTGGGAGGGAGAAAGAGGGAAAGGCAAGGCAGAGAGCAGTGTGCTGTCACATCAGCTTTGCTGTGGAGGAAGCCTGGTAATGGCAGTGCTACTGCAGATGGGCTGTGGTGGGAAAGGGGCTGCTGCATTCTCTGACCATGCCATTTATGTAGTCCCAGCAGGCTCCAATTTAACATCTACTTTTCACCTGTAATAGATGCAGCCTGCAGGAGGGCAGCAAATGGCCATAGCACGTCCACCTCAGGTAGGAGCTTGGGGAAGCAGCCAGGAGAGGGCAATTGACAAGAGTGCAGGGGGACAGTGAGGTGCCCTCTCCCAGCATTTGTGTTCTGGGGACAGAGAAACCACTGTGACTGGAGTTTCTCTCCAGCTGCTTCTCTGGATCTTGGCTGTTCCTGCTAAGGAGCACTTTGCTTACAGGGGCCTGTGACCTTTGTGGAAGAGGCCGTGTATTTCAGCAGGAGTGGGCTTAGCGAGTGCTCTACCAGGACATGATTCAGGAGATCTACAAGTCTGTGGCCTTGCTGGGTGAGGGCTTTGCTGCCTTTCATCCTCTTTTTAAAACACTTTTGGTAATGCATAACTAGCCTCTGCAAGCAGTAGAATAAATATAGTGCAGTTATTTATTTACAGGCGCAAGAGCAACAAAAGAAACACAGAGAAGCACGAGTTTCAGAAAGGATTGAGCATACTTAGCACTCATGGAAAGCCCCAGAGTCACTGCTGACAAGCCAGTGTCAGCCAGGAGGAGGATCAGCTTTCTGCAAACAGCCCATGTGTTTCTGCATTGTATGGTGCCACCAGCTCCAGCACCCAGATGATTCTCAGGTTACTCCTTTAGAATTTTATACTTTTCTGTTCATTACCCATAATGAAGCCTTTTTGAAGCCTTGGTGAAAGGAGACGTTAAAGAAAACGTTCCTGCATCGTTTTCATTTGTTCCAGCTGCTTTGATACTCTGACCTTCCCTCCTCATCAAGTTCTCCAACCTCTCTACTTGGTTGCACGAAGTACCCGTCTTCCAATCCCCAGTTCGCAGCCAGAGCTTTCCCGCGCAGCCCTCACTGCTGTCCTCCACATCACGCCAGCACCCGGTGCTGAGGGAAAGGCAAAACCCAACGCCTCCGCCATTATGTAGATAGAATGCTTAGGGAACCCTGCGAGTCATCGTGACGGGCGCTACGAGCAGGACGTAGCGGTGTGCCGCTGCCTAACGGGCCTGGCACTGCTGCGCAGGCTGAGCTCTCCACGCCAGCCCTCGGCCCACCCGCGAAGAGGCGACACAGCGCCGGGACGCGATCTCACGAGCCTCTCCCCACGGCCCTGTCCTCCACCTCAGGCGGAGGAAACGCCCCCTGCAACAGCAGCGGCGCACCGAGGGGATGCTGCCGTGGCCGGCACCGTTATTCTCGCACCAGCAGCGCTCGGCGGGAGCGGGACTGAAGCCGAACACCCCCGTCCGGCTCTCAGCTCCCGGCCGCGCCCCTACCTCGCCCCACAATCACGTGACACGTCTCGCTGGAGCGCGGAGCCGGAAGTGACGTACACGGAACTAGCTGCGCGTGTGGGCGCGTATTGGCTGGCGTCCGTTACGGACAGCGGCGGGTTGGTGCGCGCCGAACGCTCCGCTTGGGGAAGGAAGAGGAAGGGCTGGGAGAGGGACGGGGTGGGCGCTGCGCCGCTCCCGCCCGCCCGCCCGCAGCACTTGAGGAACTTCTACGTCGCCTTTCCGCGACCCCGGGCCGCCTCAGGCCGTGTCCCGCCGCTCCGTTCCTGTGAGGAGAAACGGAGCGAGCGGCCGCACTACGGCTCACTCGTACCCGACTGCAGAACCCTGTGTAGAAACACGAAAAAGGACAGAAATGTGTCTTTACTTAAGACTTGGCGTTATTTTCAGCTGGTGTACGTTTAACTAATTTCTGCCTTTTCTGGCCTTGCAGGTGCTGTTTGAATCCCATGAGTCCTGCCTGTCTTTTGGGTGAGGTCATTGGATTTGGGAGGGTGTAGGGAGTCCCATTGGCATTGGGGAATTTTGGAGGGGTCACAGGGGTCCCATGGAGGTTGAGGGATTCTGAGGAGACATGAAGGGACCCCATTGGAGTTGAGGACTCCTGGGGGTGCTATTTTTTAGGGGGGTGGGAGGGGAATCCCACAGGAGCTGGGTTCCAGGGTTTGCAGACGTGCAGACTGAAGCTTCATCAGCGCAAAGCAGAAAAGAACAAGGCAGGAAATTTGAAGACATGGGACCCTAGGGGTCAGAATGGGGAAGAAGGAAGGCACTTAGGTACGGGCTGGAAGAGAACTCTAGGGATCAGAAAAAGGGAACTGGAGGCGAGGTGGACTTGGGGGAAAAGAAACCCTGGAGATTACAAAGAGGGACTGAGGGGGGCCGTGGGTGACCCTACGCTGTGGGACTCTGTGGGCAGAGATGGGGATGGGATGGGTTGGGCAGTGAGGTACCAGTTTGAGAGGGGGTGCGGGACGAGACAGGGAGCCTCACCTGCCGAACAGAGACCCCACGGGGCCAACGCAGAGCAGCATGCTGCTCCCCACCCCCTTCGCCCCGGCCCCCTCCCCAGTGCCCCCCCGAACACCCACGTGCAGGAGCTGAGGCGGCGCTCGGAACCCCGGGATCGCCCCGCGGCGCTGCGGCAGCGCGAGACCGGCACCACAGCCGCGCGGGCGCTTCCGCCTCCGGCGCGGAGTGATGACGTCACGACGCCGCTCCGACCACGGCGGGCGCCGGTGCGCTGAGGCGCCGTTGCTATGGAGACGGCGTCACTCGTGTGGGCTCAAGGAGACTGGGGAGGTGGGGGAGGGGCTACGGGGGAGGGCAGAGCTCCGGGGATAGCGGCGCTGAGTGGGGCTGGGGGCTGCGAGATCCACAGAAAGATACAGCCAAACAACGGCATCTGGGCAGGACACGGAGATGGGGAAAAGCAGCACGGGGATCTGCACTGCACACTGAGATCTGCAGTGAAGAGGAAAGAAACGAAAGGAAGAAAGAGAGAAAAGAAGGAATGAGAGAGAGATGGAGTTTGATGGTGGGGAAGTGCAGTCAGTAATTCTTTGTATACAGATTTATGTGTTACAGTGTTATGATGCATGTTAATTATTTCCATGGATATTTATGTATATTTGTATATAAATATGTGTGTGTGTGATGTATGTTAATTATTCTTTGTTTATATGTACACACCACGACACATTGCAGACGAACCACTGCTTGAACTGAGTGCTCTATCTCAATGCCTTCTTCACATCTGTCTTTAATAGACAGAGCAGTTGTCCACAGGGTACTTGCCCTGACCTGGAAGTCTGGGACAGGGCGCATAATACACCCCATGTGATCCAAGCAGAGACCATCAGAGACCTGCTCCTCCATCTGAACTGCCACAAGTCCATGGGACCAGATGGGATCCACCCAAGGGTGCTGAGGGAGCTAGCAGAGGTGATTGCTGAGCCACTTTCTGCCATCTATCAGCATTCCTGGTTATCTGGAGAGGTCCCACAAGATTGGAGGCTTGCCGATGTGACTTCCATCTACAGGAAAGGCCGTAAGGAAGATCCGGGGAACTACAGGCCTGTCAGCCTGACCTCGGTATCAGGGAAAGTTATGGAGCAGATGGTCTTGAGGGAGATCACACGACACGTGCATGGCAACCAGGGGATCAGACCCAGCCAGCACGGGCTCACAGAGGGCAGGTCGTGCTTGTCCAACCTCATCTCCCTCTATGACTGGGTGACCAGACTGGGAGATGAGGGAAAGGCTGTTGATGTAGACTACCTGGACTTCAGCAAGGCCTTTGACACGGTCTCCCACAGTATTCTCCTAAGGAAACTGGCAGCCCGTGGTGTGGACAGGTTCACTCTTCTCTGGGTGGAGAACTGGCTGGAGGGCCGTGCCCAGAGGGTAGTGGTTAATGGAGTTAAGTCCAGCTGGCGTTCTGTTACGAGTGGTGTCCCCCAAGGGTCAGTTTTGGGGCCCATCTTGTTTAATATCTTTATTGATGACCTAGACGAGGGGATTGAGTGCACCCTCAGTAAGTTTGCAGATGACACCAAGTTGGGAGGATGTGTCAAACTGCCTGAGGGTAGGGAGGCCCTTCAGAGGGATCTGGATAGGCTGAACAGCTGGGCTGAGCTAAATGGGATGAGGTTCAATAAGACCAAGTGCCGGGTCCTGCACTTTGGCCACAATAACCCCATGCAATGCTATAGGCTTGGGGCAGAATGGCTTGAAGAATGTAGAGAGGAAAAGGACCTGGGGGTGTTGGTTGATGCTCGGCTCAACATGAGCCGGCAGTGTGCCCAGGTGGCTAAGAAGGCCAACAGCATCCTGGCCTGTATTAGAAATAGTGCAGCCAGCAGGAGCAGGGAGGTGATCATCCCCCTGTACTCAGCTCTGGTACGGCCGCACCTCGAGTACTGTGTTCAATTTTGGGCCCCTCACTACAAGAAGGACATTGAGGCCCTGGAGCGTGTTCAGAGAAGGGCAACAAAACTGGTGAGGGGCCTGGAGCACAAGTCTTATGAGGAGCGGCTGAGGGAGCTGGGATTGTTCAGTCTGGAGAAGAGGAGGCTCAGAGGAGACCTTATCGCACTCTACCACTTCCTGAAGGGGGGTTGTGGTGAGGAGGGGGTAGGCCTCTTCTCCCTGATAAGTAATGACAGGACGAGAGGGAATGGCCACAAGTTGCGCCGGGGAAGATTTAGATTAGACCTGAGGAAGCATTTCTTTTCTGAAAGAGTGGTCAGGCACTGGAATGGCCTGCCTAGGGAGGTGGGTGAGGCACCATCCCTAGCGCTGTTCAAGAAGCATTTAGATGAGGTGCTAAGGGATTGGATTTAGTAGTTGAGTGGGTAGGGATGGTGATAGGAGAATGGTTGGACTAGATGATCTTGTAGATCCTTTCCAACCTAATGAACCTATGAACCTATGAAGTAGAGGAACTCACTCTAAAGAGTAACACAGTAAACATCCTGGAAAACACAGCCTGACTTCATTAACATCTCATGAGGATGTGAGACACCAAACCACTGCTATCACCCACATTACACATAAATCAGCTCACAAAGCAATGTACTGCAAAGGCAAGTGCTTTGTTAGGAAGAACAACCTGATTTCTGCCACAGCAAACTGCTATAGGTTTACTACACTTCCTTACCCAGAGATCTAAATTCTCTTGCCTCCTTCGCAGAATTTGAGTCCTTACACAAACTGCTAAGGAAGGATCTACAGTTTTTCCTCTTCTTATGCCCACTACAACAAAACATAAGCTATCTTGCTGTCCTTAGCAAAGTGCTGCAAAATGCTAACCTTGTAATGCTCCAGTGTACCTGATATGGCAGCAAACCACCTGAGAAACCCCATTCTACAGATGCAGCAAGTGACATCCCATAAACTGAGAGGGAAAAAGTTGTTAGTGGAATTTTTTTTGTGGCTCAGCTGTTGAGAACTCAGTGCCAGTCCAGAAAATGCTGGAAGACTGGGAGGGGTGGGAAAAAAAAGCAATAAAGTGAACAGCCCTTGTCCAGGCCTTTTCCCTTTTTAACACTCTGCCTTGCCTTGTTCAGAAGTACATGGCTTTAAAAGCACATGGGAGCCAGAAGAGTGACTCAGGAGATGGGGGATGCACCTGTGATGATGACACTTGCATTTTTGTCTACTCAATGATGCTGCGTCACTCCTCGCAGAGATACCATAAGAGAAGGAAGGAGACAAGAAGCCTGCCTTCCAGAGCTCCCTGCCCACAGACCTTATATAACTGGAGGCCTAGATGAGATTTACCTCTAAAACCATTTCCCAGATTACCCTCCTCCACATCCTGCTCTCTACTGAGCTCTGCCACTTCTGTTAACTCCTTCCTCACAGCTGAACTCAGCTTATCCTGGTGGAAAATACAAGGATTTTACTCCTTCCTGCACTTGTCCCAGCCTTCACCTTCCGAGGTCCCCCACATCCTGCAGCAACCTTTTGTTTCATAAAGATAAGACTCTCATAACCCTCAGATTATCTCACTGTCCATAAAATCTATAAAGGATGAATAAAAAGGCCAAGTGGCAGACCATTAAGGATTTGGGTTTTCAAACCTTAGCAAGGTATACCTTGGAGTATGAGCGCAGCCCACCCGTGCTACTATCTGTCAGAACACGCTAAATGATTTGCTGACACACTGGCAGAAGTAAGAAAAATCTGGTTTGGGTACAAAAACACTGTAGCCAACCTTCTAAATAGCTTGTGGTTCCCAGATGGGTGTATTGCACCAAGAAGCAGATAATTCAGGGAGAGGTGAAATTACAACCCCTATTGCCTTCCCTTGAAGAGGGACTGATACTCAATTATTTACACAGGGTTTAAATATTTAGCTTACACTTACACCCTTAAGGAAACTACAGTTACCACTTCATCATTACAAGAAACCTATTATTTATTCATAGAATCAATAGGAACGCAAAGCAACAATAATGCTTCACTCTTTTGCATGCATCACATGGATCAAGGTGTAGAGATTGTGATCTTCTAGAGGAAGCCATCTGATTTTTTCAGGGTCAACACAGCTGCCCACAAGACAGGTAGATGTGACACAGCATCTCTGAAACTAAAAGTTAAGTCTAGGAAGTGGGCAACAATCCAAACAGGAGCTGAGTGACACTGAACATATTTGGTGGGCTACTGCACTGACTGGTGATGGCAGAGATGCAGACTGAGACCAGACTTCTAGTGGCATCCCTGGATCCTTTTAAACCTGAAACTGGAAATATTTATGCCTTCCCAACGTACCTTGTTTTTAGCAAAGCTTAAAGTAGAGCACTGTGTAGCTCAGACTCTGCTAATGAAAATAATGCCAGGTAGTATTTCAACAGCATTAATTTGCTTTGCCCTGGCTGACCTTATTTCTTTGTGGGGTAGGAGCACCTAGTTTTCTTTAGCATCCATTTCTTTAGCAGTGGATCTCATTTCAGGTTTAACTCAATACAGAACAGATGAGCTAAGATGAAGACTCATTTTTTATATGCTTCAAGACTGAATCAGAAGCCCTACACGCTTCTTTTCTCTTAAACCTGCACTACCACCCCGTTAGCCTACCTACAAAGAAAGCTTATACTGACTTAACATTATTAGAATGAGACGGTGCACTGGTTATTCCACCCCGACACACACATCGCTACTACTGAGGTCTCTGGTACTCCTTCCCTCCCCTAGCTCTGCCCCCTGCACAATTTGCAGTTCCTTGGTTCCAGTTACCTTAAAGACCACTGACAATACTTCTGTTGCCAACTTTTTTAGCACCTTAACCATCATTCATCATCGCCTTTTCTTCTGGCAGACATAGAAATAGAGACTGACATGCTGTAACATCTGCATTGCATTTAATTCCTTTTATTTTGAAACACTTTTGAAACACTACCTGCAAGAATCAGAATGCTCTGCACCCCATTATGAACTAGACAGAAACATAATGAAAATTAATCACACTTAGAATGAATCTCAGCAGATGCTAGGACTGCCAATGGAGCTCTTATGGAAAATAATGCCCTTATGACAAGAAAGGGCAGCTGGATTCATAACACGAATAATACATGTGTTAATACTCATCATTACCATCAGTACGAAGAGGCACAGCTGCCCCACACCGTGGCTTTGGTCTCACTCCTGTCAAGCAAATCTACATTTAATTTTATCATTGCTGAGGCTAAAAGTCCAGCAAGGCAGGGCAACAAAGGTAATATAGCTATATTTCTATAAAGGTAGTTGATCAGAAATTACATTTACTGATCAGTAACAGTACAAACCCAGTGTGCTGCACAAGGCATTGAAGCATAAAGGATCTGAGAAACTAAATCCAACATGTTTCTAATTCTCCCTTGTATCCCAAACCTCCTCACACTCAGGTTTTGTCAAGCATCAGTCAATACCTCTATCACTGCCTCAGAGGAAAAATCACAATAACTGCTAACTTGGCAAAAACACAGCAGCCCATGAAGTGGTAAATACTGATGACTCCAAGTTTCCAATACAGAACTACCTGGAACACTTAGTAAATGAAGACTACTTCAACTTTAAAATAAAGAAAAAAGAAAGGTTATATATCAAAGAATAAAGACAACGATATATACCTAATTTCTGTTAAGGCCATCAAGAACTGTGACTGTTATTGAGCTGAGTTTTTTTTCAAAGATCAAATTCTCAGGAGAGGATTTGTGTGCTCTGCTGGATTCCTCAGAGATCAAATTCTCAGGAGAGGAAAAAGCAATTATGGTCATGAAGTATTTAAGCTTTGCTTTGTGCAAACTCTGGATATACAGGCTGGAAATTTGATAGCATAAGGGCTGATTTCCTGCTTTATTTAGTGCTATAATCTTATAGCACTAAGTAAAGTATATAATCTTATATAGTCTTAGTGCTATATATCTCATGTACAGCAGAAAACAGTAAGAAAATTCCACCAGGAAGTGGGAAAGTTTCAAGAAACTAACATGAAAGCAGTTGTAAATTGAGAGACAAAAATCCCTCCTGCAGAAATAACAGCGGTATTTTAACATTTTTAAAATGCAAAAACTCCTGGCACGTTGAGAAGCTTGAAATGAGAATTTCTCTCTGGGGGTGCTGATACATAGTGTATTGGCTTTGATATCTGCTCCTGTCCCCTTGCCAAACACAGCAGCAGAACCACTGACATTCTGTAGCAGACACCACCATGCTTTTGGTGACTAAATGGCATCATGGATATCTCATGTCCGCAGTGCAGGAGGCTGCTCTCAGCAGGAATGTGGAGTCATGAAAAAAAAAACCCACAACTCCTATGTACTACAGAGACAATTCAGGTCCAGACTGATGCTGAGACGGTCAGAGATCTTCTCCTCCATCTGAACTGCCACAAGTCCATGGGGCCAGATGGGATCCACCCAAGGGTGCTGAGGGAGCTAGCAGAGGTGATTGCCGAGCCACTTTCTGCCATCTATCAGCATTCCTGGTTATCTGGAGAGGTCCCACAAGATTGGAGGCTTGCCGATGTGACTCCCATCTTCAAGAAAGGCCGTAAGGAAGACCCGGGGAACTACAGGCCTGTCAGCCTGACCTCGGTATCAGGGAAAGTTATGGAACAGATGATATTGAGGGAGATCACACGACACGTGCATGGCAATAAAGGGATCAGACCCAGCCAGCACGGGTTCACAGAGGGCAGGTCGTGCTTGTCCAACCTCATCTCCTTCTATGACTGGGTTACCAGACAGGTAGATGAGGGAAAGGCTGTTGATGTAGTCTACCTGGACTTCAGCAAGGCCTTTGACACGGTCTCCCACAGTATTCTCCTAAGGAAACTGGCAGCCCGTGGTGTGGACAGGTTCACTCTTCTCTGGGTGGAGAACTGGCTGGAGGGCCGTGCCCAGAGGGTAGTGGTTAATGGAGTTAAGTCCAGCTGGCGTCCTGTTATGAGTGGTGTCCCCCAAGGGTCAGTTTTGGGGCCCATCTTGTTTAATATCTTTATTGATGACCTAGACGAGGGAATTGAGTGTACGCTCAGTAAGTTTGCAGATGACACCAAGTTGGGAGGATGTGTCAAACTGCCTGAGGGTAGGGAGGCCCTTCAGAGGGATCTGGATAGGCTGAACAGCTGGGCTGAGCTAAATGGGATGAGGTTCAATAAGACCAAGTGCCGGGTCCTGCACTTTGGCCACAATAACCCCATGCAATGCTATAGGCTTGGGGCAGAATGGCTTGAAGAATGTAGAGAGGAAAAGGACCTGGGGGTGTTGGTTGATGCTCGTCTCAACATGAGCCGGCAGTGTGCCCAGGTGGCTAAGAAGGCCAACAGCATCCTGGCCTGTATTAGAAATAGTGCAGCCAGCAGGAGCAGGGAGGTGATCATCCCCCTGTACTCAGCTCTGGTACGGCCGCACCTCGAGTACTGTGTTCAGTTTTGGGCCCCTCACTACAAGAAGGACATTGAGGCCCTGGAGCATGTTCAGAGAAGGGCAACAAAACTGGTGAGGGGCCTGGAGCACAAGTCTTATGAGGAGCGGCTGAGGGAGCTGGGATTGTTCAGTCTGGAGAAGAGGAGGCTCAGAGGAGACCTTATCGCACTCTACCACTTCCTGAAGGGGGGTTGTGGTGAGGAGGGGGTAGGCCTCTTCTCCCTGATAAGTAATGACAGGACGAGAGGGAATGGCCACAAGTTGCGCCGGGGAAGATTTAGATTAGACCTGAGGAAGCATTTCTTTTCTGAAAGAGTGGTCAGGCACTGGAATGGCCTGCCTAGGGAGGTGGTTGAGGCACCATCCCTAGCGCTGTTCAAGAAGCGTTTAGATGAGGTGCTAAAGGACTTAATTTAGTAGTTGGGTAGAGATAGTGATAGGAGGATGGTTGAACTAGATGATCTTATAGGTCCTTTCCAACCTTATGAACTTATGAACTTATGAACTTCATTCAGGACTGTTCCATTTAACCTGTGTTCCTGTGACCACCTAACTTTCTCTACAAAGTATGTACCCTAGCAAGGTTCTGGTCTTGAACAAGAGCACTGTAATTCCGACATCTATGTTTATTACTCTTTATTTCCATTGTTTGCATCTCCCTCTTCAAAAGTAGAAGGAATCAGAGTCCCAAAGGATGAGATTTTCCACATGCTGTTTCTAAGGAGATCAGCAGAGTCACTCAGCAGTGAGCAGAATTAGAGCCACGGTTACAAATTGCTCCAGAGGATGGGAGAGAACATGCAAGATGTCAGGTAGTGACTGCTTGCTACCCTTAGGGCAGGGCTGATCTCAGTCAATTTTATACATCCACAATCATCCTTCGTGAAGGGAAAGGTGCTTCTGAGCAGCTTATGCTGCAATGGGGCAGATGAGCTGCAAACTGCATCACCTACCACACCTAGTCCTTCCACTGCAACTAAGATATTCTAGGAGTATTTGAAAGGAGACGTTCCATCACAACTCAGACACCTAAACGTGGGGGAATTTCTCTCCTGTTTGCATCCAGTAAAAAAGATAAAGGCCTTGTGTAAACGTGCCAGTTCTCAGTCTCCTTGGGCATGAAGCCCAGCATGGCAGAAAATACAGATGCACAACACCACTGCTTAGATTAGATTTGTCAATCCCAACATTACCAGGTGAGTTTGAAATCCCTAATGGCCAACAAATGTATGGAAATCCACATACCACGCACAGAGATATGGGTCATCTCTACTCTGCAGCTGATGTGCTAGGTAGGCATGTGAGTATTTAGAGAAGAGCCAGATGCTAAGGCCTCACAGCACTACAAGCACCAGCAGGCAGCAGAATGGCACAGCTGGTGTAAGGATGCTAAGCATTGCTACTGTTCTCAAAAGATGACTCTATTCAGATTCTCCCCATATTGTCAAGCCCTCACTTGCTGGAAGAAATACTTTCCAACAGAGCCTCAGTGGGGAGAGAGAACAATTGACAGACTACCTAATGGGTTTTAAAAGAATGGTCTTATCTGTTAGCATGAGGACAACAGTCTGTTGGCAGACTCCAATCAAATATCATAGTAGGGTATAAGGTCTGGCAAGCAAACACCCTGCACAGTACATGCAGGGTGCACAGCAGGGGCTACGGCATCTCTGGGAACAAAGTAGTCCTGCATTGGGCAGACAAGACTGGAAGAGCATCTCTCTCCTGTTCCCCATTTCCTGTTAACATCACAACCCTGTGTCTTTGTAGAAGGCAGCCAGCTGTTGGACTAAGCCAAGCACTGGCTCATCTTGAACTTAATACAGGCCTTAATGGGGACAAGTCAGATTCCTGTCTCTATAGAGATATATGTTCTACAGCTGTTCTATAGCTGTACAGATATAGGTCTAAGCTAGTCACAGAAGCCTTACATTTAGTCAGTCAGGAGAAACAGGCAGTCCAGAGGTGCTAGAAGCTCTCCCCAAATAGGCTATTTCTCTTCATCATCCTGAGACATCCAATAATTTCATCACCAAAACTGGGGGAAAGATGAGAATGCAGGGTGAGCTGCCTGTACACCTCTGCAGCAGCTCCAGCCCCTCAACGCTGCCAAAACTGTTCCTATTTGTAAGGCAACATCAGAACTAAATAACCAATTTCATCTTAATAGCAATTATATGGCACTTCTCTAAAGCTTTACATCATCTGAACAAACAGCAGGAGATTCCCCTGGGTATAATGAAGATTACTGGCTGAGTGAGTAACGTGCCCACTGTCAGACCAGAGGTATTGCACAGGCTGGAGCTGAGCTTAGCCTCCCAAACTTCATCTGCTAACAGCTTGACCCCCTTCTTCTTCCACTGCTGTAATTTGCCACCTCCAAACTCCTGAATAACTGAAACAGAACTCTGGCACCTTAATTAAGGCCAGCAATTAGCCAGGAAATCCTCTTTTAGCTCCACAGCTTTTGTGGACACGCTGTATAACAGGCACATGGAGTGCTGGAATTAAGAGGATGTAAAAATAATCCACACAGAACAGCACAGCAAGGAACACCCTGAGAATATACCAGCATGAAACACATCTGCATACCTTCTGCACCCATAGAAAAGGAAGATGGAATTGGACAGAACAATACTTAAAATTCAGCTTTCATCCTTACAGTGAAGCACTTAGCAAACTGACTGAGCTTAACATCCACACTGAGAGCTCAGCACTGTTATAGTCATCAAAGGAGAAAGTCTACTTTACCACTGGTTGAGAGAATCACAACGAGTCCTTAACAGACTCATCACTACCCCTCAGAAACCAGTAAGATAGAAAAATGGCAGCCCTTCCATTTTTTCTACAAAAGGACTGAGTTACTCTGGTTTTTAATGCATACTTTGAACCCAGCACTGCTCAGTTCTAACCCCAGGAAACAAAACATTTTACCTAGAAGAACAACAGTCTCTGCTATTGCAGTACTTCTCTGCTTTGCTTAGCAAAATGCAATATCCTGGGCACCACAGACCTTTTAAAAGGATTATTTTTCATTTATTTCTTTCTAGATATACTAACAATTCATCCCATTTGGCTGCCACAAGCTCCAAGAAGTTCAGTTGCTCTCCTAACCTCCCTCACCTTGTCTACCTGTCCCTTCTTTCTTCCTCCTCTGCCAGGTGCCAGTGGGAATTAGCGTGGTTAGACAGAAATCCTCCTGTCCACACATTCCTGGAATTCACGTAATGCCGAGTAAATGGAGCAGTAGATTCTGCTCCAGTGAACTGAGAGATTTATTGTACCTTTAAGGACATACTGACTTTGCCTTTGGTGTGTCAATAAATTGTTAGTAGTTGCCCACAACACCTGCTACAATATGCCAATCTGACACTTACCTTCCTACATCCAATCCTAGCAGAACTGAGCTGCTTTTTTTTTTTTTTCTGGACCATAGGAGAGTCAAATATCCTCCACATCCCCCCAAAAAAATCATTGCAGAGATGAGAAGAGCACCCAATTCATGCAAAATCCTAAAATATATGAACACGTAGTTGTATTTTAAGACATCACTCCACTTCATGTTTACTGTCACGTCACGTATCTGTGCAAAGAATATATCTGATGTGTTCTCTGTATACCACAAGGATAACTCCATACTAGCCAGTACACTGTGGGACCATTAATATTTCAAAACAGAACACTGAAAGTTGAGAAATGCCAGCAGTAAGGTTCCTGTGGTCGCCCTTTCCTCTCCAGCCACATAACGATACGTTTTCCCTATGTCTCATTCTCAGGAATGACTGAAACTGTTGAAAATTCCTCAGACGGAAATCAGCACATACACAGTTTTAACACAAAAACATTAGGCAGAGTGATAAATGAAGCACTAAGAAGTGTAAATCAAATATCATCATGTAGTACACATTTTGTCTTCAATATCCACCAATTCCAGCTACTGAAAGTAATTACTGCAGAGGTCATTGACTCTCCCATTGGTAAACTGAAGTACAGAGCATTGAAGTAATTTTCCTATTGTAACACAGAAGGCAGAGGGAAAGTACAGTAATTCTGATTCTCAATCCTCCACAAAACACTGAGTCCACCTTCCTTTTCCACAGGTCTTGGAAAGACAAGCTCCTAAAATAAGAGAGGGATTTCTATGGAGCAGCTAGAAAAAGAAAGGATAGAAACATCAGCTATTAGAAAAATACCCCTGCAGAAGGCCCCATTAACTAACAGAAATATCCCAGAGAATGGTTAATATCTCCCTAAATGTGAGGAATAATGAACCAGCAGAGTAAGCAGCTGGGCAGAGGTCACCATCACCTCCAGACCTGCATCACTTTTCTCCTGCTTTCCACAGAGGACAGCCATGGCCAACCTGGGGAGGAAAGGCAGGTTTGACTTAGGGTCACTGCTGTCAACTGCAGCCACTGTATTTAAGTGCTGCTTTCACACTGGAATGAAACGCAGCAGAGTTGAGAGGGTAGTTCACATCAGAACAAACTTTCAAGAACGAGGTGGTCTTCCTTTCTGCTTCCTGAAGCCAGCAGGGCCACTGTGTATTTTCTCCTTACCCCCTATATGTAGGATGTGAAGCTGTATACTTTCCACATCGCTGCAGAAGTCAATTGTGTACAAGTGGTAACAAGCAGTGTTTGGCAGACACCTGTAGATGTTTATTGTAAATACCATGAGCTCTTGTAATATTTGATAGAAGACAGCAGCTCATCTTTGAGCCATGATTTCAGACAGTTGCAAAAGATTCAGAAAGAATTATTCAGAAGACACATAATTGCAATGATAAGAAGTACCAACTACCTTGAGCAGGGTTTCTGTGTAACTTGAAATCACTTGATTTAAAATTTTGTCACAAAACAGCAGACCTGTCAGTTCCATTTTTCCAGGTTAAGCAGGCAGCATCCACTGAGAACAGAACTTTTGAACAGTGCCTTTTACCTCTGAAGCTGCTTTTAAAACAACTGCAACAATAAGATGATCTATTCTTCCCACTCCTTAAACCAGATTGCTTTGCAGAATGAACTGTGCCATGCTCTCTTTAGATAACTATTTTGTGAGCAATAGTACCTGCTTTATTTCCTTAATTGCCCCTCTTGAGGAATATTTTGTTTCCTCCCTCTCCGCCCTAACTTTAACTCCAATTTTTCCTAAGGGAATAAAAGCCAAATGGTTTTCATATGGAGTCTGGAAAGCTGGTTGGCTTTCATTACGGCCTCAGTCACTTTTAATCAGCTGCCTTAAAGAACAACTGGAAATAATTAACTGAACTTCTCCTGGGCTTTCAGGTTCAATAGAGAGGTGAGCAAACAGACAAAAGGACGATACTCTTATTAAAATCTGGGCACATTCTGGGAAGACAATGATGTAACACTACACTTCAAAATGACTGCTCACACCTAAAGGTGTATTCTGTGCTGCTGGATCCTCTGGCTTTGTCATGGGTATTACTTCTCTAACAGTATGGAGTGAGTAAAGTCAGTCAAGTGCTTTTGCATAAATAGAGGCATGACTTAATTTTCAAATCTGGTGCCCATAGCAATCATTTACCTGTGCTGCAGGAAACTGATAGTCAAGAGCTGAGGTGTTTGAAACAGAGTACCGTATAGCATTGCTACTCTCCACAGAACAGCATGCAGAAGAGATAGCAGAGAAGAGATCCAGAAGTAGCAGAACAGACACAGTTTCTAAGAACAGCAGGGAAAACACAGCATTGCAGTACTTAGCTTAAAAGCTTTGAAAATCTCAGCTTCACCAGATGGGGACTGAGCTGATCTAACAGCTTGTAACAACACTGCTGCTTCCCCATCTCCCTTTGCTCCAAGCTCTCTCCTTACCTCAGGCCAACTCCAAAGCTGGTGCAGTCCTTCCCTGAGCAAGCTCAGCTCATAACCCAGCAATAAGAAGCTTCTGTTCACTTGGCTGAACTGACCCACGGGCAATTAATGAGCACCACCAGAAGCAGCACAAACAAAGGATGAGCCTCACAGAACTCCCATGTGTCACTAAGGAATCATGAGCTCAGCCCACAGGATTGTGAAGCACAGTCCTGTGCAAGGTGCACAGGCAGGGAGGAGGTGAGGAATGCAAACTG
This sequence comes from Cyrtonyx montezumae, assembly GCF_038088225.1. Classification (NCBI taxonomy): domain Eukaryota; kingdom Metazoa; phylum Chordata; class Aves; order Galliformes; family Odontophoridae; genus Cyrtonyx; species Cyrtonyx montezumae. Next base: position 425,507 of record NW_027071959.1, read on the forward strand.
AAAGGCAACTGAGAGATCAGTCATGGAAGGCAGGAGGCTACTGTTCAACATCAGCAGTTATTGCAGCTCAAAACTTATGGAAGACAGGTCTTAATCATCAGCTCTGTATCAGTTTGTATCTCTGAGCTGCAGATAAGTGGTTACACTAAACCTTCTGCTACTCAGAAGCAAGATCTTTGTGGCTGGACTGTGAGAAAGGCAAAGACCAGCAGGACTGCTGTTACTCGAGGGAAACAATGGTGCTTGTAGCCAGTCAGGAGGAAAATGGCCATAGAGATATGAAGCAGCCCTACCACATGACTGTATGCTGTCATTAGTTGAGTGGAACTGCAATCTGACCACAAAGTCTATAAAACAGAATACATTAATGGGGAAATGTGGTCAAGGTAGGTGAGATCTCTCAGCAGAGCCATGTCTGGACTCAAATCACGCAAGGCTCTTCCCCTCACCCACCCACTGTTAAACAGCCCTTGATCACCAGTAGAAATATGCTTGTGGAACTTCTTCACAGCAGACACTGAAAAGAATCTCCATTCCCTTTTAATTTCTGCCTCTTTTACCATAAAAATAATTTACTACAGTGAAGAAAAAATTACTCAGAAGCCTTTGGCTGTTGCAGGGCAGGAACAAGAAGGTCCATAGGCAAATGGGAGACTGGGGGCATGCACTGTCAGGCAGAATCGCCTCCCCCAGAGCATCACCATGGCTGGAGGGGAACGGCTCTGCTCCAGCTGCCTGACGCCCTCCCCCCAGGGGGGGTTACACACACACACAGAAAAACCTATCTGGAAAGGCTGTGCCCCCGGCTTCCCAGCAATTAAACTGCAGATCAAAGGAAACATAAATATGGGTGTTGCTTTGCTTATTAGTATCAGCTCTGTCCTTGATTGCCTGAAGGCCTTTCCAACAATGTTGACTTTAATTACTTTATTGAGAGACAAAATGATCTGAGGAGTGTCAGCTCAATGGGGTAAGGTCTCAGTAAAAATGCTAGGTCTAGGATCATTAGTTTAGCAGTTAACAGTACATTATATATGATATGATATAAATCATATATATTATTATATTATTATATTGCGTATAATAATATTATATAATATATTATATTATATATTATGATTATAATATACATGTTATTGGAGCTAAATGCAAACAGCTATAGAAGCTCAACTGCTGTTGGATCGAAGCTGAGGAAACAAATTAGATGGAGCTTTGAAATAAAGTTCTGCTACCCACTCTCAACAGATTGCTCTTTGCTGATCCATTACAAAATAAAATTCTTTTAGAGAGTGAACCAAAGCATATTTAATACACTGCGGGTTCTTCTTCAATACAATGCTCAAAACAGTTATTAAAAACAAACTTTTGAAGTGAGTATATCCAAAGCAAATTAAGATAAAGCAAATCAAGGCCACTTCAGTTCTTAAGCTGATAGGCAGGAGACCCTCTATCTGCTCAGTGCTGTTGGAGTCCTCCATGACTCCTCTCAAACCACAGGAAAGACAAAATGAAAAAATGTACCTTCATACACAATGAAAAGGGATTAAACTGCATTGCATGGCCTGGTATCTGCTGCAGAAGACCATTTGCAGCTACCACAACTCAGCTGACACAAAATTCATTCTGGATGGGGTGATGTGATGAGGATTCTGAGCTGTAAGCATTTGATACAAGCATGTAAGATGTTAAATAAATCACATTCAAATTTCCACTAGGTGCAGCAGTGCCTGTGTTTGTAAGAAGTACATTTCCTCCTTGTGTTACCAGTGTGGAGGATGAGAGTTGCTGGCTGCTTTAGCTTGAAATTTGAAAAAGCACTGTGTGGAGAACTGGCTTGGGAAAGGAGGTTGTGTGTGCTTATCTTTGTAGCAGTGCGAACAAAACAGCATGTTCAGATCACTGAATTTTGAGAAGTAGTGCACCGTTGACCAGGCAACGATGAGGGAGTAAGTTTGTGGTGGAACCAGATGGCCCTGGTATGTGTGGGAAAAGAAGAACTAATTGGACACTACTTATCTTGCAAGGACAGAGCAAGAACCACTGCTTAACAATTATTCTAAAAATAGCATATGTTCAAGGGGTATAAAAGTATGTAACCTGCGCAATAAAGTTGGCTCAGCTGCATAATCATATTGATGTCTCTCTGAGTCCTTGCATCGGCATCTTAAGAAGATCGTTCCGGCGCGGCCGTGGGTCATCCTCCTGGGGTCACCGCAACATCTGGCGCCCGAACAGGGACCCTGAAGCCACTGCCGAGCTTGGGACGTGAGGAAGGTGACCGGTGCTTCACAGACGGTTGGCACTGCAGCATTCTAAACGACGTAAGTGTTGCGGTAGCTGGAAGCGGGGTCGCGACCTGCCCTCTGTGCCACCATGGAGTGGGAAGCTGCGGAGAAACTGCTTCTATGTATTCTCTCTAAGGGAGGCAAGCAGGCATCTCCAAAAGGCATTTCGGAGCTGATAAAATGGGCCCGAAAAAATGGACATTTATCAGAGGTTGCACTGATATTCAGTGTCTCTGAGTGGCGTGAGATTGGAAATTATATGTGGAACGCAGTTACAGAAGATAAAAAAGAGGGAAAACAATTAGTATCGCTAGGCCCAACCTGGCGGGCCATTATCAATAGCTTGAACCATATGCAGGCAGAGTGTCAGGTTGTAGCAGCGGCTGTCCAAGCCCTGTCTGCTCCCTCCACTCCAACTACATCTCCAACGACTACGATAAACCTGTTAGACTTTCCATCACCAGGCATAGGGCACCCCATTTGTTCAACAGCAGCCCAAGTAAAAGCGGCATTGGAATCTTCCTCTGTAGAGGGCAGAGAGGGGGCTCAGTCTGCTGAAATGACTGGTACTGAACGAGTAAAGGAGCAGGACAGCCCTGATTCGGAAGCGCTCAAACTAACTCAACGGGAAAGGGCAAATTCTTCTGACTGTTCCCCATGCCCCCCCCCTCCACCCCCGCCGCCGCCCCTTAGCACGGAAAGCAGCTCCTGCCGGGACTCAATCTCGGATTCCAACCTCATCCCCGCCCGGGTAGCAGGGAACTCGACACGTTTTGCTGCACCCCTGCCTCCTTCCCCCCCCTCCACCCTGCGCCGTTGCCGCTCGTCGCTCCCCCCCACCCTCCCCCCGCAAGCTGACCCTCTCCGCACCCCCCCCCCTCCGCAAGCCGCTGTCATGCCACCCTCGGAAACTGAGCCTGACGGAGAGACTCATACAGATCCGGCGCAGTTAGAAAAGGAGATTAAATCCCTAACAAAACGACTTCGGCAACTGGAGCTTAAGATTGCAACACCTGCAGCGCCGGGGTCTCAGATGACCATTCCATCCGCTCCACTATTGCCGATACCACCGGCAGGGCCCCGGCCAGCAGTTTCTCGTTGGTCTGGAGTTATACGGGACGCGATATTAGATGGGGAATGGCAAGCAGCCTCCCGTGTACTGTGTCCAGTCATCTATGATCAGGCTGGTACGGCTCGATGGGAGTCGCACGGCTGGAAGCTATTGCAGCAGGCGAGAAAGACTGTTACTGAATACGGTTTAAAATCTGAGGCGTCTAAACAAATTATTCAGTGGATTTTTACTGCAGATGTTTTGTTACCACTTGATGTCAAAAATATTGCGCGTTTGCTACTAACCCCTTCTGAACTGCTTCTATTCAATCAGGAATGGGCAGATCGGGCAGGTAAAGTCACGGAGACAACTCGTCAGCCCAATGATCCCCTTTATGGTCTTACCACTGATATGCTGATAGGTGCTGGGCAGTACAGTAGTGGGGAGGTTCAGCTCACATTCCCAAGGAATTTTCATCAGTTATCTGCCCAACTAGCGCTAGAAGCTATTTTTGCTATACCAGCTGGAAAGAGAGAGCCAGCTTTCGCTTCTGTGCGCCAAGGGGTAACTGAGCCTTTTACACGTTTTGTTGATCGTATGTGGATTGCGATTCGTGATAGTGAATTACCAGAGGAGACAAAACAGCAATTATTTCGAGTAATGGTTCATGATAATGCTAATGCAGCTACCAAGTCAATTCTTGCGACCCTTCCACAAGGTGTGTCGGTAGAGGTTATGTTACAACGCATAGCGAGAACAGAACAGAGACAACAAGCATTACATATTGCCGCTGCTGTGCAAGCAGCAATAGGCAAAGGTGGGAAAGAATCACAAATTTGGGAAAACATTAAATGCTATAAGTGCGGATCGCTTGGACATATGAGGCGTCAGTGTACAAAACAGGTGTGGTGTGATAAATGTAACCAACCTACACACGATTCCAAAACCTGTAGGAAGCAGGGAAACGGAAAGTGCAGCGTGAAACCCCGTCACGCAGGGACACAAATATCAGGGTCAAGGGAACAGGATATCTCGATATCCACCATCCACAAACCCGAGGAAGCCTTGGAGTGGATGTGGCAATAGCAGTAGATGTTCATATAACAGATACACAGATGCAAAAAGTTTTATTTGATGCTGTGGGACCACTATCTACCACTTGTAAACTACATGCGATACTAATGGGACGGTCCTCTCTCGGAGTATCACATGTAGTTCTAATACCAGGGGTAATTGATGCTGATTATAAAGGGGTGATTAATGCTATGGTTTTTACAGTTAATGCTCCAGTCTTTATCCCTAAAGGGACTCGAATTGGGCAACTTATCTCCATTCCGGCCACTCCTCAGAATCCTGGAATGGACTGTGAGCGGTCAGGTGCTTTCCGTTCCACAGGGGCAACGGTCTGCTTAGTCACTGATCTAGGGGAGCGACCTACCATCAGTGTCACGTTATGCTATCAAAACAGATTCAGGTAACAGCATTACTCGATTCTGGGGCTGACATTTCGATTGTGGCAACAGACAAGTGGCCCTTGGATTGGCTGACAAAGGTAGTGACTGGAATTAGCAGGGTGGGCTGTGCAGCTGAAACTAAACAGGCTGTTAATCCTGTAACAGTAAAAATAGTACATGAGAGACCAGTGCCATGCTTGGTGCATGTAGCCCCTCTGCCTGGAGGATTACAAATGTTGGTTGGACGAGACATACTCAGTCAATTGGGTGTGCAACTAACAAATCAAAATTTAGGATAGTGGCCACTGTTGCGCCGCCACCAATTCCTCTTAGTTGGAAAACTAACAAGCCAGTACGGGTGGAACAGCGGCCTATGACAAAAGAGCGCATTGAAATAACACAACAATTGGTTCAAGAACAAATGATGGCAGGGCATATTCGTCCCTCTACAAGCCCCTGGAATACTCCAATCTTTGTAATCCTTAAAAAAAACTGGAAAATGGCGTTTGCTACATGATCTCCAAAAAAAAATTAATGATCAGATGGAGACTATGGTAACCTTACAACCTGGTATGCCATCCCTATGTATGTTGCCCAGAAATTGGCATATACTGACCATAGACCTTAAGGATTGCTTTTTTACGATTCCTATAGCAGAGCAAGATTGTAAACGTTTTGCCTTCTCAGTACCTGCCGTAAACAAAATGCAACCTGCACAGAGATACGAATGGGTTGTTTTGCCGCAAGGCATGAAAAATTCTCCAACACTGTGTCAACTTTTTGTAGCTACAGCGTTGGTACCAATCAGGCAGCAAAATCCCAATACTATTATCTATCATTATATGGATGATATCCTTTTTTGCCAGCAGGAATCATTACAAAACAATGGGAAAAAAATCATTGTTGAACATCTTAAGGAATTCGGCCTTAAGGTAGCTCCTGAGAAGGTTCAACGGTCAAGTCCTTATTTGTATCTTGGTTGGTCTTTGTCTGACGCAATGATTTGACCGCAAGTTGCAGAGCTGGATGTGAATGTACACAATGTAACTGATTTACAAACAGTTCTGGGCCATATACAGTGGTTACGACCTACAGTAGGAATTACGAATCGTCACTTAGAACCATTGGTACAATTACTTAGGAGAAAAAGGTCTGCCAATTCTAAAATTACCTTGACTAAGGAAGCTACTGATACATTGCAGGAAATCAGCAAAATAATCAAAGCAGGAATATCTTATCGGTATTGTCCAGACCTTAGGTTATTGGTTGTTATCTATGTCCAAAGTACTCATGCCTTTGCAGTTGTTCGTCAATGGCAAAAAGAAAAGGGGGATGTGGGGGATATTAGGCAGCAATGTCTACAATGTCCAAGAAGGATGCCATTGACAAACAAAGAGAAAGGCAATGACAGATTACCTATATCTAATAAGCTGAGAGAATATCATTCACCACAAAGGATTGCAGAGGCAGTTTCATATCAGTCAAGCTGATGCAAGACTGTTTGTACAAACATGTCCACAATGCAGTCATCATAATGGAGGTCTTGGTATAGGGATCCAACAACAGGAGAATGGTCTGGACCAGCCACACTAATCTTCTCCGGTAGGGTTTATTCTTGTGTTTCTACAGATCAGAATGGACCAATTTGGATTCCTGCTCGCTGTGTTCGCCCTTGGCATGACCAGAAATAACTACATTGCATGGATCAACGGGAAAACATGAGTACCTTACATGGATTCCGGCTTGATACCATTTGGCCTTATCTCAAGGCAGAAAATAGCATCCAACCCTCTTACGGACTGGGGTTGTGTGCTTCTTTCTTATTGTTTTTTTTCTTTTTTTTGCAGATTGTTGTACTTTTTGATAACTTATGTATGCCATAGTATGTGATGAAGAACAGCTGGATTAGCCATTGAATGGTATCTCACTAATAACACTGATCATGGTATGACAAAAATGGGTGATTTTTCTGTGTTACCAATGTAGCCTTAAGAATCAGAATTATTAGGCATTATCTAGGTTGTTGTGTGCTTTTTCTATTTTAGTAGTGAATCGAGTGTGAATTAGATAGGATTTGATGTTACTAATGTTGTAACCTATGGAAATAGCACTTTTAATGTATTTAGAACGCAGTTATGTTGTTAGCCTATCAATTAGCTCTTTTCTAATTTGTTAAAACAAACCTGAAAAAGAATCCCAGGCAAAGGAATGATCTTGGGAAGGAACAAAGTATTCTGATAGCATCAGGACAATTGATATTTATGACTGTAAATATTTTTAGATAGAGCTAATCTTGATAGTTTATTCTGCTTTGCAAACAGGTGTTCCTTTTGGATTCTGCATCATGCACTGGCCACGCATATGCAGTGTACAAATGGAAAAAACTTTGCAAACTCTGAGAAGAATTAAAATTGAAGGAAATCTGTGGTGGGTGAGAGAGGAAAAGTGCACCTTGAAGCAGGGGACGCCTTGCTAGCACTGCCTTTCGCATCCACCGCTGGTATGTTCCTTTTTTCTATTCTTTCTGGTGATCTGTCATTTCTTAAGGATTAATAGCTAAAAATACACCTTTTTAAGGAGTTTCTGCTTCGTGCTTGCTCCCATCTGAAAATAAATGTCTGCATGTGTCTGAGTGTATGTTGACTTAAACTTTAACCCCTTGTGCTACTCTGAATGTGCAGTCTGCTTGCTCCTGTTCTTAAGATGTCCTGTTTCTCAGATCCAGTATCTCCTGAAACAGCACCACTCGAGTTTTAATCACAGTCACCAAGTTAGGATGTTAGCTAGCAAAGGAAAATTATACCACCAGTGATGCTCTAGCAGATTTACCCACTGATATTGATTCTGTTTGACAGGCAACTTAACAAAGTTGTGCCACCACTGATCTTCCATTATTAACCAAAGGTATGATGGTGAAGATTTTAAGGGCACATGCTATATGAATCTTAGGGAACATTAGAAAACCACTATATCAAAGTATATAAAAATTAAAAGATTCTTCCTAATCAATTACTGAATCACATAGAATGATACCTTCAGGGACTCTTTTTCAGGTTGCAGGAACTTAAGCTGTAGGTAGAATATATGTTTGTTCTTTTGTTAATAAGTTTAATAGTATTTCTTGTCATTATGATATGATTGCCTTGTATCTTTTCTTACATTCAGCGTGTTAACTATTGAAACCTTGACTAAGTTGTGATAGCCTAAATGAACCTTTCAATGCTGTTACAAAGTTTTACACAAAACGAAGAGAGCTGAAGGTCAGGTGATTGGGATGCTGTGTACAAGGTGTAGTTATGTTACTAATGCGGTTTGTGATTTTGCAGTAAATTTATACTTGACATTGTAAAACACTTACTGTCCAAACTACTTTCTGCTGTTTTGTTAGCGCAAAAAGAAAAAGGGGGAATTGTGGAGAACTGGCTTGGGAAAGGAGGTTGTGTGTGCTTATCTTTGTAGCAGTGCGAACAAAACAGCATGTTCAGATCACTGAATTTTGAGAAGTAGTGCACCGTTGACCAGGCAACGATGAGGGAGTAAGTTTGCGGTGGAACCAGATGGCCCTGGTATGTGTGGGAAAAGAAGAACTAATTGGACACTACTTATCTTGCAAGGACAGAGCAAGAACCACTGCTTAACAATTATTCTAAAAATAGCATATGTTCAAGGGGTATAAAAGTATGTAACCTGCGCAATAAAGTTGGCTCAGCTGCATAATCATATTGATGTCTCTCTGAGTCCTTGCATCGGCATCTTAAGAAGATCGTTCCGGCGCGGCCGTGGGTCATCCTCCTGGGGTCACCGCAACAGCACTGCATGAAAATAGACACATTTTATTTCCCAAGAAAAAAATTCCTTCCTGAACTTTCATCTGATGGCACAGCCTGGTATACATGAGCCAGGCACAGCAGGCATCAAAAGTACCTGGAGCCATCCTCAGAGATTCCAAGAGATTCCTACTTTAGGCTTCTTTTTTTTTTCTCTGTCTTAGAAGCAATTCTGCTTTTTTCAACAAGTCCTTTGACCATCTTCACTGGTTTTGGTTTGTGGAAGCAAGCTGCATCTTTTAAACAACCTTGGAATCCTCGTCTATTATGAAAAGAGAGAGAGCAGTCTTCAAACATGTGAGTGATATCTGAGAAGCATAGCCAAGTGGTCTTTATGGGGGATAGACTCTTCTGGTTGCATACAGAAGCCAAGCTAGAGCACTCTCTCAAAATAGGAGAGTTCAGTTTTGAAGGATGGATGTGACAGGCTAAGCTCTGAGTCCTGCATTCCATGCTTTTCTTTCAACAAGGATTGTAATTACCCATTAGCATACTGGTGGAAAACTCAAGGAGAAAGCAGTGGCCTGCTGACTGCAGAGGCAGCTCTGTTCTTGCTTTGAAAGCAGCTGATAGTTGGTCCTCTGACTGCTACGCTCTCTGCTGCAGGTTCACAGGGAAGCCTACAGCACTTCAGGCTTAGCTCCCACTTTCCTGTCTAGGGGAACGGGGCTCCACAGACAGCTGGCTGTTTATCAAGACTGTCCACATCTCTTATTCAGACAGCACCACTTCTACACATTTTTATATGCACAAAAGGACTGGCACTATTTAATGTTCGTATGGCAGGCCTGAAGAGATGGAGGTCTGACAGAAAGTGCATGAAGCTGAGTGTATGACAGCAGAGCTCAGGCTCCATTGCTCTGTGAGGCAAATGAACCCAGCTACGTCTGTCGCATGCATGTGGTTATGGTATTAGCATGTACATTACCTATCAGCATCACAGGAAGGTTTATACTGAGGCTAAAAGAAGGAATCATATGTGCTTCCAGTGAGTTGGTTGTAGAAAGATATCCTGAGAAGGACACAGGGGTGCTTCTGGTTATTTCTGAGCTTGAGAGAAGGAAAGAAAGGAGAAAGACTGCAGAGCCAAGTCTGCAGAGGATGCTTCTTTGTGAAGCCAAGGTAGCAGCAGTGGAAAGCAGAACCTGATCATGATGTGTTAAATACCTAACGTCAAGTTTAACAGCAATTCCAGCCAGCCTGACCTATCTTTGTTCCAGCTTGGCTCTAATCCAGAAACCCTAGGGATGCTTTAAGACCTCTTGTGCTGTAGTCACCATAGCGTGTTGCATGCTCCACAGAAATTTCCTCATCCAACTGAAAGAAGGAAGAAACAGAACCTTGAAATACCTCTCCCTTAACTGGCACAGTGAGTAGAAAAATGCTCAGTGGAGCGAGGGAACAGGCAGGCACAGCACAGCCCATAGCTTGGCGGTTTGGTAAAAGCAATTTTACTTAACAGAGAAGCTCATACATTTTCCCTTAAATGGACACTCTAGCTTTAAGACCCTGTTTGCCAAGGGAAGAACAAACATATTGCTCAGGGAAACAACAGACACTGAAACCCTGTGATCTGAAACTCGACCCTGATTCAACAGCCAGGAAATCCTGGGAAACCTCCAGTGGCAGCATAAAATCCCTCACCCGAGGTGAAGGAGAATGCAACAATCAATATTTTATGCAGACTTAGAAGGGATCAGCCATTAACAGAAAAAAATCAGAGCATGTGCTATGGCAGGAGTCAGGATCATAACGGGCACCCCATTCTTCTGCTCTGAGGCATAAGCTGACCACCAGATGGCCTCCAAACGATGCCACACTTCTGGTGGCACACAGCACAACTAGCCAGGGCATGAATGTCTCTGACATAAGCCTGGCAGTCAGCACAGCCCTGGAGAAAAGTGACATTTTCTGATGCTGAAAACCTGGCTGCAAGAGAAAACTGTACAAACGCAACCATGCTTGAATGGAGAGCAGCAAGGGACTGATGACCAGCCATTTATTCCTGCCTGTGTGGACTGGAAAAAAAAAAAACAAAAAATCAAACAATGAATGCATTGGACTGCGATTCACTTCAAAGTAATATGCTTTACCCATAGCAAACTGGAAATTCATGAGCAGACAGCCCCAGGAAGAGCTATACCAGGAAGCTAAGATATGAAAAATAATGGGGCTTACTGACAGAAGCAGGACAATCGAAACCAGCCAATTTTTGTGGGGATGAAAGGATTAGGTACAGTGTTGCTCACTTCAGTGGAAGCTGATATTTTTCTTGGAAATCACAGATGGTAAAATTGAATGGGATGAAAAATGTGGGTATTTTTTCCTTCTCTAAATCATTACATAGATCTGAGCATCTACTTACTGAGATTTTTCTTTCTGGCTCCTTTGTCATTATCTGTAACCAGCTCTGTAACAACCAAACCAACATGCAGTTCCTATAAGTTGGTTCAATTTTATGCCCATCGTTATGGTTTTCTCTACCATTTATCGACCACATATAGTATTCTTGAATAGCATGGAAGTAAAAGCTTGGGCTCCTACACACTTGGACTCCTACACTGTGCTCCTGATCAAGAAGCAATACCTTAACCAAAATTATACTCTTGTATTTATGCATTAGGTATTGTCTGGTTCAGCAATAACTGCAGGTTCTGTCTTTTTATTACTGAAGAACTTCTGTTGCACTTAATCTGGGATATGAACCATGGGGACTGTGGGAATACAAGAGAGTGTATTTCGAGCAGAAGCTGTGGAACAGCATAAACAGCATGAGAAAGGAAGGCTGAGAACCAAGGACACTTCCAGATGAAAAGGAAAACAAGTTCCAGTAAGCTGTGGGATGGCAGACCCTAATTGGAGCAAGAGTGCATGGCTTGGAACGACTCATGGAGCTGACCCTCACCAGAGAGTCTGCAGAACTAGTACGATATCACAATCAAAAGTTACCTCCTCTGGGATGTGTTTTGCAGAGCTGTTAACTGCTGGGAGAGTTTTTAGAGTTGTCATTCTTGAGGCTCTCTGCCAATGATTGTGTGCTATTTTCTGTACGCCCCTGTCTCAAACACTACAAGAATAAGGCTGTCCAGGTAACAAAAGGAGCATGGTTTAACCATACTGGTGTAGGTCATGACTGGTCATTTTCTTCAACATTTCTCTCTATAAAATTGATAAGGACGGAGACTCTGACAAGCTAATAGTCAGTCCTAGACCACAAACAGGTTTTAGACTAAGTTCTCATGACTTTGAAAAGGAAGCAATGGGAAACCTAAACCCTGGGGAGCTTTAGATTTCCATTGGAGATAACAGCATTACATATTTTCTACAGCAATCTCAAGGCCATGCATTTTGAAATCATCACTTACTATACACTTATCTTAAAAAACAAAATAAAACCAAAAGTCTGAACAACAAAAACCCATTTTTGGATTCTACTGGAGGCTTTTTTTACAGCTCTTCTGAGCTCTGTGCTGCTAGACATGTGGTAACTTGCGGTCAGAATACAACCATGAAACTAATAAAATGTTTATAAATGCTTTCAGACAGTACAAAAGCAGCATTTTCTCTGAAATATATTAAGTGCATGCTGATATTGACATTTTTTCAGAAGTCTATATAGTTGACATGTGGCTTCTCTATCAAGTCCCTCCTTGCTGGGATTTTCAGTGTTCTTGCTTCTCACTGCACCCCTGTAAGATCAGCCAGAGTAATACTTCCCATTGGTACACGTTAGTTTTATAGCCAGAAATGAAAATAGACCTTAAAGTATATAAGCTGGGATGGTTTAATATAAAATCTTGCTCCAGGAGCTCATAACACAGGCTTTCTCCCAAGAGAATATCTTTTACTTAATGAAGAAAATAAAAGGGTGTCCTACCATCAGATAAGACATGCTGAGATGGAAGACCTTCCTCTCCAGTTGAAGTAACATATGTGATAAGAAGAGTCTGGCTGAGCATTTTGGATCTGAGCACTCAGTATAGGTTTATGCAGGCAAATATAAGGTCATATACCGTGGAAAAAGGGTGTAAAAAATACTTGCATCTTAAATTCTGGTCTAGATGTTTCGTGTAAAGAACTCATTTTAAGGAGGTTGGAAGCTGGGACTGTAGCAGACTGGTGGTTTAGCTATCTGGGGGCATGAAGAGTATCAGCAGCCATCTCAAATGCATGACAAATGCAGTTTGTACGGATGTGTCATTCCTGTACTGCAGCCAAGTGAAACTACAAACACTATTAAAAGTATAAGGAGGCTTTAATTTACGTTCTTTTTAAGGCATATTTATGTTGCCAGAATATTGCAAGTGGGCTTAGCAGAAATGAGAAGCTGGCCTTAATATTCTCAGACAGAACACTGCAATACACAGACACGCTGACTTGCATTGCTCCTTTCTGTTAACCTGATGGGCGCACAGCGACCAAAAGTGGGAGAGAGAACACTGCTCCTCGTGCTCCTCCGCTGCACGGCAGCTTCAGTGAGCACAGGCAGTGCAAACACTCATTTCACATCTCCTATCTACTGGCTCTGTACAGCACCACAGCTAACACCATCGCAACACACAGCTTCAGACGCAAGCTGCACCACGGTGCCCATGCCAACACAGCAATCCCAGGAGTGCACAAGGAATGGATTACTTGATAAACTTTACTACAATTATGGAAAATGTTGGAAATATATACTGTACATTTCCTGTACATTGGGACTGCTACAATCAGAGAAACCCACATTGAAGGGGATCTCTATGCAAGCCATGCACCAGATGAAGGTTGTATTACAAGCTTGGATTACTGATTTAAGCCTCTTCTCTTCTCCCCACCCATTTCTATGATAGCTTTTAAATTTGAATAGCCATATAAATTCAAATGTTCTTTTATAGGGTGAAATAAACAGCTTTTACAGTTCAGAAACTGCATGCTTAGAGATCAACACCTCACCACTAATTCACACAGGTTCAAGCTAAAGCAATGGCTCATTTTCTTCTACACAGTTGCTGAGAAATTCTCTTCCAAAAAATTCAAGATGCACTTTAATTTAGATGTTATGAAAATTGTGGACGTAGACAATATTTCTCTTGACAAAGTGCATCTAGTGTGCTACCTCCACATCCTAGCTGCCATGGAATCAGTGAAAAAAACCTCAGAAATGCTGGATGTTGGTACGAGACATTAGGATGTATTATTCGTACCACCGACATGCCTTTTTAATAGGTTTTTCTTTAAACACAGGAAACCTTTAACATACCAAAAAGGTTTCATGAGTGCAAATGCAAATTACACCAGTTTTATCTTCTTCTAAGTTGTCAAAGTAATGGAAACAGCATTCAGCTCAGCCTTTCTGGTACAGCCCTTTCCAGTGGAGTAGCAGGAGATGCCCATCCCAGCTGCTACACGGACCCTGCAGAGGAACAGCACTGTCAAGTCCTGTACCTTATATGATGCATTTCCATCCAAGTGAGCATCCGAAGGACTTCACGGGTAGCCCTGGCTGCTCTTCTCCAAAAGGGAAAAGCAATGGGCCAGTTATGCAAATTCCATATTCACACAGAAATAATAGGAGGGTATAAAACCCAAGCAAGATACAGCTTGAAGGGGCTGGCACAATCCTGAGTGCACTGAAAGTTACTTTCAAGCCCAGAGACAGCAAGATCTGCATTTTGCTGTGCCAGATGGACTCTCTGCCCTATACGATGTGCCCAGCTCTTTGCTCGGAGGAGTTCAGAAAGCAAAGGGGTCCGCTCTGATACTCGTGACACAGCACGAGGACCTCCTGCGTGTGAAATGCATTCCTGCTTCTCCCTTCGGAGCCGTCTCCCGAGTCTCAGAGGAACACCCCACAGAACACCCCGTGCCCCCTCAGCCCCACGGGCCCCCACCCAGCACGGCAGTCTGGCAAGGACTCCCCGAGCGCCGAGCGCCGCGCGACCGCCTCCTCAGCTCACGTGACGGCCACTGTGTGTCACGCCCAGTGACGTAACGCTGCCGTTGCCCGGAGTTGCCCTCACTCAGCATGGCTGCCCGGGCATCACGACCCGTTCTGCACATGCGCAGAGCAGGCTGCCGAGCCTTGCCAATGGAGAGCAAGCGTGGCCTCGCTCGTCCAATCGTCGCTCCCCCCGGGCTTTGAGTGACAGCCATAGCAGCCAATTGACTCCGCTCAGACTAGGGGGCAGGCACGAGCGCGTGGCCAATCATGGGGGCAAAGCTCTCCCGGAAAGAAAACCAGGGCGGGCGTGAGCATATGACAGGCAACAGTGCCAACCAATGACAGGGGGGCCTGAAGGAACGGCTGGCCAATAGGAGAGGCGGAGAGGTGGGCAGTGTCCTTTGGTTCGGGTGGTGCTTGGATGCCTACAGTGCAGTTAGGAGCTGACTTACACGCTTCCTTACTCATAGGTTCATAAGGTTGGAAAGGACCTACAAGATCATCTAGTCCAACCATTCTCCTATCACTATCCCTACCCAACTACTAAATCAAATCCCTTAGCACCTCATCTAAACGCTTCTTGAACAGCGCTAGGGATGGTGCCTCAACCACCTCCCTAGGCAGGCCATCCCAGTGCCTGACCACTCTTTCAGAAAAAAAAATGTTTCCTCAGGTCTAATCTAAATCTTCCCTGGCGCAACTTGTGGCCATTCCCTCTCGTCCTGTCATTATTTATCAGGGAGAAGAGGCCCACCCCTCCTCACCACAACCCTCCTTCAGGAAGTGGGAGAGTGCAATAAGGTCTCCTCTGAGCCTCCTCTTCTCCAGACTAAACAATCCCAGCTCCCTCAGCCGCTCCTCATAAGACTTGTGCTCCAGACCCTTCACCAGTTTTGTTGCCCTTCTCTGAACATGCTCCATGGCCTCAGTGTCCTTCTTGTAGTGAGGGGCCCAAAACTGAACACAGTACTCGAGAGCTGAGTACAGGGGGATGATCACCTCCCTGCTCCTGCTGGCTGCACTATTTCTAATACAGGCCAGGATGCCGTTGGCCTTCTTGGCCACCTGGGCACACTGCCGGCTCATGTTAAGCCGAGCATCAACCAACACCCCCAGGTCCTTTTCCTCTCTACATTCTTCAAGCCATTCTGCCCCAAGCCTATAGCATTGCATGGGGTTATTGTGGCCAAAGTGCAGGACCCGGCACTTGGCCTTATTGAACCTCATCCCATTTAGCTCAGCCCAGCTGTTCAGCCTATCCAGATCCCTCTGAAGGGCCTCCCTACCCTCAGGCAGTTTGACACATCCTCCCAACTTGGTGTCATCTGCAAACTTACTGAGGGTACACTCAATTCCCTCGTCTAGGTCATCAATAAAGATATTAAACAAGATGGGCCCCAAAACTGACCCTTGGGGGACACCACTCGTTACAGGACACCAGCTGGACTTAACTCCATTAACCACTACCCTCTGGGCACGGCCCTCCAGCCAGTTCTCCACCCAGAGAAGAGTGAACCTGTCCACACCACGGGCTGCCAGTTTCCTCAGGAGAATACTGTGGGAGACCGTGTCAAAGGCCTTGCTGAAATCCAGGTAGACTACATCAACAGCCTTTCCCTCATCTCCCAGTCTGGTCACCCAGTCATAGAAGGAGATGAGGTTGGACAAGCACGACCTGCCCTCTGTGAGCCCGTGCTGGCTGGGTCTGATCCCCTTATTGCCATGCATGTGTCATGTGATTTCCCTCAAGACCATCTGCTCCATAACTTTCCCTGATACCGAGGTCAGGCTGACAGGCCTGTAGTTCCCCGGGTCTTCCTTACGGCCTTTCCTGTAGATGGGAGTCACATCGGCAAGCCTCCAATCTTGTGGGACCTCTCCAGATAACCAGGAATGCTGATAGATGGCAGAAAGTGGCTCGGCAATCACCTCTGCTAGCTCCCTCAGCACCCTTGGGTGGATCCCATCTGGTCCCATGGACTTGTGGCAGTTCAGATGGAGAAGATCTCTGACCATCTCTGCTTGGATCACAGGGGGTGCATTATGCGCCCCGTCCTGGACTTCCAGGTCAGGGCAAGTACCCTGTGGACAACTGCTCTGTCTATTAAAGACAGATGTGAAGAAGGCATTGAGAACCTCAGCCTTTTTCTTATCATCTGTGGTTACATCCCCTGCCTCGTCGAGTAAAGGAGAGAAATTTTCCTTAGTTTTTCTCTTGTTGTTAATATATTTGTAAAAGGGTTTCCTGTTCTCCTTTACAGCAGTAGCCAGTCTAAGTTCAAGCTGGGCTTCAGCATTTCTAATTTTCTGCCTGCAAATCTTGGCCAGTTCTATGTAGTCACCCCAAGTAGCCTGTCCCATCTTCCAGAGGACATAGACTCTCTTTTTCTCTCGGAGACTCAACAAAAGTTCCCGGTTCATCCACACTGGTCTTCTTCTTCTCCGGCTCGAATTGAGTTGGGTGGGATTGAGGAGTACATTTGGCTAGGGTCAGGCCAATTTCCATCCAGTCATAATTTTGTAATGGAAACCAGCAAGTAAAACCTACAATCGGTATCTCAGACACGATTTTATAAGATTTATGAATTATATTTTATTATTAAACTTCCATTGGTTTCTATGAAATGCAGTTATGTATGTTTCCTTCTTTTACGTTTTCTTAGAAAATTACCCACATATTTTTCTGTGAAGTTGCTTCTTTTTCAAATTTCTTACTATATCCCTGTTTTTAAATTCAAAAATAACTTTATAGGTTTATATTAAAGAAAATTTGACATTCAGTGACAAATCTTATAGAATGCTCAACATAATTATAATTTTTATGGTCCTGTTAGATTGATTCTATAAATGCAGTGTTTATCTTCTCTGAAATTGTGTAATTCCTTTGCAGAGAAAATCTTCTTTAATATTTTACACAATAAATTGCAAAAGAAAAGGTGCAAAAGCGCATTTAAATTGTTTGTGTGTTTACGTGTGCAAAAAATCCTTCTTTTGATTTTGCCTATTGGGCACTATCAGTCGGTGATTGACTTATCTTCAGAGGTGATGGAGGAAGTGGCCAAGTACAAATCTGCCCTGAATGAATTTTTTAGAAGCTAGGGAAAGAGATATGTCTTATTTGAAAGGAACTATAAGAGTCAGCATCTGCAGTTATAGGTATGGTTTCACTGTACTCCTAAGAGGATGCAACTGTGCACTTCTCCATGACTGAACTGAAAGGGAAAGCTCACTTTCAGCTTTGTCAGAGTATGTGGAAGCATTTTGCCCACAGACAGAGGCAGAACAAAACCAAAACCAGTGTGTGTGATGGTTCTGCCACAATCCTTAAATTCTTCATATTATAGCAGCACAGCATCAACTGTGTTGAGTGGGCAAGGGAAACTGCTCCCTGCATAAATATGATTTAAAAACCCCACAGGGATTCCAGGCAAGGTTTTAGAACTGGTTTCTTACTCTAATCTGCTCCCATGGGCACACAACCTGCTGTGTGCTCACGTTGCAATTGAAGTAGGCTGAAAATGTAAGGATATGTGCAGAATTCTAGTCATTATTTACCAATATCAGCCCTTCAGTTTGATTTTTTTTTTCCTTCTGCATGGGTCAGTTAGTGGTTTATTGTGGTGGTTTCTTTGTTTGGCAGATCTGTAATTGTATCAGAGCGGCCTGGAACTACCACAGAGATCAGAAAGGAGGGAGGCTGTGCTGAGAACTTTTTCAGGCTCTTAGTTCTCAGCTTTTTATTCAACTCCTACAGGAAATTTCTCATAAGTTTAAATCTGTACAGGCAGGTTGTATGGGAACTACTGAATCACGGCCTGAACCACTGATTGGTCACCTGAGGTGAATACCGAGTCAGCCATGGGGCCACAGGTGAAGGTGATATACCTGTGTGAGTGGAAGGGGTGGAGCCTGGTTCCACCTCTCCCAAACTCCATTTAAGGGCTGACCACAACCAGGGAAGGTTCTCTTCTTGGATATCCCTCCCATGTGGAGTCCCCTGCGAGCCTTGTCATCATAAAGGTGAGCCATCTTCCCTTTTGTATTATCTGTATACTGTTTATATTTTAAGCAGTTCTATATACCATCCCCTATACTATCTCTTTGCGGAGTACCATCATTAGGAGTTATTTACCCCACACAGGTGCTCACCCTTCCTGTTTGATGACATTGAACAGAACTGAGGAGCATACCAGCTTCAATGATGGACTGATTGCTTTCTGCAAGGCAGTGGTTTCCCTCATCTTTACTTGTTTGGAAATGTTTGTCTCTCCAGGTGATTCCTGTCTCATTGGACTATACTTCTGAAGACATCAAGGAGTGCTTTATTACACAGGCACAGGAGCAACAGATTGAACTGTTAGAAATCCCAGAGTACTCGGGTATCAAACAAGTATGAGATACTTTAATCTTCCTTCATCTCTGTCCCATCGGGGCTGCTCTTTCCCTGTGCTCTTACATCCTCGTGGGGTAAGATTAAGCTGTTTGGAAGCAGACTGTGGTAGACTTGATTTGGAGCCCACACTCCAGTTGTGTTCAGCTCTTCATGAAGTTCCTGACAATGTTATAAGATGTGTTGCTTATCTGAAGTTTAACAAGTCCTTTGTCTGTAGCATTTGTTGACTGCCCTCAGTGGGCCTCAAGCATATATCTTCTTTTCATTTGATGGAAGTATGTGCTGCTAGGTTTGTTCAGCACTTCTGTCGCAATGCAGATTGCTAAGATGTCCCCTGGTTTCCTCTACCTAATGTTGAAATTCAAAATATAACTTAAGGTTTGTGTGTCATCTTTGTGTGTGACTTGAACAGCAGGGGGGTAAGAAATAACCCTGGTCACTTTACTCTAGCCTTGTGTAAAGCCTGCTAGACTCACTCCTGCCAAACACCAGCCCCCTTCCAGCATCACTGTGCATCAGGTAGTTTTAATTTCCTGCAGATAAGAGTTCTCTAATCTGAGAAGTGCAGATGTACTCTCTTCACATTGTTTTACTCTTTTTCCTCTACAATATACCATATTAACCCAGGCAGTTCTGATCCAGGCTTTATTTACTGTCCCTGTAAGTGCAATCTGCAGAGTTAAATGAGAAAAAATATTAAAGCAGTGAACTGTCTGCTGCCTTGCATTGTGAAGGCACGCTGCTCCAGCAGAAAGCAATTCATCACTTCCTCATCCTTTGGAGATTGAGATGTACCACGTATGTGGTTTGGAATCTGTGCTGCAGTCTGGGTTGGCTTGTTTTGCTGAGTTTCCCATCCAAATAAATGCAGCTGGAACCTCTCTCATTCTGAGTGGCTTTCAGATGGGTAGGAGAGTGATAAGCCTCTTTCAGTGTTTCATCAGTGAAAAAGTCTGGTGTGAATCTAAAGCCCGCTTGTGTGGCTTCCTGATGCGGGCAGGACATGCATGCATGGCACCCTTGCAGCGTTCAGGTCCTGGGAAAATGCCTGGGGGAAACCTGCCTCCCTTTGGCACCAACAGGCCTCAGCTTCCCTCCTTCCTACACAGGTGGTGCGGCCAGGCACGCTGTACTTCTACGTGAAGCTTGACACAGGTGAGAAGCTCTTCCATCACATCTGTGTCAGCTTCCCACTGCAGTTTGGCAGGTGGGTGCTTCACTTTTCCCCTCTTCCTCCTTCCCCTCCCCCCCTTTTCCTCCCTTCTCCCAGATGTTCTCTGAAACCAGCCTGGCTAAAACCTGGTTGATTTTTTTTAATTTTTTTTTCCTGTTTAGTTCCCAGCTGGATCAGGGAGTCAGCTCACTTCTCTCTCACCTTAAAGGCAAGAGATCTGATCTGCAGTTGTGCCACCAGGTCTGAGCTCACAGCAGCCTCCCTGTTCTGAAGAGCAGAGAAACAACTTGTTCAGTCCTGAAGCCATGTGTACAGACCCAACAAATATTTTAAGTCAAGTTCTTAGCAGTTTTTCTAAATGAAAACATTCTGCTTTCAAAATCAGATAAATCGGAGTTGTTTTTCAGCTATGGCTCTATTTTTTCTATTAAATCACACTTGTCTTTCAGGGTCTGGTACCCAGTATTTGCATGAAAACAGAATTATTCACAGAGATTTAAAACCTGAAAATATTGTTCTTCAGGATGAAGGCGGGAAGGTAAGTCACATTTCTGCAAGTTGTCAGCAGCTTTGCCTGAGGGGAAATGAAAGAGTAGCTTCTATCATTGAACTAGACTGAAAACTCAACTATGAATTTATGAAATGTTGATGTCTTCTTAGAGGAACAGATTCTAATACTTTGTCACTAGAAGCAAACGACTTCTGCTTCTATTCAAGAACCTTAAATGCAAAGAAGTAGGACTGATACAAAATTGTAGTGTACGGTAACCTTATGTTTGTGGCTGTGAGTGTTGTGTATACAATTAAGCTTGTTTGAACATAAAACCAAATAAAATGGTTTTCTTTATTGTTACTTATCAAACAAATAGCTCAAAATTCCAAGATAACATAGAATGCCAATCTAGAACTGATGAGTTGCTTTAAATGAAGTTGTGTCTAAGATGGGTAGGTGGATGAGGCCAGCCTATGTTGTAAAACAGCAAGTTTCAGTGCGTTGTCACACTTCAAAGCTTCACCATGGACTTTTTTCAGAATTCCTGTTCTGGCTTTCCCCTTCTTGGATGCGCATATCACTGCGTAGGTTTGGTTTTGTATGGCTGTTTTTTTTTTCACTCTGAATGTGCTCTTCTGATCTATTTGAACTGCTTACAGATCATTCACAAAATAATAGACCTGGGTTATGCAAAAGATTTGGATCAAGGAAGTTTGTGCACTTCATTTGTTGGAACATTGCAATACTTGGTAAGACTTCTATTATGTGTACAAGTGATGTGGTATTACCATGTTTTATACCATTGTAGAAGTGTGTGTCAGAACCTACACAAGTCCCTTGTCATCCTCCTGCTAATATCACCTCTGGAGCCATGAGCCACTCCTGGACACAGATGTGTTTCTGAAGAGTTGCTGGATTGTTTGAATTGCCACTTTCAAAGTGTCCTTGTACGGTTCTTTTCAGGCTCCTGAACTCTTTGAGAATAAATCTTACTCTGTCACTGTTGATTACTGGAGCTTTGAAACAATGGTGTTTGAATGCATTGCAGGATTTCGACCTTTCCTACACAATCTCCAGCCATTTACCTGGTAAGATGTTCAGCAAAAGTACTGACAGCTTTCACATACAGTGAAGTGACAGTGTGAACTGCAATGTCAAATTTAGTGTTGTTGAATGATGGGGCTTCTTGGTCTGTTAAGTCTTGCAGAAGCTAGTGGTACTTTCGTTGCATTAACAACACCTTCAATGTCAATTTATACGTATTGTCATGGGTGGTGATTACATTATGTGGCAGCTTCTGAGCATAGGAGTTAATGCAAAAATTTGAAGTTTAAATCAAAGAACTTAATTATAAATCTTGCTATTAAACAAGGAAATAATGTCAGAACGATTTAATGCATGGAAAGGAGTGATACAGTCCTTTGTACACCCAGGCTGTGAGGTTACTTATTTTTTTTTTAGCAACAAATAATACACAGCAGGACTGACCTTCTGTTGCAGTGTAGACAAGTGGGATGTGCTTCCAAATAACTACAAAAATGAGAACTGAAGAACTTCAGCTTGCATGTGGAAGTTTCTCCTTGCTCTATAAGGGCTAGAACAAAGAGCAGAAATGCTGATTGATATATTTCCACTTCTTAGTTTGTGATATGTGGACTGTACATGTAAAGGTAGGTTTTTTTGAAGGGTGATTCTGCAACAGAAGAAATATGAAACTTGCTCTTCCGATAGTTTTAAAATAATGGGAGGAGAAGGAAGTAAATTTGAAAATTAAAGTGCTTTAACAAAAACAAAAAAATTTAAATATAGTGCAATAGTTTTTCTTTAAATGCCTAACTCTTGGGATTTTATTATTTTAGTAGTTCAAATGTTTGTCCCATTTTTTTCAACGTTTGAGAAACTTGGTTTCTTAATAAAAATGTACTGAAAAACAAATGACTGAAGGAGAGAAACAGCTCTTCCAAGCATCTGTACCCATAAAAACGGGAAGAGAACAGTGTGAGCCACCTGCACGCAGCTTCAGTTCCAATGGGGGCTGGTTAAATGAGCAAGCTGGTCTCCAGGGGCAAGAGGTGTTCATCTGCCTTACCCCTGGCTGATGGCTATGGCACAGGCCATGCTTATGTGGGACTTGCACTGGGAAATCCTGCTGCTGTGCAAGCAACTGAGTTCTAGGCAGGATACAAACCAGTGCTAATGGAGCTAGGATGAGGAAACAGAGTTGCCAGTGGTGGTTTTCCTAGTGTTGGCTCCAGTAATGTGCAGTGTTTCCAATTCTTCTATCTTAAATGCTTCTCTGGGGTTAAGTGCAGTGGCTTTGCCAATTGACTTCTTCAAGTTCAAACTGTCTCACAGCTGTGTGGAAACTGATTCCATTGGGCAGGATTGTTCTGTGGTCCACAAATGATTGTTGCCTGTGCTCCTTTTGTTTGATGCTCTCCAGATGTCCTTGCAAGCAGATGTGAAAATATTTCCAGAGACAGAGTTAATTGCAAGGACTTCCTTCTTCCAATTGGATATAGCTGTGCTCGGTGAATTGTTTAGAAATACCTTCTTCATTCTGAAAAAGTTTTCTAAAGCTGACACTTTCCGCTGATGACAGATTTGCTTGCCCTTCACAAAAGAAATATTGTCATTATATCAACAAAGGATTTTATTTTCTAGGCATGAGAAAATCAAGAAGAAAGATCCAAAGCACACATCTGCTTCTGAAGAGATGAATGGGGAGGTTTGCTTTAGTACTCGTTTACCACAGCCTCTGTAAGTAAGTGTGACAATGTGATTACATATGATAATTTTTAGCTCATCTTTTAAGTGGAGGGGTCCTTCTTTCTCCTAATGATGTCTCAACCTGTAAGCAAGTTATTATTTGCTTTAATAGAATAGCTTGTAGTCATGTGGCTCTTCATGGAAACTTCCGGCTCTCAAGTGAGAGAGATGACTTCATTGATGTCTGCCTGAAAATTTGATGGTACTGAATCTCATAAACCAAGTCTTAAACTCTTCTTATATAACTTTAGCCATGGGAGCTTAAATTAACTGCTTCATGAAAGCAACGTCATCTAGCAATTGTGTTGGAAAAAACTGCAGCAAGTACAGGCAAGGCCTCAAATACGGTCAGAGCCTGCTGAATAGGGTATACAAGAAGTTCCTCAAACTTGAAGCATCTGATTTTTGTCTTCCACTATCTAGTGGGGTGCTACAGAGACAACAGACTCTTTACAGAGAGGCAGAGTGAAAGGACCAGGGGCCACAGCACAGGTGCTTGAAAGGAAATGATATTTGCAGATAGGTAAAAAAAAAAAACTTTCTTGAAGCAAGTGATGCATCCCTCAGTGGGGATTGTCAGTCCTCAGGGACTTCCTGGAGGTGATCCTGAGCAGCCTACTGGATCCATGGTGTTGGACCTGTTGGGAGAAAGAGCTCAGGCTGTGAGGCCTCCAGGAATGTCTCTGGTCTATACCAGTTGGTCTATACTATGTCAGAAGTGAGAGTGATTATCTTTCACTTACCTAAAGACACAAGTAGTAAATGTACCCAGCAGGTGCAGCATAACTCATTGACACTGGAGGCCTTCAAATAAAGTTGAGAATCAAGTATGACTAGTTTAGGGCCAGAGCTTTGAGCGTCTTGTACTTTGTACTTCTTTTTACCGTGTTGCTGACAGTAAACTTTTGTGCTTCTTATGTGGACGAACATGGAAGAGAGCCTTGTGGACGACAAAGGGACATGGCCAATCTCTTTTCAATGGTCTGTGGGGACAAGACGGGGAAATAGCTGTAAACTGGAGCATAGGAAGTTCATCACCAATATGTGAAATAACTTATTTCCAGTGTGAGTGATGGAGCACTGGAACAGGCTGCCCAGAGGGGTTGTAAGACTCCTTCTGTGGAGATCATCAAGACCTATCTGGATGCCTACCTGTGCAGCCTGCTGTAGGGAGCCTGCTTTGCGGGCGTGGATGTTGCACACCATGATCTCTGGAGGTGCCTTCCAACCCCTACAGTTCTGTGATTCTTCCAAGCAGCTCTGCAGTGTGAGGATAGTTGTTCTGAAGACAGAACTTTGCTTTTTAAGACTCTGGTTTCCGAAGTGGGCTTAGTGTATTACTATATATTAGTGTATTATTATATATCTGCCTTCGCTTTCTCATGGCTATTCTGTTAGGAAATTAATTATTTTTGTTTAGTTTAATTGTAGAACTGATGGAAAGTTGGTTGCAGCTGATGCTGAATTGGGATCCAGAACAGAGAGGTGGAGGTTTAGATCCTGAAACCAACAGTCCAAAGTGCTTCCTAACTATGGATTGCATACTGAATTTGAAGGTAAGTGTAGTTTTACTGGGCTCAGTAGAAACATTTCAGAGAACAGGAATTGTGCTCAGAACGAAACTCAAAGGTAGATTCCTGGTATCATCTAGATTCTGGATTTTTGAGGAATCTCTTTGTTGGTGTCTATATGGCCTATCTGGCACATATCTGAAGATAGAATATCATATGCTATATTATTCTCTCTAGCTTTCTTCTTGTAACAGAAGAATGATCCTATATTCCTGCTTGTCATCTTAGTGAGGACTAAGCGAGCTCAGTTGGCTGTTTTATATTTGGTAAAGACCATTAATTTTGAGTTCTGTTGCTGATACCGTGACTCCAGGTTTGCATACTAGTAGTAGAGCAGAGATTGTATTCTCTTGGTTGCTCCCCTTTAAGTAATGTATTTGAGCTCTGCTGGAGTGAGATTAGCTGAGGCAAAAGTGCATGGAAGCCAGAGGATAATCTGAAAGAATTCCAAAGAAATTAGAGACAGAAACACAAAACATTGTGGCAATAATTGGGACTTACCATAGTCTATATTGTGATGTGGTTTGAGACCTATAGTTTCCCAGGTACAGTAAAAAAAAAAAGAGCTATGAAAGCAGTGAGAAGGCAGGCAGGTATGTCACAGTTGGTTTGTTTGGTTTTTTTAATAAGGAGGAAAAGACTCCTTTTCTTAAGTATGTCAACAGTAGAAGGAAGACTAGGGAAAACGTGGGTCCCCTACAAAATAAGGGGGGGTGTTCTGGTAATGAAGGATGCAGAGAAGGCAGAGATACTGAACGCTTTCTTTGCTTCTGTCTTCACTGTGGGAACTCCCCCTCAGGACTCCTGGACCTGTGGGGTAAGTAAGAGGGACTGGGGAAAGGAAGGCTCACCTTTGGTGAGGGTGGAGATGGTCCAAGAGTGTCTAGGCAACATCAGTGTACATCCATGGGCCCTTATGGAATGCATCCATGTGTGCTGAGGGATTTGGCAGAGGTGATTGCTGAACTGCTCTCTATCACCTTTGAGAGGTCCTGGAAAATGGGAGAGGCGCCTGAAGACTGGAGGATAGCCAGTGTCACTCTGGCCTTCAGAAAGGGTAAGAAAATAAGACCTGGATAACTACAGGCCAGTCAGCTTCACCTCTGTCCTTGGAGAGGTGTTGGAACAGTTTGTTTCCAGATGCTGTCTCCATGCAGTTGGAAGAAAAGAGAGTTATCAGGAGATCACCACGGGGGGGTCGTGTTTGTCCAATCTGGTGGCCTTCTGTGATGTCATTACTGGCTTGGTGGATGGGGAGAGCAGTGGATGCAGTCTACCTTGATTTCAGCAAGGCTTTTGACACTGTCTCCCACAGCATCCTTATAACAAAGTTGAGGAAGTGTGGAATAGATGAGGTGGGTTGAGAACTGGCTGACTGGCAGAGCTCAGAGGGTTGTGGTTGATGGTGCAGACTCTAGCTGGAGGCCTGTACTTAATGGTGTTCCTCAGGGATCAGTGCTGGGTCTGGTCCTGTTCAACATCTTCATCAATGACCTTGATGAGGGAACAGAGTCCACCCTCAGCAAGTCTGCTGATAATACAAAGCTGGAAGGAATGGCTGACACACTGGAAGGCTGTGCTGCTATTAAGCAAGACCTAGAGAGGCTGAGAGCTGGGCAGAAAGGAACCAGATGAGGTTCAACATGAGCAAGTGTAGAGTCTTGCACCTGGGGAGGAATAGCTGCATGCACCCATACAGGTTGGGGGGTGACCTGCTGGAGAGGAGCTCTGTAGAGAGGGACCTGGGTGTCCTGTGGATGACAGGTTGGCCATGTGCCAGCAGTGTGCCCTGGTGGGCAAGAAGGATGATGGTATCCTGTGGGGTGCATTAAAAAGAGTGTGGCAAGCAGGTTGTGGGAGTTGATCCTCCCACTCTGCTCTGCCCTGGTGAGGCCTCATCTGGAGTACTGTGTCCAGTTCTGGGCTCCCCAGTACAAAAAAGACAGGGATCTCCTTGAAAGAGTCCAGCAGAGGGTTACAGAGATGATAAAGGGCGTGGAACACCTCTCTTATGAGGGAAGGCTGAGAGGCCTGGGGCTATTCAGCCTTGAAAAAAGATGATTGGGGGATCTGATCCTTGTCTATAAATACTTAAGGAGCAGGAGGCAAAGGGATGAGGCCAGACTCTTCTCAGCATTGTATGGCGATAGGATGAGGGAAAATGGCCACAAACTGAAGCCCAGCAAGTTCTGCACAAATGTGCATGGGAACTTTTTCACAGTGCAGTGACGGAGCACTGGCACAGGCTGCACAGAGAGGTGGTGGGATCTCCTTCTCCGGAGACGTTCAAGAGCCGCCTGGACACCGAGCTGTGCAACCTGGGCTGGGAGCTGGCTTGGCATGGGGGTTGGACTAGACTTCTAGAGGTCTCTTCCAACCCCTACAATTTTGTGATTCTTAAACACTGCTGGCTACTTCAGAGCCAACAGTCTTGAGATGGCCTTTGTGCTAGCTTGTTGGTATTCTTCTGGTGTAATTAAGCTGCAGCCTGGCTTCTGGAGCTGTTGGTGAGTTTAGTCATAGTTAAAAGTTACAGGTCCAGACCTTACGATATAATTGTAATTAATTTGCACTCTATTTTACAGATAGAGGTCATATGTAGGATATGTACTGCCAAGATTGTTTCATTTCTCTTGCATCCTGAGGAAAGTCTTCATTCCCTTCAGATTCAAATTGAGTTTGAAACTGGAATAAGCACTGGAAATCAGGAACTGCTCTTGGAAACAGGAATTTGCCTGGACCCTCGGAAACCAGCTTCTCTGTGTTATTGATGGCGTAGTAAGAACTCTGTTCTAATGACTCTGTTCATTTAATGTCTTTCGCACTCTTAGGGAATTTGAAAATTCCCTAGGAAGGGGAAGGGAAAGTTAATTGCCTTGTTCTCCTCCCACTTGAGACAATTTACTCTATGGAGCATTATTTTCTTGGGTAACTTAGATAGGTTCCTATGGTTATATTCCAACTAAATCTTTAAAGCAACTTGCTAGCAGAAGGCCCTGTGCTTCTGTAGAATCTATCAAAATCAATTTTCTAAGGTGTCAGATAAAAAGAGTTTCTGATGACAGTAATGAGTTTATTTTGTAATCAGATTTTCTCTTGTTTGTGCAGAGGGGCTGGGATAGCTATATGGTCTATTTGTTTGATAAAAGCAAAACTGTCTATGATGGACCCTTTGCTTTTCGGAGTCTGAGTGTGTAAATTACATTGTAAGTATGCTGGAGGACACCTTGGACCTGAAAGCATTGCTTCTTGTCTAATATGGTAGTAGATCTGCCTTACTAATTTATGTGTGTCTTGAAGGGCAGCCCCTAACTCAAAGGTGACTGTATAAGAAAAATTTTATCTGCAGTGTTCTCTCTCTCTCTGTTTTCCACCCATTGCCTGCTGTTTTGGAACTCTTCTGTAGGGCTTTGGTAGCTTGAGCAAGTTCTTTAGGCGCGAAGTTAATGGATAAAACAAACCACAAGTCCTGCCTGCTCTCACCTTTCGCGCAGTGTTATACTGTATCTTTTAACACCAATAGCCAAAATGCTTAAAGAAATCAGACCATGGTGCAACAAATGAGCAGTTCTTATGTGTCTGTCTCTTACTTTAGGTACTTAAAGCAGAAATATGGAGTGTTGTAAACACTGGGCTCCTTTTCTAGAGTTGTTCTTCCATTTAGATACAGTTGTTTTTCTTGTATTCAGTACAGGATAGTAAAATCCAACTGCCAGTTCCTCAGCTCCGCAAGGTATGGGCAGAAGCAGTTCACTATGTCATTGGGCTAAAAGAAGATTACAGCAGACTTTTCCAGGGCCAGAGAGCTGCCATGTAAGTTGTTACTTTTAGTTCAGAAGATTTGGTATTATGCAAACATGGAGACTGACCAGACCAGGGGACTTCTGATTACTAAAAGTTTTACAGCCCTCTGCTCTTTTTTACTTCTACATTATGAAGCATATTTGGACTGGGAACTTAAACTGCTCCATTAATTCTATTTCATAGTGCCTTATGTTGATAGCAATTGAAAAACCTTGAATGCAGTCACAGGCTTGCAGATGAGTCAGTTGTCAGAAACCTCCGGAGGTCATCTGGTTTAATCCGTTCTCACACAGCTTGTCAGAACCACATCCAGATGTCTCTGGAATATCTCAGAGGCTCGGAGGATGAAGACTCTGTGACCTCTCTGGGCAGCCTGTACCTTTGCTCATTGAACAGTTATTTAAAAAAAAAAGTGTTCCTGTTGTGCAAGGTTTCATCTGAACATTTCAGTTTTGGCCCATTGCCTGTTGTCATGTCACTGAGAACCACTGAAATAGCCTGCCTCCTTTGTCTTCACCCTTCCCTTCAAATATTTTCACATAGTGATGCCCATTCAGCTTCTTCTACTTGCTCGCTCTCCTTTGAGAGATTTTTCTAGAACCTTAGTCATCTTTGTTGCCCTTTGTTGGACTCCCTTCAGTATGTCCATGTCTCTCTTGCACTGGAAAGCCCAAAACTGAATTGTGTCCTCCAGGAGTGGCCTCACCACTGCTGATCTGAGGGGATCGATCCACTCAAGCTACTGGCAGTACAGCCCAGGGCACTTGTTTCATGGGTGGCAGAATCAGTGAAACTGTTTGCTGTGTTTATAGGGTTTTATCCTGTGTGACCAAGTGGCAGAGAATGGGCAGTATTACATGTCTCAGACAGTAAAATGATGACAGCATTCACGAGGGGCCACGTGCTAAGAATAGTCCCTGTTGCGCATGCACACACACACACAGAGGAGAAAAAAAAAGAAATGAGAAAGGAAGTTCTCTTTTGCTTGCTGAGGACCTCCAGCTTCTGAGGGTGAGATGTGGTCTGTGACCCCACTGACACTCCCTATTCTGCACATCTCAGACTGTTTTTTTTGTTACCGCATCTGTCCATTTTTCCTTCAGGCAATGTGTCAGCTTCTTTGGTTATGGACCACGTTAGTCTACATGTGCTTTTCAGCTAATGTGATGTTCTTTTATTTGTTAGGCTGAGCCTCCTTTGGTGTAACGCCAACCTAATAAAAATGAAGAACGATATGGTATCAGCATCTCAGCAGCTGAAAGCAAAGTTGGAATTCTTTCACCAGAGCATTCGCCTTGACCTGGAGAGATACAGTGACCAGATGGCTTATGGCATATGTACATATTTGTATAATACTTTCTTGGGTGTCTTGTCTGATCTTGTAAAGGATTGGGTTGACTATGAACCACTGTGGATGGAAACTTATTTAAGAAAGTGCATGCATGAGCTGCTGTTGTTTTTTCTCAGCATTTTTATGTTGTTGATTTGTTTTTGTGGGTTTTTTTTTCTGGGGAAAGGAGAGGAGTTTCGCACAAGCAAAGGCAGGAGGTTAATAAGATGTCTCCATAACTGCAGACACAGTAGAACAGCTCAGCTGTTCCCCCTAAGCATACTTGGGTCATGGCTCCTGCTTGAAGATTCAACGTAATTCTGTTTGTCTTTATATTCAACTGATGCATGCAAGCTTGTGTCATGCTTTATTTTTGCCATCTGTAGCTTTTTATAAAGTAACAAATCTTTTCTCTTAAGCTTCAGAAAAGACGCTGAAAGCATGGAAAGAGATGGAAAAGAAGGCCTCTCAGTGTGCCCAGGTAGGCACCAAGTTGTTTGAATGTAGTGGTTTGAAAAAAGCCAGTGCAGAAGACTAGACTAGACTGTTTGTCTGTGTAGGAGAATATACTGTAGGTGTTGCTGTAGCCAAGAGTCTTGTACATTGCTTCTGTGCACACAAAAATGTGTACTGCTAAAACTGAAAATAATACTAATCACTTACTAGGCAGCGATCTGAAAATTGTACTTAACTTAGGAATACAGACATAAATTTCTTGCAAGTAAGCAGACATATTAAGTTTTGGTAGAAGAAATTAGAGTCATTCTTAAGAAATTTAGAATGGAGCTAGAACCAGTTCTTACTGAGGGTTGTCCTCTGCCCCAAGCCTGTAACGTTGCCTGAGGCTGTTGTGGCTGAAGTTCAGGACCCAGCACTAGGTCTTGTTGAACCTCATCCTGCTGGCTTCAGCTCTGCAATCCAGCCTGTCCTTATCTATCTGTAGAGGCTTCCTACCCCCAGGCAGATCAATGCTTCCTCCCAGCTTGGTGTCATCTGCAAACTTACTGAGGGTGCACTCAATCTACTTGTCTGGGTCATCAGTAGATACACTGAACAGAACAGGCCCCAATACCAACCCCTTGGGAGCACCACTCATGACCAGTTGCCAGCTAGATCCAGCTCAATTCACCACCACTCGGTCCAGCCCTCCAGCCAGTTCTTTACTCAGCAAGGAAAGTATCTGTGTGAGCCACAGGTAGCCAGCTTCTACAGGAGAATGCTGTAGGAGACAGTGTCAAAGGCTTTGTCCTTTGAAAAAGACTAGCTGAAATACACCCACTGCTTAGATTCCTGAGTACTGGGAGTATTTCAATTTTACTTCCACTAAAAGTAATAAGGAGATGGAGGCTTTTGTGATGTAGAACAGTTCTGCCTGTTGTTCTGTCCAGATTTCTCTCTACGGGGGAAAAGGTAAGTGTTGTGGTTTTGTGGCTTAGATGCCGGTATTCCACATCAGAGCATCACGCAGCAGTTAAGGAGTTAATGCTGTGGGAGCAGCAGAGGGGAGGGGCGGAGCTCCGCACCGGATGCAGGCGGCGCTCGGTCTGGGCGCGTTGCTCTGGGCTGCCGTGGAGGTTCAGCACGTGTGCTCCCCCTGCAGTTTTCTACTTAACGTAAGCTCACAGCTTTTGGTTTGGAAATTTTATCTCTCTCTCTCAATTGTTCAATTTTATTAGATTTAGTAAAGTTACTGTTCCTTCTCAGATTGTGCCGTTGTTTTTGTAGACTCATCTCTTCCCGCTGTTTTTCCCCCCTCCCCCCCGGAGCGCGGCTCTGCTCGGGCGGCCGCGCGGCCACTGACGCAGTTTCTTTTTCTCTCGTCTCTCCCTTCTCGGTTTCCCTTGGGTCACTGTCACGGGTAACACCGTGACAGGTAAGCTTAAAAGCTGTGAAAAACTAGGGACAGAAGTAGAACAATCACAAAAGTTTATTGTCAAAAGCTGTTTCTTCTTCCTTTCTCATGGGTATACTGAACAAAGCCTGGGAGGCTTTGAGAAGGGACACAAAGCAAAAGCAGAGCATTTGTAATGTATTTTTCCAAGTAGAGGTCTTTAAAATATCTCAGAAAGTAGTCTCTATTACGTCTTATCTATTGAAAGCTATCAAACTTTTCGCTCACTTCTGGTCCTCAGCAGGACAGAGTGAGTTAATATAATAAAAAAAGCTTCCTGGTTAGAATACATCCAGGGAGATGGCTCACCAGTAACCATCTTCCCAGTTCTTTCAGTGGAATGCTGGGTAGTCTTGAACATGGTGAAGTTCTTTGTCTCTTCACACAGAGGCTACCCCTGCAGCCCTGCTACCAAAACCTTGGCATATGAACACAGTAGGCACCTTTTAGTAAACAAGAAGTATAATGGTGTCTGCTTCTAGAAGAATGATTCAAAGCTGTCAACAGCTGCTTCTAGGAAATCCGGAGTATGAGCAAGCATTTGCTTTGCAGAGCCTGAGAACTGTGATCTGTCTTGAACCTTTGCAGTTCAGATTGTAGTCACACCATTTATCAGAAATGTAAAATGCTCTGCTGTGTTATACACAGTGATATCTTGGATTATGTAGCAGGCAGCATAACTTCGGCGAGACAGTTACAGTCCTTACTGTGAGTTACTGTGCTCTAAGTAGAGACACCAGCAGCAGGGTTTACCTCACGTTTTTCTTCTCGTTTTTGATCACATGACTTCTCACTTCTTGTTTTGATCTTTACTTGCATTTACTTGCAAGTTCTACAGTCATCCCTTTCTGGTGTCACATTCCTTTTACATACCTTCACATCAAGTACTTCTGCAGTTTCAGCAACAGGTGTGTTCCAGAAAACATCCCATGTGCAGATCCTGCAGACCCAGGTCAGAAGGGAAAAGCTGAAATATCCCAGAATGGCAGTTTGTTCACCACTCGTTTGTGTTGTGCCAGATCAGTATCCACAGGCAATGTTCCCAAGATGTTATCCGCTGTTTTCTCAACCATGCCAGAGATCTCCAGTGTATATCGGGTACCTCTTGGCTTCTCCTTGTGCTTGGGAAGCTTATTGTTCATTGCATCATCAATTGGTGTGAGGCTGGTATTTCTGTGTTGCTTTGAGGATATGAAATACTAGAGGAATGTTAGGCCAGAATTCATATGGGAATGTAAAATGTGAGAGCATCTCCTATTCATGCTATAAGAACAGGAGGAAACATCTCCACTGCTGTGACGTTTGTAGACCCAGAGTCTGTATGTGCAATGTGCATTTTAAAGAGCTGTGAGTAATGAGGAAGCTGATTTTTCTCACCTGTGCTGTGAATGTGAGTGATATCACTGAGTAACCTTAGTTATAACAGCAGTCATGTTGAAGAGTCTTTATCTCCTAAAGTCTGCATGGAGTCAGTCCATTGTCCAGATAAGTGTTCTGTAAATTTCTATCTTTATTCTTGCTGTCCTCCTTCAGTTTGATTTGTAGCTACTTTTCCCTGTAGGCTGAAGATATTGGATATCTAGATGAACAAATCATGGCTCTGCACATGGAGATTGTGGAGCTTCAGAAGAGTCCATACACAAGGCACCAAGGAGAAGTCATGGAAAGCTTGTATATTCTTTACTTACTGTTTTTATTGTGCATTAATGGATTTTGTGTCGAGTGATGTTTTAATCTGTTGTAATGGCTCTTGTCTGCCTTTGTTTTCAAAATGAGTTTCTGACTTTTTTTTGCAAGCTGAGTGTACAGAGCAGTCCTGCAATCAGTTCAAGATTATTCTGCTGTTAGGAGGGAAGGTCCCACCTTCTGTGGCTGCATATTCCTCTTGGAGATCAAGTGATCATTTGGCAGCACTGTAAAGCAGATTTTGACAACATTCAGTCAAAGGAGCAAGCTCCCCTAGTTTACCTAACCAGCCTGCAGCCTCATGATGGCTGGACCTGTGGAAACAAGGGGAAAGTAGCTGGGAAGGACAAAATAGCCACAAGATTAAATGTCTTGATAGTAAGAGCTCAGAATTCTGACTAACTTCGAGTATTCTGAGAGGAAGCATATGTCTTCCTGGTATACTCTTCCCTCTCTTCAAAGCTAGTTACTAGTCAACTAAGTTACTTTTTGTCCACGTGTAGTCACTGATACAGCATGACTGGGACCAGGGAAGGAAGTGGTGAAGGAGAGAAACTCCCTTTTGCAGCAGCGGTCCACATTCACATCAGCTTAAACTACCGATGAAATTGCCTTCTAAAACATTGTTTGTAGCACTTTCACTACTGAGAACACAAGGCTGCATCAGCATTTTTTAAGGTGCTTAAAGTATACAGGATAGTTGAGTGCTACGAAGACAAAATTCTGCGCTGTTGCTCTTAACAAGGAGTGGGGAACAGTCTCCTGTTCAGTTTTTCAGGCTGTAGCAAAGTGTGCTGCTTCAGATCTGATGTATGCAGCCTCAAGACACAGGTGGGTCCTGTGTGGTGTGCCAGATGGGATGTGCACTGGATGCTACTGCTTTCTTTTTCCATGTGCTGCAGGAGAAGAGAGTGCTTCTACCCTGTCATAGGCTGATGCAGGGCTCTGGAGACAGATAAATATGAAGTATGCTAGAAATGCTTACATACATAAGGAGGAGAAATCATGCAAGTTTCTCCTTGATCACATCACTTTTCTCAAGTCATGTGATCAAATGTGTTGAAATCGTATAGAGGTGATCTAGGGACTGCTAATGGAAGAAGTCTGTTGTTGGCCAAAGACCTGTCTGAACTGCTGCTTTTTGGAATATTTGAAAGAAACGGTGTGTACTTAACAGGAGGAAAAGAAACACTGTCCTATTGTTTGTGCTGTGGATGTTTCTTTTCATTTGCAGAATGTCTCTAAATTGATCGGGCAACATAAGCAGAAGGGGGAACAGTAATTTGAGGCAGCTGTGCAGAAGCACCTTTAGTCACAAAAATGAGATTTTGCAGTTAAGGATACTGCAGAAGGAAGACACAGCTAAGCCATGTGAAGGCATATGATTTTTTTTTCTTTTTGAAGGGAACAGAGAGCCATAGACCTGTACAAGCAATTAAAAACAAGACCTCCAGGTACGGAAGCAGGTTGTCCAAAGACTGCTCTAGATTTGTTCCCAACAACTAGCTTTCACTAATTTTTCTCAACTCAGTTCCATCAACCCTGAAAATACTGTTTAGGAGAAGTCAAGTCATTGTCAAGAACATACCTCAAACCAATTTTATCTTGTTCTGCTGAGCTAGGACTTCTCCCAAATTCCTGTAGTGACTGATGTGACTCCCACCTACAAGAAAGGCCGTAAGGAAGACCCGGGGGACTACAGGCCTGTCAGCCTGACCTCGGTATCAGGGAAAGTTATGGAGCAGATGATCTTGAAGGAGATCACACGACACGTGCATGGCAACCAGGGGATCAGGCCCAGCCAGCACAGGTTCACAAGGGGCAGGTTTTGCTTGTCCAACTTCATCTCCTTCTATGACTGGGTGACCAGACTGGGAGATGAGGGAAAGGCTGTTGATGTAGACTACCTGGACTTCAGCAAGGTATTCTCCTGAGGAAACTGGCAGCCCGTGGTGTGGACAGGTTCACTCTTCTCTGGGTGGAGAACTGGCTGGAGGGCCGTGCCCAGTGAGTTAATGGAGTTAAGTCCAGCTGGCGTCCTGTTATGAGTGGTGTCCCCCAGGGGTTGGTATTGAGGCCCATCGTGTTTAATATCTTTATTGATGACCTAGATGAGGGAATTGAGTGTACGCTCAGTAAGTTTGCAGATGACACCAAGTTTGGAGGATGTGTCAAACTGCCTGAGGGTAGGGAGGCCCTTCAGAGGGATTTGGATAGGCTGAACAACTGGGCTGAGCTCAATGGGATGAGGTTCAATAAGGCCAAGTGCTGGGTCCTGCACTTTGGCCACAATAACCCCATGCAATGCTATAGGCTTGGGTTGTGGTTAATGTGGTTAAATCATGCTCTGCTTTATTACCTGGATAGCCTTATTCTTATAGTGTTCAAGACAGGGGTGTACAGAGAATAGCACACAATCATTGGCTGAGAGCCTCAGAGAAAGACAACTTCAAGCAGTTCCCAACAATTAACAGCAGTGATAAACCATCCTGAGTGAGGTAACTCTTGATATCATCCTAATCCTAAAAGAAACCCAAGCAGGAATGTGTCGGCGGCGGATGTGAAAGGCAGTGCTGGCAGGGCGTCCCCTGCGCAAAGTGCACTTTTCCTCTCCCACTTGCCACAGACCATCTCCTGCTTTTACTTTTCTCATGGTTCACACAGTGTACTTTCCCCTGAGCACCATATCAGCGTGGCCAGTGCATAACACAGAGCCCAAAGGGAAGAACACCTGCTAGCTAAACAGACTAGACTACCAAGGACAGCTTATTCTAAAAATACCTATAGTTAATTGTCAGCAGTCTGTGAGGCCTTCTTCGCTGAAGGCAGGCTGAACAACGTAATCACAGAAGTTTCCCATAGATGTTGTGGCAGCTTGGATTGCTCAGCTGAAGCAGCTCATGTCTGTCTTGCTGTTGCAGGAATTGTTCAACAAGTGTTGTCAGTGACATGTGAGCCTTTCCTAATTTTCTGGTTGTCTTTATACCACCTAGATAAGTCATACAAAATTATACTGTCCACCTTCATTATTTTGTGTGGGTTTCTATTCTTTCAGGGTATTCACCCTACACATACCAAGCATAGAAACACTGTGGATTTTGGACTGTGCCATGGATTCAGTTGATTGTATGCAGCTGTGCTTCCTTTGAATTGTAATTCAGTTCATGTGTGTGTGTTTTGTTTTGATTTGTTTTTTCCCCTTGCACTGACTGTATGCACAGCCTTACTGTTCAGAGCGCTGGGAACGGTCCAGAACTCGAGGCTGCATGGCAAGCTCTGCCTCCAAGGCTTATGTCCATGCCTCGCTGGCAGTGTGTAGCCATGAGTTCAGGTTGGGTATTATTTAAAATTAATCCTCAGAAAGAGTGGTGAAGCACTGGCACAGGCTGCTCCAGGGAGGAGGTGCAGTCAAATGTCTCTGGAGGTGCTCAGTAACTGTGTAGATGTGGAACTGTCCCATCCCATCCGTAAGAGGAGGGAGGAGGAGACTAGGTTCCTGAATACCTCCAGTTAGATTAATACACAGAGGCCCTGAAACACTGTCATCAGTCTTAATGCAAATCAATGCATTAGGTATTACAATTATCCCAAAATTGTGGCATGCAATTAACCCCAAAGTAGTGACAGTCTGACACTTAAAATCTGTGGTAAACTGTGTGGCTAAACTATGTGCCCTTAAGAAACCAAAATCACCCTGACACAAATGAGAAGGCCAAGGGGAACAGAAGGAATGAGAATCAGAGAGACAGACAGGAAAAGATTGATCAGTGGCCAGTTTATAAGGCCCCGTACATCCCTGGTAACGTCCTCTGAGTGGCTGTTATGGTCACAGCCTTGTGCCACATTGAGACACAGCAAGCACACTGCAGGAAGCTAGTGTTGTTTGTTGATCCTTTCCAGGCACCGAGGGCCACGGTTGGTGGGCTTGGACGTGCTGGGTTGGACCAGGTGATCTTAGAGGTGGTTTCCAACCTTAATGATAGTCCAATTCTTGGATTGTTTTTGGAAGAGCCTGCTAGGTCTCCTGAAGAAGGCTGCGAGCCTAGGATTCGGGAAGGGATGCCTCAGCTTTGCCCCCTTCCTGCTGCATGGGCTCAGAGGTGTATGGGCAAGAGAGATCCCTCTTGAAGCTCTGGCTTCCAGGAAGAGCAGGGAGCACTTCAGAAAGGCCAGTGGATGTACGTGTAAGGGGAAGGAGCTGCGTGTCAAGTCTTTGCCTCTGGATGCCGCAGCCCTGAGAACAGTTTCTAGAAAGGGATGGCAACAGGCAGTGAGCCCTAGTCGGGTTGCAACCATGAGTGTTATCCTGATGGTGCTGCCCCCGTAGCGCCCAACGGGTTGACCTGACGGCGCTTTGCCCCTTGAGTCACCCGCACTTCTAATCGGAAGTTTTCATTGTTTGTTTTTTTCCTTCTTTAAAACGTTACTAATACAGGGAGCCCAAGTCGGGTTGCAAGGGTAGCGCTCCTAGGGCAGCCGCTCCACTAGCAAGGGCAGCAGTCGCGCCCGCTGAGCCGCCTTCCCGGCGGTGCGAGCGGCACGCGCAGCCCCGCCCAGCCCCGTGGAACCACGCAGCAAAGGGCCCGCGAGGCCACGCCCCCGCCGCTATGAGCTACACAGAGCGCAGGCGCTGCTCTCGGCTCCGTGGCTGCGCTGCGGTGGGCAGGGCAGGGCGTTCGGCCGCGCGGGAGCTCGCGTAACACACTAGTGCCGGCCTTCCGCCGCTTCGTTGTTGTCGTTGCTGCCGATGAGTGCCGGGCTCGGCGCTATGATCCGGCGCGCGGAGCCCGAGGCGGAGAGAGACGTCTCCTCCGTGCGGGCTGCCGCCTCTTCTCGTCGAGAGGTGAGTGCCGCGGGCCCGGCCGGCACCGCCGCGGAACTCCCGCGGCCGCGCTGGGGTCCGCTCCCCACCCCGTCCCTTCGCTCCTCCCGCGGGTGCCGGTCCTGAGGGGCGGCCGCCCACGGCCTTTGCCGGTGCCCGGGGTGGCTCGCGGGGGCCGGCGGGCCTGCCGCCTTTGCGGGAAAGGGTGCTGTGGGGGGAGAGAGTGATGGAGCCGGGTGGGCGGGGAGCGGAAGCCGAGGGAGGCTGCGGCGGGGCAGGGCGTCGCGTCGCCGCCTTGGAAACGTGGTTCTTGAGACTGGGACCGAAAGAGGGGGGAAATAGATTTGCTGCTGTGCGTTGGGAACTGGGCAGCCTGATACCTGGAGAACGATGCGCGGGTCTCGGCGAGCGGACCGATGCGGTTCGGAGCGGCGGTGTAATGCTGAAAGGTCCCGCTGTGCTGCTCGGAATCGGTTTTGTTGCAGAGGCGGGATATTGAGCAGCAGCGCGTTGTAGAGCGCGAGTGCACGCCGTGATGCTGAAGCCGAGAAGCAGTGGGGGTCCAGTCCCCCTCTTCCTCTTCCCGAGGGGATGTCTGGGTCCTCGGGCGCTGCTATCGTGTAGCAACTGCTGTCGTGCTTCCCGATTCCCTTGCTGTGTTTCTTCCTCCATCGACTTTCCAGATCCCTCGCGTCTCTTCTGGGTCCGGGCATCCCTCTTACACCTCTCTCATCTTTGCTTTCCTCGTCCCGTGTCTCTCCCAAATCGTTATCGCTTTCCAAACTTTCATCATTACAGAAGCCATTACGTAATTACGTTACATTTCAGTTTCACCTCCTCCCCCCATCCCATCCCAACCCTACCCCCGAGTCCTCCAGTGCTATCTGTGGGATATCGGGTTTCTCGGATCTCTGCAGATGACGGCTATTCGCACTTCTAATGCCCCGTCCCCGCCCCGCTCGCAGTAACGCGCTGCGGTCCGGCCCCGGCTCTGCCTCGGGGGGGTGGGGCGGTACGGGCTCTGCTCCAGTGCCGGTGCAGATCGCAAGTTCACTGTTTTCCTTAACCCTTTTGCAGCTTTTTCCCACAGTTCGTACCCTCATTTATACTTCCATACGCCATCAGAACAGTTTGCCTCACTCCTTTCAAAACTCACGACTCAAACAGTACGGTTCTTCAACTTTCACATCCCCCACTACTTAGTTGCATGGTGAGAATACTCACAGAAGATGGTCGTGTTACTTCATTTCTGTTCCCAGTTTCTTATGCAGTGTTTCCCCTGTCTCAACAGCAGTGTCTTTTCAGTGAGCCAAAATATAACAAATGGGACTTCTATTTTTATTTTTCCTGTTTCTCCCATTGGTCTTAGATTTTGTCTGAGAATCTTCCTAGGTGAAAATCTTTTTTTTTTTTTTTTTTTTTTTACTGTTCCTGCATAACACATAAATATTTGTCACATTAGAAGGACATGGAAATTCTAAAAGTCATTGACATCTCTGGTGGTCATGTCATGGCATTTAAGCTAAGAGTACGTTTCCAACTGTTAAGGGGATTGCAACAGAAAATCCGCCTCCTTATCTTCACTGGACTCTTCCACTGAGTTGCAAACAGCAACTCCACTTTTGTTCTCTGGACCCTCTCTCGTGTGTGTGTGTGTGTGTGTGTGTGTGTGTGTGTGTGTGTGTGTGTGTGTTAAGCAGCCACCCTATCCACCATTGTATTGTCCTTATCTTTGTGGGACACCCCACCCTCCCCCCGCCCCCTGCTGAGTTGCAAGCAGTAGCTCTCTTCACCCCGTGCTGAGTTGCAAGCAGTAGCTCTCTTCACCCCGTGCTGAGTTGCAAGCAGTAGCTCTCTTCACCCCGTGCTGAGTTGCAAGCAGTAGCTCTCTTCAGTTGTACGTGCGTTTTCATGGTCCCTGTGCTGACCTGATGGCTGTGCCCCCATGCAGTTCCGTGGGTTGACCTGCTGGCTCGTTGCCCCAGTTCAGCCCTATGGGTTGACCTGATGTCCCTGTGAGCCACCCACAGATCAAATCACACCAAAGTTTTCGTTGATTTTTTTTTCTTTAATACGTTATTAATACATTATTAATATGCATGTCTGTGATCTCTGTGTTTCTTCCTGAAGTTACCTGTTTGCTCAAGCTGCGAGGCCTAGTTTAACAAGTGTATAGATTCAGTCTAATTCAGTTCCGTGATTCAGTGCAGTGGGGCCTTTATGCCAGCATAAAGCCTGTGTATGTATTCACTTTGACCTTCTCTGCCAGCAGTAGAGCTGTTCTGTCGCTTTGCTGAGTTGACTTGGGCACTATTCAGTGTTGGCATATTGGTGCCAAATGCAGAGAGTCTTCAGCAATGCTGGTATTCCTGTGGGGAAACAAAGCCCTGAGTACGAGGAGCGAGCTGGACCTGATAACTAGAAAGAAATGCTTTGAAGTGTTATGGATCCTTGAAAAGAAGTGTCTCCCTCTTCAATTGCTTCAGAAGTACTGTACATCTAAAATGAACCTGTTTTGTTTTTTTTTTCCCCTCAGATGTCGTTGGAAGGATTCCTTATTGCAAAGCTGTATTTTGAAATCAAAGAGTATGAGCTTGCTCAGAGGTAATAAATATTACGTACGTTGCTCTGTTCTTTAAAGCATAATAGAAAAGCTAAATGAGGCAGAGTGCAGAAATTGAGATGGTTATCGTGCTGTTTTAAGGTAGCGGTAAATAGGAGAATTTGGTGCCATTTAAATCTTTCTAAAACACCACCTTTCAAGATGGTGAGCTGTATGGTGCTGGCTGACACGCCTGCTGTTCCACTGTGTTACGTCCTACTTAAACTACTGCTCTATTTAACGAGCGCCAGTACTCGCAGGCAAATATCTGTAGGTGTGAAAATGATATTGTTGCTTACTTGACGGTCTGGATGGAGTACCTAGAACTAAACTGTATGTCCTGTGTGACAGATTAAATTCCCACATTAGCCCCTGCAGTGTGGGGGGACTTGTATTATTGAGGATATTGATCCTTCTGGCTTTTTATCTCTTTTGTGTGTGTGTGTCTGTAGCTATCTATTGACTTACCTCAGTGTCCGTGAGAGAGATCCGAGAGCGCACAGGTTTCTGGGACAGATTTATGAGGCTCAGGATAACATAGAAGAAGCTGTTGGGTGTTACAAGGTAAGTGCTTCACTCATCTCCCTGACATCCCGCTTTCTTGCTTTGTAAATTGACTTGAGCTTTGTGCTACCTGCTCTTCTCTTCTTCTTCCTGCTGCCCTTTGGACTGAGGATCTGTGAGCGCTGTAGAATCCTGCAGCAGGGATGATGATGTCAGCAGTAATGTAGCTGCTGCTGGAAGCTCAGACTGAGAGTGGTGTTTTTCAGTGGCATTGTTCTGTGTTGGTGGTGGGCTCGTTTGTTTGTTTGTTTCCTCAGAGGTAGGGGGAACCAGATGAACACAGTTCTGATTAGGCAAGCCTAGAAATGTGAAGTTCACAGTCAGCGTTTCGTTATTCAGGCCTCGGGGAGG
The DNA here is from genome assembly GCF_038088225.1 of Cyrtonyx montezumae. NCBI lineage: Eukaryota > Metazoa > Chordata > Aves > Galliformes > Odontophoridae > Cyrtonyx > Cyrtonyx montezumae. Next base: position 467,497 of record NW_027071959.1, read on the forward strand.
GAGAAGATGTGCACAAAAGTCTTGTTGCCAGCACAGTTGAGTTCTGTCATTCTCTGTGACTTAATTCTATTTTTCACAAGTCTCCACGTGAAGTTAAAGTGGAGATGCTGGTAGTGCAGCTGCCTGAGCAGAGCTGTAGGCAGTGGTAGAGGCAGAGGAGCTGGTTGTGGTGTTATTTCTCTTACCCTGTGTCATGGTTTTATGATTTTTGTTATCGGTGTTGCACATCGTAATGTAACGTAGTGCGTTGGGAGTTAAAGAGTTGACGCTGCAGTCCGTGGATGGCCAAGAGTTGCGGGTATCCGAAGAGCAGAGCTACGCACCGCGGAGGACTTTGCATTACTTTGTGTTTTTCCAATTTCCGTTCCGAGGGAATGATAAAACTGTTGGCAAGTCACGAGGTCGCTCTCTTTTCCCTTTCGGCTCATCCCAGCAGCGGGTGCACCCTCACCATCTCGCCTTCAGTGTCAGTGTAAGGCCTTTGTTGGACCCTCTCTCTCTCTCTCCTTTTATTTGATTGATTAGCCTCAGTTCTGATTGCATTGTATTGTGTTAACTTGCATTTCCGTATCTTATTTAGCAAATTAGCTTTCCTCCTCAGATCGTTGCCGCTGTTTTATTTTTAGGCCCATCTCCCTTTTCCCTTTCCTCCTTTGCCCATGGGTCCCCTTACCCCTGTGGAATTCCAGCAGTTGTCTGGGTGCTATGAAGTAACGGTAGCCTTTCCAAAGGGAGGCTTTTCTTAAAGTAGTCAGGAAGTATGTACTGATAGTTCTAATTTGATATTGCTGGGTCTGTTTAATGGGGGGCACGTTTTCTTTCCTGTTGTGTATGGGTTGCAAGATCAAGTTACTAGTAACCTTTTTTTCCTCCTGCATGTGCATGGGGAAAACTAGCGTTCTGTGGAGCTGAATCCAATGCAGAAGGATCTTGTACTGAAGATTGCAGAGTTACTGTGCCATAAGGACATCAATGATGGAAGAGCAAAGTTCTGGGTTGAGAAGGCTGCCAGGCTCTCCCCTGGGAATCCTGCTGCTTTCAGGTTGAAGGTAAATTCCAACTTGTAATCTCTGTTCTGTGCCTAAAAGAAACGTTACTTGGAGCGATGGGAAGTGCATGTTAACATTAATATTAAATACCATTAATATTAAATAACATTAACACAAGAGGCTTGTGTTTTGGGTTTTTGTGCACGGTGTTTGGCATTTTCTGGGTTGGTTGGTTATTTTTTCTTCTTTTAGACAAGCTGTTCTGTATCAAGGCACAGTGTCTTTAAAGCAGATGGTTTAACAGTCTTAGCATCTCCAAGATGCAAACTCTGACGTGCTGTGTTTTTTTCTCATTTCTGCAATACTTGTCAAACCCGTTGCAACACCCAACAGCTTTTCAGAGTAGTTTCAGTCACGTAGTCTGTGTAGTGGACGTGAGAAAGATGTCAGGTAATGTAGTTAGTGAGAAGGCTGATGTGGAAAATGAAATACTATATACTGTATTCCAGAAGGGGGGTTCTTTGTCACAAGCTTAGATATCAATTGCAATTTTGGTTGTTTTGTTCACTTGGTTTTTTATGTTGACGGGTTATTTTGTGTTGTTTTTGGCACTGTACAACTCCGTGGTGTTCTTACTGTTAGGCTGCTAATGATGAGATTTGGTAGCATCCGAATGTATCTGATGAGGGAGGAAGAACAAATCTTTCTTTTGAACTTTTCTTAGTTTTAAAACCATCTTATTGGAAGACTGTGAACTTCCGTGATAACAACTTTCTTGAAAAAATCATTTTCCTTGTATTGCAGGAGAACTAGTAATATTATTAACCTCCTGCTACCTGGTTCCTCACTAGATGTTTGCAGGCTCTGACTGTGTAGTGGACGTGCGAACTGTTCAACCATAGGTTAGAACATATAGCCTCTTGCTCTGGGGAAGAATTGCAGTCATGACTTGCATTTTGAATAAATTTCTAGCTGCCGGTACCTGTTGAAACTGTGAAGGAAATGCTGAATAAGGTGATCCCGGAACTGGGAAAAAATGATGAAGAGGAAGGTCTTGCCTCCCAAAATCTCTCACAAGCTGCAGATCTGCAAGTGGGACGTCCAGTTCCGTTACCTGAAAAGTTATCTTTCTCACCTTTCTCTGCTGGTGTCGAGGTATGTTAGCCAGGTGGTACTCGATTTAGGGAAGCGTGGTGTTTGAATAGGAACTCAGAGGTCAATAAGCTCTTTTTTTCCAGTTTTGTCCTCAAGCTCTCCATGTGTGGGCAGAAGAATGCAAGTCCTTAGTTCAAATGCTGTGTCAGCATGTGGAAGCTTTAAAGGTAAACAACTTTTGTCACTATATTCAGTGCTGAACAGTTGATCTTCCTGTTAGGGTAAGTGCTTTGTGATCCTGGTGTTGAACTAGTTCACTTCTTAGACTCCCACTTAACTCAGAGGAGATAACGGCTACGAAGATCTGCTTAAATGGAGTGTAAGAGTGAAGCTTTGTTGCCTAAAAGCTCTGCTTTGGTACTCAGATCTTGGAGGTAACCCTTCTAAGGGTTGTGTGTTCAGAAAGTTGTACTTTCATCAGCTTCTGGGTTTTTTATGCCTAGCTTCAGGGAACAGTCTCAGTTTTGTACAGTATGGGCAGATCCTGGATTATTCCAGCAGTTAAGTCTTCTTATTTGCCCCTCAGGCTTTGAACCTGCTTTTGAATAGCAAAGGAGTAGGGATCGTTCCTTAGGTTTTCTTCAGTTATCTACATAATCCGTTGACTTTCTCTGAATTGCAATGCTGTCTTTAATAGAATGAAATGCGAGAAATGAAACTGAAGAGTTGCAATGGAAGTGTGTCATCTCGTTGGTGGCCTGCTGAAAGCTGTGGAACAGATACTGTGTCCAATGGTTATCAGAGAGCGCAACATCTTCCTGCAGCTCCTTTAGCAGGTAAGTTAATGCTGAATTTTTCATGAAACACTCAGCTAAATTGAGTAAGAGTTCTTAAAAGCTTTCTGTGGTGTTCTGAGATGGAGGAGTGAAACTGATCCCTGGGGGAAGTTCATTAAAATCAGTAACAGAAATTAAGTGTAAACTCTTTTCTTGCTGTAAGTCAAGAATTTGGGGTTAGGCAAAGATCTCAGTGATAGCAGCAATTTTGTTCATTATTGCAATAATGGGTGCACGCCCCCCACTGACAAGGGAGAAATTGTGTAACTCGACAGTGAAATCCGTTCGGTTATATACCCTGGGTCCAACGCAGGTAAACCCGTCCTGGCACTCATTGGCTGAGCATCTCAGGCTCTCAATCTTCCGACGCGATTGCTACGTGATATTTCCATGCAATGTCTATTACCAATCGCCCCCATATTTAGGTATGTCCTGTACTTTTTACAACAGTAGGAGGACGGTACCTTCCGTAATCATTCACCAGTCCCGTCCTGTGCCAGGCTTTCCCCTACCCTATCTAGTTACACATCCCTTGTGCCCATGCCAATTTTACCTAGGTCGGAATGCCCCAGTCTCAACTTTGTTCGGCAACTTACCCGTGCTACGTACAGAAATACTGGAAATATCCCCTGCAAAAACGCAATCTACTTCTCACACTGGTGTTCCTTTTCAGTTGCTACCTCTGCCCCATCTGCTGACCGTAGCCAGTCACCTGCTTGTAACGCGCAGTGTCTTCGAAGAACACCTGCAACCGACATAACACCAGCAAAGGTGAGGACAAACGTATCCTCTTGGGCCGCTTCTTCTGATTGATTGAGAACTACTGGTTTAGATTCTGTGTGAAGGTGGATATAACTGCAGTTCCCAAGATAGCATTTATTAAACTTGAGGTCTGCTGGAGATAGGCAGGAGGATCAGTTACCAGCTCATCTTTGGGATGTGGGGTTTGGGAGAAACAGCCAGCCCAGCATCTTCTTAAGGTGCTAATGTGCATTCTCTGCTCTGTGTGTGTGATGTTCTTTTCTCCAAAGTAGTGTAGGAAACTTTGATTTAGTTATTTATTTTGGTAAGTAAATGAAAATGAGTCCATTCATCTTCAACATCAGTCTCTGTTTTCTGATACCGTTTACGATTTGAGCGTATGATTTTAGTTTAAACTGATAGGAGTTGAAATCTAATGTTGATGTACACCCTGTTATTAAGAAAAAACGTTACATGAGCTTTAGCACCCTAAAGACCTTTTTCTCCTTTTCCACAACAGTGTAATTGTGTTTTGTCTTTAGGCATCTCTCTGTGGTAAGAATGGACTTGCACCTCAGCAACATATAAACGCTTTTGAAAAGGTCAATCCGTTTAATTTCCAAGAACCAAGCAAGCCGCTGTTCCTTATGAATTCCGATTCTGATTTGGCCTATAGAAGTCATGAAACAGAGGCAGGAAGCACCCATGGTAAAAGTGAGGATGACGATGGACCTCATTTTGATCTTGTGGTGCCGCTCCCTGACAAGGTTGAAGAATCTCAAGAAACAGCAGAGGGAGACAAGGCTGACTTTAGTTTTGGCCAAAATAGGGTTTTGGTGAAGGTTTCTAAAGCTGATGGCAAAGCAAGCACCTCTAATGATCTTGGTAAGAAGGATGATGATGTGTCTAAGGCTGAGGACAGTAATGATATCCATTTGGAACCGATAGTTCAGGTGCCTGAGAAAGTAGAACCATCTACGGGAGAGGAAGCTGAGAAAGTGCTGCACTCCCAAAGAGTAAAGTTATTTAGGTTTGATCCAAACAGAAGCCAGTGGAAACAACGTGGTGTGGGTAGCCTGAAGATCCTTAAAAATGGAGTTAATGTCAAAGTAGTACTGATGCAACGTGAGCAGGTACTAAAGGTGTGTGCAAATCACTGGAGAACAGCAACAGTGAACTTGAAAGAGCTGTCGGGCTCAGGCAAAGCATGGATGTGGATGGCCTGTGACTTCTCTGATGGCAATGCAAAGCTGGGGCAGCTGGCAGCAAAGTTCAGAACAGCAGAGCAGGCTGAGGAGTTCATGCAGAAGTTTGAAGAGTGTCAGCAGCTACTGCTAGATGTACCAGTGAGGACACCCCCTAAACTTGTTGATACAGGCAGGACAGCTCAGCATACAGAGAAAGCAGAAGAAACAAAGCGTGGCTTAAGAGACCTCAGAATGTCTGTGACAGATGGCAGCACAAAGCTAGCAAAAGAAGAAACTACAAACTCTGTTTGTGCCAGTGGTCCTTCTGATTCGGTGATAAAGCCGCATGCTGAAGGTACTGCACCTGCTCTGGAACGGAGTAAGTGTGGGTTGCGCGGAGAAGCAAGTTCAAGTAGCTGTGTATACGCGTTACCTCTTGCAAGTAGCCCCGTGAGGAAAAGTCTGTCTCAAACTGGAGAGTCTGCAGCTGACAGCTTACAGTCTGCCTCGAGTCCATCCAGCTCTCCTGCCAAGCAGAACCAGAGTGGAGCGTCTCTTAAAACTTTAGGACCAATTTGTGTATCGAGCACCTCTGACAGGCCAACAGAGAGAGTGGTTTCTCCTCCAAAGTTTGTATTCGGATCTGAATCTGTCAGGAGAATTTTCAGTACTGGAAAGTCAGAGATGGTCACGTTTGGAAATAGTTCAGGCACTGGTTCCCTCTTTGGATTCAGCTTTAAACCTCCAGGAAAAAGCGGAGACAGTATCGTGACATTTCAGAAAGCAGAGCAGAAAGAAATGGGGGTGGCTGAGCTCCCAAAAAGCTCTGTCTCACCTCGGAAACCTCCAGGCAGCATGGCATCCAACTCTGCCCCTTCAGCACAGGATGGGCCCTCCAACTTCTCATTCAAAATTCTGGAAAAAGGTGAGTGTTAATTGAACTCATAACGTATTCAAGTGTGCGCCTTACAAGTCTGTCACTTACTAATAGCTAGCTGCAGGTTTTTGGTGTTTTTTTTTGCCTTAACGTGTAGTTCCAACTTGAGTGAATATTAAGTGGTAGTTACTTACACGTAAAAATACCAGCCTGCGTTATGCAGGATCCAGTGTTACTCTTGAGTGAGACGGAGAATTGCAGGCAGGACTTGGGGATCTTTACAGAAGGGATGGTTAAAATGTCAGGGTTGAGTGCTTGAAGCATGTTTTTTGGCTTGAGCTGGTAGCATACATGCAGGGGCTTCACTCTGACTGGTGAATGATGAAAACAGCACTCGTGCTGAAGCTAAGGCTTGAATTATCCCTGGGACAGGGTGGATGGTATTCTGAAACTGCACTGGGTACGTTTACTTGAAGTCTTGGGTGAGTGGTCTGTGCAACTTCAGATGCACAAGCAAGTGACTTGGTTGGCTGGCTTTTACTGATAGAGGACTTCATGCTCTGCTTCCTCCCATTGCAGGACTGTATCACCAGGTGAAATGTGTGTATTCTGTGTGTGTCAAATTAGCGACTTTGTGTTAAAGAAGGGAGGAGAAAAAGCTGTGTCATAACATCTGTAGTGGTATTTCTCCTTGCTGGGAAAGCTAGTTACATTTCAGAAAGCTGAGAGCAGCGTTTTCGTTGCTTTGGTAGCATGGAACTAAAAGATTTCTTCTAGAATGAATGTCAGTAACTGCTGTTATGTTGAAAAGTTGATATTAGTCAGTAAAAGGCGTAGGCTTCCCAGGAGTAACTTGAAAAATAAGTTCTGTTCAGTTGCTGTTTGATATCTTCTGGAATGTGAAACGCTCAAAGCTCTTCAGTAGCACACACTGCTGCAGGCAGCTTTAATTCTGTGGCTGCCTTTCTCAGTCCTGGATTGTACTTTTAAACAGTGGGTGATACCTCTATGGCTCTTGTCTCTATCGGTGTTTTGTTTGGTGTAAGGACATGAGTAGTCCTCGTACCACTATAAAAACACTGACCTGATCCTGACCTGAGATGTGAATTTCAAGGGCGGTAGGGTAGGACGTAGTTGGGTATGCAGGTTAGAACTTGTTCCTTCTTAGCACGGCTGGTAACTCTGTCTGTTCTAGCATTCTGTAACTGTGACTGTTTTTCCGGTGGATGGCTCAAAAATACATAGGCTTCAAATGTGTTTCCAGCAACCACAGTAATAATTCAGCTTTGTGACGTGGGCAATGGGGAGCTGGTGTTGCTAGTATGACTAGAACCAACAGACACTGTTATTATTGAGAGTGGTAAAACGGTTATCTTCCTTATGGCCAACGACCTTCCATCTCCCTTTCCAAATCTGCTCTGTGGGACTCTTAACTAAAAAGGGCAAGGTGCTTGTTTTCTGAAAAGGTGAAAGCTGTGCCATAAAGGTAGGCAGAGAAAGTGTCAGTAGTGTAATAAAGCACCTGTACGTAAATAAGAATTGGGAGCTTACTTGCTGATGTGTAAAGTTCTTCAAACATATGTGGAAGTCTTGCGTGCATGGCCAGGCTTGTGAGTCTGAAGGGCTTAACAAACTTGGACTTGTGTCTCTGTGTGGAGAACTGATGAGAACTCCTGCTTGTTTCCTGTATTTCAGATGAAGACTGTCAAGCAACAGCTAAGAAACTTAGAAATACCTTCAGTTTCAGTGACAGACATACTTCAGGAATCTCTTTTTCAGAAAGCGTGGGACAAAATGCTGCGGAAGCTGAGAAAGTGCTGCACTCCCAAAGAGTAAAGTTATTTAGGTTTGATCCAAACAGAAGCCAGTGGAAACAACGTGGTGTGGGTAGCCTGAAGATCCTTAAAAATGGAGTTAATGTCAAAGTAGTACTGATGCAACGTGAGCAGGTACTAAAGGTGTGTGCAAATCACTGGAGAACAGCAACAGTGAACTTGAAAGAGCTGTCGGGCTCAGGCAAAGCATGGATGTGGATGGCCTGTGACTTCTCTGATGGCAATGCAAAGCTGGGGCAGCTGGCAGCAAAGTTCAGAACAGCAGAGCAGGCTGAGGAGTTCATGCAGAAGTTTGAAGAGTGTCAGCAGCTACTGCTAGATGTACCAGTGAGGACACCCCCTAAACTTGTTGATACAGGCAGGACAGCTCAGCATACAGAGAAAGCAGAAGAAACAAAGCGTGGCTTAAGAGACCTCAGAATGTCTGTGACAGATGGCAGCACAAAGCTAGCAAAAGAAGAAACTACAAACTCTGTTTGTGCCAGTGGTCCTTCTGATTCGGTGATAAAGCCGCATGCTGAAGGTACTGCACCTGCTCTGGAACGGAGTAAGTGTGGGTTGTGCGGAGAAGCAAGTTCAAGTAGCTGTGTATACGCGTTACCTCTTGCAAGTAGCCCCGTGAGGAAAAGTCTGTCTCAAACTGGAGAGTCTGCAGCTGACAGCTTACAGTCTGCCTCGAGTCCATCCAGCTCTCCTGCCAAGCAGAACCAGAGTGGAGCGTCTCTTAAAACTTTAGGACCAATTTGTGTATCGAGCACCTCTGACAGGCCAACAGAGAGAGTGGTTTCTCCTCCAAAGTTTGTATTCGGATCTGAATCTGTCAGGAGAATTTTCAGTACTGGAAAGTCAGAGATGGTCACGTTTGGAAATAGTTCAGGCACTGGTTCCCTCTTTGGATTCAGCTTTAAACCTCCAGGAAAAAGCGGAGACAGTATCGTGACATTTCAGAAAGCAGAGCAGAAAGAAATGGGGGTGGCTGAGCTCCCAAAAAGCTCTGTCTCACCTCGGAAACCTCCAGGCAGCATGGCATCCAACTCTGCCCCTTCAGCACAGGATGGGCCCTCCAACTTCTCATTCAAAATTCTGGAAAAAGGTGAGTGTTAATTGAACTCATAACGTATTCAAGTGTGCGCCTTACAAGTCTGTCACTTACTAATAGCTAGCTGCAGGTTTTTGGTGTTTTTTTTTGCCTTAACGTGTAGTTCCAACTTGAGTGAATATTAAGTGGTAGTTACTTACACGTAAAAATACCAGCCTGCGTTATGCAGGATCCAGTGTTACTCTTGAGTGAGACGGAGAATTGCAGGCAGGACTTGGGGATCTTTACAGAAGGGATGGTTAAAATGTCAGGGTTGAGTGCTTGAAGCATGTTTTTTGGCTTGAGCTGGTAGCATACATGCAGGGGCTTCACTCTGACTGGTGAATGATGAAAACAGCACTCGTGCTGAAGCTAAGGCTTGAATTATCCCTGGGACAGGGTGGATGGTATTCTGAAACTGCACTGGGTACGTTTACTTGAAGTCTTGGGTGAGTGGTCTGTGCAACTTCAGATGCACAAGCAAGTGACTTGGTTGGCTGGCTTTTACTGATAGAGGACTTCATGCTCTGCTTCCTCCCATTGCAGGACTGTATCACCAGGTGAAATGTGTGTATTCTGTGTGTGTCAAATTAGCGACTTTGTGTTAAAGAAGGGAGGAGAAAAAGCTGTGTCATAACATCTGTAGTGGTATTTCTCCTTGCTGGGAAAGCTAGTTACATTTCAGAAAGCTGAGAGCAGCGTTTTCGTTGCTTTGGTAGCAGGAACTAAAAGATTTCTTCTAGAATGAATGTCAGTAACTGCTGTTATGTTGAAAAGTTGATATTAGTCAGTAAAAGGCGTAGGCTTCCCAGGAGTAACTTGAAAAATAAGTTCTGTTCAGTTGCTGTTTGATATCTTCTGGAATGTGAAACGCTCAAAGCTCTTCAGTAGCACACACTGCTGCAGGCAGCTTTAATTCTGTGGCTGCCTTTCTCAGTCCTGGATTGTACTTTTAAACAGTGGGTGATACCTCTATGGCTCTTGTCTCTATCGGTGTTTTGTTTGGTGTAAGGACATGAGTAGTCCTCGTACCACTATAAAAACACTGACCTGATCCTGACCTGAGATGTGAATTTCAAGGGCGGTAGGGTAGGACGTAGTTGGGTATGCAGGTTAGAACTTGTTCCTTCTTAGCACGGCTGGTAACTCTGTCTGTTCTAGCATTCTGTAACTGTGACTGTTTTTCCGGTGGATGGCTCAAAAATACATAGGCTTCAAATGTGTTTCCAGCAACCGCAGTAATAATTCAGCTTTGTGACGTGGGCAATGGGGAGCTGGTGTTGCTAGTATGACTAGAACCAACAGACACTGTTATTATTGAGAGTGGTAAAACGGTTATCTTCCTTATGGCCAACGACCTTCCATCTCCCTTTCCAAATCTGCTCTGTGGGACTCTTAACTAAAAAGGGCAAGGTACTTGTTTTCTGAAAAGATGAAAGCTGTGCCATAAAGGTAGGCAGAGAAAGTGTCAGTAGTGTAATAAAGCACCTGTACGTAAATAAGAATTGGGAGCTTACTTGCTGATGTGTAAAGTTCTTCAAACATATGTGGAAGTCTTGCGTGCATGGCCAGGCTTGTGAGTCTGAAGGGCTTAACAAACTTGGACTTGTGTCTGTGTGTGGAGAACTGATGAGAACTCCCGCTTGTTTCCTGTATTTCAGATGAAGACTGTCAAGCAACAGCTAAGAAACTTAAGAGTTGGTAACCCAATGATGAGAAAGATACAAGGAAATGGCAAGGTACGTCTGAATTTGAAGCATGGATATCAATCTAGTGAAGAGTTGAAGGGGAATGAAAATACTTCCATCCCTCAAATTCTGGTTTGTTCAGATGATACTGCTCCAGAGCACTGCTCCTCTCTGTTGTGTGATTTATATTGTAACTAGGTTCCTGTGAGATACCCTGTTGAGAACTTACTCGTGTTCAGTGGATCTGCACAGAGTCACAGCTATCATAGAGATGAGTGGCACACTCAGTGGAAACTCAGTCTTGAGCAGTTTTTTGGACTAGAATAAAAAAGCTGTCACTGTGAGAAGTCACATGCAATTTTTAAAGCTTCTCCAGTTTCTTCTTACGGCTGTATGACACGTTTCTCTTGAGGAAGGAGAGAAAGGTGTGATGTTTCCATCTTTGACAGAAGGTAAACAGATGCTATTTGGCTTTGGGAATGCATCAGGCTTGTCATTTGCAGATGTGGCTTCCAAGAACTCTGGAGACTTTGCTTTTGGGTCTAAAGATGAGTTCAGCTTGAGCCTCTGGTAAAGATAAGCATCTGGATTTGTGCATCCCACAGTGAACCTCTGTGTACCAGATTTCTGCTTATTGCTAAATGACGGAAGCTTGTGCCGTCTTTCCTCTTGGTGAGTTTAAAATGTAAATCTCTTAATTGTAGGTAAAATCTTCAAATAGGCAAACACAGGAGCAGCTGTTTTTGGAGTGCAGCCAGCCAGTAAGGCCGACGAAGTTGAAGGTGGCAGTGATGATGAGGTGGTCCACAGTGATGCTCTCCACTTGGAGCCAGTTGTCTCCTTACCAGAGGAGTGGGAACTGTCAGAACTTAACAAGAACAATAATATAAACGTATCTACTAACAGCAGGTTTTTTATGAAAATAAAATAAAATATATATATTAAAAAATTATCTTTGCTTTCTGTCTTCTGTGATTTGTTCCGTATTTTCTTACTCAGCCTGTGTGGAAATGGCTTGCTGTTCTGAATCTTAGTACGACTTAGTACTGGGGAAGCACATCAGTGAGTGATGCAAACTGTACTGTTTCATTTCTGGAGTCAGTGTTGGTTGTGCAGATTTGTACAGGTAACTTGGAGGGGTTAAAACCGATTCATGATAGCATCTTTGGAAGACGATGTGGAGGGGGAACTTGAGTAATGGCCATACAACTGTGTGATCTTTTTCTGGGAATGACTTCTAGCTGGAGTTCTGTGAAAGCCTTCCCAGTTGGATTTCAGAGACTTCAGGAATCACAGAGCAGTAAAGATGGAGCACAATTAACTGAGGCTAAGAAAAGTTAACATCTGTAGTTGGCGAAGAAATAGCTCTTGAGGAAGTAAAAGAACTTGGAAGCTTAAGCTTAGTGCACCTTGAAGTAGCCTTATGTAACTTTGTAAGGCTGAAATATCTGGGGTTTGTATTTCAGCTTAGTGTGCCTTATAAGATGAGAAGCTTGCAATGCTTATGGTCTTTTAGTTTGGCTTCCTGTAGGGAATGTAACTTAATTACAGATTAGTGTAATTGTTAAACAGGACTAAGAGCACAAAGTAACAATATGTTGTGTCCTGTAATTGGAGCAGCTAATATGATGTAGTCTGCAAAATGTTGTCTTCCTCTTCAGTGTTTTGTATGCCTTTCCTCATTTGTTATAATCATATTGGGACTTGTGTGGTTCTCTTTCTTGCTTTACCTGCTCTTTTTCTCCTGCAGTGTCACCTCTCCCACCAGAAATGCCTTCTGTCTCAAAGAATCAAATGATTGTTCTTCACATCTCTGGAACATTTGAGCTTAACTTATATTTATGTTTTTGTGATGCCAACGATTTACCCTTTTTTTTTTCTCTTTCTTCCTCTAGTTGTGTCTGCTCTGAATAAGGCATGGTGTGTGAACCGTTCCGCTTGTTCAACTTGCAGCACCAAGCTGATGCTCAAGTAAGATAAATGGATAGGTGCAATGCCTTCAGAACTATCAGCAGTTATCTTCACAATACTAAATGTTGCTATAGCTGTAACTGTTACTGTACAACAGCTGTGGGAGCAGCATTGAGAAAATGTGCCTCGTCCTTCCTCTTGCACCCTTTACTCATTTACATTTCTTTCAGTTTTCTGTTCCATCCTTCCTTCTGTTCAATCTTCTGAACTTTTCTCCTTTTTCAACCTTTATTTTTTCAGCATTTAACTCTGAAGGGGTGAGTTTGTTTGAAATTGATCTGTCTTAAGAGAGAACATTGTAAATAGGGACATAACTCACTTGGAGTATTTCAGTCACAGTCTACATTGCATAGAACCCTTCTGCAAGTCATTTCAGGCCTATGTAGAAAGTGCAGTTGTAATTTTTTGTCTGTGCACGTTTGATATGACCTTTATTTTCTTCAGTATCCCTTCCACTGAAACTTCATCTGTTTCCTTGCTCTGTCATTTTAGAAATGAATTTGTAGTGTATGATATGAAGGCTGTCTGCAAAAAGTGCTGCTATGAGAAGTTCTCCTCTAGAGCTGAAGAGAAGACTGAAGAAATGAGCTGAAACTGTTGGAAGGAAGCAAAGGCTTGGTCTGCTATCCCCTTTCCTTATGAAAATGTTACAGACATTACTTGGGAGGGACTCTGAGGCTGTAATCAGACAGTAGGTGACGATGCACACCTTTTATCTTCAGGTTCTCCACTCTCTCCACGTGTACCTGTGTACGTATTTGCTGATAATCAGACCGCACTTAGGGACACAATTAAATGTCAGCTTTTGCCTGAAAGGTTTGACTCCCAGTAATGCACCAGTACCAGTGGGCCATGGTGCACAGCAGTGTCATTGATATTAATGAGAGTATTGGTGCGCAAATTCAGCATGCGTACAAACTTTCAGGTGGCTTGGGTGAGAAACCAAACGTACCTCATTTGCTGGAAAAAATGCTGCTTAGATTTCAGGTGAAGTAGTCCCAGTGAAGAGCATTGTTTAAGGTGGTTTGAAAAGTATCCTATTTCTAAATACAATCACTGCATGAATAACCTGCTGCTGATAGTTTGTACTTACATGCTGAATCTTTGTCCATCAGACTTGGCATGAAATATCTGTATGAAGTCCAGTTCCCACTGCAAGAAATAAATATACTCAGCACTACTTGAATTTTGCTGTATTCCATTCAGAGTAACGCATTAACTTTTATGCCTGCTTTTGCATTTTATATGCTATTTGTGCCTTATTCTGCTGGGCCATATTTAACAGTGTTCCGTTAAATAAGTCGATGCAGTTCTTTTTATTTCTTATTTTTGGGCAGAAACTCAGGTACGAGGTGTTTCCAAAGGATAACAAAATTGGCCTTAATTATGCAGGATGCAAGAAGAATTTGGTTTCAAGTGTGAATGCCCGGGGTTAAAATTTAGCTTCTAGGCTTCCCTGACTTCTGGAGCAGTAATGAAAATTTGTATTTCAGTATACTAACTGGCAGTATTATTGTTACACTGTGAGTTTAAATAAATGCAATTTGATCCTACTAGGATCTAATATCTTTAGGTGTCTTCAAAAACTGTGCTCTCAGATGGTCAGAATTCACTGCAGTGTGCTTGGGATTGTTTTATCCTATTGACTTCTGCCCAGGAAAATTGGTTGTATTTTTCTCTTTTGTACCAAAAAATACAGTTCCTTAGGAATTCTGTGTGGTACTGTGTTACTGAGTATGCAAATCTTTATTTCCTAGTAGAGTTAGACATTTTTTTGTCTAGCGAGCAAATTTTCCTTTCCTGTTCTGGAAAACCATTTGCTTTGTAACATCTTTCCAGCATCCTCAGTAAAGGCTATGGTATTAAAACCTGTATCACCTCTCTTACGTGAGTGCTTGAGATGGGTGGAAAAGCAACTAGTTAGCCTTTGTTTGTGTCACGGTGTTATACGTGGCAAGCTTGTCAACAGTTTACTGGGCTGGTTCGGCTCGGTTCCATGACAATTGGTGCGGGAGACCCATGCCCCAGGAGAGGGGAAGGGGAAAAGGGAAAAGGGAGATGGGCCTAGAAACAAAACAGCAGCAACCATTTTAGGAGGAAAGGTAATTTAGTAAATAAGATATCAGAAAGCAAAATAATACAATATAATTGGAATTGAAGCTAATAAATAAAATGAGCAAGAGAGAGTGTCTGATAAACCGAAGGCCTTACGCTAACGCTGAAGGCGGAAGGCAGCAAGCACCCACTGCTGAGTGGATCCCAAAGGAAAGAGAGCGTCCCGTGACTGCAGACAGTTTTTATCTTTCCCTCTGAGTGAAAATACGTAAAAATGCAAAGCATCGCACAGTCCTCTGGGGAATGTAGTTCTCTTCTGAGACAGGTATACCTGGAACCATTAATGATCCATGGAGCTGGAGCATCAACTCTTTAACTCTCAGTACACCACATGATGTTACGATGTGGAATACCAATGCCAAAAATCATAAAACCGTGACACAAGGAAACAAGGGAAACAGAGAAGGGAGAGAGGGAGAAAAAAAACTGCACTGTCCATGGCTATATGCTCTGGTTTGAGGGGGGCGGGAGAAGGACGGGGCGGAGATAATGGATGGGTCTACAAAAAACAACGGCGCAATTTGAGGAGGAACAGTAACTTATATCTATATAGAAACATAAGAGTAATTAACATGCATTACATACAAGCATATCTATACATAGATATACATGGAATCTGAGACTGCACTCTGTTAGCATCAAATTCCCTTGTGGTACACACTGGACATCCCCATTTTCCTCCATCACCCACCAGGTGGATCCAGGTCCCTGTGCAAAAACAGTTCCACAGAGGAGTTTGCCCTTTCCAGAGTTTGGAAGGACTCAAAACGCTTTTCCCAACATGTGCCTTACCACAGGCACCTTATCTCCCCCTATGGTCTGCAGGGAGCAGGATTGTGTAGGACCATCTCGGTTGACTGATCCCCTAGTGTTGACCAACCAGGTGGCTTCTGCCAAATTTTTCTCCCAGTGTTTAGATGTTCCGCCACCCACTGCTTTCAACGTGGTTTTTAACAGCCCGTTGTAGCGCTCGATCTTACCAGCAGCTGGTGCGTGGCAGGGGATATGATAGATCCACTCAATGCCGTGTTCTTTGGCCCAGATGTCCACATGTAATTTTTTGAAATTAGTCCCATTATTGGACTCAATTCTTTCTGGGGTTCCATGTAGCTGCAGTATTTGCTTCTCCAAGCCTAAGTTGGTGTTTCGGGGAGTAGCATGGGATACTGCATATGTTTCAAGCCACCCAGTGGTCGCCTCCACCATGGTGAGCACATAACACTTACCATCGCGAGTTCGTGGCAAGGTGATATAATCAACCTGCCACACCTCCCCATATTTTTACTTCTCCCATCGCCCTTCCTGCCAGAGAGGTTTCATCCTCTTAGCTTGTTTAATTATGGCGCATGTGTCACAGTCATGGATAGCCTGTGCAATAGCGTCCATAGTTAAGTCCACCCCTTGGTCTCTAGCCCACTTACAGGTCACATCCCTTCCTTGATGGCCTGAGGTTTCATGGGCTTACTGAGCTAAAAATAACTCTCCTTTGTTCTGCCAGTCCAAGTCTATTTGAGCCACTTCAATTTTGGCAGCTCGATCTACCTGATGGTTATTTTTTGTTCTTAAGTAGCTCGATTCTTGGGCACATGAGCTTATGTGTGACACACTTTTACAACCAATTTTTTTGTTCAGGAAGCAATATCATTCCACAGTTCAGCAGCCCAAATGGGTTTACCCTTCCATTGCCAGTTGTTTTGTTCCCACTGCTGCAACCACCCCCATAAAGCATGTACCACCATTTATGAGTCAGTATAAAGATACAGCATTGGATACCTCTCCCTTTCAGCCACATCTAAGGCCGGTTGGACAGCCTTTACCTCTGCAAATTTACTTGATTCTCCTTCTCCTTCAGTGACCTCTGAAACTCATTGTGTGGGGCTCCACACAGCAGATTTCCATCTGCAGTGCTTACCCACAGTGCGTCAGGATCCATCTGTGAACAGAGCATATCTCTTTTCATCTTCTGGTAGTTCATTATATGGTGGGGCCTCTTCAGCACGTGACACCTCCTCTGCTGGTGATGTTCCAACTGGACTCAGGCCAGTCCATGATCACCTTCAGGATTCCTGGGTGGCTGAGGTTCCCCATCCGAGCTTGCTGTGTAACAGCACAATCCATTTACTCCAAGTGACATCAGTAGCATGATTGGTGGAGGGAGTTGTTCCTCTGAACATCCAGTTCAGCACTGGCAGTCGAGGTGCCAGGAGGAGCTGCATTTCAGTACCGATTACTTTGGAAGCAGCTCAAACCCTCTCATACACAGCTAAGATCTCCTTCTCAGTTGGAGTGTAATGCTCTTCAGACCTATTGTACACCCAACTCCAGAATCCAAGGGGTTGACCTCCAGTCTCTCCAGAAGCTCTTTTCCGCAAAATCCAAGTAGAACCTTCCTTTCCAGCAGCAGTGTAGACATTCATAGATACATTAGGTTGGAAAGGACCTACAAGATCATCTAGTCCAACCATCCTTCTATCACCATCCCTTCCCACTAAACTACTAAATCAAATCCCTCAGCACCTCATCTAAACGCTTCTTGAACAGCGCTAGGGATGGTGCCTCAACCACCTCCCTAGGCAGGCCATTCCAGTGCCTGACCACTCTTTCAGAGAAAAAATGTTTCCTCAGGTCTACTCTAACTCTTCCCCGGCGCAACTTGTGGCCATTCCCTCTCATCCTGTCGTTGTTTATCAGGGAGAAGAGGCCCACCCCCTCCTCACCACAACCCCCCTTCAGGAAGTGGTAGAGTGCAATAAGGTCTCCTCTGAGCCTCCTCTTCTCCAGACTAAACAATCCCAGCTCCCTCAGCCGCTCCTCATAAGACTTGTGCTCCAGACCCCTCCCCAGTTTTGTTGCCCTTCTCTGAACATGCTCCAGGGCCTCAATGTCCTTCTTGTAGTGAGGGGCCCAAAACTGAACACAGTACTCGAGGTGCAGCTGCACCAGAGCTGAGTGCAGGGGGATGATCACCTCCCTGCTCCTGCTGGCTGCACTGTTTCTAATACAGAGTGTACCAGACTCTCCCTCAAATCCTTTGTGTATTTCTTAAATGCTCATCCGATAATCATAATGATCATGGTGTCAGTCTCCCTGAATGTACTCCTCATTGTTTCACTTAGTATCTGTACTTATAATATTTTGAGGAAGCCTTCCCCAAAGCCAGAGAATACTGGCTGTCAGGGAGTGTGGAGGGACTTGGGAGAGACTTAAGAGAAATGGGCATTGCTGGTGTCATGGAAATTTACTCCGAAACACCTGCAAGATGCTGAGAACCTAAGCAGATATTTGAGACAGGTATGCTGTAGCTCAGGGAGATCTGAGGAGACCCTAATTATTTGGGGCCTGGCTTATCAGGCTTTATTCAGTGCTATCCCAGGGAGGCATAGAGTGTCTGAAATAGAGCAAGAGAGTCTCCAAGCCAAAAGGGAAAAAATGAAAGAGGTCATGAACAGGACTTGAGAATTTTTCCAAGCCATGCAGCTAGATGACTGGTTTAAGGAATGGAGTCTTGGATCCCATCTTGCCTCAGTGCTAGAATTGTTGGGGCTCACAGGATGGGGAAAATTGCTTGTAAATATTGGTTTGATATAACTGTGTGGGTTTGTGTTTTTGATGATCAGCATTGTGGTTGCAAAATATATGATATCTCATATTCTTTTTTTCTCTTTCTCCTTAGCTCTGCTAAGCTCCAGATTACCACTACAGTGGAATAGTACAGGAAATTCAAAGAATGAATAACACATGTAATGTATGAGCCAAAGAGTAGTGTAGAATCCTGTGGAAAGTCTCCAAAATTGTTTCAGTGTCTCAAACACTGGGGCATTAGAGGGAAAGAAGCAATAGAAATTGTGCACTTAGTTTACAGTTGGAACACAGAACCAAAAGTGTTTGCTGAAGAAGCTTCTGTGTACATGTGCTTAGTCTGCAGTGAAACAGGGAACAAAAAGTGCTTGCCAAAGAGGGTGAAGCATACATCTGAGGATGGATGGCCCTACCCCTCTTATGCAAGTCTGATATATTTCCCCTCTTGCAAGAGATGCTTATGTGATGAGGGACAGGATCTCTACAACCCCTGACTCAGCTGGGGGAAAGAGTTGATTTTACCATTCCCCTTCCATACATTCACAAATGCTGATTCTCACCTACTCCCACCTTGCAAATTACAGATACATATGCAAAACATCTCCTTTGGTCAATAAATAAAAATAACTATGACTCAACCAACAGTCAGTTGTGTAGGCACCATCAAAATATTAGTGTACCACAGATGATGCAGGAACCAAGCACAGTGGTCCAGTTTTCCTTTCCTGAAAAGTCTCCCCTCAGGGCTTGAATGTTTGTCCAGTCGGTCTTGCTGACCTTGAGCAAGCTGAATGACTCCAAATTAGATCTAGTCACATCCATCAATCCTATTTGGATGGTTTCCTAAAAGACCTTGATTGTGGTGACCTGACTATGCCAGAAGAGAAATCTACTGTTTCTATTTTACACAGCTGTTCTGTGCAGTTCACACGACACCCAGAGACTCCGATGACCTCTCACTGCTTTACTGGGTGTCCCAGGAACAGTCAGGGCCTTTTTTGAGGAGTCGCAGAGGCTCTGAGTGGAGGGAGGTCAGCTCAGCCCCTCACCAGCTGACCAATCTCTGTGTACAGACACACTCAGAAATACTTATATCTCTTTAGAAGCTGACAGCACAAACACAGAAAGTATCTCTGTGCTGACCTCTGCCACTTCTAGGGTTCCCTAGGGGGTGGTAAGGTGTGTTGCACACAGCAGTGGCACTTGGGTACCCTGGACTCCCATGGAGCAGTGAGGTCCTCTTACAATTGCCTTCTTAGGCAGGCATGGACATGAAGCCTCCGTGGTAGACAGTGCTTGTGGCCCTGGTAGTGTTTACATGCTCTGAAGTTACAAAAAATGTATATTGACAAAGCACATGGACTTCCCAAGACACCATTCAAGAACAATGCCACTTATTGCCAAGTCATGCTGGTGTGGTGTAATCTGAACATCAGTGGAAAATGCAAAACTGTCATGGTTTTATGATCTCTGTTATCAGTATTACACATCGTAACATCATGTAGTGCACTGAGCATTAAAAATTTAATGCTCCAGTTCCACGGACTGTCCCTGTTTCCACGTACCCAATTCTACATGTTCCAGAAGACATTCATGGTTAAGTTTCTGTTTTCCATTTAGAGGGAAAGATAAAACTGCCTGCAAGTCCTGAGACTGTCCCTTCTTTTGCTTGTCACTGCAGTCTGTGCTCCCCAGCCATCTCACATTTAGCATTAGAGTAAGGCCTTCAGTTCTGGACACTCTCTCGTTTTATTGGATTTATCAGCTTCAATTCCAATTATATTGCATTATATTGTATTATTTTGCATTCTGTTATCATATTTAGTAACTTAGTTTTTTCTTTGCCTTAGCTGATTGCCACTGTTTTGTTTTTAGTCTCATCTCCCTACCTTTCTCCCTTTTCCCCCTCTCCTGGGCTGCATAAGTCATGGAACCAGGTCGAACCAGACCAGCAACCATTGACACACTATGCTTACTTTGCAAGGATATCATGTCAGATTACAATTTGCAAAGATGTTGTATGAAAAAACATGCTGCCAAATTGGGTGAATATCAAGGAATGTTTCATAAAGGCGAAGTAGCAGTGCTGAAAAAAGTCTGTCATCTCAAGCAAATCTTTTTTTAAAATGTTAAAACTCCAAAGGATTCTGTTATAAAAGCTATTTATCTGGTAGCAAATCTGGTTGCAAAGAAATCAAAATCATTTACTGATGGTAAGTTGGAAAGCATGGCAAATGTAGTTTGTCCTGATTAAAAAAAATTGATTTTTCTAAAATAATTTTATCTCACCAGACTGTAGCCAGGTGAGCTGAAGAAATACGAAAATCTGTCGAAAGAAATTTGGAGAGAAAAGCTGTTAATTTCAAATTTGGGCAAGACATGAAAGAACTGATGCTGCAGACATGGCTCAACTTGACATTTTCATTGGAGGTGCTGATAATGAATATAATGGCTTCTTTGGTGCCATTAAAAACACAACTAATTCTCACTTTTTTGTATGAATCAGTAAAAGTTACATTAAAATGATAATCTTTAAGCTTTGTCAGCATACTTGGTATAACTATGGATGGTGTCCCAGTGGTGAGGCTTGCAGCCTCCAAAGAGATTGGTAAGATTAATAGAAGATGATGTAATTGGCACTGGCCACACACTTGATGAATTATCACTGCATTGTACATCAAGAAAATTTATGCTTCAAACACAGATAATGTTATGCAAATCATCATCAAAGACACAAATTTCATAAAGTGCAAGGGATTTAATCCTTTCCCATTCCAGGAGTTCCTTAAAAGTATGGATGCTGATTATGGGGATATAGATTACTCTTCTGAAGGAAGGTGACTGAGCTGGGGAAAAGGCTGTAAAGATTTTACGATTCGTGAAATGAAAACAAGTCATTTATGGAATCAAAAGGAAGATTTGTGCCAGAACTTGAAGATGAAAAATGGCTTACAGATTTAGCATTTTTGGTGAATTTGACTGCTCATTTAAGTAAGTTAAACATGCATTCTCAAGGTAAAAATCAACTAATCCGTACTATGTGTCAAACCATAACAGCTTTCTAAATAATATTCTATAAAAAATTACTAATGAATACTTGGAGAACTCACCAAGAATTGCAACCACTCCCACTGGACCAGACGGAAGCACTAGTTTAACAAAAACAAGGTAAAAAATACCACTACTTTTATGTCTTTGTTGATCTTGGATTTTTCACATTTAAATTAAAAATATACAAAAAAACCCCACCTTGTGTTACTTATAGAGATTAACTATATTATATATTTTATATGTGGCCTAAGACAACTTTCCTTCACTCCATGTGGCAAACCCAGGCACGCCAGTACAGCTGCCTCTCTGAGCCCACCAATCCTCCAAGCTTTCCTGTTGTCCTGGCCAGCTTGTGGAATCCTGCCAGCATACATGGTGGCACCTAGTGAGCAGCGACATCCTTCTTAGGGGTTCTCTCTCCAAAGGGTACTTGGATCCCTGAGATCTAAGAAGACAAAGAAACATAAATTCCCTTTGGATCCTCTTCATGGAACAGCTGCCCTAAGACTTCTCTCAGGTTACACTGTCCCAGAAAATGAGACATATCACAGAATCGTATAATAGCTTGGGATGGAAGAGACCATACAGGTCATATTTCCACACCCTCTTCTGTGGGCAGGATTCACCACAGCATCAGGCTGCCCAGGGCCCCATCTAACCAGGCCCTGAACACATCCAGAGATGGGATATCCACAACTTCTCTGATCAACCTGTTTGAGTGCCTAACCACCTTGTGAGTACACTATTTCCCCCTAACATCTAAATCTCCCCTCTTGTAATTTATACCTGTTTCCCCTTCTCCTATCCCTATCAGACCATGTAAAAGGTCTGCCTGGAGACAGATTATGAGCTTCTTTTAAGTACTGAAAGACCACAATGAGGTCTTCTCCCAAAGCTTTCACTTATCCAGGCTACATAAGCCCACCTCTCTCAGCCCACCTTCATAAGAAAGCTGCTCCAGACTTCTGAGTATTTTTTGTTTCCCACCTCTGAACTCACTCCTGAATTGCTGTGTTTTGTTTTGTTTTGTTTTCTTTTCTTTTTTTTTTTTTTTTTTTTTTTTGTCCTACACATACTGTGTAGCAATAGAAGACAATGATTAGGATACTAGGATCCTATTAGGATAGGAGCACACTTTTAGAAGCATTCATCCAGATGAAGTTTAGAAAGAGAACAGGAAAACTTGGCTCACCCCTTCCAAAGACAGGTGAAGTCTCAAGAAGGGCACAATCTCCAAAAAGAGATACTTCTACCTGGACTGCTAATTCTTAAATGAGGATGAGGGTGGACCGTGTCTACCTGTTCTGGTCACTCAGATGCATTGCTTGCATCTGAGCTCCCTGGGTTGGCCACACATTCTCACCTGATGCTTAACCATTGGTTTAGACCATGACCTTTCAAATCCCATACATGTACAGTGAAGTTTCATGAAGTCAAATTTCAGGCTCTCTATTAAGCAGACTTACTGGGCAGACTGGATCTTGCAGAGACCAGGCTGAGCTGTTTTATATGCTATTTATATATTAAACTTGTTGCATGGGTACTTCAGGGTAATTTTTAATGCTGATTCCAAAAAGTTTTTCTTTGCAAATATTATTGATGAAGAACTCTTGTTTTTATTTTCTTTTATTTTGCTCTATGCAAGTAAAAGCTGCAAACAGAGTCGTGGTGGACCTGAATGTAACCAACTCAAGATGGTTGGAGGTGGCCCAATCTTGCTAGAAGAGAATCAGGCAATTAGGGACAGCCAGTGAGACCCAGGAGCCACCCAAGATTTTAGGGGGTACCAAGGTTAATGGGCATTATTCAGGATGCCAGGAGTTTTGAAACCCTCCTCTCTGAGCCCAAGAACAGAAGACAGAGTGAGGACAGCCTCAGGGTTGGTCAGAGACACCAAAAGAATGAGAAATATTCCAAGGGGCAAGTGTCATGGGAAGGTGTTACTCAGGTGCACGGGAAGCCCACCCCAACATCCCACTTGGACCCGATGGTTGAATTGATTGCCAGCATATGTGCAGGGGTTCCTCCTGATCAGGTTACAGACTGTGACAGGAAATTGCCTCTGTGTTGTACGGAGGGCCCTATTGGGCTGGTTTGTGCAGAGAGTGTTCAGATTTCTAGGTTGTGAGTGCACAAAGGTGTTGGTGGTTTTACATCTTCCATGGACATTTATGCCACGCTGCATCATCATGACTTGGCAATAAAGGGCATTGTTCGGGAATGGTGTCCTGGGGAAGTCCACGTGCGTCTGCAAAAAATCTTGGTAGGTTGGAACACCATAGCATGTAGACACCATCAGGGCTAGGAGCAGAGTAGCAGTCCACCACAGGGAGCTCATGGTCATGGCTGCCTAGGAAGGGAATTGTAAGAGAAACTCACTGCTCCACGAAAGTCCCAAGTAACTCTGGTACCCCTGCTGCCCCCAACCTACCACTCCCTGGGAAACTTTCCTGAACCTCATATACAGTCTTGCCCTACAGGGGATTGAGACAAGCAGGGACCACCTTGACACCTGTTCCTCCCAATGACAAATGACCTTGCCCCACTCTAAATACACAAGAAAGCCTAACTCCCTCCTGGCCCACAGCCATGATGTCTCCTCTAATTATCCAGTGCTAACTGATGCTAATGAGGAGGGAGAACACTTCCTCCTGATCCTCTGGAGGGCTTCCATATAAGCTAACTCCCACCCCTTTATTAATACTCTTTTACACCCCTTGTCCACTCAAAATCATGCCCCAGCAAAATATTCCGTTGTCCCCAACTTCTCTTCCCACCCCAGAGAGACACCTCTTCCCCTTTTCCCCACGTCCCTTGTATCCTGCCCACTTAGAACTCACGTTGCCTCTCTTTGGGTACTTGCGAGGATCTGTGTCTGTTTCTCCTGAGGGTCGTCCTGCTCAACCTTTCTCTCCCTCTGTTAGTGACTCAGGGTGTCAGCTGTGACCTCTATTTAGTACAGTATGACAGGAAACTCTTAAACGAGGAGGAGTCAGGAAACCACAGTGCAGAGAGGAAGTGTACAAGAGTAGCACTTGGGGGTTGAAGCGTGGGGTGGAAATCGGGACCTTTCGGGTCCTGCTACTTTGGAAGAAACTCTGAGGCCCTGGTGGCCCCAGCAAACCATAAGAGCCATAGTCAGGGTGGCATTGGACCATGCCCCAGGACAATGTCCTGCACTTCTCCTGCCCCATGCTGCCCTGCTCAGGGCTGTCTGGCCAGTCAGCTGGCGATGTGGAGGTGCTGAGCCAATGGGATCTGGGATTTGGATGGTCACACTGCAAGCAACATGCAGGTGGCCCAGCAGCATTGCTGCAAAGCAGATGCATAGGCAGTTCTCCATGTCACAGCCCTAAGGCTGCTGCCCATCCTCAAAGCTGCAGCTATGCAGGGTGAAGCAGGCAGTTCACCTAGTTTTCACTCCAGGAGGTGGGAGTGAGTTCAACAAGTCCCCAGGAACTGCTGGCACTGACGTCCTAGTCAGGTGCAGTCACTGGTTGCGTAGTCCCACATGGGACATCTGTGGTACTTCCTGCTGCCAGCTCTGGTGTAGAGTACTGTCATTATAATGAGTACCTGGATGAGTCTCTAGAACCTGGGCCACAACATCCTGTCTGGAAGATGAGATTCACCATTAGGGAAGAAGTCAACACACAAGCATTATTGCACCAACTCTGGTCACCTCCAAAAACAGAGATCCACAAGGGACAGAAGTACTGTGGACTGTGAAGAGGGCAAGGTTATGGACTGGAACGTCATACTGAGGCTCAGCACTGTGCTGAGAAACAGTACCTCCCCAGCTAAGAGATTGAAAAGTGATCACTATCTTTTCAAGAAGGGCTTCTTTCCTCTGTCCAGATGAATTGCTAAACCAAGAGGAAGGACATGTCAGCATTGCACACCATCCAAGTCTGTTCTGTATTCTGCTATAACCTTGTGATTTATCACTTCTGCATTTGAAAAGTTGTTGAGGTGGTCTGGTGAATGTGCAAAAGAGTTTTAACTCTGCTCTGTGTTAACTGCTGCTACAAGAACACAAACATTTTTTTTGCTACAAAAAGATTCCAGTGTGTTTTTGTCTGCTATCAGTCTGTAAAGGATCCCAAGCTGAAGGCTTTAGGAACAAAAGTCAGAGTGCTGCCCATTTATTTCTTCATTCAAGAAGAGATGTCCTTGTCTTGTTTCCTGAACCTCAGGGAGTAATGGCAGTAGTGGGGCCATGCAATAAGTATCAGCCTTTGTCCGTGTGATGGGCTATTGGAGATGGCAAGAGATGAGGCACAGTGGGCACATTACAGCTCTCCCCACTTTTCTTCCTGCATCAGCCCAGCTGCTGACATCTCATCTCTGCTGGTTTTGAATATGGGGCACCAGGTGAAAAAGCATTCTTGTCCAGAGAAGTGGCATAGTTCAGCACAGAGATGCTTTCTGTGTGGTCCCAGCTGCCTCCAAAGAGAAAGGAAGCGTTTCCAAGTGTGCCTAACTGCCACTACACATTAGGAGATAGGCTGGGGCTTCACTGCATGCCTCTCTGTTCTTCTGTTTCAAGCAGGGATCAGTCTCCTGTGTAAAGACAATTATGAACTTTTTAGATCATAATGTCAGAATTACAGAATCTCAGAACGGTTGTGTTTGGAATGTCTGGAGGTCACCTGTTCCAACATGACTCCTCAAGCACAATCACCTTGTTACAACTGATCAGATAAGAGTGGCTGAGGTTTTGAAATTCCCTCCAGCCAAATTAAGGTGAAACTATGGGTCATTTTCCAAGGCTATCAGCACCACTGCAGGCATGGTCTGTAGTGGAGAGGATTGTCATTGGAGAGGCTCTTCCAAAAACTGTGGAGCAGACTGGGTGAGGAAAGTGCCATCCTGAGCCCACCTGATCCAACAGGAGCACCCAGTCCTCAGAAGAGCATGTGACACAGAGGGGACTGGGCCAGGAGCCAGCCACTCCAAGCCCCTGGGGAGTAAAAGGGACCAGGAGCATAGCAACCAGGACAGGCAAACGGAGTGGAGCAGCAGTCAGGGCATGGTGCAGCATTCTGCCTGGCAGTTCACACAGGCGAGACATAGAGGGAAGGCACAGGCTGCACTGCTTTCTTCTCATCTGGGAACAACAAGATACAGTGCTCTACTGAAAAAACACAACAGGTGGGCTCAGATAGAAACTCAGATGGAGGGGCTTCAAACTTTCCAGGCTGACAGATGCACCTAAATGGACTTCCTGAGGAGCAACAGAGCAACTCAAACTTTGGTTGTGGGGAACTCCTGAATCTGGAAGCACTCCAAGGACCTGAGGGAAGAGAGTGTATAGGTGTGCCCAGCTGAAGAAACTTTTTGAGCAGGTTGGCAAGTTGCAAGGGGAAATCACCAGGCTGAGAATTATCCAGCAACCGGAGAGATTGACACCTGATATCATGCAGTGACACAGGCAGCCCAAATGCCCTGTCTTCAGTACCTGCTAGGAAGAAGCTAAGCAAGTTTCCAACCCTGAGGAGACAGACTACAAAATCATGCAGGATGAGGGATACAGGACCCTTGTCTTTGTTTGGGGCAGGAGAAGTCTCCCCCTTGTTCCTCAAGTTCCCCTAACTAACAGATATGAAGCTTTGGGTATGAAAAGTGAACAGGGTATGAATAATGGTTCTGAACCAGAAAGGGACCATGGGAAATGGGCTCAAAATAAAAGAGCGGAGAATAAGACTAGTTCTAAAAAAATGTATATATTTAACTATTATGAGAGTATTGAAGCTCTGGACCAGAGCTCATCCACCCAGAGATACGGCAGATGCTCTATCCCTGTATGGGACACTGAGCAACTTGATCTGGCTGTATATGTCCCTGTTCATTGCAGGGGAGTTGGACCAGATGACCTTTGAAGGTCTCTTCCAACTCAAACAACTGTAAAATTCTATGATGTGGTCTGATGGCGTTTGTCTTCCCAAGAAATCATTGTGCATAATGATCCCTGCTTCCCTGGAAGTGGCAACCTGTCAATGTGAAGTAGTGAATTAATTCCTTCTCCTTTTCTTGACCATGCAGTTTTTGCTTTATCTAGAAAACTGTCTTCTCAACTCATGAGTTCTTCCACATTCACCTTTACAATTCTCTCCCCTGTTCCACCTGGGAGGAGTTATCTAGCACCTGAGTGGTACACAGGTGCATGCCCAGGTTAAAGTACAACAGATGCAGATACTCTTCAGTAAAAATCTACAAAAGGAAAATTCTTCTCTGCAATGCACACTTTCTGTCTGTCCCATGTTTCACCCTGGTTATGAGAGCCCCTAATGATCAGAAACACAAAAGTTACAAAGCATATGCAGGTTGGCTGGAGCCCAGTCACAGTCATACATTTATTTATAACTGGCCCAAAGCTCCTTAAATGTTAGTCCTTACTGTTAATGCATAGCAAGATTTCGTCAGTGTAGCTGTATGTTCCACAGAATGTGGTTTGGGCTGTTACTGTTCTTTTCCTGCTATGAGCTCAGTCGGTTTCTGCGGGTTAGTTATCGGTCAAGGTCGTTATGATCAGCAATGCATATGCTTCATTCCTTTCCTTCCCCACAGATCATACAACGTGCATTGAAACAGAGCAAAGTTCATCAAGCAGAGCTAGAGCTTTATACAGAAATGATGATACCACCTATCTTCACACTGGAGAGCTGGTTCCTGCTTGGAGCAGAGGAGCAGGGAATAGCCTCATGGCACATTACAGCTCAGTTCCTGTGCCATCCTGGAGTGAGGTTCTTCTCTAGAGGCGTGACTAAAGTCATAAGTTCTGCACACTGGCCTTTGTCCCATCTTCCTTAGCTGGAATAAAGATGGTCCCTTCCACCACCTTCTCCTTAGCAGTGTTGGCGTATCTGTGGGTGAACCAGGCAATGTCTGCTCAGGGCCCACGTTTGTCCAATAGGCTTTCCTGAGCAGGCTAAATGTCTCCAGTTCAGGCTTGGTCACATCTGTCAGTCCTATTTGGGTAGTTTGTAGTTTTCCTTCAACACCCTTGATTTTTTGGGCACCTGAATATGCCTGCAGAGAAATCTAGCATTTTTATTTTGATTTTACACAGCTGTGCTGTTCTCATGACACATGAGGGACTTGAAGTTCTCCCTGCTCATCTGTCTGCCAGAGTCTTTCTTGGTGTCCTAAAACGTTCCAGGGTTATTCTGTGCAATCCCAGGACTCATAGTGGAGGGAAGTCAGCTCAGCCCTGGCTGGTAGCATTGATTTAATGGCCTCTCCTTGGGAATCTGAACCCCAGAGGAAGGAATCTCCCAAATTTCTTGGACAGAAATTCCAAGAAATTATTGACATCTCTGGTGATCGTGGGATTAAAGTCCTTTTTTGCCACTGATGTTGAGTTGAGCTGAGGTGTCTGTTTTGCCATTTTATCTTCAAAAACAAAATATCTATTCTACTTTCATATCTTCACTTGACAACAAGTTTTGCGACTTCCACATTTCGTTCTTGAGCTTGCGTTTACACAAGCCCCTTGTCCTTCACTTTGTATCTGCTCAAGTTATACGACAGGCCGTTCTCAAAATATAGAACAGTTGTTCTCATGATTCAATGGTTAATCATCACGAACACCACAGTAAGAGAAACATATATGGCTGGGCGACCAGGAGGAACCTTTTCTGCTGTTCCTTTTTTTGGGCATTTGAGCTGTCTTAAGGCGATCATTTCAGAGTAGAGGACCACCACGCAGTCAGTGTGTATGCCTAGCGGCTCACCATGCAGCAAGTGCTTGATAACTGCTGATTACCCAGTGGGATGGGCATGTACTATGGACATGCTGTTGCAACTACTGTCGCCCCTGATGAACAAAACAGAAGCGCCCCTGGCAACCACCTGCTGTCCCTGGCAAACAAAAGGATGCTATGGAGAGGATAAAAACCCAAAGAGTTATGAGGAAGAATGGGTACCTCCTCTACCAAACTGCAGTCACGCAGGAAAAAGTAGGAATTACTGACAAACTTGCTCCCTCCCTGTGGGCCAACAGCACATGTCTGGATCCCTGGTGGTGACTATCCCTGCCTTGTAAACTGTTTGCTAGGATTTCTCTCTTTACTATTGCTAAATTCCCCACCTCCCCCACATTTCTTTGTAGTTTACTGTAATAAATCATTGGGCAGCATTTGGCCTTATTTGTTTCTTTAGTCTTGCTCTGGGTATATATATGTTGAATCATAGCCTCCAATAATTGGATCACAAAAGCCCCCAATTCAAATACAGCAAAGATGGTATACTATCAGTGGTGTGAGTCAGAAGGAAAAGCGAGGAAAGATTTAAAGTCCCCACCATGCCATCAAGCCATCCCTTGCCACCTCCAATACCCCAGCATAGGGCCAAAGGCTGATACTGACTACACTGCCTCAGCACCATTTGTGCTGTGCTGGCTGATATGCAGGTAGCTGCTTCTCAGACAGGAGCCAGACCTCTTTTCTTCATGAGGAGACAGTTGATAGAGGAGACCAGGAGATTTCTGCTGGGATGAGGAGAAACGCAGGACAGAATCCCTCAGTTCAAGGGAATGAGCACCACTCTGCCTTTTGTTGCTCTCATCTTCCTGCTTGGAATTGGCAGGGTCCAAAGCCATGTTGGATTCCTTTTGTGGCCAAAAGATATTGTTGTCCTTGCAGCAGCAGTTAACACAGACCACAAAGCTCAAGTTCATTTGCACAACTACATCAACGTTTTTTTATATGCAGAAGTACTAAATCGCCAGGACTTAGCAGAATGCAACATGGTGCTACGTGGCATGCAACACTGGCATTTCCTTCCTCTTTGTTTTATAGTTCACTTGGACAGAAGCAAGGAGAACTTTTGAAGGAACAAGAAATCACTGCTCCTTGCTGAAGAGGTGCAATCCCTCAGCACAGTGTTGTTGTGGTTTTGATGCTGGTATTCCACATCAGAACATCATTCAGGCAGTTAAGGAATTAATGTTCTGGTGGGGTGAAGCAGAAGGTTAGAGCTCTGGACCAGACGCCAGGCCCGCTCTCTCGGCTTCCTTGGAGATTCAGCACGTGTGCTTCCCCTGCAGTTCCTCCCTAACGTAAGCTCTCAGTTTTGGTTTGGAAACTTTGTCTCTCTAAATTGTACAATTCTATTACATTTAGTAAAGTTACTGTTCCTTCTCAAATCGTGCTGTTCTTTTGTTGTTGTTTTTTTTCTGTAGACCCATCTATTTACTCCATTCCCTCCCCCCTATACCCCCCGAGCACACAGCTTTGTGGCTACCGACAGTGCAGTTTCTTTTTTCTTCTCTCTCTCCCTTCTCTGTTTTTCCCTTGTGTCCCTATCACAAATAATACCATGACAAGTGTTGAGCCTCAACATTATGTCCTGACCCCTAACCATGCCTTCCCTAAAACTGTGAGGTAAAGTTGCTGTGGTGAGTCAAGCATCACTGCAGTTTGGGGGACATATATCATGATCTAAGGAATTACCTGGCTTGTGGGTACATAATGGTGTCATGGTTTTATAACTTTTGGTATTGGTATTCCACATCATAACATCATGTAGTGCATTAAGAGTTAAAGCTCCAGTTCTGTGGATCATCAGTAGTTCCAGGTATACCTGTCTCAGTAGAGAGGAAGAACTACATTCCACAGAGGACTGTGCAATGCTTTGCATTTTTACGTGTTTCCACTCAAAGGGAAAGATAAAAACTGTCTGTGGTCATGGGACACTCTCTTTCCTTTGGGATCCACCCAGCAGTGGGTGCTTGCTGCTGTTTCACTGAAGAGCGTTAGTGTAAGGCCCTCGGTTTATTGGACACTCTCTCTTGCTCATTTTATTTGATTTATTAACTTCAATTCCAAATATATTGTATTATACTGTGTTGTGGTTTTGTGGTTTTGATGCCGGTATTCCACATCAGAGCATCATGCAGCAGTTAAGGAGTTAATGCTGGGGGAGCAGCAGAGGGGCGGAGCTCCGCACCGGATGCAGGCGGCGCTCGGTCTGGGCGCGTTGCTCTGGGCTGCCGTGGAGGTTGAGCACGTGTGCTTCCCCTGCGGGTCCTCCTTAGCGTAAGCTCATAGCTTTTGGTTTGAAAATTTTTCTCTCTCTTTCAATTGTTCAATTTTATTAGATTTAGTAAAGTTACCGTTCCTTCTCAAATCGTGCCGTTGTTTTCTTGTCTTTCACGGACAACACCGTGACAATTATTGGTGGAGGATGCGGGCAGTGCAGTATTGGCACTCCATTGTAAATCTGGTGCAGAGTGGACTAAGGTTTTTCATGTACCTCATAGCATGCTGGCGTCTTTTTAAGCTCCTCGCGTTCAGCACCGGAGTAATGTGGATATACAGCTACTTTAGTGTGCTGAGGGGGTTACATGCCTCCTACCTAAACACCCTGGCTAACGTGACAGATTATGCGGCATTTGGAACGGTTTCCAATTACTCTTTTCAGGTCTTTACCTATATTCAAGATGTCAGCCCGGCAACTGTGTTATCTGTTTTTCTGCATGCACTCTCTGCAATAGTAATTTACATCATGTGGAGGGAGCGTTCCTCAAAACCAGAGAGTGTTGAATGGCAGGGAAGGTGGAAAAAATTAGGAAAGAAATTAGAAGCGTGGGGACCCCCGGTGTTATGCAATTTTGATCTTGAGCACCTGTGGGACCCTGAGAAATTCAGTGAGTGTTTAGGTAAGGAGTCATGGGACTCAGGACGATCTGAGAAGGAATGTATTGTTTGGGGTCTGGCTTGTGCTTATCGAGCCATAATTGATGTTCTTGAGAGAAATGGTTTCCAAACCAAGGTCCAAAGCAAAAATGAAAACCTCGAAGCTAGACCTGACCAATCACAGGAAGCACCGGTATCAGTGTCGGTTGCCCCTGTGGAAGGCCAGAAATGGACACGGCCGTCTTCGCGCCTAGAACGGAAAGAAGAAGAAGCAGAGAAAAAAAAGGAAGATCCAGGCGAGGGGCCCTCCTCAGCACCACCACCACCACCACCACCTAAAAAGGCCACTAAGAAAAGTGAGAGACATGGAGAAGACAGCGATGATGATGGAGTCACTGTTACCACTACTCGTCGGCCCCTAAAGATGACTGAAATACAAGGTTCAAGAAAGGAGTTTGTACGGCGCTCGGGTGAATCTATTGTCACCTGGTTGCTGCGGTGTTGGGACAGCGGTGCCAGCAGCGTGTCCCTAGATGGCAGCGAAGCCCGCCAACTGGCAAGCATTGCCCGAGACCCAGCTATCGACAGAGGAATTGGCAGATGTCTGAATGGAGTCGCTACCCTCTGGGAACGAGTACTAGTGGCTGTAAAGGATAGATACCTTTACAAAGATGATCTGGAGCCTAAGGTAGAAAGATGGAACACCGTGGAGAAAGGCATCCAATTTTTGAGAGAAACAGCCATAGTAGAGATGCTGTATGATCCCAATTTCGTCCCTAACAATCCACACCAGGACCGTGATCCTGATAGAGTAAGGTGCACACCTGATGTATATCGCAAGCTCTCAAAAACAGCACCAGAGAGGTACGCAAGTACACTGGTAGCAATGTTCCATAGATTCGAGGGTCAAGACAGAAGACTCCCAGTTTATGAATTGACTATTACACTCCAAAACTTTGAACAACAGTTTCCACCATCACGTGCTTCCATTGCAGCTATAGTAGCAGAAGAAGTAGGTGAGATTAAGGAGACACAGAAAACTATACTGGAGGAACTGTCATTACTGATGAATAGGGATGAACCTGTGTCAGTATTGGAAACACCTGATGAAGACGAGCATGACGCAAAGAATCTGATGAAGCAATTTATCAAACTGTTGAAAGTCTCGGTCACCAAAGGCAACCGCCCCTCTGCACGAGCAAATGACGGCAGTAACATCATGTCACGTGTGGCCATGTGGAGCTTCTTACGAGAAAACGGAGAGGACATGAGGAAGTGGCATAAAAAACCCACTCCTGCACTGCGAGCACGGGTGAGAGAACTACAGCAGAGATCAGCCACCAATGAAATTGCTCCCGTCACTGCAGGTAACCAATAGAGGGGCCCTGCCCTCAGCCAGGGGAGGGAAAGGGATAACAGAGTGTATTGGACTGTGTGGATTAGATGGCCTGGCACATTAGAGCCACAAAGATATAAGGCACTGGTGGACACTGGTGCACAGTGCACTCTGATGCCCTCGAGTTATAAAGGGACAGAATTGATTCATATTTCTGGAGTGACTGGGGGTTCTCAGGAACTGTCTGTGTTGGAGGCAGAAATAAGCCTCACAGGTAAAACCTGGCAGAAGCATCCCATAGTGACTGGACAGGGGGCTCCATGCATACTCGGTATTGACTATCTCAGAAGGGGACATTTCAAGGATCCCAAGGGGTACCGATGGGCTTTTGGAATAGCTGCTGTAGATGCAGACAACATTCAGCAGCTGTCTGTTTTACCTGGCCTGTCAGAAGATCCGTCTGTTGTGGGGGTACTGAAAGTGAAAGAGCAGCAGGTACCTATCGCTACAAAAACAGTGCACAGACGGCAGTACCGCACCAACAGGGATTCCTTGCTCCCCATTCATAACTTGATCCGTCAGCTAGAGAGCCAGGGAGTGATCAGCAAGACTCACTCACCTTTTAACAGCCCCATATGGCTGGTGCGTAAAGCCAGTGGAGAATGGAGGCTGACGGTAGATTACCGTGGCCTGAATGAAGTCACACCCCCACTGAGTGCTGCTGTGCCAGATATGTTGGAGCTGCAGTATGAACTGGAGTCAAAAGCAGCCAAGTGGTATGCCACTATAGACATTGCCAATGCATTCTTTTCTATTCCTTTGGCCACAGAGTGCAGACCACATTTTGCTTTCACCTGGAGGGGCGTTCAGTACACCTGGAACCGTTTGCCCCAGGGGTGGAAACACAGCCCAACCATCTGCCATGGGCTGATTCAAACCACACTGGAACAGGGTGGGGCACCTGAGCACCTCCAGTACATCGATGACATTGTTGTGTGGGGTGATACAGCAGAGGAAGTTTTTAAAAAAGGAGAGCAAATAATCCAAATTCTTCTGGGTGCTGGTTTTGCTATTAAACAGAACAAAGTGAAGGGACCTGCCCAAGAAATTCAATTCCTAGGAGTAAAATGGCAAGATGGACGTCATCACATTCCAGGAGATGTGATTGACAAAATCACCAGTATGTCACCACCCACTAGCAAGAAAGAGACACAGTCTTTTCTGGGTGTAGTAGGTTTTTGGAGGATGCACATCCCAAACTACAGCCTCATAGTAAGCCCCCTCTATCAAGTGACTCGGAAAAAGAATAATTTTGCATGGGGTCCTGAACAGCAGCAGGCCTTTGAGCAAATCAAGCAGGAGATAGCCCGTGCTGTGGCCCTGGGGCCAGTTCGGTTGGGACAGGATGTGAAAAACATCCTCTACACTGCTGCTGGAGAGAAAGGTCCCACTTGGAGTCTGTGGCAAAGAGCCTCTGGGGAGACCCGAGGCCGACCCCTTGGATTTTGGAGCAGAGCGTACAGGGGTTCAGAGGAGTGCTACACTCCAACTGAGAAGGAGATTTTGGCCGCATACGAGGGGGTTCGGGCTGCCTCTGAAGTAATTGGTACTGAGACACAGCTCCTCCTGGCACCTCGACTGCCAGTGCTGAATTGGATGTTCAAAGGAAAAGTTCCCCCCACCCATCATGCTACCGATGCCACCTGGAGTAAGTGGATTGCACTGATTACACAGCGAGCTCGGATGGGGAACCTCAACCGTCCAGGAATCCTGGAGGTGATCATGGACTGGCCTGAAAGCAAGAAATTTGGAACATCCCCATCAGAGGAGATACCACGTGCTAAAGAGGCCCCACCATATAACGAACTACTAGAGAATGAAAAGACGTATGCCCTCTTCACTGATGGATCGTGTCGTATTGTTGGGAAGCATCGCAGATGGAAGGCTGCTGTGTGGAGCCCCACACGACGAGTTGCAGAGGCCACCGAAGGAGAAGGAGAGTCAAGCCAATTTGCGGAGGTAAAGGCTGTCCAGCTGGCCTTAGATGTGGCTGAACGGGAGAGGTGGCCCATGCTATATCTTTATACTGACTCTTGGATGGTGGCAAATGCTTTATGGGGGTGGTTGCAGCAGTGGGAACAGGACAACTGGCAACGGAAGGGTAAACCTATTTGGGCTGCTGAACTGTGGAAAGACATTGCTGCCCGAACAAAAAGGTTGGGTGTAAAGGTGCGCCATGTAGATGCTCATGTGCCCAAGAATCGAGCTACTGAAGAGCAGAGAAATAACCATCAGGTAGATCGAGCTGCCAGAATTGAGGTGTCTCAGATCGATTTGGACTGGCAGAACAAAGGAGAGCTATTTTTAGCTCGGTGGGCCCATGAGACCTCAGGCCATCAAGGAAGGGATGCGACCTATAAGTGGGCTAGAGACCGAGGGGTGGACTTAACTATGGATGCCGTTGCACAGGTTATCCATGACTGTGACACATGTGCCATAATTAAACAGGCCAAGAGGATGAAACCCCTCTGGCAGGAAGGGCGATGGGAAAAGTATAAATATGGGGAGGTGTGGCAGGTTGATTATATCACCTTGCCACGAACTCGCGATGGTAAGCGTTACGTGCTCACCATGGTGGAGGCGACCACTGGGTGGCTTGAGACATACGCAGTACCCCATGCTACCGCCCGAAACACCATCTTAGGGCTCGAGAGACAAGTCCTATGGCGACATGGCACTCCAGAGAGAATTGAGTCCAATAATGGGACTCATTTCAAAAATTCTCTTGTGGATATCTGGGCCAAAGAACACGGCATTGAATGGATCTACCATATCCCCTACCATGCACCAGCTGCTGGTAAGATCGAGCGCTACAACGGGTTGTTAAAAACCACGTTGAGAGCAATGGGTGGTGGGACGTTCAAGCACTGGGAGAAGCATCTGGCAGAAGCCACCTGGCTGGTCAACACTAGGGGATCAGTCAACCGAGAGGGTCCTACACAGTCCGGCTCCCTACAGACCATAGAGGGAGATAAGGTCCCTGTGGTACATGTGAGGAGCATGTTGGGAAAAGCGGTGTGGGTCCTTCCAGCCTCTGGAAAGGGCAAACCCCTCCGTGGAACCGTTTTTGCGCAGGGACCTGGGTGCACCTGGTGGGTAATGGATAAAAATGGGGACGTCCAGTGTGTCCCACAAGGGAATTTGATGCTGGGGGAATGCAGTCTGTAATTACGTGTGTATGTATGTATATATATATATATATATGTTTCTATGTAACTCATGTTATTACTGTTTGGTTATGTATAGATGTGTGTTAAGCATGATGTGATGATGTGGAATAAGGGGTGGAATGTTGTGGTTTTGTGGTTTTGATGCCGGTATTCCACATCAGAGCATCACGCAGCAGTGAAGGAGTTAATGCTGGGGGAGCAGCAGAGGGGAGGGGCGGAGCTCCGCACCGGATGCGGGCGGCGCTCGGTCTGGGCGCGTTGCTCTGGGCTGCCGTGGAGGTTCAGCACGTGTGCTTCCCCTGCAGGTCCTCCTTAACGTAAGCTCATAGCTTTTGGTTTGAAAATTTTTCTCTCTCTTTCAATTGTTCAATTTTATTAGATTTAGTAAAGTTACCGTTCCTTCTCAGATCGTGCCGTTGTTTTCTTGTCGACCCATCTCTTCCCGCCGTTTTCCCCTCCCCCTCCCGGAGCGCGGCTCTGCTCGGGCGGCCGCGCGGCCACTGACGCAGTTTCTTTTTCTCTCCCCTCTCCCTTCTCGGTTTTCCCTTGGGTCACTGTCACGGACAACACCGTGACATACTGTGTTATTTTGCTTTCTGATATCTTATTTAGTGAATTAGCTTTCCTCCTTAGATCATTGCTGCTGCTTTGTTCCTAGGCCCATCTCCTTCTTCACTTTCCCCCTTCCCGGGGTGTGGGTCTGTGGGTCCCCTGCACCTATTGTCACGGAAGTGGGCTGAACCAGCCCATGAAACATTGAAAACTGGTTACAAAGCTTCCACACTACAAAACCACTGTTATTTACCAAAGAATTCTATTTATTACAGATAGCCTCAAACCACCGAAAGCAAGTATACTATGATTAGTAAGGTTACTGCATGTACTGAGAGAGGCAAAAGGCTACTGCAGATATTACTCAATTACTAGGAGGCAGATAAACACTTAGATTTTAAAAGTATGGCACAAATCAATGGCAGCAGGAATTAGAAGTAGTGGAAAGGTTCTCTCTTTATAAGTAATAAAATCAGTAGGATAGCTGCAAATAAAGATTGGTGCTGAAGAGTGTCAGCCCCAGTACAGACAACATCAGGTGTCACTGACCTCAATTTGGAAGTTAATCCTTTGACTTGTACTCTTTGGATACAACCTTGCAATCTCAAATAACTCACCTAGTGGGAGGGACCTTGCTCTCCCAGCTCCCACCTCCTCAGCATCCAATCTAGGGCAGCATGAGTACCAGTTTCCAGTGAGGATTGTGGCAAAAAAAAATAAAAAAGTGTAACTCATCTTCTCCTTCTCCTGCTACCAGCCTGACTGTATTGCTCACTAGCAAGAGTACAACTTCTTGAACATTTCTCTTCTTCTTGATGCAACTTAAGAAGACTTTCTTGTTCTTCCTTGCACCCTTTGCAAAGTCTAGTTCCAGCCGGACCTTGGCCTTCCTGAGCCAGTCCCTTCACAGCCCAGCAGCATCCCCTAGCAGCATGGTACTTGTCTGCTTCCACCGCCTGTGTGTTTTTTTTCTGTCTCTCCAATGTGGCCAGCAGGTCAGGGTTCAGCTGTGCCAGTCTGTTGCCTTCCTTCCCTGACTTCCTACACCTGGGGGTGGAGAGCTCCTGTGCCACAAGGAAGGCTTCCTTAAAAACCTTCCAGCTCTGCTTCACTCCCTTGTCATTGAAGACAGGGGGTTTTGTTGACAACTCCCTGAAGAGCTGCAAGCCTGCTTTCCTAAATTGTAGTATCCTGATTTTGCTCTTTGTCCCATATCCCTCAGGAATGTAAACTTCACCATTGCATGGTCACTACAGTCCAGACAGCCTCCAGTTTTGATGTTATCAAAGAGTTAACTAGTGCTGGTGAGCAACAGGCCCAGTATTGTCTCCTCCCCTTGTGGTACTGTCTGTTATTGGGCTCAAGATGTTATCCTTGATGCATTCCAGGATCTTCATGGGTTACCTACAGCTTGCCGTGTTACTTTTCCAGCAGATGTCAGGTTGTTGAAGTACCCCAGCAGGATGAGAGCCTGTGATCAAGATGCCTCCTGTAGCTGGAGGAAGCAGACTTCGTAAACAGGTTCCTCTTAATCAAGCAGCCTGTAGTAGATAGCATCCACAAGGCTCCCTGTCGGAGTTTGACAGAGAATTGTCGGAGCTTCGACGAAGTCGGTGGGAGACAAACACACAACCAGTTAGATCTCCACTTTAATCAGAAGGCTGCGTACATTTATGTTAGTGGTAATGAAGTTCATACATATTGCAAAATCCGAGCTCCTAATAGGTTAGTGATATAAGTGAGCAAAAGTTTCGTTGTTTATTCTTACGATTAAGCAGAAGTTTCATCGGTCACTGCTTCCTTAATCCTTACTCCTACACCCTTCATGTTGCAGCAAGGTTATCTTGCCCTCATTTGTGATTGGACGGTACCTCATCATGTTTCTGCTTGAGTTGCAATAATTGTAACATCCCTTTACTGCTGGATCAACTGCGGCTGGTCCCTGTGGCCTTTCTCTGCAAGCCAAGTTTCAACCATGCTCTCCACTTGTGCTTGTAGTTTCACTTGGCTGCAGTACAGGAATGGCACGTCTCTATAAACTGCATTTGTCATCCACTTGAGATGGCTGCTGATACTCTTCATGCCCCCAGATAGCTAAGCCACCAGTCTGCTACAGTCCCAGCTTCCAACCTCCTTAAAATGAGTCCTTTACGTGAAACATCTAGACCAGAATTTAAGATAAAAATAAGTTTTCACCTTTTTCCACGGTATATGACCTTATATTTGCCTGCATAATCCTATACTGAGTGCTCAGATCCAAAATGCTCAGCCAGACTCTTCTTATCACATATGTTACTTCAACTGGAGAGGAAAGTCTTCCATCTCAGCATGTCTTATCTGATGCAGGACACGCTTTTATTTTCTTCATTAAGTAAAAGATATTCTCTTGGGAGAAAGCCTGTGTTATGAGCTCCTGGAGCAAGATTTTATATTAAATCATCCCAGCTTATATACTTTAAGGTCCATTTTCATTTCTGGCTATAAAACTAACGTGTACCAATGGGAAGTATTACTCTGGCTGATCTTACAGGGGTGCAGTGAGAAGCAAGAACACTGAAAATCCCAGCAAGGAGGGACTTGATAGAGAAGCCACATGTCAACTATATAGACTTCTGAAAAAATGTCAATATCAGCATGCACTTAATATATTTCAGAGAAAATGCTGCTTTTGTACTGTCTGAAAGCATTTATAAACATTTTATTAGTTTCATGGTTGTATTCTGACCGCAAGTTACCACATGTCTAGCAGCACAGAGCTCAGAAGAGCTGTAAAAAAAGCCTCCAGTAGAATCCAGACATGGGGGTTTGTTGTTCAGACTTTTGGTTTTATTTTCTTTTTAAGATAAATGTATAGTAGATGATGATTTCAAAATGCATGGCCTTGAGATTGCCATAGAAAATATGTAATGCTGTTATCCCCATTGTTATTTCCCTTCCTCAGTCAAGCCTTGTGTCTGTGAAGTGACTGTGCTGGTAATGCACAGCCATCTCATTTGTGGAGGTCCAACATCATGTTAGACCAATTCCTGTAACCCCAAGTCCTAGGGGGAATCTGTGATGTTGGGACTTGGGACTGTTCTCTGTGATGAGAATGAGCAGGGGAGGTGTGTTAGTGACAGTGAAAGATAATTCAAGGACTGGTTCATGTAGAGATGATGTGTTGATGGTTAGGATGCATTGGTGGTTGGACTTAGTGATCTCAGTGGTCTTTTCCAGCCTTAATGATTCTATGTTTCTACAAGTGGGCACAGTGGGGATGGTTTAGCACTGAACTTGCTCTTAGTGGTCTTTTCCAAACTTTATGATTCTGTGATATGCCAGAGGAGCACGTGGGAGCTGACCACACAACTTCTCCATTGAAATCTTTAGGTCTCTTACAATTCCAACCTAAAATGCATAAATGATGGTATTGGAGGTTGATGCTGTGGATTTCAGTCTGCTGATAAGCTGCCTTCTTTGTTTCTCTGTTGTTCCTGTGATCCAATTAGTAAAGATATGTTAACCTGGAGGGTGCATATGTACCCACAGGACTTTGGAAGCTGTGGCTTCCATCACCTGAAAGGTATTCTCCCTAAGAGCTGTGGCATGGCCTACTTGGCACATCTCTTACACATATCATGATAAAAATGGGTTTGTAAGGGTTTCCAATATGTTTTTCTCTGACAGTCTACAGCTGCTTCCAGAAAACACCCATGCCTTGGATGATTATTGGTAACAACAGTCGTTTTGAGGAGGGATTATTCTTACCTTTCTGCATTTTTTCCTGGGGCAAGGAAGTGATAGTGTGCACCTGATGGCTGATGCACTTGTTCTAAGCCAGCATCTCATTCTGATGGCAGAAGCAGTTTTGCTCTTTGTGGAGTTCTCTTATCATTGATAGCTCTCCTGAGATGAATGCGGCTGCTCCTTGTATGGGAACTGCTGAATCACGGCCTGAACCACTGATTAGTCACCTGAGGTGAGCACCAAGTCAGCCATGGGGGCACAGGTGAAGGTGATATACCTGTGTGGGTGGAAGGGGTGGAGCCTAGTTCCTCCTCTCTCAAACCCCATTTAAGGGCTGACCACCACCAGGGAAGGATCTCTTCTTGGAGATCCCTCCCATGTGGAGTCCTCTGCGAGCCTTGTCATCTTAAAGGTGAGCCATCTTCTCTTTTGTATTACCTGTATAACTGTTTATATAGAACTACTTAAAATATACCATCTTCTATACTATTCCCTGGTGGAGTATCATCATTAGGAGTTATTTACCCTACACTCCTCTGGACATTAACAGGTGCCAAGGGCTTTCCAGGGTGCCTTCTTAGCAAGGAGTAACCAAAGACAGCGTCGATGTGCATGCCAGGGTCATCCCTGTCTCATGCTCCATTTGATTTATCACCGATCCCAAGCTTCTGCAGACAGCAGATGAATGCATGCTGCTTTTCACCACTGTAGCAAACAGCTTGGTTCTAATACAAGTACCTGCTTGGAAAGCAGAGAGTAGTTTTGAGACCGCAACATAAAGTTAATCGTGTTGAGACTTTCTTGTTCTCCAGAGCAGGGGATGGTATGGAGCTGGTGGGATGCCCACTAGAGATTCTGCAGAAATCATTCTTTCAGCTTCTAGGTGGTGGCAAAAGCTGATTTCTGGGTGCCAAGCATGTCGTGCTATCCCTGAGAGTGGAAAACTGATGGAATTGGGGAGAGTGGTGCAGGGAAGGTCCAGCTTTCCCTTGAAGGCAGAATGTGCAGGGGATGTGCCTGGTTTTGCATTTGCTAGGTGCAGGCACTTCCCTTCTCCCTTTCTCCTTTTCCCTCTGTGAAATCTTGTATTTCGGGGCTACTTAGGGAGTGTAACCTCAGAGTTAAGCTGAAGCATAAATCCCCTGTTCTGTAATCATCCAGCAAAACTGTGGCTGGCCTGTGTCCTTCCAACCAAGCCCGAGAGCTCTGAAGCCCCACTGCTGTCCTCATTTGACTCCAGATCGATCTGGATTGAACAGCTGCAGCAGCATCTCCATCATGCATTAAACACTGGTGATGTGTCACGGTGGTGCTCCGCAGGGATACGGTGTGTGGGTGTGTTGAGGAAGCTGTCAGGACCATGAGCACAGTGTGTAAATGTTTAGGAGAAATGATGTTTTAAAGGCGAATTCCTGGGCTCTGTGTTTTTGTTGTGTCGCGCTCCAATGTAAAGGAGTGAGACAAGGTTCTTTACATGTATATGTATACCCGATGGCGAGATTAAGACACAGCGGGTCAAATGTTAGCCCAACCAGTTTATTACTATTACTAGTTGCTTAGGGATATGGGGAAGGGAAGGTGGGCAATAGAAAAGAGATGAAAAAGCAAGGAGACTTGGCAGAAAGCAAGAAGGTGAGAGAGAGCATCACCACTGTGGATCCAGCGAAGTCCGTAGTCTGTTGATCTCAAGAACTCATCTGGTCACCGCGGGGGATGGGAGAAAGCTGGGAAGCTTCTCAGCAAGCAGGCACCTTGTGGGGGGGGGGTTTCTTCCAAAGAGTTTTTTCCTTCAGGAAAGTCTCTTCTTCAAAGTCTTTGGTTTAGTGGTGCTGAGAAAACCAACCGAGCAACTCGACACACCAATGAGTTATGTCAAGCAGCTATTCCCTCCCCATTACAGTGCTGGGTACATGGAGGATCACTCCACCAAACATGCACAACAAAGAGAGAAACGAATACATATTTATATATAGCACATGCATATTCATCACATTCCAAACTCTGGTTATCAAGGGGATTAAACCTAAGGGTCAATATTGCCGTAAATTTTCAAACCTTGAAGGGGGAGAGCTCCTCATTATTCCTGAAGAGAGAGACATCTGTTTGGTTATCTTGTTGGGACAACAGGGTGTCTGTCCTGCTTTCTTATCGACAAGTTTAGCTGCCTTCACATTCTGGCACTAGTTTGATTTATGCCCACCCCCATTTCTAAGTTTTGTTCTCTGTTCATGTAACACATCTGACCCAAGAGATAAATCAGCAGGGAGTAGCACCTTCGGTGCCATGCACAAGTATTATCATCCTTTCTGGTGATCAGCTTCTCCAAGCCATACCCCAAAAAAGACAACCTGCCCCTATTTCTGCTTATCTTTATAACCATAAACAGACATTGAGGTGCCATGACAACCATCTAGATGATTTGCAGTTGTCAATTAGAGTCTTATATCCAGAAAGGCCTCTTGAAGCAAGCTTTGAGACAACAAAAGTAAAAACAGTTTCTGTCCTTCACATGTTGGTGTTCATCCCAATGCATCACAGAAATGAAATGTGATGTGGGGAGATAAACCAGCAGGATTGCTGCCTCCATGCCTGTGGCTGCTGCAGGATTATTCCAGCTTTGTATTTGTGTCTTTCTTACAAGCCCCAGGATACTGTTGTCTGCATCACTGGAGGGGCAACTTACAAGGAGGCACTGACAGTGTACAACCTGAACCACTCCAACCCAGGTGTCTGGGGAGTCCTGGGCGGGACCAGCGTCCACAGTACCAGGAGGTGACAGCCTTATTGCCAGGCATTCTGCATGCATAAAACTGCTGAAACAGATGTGAACTGGCGATGCCTGAGGGATCTTCATTGCTCAGTAAAACACAGCAGTGTGTCTGAGTGGTCTGAGCCCCACGCTGCTCATTGTGGCTGAGGGATGTGTTATCAAGCTGAAGGTTTAATGTGTGCTTTGCTGAATGCAAGGGCAAGGAAGTAGATTGGTGTAGGTCTTCCTGCTAGAATTCACCATACACTGTACTGTGAATGAAAAGCCAATGCAGCATGCAGGGATTCAGAGCTGACTGTGGTCTCACTGCTTCCGCTGAAATCTGGAGCAGTTGGCATTCAATAGCAGTGAAGGTAATGTACCTATGATTAGAATGGAGTTCTATGATCACGCTGCTCGTGGGCTCTCTGCCACCCACATGCCTGCAGAGCACTGGCTGTGTCTTTTGCATTTCTCCCTGGGGAAAAGAGTTTTCCTTATTGTTTTGTTTTGCACTCCAAGCTGTCTGTGAGGCCTGAGAGTTGTGAGTGCTCAGTGCTGCAGGACAGAGCAACGTCAGGGAGCACACTGACGTTCACTGAGCTTCACAGATCTTCTGGGCACTGTCTGAGACGTTCTAGCAGCTGGCTGAAAATGTAGATCATGTTGGGGATTGTTTTCAATGAGCACAGCATGCTGCTAGCCAAGCAGAGGCAAATGTTGTATGTATTACAGATAGTTTACTTTGAAAGCACTTCTGCTCCCTGACTGATGTGCCTTTGTCTCTTGCTTCCACTGAACAAATTCTGAGCAGAAAGAATGTCCTCTGTTATAGAATCACTCCCTGTAATGTCATCTTATTCTAGT
Source organism: Cyrtonyx montezumae (assembly GCF_038088225.1). Taxonomy (NCBI): domain Eukaryota; kingdom Metazoa; phylum Chordata; class Aves; order Galliformes; family Odontophoridae; genus Cyrtonyx; species Cyrtonyx montezumae. Next base: position 511,639 of record NW_027071959.1, read on the forward strand.
AAAATGATTCTTGTTCTTTTAGGAAGCAATCCTCTGTCTTGTGCATGTGAGGTCTATCAGGACACCATTGGTCAGTCAGTGGAACAGCCTCCATAGGACAGTGCTCTCAGGAGGGAGTGTGACAGGTGACATGTCTCTCCCACTTGTTGCAGCAGGAAGTGTGGTGAAATTCAGTCCCAGGACAGCCCCTGGGTTGTCCAGCAGCTGCTTGGAGCTGAGAGGAAGCACCAAGCTGGGAGGGAAGGGCAGCTCCAGCATGACCAAAGGAAGTACCAACAGAATGGTGCTGCATGGGAAGAAGTTGTGCTTCTCAGCATTCTGGATAGCATTTTCAGAGCTGACCAACCACTCTGGGTGCCTCAGCAGTGCTCTGGAGCTCAGGAGGCACACAGTGTTAGTGCCATAGGCTTTGTATGTCAGAAATACAGTTGCCAAGCGCTTCCTTGATCTCAGTTACTGACAGGTGAATGCAGGTATGGTGCATGAGCTAAAAAATGGATTTGGTTTTAGGCCATGTCTGTGCACTGTTGCTGCATTAGAGCACATTGTGATGTTTTTAACACTCCTGCATTTCTGTCCTTCCCTTTCACTCCTTCAGACTCCAAAGCTGCCTACCCAGAGCAGTAACAACTCTTAAGCAAGGTGTTCCAGTGGTTCTCATCATCAGTTTGCTAAAAAAAAAAATACCCAAACTCACTGAATTCCCTCTCCAAAATGTGGCCCTTTCTTGTGTTTGATATCAACTGACGAGAAAGCTTCTGATAGCCCAGTAGCAATGTAGTGTCATATGCTGGGTTGTAGGGGCAAGTCTGTATTAGCCCTCATGTCAGCCAGTACCTGTCCAAATTCCCAGGCTTCCTTGACCTTCTGCTTTCCAGTGGCCTTTGAATTAAATCCTGTGCTAGCCAGACCTGGAAATAGTAAGAGATCAGCAGATAGACTAGCTGCTCTTTATTTAGGAAAAGAAAGAAATGAATTTTCCTCTTGTAAAGATGTGGAAGAACTGGTTCATGTTCAGCCTGACATCCAGTGCAACCTCTCAGTCTACCATTGCATTCTGAGGCTGATTTTGACATCTGCCAACAGCCTGCATTAAACCTTGACCAGTGTCTGTGCTGAGAACCTGGATGATGCTGTCATCACACCACGCTAAATACAAAAAAACAGAGTGAGTCTAGGAAGATGGCACAGTTTTTCACTCCAGATTGGAGGCTGAGACCTGCCCTGGCAGGGTATCAGTGCAGCACATTCATCAAAAACTGTCAGTGGGGGAGTGGGAATGGAGGAAACCTCCTGGCAGTGTTTGATCTAGAAGGAAAACAAACAGGACAGGCAGGAAGGGATGGTGTTAGTTTTAGGTTCCCACCCCAGTTCTGCTGCTGACCTGTTAGGTGCCAGCAGGCAGCTTTCTGCTTTGTCTGTTTGTCTCAGAAGGTCTCTGAGCTTTGTGACATTCAAGATTTGCAAAAACACTCCTTAGATTTGTGCTGTAAGGAGAAACATTAGCTAGGTGGGGCTTCCACTGTGACTGAGTTTTGGCAAAGCCTCTGAATTATTTACAGAAAAATGAGGATACTGTATCAGAATGTGCATTTCAAGGAATGAAGTGAAGAAAAAAAATAATTTAGAAAGACTGTTGCTTTGTAGGGGATGAATGCTATGGGGTCCAATCTGGGAACACTGAGACAAGGGTTCTCAGGAGTCCTGCTCTGGAAATAACCCTGTCCCAAGAGAGTCCTCCTTTGATGATAGCCCTGTCCCAGTGAGTTGCTTTTCCCTCTTGGCTTGAATAAAATTTCCTGAATGATGAAAGTCCACACTGGTAATAACAGTAGAGCTTCCAAGACAAGGATCTTGGTGATTTTCAGGGGATGGCTGAGCAAAGGAGAGACTCCTCTCCTGCCTGCCCCTCTGGGCTGCAAGGTGTGGAGGGCAGGAAGCAAAGCTCACCTGTGGCCTCCGTCAGGGCAGCCCATCAGTAATTCCTCTGCTCTTGTCTTTAGGCTTCGGAGGCATCTCTGCGCCAGCATGGACGGAGCCTGGGTGGGGACGTGGAGACCTCATCGCCCACGCGGCCTCATCTCGGCCCAGTTCCCCAGCCCCGGGCCCCAGTACTCCATCCTGGGAACAACAGGTACAGCGACCGTTCCCAGGGCATGGGGCACGCTGGGGCTGTCATGGGGCAGAGCAGCTCCCGAGCCTTTCCCCTTTCTGTCACAGCCTCCCAGCTCTCTGGCACAGCAGCGAGCCAGGCCTGGCTGAGAAAGGCCGATCCCGCCGGTGCTGCTCCTTGTGACCCAGGGAAAGGGGCCCGCTTCTGCCCAGCACAGGCTCAGCTTTGCAGCTGTACAGAGGCGTTACGGGGTCTTGCAGAACAGCTGACCCTTAGGGGGCTCTCGCTGTTGGAGTGCCTGCACGGGTGGTGTGGGAAATCCTTTGGAAACTGCTGGGTACAGGCAGCATGCTGGCCAAAGCTCTGCTGTCTTTTGCTGGTGACTTTGCAAGGCACTCGCATGGCTGCTTGCACTAAGGGACTGACTCTGCTGTGCTCTGAGGTCCCACGCCTCTGCCTGCCTTGCTCTTGGAGGAAGAAGTCACGCAGGAAGGGATAGTCGGGGCCGGGCACTTAACTGCCCCTGTTCCAAAGCAGCTTGAAACATGCAGCCACACAGAGGTGTGCTCTCTTCTGCTTTTCCTCCTAGGTTAACCAAAGCCCGCGCCCCCACGTACAGCTTTAGAGGGACCAAACCACCTGCAGTGGAGAGCTGTGGGCCAGGTCCCTGCTACTCTGTGGAGCCTGCCATCAGCAGGAAGGGGAAGTACTTGGCTCCGGGCACCCACCTCCAGGGATGACCCAGGACAAAGATTGCCATCCCCCCGGGACCAAGTAAGTACCACTTGTGTGGCACGTTTGCTATCCATCAGCTCCTGCTGTGATGGAGATGTAGGTCTTTTGTGAGAGAACAAAAACACTCTGAGCAGTGATAGAGAAGGACAAGTGCCCAGGACCATGGGTAGAGGCCGTGAGGACCTTGAGTCCTGAAAGAACTAAGGAGCAGGGGGCTGACAGGAGGGGTAGCAAGGCAGGACACAGTGGTGGGGCACAGAAAAGTGTTCCCAGGTGCTGCCTGGGTCCCGCAGCATTTCTGCAGCTCTTCAGAAGAGCCTCTCCTCAGGACATTGTCTCTGCAGCTGCAGAAGGAGACCAGGACTTTACATCTTTCTTGCTCTTCTCCTCTGCTCCAGGTGACTACTGCATCGAGGCAGCCAGCAGGCATGTCTTCAAGTGCCCTCCGGTGCCGTCCATGGCCTCCCAGCGGGAGCCCATCCAGACAGACCGCACTCCAGGTACACTGACCAAAAAGAGACAAAGGCAGACCCTTTGGGCTGAGCATCCTCCAGGGTCAGCTGGGCTGCTGCTCAGCACCAGCAGTGGGCATACTGCACAGCCTGCATGGCAGGAGGCGGTGCTGGGGCCGCAAGCTTTCTTGGAGGACCAGCTCCTCTCGGCCCGCAGCAGCACCGGCTGCTCGGGATTGGAGCTGCTGGCACTCGCCCGGTGCCAGAGTCGAGGGAGGGACTGGCAGAGGGGAGAGACCTCCGTCCTGCTCCTAGCAGCGGGCTGAGCAGGCTACCCCTCTCTGCTGCTTCCATCTCCTCCAGCCCAGCCCCTCACGCACTCTCTGCTGCTGCTCCTCTTGCAGGTCCTGGCACCTACAAGTTGCCCAGGCTGATGGGGCCCAACATGGCCTACACATCGGCCAGCCCTTGCTACTCCTTGAGAGGAAGGAGCCAGCGCAGTCGCTTTGACGAAGACCTTGCCAAGGTGAGCTCTGCTGCTCCTCTTTTCCATGTTAGCGTTGGACTGCTCTGGGCCGCTCTCCCTGTGCCACGGGGGCTTCCAAGCCTGCTGTACCTTTGCCTGATGCAGGCTTGCAGGGAAAAAGAGAGCCTTGGGTGTGATGCCAGCCCCGTGAGGCCATGACTCTCTTGCAGACTTCGGGTCCTGCGGCGTTCCCCAGAGTTGCTGTGGATGCCTACAGAACCAGGGCTCCCGCGTACACCATGGGAGCCCGACCGAAACCTGGAGTGGCCAAAGCTGCGAAGCCCAGGCGGGCAGACTACAGCGTGGGCCGGGTAAGGCAGCTGCTCAGCTCTCCCCACCCACTCTGTTTCACAAGCACAGCCTTCATGCCTCTCCCCCTTCCCCTGAGGCTTCCTCCAGCCCAAGAGCTGCTGCCTGCAGGGACCCAGTGCTGAGACAGCAGGCCTGCTCCCTGCCATTGTCCCACCTCCAAGCAGAGGAAGGGACAGCAGCTTCCCGCTCCCTTTCCCCTTCAGTGGGATGCACTGGGACAGTGGGCAGCCAGGGCAGCAGAGAAGAGAAGGGCCCTTGCTGATCTGCCTTTCTTTTTTCCCCCTCTCCAGGTGACGCTGATCAAACCCCAGGCACCTGCGTGCACTTTCAGAATCTGACATTCCATCTACACAACCCCTCTCATTGCTGAATAAAGCAGCAGTGCCTTAAAGGCCTTGTTTGCTTGCCTGGAAGAGAAGGGGATGCGAAGACACGCAGATCAACTGCTGCTTTCATTTTGATTCCATTTTTGCCTCTTGGACATGTGACAGAACATCATTAAAAAAAATTAATTACCTATATGTATGCTTTCTTGTTGTTCCGTTTTCATTACCGCTGCCACAGCTTCATGAAGCCTTTCAAACATCAGTGAGTTGGAAAGCACTTATGCTTGCTTTATCAGTAATCTGTGTTACTGATGTTGGCCATGTGCTGAAGTAAAGCATAAAGAAAGCAAATAGCAAAGGAAGACCGGCCTTAGGCAGTGCTGTCAGAAATATGGGAAGATGTTTAGAGTAGTCTTTCTCTTGCTGTGCTGCAGAAAACAGAGACTGCACTGTAGTAACTGAGGCACCTTCTGTACCCACATGTGCCTCAGCAAGTGTGAGCTGGAAGGTTGTTGTATTGCAGTGTTATCAGCAAACCTCCCCTCTTCTGTTTAGTGAATCTTGGATGCCCAACATGTGGTCTCCTGTTTGTGTTTGGTGAGCACACGCTTCATTGTGCGCCCACCCACTCACAGCATCATCTTCTGTAGAAGCTGAGACAGACTGTGCTACCATTCCCATTCACTGGGGCTGGGTGAAGGGGGAGAAGTGAAAATGAAAGAAGAGGAACCAGAGGTGCAAAACAAATCCTTTACATGAGGTAACTGCTAAGATCTTTCTCAGAAAGACAGCTAAAAGATCTTGATGTTAAGTGAAGCCTGTGAAAGGTGAGCACGTGATGGAAGGGCGAGGGGCACAGCAGGTGTCTCCCAGCCTTGGGAGCAAGCCCTGGGCTGTGGAGGTGGCTCTGCTGGCTGCCTGGCCCTGCCTGGCACTTTGTTTTTATAAATGTTGCATTTAAATTGACAACTTGAAGTGCAGAAGGAAGAGGCTCTCCTGGAATATATTGCTCCTGATGAGATTACCTGTCCTTGAGGGTGACCGCTGATTTGGAGGAGGGGAGACTTTGGTTTTTGTGTGTGCACCTCTTGTGGACCCATTGTATTGCCCTGGTTATCGCTCCCAGGAGCCCCCTGCCCCAGGACATTAAGCCAGAGCCAGTCACGTTTCTGATTCCTCTTCTTCCCCACTCCAGCCATGGGGATCCCTGCTCCTCAGCCAGCAGATCCAGGACAGTGTGCAACTCTGTCTTGTTCCTGTGCCAGATGCACAGATCTGTAGTGTGAAAAGCCAAAGTGATTACCTGCATGTCACGGTGTTGTCCGTGACAGTGACCCAAGGGAAACCGAGAAGGGAGAGGGGAGAGAAAAAAAAAACTGCGTCAGTGGCCGCGCGGCCGCCCGAGCAGAGCCGCGCTCCGGGAGGGGGAGGGGGAAACAGCGGGAAGAGATGGGTCGACAAGAAAACAACGGCACGATCTGAGAAGGAACGGTAACTTTACTAAATCTAATAAAATTGAACAATTGAGAGAGAGATAACAATTTCCAAACCAAAAAGCTGTGAGCTTACGTTAAGGAGGACCTGCAGGGGAAGCACACGTGCTGAACCTCCACGGCAGCCCAGAGCAACGCGCCCAGACCGAGCGCCGCCTGCATCCGGTGCGGAGCTCCGCCCCTCCCCTCTGCTGCTCCCACAGCATTAACTCCTTAACTGCTGCGTGATGCTCTGATGTGGAATACCGGCATCAAAACCACAAAACCACAACACTGCAGCAGTCGGATGGATGGGTGCTACCTGCAGAGAGATAGTCACCAGGTACGGGACTACTGGGAGGGGAGATGGCTGGTTGAGAGCAGGGAAAGGCCTCTAATGAATGTAGCAGGGCATCTCAGAGGATGGAGCAGGGGTGGCAAGGGGAGTGGAACTGAGCAGCACTGCTTTTCCAGTTCCAGCTGCTGATTCTGGATAACTTGTTCATCACTGAATTCTTGTACCGGTGCATCTGACGCTAAGCAAATAGATGGCAGTGTTCCTCTGGGGACGGAGCCCTGGAACAGCTGATGGCTCTCTGAGCAGCAGCAGGAATTGCTGCATTACAGTACAAATGAAAAACAGAAACAAAACCACATCTGCAGCATACAAGGTGAGAATATGAGAATTCTAAATATTTACAGAGCAGGGCAGTGGGGAAACCACAAAAAATGTTTACATAAAAATACATGAGCTTCTCAGCACATACATTTTACACCAGTTCACAAAAAAAAAAAAAAAAGAAGAAGAAGAAAAAGACATTTTGAATTAGAGTGAACTCCAAAGGTAACCCAAGACTTTCTGGGATGTTTCTCTCATGTGGCTCAGGGAAAGAAAAACCAAGTCTTCTACAGCAGGAAAATGAACAGCAAAACAAACCTGACCTCCCCCCACCCCCCGCCACCCCACAGACCGGACGAGGCAAGACTGCACACAAAGGTATTCTGCTGTATGGTTGCTTACACCAGACCATGCCTTCAGTATTGGGTTTCTGTAGCACAAGGTTTTGGGAAGCAAACATGCAACACATCACTTCATTCAGTGCCCTGGCAACACAGTGTGGGATGGTAGAGTCCTTTCTGGGGTTAAAGAGGAACCATGTGTTTTCGGGTTGGCTTTGGTTTTGTGTAGCCATTTACTGCACAATCCTTACCAAGCCCCTTGAAATGATGAGCGCAAAATGAGGATCTCTGGGAAGATGCAGGCACAGAGTTGTGGGTGTTCTGTCCTATGTTCTTCTGCATATAGATTTCACCTGATAAGTCTCTTTTGAAGATCAGAAATGACTTTATAGGGTCTAGGTTCTTGTTACTCGGAGGTCTTCTGCAGGTCACTCGCTGCTCCTAGGTGGAGGTGGAAATCCAGAGCTGAAGTAGGCTACCGGGCCCTGACTCTTGCATTGCATGAGGGAGAACTCAGCTGAAAACTTAGGAAGTGGTGATTTAAGATGTAGACAGCTTGGGGCAAGTTTAAGGGAATTAAGATCATAGCTGTTCCTCATCTTGGCAGGAGATGAGGTTAGGCAATAAATCACTGTCATGGTTTTATGATTTTTGGTATTGGCATTTCACATCATAACATCATGTAGTGCATTTAGAGTTAAAGAGTTAATACTCCAGCTCCATGGATCATTGACAGTTCCAGGTATACCTGTCTCGGAGAAAGAAGTACATTCCCCAGAGGACTATGTGATGCTTTGCATTTTTATGTGTTTCCACTCAGAGGGAAAAGATAAAAACTGTCTGCAGTCACGGGACCTGCTCTCTTTCCTTTGGGATCAACTCAGCAGTGGGTGCTCACTGCCGTCTCACCTTCAGCATTTAGCGTAAGGCCTCCGGTTTATTGGACACTCTCCCTTGTTCATTTTATTTGATTTTAGCCTCAATTCCAATTATATTGTATTATATGGTCCAATTATAATGGACAGTTATACTGTATTATAATTAAAGATGAAAAGGACCTGGGGGTGTTGGTTGATGCTCGGCTCAACATGAGCCGGCAGTGTGCCCAGGTGGCTAAGAAGGCCAACAGCATCCTGGCCTGTATTAGAAATAGTGCAGCCAGCAGGAGCAGGGAGGTGATCATCCCCCTGTACTCAGCTCTGGTGCAGCTGCACCTCAAGTACTGTGTTCAGTTTTGGGCCCCTCACTACAAGAAAGACATTGAGGCTCTGGAACACGTTCAGAGAAGGGCAACGTAGGGCAAATAACCCTCAAGAACAGTACTCAATGAAAATAGTATGGAAGATGGTATATCTCCAGTGGGCTTATGTAAACAGTACATAAACAACTAGAAAAAGAGAGTGGCTCACCTTTATGATGACAGAGGCTTGCTATTGACACCACACAGGCGAGATCTCCCAGAAGAGATCTTTCCCAGGTGGTGGTCAGCCCTTAAATGGGGTTTGGGAGAGGTGGAGCCAGGCTCCACCCCTTCCAATCACACAGGTATATCACCTTCACCTGTAGCCCTGTGGCTGACTCGGTGCACACCTCAGGTGATCAATCAGACAGTTCAGACTGTGATTCAATAGTTTCCATACAGGCAACAAAACTGGTGAGGGGTCTGGAGCACAAGTCTTATGAGGAGTGGCTGAGGGAGCTGGGATTGTTTAGTCTGGAGAAGAGGAGGCTCAGAGGAGACCTTATTGCACTCTACCACTTCCTGAAGGGGGATTGTGGTGAGGAGGGGGTGGGCCTCTTCTTCCTGATAAATAATGACAGGATGAGAGGGAATGGCCACAAGTTGCGCCGGGGAAGATTTAGATTAGACGTGAGGAAACCTTTTTTCTCTGAAAGAGTGGTCAGGCACTGGAATGGCCTGCCTAGGGAGGTGGGTGAGGCACCATCCCTAGCACTGTTCAAGAAGCGTTTAGATGAGGTGCTAAGGGATTTGATTTAGTAGTTCAGTGGGTAGGGATGGTGATAGGAGGATGGTTGGACTAGATGATCTTGTAGGTCCTTTCTAACCTAATGTATCTATGAATCAGTTACTACATAATTTGAGTGATCCATCCCTTACTAGAAATGTTTTACTTTCCCATGTTCCAATACCTAATGCTGTTACTGTATTTACAGATGACTCCGTCAGGACACACCAAGCAGTGGTTCTCTGGCATGCAGCTGCTTCATTATGGCAGTTGGATGTGCATTGAATCTTTCAAATTTTTGCAGAGCAAAAGATTAATATAATAATTGACTCTTTGTATGTTACAGAGATCATTTGTCAAATTGAGGGATCTTTTCTTAAGTAAGTTAACAACTCTGTTTTCTTAACACAGCTCACGCAAGTTTTGCACTAAACGGATGTCATTCCTGTTCATGAATTTGGCCGTCACAAATACGTGCATGATAATGGATCTGCACATACCTGGAAAGAAAAAAAAAAAAAGGGAGAATACGGGAGACACGCTACAAGAAAGGTTATGTAAGACTTTGCTTGTGCTGAATTTTTTGAATCGTGATCATACAGATACACCTCAAGTAGACTGTCATTTTGGGGCCTCCCCAGTGCTCAAGGAATAGCTGATTATTAACATTCAGAATATGGCCACAGGACATTGGGAATGTCTCTTACCACTGATAACTTTGGGTCGGGGATATGCTTGTGTTTCCACAGGGAGTAGCCCAATATGGGTTCCAGCGTGATATGTTTGGCCTCATCTCAAGGCAAAAAATAGCATCCAGCCTTCAAAATAACTGGGATTGTGTGTTTCTTACTTATTGTTTTGTAAGTTGTTGCATTGTAAATAACTTATGCATGGCACAGTGAATGATGAAAAACAGCTGGATGGTATGTTAGTAACAATACTGGCTGTGGTATGACAAAAATGGGTGATTTTCCTGTGTTACCAATGTAGCCTTAAGAATTAGAACTATTAGGTATTATTTAGGTTGTTATTAGCTATTATTTAGGTTGTTGTGTGCAGCTTTTTCTATTTTTAGTGGTAGATTGAATATAAAAATGAACAGGAATTGATGTTTCCACTGTTGGAATCCATGGAAATAACTTTTTAGTGTAGTCTTATCTTTTCATTATTGGTTATAATGTTATTAGCATATCAATGAGCTTTTTCTAAGTTTGTCAAGACAAAACCTGGAAAGGAATACCAGACAAAGGGATGACCCTGTCCTATAGAATGATTCACTCTTTTTCATCCACTAATCAGAATTTTAGAAATATGACTATCTGTCACTTGAGACAAAGGCACACACCATCTTACTTTGATTCAATATATGATTCTAATAGAGAATGCTTGAATATTGCCCAACAGATATTTTAGATTCTTTCAATTGGAACCTTTATCAGGAACCCAAAGGCCCCTGACAAAAGAACTATTTGGGGAAGGAATGAAGTATTCTGATAGTTCTAAGGATATTTGTGGCTGTAAGTATTTTTTAAAGAGTGCTGACCTTAGTAGTTTATTCTGTTTTGCAAGCAGGTGTTCCACTTGGGCTCTGTATCACGCACTGGTCATGTGGATGCAGTGTACAAATGAAAAAAAAACCAAAAAACCTGCAGACCCTGAGAAGAGTAAAAGCAGGAAAGAATCTGTGATGGGTGAGAGAGGAAAAGTGCATCTTGAAGCAGGGGATGCCCTGCTGGCACTGCCTATCGCATCCACCACCACCATGTTCTTTCTGTCTCTCCTCTCTGGCAGCTTTCCATTTCTCAAGGATGAATAGCTAATAATCCGCTTGTTTAGGGAGTTTCTGCTTTGTGCTTACGCTTATCTAAGATAGATGTCTGTGTGAGTGTATGTTGACTAAAACTCTAACCCTCTGTGTTGCTCTGAATGCATAGTTTGCTTGCCTCTGCTCCTGAGACATCCTGTCTCTCAGATCCAAACATACCCTGAAACAGCACCGCTCAAGCTTCAGCCACACTCACCAAGTTAGGAAGTCAGCTGGCAAAGGAAAGCAATAGCACTGGCGATGATCCTGGAGGCCTGCCCACTGATACTGATTCTATTTGACAGGCAACATTACAAAGTTGTGCCACCACTGATCTTCCATTATTAACCAAAGGTATGACTGTAAGGATTTTTAAGGGCATGTGTTGTGTGAATCTTAGGGAACATTAAAAAATCACTATATCAGAGTATATAAAAATTGAAGATTCATCCTAATCAGTTACTGATTCAGAAAAGGGATACTGATACCGAAAGGGACCCTCAGGGTTTCTTTTCCAGGTTGCAGGAACAGAGGAATTGGGACTGGTTGGACACATTGTTCCTGGGACGGGGTCTCACTGGATGACCTTACAGATGAAGTGCTATATTGTGATGACTGTTGTAATGCTTTTGCTATTACATCCTTGTATTTTACAGTGTGTGCAAAAAATGAGCTGTTGGCTGTGCAAGGATTAGACCGCAAGCCTTGGATACAGGCTGTGTAAAGATAAGCTGACAAGGTCAAGATAACCATGTTCGAGGATGTGAAACAAAGAAATGAGAACAAACAGGATAGTGTAACAGAAGGCAATTGGGAACTGTTTATTCAGGCATTAAGAGTCCCTTGTGTTGCTAAAAGGTTTTAACACATTAATCTTAAGGAACCTTTGTCCAGTCAGATCTTAACACTCATTGCTGTTCTGTGTATGTAAGCTTTGAGTTGTTGCTTAATAAACCAACATTAGCTTGCATCAAGCTGGGTTCCCATCCCTTCATTGCAGCACAAAACCACAATTAAGAACAAACGGATTTTATTCTCATCTCTTCAATAGAGCTTTTAATTTGGAAGTAAGATGCCATGATTTTGTCGCCCCTGGGATGTTGGTGGACAATGGTGGTGGACACCCACCTGGGAGACGCTGTGCTGGAACACGGCAGTGGCTCTGGTGCTCTGAGCTTGTTTCTGTCCAGAGCAGGGAAGGCTCCACTTTTAGAGATGCCGCACAATGCACGGAACTGTAGAATCTCTGAGGCTGGAAAGGACTTCAAAGGTGATCGTATCCAAGAGGCCAACCCCAGCTCAGCACAAGCTCCTTTCAGGGAGTCCTGGAGAGCAGTCCCCTGAGCCTCCTCTTTTCCAGGCCAAACAATTTTGGTTCCTTCAGGTGCTCCCCATAAGACTTCTACTCCAGATCCTTCACAGCTTTACTACCCTTCTCTGGACACACTCCAGGCCCTCGTGGGATTTTGTTTGTTTCTTTGTTTGTTCTGCTAATGATTGCTTTCCAGTCTGCTATATGGTATCTAAGGGGAGTGACCTGCCTTGCAGCTTTCCCAGCTACTCCTGGGAGCTGTAGCAGAAGAATCATGGGTTCAGAGGGCTGCAGGTACACAAGTCATCCTTTGCTGCAGGGAGTTACTTTGCAGGAAGACATGACATATGTGTTTAGCAAGTCCAAAAACATATACCTGACATAAATATATAGTTGCAAAACTTCAGGTAGAGCAAAGAGGTCCGAAAGTACTGCCAGATGGCAACAAGGCACTCTTAAGAAAAAAGAAAATGAATGCGCACTGGTAACTGCAGTCTGATGGGTGTGCGTGCTCAGACTCCTTGGGAAGAATTACAGAAAGATGCACTTCTCACAGAACTGTTTCCTGATGATGTTGAAACGCACTGCTTGGCACCTTACAGCGCTGGACCATCTAGTTGGCAGGATGCTCACTCAGGTGAGACAGTTGAAAACTACTTTTGTTGTAAATGTTTTATTTTAAAAGATTTTATTTTCAAAACCAACAAGTTCTATACTACCACTTAGCCTATTACTATATCACAATATCAAAATCATTACATTTATAATAAAATATTTTAAATAATAATAATATATTAAAATAAATTAAATATTGAAAGAGTAACTTGTTTTGGGATCATTTGTCTTCATTCAAGGTGTTCTCTCTTCTTCTCCTGCACAGGCTCTGACAGTCTACCAGAGATAAGGAGGGGGGGGGAAAATGGTAAGAAAATAAGGTATTGGTGTCTGAGTCCTGAAATGCAAATGAAGCAACTTCTGACTTCACTGAATACCAACTGATTGCTATTGGTTTCTTTAAGAACAGTGTTTGCACAGCTGTCATGGAAACTGAAAGTCACCAAACTTGTTCCTTTGATAAAGCTGTGCTCATTTCTAAAAACAAACAAAAAAAACCAAACATCTGTTGCTAAGTACAGCTTTGGTTCGCTTCCAGCAACGACGCCGGAACAAGTATTTATTTGCTCCACTATGATGCACTCAAAAAGCCAAAATAGTCACAGCTCTAAATTAACTGGAACCTGAGGGTTACTTAACTGGAATTCTAACCTTTATTAAGCAAGTATGCTAAGAGCACTGCAGTGTGTTCTTGCAGAGCTGAGGCCTTAACACAGGAACTTTATGTCTCAAGGGTTCCATTCTCAACAGTAACGAAACAGTAGACACAACTGCTCTGAGTAACAGAAGCCTCTCCTGCAAAGGCTCAGGAGACAGCTTAGAGTAGTTCACTGTGTTAAGATCCTATTTCAGGAAACCATTTTCACAATAAACCCATATTCTTTTCGATACACACCTCAACTTTGAAAGAGTATCTTGCATAAATTATGTCAAAGACAGAGCTGCACTTAAAGGAAACAGATCTTAAAGGAAACGGGCAGGTTCGGCCCGGTTCCGTGACGATTGGTGCGGGGGACCCACGGACCCACACCCCAGGAAAGGGGAAGGGGGAAAGGGAAAAGGGAAAAGGGAGATGGGCCTAGGAACAAAACAGCGGCAGCGATCTGAGGAGGAAAGCTAATTTACTAAATAAGATATCGGAAAGCAAAATAACACAATATAATACAATATAATTGGAATTAAAGCTAATAAATCAAATAAAATGAGCAAGAGAGAGTGTCCGATAAACCGAAGGCCTTATGCTAACGCTGAAGGCGGACGGCAGCGAGCACCCACTGCTGAGTCGATCCCAAAAGGAAAGAGAGTGTCCCGTGACCGCAGACAGTTTTTATCTTTCCCTCTGAGCGTAAACACGTAAGAACGCAAAGCATCGCAAAGTCCTCTGGGGAATGGAGTTCTTCTTCTCTTCTGAGACAGGTATACCTGGAACTATCGATGATCCACGGAGCTGGAGCATTAACTCTTTAACTCTAAATGCACTACATGATGTTATGATGTGGAATACCAGTACCAAAAATCATAAAACCATGACATTCCACCCCTTATTCCACATCACTACATCATGTTTGATATATATGTATAGAAGAACAGTGATTAACATGCATTAAATACACACACACACAACATATATAAGTATATACATGGAATTAACGACTGCACTCGCCCAACATCAAATTCCCTTGTGGTACACACTGAACATCCCCATTCTTCTGCATCACCCACCAAGTGGACCCAGGTCCCTGAGCAAAAACAGTTCCACGGAGAGGTTTGCCCTTTCCAGAAGCTGGAAGGACCCAAACTGCTTTTCCCAACATGTTCTTTACATGTACTACAGGGACCTTATCTCCCTCTACAGTAGGTAGAGATCTGGATTGGGCAGGACCATCACGATTGATGGATCCTCGAGTGTTGACCAACCAGGTGGCTTCTGCCAAATGCTTCTCCCAGTGCTTAAATGTTCCGCCACCCATTGCTTTCAATGTGGTTTTTAACAACCCATTGTACCTTTCAATTTTACCAGAAGCTGGTGCGTGATAGGGGATATGATAAATCCATTCAATACCATGATCTTTGGCCCAAGTATTTACAAGAGAATTTTTGAAATGAGTTCCATTATCGGACTCAATTCTTTCTGGAGTGCCATGTCAACATAGGACTTGTTTCTCGAGCCCTAAGATGGTGTTTCGGGCGGTAGCATGGGGTACTGCATGTTTCAAGCCACCCAGTGGTTGCTTCCACCATGGTGAGCACATAACGCTTACCACTGCGAGATCGTGGCAAGGTGATATAATCAACCTGCCACGCCTCCCCATATTTATACTTTTGCCATCGCCCTTCTTCCCAAAGAGGTTTCATTCTCTTGGCTTGTTTAATTGTGGCGCACGTATCACAGTCATGGATAACCTGTGCAATATAGTATGATGCAATGATGCAAAAAAGCAACACAATGATGCAAAAAAGCATCCATAGTTAAGTCCACCCCTCGGTCTCTAGCCCATTTATATGTTGCATCTCTTCCTTGATGGCCAGAGGTCTCATGGGCCCAGCGAGCTAAAAATAATTCACTCTTGTGTTGCCAGTCCAAGTCTGCTTGAGCCACCTTAACTTTGGCAGCTCGATCTACCTGATGTTTATTTTGTTGTTCCTCAGTAGCCCGGCTCTTAGGAACATGAGCATCTACATGGCGCACCTTTACAACCATATTCTTTATTCGGGCAGCAATGTCTCTCCACAGTTCAGCAGCCCAAATAGGTTTACCCCTCCGTTGCCAACCATTTTGTTCCCATTGCTGTACCCACCCCCATAAAGCATTTGCCACCATCCATGAGTCAGTGTAAAGATAAAGCACTGGCCACCTCTCTCGTTCAGCAATATCTAAGGCCAGCTGGACAGCCTTTACCTCTGCAAATTGACTTGATTCTCCTTCTCCTTCAGTGGCCTCAGCAACTTGTCGTGTGGGGCTCCACACAGCAGATTTCCATCTGCGGTGCTTACCCACAATGCGACACGATCCATCTGTGAACAGGGCATATCTCTTTTCATTGTCTGGTAGTTCATTATATGGTGGGGCCTCTTTGGCACATGATACCTCCTCTGCTGGTATTGTTCCAAACTTTTTACCTTCAGGCTAGTCCATGATCACTTCTAGGATTCCTGGATGACTAAGGTTCCCCATCCGAGCTCGCTGTGTAATCAGCGCAATCCACTTACTCCAAGTGGCATCAGTAGAATGATGGGTAGAGGGAACCTTTCCCTTGAACATCCAGTTCAGCACTGGCAGTCGAGGTGCCAGGAGGAGCTGCATTTCAGTACCGATTACTTCGGAAGCAGCTCGAACCCCCTCGTACGCAGCTAAGATCTCCTTCTCAGTTGGAGTGTAGCGCTCCTCAGACCCCCTGTATGCCCGACTCCAGAATCCAAGGGGTCGGCCTCGGGTCTCTCCAGGAGCTCTTTGCCACAAACTCCAAGTGGGACCTTCCTTTCCAGCAGCAGTGTAGAGGATGTTCTTTACATCCTGTCCCGTCCGCACTGGCCCCAGGGCCACGGCACGGGCTATCTCCTGCTTAATTTGCTCAAAAGCCTGCTGCTGCTCAGGGCCCCACACAAAATCATTCTTCTTCCGCGTCACCCGATAGAGAGGGCTCACAATGAGACTGTAGTTTGGAACATGCATTCTCCAAAAGCCCACTACACCCCAAAAAGCTTGGGTCTCTGTCTTACTGGTGGGTGGAGACATGGCAGTGATTTTGTTAATCACATCTGTAGGGATGTGACGACATCCATCTTGCCACTTTATACCTAGGAACTGAATTTCCTGTGCAGGCCCTTTCACTTTGCTTCGCTTGATAGCAAAGCCAGCTCGCAGAAGGATCTGTATTATTCTCTCTCCTTTCTCAAAAACTTCTCCTGCTGTATTGCCCCACACAATGATATCATCAATGTATTGTAAGTGCTCAGGAGCACCGCCCTGTTCCAATGCAGTTTGGACCAACCCATGGCAAATGGTTGGGCTGTGCTTCCACCCCTGGGGCAAACGGTTCCAGGTGTACTGAACGCCCCTCCAGGTGAAAGCAAACTGTGGTCTGCACTCTGTGGCCAAAGGAATTGAGAAGAAGGCATTAGCAATGTCAATGGTGGCATACCACTTGGCTGCTTTTGACCCCAGTTCGTACTGGAGTTGTAGCATGTCTGGCACAGCAGCACTCAGTGGGGGTGTGACTTCATTCAGGCTACGGTAATCTACCGTCAGCCTCCATTCTCCACTGGCTTTACGCACCGGCCATATGGGGCTGTTAAAAGGTGAGTGAGTTTTGCTGATCACTCCCTGGCTCTCTAGCTGACGAATCAAATTATGAATGGGGAGCAAGGAATCCCTGTTGGTTCGGTACTGCCGTCTGTGCACCATTTTTGTAGCAATCGGTACCTGTTGCTCCTCCACTTGGAGCAACCCCACAACAGACGGATCTTCTGATAGGCCAGGCAAAGCAGACAGCTGCTTAACGTTGTCTGCGTCCACAGCAGCTATTCCAAAGGCCCATTGATACCCTTTGGGATCCTTAAAATATCCCCTTTTGAGGTAATCAATACCAAGTATACATGGAGCCCCTGGGCCAGTCACAATAGCATGTTTTTGCCAGTCTTTACCAGTGAGGCTTATTTCAGCCTCCAACATGGTTAACTTTTGGGAACCCCCAGTCACCCCAGAAATATAGATTAAGTCTGTCCCTTGGTGACTTGAGGGCATTAGAGTGCACTGTGCACCAGTGTCCACCAGGGCCTTATATTTTTGTGGTTCTGATGTGCCAGGACATCGAATCCACACAGTCCAATACACTCTATTATCCCTTTCCCCCACCTGGCTGGGGGGCAGGGGCTATTGTGGCTGGTAGGTACCTCGCTCAGTTCTGAAGGAGTACCGTTCAGATAGGAGGGTGTCTCGCTCAAACTGGAGGGTGTCTCTTTCAGGTTGGAGGCCGCCTCTCTCGGTCTGGAGGGCTTCTTGTTGAGACTGGAGGGTGTCTTTCTCAGTCTGGAGGGCGTCTCTCTCAGATTGGAGGGTGTCTCTCTCAGTCTGGAGGGCGTCTCGCTCGTATTGGAGGGCGTCTAGATTGGACTGGAGAGTCTGATTGTCAGTTAAAAGACTCTCTTTCTGGATCAGGAGACTGTCCCTTTCGGCTCGGAGACTCTCTCGCTCTGTTTCAAACACTCTATGCCTCTCTGGGATAGTATTGAATAAGGCACGGTAAGCATAAGCCAGACCCCAAATAATTTGGGCCTCCTCAGATCTGTTTGAGCTGCAACATCCCTGTCTCAAATATCTGCTTAAGTTCTCAGGATCTTGCAGGTGTTCAGGAGAAAAGTTCCATGACACCGGTGATGCCCATTTCTCTAAAGTCTCTCCTAAGTCCCTCCAAACTCCCTGCCAGTCAGTATTCTCTGGCTCTGGGGAGGGTTTTCTCAAAATATTATAAATACAAATACTGAGTAAAAGTACATTCAGGGAGACTGACACCACAATCATAACAAGCATTGGATGGGCATTCAGAAAACGCATAATGAATTCAAAGGAGAGGCCAGGAGTCTGTTTAAAAATCGTAAGTTCCATAGAGTTAGCAACTTCATCTGGAGTTACTCCCTCTGGAACTGAATGCCACATCATATACAGAAGCCAGATAGGTATGTCCATCAGTGTTTTTAGTTTATCATATAGAGACCAAGCTCCGTGGATCAGACTGGCAAACTTAATTAAGTCCCAGTACGTTCTGAGCATTACAAGGGAAAAACCAATGAAATGCAGTCCCTTTAAGACCAGTTTAAAAAGAGAAAGCATTTTTTTTTCTTCTGTAAAACTAGCTGGCAGATGAGGAGGAAGATGACAATAATCCCAGTCTTACGAATCTTCCTTTCTTACCACAAAGGCTACAGGGCAGGGGGGAGTAACCAGGTCCTTGTGGCAGCTGTACTTGGTCCCTGTTGCACTTGCATATCGCTCCACCATGGTACACAGGACGTTCTCGCTGCCATATGTAGTGCATAGGAGCAACAGCCATCACCTGTCAGAAAAGCTGTTCCATCAGAAGCCAGAGAAATAACTGGCAAACATACAACTAAGAACAACAGATCCAATTCATCTTTGACAGAAAACTAAGACTAGAGAAGAGGTATCTTATCTGCCTCAGTCTCACTGGAAGTTTTGCTCCCTCAGGCAAGGATAAGTGAATAGGTTATAATCAGAAGTTGAAATGTGATGTGTAAAGCATCACAAATACCAGTTGATGCTTCGTTTCCTGCACATGTTGTCTTTTACTATTAAACACAAACTAGATGGCTCTTCTGGCTCACAAAGTCACTAAGCTCACAGCAACCAAGTTGGCAGGGTGTGCTGTGAAGTGTACTCCACTCTTGCCTTGCTTCTTGTACTTTTCCCTTAAGTATCTCATCCTGTTTCGAGATGAGATGCTAAAAGGAGATCTTCTTTTCCACCAGCTGTAGCAAATGTCATGTCCTTCAAAAATATCAGGCTTTTTCAGGCAGACAGATGCCATCTGGAAAGCCAGGAATGCCTTTTTCTCCCAGTATGTTTAAAAAATGGAGGCTGTAACAACGCATTGACAGAGCATGTTAAGTGTGTCCTTTCCTTTTGAAATGCAGTGAAAAACCATTACCTTTCAAAGTCTATTCAAGTTACATCATTTAAGAGAGTAAAATTTCACCTGAGGTGCTATTGGAAGGTTTCACTTTGTGTACAAACTTGAAATTTGTAAAGCAAAGACACATACAAAAAATACTTCTACAGTGAATGATGTTAAAAAGCTAATAATATGCTTTAAGAACAATTATTTGCATAAAGCAGAAAGATTACTGTCCTTAAAACTTCAAGCAGTAGCATAACAAAATATTCTACCTTACCTTAAAACCATTATTTCAGAGACTGTATTTTAAAGACAAAAGAAAAAACTGATTGAGGATAAGCTCTATCTTTTCCTTCCCGTGGCTTATCTACTCACTTTCGGGAAGAACTGGTTACGTGTGGAGCTACACTGTTAATTGGTATTAATTGTAGTTTCAGCATCTACACTATTGAAACTGTCCCTACCTCTTCACAGCAACGCCTCCTTACAATAGCCCTGTAGTCAATTCTTCTCCATAGCCGATCTTTTAACTTCAAGAAAGCAGGAAAGAGCTGTCTTCAATATTTTCCCAGAGCCCATGGGAAAATCTCATACTTCGGTTCTTCATCGTCTTCCTCCACCATGTGTGTCAGATACCTTGAAATATATACATATACATGCATGTGTGTGTGTGTTTGCATCTGTTTTTCAATCTTGAACCATTATATTGACGTGAGTTCTAATACTAAAAGACACAGTAGTTATTTTCCCACATATTGCAAGGAAGAAAGTTACTGACAAAACTGTCTTCTTTCCAGGTTACAATATGTCCTTAATCAGAAAGTGTCACATGTATCCTATAGATAAACATAAACTTATGGTAAGCTATTAAAGGAACACTTTACCCTAGAGTCTCCAAAATTAAATAGGCATGTAAGAACTAACATATCCTGACAGCTTTCACCTACTTTTAATCTAGTAACCCCTACTAATGATAGCTAAAAAAATGACTACCATTAGTCTCCTCACTTGCAAGGATACAAGTTTTCTCTCTGGTCCCAGCCCAGGGAGACCCTTTGTCCCTTTTTTAGTCCTCTTTATCTGTTATGGACCTGTTTTTACTTCTTTCATTGGAGGCAGACAGCTTCCTCCTCCATGATCTGTGGACGCTTATGGCAGAAGAAACAACCATCTTTCTCCCTGCACTAGCACGCAAACCAGAGTTATAGGAAACCAGCGTTATAGGAAAAGACTGCCCGTGCTCCATAACACTATGAACCAAAGTACTGAATCTGTCACTATGGAAGACACCCTTGGCCAAATACAGAATTACATATGCTCAGTAAAGGCAGGTTCATCACTGCACCACTGTTTCATTGTATAGGATTCTTTGTAAGCGTTCAGGAAAGACATTCTCAGAAATTACTTAGCTATGTTTTTACTGCTGACTCAAAGTACCTTGTGGGAAGCTTCATTAGTAGTTTGAGCAGCACTATGAATCGTTTCAGAATAAATGACTTGAAAGCTTGCAAAGATATTAAATGGGCTCTTACAAGAGAAACTTAAAAGACCTTCCCGTGTCTTACATATTTTCCTGCATTTATTTTATTGCACATTTATTTTAATGCAGAAAAAGTTCAGAGATTTGCAGTTTTGTAGGCAGTCCATGCTATAAATTACAATACCAGTGCAAACATCCCTGCACTTCTACTCAAGTTGGAAATCAGGAGAACAATGCTGAATTTGCACTAATTATATGTAAACTGAAGATCACGTTTCTTTGCTTCCTACAGAACCCAAACAACTACAGACTGGTTATGACGTCTTACTGTCTGTGGGAATCATCAGCAGCATTAAAAAAAAAAAAAAAGGATCAACCTAATGCAAAAATTATGCTAATAAAAACAGATAATTTCAGAATACTTACAGAGCAGCAAAGAAATTGAGTCTGGTATACTCATTCATTGTGAAGTATGCCTTCTTGAAGTAAATTAATGTCATTGCCAGAAGATACTGTTGTAAAATGCAAAACGTTATATTCATTATTAAGCATTAGTATATCATTTCAACATAACATTGCATAAAACTTTTCAAATGTTTATCTTGCAACAAAATGTGTCTCATCAACAGGAAAAGCATAAATTGAATTTTCTCAAAGCTTAAATAAGGACACATTAGATAAAAAAAAATACAACCGGTATTCTTATTATAGTATCAAGTGATTAACAGCAGATTTCCACTCCAGATAGATTATGCTGACTACAAACACTTACCTTGTCTGCAGTTTTACAGCAACAGTCCATTTGCAGGAAGTCCTGAAGTAGATCATCATCTGCAACAAAGATACTCGTCAGCAGTTCAGTTTAACCTTTCTGTATTTTAACTTAAGCATTAAATACACACTGGAATTTAACAACATGGAAACACGTTTAACCTAAGACATAGCTGTTAGTATCTACATTAACAGCACTCTCAAACTCATCACTGAGTTTAAAAAGACATACTTCCTTAAGAGTTTTCTACCAGTCAATTGGTATCTAGCATTAACCTACCAAACAGTTTAAGCTGTCACTTCCTGATCCTGAATACCAAAGCACACTTTCTTTGGGTGTCCATGTTTACCAGTAAGAGCCATTTTTGTACATCTTCCTCCTTGACGATGTTGTCTGTTGTGAGAACGCTTCTTGGATCTTTTCCGCTTTCTGTGCTGACAGGATCTGGGAGGACTGGCTTTGTCTTGAGCAGTGGAAGGTGTGAGACACCTCAGGCCACGCTTCACTGTGGAAATCAAAGGTTCCTGTTGGAAAAGAAGAAGTTAACTAGAACAATGGGCAAATTGAGCTACAGTTCTCCGTGTTTTGTTCAAACACAGCACTTTCAGCAGAGCTTGCATGTCTGCTGATAGAAAAATAATCACAGGATCACAGAACTGTAGGGGTTTGAAGGGACCTCCAGAGACCATCGAGCCACACCTCCCTGCCAAAGCAGATAACTAGACCAGGCTGCATGGGCCATTTCCCCTTGTCCTGTAACCACTCACCACTGAGAAAGGTTCAGTGTCGACCCTTGGCCTCCTGCTCCTTAGATATTTATAGATAAAGATCACATCCCCTCCAAATCTTCTTTTTTCAAGGCTGAACAGACCCAGGTCTCTCAGCCTTTCCTCATAAAACAGGTGCTCCAGGCCCTTCACCATCTTTGTGGCCCTCTGCTGGACTCTTCACCAGAGATCTCTGTCTTTTTTGTACCAGGGAGCCCAGAACTGGACACAGTACTCTTGTTGAGGACTCACCAGGGCACAGTAGAGGAGGATCACCTCTCTTGACCTGCTGGCCACTCTTTTTAATGCACCCCAGGATCCCAATGGCCTTCTTGGCCACCTGTACCCTGTGCATTGTGTCCTCCATAGGTGCAAGTCTCTATGGTTGCTTTTGCTAAACCACATCTGGTTCCTCTCTGCCCAACTGTTCAGTCTGCCCAGGCCTCACTGAATGGCAGCACAGCCTTCCAGTGTGTCAGCCATTCCTCCCAGATTGTATCACCAGCAAGCCTAACCCTAACCCTAACCCTAACCCTAACCCTAACCCTAACCCTAACCCTAACCCTAACCCTAACCCTAATACCCTAACCCTAATGCTAACGCTAACCCTAACACCCTAACCCTAACCCTAATACCCTAATCCTAATACCCTAGCCCTAACCCTAACCCTAACCCTAACCCAACCCTAACCCTAAACTGGTGGACTCTATCCCTTCATCAAGGTGCCGAAATCAAGGGAGACTGCACGCACTGCTCTCCCCCCATCCACCCAGCCAGTGATGACATCATAGAAGGCCACCAGGTTGGTCAAACACGACCTCCCCCTGGTGAACCCACACTGCCTACTCCCGATATCCTCCTTATCTTCCAATTGCCTGGAGATTGCATCCAGGACAAGCTGCTTCATCACCTTTCTAGGGACAGAGGTGAGGGTGACTGCCTGCAGTTCCCTGGACCCTCCTGCTTGCCCTTTCTGAAGACCAGAGTGACACTGGCTATCCTCTGCTCTTCAGGCACCTACTAAGTCTCCTACACAGCTTTCCTTAAAATAACTCTGATTTATGACCAGAAACAAGAGGATACAGAGAGAAGCGTGAGGAAAGCTACTTCTCATCGGGAGAAAGCAACTTAACCCCTTCAGCAGGGCCTACGCAGAGGGGACGCTGCCTGACGCAGGCTCGCAGCAGCCTGCCCAGCTCTTATTTCACTGTCACACTCACGAGAAAAATCCACAACAGCATCAGCAAATACGTGGCCATGCTTCACAGCGAGTGCTTTCTAAACACAGCCCGCCTCTCGCCACGACCGCCCGCTCCTCGGCAAACCGCCTCACGCAGCACCCCACCGCGGAATGGCGTCCTCAGCACCCAATCAGAGCGCAGGTGGCTGCCGTTTCAGCCAATCAGCAGCGAGGCATTCTGACGTCCGGCGTCTACCTGTTGCCCTGGGCAACGACACTCCGGCACCGCCCCGGAGGCGCCAGCCAATCAGACGAGAGAACGTTTGCTGCTCGGCGGATGTTCACACGAGCCAGGGGCTTCCCTGGGCTCCAATGCCGCTGCCAAAAATTAAAACAATAGTTAACAAAGCATGAGAAGAAAGATCCAAGCGTTAGGAAGTTAGCAAGAGTAGTTCAGTGTTCTTTCTGTTTCTTTCACTGGTGATCAGCTTCCTTACATTTCTACAGCTCACAAAAATGAATGTTTCCTGACACTCCATCTATCTGTCAGAATGTAAAGTTTCATGAGGAATCAAAGGAACAATTACTGTCCTAAACTCACGCAAAAGCAATCACACCTGCCTGGCCTGCTGTTACTGTCAGAAAGCATTTCACATGTTACAACAAAACTAAATTTACTGTTTCCTTCTCAACTAGAAGATGAACTCACAGATCTGATCATACACTAAAGCTGTTGAACCAAAACTAAGAAAAAGAAGAAATCATTGCTTCAGTTTTTATTTTCACAGATAATGATTTTGGTCGTTGTAGGATGCAGACACACGCAGTAGCTGCCATGTGCCAGCAAGCCACAGTAACCGTGCACACTTAACTGACAGCAAGCACTAGGAAACCAGAGACTGACTGGTATATGGGGGGGGAATTGGTAACAGACATTGTATGGAAATATAATGTAGATTGTGAGCCTGAGATGCTCAGCCCACAAGTGCCAGAACAGGTCTACCTGTGTCAGACCCAGGGTATATAACAGAATGGATTTTACTGACAAGTTGAACAATTTCTCCCTTGTCAGTAGGGGGTGTGCACTCATTATGAATAATGAATTCAATAATGAATAAAATTGCTGCTATCACTGAGATCTTTGTCTAACCCAGAATTCTTGACTTAGAGTGTTTCTCACAATGAACCAACCCTGGATGTATCTCAAAGTGTACTTAGCATCTTTGTGTTTCATCTGTCTACTATTTGTGTATATGAATTACTAGCTAGTAATTCATATACATAATACATCACCTTGTATCACTCTGGGGCCATTTTACATGGCCATACAAAACGTCCATAGATTTGCCATCATCATGAACAACAAAGCCAGGCCTTCCCTAGTCCTGCTGTCATGGTGGGGTGGTAATATAATGTCTGTGATACAGACAGCTTGGGTGTTCACCTTGCGGCTTTGAGGGCCCAACAAGATTAAGTACTTCTTCTGTGGCATTTCTCCACTCATTGTGCTCTCCTCTTTGTATGAAACTGACACCTCTTTCTATGAAAAGCAGGCGCCACAGCAGTGCTGGTCATCTTTGTACCATTTTGTCTCATCATAGTATCCTATGCTTGCATCATCTCAAACACCCTGAAGATCTCCTCTGCAGTGGGCAGGCACAAGACCTTCTCCACCTGCTCTTCACATCTTACTGTTGTAACACCTTATTATGGCAGTGGGAGCTTAATTTACTTATGGTCCACAGTCAATTACTCTCAAGATGTTAAGAAATCTTTTTATTTAATATACGCAGCTACAATTCCAGCACTAAATCCCCTGATTTACAGCCTAAGGAGTAAAGAAGTGAAAGGAGTACTAATTAAAACTATAGTTGACCCAAGGAAAAAAATACATCTTTTCTTGTACATGAAGTGGTGCTTAAAAATGCTATTTCTGGCATAGAATGTTGTGTAAGGTTGCTGGCTCGCTAAAAACCCACAGGCGTTTTATACAAGTATTTTGTCTTTACTTTTGGCTTCAGTTGTAAGTCATTTAGAATTTTCATTTCTCATTCTTCCTTGTAAGGAAGAAATGCATACTAGATATTTATTTTAGACCAAAGGATTCCAAACCACCCCACTTACCACAAATTATTTGTCCACTTGGGTCTGAAAATCTTGCTTCCATTGTAGGAGCTTCAGCTGACCCTCTAACTTAAGAAATATTTGACTGTGTAAACAAAGTCACTCTTTATCTTGCTTGTAAGCTCTCTGTATGTACTGAAAGGATCCAGTCACCCCACAGCCTTCTCCTCCTCTTCAGGTTGAACAAACCCAGTTCCCTCAGTCTGTCTTCATAGCAGAGGTGCTCTGCCAAGGCAGAGGAACTGGCACTCATTCCTTGCTTCCAAAAAGAAGCACAGTCACTGGAGCAGAAAACAGAATGTACCCCTCCGGGAACTAACTTGTGACCTGAGAGAATAATTATTATTTTGCATCTCTCATCCTTTCCTTCAAACCTCAAGTAGTATGATTCCGTGATGTAAATTCCACATGAATGTTTCTGGTTTTTTTTTCCTCTCTGGAAATCATTATTGTTTATATTTCAATTCAGAAAACCAGGAAAGCTAGAGAAGTTTTCAACAACAACCAACAAAACAAAACTAACACACTAACAAACAAGCAAAAAAAAAAAAAAAGTAAAGCTGACTGCATTTAATACCTGCAGTTATGTCAATGGTTTACAGGCTGGTTTGGCCTGGTTCTGTGACGACTGGGGTGGGGGACCCATGAACCTATGCTTCAGGAAAGGGGAAGGGGGAAAGGGAAAAAATGGAAAAGGGAGATGGGCCTAAAAACAAAACAGCAGCAACGACCTGAGGAGGAAAGTTAATTTATCAAATAAGATAGTGGAATGCAAAATAATACAATATAATACAATATAATTGAAATTGAAGCTAATAAATCAAATGAAATGAGCAAGAGAGAGTGTCCGATAATCCGAAGGCCTTACGCTAACACTGAAGGTGAGATGGCAGAGAGCACCAACTGCTGAGTGGATCCCAAAGGAGAGTGTCCCATGATACACGAACAGTTTTTATCTTTCCCTCTGAGCATAAACATGTAAAAATATAAAGCATTGCACAGTCCTCTGGGGAATGTAGTTCTTGTCTTCTGAGACAGGTATACCCATAACTATTGATGATCCATGGAGCTGGAGCATTAACTCTTTAACTCTCAATGCACTACATGATGTTATGATGTGGAATACCAATACCACAAATCATAAAAGCATGACAAATTAGCAAAGATGTTTTGATTAATAAGAGGAAACCCTCTTGTAGTAAATTCCTGTAGATGCTGAAAGTGCTTATTTTTTTTGTAAATATTTCATTAGCAGTTTTACTAACATTTACTAACGGTTGCTGTGAAGTCTGCACTGTTTGCACTTACAGCAAAATAAGCACACAACAGGCCTGCTCGGATCCTCCTGCTGGATGTGAGGTGGACTCAAATACTGAGACAGACTTGAAACCGAATGTTATTGTAGCAGATACCAAATTTCATTCTGGTCCCCTCAGTATCACACTGTGCTTTACAGAAATGTGTGTTGTAATGCAACACAGGCAGGTGCCTGCTCCACACACCTCAACCCCCGAAGAACAGAGACAAAGGCAGCAAAAATCAAACCAAGACTGCAGGCACCTCCCCAGCAGGTACAGGCACAGCCCCCCTCCTGCCTGGGGCTGAAAACCCACAGAATTAATACTCTCTGGTCTGACCCTTTGTCCCCAAGTTTGCAAAACACAAGATTTTATTTTTTTAATTGAGATTATAAATCAGCTGTTCCAAACCTGTCTCCTCATAACAACATCTTGCATTTGCTTTAGCAAAGGCCAAAGTAACAACAAAAAAATGCAAAGCCCCTCACCCCACGTTTGCTAACAAAAAATCAGAAAAACAAACTACAAAACACCTTCACAAATGTTTGGGTTTTTTTTTCCAAACAGCTTGAGCTTCTGGAACAAACCTCTACACACACAACTGCGTTCAATGGGGGAGGTGTACAACAGCCCTGATTTAATGATTTAAACTAGAAAGGAAGGTGGAACAATAACAGCCATTTAAAACACACCTTTACTGCACTGTCTTTTCATATTAAACATGAGGTTAAGGGCTATAACAGCATAGAACAGCTGCACAAACAGCACCAGGGAGAGGTGCAGCTAGTTCTTTAACTACATTTGTTTCTCTATTTAAGGTCAGAGATTAGCAAGGGGAGTGGCAACAAACTGATCTGGTTTTGATTCACCACTGCAGAGCACTGTTTGATGTGTGTTTGCACGAGGGGAAGAGAAGGCTGGAGGGTAGGAGGGAATGTTAAGAGCACACTCATGTACATGGGTTTACACATCTGCTCACCCAGCACACCAGCTGCTCAGCAGAAATCCATGAGCTCCACATTTCACTCTTAGGATACTCACACAGGGTAAAGTCCATTCTCTGAGCAGGGGCAAGACACTGATGTCACAAATGATCCCCCTAAGCCTTCAAAGTTTATATTCACAGTCCCAGTTTCAGTCTGTTTCTCCATACAGTGGGAGGTGCAAGGGAAGAGAACTGCATTCTACATGCTGCAATCAACCAAAGTGCATTTGTTCTTACCAGAGCACAATACCACCAAAAAACTTTCAGTGAAAGGCAGAGAATTCAGAATACCTCTACCTATATTTCCAAATTTTTCGTACAATTCAACCTCTGCTTTCCTTCTCATCCTACTACTCCTCTGTCCTGGTAATGCCACATTAGATCACAGCCCTGCTGGTGCCACCTGTCCTCACCATCATGTTTGGATGCTAACCTGCAGACTGGCCAAGAGACCTGCCTAACATCCTGCACCTGCACTGACACGTGCTCCTCAGGGACACACGCTTTCTCTTTTGCATACCAAACAACCTGCTTTCTGATCCTCTTGCTCAGGCATTCTGTCATGGCATACACACGCCAATCTAATCACAGTTAGCAAAGCATGCAGCTTGTGTAGCCTCATCTGCAAAGGGAGCCTCCTCTCTATTCCAATCTCATGCTGTCCTATTCCTGTACAGTTTCAAGAATGCAAGTGAAAACAACTCCATTAAGCCTGTAATACTGCATGCTTTTAAAATGAAGACAGAATTAAACACACCTTTCCTTGGAAGCATATTAGGACAATAGAATAAATACACTCTACCTGGTATACTGAGAAAACAGATTTTAAAAAAATAAAAAGTTAACCTTTCTTCTCTGTCTTCTCCCAGAAATTTTAAGATGCTGTATTTAAAACTGAAAGCATTTTACAGCTATCTTTAAAAAATTGTAAATAGTGAGTAAATCCTTTATGTTTCATAGCATCAAATATAACTAAAGCAACCCCGTTCCATTAAAACAAATAACTGGCTCAATTGGTAAATTTGTGGCAGCTTTCTTTTTTCCCCAAAAGTGCAAGTTTTTCCTTGAAAGTATCTTCTGTACAAAGCAACTTCAGGCTGTTTCTCCATGGCACACACTGCTTTGCTCAAGACTCAGTGCATTTCATAGTTAATTCCGTGTCAAGTGTTTTCCTCTTTTCTGCTTCTTTTTGGCTTAAAAAAGAAAAGCAACAACAACAACCACAAGATCTATTTCTGAAAAACAGTCCCTAGAAGAAAGAGAACACTACTTAAACAGATAACGATCAGAGAGACAGGGAGTAAAGCTGGATTTTCCACATGCCAGACTGCAACCTGAAGCAGAACCTGATACTGTCATTTCTTTTTATTTTCCATTTTTGCCTTCTCTGGTATCATAGATATAAACACAAGGAGCAGCAAAGATAATACGTTTATAGATGGTGTTGGATGGTCCAGCTGGTTCTAAACCAATAGGTTCTGTGCAGGCAGAGAGCACAGAAACCTGGCTTTGAGAACTGAAAGCAAATGATGTATCCTCACAGCTGGAAGCCTGCAGGATGAAATCACTTCATGGAAACCTTAATTAGTGGATCTTAGAAGCACAGTCTTTCAGAAAGGAAACTGAAAGAGGCTTAGGCAGCTGTCTCAGAGTGTCAGTTGGCTTTGTTACCCAGGTGTGTTGCTAGCCTCCCATTTTTCTCTTGGTTTGCTTCAACCTCCGGGATTTCAGAATAGTATAGTTTGCATACTGTGTGTACCTTTCTGAGAGGAGAGGGATGTAGAATGCACGCAGCAGCTTGGAGGACCTGGAACCAGAAAGGAAAAGATAAATCACCCTTAAAGTATTCATTAGCCAGCACATTGAAAGCAATACAAAAGAAGGTTTGCAAAAGATCTAGTCTGGTGAGTCAGTGATGCAAGGAATGCCAATGGAACAAGCATAAAAAGCCCAGTCCCTTTTTCTTCTCTGGGACTAAAGCTGGCTTGTGATAGCATCACCAACTTGAAGGCATCAGCATATCCTATTCTTTAGCCTGCCTGATAATTATTCCAGTGGGATATCAAGGTGTACTTATCAAAGAAGCTTAGCTTCAGGATATCAGGGGGGTGGTGGTGGTATGGCAGTAGAGGTGGAACCTTCCCACCAATATCCCATTCATGGTGCTGCTGTGTGACAGATGGCAGCAGAGGGGCAGTCTAACACAGAAGTGTGGATGAAGCAGAGATGCGCCACTGAATTCCTCCATGCAGAAAAATATCACCTACTGACATTCACTGCTGCTTGCTGAAGGTTTCTGGAGACCAAACAGTGGATGCAAGCACAGTGAGGGGTGGGTGGTACATTTCAGCCATGGTGACAGTGGATAATCTGTGCTGGGGCAGATTTTGACATTGCTGACAAGTATGAACAGCTGTCACGGTGTTGTCCGTGACAGTGACCCAAGGGAAACCGAGAAGGGAGAGGGGAGAGAAAAAGAAACTGCGTCAGTGGCCGCGCGGCCGCCCGAGCAGAGGGGGGAGGGGGAAACAGCGGGAAGAGATGGGTCTACAAGAAAACAACGGCACGATCTGAGAAGGAACGGTAACTTTACTAAATCTAATAAAATTGAACAATTGAGAGAGAGAGAAAAATTTCCAAACCAAAAGCTGTGAGCTTACGTTAAGGAGGACCTGCAGGGGAAGCACACGTGCTGAACCTCCACGGCAGCCCAGAGCAACGCGCCCAGACCGAGCGCCGCCTGCATCCGGTGCGGAGCTCCGCCCCTCTGCTGCTCCCACAGCATTAACTCCTTAACTGCTGCATGATGCTCTGATGTGGAATACCGGCATCAAAACCACAAAACCACAACATTCCACCCCTTATTCCACATCATCACATCATGCTTAACACACAGCCAGGTGGCTTCTGCCAGATGCTTCTCCCAGTGCTTGAATGTCCCACCACCCATTGCTCTCAACATGGTTTTTAACAACCCGTTGTAGCGCTCGATCTTACCAGCAGCTGGTGCATGGTAGGGGATATGGTAGATCCATTCAATGCCATGATCTTTGGCCCAGATATCCACAAGAGAATTTTTGAAATGAGTCCCATTATTGGACTCAATTCTCTCTGGAGTGCCATGTCGCCATAGGACTTGTCTCTCGAGCCCTAAGATGGTGTTTCGGGCGGTAGCATGGGGTACTGCGTATGTCTCAAGCCACCCAGTGGTCGCCTCCACCATGGTGAGCACGTAACGCTTACCATCGCGAGTTCGTGGCAAGGTGATATAATCAACCTGCCACACCTCCCCATATTTATACTTTTCCCATCACCCTTCCTGCCAGAGGGGTTTCATCCTCTTGGCCTGTTTAATTATGGCACATGTGTCACAGTCATGGATAACCTGTGCAACGGCATCCATAGTTAAGTCCACCCCTCGGTCTCTAGCCCACTTATAGGTCGCATCCCTTCCTTGATGGCCTGAGGTCTCATGGGCCCACCAAGCTAAAAATAGCTCTCCTTTGTTCTGCCAGTCCAAATCGATCTGAGACACCTCAATTCTGGCAGCTCGATCTACCTGATGGTTATTTCTCTGCTCTTCAGTAGCTCGATTCTTGGGCACATGAGCATCTACATGGCGCACCTTTACACCCAACCTTTTTGTTCGGGCAGCAATGTCTTTCCACAGTTCAGCAGCCCAAATAGGTTTACCCTTCCGTTGCCAGTTGTCCTGTTCCCACTGCTGCAACCACCCCCATAAAGCATTTGCCACCATCCAAGAGTCAGTATAAAGATATAGCATGGGCCACCTCTCCCGTTCAGCCACATCTAAGGCCAGCTGGACAGCCTTTACCTCCGCAAATTGGGGTGGCCTCTGCAACTCATCGTGTGGGGCTCCACACAGCAGCCTTCCATATGCGATGCCTCCCAACAATACAACACGATCCATCAGTGAAGAGGGCATACGTCTTTTCATTCTCTAGTAGTTCGTTATATGGTGGGGCCTCTTTAGCACGTGGTATCTCCTCTGATGGGGATGTTCCAAATTTCTTGCTTTCAGGCCAGTCCATGATCACCTCCAGGATTCCTGGACGGTTGAGGTTCCCCATCCGAGCTCGTTGTGTAATCAGTGCAATCCACTTACTCCAGGTGGCATCGGTAGCATGATGGGTGGGGGGAACCTTTCCTTTGAACATCCAATTCAGCACTGGCAGTCGAGGTGCCAGGAGGAGCTGTGTCTCAGTACCAATTACTTCAGAGGCAGCCCGAACCCCCTCGTATGCTGCCAAAATCTCCTTTTCAGTTGGAGTGTAGCACTCCTCTGAACCCCTGTACGCTCTGCTCCAAAATCCAAGGGGTCGGCCTCGGGTCTCCCCAGAGGCTCTTTGCCACAGACTCCAAGTGGGACCTTTCTCTCCAGCAGCAGTGTAGAGGATGTTTTTCACATCCTGTCCCAACCGAACTGGCCCCAGGGCCACAGCACGGGCTATCTCCTGCTTGATTTGCTCAAAGGCCTGCTGCTGTTCAGGACCCCATGCAAAATTATTCTTTTTCCGAGTCACTTGATAGAGGGGGCTTACTATGAGGCTGTAGTTTGGGATGTGCATCCTCCAAAATCCTACTACACCCAGAAAAGACTGTGTCTCTTTCTTGCTAGTGGGTGGTGACATACTGGTGATTTTGTCAATCACATCTCCTGGAATGTGATGACGTCCATCTTGCCATTTTACTCCCAGGAACTGAATTTCTTGGGCAGGTCCCTTCACTTTGTTCCGTTTAATAGCAAAACCAGCACCCAGAAGAATTTGGATTATTCGCTCTCCTTTTTTAAAAACTTCCTCTGCTGTATCACCCCACACAACGTCAACGATGTACTGGAGGTGCTCAGGTGCCCCACCCTGTTCCAGTGTGGTTTGAATCAGCCCATGGCAGATGGTTGGGCTGTGTTTCCACCCCTGGGGCAAACGGTTCCAGGTGTACTGAACGCCCCTCCAGGTGAAAGCAAACTGTGGTCTGCACTCTGTGGCCAAAGGAATAGAAAAGAATGCATTGGCAATGTCAATAGTGGCATACCACTTGGCTGCTTTTGACCCCAGTTCGTACTGCAGCTCCAACATATCTGGCACAGCAGCACTCAGTGGGGGTGTGACTTCATTCAGGCCACGGTAATCTACCGTCAGCCTCCATTCTCCACTGGCTTTACGCACCGGCCATATGGGGCTGTTAAAAGGTGAGTGAGTCTTGCTGATCACTCCCTGGCTCTCTAGCTGACGGATCAAGTTATGAATGGGGAGCAAGGAATCCCTGTTGGTGCGGTACTGCCGTCTGTGCACTGTTTTTGTAGCGATAGGTACCTGCTGCTCTTTCACTTTCAGTACCCCCACAACAGACGGATCTTCTGACAGGCCAGGTAAAACAGACAGCTGCTGAATGTTGTCTGCATCTACAGCAGCTATTCCAAAAGCCCATCGGTATCCCTTGGGATCCTTGAAATGTCCCCTTCTGAGATAGTCAATACCGAGTATGCATGGAGCCCCCTGTCCAGTCACTATGGGATGCTTCTGCCAGGTTTTACCGGTGAGGCTTATTTCTGCCTCCAACACAGACAGTTCCTGAGAACCCCCAGTCACTCCAGAAATATGAATCAATTCTGTCCCTTTATAACTCGAAGGCATCAGAGTGCACTGTGCACCAGTGTCCACCAGTGCCTTATATCTTTGTGGCTCTAATGTGCCAGGCCATCTAATCCACACAGTCCAATACACTCTATTATCCCTTTCCCTCCCCTGGCTGAGGGCAGGGCCCCTCTATTGGTTACCTGCAGTGACGGGAGCAATTTCATTGGTGGCTGATCTCTGCTGTAGTTCTCTCACCCGTGCTCGCAGTGCAGGAGTGGGTTTTTTATGCCACTTCCTCTTGTCCTCTCCGTTTTCTCGTAAGAAGCTCCACATGGCCACACGTGACATGATGTTACTGCCGTCATTTGCTCGTGCAGAGATGCGGTTGCCTTTGGTGGCCGAGACTTTCAACAGTTTGATAAATTGCTTCATCAGATTCTTTGGGTCATGCTCGTCTTCATCAGGTGTTTCCAATACTGACACAGGTTCATCCCTATTCATCAGTAATGACAGTTCCTCCAGTATAGTTTCCTGTGTCTTCTTCATCTCACCTACTTCTTCTGCTGCTATAGCTGCAATGGAAGCACGTGATGGTGGAAACTGTTGTTCAAAGTTTTGGAGTGTAATAGTCAATTCATAAACTGGGAGTCTTCTGTCTTGACCCTTGAATCTATGGAACATTGCTACCAGTGTACTTGCGTACCTCTCTGGTGCTGTTTTTGAGAGCTTGCGATATACATCAGGTGTGCACCTTACTCTATCAGGATCACGGTCCTGGTGTGGATTGTTAGGGACGAAATTGGGATCATACAGCATCTCTACTACGGCTGTTTCTCTCAAAAATTGGATGCCTTTCTCCACGGTGTTCCATCTTTCCACCTTAGGCTCCAGATCATCTTTGTAAGGGTATCTATCCTTTACAGCCACTAGTACTCGTTCCCAGAGGGTAGCGACTCCATTCAGACATCTGCCAATTCCTCTGTCGATAGCTGGGTCTCGGGCAATGCTTGCCAGTTGGCGGGCTTCGCTGCCATCTAGGGACACGCTGCTGGCACCGCTGTCCCAACACCGCAGCAACCAGGTGACAATAGATTCACCCGAGCGCCGTACAAACTCCTTTCTTGAACCTTGTATTTCAGTCATCTTTAGGGGCCGACGAGTAGTGGTAACAGTGACTCCATCATCATCGCTGTCTTCTCCGTGTCTCTCACTTTTCTTAGTGGCCTTTCTAGGTGGTGGTGGTGGTGGTGGTGGTGCTGAGGAGGGCCCCTCGCCTGGATCTTCCTTTTTTTTCTCTGCTTCTTCTTCTTTCCGTTCTAGGCGCGAAGACGGCCGTGTCCATTTCTGGCCTTCCACAGGGGCAACCGACACTGATACCGGTGCTTCCTGTGATTGGTCAGGTCTAGCTTCGAGGTTTTCATTTTTGCTTTGGACCTTGGTTTGGAAACCATTTCTCTCCAGAATATCAATTATGGCTCGATAAGCACAAGCCAGACCCCAAACAATACATTCCTTCTCAGATCGTCCTGAGTCCCATGACTCCTTACTTAAACACTCACTGAAATTCTCAGGGTCCCACAGGTGCTCAAGATCAAAATTGCATAACACCGGGGGTCCCCACGCTTCTAATTTCTTTCCTAATTTTTTCCACCTTCCCTGCCATTCAACACTCTCTGGTTTTGAGGAACGCTCCCTCCACATGATGTAAATTACTATTGCCGAGAGTGCATTCAGAAAAACAGATAACACAGTTGCCGGGCTGACATCTTGAATATAGGTAAAGACCTGAAAAGAGTAATTGGAAACCGTTCCAAATGCCGCATAATCTGTCACGTTAGCCAGGGTGTTTAGGTAGGAGGCATGTAACCCCCTCAGCACACTAAAGTAGCTGTATATCCACATTACTC
This sequence comes from Cyrtonyx montezumae, assembly GCF_038088225.1. Taxonomy (NCBI): domain Eukaryota; kingdom Metazoa; phylum Chordata; class Aves; order Galliformes; family Odontophoridae; genus Cyrtonyx; species Cyrtonyx montezumae. The sequence continues at coordinate 546,978 of NW_027071959.1, forward strand.
CGGTGCTGAACGCGAGGAGCTTAAAAAGACGCCAGCATGCTATAAGGTACATGAAAAACCTTAGTCCACTCTGCACCAGATTTACAATGGAGTGCCAATACTGCACTGCCCGCATTCTCCACCAATAATTGTCACGGTGTTGTCCGTGACAGTGACCCAAGGGAAACCGAGAAGGGAGAGGGGAGAGAAAAAGAAACTGCGTCAGTGGCCGCGCGGCCGCCCGAGCAGAGCCGCGCTCCGGGAGGGGGAGGGGGAAACAGCGGGAAGAGATGGGTCTACAAGAAAACAACGGCGCGATCTGAGAAGGAACGGTAACTTTACTAAATCTAATAAAATTGAACAATTGAGAGAGAGATAAAAATTTCCAACCCAAAAGCTGTGAGCTTACGTTAAGGAGGAACTGCAGGGGGAGCACACGTGCTGAATCTCCACGGCAGCCCAGAGCAACGCGCCCAGGCAGAGCACCGCCTGCATCCGGTGCGGAGCTCCGCCCCTCTGCTGCTCCCACAGCATTAACTCCTTAACTGCTGCATGATGCTCTGATGTGGAATACCGGCATCAAAACCACAAAACCACAACAACAGCTAATGGTGGTGGTTATGTTGAAAAATAGCAACTTGTAGTTGAGAACTTCCTCTATCAGTGTTACTGTGCTCACTGTATCTGTTGTAATTTCCATGGAAACTGATAGGAGGAGACACGTCCATGCTGCAGTGCATCTGAGAACAAGCAGCTCCTGATCTCCCACAACTTAGAGCAGATGACCAATGAGGAAAAGCCTGATGATAGCTTACTTGCATTATGATGTTGACATGATGAGAGAATCACATCTCAAATATAAAAATATGAATCCCAGAAAACAGCATGGCAAATGATAGCACCAATATGTATGTACCGCAGTGATAAGCTCATCCTTTGTGCTTGTTAAGCAACAACTTTCTCAGTAAAACAAGGACTCCAGCATGGATAAAGGCAAGGCAGAGTTCTCTGTTGCTGGTAACACAGGAGCAGAGCCTGGAGGCCCTGCTTCCAGTAAGAAGCTCATGGCTGATGATGATTCTGCAGCTCAATAACCCATGAAACAACCTGGACATCAGACAGAATCTTTACCTCCTACCGTCTCATTCATCACACTCAGACAACAGATAGTACATGGAAGGGGTGGGGATGACAGATGACAGTTCATATATATAATGTTCTATTTGTATTTGCTTCTAAACTTGGCCCCCGGAGATCATAACTTAATTAGCACACCACTCATAAGCAACACTTCAGTAGCAAGTTGAAGTCCACAGTCACTCCAAGCTATGCTTGCACTTACTGTAACACCTCTGCAGAAAGGCCAGCTCTGGGTCAGAGCCAAGCAACAATAAAATTCTGCCCAGGTCTTGCAGCATTCCAAACATGGAAAGGTTGGGTTGTTTGCTTCTAGAAAAAGAACTGCTGCATCACCCAGAGCAGCTTCCAGCTGGGACAGAGGTGCACTGCAGCCAGTAGGACCAGCAGAACAGGGACCACAGTGCTAATTCGTGCTGAGCAGACTCCTGTACATTACCTCTTGGCCTTCAGGAGAAAGGATCTCAGCAGCCCTGTTCTACTAGCAACAGTAAAAGCAAGGATGAAGAGAAGATGTTCAGGTCACCCCTCCCAAATGCAGAGACTGACATGGAGTGGAAGCAGTTGAAAACCTGTGAGGGTTTCTTCCTAATTGTGTCTTGTAACCTGAACTTCCCACTCCAGACAACCTAGAATGAAACTTGACAAGGAAGAAGAGAAAGGAAAGAATAGGCAGGAGGATCTCTGCCACACAGGTCAGACCTCACACCTTCAGGCTATGGGCACATACAGGAAGCTCATGACCAAAGCTCTCTCATTTTGTACCAACTATGCCCCAAATGAGCAATCTAGCTACTTATAGAACAAAAGCAGGGAAGCCATTCCATGAAATGGTAAGGAATGCACCACTGAAGGAAATGAGAAGATAATGATATTTTAGAATAAGGTGACTGAATCTTACACTAAGAATATATATATTATGATGGAAAATCTAAGGGTGAGAACACAGGCGTTCAAAGCAAGCAGACAGCTCAACCTGAAGAGCTGGAAAATGTGCTCTTGAGCAGGGAGCTGTCATCTATTCTCCCTTTTCTGTGACAGAACTGGAATGCTCAGCCAATATAGAACTAAATGGACCTGGACAAAGCAGCTTCCCGAGGAGCATAACTGCAGCTTGGAGTGCTCTCTTATTCAATTAACACCATTTATCAGAGCCAACTGTGATTTACACTCGCTGACATCAACGTGAGACTCGCAGTGAGTCCCAGAAGACCTTCAGTTCAGCAGGAGCAAATGAAATTGCTGAGGTCATTTATTTTCAAAGAACATAATCTGCAGGGATTTTTGTTTTGTTTGTTTAAATCCTCCTTGCTCTGCAGCCACCGAGCCACAAACTTGAAATCTTCACTAGCTGCCTCCCTTGTTATACTTCAAATTGAGTTGCATACTTCTAACCCTTCCTCCCTTTTATCAGAAAAAAAAAAAAAAAGAAGTATTTTCACAGTGCTTTTACACTTGCTTCCTACGCAGCAAGGGGCACTTCCCACTCACTGTGAGGAAGCAGGTGCTGGCTTTAAGAACTACATTATTCCACTGAGCTGGCAGGGAGAAGCACATGCTCAGGGACACACGCAGCCCAGATCATTACATGAAGCTACTGATGCACCTTCACTCACCCTCCCCACAAACCTTACAAACCCTCATGTCACACTCTGGGAAGACCACTCCCCAGAGACCAACTGGCTCTGACATCCTCCAGCTTACCAATTCCCAGCGCCTAACACTCTTTCTGTCCTTTCATATCATTGCTTCCCCAGTCAGAATGCTCTGCAGTTTGAGCACCTGTGACCACTCACAAGCTGCTGCCCCAGGGTAAGATTCTACTTTTGCTACAACAACCCAAGCTATTAACTCAAATCAGAATGATTCTACAAGTTCCCATTGCTCTGCTTGGATACAAGTTTCCAGCAGAAAGCACTCAATAGCATTTCCTCCAGAAGTACTGAGCTGAATAACCCCTCTACCTATGGATTCAGCCAGCGTAATGTTTGTGCATGGAAAGGTGCTGAGGTTTGGCTGTAAATAGGGCAATTATTTAGTTTTATACATTTTCCCTAATAAGAGGAAGAATTCAAAAAAAAAAAGGAAGAAAGGGAAAAAATTTCACTGACATTGATTTCATTCACTCACAGAAACAGCATTACAGTAGCAAAGAATGACAGACTCACTTCAGTACCAAACTATGCACTTCTAGCTAATGTAACTCCTTGCACTGATCCTAGTTAGCATTGCAAAAACACTTGAATGTGTCTTTAAAGCAGAAATGCACAGAGCTTCAGACATCTAGGGGATAGGCAATGCAAAAGGAGTCCTCTGCAACACTCTTGCACAGATGCTTCTGTTGCCTTATTAATGAGAGTCATTGGCCACCTCATCCTCCTCTCCTGAAATCCCACTCTAACATAACAGCAGGTCTTTAGGCAAGGACAGCTTAGGAAAAGCCATGCCAAGGAAATTCATTTATGTCAGCAAGCCAGGAACAAGAGAGCAACCCCTAACTAAAGCATATCATCACTATTTCTCACTGTCCAGCTGTCTTCACCAGCTCTACTCCCTGAAGGGATCTAATATGGAGAAGTAATAACGTCTCGTGTAAGAATACAAGAGGGCACTGAATTCCACACACCAAGAGAGGACTCCTTTCAAAAATAATCCTTGTTCCTCAAATCCTCCTGGCTTGCTTCACCCTCTAAAGCACCCTAGATCATTAATACTGCACATACTAGTTTGACAGTGGTTCCACTGCAGCCAGCAATCTGCCTTTACAGGAACTCTGATTTCAAGCTGGCATTTGCCACTGTAGCTTTTCTTCCTGTGCAGCTCTTCTAAGCAGATTATTGTACTAATCTAAAATTAGTTCACAGATCTGTCAGTCTCTCATTAATTCCAAACAATAAAATATACCTGGAAGCATCTAGGAATGGCTTGTAGGCAATGGTTACCCACTCTTCATTGTTGGAGGAGTACCTTGGCTCCCTTGGGGTTTCAGCTGCTGAATCCAAGTCCACTAGATAGTGGCATTTGGAAATATCAACCTGCAAAAAGAAAGATTCTTGCTGTTTATTTCCTCCAGGCTCCTGGTTGCGTGTACTCATACAGGCATTTTTATTCATACAGACTGTTACACACCTATGAGAACAGGTTTAAATTTCTAGCAATGTGAGAAATGGTATGGTAAAAGATTTTGAGTGTTTCCAAGTATATTTTTTTATCAAGTAATAAAAGCTTTCACTACTGCTATCAGAGAAGAAGCCTGGGCTGCCTATGTGATGAAGTAACACTACTAGCTACTTTGCAGAGGAACCACCAAGTCACAGAGGGTGAATTTGAGGCAGCAGAAGCAATTCTGCTGATGTTTGACTCAAGGTTGTCTAACAAACTCTTAACAACTTATGATGCAGACTCTACAAGCTCCCCAGACAAAAGACATCATTATCTTCATTGTTGGAAAGGTTTCCTAGTGTCTAAACTGAATCTTTTTTTTTTTAATCTCTGTCTTTACCCATTCCTACCTGTTGTACACCACGAACAAGGAGAAGAAACCCAGTAATTGATCACACAAGCTCCACAACTAGTTAACTCCACAAGTCCCAAGGTACTGACAGAATAATGGAAAGCAAATAGTCCTAGCAGAGTCAGCATGTTATCTGGTGCAAATCATGCTGGGTTTGCGCAGGAATAACCTGGTCTGTAGCACTGGTGACCCCCCACTGCCTCTCTTGCAGCAGAAGGACATATATTGTACCTCTCAGACCACATGTTCTTGCATGCAGTTATGCCTCTATCAGCTGCCTATGATACAATTAATAGCCTTGCCCTAAAAGGTTTGGTAGCACTTGGTTAAATTATGAAAATATAATCAAGGAAGCAATGTCACAAATGATTTGTGTACGTGACCTCCCCATTAAGTGAGCTGTAGGTAGTGTCCTCAGGAGCCTTGCATCATGCAATCTGTTTGCCTCCAGTAGGGGAGAGTGCTCTTGTGTACGAGCAGGGAATATTTTTCTTTCATACAAAACAGTGTCCTTTCTAGGCAAAAGCTCCCTCCTGCACTTTTCTTCCCCATTCCTTACAAGTTCCCCTGCAGACATACATGTGAGCTGCTGAGACAAATATCAACTATCAGATACAGAGAATATTTGAGCTCCTATCAGGACAAATTTCCTTTTAACAATAAACATCAGATGTAAGATAATTTTTGTACAAGGCAGTTCTACACAGGGCTGCATTGTACAGAAACCTCTGCATGAAGCACAAAAGATGTGGAGAGTAAGACAGTTTTGTATGAGTAAAGGGTCATAGCCGCCTCTTGAACATCTAATTGTCTTCTAAGTGATGCCATAAGTCATTTTCAAAAGTGAACTAAGAACTCTAGAGCCTGAGGCCCTGTGCCAGGGTGGTTATATGTTGCAATGCACAAGCGAATGGAACCCCTCAGGTGCAGCAGCAATGCTGAGCTTCTGGTGGCATTACGACTCAGCCACTGCAGCAAAGCAACTCCTAGCACTTACTGCTTCTGTATTTAGGTATTCTGCTAGCTTTTATAAGCCACAGGTCACTCATTCTCACATCTGGCACACAGGCTGAGCTTGCAGTACTGACCTCGGAGGCAGCCACTGCCCTCCAAATCTGCACAATGTGAGTGTCCCATCTCTAGTGTTTCTTTCTGCCAACTGAGAACGCACAGAACTTAGATGCTTGTTCTGGTTTTCTTGGCCTGCTATCCCTCTATACCAAAGAGAGCAATTCCCATTCTGCCACTGGCATGTTAAGCATTTTACATTAAAACACAATGGTGTTTTGAAATTTCTGAAAGAAAAAAAAAAACACCAATGAAATACAGAACAACCTGATAATTATAGGTTGTGTCCTTCATTAATCAGGACATTTTGATCTGGGAGACATCACAGAACCAGAAAACATGTACTTAGATGCAGAAAATGAACCAAGCAGAGCCTTTATTCCAGTTAAGCAGAACAGAAGATGTTTACTGACCAGGAATTTTAAACTAACTGCAAACTAACAGTAGCCTCATAAGCACATTGATGCTTCATCCCTGTTAAACACAAGGGAGAGATGAAAGTCAGATTTTCTGATCACTGCCCAACTTGTAAGCAGATTTTTTGCCACCAGATGGCTCTATGGCATTACAACTGTGTGGTAAATGAAATTATACCACGGGAAACTCAGCTAATGAGAATGTTGAACCCATTTCTTGCACTGCATCAGAAGAACATTCCAGGTCCTCGAAGAGGTTCTGGCCATTAGCGAGGACGCCCAAAGCACTGAGTTTGTCTGCTGTAAGTTATGTAGAATCTCTTGGAGAAACAAAAGTAACTGAGTGCTAAAACTTATCTCACTTCTTTTACTCTAAATGCTGCACCTCCAATGCTTATGAATTATCTGCCACATTGAAAAGCTTCCCTTTCTACCATTTCAAGTAAAACACAGCGTTCTCTTACAAGTCACACTGAAGCTAATAACATTCATCCTGGTCAAAGGGACAACACAACTATGCATTCTTTTCAGGGTTTACACAACATTTTAGTGGTAAGCAAATCTTGAAGTATTTCTCTGCAGAAAACCAGTCTTAGTGAACAGAGCTGAAATTAATTTCTAAACGATGTCCCTTCAGTTCTCCTTCCATTTCCATCCTCCCAGTTTTTTCATTTGATGCAACTAAGTGATGGAGGGCTAGATTTGATCACATTCCGAACAACTCGTGAAGGAAAAGAGTTAGTATAACAGAGAGACAGAGCTAGCAGCAGCCAGGTCACACTGAGCAAGGACAGCAGCTTGTCTGCTTTACCACAGATAACTCTTTTGAGCAGAAAGATGTTTTTAAGTTCCTTGAACATTTAAGAAGACAACCAAGCTTCAGATGGTTCCTACAGTTCCAAAGAGAAGTAAATTAAACTGAAGAAAAAAGTGAAACTAAAGAGAAATTTTAAAAAAATCTCTTAGGTCAGGAGTTTTAACCATTTCAATGTCCGGATCTACTGCTCCTACTCAGATGCCTCTTTTGTAAGAGTTCAAACTCCATTTTTCATAGGAGTTTTGGAGACAAATGCAACTTCCCAATAGCACAAGTTTAGTGCTGTTTTGCAGTTCTGCTTTTGTTAAACAAGGTCAAAACACTTTTTCCCTGTTGCTGGGGGACAATGAGGGGAAACAGATTTACTCTTCAGTTTTCAAGCAGAGCATTAACAGATGCTTACAAGGTGAAACACTGAAATCAGTCCAATTTCTGCAGACATTAATTGTTTTTAAGCTCTCCATGGCTTAGACCATCCTTCTGAACTGTTTTTTTTCCCCTCCCTTTTAAAGGGCCAACAGACACATGTTATTTAGATATGTTTGCTAGGATGGTTCTCTGCAGTTCCTATTGACTTGTATTTTTTAAAATGTGTATGCCTGCTATCCTTGAGGAAAGATCCCACCCATTCTTTCTGGCATTAACACCTCAGAAGCAAAAGTTTTGAAACCCTGCTTAAAATTCACATGAAGTAGTAATTTCTAAGAATGTTCCAGGCTCTTTAGCTTGCATGAGTAGTAATAATCGTCGAGTGTTATTAAACAACCACAGAACAGAAGTGTCTCTCATTCCAGCGAGACAGTCCAGTGGTCCGTGCTATGAATATGCCAAAGTTGAAGATTTCCTAAATTAAGTGCAGTAGAGAACTTTCCTTAGGTGGGAACTTGCCTCATTCCATTTATTTTAACTACATAACAATTCAACAATTCCCAAAATAACAGAGCTTTCACTCAGCAGACTTTTACCCACATGGTTTGCTCTTCTGTTACACTGCTGCCTTCCATCCGCTCTTCTGAGGGGATCAAAAATATTCATGCAGTGTTTAACTGTCCACAGTAATGAGCCACAGAAAGTGCATGTCCGTCATCCTCAGCAAGGATACGATGCTCAGGTAAAGGAGATACCTGTTCCATTACAAGAGAGCTCCTAATGTACTGATAGAATATCAAATCCCATTCTCTGAGGTACTGAGAGGAGATGAAGAAAAGACTAGGCATGTATGGGCAGTCCCCCATATTCACTCATGAAGTAAAAAAAGAAAGGACAACTAAATATCTGTACCACAAAGAATATTCAGTGCACTTTTAAGATTTAAACTACTAGATAGTTTTAAAGAAATTAGCAGAAAAATATAAAAATATTTATAAGCATGAACCATTTTTGTTTGGGTAATACAAGTCAGTAATATCAGTGTGCATAAACAGCTTCCCACAGAAATCACTGACAACTGTTTCACTGACTCCCAAATTAAGATCTTCTTCCTCTGTTGCAAATATGACAAATAAATCCATATTAAAAAAAGTACAAAAAAGTACAAAGGAAAATTTCAATCTCTGTTCAGTGACAATTATCTTCTGTCAGGAATTTCAAACTAATTCACTTCACTTCCCTGTGATCACAGTAACTCCACAGTGAACTCGACTGCAATAACTAGGAATTACCTTTTTCTTTTTTTTTAATCCTAACCTTTTAAAATGGAAAATAGGAAGATGAAGTGCTAACAGAAACCAGACTCACATAAGTCAGGAAATTTCCAAGTGCTGCAGAGAACCCATTTTTGGTTTTAACTGCACTGTCCATAGAACACAAAACAGGGAAACCCAACCACAGATCTAGGCATTGCATTAATACAAATGGCACAGTAAGGTGAGGAACATAAAAAAAGACTGTAATCCTTACATATCGAGATGGCTCTTCCTTGTTTTGGTCATTCATGTCTGTGGGAATGATCCGTGTGGCCATTGGTCCCTCAGCAAATGGTTTGGGTAACTGGCCCCTAAACTCTGACAGGATGAACTGGAGCTGCCAACTGCAGAGAACAATGTCAGAAATCCCAGTAGGAAACTGCACGAGGCAGTAACATTTTATACAGAATCAAACAGAAGAATACTAAAGGGAAACTTCATTTGTGAAGACAGACAGCTCTACTAGATGAACAATCACACTACAAAACTGTCACTAATCTGTGACCAACAATCTGTTGACACCAAACTTCTAAATCTTGTTTTGGACATGCTGTTGTCAACAGAGATACAAGATTTTGAAGGTTACTCCCAAAATACTTCCTGTGTGAAATGACCCTCCTCATGGATCAACACCAAATCATAGCTTTCACAATATACAACTCACTTATCTGGCAGCAGGAAGCTGCTTGGGAATCTGTGCCATTCCTTTCCCACACAGACATTAACTGGCCTTCCCTCCAGCACAGTGTGAATATTTGGGTCCATAGCAATCCTGTGAAATTCTGGGTACAGGTCCAGAGGCCCATGGTAGCCTACGGGAGGCAAAAGTTTGTAAATAAAGCTAAAGAAATACACAATATTTGCATGACTTCTCTTAGAAGACTACACGTAAAAATTCACCTATGTTTTTTAAGCTGATAACTTACTGAATAAAAGAATCTGTGCTAAGAAGTAACTGGAATCCAATGTTCCCTCTCCTATATGGAGTGCTTGTACTTGTTCCTCACATTCTCCAGTCCTGACTGTCAGCAGCTGGTACTACCAAGCAAAAAAAAAAAAAAAAAAAAAAAAAAAACGCTGGTGGAAACACTATGTGGCTGCAATTCAAGAAAGCACTTCAGTATGGCTCTTAATGCATCCCCATTCAGGACAAATTAATCTAATGACAAGTTCTACAAGGGAAAATGTTATTTTAAGTGGGATCATATTTCTGCAAGTTTCAAGTCCCTAACTAAATACTAATCTGGGTGCACACTGTACATCACTATGATTACACTGGCTGAAGGTCAGGAAATTTAAACTGACAATTCTAGTGACACACACATACATACACACCACACATGTGCATGTACACACATGAAAGAGGACACTACTCCTTCTCCTGCAAGGACATCTAAGCTCTCAGATTTCCTTATTTTCATTGTGCTCATCTATTTAGACCATCACAACTTTGGCTGGTCTTGTGACTTATGAAGACCAACACCCAGAAAAGTCCACAATGATGGTAGAATACTGACCTCTGAATAAGGCAACAGAGCGTGACAGGGACAAAAGGCCAAAGAGAAAGACTGTGCCCAGAGCCAACCAGTTGGAGGAGACCGTGTAGTGCTCCAGGCGATAGCGCTGGAATATGAAGTGGTAACACTTCTGAGGAAAGGAAAAAGAGGACATAAAATTACTCAAACACTGAAATGCCCATTTGAAAAACAATTTTGATAACCTTAAAGCACTGCCTACATCTCCCACCACGTCCTTGGTACGTGTCAGCATTTTTTCATTCTAACACATAAGAAATACACAGAAACTTAAATGGTTCAGTCACATTTCTTAACTATGAACCCAGAGCATTTATAGATTTTTTTTCCAGCCGTTTTCCCTAGGAAAGACTCTCATCAACCTGTAAAGCATCCTCTACTAGATCTCCAGTTTGGCTGTTCCCAGGTGAATCATCAAGTGGCCCTTGCAGAGACTTCCTGTAGGACCTGTCTACAGTGACAAACCCTGATGAATTCCCCTCTAAAGGAGCTTGGCTCGATCCCTTCCTTCTGTTCTTCCTTTCTGCAGGAATGATTACTCACTTCCCATCCTAACCCAATTTCTACTCCACAATTTATTTGCATTGTTCTCATAGGAGTCAAATCTACATGGTTTGGAGGAACAGATTCTCCAACAAGCTTGTACTACTAGAGGGTCACAAATTATAACTTCTCAGCGAGATACTGAATAAGTGACAAAAGGATGTCAAACAGTACACTGAAACATTAATTATAGAAATACATACTAGGGATTTCTAAAATCCTACTTGGCAAATGTCCTAAACTACTGTCCTCTGGTAAACATCCCAACAAACAGATGGTAATTCTCAGAGACAAAACTGCTGACATTACAGAGCTTGATCCTGCAACAAATGCAAGGACTGAAACACACCTGGGGAGTTCCAGCCTCACAGCACAAAGCAGCAATAGTGAAGAGAGACAAAGAGCCAGAAGAGCAACCAGCTGCGGGGAGTGAGGGAAGCTCAGGGCAGCAACAGGAACAGAATGAGGCAGAACAGCTGCAATGGGCTTTAACAGTGATGAGTAACTGCCATCATGCACCTCTTTCACAGAAGAGAGATTAATAATTTGGAGCTTTGGGTAGGCTGATACCTATTCAGAATGCTTTTCTCTATGAAACATCACAGCAGCTTTTTGCTTAATGTAGTTTTCATTTCTTCAAATGCCCAAGAGTTCCTTGTGCCTAAACAAGACTACTTTTTCAAATCAGTGAGACTGCTATTAATCAAGTTACTAATCCTTGTGACATCTCTTGGATGTTATAACAGCACTGAACTATCACAACAGCTTCTCACCAACAAGTCCCCTTGGAAAATGGAAGAACTCTAAGTCATCACAAAATAATTAGTTGAGAAAATATTTTCAACTGTTTATCACGTGACATAATCCCAGATGAGGATTTTAATAGTCCACACAGATTATTATGAAGTCTGCTTTGGAGGCTAAGATTATTAGATCATTCAGTTTGATGTCCAGAGAGGGAAATCCCAAATATTTTACTGTTGTAATCACAATTTACAGAGAGCTAACAGATTTTCACATACTCTCAGTCAAACTATACAGGAATACCATGGTTTATCTTGTGAAATCAGCATTATACAGTTCAGTATTAATGCATTCCTCTTCCAGAGCCTCAAGACTTATCTATGAAACATGGTCCAAAAATAAAAATTATAAGATTAAAAGTGATCAAAAGTTATATATGGGACAGTCCTGAACTACATCATAATTACAGATTACCAACCTGATTACCAACGACACATCTCTATAAATATTCCCAAACTTTCAGAAGAGAAGTTGAAAAGGGAGATAGCACTTAAGCTTCCTAAAGCTATGAGCTCATAACAAAATGATAAAACCCATATTCCAGAAACTTACCTGAAGGGCAGACAGAGCTACAGCACTGCAGAGACATATGAGAGGATAGATGGGAAAGAGAAACCTCTCTTCCTTGTGAGGCTGACTGAAGAAAATTATGATCCAAATGTACACAGGAGCTAGTGTCAGCCAGTAGGGACGGCCCAGATTCTGAACTGAAAGAAACAAGTACTCAGCAGAGTAGCAACATAACATGTTCAAACTACTCTTCCTCCTGCACACATCCATCATGGGCGTTATCACATCCTATATTCGAAACCCCATTCCTTCAGAACCAAATTGCAGCCCTCAGACAAATGCATCGTATTCCAAGCAGCTAAAATCCAGGTAATGCATCCAGACAGTCAGCACAGAATTCTGCTCAGAGAATTGTCACAGTTTCCCTAACACTAACAATGTCAGCAGACTTTTGAAGACAAATGCAGAGATGAGTGAATGGGTTACTGAATCCACGTAAGGGACAAAATCCACCAAGAACTGACAAGTCCATGTAAGCAGGAACTCCACGTTTCCTGCTGTACATTATGCTATGCATGCAAAGGTCAGAATGAATCTCCTCTGGATCTATCCTTCACTTTTAAATGGCTGTTTGGCAACTGGCGATGCCACAACTCCATCGGCTTCATTACAAAAATAACAGCATGAGAGGTATTTCAGGCACCTTCTGCTCAATGCAGGAAATAACGGATTGAAAATAACAAGTTACCCTAAATTTTAGCCACAATGAGGAGAGTCCCATAGTACCTAACAATTTTCAACCCTTTTTCTACCCCTTTGCAACTCCCAGCAGCAAAGAGAAACAATTAAGCTAACAGTGTTTCACAGACAAAAGGAACCAAGCACTCAGCAGTGTGGCTCTTTACCATTAAAAGCAAGAACACCAAGCAAACAGGAGGAAATCTTGCATTTACAGGATCTCCTGCTGAGCTCCTACTGGTTTCCGACAGTAACATCCAAAGAACATAAATTTACAAATAGCCATTAGCATACATTATCAGCAAAGATTATGATATTACTGTTTCTTGTATTCAGTAAAAGAATCAGAGAGCAGAGCTCCAGCTGGACTGATGAAACTGGAGACCTCAGCCAACAATGAGCCCTCTAGAAAATAGCAAGGGAAAATTCATGCCTTCAACACATCTTTCTGTACACAGTCACTTGCCAGACACCGCATATTTCAACAAAAGTTATTTTTCTTAAGAGAAAGCCCAATATACAGTAGGGGATATTCTACTTCCTCCTTTCTCTACCCTCACTACACCCATGCCTATGGGAACAATTCCCAGTGCAGACAGTAGCAAGACTGTCTGCCAGGGCTCAGTTCTGCACGTTAAGAGTCCCTCCTTCACAACACAGAGCTCAGGTTCAGTCCCAACATGGGCAGCAGGAGACTCCAGAGAATGCCTTCTGGCATACTCAACACCAGCAAGGGAAAAGCTAGAAACAGCTCTGCTCTCCTCAGCTTTCAAAGTAAACATTATGGTACCAATAAAAAAAGTGTCAGAAGCGTGCAGCTAAGGCCACCATTTCCAGCTGCAAATAAGACAGGAACAGCAATGGGCATGTAGTTTCTTCCCACCTTAAGGTTTCTGACAGGGCTATTGCTAATGTATTTCTATCTCTGGCCGAAGATTGTGTACTTGTTAAGCTTAATTCAGGTATGAATAGTTTAGCACTGACAACACAATATTATTCTTGAGGCTGTTGTGGTTTTGTGGTTTTGATGCCGGTATTCCACATCAGAGCATCACGCAGCAGTTAAGGAGTTAATGCTGTGGGAGCAGCAGAGGGGAGGGGCGGAGCTCCGCACCGGATGGAGGCGGCGCTCGCTCTGGGCGCGTTGCTCTGGGCTGCCGTGTAGGTTCAGCACGTGTGCTTCCCCTGCGGGTCCTCCTTAACGTAAGCTCACAGCTTTTGGTTTGAAAATTTTTTCTCTCTCTTTCAATTGTTCAATTTTATTAGATTTAGTAAAGTTACCGTTCCTTCTCAGATCGTGCTGTTGTTTTCTTGTAGACCCATCTCTTCCCGCTGTTTCCCCCTCCCCCTCCCGGAGCGCGGCTCTGCTCGGGCGGCCGCGCGGCCACTGACGCAGTTTCTTTTTCTCTCCCCTCTCCCTTCTCGGTTTCCCTTGGGTCACTGTCACGGACAACACCGTGACAATTATTGGTGGAGAATGCGGGCAATGCAGTATTGGCACCCCATTGTAAATCTGGTGCAGAGTGGACTAAGGTTTTTCATGTACCTTATAGCATGCTGGCGTCTTTTTAAGCTCCTCGCGTTCAGCACCGGAGTAATGTGGATATACAGCTACTTTAGTGTGCTGAGGGGGTTACATGCCTCCTACCTAAACACCCTGGCTAACGTGACAGATTATGCGGCATTTGGAACGGTTTCCAATTACTCTTTTCAGGTCTTTACCTATATTCAAGATGTCAGCCCGGCAACTGTGTTATCTGTTTTTCTGAATGCACTCTCGGCAATAGTAATTTACATCATGTGGAGGGAGCGTTCCTCAAAACCAGAGAGTGTTGAATGGCAGGGAAGGTGGAAAAAATTAGGAAAGAAATTAGAAGCGTGGGGACCCCCGGTGTTATGCAATTTTGATCTTGAGCACCTGTGGGACCCTGAGAAATTCAGTGAGTGTTTAGGTAAGGAGTCATGGGACTCAGGACGATCTGAGAAGGAATGTATTGTTTGGGGTCTGGCTTGTGCTTATCGAGCCATAATTGATATTCTGGAGAGAAATGGTTTCCAAACCAAGGTCCAAAGCAAAAATGAAAACCTCGAAGCTAGACCTGACCAATCACAGGAAGCACCGGTATCAGTGTCGGTTGCCCCTGTGGAAGGCCAGAAATGGACACGGCCGTCTTCGCGCCTAGAACGGAAAGAAGAAGAAGCAGAGAAAAAAAAGGAAGATCCAGGCGAGGGGCCCTCCTCAGCACCACCACCACCACCACCACCTAAAAAGGCCACTAAGAAAAGTGAGAGACATGGAGAAGACAGCGATGATGATGGAGTCACTGTTACCACTACTCGTCGGCCCCTAAAGATGACTGAAATACAAGGTTCAAGAAAGGAGTTTGTACGGCGCTCGGGTGAATCTATTGTCACCTGGTTGCTGCGGTGTTGGGACAGCGGTGCCAGCAGCGTGTCCCTAGATGGCAGCGAAGCCCGCCAACTGGCAAGCATTGCCCGAGACCCAGCTGTCGACAGAGGAATTGGCAGATGTCTGAATGGAGTCGCTACCCTCTGGGAACGAGTACTAGTGGCTGTAAAGGATAGATACCCTTACAAAGATGATCTGGAGCCTAAGGTGGAAAGATGGAACACCGTGGAGAAAGGCATCCAATTTTTGAGAGAAACAGCCGTAGTAGAGATGCTGTATGATCCCAATTTCGTCCCTAACAATCCACACCAGGACCGTGATCCTGATAGAGTAAGGTGCACACCTGATGTATATCGCAAGCTCTCAAAAACAGCACCAGAGAGGTACGCAAGTACACTGGTAGCAATGTTCCATAGATTCGAGGGTCAAGACAGAAGACTCCCAGTTTATGAATTGACTATTACACTCCAAAACTTTGAACAACAGTTTCCACCATCACGTGCTTCCATTGCAGCTATAGCAGCAGAAGAAGTAGGTGAGATGAAGAAGACACAGGAAACTATACTGGAGGAACTGTCATTACTGATGAATAGGGATGAACCTGTGTCAGTATTGGAAACACCTGATGAAGACGAGCATGACCCAAAGAATCTGATGAAGCAATTTATCAAACTGTTGAAAGTCTCGGCCACCAAAGGCAACCGCATCTCTGCACGAGCAAATGACGGCAGTAACATCATGTCACGTGTGGCCATGTGGAGCTTCTTACAAGAAAACGGAGAGGACAAGAGGAAGTGGCATAAAAAACCCACTCCTGCACTGCGAGCACGGGTGAGAGAACTACAGCAGAGATCAGCCACCAATGAAATTGCTCCCGTCACTGCAGGTAACCAATAGAGGGGCCCTGCCCTCAGCCAGGGGAGGGAAAGGGATAATAGAGTGTATTGGACTGTGTGGATTAGATGGCCTGGCACATTAGAGCCACAAAGATATAAGGCACTGGTGGACACTGGTGCACAGTGCACTCTGATGCCCTCGAGTTATAAAGGGACAGAATTGATTCATATTTCTGGAGTGACTGGGGGTTCTCAGGAACTGTCTGTGTTGGAGGCAGAAATAAGCCTCACCGGTAAAACCTGGCAGAAGCATCCCATAGTGACTGGACAGGGGGCTCCATGCATACTCGGTATTGACTATCTCAGAAGGGGACATTTCAAGGATCCCAAGGGATACCGATGGGCTTTTGGAATAGCTGCTGTAGATGCAGACAACATTCAGCAGCTGTCTGTTTTACCTGGCCTGTCAGAAGATCCGTCTGTTGTGGGGGTACTGAAAGTGAAAGAGCAGCAGGTACCTATCGCTACAAAAACAGTGCACAGACGGCAGTACCGCACCAACAGGGATTCCTTGCTCCCCATTCATAACTTGATCCGTCAGCTAGAGAGCCAGGGAGTGATCAGCAAGACTCACTCACCTTTTAACAGCCCCATATGGCCGGTGCGTAAAGCCAGTGGAGAATGGAGGCTGACGGTAGATTACCGTGGCCTGAATGAAGTCACACCCCCACTGAGTGCTGCTGTGCCAGATATGTTGGAGCTGCAGTACGAACTGGGGTCAAAAGCAGCCAAGTGGTATGCCACTATTGACATTGCCAATGCATTCTTTTCTATTCCTTTGGCCACAGAGTGCAGACCACAGTTTGCTTTCACCTGGAGGGGCGTTCAGTACACCTGGAACCGTTTGCCCCAGGGGTGGAAACACAGCCCAACCATCTGCCATGGGCTGATTCAAACCACACTGGAACAGGGTGGGGCACCTGAGCACCTCCAGTACATCGTTGACGTTGTGTGGGGTGATACAGCAGAGGAAGTTTTTAAAAAAGGAGAGCGAATAATCCAAATTCTTCTGGGTGCTGGTTTTGCTATTAAACGGAACAAAGTGAAGGGACCTGCCCAAGAAATTCAGTTCCTGGGAGTAAAATGGCAAGATGGACGTCATCACATTCCAGGAGATGTGATTGACAAAATCACCAGTATGTCACCACCCACTAGCAAGAAAGAGACACAGTCTTTTCTGGGTGTAGTAGGATTTTGGAGGATGCACATCCCAAACTACAGCCTCATAGTAAGCCCCCTCTATCAAGTGACTCGGAAAAAGAATAATTTTGCATGGGGTCCTGAACAGCAGCAGGCCTTTGAGCAAATCAAGCAGGAGATAGCCCGTGCTGTGGCCCTGGGGCCAGTTCGGTTGGGACAGGATGTGAAAAACATCCTCTACACTGCTGCTGGAGAGAAAGGTCCCACTTGGAGTCTGTGGCAAAGAGCCTCTGGGGAGACCCGAGGCCGACCCCTTGGATTTTGGAGCAGAGCGTACAGGGGTTCAGAGGAGTGCTACACTCCAACTGAAAAGGAGATTTTGGCAGCATACGAGGGGGTTCGGGCTGCCTCTGAAGTAATTGGTACTGAGACACAGCTCCTCCTGGCACCTCGACTGCCAGTGCTGAATTGGATGTTCAAAGGAAAGGTTCCCCCCACCCATCATGCTACCGATGCCACCTGGAGTAAGTGGATTGCACTGATTACACAACGAGCTCGGATGGGGAACCTCAACCGTCCAGGAATCCTGGAGGTGATCATGGACTGGCCTGAAAGCAAGAAATTTGGAACATCCCCATCAGAGGAGATACCACGTGCTAAAGAGGCCCCACCATATAACGAACTACTAGAGAATGAAAAGACGTATGCCCTCTTCACTGATGGATCGTGTTGTATTGTTGGGAGGCATCGCATATGGAAGGCTGCTGTGTGGAGCCCCACACGATGAGTTGCAGAGGCCACCCCAATTTGCGGAGGTAAAGGCTGTCCAGCTGGCCTTAGATGTGGCTGAACGGGAGAGGTGGCCCATGCTATATCTTTATACTGACTCTTGGATGGTGGCAAATGCTTTATGGGGGTGGTTGCAGCAGTGGGAACAGGACAACTGGCAACGGAAGGGTAAACCTATTTGGGCTGCTGAACTGTGGAAAGACATTGCTGCCCGAACAAAAAGGTTGGGTGTAAAGGTGCGCCATGTAGATGCTCATGTGCCCAAGAATCGAGCTACTGAAGAGCAGAGAAATAACCATCAGGTAGATCGAGCTGCCAGAATTGAGGTGTCTCAGATCGATTTGGACTGGCAGAACAAAGGAGAGCTATTTTTAGCTCGGTGGGCCCATGAGACCTCAGGCCATCAAGGAAGGGATGCGACCTATAAGTGGGCTAGAGACTGAGGGGTGGACTTAACTATGGATGCCGTTGCACAGGTTATCCATGACTGTGACACATGTGCCATAATTAAACAGGCCAAGAGGATGAAACCCCTCTGGCAGGAAGGGCGATGGGAAAAGTATAAATATGGGGAGGCGTGGCAGGTTGATTATATCACCTTGCCACGAACTCGCGATGGTAAGCGTTATGTGCTCACCATGGTGGAGGCGACCACTGGGTGGCTTGAGACATACGCAGTACCCCATGCTACCGCCCGAAACACCATCTTAGGGCTCGAGAGACAAGTCCTATGGCGACATGGCACTCCAGAGAGAATTGAGTCCGATAATGGGACTCATTTCAAAAATTCTCTTGTGGATATCTGGGCCAAAGAACACGGCATTGAATGGATCTACCATATCCCCTACCATGCACCAGCTGCTGGTAAGATCGAGCGCTACAACGGGTTGTTAAAAACCACGTTGAGAGCAATGGGTGGTGGGACATTCAAGCACTGGGAGAAGCATCTGGCAGAAGCCACCTGGCTGATCAACACTAGGGGATCAGTCAACCGAGAGGGTCCTACACAGTCCAGCTCCCTACAGACCATAGAGGGAGATAAGGTCCCTGTGGTACATGTGTGGAGCATGTTGGGAAAAGCGGTGTGGGTCCTTCCAGCCTCTGGAAAGGGCAAACCCCTCCGTGGAACCGTTTTTGCGCAGGGACCTGGGTGCACCTGGTGGGTAATGGATAAAAATGGGGACGTCCAGTGTGTCCCACAAGGGAATTTGATGCTGGGGGAATGCAGTCTGTAATTACGTGTGTATGTATGTATATATATATATATATATGTTTCTATGTAACTTATGTTATTACTGTTTGGTTATGTATAGATGTGTGTTAAAGCATGATGTGATGATGTGGAATAAGGGGTGGAATGTTGTGGTTTTGATGCCGGTATTCCACATCAGAGCATCATGCAGCAGTGAAGGAGTTAATGCTGAGGGAGCAGCAGAGGGGAGGGGTGGAGCTCCGCACCAGATGTGAGACAGCGCCCAGTTGCTCTGGGCTGCCCGCACGTGTGCTTCCCCTGCAGGTCCTCCTTAACGTAAGCTCACAGCTTTTGGGTTGGAAATTTTTATCTCTCTCTCAATTGTTCAATTTTATTAGATTTAGTAAAGTTACCGTTCCTTCTCAGATCGTGCCGTTGTTTTCTTGTAGACCCATCTCTTCCCGCTGTTTCCCCCTCCCCCTCCCGGAGCGCGGCTCTGCTCGGGCGGCCGCGCGGTTTCCCTTGGGTCACTGTCACAGACAACACCGTGACAGAGGCGAAATCAAAGAACACAGGAATCATTCCATCATTCCTACCCTTTTGTAGACAGCACAAAAGCACATACAACTCACTGCCTCGTCTTTCTACACAGTAATTCCATTGTGGGGTCAATACTGAACTGAGTTACGAGCTTTAGGAACTCTGCTCACATTCCAAAGACTTGCCCTGACTCTAATCTCACTTTCAATAAAGGAAAGCTGCTCTTTGGCAGCCAAATTCTCCCTTTACTAATAAGGCTGTGATCTGGGCTGTCTGTTCTCAGCTCTCATATCCATCCTGCACTCACCGTGAAATTTCTGAAGCAGACTCTCCATGAGACAAGTCAGTGGTAACACAAGTAGTGCCAAAATAAATGCCACATTGAAATTCAGAAAGCCATTGATGAAATAGAAGGACCAGGGTTCTGTACCTGAAAGAAGAGAAAGGGGAAGAGTTCTTAAGTGCAACGATGCGTGAGATCTGGATGTCACAAACTTTATTCCTTTTCTGCCTGACACAAGAGAGATACCCAGCAGCTGACAGCAGTTCTCTGCATGGCAGTTATACTGAAATCAAAGAATGGAAAAGGTGTGCACAAAAGATCACTGTTTGCTTTGTCATCAGTGACTTCTCTTTTTTTCCCTCACAGGGTCACAGTCAACATCACATGTACTGCTCACGTATCACAACCCATTCTAACAGTCAGGCTTGCCTGGCAACAATCAGGTTCCACAAAACAGAACTCACCCCTGCTCTAAGAAAGCCCCCACAGCAAGGAAAAACAGAAAGTGAACTAAGGGAAACAAAGAGTTCACGTTCACACTTCAGTTACAGTCTTTTTTGGGGTGAATTTCATCCAGGTGCTAGCTTTTGTTACCTCCTCAGCAGCAAAACCTTTTAAAATTTCCCTGCTTTGATTTTTAATGTAGGCTTGCTCCTGTTAAAAACAACTCTGCCTCCTAATATTACACACTTCAGTGTTAGTTGCAAGCTTTGAAGGACTGACAAATTCCAGTCCAACTATCATTTATTTGGACTCCTAAGTCATGATGCTTAAAATCATGACTGATAAGGAGCACTAGCTCCTCTCCACACACTAGCCACTTCAGCAGTGTCATTAGCTCATTCAGTCAGTGAGTGACATGAGGGTGTTTAATCACTGCACTGCTGTTATAAGCATCAAACGCCACAGCAATTTCCTGCACTTAGAGACACTTAAAGAAGGGTCCATGTTGCAATTCATCAGACAACTGAAAAGCAGCAAAAAACCCCCAAACCTCTGCAGCTCCTGCAGTTGGCATGAACAGAAGATGCTCTAGTAACATCAAAAACACACAGCTGGAGTTACCACAGCAAATTCCAAGCAACTGAGATCTACAAAACATGCAGTTGCTAGCTCTGAAAGCAAACAGCAGTAACGAGTTCATGTTTAGGGGAATTAATTATTAGTTCACCTTCTCTCTCCTCCACATGCCTCATAATTCTTTTAAAGTCCCACAAGAGTACAATCCTCAGTCCATGAGAGTCCAAATATAAGATATAAGTTCAGAAGGAGCATATTGCTAAAGAAAAAAAACAGCTTTTTCTTTAGGACTCAAGTCCTAATGCAAAACAAAAAAATACTGCAGTGCTTACACTGAAGTTAATATAGGTGGATTATTCTTTTGGCAGCAGCCAAAAGCTTTTGCTCCATCATGTCAAAGTTGGGAAATTCCAGTTGCAAACCCACAAGGGCACTGGCCAGACTTTCACCTTTCCATGCAATGAAGCGTTTTGAAGTACTCCAAACACACGTTGTCCTGGCCACACTGCATTAGAGAACATTTTCAAGCAGAATCTTTTACTAGCCTGAGGATACCATACCAATGTCACTATGAGTAAAACACTTCAGAACAGAATGTCCCTAGAGGCTTCTGAAAACAATTTGTGCACTAGTGTAGAAAATGTCAGGCATAAGCCCATTCCAAAACCCAGAGACAGGTCCTGAAGTTTCCATTACAGAAAATTTGCAGTGACAGATTTCAGAGCCTTCCTGCAGAGACAAAGGACCACCACAAAGCAGCTGCTGCCCTGATGTGCCCCAGCACATGGAACAAGTCATCACTCAACACCACCCGAAACAGCCTCTCAAACGAACCACCAAATACGGCCTGCAGGGCACAGACAGAGAAAGCCTCACTACTAACCACTGTTATATCCCTCCTAAAATACTTTCAAAAACATGATGGATGCTGCAGAGAACCTGTGCCCTAAGCAGCCCAAAGTCATCACTAGCCACTCTGGTGTTCTGCTAAAAATGCAACACTCCCACACTTCATCTCTAAAAGTACATGGTATGAGCTACTCGGTGCAGCAGCAGCTCCCAGAAAAGCACCTTGGCACTGCCACCAAGGTTCAAACCTGATCTAGGTCACTCAGTATTCCAAAGAGCCAGTAGCAGGAAAACCCTGAAAGGCAGATGAGTTGCTTATTGATAAGGCATCATTGATGACAACTCTGATGCTCAGTGACATTCATCAACTATTTTTAAGATCTTCTGGAATTCTACTGAAGTCAGCAACTTAGTTATCTCCCACAGCAATAATTTCCATACCTAACCACACACTGCCTGAAACAGCCTTCTGCATAAATTCACACTTTTTGCTAACATAAAACTGCACAAAAACATTAATACTGCCTTTACTGCTGTCTCCCTTCATAAGCTTAAAGAAAGCACCAGCTCATTTTTACTCTGCTTATGGGAAAAAATAAAGAGTAAGGAGTACCTATAAGCTCTTTAAAGAGTATAGGGGAGTATCTTCAACACTCCATTAAACAGCTTCTAGAAAGATGGCAAGAGGAGTCTAACTGCAGTTATCATTACTTGTCAATGACTCTCTGCAACTTGATAGACTTCAGTATGACCATGAAATGGTGGAGTTTGCTATTCTGGGTGACGTCAAGAGGGTGACTAGCAAAACTACTACCTTGGACTTCCGGAGGGCAGACTTTGACCTGTTCAGGACACTTGTTGCAAGGGTCCCTTGGGACTTGCTCCTGAGGGGTAAAGGGGTCCAGGAAGCCTGGATGCTCCTCAAGATGGAAATCTTAAAGGCACAGGAGCAGGCTGTCCCGGAGTCCCGTAAGTCAAGCCAGAGGAGAAAAAGACCAGTGTGGATGAACCGGGAACTTTTGTTGAGACTCCGAGAGAAAAAGAGAGTCTATGTCCTCTGGAAGATGGGACAGGCTACTTGGGGTGACTACAGAGAACTGGCCAAGATTTGCAGGCAGAAAATTAGAAATGCTGAAGCCCAGCTTGAACTTAGACTGGCTACTGCTGTAAAGGAGAACAGGAAACCCTTTTACAAATATATTAACAGCAAGAGAAAAACTAAGGAAAATTTCTCTCCTTTACTCGACGAGGCAGGGGATGTAACCACAGATGATAAGGAAAAGGCTGAGGTTCTCAATGCCTTCTTCACATCTGTCTTTAATAGACAGAGCAGTTGTCCACAGGGTACTTGCCCTAACCTGGAAGTCCGGGACAGGGCGCATAATGCACCCCCTGTGATCCAAGCAGAGATGGTCAGAGATCTTCTCCTCCATCTGAGCTGCCACAAGTCCATGGGACCAGATGGGATCCACCCAAGGGTGCTGAGGGAGCTGGCAGAGGTGATTGTCAAGCCACTTTCTGCCATCTATCAGCATTCCTGGTTATCTGGAGAGGTCCCACAAGATTGGAGGCTTGCCGATGTGACTCCCATCTACAGGAAAGGCCGTAAGGAAGACCCGGGGAACTACAGGCCTGTCAGCCTGACCTCGGTATCAGGGAAAGTTATGGAGCAGATGGTCTTGAGGGAAATCACACTACACGTGCATGGCAACCAGGGGATCAGACCCAGCCAGCACGGGCTCACAGAGGGCAGGTCGTGCTTGTCCAACCTCATCTCCTTCTATGACTGGGTGACCAGACTGGGAGATGAGGGAAAGGCTGTTGATGTAGTCTACCTGGACTTCAGCAAGGCCTTCGACACGGTCTCCCACAGTATTCTCCTGAGGAAACTAGCAGCCCGTGGTGTGGACAGGTTCACTCTTCTCTGGGTGGAGAACTGGCTGGAGGGCCGTGCCCAGAGGGTAGTGGTTAATGGAGTTAAGTCCAGCTGGCGTCCTGTTACAAGTGGTATCCCCCAAGGGTCAGTTTTGGGGTCCATCTTGTTTAATATCTTTATTGATGACCTAGACAAGGGGATTGAGTGTACCCTCAGTAAGTTTGCAGATGACACCAAGTTGGGAGGATGTGTCAAACTGCCTGAGGGTAGGGAGGCCCTTCAGAGGGATCTGGATAGGCTGAACAGCTGGGCTGAGCTCAATGGGATGAGGTTCAATAAGGCCAAGTGCCGGGTCCTGCACTTTGGCCACAATAACCCCATGCAATGCTATAGGCTTGGGGCAGAATGGCTTGAAGAATGTAGAGAGGAAAAGGACCTGGGGGTGTTGGTTGATGCTCGGCTTAACATGAGCCGGCAGTGTGCCCAGGTGGCCAAGAAGGCCAACAGCATCCTGGCCTGTATTAGAAATAGTGTAGCCAGCAGGAGCAGGGAGGTGATCATCCCCCTGTACTCAGCTCTGGTACGGCCGCACCTCGAGTACTGTGTTTAGTTTTGGGCCCCTCACTACAAGAAGGACATTGAGGCCCTGGAGCGTGTTCAGAGAAGGGCAACAAAACTGGTGAGGGGTCTGGAGCACAAGTCTTATGAGGAGCGGCTGAGGGAGCTGGGATTGTTTAGTCTGGAGAAGAGGAGGCTCAGAGGAGACCTTATTGCACTCTACCACTTCCTGAAGGAGGGTTGTGGTGAGGAGGGGGTGGGCCTCTTCTCCCTGATAAATAACGACAGGACGAGAGGGAATGGCCACAAGTTGCGCCGGGGAAGATTTAGATTAGACGTGAGGAAACCTTTTTTCTCTGAAAGAGTGGTCAGGCACTGGAATGGCCTGCCTAGGGAGGTGGTTGAGGCACCATCCCTAGCGCTGTTCAAGAAGCGTTTAGATGAGGTGCTAAGGGATTTGATTTAGTAGTTCAGTGGGTAGGGATGGTGATAGGAGGATGGTTGGACTAGATGATCTTGTAGGTCCTTTCCAACCCTATGAACCTATGATTGCTTTCTCCCCAGTTCATTCATTCAAAAGAAACAAGATCAGGTTTTGCCTCTGTGAGTCAAACTGCCCAAACTACAGCATGAATTGACAGCAACAGAATTATTACCCTTTCCTTCTTCCCTGGAGTCTCTAAGATGCTTTTATGGCAACCCCATATTCTGCCTGCCAGCCAGGCCACACACTGCCAAATAAGCAGGGAGACTCACAGCACACATGGAAGCTCATCAGGAGCCTGACGTGAACCTAAGGAACTAAGGGTTCTGCACTAAGTACCTTCACAAGGTTCTGCAGACTGACTGTGAAGAAAAATAGGAGTCAAGAACTGGATTAAAGCTGAAAGCACACACAGGTGCCCTACACTTGTGTTTCATCCAGATAAGTTTGCTATTAACAGGACTCCGCTGTGATATTGTGTTGTTGAGACATCTCATGACAGCTTCAAAGTGAACAAAAGCTGCTTAATTCATAGCATGGAAAACCAGACAAGATATTCAACAGTCCCTTGTCAATTTTCAGTTCGAGAGGGCCATCCAGTGGAAGAGAGCAGGAAATGCAGCCCTTCAGAGCTCACAGGATGTCTTCAAGTGCATCAGGAAAAGACCAGCCATCAAAACCTGGTGTGTAACTGTCCCCCAACAGCTGGGAGAAAACCATCGCCTCGCACATCTTATCTTAAACTCACCATAGAGATCAGGTCCGTGGGAGGTGAAGACATTGTATAAAAAAATGTTGAGAGGTGCAACTACCAGCTTCCCATAGTAATAGCTGTCCACAACAACCAGGGGCACCTGAAAGAAAGCATCTGTTATTTGCAGAATGCCAGAAGCTTTTAGCTGAATCACCCAATTGTTGCAAGTTTTGTTAGCTGAACTTGCTCCTTGTATTGTAAACCCAATCCACTCCATCTCTGTATTGTTACAGAGACTTACCAGAAATAGGATCAATGACACCACACACCAGTTTAAGAAGCTTTTCCACCTCTGCTTCAATATTAACAAGTCAAAGGCAATAGGAAGCCTGAAAGAGAGACCAAGTATCAACAGGAGACTTTAATTCCCAGCCAGGCAAGAAACCTCAGACAAAATGCCAAGTTCCTGAGTCCTCCTCTCCTTACCCAAGAGCTGCACTGAAAGGCCAGCCCACTATTGCTCCAGCAGCTATGCCTAGCACTGCTACAGAGGTCTTGTCCATATACCAACCAGTCATGGCAATCACCGTGGTGTACATGCAGAAACTGCTTGGGAGGAAAGCTACAACACACACACAAAAAAAAAAAAAGTCTGTAAGGTGTAAAGCTAACAAAATGAGTAATACCAAATGCTACTGTTAGCCGAGATATCTTGGTGTAATTAGAAATTAGATGTAATTAGTAATTAGATGGTGTAATTAGAAAGATTATTGAGATGGAAAAGAGACTATTGACATAAAGAGAAATGCTCACCCATCTCCGAGGATCAAGACTCACAGAGAAAAACTCCACAAAGGAGAAATCTCCAATAATAGATCCCTCCCCAGTGGCGGTCAGCCCTTAAATGGGGTCTAGGAGAGGTGGAGTCAGACTCCATCCCTCCTGGTGACATAGGTGCATTGCCCTCACCTGTGCTCCCACAGCTGACTCAGTGTTCACCTCAGGTGATCAATCAGTGACTCAGGCCATGATTCAACAGTTCCCATACAAGGGCTTAGCACAGCTTTCCCAGGATGCAAAAATACATGATGCAAAATAAGGCCAATAGCCTTTACTTCACTGCACTGGAAGTAGGATGCTGTTAACACAAATTCTCATTTCAGAGAGGACTGCTGCCAAGGCCAGAAACACTTCCTTTAGGTACACGGGCACCTAGGCCTCAGCAGCACCCAGCAGTGGCTGGTTACTGGTTGACAGCACCCAAAGCTGCAAAGGAATAACCACTTGCAACACCTGCTTTACCTTCAATATTTTGTTAGGCTGAGAAAGAAAATATGAAAAGAATCTGCTCAAGCAGCAGCAGGAAATGTTTCAGAGACTGTGCTCTGTCAGGTCACAACTGGGTACAGACTAGTGAGAAGCAAGCAAAGCACAAGGAGACCAAGAACTTCTTACACTGTTCCTGCAGTATCATTTCTCCATGCACCATTAAAAAAAAATAAAAGACAAAGGGGGAAATACTAGTACTCTTAAGCTGTGATATTTCCATTTTGGTTTATGCATGCACACAATACAACAAGCCTTTCCTCAAAGCCTGTCTTCATACCTCACTCAATACACACAGCAGGTGCATTATCAGCTTTACAGCAGCTGGCTTGGCAGGTAGGTGCAGCCAGCCAGAGGGGACAGCACACAAATGCAGGTGACAGTGCCAAAGTACAAAAAGACAAAGCCCCTTCCTTGGATTAGAACATGTTCAAGGAAGGCAGGCCAACACCCCCTTTAAAAATACTGACCCACTGTATACAGAATAATAGAAATTCTCTTCAACTGTCTTTGGTTTTTATGGACAAGGTCATTGCTGGTGCCATTGCTACGTAAACTCACCTGCCGATGAGCAAAACATCCCCGTGCTTAGTACTAAGAAAGCTAACATCAGACGACTCACATGTAGCCCAAACTTCTTGCACACAGCCCTGAGGAAGCAAAAGACAATTTGAAACCACAAAAATAATCCCAGTACATGAAATAATAGTAGCCAATGCATGCAAAACCACAAACAATCCATACAGCATCCCAGGAGCTTTGAGGCGAGTGACTCTCATTACTCAGACACCAAAAGCACTGAAGACTGCCTCTGACTTCATATTTAAGATCTTCCTAAGCTATACTAAGTGCAAAACTTAGCTTCTACAAGTGTAAATTCCACTTTAACAAGTTAGAGGAAGAAACTGGATCATCATCAGTCTCAGATTTACACTGATCACAACACCTTATTGTGCAAAAAGCCCCTACTCATATTCTTTAAACCAAACTGTTGCCAATAGTGCAAACCAATAGTTTGGAAGTCACAAATGAAGAGGCAGCAAGCAAAAATAAAATCCCAGCTTTGACAAGGTAATTGTTTGTTTGGCAGTATTTTATTGTTACCTTGCAAACTGTGAATTAATCTGATTAGCACATTTTTACATCAGCTTCAGGGAATACTTCTCTGGTAATAACAGTATGCTGCCCACACTGCTCCAAAATATTCACAGCAGACATATTCTAATACTCACTTATAAAAGTAGAGTTCACAAACACAGCTCAGGAATGCCAGGAAGCAGCGTAAGAAATAGAAGATAAGAATCTGCAAGATGCACTCAGAGTCAGAACAAGGTTTGTAATGAAACTTACACACCTAATGCTATCAAACAAGTCCATATAGCAAAAGTTCTGAACAGGAGTCAGCAGTTTGTGGGCCAGTTTGACCTAGTACCATGATGACTGAGGCAGGGGACCCACGAGCCCACGCCCTGGGGAACAGGAAGGGGGAAAGGGAGAAGGGAGATGGGCCTAGAAACATATTTCCTCTGAGGAGGAAAGGTAAATTTACTAAATAAGATATCAGAAAGCAAAATAACACAATATAAAACAATATAATTGGAATTGAAGCTAACGGATCAAATAAAATGAGCAAGAGAGAGAGTGTCTGATAAACCGAAGGCCTTACGCTAACGCTGAAGGCAGATGGCTGCAACAAACACCCACTGCTGAGCTCCATCCCAAAGAGAAGAGAGAAAGACAGTCCTGTGACCACAGTTTTTATCTTTCCCCCTGAGCAGAAACACATAAAAATGCAAAGCATTGCACAGTCCTCTGAGGAATGTAGTTCTTCTCTTCTGAGACAGGGATACCCACAACTATTGATGACCCACGAAGCTGGAGCATTAACTATTTAACTCCTAATACACTACATGATGTTATGATGTGGAATATCAATAATATAACAAAAATCATAAAACCATGACAACAGGACAGAACAACTCCAGCAGCAGTGAATGTAACGCTTTCCAGAGGTCCAGAACCTGCACTGGAGGATGGCTAAAGCTCTCAGCAGCAAGAAGCCTGCCCTGTAAGCTTAACGTCCTTCACAACAAAGAAAGCAAATTGAACAATCACAGCCCACTGATCAGTTTTTTGTTCTTCTCGTTGTTTTTTAAAACATTACTGAATTATTTCTATTCTAACTTGCAAATTATTATTTTTTTATTTTATACATTACTAGGGAAAAAAATAAAAACAATCACTGACAGCTGGAGTAGAAAACAACAGGAGCTGTTGTTTTGCTTGACAAACAGATAACACTGAAAGCTCACAGGGGCCAGCAAGGGCACGTGGCCACCAGGTAATTACACTCAAAGTGGCCAAGAGTCACCTGCCCTGCTTGGACAATTCCTCAACTAAACTAGAGACTGGAAGAGATTCCCTGCAACTTCCTGCTCACTCTTCCTTAGTTCTTCTCAAACTTCAAAAACCCTTGCAAATCCTTACAGAGAAGTTAGCATCTATAGACTTAGTGTTTGTAAAAACACTAATTTGCTTCTTAATTCTGACAACGAACAAAGCAGCTGCATAACATGAACTAAAGGTGCATTTATTCATCACAAAAGCAATTCTGATGTACCTCATTTACCTTGTTAGTCTGCAGAACTCTAGCATGGAACAAGGCTGGTAGGGCATGAAGCCATAGGTATGCATAGGAGCGAATGGCGTAGGCTGGAGAGTACTCCCATGTCTGAAACCCCTTCCCATAAATGAGGTAGTGTGTCTAAAAAGGAAATTAACATATATTTATAAAATGCCTCACACCATAGACACCTTTCATAGAATCACAGAATCACAGGGGTTGGAAGGGACCTCAAGAGATCATCGAGTCCAACCCCCCTGCCAAAGCAGGTTCCCTACACCAGGTTGCACAGGTAGGTGGCTGGACCTTGAAGGTTTTTAATATCTCCAGAGAAGGAGATTCCACAACCCCCCTGTGCAGCCTGTGCCAGTGCTCCGTCACCCTCACTGTCAAGAAGTTCTCGTGCACATTCGTGCAGAACCTCCTGTGCTGCAGTTTCTGTTCGTTCCCCCTTGTTCTCAATACACTTCTGAAAAGAGTCTGGCCTCGCCACTTTGTCCCCCACACCTCAGATATTTATAAACTTGGATCAGGTCCCCTCTCAGTCTCCTCAAGCCTAAACAGACCCACTTAGCCTTTCTTCATAGGGGAGATCCTCCCTATGTTTTGTGTTTTCCAGCTCTCTGAATTCTTAGCCTTGAACATACAGTTTGACAAAAGGGTGCCAGAATGTCTGCATTTGAGCAGGCCAGCCCCAGACTGGAAAGACCTCATCTGCACTGCTGTGCCCAGGCCTGGGACTTCAGTACAGGAGGGATGCAGAGCCACTGGAGTGGGTCCAGAGGAGGGCACGAGGATGCTCAGAGGGCTGGAGCACCTCTGCTGTGAAGACAGGCTGAGGGAATTGGGCTTGTTCAGCCTGGAGAAGAGAAAACTGGGGAGACCTCATTGCAGCCTGCTAGCACCTGAAGGGAGCTTACTGTGTACGTAGTCTGACAGCGACCAGACAAGGGGGAATGGCTTTAAAATGAAAGAGAGAGATGTCGGTTAGATGTGAGGAAGCAATCTTTTCCTCAGAGGGCGGTGAGGTGCTGGCACTGCTGCCCAGAGAGCTGTGGGTGCCCCATCCCTGCAGGCACTCAAGGCCAGGTGGGATGGGGCCCTGGGCAGCCTGAGCTGGTGGGGGGCAGCCCTGCCCATGGCCGGGGGTGGCACTGGTGAGATCCCCTTCAACCTGAGCTGCACTGTGAAGCTGCTGAGTGCTGCAGGAGCAGCAACCACTCACCGGTTCCCAGTAGTTGAAGGTCTCATCGCAGTCAGAGATGTTGCTGAGTAGTGCAGCACAGAACCTGGCTGAGATGAGACACTTGAAGGCCGTGGATCCTTCCGGGGCCCACACTTGCCCTGCCTTGCTCCCGGATGGCCTGGGACAGAGTACACAGAAAACTCACTGCAATGATGCACTAACACGAGCAAAACCGCCGATGTGGCCCTGGGCAAAGATCGACAGGGACCTCCATGTAGGAAGTCCCTTAAAGCACACGAGGTCTCAAGAAACCGTCCTATTTCTGAGTGTCTCCCTCCCTGAGGGCATCCGCTGCTTTCCGCACTGCCCTCCTCCCGTCGGACGGTCGGCTCCGGCCCGGCCGCTCCCGGTCCACCCGCGGCCCTTCACCGCCTCCCGCCCGCCCAGCCGCCCCCCGACATACGGCGAGGAGCCCGCGCCACCGCCCCGCTCCTTTCACGCCGCCACCTACTCCGCCCGAGCCTCCTCCGCGCCCGTCGCCTCCAGCCGCGCGCGGGCCGCCTCCCCGCCGCTCCCTCCTCCTCCTCCTGCATGCGTCCTCTGCCGGGCTCCTTTGGCCGCCATGCCAACTCCGGGCACCCACCTGCCCTTTCGCTCGCACCAGAGGAAGCGACGGAAACTGGAGCCGAAGCCGCGGCCGCCATGCCGGGTGCGGGCACAGCTTCGCACCGCCTGCGTCAGCTGCAGGGGGCGGGGGCTGCTCCGCGGCTCCAGGCGGAGGCCTTCGTCGGCCGCGCGACGCTGGGACTCCGCGAGGGGGCGTGCGATGCGTGCCCATGGCGCGGTGCCGCGCTGTAGCGTTCTGGCAGGAGCTGCATCCATCCGAACTGTCGGTAGCGCACCGCTCTTATATCGTGCAATCATCACAGAACGGCTCTGGTTGGAAGGGAACTTAAGGATCACCCAGTGCCACCCCTGGCCATGGGCAGGGCTGCCCCCCACCAGCTCGGGCTGCCCAGGGCCCCATCCCACCTGGCCTTGAGTGCCTGCAGGGATGGGGCACCCACAGCTCTCTGGGCAGCAGTGCCAGCGCCTCACCGCCCTCTGAGGAAAGGATTGCTTCCTCACATCTAACCAACATCTCCCTCTTTCATTTTAAAGCCATTCCCCCTGGTCTGGTCGCTGTCAGACTATCAGACCATGTACACAGTCCTCCCCCCCCATCCTTCCTGTAAGCTCCCTTCCAGTACTGGCAGGCTGCAATGCGGTCTCCCCACAGTTTTCTCTTTTCCAGGCCCAATTCCCTCAGCCTGTCTTCACAGCAGAGGTGCTCCAGCCCTCTGAGCATCCTTGTGCCCTCCTCTGGACTCACTCCAGCAGCTCCGCATCCCTCATTAGGTTCTTATGTGCCCACTTTTTCAGCCTGTCCAGGTCCCTCTGGATGGCATCCCCTTCTTTCTGTTGTGTCCACTGCACCACCAGCTCTGTGTCATCAGCAAACTGCTGAGGGTGCACTCCATCCCACTGTCTGTGTAAGTGATAGAGATGCTGAAGGGCATTGGTCCCAAGATGGACCCCTGAGGGACACCACTCATCACTGGCCTCCACCTGGACATGGAGCCATTGACAACACAACTCTGGCTGCAACCATCCAACCAATTCCTTACCCACCAAACAGTCCAGCCTTCAAATCCAATCTGGAGATAAGGATGTGGTGCAGGACTGTGTCAAAGGCACAGCTCTGGGTAGATTATATCATTTGCCCTTCCTTTGCCCACCAATGCCGTCACTCCATCACAAAAGGCCACGAGATCGGTCAGGCACACTGCCCCTGTTGAAGCTGTGCTGGTTGTCTCAGGTGACACCCTCACCTCACATCTCTTCCAGGAGGAAGATCTTCCCAAGCACAGAGGTGAGGCTCCCTGTCGTGTAGTTCCCCTGCATCTTCCTTTCTCCTTTTCTTAAAATGAGAATGATGTTTCACTCTTATTCAGTGACTGCAGACTTTACCACTCAGACATAATTTTTCAAATACACTGGAGAGCAGCTTGGCAACCATATCAGCCAGTTCTTTCAGAACCCTGAGATGATACCACATGGTGCCACAAACTTGTACACGTTCAGCCTCATGAAGTGTTCTCAGACTAGGTTGGACTTACATCTATCTTTTACGATCAGCTTACCCTATCAAAGAAAGACTCCGCTTTAAGAAACAAGCTTTCATTACACACACAGCATGGAGGTGTCTCCTTCTTATTCTCAGATTTCTACATTTACAGTGTCCGCAGATACACCATCCCACCTTTTGTGAAGAGGCACTGCAACACTGCCCAGCACCGTGAGATGCAGAGACGTTCTGCAGACATCAGCTCCACACAGCACTACCTCAGGGCCACACGCAGCCGCTGAGAGATCTGCTCCCGAAAGCGCAGCTGCATGGCTGCCACCTCGGCTCGGCTCAGCGCCCTGTCACAGCTCTGGAAGGTCAGCCGGCAGCACACGCTGTTCCGTCCTGTCCCAGGTTGCTGGAAACTATCAAGTAAATGGATGCATGCCACCGCTTCACCTGACACCTCTCTAGCAATGGTGTGAAAAGCAACATCATTGAATTGTTCCCCGTCAGGAAGCCAAAAGCTGACATCATGCACGTAAGAAGGTGGGTAGAGAGAGAAGCTCTTGAAAAGTCGTAGTTCTCCTGCAGGGAACTGGCGGAGGAAGCGTGCGTCTGATGTCCAGAGCATGCGCCAGTCATCTATGGCACAGATGAGCATGGCCACGAGGTCCAGATTCAGTGAAGCAAAGACAACAACCAAATCATTGCCTGCTGGCTCATAAGGAGCTGTCCTTACCACTCCCACACAGAAGCCCTTCTCAGAGGAGTCACAAGTATCTATCTTCATGCAAAGGAAAAACTGAATGTTACCAAGCTGAGATTCAAAAGCAGCAAAGTCACTGAGCTCAGCTGTTCCCAAGCTCGTTGCTTCCTGCAGACTGATGCTCACCTTAGAATCAGAAATGCTCTGGTGAAGAGAATGTATGCTGGTTTTAATTTTGTCCACCACCATCTGTATACAGCTGTTCTCTGAACCTCTGCTAACTGCACATACAAAAACCATCTCATGAAATACAGGCATACAGTAAGGAGAGACACGGCACTTCCTGAAAACTGGACCAGAAAAAACATAAAGTGTCCCAGGGACAAAGGCTGCACTTTTTATCATTGCCTGAGCATAAGGCAGAAGAGAAGGTCTAAGATAATACTGTTTTGGAGTTTGACATCTCCCTTGTACATTCTCATCCGTGTCCCCATGAAAATCAACATGAGAAAATAAAATTGCATTGGCCCACCCACTCGCCATTTCTTCAGCACTTGGAGTCTCCTCTGGGCTCAGAAGAACCCAAAAAATATTCGAGTGACAACCAGCACTGAGGCAACCTTGGAGGAGCAGGGAAAGGCAGTAGTCAATGCTTTGCAGTGGGAAGGCTTGGCTGAGCACTGCAGTTAACTTCTCCTTTATTGTCTGTACAGGATGATTTGAATTTAGCTCTAGGAAACCCCTGCAAAAAAAAAAAAAAACAAAAAAGCAAATTACAGACACACCAGACAGATTTCCCTGCAATGCCTTCCTTTGATCATAATTTGAGCGCAGCAATTTACCCAAAGCCATATTAGATAATAAACTTGCTTCCAGCAACTAGCCAAGTCTTTCACCAGGGACAACCTGACATGCTGTCAGGATGCTGGGCACGTATCTAGGCTGCAACCAAGTGCTACCTACTTTTGCTGATGGAAATGAATGGAGGTTAACAGTCAGCATCACAAAGTTTCCAGTCATCACTGGCATTACCAAGGTATGGAAACAAGTTGCCTTTTCCTAGCATGTCTCCAAGGCATGCAGCAGGGCATGTAAGAGCTGAGCACTCTTTACCCTAGCTAGCTTTAGAATTGAAGTAATAGTAGTAGACACCAAGTCAGCTCCTTATTTCTTCCAAAGTACAGTAAAACAGATCAAAAGGTTTAATTATTTGTGTGAGCAAGTATATAGCAAATTGGCCTCAACCACAAAGTTGCTTTTTCTTCCATAGACTTTTTTTAAGTAGGGCTTAACCACAACCAACACAAAAGCAGATTTCAAGAAGTAATGGGATAGA
Organism: Cyrtonyx montezumae; assembly: GCF_038088225.1. Taxonomy (NCBI): domain Eukaryota; kingdom Metazoa; phylum Chordata; class Aves; order Galliformes; family Odontophoridae; genus Cyrtonyx; species Cyrtonyx montezumae. The sequence goes on from NW_027071959.1 coordinate 581,742, forward strand.
AAATTCTGTACAGGGAAAAGGAGGGAATGTGAGACAGTTCAATTTTATCAAAGACCTATACTGGTGATTCCCACTGAGAGTATGCATGTGTTACTGCCGAACAGATACCAGTTGCATAACTTACCTGCTAATTTTATCCACAAGTACTTGTGGTACTTGAAAAGAAATTCTTCGGCTTTCCAGTTCTATCTCGCAGATCAGAGGTTTGCAAGCCAGAGGTGGTGTGCTTCGTGTAAAAATGTGGTTTAAAGCACCCTCTGTACAGAAAAATTTATCTTGACTCCTAGAAATGCATAAAAGCACAGCAAAATCATTGACTGTTTCCTAGATTTAATGTGACATAAGAGAGTGTGACAAAGACTTAACACTAACACAACTTTTGCTGAATCCCTGATCTTGTTAGACAACAAAAATGCAACATTAGCATATCTTTATGGAGAGATGGTCCAATACTGAAACAATCTGCACAGATAAGTTGCATGGTCTGCATCTTGCTCTCAGTGCCCTGTTCTACCTAGTGCTGCATTTGAACTGCAATGAAATGGTTGCTGGAGGTCCCTGCCAACATCAACCATGCTGTGACTGTCTCCTAACCAGAGACACATACCACGGTTCCCACACTGTCTTTAGGCTAAGATTGACCTTTACTCATCCATTTCAGAATGGACCATTCTGACCTTTAAAATTCTAAGATGACCTTGTTTTTGGAAAAGTTCTTTCTCAATAAGCTTGCATTTTCTGCTTACAGGCAAAGATGAACTGCAGCTGTTTTATGGAAAATTAAATAGTATTTCTCTCTCCAACAAACAACACACTAAAAGATCATATTAGTGTGACAGGTATGATGGAAGGACATGCATCTTCTCAGGTTTGTCACACTGTAGGTACCTGTACCCAGTACATTCATAGCCATGGGCAGCCTCTGCTCGGAAAGGATGAACATCACTCAGGATGAAGCCAGCTCCTGCTGCCATCGCCACCACCTGCCAGCTGTTGTGCCACTCTCTCCTGGGCTGATCAGCAGGTGTGCCACCCTGCCCCCTGCAGAGAGCCACACAGACCTCTCCATCCTGCGTCAGCACTTCTGCACAGCTGGAAGGGAAGCATGCAACAAGAGGCATTCTGTTAGCAGTCAGAACTCATGTAACACCTGCAAGGCACTGCAGCAGTGCTCTGAAGCTGTATTGCTCTGCAAGGCTGTAGTGAGATGGGGGTCAGCCTCTGCTCCCACGTAACAGCAACAGCATGAGAGGTGATGGCCTCAAGTTGTACCAGAGAAGGCTTAGGTTGGATATTAGGAAAAATTTCTTCTCCAAAAATGGTTGGGCAATGGCACAGTCTGCCCAGGGGGGTGGGGAGTCACTGCTCCTGGAGATGTTCAAGAAATGTGGAGATGTGGTACTCAGGGATACAGTTAGTGGGCAATATTGGTGGTAGGTGCTTGGTTGGAGTATACGACCTTAGCGGTCTGTTTCAACCTTCGCAATTCTTTGATTGCAGCAGTCTGTGAGCACAGGACTAACTCTGCTTGACTCACCTACGGAAGAAGAGTGCAAGCAGCTCTCGGTTCTTCACCACCCCAGCCTTCCTTCCACAGTGAGGGAAGTTGAAGTAAATGCAGTCAAATTTTCTTTTTGCTGGTAAAAAATAGTCCTTCAGCTTGGTGCAGTCCACAGAAAACAGAACTTCAGCTCCTTCAAAAGTAAATAAAAACCAGGACTCTCATTATGGAGTGTTTTAAATAAAGGCAGCAATTAAAGCTCTCCTTTCAGTATACAAAGGAGGGATGTGAGGAAGAAGGCTAAAGACTCATTAGCCAGGTCTTGTGATAGAGAAGGGAAAATGGCTTCAGACTATAAGAGAGGAGATTCAGACTGAATATAAGGAAGGTTTGACACTAAGGGTGGTATCAACAGTTTAAGGGCTGGTTCCATGGCGACTGGTGCTGGAGACCCACAGACCCACGCCCCGGGAAAGGGGAAGGGGGAAAGGGAAAAGGGAGATGAGCCTGGAAACAAAACAGCGGCAACAATCTGAGGAGAAAAGCTAATTTACTAAATAAGATATCAGAAAGCAAAATAACAGAATATAATATAATGTATTGGAATTGAAGCTAATAAATCAAATAAAATGAGCAAGAGGGAGTGACAGCAGCGAGCACCCACTGCTGGGTAGATCCCAAAGGAAAGAGAGTGTCTCGTGACACACAAACAGTTTTTATCTTCCCCACTGAGCAGAAATACGTAAAAATTCAAAGCAACGCACAGTCCTCTGGGGAGTATAGTTCTCTTCTGAGGTATACCCATAACTATTGATGATCCACGGAGCTGAAGCATTAACTGTAACTCTCAATGCACTACATGATGTTATGATGTGGAATACCAATACCAAAAATCATAAAACCATGACAGGCAGTGAGGCACTGGCACACAGAGGCGGTGCTGCCCCGTCCCTGCACACAGCCAAGGTCAGGCTGAGCACTGGGCTCTGAGCACTGATGGAGCTGCGAGTGTCCCTGTGCACTGCAGGGGCGGCACCACACGTCTTTCGGGGGTCCCTTCCGACTTCAACCACTCTGTGATTGGTCCACTTTAAAGCCCATCCATGCCCTTGCCACCCACGTGTCAGGAAAGCCGGCGAGCCCACGCTCCCCTTGCTCCGCTGCAGAGTTCTGCCAACGGTTCATTCAGCGCTGCTCCGACTGCGGACGCTCATCCCACCGGACAGACCCACCCCGAGCGGCACACGGACCCGCGAGGCCCCGCGGCGCAGCTCCCACGCACCCCTCTCCCGCAGCCGCCGGATGCTCTCCGCAGCCCGGCGCCGCGCCGCCACCTCTTCCTCTCTCTCGTAGCTGGTGGCCACCACGCGGCCTCCGACGGCCCCGCAGAGCGCGGCGGCGAACGAGAAGTTGCCCTCGCCCAGCAGCAGGACGCAGCGCTCCGCCATCGCTCCCGTCCCCGATGGCCGCGCTTCCGCCCGGTGACGCAGCGCTGTGTGTATGCGCCGAGCGGCTCGGGGGGCGGCGGGGAGGGGAGAAAGGGGCGGGCTGTGGCGCGCGGTTCAGAAGGGAAAGGTCCGGCCGTTAGGGCCCTGTGGCCGGGGTGAATTAATTCCTCTGTTTCAAAGGTGGATAAGTTACCCCCTGGTTACATACGAAGCCGAGAAATTCAGTGTCCTTCTTCATGAAATTAAATGCTCCCTGTACCACCACCATCCACCAAAAAAGCTTTGTCACATCTAGAATTAATGCGGTCCTCTGCTTGGAGATGGGTAAGGAGTGGTGTCCCTCGGGAGTCAGTGCTGGGACCGGTGCTCTTTAACATCTTCATTGGTGACATCATCAGCGGGATCAAGTGCACCCTCTGCAGTTTGCAGATGACCCCAAGCTGTGGGGTGTGGTTGACACCTGAGGTCAGGATGCCATCCTGAGAGACACAGACAGGCTGAGCAGCGGGCCCAGGGGAACCTCAGGAGGATCAACAAAGCCAAGTGCAAGATCTGCACCTGGGTCGTGGCAGCACACACAGTCAGTACAAGCTGGGGATGTAAGGATAGAGCACAGCCCTGCCAAAAAGGACTGGGGGTACTGGTGGCGGGGCATGAGCCAGCAATGTGCCCTCACAGCACAGAAAGACAACCCGACCCCGGGCTGCAGCAGAGCAGTGTGGGCAGCAGGGCAGGGAGCTGCTCCTGCCCCTCTGCTCTGTGCTGTGACACCTCACCTGGAGCACTGCATCCACACGTGGACCTGAGGAGGGGCACAGAAATGGTGCCAGGGATGGAGCCCCTCCCTACGAGGACAGGCTGAGAGCTGGGGCTGTGCAGCATGGAGAAGAGAAGGCTGCGGGGAGAGCTGAGAGCGGCCTGTCAGTATCTAAAGGGGCTGTGAGAAGGAGGGGACAGACTTTATTGGGGTCTGTGTGATAGGAGAAGGGGAAATGGCTGCAGACTGAAAGAGAGGAGATTCAGACTGGCTATAAGGAAGAAGGTTTGACACTAAGGGCGGTGAGGCACTGGCACAGGTTGCCCAGAGAGGCGGTGCTGCCCCGTCCCTGCACACAGCCAAGGTCAGGCTGGACGGGGCTCTGAGCACTGATGGAGCTGTGGGTGTCCCTGAGCACTGCAGGGAATTGGACTAGATGACCTTTAAGAGTCCCTACCAACTCAAACAATTCTAGGATTGTATGCTTCCATCACAGCTGGAGAAGTGAAGCCCCTGCCTGGTTACCAGGGAAGTGAAGGTGTGACATTCCATTCTGTTATGTGTGGTTTCAGCCTGGACTGCTCACTGCTGAGCTCTGTTCCCAGATCATGTCCAGACCATGTTCAACTTCTTCAGCAGCTCCTTAAAGTATGCCACAGGCCATGGGGAGTTGTGGACAGAAACTTCCAAGTTCTCCCAGTATGGCTGGAGGTACACCACCAATGAGAATGATTACTCACACAAAGTCCTTATGGGGAACTGGAATGAAGAGCGCTATGATATCCAGAATATTGCACAACCCAAGCCACTTCTTTCCCAAGTATGTGCTGGGCTTTCGCGGATGTAGCAAATCTCAGCTGAGATATTCCTTAGTCAATTAATTTGTCACATACACAAGGCATTATCCATTCCATCAGCTTTGAACATCATAGAGGTGAGCCTGCCATGAGCAGATTCCCTCCTGCTGCCCTGCTCCAGGTCTTTTCTACTGAATTTTAAAAATGCAAAGACAATCCCTTTTCTCTGTTAAGCACTCTGCAGTGGTTCCACTGCAGGGCAGAAGCTGTGAGAAATCCTTCTTCATTTCATCTCAGCCTTACTCCTTCTAGCAGTGGCCCCAGTCAAACCTTTGCTGTTCTGTGTTTTGCCCTCAGACCAAAAGAAGTCACCCAAGCTTTGTGGTCTTACCTCAGACTGACTTGAAAGTAGGGGTGTGACTGTGCTTTGTTCCTCCTGTAAGGTACAGAATGATGAAGTTTTTAGTTTATGTTTGGCTGTGCTAAATGTGAGTTTTTCTTTCCAGTATGCTCACTGCTTTGAAACAACATACTCTTTGGATTACAACAAGGCCAAGCATCAGAGAAGAAGTATGTGTGCAAAACTGAAACAAAATCTGTTTGTTCTGTAAAAAGGTTAAAGAGGATCCTCTGGATGATATTTGTGCCCAGAGATGACAGACTGATGTTTTCTTGCCGTTGAGCTGTATGCCTGCACCATCACAGAACAGGTCTTTCAGGTCTTTCAGGGAGTGGCACTTGCATTTCATGTGTACTTGCCTAGCTGCCCTCATCATGCTTTTTCCAAAGTTTACACTGAAAATTCCCATTTCTTGCTTCTGAGTTTGAGTCTTTGTGGAAAAAATGGACCTGCAGGTGCTGGTCGGCGCTCAGCCAGCAGTGTGCCTAGGTGGCCAAGAAGGCCAACGGCATCCTGGTTGTGTCAGCAGTAGTGCAGCCAGCAGGAGCAGGAGGTGACCGTCCCCTGCACTCAGCTCTGCTGAGGCCGCACCTCAGTGCTGTGCTCAGCGTTGGGCCCCTCACTACAGTACAGACATGGAGGCCCTGGAGCTGTGCAGAGAAGGGAACGGAGCTGTGAGGGGTCTGGAGCACAATGGGGTTTTATGGGGAGCGGCTGAGGGAGCTGGGATTGTTCAGTCTGGAGAAGAGGAGCTCAGGGGAGACCTTACTGCTCTCTACATCTCCCTGACAGGAGGTTGTGGTGAGGTGGGGATTGGTCTCTTCTCCTATGTAATTAGCAATGAGAAGGGAATGGCCTCAAGTTGTGCCAGGCAAGATTCAAGTTGGACTTTATGAAAAATTTCTTCGCAGAAAGAGTGGTTGGGCACTGTCACAGGCTGCTCAGTGAGGTGGGGGAGTCTTTCTAACCTTTATGATTCTAACAAAACCCTGCTATGTAGAAAAGATTTTGCCCCAGTTATGCTTTTTCTTCTTACTATTTTAGATGTTCTTTCTCAAGTTGGTTTTGTTTCTGCTTTCAGGATTTGACCAAGAACCTCTTTGGTTTCCAGGCCACCAGCCTGAGTTGGAACCTCCTTTGTTCAAATCAACTGCCCAGTCCAAAATAGACTACTGGCCTTCATACAACAACTGCTCATGTCCAGCACTCAGAGAAAGAACAAGAAGGATGCAGAAAAAGCAATAGAGATGAAGAGAATCTGCAGCCTATGCCTTCAGGATAACAGGAGGCCTGTCTGCTAGAAGTGCTACAAAGATATTCTTCAAGCCAAAACATCCTGTTCTGCATTAAAGCCAAATGTAGCATCTCATGAAATATGCTGTTCCTGCTTTCTCAGCTTCATTGTTTGTAATTAACCTGTGAATTTCTGCCACAACACACCTTGTCGGGGAAGCTCAACACCTTATCTGAAACAGCTTTTAAAACTAAAACTTGGCATTCAAATGGGAATCTGGTGTATTTGACAATGATCCCACATCACTGAGTGCTCATTGTTTTCCTTTCACTTAAAGCCATGGAAAAAGGTTGCCCGCTGAGTTCATATGAGATTTTAACTGATCTCTTCTAATTTTTATCTTAGCAGATATAAGGGGCGTAGAAAATGGATCATAGAATCATCAAGGTCAGAAAAACCTCTTAAGATCATCCAGTCCAACCATACTCCTACCACCAGCACTGCCCATTATCCATGTCCCTCAGTGCCTCATCTACCCCTTCCTTAAATACCTCCATTTGACTCCACCACCTCCCTGGACAGCCTGTGCCAATGCCTCACCAGTCATAACTGAGTACGATGACCTTTGCAACAGATCTATGGCATATTTTTCTTTTTCTTTTTTTTTTTTTTTTTTTTAACAGGATTTATAGCTAATCCATTCCAGTAATTCAGACTTTCCTTTCTGCTCATATCTCTTTGAAGAGAGATGCTCAGCAGATTCTGACACATGAGAAGGACTTAGTATTGTTTTCTACTACTCAATGGTGTTAGCATAAATCAGATGAATACTGTAGACTTCAGATGCTATTTATTGTTTGAAGGGCACAGACAACATAGTTTCAGAGTGATGTGGTTTGCACTATGAGAGCAGGACATTTTTCTCCTCTCTGGATGTATCTGTGCTTACTGCAGCTATGCAGTTGTCATCTGCAACTGCTCCCAAGTGATTGCAGCACTTGAATGTTTCTTTGTAACATGAATCATTCTAGAAATAAAAGATACAGTTGTTCCCCTTTTAGTTGTTATCTGACACCCACACTTTGAATGGGTTTCAATTATCATGATGTTGTACCAGTCTAATCTCCACTGGAGAAACTTTTCTGTTCCCTGTGAAACACCCAGAAACCCTCATGAAACACTGAAAGGGAAGGCTCATGCAGTTAGGTGTATGCAAAACATTAGAGTAAATGAAGTTACACCAGCAAAGTGTTTTTGAACACTGAGACGAGCTCTCCTAGACACACCTGCCACGCAAGAATGATGCCAGGTTTGTTTCCCTTCACAGAAATCCCACTTGGCTTTCTTGAGCCAACAATTCCCTTGTCTTGAGTGCTCCAAACCAAAAAATACACACTGCTTTTCATGTTTTATTTGTTAGTAAACTTACTCAGCATAAATAAATAAGAGCGGCCATTGAGTACAGCTAGCACCTGATGAGAAGTGCTCCTGAATGGCCCTGGGGTGAGGTTACGTAGCAGCCTACTTCCTCTGGGCTCCTGCAATGGCAGGCTTCTCTTCACGGGTGATAGGAATGCTGCGTTCAGGAGCATCGCTTTGTTTCCTCGGTGCGCTCACTGTCAGGACACCATCCAAAGAGAGCGATGAGGTTATGGTCAGCGGATCCACGTCAGCTGGGATCCTGTACTTCCTGCTGAATTCTCTGGCAATAAAGCCATGCTCATCCTTCAAAAGGAGAAGAGAAGGAACAGCCCTGATTAGAAGTGTTCCCTCAGTTACACCTAAACCATGGGCCCTTGGCATAAAGTCTGAGTTCAAAAAGCTTCAGCTCCCTAAGGAGAATTTTTCAGAAAGTTAAAGGAGTTTTTATTATGAGATCCCCTTTGTATTGATCTGAAACAGGCAGATGGTACATTGTACATTCATTAATGGCTAAAATGCAGGAGCTGCAGCAACCTCCAGAGCCAGCAGCCCCTCCTCCTGAGAGCCTCCAGGGCCCACATAATACACAGCTCTGCAGTGAGTTCATCCCAGCTATAGCAGTGGATTCATTTCTTAGCAAAAAAAAAAAAAAAAAAATTGCAGAAGCTATTTAAGAACTACAGGCTTCCAGCATCTATGAGTAGTGCTCTATTTTTTGACTGAAAGATCTGGGCTACCAGCAGCTTTTGGAGGTGATGGGTACAGTGATATAGCTACTTTATCTCTAGGATTTGTTTCCTTCTTGTAATGAGAGGGGGATGGGCAATGCCTGTAACGTACAGCCTTGGACATGGGTTTGGGCCTCTCACTGCCCATTTGCCACAGAGACAGCAAGCAGTGGGATGGCTGACAGCAGAGCACAATCTTTAAGGACTATCAACTGATAAATGGGTATTTTTTCAGGAAGATATAGCCTCCTGCTAATGGAACAGGGCAACACACTGATTCATCGTGCAGTTTAATTATTACAGCTCACTGTTAACATATTGAATGCCTCTTTGCATTCCTGTCCTCTTCCCAGAAAGAGGCTCAAAAATGCTATTTTCCAGTTCACATTTCATGAAACACCAGCACTAAATCTCCACTCTGCTGCTGCCCAGTCTGGGATCACCTGGGGGTATGCACAGAGCATCTTCCATTAGGACTGGTTGATGAAAAATACTGGAAGTGTTTGAGAAGAGCATAGAAGAGGACTGTTCTTCAGCATCCTTGTTTAACCACAGGTGAGGAAGCACACACTGGCTAACAGTGGCACAGCTAAAGCAGAAGTACCTGGCGCTCCTCATGTTTCCCGTGAATTTCTATCATGTCCCCAAGCACCTTCACTTTTAGCTCCTCGGGGGAGAAATGCTTCACATCAAGATTTACAGAAAATTTGTCCTTCTCCAGTCTCATCTGTAAAAAAAAAAAAAAAGGGACGACTTCAGGCAAAGGTTTCAGCTTCATTGGACTCTCGGCATGCAGCAGGCCATGCTCATACGGGGCTCTCCACAAACACAGTCTGACCTTCTGCATTCAGTCCTGCCTGTTCCATTCATGCCCATCACTACAGCACATAAAACATGATGCTTTCTCTCAGTACAAACATAGGATAAACATTTTCTGGGTGATAAGGAAGAGACTCTCTCTGTCTAAATTTGTTAAAACTGACTCTTCTTCTATGTAATTTTTTCTAAGGTGTCTGGAGATTTCCAGTCCCTACGACTGGACTTCGCTAAGTCTTTCTGGAAAAAGGAACCGAGTGTGCAGCTGACTACAGCTCATCTGTGTCACTTGCAGGCTTTCCCATGTCGTCACTCTTTGAAAACAAAAATAGCAGCACTACCGGCTCACCTCTCTTATCTGAGCAGCAGGGTTACTGCTGAAACTTTGAGTCACTTGCCTCCTTACCTTCCATTTTGCACTTCGTTGCCTCCAGCAAATGCTGCTTTTTGCTGGCTCCTGAGGTTGAATTTGCACTTCCGGCCTGTCTTGGGTAAGTCACTGGGACTTGGCAATGCAGGCTGGCTGTCTGCAGTCATAGTCAGGGAACACACAAGCCTCCTGCAGCTCTGTTCTGTGACATGGAGGCAGCTTCTATGCCACTGAGCAATGTCATCTGAGCTGCATGCCTCTTGGCTCAGCCCCTGAAGCAAGCAGATGGCCATTTAAAGATCCTCCCATCCCATATCTCTCTGAAAACACTGCTCTGCCTGGCAGAGATGCTTTAGCTTGGGACTCTTTCTACTCAGCAGCTGGGGGCTCCCACACTGCATGGCACAAGGGTCCCACTGCCTCTCTGCTTCTCAGGAGAAAGCAGAATGGAAAATTTTGAGGGCAGACAGGGAAATTAGGCTTCCTCCTTTTATCTGCCAGCTCCTACAGTCACTCACAGCACACACACAGTTCAATTTGTCTCTGTCCCCATGGCTGTGGCAATATTTGCTCCCAGTTACAAGTGATCACCGGAGAGTGCAGAGGTCCTTGCCTAACACAGAGGAACTGAGGCAAGAACTCAGCACGTTTTTCCCCAGGCTTTTCCTATTAACCACCTACAAGCAGCATCCCAGCTCTCCTGGGTCCCCAGCTCCAGACCCGTCAGGATGTGCACCCAGCGATAACAAAGAGCAGTAAGCAGGGCAGATTACCTCTGAGAGTCCAGTCTCCAGCCAACTGGGCATCCGAAAGAAGGGGGATCTCATCAGGAAGGGGCTGAGACTGGGGAAGGCAGGGAGCAGCTCTGATTCCTGCAGGTGCTCTCCAAATATCTGATCAAAGATACGGCTCGGTGTCAGCCAAGAAAACAGAGGTCTGCGGATCAGGGGGTTGTGAATGGTGATATCCATCGAAGTGCAACGGAGAAGCCAAGCAAACAACTGCTGCAGTGCTGTGCCCAGCACAGGGAGCAGCTTTATACCCGTGTGGCTGGCGGGGCCTCTCCCCCCGAGGCCTCCCAAATAGTGGTGTCAGGGATTTTATTGTCCCAGTCCAGAACTGGTCCCTTCAGCAGTGCCCAGGAGTGTCTGGGGGGTTGAACAGACTGCTAAGTAGGAGGGGGAAGGGGAGAAGACAAGGAGACTAATAGGGCAGCAAGAAGCCAAGCCACCCAGCCGCCCGCCCCGCGCCCCACGTGCTGTTTATCTGCTGAGTCCCAAGCAGGCTTGGCGGACGTTCCCAGCTGCTTTGGATGCCAGCAGGATCAATGCAGCTCCTATCTTTGGCTCACATGGAAAAGGACAAGGAGCTGTTGTTACCAGTGACGGCACCAAGGCTGCAGCTCCCCACTGCACCCACACACCTAGGATGGGCTCTGCTTTCCCTTAAAGTGAAGGAAGCACCAGGCCTTAGTGGGAGGGCAGCATGGACCCAAGAGGTCTGTGCTGAGGTACTCTGGTGTGCAGCTCTGCAGCCTGGAGTGCACTCTGCCTGAGCGCCTGCTGGTGTGTGCACACTAAGGATGGTTTCCACAGGGCATCAGCTGACACCTCTTGCCCTTTGCCCACTAGAGAAACCACTCTGCTGGAGAAAGCAGAAGAGCCCAGCACTCTGCAAGCAGAGATAAAGCAGGCACACAGCAGCCCTGCAGAGCTGCACTGCTACTTTCCTTCTCTGGGATGCAAACTGCCTTGTTCTGCCTGTGCCCTGAAGCAATTAGTTCAGATATGGGGGCTGGGTTCAACCCAGCAACTGTCCTTAAAGGGCAAGAGCTCTGAGGACCTGCAACTTACATACAGACTTCTGGGTTAAGGGCACATCATTCTCACTGCTAGCACCACCAGTGCCCTGCAAAAGGACCTGACCCTCTTCCTATCCACTTTCCTGCAAGAACAGAGAGTAGAATTCATCCTCTGCAGAAGCCCCAGCCATAAATACTTCATCCATTTCCATATTATGTCAACAGTAGTGCACTTGCTCTCTCACACTACAGTGACATGGACTCATGGAAATCTCTGGTTTCAGAAGATGAGGAGCTTAACTGGGTACTAACTCCCAGATCAATAAAAGTGGATCTAGGCCAGCTTCAGACCCTGTGTGACTTCTGGCACAAACATTCCTCTGGTCACAGTGCACAGCACTGAGGCCCTGGCCAAGGCACAGCCTACACAGCTGGCTCACAGCAGCACAGTTCTGGAGTGTCAGCACCGGGATCTGCATCCTGCTCAGTGTCGCTTAGCGATTTGCAGCACCTTACCACTCCCAGGAATAAAAGGCTCAGCTTCTGGGGAAAACAAATCCCTTTCTGTGGGACTGATTTGAGCGCTAAGCTCATAGCACTGACTCTGCATGACTGCACACAACCTGACCAAGCACCAGCCACCATTCAGCATTGACCCATTCCAGGTGGAGTTGGCAGGGGCAGTGCTTGGGGCCCTGTCCCAGTCTCCTGTCCCTTGTCCAAGGTGGAGAATCAGGGGGTGCAGGATTGCACCCTGCCGGCAGGCAGAGGCTGCAGCTCTACAGGAATGCTATTAGGAGCTTCCCTCGTCACCCTGGCAAGGCAGCTCAGGGACTGTGTGCACAGCTATTTTGGTCCGTCTTTTTATCACACACTCCTCCCTGTGGAATTCACCCAACTAAAACCTTGCAATCTGCAGCCTTTGCTCTCAGAGGCAGCAAGCGCTTGGACAGGCCTCTTCCTCAGCTCACCATGGCTGCGCGGACAGTGCCCCATGCCTACCCCATGAGTTCAGAGTACGAGTTTGCCAACCCCAGCAAGATCTACGACCAGAACTTTGGAGAAGGTAAGCAGGGAGATGGAACCCCGACAGCTCTCTGTCTTATTGTGTGGGAGGCTGGCAAAGTCCCTCTGGAGTGGAGCTCCTGGAGCCAAGGAAGCCCAGGCATGGGAACCCAGGCAAAACCAGGAAAAGGTAGGCAAGACACAGCCAGGGGCTCTCTCTTTAGGTCCATCTCCTCCTTCCATGCCCAGTGCTGGTTCCCCTGTCCCTCCCTTGTGCCCCAGTGGTCTGGGGGATGGTCTTGTTCATGCACATGCTCAGCAGCATGGAGCAAAGCGCTGCCCCCTCAGGCCCTCCACCTCATGCACAACCCACAGAGGCTGGGACTGTGCTGGACATGTCCTAGTGCTCATCTTCATTGCAAGGGGAAGCTATGCCCTGCTTATGAGAGAGTTGAGGCAGCAGTACTCCCACCTTGCTCACAACAGGACAGTGGGAGTTTAGAAAACTACTGCTAGGAGGGGGGGTAGATTTTGTAGCTGGGGACAGTGGAGAAAAGCTGAGCTGGGGTGGTCAAGCACAAAGCCCGGCAACGGCTGGCAGAGAGGAAGGAATGTGGGCAGCAGCAGAACCATTCAGCATTGGCAAAACAGCGTGAAAAGGAAAAAAGCTCCAAGGAAAGCCCTCCGGACAATGGCAAACAAAAGGCCTTTAGTTCTTCAGGGCAGTGTCTTCACCATCAGCATTTTCCATGGCTAGCCCCAGCCATGGGCTTTGTGTTGCTGAGCACCCAATGCACCCACGAGTCCACCCAGCAGATGCCCTAAGCTGGATGTCAGCCTTCAGCAGATGAGCATCTGGCACTGAGTGTGCATTTTGGAGGCGAAAGGGTAGGAAATGGCAGAGCCTCTGTCCCTGTTGCACAGCTGATGCAGCAGCAAAATCAAGGTGTTTGCAAAATCCAGCCTCCCTGCTAAACATCCTTCTACACTCCCACCCCTGGGAAACCCCATGCTTCCCCCTGGATCTCATTTCTAGGTGTGTCCCCATGCGAGATTTTAGCCCCTGCCCTGTACCATGGCTACTACATCAGGCCTCGGATCAACAAGCAGCTGGATCGCGGCACCTCTGAGGTCAGCCTCAATGACCACAAGTACCAGGTGTTCCTGGATGTCTGCCACTTCCTGCCCGATGAGCTGACGGTGCGCACTGTGGACAACCTGCTGGAGGTGGTGGGGCAGCACCCACAGAGGGCTGATCGCCACGGATTCATCTCCCGAGAGTTCACCAGAACGTACATCCTGCCACTGGACGTCGACCCCTTGCTGATGAGAGCCACCCTTTCCCACGATGGCATCCTAAGCATTGTGGCACCTCGAACGGGAAAGGAGGTGAAGGCCAGGATCATCGAAGTGAAGATAGTCCAGGAGCAGATGGTGGGGCAGGAAGAACTGTCCAAGGGAGGAAAAGGAAAAGAAGAATCCTAAAGGCCCCAAAGCTCAGCATGAGCAGGGAGGGAGGGGGGACAGGGAGGAAAGTCACTTTGCTAGGCCCCTATTTCCCACCATCAGCGCTTAGCAGGGCTGGGATGCAGCCATGCATATGCCAGACTTCTGCTTCTTAAGGCTGATGGTCAGAAGAAGGGGCTTGGAACTGAAAAAAGAGGGGGACTAAAGTGTTCACAGGACAGACTCTAATGCAAGTCTTACCCTGATTGCCCATTGAGCACCATGCTCTACTCTCATCCCACATTGCAAGGACTGCTCTCACCCAGTGCTCCAAGGCTTTGGACCTGCCCAGGCAATCCCAGTGCCTTCCTGGTGGTTGGGCTTCATGGAGTTGCAATGCTGTTAAGTACTCACAGCCCTCAGGTGGAAAGAAGAATAAGTTTGCCTTCAAGCATCTCATCTGCCTCGGACTCAACTGCTCCTGGTCACACTATTCTGCAGCAGGAAGGATGAATGATGCCTTGGTGGCTCAGGATGCAAGAAGCAGAGCAGTGGAGAGTTCATGCTGAGCTTATCTGGAGAAAAGTCCCATCAATGAGAGCTCTGTCCCTTTTGCAGATATGGTGTTGCTACCAGCTACATGAGAAACGTCTTCACAGCCCTGTGACGTGGGGCCAGGGATCAGGTGTGTTGCTGTCAGCAGCAGCTGCTGCCAGGTTGGCCCCAGGGTTCAGCAGGCGTCAGGCACAATCCTTGTCTGTGCCAATTAAAGCAGCCAGAATGCTGTGTCACCAGCCAAATATGGGGGCCCTGGCACAGCTCAGTGCAACACTCCTATGGGAGAGAGAAAAGCTCCAAGATCCCCATGGACAAGCCTCTTCCTGCCAGGATGTGGCTGCAGTCTTCTACACTCTGTGAGGAAGGAGGGCCCCTGAATACTTCAGATGATGCCAAAATAAAGATCAGCTTTACAACAGGTTTCGTCTACATTATTAGTAATAATTCTAGAGATAATCCTGTGTTTGTGACAACCAGTCACCTGCTTGTAATGGCAAGAACTGACTGGTCCATCAGGAGTGGACTGCCCCAGTGTGTACAGCCCCCAGTGCAATCTGTACCTTGGAACCACACACCTCATCCCATTCTCAGCATCCACCCAAGCCCTGCAGCAGTCCTGTGTGACCTGGTGTAGGGATCCTGCTTTGGCAGGGGGTTCGACTAGATGATCTCTTGAGGTCCCTTCCAACCCCTATGATTCTATGATTCTATGATTCTATGATTCAGTCAGGGGGCTTGGGCTGGGTCTATGCAGGGCACGGGTCCTAAGAGAAAAGTGCCTGCGACAGTTCAAAACTCTCTCTACAGTGATGCCAGCTTGCCTTGCACACGTACAAGGTGTGCTCCCAGTCCATGACACGCTGTAGTGCAAATGCACAGCAATACAACCATTACACAGTTCCCTTTCTTAAGAGCCCTGTCCGTGCTCTTCAGCAAGTTCACTCCCCACGCTGTGCCAGGCTCGCAGCCTGTCACCCAGACACGCCGAAGGCAGCTGTCGGGTGGGCTGGCACTGCCTGGTACCACCTAGGGCTGCACCCGATGCTCGCTGCTGGAACCGGCCGGCTGCCGTCCTGCCGATGGACTGCAGGGGAATGCGGAGCGGCAGCCAAGGGCTCCCCGGCTCTGCCAATGTTTTCAGTGCCTTTCTATTTGTCCAGCGGAGCTCAAAGCAGCAGCTCCAGCGTTTGTGTTTTCGGCTGATGGGAAAAGGCTCCTAGCCTCTTTGTTGTTTCTCTCCACAAAGCAATGTAGTTATCCCAGAAATCAAAACAGCGGCTCACTGAATAAACAGTGTCTGTAGCAAATCCTGAGACACAGAGTCTGCGGCTTCCCAAGGGTATGCAGACTTCTGAGACCCCCTGGACCGTGCAGCAGCCTGAGAACTGGTCCTGCTGAAGCCCACCAGCCTGCAACAGTCAGACCTCAGCTGCAGGGCTCTGCAGGGGAGGGCAGAGCCCTTGATCTGAATCTGTTGCCCTCTCCCGCGCAGGGCAGCAGATTCAGATCAAGACTCAGTGCAGCTCCCCGAGGAGAGTAGCTGTTCCAGTGGCCGACCCACAGTATAACTCCCCCTCGCGCCGCTTCTGGGAAGCCTCAGGCTTTGCTCTGTGCTCGGGCAGTCAAGCACTGCCAGGTGCAAGGGAGCAGGGCCGCCCCTTCTCAGCCCACCAGAAGGGAGAATCAGAGCTCCCCCAGCTGTCCGCACATCCTTTGGAGTGTTCAGATCCGCGCAAAGATGCCAAATCCACGGGGGCACAGTATCTTCTAGGGCAACATCAACGCAGTACCTTTTGATATTGAGTATCAGCTCAACAAACAGATGTGTTCTATGAACCTGCTTCCACTTCTGCTGGGCCACTGCTTCCATCGCAGGAGATTCACTCCCTTCCCCAGGTGATGCCACACATTGTCCAGACATCCCACTTCACATGCATGAACAGAACTGACAGTTCCTGTTTCTCCCCCAAGCTCCCGCTTTAGAGCTTCTCTTGCATAGGAGTAGGAGCACCTAAATGTCTCCTGCACCCTTGCCCTGCTGGCATGCCAGGAGCGGGGCAGCAGAAGGCAGAATTCCAGGCCCAGGCCTGGCCCCGGGGGCGAGCAGCTGTTCCCCCCAGCCCCGGGCAGCCGGTGGCAGCCCCCCGGTAGATGGCACGCACGGGCCCGGCGCGGCGGCGAGAAATCTGATCCTGCAGACACTCCCTTGGAATAGCTAGGGGCCGAGCGGGGAACCAGGAAATACAAGCCGTGCCCGTGCAGAGAAGGCTCCGGTTTCATGGAGGAAGGAGCGACATGGGCAACCGCTGCAGCTGCGGACGCCCGTGGTGAGTAGGGCGGCGGGGCGAGGGGCGGCGGACAGAGCCAAACTCGGGCAGCGCTCAGCGGCCCCGCGGCTGCACCTCACACGTTCCCGGGGCGGGGCGGACCGGAGCGGGGGCTCGCTTCGTCGCGGCAATAGCTGGGTTCTGCGAGGATCGAGTTGAAATCCTTACAAGCGCCTCCGCGGCGGTAAAACCTCCAGGCTGTGGCACTGCCCCGCAGGTCAGCGGCCCTGGCACCAGCCCTCCAGCCCCTCTGCTCCCCCAGCCCTTCTGCCCGGGTCGCGCCGTTCAGATGCTGTCAGGCTCCCGAGAGGGAGGGGCGGCTCAGTCCCCGCTCTCACGCTATGCCGGCGCCTGCGCACGGGATCGGGGCACGAGGAGCATCGCTCAGTACCGAAAGGGAACACAGAGTGCTGAGAGCGGTGCACGGGGACAGCTGTGGGGTGTAGGGTGAAGCACAGGAGACGTTCTCTCCAACGCTGCCATTTCCTCAAGTAGTAGAAAATTATCAGTGCTTTTTAATCATTAAGAGGCACAGCATCATCTAGCAGCTGGAGCCAAAGAGGGGGGGGTCAGCACACTCAGGAATAGGAACTGCAGATGGAAGGGGTAAGCTGGTTCTTGACATCTTGTTTTCCACTTCCTCTGCCTTATGTGAGGGGTTTAACAAGGTGCCCAGGGCATCCTTTTCATGGCTGCAGTGAACAAGAGCAGGCCCCTCAGAGCACAGACAGCATCATCAGCACACATCGTGTGGCAGTCCTAGGTCTGAGCAATGCCAGGCCATATACAAACACTTCTATCTCTTAAAGGAAGCCTAAGCCCAGGTTGGGTGGTCACTTGCTCAGTCAGGGCTGAGCAAGAGAGCAGTGTGGTGGCTGCCTGGCTGTGGCTGGCTCCTCAGGGACAGTGCCAATTTCTGCGGTCCCAAGACTGCAGGACCAAGACTGCTGTGTCCTCCTGGACTTTATTGCCAAATGGAGAGTTAGAAGCTGGGGTGGTGTTTCTGCTGGTGGTGTCACCACTGTCTTTCTGCTCCCCTCTGGCAGTAGAGGACGAAGCTCTGGCGCAAGATCCTTTTGCCCCAGCCACCCTTTAGAGACTTACATGGTAACTTCTGCCCCATGCAGAGTCTGAAGCAGAGGTCTCCCAGGAGCTTCTCACTGTGTCCTGCAAAGGAAAGCACCTAGGTGAGGAAGGGCCTCAGGCTTGCAAGCTTCTCTATGATGCACAGGCTGTGAACAGACAAGTAAGGAGAGTGGAAGGTAAATGAGTACGTGCTGTAGGTTATGTGTCTTGTGGGACATCCAAAGAGCACTGTGACCAAGCTCAGACTGTGCACTGCAGAGGCTTGCATGATTCATGGCTTTGCCTTGGTGACAGAGGGAAAAAGATGCTGCTTAATTTTAGTTCAGGTGTTTCTGGGCACTAGTAATGCTTTTATTTCTGGGTATGTGCTCAGCATTAGCTGAGCTGGATTTCCTAACTTATACTGAAACTTACAAAAGGGAAGATAGGTACCTGCTTTCTGTATGGAAGGGAGGAAGTTCCTGAAGTCTTAAGAAAATCCATTCCAGCAAACTCTTTCACATCAGGATGCTGTTAGTGAAGGAAGGAGTGCCCTGGGCTCTGAGTGTCTCTGTAAATTCAGCTCTGGGCAGGATTCTCACCTCAATGTGCATGGGCAGCAAAGGATGCCAGAATTTGGGACCCAGTGTAAAGCAGAAATTATGTTGATAATGACATTGAGAAAGGAGAAGCAGCAGCGCAGGAGCAGGGATGCATGCTGCCATGCAGAATATAACGTGCACCCAGCAGGCTGTGAGTTAGTTACAATTCGTCTGACCTGGTTTTGAGAAGAAGAGAGGAGAGGTTTGCCTCACTTCTTTCCCTTGCTGCATCCATTCTAATTACTGCAGATCTGAGGAAGGGAGATGCTGTCTCTTGCCTGGCTGTGATTAGCCTGCAGACAGCCTAAGAAGAGCTCCAGACTAAGTGCTGGCTGCTAATGCTCACTCTGCAAAGAAAGACAACCAAAACAAGCCAAGGCAGCTGGGAAAGCTGGAGCTGGAATCTGCCTCCCAGCAAAGAGACTTTGGACCCTGCTGATTTCACTTTGCATAGTGCTATTTTAATTACAGCACACAACCTGCCTGCAAAGAGCAGAGAGCTCCAGCACAAAGCCAGGCAGAGAGGGCCCCAGAGACCCTGCGGGCTCACTGAGATAGTGGAAGGGGATCTGCAGGTGGGAACCACACCAGGACAAACCCATAAGAAGCAGAGCTGGATCCTTTTGTACAGATACAGCCCTTGCTTTCCCCAGAGCTACCCTTGACTTCCCAGCTCCTGGTTAATCATTACCAGCTGTTTTGAAGGTCTCCTGGTTCTTTGCCATTCCTTTTCTCCTTTTGCCATTAGAACACCAGAGCCATTACCACACACCAAGCCCCACTCTGTAACTGCCTCTATAAGCTGTGCCTCAGGCACCACTTTGCTCCTATTTGTGGCAGATCTGTCCAGCAAATGCAGGATGTGCTATGCGCCTTAGGTGATCTCTGAGAGCTCCCTAGCCCCCTTCAGAGCTGCAGGCTCTGTTAGGTGCATGTGTGTGCACAGGAGCAGCTGCACCAGGGCTGGCACCTGCTCTCTTCCAGCCATACAAGCATTCTGCAAGGATAACATTTGCTTCGTGCTTCAAAGATAACATTTGTCTCATGCATCTGGCTCAGAATGTGACGTGTCTCTGTTCTGGCCATGCTGCCTGGCCAGTACCAGCCTGTGGGAGCTCAGTTTGTTGCTCTGCTGTTGCAGCTGGAAAGAATTTGGCTCCTGTTTGTGCCATGGCTGGGACATGGTTGTCTCTGTCTGGACACACAGATTTGTGTTTGGCTTGGCTGATATAAAGTGCACAGCTTGTTTGGTTCGGTGTTTAAGTGAAAAACTGTGATCAGGAAAAACACAGTCAGAAATATTAAGTTAGCACTTTGGCTGTGCGCAGCTGCTCAGTGGGCAAGGAAGCCAAAGCATGGGCACAGGGCTGTCAGAGCATCTGGTTTTAAGATAAATGTTTCATCTCAGTATCCTGTAACCATACAGCTGTGGAAACATGTCTGTAGCACATAGCAGAGGAATCACAGAATAGGGAAGTGCACACCTACATCTCCTCCCTGGAACTTCTCCCTGCAAAATTTGCTCACATTCAGAAGGTGCTTTATTCCCTCAGCAGGGCTGGAACCTGCACAGATGCTCACAAAACTCCCAGCAGACCCTGGCAGACCCAGGCACCCGTACAGCGGTGGTTGGATTGGGAGGGGGGCAGGCTTTTGGATCTTCCTGCAGATATGCAGAACCTTGGGGTGTGTTTCTGAGTTTACATGTGATGAAAACATATGCTGAAGCTTCTTGAGGCTGACATCTCTCTTTGATTCCAGGAACTGTCCTTCAGTTTTTAAAAGAAAGAAGGAAAAGCAAGGTAAGGATTTGTGAAGGTGCTCTAGAGTATAAGAACAGGGGGGGTAAATCAGCCCCTGGATAGCTGGCATTTATCAGCACTGGCTGCAGATGGATCCCTTAACTGAGGTCCTCTCCCAAACTCTTCCATACTTGACCTTTCTCAAGAGAAGTCTGATAGAGGCAAGAGGCAAAATTTCATTAAAATGTAAAACAAGGGGGGTTATATGCCATGGAACTTGGTAAGAGGATGGAAAGGGGCTTTATTGGAATCTCTAAAATGCCGGAGTTGTGCACCAAAAAGTGTGTAAGTACCCTGTCATGCAGCACAGCAGGAACTGCATCAAACTCTCATAACAGCTGTGAACATTCCTCTGACATCAGTGCCTAGAATAAAGCAGGGAGGAACTAAGTAGCCCAGTTGTGTCCTGTGGCCTTTGGACCATGCTGGGCAAAACATGTTTGCAGGCAGCAGTGGAAATAACTAAGTTAAAACTGGATCTGACTTCTCCAAAGGCCTGACAAGGAGGCTCTCTGTGCTCTGTACATCCTTCTAGGTTCTGCCAAGAACACTGCGGTCAACAACGTGTTGTCATCCCAGGAAACCTTATTTTTTCCAAAGAAATAAGCCCAGGCTTTCTTCTCAGAGGCGGGCCTCAAAGACAGCATGAAGGCTAAGGATGTCAGATGGGGTGGAAATTTGATTTGTGTCCAGGGGAGAGAGCGTGTGTGCCAGATGCTGCTTTTTGGAACTCAAAGCTGAAACAATAAACAGTTGTGTTAACCTGATCTGCTGGTGTCTCTTTTTCAGAAACCAGTGTGAGACATGAGAACCAACAGCCTGGCAGGAAGGTAAACAGCTTCACGGGGTTGTGTTCTGACTGGATACTGGCAAAACAGAGTTGACCTTCACTTTCTAGTCTAGATGAGCAGATGTGGGCAGTTCATTCAGAGCTGTGACATCTCATCCAGTATAGGCTGGGAGGGCTGTGGGAGCATTGTGCACTGCTGCACAGTGATACAGGTCCACTGCTTTTCCACTGAAGTGCTGAGGAAGCCGTAGGATAATGCTTGTCTCTGAACCTGAGGTGTCAGCGGGCTGGGTGGTGCAGGGGCAGCCTGTAGGGCATGCAGGTGCTGCAGCAGCTTGGTTGTGACCATCTTGAGCTCTTTTCTTCCCAAAGGCTCCAGCATATGAAAACGTCACAGAGTTTCCAGTCTACGCCACCGTGAATAAGCCCAAGAACACCAAACAGGATGACAGCATTCATTATGCAGACATCCAGGTGTTCACCAAGGTGCGGGAGCGCTCTGCAGAAGAGGTGAAGAACTTGCAAATGCAGAATGCCACAGAGTATGCCACCCTCAACTTCCCCCCACCCAGGCTGAAATATGACAGCAAGAATGGGACCTTGGTCTAAAAACATTGGTAGACCCTGCCTATTTCAGCATTTAGAGGATTTCATAAATGTAGAGATTCTGCAGACTTAGGCTAACCTCATGGATGTGTCAAGCCTGCCTGCAGAGCAGAGAGGCTGTCTTCCACCTGCACAAGGACACAGATACATTTACTCTCACATGAGGAGTAGTCGCCTCCGGTTCTGCTGGCTAAAAGCCAACTTGTTCCCCTTGGCTCTGCACAGCTCTGTGTGGGAATGCAGCATACAGGTTTCCATTCTGGGGCAAGGAAGATGTTGCCATGGGATTTTTTGTCAATATTAAGAACAGAATGTTGTTGATACCAGGAAGAAATGGCATGGAAGTTCTAGTGGTAACTGCCATAAGGTCTTCCTCCGATACGAGCCACTGCACACCGCAGTGATGCACATCATCTATCTTATTTTCTCAAAAATCAGTGTTTTCCCAGCATGCACAGCACACTGAGACCAAGGCCAGAAATGCAGAATTGACTGAGAACAGTTCCTTCCACTGAAGGGCGGTACCAATATACATTCTTACCCCAACATGTACAGAAGTGAGCAGTGAGTTCTCTAAAAATGAAAGAAGGAAAACCTGCAGCTTATCTGAAAGGCAGCCACTTAAAGCCACTGCCTATATCTAGGGTAGTTACCCAGCCCTTGGGCTGCAGTAGCTGTTCACATGCCTGAGACACTGTGAATGAATCCTGGCTTTGCACTTTTTCTCCTTTAATTTTTTATTTTTTGTTGTCAGCCTTAGTATAAAACCCTGCAACACAGAGCACGTGCCATGCAGTGTCTTCAGCTAAACCTCCCAAAGATGCTTTTCAAGATTTACTTATGGGTTAAGATAGTGTTAGCAATGCAGGACAGCAACTGTCCAAAATTTTCTAGCACGGGACTGCATCTGATCATTATGGTGTTGGCAGCTGATCAGGGCTCCCAAGCAGTATCCTCACACCCCATGTCTGTAGTTGGCACATTTTGTTCTAAGTAATGGTCTGCACAGTCAAGCACAGGTCATGAAGCAACCTGTTAATTGCCTGTGTTGAAAAATGGACATCCTGGTACCTTTTATAAATGTGCAAGGTTTTGTGTATGATGGCTTATCTAAATGTAAAAAGAAAATCACGAGGGAGTTCCTGCTTGTAACAAAAAATAAAGCTGATACAGGTACTGTATGCTAAGATGGAAACACTGTGAGGACCAATCCTACCATTTTTTTACCTGAACAGGTCTTTTTGCCCATGCTATCCAACAGACCTCATAGGGGCTATTACAAGGCCAGACCAATGTTTGCAAACAGCCCTTTTTAAATAACAAATGGAGACAGTCGCTTTTTGTACCTGAACGGGATTTTTTTTTTTTGCCCGTGCTATTGAGCTGAGCTCAGCTGGACTATTGGAAGGCCTGCAGCGTAAGGCATAGTCATTTCTATTGGAAAACACCACCGAGATCCCCAACTCCAACCCCATCCCATCGCACTGTGCCCAGTGCACATCCCTCAGTGCCATCTCTGTGGGTGTGGAGCAGCCCCAGACATGACCCAGCACTCCCTGGGCATCCTGACAAAGTACAGCGTATCCTGGAGGTGATCAGTGCCCTGAATTAAGAATGACGGTAGGGATTCCCCTTGATTTCCAGGCCCCAGATAAGAAGTGAATGTTGCACGTTAAATTTTTTTCCTAAGAGCCTTGTTTTCGCACTGGTTAACACTCCAGCAGCCTGTCTTCTCTGTTTCCCAAGACTGGCCTGCGTAGGGGTTAAATGAACGTGAATATATCGAACGCTCCTTGAACATTAAAGATTAGATTTCTGACTTCAGCTGATGAACTGCCGCTCTCTTCCAGCGCCCGGCCCTGAGGGGAGGACGCACGTCCCGCCTTCCCGCTCCCGCCCCGCTCCGCTTCCCGCCCTCCGGCGGCTGCCCCGCCCCCATCCCCGTCCCCATGGCAGCGGCGACGCGCGCGGGCCAGGCGCAGGTAGGGTTGCAGAGGGAGTGGGTTTGAATCTCACCCGCAGCTCCGTTCTCGCTGCGCACCCCTTCCCTGAGGTTCCGCAGCCCCCGGGCCCCCTTCTGCCTTCTGGGGTCCCGCTCTTTCCCCGCGCTTCGGATGCCCGGCCTGTCAGCGCCCGGCCTGCTGTCCTGCCCGGTGCCGGCATCTGTCCGTCTTTCTGTTTTAAATTAGCAATTCCCGCTGCGGCGTTGGCAGTGCTGCTTTGGGTTCCTCCTCCAGAAGCCGGGGAGATAGTTAGCTCCCATGTGTACTATAAGCCAACGTCATCGGGAATCTTTTATACGTGTTCTGAAGGAATTCTGTCCACCATGTTCGCTTTTCATGTGGAAGAAAATAAAAGATGTATAACTTTCCCTAAGTCCACGGATGGTAAAACTTAAATGTATTTTTCTACATTTTTCTGCCTTTCTACAGAAGGCAGCAACTTCCCCTCTCTGCCCCGGGTGTACCCAGGCACTGCATTGCTGAGGCCGTTTTGTCCCTTTGTGTTTGATGCCTTTGCTTCTCCCTCTCAGGATTCAGGAAAGAAGGCGTGCTGTGCTGTGCTGTGCTGTGCTGTGCTGCGCTGCTGCCGCGTTCCTGCTGTGCTGAGCTGCACTGTGGCTCCTGGCATGGGAACGCCGCTGGGCACAAGGCCCTGTCACCCACCACAGCCTGCTGCAGTGTCTGTGAGTGTCCAAGCTGTGTGTGAGCGCCGTGCTTTGTGAGGAGGTCGGGAGGGGGCACTCCGTGAGCTGTGTTTTGAATTGTAGAATCACAGAATGGCTTGGGTTGGAAAGGTCCTGAAAGATCATCTAGTCCCAACTCCCCTGCCACGGGCAGGGATGCTGAGCACTACTTCAAGAACCAGCTCAGGCTGCCAGAGCCTCATCCAGCCTGGCCTTGAATGCCTCCATGGCACACCTACAGCTCTCTTCAGGCAGCCTGCACCAGTGCCTCACTGCCCTCCCTGTGAAAAACTTCCTCTGACATCTAATCTAAATATCCCTCCTTTTGTGTAAAACCATACCCTCTTGTCCTATCACACCCATGTAAAAAGTTGATCTCTCTTTATATACTTGAAGTCTGCAATGAGGTCTCCCCAAAGCCTTCTCTTTTCCAGACTAAACAAGCTAAGCTCCCTCAGCCTGTCTTTGTAAGTCAGGCACTCCAGCCATCTGATCATCCCCGTGGTGCTGTACCCTTTCCAAAAGCTCTACATCATTCCTGTCTTGGGGACAGTATTCCAGATGGGACCATACAGAGGGCAGAGTAGAGGAGAACAATAACCACTTTGCCCTGCTGGCCATTCCTCTTTTGATACAGCCCATGACACAGGCACACCTCACACATGAGGCTTGCTCATGTTAAGTCCTTCATCTGCCAGGACTCTTGAGAGTCCTTTTGCACAGGGCTACTTTGAAGGAGTTCTTCTCCCAGTCTTGTATGCATATCTGGGATTGCTCCGAGCCAGGTGCAACTCTGCACTTGGCCTTGCTGAACGTCGTTAGGTTTACATGGGCCCACGTTTAAAGTCTGTCGAAGTCACTCTGGATGTCATCCCTTATTTCTGTTGTATCAATTCCACCGCACAGCTTGGTGTCTTCCAAGGCGCTTTGTCCTGCACCTTGCCCAGGATTCAGCATAACGGTTATGCTGAAAGCAGCCAGGAGAGGGCAATGCTGCCAACAAAACCGGCGCTGCGTGTTTGTTCAGAAGGTCAGAGATCAGGAGCAGTAGAGCCAAGATTCTTTTTGCAACACTGCCTCTCGTTCCCTTCATATTGGATCTGTTTTTTGGGAATTTTAAAAGTCATTCTTGAGAGTAAGAATTATAACGAATTATTTTCAGTGCGAGGCCCTATTTTCCCTTTTTTTTTCTTACTGCAAATAAAACATTCAAAGGGATCTTTTGTGATGCTATAAAACTGAAATTAAACTATGATCCCTGCTACAAGATGCTTGATATTTAAGAGTGAAACACAAAGAGGTAATTTAATTTTTAAAGCTGATTTTCAGCACACACATATACCCAAATGCATTTGTATTGCCACAGTAAATAGAATGGCGCAGCATACTCTGCCGCTCAGACTAGTCATCAGAAATGGCCTAGTTTCTATTCTCTGATATTCCTGTTGTCAAAGAGAGGCAGTTCTGTTTCAGAGATAAGGATCTCCATGTAGAAGCAAATCTTCTGATAACAACAACTCTCATGGACAGCATGCTGTGAGCAGACCTGTCCCTGGACGTGCCATGCATAATTAGAACACTGCCCACTGCCATGTTCTAGCGGGTGGAAGCTCCTTAGTAGGGGTGTGAGACTGAAAGTGACCACCTGAATTTCAGATTTCAGTCCCAGCTTTTCTTTGTTGATCCAAAACAGCAGGCAGGGGAGGGTGTCCAGCTTGAGCTATATCTCCAAATGAAATTCTTCACAGTTCCCCTAGTACGTTCAGCTGACAATATTTTCCATTTCTCAGGGATGGTACTACCATATTGAGTGACACATCGAGCTTTAGGTCTTTTGTTTTGTGCCGGAAAATATGGGAATAGAGAGTAGGGATGGGTGAGAGGGAAGCACTTGCCAAGATAATAAAAATGTTTTTTAAGTCATTTCTACTAAATGCCACTGAGGCCTTTGAACTCTTTTTTCAATCTATCAGCTTATTATCTATCATTATTAATCTATCATCTATCAATGAACTCTTTTTTCAGTCTATCAGCTTATTATTATTTAAACAATACCTTTAACAATTTTATTTTTTTACACTTCTTATTCCTCTGCTGTTTTCACAGATTATCTCTTTACTCATTTTGAAATCCAGTAAATGTGGGTCATGTCTCCAGAATAAAGTCTGTGGTGGGGGTCTGCCTGCCTGTGGCTTATCTCCTCTTCAAAGGACAAGTGTATCTAGAGCTTATAGGAATTGTGAGCATATAATTCTTAATCTGCTATCAAATTCATAAAACCTAACACAATCAGAGAACACCTCGCAGCCATCTGCCACCTCTCTATGCAGCCAAAGTACATTTGGTTTCACTTTAGTACCTCTGCAGTTTATTTGGCTTTTTTTGTATGTGATTTTTTTTTCTTTTTTTATAACCACAAATTGAAGGAGTGTAGGAAAGGGATGACCTCAGTATTCTTCCTGTAAGTGTATTCCATGAATGTATGTTTACTGTGTAGCATTGAAAAACAGTTAATAAACATAACTTTTTATTTGAGATTATTATAAGGTTCACAAAAAGGCTCAAAATTAGTTTTGTTTTTCAAATGAAGTCATCTTCTGATGGAGAACCTACTCATTTCATTCTATGAAATGCAATTGGAATTACAAAGGCGCAACCTATTTCTTTGCACTGTACAAAATGGGGAGAAATATTTACTGTCATCTAGTTAATGGCATTAATTTTGAGTCTCAAGAGCAAACTGGATCAAGGTGCTAACGACCAGTGTTGCCTCCTTTCATGATTTTTTGCAAAGATTCACAGTAATATATTGTTTTGCTTAATAGATGTGACATAGCAGTTAAAGAAAACAAAAATCTCAGTTCCTACTTAATTTGGAAAAGTAAATAGGAAAGGCAAACAGGAATATATTTAAAACTCATGTCACAAGTGGCAGGTTGGTTGTAGAAGGAAATCAGCTGCTGCTTGTATCTTGCATATCTGACAGAGAAAACACTAGCATGGTAAAATTATGCAATAGCTTTTTCCTTTAGAGTCTTCAAGCAGAAAAACGTTTGTTTTTACTTGTCTTTCCCTTAGAAATGGTTGGCCAGGTATTTGGAACTGTGAAGGAGTGGCATGTTGCTGCGGGTGCTTCTGTGCTGCCCTGTAGGACTGGCAGACAGCCCCTGGCAGAAGGGGGCTCCTCCACACTATTCTTTTTTAAGGATACTTATTGTAAGGTGAGATAAAGTTTGAGAGATTGCCTGAAGATATTTGATAGAGGTTACTTTTTTTTTTTCCTGGAATGAATGTAGTTTCTGTTGATTTAGAAACTTTGCTGGGTATTGTATTAATTCTAATTTTAAAGTTTTCTTTCTTATTTGTTTTTTTGTCTTCATTGTCACAGCAGCTAGAGTGGAGCCCAGTGCTGTGCAAATGTTATTTGCTGCGTTGTGGCCTCGTTTGCAGCTTCCTGTCTCTATCGGATTGCTAAAAATGGTGCCACTTCTTTAGGACTCTTGAACGACTGCAGAGAGTTTAAGCTGGCCAGCTCTTAGTCTTTCTAGCTAAGCAAGACATCTGCTATTTGCTGACTCGCTCCCTGCGCACCAACCCCCCCCCTCGCCCCCCCCCAGACAGGGGTGGCTGTGTTTGGTTGGTTTGAAAACGTCTTTTCCGCAGCAGGTTTCATGTGAATACGACTGCTGGAAATAGGTTTCAGATGTTTCCCTAACTCAGCGCTTGGACTGCTGTGGCGTTTCTATAGGAACCGTATGACATCTCCCCGTTGCTCACCCAGCAGCTCTCTTGTGAGCATGCCCAGTGCAAGCCTTGACTTTGGCTCAACTATCTGCGTGCACTAACGGGCTGCACATATGGGGTATGAATGCGGTTCCTGATGAGCTCCAACTCTTTGTCTTTGGGAGGAGGACTAAAAGGCTGTGTCCAGAGCTGGAGGATCTGCTCTACGCCCTCTGAGACCCTCGCCCCTCAGTGGGCTTATGGAGAATGCTTGCCTGTTTGGCCAGGGGGAATTTACTGGATATTCTGCAAGAGGGCTTCACAGAGGTAAATGCATGCCCCAAATCTCATGCGGAGCTTACCAGGGTGAGGCAGTGTGCTTTTCTGCAGCATCTCTTACGAAGTGCTATGTCTCCCAGTGCTTTGTGGAGAGGAAAAGGAGAAAAATGACCAAGATTTTGTGGCCGAGGAGTGGGAGAGCTGTTTACTAACAGAAAGCAATATGGGGCTGCTCTGCAGGGGGCCTGCAAATCAGCAGCAGTTCTGAAAAGTTTGTGGCTGGATTACAGCTGATGATTTTAGCGTGGAGCTTTTGTTTTCTTTGTAGGGCTTTTACATTTGCACAAGAAAATAATATAAATTGCTACAAGTTACGGAGAAATGCTTGTCTTATGGAATTGATTCCTTTCTTAAGTATGTGAGGTCTTTGTAACTGATGGCTTTTAGAAATCCTGTAAATCTGCTGTGTGGACACTCAGTTTTTGGGAGAGTGACAAAGAATGGTGTCTTTTTGTTTTCCATCATCTTCTGTAGGTTGAATTTCAGAGGGACAGAAATTCACCTGTCTCTGGAAAATGTTGTTTTTAAAGCGTTCTGTATTTGATTATTGTAGCATTGGGGAGGCAGACAAATCATAAGCAGTGAGAGCTACCAAGAAATTCCAGAGATGGGAATCCTGTGACTGCATGGAGAGGGCAGATACCTGTTGGCTTACCCGTTCAGGGAGCACAAGAAGCTGTTTTGGTTGGACTCTGTGTGCATTTAGTACAGAATGCCTGGGCTGCTGCTGCCTGGCTGCACTCAACATGCAGCTCATGCTGGAGCACCCTTACCTGCCAGAAAACTGAAGAGGAAGGAATATCACAAGGGCTCATGATGAAGCCAAACAATGGCTGGTGTGTCCTTTCTTACGTGGTAGCAGGGACGGTCTCTTGGTGTGTTTTATTATTTCATGTTTTGTTTGTGTTTTGTGTTTCTTCATCCTTTCATGCCATAGAGACCACCTGTCTGTTCTGTCCTCATGCTCTATTCTTTACAGAAAATGAGCATCCCTCCTGGGCTTAACACTACCAGTCATTAAGGGGAAAGCAAACCAGGTATGAAATGTGAGCCTCATAGCTTCATGCCAGCTACGGGTCTCTGATTGCTCTGCTAGGCTGTGTAAATACTCCATCCCTTCCTCCACAGAGTATCTCAGTCTCACTTTCAGCTAGTAAAGTATTGCTTTTGTTTAAGTTGTAGAGGCTTCCTGCTCTCGAGAGCAGCTGATCTTTCCCTGGTGTAAGCTAGTTGTAATATGTATCTCAATAGGAGCAAAGAACAATTTTATGCTAGCCTCACTCAAAGTATATGGTTTTTACCCTTAGGCTGCTCAGCTGTGGAAAAAAAGTCCCTCTCCCCCTGTAGAAACTGACATTCACTCTCCTGTTAGACTTCATTTCACACAATGAACTGAGGTATTGCAGGAATTGCCTTCCTAGCCAAGGACCTGCTGCTCTTTTGATAGCACATCCTTTCTGCCCAGGTGACTCTTAGTGACTACATACCTTCAAATACAAGGATATACTTTCCAAATCTGTGCACAGGAGATTAACATACAGATGTGTCATACTTCAGCAGTGATTTTTAGAAAAACACAAAACGAAACATCTTTTGCTGGCTTTGAGAGCAGTGAGAAGCATTGGTTTACTTGCTTTTAAGTTTTTGTAATGTGCTTCTACAAAGGCCTGCCCAAACAAAAGCAAAAGAAACCTGAAATTTGAGGGGCACTGGATGGCAAATTACAGAGCTTATTTAATTAAAGTAATAATGTCAGAAAGCTTAGAAATTACACAAGGCCTTAAAATTACATCCTCATGCAATTAGTCTGTCTTTTGAGCTCTGTTGTTGCAGGCTTTTGGTTCAGTGCTCTAGACAGGACACTAAATGCCTTTCATACTGAGACCAACCTTGTAAGTACGAGGGCTACTATTTTTGACCTTGTTAGAGGTGGTGTTTGGGCAACATCCACATAAAGAAAAAAACAGAGTGAAGATTACGAGAAGCATTATTCTTCCAGGCAGAGTCCCTAAATCCAGCAATAAGAATAGAGTCATATTCATCAACTGTATGTGTAGAAAAGATGACATCTCTTCTAGAAGCTCTGAGTCTAACATGACAGCAAGGATGTCAGGCCCTTTGAAAGCATCCACCAACTACAGAGTGACTTTTCCAAGAAATATGTGGATGACTTCAAAATGTGCAATCCCCTAATCTCAGAGGAGATGAAAATTGTAGGGCAGACTGGGCTGATGGATGGTTGAAAGAAATATGAGCCCTAAGCAGCAGGTGGTGAATTACACTGTTTAAATGAGAACTGCAAATACATTTAGAACTGGCAGGAGATTTGCAATAAAGCTGCTGCTTTTCTTCCACCTTTGGAAAATAGTAGTTAATGGCTCTTAATTGTAATTATCTGTAAGGGCTCACAGAACATGAGACCCTGAAAACGCCACATCACAGGCTGTAGAGAGAAAGCACAAAGTAGCTACTGACTAAAGCAGTATGCTTTTCCAATAAGCAGGAGGTCTGAGACCCTTCTTCAGGGTATGTGTTGGTAAAATGGCATAAAATGAAATCCTGCACTGCAAAGTGTGTTTGCTACAGAACCTGTAATTTGGTAAGGGATGTACCTGTACACTGTTGAACTCCTTACAACTGCAGGTGGCCCCTAGTACCCAGCTTTCAAATCCTCTTCTGCACTGAAAAGTCTGTTAGGACTTCCAGTGTCGTCCATATGCAAGGGCACTCTGATGATCTGTCTAGGAGCTGAAGCAGTCTGAGCTCCAAGTTCCTGCAGGTAGGAGAGTTACTCTTCCAGTTGCAGAGTACAAGGAAACCTGGCCTTTTTTTGGAATGCAAAGCTCTGTTAATATAAATAGGATTACTCTTAAGTCCAGCACAATCCTGATAACCTCTGCTCTGTATAGCAAACCTTAGGCTGCTTTGTTTTTCCTCTGAAAATCCCATTTTTGAAAGAAATGTTGATGCAGGTTTGAGCTTACTGTCTTCTCCATTAAGTCCAGGATTTAGGTGAACAAAAGTTCAGACCAGCACGTAAGGAAGTAGCAGAAATCTCCTGAGTTGTCAATGGCTGAGAGAACAGTTACTCAGGGAAAAGAAAGGGGACAAGCTAAGAAGAACCATAGCTATTCCCTCTCTGATTGCTCTTGGATATAGCTGTCAGCCAGGAGTTGTTTGAGGTGAATTGTGTAGAGCTGCTGTTCTCCTGGCAGGATAGAGTGTACCAAGTCTCATTTTTTGTTGGTATGTGCTAGAAGATGATACCTGGGGTATTTTTTGCTTTGCAGCAACTTAGGACTCTTGGTAAAGTCACTAGCTCTCTCATTTTTGGATATAAAATCAGGAAATACTGATCAGTTCAACCTTCTGAGCTTGTGCAGGAAAATCTTATGCTTTAGTGGAAAAATATGTACTGTAACTCTGCTAATGAAATACAGCTTGCAGTGTTTATAGCAGCTACTACTATGAAATTCTCTCCTTTGTGGTGGTGACATCCACCTTCCATTGCCTCAATATCCTCCTTTTAGCAGCACTGTTAACAGTGTAAATGTGCCAGGCTTTAGGCATTTTCTTTTTCTGCTAATAATAACATTTTAAATCTTGTGCTTTTAAGACATGGAGACCAAAAGACAGCCAAAATGTCTTCTTACAGATGCATGAGGAATGAGAGAAAATAAAGTCTTATTTTTTTTATTGACTGGAAAAAGTATCTGAATGCAGAGCCATATAAACTCTTGTATAAAGTTGCAAGCTTTCTATAGACCAGAAGTGATTTTGCCTTTGTTGAATTAATAGGAGATAACATTCCAGTTCAGACTTTGTCAAATGATTTGAAAAATGACAGCAAGGCAGTCAGCCCAGTTGTTAGAAGGAGAGTACTTCCCCAAATTACACAAACTTCAGATGCAATTTTCATGCAATCCTGTTCAATAGATCTTTATTATTGAATCAGGTTAATTCTGTAATAATGTTGTGTTACTGTAAACAAGCCTGCCTCATTTGTACTGATACTTGCTTGAATAAAGCTTTGTTGAATATGAGTAATAGAAGGATTGAGCTCTCTCTAGCTCTGGAATCAGACTTGTGAGGTTAGGGACACTGAGATCCAGCATCAGTTAAAATACCATTGCAAGAGGCAGAGCAGCTTCTTGCAGACTGACACGAGTTGTCAGTGCCGTTTTGGAAATCAGCCCAGAAACATTCACTTGTACAGGAGAGAGAAGTTAGCACTTGTTGGTTCGTCACAGTCCCCATTAAGTAGAAAATAACCTCTGAAACAGGCCAGTCAGAACTGACATGCACTGTTGCTGTATTGGACCACACGACTGGCCGTGTCTGCTCCAGCAGGTGTGCGCCAGCTTTTCCAGTTCTGCTTTCTTTCTTTTCAAAAAAAGGCAGCAGTCCCTGAAGCTTGCATCCCCTATCCTGCTTCCCATCTCTGCTGACTAAGCAGCAATGGCCTCATGGAGGTCCAAGCACCTTTCTGAGCCAGCAAGCTGAGCCATGGTGTGGTTAATGTTGGATTTCCTATGTCAGGATAATTACAAGTGAAGCCATGATCAGATTGTGACTTTGATGGGTTGTGAAAGCATAAACTCTGACATTGCTGAGATAATAAGGAATGAAGTCTTAAAACCTGCTGCATGGGCAGAATAATGCGAAGCTTAGTGAAACAGGAGGCAATCCCATAAATGGATCAGTTTGTTTACGCTCTGTGTGCTACATCAGCCCAGCCCAAAGTGATTGCTGGCCATGGAAGTGCTGAAGGGATGGGGTGGGAAGGAAAGGCATTTAGGGCCTTCAGGTTGTCCCTGCACTTCTCACTCACCTGAACCCTGAGTTTCTTCCTCTGCTGACAGTGCTCACAGCTGTATGAAGCAGCACCCATTGTGACCCAAGGAAGAGCAGTGCTGTTCGCTGTCAAGGTCTTGCAGGTAGTTAACTGCTGTGGCAAGCCAGTTTGCTGGTGGGCCCTATGTAGACATGAAGTTGTTCTATTAGAAATCCTGATGCATTGGAGTTGGGGGAGAAGCAATATACAACAGGGTACCCCTTCCCTGCTGTGTGACTCATGCGCTCATGACTGATCATGCTACAGGGCATACTTCAGGGGAAGGCTGTTTTATTTTCCAGGAAATCTGCCCTCATTGTTAATTTTGGTAGATGGCAGAGTTTAATAGAGAGAGCACAGATTTTCTTGCTTCTGCATTGTAGGTTTTCTACTTCATAGATACATGGGAAAAAATGCAACAGGGAGTGGGGAAATGAAATGAGTGAATAAGTTCTGGCACTGTCATGCTCTCTGCTTGCTCTTCCTCTCCTGGCATGAGGTGAGCTGCACCACAGTGTGCTGTGATGTCAGGGTCATGCACAGCAGGCTTTGGGGTTCAGACCATTTCTTTTTAAAGGCAAAAGACAGAAAAGTAGCAGCTATACAACTCCCCTCTGAAATGGCAATGACGTGCAAACATTTTGTTTTGTTTTCCATTTTCAGCAACAGCTACAGGCATATGTGGCCTGGGTAAATTCCCAGCTGAAGAAGAAGCCAACGATAAAGCCAGTCCAAGATCTGAGACAAGATCTCAGGGATGGAGTCATCCTTGCCTCACTTATTGAGATTGTAGGTCAGTAATGCCATATGGCACTATTTTTCATCTTGCGGTTTTAGATCTCCTGCAGCATGGGCTGGCTTTGGCTCTGACATCTGTTGGGCAAACTGGAGAGTGCTAATGATGGCAACAGAGCTTGGGGGGAGGGTTACTTGGAAAGAAAATAATCATAAAGCAAATCATCAAGACAGTTCCATAAAAGGCCATATGTGTTAGCAGTCAACTGCAACACAGCTCAATTGCAGACCTTTCAAACTATGTACGTGGTCTCTCAGGTATCGCATGACAGACGTGCAGAATCCCGTCTGGGACCCAGAAACTCCCTCAAGACTGGAGTGGAGTTAAGGATGGATTTATCTTATAGAGGAATGGTATTATTTTATGGCATTGTTGGAAGAGTGATCAGCTTGCTGAGATTCTGATATTTATGAGAGCAGAATCAACTCTGAGGAATAATTCTGTCTCTCTCTCTGCAAAACAGTGTAACATCTCCACTCGTAAGTCGCAGTGACTCAGGATAATCATGGAATAAAGAAGTACAATTAGAAATGTCCCTTTCCTGATAATATATTGTAAAGTCTGCCTCCAACCTAGTTAAAACTGGTATGAGGTATAAGCAGGACAAGAAGTGCATGTCTTCTTGTCTGGTCTTCCTGGCAAGACATAAAATCAGCGCATATACCTATTAGTAGTACTTGAGGTGACACTAAGCACTGTCCTCTGTAACAGATTTTTTTGCTTCTTTAGCTGGTGAGAAGCTGAATGGAGTTCAGGTCAACCCTACCAGCCAGCACGAAATGAGGGAAAATGTGGAGAAAGTATTACAGTTCGTAGCATCAAAAAAGATTCGTATGCATCAGACATCAGCAAAAGGTATGAACCCCTAGCAGTTGCCACAAACGATTCTATCTGTTGAAGGCCTAGTTCTGTTTTGTTTCATGTGAAGCAGACGGTATGTGGATTTGTGGAGGAGGATTTTTTTCCCCCTGTCGTTTACTAACAGAGTGATAAGTAGGTGACAGTCTGTGACGTTTTTTTTGCTAGTTTTAATTTTCAGACACCAAATAACCAGCCTTCATGATTCCAGTGCCAGTGGATATTTTAAGACTGTCTCTGAAATTTGGAAGCTTTATCACTTTTATATTAATAGATTTTGAGTATCTCAATCAAACTAAGTTATTTTAAAAAACCCTAGTCCGAAAGAATGTAGTGAACTCAAGATCAACATGCTTGAGCTAGCTTGTTTGCTGAAGGAAATGCCTTGCATGAAATAACTAAAACTAATCAGTTAATATTTGCAAGGTACTACAGACAGCTTAAGGTACCTTATCGCTAAAGCAGTACATTACTGATCTCTGGTCTGCAGCATTAAAGAATAGTAAATTCTGTGTGCTAACTGAAGTGACTGCCATTTCAGTGGTACTCCAGTAACTGATACACTCTTTCCAGGGAGCTTTCAGAAATTAGAATATACTGCCATTTAACCTGCTGGACTGTTAGTTGGAAATGGACACTGAGGGAGGAAGGCTGAAGTCTGCTGAAAGCATTTAAATATGTAATCAGTAGGTGACAGTCAGTTTGCTCTGAACAAAACAAGCAGAGCTAAGCATCAGTGCTATAATGCAATTGTTTTTGTGTAGTTCTTATTTACTGGCATGACCTCACTCAATTACATTCATGCTTTTTGGTCAGATGCAGCTCTGGTGGCACATCATGTTATGTTATTGTCCTTGGCTTTATTTGTCTTTTGTAGATATTGTCGATGGTAACTTAAAATCTATCATGAGGCTGATCCTCGCCTTAGCTGCTCATTTCAAACCAGGCTCTGGAAGAGCTGTGAATCACAGCACTCCTGGCAGGATGGGGAAAAGCTCAGCAGCATCGTTCACCAGTCAGAGGCCTCACTCAGCTGCTGCAGCGGCCCAAGGGGCAGTGGCTGCTCTGGCAGTTGTTCGCCAAGATGTATTGAAATCTGGCTGGGATGTATTCCGGCACAGACAGAGGTAATGAATTTTTCCTAGTTATATGTGGTCAGATTGTGTTAGCAGGTGGACACAATTCATTTTAAAATAGATGCCTCTTTGTCCTGCAGTTTGTGATATAAGGCAGCTCTTAGATTGTGTAAGCAAGAGACGAACCACTGCTGTCTCACAAAACCTGAGTTGGTGGTGGCCTAACAAAGGACACTGCTGGAAGCCTGGATGCTTTATAATGAAAATTACAGGTATCCCAGGTCTTTTTGGGATTTTAGAGCAAAACTACTTCTGGACCTGTGTTCACCAAAAAAAGAATGTGGCTTTATGGCCAAGACATAGGGATCTCTGCTGCCACATCTTCCCCAGTTCAAGCTGAGCTCAGTGCCATCTTGGTGCTTTCTTCTTGCAGAAGTTCTCTTTTCAAATGAAACAAAGCTAATATCTTTACTACAGGTACTGCTTACAGGTCTGTAAGCGCTTGTTACCAGAACTGTGGTTTTCCTGTTGTACCCTTCATTCTGCATTCAGTGTTGCTGTTCTCCCCAATGTTTCGCTTTCTGCTATGTAGGTAGATGCAGTGTTGTGTGTTGTTAATCAGATGATGCAGTGTAAATAGAGGAGTTCTGGTGATAATGAGGGGAAATAATCCATGTACAGAAGGAATTTGTAATTCTGAGAGCACAATTAACACTTGCAAAAGGTGCAGTGTGGATTATAATAGTAATGACATTTAAAAGACAACCGTCTGGCTTCTGTTTAAGGGTTTCATTTACACAGCTGAAGGTCATTTTCCCATGTTATACTGGCTTAAGGGAATGCCCATGAAGCAATTTTGAAATGAGGTTGAAATTGTTTTTTGTTTTGTTTTGTTGGTTATTTTTTGTTTGTTAGTTAGTTTGTTTATTAAATGTTAAAGATTTCTCTTGCACAGATAATGGGCTGGGAGTTCTGAGAAAAACAGTCCATATTCTATTTGTAAATTCTGCTCTTGTCCTTGCCTTTATGGAGCTTTTCTGGTTCTCTAGTCACAGAATTAAGGATTCTTTAATATTCAGACCAGGTATCTGACCTGGATGTCTGGGGTGGGGAGCAGAATAAGCCCCACCACAATTCAGGTGTAAATATTTAGAGACCTGCTATTCCTCTTAAACTGTCACAAGTTCATAGGGCCAGATGAGATCCACTCGAGGGTGCTGAAGGAGCTGGCAAGATGTGGTTGCCAAGCTGTTTTCCACCATCAATCAGCAGTCCTGGTCAACTGTAAAGGTCCCAGATGACTGGAGTCTCACTAATGTGATGCCCATCTGTAAGGGTTGCAAAGAGAATCTGGGGAACTACAGGCCTGTCAGCCTTACCTTGGTGTCAGGGGAGGTTATGCAAGGATCATCTGGATCATCTTGAGTGCAATCAGATGGCTTGTACAGGACAACCTGGGGATCAAGCCCAGCCAGCATGGGTTCATGATCCTGCCTGACCAACCTCATATCCTTCTATGACCAGGTGACCTGCCTGGTGTATGAGGAAAAGACTGTAGATACAGTCTACCTAGACCTCAGCAAAGCCTTTGACGCTGCCTCTCACAGTATTCTCCTGGAGAAAAGCTGCAGTCCCTGCCCTGGACAACTGTACTATTTGCTGGGTAAAGAACTGTCTGGATGGTCAGACCCAGGGAGTGGTGGTGAATGGCATTATGTCCGGCTGGTGACTGGTCACCAGTGGTGTTCTCCAGGAGTCAGTATTGGAGCCCATTCTGTTTAACATCTTTATTGATGATCTGGATGTCAGAATTGAGTGCACTCTCAGTAAGTTCGCAGACAACACCAAGTTGGGGGAAATGTCGATCTGCCCGAGGTTAGGAAGGCCCCACAGAGGGGCCTGGACAGGCTGATCGCTGGGCTGAGCCCAATGGGATGGAGTGCCACAAGACCAAGTGCCGGGTCCTGCACGGTGCTCACAACAACCCCACGCAACGCTGCAGAGTGGCTGGAAGGCTGTGCGGAGGGAAAGGACCTGCAGGTGTTGGTTGTAGGTGGACAGTTGGACTAGATGATCTTCAACCCTAATCAGAGAACTGCTTAGGTTGGAAAAGACCTTCTAGATCACCAAGTTCAACCTCAACCAAACCATACTACCCAAATTCTAGCAACCCACTGCTAAATCCTAATGATACTATGATTCTGTGAGTTTAAAAGGGGGCATCTGTTAGCCTGTATTTCCCTCTCAACAAAATGATGAAGTAGAGCTCCCTGTGAGGAAGTTATTTTAATAGGAAGTTTTCTAGCTGTTCCTTCCTTCCTGCCTTTAGCTTTCCTCCTGTCTTCCTTGGAGACCAAAAGAATTTCTGCTCCCTGCTACATGAGGCTTCACTCATTCTGTGATTGTTAATTCCAGAAACAGCAGTATGGATGGGGAGATTGAAACCCCCTACTGGAGTGTTCGGGCACTGGTGCAGCAGTATGAAGGGCAGCATAACATTCCCTTGGAGTCCCAGTCCTGCAGGTAAGGAACTTTAATGGCAAGTCATGACCTGTTGCATTCATTTGTCAGGCATTGCCTAAAATGCCCTTTGTCATTCTAATGGATGAAATTTAGAGAGAAGGAGCTTAAACCAAACAAACAGTTACCTGTGGAAATGGAAGTGAGAGACACGTGGATCTGAACAGCACATCAGAGAAACACACCAATCTGGCAGTCCCTGGGAGATCTACAGCTGTCTTCATTGCCATCACATCCTCATCCAGCAGCTTCAGTTGTTTCTAGATTTACAGTTATCTCTATTACCCTTCTGTCCTCCAGGCTTTTACTTTCAATCTAAAGTGCAACATTTAATTATTTGACTGAAAAAAATCTCCTGCATACTGCTATGATGCCTCAAAAGTCAGAGTTCACTATGGTTCCCATTGGAGCTGGCTTTGCTCTTTAAAGTAGGACTTGGATCTTCAGAAGTATGTGTTCTGTGCTATAAACAGCCTTCAGTTTTTTGACTGCACAAGTTAAGCAGGGCCAAGCTGGGGTAAGTGGAAGGCTTTCTGAAAAACAGAATCTGTGGAAGCCAGGATTGGTTAAAATGGCAGCATGTAACACATTTCCAGTATGAGGTGGTATAACTTGCAGCTGTGAACCTGGGACTAACACATAAACTGGTGCCTTACAAGCTCTTCTCACTCCTATCTGCTTTAGGGAAGAACTCAGATCTCTTGCCCCAGTTTACTTTAGCAGGGAGGGGAGAGGGAGAACGTGTCTGTGTTTATTTTCATGGATATAGGAGAGACAGTGTAGACAGCAGAAGAAAAACTGTATTATGGTGGAGGAATTGATTTACTGTGGGTAGATTCCTAGTAAAGGACAGCCTTTATCCCCATATAACAAGCAACTAGCTTGCACACTGACTGAACATATTAGGTTTCCCTCTGGGTATGATGCTTTGCTCTATTTAAGCTCTTCTTGAACACGCTAGGAGCTGTGTGAGCATGGTTGCAGCTCTTTGATTCACACTTTCCTGTCCCCATTGTAA
Organism: Cyrtonyx montezumae; assembly: GCF_038088225.1. Taxonomy (NCBI): domain Eukaryota; kingdom Metazoa; phylum Chordata; class Aves; order Galliformes; family Odontophoridae; genus Cyrtonyx; species Cyrtonyx montezumae. The sequence continues at coordinate 621,067 of NW_027071959.1, forward strand.
GTCCCAGCTTCACTTCATTGCCTCTCTGTCTTGCCAGGGCCACTCCCTGAGTATGCCTTAGTTGGGCTCTTATTTATTCTTTTTGTGCAAGAGCGAGGAGATTCATTTTCTTAGGGCTGATTGCCACTGACAGTTTCTCAGCAGGTAGGGTTTCTCAGCTTCATAGTACAAAGAGGCCTCTGAGTACCACAGCATTAGGATCACTTGGTCCAACAGAGAAGAAGCAAGGAAAAAGGTAAAAAAAAAAAATCAACACAACCATTTGGTCAGATTTTGTTGTGTGTCAGTGCGAGGTCTGCTTTAAGCACAGGTGGACATACTTGAATGGAATGGAGTGAAAACTCCGTGTGAGCTAGTGCCTCCACATGATGTCAGTAGAGAGTGTACTTAGAAGCTGTCACTCCAGGGGGAGATAAAAAATTCGGGTGCAGGACACAGGATTTTATGGCTAATGTCTCAGGACTTTGGTGTTGATTCTTGAATTCTGATCTCAGTAGGATAGTGACTGAATTATGCTACCTCCCTCCACTCATTATTCATTTTAAGGTAACTATAGTATTTTACAGGTACTCTCCAACTCTGTCAGGCAGGTGTTGTTGAGGAATGGCTGTTTGTGTTTGTATTTTGCTGTTCAGTGAGACTGTGTGTGTACATCCTACATCACTTGGCTTTTTCCCTGCAGTGCCAAGAGTTCATAGGGTATGGTGATATTATTATTGATGATAGGGCATAACAAGAGAGTGAGAGTTTTTGTGTCATCACTGACTTCCAAAATTTACTGTGGATTCAGAGAATATTCTGCCATGTAGGTGAAAATCTGAAATGAATTGTCTTGCTGAAAAGTGAGAATTCTTGCATTTTTCAGTCTGTTTCTCTTTGGAACTTTTAAAATTGTTCTGTTTTCAGGAGAGAAATAGCACATCTCTACACTGGAGCACAGTGCATCTTGTAGGCACTATGGATGTGAGTTGATGTGGGTGGATAAAGGCCTGGGGCCAAAATAGTGAGGGCTGATGTGTTTGGCAAAGCTTTAGCATGGTCTAATTCTGGAAATGCCGTGTGGAGCTTGGGAAGAAGTGAGGGAAAAAGGCACAGAAACAATCTTTGCAATGACTACTTTCATTAATAGGAGCTGATTATATGGAGTTAAAGATCTTGAAACTACCCAAAATTGTTCTCAGTCATCTCTTTGTGCTCATCTATCTGTTCATAGGGAGCAGAAAGGGGGGGCCTCAGCCTTTGCAGGCTGCCCAGTGTTTTTCTTATCCTAGAAGAGTTCTGCTAATCCTGTGCTATGGGATGCACAGAGAGCTACTGGCAGCTCAACAGGAAATGATCAGAGATTGGATCAAGCTGGGGCTAAAACAATTTTAATTAAAACTAGGAATATGCTGCAGTATGTAATTAAATTTTAATCACAGTATCTAGAGAATAGCACTATTCCCTAGTTATCATGTGGATTTTTAACCTTAGAGATGAGAGTCAGAAACTGTACTGTGTTTATCAGCAAAGCCTAGGAGATGGGCTGGGAGATGTAAGTGCTGGGGTCTCCCTGTTGTCAAAGAGTGAGACCATTACTTTGAGAGCTGCTGACAGAGCGGGCAGGATGATGCTTTTTTTTGCATGCAAGACCCCAGCTGGGAAATAGATCCAAGCTGCCAGACAGGAAAACTTTACTGTAGCCTCCACTGCTGCCAGTTACAGAACTTGTGCATGAGCAAGGAGAGAGCAGACTGGGGCTCATCTGATGCTGTTAACCAGAGGCACAGCAATTACAAGCACTTAGGTTGGCTTCTGAATTGCAGGAGGAACTGCCAAGTGGGGAAGGATCTATTTATACCAAAGCTTATGAAATCAGGAATATATGTGTTTCCCTGTTACAGGGCACCAGTCACTTCCTGGTGCCTCAGAAATAAGGCTCAGCAGCAACGATACTCTGTATTTTGTATTGATATGTCAATGCTTACAGTGACCATGCTTTCTTCTAGCTCTAGTCATTGATGTGCCCAGAGAAAACAGGAGCAATGTGACCTCCAGCTCCTGATGATGTCTTCTGCTGGCAGCAGGTTCTGTGGTGAAAATTAGATTCTCATTTCTCTTACAGAGAAATTCATGAGCTTAGCTTTGCAAACTAGCTGAGAAACATGCCACTTGTATTAGTGAGATGAGGTCTGTATCAGCAGCCACCCCCTCCATCTAATTGTGCTGCTGCTGAGCCTGTCCCAGGGCAGCACCTCCTCTCCATATCAGTTAATTTCTGCATTAACTCTTCAGGGAGTTTGCAGCCTGAATATCAGAATTCCCAGAAACAACACATCTAATAACCAAATGTAATAGAAATGATTCATGGAAAATTTGCCAAAACCGGGCTGATTCCCAGGCCACCGAGTCCCTCGCCCGTCTCTCCTCCTCTTCCCTCCCCTTCCACCAGCCCTCCCTCCTCCTCCCTGTGGCAGGCATCTCAGAGAAAGGCTCTGCCTCGCACAGCCGTGTGACAGCAGGAGGGAGAGGGAGCTGGAACCAGCGAGGAAAAGGACTCGTCCACAGGGCTAGGAAGGGGCTGTATGCTGTCTTCTGAGGCAACATCGGAGTCTAGAGGAACAGAGAACCCACTGCCTGCGGGAGCACCTTCTCTTGGCTATTCGCTGGCATCTGCAGCAGGTGCTGGGTGTCTGAAGAGGGCAGAATGGGATGAGAAACGCCACTGGCAATCCAGATCAGTCCTTGTGATGCAAACAACTGGGTGTGCAGCTGACCAAAATGCAGCAGCAGAGGAAAATCAGCGAAAGCAAAACCCAGGCTGCAGAATTTCCTGACTCTGCAATCAAATCCATGCACAGGGGCTGCTGATCTGCCGTCAGATGGTTTCTTGCAAAGACTCTGAGTTTTGTTTTTTTTTTTTTTGGCTGTGAATATTTCAGTTAATGTGAAGCATTCTGGCTTGCAAATATTTATCCTGTAATTTGACAGGAGCTGACGTTTTCTGCACTGAATTCTGAGCATGTGAAGGAACAAGGCATGTCTGTAGCCCGAATCCTGAGGCTTCCTGGGAAACGGATTCTGTGAGGCGAAAGGTTAAAGTGGGATCATGGGAGGGAAGCAGGTCAAATGGTGAGCGATTGTTGCCATTGTGATTTGAATCAGCGGGGGTGGAGTGTTTATTAAAATTGTGGGAGTTCAAGCTTATCACTGGGGCTGTTTCCCTGAAGCCTTGGTTCTGCAGACACTGACATCTCTGGGACTCAGCTGAGAAAAGAAGGATATATGGGTTAAGAATCCAAGCGGTGGTAAAATGAGTAAAGTGGAGCAGTTTGCATCATAAAACTGAAATAGCTTTAATTTCCCAGTATATATATATATATATATATATATTTCTGCATGCTTTAATCATAAATTATTATATACTTAAAAGAGGAAATCATATAAATGGATATTTTGTGCTCTAAGTGACTTGGCAACTGATAGAAAAAGAGTATAAATGTTTTCAGCATTAACTAATTGATGGCATGATGAATGGGACCACCTGACCTCTGCCACGGCTTCATCAGGCATCTATGTGCATTTCAGTGTTGCTTTCACTGTTTGACATGGTTTTAGAAATTGTTTCTGGTGCCATGTGAACTCTCTGGCCTCTTAAAATAAGAAAGCTGCCTAGAAGGGGGACTCTGGACATAGGAATGTGTAAGTGATTATCTGTAGTAATGCATGGTGTGGAAGCCTGTAGTGACAGTTCAGCCTATCCCTGCCCCAGCTGGGAGCCTCTGTATTTCATGTGGGCTATGGACCTCTTTCTAAGCGGTGTAGACTTCGGAATAGGGGGAATGTTATTTCCAGGTTCTGTATCCCTTTGTTTTTTATATGCAGCATGTTCTGTTTGCTTTTCCTTCCAGTTCTCTGCTCATACCTCAGTTTTGCCACTTTCTCATCCAATCCTTGCTAATGCTGTTTTTCTTGAACATCACTCATCCTTCCATCTTTAGCATGGATGAGAACCAGCAGTGTGCTTCCTAGTGGCCATATCAGGATGACAGTCCAGTCAGAGTCTGAGTAGGGGGGGAGAAATGAAGATCTCTTACTTCTAGGAAAATACTGGGCATGTTACATCAGCTGAGCTCCTGCTTTGCTATTTGTACGCTCCACCTATGATCCTTATTGAGTAATGCAAACCCAGCTATACTTACTGGGCACTCAGACAATTATTTTATGTTGTGCGCCCATTCAGTGACAAGCAGTAGCAAGCAAAAGGTTACAAATGTTATGTATTAAATGTGTATAATTAAGGACTGCTGTAAGGCATGTAGTCTTCCAGACGGTAAATGCTTGAGAAAAGTCAGGTGGCCTGTAGCCTTTAAACAGCAACACACACTGAGCAGGGCACAACAGGCACTATGACTGCTAGAGATCCCCATTATTAGAAGGTAGTTATTTTTTAACTTATTAAGTTGCCTTCATCTCTTCCTTTAAAGTGCTGAAAGTTCACTCTATTTAGACCTTTAAATCTAGATTGTTTAAAGGTCTGTAGTGTATATGAAATATAAACCGGCACTAGCTCTGGGAATGGAAGAGACAGCTGCTAGAAAGAACTTTCCATCTGTATTGCAAGGCTTTTCTGATGCTAAGAGATCTGTAAAATATATAGCAGCAGTTGCTGAGAAGATGTGGAAGGCAAGCTGCTGGAGCATCTTATTTTTCTGAACCTATTCTTTTACTTCCATGTTGTTTCCTTTTTGTTCTCTGCACTTTGTTTCTATGTTGAGGATAAAGAAAAAATAACTCCGGCTTACACTTGCAAGGATTAGTTCCTCAGACTTTGGAGATTTGTTGAATGGGTCACTGAGCTTCAGCCACCTTTTGATGTTGCCTGGGTGATGCATTTAGGAAGAATTACTGAGAAAAGGTTGAGTGTTTGGACCTCGCAGTCAGCTGAGATGGCTCCAGTGAAGCTATTTGGGTACTTTCAAGAACTTTATACCTGAGAACTTCTGAATGAGCGGTATAGATTCATAGATACACTAGGTTGGAAAGGACCTACAAGATCATCTAGTCCAACCATCCTCCTATCACCATCCCTACCCACTGAACTACTAAATCAAATCCCTTAGCACCTCATCTAAACGCTTCTTGAACAGCGCTAGGCATGGTGCCTCAACCACCTCCCTAGGCAGGCCATTCCAGTGCCTGACCACTCTTTCAGAGAAAAAAGGTTTCCTCACGTCTAATCTAAATCTTCCCTGGCGCAACTTGTGGCCATTCCCTCTCGTCCTGTCGTTATTTATCAGGGAGAAGAGGCCCACCCCCTCCTCACCACAACCCCCCTTCAGGAAGTGGTAGAGTGCAATAAGGTCTCCTCTGAGCCTCCTCTTCTCCAGACTAAACAATCCCAGCTCCCTCAGCCGCTCCTCATAAGACTTGTGCTCCAGACCGCTCACCAGTTTTGTTGCCCTTCTCTGAACACGCTCCAGGGCCTCAATGTCCTTCTTGTAGTGAGGGGCCCAAAACTGAACACAGTACTCGAGGTGCGGCCGTACCAGAGCTGAGTACAGGGGGATGATCACCTCCCTGCTCCTGCTGGCTACACTATTTCTAATACAGGCCAGGATGCTGTTGGCCTTCTTGGCCACCTGGGCACACTGCCGGCTCATGTTAAGCCGAGCATCAACCAACACCCCCAGGTCCTTTTCCTCTCTACATTCTTCAAGCCATTCTGCCCCAAGCCTATAGCATTGCATGGGGTTATTGTGGCCAAAGTGCAGGACCCGGCACTTGGTCTTATTGAACCTCATCCCATTGAACTCAGCCCAGCTGTTCAGCCTATCCAGATCCCTCTGAAGGGCCTCCCTACCCTCAGGCGGATCGACACATCCTCCCAACTTGGAGGGACATTGTATCTGACATTTAAAAATGTTTTGCCCTTGGTATTTGAAGTTTGTTTTCTGATTGTGGTGATGTTTTAAAGCCCAGAAGTGAGACATGAAGAAAACTAAGGTGGCTTTTTGTTTAGCTTGCCATATGCAAGATTTGCTATAAATTGCTTCTGAGCAGACCTTTAATAGGCTGTGGTCTTACTTCTGTGTGAGTTACATGCCTACTTTAGTTTGTTGTTGACTTTCCTGCCTGTTGTGCAGAAGAATATTTTAACAAGATTTTCTGCATGTTTGCTTTTAACTTAAATGTGAATGGTGTTGATCAGTGCACTGAAATAATTGTTTCTTGTTTCCTGTGCAGCCTCACATCACCCAGTCCTGTCCATTGCACAAAGAGTGAATCCACTGGAACCCAGTCAGAGCAGAAAGCAGGATTTGTGATTATCCACACTGAGGAAACAGAAACTAAAACAGGTAGCTGGCTGATAGTGCTTAACAGCTTGCACTTTCATTGGGATTTATTTGCATTTGTTTACTGAAAAGTTTGCCAAGGACTGAAATAAATGCAGAGAATGGGATGCTGGGCATCTTCACATAAAGCAAAATTTCAAAACAGTACAGTGATGCCGTTAATATGGCAGCATTTGTGAGGGCTTGCTATCTGATGCTTGGAAAACAAAACGCTCTAGAGAACGTTTGAGAATCATATATGACATTCACTGTAGGATGAGTGCTTTAATCACTAGTGTCATTAGGCTGTGTTGAGAGGAAAAATGAATTTAAAATTCCTAAAGACACAGTCCGTGTGAACCTGTAAAGCCTGTGATGCAGAACTTGACTTTGTGGAGGAGCCTGTGTTCATAGCACACCTGTACATAGGTGGAGTGATTCTTTGAAAGCAGTTGAGGTGTTGTGGTGTTTGCATTGAAGTTATTGCTGTATTGCCACAAATGCCCTGTGATATGATTAATTTACACTTGATATTTTCATACAGATCGAAGGAGATGTTTTCAAAGAAGCTCTTAAAGTGATTTTTTCTTTTTTCCTTTCCAGGAATGCAGCATAATAATAGCTCTTCCTGGTTAGCTTCTATCACAAGGACAAATGACATCTCTCCTAGGAAATACTTCAGTGTCTCAGCCAGTATAGCCTGTTGCAGTGCTCTTCCAAAAGTATTTGATGACTACCCAAGAAGGTGGATTAGCTGGCAGGCAATGGCAGGCTCTTCCTTAAAATCTTAGCAGTGCTCTCTATGTACTTGCTGCCTGTTCAGTTGCAGACACAAAGCAGCTTGGGCTTTAACGAAGGGGGAGGATGCTGTTCATCTTTGATGCAGGCATATTCAGGAAAGCTTCATTTGCACAAAGAATGAAGCATGAATCCTTGAAATAGACAAATGTCTCACCTGAAGCAACTTCCTTGATACCAGCTAGAACAGATGCCAGTTTGTCAATGATTGACATTGTGGACAACAGGCAATTACAGTGTTGTGCAAGTCTTTTCTACCTCTCTGTGTATCATGGCCACATTCAGTTGTTCTTTCTTCCAGAAGAGACAGAATCTCACTTCCAGCCTGAATGGCAAGCAGGGAACGCAGGGCCATGTTTGGAGAGCTCATGGGAGGAGCAGCTATTGGAACAACAGGATCATTTGGGAAAGGAGATGGAGGAAGCAAAGAAGATGATTTCAGGTTTGCAGGTAATATTCTTCTCAGCCAGCTTTTCCATACATATCCACTTTCTTTCCACCAGGTGTAGCTGGAAAGTACATTATCTTGCAGCTGAGCCTGGAACTTGAGAGCTGAGCAAGAGTCCTGGCCCAGGCAGGTCTCCTGGGGTGACTGTAAAGAAGTTAGTTGGTTAGCAGGGATGGTGGTTCTTCCCTGTGTCTCTGACCTCTGTACATGCTATTGCCATGCAAAGCACATATGTTACCATGCAAAATGGTAAAGATGGCAGTAGTCTTTTCCCATGGCTGAGGCCAGGGCACTTAGCAGCTTGCAGGTTTTGTTAGTGGTCTGGAAGAATAGAGCAGTGCTGGGAGATCAGTCAAAATTCACAGGCTGATCAGGAGTTGTCACATAGGTGTGCTTCAGTCTTTTGGTGAACTGGGCTGAACTATAATGTTTAGCACACTTCTCCTCAGCCTATGACCTTTTTCGGGGGATCTTTCTCTCACTGCTCTGTTCCAGTCCCTCTCTGACCAAATGACCTCAGCCCAAAGTGTTTGTGTGATTCTGCATGGGGAATAGAGCCCCTGTTGCATATGGTAAAGACCCTGAACTCTCTCAGGATTATTCCTTTCTGTTTGTGCTAGGAACCATACTCTCTTTGAATTGTAAATATTTATGTGCCAGTAAACAAAGCAGAGATTGTCTGAGAAGCATAGGCAGCCAGGAGGGTGCTTTCCCTGTGGACAATGGGCAAAGACTCCAAAAGAAAATAGATGCTTGTGCACTGGTAAAATCCGGTTGCATTATGTGCCCACTGGGAGCAGGGAGAGATGGCACTGGAAGGACTGGCATGTCCTGTTCTTCTACCCCTAGCCCCATGTCTTAGGAGTGAGGGTGAGCAAGCTGGCATTGCTGCTCCCTTGTCATCTGGGAGTAGGAAAAAGCAGCTGATGTTGCTATCCAGGAAATTGGTTTGATTAATTGATTATTTTCCCCCCTCTTGTTCTATATTTTAGAGCCTCCAGTTCATTAGAGTTTGACTGATATACCAGGGACCTGATGTATGTGTGCCCTGCGAGGAGCTAAAGCCATGACAGCTTTTTATGTTCCTATGTGATTCTTGCTTGACTGTCCTGCTGGGCAGACTTTGGGAGGCACTCAGGGAACAGTTTTCCGAAGAGCCTTTGCATTAACTGAATGCAGATTGCTGGCTGTTTGCTATTCAGAAGCATTTGCAGCACTTTGTTGGAAGATTCTGTCAGTAGGCATAACCTGGCCCAGCAGCCTTGAGTCTTTTGGAGATGTATTGCTGCAAATCGGATATTTTGTTCATAGCTGCAGAGTTGAAATAGAAATAAAGTAGAAAATTGATTTGAGAAAAGAAGACATTACTTTAAATTTTTGATTGATGCAACATGCTGGCACGTTCCCACGTCTTTGAGTTCTAAAAGCTTGAGACAGAAAGGTCAGTGTAAAAAGCACCAGCTGGAGTAAACCAGTCCTGCCAGTCACACTTCTTACAGTAGAGGATCATCCATCCTGCAGGCTGGATTCAGTTTACCGTGGAGATTCTGGCATGTTCTGCAGACATGGCCTTCTTGGAGCTGCTGAAAGACTTAATGCTGTGCTTCTAGAAACTGTTGATATGACTGACTGTTAGCCAGGTCTGTAGCTAGCCTGTTTTTCCTTTAAAACCTCTGGAGAGTGTTATTTATTTGTTTGTTTGTTTGTTTTCCCAGGCTTTACTGCTCAATGGATCTTTACCTGAGGACGAGCAGGAGGGGTCCTTTGAACTTAGTGAACATGGAGCCTGCCCAGAAGAGCAGCTGGTGAGTACTTTGTTGTACTTAGATTTCTCTAACTGAGCAGCCCTAGGTAATGTTCTGCCATAGGCCGGTGCTTTACACAGTAATAATCATGTTGGTTTTTTTTGTGTTCAGATCATAATCCGAAGTCGCCTGGACCAGAGTGTTGAAGAAAATCAAGATCTAAAGGTTAGAGGAATCTATTCTTTTTTCTGTCATGCCTTTAATAACAGAGACTTAAGGAGCTTCTTATTTGCTTTGCTGTGTGGGAAAAGGTGGGATGTTTTTTTTTTTTTTAATAAGCATGTATTCGAGGAGAGAGAACACTCAATTGGGTTGGTTCTGAATGAGTGAAAAGATGCAATTTAATCAAATTATTTTGGATTTACAGAAGGAGCTGTTGAAATACAAACAAGAAGCTCGAAACCTACAGGGGATAAAGGTAAGGAAAGGGACACTTCATCAAACATAAACATTAAAGCTCTGGAGTTTGCTGCAGCTCATGAGTAGGAGCAGGGCGATCAGCAACCATATACTACTGTGGATTTCAGGAGAGTAGAAGTAGCTATATTAGGGGAGTTAGAGGTGGGGAACCATAAGCTATGTTTCTGGTTCTTGGGATTGCTTTTGAGACAGGCACTAGGTGTCTGATGTCCTGGATTCTGTTTGTGTCTGTAGGGTTGGGATCTGCACAGTAAGACTGGCCAAACAAACTCTTGACAAGAGTCAAAAGAGTATAGGAAGTATCCTTGTCCTCTTCAGCTGCAGCATTTTTCACTTTTTTGGCCTGTTTTGCTTAGTTTCTCCCTTTTGAGTTATTAGCACTCAAATCTGTTCCTGAGTGGAGGTGTTTTGAGAGCTGCATGTAGGCTCCTGTGAAGGAAAACAGCAGCACCTGTCCAAGGTGGAGCTCTCAGCTTCTGGGTGATACTGAGTTAGAAGTTACAGAATTAGTCCTGACTGTGGCCTCTTCAGAGAGGATTTCATTCCACAATTAGGTCATGCTGGGAATTTGTTTCCTTGTGCACCTCCCTGACGTGGTCTTTTACTGCCCTCTGGCTGGTGTGGATGTGTGACTGGAGACACCAGCTGTAGGCCACTGTAAACATGCTCCAAAGACACTGCTGTTTTCTTCTATGAGGGAGAATTGTCAGGACACTTCTGAAAGTTCAGGAAGAAGCAGAGAAATCTCTCTGTCACAAGTGTCTAAAATGTTAGCAGGGAAATTGCCACAGAACGAGAGCAAGGCAGAAGGGCTGTAGAGTCTGCTGAAGATGTCTGTATGTCTTCTGTTCTCTCAGGCCTTTGATAACATTTCAGCCCTAGTGTGTAAGGCCTCTGATCTAGATCACTTTCCATGGAAGGGTCTCTGCCTTTGTCTTGCACTTACCTTCATGTGTCTTTTTCTAGGATGCTCTACAGCAGAGGCTGGTTCAACAGGATGCTTCAGTTCTTCAGCTTAAGCAGGAGCTGCTGAGAGCAAACATGGACAAGGAGGAGTTGCACAATCAGAATGTGAGTCATTATGTTGCTGCTGCTGAGATTATTTTAGACAGAAGGATCTTGGCGGCCCTGGGAGTTCCAGTAGCCAAAGGATGGGGTTTGTGGTTGCAGCATAGTTTTTAAGGTCATGGGATAGTGAAAGACCAGTCAAAGGTCTCTGCACAGTAAACACTGTAGAGTCTACTAGCCAGCTGTGGAGTTCCCAGTTCTTCACCCCCCCCTTCCTGTACTCAGAGCCCTTCAGCTGAAACAAGGAGGAGCTTCCCATGATGTTTTCAGTGCAGTTGCACTGTTCCTTCCTTGTGCTGCTCCCTGCATTAGCAAGTAGCATGTTGACCAGTGGAGCTGCAACACTGTCCTCCTAAAGAGGAAAGTGCCCTGTTCAAAAGATTGCTGCCCTGGAAAGTAGACTAGGTCCCTCAAACACTGCCTCCTGCACAAGGCACAAAGAGATTGTTGCTAACTCTCCAGGAATACAGACCTCACATCTAGTTGTTTCCACAGGTTGATCTTCAGAGGAAGGTTGAAGAGAGAAACAGGCTACTGGCAGAATACAAAGTAATGGAACCTCTCTCTTCACTGGGGACTTTGATGGGGACAGTTGTTCTCCTGTGAATGTGACTGTTCTCTCCCTTGCACTCAGTCAGCTCTTGGAATGGCATTGTGAGCCCTGAATAAGTTGCAATAGTTTGTTTAGGATGTTTGTCATGAGAGGGAGGGATCAGATAATTCTTGTGTTCTGCCCCAAACAGATTTTCAGTGTATCTTTCATTGCTTTGGTTTTGGCTTGTTGAATGTCTAATGTGCAGAAACTAGGTTTAAGTCTGTCACTTGTTTGCCGGCTGATCCCTCATCAATCTGTTTTCTGTGCATCAGTTGTCTGGCCTTAGTCGTGGGCCTTGGCTGGGCAAGGGTGCTCCAGGCAGCAATAACGTGACTAGCCATTTCAAAAAAGGCTTTGGTATTCAGATCTAACATCTAGCCAAAAGGATACAGATTGTGTAGGTCAAGCTGTAGAGGAGCCTTGTCTTGGCAGAGTACATACTCCCTGCCATAATGATGACTGTGAGCCTTACTATGCTTTGATTCCTGTTACAGAAGGAACTGGGCCAGAAGGATCGACATTTACAGCAGCATCAAACCAAACTGGATGAAATGCTTAGGCAACTCTCTGAGGCCAGTTACCAGCAGGTGTGGCACCAGACGGGCTGTATTGATGTCCTAGGAGCTGGTACTTACCTTTGGTAGCTCATTTTGTGCTGATTTTTCTGTTCCTTTTACAGGTAGATTTGGGATGGGAGCTGGAACACAAAGAGGCCCTGCTAGCTCACTGCATGAAGAGAGAAGCTGAAGAGGTATGGGAAGCAGAAGCATTGATCTGCACATCAGACTGTTGGACTGATGTTTCCGTTCAGCACCCTCTAGATATCTGTCTCCAGAAATCATATCCACCCCAGAGAGGCCAAGCTTAATATAATTTAATGGACTGCGCCCTACACAAGGCAGGCTTACTCCACAAAACAGCCATCTTACCACAGTGGCAGTGAGCTCTCTGGCATAGCTTATAGTTGCAAAATCATAGGGGATGAAACAATGAGGAGAGCACAGGATTAAGTGGAAAACAGAGACTCCTGGATTCTAGCTTCAACTCTAATGCAGGCTAGCAGCTAGCCCAGGACTTACCTTCTTATCTTCTCCTTGGTGACCCAGCTATTGAGAACTTGGAAGTTCTGGTGGAAAGAACACCAGCCCTGGTGTCTCACAGCACCTGCACAGTGAGCAGGGGGTCCTGGTGGACAAGAAGCTGGACATGAGTCAGCAGTGCATGCTTGCAGCCCAGAGCCAACTATGTCCTGGGCTGCATTAAAAAAAGGGTGGCTAGCAGGGAGAGGGAGGGAGGTGATTGTCCCCCTCTACTCAGCTCTTGTAAGGCCCCATCTGGAGTACTGCATCCAGGCCTGGGGCCCCCAGCACAAGAAAGATGTGGAGCTCTTGGAAGGGGTCAAGAGGAGGACCACTGAAATGATAAGAGGGCTGAAGCACCTCTTCAATGAGGAAAGATTGAAAGAACTGGGCTTGTTTAGCTTGGAGAAGAGAAGGCACGGGGGGGCCTCATTATGGCCTTCCAATGAAGAGAGCATATAAACAGGAGAGGCTTTACACGAGTGGATAGTGATAGAACAAGGGGGAATGGTTTTAAACTAAGACAGGAGATTTAGGTTAGATAGGAGGAAGTTTTTCACTTGGAGGTGATGCACTGGAACAGGTTGCCCAGGGAGCTTGTGGATGCCACTGGAGGCATTCAAGGCAAGGCTGGATGTGATTTTGGGCAGCCTGCTCTAGCGGTTGTCAACTCTGCCTGTGGCAGCGGGGTTGAAACTAAATGGTCTTTGAGGTCTTTTTCAACCCAGGCCATTCTATGACTCCGTGATCTCTTGAGTTCATAAGAGTCCTCTGTGTCAGAAGTGAGAAGGCATTTCTTGTCTCAGCCGGTGTTTCTTCACGCACATGTTAGAAACCATGTTTGTGCTCTGGCATATAGGACTGCCTGCACACTCCTTAAGTGAATGTGTTTACCTACTAAAAAGTAAATAATATTTTTTTCATGCCCTTTCATCACTTTGAAGATGGCAAACTGAGACCTTTAGGGAATTCCTAACACTTATATTCCTAGTGTCACATGCATCTTCCACTGAACAGGTGGTGGGATATAGCAGTTACAATGCTCGGAGCAATGGCTTCCTCCAGACAGCAGGAAAAGGAGCTGCTTCCACAGCCCACCGAGGGGTAAGTGAATGAAGGGATGTCTTCCCAGACAGATTAAGGTGAGGGCTCCATGTATCCTCGAATCTGTTAAGTGCTATTTCTCCTTTCTAAGGCCTGTGGCTTTAGTTGGGAAGAAAGCAGCCTGGATATAATCTGATTAACTTGTGGTCTCTTGGCAAGACAAATGACTTGCAGCTCGTTCGTGATGCACTTCGTAGCCTGAGGAATAGTTTCAGTGGCCACGATCCACAGCACCACACTATCGACAGCCTGGAGCAGGGCATATCTAACCTGATGGAACGGCTACACCGCATGGAGACACAGAAGAGGCAGGAGAGAAAGGTGATAGTTTCCTAGTGCTTTCCTCTTAACTTCTATCCTTCACACACAACCCTGAACTAGACTACCACTTCCCAGCTGTGAGTTAATACTTCATTTTCACTCTTTTGGTTTCACATCTTAGATCCAGGGGAAGTCTCCGGCAAGCAGAGCAACAAATGAGTGTAGAGACTCCTGGCCTCCAAACTCCAGTAAGTGTCTTTCAGTTCCTGTTCTTTCACTTCTGAATTCATTCCTCAGATTTCCTGGGCAAAAGTCTAGGACACAGTATCTGCTGAGGCATCTGCCACATGTTCTGTCTGTCCTTTACCAGAGCTCACTATCCTCACTTTGGTAAGGGCAAACAAAATAGGTCAGAGACAGGCTATAGCAGCTTGTTTGTAAAGCACCATTACACTGGGAATGTCTGAACCATGTGGGTAATTACCTATGGGATTAATTGGAAATGTAATATTATTTCATCTTTCCCGCTGGCTTGCACCATCTAGTGGACATATAACTGTACAGATGGCTCTCTTCCTGCTTCCCCACAGTGTCTGGCTCCTTTTATGTATACGGAACAGCACAACAATTTCTGACACCATGTTCTGTGGCTCCAGCTGCAGCAGCTCCACATTTGCTTTTCATTGTAAAGACTGTTTGTTTCAAGCATTGGTTGTAAGTGTTTCTTGGGAAGTCTGTGAGGGAGGCTGTAGAGGATTCCAGGGACTGGGGAAAGGCAAAGGCCACCTTTCAGCTGCATTGCAGCATCCAGCAGCAGGGTAGACTGCATGTACAGGATGTGGAGGAAAGCAGGACAGGAACTCAGAAGTCTGAAGGGGAGGCTGGGGAGGTTTTGCTGGGTTCTCCCTCTTCTGTAAACTGCAGATTTTAGGGCCTCTACATGTGTACCATACCTCTCCTTTTCTCATTAACCTTTAACAGGCTTCATCATCTGTGCTGCAACAGGAAAACTGAGTTTTGCAACCATAAACCTAGAATCAATCAGGTGTGGAAAGTTCTAACGTGTCTCCAAAAATCTGTTAGAAAATTGGTGTCCATTCTGTTTTCTGCATGCTAGAAGAGCTGAAATTGTAGAGTTGCTCAGTGTGAAGCTTTCTGCACAGCACATTTAAAGGGTAGGGGAAACTAGGCATTATTCAGAGGGGAGAGAAACACACATTAGTGAAGAAAAATCTGTGCACACTCATCCTAACCAAGCTGAATGGGCAGATAGGGAGGAAATAGGTAACCTTCTGCCTTAGTGATGATGATCAGTCAGACCATCCTGCTCTACCCATCTGCAAGTGAAGGCAAGTGGTACTGTCGTTTGCCTAGAGAAAAGGATAGATTACTCTTCAGTCACCACCTCTTCCAGTAAGGTTTTCCTGTCACTGCCTGTGGAGTAGGTGGTAAGCAGCAAGCTGCTCAATAGGTAGAAATAGGTTTCCCAGAGGGCAGTGATAGGAAAATCTTATAAGCTAACACATTTGAATTTACCTTAAAATGCAAAGTTTTTCATTAAGCAGAGGGATACTTGGTCCTTCCCAGGGATAGCAACCCTTGTAAGAATCTCACCTGCAGGTTCTTTGCTCTTGTTCGCAAATTTGATGCTGAGAGCACCTCTTGTCTCCTGTTGTGGCATGAGACAGGTTGTTCTCCAATTACTGTGCTCTGTGCTCTTTTCTTTGCAGAACTGCCTCATTCTCACAGCACACCTGTGATGAGCACCAGTGCCTGCACCAAAGTGTTGTACTTCACTGACCGCTCCCTCACACCTTTCATGGTCAACATACCAAAGAGGTGAGACTTAGGTTTTCCTTACTTCCTTTGATTTGGGAGGTGCTTGTTTCCTTGAAAGCATTAGTCTGATCTCTTCTGGGTATGGTCAGCACTAGCACAGGTTTCCTTTGCATTAACTTAGGCACTGGATTTTATGCCTCTGACTGAAGAAAATTGCCTAAGCAGTTTCATGGCTGATACATTTGTTTTAGAACCCTAGGATTTTTTTTTTTTTGTTTTTTTATTAACTTCAAAGAGAAAGCATCAGAACAGTTCTATTCTGGCATGTAGTGCAGGACTCCTGTACCAAAAAAACGTATCAGTCAATGAAAAAAAGGGAAAGGGAAAAATGCTGTTTCAAGATGGTTCTGAGAGAATTAGGAGGAAATTCTTCCTCTGAAGCGGACCTTGGAGTTGACAGGTGTGTTCCTGGAGGGGCACATTCATCCCATCCCTGTGGCTGGTGTTGTGAGTGCCTAGCCTGACTTGTGCTGTGGCCCTGCATGCCGTATAATAACACGAGATAAATCCTGTCCAGCGTACTATGGAATAGTGTCGGGCTTTTTTTTGCAGGTTAGGGGAAGTGACTTTAAAAGATTTTAAGGTAGCTATTGATCGTGAAGGAACCCACCGGTACCACTTCAAAGCCCTGGATCCAGAGTTTGGCACAGTCAAAGAGGAGGTAAGTGTGGAATTTAACTATCAGCCAATGCTGGGTTCAGTGTTATGACACATCCCTGGAGACCTTGGTCACATCACTTCTAAACAAAAAAAAAAATCTTTGAATGTGTCTTGAAACAGACTGCCAGTTTTTGCACTTATAGGTTGAGCTTCTCTTTTAAGGAGTTAAAAATGGGATGCTCTCATCCCCAGCCAGAGCAGTGATACAAATGAGATTGCACCTGCCTGGGGTTTCCAGAACCTGACAGGCAAAGGCTAATGGCAGTCTGACAGCATTGCACAAGAGATACTGGGCAAAAACACAGGCTACACTTATGGCTCTTACAGTGGCTTTATGAAATCTGTTGCAGCGTTTATTTAAAAGAAAAACAAAACATCCTGCTATGTAATTTTAATGGTTTTTCAGAGGTGACTGTGTTTATGTGGCATCTTTTCCTTTGTGTGCAGCATTATACCTGTTTGAGCTCAGGCTGGTGTTAGTATGGATTGAATTCATTAAAGGTTATTGAGGGTATTTTCTGCTTCACAAATTGATGAAGACAAGTGCAGAGGGTTTACTTCCCATGGGAATAGTCACCTGACTAGTTAGCCATTCTGCAGAAAACAGTAAGAGTTGTATTCTGATGAGTTAGAAAAGGCATGTTTCCTATGTTTATTTTACTTTTTCTGACAAAAAAAAAATCATGACTGTTAAGGTTGAAGAAGGAGCCAGATCTAGTTTTCAGCTTAAAATCTGAAAACATTGAGATGTGTGTCAATGTTGGGTGAGGTGTATGTTATGTGAGCTGTGTAGTAAAGTTACAACTGGGATCTCTGACTTGATGCCTGCCTCTTATGCTACACACGTGTGGGAGAACAGTGTCCAGACTTAGATGTGACTGAACTCTTTTTTTGTAGGTATTCCATGATGATGACATCATTCCTGGTTGGGAGGGGAAAATTGTGGCCTGGGTGGAAGAAGACCACGGGGAGAATTAATAAAGCTTTTAGGTCTTGTCACTAGTGAAAACTGTAACTGGCTGCTGAGCGTGGAGAATGACCAAAAAGCATGTGTGCTAGAAGGAGTCCCACTTCAAGATGCCAAAAGGAAGGGCTTCTCTGCAAACAATGTGTGATGCATGTTGTGTGCATGGATGCCAGGCATGGACACCTGACTTTCTACAGCCAAATACAGACAGCACTGTGGGACGGAAACAGTCATGTGGAAAAGAAACATCTTGCTTTTTCCTGTCAACTAAACCCTGACGGCCTTAATGATGATTTTTTCCTTTCCTCTGCTTCTCCATTCCTACTGTTTGTGCTGCAGTCTGTAAGCTGGGCATCTCAACTCTGGTTTCTTGTATGCGGTGTTGCATAAATCTACACTGACAGTAAAAATGTGAAGATTTGCCTTTGTGAGTTAGAAGAAATAGCTAGAATGTGCAAGCAGAAGGTTTGACCAGCTTTGGACTTGCATGTGTTGCAGGAGCAGAGTGAGCTTTGTGGACAGTCCAGACTGAGGAGACCTGGGGAAGGAAGACAGTTTTCCGGAGGTTTTATGCATGATCTGAAGCAAAGATCATCAGCTTAGCAAAGCTCCCTTTCTCCTAAATTCAGGCTTCTGTTTCCTAGCCCTGCTTTTCCAACTTGTCTTCCAGAGCTGTACTTCTGAGGTCCTCTGGGTTTGCTTTGTTGCCTTGCTGACTGTGGGATCTTGGTACTTTCTTTTCTGATGAAAGCTTTCATTTGGGGAACCAGGAATCAGCTGCTTCCCCAAGGTGATTTTAGCCCCCTCTATCTCCCTTGTTAAGCCCCTGTCTTTGCACTCCTGGTGCCTCCTCTCTCAGCACAGCAAATGATTGTCACCTCCTGTGCACAGGCAACACTGTGCTACTGTCTGCTGATTACCAGAGCCACCAGACATAAATACACTCATAGTGTAAGTCCTACCAGTAGCATCATTTTCTTGTTATGCCCAGTGCTGGGGTTTCTGGAGGAGCAGGAACTGAATGGCTGTTTGGTAGTGTATGAGCCCTGAGATCCCAGAGGCTTTGTGGGGTTTGTTAGTCATGTTTTTTGTTTGTTCTGCTTTTCCCCTGCTTTGCCCCACTCTGTCCTCCTTCTGCCTGTCAGCTGTACTTGCACAGCACTGGCTCTGGTCTGCAGCAGACATTGTTGACTCAAAAGGTCAAAGGGCAAGTCAAGGCTCTGCTCATTCTCAGTCCATGTGGCCCTTTCACGAACTGCCTGCGTGTCTGTACTGTGCATGAGGCTGGGAGAGGGTGAACCTGGTTTTACTGTTTTATATTAACTGTCCTTTTGCAAATATGTTACTGTTTGGAATGATTTTGTACCAGTTTGCATTGTCTGAGGACTGTGGATATTTTTATACCAGTGCAAGTGCTTTCTGTATATTTCTGCACGCACTATATGGTGTTTTACTCTCTAATGGATGCTGAGATGTTTTGTATGGTTTCCTGTTCATACAATACTGGGCTTGGCTTTATTTTACTATGGAAATCCAACTAGTTCTTACTGGATTTTATGTTTTGCCACCTTGTACAGGCAGTAAAAATGCTATTTCTTCCCTCACTGCTTCACTGTCCAGGAAAGAGCTCAAGGATTTTACAGGGCCCTGCACCAGTCTGCCACATGACAGCACGCCTGCTGCTCTGTACAGGTTGTTATGGTGACTTTTTCTTTACAGACAGAGGTCAGTATCAGTATAAAAGCTCATCAGTGGTCAAGTTCATCAATGGTTGCAGGGCAGGAGAACACATCTCACTTGGAAAAGAGGGATTTTCTTCCTCCCCAGAAATAGTTTTCTGTTGCATGATCTTTAGTGGGTTGTTAAAGACAGCATGGGGTTGTTGTATTGGAATCATTTGTTGTATTTCAATTGCAGTTTTTTTCTCAAGCATTTCTTCAAGTTTTGCTCATTGCTTCTGTTTCAGCAAGAGCCACACACCCAGGATGGGATTTTATGGAGGCAATTTTTAAGGTCTGTAGTTGCCAGTTCCAGAGGGCGGTGCTGTTTGGCTGTGGAGCGCTGAGGGCACAGGAAGCTATTGTCAGAGCTTCTAATGGACACCTTGCATGGTAGGTATCCAGTGTTCCCATGGAGAAAGATACAGGAGACAGACCAGAGCCTCAATCTTGTTCTTAGAGCAGTTCAGGTAACTCCTCATAGGCACATGGAACATGCTTACTGCCACTCAAATTTGGCCAAATGCTTTCCAGAGCAGCAACAGACTTTGTATTTGGGAAGGAGGAAGACTGAAGACTGTACCTTTAATCAGTGCTGACATCACACACAAGCTAGGACAAAACAGGCATTACCTTAGGCAGAACTGATGGCAGCGCTCTGGAGTTGCTGAATGTGGCTCCCTCTGTGCTAATGAAGGTGCAGCTGCTGGCACTGCAGTGGAGGGCCCTGCTGTGCTGCATTCACCCCAGAGAGTGCTGCTCCCACAGGCTGCTTGCATTCAGCTTTGCTTCTGCCACAGCACTGCAGCCTTCCCAGATGTTTTCTGCATGCATGTGGAAGGAGTTTGGAAGTGGTACTAAAGGGGAGGAGGAGAGGCAGCAAGTGGAAAGGCCTTGGACTGGCTGTTCCTTGATGGTAACAGCACAGAATCTGTTGCTTTTACATGAAATCAGGCTGCCACTGCTCTAACTGCAGCAGATTTATTTTGGGAACGTGCTCCTCGTGTCACAGCCAGGACTAACATTTTGCTGGTTGGACTCCGTATTTATTTCTGCCTGTCTGCCAAGTTACCTACCCACTCCTATAGTTTTAAGTTCACGCTGTAACGTGTTATATGTAAAATTATATTTTCGTAGAAACTCCACCTGGCGTTCATCCTTCACTAACAGAACTCGCGCGAACGTTCGCTGCCGCGCGCAGCCGCACACCCCCACCGCGCCGTTCCCCGCGCCCTCCCCTCCCCGGCCGCGCTTTACGGCAGCGCAGCAGCGTCGCGCGGGCCGTGCGGCGCCGCGCCCGGACGGAGGAGGTCACCGAGCGGCGGCGGGGCCGCGGCGGCAGCTCCGGCTCCAGCATGTGGCGGGTGTTGGCGCGGCGCGTGGCCCCGGGGGCCGCGGGGTTTGCGCGTGGCCGCCGAGCGCTCAGCGCCGTCGGGGTCGGTCGCGTCGCGGCGGGGGGGGCCGTGGCTCCGGGCCGCGGTCCGGCACGGAGGCCCAGCGAGCTGCTGCCGCCTCCCGCCTGGCCCCGGCTCGTGCCGTGCCGGCGCTGCAGTCTGCCGGCGCACCAGAAGGTGAGAGCTCCCGGTGCCCGGGCCGCCTCGCCCTCTCCGCCTCGCTCGGGGCTTTTTCTGCACCCTCTCTTCTCGGGATTGCGCCCCGGGAGCTGCAGTGCCCGCGCTCTCTTCCCCCCCACGCCGTGCAGCACTTCCTCCGTAACCCGCCCGCGTCCCCGAGCCCCGGTACCCGGCGGCTCCCTCCCTCGCTCTCAGGCCCTTTCTCTGCTGCTCCGCTTGTTACCTTGGCCAGCTCCCATCCCGTACCGGCGTGCCCCGGGGTCTTCCTGTGCCTGCAGGCGGCCCTCCCCGCCGGGGGCTGACGGTCGGCCTCTCCCTAGTCGCTGCCGGGTCCCCATTGCCGGAGCTGCTCGGGCTGTGACGCTGCCCCTCCCCCCGCAGGTGGCGTTGCCGGCTCTGTCCCCCACGATGCAGATGGGCACCATCGCACGCTGGGAGAAAAAGGAGGGTGACAAGATCGGTGAAGGGGATCTCATCGCAGAGGTATGCCAAGGGCACAGAGTGTGCCGGGCTTTTACTGGGCTGCACGTGTGCTCTCCGTTCTGTCGCCTGAAGACATTTTCTGAAGATACTGCTGGAAACAAGTGACCTGAGGCTTTCCAGAACTGGTTGCTGGATTTGGTCTTCCTGACCAGGAGCACTCACCCCTTCTGAGAGGCATGCACTCCCAAGCTGGCAATTTCTGCCAGGACTGTGTGCTTTCAGACCCTACACTATCAGGCTGGAGAGTTCTGAGTTCACTGGTGTTTCCCTTTCTATAATGATGTCCTATTCTCTCTCTCAAAGGTGGAGACAGACAAAGCAACGGTTGGCTTTGAGAGTTTGGAGGAATGCTACTTGGCCAAAATCCTGGTACCAGAAGGAACAAGAGATGTTCCTATTGGGGCCATAATATGTATCACAGTAGAAAAGTACGTATTTTTCTGACCCTCTAGTTGAATTTTCTCTGTTGGGGTTTCATGGGTGCCTTGTGTTAAAAGCTATGACAGTGTCATCAGACTGATTTTATGTTTTTTTGTTGTTGAATTTTGTTTATTTGATTGCTTTTAGGCCTGAACATGTTGATGCCTTTAAAAATTACTCTCTGGATTCTGCAGCATCTGCTCCCCCTAGTGCCTCAGTGCCTCCCCCTCCAGCTGCAGCACCCTCACCTCCGCCTTCTCCTCAGGCTCCTGGCAGCTCTTATCCTCCTCACATGCAGGTAAGAGAGCACTATTAACTGTCTAAAGTTTGTTGCATACTTTTTCCTTTTTTTTCATTGTTTGCTGTAGGCCATTTTGTCATAAATACTGTCAGGAAGTGGAGAATATTAGCTGTTTGGGGTGGTCTCAGGAAGTTTTTTTATGGCAGTGATTTTTTTAATCCCAGCTGTCAGTAGGAGGCTCTTGTTTCTGCTTGAGCAGACAAGACTGCTACGTTCCTATGGTTTAGACAGCTGTAATGCAGAAAGACCTTGTGGTTAGTGTGAATGTACCCTCAGGGCCCTGCTCATATCCTAGAAGTCTGTGATACTCTGAACATACGAGATATGTTTGTGAGCACCTGAAAAAAAATGAGTATTTGTGGATAATCTGTTTGCTTAGATATGAAGTATGCATCCATTGTAGTTCTGAGTGCTTTGCAGCAGGGTATTTCTGTGACGTTAGTTTGAAACAGATGATGTGGAGTACTAACCTTCTTTCAAAGCTGAGGCATGTGGAAGGTGGTTTGTCTGAGAGGTTATGAAAAGTCAGTAAATGAGCTGGGCATTCATTAAATGCTTCTTGATCTGACTTGGTTAATTGCTTTATCTGTCCAGTTGTGCACTAAAGCTGTTACCACGTGTGCTGTATTTGTTGTGCACAATATTTATCTAAGCCTACTATAGACAACAGCTGTGAGGCTGTGGCTGTGGATGGTGATACTAATGAACTGGCTATCTAGATTTCTTCATTTTTGCTTTTGCTTGTTTCCTTGCCTTGACAAAAAAAGCCAAAGTTGAGATAAAGCAGAAAACTGTGCTTTGCTATACTGGAGACAGATCTAGGAGTGTGGTAAAGGTTGGCTGCTTCTTCAGGTTAGCATCATGTAGTCAAGAGTTCCTGACTGTGTCCCTGCTCCTTTTGAATCACCAAAATCTGATGCACTTGTATTCTGACTTACAGGTTGCTCTCCCTGCTCTGTCACCCACAATGACAATGGGCACAGTGCAGAGATGGGAAAAGAAGGTTGGGGAGAAACTGAACGAGGGAGACTTACTAGCAGAAATTGAGACAGATAAAGCCACAATAGGTGAGTCAACTCCAAAGCTGAGAACAGATAAGGGAGGACCTTCTGCTAGATGTTCCCTAGCTACTCAGGACACGAAGATGTGGAGCAGTTAAGAGTTTTATTGCACTCGTGCTACTGGAGAGTGAACCACTGGAGCTCCAAGAAATAACTGTTTCCCCATCAGTCTTTGGTAGGAATGTGCAGTGCACATAGATGTTTCCTACCTTTTACACTGAAAACAGTTCTTTTGTCTACTAAATACAGGACACAGCTTTAGTTACCATGGTCTTTCAGAGTTACCATTTGGCGCAATAGGCACCACAGCAGTTTTGTTTCTTTCCCCCTCAGGCTTCGAGGTGCAGGAGGAAGGCTACCTGGCAAAAATATTGGTGCCTGAAGGAACAAGAGATGTGCCATTAGGAACAACCCTATGCATCATTGTGGAGAAGGAGTCTGATATTCCGGCCTTTGCTGACTACCAGGCAACTGCAGTAACTGACATGAAGGCACAAGTTCCTCCTCCTCCCCCTCCTTCCCCAGTAAGAACCATTCTTAGGCAGGGAGAGACGTTACAGGGATGATTAGGAGTCCCTGTCTGGGTCTGAATTGTGGTGCTGGTTAGACCATGTGTGAAACCCTGACTCCAGTAATGTTTATGATCCTGTGAGTGCAAGGCTAACACGTGCATTTGTGATAGAGATCACTTATTTTAGGTCATCTCGTTTGCCTTCTAAAAACAGTGATTGTTATGAGTGCTTCTTTACCTATTGCTTTTACCAGTTCTGATGCCTCCCTGATAATCTGGAGTTTAAATTTCATTATTTCACTGTTTTGGTAGATAACTCAATAGGTTGATTGTCATCCTGCACTGGAAACTTCTAATTTAATTTCTAGTGCTAGGAAACCTCTTTGAATCCTTTCAGATTACAGATTATTTATGTTATTCGCTTGATTGGTAATGAGATGATCCTGTTCTTTTATTGCACTGAAGTGAAACCTTGAAGATCTTCGCAAAGTAGTCATGAAGCTAATGGCTTTGATTATTCTGTTAAGGTAGTGGCAACTCCTGCTGCTGCTGCTCCTCCTCCTCCTCAGCCTGCTGCTTCTCCAGCAGTCCCCACAGCTGGGCTGCCTCCTCGGAAAGGAAGGATCCTGGTTAGTCCCCTAGCAAAGAAACTGGCAGCGGAAAAAGGAATTGATCTTGCCCAAGTGAAAGGTAAGGTGCTCTCACTGTCCAGTGTTTGTCCCTTTAGGTATGTACTTGCCTATTTGCTTTCTTCCCTGCTGGGAACATCCTTGCTGTGCAGCTGTCCCCACCAATTTCTGTTGACTAAAATTTCCTTGAGATGTAGTGCCCTTTTGCAACGAATTGAAATCCTCTTACATTTTATTTTGACACCTTTAGGTACTGGACCAGATGGTAGAATCACAAAGAAAGATGTGGAGTCATTTGTGCCACCAAAGGCTGCCCCAGTGAGTAGACTTGAGGTCATTAAGGATGGGTGTGCAGAACAATCATCTGGCAGGATTTACCATTTTAGGAACTTCTTAGCAATATATATCAGTAATATGTTTCAGTCACTCAAGTACTACACTTAATAATCAGTTATAGGCTTTGGCATGAACCTAGTTGTGGCTAGAGACTGGAGAAGTGTCTGTTGCTCATGAGCAAGACAGCATAGGTTCAGTGCTTGCCTTACATACTGAGCTGCTCTACAATCAATGCTTGAATAGTCCTATGAACTCTGCTGTCCTTCTCTGATTTGCAGACTCCAACAGTAGAAGCAGTACCTGCAGCTGCTGCAGTTGCAGCAGCACCAGTGGGAACCTTCACAGATATCCCTGTCAGCAACATTCGGAGGGTGAGAACATTTGTGTCATTCCTGGCACCATGATCTGCAGTGAAGATGTGTCTATTTTCATCTCTTCTGTCATGTACCTTCAGGTCATTGCTCAGCGGTTGATGCAGTCTAAGCAAACAATACCTCACTACTACCTTTCTGTTGATGTAAACATGGGAGAAGTACTGGTGCTAAGGAAAGAACTCAATCAGGTGAAGTATTGGGGGAGTCATGGTGTGATTGGAGGAGAGCTGAAGCTGCATTCTCTCACATGTTTGCCCCTGTGATATCCCAGTGATATCACAGCTTAGCTTGGGGAAAAATAGTCCTTTCAGAGCCTTACCTACCTGTTGTGGGTCAATCCTGGGCTGCTGGTGACAGAATGAGAACTTTGACCAAGGTGCAGTGCACTAACATCTGACTTCCCTAAGAGGGCCACTTTGTACTCTGCGTGGTGGTGTTCAGCTCTTCTGGATGAAAAGTAGGGGAAAAAAATGTAAAAAGTTTTTAAGACTAAAAAGGGTAAAAGTTTTAAATAAAATATATTAATTATATGCCAAGATTGGGGAAAAATAGACACTAAAAAATTATGCCTTAAATTCTGAATATGTATTCACCTCCTACATTATTTTGTCACTTCTGATGTTAATGCTTGCAGTTAGTATGATTGTTCTCTTACACTTTCTCTATAAACAAGGCTCCGTGGCACTGACTCCAAATTATTTGAGTTAACTTATAAAGGACAAACTGACACTTCATATCTCTTAATTTACAGGTGGTCTCAGATAATGTTAAGCTTTCTGTCAATGACTTCATAATTAAAGCTTCTGCTCTGGCATGCCTGAAGGTGCCCGAGGCAAATTCTTCGTGGATGGACACAGTTATTAGGCAGTAAGTTTATGGTACGGTCGAAGCCAGAAACTTTATTTGTTCAGTAGAGAGTTCGTGGCACAGTAGCACATGATCTGGTGATATTTCATGGAGGGAGGGGAGCAAGTTTTGTACAAACATTGAGGGGGTTTAATCCAAGTGCAAAGAATCTTGTGTCTGGTGTTAGTGCAGAAGGTGAAATAGCTGCTGCAAAATGATTATTAACTTAGAATTGTCTTAATGTTCTGTTTTGTTGGGTTTTTTTGGTTTTGTTTTTGTCTTGCTAGAATAACTGTCATCTCTGTTGTATCTTGCAGAAATCATGTAGTGGACGTTAGTGTTGCAGTGAGCACTCCTGCAGGACTTATAACTCCTATTGTGTTCAATGCACATATAAAGGGCCTGGCATCTATCAGTAAGGATGTGGTCTCTTTGGCAACTAAAGCCCGAGAAGGTAAACTTCAGCCACATGAATTCCAGGTGAGGAACTCCAATTGCTGTTAATTACCACTGCCATTTTCTTATGTCAGTGTTCAGAATGAGCAAAGTCTATCTTGTGATGTTTCAGTCATCCTCATTCTGCGTGAAATCTTTTCTGAGTGTTCTGTGAATGTCTTTTTCTTGTAGGGTGGTACTTTCACAGTTTCCAATTTAGGGATGTATGGGATTAAGAATTTCTCTGCCATAATCAATCCACCTCAAGCCTGCATCCTTGCAATTGGTTCCTCAGAGAAAAGACTAGTGCCAGCTGATAATGAGAAGGGGTGAGCATTCATCTGGTTCTGTACATACTGAAATAACGACTATAAACACAATTGTGTTTTTTCCTTGTAGAAAAGGAATTAGTATGATCTGCTTTACAGTGTGGACTGTTTTTTTTTTTTTTAGATGCCTACAGGGAGACATGGGTCTCCAAGCACTGTTGTCATTGCCACTTCTCTGATGAAAGCCATTTGGCTTTGTTACCGTCACCAACTTGGCAGTGATTTATAGAGAATTCTGTTAATGATTTTTTTCTTTTCTATGTTTCCAGATTTGATGTGGCCAGCATGATGTCCGTTACCCTGAGCTGTGACCATCGTGTTGTGGATGGAGCCGTTGGAGCACAGTGGCTTGCTGAGTTCAAGAATTTCCTTGAAAAGCCAGTGACTATGCTGCTATAATTTAACCATGCAAAGCAGAATTTTCCTGGGTCACACTGTTCTGTTTTAAACAAACTATTTAGACTTTAGTATTCAGACTTATTAAAGAGTTCCATTTTTTATTTTAAATATGTATTATATTATCTGGTAATGTTCTTACCAGTCTGTACAGAGAAAAGGTTTGCAAAAATGCTTTTCAAGGCAATATTACAGCTATACTGTATGCTTATACAGTTGGTTAACGTGCAAACTCTTCCAAAACACTTCAGCATCCCAGATTTAAAAATGATCCAGGCAGTATGTGTACTGCCATGTGCTTCTAACTAGGTTGGATGATGTGGGGGTGCATACCAAGTAATTTTCATGACCTCTGATTTCAGAAATTTGAATTGCAAACATCTCTTCACAGGAGTTCAGATGAGATGGTCACTGAAACATAGAAGGTGAATTCCCTTATTCTGTTCTCCTGCTGGGATGGGTAGCAATGGCAGATGCACTAAGGGACGGAAGCCCCTGTGAATAGTTTCTCAAAGGCCAAGTGTTAACGTTCCAAGTCTCTTGGAATTTAGCACTGGTTTGGACCTCAGCTTTGGGATCCCTTCTGAGCACTTTAAAGGTGAAAGAACACCGATACTGGTGGTGTCACATCTCAGATACCACAGAGAATGTGCTGTCTTGTCATAGACTTTCACTTACATGTGCTTCTAGTATGAAGACTCTTTTAATTGCTTTTCCTCTTGCTGAGTTAGTATCAGACTACGATGCTGTGGAAGTAACTGTTTTTCAGAATTTTCTAGAGACTGTGTTGGAACCCATATAGGCAAATCACACATGCTAAAAATCCCACCTGTGGGCGTTAATCGTGTGGTGATGCAAACATTTGAAAACTTTCAGGCATCCTAAAATTAGGGATCTCTGCATTAGTCACTGGTACTGCAGCTCTTCCCTGAATTGTCTGTGTTGTCCCAGCCTCAGTAAACTGCAGAATGTGCTATCCATGTATATATTGTATGTAGAGTGTTGGAATTGCTTGTTGGACTTCAGTCCAGTTACCTCAGTCATTGTATCCTGAAAGGGATGCAGTGCTGAACATGCTTAAATTCCACTTTCCACATGGAAACATTCAAGTAAGAAGGAGGATTGTGTGGTAACTTCAGCATGACCAGGAGAATTGAATGAGGGGGGAGAAGTTAACCGAAAACTGAATCAAATCAAACCAAACCAAAAAGAGACAAAAGCTAATTGGTCTTGTGTATATTGCATTAAGTACTGCCCCTGTAAAGTTCTACTACAGAACTCATGAAAGATATTGAAAGCAAATACTGTGGAAATTAAATATTTTTGTGGGAACTATTTAATGTCTGGTTGCTGTGATAGCTGGTTTTCATGCCTGGCTTAAGCAAAAAGTGCATTATGTTTTTGGATTTTGTTTCTTTTTAATGACCTAAAGTATCTCAGCTAGTGAACCTATTAAATGTTTTGAATTGACAACTACTAAAATACTTTGCACTGCTTTTCTGTTGAGTCACATGTGGCTGTTTGTACTGCTGTGGCACAAGCAGAGCTGTTCAGCCTTTCCATCTCCCAGCAACACTCACTCTATTAACCTTCCATTGTGATCAGATATCCCAACGTTATACATTCTTCATGACTGTCTTGCAGCTCCGAGCTCGAGTCATCCTACTTGCTGCACTGCTCAGCAGTAGCTCAAGCTCTGGCTCAAGAAAGGTTTGACTTTCTTCCTGCAGTAAGAAAAGTAAATAGCATACCCAAGGCTGTGCTCCCATATGACTCTGGAATAGGATTTGTAGGGCTGTATGTCTGTCCGTGGTGTGTGTGCTTTGAGTGCTGGCAGTGACCTGCAGTGCTGCCTGCAGCCCTCCAGCTCTGGTTACTTCTGTACAGCCTTCTAAGATTCAAAGAAGCAAAGCAAAGCCTGGGGCTTAGTGGTCTTCCTGAAGTTTGTATTTTAAAGTTGCAGCTTTTCTTAGTCTGTTTTGATTGTTCCTCTAACAATCATCACTACAATGATGTGGTGTGGTGTGAATTTGTCATAGGCACTAAGGTCACTTTTGTTTTCCCCTTCACAGCGATTACTAACCATTCTTAGTAATCTTTGAATTTATTGTTCTGTAAATGAGTGCAGTTGGCTTTCCTGGCTGAAATGCTCTGAAGTTCTTGCTGGTTGCTAGCTTCCCATGTAAGCATCCTGGAACTTCAATTTTTACGCTGCTTTGAATTGTACAGAATCTGTTTTGTGGTCTCATTCAGATTTCTAAACTGATAAGAAGTCAGGTCGGGCATATTAAGTGACATAAAAGACTACAAAGCATTGCAGTTAAGGGTAGCAGGGATTGTCTGTAAGCACGTGCAGGACTTGTAGAGCTGTGTATGACACACCTCTGCTGGCTGCTCCAGCGTGAAGTGTGCGCAAACCACATCAATTCAGTCTGCAAAATAGTTTATTTAACAAAGAAAAACCCACACAAAAGAACCCTGCTACTGCTGTATATTAATGATGTAGTAAGTGTATGTATGCATCTACATACTACTGTTAATGTATTCAGTTATTTCTCGAGTATTTGCAGTCTTTACTGATGTTTTCCAAAGCATGGTGGGCCAATATTCCTCCTGAGTTCCTTTTCTGTGGATATCTTTGAGATATTCACCTTTGAAGACGAGAAGGTCCATTAACTCATTACTAAGTGGGAGTCAGGATTCTCATTCTGGGCTTTTGTTTAGTTCTGTCATCTGAGAACATGAACTAAACAATGCAGCTTTTATTGTCCAGGCTTGGCAGCTTGTGCTGTGATTAACAATACCCCTTTTTCTTTATTAAATACCACCGTTGTTGTTTCTTCATCCACTAATTCTGGCAGATCTAGTTGTAATTTGTATTTTTCAGGGGCATCAATGATCACGTCATCCTAAAACAAGAAAATAAGCAATTAACTACTTAACAATGAATTGTGAACAGATATTTCTTAGATTTTGATAAAGACAGAAAAAACAAGGTTATTCTTTTTTGTCATACCTTGGAAATCCTTAGATCACACTCAGAACTAACCTCAGGCAACTCAGCTTTCAGTTCAATTCTTGTTGGTTTGTTGTTTGCATTCTTCACAGAGGTCATTTTGTAGGCAGGGGTGCTTAGCTCCTCTGGCACTTCTGTGCTGGTGATTTCCTCTATCAGTTGCACTTTAGATTGTGTGACACTTTCTTCCTTCAGCAGGACAGGAATGTTTCTGCAGTCCTCAGTCTCCGTGCTGTGCAGCAGCTGATTGCATGTCAGTTCTTTTAAGAAAAGTAAGGTTTTTACATGTCATTCAGTTACTAAGAACTGAAATGCTAGCTACCTGACAGACATCAGAAAGTTTTAGCTCTGCAATTAGCACTTGTCAGTTGAAGGCTGCTGTTTCTCCTTCCTCATGGTCTGTTTTCACTGCCAGGCTGTTAAAAGTTGCTGTTTTCAGAGCATTGGTTACAGCAGCGACCTCTTCTACTCACTTTCGAGGAAAAGAAACCTAGCACCACGAAGGATCAGACCTGGGCAGAGTTCCCATGTCTAGTGATTACAGAAAAAGGGAATTTGCTCCTTCAGTCACTGGTTTCTTAAGCCTAAAATAAAGGAAAACAGAGACAAGCACCAGAGATGAATGCAGACAGGCCATCAGTTGGGTGTGAATACAACCCTCTCACCCTGAATTCATCTATTTTTTTAGAAGTGCTTGGTTTATGCTTAAGAAGTGAGGTCAGACAGATGAGGGCTGAGGGTGCTGTAGAAATCAGGCCCTTAAAGGCAGCAGCAGCAGCAGCTCTCCACGTACCCTTCTCTGTGTCCTGACCAAGGTGAGGTGGTGGCAGCTGCCGGCCTTTCAGTCATTGACACATCCTTTCTGGGCTTCCCTTCAGCTTGAATGATTCCATTTTGTATGAACGCGAGAATAAGGCTGCATCGTTCCTCTATGAATGTAAGCGTTACATGGATCAAACGTTCCATTGTTTCTGGCTCTTCTCTCCTCCCCAGAACATTTGGGTTATGTGCAATATGTGTAATGCTGTTAAGTCTACAGAAAACAAGTTTGTGTCAAAATTAGTGCCTTGGCAGCAAGTACTGCAGCATGCCTGCAGTCCCCATCCCTGCAGGCACTCAAGCCCGGGTGGGATGGGGCCCTGGGCAGCCTGAGCTGGTGTGGGGGGCAGCCCAGCCCATGGCTGGGGGTGGCACTGGGTGGGCTTTGAGGTCCTATCTGAGTCAAGCCGCTATGTGATTCCCTGCACCACTTGAACTGAATGCAAAGGAATGGGGTTTGTGGCCTCTGGGCCAGCCCTGCGAGGGTGGGGGCCGTGCTCAGGAGCCACAGCTACAGGGTACGCACTGTCTGCCGGCTTCAGCCGCGTTCCCGTTTCGGGACGGAAGGCCGTGCCCGCTGCGCCCTCCGGGGCCCTCCCCTGGCGCAGAACGCGCACCTCCGTCGCCCGCCGCCTCTTCCAGCGGCCCCACGATGACGGGGATGCAGCTCTGCGGCTCCGCGGGGCTGGCACCCTCCTCCGGCTGCAGGCGCTGACGAGGAGCGGCCCGCAGGCAGCGCCCCGCGGAGGGCTTAGGCCCGGGCGCCGCTGCCCCGCACGCACAGCCGGGGCTCGGGAGCGCCGCGGAACCGCTCGGCCCGGGCGGTGAAAGCCGCGCTCGGTTCCCCGCCATCTCCGCCCGCCCCAGAGCCGCGGCCGCCGTCGCGTGGCAACAGAGCCCGGAAGTTCCTTCCTTTTTCCGGTCCCGGCTTGCCCCGCGAACGTCGCCCGGCGCCGGCACTTCCGGCCGGGAGCGGCTGTGCGGTTCCGCCGCGCTCCGCGCTGAGGGCGGGAGGATGTCCCGCGTGCCGGTGGGGAAGGTGCTGCTGCGCAACGTCATCCGGCACACGGGCGCGCACAACAAGGTACGGCCCGGCCCGGGCGGGAACGGCTCCCGGGGAGAGCGCGCGTTGCTGGTGGGCGGGCAGCGCGGCTTTCCGATGGTGCGCGGCGCGTTTGCTCCTCGCTGCGCGCGGTGTTCGCGACGTGAGCTCGTTCGGATTGCGTCGGGCCGTAGCGGCGGTGCTCAGCTGTGCGGAGTACGGAATTCGTTCCTGCGCGTCTCAGCTGCTCCGAGCCGCTGACCTCATGCTCGTGGCGTCACCCGTTTGCAGCCCGAGCCGGGAGCTCACGGGCAGCGCTTTGTGTTTCTGTGTTCCCTCACTTCACACCCGTTCCCTGTTCATAACTTTCAGATCCAGGAAGAGACAGAGATGTGGAAGATCCGGGAGTGGGAGAAGCAGGCAGAGGAGACATACTGGCGGCGACGGAGCAGGATGGTGCCGGACACCTCCAGGTGGGCTTCACACGGCTGAGACCCTCTGCCACAGCAAAAGGCATTTTGTGATTGCTGTCTCTCAGCAATGTATGGAGACCGCAGAGCTTATATAGTTCTATTTTCACCTGCAAGAGTTCAGACCAAGGCTTGAATCTGACCTTTTATCAAAGAACCACAAAACTGTAGGGGGTGGAGAGAACCTCATCTAGTCCAACGTCTCCTAAAGCAGTTCCTAAGGCAGGGTACACTTGTGAGCGTCCAGACGGTTCTTGAGTATCTCCAGAGAAAGACTCCACCACCTCTTCTCTCTGGGCAGCCTGTTCCATCACTTTGGCAGTAAACAAGTTATTCCTTGTGTTTGGATGGAGCTTTCTGTGTTCCAGTTTCTGCCTGTTGCCCCTTGTTCTATTGCTGCATGCCACCAAAGAGTCTGCTCGTGTCAACTCAACTCCAGCTCTGCAGATAGCTGTGAACAGTACTGAGATCCCCTCTCATCCCTCCCTTCCCCGGGCTGAACAGCCCTGAGGCTCTCAGTCTTCCCTTGTATAGGAGATGCTCCAGGCCCTATTCACAGTTTTCAAAATTCAGCTGGTGCTGATCAAACTGCAGTTTCAGTAAAGTCAGTTCTGCTCCCTGAGTTTCCCATCTTCTGCTTTTATAACAACTGTGTCTCACTGCAGATTGTCAGTCTGCTTCTGCAGAGTGAGCTGTTTTTTGTGACAGTTGAGGTGACCCTTTCTAGTTGGGTGCCTTGGGCATCCCTGCATGCCAAGAATTTTGCTGTGTGCTGTGTGGGTAATAAATGTGAAAACTGATGTTAGATACTGAACTGGTTCTTTAAGAGCTTAACGATGACTGTCTTTTAAAATGATAGTTGGTCTTCTTGCATAGATGGACACTCAAGACTTGCTGGATTTTTGCTCCCCTCGCTGGACTAACCCCTTGCTCAGAAAGTTTCTCCATCAGAACTGACAGCTGAAGGACAACTGTTCTCTTTCTGCAGCAGTCGGATGCGCAGTGATGGCTTTGATGAGGACGGCCACAGGGCCGACTGGAAAACAAAGAACTCACATTTTCTCGACCCAGTCGAAGATGATCTTTTCAGAGCACGGTCATGGAATAAAAAGCTCTACGAATGTGAAGCCAACATGCCAGACAGGTCTGTGGAGGCCGATAATGTTCTGTGACCATAACTGTAATTTGAGCACCTTTCTGGAGTACTGTACTGAAAAGTTACTATGAAATAGTGTTTGATCTCATTACATAAGTAAGCTGCACAGACTCTGCGATGTCACTCACAGTAAATGATTTGAATTTACCAAATTTGTGTTTATCAATAGAATATTCAAGTCACAGGAAGCAGCAAAAGCTCAGCCCTATGCTGTCCACCTAAGTTCAGTATTTATTACTTTGTCCAAGGAAAAGTCTGAAAAGGCAACATAGTGCTCTCTGGTATTATTTTAAATAAATAGGAGTTGTGTTATTGCTGTAATTAGAAGGAAAGAGCCTAAAAACAGAAAGTGCCTTTAAATATTACTAACCAAATCAGTGGGTTTTCCTTCTTTTTTTCATTATTCAGAAGGTTCTGATGTCTCTCTTGTTGTCTGAACTAATGCTCATTCTGTGTTTCTGTCTTTTCAGAAGTTTTTGGGGTTTTTTTCCCTAAACATCAGTCAGTTTGTCTGTTGCTAATAGATGTTTCTACTTTCTTATAGATGGGGTCACAGTGGCTATAAGGAGCTGTACCCTGAAGAGTTTGATACAGATAGGTAAGGCTAATGGGTTCACAGATGTATCCCAAATTTGTCAGGTTATGCAGGGTATTTTACAAACTGAGAATTATTATACATCTACTTTTAATGTCAAAGCATAATTACTTAGTTACAGATACCCACTGAAAAAATAGTCCGTTAATGCAGTCCCCCCCTTCTCTGAGTCTCAAGAGGACTGTATCTCTTAATTAAATATTTGGCTTTAACTTGAGTTTCTAAAATGCTTTGAATGTCAGCGGTCTGCATGGGCCAACAGAGAGCCAAAGCAGTTGGCTGAATCCGAATGAGATGAATCAAATATCATCTCAGGGTTCTCCTTTGCGTTATAATGTACCTGTGTTTTCTGGTTTGCTCCTTATTTGGAGAATATCAACTCTCCCAATACCCTGAAAAGTGGAGACTTAGCTCTAAAATAAGATCTTAGAATGGATCATTTCAAGGTACACCTAGCAGTAATCAAATACAATATTTTTCAGACTTACAGATTGGATATAACCCTCCACAAATTAGTTTTTCAGCACTCGGTGGCTTTCAGTATGTGTTCTTGTTGGTTCTGGCTCAAATGTCTTAAATGGGGATATTAATAAGGTGTGGACTTGAGCTGTTAACAAGCATTTGAAACAAAAATACAGCTACTAAAGTTTGCTTCTCTGAACTATTAAACTGAACTGATGGGCTTAATTGAAACTTAGAGATAGACAAGTGCTGGTTGCTCTGTGCCTGCCTATTTGCTTTCTTTTTGTCATCTTTTGTTCTTCTTGCAGTGACCAGCAAGAAGGAGACAAGCGAAATGCTGTCAACGGGAAGAAGAAATCTAATCTGAGAAAACAAACTGCCTACAAGTTGCACAAACGGAAAAAACCAAAGAAATCGCACAAGAAAAAGCAAAAAAAGAGATCTCACAAAAAGAGAAAGAAAAAGAAAAAGGAGCAGGGAAGATCATCATCCGATTCTTCCAGGGAGAATGAATGCTCTGGGGAGGAGACTTCAAGCACTCAGAAGGGGAAACACAAGCGCAAGAAAAAGACCAGGAAAGTGCCTGCTAGGCAACCTACCTCTTCCTCTGAGCAGGAAAGTGACTTTTCTCATGCAAGCAGCTCAACCACCAGCAGCTCTGAGGACAGTGAATCTGAGGAGAAAAAAGAGAAACGCCTCACTAAAAAGAGAAAGAAACGTCACAACTCTGTGTTGGAGCGGCACAATGAAGTGCCAGAGAAGAGGAGCAAGAGGAAGAACTGGAAAGTGGCTGCTGACGAGAAGTCGGAGGATAGCTCAGACGAGGACTGATGGGGAGATGCTGAGCTTGGGCTGCAGCTTAGACAATGCAATAGAGGACAGAGGCAGATATTTTTCTTTCAGCACTGTGGTTTATACATCCTGCCATCTGCAGGGGAGAAGCTGAGCCCTGGCAGACAGATGTAGCTGCCCTCCTGCTTTTCACTGTTTCATTACTCAGGAAAGCAGGGGAGCAGTTACCTGTCCTGCATGTTGGCTAGTTCTGCCAACTTGAGGTTTTCTTTATGTGACTGGGTTGTTATTCATGAACAAAAGTGTTACAGGCTGACTGCAAGGGAATACAGGCATGTTTGCACCATTGTATTTTTTTTTAATTAAGTTTTAACAGTTTGGAGTTGTTGGTTTGTTGGGTGTGGTTTTTTTTGAGTTAGCCAAGTCATGATCAAAACTTGCAACAAGGGTGGGAAGAGACAAGAAGTCAATCAGTTGAATTGC
The DNA here is from genome assembly GCF_038088225.1 of Cyrtonyx montezumae. NCBI lineage: Eukaryota > Metazoa > Chordata > Aves > Galliformes > Odontophoridae > Cyrtonyx > Cyrtonyx montezumae. The sequence goes on from NW_027071959.1 coordinate 656,673, forward strand.
TAACAAGGGAAACGTAACTGGATTTAGCCCTGTGGTAGCTTTGTTTTCCCCTCTCCAGCAGATCTGCGTGGCACTGTGCACATGTCAGTGGGGTGTAGAAGGGAGCATGAAGGGATGCTCTCCTTCAGCAAAAGGTGCACTGACTTGCTCCATAATTATGAAAAGAAGACACCAGCATGATTGTTTCAGACTTCTTTCCAGCTCCTGGCAGCGCTGGGTTGTGCCTGGTTCTCCTGGGGGTGCTGAATCCGTGCTGGCAGAAATGCCTCAGTGGGTGTTGTGGTCTGGCTCTGGTCTGCCTGATGAGAGATGGGTTCAGAGCGGCTTTCCCTGCAGGTAACAGCCAAGCCTTGTTTTCACCAGATGAATAAATGAGGACGCTTGATGCTCCTGTCACTGTTTCGGAATGAAGTTCAGGGGCAGCCCAGGCCTGAGCCGTCGGGACTGTGCTGTGCTGCTGCCAGACCAGGACAAGGATTGGGGCAGGCCGACAGGAAGCAGGAGAAGGGCGGGTGGAGGTGCACCGCGCTGGTGCGGCTATCGCGGCGCAGTCCCGCGCGGCTCCGGCTTCAGCCTGCACCGAACGCGAGTGGAAGCACTCAGAGCTCCGCGGCTGCAGTCCCGCACGGTGTCCCCTCGTCACCTGCCCGCGGGCAGCCGTCCGACAAGGGCAGTGGGGGCTGGGAGCCCGGAGGGGCCTTCTCCCGCGGTGGGGCTGCGCTCTGCCTAAGCCCAAGGCTCCCGCCCCCAAAGCGGCGTCACCGCGGGGAAGAGGACCCCGCGCGGTCCCGGACCTTTACCGCAGCGCTGCCTCCGAGCCGCGCGGCTGGGATCCGGAAGCGGAAATGCGTGAGACCACAACTTCCGTTTCCGGCGCGCTGTGCCCTTGGGCAGCGGGGTGCGATGGCTGCGCTGGTGCTGCTGCGGGCGGGGCTGGCGCGGCCCCGCGGCGTTCCGACGGGTGAGTGCCCGCCCGCAGCCCCGCGGCCCGCCCCGCCCGGCCCTCATCCGGCTCCGCTCTCTTTGCAGCTCTGCTCCGCGGGACCCTCCTCCGCCGCCCCGCCGTGCTGGCGGCCGCCGCCGACCGCAGCGCTCCGACCCGGCGGACCCATGGCAGCGCCTCGCAGGGCCGCGGTACGTGCGCGGGACCGCAGGGTGACTGCGGCTCTGTGTGTGGGCGTGGCCGGGAGCGTCCTCGGGCGGAGGGAACGGAATTGAAGGGCTTAGAAGCATCAGTAGGGATTCGTGGTTGTTTCGGCCCAGCAGCGGTAATAGCGAAGCGCTGCAGGTAGGACCTGCGCGGCAGCGGAGCTTCTGGGACGCCGGGGTCGGTCCGAGAGGGCCGGGGGCGGGCGGGGCGTGCCGCTCTGCACCGCGGGGGGACTCGGGATGGCAGAGGCAGTGAGTTGAGCTGGAGCTCCACTCTGTCGCTGCACGACACTGAGAAGTTGGTGCTCCGCAGCCGTGACAGTGCAGCTGAGGAATGAAAAAAAAAAGAAATGCATGTAAAAGGTTTAACTGCCAAAGCGCTTCCGAAGCTGGCCTGTCCATGACTGCAGGCTGTGGGGACCTGCGTTTGCTTGGAGCTCTCACGTTGAGTTTCTACTACTTTGTGTTCAGGGAGGTTTCTCTTAACAGCAGTAGTAAACAGAGGAATATTAAAGGGACTTTTCTAGACACTGTGAAATAAATGGTCTGTAACAGTATTTCAGAAGGATCTTGGTTTTGCTCACATCAGGTTGAAAAAATTATGTGCAGCAGATTGGGCCAGGCTGCCTGTTTGTATGGTTGCAGCACTTGATCAGAGGTTTGCACTGAAAAGCCCTCTCTTTGCAGGCAGTTCCAAGGCTGCATCCTTGCACTGGACCAGTGAGCGTGCGGTCAGCGTCCTCCTGCTGGGCCTGCTCCCTGCTGCCTACCTGTACCCTGGGGCAGCTGTGGACTACTCCCTGGCTGCAGCACTCACTCTCCATGGCCACTGGTGAGCACAGCAGGTTCTTCAAAACTGAGTTGGGTCTGAGAGCTGGGGCGGCCCCAGCCTAGGGTGTTAAGGCCAGATGTGGCTGTGAGTCTGTTGAATTCTCAGTCAGTGTGACGCAGACTGCAGGCTGACTCTCTAGTGACTGTCACAATCTGACAAGGTCGGTTGTACCTCGGTCTGAAGGTAGCACAGCTTGCAGTGCAGGGGGTGCTGCTCATTCTGATTGTTATTTCACTGTCCAGTTGTAGACACTAGCCGTCATAATGCAAGAGTTAGCTGCCTTTCAGATTGCTTCTCTTCTGTCTAGGGCTTCCTTCCTTGCACCCTATTTCTCATGTTCTTGTCATTAAGGTTTCAGAATCCCATGTAAATGAAACTGAGCTCCATGTTCTCTTGTGGTAGCATCTGCTGCAGGACTGAGTCTTGCTAGGGCAAAATCCTAGGAAGATAATTTAATGTGCTTCCCTGATTTTTGTTCTGTTACGCTTTTTACCAAATTGACACCTGTCGTTGCATCAAGTAAATAGAACAGAGATTTTGAGAAGAGAATTACCACATCAGTTTAATAGCATCCTCTCTCTTCCTGTTACTCTGAAGCAGAGTTCACTTCAAGGCTGACAGATGTGGAAAAAGAAACAGTATGCTAATTTCTATCTACTTTCTAATCTAAATACACATCCTGGAGTCTGTCTTGATCGTGCGACAAGGGCTGGTCCCAGAGTTCAGACAAAAAGAGTATTACCTTCTGTTTGTTTTCTTCTGGCCTTCAAAGTTAGATTAGCTGCCCACGGCTTTGTAGAGGCACATCTCTGTTTGGAAGAACTGTAATCAGCACTTTCCATCCTGTTAAGAAAACTCTGAGTTAATATTTATATATTTTAATAGAATGTATGAAATGTTTTTATATATTTTTTTCTTATCTGCATGTCCTTTTTTGAGCGGGAGCTAGATATCTTACAGGTAATTTTGATATGAGGTGGTGAAAAAACTGACGTGTGCACCTTCTTAGCAGCACTGCTCCAGCAGAATGCTGACATGAGCTCCTTCCTGATGTCAGCTTTTTTCTCTCATTCTTTAGGGGTCTTGGACAGGTCATAACCGACTACGTCCATGGAGATACTCCTATTAAAGTGGCCAATACAGGTCTGTACGTACTGTCGGCCATTACCTTTGCTGGCCTCTGCTATTTCAACTATTACGACGTCGGTATCTGTAAGGCTGTTGCCATGCTGTGGAGCGTCTGAGATGCACCAAGTCGCTAACAGTTGTGATTGTTCCTTGCTGCCTCTGCTTTACCATATTTTTAACAAGTTTAATGCAAGAACAATGAATAACCAAGGGTCTGTAGTATGTACATACAGCAGCCAATTTGGAGCTCATATTTCAGAAATAAATACCCATCTTTCTTTTGATTTATTGCTACAGTGGGAAAAATCTTAGAAAAGTAGATTTAAAGTGGGTGGTGTCCAGGTGAGAGTGAGTTGATTTAAGCTGCACTGCAAATAGGAAGGGATGGCATAAATAACCAAGTATAGCTGAGGCTAATTTCCTTGAATGGGCAGCTTCCGTGAGCGTTCTAAAATCTGTTTTGTAAAGCAAACTCTGTGATAATTGAACTATTATTTCTGACATCACAACTGAACTGTGTGTAAGACACTCCCTGCAACTCATCGGACCCTGAGAGTTAATATAGAAAAGGGAATACTTTTTTTTCTTAATTCATACAATAAAGAATTTACAGAAATTGTGTGTGTCATTCTGAATGATTTTTACTACTGCTGTTTTTCTCTGAATATATATATGTTTTTTCTAAAATCACTTCAAATACTTGCTCAAGCTGTTATAGCTTTGCTTTATTCATTTAGATAATATAAAAAGCTGTATTTTTATGAATGTGTTGTCCTTAATTCCTAAACAGTTAACAAAGACTTGACTTTACACAAGAGTGATATTCTTAATAAAAATACAGCAAGAATGGATTTAGAGAGTTTTGTAGATTAATTTGAGGAGCTGTAAATAGCGTACAGAATTCATAGTTTCCCCTGGGGCCTGTGTTCATCTTCTGTTTTGTAAATACCCACAGCTACAGTTCTTCCCGTGTGACTGAAAAGAATGAATGAAAAGAATGAAGCAACGCCTTTATAGCATTGTTTGACTCTCAGCTTCTTTTCCATGTCTTTAGATTTGAAAGAATTTCAGGGGGAAAAATGCAATTCTTGTTCTCAGCTTTCTGATGAGACTTGCACAGTTGTAAGGAGCAGTTGTTTCCACATTGTGATGGTACTTTTGTGATACTATTAATAGTGAGAGGAACAGAGGCATGTTACCATCAGTTTGATTAGGCAATAAACAGAATAAGTTGCTGAACTCTGCAGATTTCCTGCTTTGTTTTAAAATCTTTATTTTTAAAATGATTGGGCTTTTCTTGTTTGTTTCTCCTCGTTTATACATGGGAAATACTATGCAGCTGCCTGCTTCTGTTTTGCTAGACTTGTCAGAATTGAGATGACTGTTTCCATCTGGCATGGTCTGATTTAGGTACTGATGTACTATGTTGCTGTGTTGAGGAAGATTCAGGTGCATGACTCAGAGGTTGACAGCTCTGTAGAAGCTGAGCAGCTCTCAGGAATTGACATTTCCTTTTTTGAGAGCAAATGTGGGTTCTATCTGTATGTGGTATTCTTGTTTGTGAGGCCCTGTGTGAGGAGGGACCTGTGTCAGAGCTCTGCTAACACAGTAACCCAGACAACTGGTGTAAAAGCTAGCAGTGCTGTGACCAGCTTCCTGTGCTGCCGCAGCCAGAATGGGAAAGTAACAACCACAGCTTTCTCTGGGAGTAGCTCATGTTCCAGTTCTGTCAGTACCATGCAATTTTCTTTTGTTCTATATTACTTATTGGTTGTAACTGTTTGATCCAATTTCATTCTTGAATATTCATCAGGCAAATTAAAATGGGGCTGCATATGTTAGTACATTTTTTAATTTAAGCCCCTCTAGTGAATTCTTTCTAAGCTACAGTGCATTCATTGGTGCCTATGTATGATGTTAGAGAACTGCTTTTCTTGCCTCAGATATTTCTGCAGCAGCTGGGTAGGTGAAGCAGCATAGCATGAAAGCTGATGGTCATCGCAGCACTTCCATGCCTCCAGCCTCTGTGACTTTTTTTAAAAATCCTTTGAAGTATTATTTGCTTTTAATCCCAAAACAGATATTGAGATTTGTCTTCTTTCTTCTGCAAATCTCAGGAATTTTCAGTTTCATGACAGAAGCTTTCCTATTCTCTCTTGATTACTTCTGTCTGTATGGGACATGACAATTGTATCCTCTCTCTAACTGCCTCTTCTGCCTGGCAAGGTGAAACTCCAGGACCCCAGCTGCAAACCATGTCCAGGTAATTACTGTCTGCAGTTGGCTCAGAAAAGGAGGAGCAATGCCTGTATTATACATAGAAGATGAGTCATACATTTTCTGTAAATATTTGGAATGTTTTACATGTACCTTGTTTTTGCTGAATTCCAGTGTTTGCTCAGCTCCAAATGGGAAAAAGTGCACAGCTCAACCCCAACATGTGCTATGTTGTCATATGTGAAGAACAAGATAGCTTCCTTGCCACAGGCATTTCTACCTTTGTGATTAAGAGCCTGTTGCATGTACAAATGTTTTTTTCATTTTATAGTAAACTGCAGCTTACTGTCAAGTTTTAAAACCCCTTTCATTTTCTTAATTTTCTCTGAAGACAAACAGCATGATTAAAATTTCAGTTGTTTAGGTAAGTTTCCTAACTGTTGTTGCTACTTCAGCTGAAGAATGCCACTGTGTAACTGAAACAGGTAAAGACATGGGAAATAATGCAAAAAACAAACATAAAAAAAGAAACAAACAAAACAAAAGTAATGACATGTTTATTGGCCAAATTCATGGTTTGGTGTAGGAGTTGTGCAGTTCACTTTTTCTAGCTGTTTTCTCTCCATCCCCACAATAGATCTTCTCAGTGTATGAGGCATTTACTTCAAAACTGTTTGTTCAACAAGCTCTAAAGATGTTTGAGATTAAACTATACAGGCCTATGAACACATGCACATGCTTGTTTATTCACTGCAATTCTCTTTGCTGTCATTTGCTAGGAAACATTCTTCTACTGGTTTTCCCCAAGAACTTTCATTTGTTTTCCATTTTAAAAACTGTTAAACTGTGGCTGGCTAAAAATATAAAACTGCCTTGCTTTGGATTTTAAATGAATTAGACTTCTTTTGTAAAAGCCAAGTTACATTGTAAGAGTGTTGAAGTATTTCATAGGATGTGCCTTTCATTATGACTTGTTACAAACTTTGTGGTTTCATCAACTTCATCTTCTCTCGGCAGTTTCTTTAAAATTAGTTTTCTTAAGGAGTCTTCTTCCTCAAAGGCCAAGAACATTCCTTGTTCTAGTGAGTACTCAAACTTAAAAGCCTTGGAGCTGCAAGATGTAAATGTCTTTTTGAAAAATATAATGTTACTTTCACCAGGAATGTCTTTGGGTACTTCTCCTTCCTGTGGAAAAAAACGAATAATGGGTTAGTCCCAGGACAAGACTTGAGCAGTTCTCTTCCAGCTCACACTTGCACTCTCAGTTCTCCCTCCCGCTTCCATATACATGGGATTTGGAAAGCAGAAACTTACCTTAAATCGAATGACCATTTTCCCATGTTCTTTCTCACAACACATGTAGTAACTCTTATCTTCTACCTGGACACTGAATGCAACAGGCATCCCTTCTGAAGGTGAGGTGGTTTTGTAACAGTGAATGCTGAAGTACATTCCACTGCCTAAATATAAGTTGGTTATTGTTAATAGCTTGCTCAGAAGAGAGCTGCAAGAACTTAGCCGTGCTTCTGTCTTTATTGCTGTCTTCCTGTGATGCTTTTTCTTATGGGCTGCTGGTAGCATATACCTGACTCACTGCCATCATTCAATGAGTTTGAATTTGCAAGAAAGCATAGGAAGTTATGTGTTGGTATGGGTAGGATGTTGCAGTCTTTTTGTGTTCATGCATAAAGTGAGAACTGAATATGTAATCTTATTTCTAGATAAATATTTATGTACATATGTGGTAAGTCATTTGTGTGTTCTGTACATACAGTTCTAAACAAATTGTCGAAGCACACAAAAAGCAAAAACAAAATCATAGATGACTGCTTAAGTACTGCTGTTAGAAGTATAAGCTTTTAGTTTAAATCCAGTTGGTTTAAACCTTACTTCTTCTTTACTCATTGTATTGCTATTTCAACTCAGTGATTACAAAGAACGTTAGTGCATCTAGAATAAAGAAAGAGGGCAGTGCTTATAGTAGGTATGAAAAATAGCATACCAGATTTCACCTCCTGATCTGTTACATCTTCAAAAGCTGCCACATTTAAATCTGGATGAACCACAAGCAACTGGCTATTGACATTTCGAAAGAATCGTTTGATAGTTTTTTCCTTACAGAAGGCATCACATTCCAGCTCTGCAGAAATATTGAGCAAGGGGGAACAAATAATAATTTTTAAAAACACCCTGCTTTTGATCTACTTGGATCTTTGCAGATCACTACAGGCTTTTAATTTTGCGATTAAAGATAGTGCAGCAAGTTGTTAGAACAGCAGTCTCAAGAGCTGAAGCCGTGTTCTTTCTACCTCTGGCTTGTAGCAGCCCAGATGAGGTAGAAGGCTCCCAGAATACAAGCAAGAGAAGCTGCAAAATCTGTTGACAGTAATACAGAAATGGTGCTCTCTTCTGCCCAGTGATTACAGTTGCACAAAAAGGTCCTTGTGTTATGGAAGCAGGTATCCTGTACCTTTGGAGGAAATCAAGCAACAGCAACTTCAGAAGGAGGTGATCTGTAAATCTTTTGGAGTAGCCATTAATCAGTTGGAAAATTTGTTCCCTAGGCTTTTGCAGGTTAGTATATTTGAGCGGGATAATATAGGTAAAATGGATAATGAAGTAATAAATGATGCTTACCATCATCTTGGTCCCAAGCAAACAGTGCAGGGGGGAGGAAAAAAATCATTAATCTCTGCTCCACAGAAAGAAACACATTTCTAAACAGTTTTGTCTTGGAAGATTGGAAAACAATCAGCCAGCCACGAAAGATCACAAACACACCAAGCTGAGCTCTTCCACTACAGAGCGCATTTCATCTGTGAGCACAACAAACTTAACACCGAAGCCATTTCATTTGAGAACCGTAGTTATCATCAAACCAAGAGGCATGCAAAATATTGTAGGAATACTTAAGGACGAGCAGCTAAGTTCAGTTTAGACCTGTGTCCAGGTGATGAACGGCATGCAAAATTATGCTTCCATCAACACCTTTGTTCCAAATGAGCAAATTTCATTTTGAGTCATCTAAAATCACTTCTGAAGAAGTAGCATTCTCCAAGGTAAGACTGGAAGTTAACCATTTATTGGAGCTCCACACCACAGTGTTCCAAACCTTCCAGTGACTCTTTACTGGAATATTGTGCATGAAGCAGTAACAATTTCACTGACTCAAATAATTTGCCTACAGAGTTTCAAACTGAAGCTTAGGGAAAAATTACGTGAAATGAGAGTGATAAAGAAATTGGGTTTCATAGTATTGGAACAGAGGAAGTTAGTAAAAGCTTAAGGTGCTCAGCAGTAATATGGTACTGACCTGTTGCCACACTGCGGCAGCTGCCTCAAACTCAGATGCTTTTTGCACTGAACAGCCTGGCTGCATAATCTAAGAACAATGGCTCTATTAAGTGGGTGGGGATAGCAACTGCTCTGAGGGTTGTTCTGGTTGCGTGGGGGTTAAAGAAGGAATTCCACAAAACCGGGGATGCCTGCTTAAGGAGAGGATTGAATTTGATCTTCTATGCAGTTATCAGAAACACCGTGTCTCTTCTAGCAACAGGTAATAATTACCTTCAAAATAGAGGCAGAGGTTTTCTCTGAGCCGTACTGCACACACAGCAATCTCTTCGCAGCTCATCTTCACACTGCCAAGAACACACCAAGAGGATTCAGAGCTAAGAACAACATTTCTTACTCTGTGGGCTGAGGGAGTTCTTGGGCTAGTTCTCTCTTAGTGCACAGTACCATACTAGGGTCAGCATGTTTCACTATATAATGAAGAACTGTTTGTATTTAAAGGAAAATTGGTCCCTTTGTCTGTTGCCCTTCACCATAACTTAGAATTATACACAGCATCTTTCTAATTCTATTATTTTATTACACTTTTCATTGATGATGACTTGAATACTAGCAGCACAACAGGGGAAGGATGCTAAAATAAACCAGAAGTGACAAGAAGCCACCTGTCCTGAGAAGAACCTGGCTGTTGGGATGGCTATTGTGTATAACTCAATTGTGTATATAAGAAATAAACACTAGAATGTATTTATCAAAAAAGAATAACAATCTGGTGGGAGTATCCTCTTCAAAATTAAAACAGCATTCACCACCCTTAAAGGAAAGGGAGAATAAAAATAAAGGAAATAATAGCGCAGCAGGAGAAGGAAGACACACTCTCTCTCTCTGGCAGTATAGTTTTTAAATGTCCTTTTCTGTACTGCTGAGCTTTTTGAGGTGCATTGCCCACTTTTCCCAGCACAGCGCTGGCCATCGGGAGCCAGAACCTGTGCGAAGGCTCCAGCAGAGCCATATGCGTGCAGCACAGAGAGCAGGCAGGGCACACAGACACTGTCAGTCAGACAGCATCAAGCAAACAAGGGCAACGTTGTGACTGTAAAAACACTGAAATCACTTTATGGAAATAGTCTGGCACGGGAGGTGTTTCATTCATTCAGACTAACGCATGCCAAAACTTTTTTTTTTTTTTTGCACTTGCTGCTGGAGTAATAAACGTACATAAATGACAAAGCCAGCAAACAATGGGAAGAAACAGCTCTTGCACCAGCACTCCCTTTTTCAGTCAGAACATCTGACTCGCTGCCAAGGCTCTTTTTCACCACTTAGAAAGTAATTATTAAACAAACAAATTGCACTGAGCAATGCCACCCGGTAACTAAGAACGGACATCAGCCTCTGGGATAGGTGCGGCAGAATCACAGCGATTTCCCACTCCCCCTGGGGAAGCACTGTAACGAGTGCACTGGAGGGCAATGTTTCTCCTTCCTGCACGGTCTCCGGCCCCAACTGCTGGCGCGGGACAGGCAGCTCAGAGGCTGCGTCCCTGCAGGCAAGGAAATAGCCCCGAACAACGCCTGCCTGATTCGGAGCAGAGCAAGGCAAGAAATCGAGGACTTATCTTAGCAAAGGGGAAAGTACACATTACATTTACATTTAGGGAGCGCCGCCGCCCACCGGGCACGTCCCGGCCCCGGGGCACAAAACGCGCGGCCGCCCGCTCCCCCGGACGGGCTCCATCCGAACTCGGCGGCCACGATCCTACCGTGCTCCTCGGCGGCTGCGGCGCGGTGCAGGAGGGCGGGCGACGGAGCGGGAGCGGCACGGAGCCGGGCGGGTGCCGGGAGCGACGCTCGGAGCCTTCGCCTGCACGGCCCAGCGCCGGGCGGAGCGGCCGCGGGAGGAGGATTTTAGGCGGGTTAGGTTACATCAGCGTCCGGGAACAGCAGCGGTGGGCAGGCTGCAGGGCTCATTCCCGCTGTGTCTGTGTACGTCTGCATTTATTCTATGGCACTTCCTCCTCCTCGGTGGACAAACCAAATCATGTAAATCTGAGGTTACGAAGGGAACTTTTTTGTTTTGAGTCCCGTTATCTCACGCAGATGTCGTCAGCGCATATCTCGTTTTCACGCCAACCCGTCGCAGTGAGTCTGCTGATGCATTCAACCCCGGAGCAGCTGTTCTGCCATAGGCACTGCGCTGCTGGGCCGCCCTCAGTCGGGCACTGCGTGTGCCGCCCTCGCTCCAAAACAGTACGGGGACACACACCTATGGCATGACACCTTCACGTTTTCTCGCCTTCGTATGAACGTCCCTTTAGGGAAGCAATATTTGTTCCTGTGAAGGAAAAGGAAAGCCAGAGGCTTGTGACTAACAGCCGGCACCAGGTGAATGGGGGAATGAGAAGGGGGTTGGCTTTTAAACTAAAAGAGGGAGAGAGATGTCGGTTAGATGTGAGGAAGCGATCCTTTCCTCAGAGGGCGGTGAGGCGCTGGCACTGCTGCCCAGAGAGCTGTGGGTGCCTCATCCCTGCAGGCACTCAAGGCCAGGTGGGATGGGGCCCTGGGCAGCCTGAGCTGGTGGGGGGCAGCCCTGCCCATGGCCGGGGGTGGCACTGGGTGGTCTGGAAATTCCCTTCCAACCTGAGCCATTCTATGATTCTGTTATATGAATTGATAGCTCCTGGGTTGTATCAGCTGTATGTCACTTCCAGGGTAGTCCTTACTTGCAAATAAATAAAATGTTGACAGCCTTGCTAGCACCCTAACTGGTGCAGCCGCACTGCTCAGGAGGCGAGTGCTGCTTTTGTTAGCTGTGAAGCACTAAACGCAGTGACACAATAACTGTAGTGTAAGTGCTGGTAGTACAATTCATGCCATAAAAACAGGAAATTAAACTTGTGAATGGGTAAGTGACCAGTCTTCTGCAGTCTTGAAGAGCTCATGGTTTAGTACTGGGACTGTGGGAGAAAAAGAACAAGCCCTAAAGCAAACCAAGACCAAACATGCAACGTTCTAATGTTCTCCCTACCCCACGCCTGCTACTACTTTTGGGGGTGGTGGGGAAAGCCATATGCGTCTTTAGAGCCTACATCTGAAAATGAGGAATATAATTTTGAGGCCAAAGTAGCTTCTTTTGGTCTCTCTTCTAAAATAATAATCCTAAAGCAAACAAACCAGCACAGGTCGCTTTACTAAAAACAGCAGATGTTGTCAGCTTCACCCATAGGGAGCAGCATCTTGCTGGCACCTTAAGATGTAAGCTACAGACATGTTAGAGAAATGTATTGCTCCTTTAAAGCTGTTGGAAGACACTGATTTAGAATAACATTTAAAAAGATTAACTCATCTGTTACAGAATATTTCTCAGAGGGAAAAATTTTGCTTTGCCCAGTCACTGGAGTGCACCAACAGAGAAAAACCTCATGTTTCAGGTCGATAAACTCAAAAAACCATATTTTTGGCTTTCAGGTAATGCGTGTGTGTGTATACATCAATTTACAGACACTCGGTTACACTGACAGAATTCCATCATCCCTGTTCAATTTCCTGATTTGTTATGGAGTGTTCAGAGCACGTGGGGTTGTGTTTACCTGAAGCTGCGTTCTACCATTCCTCTGAGTGCCCTATTTGAATGTTCGCTTCTTGCAGTAATATCTACATGGAGAGGTCGATAAAAACATAAGTGACTTCTGCCCCGGCCATCAGTTCCTTAGTTAATTAATTTTCTTCCAGAAGTTATAAACTCCAATTGCTCTCTTCCAATGAACATAACAAGTTTCTGCTCTTTGTTTTCACCCCTGAGTAATTTTCTTCTCACTCAAACTAACATTCGTGTGTTTTTTCTCCACTCTAGTAGTTTTTCTTTGAACCTGTGGAGGTTCAATGGCATTATCACACTTGGTTCTGAAGTTTGTGCAGCTCCATCACTTCCAGCCAGTTGTGTGCATGGAAAGCAATCCAGAAGAAAATGGTTATTCGTGTCTGCCTCTAAGACCATAAGCATCCCACTACGTCCCCGAGTTCTTTCCACTTTGCACACTTGTGTTTTTAGGAACTGATAACAGTGGTTTTGATGTCAGTTCTGAGCTTCCATTTCTCCTGATGCTTTAACATCTCTGGTTTCAAAGGAAGCCGAGCTGCTCAAAGACGAATGGCTTGGATGCTTTTCTTTCCCATCTCAGCTCTTTCTGTCGACTTTCGTATCCAGGATGTGGTAAAATACACTCAGGTGCTTCATCTATTTTGATTTAGGTGTCCGCTCATGAAAACATGAGAGCATGTGTTAATTTAATTAGCATTTAATCAGCACATCGCTTTCATATCTCTTCAGATCTGGTTCCCCACCAGCTCGCTGTGCCCTGGGAACCAGCTGAGCAGCGCCTCTGCTTTGAGGAAGCAGTCAGTTCTTCCCACAGCAGTTTCATTTCTTGCCGCGAGTTTGGCTTTCAGAGGACCTTTGGGCAGCACTGTCTTTCTCTTCTGAAAACCAGAAGCGAAAGATGTGGAAAATTCCCCCCGCGCTCCGGGATTCCGACTCTGTCCCAGCGGCGGCCATGAGCGGCCGCCACAGGCGGGAAAGCCTCGGGCGGGCTGAGGGAGCGGGCGCGTCCCCGCGGAGCTCCGTCCCTCGGCAGGTTGTTTCCAGGCCGCGTGCAGCAGCCGATGTTGTACTTTGTTCCTGACTGTCCATCTGTGAAACAGGCGACAATGACGAGCAGCGCACAAAAACCTGATGAAAGCAGAAGCAAAAGCAGGAAAGAGCTGGAGGTGAGTAGTGAGGAGGGACCTCAGCAGCACCTGTGTGGAAGCCATCTTTCCAGACCAGTACACTCTGGCGCTGAGCTTGTTTCAAGACATAGAACCTGTGTGTGTACATACTTACATATATGTAAGATTTCCACATGTTCTGTTATCAGGATGATGATACAGAAAGCCCTCAGCTGTCCTCAGCTGACACAGCGGATCCAGTGCTCTCTGACGGCCTGCAGCCCCTGTGCCAACCTGAGCCCCTGGAGCAGCTGCTCAACGGTGATGTACACACACCATGAGCCACCACTGAATGCAGTGATTATATGCTGAGGTGGATTTGTTCCACTGTTTAAATGAAATCACTTTGTTTTTTAACAGAGATGAACAATGAAATCAAGAACCTGTTGACAAAGTATGCCCACATCCTAAGGCAAGTTGCTGTGGTCCATTTTGCTCCACACTTCTCCAGCTTCTCTTGCTGTGAAACATTACTCTGGTTGCAGTTGATCTATTATTATTTTTCCTGCATAGGTTTTGAAATAAAAATACTCTTCCCTGCTATAATAGAGTAACAACAATGTTTGATCAAAAACAGAGTATTGAGAGACTCCATTTTTAAGTAAAACATAAAAGCAGATCTAAGTATTGAGGAAATTACTGGCCTTAGTATTGAATTTCACCTTTACTGATGGTTTTTTTCTTTTTCCAATTAAGTGAGAGAGCAGCAGTGGATGCTTCTTATGTGCAAGAGCTTGATGGAATCCTGAAGGAAGCGAGAACCCTAGAAAACCACTTAAAACAAAAAAAAGAGAGTCTGAAGCAGAGATTCGCTATGATTGCAAATACTCTGCAAAGCTAAATGAAGTCTCTTGTATTGTAGAAATGCACAACAAAATGGTTACAATAACCAGTTCATAAATAACTTCTGTAAATACTGCTAGCAGTTCAGGAACTGTTCAACAACTTCAGCAGCATTTTATTTTTTAAGAAGGTATATGCACTATAGAGAGTAGTGGTAGTACAAAAGACACTAAATATTTATTTCGAATTCCATGATGACTTCAAGGAATTTTGCAGCTTAGAACAGCATTCTTATTTGCTGATCCGTTGTTTAGACTGACCCCAAGCTTCCATCCAAAGAAAATGAACTTTTGGTACCAAAATCACTGTAGAATGTACCTTGAACCTTACTTTCATTGTTGTCTCAGAACATAATTGAACATGACTAAAAAGAGAAGCTTAGAAATAGGAGAGTTCTATTAAGACTATTACTTTGGAAATGCATGAAGAGGGGTTTAAGTCTTAATTTAAGTACATATTTTATTACTTCTTTTGCTTTTCAAATGAAATGAAGAGCATTTTAGTATAAAAGCACATTGTTAAAACCTTACCGGTAGTATCAATAAATAAAAGCTTAAATTAATACTGTCTAGAATCCCACTGATCTTTTTTCTTGATTTAAATCTATTTTATTTAAGGATGATTATGGAGTTTTTGAACAGTTTTTCTTTCTTGCCATTTGACTGTTAAAAACAAGGTGAAACAAAATATATGAAGTATTATTTGTACTATGTGTGAAGGTAATTTAATAAAGAAAAATGCTAGCTAGCCCTGCTGTTACAGCATAATGTGTCTGTCCCTTTCTTCCGCAGTACTGTGTACTTTAAATATTTTCAGAATTAATCCTCCTTTCTCTCCTTTAGCTATTAAAGGTCACAACTGAATGTGTTGCCTACCACACTGTTACTCTGAAAACTGACATCTGTGAAGAGATTTTGCAAGCCACCTAAAGATGCAGTTGCGTACTTAGTAGGATTTTCCAAGTCCCTACGCATGTAAGCGCCTTAGATGCTTAGGAATTTTTAAAAATCCCATAAGATGACTACCTGCATCTTTAGCACCTAAAGACTTTTTAAAAATCTAACTACAAGTATATGTAATCTTTTATCAGCTTCTGGTAATTTTTTTAATCAGTCATCTTGGTAATTCTATTAAAATGGAAGAATGTAGAAGAAAGGAAAGAAGCTTTTGAAAGCTAAATATGCTAGAATATTGTGCTGGATGAATACAGAATCATCTATGAAGATGAATACAAGCAGAAATTAAAATTGGTGTCTGGGAAGTGTGAGAAAATCTTCCTGTAGTCACTTACAGTATTTAGGGTAAAAATACAACTTCAATTACTGTTCAATATCTGCTTGTTTTATCAACACCGAAAGAAGTGTGCTGCAGCTTTTTTAGCTCAGCAGGATTCAGATCTTCTAGATTTAGTTTGTGTGGCTGATAAACACAATTTGCAAAGGTCTTGCTCTTCTATCAAGTTCTAATAAGATGTGGAAAAGTTGCATTGGATCGCATAGTGTAAGTTTCTTCCCTTAGAGGATCAAGAGAACGCAGACTCATAGTGTTACTGTTGCAGTAATCTGTTCCATTTAAAAACTTGAAATCCAATAAGAAATGGTAGAACTGTACTTCTTAGAGGAATGAAGCTACACATGAAGTCATACTGGCACCTATCCCATCGCTATCCGCTTTCCAGTTTGACTGAAGGAGGTTTGAACTGAAAATTAATTGGCTTTAAAGCTGCCAAATCTGATCAGCAAAGCTCAGCTGGTAACTACATTTTCTTTAAGCTTCTCCCCATGTTGTTTAAGCTGCATTGCCTTAGCAAATTAGCAAGAAGGTCTAAGATGACAGATCAGTAACAGAATATAAATGGATTTTTCTAGAAATTGTGGAAGCATCTGAGGCAAAGTTCTGTCCCTCCTGAAGTTACAGGGATTTTCGCCTGTGGGTCTCCTGTGTTTCTGAGCTTGCTGTGGGTGCCTTCGGAATCCAGAAATTGTAAGTGATGAAAAGCTAATACTCAGTTGTTCTCACTGCTCTGTTCTTATCTAAAAGATGAAAATGGAGAACAGCAAATAACGTGGAGATAGCTGAGGTGTTCAGGGAAGTGTCTTCACCCAGAAAGGTTAGTTGTGGCTTTTCTCTTAAAATGAAACTGCCGTTTAGCATCGGTGTAGGAATATAGATAAAAACAGAAAAAATGAGGTTATGTGGTTAATAGCTGTATTTGAGGCTCATGAAATTCAGGCTAGAGCACGTCAAAATTCAACTTCGATAATCTTAGAAGCTCTGGGATTTTCTCTGAATCATCTTTGAAAACTTGGTGATCAAGGCAGCACTTACAAACGAGGATAAGGAATCATAGATTGATCAGTCTATATCTCATCTTGTGGTGATTCTGAACTACAGTTCTTAACAACCACTTCCAAAGCATCTGGGGAACAAAACTTTAGAAAAAATATTTCAGTCAGAGATGCTAACTTAATATGTATGGGAAAGTAGGGGTGGAAGGGGTGTTATAAGTTGATGTAAGGTAACTGACACTTGTGCATTGTATTATATATAAATAGGAGCCATCAGGAAATAGAGGCTACAAGGGAGATTAGAAGTTAATCAGAACAGTCATTCTCATATTTCCTGAAAGGTCAGTTTGAGTGGCATTCTCTAGGGATCTGTCTCAAGCCTGGTTTGCTCTGTATTATCCTGAATGATTTAGAAGAATGACACTGGAGATTACAGTTATTTTTTTCAAGCAAGCTATGCAGGGTCACAATTTTAATTAGTAATATATATTGAAAATTCACCGTAATCTCAATAAGATTAAGAACTGACCTAAAATGCAGCTAAAATGCAAAGCAGATGGGAAAAGCATCACATTTACCTAGGGGAATAAAGTATTCTTTACAAACCAGAGCCATGGCTAGGGTTGTTATGATGGTATTGGGAAAGGGAGAAAAAGGAGAGGAGAAACTTTAACTAAAGTATACTGAGCAAGACATTAAAGCATTGCTGTTCTGCTTTGCTCCGTACCAGTCACGCCTTAGCTGGGAAATTGAAAACAGGCTAGGCAGAGTCTGGAGTGGGAAAAGGGACTCAAAAAGCATGATTTTTTGGAAAGGTTGAAGTTTAATTTAAGGAAAGCAGAAAACGAGGGAAGGTGTAATAACATGAATAATAAAAAGGACAGTCATCAGGTATTCACCGTGTCTCGTAGAAGGGACAAGAAATCAGCTTAATTTGCAACAGACCATTTAGAATGAGTAATAATCTGTCCCACTTTAAGGGCACAGTGGGATGGGTTACACTGAGTACTGTATGAGCTGCCCTGCCTGCCGTTAAGGGTTGGGGTGGCTCATACGAACTGCTGGGAAAGAAAGAAGCAAACGTGGCCACAGCAGTGCATTCACACAATGACAGCACTTCTCTCTTTGCATCCTGAGAGAAAGGGATGGGTTCACCTTAACAGGACTCAGCAGGATGCAACACACCTCTGGTTCTGCCTGATTTGATTCTCATCTCTTGTGGCAAACAATGTTCCTGAGGTGCTTGCAATCTCTAAGGTGCAAAATTGCTATTTTTGAAACAAACCGAAGTATTTTGTGTCAAGTGAAAAAAGACAAGGAAAGCTGACAACAATTTTTAACAGAATGGCCTTGAAGCCTGGCTGCCGGCACGCAGATGGGCTCCATTCCTCCCCGGCACGTTCTCCAGCTACAGCTGGCAGAGCGGCAGGCAGGAAGCATGTTTCCACGCGGGGATAGATGCCCTCACTGCTCGGTACCTGAGCTGCTCGCCAGCCCGGCCCGGCTACGGGAGATGCGGGGATGCGGCCCGGCCGAGCGCGGCACGGCGGAGCGTCAGCGCATCCTCCCAGCCCGGCCTGGCGTGCAGCCACGGCTTTTATTCTGAAGCGATGATGTCAGGCAGCTCGGTGCAACCCTCGGAGCCCCGCTGCGCGCTGCTGCCCCGGCCCCGCTCCTCGCGCACCATCTCCGATCCGATGCCTTCTTCCGAGCAGAGTATGTTTTCCAAAATCGCTCTGTCAGCCATCAGCATCCTGCTTGCTAATTTGCGGCATTTGCTCTCCTCTTTGATGCAATTCGTTCCAGGTAAAACGCATAAACAAATAAATCCTTCTATCCCATCATCCTGGAAAGGGGTTTTCTCCGGGCTGCTGCCGGAGCCGCTGATAGCACACGGCGGCGGAGCGGTACTGTTTGTAGTGATCGGAAAAGAGGAACGAAGCAGTTTGAAATGTTTGCTAGAACCCAGCAGTTATCTTTTATTGAAAAGATGAGTGTGAGAGGCAAGCACACTGCACAGCCTCTCTCGGATTATGGGTGTATGCAGAAGGTTTAGCGCTGAGCGGCTGCTGCGAGGTGTGTGCGTGGCTCGGGAGAGCATTTTTTCGGGCAGCGGCATTACAGACGCTTTGAGTGCAGCAACTGGGAAATGGTGCCATGGGATTTTGTGTCACCACAGTACACTGCTGTCTGTGTTTTCACTGCACAATTTGGGCGGTCATTTTTTTTTTAGTCTAAGAGAGTGAAACCTGTTACCACAAAGTAGGAAAAAAAGGAAGATCATGACTTAGTTTACTGAAATCTCTCCTTTCTTATTTGGTTTTGGTGGTAGTTTCTTCTAAGAATTAAATATTGCTTTGAGCGTTATAAAGTTCTGCAAGGGCTTTGGGCCAGCCCAAAACCTGTCATACATGAAAGAACAGTCAGGGGAAAAGTAAGCAGTGTAAAATAAATGATTAATTATGGAGCCTAGCTTGGGAATGCTATATAAAACAACCTATGATAGCCTTCAGGGTTTGATAATGTACATTCCAGCTGGAAATAAAACACTTATGATGCTATTTTGCTTGTTAACAGATTGCAACAGCTATATTATTTAGTTAAAACTTTGGCTCTCTGCTAAGTTCTCCTGCAGCTTCGTTATTCTTTGAAGCTGAACTGTGTAGGCATGTAAAGATCTGCATTTCTTCTATTGATGTTCTAATTAAAATAAGAAGCTTGAAAATTTAATTGTGTCATTACTTGCATCCTTTTGAAATTTCTGAATTTCATTATTACTGAGGTCTTGTTGATGAAGCTTGCTGATGTTGAAGTATTGTCTCTACTTAGCTAAAAAATGAGAGTGTTAAATTGTGAGAAAGAATGCTTTCCATTATTTTCTTCAAGCATTTGAGTGAAACAGTGAGAAACATAAGAAAAAAAAGTGAAAGTTAAATTTGTTCTTTCTGATACATTTTTCTGTGATGTCACCCACACCTTACTCGTGGCATCTTTCTAGAGTAAGTGGTCTAGGGACTACACTATGTAGATAAGTATTTAAGAAAGAAGTCGTACTTCCTTCATGTCATCAAGTAACACCCACAAAGTTTAGAATTTATGTTTCCTTTGTCATTCTCCCCTCCTTTTCTCCATTACTTTTCCCATGTGTTTTTTTGTCACTTTTTTTTTTTTGTATGTGTGTTTTTTGATTCACTGCCTGTTAGCAAGGAAGTGGGTGTCTGACTCCTGGGCAATGGGGAATCTCCTGGCTAGATGGAACGAGGAGCCAAGTGTGGGGACCTCCCAGCAGACACAAGGCAAGTGCAACAACCTCAGTTCTACAGTCAGTGTGGGACACAAGCGAGCTGCCAGCCCTGCTGATCAAATCCCGGTGCAGAGTGGATAGAGACTGGATGGGGGGAATAACAGCCACAGCTGCTTCAGTTTGATGTGGGCAAGGGAGAAGGTTGGAGAAAGCTAGTTGGCTTGTCTTCTAATTCCAATTCATAATTTATAGGGAAGATAACATAGCTGCTATTTTGTGTTAGATTAATTGCTGTCCTGCCCAAAGTACATGGATTCCCTTCTCTGGATATAAATGATCCATGACAAGATGGCAGTTTGTGACAGGCAGAGAAATCGTGGCATGCTTGTATCTGAAAGGAGTGCATGAAGAAGCAATACCAGGCTCTGATATTTATGTACTAATATTGCTTGCAGTGTTTGGGAAAGACTGGAGAACGTGCTGTACTTGGCTTTGCCTCTGCTCTGGTATGCTGAAGTGTATTTAGGTCTTAAGCTTGTTTTTAAGGGTTGGCAGCAGTGTGGAAGGTAGACCCCAGAAGTATTGACTATGAGTTGGCAGATTAAAATCTTGTACAGATTTTCAGGTGTAAGTCTTGTGGAAAATGTAGTGCCTTTGATTTGTTGCATATTCAAGTTCTTCCATCTTGATCTGTGGTTTGGATAACCTTGGGCTTGTCTTTTAGAGATCACATAAAAATCTGCTTCCCATTGCTAGCAGAGTCAGCATTTATTTTATGTACCTGTTGCTCAACACGAAGAGCTAGCTTGTCTTTTGTCTTTTGCAGAGATTAGTGTCTTGGGTGGCTAGATGTTAAATGTTAAATCTGATTTCTACATTTAGATGTGAGTTCTGATCCGATGGTGAAATTCTTTCTTTGTACTAGCTCTGGAGCAGTGCCTTTGGCTGTGAAGTGTTTCTGTTTCATCTGCTTCATGCATTTTGGAGTAGGTACAGATATATGTAACAGGTTTTAGTATTAATTTTTTATTAAATCTGGAGGGTAGATTTTATTAAGATTTGCTTGTAACAGGGAAGAAGTGCACATGGGGCATGTGTTGTGTTGTTTATCTGCATTGTATTTTTTTTTCCAAACACAGCAGGTGGTTCAGAATAGGAACAAAGCAATTTCCTTTGAACTCTTTGTTTTGTGTTGTACTGTCCTGCCATAGCTATTACAGAGGCTTGATTTTTTGTTTATTTTTTTTGTGTGTGGGTTGTTTTTTTTTTTAGTGAATATGAGCCTTTCCTGTTCCAACAGGGAGAAATGTATTGGACTGGATCCTTCTGTACTGGATCCTTCTGGTCTTACTTCCGTGCTTTAGTTATCCTATGTCATTTTCTGCTACTGTTTGCATCTTGGTGCATTGCAGAATGTTGATTCATCACACACACAAAAACGTAGGTTGCGTTCAGTCTCTGCAAGCACCTGTCTGATCACATCCATCCACCCACCTGCCCAAGCTGCCTAAAAGCATTTCTTTGCAGGTAAGGATCTCTGAAGCCATTTCTCAGCCATGTTGTTCCCAGAGCTGTCCAGTGAGATGAAATAATGAGGTGGCTTACGTAATGTAATTGCAAGATTTTTTTTTTGTGTTGTGCTGAGTATGGTGGAGGTCATTGCTTATTTCTGTTGTTTGTTCCTTGTCCTGAGCCTTTTCATAAGCAACTCATCAGAGCAAACCTTTTTTTTTTTTCTTTTTTTCTTTTTTTTTCCCCTTCTTTTCAAAATTGTCCCAGAAAACGTCTGTTCTGACTCATCTGGGCATCATGATTTGATTACGCATAATATGTTTTACTGTTGGGATCTTCATCTACTTAAATAGTTGCCAGAAGCAAAGATACTCCCTTGTCTTGCTATGCTTCTTGCTCTCCCTCTGGTATGATAGCATAAGGCAGTAACTGATGTGGCTTTTTGTTATGTGTAGCCTGGTCTTCGATGATTTCTGGACCATGTCTTGAAATCTCAGTTGTGGCTACCTAGGCTCAAGAAAGGTGAATTCATAAAATCACAAAATCACAGAATTGTAGGGGGTGGAAGGGACCTCTAAAGCTCATCCCCCTGCCAAAGCAGCTCCCTAGACCAGGTTGCACAAGTAGGCATCCAGGTGGGTCTTGGACATCTCCAGAGAAGGAGACTCCACCATCTCTCTGGGCAGCTCCAGTGCTCCGTCACTGCACTGTGAAGAAGTTCTTACACACAGTAAGACTAACTAGACTAGCTACTTCAAGAAGGACTACTAATATGGTTATGGTAGGAAAACTTGGTTTGTTTAGCTTAGTAAGTGATATGATTGCTCACTCTAGATACATATGCCAACAAAATGGAGAACACAACACAAGAAGGAGAAATGCTGATGCCACACAACAATGCTGACAGAAGATAAAGGAAGATAAACTGCCCCACTAAGAACTTCTCTCTGTGAATTCATAGCATTCTTCATATCGTCTGGGCAATTGTCTCCAAAGCAAACTTCCAAGTAAGGCATAAGATCCATGAAAGACCAATTTTTAAGAGTTCAAATATAACTTAAGCAGCCGGGAGAACATCTTCTGCATGCTGCAGGCCTCTTCCAAACCTGTTCAAGCCCACTCATGAAGAATAGCTTCCTACATTCCCATAGGTAATTATGTAGCTCTCCAGGAAGCTTTTTTTCTGTAGTTCCATCCTTGGTTATGCTATTTTGCTTTTGCATGGCTGTAAAAATATCTCCTTACAGATATATTGGTCTTGTTACTTTTTTACAATTTTACATCTTCACAAACTTCTTCTCAGTGTACTAATGGTTTATTCATTATTATTTATATTTGCAGAAGCAAATACTGGTGACAGTCATTACTCCTGCTGGGTATTAGTTGACATGGAAAGCTTCCTCTTCCTTATGTGTAAGGAAATACCATGGGGCACTAATGTTGGGATCAGATTGAGTGCTTCATATAGGATTTAATCAGAACTTAATTGAATTTTAAGAGGGAGAGGATGTTGGTGGTTTGAGGTTAATTGCTTTAGCCCGACAGTCTGAATTCTTTATCTAGCTGACTTACCATATTAGAGACCTAAAGAAGGATTTGAGGATTGGCAGGCCAGAGAACTACATGGAAGGGAGCTTGCAGTTCAATTTCCTGCATGCCTAACACCCTTTCTGTCTCAGGATGTTCTAAAGAAGTGAGCTCAGGGAAATACTGTGTGTCAGCAGAGGTCTTCTGCAGATACTCTCCTGCTCTGAAATATCACTTGTCCTCTGTAGACGTGAATAGGTGGTTTCAGAGGCTCTCAGGTAAATTGTGCAGAAGCTTCACTTAATCACTTGGATTAAAGAAGGTAGGCTAGAAGAAGCATCTGCAGTGGTGAAAGTGACTGCCATCACCAGAATAAACTGCAACAACAAAACATCACTACCAGTACACACTCTGTTCAGCCTGAGGCCTTTTCTGTCCTAGAATGAGTTCAGGAATGGATTTCTGTATGCTAAGCAATCAGTGTTTCTCTTACATCTGAATCTTCATCTGTTCTTGTTTAGTTCAGGGCTAAATAGCCTTATGGAGAGGATAGAGCAGTGCAGCAGAGCAGCTCTCTTGACCTGAGGAAATGGAGCCCAGTGCAGGTGAGCAGGTGGAAGCACTGGGAGGGAAAGCAACTGCCTGTGCACTTTCTAGGTAAATCCCCCTTTGCAGCTAAATGGATTGCTCTAACAATCCTTGTGTTGATGAGGCTTTGCAAACCAGGCTACTGGAGCTAATAGCTAACGGTATGCCCTCAGCACACAGCATTCCCTGCTCTTCATGCTTCACCAACACTTTTGTCCTTTGGCTCTGCCTAATAACGTGCAAACAGGAGGCTACATCAGAAATGACTCTTTTCTGCTGTCACTTATTTCTTGTCAGGTAAATCTGCTTATCCTCCTTCTCATGACAGAATAGTTCGGCTCAGTTTCATGCATGTGTGTTCTTCATCACTTCCTTTTATTTCTTTTTTTTTTTTTTATTTTGGACAGGGAGGGGGGAGGTCTGCAAGGGCAAGAGCTAGTGATTACCTTCTGAGCTCCTGCAATCGGATTGTCCTGGTGAGTTTGAGAACTGACCTGTGCACCTTTCAGCAGTCTGAGCTGCTGGTTTACTGCATTACAGGTGCTGCCAACTTGGCGGAGTCCTTCATGTGCAGTGCAGAGAAGAAACATGACAACCTATATTTGACAGTCTATGTTCTTCCAGGGTTTTGAACTCTGACATTGAACTTGTAAAATCTTCTTGTCTAATAAGCTATAGCTTGCCTGGATTTACAGGACAGCACTGGGAGCCCTTGAGGATTGTTCTTTGCTCTCTGGGATGTTCTTTCTAGTGAGTTATGTTGTTGCTGTTTTTTTTCTTGGCAGTTGTGGTGGTGTGTGTGTGTGTATGTATATATATGTATGTATATATTTTTTCTTTTGAACTTGGAAGACCTTTTGTACTATGGGCAGAAAAGAATTATATTATTATTATAATTATTACGTAATAATAATAATAATTAATAGTAATAATTAATAATAATTTAAACTCAGTGGAAAATGTACATTTTTGTTAAAAACAGGTCAATGATTTGAAGGAACTTAATGCTGTGGTACATACCCTCCATGAAATTTCAGTGTTGGAGTTAAAGGGAATACTATCAGTAGTATAAAATTTCTTCATTGTAAAATTTTCAGCATTAGGAAGATCATGTGTTATCTTCAGCTGCAAATAGTACTGATTATTGCTATGATCAGCCTTATAACTCAAATTTTCAACACCATTTCAGAAGTTTTCACTAAAATCTGTCTCAGACTAATTCCTATCCTGAGGTTATCTGTAGCAGCATTGAATATGATTGGATCTGAATAAGTTGTCTTCTCTTGTATGTCACTGCACCGGTGACTTCATCCATAAGCAGCAGTTAGTAGTTCCAATACAAAATTAGTTCACAGCTGTTAACGCCAGAGAGCAAAATCTCTTTCCTTCAGGGACTTTTCAAAACCCTCCACAAAGGAAAAAGGGAGAAAAGTTAGGTCTACATCTGAACCATATAATGAATATAGCTTATATAGATTGAAGGCCAAGCACTAGTCACTGGACAGGAGAAAGAAATTAAGATAATTCAAGTGTAGCAAAATTAAGGAAGCAGACAGCATATCCTACACAAGAATAATAATTTATGGTGTGTTCTTGTTTTTCTGCACTGCTTAAATTCTGGAAACTCCTTGGGTAATGTCTGATTGGATTACACGTTCTGGGAAAGTATTCCAGTATGTACACTTCTCTGTTTTTTTAACATACCATGACTGTGATACCAGGGCAGAGTTAGAGAGCATTAGAATGTGTTTTTTCTGTCTGAGGGCTACCCAGCTCTGTCTTGCTTTTTACAACACTGTGTGTATAAATGCTGCACGCACTGCTTCCTGATCATGGGTTTGGCCTGTAGCAGTGAGGAACAAACTTTTTTATATCACTACCATCAGAAACCACAGGTCTCCTCTTCTTTGTGTATCAATTTGGAAGATTTTTTTGTTTTGTTTTTGTATTAACATAACTTAACAGATTCTCTTGACAAATATCTGCGTCTTGCTTATTGGAATAAATTCCAACATTGAGCTTCCCTAATTTAAGGTCTCTTTTTTCCTAACTTAATTTATATTATTACCTCATTTGGATTGCAGAACAGGTGCCACTAATGGATTAAGTATAGTTTAGTATAGTCTAGTTCTGCTAGACTTTCAGCTCCCCGTGGATGTGTGGGATATTATGGAACAAAACTTTAGTCTGAATATCCTTCACAGGTTGGCTCCTTGCAGAATTCTGAATATCACTCTCCTAGGTACATAAAATCAAGCTCTAGAAATTGTCTGTTCATTCAAGTGTAATTCTTAGTTACTTGCTTTTTGTTCTCATCGCTTTATTTGCAGGTATAAAGAATTCGCTTCCCGGTCCATCAAAAGAGCAATTCAGCTTACCCACTTTGCAGTGCATCTCTCCCTTACTACAGACAGTGGAGGAGACCCCAGAGCCCATCCCAGCAAAAATCAAAGGACATATTCCTGAATGGATTAATGGCAATCTTCTGAGGAATGGCCCTGGGAAATTTGAGTTTGGTGAGGAGAAGTAAGTCTGGGTTTGGTGAGTTTGTCAGAAGACTCTGGCCTGAGCAATCGCTAAACCCAAAGGGTAACACCCTAAATGGCTTGCTACTGTTTAGACCACTTTGTAGTTTCTTAAGTTAGGCAAGGAGGAAAAGATTGCGTCATCTTTCTTTTCAGAACATCTGCTCCCTCATCAGTGCTCAGTGAGCTCTGAAAATAGGAACCATGGTTAACTTATTAAGGCTGGAGAAGCTTAGTCACAGAAAGGCTGTGACCTACTCAGAATGGTGTAATGAGGGAGCAGAGATGAGGGTTAAAACATACATACTTCCAGTTTTTGTCACTAACAAAAGTCCATCCTGTAAGCACTCTGAAATCCAGGGAATAATTTTCAAAGTTGAGTGCACTAAATTGGGTAAGTTGCTTTAGGATCAAATCCAGCTCATTCTACAAATAACATATCAAGACATTTCAAGAAGGCAACCTTGCCTTTGGTTTGGAATATGTCAAACTGACAAACCTAGCTCTTCTTCCTGCAGATTTGATGGCAGCAACTGGCCAAAGACAATCATTGAACTTCCAGAGGTGTCTTAAAAAAAAACAGTCTTTCCTTTAAGTCTCATGGGTTTCTCCTTTTGGGGAGAATGGCACCCTGCAAATAGCTGAGAACTGAAGGCTCATTGAGTGGTTAGACTTTCAGTAGCAATTTATATTCCTGTTGTGCAGGAATGACAATTTCTTCTTCCTATGCAGAAGTCTGCAGGGTGGTTGGTTTACCAGCCCAAATTATTGCTCCTATACATAGCATTTTCGGAAATCCCTGTTACTTTCAGAAGAAATACAGAGTGCTCAGTGATGGCACTCTCTATTACTTCTTACATGAGCTCCTATACTTCAGGCTGCAAGCCTGCAAATATACTTGATTAGTTTCACTTATTTGAGACTCATCACAAGGCTGTGCATGTTTATTTGCTCATGAGATGTGGGTATTAGCTCGTCGCAGACAAAAACAAACCTAAAGGCAAGAGTTAATTCTGTAGCAGAACTTAATGTAGCGCACAACTCTTGTTCTCCTATTTCTCTTTCCTTGTAGATACAACCATTGGTTTGATGGCATGGCCCTGCTACATCAGTTCCAGCTGAGGAGCGGCACAGTGACATACCAGAGCAAGTTTCTGCAGAGCAACTCCTACTTGACTAATAACCAGCACAACCGCATTGTGGTCTCAGAATTTGGGACACTGGCAATGCCAGATCCATGCAAGAGTGTCTTTGCGCGCTTCATGTCACGCTTTGATCCACCAAGTAAGAGGGATTCTAAAATACACAAAATGTTATGGGGTTTTCTTGGGGAACTGATGGTTAGCTTTGACAGGAGCTGTGAATCAGTCTGGTATGGGCCTATTCTGTGTTCATCTTTTTCTTAGAAGGTTGTCCCTTGGGGCAGTCATTTGGTATTGGCTCAGCTGGGAAATGCACATTCACTTCAATGTTTTTGTGACACTTTGGCTCACTTGGTTCCAGTTTGTTGCAAATAACAGCAGAAGTCTCCCCAGAGAACACCTTGTACAGACCAGATAATGGGCATTACAATCTGTTATTCTCCCTGAGACACTTTGCCCTTAGAACACCTTACCTTGCTAAGCTTACAGGGTAAGTGGGCTAATCCTTCCCTTCCTGTACTAAGGTGCAGGGGATGATATAAGTAGGGTGAGAGAGGGTACTGCACAGGAATGGAAGTATCACTACCTGTAAGGTACTGTGTAAGGCAGGAATAAAATAGGCTTAATTTTAAGCCAAGTGTCTGTCACTAAAACCAGAACAGACCTAAAGTCTGCAACTTGTTGCTTTTGTGTTAGACTATCTTCAATTCCTGAGGTGATGGATCCTGTCCTGCCTGTCATCTATTCTCTTTAAGGTGTTTATGTCTTCACTCACTGGTCTGCCTTGCTCCTCAGCTTCCCTCTTAGCTGCAGCCTCAAGTATTACCTCTCATTTCCAAATGTATAAATTGAACATGGCACTCATCATATGGCTGTCAGAGGAGATAATTTTGGCAGGGGAGGAAAGGGACAGAAATATGAAGAAATAAAGAGGTCAGATGGAAAGGGCATATGTGAGTACCACGGTTATCTTGGTTTCACTAGAGTCATTTCCACACCTCCCTTACTAAAACCATAACTTCTATATGTTTTTGAAGAAGACAAGATAAAATGCAGTATGTGGAAGCAGAAATCAAGTTTCTTACCTGAATGTAATGCAATTTTGCAGTTTTGTTTGACAACTTCTAGACTATGCTTTTGTTGCACACATGAGAAACTGAGCCTGTTTAAGCCTCTAGGAATTAGTGGCATTATATATATCTTTTCAGAACTTATAAGGGGAACAGCTCAATTTCTCTGGGTTCAGCTCAAGCTCTGCTGCAGAAGTTTTCCAAGTCCAGTAGGAAGAAGCAGCAGAACCTCACTCTGGAGCCTCGTGTGTGTGACTACTGGGTTGAGGGTTTGCTCTGGACCAATTGACAATGTTGACAAGGCCTGAGTATCCAGATTTAATATCTGCTGAGCTACATAAAGCTCTCTTGGGTAGAGAAGTCTTCTTTCTTAGTACCAAGAAGCTACAGAGCAATTGGGAAGCTACAGAATAATTGGGATCTAGCAATCAACTGAGAAAATTCAGCTGATATCAGTTCTTTTCCTTTTGTCTTGATCTCACTTGTCCAGACATTTTCCTGGAGTGCCTTTGTAGATTAGTGAGGTACTTCTAATCATGGGGGATTAGTGCCATGGCAGATGGGTTTATTTGTTTAAACATGATATGTTGTCAAGCAAGCTTAAACAGATCTTGTGTTTTGTTTCAGAGCCAAGTGACAATGCCAATGTGAGCTACGCTGTGTATAAAGGAGACTACTATGTCACTGGTGAGAACAACTGCATGTTTAAAGTGGACCCAGAAACACTTGAAATGAAGGAAAAGGTATGGGCTGGTGGGAGGTGGGGGCTGACTTGTGGCACTAGAGGATCTCTCCTCTCTGTTTCTAAAAGCCCTTAGTAACTTGTGAGAAGCAGAGAGCAAATCAGATTCCAAAACAGACCAGTGCAGCTTTAAGCCATAGCTGTAAAAGCATCTTTTCCTTGTATGCCTGAGTTCCTGAAGAGTCTGTTCAGCACTAAGGCAGCTCTCCACCAGTCACTGCCTGCTGCAGCAGACAAAGGGAGAGAGGCTTGCAGGGTGGTTTCCGTTTGTCACCTTTCCAGCACGCTTGCTACTTGTCTGTACTTGTCTGTGTATGAAGAATAACATGCATACAGGAAAAAGTTAACATCACTGATCTCAGATCTGCATTCTTGCTGTCTCTTCAGTCTTCTCATCTGTTCCCTTCATCTCTTCATATGCTGTCAGCCCCAAGCACTGCAAACCAGCCCTTCAAAGTCTCAACTAAAACCTCTTTCTTGCCACTGGCAGTGAAGCCAATAAAGTAAAGTCAAATTTAGGTCTGCCTGCCACTTTACTCTTCCCCATAGTAGCAAAAAAAAAACAAAAGTTGAGTCTGTGTTCTATGCATTGCCTCACAGCAGTGTGGCTGCATTTGGGGACAGAGTATGACTTACGAAATGGTGGAGTAAGCTGTGTGTTCCCCTGCCAGCACTGTTAGAGAGGATTTGGACATTTGTTGGGCTGAACCATTGTGAGAACTGAAGAAGGATTCTGCTTTTCTTGAGTATTAACTGTGATCCCTGTATGTCACTACAGATTGTTTAATACTGGAAAATTCCATCTCAGTTCACTGCTTTGAGAGAGACATTGTAGCAGTCCCTTTCTACAGGATCAAAAAGCTCTGTTTATGAGATACTATGTGCTACTTGCATATTGAAGTTGGGAGTTTGATGATTTTCTGTTTTGTAAACCACAATTCAGTGATGAAAAAATTAGTGTAGGTGGTATTCCTGGTTTCAACGTTCAGTCTCCCTGTCATTAAAAAAAAATCTTCTTAAGCTTCTTTTTAAATGTAGACTGGACTAGCAATTTTTGGATATGTGAAGGAAGAGAAAGGATGATTTCACATTTAACATCTCATATTTGAGATGCCTTAAGAGGGCACAGTTTTGTGTGCTCCTGATGGCATGGCCTTCTTTTCAAATGAGGCTTCCTGTAGAGTCTCAGAAATATTTTTTGAAACTTTTGGAAAAGCAGGGTATCCTTCATGTGTCAATGGATGTTTTGATCTCTCTCCAATTTTTCCTTCAGACTTCCTTCCCAACATATCCCCTATGCTGTCTGAGTCGAAACCGTGACTGGATCAGGAAGAGGTCCAGCAGTGTTCACAGTTGCTTCTTTGTTCCAACTCCTATCTGTAGATAGGAGTTAGATTGGTCTCTGTGTGAGGAGAATATGCATTGACTGTCGATTAGCTGTGTGTGCTTTCAAAACACTTGGGGGTTGGACTAGGTGATCTCTAGAGGTCCCTTCCAACCCCTATAATTCTGTGATTTCACAATTCTGTGATGGTAGGTAATGACTGCCTCTTCTTGCATGCCTGCAGTGGTTGCTACATGAAGTTTTCATTAAAATGCTCTTAGGGACAACATTCCTGCAGTGTCAGCACTCCTGGCTAGTAGTGATGCTCATGTTTCCCAGGGAAGTGATTGCTGCTACTGGTTCTGTTTTGTTGATAGAATGAATGCACTGAGGAATGTGCTTAAATTTCAGGGATTTCAGGAAGATTTCAGGTAAAATGAAGGTTTAAATTCAGATCGCACATTAGAGCCATAACAATTAAGGTACTTTTCCTCAGAGTTTAACAGAACTAAGGTTTAGAAAGCCTGTGGCTTGCTAGAGAGCAACAGGAAGCTTCTGTTCTGACTGAACATCTTTGGGATTTGCAGGTAGACTGGAGCAAGTTTGTTGCTGTGAATGGGGCAACTGCTCATCCTCACTATGCACCTGATGGGACAGCATACAACATGGGAAACTCATATGGGAAATTTGGTAAGACTGGGCATGGCCACACTTGGCCTGCAGGCAGGCAGCTTCCTGCTGCTGCAAGGAGTGGTTGTTGGAAAAACTTCAGTGTCTGAAAAGACCTAGAAATCCCTGCTTCCATTTGTGTCAGAATGATGGCAAATCTAATTAGTTCTTATTTCAAGGAGTCAGTTTGCCTTGTATGAACAGCTTTGCTCAGCAGTTTGTTTCAGATGCTTCTGGTTTTGGCCTGTGATTATCCACACAAACCCAAAGGCTCTTAAAAAAAAAAAAAAAAGAAAGATAACCCTGTGGTGAGGAAAGGGGAATAAGCGTAGAAGAGAGGAGGAGCAGGCTGCAGATCACAGTGCTGATTTCCCAAATCTTCTTGTAAGGTTTTATGGAAAACAGAAGAAAGATACATATTCTCATCTGATATTGATGCTTCATCCAAAGAGCTTTGACATTAGATACAAGCTTTTCAATTAGATTAATTGGCTTTTAATAAGAACAATAAGGAGAACAAAGTGGAATTAATTAGAACAATCTGTCTATTTTACAGTAAACTTGAAATTTCTGGGATATGTTTTCTTCTCAAAATGAGAACATTCCATCAAGTTGAGACTAGTTAAACCTACATGGCTGCTCAGAGCTGTTATTCACTGCTCATTACAT
The DNA here is from genome assembly GCF_038088225.1 of Cyrtonyx montezumae. NCBI lineage: Eukaryota > Metazoa > Chordata > Aves > Galliformes > Odontophoridae > Cyrtonyx > Cyrtonyx montezumae. The sequence goes on from NW_027071959.1 coordinate 688,202, forward strand.
AAAGGCCCTCTTTTTCAGGCACCTGAGCCACTGCTGTTTATTGTGATACCTCAGGCTTGTGTCAATTCACTGAACATTCGTTCTGTTTTTATTGTTTTTCATTCTTACTGTTTTCATTTCCTTTTGGCTTTAGCAGCATCTAGCTTTATAGCACATGCTGTTTTCAGCTGGGCAGACTAAACTTGTGATTATTATTCAGATATGTCCTTCATAACTGCCGATACACTCGGAGTTAGTAAATGAGTCATCATCAAGGCTCCAAGTTTTCATTTCCTTTGATACATGAGCAATGAACTTTTTTTTTTCTGATGCTATTGTTTTATGATACTCTGAGTCAACATAAAGATTGTATTACAAACAGGAAAAAAATTGATGGCAGTTATCAACCAGACCGAGAATGTTCTACTTTATTTGACATCCTTTTTGGTGGTCATCCACTGATTTCTTTACTGACTTGATAATGGTTTCTTTTTGTTTGTTTTCTGCTCAGTTTTGTAATTACTGTGTTTCTCGTTACACTAAGGAAACAGAAAGGAACTGAGTCTGATTTATCTTCATGAATCTGGATAGTTTCACATCTCAGTGGTGCTGAACCCTTTTTCTTCTTTTCAGGGACTACATATAATATCATTGAAGTCCCTCCACAAAAGTCAAACTGCAGTGACACATTAGAGGGAACAAAAGTGTTATGCTCCATTGCTCCAATGGATAACATGAAACCCTCCTACTATCACAGCTTTGGTAAGAATGCTTCCTGTCTCATACGCTATAGATTTAGCCAACTGTGCAGCACAAGGATTGTTCACTGCCCTCTGCCTCAATATATTTTTTGTTGTTTTATTTGCCAAGTTCTCCAATGATATCTCCTTCCCTCCTTTTTCAGGGATGAGTGAAAACTATGTTGTTTTCATTGAGCAGCCCATCAAGTTGAATCTGTTGCGGATTATTACTTCCAAAATCCGTGGGAAGCCTATTTCTGAAGGGATAAACTGGGAGCCTCAGTATAACACTCGCTTCCATGTGGTGGATAAGCACACTGGGAAGGTGGGTGAATCGTTGGCCTTTTGAGCAGCTGTGCAACCATAGCTAGAATCTTAGATCCCGAAAGAAGAGTGCTTGCTAGCAGTCACAGATAGCAATATGAATCAATACAGAAGTTACCAGAGTATAGTCTTTAGAAACATGTGTGTGGATTTCTTAGAAATGGCCTGACTGCATGTATTTTCAGTTCTATCGATTCATCTTCCCAGCCCTAAAAGAACAGGCAGATGTGGGAAATCAGAGGTTCCTAGTAAGTACTGTTAAGTATAAAAGAGACAGGCAGAGCCTGGGGATGATGCCTATCCATGCATGGATGGAGCCAAGGAGAGATAGCATGAACAGACCCATGACAACAAGGAACCTGTCCTAGGTTGCTTTATATTGGCTTTTCTCCATCTGGCTCTGCTTACGTACTGGCTTAAAGCAGCTGTTCTGTAGCAACACAAGGGTGTTACACAAATATCAAGGAATAAGTGGGTAATGAAATGAGGGCAAAAAGAGAAAGTCTTGGAAGTGTTTCTACCATTTTCTGAGAGGAAAAGTCAGTATCTCCTGTGGTCTCTGTAGGTGCTTCCAGGGCAATGGTACACAAAGCCCTTTGTTACTTTCCATCAAATCAATGCCTTTGAAGACTGTGGCTGTGTGGTCCTTGACTTGTGCTGCCAGGATGATGGAAAAACTCTGTCTGTCTACAAGCTTCAGAATATGCGGAAGAGTGGAGCAGATTTAGATCAGGTAAGATCTCCACATTTGTGTTGCTTTGGATCTGCTGGGACCCCATGCTGACTGAGTTATTTTTCTAAGGCAAAGCTTATGTAGATGGAATGGAGAACATGATGGACAGACCACAAGGCAGGGGATATGAACTAGAGAAAGGAACCCAGCTGTACAGAAAAGCCAACATAATGGTCCCTTGATAACAGTGGTGTTTATCTTTCATTTTAAAACTCTTAGCAGATAATCTCTATAGAGCATTTCCCTGAAACTTTTAAAAATGAGTGCATGATACAGATCTCCATCAAGCAGGAAGAATGTGCTTCTGTTTTAAAAATCTCTTTTCTAGCGATACTCATTTTCTGTATCACCATGTAATACAAAGAGATATTTTTTCCCCCAGGAAAGTATGCAAAATGAGGTTTTGCACTACTTTTACATGGATAAAGAAAAAAGAAACCCTGCTATTTAATGGCATTACTTCATAAAACCATCCCTTATTTTGTAAATCATAAAACATGAACATCCAAGAAATCCCTGCATTGATCCTTACAGTCACTTCACTACAGCACCTTCCCATAACACGTCCAACTCTGTTAAAAGCACATTTAAAACTACATAAGATTCAGTATTTTACATAGGTCATACATGGGAGAAACTGGGGGTGCCTTCAGTTTCTTGTAGTGTAGATGTGTTTACTGGAAACCCACCGCATGATGGGCGAGGGGCAGTTTCTGTAGCATGTTCAGACAGATCAGAATTTCCACTATGTTCTGAGCTGTCCGGAAGCAATTCAGTTCTAATCTGAAAAGTACATGGCTGTGTCCCCACGGGGATGTTTTGCTTTGCTTTTTTTTTCCATTTTTTTCCCCCCAAGATGCTGTGAACATTAATTCAAGTTCAGTGTTAGTGTTCATATGGCCATTTGTTCTACAGACTGATTCTAGCTTCTATTCAGTCTTCTCTGAGCACAGAAGAGGAGTTATTTGATGTTTGAAGGTATCCATATGTGAACATTAGATCATGGTTTCCAATACCCATGTTACTAAACTGGGTAGCCTTGACATTGAGTGGTACACAGACACATGAGTGCAAGTCATTTCAAAAATGTCTTAAAATAACTCTGTATTCAAAGTCTAAGGCATGCCTGAGCATGATTTGTCTCTTTCCCCAAATTATGCTTAGTGCTTTTGCTTGTCAACTAAACCATAATTTGTCTGACAGAGCTCCTCAGCCAATCAGTTTCTTGTGGCTATGTGAAACACAAAAGCTTTGAAAAAAGAGTTTAGGAATTAATGTGATTAAAATGGAGTTTCACATCAAACTGGTGAATTACATGTGAAGTAACAGAGTCCCTGTCACTTATTTTATTTGGAAGGTTTAATATTTGGGAGTATTAAGGGTTCTAAACTGTACTTCAACAGACCTTTTTTTTTTTTTTCAGGGGTGAGGAAGGCTCCTCCAGAGCCTGGTATAGAGCACTAAGTCAGGTATTTTCAGTTGTGCTCTGGAACAAACCCTTTTTCACAGAATCACAAATTTGTAGGGGTTGAAAGGGACCTGTAGAGACCATCTAAGTCCAACCCCTTGCCAAAGCTGGTTCCCTAGAAACAGGTAGGCGTCCAGATGGGCCTTGAATGTCTACAGAGAAGGAGACTCCACAACCTCTCTGGGCAGCCTGTTCCAGTGATCCTTACTGTGAAGAATTTCTTACACACATTTGTGCAGAACTTCCTACACTTCAGTTTGTGGCCATTTTCCCACATCCTGTCAGCATGCACCACTGAGAAGTCCAGCACCATCCCTTTGCCTCCTGCTCCTTAGGTATTTATAGACAAGGATTAGATCCCCTCTGAGTCTTCTTTTTTTCAAGGATAAACAGACCCAGGTCTCTCAGGTTTTCCTCATAAGGAAGATGTTCCATGTCCATCACCTTTGTGGTCCTCCACTGGGCTCCTTCCAGGAAACCCCTGTCTTTTTTGTATTGGCGAGCCCAGAACTGGACACAATACTCCAGGTGAGGCCTCACCAGGCAGAGTAGAGGGGAAGGATTACCTCCCTTGACCTGCTGGCCAAACTCTTTTTAATGCACCCGATTTTTGGCCACCAGGGCACACTGCTGGCTCATGGCCTGTCTGTCATCCACAAGGACAGCCAGGTCCCTCTCAGAGCAAGTCATCCCTGAACCTGTACCAGTGCATGCAGTTATTCCTCCCTAGGTGCAAGACTCAACACTTGCTCTTGTTAAACCTCATCTAGTTCCTTTCTGCCCAACTCTCCAGCCTGTCCAGGTCTCAATGAATGGCAGCACAGCCTTCTCGCATGTCAGCCATAACATCAGAAAACTTGCTGAGGATGAACTCTATCCCCTCATCAAGGTCATTGATGAAGATATTGAACAAGACCAGTCCCAGCATAGTTACCACTCATTTCAGAGGGCACCAATGTTTATGCTCAGTTTAACAGCAAGTGGTATGGTCAGTGTCCATATACAGCATATCCCAAAATGGAAGGGATGCATAGGGATCTCCAAGTCCAACTGGAGACTGGCTCCATACAGAACTACTCAAAATGTCACTCTCCTCTCTTCATCACCATAATTTTCTGTCTCTGTTACAGATTTTTGGGTCAGTAGCCCGATCTTTCCCCCGTCGCTTTGTTCTCCCACTGAACGTGAATTCAGACACACCTGTGGGGAAGAATCTGAACCCTCTTTCTTACACATTGGCAAAAGCTGTGAAAAATGCAGATGGCAAGGTGTGTGTTAAAGACTTGCATAACTGTGTGTACAGCTGTGGTGATTTGTTCATAACTAGAGTGGGATTTAGTGTTTTAGTACAACTACATTGCCTTATATGAGAAAGCAAGGACAGACTGTGACTTAAAAAAAAATGCACAAGTGTGTTAAAAGCCTTTACCACAATTGGCTGGATTTGAAGCTCTTTACTGACAATATCTCCCATGCTTTCACCAGCGTACAGAGCTGTGCTTTGCTTCGAGCTTTGAACAATCCTGCAGCTTTAGGTGGTACAGAATGTGTGGTTGCTGGGACCAATCGGTTCTGCTGCCCAGACAAAGCTAAACTGATGCTCCTGTGTTGCATACTTCTAGGTCTGGTGCACACATGAAAATCTCCACCCTGATGGCTTTGAAAACTTTGGGGGCTTGGAGTTCCCCCAAATTAACTACTCACAGTACAGTGGTAGGAGATACCGTTACTTCTATGGGTGTGGTTTTCGGCATTTCGTCGGAGATTCCCTGATGAAGGTTGATATAGAGACCAAGAATTTCAAGGTGAGATGAAATGAGGTTTTCTCTTCTCAGCTCTTCTAACACTGAGGAGTCATTACTTTGAGCTGGTTTCTAATTTCTGTCATCTGTGAGGCACTTAGGTGTTTGTTGTTTTTTTCTTTTCCATAATGGTCTGAGATGAGGTTCCTAATGTTATTTCTCATCTATCACTCCTACCAGACAGGAGAGGATATCACTCCAGGTTCCTAAGTAGTTGAGTAAACAGAAAGGGTTGCATAAAGAATGTACATCTCTCCCAGGTCGAAGAAGATTCATCTCTTAGCAGGGAGAACAGAATAGAAAATACCCATGTAGCATAGTCAGTCAGCAGCAGACATTGCCAGGGCGTTTATAACTTGGCCAAGAAAGATGGTTTAGCATCCTCACCTGCAAACACAGGCAGGGATTTATGCTGTGTCTCCCATAAGTAGAGAAATAGTTTTCTCCAAAGCTTTTAGCTCTTATGAGTTTGGAACTTTCCCAGAGGCTCAAGGAAGATAGGAATTCTTAAGAAGAGATGGCTTAACTTGAATCATTCTCTTCCATGTACTCATTTTGCAGTAAGAGTGCTCTCCTTCAGCTCAGCACTGGGTGCCATGGCTCTGTCTGCAGTAAGGATAGAAGCTGTGCCGTTGGGTAGTGGTGGTGTCTGATCTGTTCTGGCAAGGCATATCAACTCTGTGTGGGCACGTTCTGGTGTGTAGCTGGCTGTGCTAGCTGGATGCTGGTTTCTCTGAGCCTAAGCTGGTACCTGTGCCAGTACAAGCTGTTGAGTGGAATGAACACCAGGAACCCTTTCATTGGCTGTTTGCACAGTGCTTGGCACAATGGGCATTCTGTCATCACACAGCATTATGTTAGTGCAAATCGAAAGGATGACTCAAAAGGTTGAATTGTGGGTTTCCTGGGGCATGGGGTGCACTCGGGAAGCTCTGCAGGGTGCATTCTAACCTGCAGCTCTGCTGACTGTAGCAGGCAAACATTGTGAAATGAAACATGTCCATATACTATTGCACTTGCTAGATTTGGAAGGAGGATGGATCCTACCCCTCAGAGCCTGTTTTTGTGCCAGTGCCCAATGCCACAGCAGAAGACAGTGGAGTCATCTTGTCCGTTGTGATCTCCCCTGATGAGGTAACTTGTTCCTATTAGTTTATACAAGTCACACAGTTCTAAACCACAACAATGGATTTAAGGCTCTCTGGCAGATAGATCTCTCGTTCAAGTAGAGTACATCTGTCCCCATAAAGTATTTCACTAACATTAGAAAACTAATGGGCAGTGTAATACGTCATTTGGAAAAAGAGAAAGAAGTGTCTGTCTATAGCTCTAGTTGGTGCAGATTTTTTTTCTTCCTTGATAATGTATTTCGGATCTAACTCAAGATTCATGAAGACATTCACCCAACAAATACTTAATCAAGGACATTGTCTCAGAAAAGCACTCAAATGGGCTGTAAATAAATAAACAAAATTTCAAAAAGAATCAAAGTTCAGAAGCATTTCCCACATCTTTTATACATATCATGTACTTTATTTCTGTCTTTAAACTCTGATCGCTTCAGCTGCTAGTCAGTGGATCTTACATAGCATTGTTTCATTTTTGCTACATAAAAATTAGCTTTCATTTCATTATTTTTTTCTTAGCATTCATTTACTGTGAAGGTGTTTTAAATATTTTGCCCTTCGTTGTTAAAAAAATAAAAATCCAGCTTAGTAGATATTTTAGGTGAATAAAAAATGCAAATCAATGGTCATTTAATGATTTTGGTCATTAGACCCATGATGGATTTCACAATAAGGAGCATAAACTCTATTTTGAAAACTAGACTAGTTGGAATTTTTGCCCCAGAATTATTGTCTAGATGTTCAGTAGATCAATTATATTAATTAAACAGACAAGGCTGAAGACAACTAATGTCAGAAATTATGTCAATGTGTTAATAAAGACATCAGTGCCACATCTCTCCCCAGGGTAAATATAAACAAAAATCTAGTTGGAGATTTCATGGGTACACTGCTGACAGAGGTACTGTTCTCAGTTACAGCAACAAGCGTAGAATTAACATTATCTGTAAACTTACAGGGGATCCTGATACAGTGAAGAAACACTGGACTGCTTCCCATGCTGTGTGTCTCTGTAACACAGCTAGGTGAACCCCATCTGGGAATGTCATTGCTGATGTGACACCTGTGACCACCAGTGCTTCTGGCTGTGTTGTGTTACTGGCTTAGACAGTATGGTTTGGTTGTGCCTGGCTGTGTGTTTGGGCTCCTGAGTGTGGGACAGACGTAGTGTTTCGGAGACTGGAAGGGATTTCAACGTGGCTGTTAATTCTGTCTTTCTTCTCATCCTGTAGAACCGAAGTGCTTTCCTGCTTGTCTTGGATGCAGAGACCTTCAGAGAACTGGGGCGAGCAGAAGTCCCGGTACAAATGCCTTATGGATTCCATGGGATCTTCAGTTCTCGCTAACAGAACAAAGAGCCACCTCCTGTGACTCAGGGCAAGGTCAGGCTCAGAAAGAAACCTCTGCTTTCTTTTACATTACATTATGCCAAGGTTAAAGGAACCACTTCTATATCACAATCTCTAAGTTACTGCTGCGTTCCTCACAGTTCACAGTGAAGGGTCTGAGGAAGGCAGAAGCTCCATCTCTCTAACATCCCACTGCTTTACCTTAGTTTCCTGTCTGTCTTGCTAGAACACGTAACAGCAGTCTTTCACATAACAGTCTTTCAAGGGAGAAAACAGAGACTACCATGACCTTGTCTGGGTAGCAGCGAACTGCGAAGAGAAGAGAGTAGTAAATGTCAGTTGCAGTGGCTTTTGCTGAAAAATGTAAGTATGAGAAATGAATAAAACCAACTACTAACATCTAGGTGCAATGTAGGGTTGTAATTACGCCCCCACTGATTGCCTTCAATGAGCCCCAGAGAATAGCTAAAATGTTCATCGTATTCGTAGTGCTCTCTCTACATTAACTTTGCCCTCAAATAAAACCCTGTGACGTTTCTTCCTTTCATTGTGGTCCTCACTGACTGCAGCAGGGCGGGGAGAAACCCCAGTACAGGTCGGGGCGGAAGGAGGGCTGCACAGCTGCCCAGGGCCGCCAGGGGGCAGCCGGCCCCACTGCGAGCTGCGAGCTCGGCTGCTTCGGGGGTAGAAGAGGTTCTGCAGAGCTCTTTCCATCACTTCAGGCAGCGTTGCTCCGTAGGCTGCTGGGATAGCTCCAGGCTGTGCAAGTTACCTGGGAGGGAAGCTGGCAGGCCAACTCCTGTGCATGGATGTTTTATGAACACACTCCTTGCAGCTGTCATTATATATATATAAAAAAAAATTAGGTGAAACTACTGGCCCGTGGGCCCAGCCATGGCTAACGTCACATCTGCAAGGATGAATGAAAGGGTGAAAGCCTTGGGAAAGGAAAAATAATGTGTACAGTGCACAAATGTTGAGTCTGTGACTGGAACAGGAACTTCTGCAGACAGCCCTGCGAGTGTGTACACATGTAGATCTGAAGGTTTAGAGTCAGTAAGGTTGGAAAAGACCTCTAGGATTATCCAGTCCAACCATCCACCTACAACCAGTATTACCCACTGACCATGTCCCTCAGTGCCATATCTCTTATGTTTCCTGAACACCTCCAGAAATGGTGACTCCAACACCTCCCTGCACAGCCTGTACCAGTGCCTGATCAGAAGATCTGATCTCTTAAGAGGAAAGAAGAAACTCCTGAGAAGAAATTTTTCTTAATATCCAGTCTGACACTCCCAAACCTCCTCTTCTCCAGACTGAACAATCCCAGCTCCCTCAGCCGCTCCCCATAAAACCCCATTGTGCTCCAGACCCCTCACAGCTCCGTTCCCTTCTCTGCACAGCTCCAGGGCCTCCATGTCTGTACTGTAGTGAGGGGCCCAACGCTGAGCACAGCACTGAGGTGCGGCCTCAGCAGAGCTGAGTGCAGGGGACGGTCACCTCCTGCTCCTGCTGGCTGCACTACTGCTGACACAACCAGGATGCCGTTGGCCTTCTTGGCCACCTGGGCACACTGCTGGCTCATGTTCAGCCGAGCGCCGACCAACACCTGCAGGTCCTTTCCCTCCGCACAGCCTTCCAGCCACTCTGCCCCACTCTGCAGCGCTGCGTGGGGTTGTTGTGAGCACCGTGCAGGACCTGGCACTTGGTCTTGTTGCACTCCATCCCATTGGGCTCAGCCCCGCGATCAGCCTGTCCAGGCCCCTCTGTGGGGTCTGTCTATGCTCAGGCAGATTGACATTTCCCCCCAGGTTTGTGCTGTCTACAAACTTACTTAATATTACAATGAACTATAACCATAACTCTAACCCTAAACCAAAACCTAACCCTAAACCTAACATTAAATGTAACCATATGCCTAACAATAACCCTAACCCTAAATGTAATGCTAAAAGTAACCCAAATCCAACCCATAACACTATACTAGCTCTAACTCTAACCCAATGCTAAAGTTAAAACAAAGCCTAACCCTAAACTTAAACTTATCCCTAACACTAAACTAACCCTAATCCAAACCCTAACACTAACCTTAAACATAAACCCTAATGCTAAACCTAACACTGAACCTAAACCTAACCCTCAAATAAAAGCTAAAGCTAACCATAAACTTAACCCTAACCTTAATTCTAAAATCAACCATAACACTACCCTAAACCTAACACTAACCATAACCCTAATCCTTCCCTAACCCTAACACTAACCCTAAACCTGATACTAACCCTAACCCTAAGCCTAACATTAAACCAATCCCCAGCCCTAACCCAAAGTTAACAGCAAATGAAACCCTAACACTAACCCAAATCCCAACCCTAATGCTAACCCTAACCCTAAACCGAATCCTAACCATAACACTAACCCTAACCTTAATTCTAAATTAACCTCAACCCAAATGCTAACATTAAACCTCACTCTAAACCTAACATTAAAACAACCCCTAACCCTAACCCAAACCAAACAGCAAACCCAACCCTAAACCTATCTCCAACCCTAATGCTAAGCCTATTCCTTACCCTAACCACAACCCTAACCCTAAACCTAAAGCTAACCCTAACCTTATGCTAACCCTAAGCCTAACCCTGATCCTAACACTGTCCCTAACCTTAACCCTACCCTAATCCGAAAACTAACCCTAACCCAAAACCTAAACCTAACGCTAACCCTAACCTTACCCTAACCCCGACTCTGACTGTAACCCCAAATGTAAGCCCTAACCCAAACCCTACTTGAAACATACCCTAATCATACCCTAACCCTAATCCAACCATAAAAAAAAACTAATGCCAAACCAAACCCTAGCCCAAAACCTAACACTAATCCTAAACCTAAGGCTAACCCTTAACCTAACCTTAAACCTAACCCAAAAACTATAACAAACCCCAAATCTAATCCTTACCCTAACCCTAATGCTAACAATACCGTGACCAAAACCCTAACCCTTACCCTTACCCTAACCCTAATACAAACACTACCATAACCCTATCAGTAGCACTAACCCAACCCTAAACCTTAACACAAACCCAAACTTACCACTAACCCTAAGCCTAAACTTAACCCAACCCTAATCCCAAAAAATAACACTAACACAAAACCATACCCTTAACCCTAACCCTAACATTAAACATAATCCTAACCCCAACCCTAACTCTTCCCAAAAGCCAAATCCTAATAATTACTCTAAACCAAACAAACCCTAACATTAAACCCTAATCTCAACCCTAACCCTATCCATAAAACAACCTAACCCTAAACTTAAAACCTAACCCTAACCTCACTCTAACCCAAACACAAACCCTAACCCAAATCCAAATTGGCTATCATAACACTAATTGGGAATTCTAACCCTAACCCTTACTCTAACCCTAACCCTAAACCTGAACCCAAACCCTAACCCTAAACATAACATTAAACCAAACACTAACCAAACCAAAACCCAAGGCCAAACCCAACCCTAACCTTAACCCTAACCCAACAGCTAACCCTAAGCCTAACACTTACCCTAACCCTAAAACTAACCATAACCTATAACCATAGGCCTAACACTAACCCTATCCTTACCCTAACACTAATCCTAAAACTAACCCTAACGCTGAACAAAAACTCTAAACCTAACCCTAACATGGTACCCTAACCCTAACTTTAGCCCTTAACCTAGATCTAAACCTAACCCTAAGGCTAACACTAACCCTAACACTAAACACAAACTTAAACATAATCCTAACCCTCACCTCAACACTAAACCTAACCCTAAATGTGCACTACACCTACATTATGAACTAAATCAAACCCTTACCCTAACCCTAACACTTGCCCTAAGACTAACCCTAACCCTCACCTAAACCCAAACTTAATGCAAATTCTAACCCTAACCCTAACACTAACCCTGACGCTAACCCTAACCCGAACCGTAACCTTAACCATAAACTAACCCTAACAGTAACCCTGTTTACCCAAACCCTATTCCTGAACCTAACCTTAATCCTAACCCTAAATGAACACTACACCTACACTATAAACTAAACCAACTCCAAGCATAATACAAAACATAACTCTAATCCAAACTGAAACCCTACCCTAACCCTAACCCGAACTCTAAACTGAACAAACCCTAACATTAAAACCTAACCCCAACCCTAACCCTAAACATAACCTGAACACTAACCCTATCCTTAAAACTAAATATAACTCTAACCTTAACACCCTAACACTAACACAAACACTAACCCTAAACCTAACACTAAACCAATCCCTAACCCCAATCCAAACCCAAGGCCGAACCCAACCCTAAACTTAATCTTTATCATAACCCTAACCTTAACACTAACCCTAACCCTAATCCAAACTCAAACCCTAACCCAAACCCCAACTCTAACCCTAGCCCTTAATACAAACCCAAACTTACCACTAACCCTAAGTCAAACCTTTTCCCTAACCCTGAAACTGAACACTAAAATTTTCCTGAAACCATAACCCTTAGCATAACCCTTAACCAAACCCTAACCCTAACTGTAGCACTAACCTTAACCCGAACCATATCCTTAAAACTAAACCTAACCCTAAACTTAAAACCTGACCCTAACCCTAACACTACCTTAAGCTGTACCCTTACTCCTTCCCTTACCCTAAACTTAACCCTAACCTTAACTGTAAACCCTCATGCTAGACTTAACTCTAATAGTATACTAAACACAATACACAATAACCCTGCCCTAAAACTAAACTGAACCCTAACCTTAATCCTAACCCTATCACTAACACAAACCCTACCCTAATCCTAACCCTAAACTTAACCCAAACCCTGTCCCAAACTTAACCGTAACCCAAATCCTAACCTAACGTCAAACCTAACTCTAAACCTATTCCTAAAGTCAAACCTAATCCTAAATTTAACCCTAACCTTAACCTTTACCAGAAACCTAACCCTAACCTTAATCCAAACTCAAACCCTAACCCCAACTCTAACCCTAAACACAAACCCGAATTTACCCTCTAACCCTTACCATTACCCTCACCCTCATTCTAACTCTAACCCTAAATGCAAACCCTAAACATAACCCTAAAACTAACCCTAACCCATAACCCTTACCATACCCCATACCCTGACCCTTACCCTAATCCCATACCTCAACCCTAATCCTAACCCTAAGAATAACCCTAACCCTAACACTAGTCCTAACACTTAACCTACCCTAACCCCATCCCTTACTCTAACCCAAAACCTAACCCTTAACGGTACACCTTCACTATGAACTAAACCAAACCCTGTCCCTAACCTTAACCGAAAACCAAATACAAACACTACCTGAACCCTTACTCAGAAACGTACTCTAAAACTTTAACCTAACCCTAACCATAACCCTAAACACAAACCCAAACATACCCTAACCCTAACCCTAATCCTAACATTAAACCAATCCAAGCCCTAACTCCAACCCCAACCCTAACCCAAATATTCAAAGACTGTTCTCTCCAGGCCACAGCTTCTCCAGCAGAACACTGCATGCTTTGCGCCCTCGATACGGCTCTTCGGTGCCCATCTCGCCCTGTTTGTTCCTGACCCGAAACCCTCTTTAAATTCGCAGACCGTAGGAAGCGAGGCACCCCGCTTGCTCTGCGCTTACGCACCACAGCGCAGCAGCCGCGCGCTCACGGCACCGCACAGCGCGGCAGTGTCCGTCCGGCGCCGGGCACCGCGGATCGGGGCGGCACCGCACGGCTCCGGCGCCGGGCACCGCGGATCGGGGCGGCACCGCACGGCTCCGGCGCCGGGCACCGCGGATCGGGGCGGCACCGCACGGCTCCGGCGCCGGGCACCGCGGGAGGCGCTGCGGGGCCGCCCGCTCAGGGCCCCGGATGGAGCCGCCCCGGATGGCGCCGCCCGCAGCGCGCGTGGCGCGGCTGTCCCGCACCGCCACGTTCAGCGCCTGCCACCGCCTGCACAGGTGAGGGGGTCCGCAGGGGGCTGCGGGGCCGCGTGCCGTCGCCGACACTTGTGTTGCACGGGGAGGCGCCTGAGGCTTCGTTCGTTCGTCAGAAGTGACGCTGGTTACAGTTTGCTTCAGGAACTTCCTACCAGGAACGCGGATGGTTTTGTGCTGTGCGTGCGTGAATTGCGGCTTGGGTGATGCGGTTGGTGCGGAATGCAGGCCTAAGCACAAAAATAAACCACCTCTGTGCTGCCCTTGGGGTGGGAGAAGCTGTGGGTTCAGTTCGGGAGGCCGTGAATCACTGAATGCCGCAGGTTGGAGGGGACCTGAAAGTCCATTCGGTTCCATCTCCTCGCCGTGGGCAGGGCTGCCACCCACCAGCTCAGGCTGCCCAGCATCCCGTCCAGCCTGTCCTTATTCCCATCCAACCTGGGTTTATCCTGTGCATGGACTTACCTTATCCAACCTGTGCTGGGGTGAGCAGTGGGAGGAGCTGGGACGCACAACTGGGGTGGCACCGTGAAAATCTGCAGTGGATTCTGAAATGCCTTGTCTGCCTCCCACAGTAAATCTCTGAGTGATGAAGAAAACCTGAAACTCTTTGGGAAGTGCAACAACCCCAATGGCCACGGGCACAACTATAAGGGTAAGGGATTGTCTTCCTTGTGGCTCTTCATGGACGTATGGATGTCCCTGGGCATCAGAGGAATGGCTTCTATGAACTCAGTGCCACTGCTCCTAATGCAGTGAATAACTTTCAATTAAGAATTGTGCTTATAAGTGTTGTGCAGCCTGCAGCTGGTGAAATACTGCTGAACAGGCTGCCTGTCTCCATCTCCATGTTTGTTCTCAGGCTCATGGTGTCACACACATGACCTGATAATTCCTTTTGTTTTTATATTTCAGTTATAGTCACTGTGCGTGGAGAGGTGAGTGCGCTCAGTGTTCCTTCTGTTCCTTGCAGCAGTGGAGCAGTGGGGTCCTGTCTCCAGCAGATCCAGCTCAGTTGCTGGGTTTCCTGTGGTGCATGCATCACTGTAGGAGGTTTACAGAAATCAGCCAGTCACGTTGCACCTAACGAGGCTGAGTTGTTTCTGAGGTTAGATTGGATTGGGTGGTTCAGGTTTGATATTTGGAAAGAGTGGTTGGGCACTAGCACAGCTGCCCAGGGGGGTGGTGGAGTCACCATCTCTGCAGGTGTTCAGAAAATGTGGAGATGTGGCACTGAGGGACACAGTCACGGGGCAGTGTTGGTGGTAGGTGATGGTGGACTAGATGATCTGAGAGGGCTTCTCCAACCTTTGTGGTTCCACAATTCTGTGTGTTTCAGGCTGCCTTTTCCCCCCTGGTGTCAGGGAGCAGAGCCACAGGCTGTTGCGTGCACATACAGGGGCAGAGTAGAGACAGTATGTGAAGACGAAGAGGGATTTTTCTTGTGGCTTTAATTTGTGCTGGCTCAGAGCAGCCTTGGTAACAAGGGCCTATAGCTAGGCTACTAATCTGCCTTCTGTTTTCTCTCCAGATTGATCCCATCTCAGGAATGGTTATAAACCTGACAGACCTGAAAGAGTACATGCAGGTAAAACACCCCTCTCCCAGACACTCCTGTGTTAGAGGCAGGCAATTTGTGTGGTAGAAACATGGTGAGTTAATAATGGTGGGAAATAAGGAAACTAAGGAGTGATATAGAATTGAAGTGTTTTAGCACAGTGATGTGAGGCAGTGCCGTGTCTCAGCTGGGAGGTTAATGGGTGGATGCAGGGACATCTGTACATCTCTGCACCAACTGCTGTCTGGTGCATGGTGCTGGAGCCTGGACAATCCTCTCTTCCTACAGCAGGCGATAATGGAGCCACTGGACCACAAAAACCTGGATAAGGATGTGCCCTACTTCGCTGAGGTGGTGAGGTGGGTGGAAGTCTGGGGGGCTATAGGGCCAGGCAGCAGTCTGCAGGGCTCAGTCCTCAGCTGGGGTAGCACTGTGAGTGCCATTGCTGTTGATTCTGAGTCTGCTGCTGTTTTGCTTCCAGCACCACTGAGAACGTTGCAGTGTTCATCTGGGAAAACCTCAGGAAGCTGCTGCCTGTGGGAATGCTTTATAAAGTCAAAGTATATGAAACAGATCAGAACATTGTGGTCTATAAAGGAGAAGAAGCAATTTCTGAGAGGTAAAACGAGCCGAAGCTCAGCTGGTCAGAAACTTCTCACATCAGTGATGCCATCAGCCCTTCTTGCTGTGTCCTGCACTGAAGCATTGGGTATGTACTGCAGAAGGACTGACCAAGATAATTCTGCTAGAGATCTTGTGTCAGTTTGGGTTATCACAATTCACTGATGCATCTGCCTTTACCCAAGACATTCCAGTTTCATAAAACCAGACCACTGAGCTGATGTGCAATCTGCAATTGTACCATGCTAAATAAAGCAGCTTTCCAGAGAGGAGGTGGCATGTGTGTCATAGAATCATAGAATAGCTTGGGTTGGAGGGACCTCTAAGATCATCTAGTTACAACCCCTCAGCCTTGGGCAGGAAAGCTGACCACTGGATAAGGCTGCCCAGGGCTCCATCCCACTTGGCCTTGAATGTCTCCAGGGATGGAGCACCCACAGCCTCTGTGGGCAGCAGTGACAGCACCTCACTGCCCTCTGTAAAAAACTTCCCTCTGACATCTAATCTAAAATCTCCCCATTTTTAGTTTAAAAACATTTCCCCTTGTCCTATCACCATCTACCCATGTAAAAAGTTGACTGTTTATTGGCCCATGACATGGGGTGCTTTGAGACCCTGCTCACTGTAGATTCCTAGAAGTTTTTTTGGTATAAGCAGCAAGTGTGCTTTTATTTGTGAGGTTTTTAGGAATTCTGTAGGAGCAGCATGAAGCTTTCCTCTTTCTGGAGAAAGCAGCCAATGAGTGCTCCTGCTGCAGTGGTCAGCAGCTGTGTGGTGTTTTCACCATCAGAACGCCATGCTGGAAATCTCTTTGTAGGTACTTGGTGTGCATCAACAATGGGACTGCTGCTTCCCACTGCCTCCCACAGCTGGGTGGTTATGGAGGATGGGGCTGTGACGTGTTCAGCTGAATGCTAGCCAATTCCTCTGGAGATTCCTGAGACTGTAGGCATTCTGTGAAATCAAAGTGCTGGAAGAGGAATGCACGTAAAACCAGTCAGGGAACAATGGTGGTGCAGTTCATCTGGCTGCAATGAGGGCTTCCCACCTGCCAGCCTGGGAAGGAGTGGCGATTCCCCATCACATGAGCAGTGTGGTGAGCAGTACTCAGCCATTGAGAGATATGGCCACGAAGAATAACTAAATGCATATCATTTAATTTAAAAGGTGATAGTAATGATTCAGAGTAATAACTCATGAGCTCTACAAGGAAGTTTGTGGCTGAATAATGACAGCAAACTGCACCATTTGGAGAGGTTTAATGGAGCTTGCCTAATAGTTCATCTTTGGCTGGAATGTGCTGGTTTCTGCTCCTGAAAATACTTTGCCTGCTTTCTTTTAAGTTCTAGCTACTAGATGTGAGGATGGTCCTGTGCCTTCATCTGTTATTCCTCAGACATTGTGGCCAGGCCCAGCTCACAGTGCAGATGCCCCCAGCTGACATCGTCCTCTGTAACAGCAAAGCTGCAAAGCTCTAACACTGACCCCTGTCCTCCTGGCAGCACTTTGGGGAGCTGAAGGCTCTACAGTAGTTGTGTCCGACTGACACAGTTCTCTCACTGAGAACTGCAGCCACTGCCACTGAACCACACTCATGCATTAGCTTCACAACTACAAGGTCACATATCCCACTAGTGTGATGGCTTTGTTGTCCTCTGTTTAATGTTTTAATATATTAAAAAATAAAATAAGCTTTATTACTTCTATACGTTAACTGTATTGTTTACTTAAAGAGGGCTTCTGTGAAAGCAATGCCTCCTGTTTTACGGCCCAGGACATAGGAGGCAGATGGTGGTGGTATGGCAGTAGAGGCAATATCCTGTTCCATGGTGCTGCTGTGTGACAGATGGCAGCAGAGGAGCAGTCTGACACAGTGGTGTCTGACATGGAAGTGTGGACGAAGAAAAGGTCTTCCTCCGTGCAGAAAAAATGTCCCCCATTGACATCCATTGATGCTTGCTGAATGTTTCTGGTGACCAAACAGAGGGATGGGTGCTGCTTTTCAGCAGTAACAACAGTGCCGGTGCAGCTTTTGTCATGTGCAGCTTGCACCTCTTGTTCATTGCTGATGAAAATGCATAGGTCATGGTATTGACTGTGTTGAAAAACGTTTTGTAGCTGAGAACATGCTTGTTCAGTGATGTTATTGTGCTCTTTGCACCTGACATAGTTTCCATGGAAATAAATGGGAGGCACTATTTATGGTGCAACCTGCGTATACACGTCCTAAGACATTTCCTCTTCACCCAGTGTGGCCCAGGCAAGCTGGACACCCATAATCTGCACACGGGTGAGAGTGCTTAGACCTCAGCTGGAGGGGATGGCAGTACACCCCTGTTTCTCATGGTGTGGGGCACCAGCTGCCTTTGTTCCAATCGATGCTGTCCTGGGAGGCTGTGCCCCTCACGGAGTGTTCTGCTGTTATTCTCTTGTGTGATCTGTCAGGATGGCTTACCACTGTGATGTAAACGGTGTTCTGTGATTCAGAAGTCCTTTGGATCTTCAGTAGGTCATGGGGACTGTCATGTGGTGGCTTTCACAGAAGTGTGATGCAGCTACTGACAATGATGGCAATAAACAAGCAGAGGAATGCAGCAATACACACTATTCTTAGTGTGAAATTGGGTACCAGGCCAGAAAAGAATAGCCCACATTTGTTTTACAGCAGTGCAACATAACCCTGACAAAGTCCCACAGTAACTGGGGAATTTCTATTTACTGCTCTATTGCATGTCCAGGAAGTACTCAGGTCCTTCTCTCTGATCTCAGATACCAGGAAAAGCTTCTCCAAAAGAGTGGCCAGGTACTGGCACAGGCTGCCCAGGGAAGTGGGGGGGTCACTGACCCTGGAGATGTTCAGGAAATGTGGAGAAGTGTCACTAAGGGACACAGTGTGCAGTATTGGTGGTGGGTGGGTGGTTGGACTGGATGACCTTAGAGATCTTCTCCAACCTCAGTGATTCTGTGATCTGTCAGGTTTTAATTGTAGCAGAGCTGGAGTGATGGAAATAAGCCAGGGATTGGGAGATGGTGTGGGGTGCTGAGGGCAGGCATTGTTGGGATTGTGATGCCCTAGGGGTCCTTGTGCATGCCTTCTGTTCACAGGGGTCTCAGTTTTTGCAGGAATGTGTCAGTCCACGCAGGAAATTTTGTGGGAATCAACCTCCAAATTCACGGCCTGGGGAGGGCTGTATAGAGAGGTTTAACCACTGTTAAACATTAAGTATGTGACTTAGTTACTGAGTGATGAAATTGGCCAGAGGAGAACTGTTCAGGTGATGGGGGTGTCCAGGACAGCAATTAAAAGTTCAAAACTAATCCCAGGAGAGCTACTGTAACAGCATGACTTCCAGCTTCAGCACACATAAATGCAAATAATGGTAAAATGGTGGCAAGATCAGAAGCATGCTGCGCTGTATTCAGCAGGGACTGAATGGAAGACCCCCTCCTGGCTTCCTGCCCCACACAGCGGCAGTGTTGTGGGGTGCAGGCAAATAGTGGGGATGAGCCAAGTTCAGTTTTACTCCCAAGGATGTTGTTTGTATTTTGCTGTAGCCCCAACAATGACCACGTTAATGAATAACCAGCGTGTCCAATGGGGCAGCCCAGCTTTTCCTCCTGAGGTCAGTCTGCAATTCCTGGCTCATGGGGCATGGTTCCGGGCCCTGCTGCAGTGCAGAGAGCAATGCTGGGGGGCAGGGAGCCCTGGCTCTCCTTTTGTGCAGTGTCCTGTGTGCTCACAGGGGGAACGTGTGGTTGCACTGCACGTACAGGGGTGTTGATGTGTGGCTGAGCAGTGGTTGGGGCATTTTCTGATGTTTGCGTGCTATGTTCCTGCCACCTGATGTTCCTTTTATTGTTGTGGGTGTGTGTGTCCCTAACTGCAGTACAGCCATTTGGATGGGAGGGTCAGCAGCCCTTTGGCTGTCACCATGCCGGAGGCAGGAGCTGTTTGTTCACTCACTTCAGCAGGGCTTGGGAAATTCAGTGCCTTCTCTCTAAGTGATGCATAAATGCAGGGATATGGCAGGTCCATATCCACATGTTTGACCCTTGGAGCTGGGGCTGCTGCTGCTGGGAGTGATGGGGCAGCGGGAGCAGGGCTGGAGCTGCCCCTTGTTTTGCAGGAATGGAAACGGAGCAAGGAAGGTTAATGTTTAATCCTGATGGTCAGGTTGCTCTCAGAAAGAGTGGTGCACTTCCTCCTTCTGTATCGAGGGTGAGAAATAGCAGTAAAAGGTTAAGTCTACTCTCCAAGAAAATGGGGCTGTTCAGATTTCCGCGAAGCACTGAGCTTCCCTGGGTGGCATGAAGCTGCAGCAATCAGGAGAAGGGTGGGGAACTGCTTTATTGCTCAGGGCTGCAGCCGTTCTGGTAATGGTTAAACAGCAGGGAAGGGAGATGGGGTCATTTCCTGGGAGAAGGGGCTGCTGTAAGCTGAGGGCTCCTCCCTCATTCTTTGCACACAGGGACGGTGCAGTCCAGCATTCAGCATCCCAGCCTGCTCCCCACCCTCATCCTGCTAACAGGGTGTTGCTGCAAGGTTAACTGGAGGGGGTTTGATACCTACTATCTGAGCTGTTATCTGACCAGATAGTCATATTGACAGGAAGATTAGAGTAGAAAGGCAGTCTACTGCACTAAGTAGAATTTTATTGAGTGCTGTGCACTGCCATAGTGGAAGGTACAACATTATTCCAGTTACTTGGGAGCTGCTAATTAACCAGCCAACTGTAATAGCTGGACCATGAAAGTGTATTTCTGTGAAATTCTGTTGAACATTCCACAAGTGTGTTGATCACTCCATACGTGATGCAGTTGAAATGTCATTTGTAATATTGTGCTTGGGACTGCTGACTTCACAGAGCAGCCAGCCCATAGCCCTCCAGGGGTGGGAATAAGTGGAAATCAGCAGGGCTCCACTACAAAGCCCAGTGCTGAGAGGAAGGAATGTCTCTCTTCTTTGATGCAAACCACGGCTTTCTGAAGCAAAATCTGAGCAGTGGAATTGAGTGAGATATGTCCACCTCAGAGTGACAAGAGCCTCAATGGGGAGCAGAGGGGCATGTTGTGGGGCGGAAGCCGGCCTCTGGAGTCCACAGTGCTGAGGGCTGTGTGCTGGGTTCAAGGACAGGTGAAGGCAAATTTCCCTTAAACATGGCCATGAGCCACAGGAGCAGACTGCACTGGTTGGGGCTGGAGCCCAGCCACATCCCAGCCAGCAAACACTGTTCAGTGAGGTGCAAGAGCCAGCTTTTATTCTTTGGTTTATTTAGATTAGCATCAGAAAAAAAATAATAATTACTTTCCAGAAGTTTGAAATTTCCTTAATAAACTCTATCTGTATAAAAATACAACAATAATAAAATCAAGACATTCAGTGGCCCGTCTAATCTTGTCCCACAGCAAAAACTGCTGTTGATTTTAAACAAAACAAACAAACAAACAAAAAAACACCCACTCCACCATTCCAGAGAGCCAGAAACAAACCAAGGGAGCTATCCAGAACACAGAACAGCTCTGCCCCGGCTGTGGCTCACAGACCTCTCCTACAGCTCCTCAGCACGTGCCAGTACTAGGATCAGGAGAGCACCTTCCCCCTTTCCTGAGCATTTCCATGTTTGTTTTTTTTTTTGGGTTTTTTTTGTGCTTCACAGGACCCCAGGTGTTGAGGAAAAGATTAACCATCCGGTGCCCCTGGTTAGAAGGGGTCTGCTCCTAAATCACCTTCTCCAGCTGTTCTGAGCAGAGTGATCTTTGACTTGCTAATCTTGCTGCGTCTGCTGGCCCTAGGTGAGGGATGTAAGGAGTGATCAGCTCTTTAGCCATAGACCCTTGTAATCTAACGTGGAATTGCAGTTATCATCTTAATACACAGAAGAAGTGAGTGATTTTCCTGAGTAGATCAGCTGCCTGCCCTCCCACCTGTGCCGCAGTTGGGGAAAGAAGCAGCACAGATGGGTCCTGTCCTCTCCCCATCTGCTAGGAGAGCAGTTTGCTTGTAGTGAGGAGCATCAGCAGCTGAGTGATGGCGATGAAGAAGCTGCTCTGGACTGCGGAGACGGAGTTGGGAGTTGTGGCTGTAGTTGGCTCTGTTTCTGGAGCTGAAAAATAAACAAAAACAGAGTAGGTTAGAAGTGCAGAGGACCAGCACAGACCTACTTGTTGTCTCAGAAGTGTGTGTCAGACCTGTGGTACAGAGTGGGATGCATGAATATATCCATTGATGTCACTGGAGCATCATCAGGTTAGGCCTGAAGCTCCTGGGGGCAGGGGATTCCCTGACTACAGAAACATTACCCATGATGGTAAGCCACAATTTCCACTTCACCTCTGCATGACAGAGAGAAGAGGGGGATAAAGTGTGACAATACGTGCAGAAATAGCCATGTCTTAGAATCACAGAATAGAATCATAGAATTGTTAAGGTCAGAAAAGACCTGTAGGATCATCCAGTGCAACTGTCCACCCAGCACCAGCACTGCCCACTAAACCACATCCCTGTGTTGCACCAACTCTTAAACACCTGCAAGGATGGTGACTGCACCACCTCCCTGGGCAGCCCATTTCAATGCCTGACCACCGGAGGGGAAATTCTTCCTAATATCCAACCTGAAACTTGTCAGTGTCTGTTTAGTGTCCCTGAAAGGTGAAAGAAAGCTGGGAAATGTTTGAGTTAAGCATTAATCCTTAAAGCCTTCTCGCCACTATGGCACCTTTTCCTTGTCTACTGACTACTGGAGAGATGGGAAACACAACACCATGGCACCTTGCTCAGTGTGCTGCTCACCCAGCTGCAGGACCACCCCACTGAACCCTATTTAATTACCTTCCTGCAGAGTCACTGTCTTGAACTCAGCAGAACTGCTGTCAAAGATGATATAAGCCCTGTGGAGGGAGGGAAGAGAGGAAAAAGGACATGAAGAGCAGATAATGAGTTGGGATCTGTGCTGCGACCACCTGTTCCTTGTATCAGCAGTGTTCCTTACAATCACTAGAGTAATGAGCTCTTGCATTCTTCCTTCTGGCAGATAAGGACAATCAGACTAATGGCCACGGTTTCCTTTGGCAAATATTTCCCACTGATGGAGCTCCATTAGTGTTCATGAAAATACTGGGTGTTCAGTCCCCTCCTAATCTACATCCCTACTAACGTGAGCACACCTCTGGGCTGGAAGCAGAGTGACCTCCAGATGTGGCTTTGCAGAAAATATTTCCTTGGTATTTTTATTTCCTTGGTGAAAATCTGGAGAAGGCACAAGGGTTTGTTACAGCTTCTGCTCTGGGGGTGGGCTCCTGATTCTGGTCATAACTGGGAGCTTGGACAGGCAAGTACTATTCCAGCTGAACACCTAAAGGCGGGACACAGTGTTACCTTATTTCCACAGAAGATATATTATGGCCTGGAGATGTCCAGTTTGCTGTTACTTCCTGAGTGGCATTTAGCACTGCTGTGTCAACATCACTGCAGTTTTGAATTTCTACCCCTTTCCATTCTCCCACAGTGGTATTTGCAGAGGACAAAGCTTGAAGTAAATACTTGGTTGCAGTTCCATTGGTGGTGTGGTTTCTGCCATCACTTATTGTAACTGCAAAGAGAGCAAGTGAGACAAGGTAAGTTGTCTGTCCTGTAAGATGGCTATCTCGGATCTCCTGCCTTCAGGGCTTTCAGCCAAGGGAGTGTTTGCTCACTCAGTGTTCTCTGTGTGAGGCACAGGGAAGGTGATGTCCCCTTGCCAAAACAAGAAGAGTCCCTCACTTGCCCCCTCCTACAGACAGGGGGATCACTTCAGTCCCCATATACAGCCCCTCATATGGAAGATGACAACACCAAGCCAAACCACAGTTCCTGTGAGGAAAACTTTTCTGGCTCAAGTGCAAATAGCAGGGGAGGAAAATGCCCAGGGGATGAGCCAGGAGCAGCCCATGGCTGACTGTGCCATCCCCACCCTGTCGCTTTCCCCACATCTCTGTCCCAGGTTGCTGATTCATGGCTGTGACAAGTCTGTGCAATGCTGCTGTGCACCATGCAGCAGTGGGGCTGTAAGCACACAGAGCAAGGGGACCTGCTTCCCAACAGTCAGCTGTGTACAGCTGCGTGTGCCACACATCAGCATCCTTCAGGTCAGAGTAGCTTCAAGTGAAACACTTCAGGACTTCCAGAGATAGAGGAGCTGGTGTGAGATGGCAGTTAATATCAAGCTCAAATCCTGTGCTCAGAAAGATCACAGCTTAAAGTAACAGCTGTAAGCAAAACTCTTTCCTGCAAAAACACAGCCACCTGCAGTGGGTGCTCCCTGGGGCAAGGTCTGAGGGAAGCTGTGCCCATTCACCCCAGCAGAAAAGGAAGGGCTCAGGATCCTGCTCTCCGCAGATTTTCTGAACCTCAAGGCAAAGGGACATCTGTTGTGAGGTCTGGGAAGCAGGGCAAGGCTGCCACGTATGCTGGGACCAAATCTCTTACAGGATTAAAAGGCATTTTCCATGACTGATGCTAAATGCATGTCAACTTCAAAACAACCTTTTCCTCTTTGTCTGCAGAGCTGTTACTGCCAACAAGGGCAAATCCTCAAGGAGGAAAGGGAAAAAAAACACAAAACAGCACCCCCCCAAAAATTGTGTTTTCAAGAGCATTTGAGTCCTTCATGTTTTGGCCAAAAGTTTAAGGTGGAAAAAAGCATGCTAAGGAAGGAAAGAAAATCTGAGGCTGATTGTATAGACATGGAATAGGAATAAACAGGGGACAAGTAGAAACATGGAATAGAATAAACAGGGGACAAGTAGAACCATCTCCTACACGAAGTAAAGCATCATTAGACCACACAGGTTCTAAGCACATCTAAGAACAGCATAAGATTCAAAGATCCCACTGGGTAGGGGCAGCAGAGGAGGCACAGTGGGATGGAAGGTGGCTTACCCTGGTAGCTTGTGTTTGCCATGTACGTCTCAGGTGTCACGGTCACTGAGAAATTGCCCACAGTTGCATTATGGAGAGAATCACATCCTTCCATCTGCAGGTACACAGGGACGAGTAGGGTCCCGAAGAAGAGGAATTGTAGCAAGAAGTGAGCAGCCATCGTCCTCCTGGATGTCCCTGCTTCGTGCACCTGGGAACTGAGAAAGCCTGACACTTCCCAGCCTATTTATATGGAGATTTTGATGAGGTAAATGCAAATATTTCCCCCTCCCCATCCAGCTCGCTGTACACACCCCTCATGGGTGGTTTCTCTCATGGTTTTAGAGATTAATTCTTCCTGGCTGCTTGGCCTCTAAGTGAACTGCTTAAAATAAAGGGGTGATGAGTTATGCAGGGGTAAAACCCACAGCATGCGTGCCATGGGGGAGTCCCAGGGATGCAAAGCAAGTCCCTGCTTGTCTGCATCCCCTTAGCCGCTTTTGTGCATGTTTGTGCAGGAGTCCTCAGGATCTGTGCTGGAACCTGGGCCCTGGGGACATGGAGCAGCACTGTGCTACTGCTGCCAGCCTCTGCCCTGCCTTCCTTGGCAGCCAAACCAACCCATGCTGGTAGAGGTGTCTGCAGATGGCTGCCTCAGGGCAACCCCTCAGATAGCATTCTGTGCAAAGCAGACCAAGCTTTGCTCTTCTCTCCCTCTGAACTCCCAAGGGTTGTTGGCCGAGATGCCAGTAGCTGACTTTTGCAAGCACTCCTTGAAACATCAGGGAGGTGACAGCGTGGGCTGGTGGTATCTTTCCACCCTGCCACTGGCCTGAGCGAAACCTGGGGTGCGCAGCACTCATCAGAGGTGTGGGGCTCATCAGAGCTGGTGGCAGGCCTGAGTCAGCAGGGAATGCCCTGCCTGCCTCCATTTGCCCTGTGTTGGCAGCTCCCTGAGGCCCTCGCTGAGGTTCTGCTGAGCACATCTGCATTCTGCTGAGCCACCTCTGGGGTGGGAGCTCTGCATTAGCTTCCCATTCTCATCTTCCCTTTTTCCAACACCAAACCATCTCACACAGGTGATTTCCTGCTGCCCCACCCGTGATGTGTGCGGTCGTGCTCAGCATTTCAAACAAAAGCTGAGCAGAGGTGGAAGAAAGTGCCAGAAAGAGAATAGGCAGGTTCAGGACAAGGTGGTTGTGAAGGGAGCAGCAGAAGAGAGTTGGAGAAAAAGAGGATGTGTTTGGAAAAATGGTATGCTCTTGGTGACATTGATATGGGTCAGCGGTAAACTTTACCCTAATGCAAAGGGTGTGGAGAAAATGAGAGATCGAGTTCTTTTGGCTCATTAAATTGTCTGAGGTCATGGCCACGTTTCCTGGTTGCTCCTCCCTCCCTCCCATGAGTCCCCGAGCAGAGGAGGGAGCCCAGACATTGTTCCCTGTGAACAGGGTGTGTTGTCCTGCAATAAACAGGAGGGACACAAGAAAAGAAGGCAGCCATCCACAAGGGGATGGAGAGGGGAAAAAGCGAAGCAAGGTGGAAACAGAGGATTTTGCAAGCACAGCCTCACTGCTGATGCTATTTGCCCTTTGGGGTTTCACTCATAGTCTCCTTGCAAAAGCTCTGTGCCATTCCCTGCCAAAGAGGATGAGTCAATTCAGTGTCACTGTAGCAAGGGGTGTTGACAACGGATGCGTTTGCTTCTGAGAGAGAAATTAATTTTGGAGAAGGGAAGGCAGGATTTGATGGTGTCACATATATCATATAAGGAAGGTCCTGTTACAACCACAGTCCAAAACAAAAGAGATCTTTGTAAGCAGTGATGGAACTTGCAGAGTGTGTTACACAATGTGTGCTATGTGGGGATTTTCAGTACCGTTCCTCATCTGTGTGCAAAGCTGTATTTCCATGGGAAGGGGAGAACTGAGGTCTGCTGTGATGAGGGGACATAGCTGGGAGGATAGTCGGGGGAAGCAATAACACAGAGATTTTTAGCTCAAAAGATGGTTTCATGGTCTGATTCATCTGGGGATGAGCCCATGTCCTCTCTTGGCAAGTGGACAGAAGGTGTTTTCTTGCCCTTCTTCCTCCTTGCAGGCACACATGCCATGGCTCCTTCCCTGCCCTGTGTATTCTGTGTATTCGTGGACAAAACTGAAGCTGGAGCTGCAGCTTCCATGAGCTTCTTTCAAGGTCAAACTATGACCACTTACGGGAAGTCTTGTGCTGTTCTCTCTTCCTGCAGGAGGTGGCTTCTGCCTCCCAGAACCAGTGGGGACAGGAGCTAGGGCCCTCACTTTGCCTTTGTGAAGGCTCTTGCAGAGTGTGTGAGCAGCTAGATTTTGAGATCTGCCCGTCCCTGAGGCTGTCCATGCAGACCACCTTTGCTTGGTGCCACGGGATGGGGTCTGCTCCCCACTCCCTTCCTCACATCAGCTCCTCTCCCTTTTGTCTTCCTCAGGGATAGATGCAGCTTCCCTGCTGAGGCAGAGGACTGGAGCAGGCAGGCAGCACTCTGAGGTCAAGTCTGTGCTGAAGATGTGGAGCTGTAGCCCCACAGCACTGCTGTCCTGAGGGAGAGTAGGAGCTGGGAAAACAAAACTTGCAGCAGCAGCCAGCATGTGAGAGAGTGCCTATAGCAAAGCCCAGTGGTATAAAAAAGCATCACATGCAACAACCTACTGCCATGACTCACAGTGAGACCAGCACCAGCTATCCTGTGTGCACTACAGTTGAACAGGTGATGCCATTGGGGTCTAATGGTGCAGAGCCAGAGTTAGGGCCAGGCCAGGTGCTGGGGCTCCTTCCCAAGCCCAGGCTTGGGAAGCTTGGGAGGCTTCCTGGTGCTGATGGAAGGTGCTGTAAGGCCGCCAGACACGCATAGGCAGTGCATTTGCTTCAGTCTCCCCTGCATGGCTTTATTGGACTGTTTGCTCGAAGTGAACATCAGGTAGTTGAGGTTTACCAGTCTGCTCTGCAAACGGTTTGTTTGGTAATGGCGAGGTGTTTTATTACTTTCGGGCTGCTGAACTGGCTTTGAGAGATCCCTTGTGCTGCTCATGGTGTGAGGCACCTGGCCGTGCTCTGGAGCAGATCCCTGGTGTCACAACAGCTCTGTGGGGGTCACAGCAGCTCTGGGCTGAGGCTGCAGCACCAACAGGGAACACACTGCAGCCAGGAGGAGGGAACTGCAAGACCACTATTCCCGTATGCTACCCAGGCTTGCTGCAGGGAAACATTCCATGGAAATGTCCTCGCCCTCTGCCCCAGTCCCTGGGGTGGGATTTCCCTGTAAAGACTTTTAGCTGCCCTGATTGCCCTGGAGGGGCTTTATTTGGGTGTGAATGAGAAAAGGAGGATTGTTCTCTGCATTTGCTTCTGAGGGATTAAAGTCCTGAAGACCTCTTTGTTATCTGCATCAGGAGGGCTTGCAGAGAGGGAGGAGGGCAGAGTTTGCAAGGGAGGAACCTGGTTTAAAAGACAAAGACTTTGTAAAAGGGCACTTCCCTAACGGCAGTTTAACAAGGGAATTTTCCTGCCTGACCTCCCTTGCCTCTCAGTATTTCAATATCCCTTCAGCTTCAGACTGTCTGCTCTCTCCTCTGGCAGGTTGCATTGGTGCAGCTCCCCATTGAGCCAGCCAGAGTCCTGCAGCTCCACCAGCTCCTGCTCTCCATCCTCCATCACAGAAGGAAGGGGAAATTGGAGCTAGGGCATCTCTGCTGCCAACTGCAAAGCCCTGGCTCAGCTCTGTCTCCGTTTGGTGTATTCTTCTGGTGCAGCTTCTGCCTGGCTGTCCCAATGCTGCCACCAAGCTGCCTCCAGCACTTGTGGGGTTTCCTGCGGATTTTGCCACCTTTCTCCTTCTGCAAACTTTGCACAGGAAAGGGAAAGCCAACTGCCTGGGGCAGTGCTCGTGCTCAGTGCCATTGAGAGCAGATCTGGTTTGAGGACAGACACCAGCACAGCATCACCTTCCCATGGAAAGGAGTGTGCCTGGGTGAGGTCTGGGCCCTGTGCATCATTGGAGAGCAGAGCAGGTGCTCAGCTGGGCCCTGTTACTGCACCCCGTGCTTTATTTGTCTTGTGGGCAGCGTGTTTGCCCACAACCAGGAGAATACCTGGTTACACCCCTGTTTGCAGAAGGCTGACGGCCACTGCAGCTGGTAGGGCTTCTGCACAGTGCTGCCCAGCTCAGGGAGACCCCGGGAGGAGCAGGTGATGGGCAAGGTGCTGGGCTGCCCAGGAGATGGCAGCAGCTTTCCACAGCCCTGGCTGAGGACGTGGGCACTGTTCTGGGCAGGGCTTGAGCCAGAGGGACCTAAGGATCCCTTCTACTTCCCGCAATTTCGGGTTCTGCAGTCCCATCTAGGCATCAGTGTACACTGTCAGCCCTGGGGAAGGAGAGTAGAGTCAGAGGAACAAAGCATAGACATGGCTGCGGCCAGGTGGTGCAAAATGCCCACAGTCCTTGTGTCATCCGTATCCATATTTCATGCTGGGGTGTGCTGTGTTCAGGACAACTCTGTGGTTGGATGGGGGGCTGGAAAGGTTAAGAGGGCTGGGGCTGCCTGAAGGTGTAGGTGCTGCTGAGGGTCTTTAAATGAGGCTTGGGCTGAGCTGACCGCTTTCAGCTCTGCGGCAATGGGAAATGCTTTTTGTGTCATTGTGGCAAAGGTACAGGGGAAATCTGGGCTGAGGGAGGAGGGAGGAAGTGAGAAAGTTTTGTATGTGTATGGTGAGCCAGGGACTGCAGCCCTGGCAGGTGGGCAGTTTGGCTGGCACCAGGTCAGCTCCAGCTGGGCTGTGGGGTCTGGGTTAAGATGTCTGCAACTTCATTCTGGAAAGACAGCTTCCACCTCTCTGGGACTGTTTGTTTATCCCTGCTGCCTCCTTATGGTAGATTTATCCTTCTGAATTTGCTAACAGGAAGGTGACCTCTGGTGCAATGAGGAAGGAGAGAGGATGTGTCCTATAGGAGTGGTTTAATCATCACTTTCTACTGGCATTTGGAGATTTCCTATTTAATCAGTAATGAAAGTGCCTGGCAATTAATTCAGTAGGGCTCTTGGTGCCCCGAGCACTGCAGTGTTGGTTCTGTGCTGACCTTCCTTACATTCGTTCCTTTGAAGAGTAATAAAGCTGCTGTGATTAATTGCAGAAGATACAAATTTCTTTTCTGGTTCCCCACAACAAGAGAAACTCCCTGGTTTTAAACTTGGATGAGTGCATGTAACTGTGGTAGGCAAGACTGGGGAGAAGGGAAAATAGGGGAGGACGAATACTAGAAGTCTTCGCTTGGGCTGGAGATTCAGCACTGCCTTGGCTTAGTGGTGGCTGCAGTCACAGCAGCAGAACCTCTTGTGTTTAGCCCCAGAGGAGTCCCTAATTAGCAGAGAAACTGCAGAGCTCTGAGCATGTTTGGGAATGCTTTAGTGCAGTGGCCCCCTGAGGTTCATTAAACATATGAATTCAAAGCAGTCAAACAACCAGGATCTTCAAAGTGACAAGGAGCTGGGTCCCAGGGAGAGCAGCACAGCTGTGAAAGCAAGGTGGCATTGCATCCAAACTGCCTTCCCAAATGGGGGAAATAAAGGTGCCCAGATCCCCATAGGACACCAGGAACTCCTGAACTCCCAGGATTACTGAGCTGCTTGACATCACAAGGTACATCAAAAACCCATTTAGGAGCTGCCTATTCAGTCCTGCCTCCATCTCCATACCTCCTGCTGCAGCGCAGGGGCTGCTGTGCATGAGCACTGGAGAGCAGTGGGGTTGGGGCTACCCCCACCTTGTTCCTGTGAGGATCTGAAGTCTGCAAGACTGGGTCTGGTAACATGTGACAGTTATTGATGAAAGTGTCAGCATACCCAAAGTAAAGGAGATGAGGAATTGCTCACTCTGACACACAAATAGAAAACAGAAAGGATGGGGCCAGTGGGAGGCACACACAACAGATTGCCCCTGGCACAGCTGTGCTCTCACAGATGGGCATCAGCATTTTGGGCACTGCTGTCTGGACAGGAGTTTGGGTCTTATAGAATTATGGAACAACTCAGGTTGGAAGGGACCTTGAAGACCACCCAGTGCCACTCTCCAGCCACGGGCAGGGCTGCCCCCCACCAGCTCAGGCTGCCCAGGACCCCATCCCACCTGGCCTTGAGTGCCTGCAGGTGTCCTAGAGCTGGCTGCACTGAAGAGCACCAGAGCAGATACCTGTCCTCTGAGTTGCCTATCCCAATAATGAGCCCTGATTTAAAGAGAAGTGTGTATTCTTCACAGAAAACCAACAAACAAAAAAGCCCAGCAGGTTCTAATCCTTGCTTTTAGCCTCCCTCTCCCAGTACAGGGTTTCCCAGCATCTCTAACTATGCGAAACACGTCCCTTCTTCAGATAAAAAAGGCAATTTTCCACTTGGGCAGCAGGAAGCAAAGTGCAGATTACAATACCTGATGGTGTTTTGGAGGAATGCTAGCATGTCTCTCTCCCTGTATGACAAGGTCATTATTGGTGCATGACAATGACGAGCAATAGGATTTCAGAGCCACTGTGTGGAGTGAGGGCTCTGCTGTACCCAGAGCTCTGTGGGGAGCGGAGAAACCCAAGGACAAATCTGTGGGCCTGGGAGGAAAGGGCAGGGCATTGCCAGCTGAGCAGTGGGACTGATTGCTCAAAGTATATTAAGATGCCCAAATGTATAGCTGTGGATGGTGTTCACTTCTTCAGGCCCCGCAGGATACACAGGAGCTGGCTTTAACCTCGTTAGCCCAATTCCTGGCAGTGTTAGTAAAGATGGATTTACCTTCCTGAAAGCCCACCATCTGTCTTGGGGCTGAATGCAGTGCAAGACTGAATATGAGTTGCAACGCTGTGTCTTTTTTTATGGTTTGGCTAAACACATTTCAGCTGATGAAAGCACGGTCATTTCTTGAAATTGTAGTTTAACCATCGGCAGCAAATCAGTCTTCAACAATGGCAAGTCCAGCGGTGGGACTGGCACTGCAGCAGCATTTCTCAACCCTCCTGCCTCCGCCAAGTCTCTTCTGCTTCCTTCCTGGGCACTGCAGAGCCTTTGTCAGCACTGATTGAGTAAATTGCTGGAGCAGAACAATGTGTGCTCCCTTTTCCAACCAGAGAACACCTCTGCTTGCTGTTGATAAATTATATGTAAATTACTTTCCATTTCTTAGGTGCTAACATTAAAAACAGGTACAAAAATATTCTCCACCATGCTGTGAATATCAATGAGATTCTTTGTTTTTACTGGCTCGAAACAATGATTTTTGATGAAGGCTCATTTGAGAGAGATGCTGTGTTCCAGAGATACCTTCAAAGTTACACAAATACAGCGAGGGCAGCCTGAAGCACTCATTGTACCTCTCTCATTATTTCCTTGCTGTATGGATGTAAATTGGGCACTGGTGGTGGTGAGGAGCAGTTTTGTTGGCTATGGGTACAGTACAAAGCTCTTATCAGTACAAATGATGAAATACCTCTCTATCTGGAGAGGTCCCAGAACTATCTGGAGAGGTCCCACAAGATTGGAGGCTTGCCGATGTGACTTCCATCTACAGGAAAGGCCGTAAGGAAGACCCGGGGAACTACAGGCCTGTCAGCCTGACCAGGGAAAGTTATGGAGCAGATGATCTTGAGGGAGATCACACAGCACGTGCATGGCAACAAGGGGATCAGACCCAGCCAGCACGGGCTCACAGAGGGCAGGTCGTGCTTGTCCAACCTCATCTCCTTCTATGACTGGATGACCAGACTGGGAGATGAGGGAAAGGCTGTTGATGTAGTCTACCTGGACTTCAGCAAGGCCTTTGACACGGTCTCCCACAGTATTCTCCTGAGGAAACTGGCAGCCCGTGGTGTGGACAGGTTCACTCTTCTCTGGGTGGAGAACTGGCTGGAGGGCCATGCCCAGAGGGTAGTGGTTAATGGAGTTAAGTCCAGCTGGTGTCCTGTTACGAGTGGTATCCCCCAAGGGTCAGTTTTGGGGCCCATATTGTTTAATATCTTTATTGATGACCTAGACGAGGGGATTGAGTGTACCCTCAGTAAGTTTGCAGATGACACCAAGTTGGGAGGATGTGTCAAACTGCCTGAGGGTAGGGAGGCCCTTCAGAGGGATCTGGATAGGCTGAACAGCTGGGCTGAGTTCAATGGGATGAGGTTCAATAAGACCAAGTGCCGGGTCCTGCACTTTGGCCACAATAACCCCATGCAATGCTATAGGCTTGGGGCAGAATGGCTTGAAGAATGTAGAGAGGAAAAGGACCTGGGGGTGTTGGTTGATGCTCGGCTTAACATGAGCCGGCAGTGTGCCCAGGTGGCCAAGAAGGCCAACAGCATCCTGGCCTGTATTAGAAATAGTGCAGCCAGCAGGAGCAGGGAGGTGAGCATCCCCCTGTACTCAGCTCTGGTACGGCCGCACCTCGAGTACTGTGTTCAGTTTTGGGCCCCTCACTACAAGAAGGACATTGAGGCCCTGGAGCATGTTCAGAGAAGGGCAACAAAACTGGTGAAGGGTCTGGAGCACAAGTCTTATGAGGAGCGGCTGAGGGAGCTGGGATGGTTTAGTCTGGAGAAGAGGAGGCTCAGAGGAGACCTAATTGCACTCTCCCACTTCCTGAAGGGGGGTTGTGGTGAGGAGGGGGTGGGCCTCTTCTCCCTGATATATAGCGACAGGATGAGAGGGAATGGCCACAAGTTGCGCCGGGGAAGATTTAGATTAGACCTGAGGAAACATTTTTTCTCTGAAAGAGTGGTCAGGCACTGGAATGGCCTGCCTAGGGAGGTGGTTGAGGCACCATCCCTAGCGCTGTTCAAGAAGCGTTTAGATGAGGTGCTAAGGGATTGGATTTAGTAGTTGAGTGGGTAGGGATGGTGATAGGAGGATGGTTGGACTAGATGATCTTGTAGGTCCTTTCCAACCTAATGTATCTATGAAACTATGAAATTCCTGTGCTCAGTGCCTGGGACTGTGCATCAGTAAATGCTGTCTCTTCCATCTATCTCCTCCATTCCTTCATCCATCAGCACAGACCACTGCTGTAGAAGTGAAACAGCATAAGCAAGAGAGGGCAAATCCCAGAGCCTCTGGGTAGGAGCAGTGCCAGGATCTCTCTCCCTGAGCTTTCTGCCACTAAGCAGAGGTTATGTCACAGTCTGCTGTTTGCAGAGCTGAGCTCTGCAGCTGTGAGGGCATCAGATCACCCCATTTTGAAAAGACCACTCAGGAAATATTGTGCAATGTTGTACATTAAGCTGAAGAGCCTAGTGCATGAGTGTGCAATGTTTTCACTTGCCTGGGCCACATATATTGTTGCACCTGAAGTAATGCCTCCCATTTATATCCATGGAAACTAAATCAGTTGCAAAGAGCACAATAACACTATTGAACAGAGCACATTTTCAGCTCCAAAACACTGTTTTTCAACACCGTCAACACCATGAGCTGCACATGACAAAATCTGCACCAGCAAAGGTGACCCACTGTTGCTGCTGCTGAAATGCAGCACCCACCCCTCACTGTGCTCACATCCACTGTTCGGTCTCCAGAACCATTCACCAAGCATTAATGGATGTCAATGGGGGACATTTTTTCTGCATGGAGGAATTTTGTGACACGTCTTTGCTTCATCTGCACTCCCATGTCAGACACCACTGTGTCAGACTGCCCCTCTGCTGCCATCTGTCACACAGCAGCACCATGAATGGGATACTGGTGGGAAGGTTCCACCTCTACTGCCGTACCACCACCATCTGCCTCTGGGTCAACATCATAAAACAGGAGGCATTACTTTTTCAACAGTCCTCGTTAAATATACAATATTGTTAGTGTACATAAATAATAAAGCTTATTTTAATTTTTAATATTTGCTATTCAAACAAAAAACAGAGGGCAACAAAGCCATCACACTAGTTGGATATGTGATCTTTCTGTCATGAAGCTAAGGCTTCAGTGTGGTTCAATGGCAGTGGCTGCAGTTCTCAGTGAGGTCTCACGGTGTTGGTCAGAGATTTTGGATGAAATGTTCCTCTTTATGTGCTTCATCCTTTAAAATGGCTCCATCTGAATATGAAATATACAAAGAAGAGAATTTCTGTTCTCCCTTTAGTTTGCAGAGGTGGAAGCATAGGACTGATGGGGTAAGTGATGGGTTTGCTCTGTGCTCCAGTACAGCTCTGGCAGAATGCGCAGCTCCTTCACTTTTTGGGTAAGATACAGCATCTCCTCTGTAGAAGCAGCACCCAAGAGTGACAAATTAATGAATGATACTATTTTGAGAGCACATGTGGGCACCAGCACTCAATTTATCAAAGGTGAAGGGGAACTGCAGTTAATTATATGTGGTGAGGAGAGTGGGGAGCCTGTCTTGCCCTTGTCACAGGCATTCCCTCCTGTTCGCTGTGGCCCAGGGATTTGCAGGTAAATCGGTTATTTTCTCCTACTCACACTCCTTGACTGTTATTTCTTCCTGTTTTGGTGATCATTTCTCCCTGATCCTTCAGAGGAAGTTCTGTTCCCATTGGAGAGCAGTGATTTCCCCAGGTGGGATCCTTAGAGGCAGGGACAGGGAAAGAGGGAGAGATGTCCAACTAGTGAGTGCAAGCCCAAGTGTCACCCTGCATAAATCAGCCATATTTCTACCCTAAATACACATGGTACTTAAACACTGCAAATCCTGGACAATCCTTCAATTTTATAAACTCTGCAGATTGATTTTCCGATGAAATCCTCCCACTGCAAGATCCAGGTTCATTTATATAAATTATACAGTGATTTATTTAATGACCTACTTTGAGTGCTATAAATTCCACCACGTCCAGGCGATTTATTATTTAAACACTGCATAAATCATGCAGGGCAGAGAGAGGGGAGAATGTGTGTGGAGGGAAACAGCTGGCATGGTGCCTGACCAGGAGGAAAGCAAGGTGTGTGTTGGTGCACTTGTATGGAGGGTGTGAGTCAACCCACACTGGCAGAAAACTTGGCTTAACTCCTGGAACAGCTTCACGGGGAATTGTCTGAGGTATCTCCAGCTGCATACATTATAAAGGCATTGATTTAGTTCAATAGAGCCTTAATAGTCAGTGAGTGTGGCATTAGAGAGGAGCCCACAGAAAAGCATCAAAAGGCAAAAATGTCTAATTTCAGCTATCTGAAACTGCTATCATTCTTTCTCTCCCAAAATGAGAAGGTAATGGGCACGTAGACATGAATCATAAAATGGCTTAGCTTGCAGGAGACCTTAAAGCCCACCCAGTGCCACCCCCTGGCCATGGGCAGGGCTGCCCCCCACCAGCTCAGGCTGCCCAGGGCCCCATCCCACCTGGCCTTGAGTGCCTGCAGGGATGGGGCACCCACAGCTCTCTGGGCAGCAGTGCCAGTGCCTCCCTCTCCCTGTGCCTCACCTCTGCTGGTGCAGCCCTGGGGACTTTCAGCCATGCACACAGATTCAGTGAGAAAGAGCTGTGTTCAGACATCTCATGCTATGTGCTTAAGGAATGACCTCCATTTAAAGATGCTCTAAATTAAACAAAGGTTTCAACAGTGTTAATTAGTTAATGGTTGCAAAGAGCTCTGAAAATGCAAAGACCCTTATAAATGATAATTATTATTGTTGTTATTATCAGGTCTACAGCAGCAAAGCACATGTAATTGGTGGTTAAGCTCCCCAGATGCAGTCTAATCCAAAGGCACAACACAGCTCCCACCACCAAGTGGTATAAGCAGGATCAGTTCAGCTCAGCTTGAGGGAACAGTGGGAGATCTATGAGGTCTGTTGGGTACCTGGGGCCAGACCCTGTGCTGCTGTTTGGCACTGCCTTCTTCAGAAATATTAATTTTAATGTTATTAGCTGAGTTACTTCCCTTTATGTACAATGTCAGGAAAGGCATCAGCTTGTCTTTTTTTTATTCATATACGGTCCTCGTAGGAGGAATTGTGTTCCCTGGAGATCTTGCGCTCTCAGGGGCAGAGAACTCAGAGATCCAGTACTGAGGATCCCATCAACTGCTTTAGGAGATGAAATGTGGAAAGGAAGAATGCCCTGAAGGAATATGCTAGATCACAGCCTGGAAAAGAGATGTATTTATCTTCATGTTGCAAAGAGGAAACTGAAGCTCTTCTCACCTCTCTCTGCTGTTGTTTTGTTCTCCTTGTTTGATCAGTGAACCCAAACACCCCATCCTTGGAAACACCCAAGGTCAGGCTGGATGGGGCTCTGAGCACTGATGGAGCTGTGGGTGTCCCTGAGCAGTGCAGGCAGTGGGACCAGATGGCCTTTAAGGGTCCCTTCCAACTCCAAGGATTCTATTATTCTATGAGATCACCCAACGGAAACATATTTCAGCCTTGACTGGGCTTGCCCTGTATGCCTTGGAAAGATGCCTAAAATTAGCAGGGATATAAAGGCTGAGTACCATGACCAAGGTTGTCTGAGACCCATGGTTGGAATCATAGAATCATAGAATCACCAAGGTTGGAAATCACCTACAAGATCATCCAGTTAAACCGTCCACCTATCACCCATAGTTCTCTCTAAACCATGTTTCTCAACACAAAGTCTAAACGTTCCTTAAATACCTCCAGGGCTGGTGACTCCACCACCTCCCTGGGCAGCCCAATGGTACGGGAGCAGCTCTCTCCTGTCGCTGCTAATGGGCAATACTCAAAGGTCATGCAATTTTTTTTTTCCTTTGCTGGAGTCATAGTTTTTACTTGTATTTCTGCACTTTTGAAGACTGTTAATTAGCTCCCTTCAGAGATTCGTTCACACTCATGGATTTTCCCATTTTAGCACACTCTGATTATTATTTCAGGCTGGAGTAATGAGTAGAGGGAAGAAGATGTCATTTTAATATAGGTTAAGTATTACAGTGTCAATAGTTTTTTTTGTAATTACAGAATATAAAGAGGACAAATGGCTAATTGCAGAACATTAAGAGGATGAATGAGTGGAAATAGCTGAAGTTTCCGGTAACCTATCTGACACTTATTTTTTTAATAGAAAGTTACTTTTGTGAGGAAGCTTTTGACACAATTTTACCCCCACCTGCAGAACTGGTAGGCAGAGTCAGTGTAAGTCTCGGCAATTCTCGTTTGCCCAGAGAGCTGTGGTTGCCCCATCTGCAGGCACTCAAGGCCAGGTGGGATGGGGCCCTGGGCAGCCTGAGCTGGTGGGGGCAGCCCTGCCCACGGACGGGGGTGGCACTGGGTGGGCTTTGAGGTCTCCTCCAACCTGAGCTGATCTATGTTCTATGATATCTTTTTCATTTCATAGCAACTTGTGCAGGAATTAAGCCTTGGTGAGACACCGGCTGGAGTGAGTCATGGTGCAGGATGCAGATGATCTTGCTAACAACACAAAAGCAAAAAAGCTATAGGTGAAATCAAAGGAAAACCAGAAGGAGTATTCAGCTCAACTGTGGACCCCAGCTCCAAAGATTTTATACATCACCAGAAAACCTGCAAGCAGCTGACCCAGATTTCTGGCATCACAGAACTCCTGGGGCACGGGTATAGCTACATGCTTAGTGAGATCAAGTAAACAAAGGAAGAAAAAAACCACAAGGGAGCTTTTTCCACAGCAAGAGTTAGAGCTCGTTTCCCTTAGAGCAATTAAAATTATGCTAGAGATAATTGTATTTTCAAGAAAATGGTTAATGAACTGGATAAACAACAACAGGAGGAAATGCAAAGCCAATAACTGTCCAGCTGTGATGCATGGCTCTGTCTGCAAGTGCTTCCGTGTGGTCACCTTGTCCTCACTTCCCAGGATGCTGGGGGTCATCTGGAGCTGACACATGGACACAGAGCCTGGCCTTCCTGCCTGGGATAGCTGAGCACCAAGCCATTGGGCAGGATGCCCCTGAAGGCGTCCTCCTCATGTTCACCTCCTGCAAAGCCAACTGCAGTCATGTCCAACCTGTGGTTGGTGAGCTGTGTGCTGCCTGTCCCATCCCACGCTGTGGCTGCTCCCTGCCCTACACCACCACAGTGTCAGCTCTGCTCTGCTGAGCAGCCTGGCCTGGCCCCAGGTAAGAACCCATAGCCCACAGCACCCACACAGTGGAGTGCAGTGGGGACTGTGTGGGCTGAACCCAGGCATGGCGTTTTGGCAACAAGTACGTGTGTGAGCAAACCCTTTGAAAGATGAAGCTCACCAAAACAGATGGATGTGTTAACTTTGCAAAACCAAGCTCACATCCCACTACTTTGATGGGTTTTTTTGCCCTCTTTCTTTTGTTTTAATTAAAAATTAAAATAAACTCGATTACTTATGTCCAGTAACTATATTTCATATTTAATGAGGGCTGCTCCAAAAGTAATGCCTTCTGTTTTATGATGTTGGCCCACAACGTTGGAGTTGGATGGTGGTGGTGTGATGGTACAGGTGGAGCCTTCCCACCAATATCCTGTTCCATGTTTTTGTCATGTGGCAGTTGCAGCAGAGGGCTAGTCTGACAGAATGATGTTTGACATGGAAGTAGGAATGAAGCAAAGATATGTCACTGAATTCCTCTTGAATTCACCGTTGCTGAAGATTTCTGGAGACAGAAGAGTGGATGTGAGCACAGTTAGGGGTGGGTGCTGCATTTCAGCAGTAGTGACAGCAACAGTGGTCACCTCTGCTGGTGCAGTTTTTGATGTGTGCAGCATTCAGACACTCAGCTTTTGATGTGTGCAGCGTTCATTGCTGCTATTGATGGTTACTATGTTGAGAAATAGCATTTTGTAGCTGTGAATTTGCACTATCAAACAGTGTTATTGTGCTGTTTGTATCCATTACACTTTCCGTGTAAATAAATAGGAGGCATTATTTATGGTGCATCCTGTGTATATGCAGCCCAGTATATTTCCTCTTCACTCAGCGCAGCCCAGGCAAGCCAAATGATTGGACACCCATAGCCAAGTATGTTTGGTGCTAAGCTGGGAGATGTGGAGAGGTGCACACAGAAGCACGAGCATGCATTTGCACTGGTTCCTGGGAACATGAGGTTCAGGAAAGCATGTCCTACAGAAGGGACTGCTGGTGAGTATCACACACGAGCTTTCCTCATGTGCCCTCGCTGTGCATTTTGCAGCTGGAGTTGCACTGTGAATCAGGTGGCAGGCAATCATTTTTTTATAATGGAAGGGAAAGGACTTTCCTTAATGGAGCATGATAAGTTCCTCTGTGATTCTCTTTTCCATCTGCATGGTTTCATAATGGGGCAGCAAAATGTATAGCAGCACAGGAGCAGCTCTTGCTGAACACAGTGCCCTGGTGAGGTGGGCAGGTGGGGCTGTACTTCCAGCATGGAATCGGAGGAATGGATAGGCACAGCCACCTGTATTTGCTAATTAATAGGATTATGAGCTGCTTTGTCAATGACAGCAGAGCGAGATGCCCCAAGTGGGAGCCCTCTGCAATCCTGTCCTTGGCTGAGATTTGGGTGTTCTATAGGGGGAAGGGCTGTTTGCAAATAACAAAACTAAAGCAGACACTTGCTTTGTTCTAAACCAGCCACCACAGCCTTGCTTTACAGAGGATGTGGTACATCATATCTTAGAATTTTACGAATCATAGAATGACTTAAGTTGGAGGGGATCTTAAAGATGATCCAGCTCGAGCCCTTGGCTATGATGGGCTGCCCCCATCAGCTCAGGCTGCTCAAGGCCCCATCTCACCTGTTCTACTTTAAATGGGAAAAACTCCATCTGATCTGGGACCTGGAAGCTGGCTGGAGATGTCGGTTAGATGTGAGATGCAATCCTTTCCTCAGAGGGCAGTGAGGCACTGGCACTGCTGCCCAGAGAGCTGTGGGTGCCCCATCCCTGCAGGCACTCAAGGCCAGGTGGGATGGGGCCCTGGGCAGCCTGAGCTGGTGGGGGGCAGCCCTGCCCATGGCTGGGGGTGGCACTGGGTGGGCTTTGAGGTCCTCTCCAATCTGAGCCATTCTATGATTGTATGAGATGGCTACATCTTGCCCAAGTACTAATGCTGTCTGTACAGCTCTGTGAGAAGCAGCATTCAAAGCCCATGTTCGCTTTGAAGAGTGCTTGTAAAGGCAGCACTGAAAGCCAGTACTGGTTTTTGCCAGGGCTCTATGCACTGCAGCACAGGGTTATGGGAACCAGGCTGAAATCCTGGCTTGCTGGAGTCGGTGGGACTTTTGCCACTGATTTAATTGGAGCCAGAATTTCCTGCCACTAACAGTGCTAAAAGCAGGCATTGATCCAAGGACGTGAATTCTGGAGTTTGCTCCAGTACTGATGATGGCAGTACGGCCCAGGTTCTTGTTGCAGGAGTGCACTTGGTTCTGGGCAGCTTCCAGCCACAGTGAGGGGCAGAGGCATGAGCTGGGCAGTTTGCATAGCCCCATTTGGAACTGGGCTCCCAGCTGCAGGCTGCTTGGTGGAAGGGGAGCTTTCTGCTGTCAGAGATGGAGAGGCTTTGAACAGCAGCAAGCAATGGGTGCTTCCGACACCCTTTAATGGGAAATCATAATGTATTAACTACAAATCTTCCCATGCACTGTTTGTTCAATTTAATAAGTTATGCTGGAGAATAAATAGGTGATAAATTACGTCCTGGCCCAGCCAGAACTTTTATCTCACTTGTCAGGTCTGTGTAATGTTAATTACACCCTGCCTTGGATCCATCTGAGAGTGCTGGCATGGGGCTGTGGCGATCAGCTGTGATGTCCCATCTCTTCTTTGATTTCTCATTTAATCAGTGACCAATAAATGTGCAATCTCCTCATCTGGACATCTGTGTTTGATGTAGCTGAGGAGTGACCCTATTAAATTCCTGCTCAAACCATCCCATGATGGGACTGGATTCTTGGGCTCCTCTTCCTGCGTCAGAGTAGTGGAGAAATATCAATGTCAGTGAAACCTGTGAAGCCCAGAGAGACCCTGAGAAGAGGATTTGGGAAATTAAATAGGCCAAGTCCTTTTAAGAGCATTTCAGAGTGTGGTTTGCTGCCCCCTGCACACTCAGGGCCATCTCATTTAATAGCTACTGATGAGTGATAGATTGTTGGATGGATTTCTTGCTCTGTTGTAATGCTTTATCAGTCCGAGTCAGTGATCTTTGCTTATGGCCATGAACTGAGGCACTTTATCTGCAACTAACTTACTCTTCTCAGGCTCTTCACCTTAGAAATGCTGCTCTGGATTAAATGGAATGGCTGGCCATAGTTTTCATTTCTGATGATCAGGTGATAAATTATAGCACAGAGGAATGAGATTTGCTCTTTGTATGTGTTCGGTAATATGCTTTATCCTTCCTGTGGACAATTTTCTCTGCTGAATGTTATTTGCATTGGAAAGAATGGGCTTCATTATTTTATGGGTTAAAAATCTGATTTGTTTGCTTTGTTTTCTCCTTTCAATGAATGTGGCTTAATAAACACTAATTATCCTTAATGCCTTAAATTAATTACAGCCATTTTCACTGCCCCTCAGCATCCATGCTGCATCTTGGATGGATTGCCATGGCAACGTGATCGCTGTGCTACACATCACATTGAGCTGTCCTGGGACATGGCAACCTTTGGGCAGTGTGCAGTGCCCAGCTCCTGATGGGCACACTGAAGCCAAGGGGATGGTGGTGAGGATTCACTGCTGGAAATAAAAAAGGATTTAAGTTTCTCCCTCTCTTTGTCTTATAACCATAGAATGGCTCAGGTAGGAGGGGACCTCAGAGCCCACCCAGTGCCACCCCCGGCCATGGGCAGGGCTGCCCCCCACCAGCTCAGGCTGCCCAGGGCCCCATCCCACCTGGCCTTGAGTGCCTGCAGGGATGGGGCACCCACAGCTCTCTGGGCAGCAGTGCCAGCGCCTCACCGCCCTCTGAGGAAAGGATTGCTTCCTCACATCTAACTGACATCTCCCTTCTTCTAGGGGAGAAGCCCAGCTCCCTCAGCCTCTCTTCACAGCAGAGGTGCTCCAGCCCTCTGAGCATCCTCGTGCCCTCCTCTGGAACCGCTGCAGCAGCTCCGCATCCCTCCTGTCCTGGGGGCCCCAGGCCTGGGCACAGCAGTGCAGGTGGGGCCTTCCAGGGGCACAGCAGAGGGGGACAACCCCTCCCCCTCCTCTCCCTGCTGCCCCCCCTCTGTTGCTGCAGCCCAGGGCACTGTCGCCTTCCGGGCTGCAAGCGCACACTGCTGCCTCATGTCCCGCTTCTGTCCATCAGGACCCCCAAGTCCTTCTCCGCAGGGCTGCTCTCAAGGAGTTCTTCTCCAGTCGGTGCTCATGTCTGGGACTGCCCAACCCAGTGCAGCACCTTGCACCTGGCCTTGTTCAACCTCACCAGGTTCACATGGGCCCAGCTTTTCAGTTTGTCATGGTCCCTCTGGATGGTGTCCCTTCCTTCTGCTGTACCAACTGTACCACTCTGCTCAGTGTCATCAGCAAACTGCTGAGGGTACAGCTGATCCCATCATCTATGTCACTGATGGAGATGCTTAAGAGCACTGGTCCCAGGGCAGAACCCTGGGGGACACCCCTTGTCACCGGCCTCCCCCTGGACATGGAACTATTGACAACAGCCAATTCTTTATCCACAGAATAGTCCACCCTTCACATCTCTGAAATTTGGATGTAAGGATGTGGTGTGAGACCACGTCAAAGGCACAACTCCAAGTAGGAGACGTCAGTTCCCCTTTGTCCACTGATGCTGTCACTATACCACAAAAAGCCACTGGATGAGTCAGGCACGCTCTGCCCTTGGTGAAGCCGTGCTGGCTGAGTCGAGGGTTGCTGTGAGTGGGTTTGATTTCGTATGGCTCAGCGCCTTGGGGTTCCTCCTGCCGGGTGGAGCAGCAGCAGTGGCCGCGGGAGAGGATCCGAGCAGCGGGGACTGCAGCGCCCGACAGCCACCAGATGGCGGCCCCCGACCGGGCAGCTCTGCGTCGGACAGCCCCGCGGAGGGTCCTGAGCGGGGGATGCGATGGTCCCAAAGAGCTGAGAAGGTGCTGAGGAGGTGCAGCGGTTTCATCGCGCGGCCCCACATCTCCTCCCCGCCGCTCGGGAGGGGCTGCTCGGCACGGCGCCATGCATAATTTACGGCTTTGCTGCAGTGGTTCTAAGCCTGTGGGCTTTGAAGTGCTTGTATGAAGGGAAGAAATGCTGTTACGTTTTTGTTGTTCTCTAATGCTTTGGGCAGGAGCCTTGAAGGGATAGAACTGAGATCGATAAGAAGGAAGATGAAGTGGCAGGTTGTTTGTAGCTGTTTGGGCACATAATTCACCACTGGGGCAAGGAACAGCTTTGGGAAACAGATGGGAAAGAGAGAGGACTGCTGTGATGGAGACTGCTGCTTCATTGTCGCTGTGACATAGACTTCCTACAGGGATCTAGTCACATCCCTTTGCCACTGCCCACTCTGTTCCCCAGCTGCAGTAAGGAATGCTTCCGCATATGAGTCCTGCAGTTCTTCTCACATGGAACCCCCCTCAATGGCACTGTGCTGAGGGAGCTGCCTGGGTTTGACACTACTTTTATGTGAATGGCAGCTGCAGCCTAAAGCAGGAGTGGTGAGGCACAGGTTGCCCAGAGAGGCGGTGCTGCCCCGTCCCTGCACACAGCCAAGGTCAGGCTGGACGGGGCTCTGAGCACTGATGGAGCTGTGGGTGTCCCTGAGCACTGCAGGGGAGCGGCACCACGCGGCCTTTGGGGGTCCTTTCCAACTCAAAAGATCCTATGACTTCACAAGTACTTTGGGAGTGGGTTTTACATGGGTACAAGGAGGCAGAGATGGGACTGCTCCATGTCATCTGTGATCAGACCCTACCTGCTGTTATGCTGCCCACTCCCAGCACAAGTTGCTCTGTTATAGCTGCAGGGATCTATTCTGCATCTCTTCCTTACTACTGTGAGTTTGTTCATGGACCAGTGCCTCTGATATTCAGTGCTGCTGTTGGAAAAACTAAATGAAAACACAGGGTAACAAATCAAGGAGCAATTGCTTCAGTGGTTTTTGACGAAGTCTTAGCAGCTGAGCATGAATTTTTCCAGTGACTATTGCACGCATGCATTTTCCTGTCGCCTTTTTTTTTTTTTTTTTTTTGCAAGAGGTTCACTTCCTAAGAATTGCAATTAATTTTGTCTCTGAAAATCTTTCTTGAAGTAGAGTAGCTCTTCCTTTTCCCAACGGCCACACTGAGTTTGCTGCCCTGGGGCACAGCCTTGGTATTTTGGAGCTACCCAGTGACCGGCCAAGTCATTGCTTTCCCCATTGCTCCTTCTGCAAAGGTAGACCAGAACACAGCCTTCCTCTAGGGAAACTCTCCCCCAGGCTGACCCCCATTTCTTGGACAAACCCTGTGTTGGCACTGGCATTGCTCAGCAGGAGTCTGAGATCCTTGGAGGTTACCCATCACATTCCAATCACCAAATGGAAATCTAATCGAGTCC
Organism: Cyrtonyx montezumae; assembly: GCF_038088225.1. Taxonomy (NCBI): domain Eukaryota; kingdom Metazoa; phylum Chordata; class Aves; order Galliformes; family Odontophoridae; genus Cyrtonyx; species Cyrtonyx montezumae. Next base: position 733,195 of record NW_027071959.1, read on the forward strand.
AATGTTTTATGTTGTCTTTTCTTCAGAAGAGGGATGAGTTGTGCCCTTTTCCTGTATATGCATTTTCAGTTCTAGCTTATCTGGGTTCCTCATGTCATTTTTAAAATGGTCTCCATCACAGGGAGTGAGTCTTCCCTGCAAGCCCTGTTCCAGGAAACCTGCTCTTGCAGTATATTTTTGAATAGACAGAAAAGCTATTGGACTCTCTTTCAATTTTGCTCAGCCTGTGCCTCAAAAATACCCATGAAGAATAAATTGTTTACTCTAATGTCTTGATAGATTGTTTGTCTCGTTACACTAAAAACATTTTCCAGGGAATGCACAGGCTATAGATCAACCATATCTGGCACCATTACAATGTAAAACGGAGTAGTTAATGTACAATTGTAAATGCCTTGCAAAACTTCCCTTTGACAAAAATTCTCTGAAGACTTGTCTGTCCAGGTTTGGATTAATGGGATGGGATTTTTCTTTTGCCAGATTTCTCTTATAAACATTTTCAGTAGCATTTTGCATCTTTGGTCTTCTGTTTTTAGCATTGTGGATGAAATCTCCTGGGGGTATTATTATAATCTCCAGAGGTATTATTACAGTTTGTGTGTTAAACATTTGAGTCAGACATCGATTGTTCAGTGTGGATAATTTGAAGGAGTGGGACCTCTCTTACTGGGTTGTGGAAGTACAGCAGAGACTCTGAGCTCTCATCCAAGCACTCTGAAAAAAGAAGAGGTAGATAAGCATCCACAGAATGAACCAGAAGTAGCAAAAAGGGGAAGGTAGGAAATCTACAGCACTACCAGCAGCTCTGCAACAGATCTGGCACTAGATCCTCAGGAGTAAAGGCACATCACAGCAACTGGAAGGGCAGTCTGCTGCTCCCAGCACTGGGCACGCATCTCTCCAACTCAGCAGCTTGCAAAGCTCTCATCAATACATTTTCATTTCAAATTAATAGATAGCTTGGTATCCTAAGAGCTTACTTAGGATGACTTCAAAAAGAAAACAAACAAACAAACAAACAAACAAAACTCCAATATGTTTTTTTTCCCCCTGGTGAAACAAGAACAGAAAGCTAGCTTTTTTCTCTTCCCTTCTCCCTTCCCTTCCCTTCCCTTCCCTTCCCTTCCCTTCCCTTCCCTTCCCTTCCCTTCCCTTCCCTTCCCTTCCCTTCCCTTCCCTTCCCTTCCCTTCCCTTCCCTTCCCTTCCCTTCCCTTCCCTTCCCTTCCCTTCCCTTCCCTTCCCTTCCCTTCCCTTCCCTTCCCTTCCCTTCCCTTCCCTCCCGTCCCCTCCCCTCTTCCCTCCCCTCCCCTCCCCTCCCCTCCCCTCCCCTCCCCTCCCCTCCCCTCCCCTCCCCTCCTCCCTCCCCTCCCCTCCCCTCCCCTCCCCTCTTCCCTCCCCTCCCCTCCCCTCCCCTCCCCTCTTCCCTCCCCTCCCCTTCCCTCCCGTCCCCTCCCCTCTTCCCTCCCCTCCCCTCCCCTCCCCTCCCCTCCCCTCCCCTCCCCTCCCCTCCCCTCCCCTCCCCTCCCCTCCCCTCCCCTCCCCTCCCTCCCCTCCCCTCCCCTCCCCTCCCCTCCCCTCCCCTCCCCTCTTCCCTCCCCTCCCCTCCCTCCCCTCCCCTCCCTCCCCTCCCCTCCCCTCCCTCCCCTCCCCTCCCCTCCCCTCCCCTCCCCTCCCCTCCCCTCCCCTCCCCTCCCCTCCCCTCCCTTCCCTCCCCTCCCCTCTTCCTCCCCTCCCCTCTTCCCTCCCCTCTTCCCTCCCCTCCCCTCTTCCCTCCCCTCCCCTCCCCTCCCCTCCCCTCCCCTCCCCTCCCCTCCCCTCCCCCTCCCTCCCCTCCCCTCCCCTCCCCTCTTCCCTCCCCTCCCCTCCCCTCCCCTCTTCCCTCCCCTCCCCTCCCCTCCCCTCCCCTCCCCTCCCCTCCCCTCCCCTCCCCTCCCCTCCCCTCCCCTCCCCTCCCCTCCCCTCCCCTCCCCTCCCCTCCCCTTCCCTCCCCTCCCCTCTTCCCTCCCCTCCCCTCTTCCCTCCCCTCTTCCCTCCCCTCCCCTCTTCCCTCCCCTCCCCTCCCCTCCCCTCCCCTCCCTCCCCTCCCCTCCCCTCCCCTCCCCTCCCCTCCCCTCCCCTCCCCTCCCCTCCCCTCCCTCCCCTCCCCTCCCCTCCCCTCCCCTCTTCCCTCCCCTCCCCTCCCTCCCCTCTTCCCTTCCCTATTCCCTTTCCTTTCTTTCATCCTTGAGTTATCATGTGTGTGCAAGCACAGACATGGACGATGAGTGAGTGGCTGAGGGTTGATTTAGTTATGTATTTTTCTTCTAAGTGTAACTAGCATCAATGAAACAACAAAGTACATCAGAAATTGTATTAAACATACCCCAATCATTACAGTTGTTTGCAATTCTCTTCATGATCCACATCTTTGGAAAGCTCTCTTTCCTCTTCAGTTCTTCCTGTTTAGAACACTGCATTTTCTGTTCTGGAGCCTGAAAATGATCAGCAGGAGGAAATCTCTATTCTGAAAAGCTTATTGCTTATTAGCGAGGGTAATTAACAGGATCTAGCTAAGCTAAGGATAGCATGAAGTCTGGGAATGCATGTACACATTTGCCAGTCTAAATACTGCACTCAAATTAATAAAGGAATTGATGCAGACAATGGCTAGTGTCTGGGAAGAGCTCTTGAGGCTATAATGAAGGCAGTTGGCTCCTTGAATCTTCCTTTTGCTATAATACAGCTAAAAATAGCCCCGCTTCACACATGCAATTGAGCAGCTGTGGTTCAGCAGCACAAGATGCCTCAGAAACACCCAAAATAGATGAGGTCTGGAGGGCCCCAGTGGGTATCCTGGGGTTGAAAAGGAAATAGGGGAGTTTACTTGAGCTCTATCTCTGTGTAAGTAACACCAACAAAAATGAAGTATAAACACCACATTAGTGACACTTCTGGTGAAGGCTCCCAGGCTGTCACAGGGCTGGTGCCTGCCCTGGCTGCCCAGAGGCTGGGGAACAGAATGGTGGTATGGCTTTGGAGAAACTGCCAGAGACATGATGGAAGCCTGCAGCAACAGTTAGAAGTGAATGCTTTTGAACAGCTTTGTTATTTCAGCAGCTTTTAGAACGTTTCTATGATGGTAAACCCCTGTAAGAGCTTTTGAACGGAAGAGAAACTGCTGCTGATAAAAATGAAAGAATTAGCTAAGTGCTCCAGTAATCCGTAACAGGTTTATGTGGCAATGATTTGTTTTACTCACCAACATGATTAACCACTTTTCCTGTGCTGTGATGCTGCCTGGTGCTGGAACCTGTCACTGGGTGAACTTCATCACTTCATTATTCAGCATCACAAATCAACAATGGAAACTAACCAAGTCTTGCCCCAAATCCTAATAACACAATAAAGTGAGAAGCTGTACGAATTATGTTGCTTTCAGCAGTATCAGCATTCAGTGACAAGCTGTTATTAGGAGGTGTTGCATGCAGAGTGAGAATTTCCAGCACTCCTCCAGCTCTCCTCCTGCGTAAGGCTCACTGCAAAGCATGAAGCTTCTCCAATTAGGCACTGCTGCCTAACCTGCATTTTCTTCCTGCTGGCTGGCAGAAAGGGGACCTTCAGCTATTACTTGTCCTCCCTGGCAGCTTTGTTAGCTTTTTCTGCCTTAAGTGGAATGTGATAATGAAAAAGTTTTTATTTAAAAGCCTGAATGCAGCAACATCTGACCTACCTGAGATGGAATGGAGAGCAGAATGATGATCCTGTGGTGGGTTTTGAGTTACTCTATGATAATTTATGGAAGGCAAATGCTTCCTGTGCTGCTACTTGGACACCTCTCCCAGGGTATGTACTAAATGGTGCTCAGATATCAGGAAAGAAACCGGTTGCAAGGTCTCACCCAGAGAGTGGTGGTCAGTGTCCTGATGGAGATCAGTAATGAATGGTTAAGGGGACAGATAGAAGGAGACAGACACCGTAGGTGGTTCTGTTGTGACAGAAAAAGGGGAAATGGCTTCAAACTCAAAGAGGGAGATTCAGACTGGATGTAAGGAAGAAGGTTTGACGCTAAGAGCAGCGAGGCACTGGCACAGGTTGCCTAGAGAGGCGGTGCTGCCCCGTCCCTGCACACAGCCAAGGTCAGGCTGGACGGGGCTCTGAGCACTGATGGAGCTGTGGGTGTCCCTGAGCACTGCAGGGGAGTTGGACTATATGGCCTTTAAGAGTTGCTTCAAACTCAAAGGATTCTATGATTTTATGAATGCGCCAAGCCAGACCCCTCCTGGCAGGACAGATGTGGCGAAGAGATCTATCTTTGCTTAAGAACGAACCTGTACATTGGTGTGATTTGTTCACCTGTTGCTCCCAAAACCCTGACCAAAGATAGTGCTGGACAAGATACAGGGCTGTGGCCCTTCTCTGGTGGAGCTGATGGATGGGCTGGGCCAGGGCTGGCAGGGTTCTGTGCCGCAGAGGCTCTGAGCAAAGTGCTGTCAGCATAAGTAATTGCTGGGCTGAGAGTAAAGTTCCTGGTTATTTTCTGATTTCTGAGAGAGGGTGAGACAAGTGTTGCAGGAAACAGTTTTATGGCTGTACAGTATGAAATGACCACAGAGGTCCAGCCTGGAGGATGCTGTTTCTGCAAGCAGAGCTCTGCATGCTTACTGCTGCTGGGTCTCAGCATGGTTGGGAGGCAGCAGGCAATCACAATAACAGAGAGCTGTGCCTTTCCCTGTGCTTCTGGTGGGGCAACTGCAGGCATCACATCTCCCTCTGAGCACTCCAACCAGGACAGCAATGGCAGTGGAGAGCTGAGCATGGGGTCTGAGAAGAGGAACATTATTGAGGCTCATCTGGCTTGGGTTTGGATAATTCTCTGTTTGTTGAGATGATGATGATGCAGACATGGGTAAGGCAGGCTGCTAATACCCAGGCATGCAATTACACTCAACAAATCTCCCTCTGATGGGAGCCTTAAGTGTATTACAATGCTGATCTCTGCTGCGAGGAAGGAAAAATCCAGCTGTAATGACTGCTTGGTAATGCTGAGCATGAAGTCATGATTAAGGGCCTGAATTTTGTTTTTCCATTGCTTAACCCAGAGGGCAGAGCAGCAGACGGAGGGGTCCCTGGGTCAGTGGGGTGTTGGAACTGGCTGCAGGGCAGTGTGGGAGCACCTGGCAAAGGGCTGGGGTGGGCTGGATGTGTGCAAACACGAAGGCTGGGTTGGCGGTGTTCTGCACTGGTGTGATTTGCAGTGAAGAAATCTGACCACTCTGCTCCTATCCTCACCACTGTGAGAAACTCCACATTCAGGCTAGTCATCCAAGTCACTTAAATGGGCATGTTAATGATATCTTTACAAGATGGAAATCTCATCCTTTCCTTCTTTCTAGGTTTTTCTGACCTTAGAGATTATCAGAAAAAGCCTTCTGCTCCTTCTGCCTTCTCTGCTTGAACTCTCAGGAAATCCAAAATAAAATTCAAATTTAACTTGATCAAAGAGGATTTTCATTATAGGAAAAAAGAAAAAAGTTTCTCTGCAGAATCTATCCTGATTGAGGAGAAAAACAAAGTGGTATGCAGGGAATGAAAGACAGTTCCCGGCTGTGTTAGCTGTTCCCAATTTAGATGGAAATTAAACTCCTGCTTCATTTATTTATTTTTCCTCCAAAGCTCCTCATGCTCTTGAAATCATAGGATTATAGAGCCATAGATTGCTCAGGTTGGAGGGGACCTGAAAGCCCACTCAGTACCACCCCCAGCCATGGGCAGGGCTGTCCCCCACCAGCTCAGGCTGCCCAGGGCCCCATCCCACCTGGCCTTGAGTGCCTGCAGGGATGGGGCACCCACAGCTCTCTGGGCAGCAGTGCCAGCGCCTCACCACCCTCTGAGGAAAGGATTGCTTCCTCACATCTAACCTAAATCATGAGGTGGCCACATATTCTCCTGCCAGAGCCACATGTGTGCCAGAAATTGGACAGTGCCGGGGAACTTCCATCCTGTCATGACCCTCTAGACTGAAGAGATTGTAGGGAGGAGCAACTTGGAGGCCTTGAGATTGAATGCTTGCCTTTCCCTCTTTCTCCTCCTAATTCAATGCCAAAATCCAGGAATGATTTTTGAGCCTGTCGTAGTGTTGCAGTGACTGATGAGACATCTGCTCTGTAAAGAATAATTCATTACCACACAATGGACTTGTAATTATTATCCCAGGAGACTGGAGCTTAGTGTGGCATTCTGCAGTGTCTCACATGCTGCCCAGATCTGGGGATCATGCTTCCTGTTTTATATGAGTAGTGAAACTTGAACTTAAAGACAATAGCTGTTTAACATGTCGGGCAATTTAGTTGACATATTTACTTTTTCTGAACTAGTCCATTTTGGACCCAGGCTCATTAGTGGAGATTATTGCAGAGATACAATGCCCAAGGATATCATCTGAGATGTTGGCTTTGGGTGTTTGGATGTTTGACTGTGGGGCTCACTGGTGCAGGAGGTCACCAGACCACAGATCTTACTGAACAAGAAGGCACTTAGAGACAAGTGCTCCTCGCTGGAGCAGCTCCGCTGGGCTGCAGGTGAGCAAATAGCAATGTTGGTGCTTCCTTCTCTCTCTCTCTTTCCCCAGCCCCTCTTTTTCAGCAAGGGGACACGGCAGACACCAGACTGGGGCTTGTCACCACCCTCCCCCCCTTGCCCCCCTCCCATGGAGCTCCCCAGCGCTGGGCTGCTCCTCTGTTCCCTTAAGAATGAACTCAGAACTTTTCCCCAAAGTCCCAGTAATTGTGGATTAAGCAACAATTGTTCTGGGCTGCTCAGATGGGGGCTTCTTCACAGCTCTCACGGAAAGGCAGCCTGGTTTCTGCTCTTTTTTTCTTGCTTGCCCTTTTGTGCTGCTCAAGCAATCTGCTCCAACTGAATTGTGTGGTGGTTTGTTTGCTTTGCTCAAGTGCCTCTGCTGGGTTGGAGCCTGGTGATAGCCTCCTGAATCCAAACCATCCAAAGGCACTCTATATAATCACAGAGCTTTGTGTATTGCTCAAAATCTCAACTAATCTGTGTCATCATGAGATATAGGCACTGCTGATTTCTAGAGGCTGTGATTTAATGTGAAAATGGGGAATGGGAAGCACTAAACAATGCTGTAGATCAGCCTTTAATGCATCTCACTCCCTCTGTGATGGAAAATTACAGATAAACTCATATTATTAAGAATAGTTTTAATCCCAGGAGATTTTCTTAGTTACAAATAAGTATTTAATGCAAGATGTTTCCTTGCCACCTGTTTGTAGGTTTATAGAGTTTTTGTTTGTTTTTAAATATGGGGAATTATGTACATGACAAAAACAACAACAAAAAGCCAAGCCAACCCTCCCAGCCTCAGTGCCAATCTAGGATTTTCATCTCAGATAGCCAAATGGTGGCATGACCTTCCAGCTCCACAGACAGGGACAGGCTGAGGAGGTACATGTCCCACTGAGGCAGTAGAGTGAGGATTTCTCCACTCCCATGATGGGTTACCACTGTGTTTCCAGCCTCAGTGGTGTCTTGCTCCTCAGTCACTGTGGTAGAGGATTTCCTGGAGACCTCACCCGGCTCCAGGTGAAAGGAAGGTGAAGGTGGCAAAGAGCCTGATCCAATCAGCAGCCATCAAGTCACAAAAAGATGGCAAGGCTATCACATCCTGTGGGCTGTGAGAGTGCTGAATGTCCCTGCAAGAGGTCAGTCAGAGCCAGCTATGTGACAGCAGCAACCAGATGGCGACAAGTGGATGAGGGAAGGGCTGTAAACAGTCTGCCTAGACTTCAGTGAAGCCTTTGACACTGTCTCCCACACTGTTCTCCTGGAGAAGCTGCAGCCCAAGGCCTGGACAGCGGTACTCTTTCCTGGGTAAAGAACTGGTTGGATGGCTAGGCCCAGAGAGTGCTGGTGAATGGTGTTATATCCAATTGGTTACCAGTCACTCCTGGTGGTCCCCAGGAGTTGGTATTGGGGCTTGTCTTGTTCAATACCTTTATTGATGATCTGAATGAGGGAAATGAATTATCTCAGTAGGTTTGCAGACAACACCAACTTGGAGGGAACTTGATCTGCCTGAGGGTAGGAAGGCCCTACAGAGGAACCTGGGTAGGCTGATCCCTGGGCTGAAGCCAATGGGATGGAGTTCAACAAGTCTGAGAGAGAATAATCTTGAAGATGCCCTTGCAAATAAAATCATTTACACAAAGGCCTAAGAAAGACATATCCTTGCTTGGATGTTGTGCAGAAGCTTGCAAATTCTTTTCCATTCGGTCTTTACACTCTCACCAAATAAGGCTTTAGTTACAAAGGTCTATAAGCAGCTTGAACTTAGGAGCTTTGGACTTACTGCACAGACTTAATTCATCATATACAGAGGAGAACATGGAAGTCTATAACCTCAGAGTACATCAGCCAATGGGTAAAGAAAGAGAGACAATGCATGGGGGAAAAGGGAATCTGTGAAGTCCAATAATTTGAGAGACGCTACGGAGGAAATGCCCCTAGTAGACTGCCTTTATTCAAATGAAGAAAGCTAAAGACTGTCTTCTGTCTCTTTTTGGGTATAAGATAATTGAACAAAGATAGTTGACCAAGCCTATTTGAGCAAAATTTTCTCGACAAAGACCAAGTGCCGGGTCCTGCACGGTGCTCACAACAACCCCACGCAGTGCTGAAGAGTGGGGCAGAGTGGCTGGAAGGCTGTGCGGAGGGAAAGGACCTGCAGGTGTTGGTCGGCGCTCGGCTGAACATGAGCCAGCAGTGTGCCCAGGTGGCCAAGAAGGCCAACGGCATCCTGGTTGTGTCAGCAGTAGTGCAGCCAGCAGGAGCAGGAGGTGACCGTCCCCTGCACTCAGCTCTGCTGAGGCCGCACCTCAGTGCTGTGCTCAGCGTTGGGCCCCTCACTACAGTACAGACATGGAGGCCCTGGAGCTGTGCAGAGAAGGGAACGGAGCTGTGAGGGGTCTGGAGCACAATGGGGTTTTATGGGGAGCGGCTGAGGGAGCTGGGATTGTTCAGTCTGGAGAAGAGGAGCTCAGGGGAGACCTTACTGCTCTCTATATCTCCCTGACAGGAGGTTGTGGTGAGGTCAGGATCAAGCTCTTCTCACATGTAACAGTGATAGGACGAGAGGGAACGGCCTCAAATTGCACCAGGGGAGATTCAGGCTGGATATTAGGAAAAACATTTTCTCCAAAATAGTGGTTAGGTGCTGGAGTGGGCTGCCCAGGGAGGTGGAAGAGACACTGTTTCTGGACGTGTTCAGGAAACAGAAGAGATGTGGCACTGAGGGACATGGTCAGTGGGCAATATTGGTGGCAGGCAGAAAGCTGGACTGGATGTTCTTAGAGATCTTTTCCAATCTTAATGACTCTATGGTTCTATGATAAGTGATCTTTGAGGCCCTGGTTGTGGAACAGGGATATGTCCAAACCCAGGGGCCAGTGGCACAGAAAATGGGAATGCCATTCACTGTCCCCAACACAGATGAGTGTGGGGAATGCACACTGAAAGTAACTTCGGGAACAGTGAATTTTGGGCCTGCTACGGCTGTTCCTGCTGCATTAACAAAAGTCATGTTGTAATAATTATATCCAATGTTTGACAGCAGGTTATGCTGCCAAGGATCCCCTTGGGCTTTGCAAAAAAATCAGGTCCACATTTCCCAATTGCCTGTTCCCAGCGCAGGAATGCCCGTGAAATGCACACACAGTCCAGTGGGCATGGCTTATTCTGCTGTGTGCAACTGCACAGTAAGGAGGGGTCTTCCATACAGGAGCCATGTAGAAGGCAGAGCCCAGAGTTTCAGCCCCACACACTAACAGTGCATGCAGGAAAGTTATCAGTTCTCTATGCCAGGTTTACAGAAAGAAGCCTCAGCTTCCCTTGTTTTAGGAAACATAAGGCAGATGGAAGGAGTCAGTACAGTGACAAGTAAAGTGCAGAGTGAGAGCATGGTGCTGCCAGGGGGCTGAGGTCAGCAGAGGTGAATGTTGATTGGGGAAGAAGCAGTCTTTGTAGGAGCTGTGCTAGGTTCACTGATCTTGAAGCATATCTGGTCAGACAGCCCGACACAGCAGCACAAGAGAATGGAATGAAGCCCCTCCCATGCAGCTTCAGACTGAGATAATGAGCACTGAGCTGTGCCATGCTCCCAGTGTGTGTGCCACCCCAGGGCCAGCAGGCAGCAGGCAGTGCGTGCAGGGAATGCACACAGGCTGAATGCAGACAGGGCTGCAGAAGTGCAAGGTGTGCTGTTATGCTGATGGATAGATCACAGCCTTTGGGGATGTGGAATAGCAAGAACGCATGGGATTGTATTGAGCATTGGTGTAGGAGGCTTGAATGATGTGTGGTCAGCACAGTGTTGCTGTGTCGATGTGTCTGGGTGTCAGACCAAGCAAAGGCGTCGGCACAAACTGTAGTGAGAAAATAGATTTCTCTCTGCTAGCAGTGAAGTTTGAGCTGCTTTCCTGCATACCAGCCATGAGTGCCAGTCACCTCCTGGACCGGAAGGGGTGTGGTTGTTTTCTTTGCCAGGAACGGTAATGCTGAAAAGCTCTGGAGCCCTGAAAGGAACAAGGACAACTTCCTGGTTGGAGAGTACCCTCCCGACCCCACACAGTGTGGCCACCCCACTGCTGAGCTGGAGCAAGTCCCTGAGAGCACCCCTGCTTAGTGCAGCAAGAACTGATGCTGGGTTTTTCAGAAGTGTCAGTGTGGTTCCTCATCTGGGACACAGCTCTGCCTCCACCTCGCCTTGCAGACAGGCTCTCCAGTCTGTGTTTGCAGAAGTGTGGCCATTTCCATGAATTTGTCCTGAGGCTGTGCCAGCACACTCTGCCCTACCACCAGGCAGCCCCGGCACTTCTCCAGGTGCCTGGAGAGCCACATTCCATTGCACTGCTCACAGGGATGGTCCCTGCCATGTGAGCAGTAGGTGGATGCTCCCTGCTGCATGTTTATACCAGAGCTGTGATAAATCTAACTCATCTGGGTGAATACACAAGGGAAGGGATTTAAGAAGCAGCAATGCTGCGATGATGCTCAGTGCAGCTTGTTGCTACGCAATGCCGTGCTGTAACCATGGAGACTGCCTTGTGGACCCTTCCAGTGAAGACTGCAAGGAAATCCAGCAGGCATCCTGGTGCTGCTTTGCACAGGGCAGGAGTGGGGTGCCACAGCCGGGATTCCAAGTCCCATCCTGTACCTTGTGGGGTCTCTGTTGCAGCTCCCATTGCCCAGAGTGGTTGCTTTCTGCAGTTATCACATCTCAAAAGGAATAGTTTTCAGTGCAAAAATAGTGGGAAATCAGAAGTAGGGGTGAGGTCAAACCAAAGTCTCTCTGGGCAGCTGTCCCAGCAGGGTATGTCCGCAGGCATGGAGGAGGACTGGTGAGCCATCTCCTGGCATGATGGCTCCCTGACAGGATGGGAGCACAGCCTGTCAGGGCTGTGATATCTCCTTTGCATCTCTTTGAAATGTGGTACCTGTCAGAGCACGGCTCGAGGCACATTGTGGTTCAGAGGATGTCATAATTATCCCTTCTCACTGCACCAGGAAAGGGAGAGTTCTTGCCCCAGAGGTCTGGTGCTTTCACTTGGGCGAATGCACAATCTGCAGGATAATGTCACAGGCAATGCCAGCTGGAGGTGCTGCTGCAGAAGATAATTGTAGGATGGTTTTAAAAGAAAAAGCAGCTTTTGGGAAGAATGAACAGGAGCAGAAGTAGGAGGTTTGTGGTAGAATATGATAAATGTTTAGGATTAAGAATTAAACCTAGAAGGGGAGGGTAATCTGGATCACTCCTGAAGAGTAGGAGTGACTGACTGTCCATCTGGAGTGCCTCATGGGTGTGTGGGTGCCGTAAGCTGGGTGCTATTGCAGCTCCTGTGTACTGATAGCATACTGCAATGTGGATGTACATCCTCCAGCCATGGGCTCTTGAGGATCTGAAATCTGCTGAGCTTCAATGAGGAAGAAGGCTGCTGGTTGGAAGGGCTGCTTCAAGCAGGCAGATTTGTGGGTTGCTTTACATTAGCAAAGCGGAATAAGATCTTTGAGATTTAAAACTCTGTGTGAGAAGTCAGCTTAGCAGTGAAGAGGGTTCTCCAGCTGCTTTCTCACCCTTTTTTTTTCTTTTGGCAGGTTATATCTGGTCATTAACTTTTACTGCCATCATAATTTTTTTATGAACTTTGAGGAAAACCTGTTTCCTGGGTGATCACTCTTCCGCAGAGTTCCAGACCAGCAGCCCACAGCCCCGCTCGTTACACTAAACTTCCTTATGCCCGTATTTCTCTGGCAGTAAATCCATCCTTGTACCTTGTCCTGCTTAAAAAGCCATGAAATTCTCATGCATTATCAGTGAAATAACCACTGCAAAGAGACATATTAAAAAGAGTCTGAAATACAGTCTGAGCCATTTGTGTTACACAGGTTGAGATAATCAGCCCTTGGTCCCAGAGGAATGGGATTTACACCATTCCATGAACACTCATCATTTACAGAGAGTAACATAGTGAGAGAACAACAGGTTGTGCTTTCTTGCAGGCAGTGGGGCTGAGCTGTGCATGGAAGTGATGCTCAGGATCCTGCTCTGTGTGAAGCTGTAATGGGCCCTTCCCTCACATTTGTGCCTCACCACAGCTCCTTGTTGTTTTTGACATTTGTGCTAAATAAATAGCTTTGATGTGCTTGATATTTTTTTTTCCTTTTAAACACATTCGTGATGACATTAAATATAATTGCTGTGTGATGTTGGACAAACGTGATTTTTTCTATCTTTCTTACCAATGAGAAGGATTTCAAACTTAAAACAAACAAACAAACAAACAAAAAAACAACAGTGACAAAACAAAAAAACTCCATCAGCTCCAGCATGCAAAGAAGCACTTGACAAAGTGCATTTTATGAACAGAAAGAAATTAGATACCTGTCAAAATACATTTGTCCTCAAAATAACTATTCATACATTTCATTTTCCTGCATAAATAGATACTCATCTGTTCCCTATGCCTGTCATTTGCTACTCACATTCCAGCGCTGACTGTAGGAGGGAAATATTTAAAGTCACTTCCAAAGCAATAAGCAGGCTGGGCTTGGATCTTTTTTTTTTTTTTTGGCTTTCTTAGCACCGCTCACATTATTACCTATGAGAAGGGAAACATCTATTTAAAATCAATCCAATAATATTGTGTTCCAAAACATTAATTCCTTGCTGCGATTCCTGTCTGCTTACAAGCAATCTCTGCAGCTGAATGGCTCTGGCAACGTTTGTGTCTGCAGAGCACAGCCCTGGGAAACAGGAGAGAAGGAGAAATAGAAGAAGAGTTGAAATTGGAGGGCCAGCACTGGGTGCACAGGTTGCTGGAGGCCTGGCTGCTGGGAAAGGCAGAATGGAGATGCATGGTTGGAAGCCAAGGACAAGTGGGAATTTAAATTCAAGACGATTTGTACCCAAGTATAAAGCAATTTAATTCTTATAAACTTTTAACTTAGAATCATAGATTGGCTCAGGTAGGAGAGGACCTCAGAGCCCACCCAGTGCTATCCCCGGCCATGGGCAGGGCTGCCCCCCACCAGCTCAGGCTGCCCAGGGCCCCATCCCACCTGGCCTTGAGTGCCTGCAGGGATGGGGCACCCACAGCTCTCTGGGCAGCAGTGCCAGCGCCTCACCGCCCTCTGAGGAAAGGATCGCTTCCTCACATCTAACTGACATCTCCCTTCTTGTAGGGGAGAAGCCCAGCTCCCTCAGCCTGTCTTCACAGCAGAGGTGCTCCAGTCCTCTGAGCATCCTCGTGCCCTCCTCTGGACCCCCTGCAGCAGCTCCACATCCCTCCTGTCCTGGGGGCCCCAGGCCTGGGCACAGCAGTGCAGGTGGGGCCTTCCAGGGGCACAGCAGAGGGGGACAACCCCTCCCCCTCCTCTCCCTGCTGCCCCCCCTCTGTTGCTGCAGCCCAGGGCACTGTCGCCTTCCGGGCTGCAAGCGCACACTGCTGCCTCATGTCCCGCTTCTGTCCATCAGGACCCCCAAGTCCTTCTCCGCAGGGCTGCTCTCAAGGAGTTCTTCTCCAGTCGGTGCTCATGTCTGGGACTGCCCAACCCAGTGCAGCACCTTGCACCTGGCCTTGTTCAACCTCACCAGGTTCACATGGGCCCAGCTTTTCAGTTTGTCATGGTCCCTCTGGATGGTGTCCCTTCCTTCTGCTGTACCAACTGCACCACTCTGCTCGGTGTCATCAGCAAACTGCTGAGGGTACACCTGATCCCATCATCTATGTCACTGATGGAGATGCTTAAGAGCACTGGTCCTAGGGCAGAACCCTGGGGGACACCCCTTGTCACCGGCCTCCCCCTGGACATGGAACTATTGACAACAGCCAATTCTTTATCCACAGAATAGTCCACCCTTCACATCTCTGAAATTTGGATGTAAGGATGTGGTGTGAGACCACATCAAAGGCACAACTCCAAGTAGGAGACGTCAGTTCCCCTCTGCCACTGATGCCATCACTATACCACAGAAGGCCACTGTATGAGTCAGGCACGCTCTGCCCTTGGTGAAGCTGTGCTTGCTGTCAGATCACTTTCTTCATCTTACATGTGCCTTAACATGTCTTCCATGAGGATACACACCATGATCTTTCCAGGTGCCACTTCTGAAATTTGGTGGCTTCTCCCCTCTGCTGTGTGACATAGGCAGCTGCTCTCAGTGGGCCCTGTAGAGAAAGCAGCAGATGGCTGACAGGTTTCTGTGAAACTTGCTGGCTGGATTAACGTGGTGCTTGTACCCAACGAGAGGGGCTGCCCAGAAGATTTCATATCTTGTTAAGTCTTACAGTATGAGAAAATCTGGAAGATGAAAGAGCCTTTTGACCAAAACGGAAAAAAAAGTGCATTTTAAACACTGCTGAGCCAACAACACTCATTAGCTTTCTGCAGTAATGCTTCTCAAGGGTAAAGCAAACAGATTCTACTTTGTGCATGAGAGAAATTCGATGGTAGTTCAAGAGGAGCATGGCTGCTGTGTCAGAGCCACTGCGTCACCCAGCACAGGACAGGTGCATGCATAGCAGGGATGTGCTCTGTCCCAGCATTGCTGTGCTGTGCGGAGCTGCAGATGAGTGGTTCACCTCCTGATAGAGCTGAGAGGGCAACGGCACAGCTTCATCCATAGGAGTGCTTTGCCAAGGGCCTCCAAAAGGTAAACTCCTTTCCGAGAAAACTCAAGGACCTTAATGAGATTGGAAATTGGAGAATTAATGAACTACTGTGGGTAATGATTGCTGTTCATTAGAAAAGGCACATTCCCATTCGTTTCATGTTCTAGCTGAGGAAGATACTGAGTTGTGGAATTTAACCTTGAATTTTTTAAAACCTTTTTTTGTGTGTTGTTAATTCCCTCACCCCTCTGTGCCTGGTAGCCCCTGGAGCAGCTCTCCTGATGTAACAGAAACTTGCTCTTTGAGGCAGGGGCAGGCACCAAGTAGGCAGCACCCACCATCCTTATTATGGGCTTCACCCTACCTCATGGGTCTCCAACCTTTTGGCTTGCCTGAGCCTCACTTAGTGAAGAGGAATTGTCTTGCACCTTATATATGAACACTGCACTGAAAGTAATATTTCCCATTTATTTACATGAAAACTACATCAGATGCAAAGAGCACAATAACAGTACTGAACGGAGCATGTTCTCAGGTACAAAACTGATTTTTCAACACTGTCACCACCATTAGCTGTGCATTTCCACCAGCAATGAAAAAGAATCTGCATGGCACACACAACAAAAACTGAACCAGCAGCAGTAGCCCTCTATCACTGTCATCACTGTTGATACACAGCACTCACCGCCTCACTGTGCTCACTTCCACTGTTCGGACTCCAGAAACATTCACCAGGTGTCAATGGACGTCAACGGGGGATACTTTTTCTGTGTAGAGGAACTCAATGATACATCTTTTCTTCATCCACACTTTCATGTCAGACACCGCTGTGTCAGACTGCCCCTCTGCTGCCATCTGTCACATGGCAACACAATGGAATGGGATATTGGTGGGAAGGTTCCACCTCGATATACAAGATAGTTAATGTACATAAGTAAAAATCTTATTTTAATGTATAGTATTTTTTATTAAAGCAAAAAGGAGGGCAACAAAGCCATCACACTAGAGGGATATGTGCCCTTGTGAAGCTAATGCATCTGTGTGGTTCGATGGCAATGGCTGCAGTTCTTAGTGAGGTCTCATGGTGTTGGTCAGAGATTTTGGATGAAATATTATGATTACAGGTAATGTATTTATGTAAACTGAAAATGAAGTTGCAAATAAGTACCAAAAAAATTATGTTGTTTTTTTTTTCAGCCATCTTGAAACCCATTCTCAATGTCCTTTCTCAGAACACAAAGCACAGCCCTCTCAGGATGATGTTTAGCTGTCACAATACACACTGTTACTGGCCATCACTGGTGTCAGCCCTGCCCTGCACCCTCCCCAAACCCTGGGTTCAGCACTCACAGTGCCCATTGCACACTGCTGGGTGGGGTGCTGGGAGTGATGGGTGCACACCAGGGCTGGGCTGAGATGCTCAGTGGGGCAGAGCTGACATTGTGATGGTGTGGGGCAGGGGTAGGCCACAGGATGGGCTGGGCTGGTCCACGTGTTGGACATTGCTGACCTACCCCACAGCCACTCTGTACAAACAAAACCCTTCAGGAGGTGACAGGGAAATACAGCAACTTTGTTCTTGGAGAGAGGCTGCTCCACTTCCATATTATGCAGTCTGATTGAGAAGCAGTTTGAAGTACAAGAAGTATGGGTCTGAATCAAAAAGAACTATGTGCTGCTAATCCAGAATGTAAGAATTTGTACTGAGGCATGCAGGGAACTCTGAAAATGAAAAGCTTGAGATTTATTTGTTTATAGACATTTCTTTATTCCTCTAACGCAATATCTGAGCACATAAGTAGTGATTATTATGGGTATTTTAGCTTTATCTTTGTCTATTGTTATTAGAAGGAGCACATGCTACTACAAGTTTTTACTCCCACATGTTACTGCAGCAGAATGCAAGACAGGTAAGGATGATGGTGGCAAGCAGAAAGGCAGCCTGCAAATCTCTGGGAAAGCTCTTACTGCAGACAGCCCACCTGTGTAAGGAGGTCGGATGATGGGGGTGGTGAAGTCATGGTGGAAACATCAGGCTCTGGAAAACTTAAGAGATTTAGTTTCCATACCTAAGTATTAACTGCATTTGTTGGGAAATCTGAAGGCATTTGTAGATTCTGAGCTACTTGTCAGGTTCAATCATTTGGGAGAATATGGCCAATGAGTTAAAGGCTGTTTTACATGCAAGAGTTATGTCTGTTTATGCCGTTCTTGACCTGCATAGCACTGTTATAGCAATAGAGATTTGCTTGGGTAAAGATAGCAACTCCCTTGTCAAAAGACAAATGTACATATCTATGTCCATGTGTACAGATGCCTGCATGTGGGGCATCTCCATACTGCTGCAGCTGTGATTGCAAGGTGGCATCATAGCATCACAGAATCATTTGAGTTGGAGAGGACCTTCAGAGGCCACGTGGTGCCACTCCCTGCAGTGCTCAGGGACACCCACAGCTCCATCAGTGCTCAGAGCCCCGTCCAGCCTGACCTTGGCTGTGTGCGGGGACAGGGCAGCACTGCCTCTCTGGGCAACCTGTGCCAGTGCCTCACCGCCCTTAGTGTCAAACCTTCTTCCTTATAGCCAGTCTGAATCTCCTCTCGTTCAGCCTGAAGCCATTTCCCCTTGTCCTATCACACAGACCCCAATAAAGTCTGTCCCCTCCTTCTCACAGCCCCTCTAGATACTGACAGGCCGCTCTCAGCTCTCCCCGCAGCCTTCTCTTCTCCATGCTGCACAGCCCCAGCTCTCAGCCTGTCCTCGTAGGGAGGGGCTCCATCCCTGGCACCATTTCTGTGCCCCTCCTCAGGTCCACGTCTCTCCTGCACTGAGCACTCCACGTGTGGATGCAGTGCTCCAGGTGAGGTGTCACAGCACAGAGCAGAGGGGCAGGAGCAGCTCCCTGCCCTGCTGCCCACACTGCTCCGCTGCAGCCCGGGGTCGGGTTGTCTTTCTGTGCTGTGAGGGCACACTGCTGGCTCATGCCCCGCCACCAGTACTCCCAGTCCTTTTTGGCAGGGCTGTGCTCTATCCTTACATCCCCAGCTTGTACTGACTGTGTGCTGCCACGACCCAGGTGCAGATCTTGCACTTGGCTTTGTTGATCCTCCCGAGGTTCCCCTGGGCTCTGTGCTCAGCCTGTCTGGGTCTCCCTGAATGGAATCCCATCCCCTGGGCATATCAGATACATCACTCAACTTGGGGTCATCCACAAATTGCTGAAGGTGCACTCTTGCACTGTTGGTCCCATTCAGGAAAATATTGAAAAGCACTGGTCCCAGTACTGTTCTGCATATTCTGCTGAGAATGAGATATTTCATCTTCAAGATGCAGAGTAGTGTTTGCAGGTGCAGGGTGGTAGTAGGATGGCTCAGGGTCACCAGCCCAGCAGGACTCCATCCTACGAAGATAGACTGTGGCTCTGGGGACTGGACTCCTCAGCTGCAGTATGGGACCTTCAAAGGCTGCTGCTGTCATCTTCTTCCCAAGGCTTTCAATGGAGATAAAGTAGATGATCAGTCACTTCTATGTTGCAGCTACTTTGCAGCCTGATGCCTGTCTGAGCTTATCATTGTCCCTTATTTAATAATTGTGGGTACTATCTGTTTACATGTCTGCTACCTGTGCCCATAGTGCTGTATAGAATAGAATAACACATCATTGGCTGGGAGAAATTCAGCCTTTTTCCTCATTTTTTTCCATAGCAAAAACTGCTGGTTTTACTCTGGCTGGAGATTACCTCCTACTCTTACTGCTGCAGGCACTGCAGTTTCAGTCCCACCATCACCACTTCTGAATTTAATGGTCTGTCAGGTTTCCTCTTATTATCTCCTGCTGCAGCCAGAATAACTTATCCACAAAGATTCCCCCTCATACTGAAGCAGCGTCCAGCAGGAAACAGAAGATTCTCTCTGGTTTCCCATAACCATGTGTGCACTGCCTCAGTTTTAAGCTGAAGATGCTGAGCTGCAGAACTGCTGCTTTGCATTGGTCAGAGCAGCGCTGTGAAGCCATGGGTCACGAGCTCATGTGTGCACACCAGCCGTACTGAGCTCCCACTGCTGCATGCTGTCATAACCATTGCCCTCTCCCCAGTTCCATTTCAGATCAGTGGTTCTCTTCCTGTGTGGGCTGTGTAGCATTGGTCAGGGTACCCAGGAGGGTTAGAAAAGGGGTGGGGGAGCAGAAGGGTGGCTCAGATTAAGATTTGCTTTCCTCTCTCCCTCTATCTTCCCCTTAGAGCTGGGAATTCACCAAGCAGTGCCTCAAGTCATGTTCCTTTTTTATTTCTCTGTAGTATCTAATAGAGCTCTTGCAGAAAGGAAGAAAGAGGCAGGGGTAGGAGCTGGAGGAGGTAGAATCACTGTGCCCAGCTAAACTGCTCCCAGCTTCCCCTGGCCATAGGTGCTGCCATATATTTGGTCGTTCTCTGCACTCCTTCGTTAGGCGTTGGGTGTCCAATTTTTGACTTGCCTGGGCTGCACTGAGTGAAGAGGAATTGTTTTGTGCTGAGTATGATATATGTAAGTTGCTCAGAAAATAATGCCTCCTATTTAAGCCGCAACAGATACAAAGCACACAATAACACTGTTTGATAGAGCGTATTCTCAGCAACAAACTTTTCCAACATCATTAGCTGTGCATTTGCACCAGCAATGAACAGAAGCCTCCATGCCATGTTTATCAAAACTTACACCAGAGGAGGTGATCCACTGTCACTCTTGCCACTGCCAAAATGCAGCACCCATCCCTCACTGCGCTCACATCCACTGTTTGGTCTCCGGAAACATTTACCAAGTGTCAATGGATGTCAATGGGGGACATTTTTTCTGCATGGAGGAACTCAGTGACACACCTTTGCTTCTTCTGCATTTCCATATCAGACACCATTGTGACAGACTGTCCCTCTGCTGCCATCTGTCACATGGCAACAGCATGGAATGGGATATTGGTGGGAAGGTTCCACTTCTACTGCCATACCACCACCTCTAACATCATGGGTCAACATCGTAAAACAGAAAGCATTACTTTCAGAGCAGCCATAATTAAGCATACAAGATAACCAATGTACGTAATTTTTAAAAAGTTTATTTTAGTCATTAATATTTCTTATCAAAGCAAAAAGGAGGGTAATAAAACAATTTAAATAGTGGGATATGTGACCTTATTGTTATGAAGCTAATGCATCAGTGTGCTTCTGATGGCAGAAGCTGCAGTTCTCAGTGAGGTCTCACAGAGTTGATCGGAGATTTGTGATGAAATTCTACTCTTCCCATTCTTAATCCCTCAAAATTGTTGTTTGTAAGTGTATATATCACCAAGAAATGATGACATGTGTGATTATGAAACAAGCTGGTAGAAGAAGTCTTACAAAAGTCTGATAAAGAGACCTGATCATCTCTTTGAGTTGAACTGCCACTCTGCATTTCATTTGAAAATTCTCAGGTAATGTATTTATGTAAACTGAAAATGAAGTTGCAAATACATGCCAAAAAATGATGGTTTTTTTTTTTCACTAGTCTTGAAACCCGTTCTCAATTTTCTTTATCAGAACACAAAGCACAGTGCATAGTTTTTGCTGCTCACAGTACTATGTTTAGCCAGTGCATCTCAGTGCACACCATTACTGGACATCACTGGAGTCAGCACTGCCCTGCACTCTCCCTGTGCCCTGGGTCCAATTGTTGGGGCAGAGCTGACATTATGATGGTGCAAGGCAGGGGAAGAGCCACACTGCAAGCCATACCAGGCTGCGTACAGCCTGGCTGTGAGTTGGACATGCCTATGTTAGGCAGAGGCAGCAGCCAGGGCTAGCTTTCTCTCTGTCTCTTCTTCTCTCCCAGTTCTTCACTGGTATTTGCATTTGCTGGAGAAGTGAAGCCAGGAGCTGACTGTATTCCCAGCACCGACACAGCCCATGGTGATGTGCTGTGTCCCCGGGAGCAGTGCGGTGGGGCAACAGAGACTGGGGGCACCTCTCAGGTGATAGAGGGGGTCTGAGCCCCAGTGGGAGCTGCGCCCTGCCCTGTGGATGGGGAGGAGCACTGCAGTGAAGGCACCATTAAATGTGCAATTTGGAGCTGAAATATCCTTTATCAGAAATTTATAACCCATTTTAAATGAATCCATTGCAGGCCCAGAGGGTCCCGGCTGAGGGAGGAGGTAATTCCCCAGGTTTGTTAATGCAGTTTGATAGTTTTTACGCTGGGCTAGTATAAAAGAGTCCATGTTGATAAAATACTTGGCTTGTAAAACAGGGGAGTGCTTATCTGCAGTGCTAGAGCTGTGATACCCTGGTACTATGCATGGTACCAGCTCAGGGGTGCCAGAAGCACTGGCTTCTCTCTGCTAACAGAAAGAAGTAAAATTGGTGAGTAAGATAGAACCCAAAGTTCTAGTCCCCAAAGTGCAGATGCAGTCCCAACTCCTTGTGCTAAGCTCTCACCAGATTGAGTTTACTGCTGGTGTAATGAGTGCAGCTCTATCATGGTAGTGATCGTGGGATAATAACAGCTCTAACAACACTGGCTCTATTGTAATACAATTTCTGCTGCAAAAATATTGTTATTATGGAAATTGCTGTGACTGGATCGTAGCTGGGGAAAGGCTGAGGAATGCCCTGCAAAGCAAGGAGAAGGGTGAGGGACTGGAGTGGGGTGGCAATGGGAGGGTGAGAAAGGGAGGGAAGGGGTTCCTGGTGTGTGGGTGTGGGGGTTGGGTGTGAGTGTGTGTGACTGAGGGAGCAATGAGGAGGATTCTCTGTGTGTGGGGGAAGGAAATGAATTCATTTATTCAATTTCGGAGCTGTTTTATTGCGGGGGGGGGCATTATTTTGGTACCATTTGTGGGCTGCTTTGAATCCATTTGGGGTTGTGCTGGGGTCACTCTGGGGCTCTTTTAAATTATATTCTAGACAAAACCTTTGTGTGTGTGTGGGGGGAGCAGTTGGCTGGTGGGTCAGGCCCAGGGGTCACGGTCCATGGGGCTCCATGTGGATGGCAGGGTTTCTGGCTGGTGACACTGCTCTGGGAGAGCTCTTGGCAGCTCAGCATCAGCTTTAGAGTAAGGAGATAAGGCAGTAAGTATGTCAACACCGAGGAGAATGGGTTGCAGGGAAATTTGTAATTGGACATGCTGTTATGTAAGGAGGTTTATTCATGCTGCACCCAGATACACCACTGCAAACCGATGGATTAATGGAGGAATATATCAGTTATACAGAGAAAAATAATGTGATCAAATCAGAATGAATTTTCTCTTCCTTAAAGATAGGAGAGCAATTACAGCACAATGCAGTCTGTGGAGAACAGAGAGGGGCCATTGTATCCACACAATAGAGAGTAGAGAGAAAACTGCAAGGAGAAAAAAAATAACACGGAGTCACGGATGGTGACTGAGAAAGAAACAGAATAAACGGTTTTATCTGTGATAAGGGCACAGTGTAAACGTGCAGCATTACAGTGACAGCAGGGCGTCGGTGGTGTGGAGCAGAGCTGGGATAGGTGTGGGCTGGGGCTGCACTCTGTTTCCTAACCTTCATATGCTGTTCTTATACCCCAGTTAGAACCCCTTTGCGGCTGCTAAAATTTGATGTAACCAAAGGTGAAGTGGTGGTGGCTCTGGCTGCTGCCTTGGGGCAGCACTGGCAATACTTTGCCTGTTCAGGTGTGAGGAATTTCTGACTTCTCCCTTTTCCCCACTCCAGGCACTCAGTTTTCTTCTACAGCCCAGAAATGGATCTTAGATGCTGAAACAAAAGAAGCTCACAGGAAATGCATGGGGAGAAGAAGCTGAAGCATATTGTGCTTCAAGACTGCTTTTTGTTCTGTAAGCCATTCCTGCCATCCATGCACCTCATGGAAGAATTCAGGAAAGCACAATTAATGTAATGAGCTCCAATTTCACACTGTGGAAAGCCATCAAAACCAAGACAGAATGCAGTGAAGCTCTGTGTTACTGCTCTTGTGGCCAGCACTCCAACCCTTGAGCTCTGCACGCAGCAGCCCATGCTCCAGGCAAGCAGCTGGATGCAAATGCCCCAGTCATTTTGCTTTCACTGCTCCCTAATTGTATTTAGAGCTGTTTTACAGACTTTTAGACATTTAGAGAGAGCAATGCAGGGTTTGCTGTGATGGAATGCACCCGCTGTGCTGGGCTATCTGTGTGGTGATGTTCATGTGGTTGGCACTACTTTTTGGGGTTTTTTTAATTAGATGCAAACTATTTTCAGCACCCCAAATACAGAGCTGTGTGATAAAAGCATGAAGGTAGCGCAATTGTTCTGCTAACCTAAAAGAAAACAAGAAGTGGTCCTGAAAGGGAAGCAGGGCTAGGGTGATGATGCTGATTACCATAAGGGCTCGGCAGCAGGGACCAGCAGATGTGTCCCCTCAAGGCTGTCTGGCCCTTCCAGAGGAACAGAGTGGGGTCTGTGCCAGCCTAGCAGGCAGCTTGCTTTCAAGTTGTTCTGAGCTCACCATTGACGTGCTTGTTGACGAATGACTGACATGATAGAGGGCAAAATGAATCTGGGGCTCTCTGAGGTCCCTGGACAACGGCTTCCAGGATGGCAACTTTGCAGATGCTGATATTAAAAAGGGGGAAAATACAGAATACAGATAGAGCAGCCATCTCCCAGAAGGTATTTAGAGAAGCAGTGACATTTAACAGAGTCGGTAGCACCAGCAGAGCCATTACAAGTTGTTTATCATGCGAACTCATCCAGCATTCAGGAGATTTGGGGTCAGCCATTTCATTTCCATTAGAATTTGATTTCAAGGTGGCAAATTCACCCTAAGATTTGTGCTGGTTTTAAGTTTTGTAATGGCTCTGGGAAAAGCAACTTGAAAAACTGTCACTAAATATCACCTGTACATCCCGAGCTCGGTGGGAAGCATAGCCCCTATTTGTGATGAGAGAAAAAGGGAGCAGTGCAGCAGAGCCCTCGGGAAGGGTATGGAACTCCTAATTTCTGCAGACATCCATGGAACTACTGTGAGTGCAGCAGACGTATTTAATTGACTCATTTTTGTTACAATCAGCAGATCTGCTTTGTAGGAGGCATTCAGGACCCCAGAGTGCCCAGCACCATTGTCCTTACAGTTTCCTCCTGCTGCCTGGCTCTGGTGGGAATCAGATGAGTTGTCCTCATCTGATTAATCTGATTTCCTGGGGAAAAAAATAAAAATTCATCATAATCCCAAGGCAATGCTCAGTAATAAACAATTTAAATACATTACCAAGCAGCTTGTGTTTTATAATAAGCTTCCTAGAAAACATGATATTGTTTTTCTAATAATCTCCATATTGAACTGTTATTGATTTGCAGAAAGGAATACTCACTATTCTTCTCAGGCCTCAGAAAGTGGATGGGTTGTGTCAGCCAGCTTCTCATAAGCGGGTTAGCAGCCCTTGTCTCATTCATATGTTAGCGACCTCTGTATCTGCACATGAATAGCAAGTACTCTTCCATCCTCAGCCATTTTTGTGACCGGTGGCTCCGTTATTTGTAGGCAGAAAGGCAGAGATAACAGTTTAGGATGATGTAGGATCTACCCATAGAAAAGCCCTTCATGCAGCAACAGTGCAGCCCCCAGTGACCAGGAGGGAAGGAGGAGATCACAGGCTTCATGCAGAGCCCTGGTGGGAGCACATCGAGCCTTTCTCCCATTGACCTCTAATTACAGCCTTGTATGGATATTAGAATCTGCCTCTTCCCGTTACACTGTTCCTCAATTACAGAGGCTCCTCTTAGCTTCTGTGTCCCTTGCATCTGCTTGCTGCCATTAACTGAGTGTTTCCAGGTGTGAAAAATACACAGAGCCTTAGAAGAGCAGATATTTGGTTTCCTTAGTAAAGCCACATGCAGTTCCATTATTTTCCAGACTAAAATTGCAGGCAGGTCTTGAGAACAATGACTGCAAGGAAGGAGGACCAAGAGTTCATTAAAAAACGTAGGGGACCATTTTGCTAATTGCATTCCGAAACAGAAACCCTGCTGCAGACACAGAGGGGTTTACTCATGGGCCGCAGTGATGTGGGCGCCTGCAGTGGGATTGCATGGTCACAGCCCGAACCAGTGAATGAGCACCGGAGTGAGCGGAGCGGAGCAGTCAGACCCACGGTTCTCTCTCTCCCTCTCGGTGGTGCTTCCTGGAGCACAGATGCGCTCACAGCCTGCATGTGTTGCCCCCCTCCCTTGCTCTCTTGTTCGAACAGCAGGGGGCTGCATTCCGTATCCCAAACGGTCTCCGGGAGGGGTGAGTTACCCCTTATCCCTAGTATCTTGTTCTATAGCTCCTGTACCTCAAATAAAGGATCTGTCACCATCTTTACTTTACAGTGCCTCATCCCTGGAGGCTTTCGAGGCCAGATTGGATGTGATTCTGGGCAGCCTGAGCTGGTGGGGGCAGCCCTGTCCATAGCCAGGGGTTGGAACTGGATGATCTTTAAGGTCCCCTCCAACCTGATCCGATCTATGATTCTATGATAGAATTTCAGAGACTTCCACACGGTAAATTAGGATTAAAAAAAAATGTGGAATACGTTGGCCTTGCCCATCCATATGCTCATTATAAGTCAGGTGCCCTTGAAATCAGTGCCAAATAAATGTTGTAATTGTATTCCTGAGCTCTGAAAGAGACATCCCCACCCTTTGTGGGCTAAAAGCAGATATAGTCCCTGCTCTGATACCTTTAACACACATAGACAAGATAGAGAGGAAAAATACCCACATTGCACAGAAGCAGAATTGAGACACAAAGAGACAAAGATGAACTGGTGGGAGACTGTGGTCAAATCTCTCCTTGGCTGGTGACTGGTGTTTGGATTTATTGAAGCATTTTGGAAATGCATGTAAATTCTGTCTATTTTAGTTCATAATGCAGCATAAAAATAAAAGCATTTCACTTCGTCTTTTTAAAAATGAATCACTGCCTTTTAAATTTCTAAATGATGTTTCATTTCAAAGTTAATTTCAGTTGTATTAAAAGAAAAAATAAAACATAAAAAGCTTTGAAAAATGAAGCATTTATTTCCAGATTGAACGTGTTTTATCTGATCCAGTTTTCTATCAGGTCTCCTTTGCTGCTGCACACAGAGCCAGGTGTCCACACAGCTCTGCATAGACCTGCCCTTGCTGGGCTGAGGGCTGTGGTCGTGCAGGAGAGGGGAGACCACAGGCAGACTTCAGGAGCTCAGAGAATGCTGCTCCATAATGCCCCTCTTGGGGCTAAATGGCTCGAAATGACCATAAGTGAAAGCATGTGGAAAGTCAACGTGGATCTCACATGCACTGCTTGTTATAAAATTCATTTTTCTAACTGTTAAAGTAATAACTATAATCAATCTACTCATTGCCAAAGAACAACGGTCCCTGTAAAACCAGTTCTCAGCAAGTAGGTGCAAAGTAATTTATGTCAACAGGATAAACATTGCTTTAAATTGCACATAATGGCACTGGCTAATGGCACATTGTACTCCTATTAAATGACTGTTTGTATTTATGTTTGTCATGACAGTGATGCATGCAGCCCTCCTCCAGGCCCACATCCCACGCTCAGGTCCCGGTACTCTCAGAAGTTTGCATCCTATCTCCAAACAGATGGCAGTTAGAAGGCAAAATTTTTCCGTTGCTGCCACCCGTGTTAGCTTCAATGAGCATGTTACTAAACACTAAGATGCTAATTGGACTTTGCAGTGAGCATTTACCTATTACAGTTTGCCTGATTCTCTCCACTGCTTTCTGGTTGTGAGCACAATGCCATCATCTTGCATGTGTTTAATTGCTTTGCACTCCTTCCATTGATCTGAATCCCCTTGTCCCAGGTATTATTTCCTGATATGAATTAATCATCTCCTCTATGTATTTAAACTCACTGTGAGAAACTGGAAACTTTCTTACAGACAGTTCACTATGGGACACATTATAGCAATGCTGCTCAGGGAGGGTTCCTAAGATGCTGTTCCGTGCAGAGTAGGGCAATAGGGTTGTTGGGAGTTCTTAGAAAATAGTCTATCTTAGACACACATTAAATGAGGAATTTAAAAGATGGGTTTCAGTCCTATTTCTGCTGCTGATCTGGTATATGAGCTCATCCCCAGCGAAGATTTCTGTACTTCTCTTTTCACTCCAGCCTGCTGTGTGATGCAGCTATTTCAGTTGCATGCTCTTCAGGGGAGAACTTCCTGCTGTGTTGCTGTTGGCAGCCTGCAATGATGCATCAATTGCTGCTCTCCCTCCCCAGGCTTTTATCTCTGATATTTGTTAATCCTCTAAGAGATAGGGGCTTGTCATAGCTGTATGTTCATCACTCAGCCATCTCATTAATCACCACCAAAGCACCTCATTGCAGATTCTTTTGCACAGACATCAGTGGTAGATGCATGTTTTACTGCTGCTCTATTTTGTGGAATTGGGCACGCCATTTGACCTGTCTCACCTCCTGAGAGATGACATTGCAATTCCATTGTAAAATTGGAAGCAATCTGTCTGCTTCATGAAGAATTCATTAGCTAATGTTTGCAAAGTGCACCAAACAAATAAGTTCTAAACTCCATTTGCACTGCTTCATCACATTGGCTTCTTTCATCAACATAATTAGTTTTTGCGTGGATAATGTCACCTTCCCCAAATTAACTTTCAGATTCAACCAATCATGATCCTACACTTAGATAAGCCCATGAGCTTTCCTTGGCATGGTTTGTGCCAGCTCTGCTTTGATTTCTGGGCTTGTGTAGCTTGAAGTGCTGTACTGATGGGTGTGCCATTCAGTTCAGGGCTGCTTGTGTCTGCAGAGAAGAAAACCACAATGTGCAGAGGAACAGATGCACATACCTACCACAGATAGAACCTCAGAGTTTACTTATTCAAGGGAGTGAGCTGGCCCTTCATTTTCTTCAAGCAGCTGGAACCCCTGTTGGGGCTGTGATTTGCTGCTGAGGCACATTCCTTGTCTGAACTAATAGAAGCATAAGGGAGGCAATCAATACTTTGGAAATAGCCTATTTCTTCATGAGCTGTTTGAGAAGCAGAGAGATTTCTGCACCCCCCTTCCCAGCGTCGATGCAGCAGCTGCACCATGTGCTGTGCGGTGTGATGGTGAATGCGAGCGGCCCCTTGCTGATGTGGGCACAGGGCACTGCGTAGTTCTCTGAGCCAAGTGCTTGGCTCCAGTGAGGCTCACGTGGTCAGTGGCACGATGCCTCTCATTGGGAATGAGGTCAGAACTGTATTTCAGGATAAATGCTGTAATTACAATTGGCACTTCTGAGGCTCCTGCTGGCAGCAGGCAGCCACCGCGCTGACAAAGCGCTGTTATTTGTGACACCGGCCGGGTGGGGGATCCATGGAAGGGATGCTCCACCAGATGCACCTGTTTACACAACATCGAGCCATCTGTTAGCAAGAATTCCTGCTCTGATTCCTGTGCCCTCTACCACGATGAGGAAGGAGAGGCCCTACCCTTGCCCATTCATTCTTCTTTTAAAGCTGCAGCATGGACCACAGCCTCAGCAGTTGGTGTTGGGATGCTGCCGAAGTCCAGCCCTCAATTTGGTGTGGTGCAGCCTAATGTGGGACTTGTAGCCTAGGTTTTCTAGCACTGAGAATTAAGTCAAACTGCATCCTTACCCAAGGCTCAGCTTCACAGTGCTGTGTTGGCCAGGAGCCCTGGGACACAAGGTACAAGGTGCAAGGATGCAACAGCCACTGCTCAGTCAGCATGGGGACGCACCTTCTGCTTGGAGGCTCCAGGGACATAAGGTGTGGTGTGGATGTGGGGCTGGTCTCTGACACCATCAGTCCCCAGGGCTAGCCCCTTCCCCTGCTCCAACACACAGCTGGGGCACCGGAATTCAAACACCCTCCTCCTCCAGCTGAGGCAGGAATGATGGCAGTGCTCAAGGCCAGGGCAGCAGAGGAAGCTCTCCAGTTGGTAATATTTGCAGTCACCCTGCATCCCTCTGTTCTGCTTGGCTCCTGTCTAGAAGGTGCTTAAAGCACACTCATCTGTGGCTTTATGTAGGCACCTTTGCTCAGAGTCCTGCGTGGGACATCACCACGGCAGGGACAGCCATCCCAGTGCTATAGAGCCAGGTGTGGGCACTGGGGCAAGCTTGGCTCAACAATGTGTTTATACCTAAATTTAGAAAGGAAATTAGATTTACATGTGCCATTTTCAGACATTTACATTTAAATACAGCTTCTTGCTGCGGTGCTGTGAAAGTGGGACATCCTTGTCCTGCTGTGGGGGAAGGCAATGCATGGCCAAGAGCTGGCTCTGGAGATTAATGGCCCCATGTAGTCTGACAGCCAGCCTGGGAGGAGGGAGAAAAAGCACTGCTTTTTTTCTCCTTTCTACTATTAGATTCTAAATAATTAACAGGCGAATCCTGCACAGAGGCTAGATGCTGTGCTGCAGCCCGGGCGGGCCCCGCAGCACACGA
The DNA here is from genome assembly GCF_038088225.1 of Cyrtonyx montezumae. NCBI lineage: Eukaryota > Metazoa > Chordata > Aves > Galliformes > Odontophoridae > Cyrtonyx > Cyrtonyx montezumae. Next base: position 762,803 of record NW_027071959.1, read on the forward strand.
AACCCATGACTTTCCGTTCTCAGTTCCCTAGCAACGAGCCAAGGCAGGGAAATGTGCTTGGCCTTACCACAACAAGATGTTAAAGCAATTAATATTCATCACCAGCAGCTCCCTGAGCTGAAGTGCCCAGAGTGCAGACAGGGGCAGCCCTGGTGCATTTTGAGACAAAATTGGATAGGGCTGAAAATGGGGGTACACGTGTCCATATAAAGGGGAATGTCCAAAAAGGAGGGTAGCCATAGCCACACCCTTACCTACATGCACTCCTGGAAATTAGGGCTTTCCTAGCACAAGCAGTGCTATAGCCTACAAGAGCATTGCTCACCCTGCTCTGAGATGGGCAGGCAGCTCCTCAGGGAGATGGATAACCTGATATAAATATATTTTGCTTTCCTATGGAAGAATGGAACAAATAATGGTGTCTTCTTTTCCTTTTATTAATCTTTTCTTTGGAATTCTAGTAGAAAACTGGGGCATGACAACATTAATAGAGGAAAAAAAAAAAACAACCAATGTCACCACAAGCCACCTGCTCCATTTTCTTTCTCTCTCTTCTTGCTCTAGATCTCAGTTTGATAATATGTTGTAGCTGTATCAAGAGGCATTTTTAATAATCAGCCCTCAGCAGCAGAGGTGCATGAGCCCCAGCCCGCTTCCAGCCCTGCTCTGGTGGTGTTTCTGCTTGGATAACCATTGAAGAACAGAGTGGGAGAGTGTGAGAATACAGATCTCCTCTCCCATACTCTATTTGACCCTGTGGATTTCAAGATCCCTTTTCAAGTGAGTCAGAAGAAGGACCCTGAGGCTCACTAATACGTCCTGAGCTTTTCCATGTCCCTGCTGTGAGAATGAATTCTGTCATCCAACTGAAGCCGAGCAGAGTCTTCGTGGCACAGCACAGTGCTGCAGATCTCTGCCCAGCCAGCTCCAGCCCCAGGGGTCCTCATGGCTGAATCCTTTCAGTATCTAAAGGGGGATTATGAGAAAGAAAGGGACAGACTCTTTAGAGGGGTCTGTGTGATAGGACAAGGGGAAATGGCTTCAGACTGGAAGAGGGGAGATTCAGACTGGCTATAAGGAAGAAGGTTTGACACTAAGGGCGGTGAGGCACTGGCACAGGTTGCCCAGAGAGGCGGTGCTGCCCCGTCCCTGCACACAGCCAAGGTCAGGCTGGACGGGGCTCTGAGCACTGATGGAGCTGTGGGTGTCCCTGAGCACTGCAGAGGGTAGAACCACATGACCTTTGAGGGTCCCTTCCTACTCAAATGATTCAGTGACTTTAAGACACACCAGGACATCCACAAGACCTATTGCTTCCTTGCTTAACTACTACAAATGCAGAGTTTGTAGTCCTGAGCAGTGCAGGCTCTAGGATACTGGAAAGGCAACCAGCTGCTGTTCAGAAATGGGCTCATGGTGCTTCAGTTTTGATTTCTTTTGGATGTAATAAAACTGATCTGCATCACCATATCAGCAGACAGGGACACAGGTTAACACACACTGAATTGACCCTGGCTCATTACTTGCTTACATGGGGAGAAACCAACAGGTTTGGAATCTGTAATTAGTCCATTAGAAGGCACTTTCCAACCATCACAAATTCTGAGGTACTGACATGGGTTTTTAAGAGCAAGCAATCTAGCTGGGTTCCGGGTGTGGCTGGAAGGTGTTTGATTTGATGACTGAATTAGCAAGGGCTGTGCAGAGGTCTCTTACAAAGGGACATATTTGCCAAAGGACTTGAGAAAAATGTCCTCCTCTTAATCCATATTTGTAAGGTTTTCAAGGCCCCAGTTTTCAGAAATTCATCAACATTTTATTTGATTTTAACAGGAATAAATGTTCCTGAGAGGCTCCATTCTATGGAAAATTTGCTATTTCTTAGCGGTCTGTTTTCTCTTGGTTTGGAAATACAACGATTTCATGTTTTAAATTCCTCAATACTTCGTTTGCTTCTATGTCCTCACATCAGTGGTGTGCCCAGTGCTGAAAAAGCAGAAAGACTTGGCATGTAGGGACAGCAAAGGAACCCACTGCTCCAGGCTTTTAGTCAAGAGCATGAGTGCCCCAGGCTGGGTGTAGCAGGGATGCTCCAAAGCTGTGCCTAAATCTACTTGAACTCTTGAAAAGCACAACAGGAAAGAAAATAACACAGCACAAGGTTTTAATGTGTTATTAAGGGCTGTTATAAATTACAGTGTATCATTGAGACAAAACATTAAATAATAGATATAATACAGCAGCAGCTCTAGGAAGACAAATTCTCACTGAAGCTATAAATAAAAGGAGTTTGTGGAGTGCTGGCAGTGTCCCAGGGAATGGCTGGCTGCTCAGCCGTGGAGCAGCAGTATTTATGTCCCCTGGTCTGTGGGTTGGGAGCACCTCTGCTGGAGGAAGCTTTCTTGCTGCCAGGCAGGGGAGACGAGGGAAGAAAGGGGCATGCAGCAGCCCCAGCCTGCTGTGTGTTTGTGCCCTGGGGTTTGTCACAGTGCTCCTGGGATAAGGATGTTTTTCTGCATCAGAGTTGCAGCTGTGCAAACCCTTTGCCTTCTTCCTGCAAATTCACAGGAAAGCTCTTCAGTGTTTCATTGAAAGTATCTCTCATGAGCAGAACAGAACACTTGGACTAGCTTGGCTCCCAGGCTGACCTTGGAGCACTGTCCTCTGGGCCCAATGGAGTGTACCACACTGTGGTTGCCCACTTGCTTTTTCTCTTGCAAATTGACAGCCCATCAGCAACCTATGGTTGTTTTTGTATCATAATGAAGCTTGGACTTTGCCAGCACTAGACAATGAAGTGCAATAATTCCGGCTGTAAAATCCATCTGTTTGAGTACACTGAGTCTTTCCATGGCATGGAATTGCTTGTGCTTTCCATTTATATTTAAATTCATGCCTGTGGAGAACCTTCCTTTGCCAAAGCAGCAGAGCCTCCAGTTGTGGGAAATGAGGAAATAGCTGTGTGCAAGCACTTCTCAGCACAGAGATCAGTGGTGCTGATGATGGATGCATCAAGCTTGTTCTGCACCTGGAGAAATGCAGATAGCTCAGTCAGTGTTGTCACTTTCAAGGCCTGAAATGAACCCTGCAGAAGTCTCGTAGAACTACAGTAAACTCTGGGGCAAAATGCTCACTGGTGTTATAACTGTTCATCACGTGATGAGAGCTGATCTGGAAGTGATGTGTGGGAGTGACGGGTGCTTCTTCTGTCCCTGCTATGTTAATATCTGAGATGTTACTGTAAGGCAATAAAGGCATTCTGTATGAGCAACAACTGAAGAGTTGTTAAAGCTACAGGAATATTCCTCTTTCTCTGATGTGGTTTCTCATGGAAGCCTGCCAAACAGCTGTAGGTTTGTGCCAACCCAGCCAAATTTATCCACAGCCTCTGTACAGTCTGCGTGTGTGTGACCAGCCTTGGCCTGAGACCTTCAGTTTGTCACTGGTGTGTATAAGAGAAACGGGGCACTGAGCCACAGCAGCTGTAGCACTACAGGACCCAGTGATAAATTCAGTGAGTAAGCAGGGAGGGGTTGCTGCAAACCATGGGGTATGCAGGGTTTTGGGCCATAGCTCATAGGAAAGTTTATGCTTCAGACTGTTCTTTGGAGATAGATCCCTTCCCCCTGCACTGCTGTTCCTTTGAGCAATGCTTCATTGGCTGTTTATCTCTGAGGCAAACTCACTGGCAGTTATCCTTTCAGGTTGAATATTAGGAAGAATTTCTGCTCAGAAAGAGTGGTTGGGCACTGGCACAGGCTGCCCAGGGAGGTGGGGAATCACTGTCCCTGCAGGTGTTTAGGGAAAGGGTAGATGGAGTACTGAGGGATATTTAGGGTTAGTGGGCAACACTGGTGGTAGGGTGGATGATCTTAGAGACTTTCCAACCTTCATGACTTTATAATTCTATGCTGTGGTTCTATGCTTCTTATTCTGAAATCTTCTGCATTAAGCATCACAGTGAAACCTGTCTGCAACTTGCAGTGGTGCTGGCTGCTGTTTGACTCACAAGTGGCTGCTTAAATTCATATTATTATTATTTTTTTAATCAAAAAACCACAAAAGCCTTTTTGTTATGTGGCAAAGACAGATCCATCAACAGGTAGACAAGGAGGAAAGGAAAATGTGTGGATGTTTTCACATGTGCAGATGCAGACAGCAAGAAGATATTCTAAGATCTGGAATGTACTTATAGGAGCAGAGTCAGTAGGATCACAAACCAGAAATTCCTGTGTGACCATCAGATGGGCCTGACAGTGTGAAAAACAAAACCAAACCACATCACATTTTTCAGCAGTGTATTATGAGCTGGAGAGGCCGTAAGGGAATGCAGGAAAATGCTGGTGCTGGTCCAAGCTGCTTTCATGTTGGTGCAATTGTGCTGTTCACTGCAGAATTACTTGTGGTTTTTTGCATGGGTGTAGGAATGAAGATGCACAAATGTGGCCTGGAAGTGAAACCTTCCATTGGTTTGGTAGAGATACTGAGTTCTGGGGGTGGAAAACACATTTAGCCTCATTAATGCACTAGAGCAGAGGTAGCTCTTGCTAAAGTGGGAAGGTGGCATCATGTGGAGCCTCCTCTCCTTAGCAATTACTTGGTTTTGAAGATCTGTTAGGGATACAAAGCAAAGCCCTGAGCACATCACAGCAGTCAGCACTCCTTGCCTGTAATTATCTCTTTTGCAAGCACTTGAAGTAGTGCAGGAGCACTTGGCACAGAACAAGGGGAACAGCTTCCAGTTGCTCTTCTGAAATGAGGAGCCCCTCAGCCACTGCCTGGGCAGTGTGTTCCCCCAGGCTGGGCTTGTCAGGCAGTGTCTCCTCAGGCTTTGCCCAGCAGGAAATCGGCTCCTCAGCTCCTCTCCATCAGAAGTAACCACGAAGAAAAATAAATAAAACAAACAAAAAAGCTTTTCTAAACCCTTCATTTTGTGTCGATAGCACAAGACAGATGTGTCTGGATGCACTCTTGTTGCTGGTACAGCTTGTTTCATTCTCAGTGGTCTGCAGTGAGAATATTTTAGGGAAACCTATCCACAGAACACAGTCTTGCTCCTAACAAATTTCCTACTGCCATAGCCACAGTGTGGTGTCCATTTCTGCGTGAGAGATTTCTCCCCATACTAATAGCCAGCTTAGATGCAGTTTACATGATTTTAGGGACATCGTGAGTCACAGTGGATGCTAAGTGATGGCTCACTTTAAAGCTAGGTGGACAGCAGCTTCCTTGGTCTTCTTGTCCAATGTGTATGTTGTGTATACAGTTTCTCTTCTGTTCTCTTACCTTCGTTGCGTTGGTAAAGACATCTGCACCTTGGAGTGTAGGGTTGATATCTTCCTGTGCAGATGGGTTGGCAAGGACTTTCTCTGCAGTGAAAATCTTGTCCAGAGCCATAGAATGTCTATGGAAAGGGACATTTCCATACTGCTTGAGCTGCATGTTTCAACAGTCAAATATGCAACCCAGGGGTGAATGTGCAGTTTAAAACCAATAAAGAAAATGCAAGCTCATATCTCAAAGCATTTTGATCTGTGCTGTATAAAGATGCTTTTAGTGGGAGGTCTAGTTTGTCCTGTGAGATCACATGACAGTAATTCATTTTCAAGAAGGAACTGTCACTCTCTGTACAGCACCTAACATAAACTCATAGAATGGCTCAGGTTGGAGAGGACCCTAAAGCCCATCCAGTGCCATGGGCAGGGCTGCCCCCCACCAGCTCAGGCTGCCCAGGGCCCCATCCCACCTGGCCTTGAGTGCCTGCAGGGATGGGGCACCCACAGCTCTCTGGGCAGCAGTGCCAGCGCCTCACCGCCTTCTGAGGAAAGGATTGCTTCCTCACATCTAACTGACATCTCCCCTCTTGTAGTTTGAAACCATTCTCCCTTGTGCTATCACTGTAGGTGGTCTCAAATCTACTGACATATTGAAATGAAATAATACCATTGCTAAGGGACAGTTTACTCATGCTGTTTAAATTCAGTCCTAGTTACTTTAATGAGTTTGACCTCATGTTGAATAACCTTCCTTTTGTGAACAACGGCCCATAGGAAAGAAGAGATTTGCTCTGATTTTGGAGCCAGAGTGACAAAAGATTCATGGCACCTGATGAATACAGAAATTATACAACTGGCTTATGAGACTAATCAGGTGCTCCACAAGAGCTGCTGGCAAAAGTTGATGTAGGTTTGGATACTTGTTCATAAGTCAGCACTGATAACTGTTGTGAAACAGATGCAATCAGTAAAGAAGGAGCTTAATTGCTGCTTAATTTAGTGTTCAAGGCTTAAAGTAGCATTTGCGGAAGTGTGGAGGAGAATACTGCCCTGTGGTTTGCAACAGCAGCACCAAATTGGTGCAGTGTCAGCAGTCAGATCTAAAATAGCAATGTGGGTACCTGATAAGCTAAAGGAACACGAGCAGTAGTTGGGTGCGAGCAGTGACTCAGTTGTAAGAAATCTTTCCATCTCCAAAAGGTTAGTGCAAAACTTTGCCATTATCTATCATGTGGCAGCAGAGCTCTGTCTTGGAGTTACTGGTGTGAAATAAACAGCCAAGCATCTCGGCAAAGTAATGCAACATGGGAACTTTGGATATGCTGCATCCACCCCAACTCAACTGACAACTTTTATTTCAGGGCTCAGTGCTGGAGATCCTCACATGAGACAAAGCAGGAGATTTGCAAAGAGCTTTCTTGGGGGAGATCTGTGTTACCACGTTCTCTCCTCATCATGCCTTTCAGTCTTCAGCAGGGAGCCAGCTTTCTGCAGGAGCTGAGAACTGATCAAAGGGGAGCTCTGAGGGAGGAACGTCACTCTGGGTGGCAGATCAGAGAGCTGTGCCACCTAGCAACTGCAGCCTTTGCATCTCATCTGCTGCTTACTTTAGGGAAAAGCAGCGCAGGGTGAGTAGGATGAGAACTCAGGAGGAGGGCAACTGCCCTCACTAAGCACGAGGTGAGCTCTCCTATTAGGATAGTTCCCCTTCCATGCTCTTTTCAGGCCCCTCTTGTTGCCTTTAGCAGTGTCCTGGTAGGGCTGCTCAAGCTGAAACCACTTGCTGGATTCAGAGCTTGTGCTGATGCACATGGGTTTATTTTTAAAGCCATGGATGTTTGTAATTATCTTGAGTGCGAACACATGCTTTCTCCTTGTGAAAGGAAAGCACCAGTCCTTAATGAGATTTATTCTTCTAAGCCTGAAATAAATTAAATATGGCAGCATGAGGTTTTTCTGCAGCAATGCAGTGAAGCTGTAAATATTTCTATAATGATTCAATACTTTTAGGCTTTTCTTCAGGCAGTAGTAGCACTTCCAAACATTTCCCCTTAAAGGCTCCTTCTCCACCCAAATGCCTTTCCCTTGTGGTCACCCATTCTGATCCTCTGTTAGCAGGAACCTAAGCTGTTCCCCCAGCAAAGTTTGAAGGAACTTGAGACCAGAGTGAAGAAAGGAGCTGCATCGTGGCTTATAAAATAGCTTAGGTGGTTTGATTATCTAGTTCCAATCCCCTGCCACTGGGATTGAGTTAGGGCTTTATGGATGTCTGCTGATTTTAACATGAAATTGCTCTTGTATACACAAGGTCTCTGGGATAGCAATTTGGAGAGTGGGCAGTGCTGCTGTTTGTTCTTGTTGCATGCCTCTTTTGTGCAGGTTTTCAGGCTTTAAGGAATCTCCTGTTCTTACATAGTGCTCTCCTACGAATTGCTGCTTCAGGTAGCACGTTCTCATGCAGCACGAGGAGGAGCTGGGGCAGAAGGCTGAGTGCTGGGCATGGCCTTGGCCATACAGTGTTTCCCATCACTGTCCCACTCCTGTGTCAGTCTGGGCAAAGTGGGCATCAGTATGTGCCTCTTTCTAGTCAGCAGCTAGTGGAATGCTCCCCTCTTGTTCCTATTTGACTGCTCCAGCTGAGAACTCCCCAGGGAAGGGACTTGTACCACAAACGAGTGACATGCTGGGAAGGTGACATGGAAGATTAATGTAAGTGTGCAAGGCTTGGGTTTCCCCTCCAAGTCAAGAAGGCTCCCAGTTGTTTGCACATATGAGGTCTGTGTATGTGGTTAGAAGTGATGCTTGTTCTTCTGTATGAAATGATTGGAAAATAACTGTTTCTGCTCTACTCTCCCACTGAAAGGTCTGATGTGCCATAGATGCCCCAGGACTTATCAGGCTCTGAGCAACCTGGTTGAGCCATGGATGTCCAGCTTCCCAGCAAAGAACAGGGACTAGATGACATTTAATATCTTTTCCAACTCAAAAGTTTCTATTATTCTGTGACTTGACTTTTTAAAATGAAAGATTAGATTCTCTGAAAGGAATCCTAACCCAGGGCCTGAGTGCCCACTGTAGCTGTGAGGGACGGAGACATTCCTCATGAGCAGCAGAAACAGCAGAGGTCCACAGCAGCCTGCCAAACAGTGCTTATTACAGAGAATTTGAAGAAAAGTTCTGAGACAATTATTGTCTTTATTTATTTATTCATTTCCCTCTGAAACTAGGATTTTTCTAGGCAGCACTAAGCTCTTACAAACCTTTCCAGTGTGGCTGTCATTTTTCTTGGCTGACCATCTCCAAGTTGGCTTTCTCCTGCAGGTACAGCCCCTAGGATGCTCCTTGTGCAGTTTTGGAAGCAGTGCTGCTGACAGTCAGGGTTGACCTGGTCCCCAGAGCATGGCTGAGCTGTGCTAAAGGGGAGAACTGCGTTGTGCTTGCTGACAAAGATTCTTTATAATTTGTTGGGATTTTTTTTCTTCTGTGAACAGTTGCTAATAACCTGGCACTCAATTTCCATTTAAATGGAGGCATTAACCTCAGGAGCCCCACAGAGGCAGGCTGCAGTGTGTAGTTAAACACAGTCCTTACCTTGCACTGTTTTAACTTGCTGTGTAGCTGGACGTAAATAAATCCTGATATCTCTTAATGAGTCATTTTCTTCTGTGATGCCTTTATCCCACTCCCCTCTCTGACAGGAGGAAAGATACTCAGTGTGCACTCACTGCCCCTGTTTTCTTGAGCTTTGTTCCTTTCCCTGGCCCCCGGCAGTTAGCAAATCTCCTCAGAAATCCGAATTCATTTCTCAGTTGCAAAGAAGCTACTAGTGTCCAGGGTGGAAATCTAGTGGAGCTAACCAAAATGCACCATTCTCCAGCTGAATGCCCTGCATCACCTCTGTGTGATGTCCCAGGGCAGGGCAGCTGCTGTGCCAAAGCCAGACAGAACTGTGAGCATCCCAGGATACCCAGTGCTCAAGCCCAGTGTAATGAAGGCAAGTACAGACATAGAGTAAATGGTGTTGAAAGGTTTGAGTTGTTGGAGGGGAGCCCCAAAGGCCGTGTGGTCCCACTCCCTGCAGTGCTCAGGGACACCCACAGCTCCATCAGTGCTCAGAGCCCTGTCCAGCCTGACCTTGGCTGTGTGCAGGGACGGGGCAGCACCGCCTCTCTGGGCAACCTGTGCCAGTGCCTCACCGCCCTTAGTGTCAAACCTTCTTCCTTATAGCCAGTCTGAATCTCCTCTTGTTCAGCCTGAAGCCATTTCCCCTTGTCCTTTCAGAACAGACCCCACAAAAGAGTGTTCCCTTCCCTCTTACAGCCCCATTAGATACTGAGCAAAGGAAGAGTACCACAGAGGCTGCCTAAATCTTGTGGGTTTTTTCCTTTTTCTTTCTTTTTTTTTTTTTCTAATCGTTTCCTGCCTTATATGCTCTTTCTCTGTAGGCTGGGATGTGCTGGTGGTCTGGCTCACCTCCATAGTCCCTCCCAGCCCATTCTCACAGGGCTCTGAGGCCCTATCAGCCCAGCACCCCCTGCAAGGAGGGTTTTGTCCCGCAGGATCTGATGTGGCTTCCTGGGGCTGCAGCATCTGCAAGGGGCAGGCTGTGCTCAGTGTGTGCTGACAGCTGCCTCATGGTAAACCCCATGGCTCCAAAGCGTGCAGACTAGTGTCTCCATTTGGGCTCATCTGTGCTCAAGGGAGCTTGCCAGTCTCCTTTGAATCCCTTGACAGATGTTTTCTAAAAATAAGGCTCTAAATGGAGCCAGCTGCTTGCCCTTCCCATTGGTTTTCTCATTCCGATCAAATTTGCTTTGCTCTGGCACAAGTTTGCAACCCATAACCACTGACTTCTCTGCCACAGAGCCCATGTAAGGAACTAACAGACCACTGAGAAGATGACTCCAAGCCCCATGGTTGCTTCTAAGACCAAAATTAGCCTTTGGGTACAGTTTTGAGTCTGCAGGGGAAGAGGCAGTGCAGGAATGTGCCTTGGTGAGCCCCTATGGGATCTGCAGAAGGGCTCTGAGAAAACACAGGGTCTTCTTGCTGTGGGGAGCTGGATGCCCATTGCTCTCTTTGATGGGAAGAGAGAAGTGACTAAGTTAAATGGAGCCAGGGGAGCCATTGCTCTAATTGCTGCATTTCTTGAGTCAGTAAGATGCAATGATCTGCTTACCTGGAAAATTGATGGCTATTATTTTTACTACAGGAGCACTCAGAGGTCCTGGTGCGTGAAGTGCTGTGCTGAGCCAAAAGAAAGCCAGGCTTGAGAAACCTGTGATCTCTCCTGATCAGCACTGTCAGGTCTCTCTGTTTTCTGCAAGGGGGCTCTTGTGTGCTCGTGTTCTGGAGTAGAGATCTGGTGCTGGCCATGCTCTAACAGTTGGCTGCTTCTGCTTGCAGGATGCAAGATGCAGGCCAGTGAATCACAGAATCATTAAGGTTGGAAAAGACCTCTAAGATCACTAAGTCCAACTGCCAACCCAACTCTACTATGTGTACTGAACTGTGTCCCCAAGATCCACATCTTCAAGTTTCTGGAGGACCTCTGCTGCTGTAGAGAGAAAACCTACAACCTCTTGATTAATTTTAAATTTCCTGGCTGTTAATTTAATGAGGTAATGGGATGGATTGGAACTCCAAGAGGCTTCAGTCTGTGTCATACTTTTCCCAACTCTCATTTCTCCAACAGCTCCTTTGTGCATTTCCATCTCATCTGCTTGCTGCTCTCATGGTCCATTCCTGCCTATATCTCATCCCACAAAGGATGAGATGGAGAATTCCTCCCCTTCACTGACTTTGGAAGTGTTGACCCAAAAGATATTTTTAAAATTTTCTGTTTATGAAATGGAATTTTTCACCAAATCTGTCTGCTTTCCATGTAAAAAAATAAAAAAATAAAAATCAAAATATCAAAATCAAGTTTATTTCAAAATTCCAAACACCAAAAAGGTAAATATCTGTATTTGTCCATCTTACCAGCATACTTTGGTTCCTGTTTTGCTGACATTGCAAATGCCGAGGAATCCTCTAAGCTGTTTCACAGGTAGCCCTATCAAGGCTGAAGCACTAGGACAAGGACAGCCACTGCCTCAATGACTGCCACACAGCACTGCCTTCAGCCTTCCAACAGCATGTGGGTAGCAAAGATCCTTGTCTGTAAGGCAGTCTCAGCATTTTGGAGAAAGCCTTCAGAGCAGAGGCAGGAGGGAACGGATCGCCATGGCGGTAGCCCAGCGAGCTCCCCTGGAAAACACCTTTTTTGACTTCCTGAGCCTCCTGTGCTTGGGCTGGTGAGCCATACTCTTCCATTTTGCATTCCAGAAGAGGCTGTAAACTCAGATGTGAAGTGCTGGCTGAATTTTCTTGCTGAGCCCTGTACCCCAAGCTTGTGAAGTCTGCAGAAAGGAAACATGTATGGGGAACTCCAAGTGTCCTAGGTTAGGTGCCATCTGCTCTATTTGTGACTCCTCCAGTTGTATCCTCTGGCTGAACTGGTTCACACCGTCTGCACCTGGCAAAGCTTTCCTGCTTCATGAGCACAAACGATCAGTTGCTTATTGGGACACTGCTCCATGGACCATAATGTCAGTTTTCATTGGGTTCACTGATCTTAAATTAGTCACTCATATTGTTATGAGGAGGAAAACTTTCCTTTCAGCACTGGTCCTTGTTGACGCCGCTTCTCTTTGAATTGTGCATCAGCTCAGCAGATGGATTTCTTTGTGGTATGAATAGAACACCTCTGCCACCCACTTTCCAGACTTGATCAGCAGCAGATGATCTGCATGGAGCCTGGAGGGCGTGTGGGCACCCTTGTAGGCACTGGTAGGACTACATGATCTTAGAGGTCTTTTCCAACCTTTATGATTCTATGATTGCTTCCCTACGGTGTCACACAGCACATGAAGATTAAGAGCAGTGGGACAGGGATTTTGATCTTTTTTGAGGAAAATTTCTCAAATTGTTGAGACTTGAAGAGATCAGCTGCTTTCAGCATATGGGAAATGCTCTTGGACTAGACCATGTTTAAGAGGCAAGCTGCAAAGAGGGAAAGGTACAGAAACTTTCTCACCTCTGAGTAATATCAGTAAAAGGCATTTTGCTAAGGCCGGGGATGAAAACCGGCTTTGGGAAAAAAAAAGCCATTATTTAATAGAAAATATTTTTTTTTTCTCAAAATGATCAGAAAATGTCAATCTCGAGAATTCTGTAGTAACTGTATCTCAGCCTTTTGCTTCCAGTTCTTGAAAAAGAAAAAGTTTCAGCCTCTTCTCAGCCTGTGCTCACCATGTAGGCTGGGGCAGTGCCAACACAGAGCTTCAGAAAGACTCACCTCGCATCGTGAGTCAGAAATGACTTCATCCTATCTCCCATCATCTGCGGCCACTTCTGTTCAACCTCACAGGTCACTCATTGAGCAGACAGCTAGAGAAGTCCTCATACATCCAGAAAGTTCTGTCATCTACACAGGAAAGGACCTGCTGAGGTACAGAGAACTGTGGAGGAGGGCAAGCAGAGGAAAAGGACTTCCAGGAGTGCAGAGACATTCACCTTATTGATCTTTATAAGTGGGGCACTGTAATGTCTTCATTTTTTAACAAATCCTCAGCAATGCACAGTTAAAGCCTTGAGAACTCAGCAGGCAGTGTTGTCTGTGGCACTGTAAAATCCATCAGGTAGAAAGATTTTGGCATGAAACCCTTTGGAAACAGAAGCCCTGCGTTGAAATTCTCAGAGGTTGGGTTTTAACTCTCTTCCACAGAACAAAAGGAGGCTATGATGCTGGAGCAGAGGACAAAACAAATAGGGACGTGTGACAAATGACACATCTTGACTGTGCTCCTGTCCCTCCCAGCTGCAGAATTGTGCTCTTCTGTCTTTAAGCCTTTGCTGCTGCAGTGAGTTAGGGCAAATCCACTTCAATCTGAGGCCAGCAGAGACAGGAACTAGGTTGTACCCCAGGCTTACCTTGGGAGATCTCTTCTTGCTGATTCTCATGTTCTTGTCCTGCAGCAGTGTATGCCCAGGGGGGATGTGATACTGGGATGGCTCTTATGGAGGGGACTCAGGGCTTCAGCCAAGGACTTCTGCAGGAGTTGGTGCCAAGAATGAGTTTAACTGCTTGCATTCACTACCATGGCATCTGGAAACATGGATCAAAGCAGGTTGTGACTGCAAATAATTGAGCTCACCGTGGTTTCAGAATAAATCCATCCATTCCAGGGACCCTCCTTAAATGCACTCCTTGCAATTCGCTCATTATGAATGCCCGCTCAGTGGCTGGTTTAAAAACAATGTTGTATGAGCAAATGGATGTTCTCTATTAGGAATCCTAGAGACAAAATACTTGCTGCTATCAGCCCCAGGCCTATGCGATGCAATTAAATGGGACCATGGCAGTCTATATCTTGTATACAACTCATTCTTCCACTGGGAACTGGAAGATCTAATTTTATTAGGTTCGTTATCCTTTTCTCAAGAATTAATAGCTCCTGAGACTGTTGGCCTAATGTAGCTGATTTTACATTGTAATTGAATGGAATCAGGAAAATTGCTGTTTTGATCAAAAGTATCTGCCAGCCCTTCTTGCCTGTTAGTAAGGATACTGTGTGTGCACCAGGAGTTGCCTTCCAGCTGCTTTGCTTTTCACAGTGCTGTTACATGTGCTTGGGAAGAGATTAAAAGAAGAGGAAAGGACTGAAAATAGGATGAGGGGAAAAGGCAACAAAGCCCTCCCCTGAGCCCTGGGGTTTCACACCAGGAACACGTGCATCATTCTCAGGCAGAGAAGTTTATCAGGTTTGATGCAAGCCAAGAATCTGCCATGAAGTTTCACAAGGCAAAACGCCACAAGCTGCAATTAGATATCTGAAGTTAGATTAGGGTGAATCCAGGCTTTGTGCATCCTTTGGATGGAATCCTCTGAAACAGTGGTTACAGCCCATTTGGGGAGAATTGTGTGGGAGTTTAGAGCTGCTCTGTGTAGATTACATAGGGCTGAGATAAGTTGCACTTCCTGACTGTACTCTGAAGGAGCTGCTTGCAGCTCAGAGCCCTTGGGCCAAATCCTAACAGCACAAATAGCTGAGTTTGAAAAGCCAGATTGAGTACAGGGACAGCACCTCAATGGTTTCTGAATCATAATGGTCTTTGGCTGAATATTTGGGTTGAAAAGAAGAGGAATATTTAAAGGAGATCAGGAAGGAGAAAGCTTTGCTGACACTGGAGAAGTGAGGACACTATGTAGGGAGCTGTGCCTGATGAGTCACAGACAAGGGGAGAAAGTATTTACAGTAGAGTAATGAGGAAAAAATGATTAAAACAAAACAAAACAAAACAAAACAAACAAACAACAAAACAAAACAAAACAAAACAAACAAAAAAAACAAACCCAGAATAACTATCAGAAAAGATTAATCAGTTTTAGTCTTGGAAAGAACAATACCACCACCTGAGCTGCTCTGTCCCATGCAGGCTGTGGTGCAACGTCTGCTGAGCCCTGCCCTGAGTCCAATGTAGATCTCCCACAGGAGCACCTGGGCTCCTTCAGCCAGGATCTCCACAGGAGAACCCACTGCTCATGGGCTGGATGCCATTGTGAGAAAGAGTTTCATGACACCGTCATTTTTCTTGACACCAATCCTTGAGATTGCAGCCCTGCGAAGGACTTGAGGGTCCTGATGGACAGAAGCGGGACATGAGGCAGCAGTGTGCGCTTGCAGCCCGGAAGGCGACAGTGCCCTGGGCTGCAGCAACAGAGGGGGGGCAGCAGGGAGAGGAGGGGGAGGGGTTGTCCCCCTCTGCTGTGCCCCTGGAAGGCCCCACCTGCACTGCTGTGCCCAGGCCTGGGGCCCCCAGGACAGGAGGGATGCGGAGCTGCTGCAGCGGGTCCAGAGGAGGGCACGAGGATGCTCAGAGGGCTGGAGCACCTCTGCTGTGAAGACAGGCTGAGGGAACTGGGCTTGTTCAGCTTGGAGAAGAGAAGGCTGCTGGTAGACCTCATTTTGCCCTGCCAGTGCTTGAAGGGAGCTTACAAGCAGGAGGGGGAGTGACTGTGTGCATAGTCTGACAGGAGAAGGGGAAATGGCTTTAAAGTGAAAGAAGGGAGACGTTGTTTAGATGTGAGGAAGCAATCCTTTCCTCAGAGGGCGGTGAGGCGCTGGCACTGCTGCCCAGAGAGCTGTGGGTGCCCCATCCCTGCAGGCACTCAAGGCCAGGTGGGATGGGGCCCTGGGCAGCCTGAGCTGGTGGGGGACATCCCTGCCCATGGCCGGGGGTGGCACGGGATGGGCTTTCAGGTCCTCTCCAACCTGAGCAATCTATGATTTTATGATACTGAAGGCAACAAACACAATGGTGCTGGAGAACGGGTCATCACAATAACTGCAGTCGGCACCTGTGCTACGCCCCGTTTGCGCTCAGCCCCGCAGCAGCGCGCAGCAATGGAATCAATTCCCGGACCACAGCAGCGGTGGGCGGCAACGCAATTAATTCACGTGGCTGGAGCCGCAATGCAATTAATTCCGCGGCCGGAGCTGTTGCCCCGCGGTCCTCCCGGCGCTGGGTGGCGCTGCTGCTCTGCGCAACCGCGGGCGGACCGCTGGTGGAAGGGGACCTGGGGAAGGGACGGCTGTTGGCGCCTCCTTGGGCTGCGCTTGCAGTTTGCTGGTTTCCCTTGCCTAGACTGGCTCTCCTTCCCAGCACAGATACAGCTGAGGGAACTCTGTCCCTGAGAGAGCAGAACAATGCTGCCAAGAGGCCAGAGGCAGTTCACAGGGAGAGAGAAATGGATAGAGAAACTTTGTGTGAGATCAGCGAGCAAAAAGTCAACCACTTGACCTTCCATGAACTTATTTCAAATCCATCAGGCGTGGAGAAAATTGAGACTATAACTCAGGTTGCTCCTGTTGGTCGCATTACCATTTCCATTACACTGGGCTGTTTGTCTTAATTGAGATGGAGCCTGTCCTATGACTAATGGCCAGGTCATGCTGCCCCTAAATTTAAAAAGTATTTTTTACTTTTTAACAACTTGAAAGTCCAGTTATTGTCAAGCTTCTTCCAAAAGTCTGTCCATTTCCAGGCAAGCTAACTGCAGTGTCCAAGTTCAAACTAACCCACATTTTTTATTGCAGGGATGATTATTTGTATTTCAGTGCCTACACATGAAATGGCCTGGGAGACTGCAGCCCGAGCCCTGAGACTTCACAATATGGATAGAAAAAGGCAAGAAAACATCCTTCCTGCTCAAATTTACGTAGGTTCATCAAGAGCAGACCAGACCAAGTCAACCAGCGTGCTTCCTGGGGGACAAATTGGAGGATGCTCTCAGGGAATAAGTAGAGTGATTTAGCAGGGAAAAGAAGCAGATTCAGAGAGATACAGGCTTATTTTTCCACACTGGTCATCACTTCTGGAGTCTTCCATGCCCATGGTGGACAGCGCAAAGCCCTTTCTGTGGAGTACATATGCAGCCTCACTTCTTCACCTTCTTTCACAACAGAAGTTGGATGTGTTTCAGTCCTATCCTTCTCTGCCCAGCTGACAAATCTTGCAGTCTGGGACTGGAACACAAGCACGTTTCCTTAGAAACTTGGCTTTAACTGTAACTTGAGTTTAGCCATGTCACCCTGGATGTTCATGCCTAGGACATTGCTGCAGGCCTAGGGTGCAGAGCCTGCTTTGCTCCCAATGACACTACTTATTAGTGAGCTCATTAATCAAGCAGCTCTGCCATCCTAAGGCTGCAGGGAATTCTCATCACATGGGTTTCTGTCAGGGGCTTTGTCATATCGAGGCACCTCACATGCAACTCCTGAGCCTCAGCCACCTCCTGCTCAGCACTGATGGATGTGTGGCATCTGGCTGTTGGAGATCATCATTATCATAGAATCATTTGAGTTGGAAGGGACCCTCAAAGGCCGTCTGGTCCCACTCCCTGCAGTGCTCAGGGACACCCACAGCTCCATCAGTGCTCAGAGCCCGGTCCAGCCTGACCTTGGCTGTGTGCAGGGACGGGGCAGCACCGCCTCTCTGGGGGATTGAGGACCAGGACTCCCCAATGTTCTTCTGTGTGGCGTTTCCCAGGGGATTATTGCTCATCAGGTGAGACCCTGGGGTGGGAAGCCCACTGATAGAGAATCTAAGGGCAACAGCTGACTTTTTGGAGATGCAGTTGTAGGAAGGCACAGGGCAGTGGTTGCACATTGCACACAGAATTCCATCTCCAACAATGGGCAGGGCAGCAAGGTGGGATGCAGCATTTGTGCATATAATGTGCAGCAGTACTAAGTGCTCCTGTAAATCTGCTAGCTGAGCTCTCACAGTAAGCACCTTTTAAAGGGCGAAAAACAAGCAATCAGAGCTGGCAGATTCTGTTCATAAATTAAATCTGGGCTGCAGGAGTCGTTACCGATTGGTCTGCTTTTAACGTGCAGACAGACAAAGGGCAGCGGACAGGGAGAAGCTGTTAAAATGGAGACAGACCGTTTAATCCAGCAATATGGATTATTCAGTTCAGTAAACAAATATAAGGGCCCCTCAGTTCCTGTGGTGGCATCTTCATGCCTCTGTGGATTTGTGCTTCGCAGTGATTGCTGTGATGTCAATGAGAAAAGCAGAGTGGGGCTGAGCAGTGGGGGCTGTTAGCACAGGGTGGGCTTGGGCCAAGCTGCTGGAGAAAAAAAGAAAAGAAAAAAGAAAAGAAAAGAAAAGAAAAGAAAAGAAAAGAAAAGAAAAGAAAAGAAAAGAAAAGAAAAGAAAAGAAAAGAAAAGAAAAGAAAAGAAAAGAAAAGAAAAGAAAAGAAAAGAAAAGAAAAAAAGAAAAGAAAGAAGAAAAGGTGTTTCCTGTGCTTTATGATGTACATGTGCTGCAGGGCATGCAGCAATAAAGCAGTACTCCAGACCCCCTTCATCTACAACTGAAAACCTGCATGCTTTTGGTTAGCAAAGTTCTTGCTTGGCAGGAGGTGCATTGGGCGTGGGATACAAAGGGATGGGGCACACAGATGGCACACAGTGCTTTGCACTATGATAGCACAGGACCAAAGTAAGGGCTTGGGCATTCTGCTGGAAACACAGGGGGATGCAGCAGGACAGTTACTCCTCACCAAGACCTTGCAAAGAGATGTTGACAAAATTATCTGTCTTCTGTTTGAGCAGCAAATTTTCAGGAGCAATCACTACCACCACAGGGAGTAAATTAGGTGAGCAATTGTGCCCTTGTGTTCTTAGCATATTATCCTTATGGTTCTCACCTCTCTTCGCTGACATCAGTTACCTGTACTGCCACTTTCATACTCCAGCCAGCCTGGCTGATGTATAATGGACTTGTTATGGTCTCTCCTGAGCAGAAGTTGTGTGCAGGCTTTGACGGAGGCCTTGCTGGTGAACTTCGTGCCTTGGCAGTCAAATTAACAAATGGTGCTGTCAGACGCAGGGTCTCAGCTTGATGAGGAAACTAATACTGCAGCACTGTCTCCACTAATAAAACAGCTCGTGCTGAGCTGTGCTGCAATTGCAATGCTCTGATAAGTAGCTGCGTGTGTTCAGCTCGATGCATCATTATTGATACTTATTAGCATGATGAAAGCCCAAACACCATCATTGCTCAACCACTCTATGTTGTGAAGGGGCGGAATCAGAGTATCTGCAGAAATGACTAATGTCAAGACACCTGTGACAGATTGTCGTGAGTTCTGAGCTGTATGCAGAGGAGAAATAAGAAAGTGGTTGCCTGTATTATCATATTAATTTGGAGTTCGAGTTTGTGCTGTGACAACTGCTTGACCATTGCTGCTGTTTGCATGCTGCTGGGGCACTGGGTTTGGGAAGGTGTGGGTTGTCTCTCTCCAGCTCTGCTCATGCAGCTCACTCTCCTGGGCTCTGACCCAGACTTCCAGTTCAGGTTGTCTGCAGGTTTTGGTAACTGTCAACTTTATTCAGGGGACTTTGTCCAGGCAAAGGCACTGGCACAGGTTGCCCAGAGAGGCGGTGCTGCCCCGTCCCTGCACACAGCCAAGGTCAGGCTGGATGGGACTCTGAGCACTGATGGAGCTGTGGGTGTCCCTGAGCACTGCAGGGAGTGGGACCAGATAGCCTTTGAGGGTCCCTTCTAACTCAACCAATTCTATGATCTGTGGCTAGGCATGAGTGGCTACAGGAAATCCCTTCCTCAGACCTGTCCAGGGACAAGAGCAGTCTCACGCCAGCATTGACTGTAGCTGTAGATGGGTTCTTACTGCACAGAGTCCCTGTAACATGGGAGCTCCAACAGCACTTTGTGGTGTTATTACAACCACTGAATAATCCAATGCCTTCAGCTCCCGGATGTCCCTGGGATGAGCTGCCCCCTGCTGCTGTGAGACTTCGCAGGCCTGTTTATTATCTGGGAAAGCCAGGTGTTATGCTTGGCCTCAGCCTTGCACTCCATTGGGAGCAAAATGGAAGAAATGTGCAACTGAAGATAGAGAAAGACAAACTTCCTGGCAGATTGAATGCTGAAGGTCTGCCTGAGGGATCCAGTGCATCCCTTGGGACTCGCAGTGCTCCACCCTGGCCAAGTTGAGAGGCAGGCTATTAGTAAGAAGTAGCTCCAAAATGGAAGATGAAGTCAGGAGTAGTATTTGAGGCAAGTTACTTGACAGGATGAGCAGCAACACAACAACTGCTGTGTGAGACAGGGGTCCTCTGCTCCTTACTTCACCTGCTCCATTAGGTTCCATTAGGCAGGCTCTCTGAGACTGATGCAAGAGCTGCTGCTGTTCCTGGATAAGACACTTGGCCATGGTTAGGGGTTCCCATCAGTGTGCAGCAGAGGCAATCAAAGGAAGGGAAAGAATGTAACCTCCATCTTGAATATGCTTGTAAAAGATGATGGCAAGCTGTGTGCTTCTGAAAACCTGTTCTCTTTCTTACATCCCATCTCTGAATGAGATTTGGCCTCCAGAAGTGCTCCACTGTGTACCTGTGCAACCTGGGCCATGCAGCTGATGAGATGCACAGGCTTCCCAGAGAGCTGTGGGTGCTGTGGACTTGCGCACTCAAGGCCAGGTGGGATGGGGCCCTGGGCAGCCTGAGCTGGTGGGGGCAACCCTGCCCATGGCCGGGGGTTGAATCTTGAAGGTCCCATCCAACCTAACACATTGTATGTCTCTGTTCTACATCCAGAGCTCAGCTCGGTGCCCTGCACATTGAAATCCCCACTCTGCCATGGAGACCAGGCTTCAGACTAACGCCAGTTGCCACTCAATTTGCTACACAGAGCATTGGGTCTGACCTTACTGCAGTGTTCAGAGCTCAGTGCTGTTCTGTTGGAGCTGGCCTTGAGCAGCAGCCATTTCCTGTCCTCTGTTCCTTGGTGACTTTGCAGTCAGTCCTCTTGCATTTTCCTTCCTTGCCTAAAAGCTTGTCATACTGGGAGGAAAACACAGACTTCCCCAAGGCAGGATTGGGCCTGCAGGAGTTACCATTATCTGAGCACATTCATTATGGTTAAAGGGCCTTGTCTCATAATTATTCTCTCTATAAATTACACATTCATTTAAAATAATTATTACAGGATGGTTGGCTAATGATTTTTTCCCTTTGATTATTTATATGGCATTTACTCTGCATTAGCTGTGGCCGCTAGGATGGATTCCGGCGCTGGAGAGAGGGCTGCTGGGCCCTTCTTGGTTGCTTCCCATCTCTGGGAGCTGAGGGATGAATTGGTGCCAGGGAGCAAAGCTCTGTCAGCGTTGGTGCCTCCCCCATGCTGGGGTTGGGATGCTCAGCACCAGCATCCTACTGCCACTGGTCCCCAAAGCACTTTGGTCAGAGCAGAGTCCAGGCTTGCTGGAGATCTAGCAACTTCATTTCTAGGCTGTGAAATGGGGATAAAACCCTGCCCTACTTTGCAGAGGTGTTGCAAAGTAATTAATAAACATGAGAAGCAGTGCTTCTGAGCAGCAGGGAGGGCTGTGTTTACCTTGACTAAGGAACATCTGTCATCTCTAGCATTGAAAGGCAACAGTCAAATAAAAGCACGCTTCTAATGCATACCTAGGTACTTAAGGAGCTATCTACCTCTTCACACAAAACAAGTTAACACCTGCTGTGTGAAGCATAGGGACATTCTTTCCAACAAACAGATTTTTTCATGAAGGATATTGCTTAATAAATGCAAAAAGTCACTTCCACAATTAAGCAATTAACTCTGCTATTAAAAGTGAGTTAGTTTATTGAGCCAAAATGAAGAGCACCATAAAAGTTGAAGTTTGATGTCACAGCCCAAGGCACAGGCTTCCCATCCCCAGTGGTGATCACTCTGGTGCTTGAGCTCATGACTCCTTCCAGACTCCTCTCTGAAGTACAGGCACTGACACCACTGTGGATTCAGCTGCTGAACCATCTGCTGTTTTCTTGCACTTTGTACTCAGTGGCAAACACTTGGTGTAAGGAAGAAAAGCACAACTTCATACTGGATTGTGCCGATTCAGGCATCTTTCAGCATCCTCCTCATGTTATCTGTTTCTGCATCAGGTCCTGCTCATTTGGGTTGTGACTTCACTCATGCTTTCTCTTTTCCTCCCCTTACTGCTCCTCTGAGGTGGCTTCCCCTTCAGCTACTTCCCGAAGTGAAGAAGATTTGACAACAGTCCCCAGGAGCTCAGTTACATTCAAAGTGAGACCAGATTTGGCCAGAAC
The DNA here is from genome assembly GCF_038088225.1 of Cyrtonyx montezumae. Taxonomy (NCBI): domain Eukaryota; kingdom Metazoa; phylum Chordata; class Aves; order Galliformes; family Odontophoridae; genus Cyrtonyx; species Cyrtonyx montezumae. The sequence continues at coordinate 784,771 of NW_027071959.1, forward strand.
ATCCCCTGGTGTGAGCGTTCTCTAATTACAGCCACTATAATGAATGAGCTTTCAGAACAGACCTTCTGCAGAGCTGTGCCAATTTCCACAGGCTGAGGATCTTGCTTGATGAAGGTAACCTGAGTACATATCAATTAACACAACCAGTCTGCAAGCTGCTGAGCACCAGCTCCTTCTTTCATGTTTTAGTAATGTTCACCTGAAGGAAGATAGGTCCTTTAAAAAGCACAAAGCTCAGGTATGGTTTGCTGCACATTCTGTGAGAGGCACTTTGCCCTTTGTGGTGATCTCAGCCTCACAACAAAGCTCTCTCCTTGTTTGTTCCCATTGCTGAAACCATACCAGAGCCAAGTGCAATGCTCCAAAACAAGAGCACGGTCTGTTGAAAGTGAATGTGAGGGAGCAAAATGCTCCGCAAGAAGAAAGGTCAAGAAATTATCAATAGAAAAGTCTACCAAGGTAGCAGCTTCCTCAGGTTTGATTTCTATGAATATGTCTTATTTGATTAGCTTTACATCTTCCATCTATTATAGAAATGTATTGTGTTGGAAACCATTCTCCAAACTGAGAAAATGCCTTATTACTTCTCAGGCCCTTTGTGAGAGCCAGGGAGTGGGAATGTTTTGTGCCTGGGATGAACCATGGCCCCTGCTCTCTTCCTGATGCTTGGCAGATTGTTCTCCGATTTGGGCACACTTCAATGGACACTTTTTAATCTTTTTTTTTTTTTTCCATCCGTATGTCTCTCATACATATTCTTTTTTCCTTTTCAGTTTTCCTTTTCAAGCATTAAAGATAGTTTAGCGTTAGAGATGGTTTTGAAGGTAACAAGTCCCTTTGTCTCCTGATTTTTTGAAGTGCACATAACAATTATAGGTTTATTTCCCCTAGCCAGCCTGGTTTGCACCTGAAGTCAATGGTACAGATGAATAGGGCTGGAGAGGGAGACTGCTGTATCACCAAGGAGAAAACTGGGCTGGAAAGCTGCTGAAGCTCACAGATGATGGTTTCAGCTCTTCCACCTTTTTGTAGGTGCTACTGGCAAGTTTTGAGCAGTTATGAGAGGCTGTGCTACCTTCCCACAGTGTGAAGATGCAGCAGCTGTCAATGCAGACAAATACTCCTAGTGCTATACTTCATACTGATTTTTTTTCCCATCTAAGTTTTTTGACATTAAATTGAGCCGAAGTGTATAAAAATATTCCTTTTGCATGTATATGTTGGAGAATGTGTTGGAATAATGTGAGATTGTCTTTACACTTCACAAGTAGAGAGGCATACAGAAATATAAATAAATCATAAGATGATAATCAGGAGATGCTAAGTGACACTATTTCTGTGTGTCTGGTAGGACTGTGTTCTTGTCCAGGTGCAGTGATTCCAAGACCAGTAAAATAGCTGTTTTTTCATACCATATGTGCCAGGATAACTATCAGTGTAGAGCTGTGAGCTGAGTACAGCTCAGCTCATGCTGGGGCTGCTGGACGGGAGGGGCTCAGGTGAGTTTTTATCTTGGGTGCAATGCCTGTGTAGTTATACTGGGATGAGACGTCTTTCTGGTGTAAACCATTTCACACATGGAGATGTCGCAATGGCAAAGCATCCACGTAGGTCAGTGCATCTGCAGAGCAGATCAGTGTGCTTGTGCTTATGCCATCTGATGCTTTTTTTTTTTTTTTTGGTGTGGACTTGGCTTAGAACATTTGGCTCTCCATCTCAACATTTTGGTCCCTGGGAGAATTTTCCAAAGAAATATCTTTCCCTCCTAAAAGATGGGAAAGACTGTCTGCACACCGGGTGAAAGCATCCTTCTCTTACAGAACTGTTGCAAACCTAAGGTGAGAGGAGGTAACCTGTCACATCACACACACCTTTACTGTCCTGGATATGACACTTTAACAAAGATATCGCAGGCTCTGTGTATATGTTTTTGTAACAAACTGTGATGAGCATGTTAATAAGATGTAAATGGTGTCTAAATATTTAAACTAAAACAAAACAAGCCACCTCTGTTCTGTACTGAGCATCCAGCTTAGCCATGGCACAGCAAACATCTCCAGAGTCTTGAGGTGGGGGGTGATGTGTCAGAAGGGATGTGAAAGAGTGCAGGGAACATTACTTTAAGCCTGACCTTTAAAGATTAAAAGCATTTGTTCTGCACATCATTTGAATGTACAAAGCAGGCTTGACAGCTCTATTATTGAATTTTTACAAACTGTTGCTCCATATTGAAGTCTTATTGTGGCTTCATTGTGTGGTGCCTTGTGCGCACAGTTGTTTGTAGCTTGTTGCTTGGAGAGGGAAAAAAGGGAGAAGAGGTCAGAGAGAGCTGGAGCGAACTGCCAGACCCACAGTGCTGCCCCTGTTCGTGGAGTAGAATTATACAGTCATAGGATCATTAAGGTTGGAAAAGAACTCTAAGATCACCTAGTCCAACAGTTCCCCTACAACCAGTATTACCCACTGACCATGTCTCCCAGAGAAGGCCAGCAGAGCTGTGAGGGATCTGGAGCACAATGGGGTCTTAAGGGGAGCGGCTGAGGGAGCTGGGACTGTTCAGTCTGGAGGAGACTCAGGGGAGACCGTATTGCTCTCTACAGCAACCTGACAGGAGGTTGTGGTGAGGTGGGGGTTGGCGTCTTCTCATGGGTAACAGCGATAGGATGAGAGGTGGTGGACGCAAGTTGTGCCAGGGGAGGGTCAGGGTGGATAGCAGGAAAAACTTCTCCAAAAGTGTGGTCATTGGCAAGGGCTGCCCAGGGAGGTGGTGGAGTCACTGTCCCTGGAAGTGTTAAAAGAACTGTGGAGATGTGGCACTGAGGAACACGGCCAGTGGGCAATATTGGTGGTAGGAGGATGGTTGGATTAAATGTTCCTTGAGGTCTTTTCCAAACTTGATGATTCTATAATTCTGTGATCCACAGAGATGCAACAGCTGCTTTGGATTTTCTTTTCAGCAGGATGACTCAAATTTAATTAATCATGAACTCCAGCTCTTGTGCAAACTATCAATTTATCTGCAATTAACTTGTGACTCTTGCAGAACTAATGATTTTTTCCTTGGGAGGAAAAAAAAAGTAGTAGAAAGGGAGTAGTGAGTAGTTCGTGGTGTCCTGCTTGTTTAATTCTACAGCTCAGGAACTGCTAACTTACTCTCTTCCCATGCTTGCTAACGACAAGATCTATTCCTTTGTTGTTTTTATTGTTTATGCTGGATTGAACAACAACAAAGATGTCAGAGTTAAGGCTGCAGGTGCACAGATCAAGTTATTGCCACTTAATGAGTAACCATGTGTCAGTGGAGATGCAGTGATTGCATGGGTCGTAACCTCAGACAAGCACAAAGAAATGTCTGAGTCTGCCTTATGAAGAGAAAGGTTTCCATGAAGCCCCATTAGCTTTGCTTTGCAGGATGCACACAGACAGGTTCTGTGGTTCAGCTAGGTTGTGCCAATTTCATTCAGCTGGGTGCCTGCCTTGCTCATGGGCTTCCATGTAAACAGGAATTATTTCAAAGGTAGGATCTTGACTCTGTGTGACATTAACAGGGAGAAGAAAGCATTTATTTAGATTATGGACTACGTAAGGCACCAAGGTTCAAAGTTTAGACACCCGAGTTAAGCACTGATGTGCAAAATAAAATGCCTTCCAGTGAAATCTGGGGACTTACTTTTGGAAAAATCTTCAGCAGTGGACATTTACAGGTCTGATTATCACTGTTAGTCTGGAGCCTCACAAGAACTTAAAAAGATAAAATAAAGAAAAATCAAAGTTACAGTAAAATCAAAGGGTTGGGGTACTTCGCTTATCATCCAAATTCATCTGCCAATCATGGTTAGCCAGCTGGACACAATTCATGCAGCTGGAATAAGGGAATGCTTCATGAACTAGGTCACTCTGTTTTAATTAATTATTCCACATAAGAAAAACAGAAAATAAAGGACGAGTCCAGAAATGCACCATTCTGTACAAAGCCTCCCACTGTCCCAGCTGTGACATGAAAGGCATTTTGGACCCAGGAAGGGGAGAGAAGAAAATTCTCTACTGAATTTTCAGGAGACACACTAGGTGGATGTTCTCTGTGTGGCTCAACAGTGAGTAGGCAGCATTCAGTAAAAAAGCTGTCTCAATTCACGGTAATAGGGCTCTGTGGAAATATTCTATTTTGGTCTAAAAGAGCTTCCCCTTCTTTCAGAGCTATTTCTTTTGTAGTTAGTAACCTAAAATGATAACAAATGTTCTTTGTCCATGGTACCTTTTCAATGTGTGGCTGCAAAGGAATAGCAGAGAAACTAGCCATTGCCTTGCAGTACATAAAGCCATTTCCCATAGGCTGTGAAGGATGAGCTAACAGCAGGCTGAACCCTGCAATCCATCTTCCCTTCCCATGTCATCTTTCTTTCTTATTACACTCTGTTCAGAAGGTCAGAAGATGAGGATTACATTGCAGTTTTGAGATTCTCAAGTCTGACCATCTTTAATATTACTTATCCTTTAAAATATGTCTTTGTATTTAATTTTCTTATATTGAGTGAAGAAAAGGGCATCTTATCACAGTGTGCAGATCTTGTTACGCACATATCTTCTAATCCCTTAATCTTTAATTACATTTAAAACTCTAATTACCATTTAACTCAATCATAATCTCACTGTTGCTGCTATGTTTTCTCTGAGGTGATGAAGATTCCCTACCAACTATGAGTGTCATTAACAAAGTTCATCTTCTGTAATCTTGACACCAAGTTATTTGAAGGCTGGACTTATTTGATGGATATGGAATTGGTTAGATGAGGACTATTGCCAATGGCTCCATGTCCAAGTGGAGGCTGGTGACGAGTGTTATTTCCCTGGGATCCGTATTGGGACTGGTGCTCTTCAGCATCTTTATCAATAACATGGACAGTGGGATCAAGTCTACCTTCAAGCAGAGGGCGGTGAGGCGCTGGCACTGCTGCCCAGATAGCTGTGGGTGCCCCATCCCTGCAGGCACTCAAGGCCAGGTGGGATGGGGCCCTGGGCAGCCTGAGCTGGTGGGGGGCAGCCCTGCCCATGGCCGGGGGTGGCACGGGGTGGGCTTTGAGGTCCCCTCCAACCTGAGCCGTTCTGTGGTTCTATGGTATGATTCTATGATGACCTTGTGTGTTCCCCTTCCAGTGGTGGAAGTGACATCATGCTGGGTAGGAGTGTGCAGGAGTGCAGCTTTTGATGACAGCTGCTTTCTTCAGCCATGTTCCCAGGATTCTTCTTGGAAGAACACACTCTGCAGCTCATGGGTAGTGAAAGCTTTTCTGTGTTGTTTTTTTTTGCTTTTTTTTCCTACAGACTGGAGCAGTCATTAAGCCATGAGCTCTGATTTTCAAACAAGGTCAGCATGTTGCACACACTCAAACTGGCTGCGGAGAAGGACTGAGCCGTACAGGACACTTTTCCTCTGCTCTTAATTGCACAAGAAGTGATTGGTAACAAAGGAAGGAGGGATTGAGACAGGGCGAGCATGATACAGGGGCTGTGTGCAGGGATAACTGCACTGAGACAGGGAGAGGTGCCAGGCTCCATCTATTTCCTTGAGCTGACAGTTTTCCTGAATTACATACCATAGTGCTAGCTTATTATTCTTTCTCAGTACTAATGGAAATAACTTAGTCCTAAAGATTATGATAACAAGCAGCTTTTACCACTTGGCTGGAACACTGCAGTGCCTCTTCCCTGTGGCAAGAGTCTTCTCAACTCATAAGGAAGGTTCTTTTTATCCTTCTTCCCCCTTCATGAGGGACATAAATGCCATATTTAGATGGAATAAGAAGCATTACAGGCCAGGAGAGGAAGCAGCAAACAGGTGAGCTTCCAAAGGAGCTTCCCAGCTCTGAAAAGGTGGCAGTGGTGGAGCAGAAGGGTTGTGCCTCTGTGCTGGTATCCTCTCATTGTAGGGGTAACCTTCTGTGGTATACATATATATCTAAAAGTAAGGTTCTGCTGCAACCAGAGGAAATTGCCTTCTTTTGATTCATTCAATTAAATGGAATGTCAGTAGTTGTGATAAGCAGCCATGGAGATCCAGATTCAACTCAGTACCTTCTTCCCTGTAATGTTCTCCTCCATGACTGTCTAGCTGAGTCTGCCTTCTGCCTGCTGCCACTCACCCCATGGCTGCAGCTTCTTGCTACACATATCCCAGTCATGGCGGCTATCAGGATGCTGCAGCAATCAGAGCACTGCTTTGTGAGCAAACAGATACCAGCTGGAAAGCAGGCAAAGTTTTTATCTGTGTTTACCGTCTGCTCCCCACGTCTCCGACTCCATGCTACTGCCTCAGCTCTGCTCTTTTGAATTCTGGCACTATTCAGTGGCCAGGCATTGACTGCTTGTTTATTTTTGCCTTCACATTTAGTATTGATTAAATATTTATCAATGCTAAAAGAGATTCTGCACTGAAAATAAAAGAAAAGAAAATCCTGTCTTGCCTGCGACAGTTGCAAAGCCCAACAAGGGGTAATTCATACAGAGTACACACTGGCTTGGCTGTTGGGTGCTGGTGGTCAGATGCTGGCTGTAGGGTCTCCCAGTTAGGCCATTTGAACCGGGGATGGGTCTGTGCCAAGGTGTCTACAAGTAGGGACAGGATGCATATGGTGCTGGCCACACAAATGATACCCTGAGCTGCAGTGTTTACTGAAGAAAATGTAGCTTTTCAACACTATTATTTATGTAATTATAGCCAGACAAGAAACCCAAACAAAGGCTCTGTTCCTAACAAAGTTGACTGTGGCTCCAGCCTCGATGCTTGCAAGTGTCAAACTGAAGATGCTGGGTTTTCACTGGCCTGATGCCATCTCTACAGCCACCAGTTCTGCTGTTGCATGGGTTTTGGTATTAGATGCTTTGTGCCTTAGCAGAAGCAAGTCACGCTTTGGAATTTCATGGCTGAAAAAAAACAAAGACCGTAAAGGGAAGGATTCAGATCCCCAGAGGAGCAGGAAGTCCTTTCCTTCCTAAGCTTTGGGGAGAGGGGATGGCTGGCAGGCTGCGGCCCAGAAGCTGTGAAGAGCTCAGCCCAGTGGGGATGCTGCTCCCACCTCAACAGGAGGATTTCTATCTGCGCAAAGCACACAGAAGCTGGGGGAACTCTCTTCACAACCAGGAGACTCCCAGCATCATCTACTCTGCCACAGCAGCTGGAAGGGGCTGCCCTGGGCTGGTAATTGCAGTCTGGGTGCAGATCTCATAACCGCCATCTGCTGCAGGTAAAGGCTTGGGTCCCTATTTCTTTTGACTGGGGACCATGTTGTTGCCTTTTTATTTTTTGTCTCCTCCCTTTGTAGTTTGATTTTATTTGAAATGGAAACATCTGTGGCTGGTCTCTCTCCAGAGAGCTAAGCCTGTTTATTCTCTTTCTGGACTGAATTGAGCAATCACTGCTTGTGCCAGGACATCAAGCCCATATAGTTTTTTGGGTGAAGTCCCAACTTCACAGACATCGGATTTCTCAGTGACTTCAATGGTACAAATATTTTCTGAGAGGTTTGGTATGCCGCCTATTTTTTTTACTCATGGGAGAAAATAAGGCTAGAATAATTAAAGTTGGAAAAGACCTCTAGGATCATCCCATGTAACCATCCACCTATCACCAATACTGCCCACTGACCATGTCACTCACTGCCACATCTCCATGGTTCCTGAACACCTTCAGGGACGGTGACTTCACCACTTCCCTGGGCAGCCTTTCCAGTGCCTGACCACCCTTGCAGAGACGTTTTTCCTAACGTCCAACCTGACCCCCTCCTGGTGCAACTTCAGGCCATTCTCTCTTGTCCTGTCACTGTTACCTGGGAGAAGAGGCCAACAACACAACCTCTTTTCCAGGAGTTGCAGAGAACCATAAGGTCTCTCCTTAGCCTCTTCTCCAGACTGAACAATCCCATTTTCCTCAGCCACTCCTCGTAAGACCCCGTGGTGCTCCAGACCCATCACAGATCCATTGCTCAAGGGATGCAGAGAAAGACAAACTTTGCTAAGGGGTCACAAGGAGCTTCAGTATTGGGTTTCCACCCTGTTCTACTGTCTACAGAAGCTCCCAGTGCAGTTATTTCTAGCTGTTGGGCTGTGAAAGGAACTATCCAACGGGCAGCTGGTACAAAAACCACCTGACTCTAAATTCTTCTTAATTTTGCAGAAATGCAGCCTTTTGCTTGCCATTTCTTTATTTTGGCTTTAAGAAAGGAAAGAAAGAAAAGAAACAGAAGTGGGCTGAGTACTTTTTCTTTTTGGGGTTCATTGTTCTCCTGCCTTGGTAGGAAAAGTTTGTGCCTAGAAGGAGATTGCAGGGCTCTTTCCTTGACAGTTCCCTCCTCCCTCCCTCCACATCTCCTCCACCCTTCCCCGTGCTTCATATCAGAACTGCTCGGGGAGCTCAAGCCAAGCAAATATTGTTTCCAGAGGATTAGATTAGTTATGTCAGTCCTGCTTGTCATGGGTCGATTCTTTCTGAAAGGTCAGCCCAGGAACTGTTTGTGGAAGCCAGAGATAACGGGAAGCATCATGCTGTGAGTTTGCACAGGCTCCTGCGTGGTGCTGACAGGGCCAAACAGCCCCACATTACTGGGAACCCCGGAGAAATCGAAGGAGACGTCCCTAAAATCAGCATGCCAGGGATGCTGTGCCAATGGGTGTTGAATGCTTGCTCTGAAGTGTGACACATGACAAGAATGTTTTAGCACAGTCTTTTAGTGCTGTCTCTGCCTTGAAAATATTTCGAATGACATAAATTTTGTAGGATCACTCATGCTAATTGGAAACTTAAATATTCCCATCTAATGATTTTATATATGTTCCTGTAAACATTTTTATGACAGTGAAGCTAGTGTCCTTTGCTTCTGGACACTGTGGTCCTGTCTGGGATGCTGCTGCCAGTGAACATTCATAAATCAGCAAAGCCAGTAAACCAATGCTTAACTGTCAAGAGAAGATTTGTAGCACACATTCAGGAATGTAGGAGTCTCTTCATGACCCCATACAATTAGAACAGCACAACCAATGGCAAAAAAGGCCGATGTCCATCTTGAGTCGCTTTGACTCTGAAATCTCTGGATGAAGGGAGAGAAAAGTCAAAAACTCAACTCTGTCAGATTTCATGCTTGTGTCACCATCTGTCTCAAGACTTTGAGAACAGTCAGGAAAGTGACGACTCATTCTGGAATAAAAATCCTTTCATTCCAAAATGAGTGATCTCCTTCCAACTGGAGCTACCACCTTCTCAATGGGTCAGAGCATGACTGCCGTGACCCCATCCATTTCCTGAGCTACTGCACCTCTGGCGGACTCAGCAGGAGCTTTTGGAGGCAGACAATGAGTATTCAAATCCTGTAAAGCATTTCTAGCCTTCTTTAAAGCCTGAAAATCTAGACTAAATCTACATGGTGTCAAAGGAGGAGTGCAATTCTTCCTACTTGGTAATTTGGAGCACTGGTAATTAGGGTGTAAATAAGGGGCCTCGTGCTGACAGTCACTGATCTTACTTAAAGCACCGTGTTTAGCAATGTATCCTCCCTGCACTGTTAACGTCTTTTTTATGCAAATACACCCAACCGCACCCTAATTGAGCATCCCTTCTCATTGGCTCAAAGTCAAAGAATTTCATTTGATATCCAAGGATGTAATGGCTTTGCAGACCGGCTAATGGAAAATCAGAGGGGAAAAAAATTCAAAACGCAACGCTGGAAGAAACAGCGAGCAAGGGAGGTGGAGGTTGTCACGCTCCTATCTGGGAGAGGTGCGTTGGTGAGTGGGCTGCAGTGATTCGCCACCTCTGGTCCCACCAAGGCAGCTGCTCCTTGACCCGGCTGTCACCTTACCGGCGCTCCGATGGGAACCACGTGTGAGCTCCGGGCTGCTCGGAGTGACGGCCGCGGGGCACTGCAGGGTACGGGGAGCACCGCCACTAAGAACCGTTAGCACAGATTCACGGACTTTGCCTAATATAAGAACCTGAGTGGGGCTACGGGGCACGCTGGCCAAAAGTTTGAATTGCCTGGGCTGCTCTGAGTAGAGAGGAATTGTCTCGGGCCGCATATATGTATGCGGCTCTGAAAGTAATGCCTCCTATTTATTTCTATGGAAACAACAACGTTGCAAAGAGCACAGAAATGCTGCTTGATAGAGCAAATTCTCAGCTACAAACATGCTCAAGATACATTTAGATGCTGTACTAAGGAACGTGATTTAGAGAGGAAATATAGGTAGTAGGTGGATGGTTGCACTGGATGCTCCTGGAGGTCTTTTCCAACTTTAATGATTCTATGATTCAAAACGACTGTTTTACAATATAGTCACCTCCATTAGCCATGCATTCTTACCAGCAATGAACAAGAGCCTTCATACCACACATCAGAATGTGTGCCGGCAGAGGTGACCCACAGTCACTGTCACCACTGCTGAAATGCATCGTCCACTGCTCACTGTGCTCATGTCCAGGAATCTTGATCTCCAGAAATCTTCAGCAAGTGTGGATTCATGACAGCAGGAATTATTTTATGGAGGAATTCAATTGCACATTTCTGCTTCATCTACCCTTCCATGGCAGACACCACTGTGTCAGACTGCCCCTCTGCTGCCATCTGTCACACAGCAACACCATGAACGGGATATTGGTGGGAAGGTTCCATCTCTACTGCTGTACCACCACTATCCACCTCTGATGTCATGGGATGACATCATAAAACAGGAGGCATTACTTTCGGAGCAGCCATCATATATTCTATATTTAATGTACATAAGTAACAATTTATTTCAACCTTTAATATTTCTTATTAAAATATAAGAAAGGAGAGCAAAGCCATCACACTAATGGGACATGTGACCTTGTTGTGAAGCCAGTGCTTCAGTGTGGTTTGATGGCAGTGGCTGCAGTTCTCAGTGAGGTCTCACGGTGTTGGTCAGAGATGTTGGATGAAATGTTATTCTTTGTGTGCTTCATGCTTGAAATGGTTGTTCACAAATGTACTCACTGCCAAAAAGTGATGACGTGAATGAGGTGTGTCAATGTGAATTAAGGGATGTCTCTCTCTGATAAGAGAGGGCTCATAGAAGTCTGGTAGAAAGACATGCTCAGATCTTTGAGTTGAATATATATATATTCCATTTGAAAATTCACAGGAAATCTATTCATTTCAGCTGAAAAAAGAGTTGCAAATATAGGAAAAAAAATTATTTTTCAGCAATCTTCAGATCTTTTCACAAATTCCTGTACCAAACCAGAAAGCACAACTGTTCATTTTTCACTGTGTTTACTATGTGGTCTGTCTTTAGCCAGTGTATCACAGGGGTCAGCACTGCCCTGCCCTCCCCTTGTGCCCTGGGTTCACTGTACACAGTGCCCATTGCACAACACTTTGTGGGTGCTGGGAGCAATAGGTGCACACCAGGGCCAAGCCGGGCTGCTCGGCGGGGCAGAGCTGACGCCGTGCTGGTGTGGGGCAGGGAGAGGTCATGGTTTGGGCAGGATTGATACATAACATCACCTTTTAGCTGCTAGTTAGGCTTTATTATGTCTTTTTTTTGGCCATAATTATCTCCGGTTATCACATTCCTGTTCTATACTCTGACTGTAATAGCTTGTTCCTCCTCATGAGCCACTAGGCTGCAGTTCAAAGCGTCTCAAGGTGAAGTATGAGTTATCTTCGAGGAGAACCATGTAAATACATCAGATCTGGGGAGCAGAAGCTGTGTGTTGGACTCCATAGCATGGGGAGAAGCAGATGCTCAGCCCTTTAGCTCCGTGCGTATCTTCAGAATGGGGATTTTGAAAGAAAGATAAACTAACATTCTCTAGTGATCAAAGCTTTGAATAATTTTTTTTCTGAATAATCTTGGATCTTCCTCCAGTATTTTTAATCAATTGATTTTCTCAGTGCTGCTGCCCTAAAGGCCGGTGAGGCAGCAGAGAGATTTATGGATGATATTTTCCAAGCTCGGATGGGACTTTTAAAAATGCTTAATTAACTTTGTATTGAGGCATTAAAATCTTCCTGAAATCTGAGCTGTTGAAAATATAGTTCTTATTAGTTTATACTCAGATCCTATGAAATCTGAGTCTTTGCTTTCCACACTTGTGCTCCCCTGGGAGCCGGGGACACCACCACTGTCACTGCTCTTCATACTTTGCCTTTTGTAGGCAAAGATTTGGGGTTTTCCATATACAGTGTCATCCTATGACGAAACATTGAGGGAAAGTGTGAAAAATGAAACTGGTTGTGTGGCTGAGATGGATAACAAGCATGAGTCTTCTTAGTAGGGTATGTATCTTGTCTGGTTTTAGATAGTGAGGGGGAAAGGCTGACCCAAACATAAACTGCTTTGGGAAGCCGGAAGCACTTCCAAGCCCTCAGAAGAACAATATTTGTGGAAAAGTTGGATAGTTTATACACAGAATGCGAGTATGTGCCTTACCATCTCCTCCAGAGGAACAGTGCAAACATCACATCTCCAAAACGTTTGTTTTTATACAAAAGCCACCCAGAGATGTGAATGATGTTTTGCAGCTTTGGCTTTTCTGATGGAATGTGACTGTTTTCAAAGCAAGATGGTTTCAAAGCATTCTCAGGAGATAAAGGCCTTTGGGCTTTGAAGCTGATACTGCAATTAGGAACATATTTATATAGAAGTAAACACTGGGGATGAGAACTCAGAACTTCCTCCTTTCCTACTGTTCATGCATGAAGCTGCAGCACAGCAAGTACTTTGCTGTTTAGTTCTGATCTTGGCAATGGATAGAGTTCTCTTCTGGGGCCAGTGCTCATGGTTTGTATAAATCATAAGTACTTGCATGAAACATGACTGACAAAATGGTTGCTCATGTGGCATCACTCCTGGCAAATTTCACAACCCTCCCAGGATGCTTGGGAGAGGGCTCCAAGAGCTCTGGCTCAGGGCATTTCTTCTAACCATCACTTAGAAGCTGTGTTTTAGTAGTAGCTACAGTCTCTGTCATATAGAACACTGGAGCAACAGAGTAAGGGGCAGGTTCTCTAAAGGATTTGCACTGTATTGTGCAGTGGGAGGAAAGAGTGAGAGAGTAAGGCCCTAAGGAAAAGCAGGATGGAGTTCTGATTTAATGAACCTTAATTCCATGTTCTAGTCACTGCTGTTCTACACTGTCCCTCTAGCTCTTCTTTAGCTTCAAGTTGGATATAACGAAGAATTTATTCTCTGAAAGAGTGGCCATTGGCACAGGCTGCCTAGGGAGGTGATGGTGTCATCATCCCTGGAGGTGTTCAAGGAAAGGGTATTTAGGCAGTATTTAAGTTAATTAATACAAAGGAGTATTTAGGGCAATGGTTTAGTGAACGATATTGGTGGTAGGTGAGCAGTTGGGCAGGATGATCTTGGATGTGTTTTCCAACTTGAATGGTTCTATGATTAATGGGAAGATGAGCTGACCCTCAGTTTCTGAAAGGCAGACAGTCTGCACCTGCCAAGGCACCCTGAGTATACCCAGCTTGAGTTCTGTTTGAACACCTCCAAGAAGCGTTTTGTGCTTCTCTTCAAGTACTTAAAATGTATTGCCTCTTGTGTCTATTAGAAAGTGATGCACCATGCTAATAAACTCTTTCTGCAAGCACCATTTATTTGCCTTCACTTCAAGTGGTTATGTATTTTCCAGGTCGCAGCTCAGCTCTGTCATATTAGAAAGTGAGAGGTAAGGACTTACAAAAGTAGCTTGATTCTTGCCAGAGAAAGAGAAGGAAAGCAGTCCTCACATCTTCCTAGCAAATAATTTGCTTGCAAGAGGAACTCCAGTGCTAGGGGCACTTCACCACATGAACCTGTTGCAAAGCATCAGAGAAGGGTGGTCCAGCTCACACCTGGCACATTTTTCTTCTCCTCTCAGTCCTGGAGGTGTTGTCACAATATTCCATTGCCCTTTGCTTGCACCTTCCTTCCACACGTAATTGAGGAGCTAAAAACACCATGCAGGAATAGTAAGTTTACTCTCTTGCACTGCAAAGAGAAAAGTGAGGTGTGAGGACCTACTGTGGGGTGCAGCTGGACTATTTGGATAGAGCTCAGTGTGAGTGGGCTGAGGGGAAAGGCTGTTGCCTGTTGATGTGACCTTCAAAAAGGATGGAGTTGAAGGCTGGAGCATACGCTGGAATGACAGCTTCCTTTCATGTTGTCTCTCATGAAAGAAACACAGAAAAAGTTGAATTAAGTGATGTATAATTCCCTAAGGGAGCGGAATTCTATTAGAGGAAATGACTGCCAAAAAAAATCTTAAAATAATTAATACCAGCACTTCCAGTTTTTAAGTGCTGTGAAAGATAGAAAAGGAGGAGAATTTATAATCCAGAGCACAGGAGCCGAATTCAGGGGGCTGTGTGTTTTGAACAAGCTGATTCTGAGAAGCACATATTTTACTGTTTCAATTAGCACAGATTACTTTTTTGCTTTCTAGGCCACCAGGCAGTAATTATTTCTGTGATGGGAAAGCTTTGCAGGTTTTCTAATTTGCACTGTACATACTGAATGAAATACAATAATAAACTGTAATGAGATGGAGTCGGATCTTTAAGAGCTCAGTCTTCTAGAATGGATGGATGGTTCAAGAACACATTGGTGAAAATTGGCATACTAACGCTGTAAACGTATCATCAGGCAAATTAATAAAGTGTTTACAAGCAAATAGGAAGACAGCATTTCTAAATTCCTTTCATTAGAGGGTGTGGTTGGGGAGTCAATGAGCAGCATGCGATGCAGCCGCTGTTAGAATGCGTTTTGGAAAGGAACCAGCATGAGTTGGAGGATTAATGAGTCTGTGTCTCAGGCTTATGTGCCTGAACTCAGCCTGCCTAATAGCAGGTAATTAAATCAGACATCAATTCTGGGGGTGTAGGGGCCTCAGGGCTCCTCAGTGGGCTCGTACTGACTTTTTGGTGGGGGTGGAAGGGTCCTGGGTCTGACTGTAGTCTGTGAACCAATCTAACGTTAGCCAACATGGCTAGTGGAAGGTGGTGAGTGTAGTGGGTAAGGAATGTTGCTACCTCAAAGCCTACCAAGAGACAAGAAGCTGGCTGACTTGCACTTGGCAGACAAGGTGTTTGTGTTTGTAGTTTCAGAGGACCAAGGTGATGAGAACACTCCCTGATGTGGTGATGCTTGCAGCAGGACAGCCCTTGATTGTACGCTCTGCTTTGCACAGTGCTGGGAAGGTGATGAATGTGTGGAGCACAGATCTTGCTTGGATGAACCAGTGTGAACGGACACCCACATCCCACCCTGATGGTGTGCTGGGATCCAGTCTGCTTTCAATGCTGGCTGATGAACATGGGTATGCCAACAGGGCTGGCAATGAAAAAATAGATCCAGCCAAGTGACACTTTCCTAAAAGAGCAATTAGAATAAAAAACCTCTTTCGTATTGTTCTCCACCCATCTCAGTTGTCTTTGAAAAGAGGCTGGAAGTGTAAAGTTCTACACTTTGATACAGAGAAAGCAAGCTAATTTAAAGGAAGGTGATGAAAGGGAAGGCAATTCTGTTTTACTTCTTTTTTTCACATCTCCGTGTAAGCTTTTATCTTTGGAGCAATCTCTATTCCTCTTTCCAATTGCATAATCAGGATCCAGTTGGGTTTAACAAGTTCATGCTGTGACATTGTTACTGAATTCATAATGCTATGTATTGCAGTGTGCTATCTTCAAGACTAATTGATAATAATAACAGCTTCATACACATAAAGGATGCCAGTCACCAGTGCTCATCAAACAGCAGCAGATTTTCCACTTCAGCCTCCTTTAGTTGCCATCAACTGGAAGAGCTTATATCTGCTGCCAAAGTGGGAAGGGGTGTGCTGCCTGAAACATTCATCTCTGCAAAGGACCTTGAGCCCTTCAGAAGGAAGGAAATATGAGCAGATAAGGGTTTATTATTTATTTTGATGATGTCACAGTCAACGCTGGTGGTAAATGATTTAAACAAAGCTGCCAGAGGAAAGTCATCACTCCAGGACCAGATGCCTTGTGGAAAGATTCGCTTTTGTCCAACACAATTTGTCAGGCTCAGTAAAGAAGTAACTAAAAAGGAATTATTTGCCCTGTGTTAGATGGAGGTCAGCTTGAATGATCTGATAGTCCCTTTTGGCATCAAAATTGCTGACTTGTGTTCATGAAGCCTAGAGCAGCAGCAGACACATACTCAAAAACAGCTGCAGTTTCAAAGCCACGTTTGGGGGTGTTTTCAGCAGTTAGTCTTGGTTTTCCCCATCTGTACGACCTTACTGTTTCTGGGTGGAGTTTTTTGATAACTGTGTCCCTCCTCTCAGACACCCTAATGGGCTGTCGGAAATAACCCACGCTGGAGGGAAAGGAAAACACAGATATACAGATATGCAGAAAATCTCTTGGCAGCTCACCAAGAAAGCACAGGAGCAAGGGACTAGAGTACTGCCCGTCCCACTAGACAGTCAGATAAATAAAGCCCGGTGACATCTTTATAGCCCTGAAAATGGTTTCATCTGCAGAGCATGTGTATACGCAGCTCTTAGCATGGCTATGTCTTTATCAGCGCCGTAATGCACTCTCACTTACTGCCATAGGGATGAAGGATGGGGTTCTCCTGATCATATTTATTGTCCTTTTGATCCGGGAGCCTCAAGTTGTTGCTGTTTATTCTGTGGTGGGCAGTGTAGTGATGGGTTCTCTAATGCTGGATTTCACTGTGTTCCTTATCGCAGCTGTCTCTCATTATCAATGTTATTAATTTTCTGCAGTGTCCCTAATGTTCTCCAAATTTTCTGATTATAATCTACTGCACTAGTTCAGGCCAGTTCTTTAGCATATGTATATGCTTAACCAAGCAAGTAGTGCCAAAATACTGCTCCAAGTTGGAGGCTGAGAATTTCAAGGATGGAGTCCCATACAGCATTACGGAAGAAGCTAAATGATCACAAGCTGGGGAGGAATGTTTCTATTTCACCAACCCTTTATTTTCTTCTTGAAGAGATTTTGGTTGAGAAGAGAGAGGAGTTATCAAAAACATAAAACAAAAAAAAACGAAACAACAACAACAACAACAACAACAAAAAACACATCAAAAGCAAAACCAAAACCATAAACCAAAACCAAAACAAAGAAATAACCAACAACAATAACCAAGTCCTCCCAAAAGAACAAAACACACCAAAAGAAAAAAGAAATAAAAAGAAAAAAAGTGGAGCAAAAAGAAAAAAAACACAACAACCCACAAACCAAAACCAAAAGCCAGGC
Organism: Cyrtonyx montezumae; assembly: GCF_038088225.1. NCBI lineage: Eukaryota > Metazoa > Chordata > Aves > Galliformes > Odontophoridae > Cyrtonyx > Cyrtonyx montezumae. Next base: position 802,023 of record NW_027071959.1, read on the forward strand.
CTGCAAATAGTAATAGGCATTATGGCTGGGAAGAGGCTGCTGTGCCTCTGCCCTGTTCTCTCTATGCTCAGGCAGAACAGAGGTTTTATTTTCTCTAATATCAATCCATAAAGCTGTGATTAGGACGTCTGGCATCAAAGCTGCTATTCAGCAGATGTGCCCATTGTAGAACTAGATCTTTTTTTGTTTTGTTTTGTTCATTCCCTGCCTGTTGTTTCCTCCCAGGCATATCCACTGCCCATGGCCACAATGCCAACATTCACGTGGCACAGCAGGCAAGCTACAAGCACCTGGGAAGAATGGATGAGGACAGAGCCAGAACAAGTCTATCTGCTCCTCTGGTGTCTTGTGCTGAGCCACCACTCTTCTCCAAGCAGACATAACTGAGTGGAGCATGAATAATGTCTGGTTCTACATGGCCATTGTGCACGTCCTTATCAGACTCTTTGCAGTGATTGTTTCCTTGGCTCCCAGCAACTTTGGCATTATGAAACCCTGCGAGGAATGCGGCCCCTCTCCTGGCTGCCTGGATCAGTCATGTGGCTGCACACTTCTACACAGATAGGAGTAGGGAAGAAGCAGTTCAGGCACTCAGTTTGTATCCTGCTGGGGTATAATCCAATGGAATTCCACTCGCTTCATAAACTGCAGTGATTTACATTACCTGGTGGCAGTGAGGTGGTTCTAATCCCTAAGAAAAAAGTTGCATTGTGTTTGGGGACACACATGCAGGCTGCTGCTGCTGCTCTTTGCAAACTGTTATTTGATTTATTTATGAAACAGAGCTGGACTAGCCAATAGTTCTGATCCTCCTAAAACTCCCTTACCAGGCAGTAGCAGCGTTTATCAAAGGAAGAGGTGCTCCCCAGTGACACATACCATGCATGCTTGGACCATGGACTGGGCTGCAAAGAGCTGCTGCAGTGGAAAACCTAAAAATCTCTTGTCAATATGAAGTCTCCCTGCCAAGGTCGCACTTGTGAGCTGAGCTAATGAAGCTGTCCATGAAATGATAGCAGCAGGGAGTAGATAATTCATCCCCCTCATTGCTCTGCAGCTGGCAGTGAGTCAGAAAGACTCCTGCACCCTTTTCCTGGGAGCATGGCTGCTAGCAGGGGCAGTGTCTGCCTGCCCCGTGCCATGTGGGGGGCAGCTCAGGGCTGGCTGCGTTAGGTTGAGTTATGAGATTTAGCCTAAAAGACAATGCTTTGTTTTTCCCTACTTTGGCGGCAGTCAGAATGGATCTGTTGGTAAATGAGGTCTGTTGGTGTGGGCAGTGTCAGGCTCCGAGTGCTTCTTTGCTTCTTGTTTCCAATCTCAGGTTGTTTCTAGGTGTGGGATGGCAGAGCTGCCCTCTGCAAGTCAGCTGTCTGTAATTAAGGGTTGAGCTGTTCTTGCTTTGCCTTCCCCCCTCTGAGGCCCAGGGAAAAAATAAATAAGAATCCTCCCAAGATTCACTCTAAAAACGTGTCCTCAGAAAATGTGAGGGTTGAAATGACTGTGGTCCTGCAGCTCTTCCAAGGCCCTGCCCTGATTTCAGTTAAGGGAAAGGCTATAAATAAATGAAAATTGCCATGAGTCTCCAAGTTGTGGTTCTGTGATATTTTATGGCCTCTGGAAAAGATCTGCGGCCCTGGGGCTGACCCTGCGATGGGACAGCAGTGGGGCACCCACACCGCGCACCCGTTCCTGCCCAGAGCCGGACTCACTCAGTGCGTTCAGTGCTGGCACTTCTGCGTGATCGCCGTCACTGCACAGAGGTGCAGGGAAATCCCAGGGCTGTGTAAGTGCACTGAGAGCTGCACACTGTAGGCCATGGGAGGACAAATGTTTGGCTTCCCTGGGCTGCACTGAGTGAAGAGGAATTGCCTTGAGATGCATGGTTGCTCCAAAAGTAATGCCTCCTATTTATTTCCACAGAAACTACCAACAGATCCAGAGAGCACAGTACCACTGCTTCATAGAGCATATACTCAGCTACAAAAACAGTTTTATTTTAACACATGGCCACCACCATTTGCTGTACATTTTTGCCAGCAACGAACTGGTCTGCATGCTGCACATGTCAGAACCTGCACGAGCAGTCACCATCACCACCACTGAAATGCACCACACACCCCTCACCGTGCTCACATCCACTGCTTGGTCACCAGAAATGTTCACCAAGTGTTGACATTTTTTCTGCATGGAGGAATTTAATTGCACACTTTTGCTTCATCTGCACTTCTATATCAGACACCACTGTGTCAGACTGCCTCTCTGCTGCCATCTGTCACACAGCAGCACCATGGATGGGATATTGGTGGGAAGGTTCCACCTCTACTGCTGTACCACTACCATCTGCCTCTGACATTGTGGGCCAACATCATAAAACAGGAGGCATTACTTTCGGAGCAGCCATCATATATTCTATATTTAATGTACATAAGTAACAATTTATTTCAACCTTTAATATTTCTTATTAAAATATAAGAAAGGAGTGCCATCACACTAATGGGACATGTGACCTTGTTGTGAAGCCAGTGCTTCAGTGTGGTTTGATGGCAGTGGCTGCAGTTCTCAGTGAGGTCTCACGGTGTTGGTCAGAGATGTTGGATGAAATGTTATTCTTTGTGTGCTTCATGCTTGAAATGGTTGTTCACAAATGTACTCACTGCCAAAAAGCCATGACGTGAATGAGGTGTGATTGTGCTGTGAGGGACATGTCTCTCTGTTAAAGAGAGTGCTAGTAGAAATTTGGTATAGAGATGTGATCAGACAAATATCTGATTTTGAGTTACTGATCTGACTTCAGCTCTATATGTTCTGTGCTGTGAGTTGGACATGCCTGCTGTGGGATCTATAGAGGCATATCCTACAGCCTTGAGTTCGTTCTACAGAAGCACACTTTGTGCCATGAGTAATAATTTATTACTGTAAATTACCAAAATAGATAATTAATTGCCTTGCATTAGCACCGCTTTCTCCATTGAAATTAGCACTTCAGCCATCAAGTAAAAACATATTTCATCTCTTCTTCCAAAAATGAAAACAGTAGCACCTTTTTATCTGTTAATCAAGCCCTTCATTAATCAGGATAACACACCATAATTGTGATTACAGTTAGAAATCAATTAATGCTCACCTTAAAATAACATGTAAAGAGGGAAGCAATTAACATAATAGAGCCAGCACACCTGAAAAAGACAAATATTATTGACAATACCCAAAGTGCATTTTGCACTCCTATGGATCCCTAATGTGGCACATATGTGCTGAGGCCCTGTGCAGGGCCAGGGGTATCGGGGCAGTGCACAGGGGCTGTGCTGAGCATCACTCTGCTGTGGGGATGAGCATGGAGGGCATCAGAATGTAAGACAAATTCTGCAGCTCTGAGCCCTCCCCAGTGCTGCTCCTGCACTGAGCTCCCACGGGGCAATGGCCGCAGCCTTTGGCAGGCAGCCACTCATGCGCCTCTGAGGCCCCCAGCATCTCCTCAAGCCTTGTCTCGCTTTGTTATGGAATCGACTTATTTGTTGTCCTTTCATTCCCCCATTTGAAAACATTCTGGCACTGCTTCCAGAGCAAACATTTCCCCAACTCAGGGACGTAAACATTCCTCAACGGCACAGAGATTAGCTCTGCAGCCAGTGGAGTGAAATGTTAAATGTGTTTTTTTCTCCCTTGATCCCTGGAACTAATTCTGTTTTTTGGCATCCTGCTTCCCCGTCGCCGCTTTTGACTGTCGATTTCTGCAGCCTGATTAATGCTCCGACTGCCTGGGCTCCAAATTCTGTTGAATCTTTCTCTGCAGTGCAAATATTTACAGTGTGATGGAGAGGGTCTGGTACTGACTATCCATTGCACCTCATGTCAGGCTCAAGGGGATGCTGATACGAGGAAGCAGGTTTGACACTAAGGGCGGTGAGGCACTGGCACAGGTTGCCCAGAGAGGCGGTGCTGCCCCATCCCTGCACACAGCCAAGGTCAGGCTGGACGGGGCTCTGAGCACTGATGGAGCTGTGGGTGTCCTTGTGCATTGTAGGGAGACCAGATGACATTAAAGGTCCTTTCCAACTCAAACTATTTTTTGATTCTATGCTGCATGACCCAAACCTCTGCGAGGTCCGGTGGGCGCGCTGATCTTGGTTATGTTGCACTTTCTTAATCACAGGAGGAGACTCCATCCTGTTTTCTCCTTGGCAGAGTGTGGAAGAGTAAGTACTTTTTTTCCCTCCCTCCTCCCCCCCCCCCTTTTTTTTTTTTCAATTAAAACCCACCCAAAAGCAAAACAGATTTTGTTTATACATAAAAGAGCTTTTAGTGTGTAAAGCTGTGGGGGTGGTAAAAGCTATACTTAAAGAAGGCAATTAACATTTGACAAAATAGAATGGATGTGCAGTTTTCATGGCAACGATGGGAATTTGCAGGGCTTGTCTGAGAGCATCACCTTCTCTGGAGACTCGTCCTACTTGCACAGACAGGGGAAGCATAGTTTTCAAAGCTATTTTTGAACAAGAAAGCTGGGTATGATGGGGAGAGAGTCCCAAAAAGCTCTGCCTCCAGGGCTCATCAGTCTGCATGAATCCTGCACAGACTCCTTACTGACATGTTTGCACTGGGTTTAACACAGGTTGCACAGATGTCCCTCAGGAGGGGTTTCTAGAGAGCAGGTCACAGACTCAGGAGGTCCTTCCAAGTCCTCTGATTGTCATCTCTGAAGACAGACTCATGTGATGACTTGACATGGAGATCTGACAGTAGCAGCATCACCTAAAAATGAAGGGGTTGGGGAGGGAAAACAAGGAAAATAGGAGGTGATGTCTGTAAGGATGACCTGAAGAGCTGCTGTAGCAAACAGAAGAGGCAGGATGACCACAAGGAGCAAAGACTGTGCAAACATGTAAGCCAAGAACAGCTAAAGTGAACTGTTAAGTAAGTAATGTGGTGGAAAGTCTTATGATTTTGGTGATCTGTTTTTACCCCAGACAGAAATTTGAACCTGAGAACACTGATATAAGATGAAAAGTACCCTCTGTGGCAAATAGGTAATGGTGAAGTGGGGTCTCTTTAGAAGCCATTTCCAGAAGTTGCTGGTCTTCTCCTGGTTTTGGTTCATCACGTAGGGGTTGTCAATCCCATACTGTTGTGTCAAACACATTAGTTCCAACATAAATACAGTAAATGAAGTGAAAACTTCATTAATAAAGACTAAGACTTACTAGGAGTTGCAAAGTGCTATACTGTAACTGAGTTGAGAAAGAACCTTTTTCTCTTTGAACAGTGAGAGAGAAGACATGATAAAGGAGAAGGGTATTGAACTAACCTTTCCCCTCTGGAATTTAAGTTTAGCACACCCCCTGACCAAAAGGACTGCAAATCAATTAGATCTGACAAGCCCAACTTCAGGTGCATCAGCAGGGCAAATAGTAATGTCTCAGCATTAAGAAAAATTCCTTGGCCAGAAAAAAAATCTGACCTTGGATGAAGTGAAATGCCCTATGCCAAACTGCTTGTGTGTGCAATACCCATGGGTTTACATAGCATAAGCAAAATAGGGAGAAAATGTGTATTAGTGTGCATCAGAACTGGAAAATACTCAGTCTTCCTATAGCTTTTTGAATGAGCTGCTCGATTGCTTTGGCTGCGATGTGGCCACTTAGAAGCCATTTGGAGAAAGAAACTCAATTTATGCTATAGCTAATCTCTGCCCTTCCTACAAGAAAGTACATAGATTTTCTCTGATATGCCCAAACTTAGACCTCATTCTTCCTTGGGAAAATGATGTTTGGTCAAGGTGTCAAATGTCAGTGTGCCAAGGAGTTCAGAGAATAAATACAGAATGTGGTGTGTCTCTCTCTGGAAGGCATTTGTTACGGTGCCAGGGAAACTCAATTCCAGTGTTCCTTCTTTTGCAGCTTTTCAAAACTGCAGCTATTATAGTGGAGGAGGAACAGGGCAGTAGGGGACTGAATCACAGAAATGAGAGCTGAAAGTGGTTATTCCCATTTATTTATACCTATGAGGATGGGTTTGCTGTAAACTTTTTTTTCTCTGCGTCTTAGACAATAACAGTTCTTCCTTTCATTTGAGGAAACAGATCAGTTTTTTTTTCTGAAGACTATTCTTCTACACAGACAGAGTTCCAGGCTGCATAATTCCCACTTTGACATCCACAGAAACCTTTCTGGAGTGTTTGTGTAAGCACAAACGTGACTCTCCAAGCATAACCAGAGAGACCATAATTCAGCTTGGGACGGCACTGTGTCAGAGCATCTCATCAGCATGCTCCAGGGTCATTCACTCCCAATGTTTTCCCAGGCTTAATTCCATCCCGTCATGCTTTTTCTTGTTCCCTGTCCGGCACAATCCATTTCTCTTTCTTGTGGTGTCTGGACCTTGCACATTTATTAGGTTTGCTGCCTCTTCACTGCTATTTGTTAGTTGCACTGATAGGTTTAATTTGTCTAATAGTAAGCAGCCTCCCATGTTTCTGCTACATAGAAACTAGAACAGCTAAGGTCAGAGAGGAGTTCCAAGACCACTAAGTCCCAAACCCAGCCATGGGCAGGGCTGCCCCCCACCAGCTCAGGCTGCCCAGGGCCCCATCCCACCTGGCCTTGAGTGCCTGCAGGGATGGGGCACCCACAGCTCTCTGGGCAGCAGTGCCAGCGCCTCACCGCCTCTCATTCCATGATCTTTCCAGGCACAGACATTTTTTGTTATGTGCTTAGTTTACCATACTAAGATGCCTTGGGCAGCACGCAGACTTAGGGCTGGATTCACCTCATCCATGTGGCCCCAGCAGATTAAAAGCCATCTCTTGGGGTTGTAAGGTGGTGGGAAATTATGGAAGGGCCTCAAGTGCTGTGGGCAGCAGCTGTGAGCCACCTCACTGTGCTGGTGTCAGGCTGTGCTTCTGACAAATTGCTGCTCGTTGGTATTGCTCTGATGAAATAGGGTAAGCCTCGTAGAGCCCAAAACTTCTATTACTTTTTAATATGAGTAACTTTAATAGAAAGGCTTAAATGTTTCTCTATATTGCAGTGCCTCAGCATTTCTACAGTCATAAATTCTTCTCTCACCAGTCTGTTATTACTGACGTATCAATCCTTTCTACTTCTCTGAACAGTAAAATTGAAAGAAAACAAGGTTTAGGCTTTATGTATTTTTAATTTAATGGAATTCAACTTAAATTTGTTAAAAGCTGTTCTTGGCACTGAATGCTGCAGCCCATGGAAAGCCCCCAGCAATCCAAAGCAGCAGGATGAGCAAATCGTAGACTCATAGAACCACAGATGGCTTAGGTTGGAGGGAGCTCCAAGGCCACTAAGTCCCAAACCCAGCCATGAGCAGGGCTGCCCCCCACCAGCTCAGGCTGCCCAGGGCCCCATCCCACCTGGCCTTGAGTGCCTGCAGGGATGGGGCACCCACAGCTCTCTGGGCAGCAGTGCCAGCGCCTCACTGCCCTCTGAGGGAAGGATTGCTTCAGAGTTCTCCGTTCTGTTCTCATGTATGGGACTGCCCTGACCCAAGTGCAGTACCTTGCACCTGGCCTCGTTAAACTTCATTAGATTCTCATGTGCCCACTTTTGGAGCTTCTCAAGGTCCCCCTGGATGCTGTCCCTTCTGTATAAACTGCATCACACAGCTCTATGTCATCAGCATACTGCTGAGGGTGCATTTGATCCCACTGCCTGTGTTGTTGATAAAAATATTAAAGAACACCAGTCCCAGAACAAACCCCTGGGGGAACACCACTAATGAGATCACAGAATTACAGAATCACAGAATTGTAGGGGTTCGAAGGGATCATTGAGTCCAACCCCCTGCCAAAGCATCTCCCTAGCCCAGGTTGCACAGGTAGGCGTCCAGGCAGGTGTTGAACGTTTCCAGAGAAGGAGACTCCACCACCTCTCTGGGCAGCTCCAGTGCTCTGTCACTGCACTGTGAAGAAGCTGCCATGCTCATCTGTGTGGAACTTCCTATGCTTCAGTTTGTGGCCATTTCCCCTCATCCTACCACCACACATTGCTATGAGTCCGGCATCATCCCTTTGCCTCCCACACCTTACATATTTATAGACGTGGATCAGATCCCTTCTGAGTCTTCTTTTTCTCAGGGCTGAACAGACCCAGGTCTCTCAGCCTTTCCTCATAAGAGAGGTGTTCCTTGCCCTTTATCTTCTTTGTAGCTCTCCACTGGACTCTTTCAAGGAGATCAGGCTGTCCTTCCAATGTTGTCTCCAGCGCTGTCTCCTGGCTTCTGTGGACAGTAGTTATCACCAATGCAAAGTGAGCAGAGCACTTCATAGTTCCACTGGCAGGGAACTAACACTGAACCTATGAATTGACTTTGCCAAACAGAGGCAGGCACTCAGCTCACATTCATTTTGATGTTTGGAAATGGTACTTTAAAGTCTGTAAGTAGCTTTGAAAATCTAAATCTTAATCTCCAGGTGTATTGGTTGTATTACAATAAAGAAAGCTTAACAATAGCAGAGTCATGGCATAATTGCAGCCTGTGTGCTCTGTGGTTTTTAGCAGAAATCACAGTACTTAAAACAGTATGGAGTGTTGTCCTTTCTTCTCTTTAGTTAAGAATAATAATCTAAACATTCTGCTCCCAGTAAGGCATCCTGACAGCTTGTTCAGCTGGTTTTCACAGTTGTAGCTTGTCTCAGTTGTTCCAAAGACAAGGAGATAGAAACGTATATTTTAAAAAGATTTTTTTTTCTGGAAAGAAATTATGTTCTCTTGCAACAGTTAAGCAAACAGTTGTGCTAAATTGCTGCCGAGGCAGAAAGTTCCTATTGCAGAGATGTGATACAAAGCACTGAGGGCAAATAGCTGACCCCAGGCACGGGTAGCAAGCTGGGAGTGATGTTTGCAGGAATGGTGGTGGACAAAACCTTACCTTTTACAGGAATAAAGCAGCAAAAGCAAAACATGTCTTTGCTGTACTGATTGTCTTTAAGATTGTTTTGGTTTGGTTTGCAGTGTGAGTGTCTGTGTTTGGATTTATAGGGTTAGGAGAAGGTACCTGGGATAATAGGGGAATGTGTGTGTTTTGGTGGCTGACCTCCAGAGCTCTTCTCCAGTTTTCCTGGCACTTCTAAATCTGATTAGAAGTATCTTTATGCAATTACCACTCATCCCTTCGTGTGTTCCTGTGTGAAGGTGTCAATAGATTCCAGGACTGTGGAGCAGCTGAAGGGCTGAAGGAAGAAAAATTAAACAGAGAGAAATGTACATATCCAAACACGACATGATAGCAAGTAGTCCTCAGGAAAAATCCTGCATTCCAATGAGAAAAGCAGCATGGAAGCAGCTTGCTGATGAGAGCAGTGTTCTTTCTAATGACACCGAGATCCAAACTCAGAACTTGTGTGGAGCATTTACAAAGGACACCCAAATGTTAATTAGCACACGCAATGGCATCATTACCAGATTAACCAAAGAGTCATGGACCTTTCTAGCTGCCTGTTAGGAGCAGTAATCAAGCAAATTAAATTATCACGAGGACAGTGTGCTATCAGGTAATGGTGGCTGTGACCTTCTGGGGCTAGGAACTAGGGCAGGGAACTGGGGCAGGGAACTGGGGCAGGGAACCAGGGCAGAGCCTGTGGGAAGTGGGGGCACATGGGGACCTCTGCAGATCTCAGCTCTCAGTTGGTGTGGTGGGTTGGGAAAGGAGGTTAGCCCTCTGCAATGGACATCCCTGTAGGCTCAGGAAAGTTGTCTCAGTGATCCCAGAACATGGTGCCCAGGGAGAAGTTCTCTTCCTTTTTTGAAGCACTTGGAGTCTCAAAACTCCAAGTTTATTCTCTCCATCCATCCTTCTCTACCCACCGAAAATGTTGTAGCTCACCCAGGTCCTTCTGTCCATCTGCTCTCAAGATCCATAACACTTGTTGCCCCTCAAGGAAAAGCCAAACATTCAGTGTTCCCTAGACATACTTGGAGTTGTCTCTGCAGACAGAGATGCCTTTTAAACTGACAGTCAGCAGCTTAGCATCCCCAGCTCCAATGTGATGTAAATCTACCAGCTTTGACAATCAAATTATGGAAGCTCAGCATAAAAAATGACTGCCACTCTGCAGCCACCCTGACCCCTGATGCATCAAGCCTTGGCAGAGGGCCAGCCTACCACTTAGTGTGACACTTCTGAAAAAAAAGGGGGGCTAAATAACATTTTTCATATTACATCTAATCCTTCCCCTCACCCCAGCATGTTAAATGCAGCTTCGCTTCAGGCATGCCAATCCAGGCCTCTCTCCAATTTCTTGCTGAGTTTTGGAATGGTATCAAAAGAAAAAAAACCAAAAACAAAAACCCATGAAGATATTAGTCCAGAAACAATTAAATAAAGTCCCAGTGCTATCTGTTAATTATAGGGAAATTGGGAGTTATTTCAGTAAGCCTACCACTGTGCTCTGGTTTTGCGGCTTCTTTCCAACGCGGCACTGGTGCAGGAGATGCTCAGTGTACCCATATCTGTAGATGCTTTTCTCAGACAGGAGCAGGGAGTTAAGAGTTTTAGAAGAAACCATGGCAGGAAGAAAATTCCCAACCTTTGGGCTTCTTTAAGATTTAACATAAAAGTTCGGTTTTAAAATTATGCTGGCTGTGCAGTGCCTTTTTTGAGCTCCTAGTTTATCTGGCAAGTTCAGCTGCTCGTTAGGGCCTCTCTTTGCTTCTATTTTGACTTGGGTGTTGAACACTGTGAGGAGATGTGAGGCTATATAGGTGCTGAGAAACACTACAGTGTGAAGGCTGGTGCAGATACTCCTGTGCTGGTGACCTCCACCTCCACTCGGTGCTTTTTCAGGGTGAGGTAGGGACAGGGCAGACAGCCACCCCTGGGTCCTCATGGGCTGCCTATGTCCGTGCTCAGATATACTGCTGAGCCTTCCCCTGCTCTGACCTATGCAGAGAGTTTCACAGCACAGCTGTAGGGCTGTCACAAGCACATTTGGGCTCTGTAATGTCACCTGGTGTCCCCATGCAGCATCTGAGCAAGTGAAGCCCATCCTGGTTAATATTATTGATGATCTGGATGAGGGGATTGAATGCATCCTCAGTAATTCTGCGGACAACACCAGCTTGAGGGAAATGTCGATCTGACTGAGGGTAGGAAGGCCCCACAGAGGGGCCTGGACAGGCTGATCGCTGGGCTGAGCCTAAAGTACAACAAGACCAAGTGCCGGGTCCTGCACGGTGCTCACAACAACCCCACGCAGCGCTGCAGAGTGGGGCAGAGTGGCTGGAAGGCTGTGCGGAGGGAAAGGACCTGCGGGTGTTGGTCGGCGCTCGGCTGAACATGAGCCAGCAGTGTGCCCAGGTGGCCAAGAAGGCCAACGGCATCCTGGTTGTGTCAGCAGTAGTGCAGCCAGCAGGAGCAGGAGGTGACCGTCCCCTGCACTCAGCTCTGCTGAGGCCGCACCTCAGTGCTGTGCTCAGCGTTGGGCCCCTCACTACAGTACAGACATGGAGGCCCTGGAGCTGTTCAGGGTGATGTGATGTGATGAGCTCCTGTGTGCTGGTGGCTGTGGAGTGGGACTTTTGCTCCCAGCCATGCAGTGAAGGCAGCTGTGGGGTCAGTTTGGGGATGTTGCCGTCCCAGGTCAGCCCCACACGGGCTCTGTATTAACCACTGTGAACCACCCATCTTGCCTCCACCACACAAATTGGGTGCACTTGATTTATCCAGAAGAAAAATGGATAAAACCTGGGAAAAACCTGGTAGAGCTCCAGTAGGGATGCATGGCAAATGCTGTAATATGCATGTGCATTTGTATTTGAGCCTTCTGCTGGCTTTGACCAGTGTTGCTCAGCTGTGGTCTACAGGTCTTATGGAACATGTCATCTCCTATTCCCATGGACGGGATACAGCACTCTGTCATCCTGGGGACCCACTTCATCTTTAATGTGACCAAATCACGGGCACTGTTAAGGGGATTCAACAATGAAAAAAGGGTGAAGAGGTATTGCTGACATCTGAATCACATCTCATTAAGCAAATGAAGTGAAATCTGAGTGGGATGTTACGCTGTCACAATGAGTTTCCAACCAGTTGATTCTGGACCTGAAATCACGTAATGCTGCAGTTCAACAAAGTAACCAGAAAGTTAAAAACAGAACCAAACCCTTTTATCTCTTAATTAAGTCTTGCATTGCATTGGCTCAGGGTGCCTGATGTTACAGCCCATTGACACCTGTGCAAGGAGGGGGACTCACCATCACGCATCTGAAGGTGGGCAGAACCAAGGAAGGAATCTGCTGAGAAGTGTTAAAAAGGTTCCAGCTCTCAGGCAGGTTCTTTTAATGAATTATGCATTCAGAACCTATTGGAATATCATGGCCCAAGCTCTGATCGAGTGACAGCCTCTGGAAAAAAAAATTACCTCAATCTTCTGAGCTTGTAAAATAAATGGTTTTCCCGGGCTAGGAAGGATAATGCTGTGGCTCTAATGTCACTCCAGTGGAAAGGGTCTGAATGCAATTTGAACAAAAGAAAGGAGAAATCCAGTCTGTGCCAGTCATTGAGTGATGGACAGGTTGTCCCCACCAGCATGTGATTTTTTTTCTTTATCTAAGTGAAACTGAGAATGAGAAGCATAGAATAGATTCAAGTGATGATAGTTTTGCTTCATTTTTAGCACGTGATCTGCTTCTTGGAACTGAACATCTGAAAAATCTTTTTTTTTACCATCCAGAGGGGTTAACAGAACTTCCTGCATCTCACCTTGGCCTTTGGGCAGAAGATGAATTAATGGGGAAATAACCATATAAACTCTGTTCATTTTCTTAGTTCATTCTCATAGAAATGCTGCGCAGAATAAGTACTGTGAATGAATGTGATTCTAAAGCCCTTTGTGGATCTGGGTCACTCTACACCTCTTCTGGATCCGGCCAATGGAATTCCATTATATGACACTTTTTAATCTCCCCCAAATGTGCTGTGAAAGCAAACATCTGTTTAGAGCTGCTCTGCTCAAATGAGCCCGCATAACCCCCAACTTCATCGTCCTGGAGACCAAATGGATTTTATCTCCTGTTATATTTACATTCAATCATGTTTAAAGCGTTAATACCCAGGGTATTTAACTGGTTATGATTCCTCTAAAAAGCATTAAACAAACCCGACTGTGTAAATGTGCTCGGCTCCCTCGTTGTGCTGGGTAAATGTGTTTGAGCTGCAGCATAACCGCAGAGAGACTTCCTGGCTGATTAACTCCTTCCCTCCTGTCTCCCATCCTTCCCAGTCCCGATGGGGAACGGCATCTGCTGTCAGGAGAGGGGAGACAACAGCAGAAGGTGGCGGTGAGGCATGGAAGAGGCTGCCCAGAGAGCTGTGGGTGCCCCATCCCTGCAGGCACTCAAGGCCAGGTGGGATGGGGCCCTGGGCAGCCTGAGCTGGTGGGGGGCAGCCCTGCCCATGGCTGGGGGTGGCACTGGGTGGGCTTTGAAGTCCCCTCCAACTTATGCTGTTCTGATTCTATGATGCTATGGTAAGATGCAGCAGACTCAGGTCCTGAGGGAACTCTGCTGGCTCCTGGCTAACAGTGTTGGAGCACTCCCTGAGCACTGTCCCAGTGCCCTGTGTGCCAGGAATGCTCGTGTTCCTTTGGTAATCAGGCACGATTCCTGCAGGGAAGGATGCAGTTCCTAGAGTGCTGCTCTCAGATGGATGGCACTGAGGGTGCAGAGAACTCCAGTTTGCATTAACTCACTGTTTGCTGGTGCTTAATGAGAAACACATAGCTTTGAGCTGCAGTGGTTGTGCTGGCTGCCAGAGAAGTGGTAAATAATCCTTTTTTTTTTTTTTTTTTTTTTGGGGGGGGGGTGGGAATTAGCCAATAATTTACAAATTAAACCTCACTTTCTGAAATCCAAGTACCAAATGCATGAGACCACCATTCAGGTGCATTATTTCAAACATTCCATGTAGACATTTGCTACACCTAAACAGATTTTTACTGGCTTGAAAGTGGGAAGGCAAAGGGGAACTATAAGAAAGTAAGGGACAAACAGGGGGAAATGGCTTCAGTCTGAAAGAAGGGAGATCTAGACTGGATATAAAGAAGAAGGTTTGACATTAAGGGCAGTGAGGCACTGGCACAGGTTGCCCAGAGAGGCGGTGCTGCCCCGTCCCTGCACACAGCCAAGGTCAGGCTGGACGGGGCTCTGAGCACTGATGGAGCTGTGGGTGTCCCTGAGCACTGCAGGGACTGGGACCAAGATGGCCTTTAAGGGTTCCTTCCAACTCAGTTCTACAAATCTATGATTCTCTGATCTGCATTGCTGTGAAGGAGGGATTCAGGTCTGTGTAAGACCTATGAGTTTGTGCTGTCTATTTTTGTTTTTGTGTAGCAAGCATCTCTTGCTTACCTCTCTGTGTACCCTGCACCCAGCTGCACTGGGACTTCAGTGGGGGAACACTCTCACTCGGTTCTTACCCAGCAGCGCTCACTAACCCAAGGACATATGCAGCGACTGGGGTGCTGACAGCTTATGGGAGGCAAGAGGATGTTAAGCATGGAGGAGAATTTGATTTAAGAGATCCCATGCCATAATGGAGGCAATGGAACCCGGTTTGGATGCAATATCCCTCCAGAGAGCATTGCTGCTGTGAGGGAGCTGCTGGGCAGAGTGCAACTTTCTCATGTTTCAATGAGAAATTCTTAATCACCTTTAAATGGACTGATCTTAATCCCTGCAGTCATACAGGTTGTGCTCACACCAAGTGTCAGTGAGACATCTGGCTGCCTGATGGTGGAGGGGATAGGCACAAGAGCAGTCTGGATGCCATTACAGGAATAACTACTTTTTTGGAGCTGTCTTTGCAGTTCTGCAGTTGACCATGGTGGGCTGAACCATCAGGAGGCCCAGGAAAGGCATAGGTAGTTCAGAACATATAAGGGTTGTTATTCTCTTGGCTTATTGCTAATTATCTGCCCACTCTCTGCCATCCTGCATCTGTCATGTCATTCCTCTCTGCATCTTTGGCACTGACCTTGATGCCAGGCATCTGTTCCGTCTCTGGTACATGAAACACAGTTGAGTGGCTTCTGCCAAGCTGGAGTTAGGTCTGAATCTCTGAAGCCATCCCTATAGCCACACTGTTCGTTCCTTCCCAGGAGCTTCTGTGACATTATCTTCACGGTGTCAGGGAGATATTTGCACAATGGCTGTGCCCTCTTCTCTCTGGTGGTTGATTCAATCTATCAGAAGTTTTTTAATCTTCTGTTGGAAAAAAAATTACTAATTCTCTCTGCATTTTCTGTCATCTTTAAATACGAGGAATGGACTATTGTCACAGAATTGTAATATCCAATCTCTCCTTGTTCCCTTTGTGCTAGGTATTATTATTAATACTTATCAGTCTATTGTGCCTAGGAAATTAAAAGGCCTGAAGTAGCCTGATGGGACTGAATGTGTTTTATAAACCTTAGAAACACAGCTCAGGGAGATTTGTGTCGTGGTAGCACATATGAGAAGCTGGAAGTGATTACGCATAAGTTTGAGAACTGCATTTCAAACTGATTTCTTGTCTTGGAAATAACACCGCAGAGCCCTCAGAGCAGCAAACAAACAGAGGAAGCTGCTGACTGTGCCTGAAACGTGACCCGATGGTTTTCTGCAGTTATAAAAATAGTGCAAGATTCTTGAAAACTGTGGTTCAGTTTCAACATTTGACCTAAAGGTTGGGCGAGGATTCATTTCAAGAAGTGAAAGGCAAGGAGAAGGGCTCTGCTGATCCTCCCCTCATCCGCTCGCATTACTTTTCATTCGACTCCCGAGCCAGGGCTCCGACTGTGCCTTGGCTGCTTCCACGTGGGGAGGGCTTTTCAGCAGAACAGTTTTGGAAAGCTCCTTCCTCATTTTCACTACAGCTGGCGAATCCCCTGGTGCCTCAGATGCGGTTGGTCTCTTCCCAGGGGTGTAACAACTTCTTCCGCTTATATGTGGTTTGCAGAGAGAAGTTACTGGGAGTCGCTGTGATTAAATAATGCATTTCAGACTTCACCAGCACTAATTTTTCCTTCACAAAAAATACCCAGAGCATGTGTTACTCTAAAATTGCTTAATTACTATTTCTCATTCTGAATTATTTGTTATGAACTTTGTCTTATAGTATAAAATCCTGCTAGATTAAATCTCATTTTTCCACTCAAATATTGTATCTCTGAAAAGAATGAAATCAGCACTTCTGTATTTAGAATGAATCACTTATTTCCGTTTATTAAAGTGTGATAAAATAGGAAGAAACAGTTCTTAGGAATGCTGCAGCATGCTCGAATGTTCTCTTTCTTGTTTACAAAGGCCATAAATGCTTCTTGATTTAGCCCTATGCAAACACAGCAATCGGGCTAAAATTATTCCTCAGCTGCAAAAATAAAAGTTCCCTCAGTGCCATGCATGAACTCACCCTGCACAACTTTCTGCATCAGGACCGAGGCCATGGCTGCTTAATACATGTATGTATTGATGGTGCAGTACTCTAGGGTTTGACTTACAGGGCTAATATTAGTGACTCATTGCCTTGAACTACAATCTGTTGGAGCACAAATAGAAATCAACGTGAAATATCCATTGCTGTTTTTGTGAGTGTATGAACATAAATTAACAGAAATAATAGAACAAAGAAGTAGCAAGTCTGGAGCCATCCTGATGGACAGAAGCGGGACATGAGGCAGCAGTGTGCGCTTGCAGCCCGGAAGGCGACAGTGCCCTGGGCTGCAGCAACAGAGGGGGGGCAGCAGGGAGAGGAGGGGGAGGGGTTGTCCCCCTCTGCTGTGCCCCTGGAAGGCCCCACCTGCACTGCTGTGCCCAGGCCTGGGGCCCCCAGGACAGGAGGGATGCGGAGCTGCTGCAGGGGGTCCAGAGGAGGGCACGAGGATGCTCAGAGGACTGGAGCACCTCTGCTGTGAAGACAGGCTGAGGGAGCTGGGCTTCTCCCCTAGAAGAAGGGAGATGTCAGTTAGATGTGAGGAAGCAATCCTTCCCTCAGAGGGCGGTGAGGCGCTGGCACTGCTGCCCAGAGAGCTGTGGGTGCCCCATCCCTGCAGGCACTCAAGGCCAGGTGGGATGGGGCCCTGGGCAGCCTGAGCTGGTGGGGGGCAGCCCTGCCTATAGCAGGGAGGTAGGAACTAGATGATCTTTAAGTCCTTTCCAACCTAAGTCATTCCATTTGCAGGCCAAATCTCCTTTCTGTAGCTCTTGAAAACAAACCTAATGTGAGCAGTATTACTCCTGCAGGGTTCTGAGCCCGATGGAGCTGAGCTGACTTCCAAAGTGAGCCTGGCTTCTCCCCCTTCTTGTCTGCTAGGAGCAGTGATGCTGGCTGTCGGTCTCACACATCCTTTGTACATGTAATGAAATGTGTGGGCTGTGGGAAGAGAAATCTTGTCTGTGAGAGGCTGAGTTTAAAGATGGGAAGGATGGTCTTAATAGCACGCCTCTCATAGTGACTCAGTTCTCATTCTCGACTGTCAAGAATCTCCCCAGGGGAAGGTCATGTAGCCTTGGAATAAGAATCCAAACTTATCTCTACATTTCAACAATCTCACTTTTAATTTTATTCGTGTGGGAAACGTGATATGTAAAGTATTTAGGGACAGCAGCACCTCCTTCCAGTACAGCTTCTGGATATGACTTGTATGTAGAGAGCTGTCACCGTCTGGAAAACCAGCAGAAAAAAATAATCATATTCCCCAAGAATGAATTAAAAGCTCTTTTCTTCCATGAGGAATGATAGCATTTAGCTGTCCCCAAGTAGGCCAATGGTTTCCAGATACGGCCTCATTTCAGATACCAAACAGAAGTGGAAAATTTCCCTCCCTTTCAAGTAAGGGCCAACACAGTGTAGATTGTAGCAGCTTGGTGCAAAGCCGGGAAGGATCCATTAACTTCTGTCAGCTGAAGATCTTGTCTGTGTGCTGCAGAAACCCTCAGCCTGCAGCGTTTGGTGCTAAGCTGAAGGACTTCGGCTGAAGGGCTTTATTTTTTCAGCGGTGAAACAAGCTGTCTCGCAGACGTGCTGTCTGACATTGATTAGACAATAGTTGTGCTGAAGCCAGTACATTCAATCAAAGGGTTTGTGCCTTCCAGTAGAGCAGGAAATGTAAAGCACTTTATGTGTAAAAAGAAATATTAATATTAAAGCTAAAAGTCACAGAAAAAATATATATCTAATAACCAGAAACTGCTTTACATGCATATTCTTTTTTCCTGAACTTGCAAAAAGTTTAGGGGCTCCCTGTGCATCTTGCAGTTATTAAAAGAAAAACACTTACAGGTCCCTAATGTAGCACAGACTGTTGTATTTGGGGATGAGGAATGTTTGCTTGCTGCTGTGGGAAAGCCTTTGTCCTGGCTGCCAGTCTGGATTTAGAGCTGCACGCCTGTACACTCAGAGCCCATCAGTGAGTTCTCTGTGAGACATCCACAGAGCAGCAATGTTCTGTGGCTGACACTATAATAATCAGTGCTCCTCTCATGTGCCTTCACCCTGGAAGTCCTTATCAAACCTCCAGAGTGCACCTGGGGTTGAGAAGGTGTTGTGGGACCTGTGTAGTCACAGTGGCTGAGCCTGGTTCCTGTCTGTGCCATCAGCCTTGGGCAAGAACGCCTCATGTTAGTGCAAGTTTGCCTCCCAGTCCTTACACGTTCCATCTCAGAGAAAAGATTATTTGTCCTTGAGTTATTTTGGGCTAATCCAAATGATTTTGACTTAAAAAAAAAGTGTGTGCATGCACACAAACCATTGAGCTTTGTTGCAGTATCACAAGTAGGCTCAGCAGAGAGACCTCTATAAACTACTATTTGAAAAGCATAGTGAGATTTCCTGATTTGCATTAGTCTTGCAGTAGGACTGCAAGCCTAATGGGGCTGGAACTATAAGATAGCACCAGCTTTCCTCCTGGCTTCACACAGCTTCAGGTGAAACTGGCAGAGAAGAGTGAGCAGACATCCATTTTCCTATGACATTCGTCCTAGACATTCATTTTCCTAAAGGCAGTTACTATGGTTCTGAGCAATTGCAGGGATAAGAGCTTAGATAGCATCCATCAAATTTGATCACTGCATCAGCAGAACCAGACAGAGCTTGGGTATTTTATATCCCTCCTCATTTCTAAGTGCCTACCCAAGGAGACAAATTCCCTTAACAAGAATAGAGGTGTGGGGTATATCAGCTAAGAAAGCTCCAGTTACAATGCAAAGGACTTCATAAAAACAGCTTGCTGGTTTCTGCACCGGTCTCTGGAGGTCTGTTGTTACTGCCACTGTACCACACTATTAAATTATAGCATGGGTCTATAAGCAGTCCACTAAGAAGCAGAAATCAAGATGTAGCCACCAAGTTATAGAAGGACCATGAAAAAGAGACAGATTTAGCTGAGAAAACAGAGTTAAACTGGCATCTAATTTCAAGCAGAGACCTAGAGGCATCAGAGAAAGGAAGCACAAACTTGGAGGAAGTCTGAAGGGGGGCAGGTGAAAAATGTGTCTGAATGAGACTGCTTGAGCCAACCTCTGTGTGTGCATTGAGCCAACCTCTATGTGCATTTTCCAAGAAGAACGATCAAGCATGAGTGGTTGGTTACATGACTAATCCTGACTTTTTAGAGGTACTTGTTTTGTAACAGTATATTGGTAATATACACAACAATATATTGGTAATATATTCAGCAGTTAGAGAATAGGATCATGGTTAGTGGGCATGGTGGGGATGGGTTGGGGGTGACTAGACGATCTTAGTGCTCTTTTCCAACGTTAATGACTCTATGATTCTTTGGAATGTGGTCCATCAGAGCTGCCTGGCTTTGACAGCTATAAGAAATCATCCTATGAATGCTGCAGCTGGGACACATGCAGCTGAGGTCCTGCTGGCCTGGAGCTGCTGTTCCTCCTGCCTGGCAGCAGCAGTTCCTCTGGCAAGACACAGGGTGAGGGCTTGCAGCCTCTGTTCTGTGAAGGCAGTGTGATGCAGGAAAGATGCCATTGTTTCAGCTGCTGGAAACATGTATTTTTCCTCTGAAGTTTCGTTAGCTCATCTCCTCCCCTTTCTCTGTCGGCACTGACAGTTGTTGCACACTGCATATGCGATGCTAGATACTAAATTACCTGGTAGCAAATCTTCATTAACTCTGCTGCTAAACATGTCTTTGTTAGCATGCATTCAGCCTGGTAAACAGATTAAAGCTCTTTAAAATGCTCTACCAAGTATGTAATAAAAAGAGAAGTGAAGGGGAGGAGAAAGCCTGTCCCTGAAAACAAGCACTGAGCACTGCTTGCGTGCCATCCTTCATCTCTCTATCACATTCTTCAGCAAGGAAACCCTGTGTGAATGAGCACATGTAGGTAGGAGGGTGAGAAACAGCAGGTGAGAGGGCTGATGATGAGGATGGCTTCATATTTTTCATTTTTAATATACCTTTTCACTGTACTGTTCTTTTAGCATTCAGCAGTCACAGCTCAGATACATCACCAAGCATTTACCCTGACTGTGTTCAGTTTGTAAGTCGGAGTTCATTGTGGCTTTCCCTTGTCTTCTCCAGCTGTGAGTGTCCAGGTTGTGCCATAACATCCTTCTCCCCAAATTGTGTCCCTCAGGGGTTGGTGCTGGGACTGATGCTCTTTAATATCTTCATCAGTGATATCTACAGTGGTACTCAGTGCACAGACAACCTAAAGCAGTGTGGTGTGGTCATCATGCCTGAGAGTGGGATGTCAGCCAGAAAGACCCAGACAGGCTGAGCAGCGGGCCCAGGGGAACCTCAGGAGGATCAACAAAGCCAAGTGCAAGATCTGCACCTGGGTCGTGGCAGCACACAGTCAGTACAAGCTGGGGATGTAAGGATAGAGCACAGCCCTGCCAAAAAGGACTGGGGGTACTGGTGGCGGGGCATGAGCCAGCAGTGTGCCCTCACAGCACAGAAAGACAACCCGACCCCGGGCTGCACCCAGAGCAGTGTGGGCAGCAGGGCAGGGAGCTGCTCCTGCCCCTCTGCTCTGTGCTGTGACACCTCACCTGGAGCACTGCATCCACGCGTGGAGTGCTCAGTGCAGGAGAGACGTGGACCTGAGGAGGGGCACAGAAATGGTGCCAGGGATGGAGCCCCTCCCTACGAGGACAGGCTGAGAGCTGGGGCTGTGCAGCATGGAGAAGAGAAGGCTGCGGGGAGAGCTGAGAGCGGCCTGTCAGTATCTAGAGGGGCTGTGAGAAGGAGGGGACAGACTTTATTGGGGTCTGTGTGATAGGACAAGGGGAAATGGCTTCAGGCTGAACGAGGGGAGATTCAGACTGGCTATAAGGAAGAAGGTTTGACACTGAGGGCGGTGAGGCACTGGCACAGGTTGCCCAGAGAGGCGGTGCTGCCCCGTCCCTGCACACAGCCAAGGTCAGGCTGGACGGGGCTCTGAGCACTGATGGAGCTGTGGGTGTCCCTGAGCACTGCAGGGAGTGGGACCAAGATGGCCTTTAAGGGTTCCTTTCAACTCAAAACATTCTATTCAAAACCACCAAAATGCACCAGACACTGGGAGGAAAGCCTCAAGTACTGCAGAGGGAGTGGAAAGCTCAAGGGGTGTTCTTCATCTATAGGGACATTCTGTGGGACAAACTATGTGACAATGCCAGGCTTCCAAACCATTTGCTTACATCTCCATCAGCCCAGGTGCATGAACTATTCCCAGAGGATGGGTTTTATTTATCAGAAGCCATGCCTGTGGAATGAAGAAACACAGTTATTGATTAATTGATGCTTGTTTAGTTGGAACACATCCATGGAACAAGAATAACAGCAAATAATAAAAGTCCTGGTGAAGAGTGAGGCAGATACATTTGTCACAGTGAAGAACTCAGTTAATATAGAAACCTATAGGACAGCTCTCTAGGGGAAGTTAATTTTATTTTAATTAGAAATAATGAACCTTGCTCTGATTGGTCAAGAGTGGTGTTCCCCAGGGGTAAGTACTGGGACCTGTCCCATTTAAGATCTTTATTAATGATCTGGATGTGGGGATTGAGTGAATCCTTAGAAAGTTTCCAGACAACACCAAGTTGGGAGAAGTGTCAATCTGCCTGACAAGCATGTTTGAGCTCTCTGATGTCATCTGGTGTCTGTACTCAGCATCTGAAGCCCACTCTGGTTAATATTATTATAGTGCATCCTCAGTAGTTCTGCAGACAACACCAGCTTGAGGGAAATGTCGATCTGACTGAGGGTAGGAAGGCCCCACAGAGGGGCCTGGACAGGCTGATCGCTGGGCTGAGCCCAATGGGATGGAGTGCAACAAGACCAAGTGCCGGGTCCTGCACGGTGCTCACAACAACCCCACGCAGCGCTGCAGAGTGGGGCAGAGTGGCTGGAAGGCTGTGCGGAGGGAAAGGACCTGCGGGTGTTGGTCGGCGCTCGGCTGAACATGAGCCAGCAGTGTGCCCAGGTGGCCAAGAAGGCCAACGGCATCCTGGTTGTGTCAGCAGTAGTGCAGCCAGCAGGAGCAGGAGGTGACCGTCCCCTGCACTCAGCTCTGCTGAGGCCGCACCTCAGTGCTGTGCTCAGCGTTGGGCCCCTCACTACAGTACAGACATGGAGGCCCTGGAGCTGTGCAGAGAAGGGAACGGAGCTGTGAGGGGTCTGGAGCACAATGGGGTTTTATGGGGAGCGGCTGAGGGAGCTGGGATTGTTCAGTCTGGAGGAGGTTTGGGGAGACATTATTGCTCTCTACAACTGCCTCATTTTGTGGTAAGGTGGGGATTGGTTTCTTCTCCTGGGTAACTGCAATAGGATGAGAGGGAATGGCCTCAAGTTCCATCAGGGAGGTTCAGATTGGATATTAGGAAAAACTAATTCTCCAAAAGAGCAGTCATTGACACATGCTGCCCAGGGAGGTGGTGGAGTCACCATCCCTGGAGGTGTTCATGACGTGTGGAGAGGGACACGGTCAGTGGGCAGTATTGGTGGTAGGTGGATGGTTGCACTGGAGGATCCTAGAGATTTTTTTCCAACCTTAAGTATTTTATGATTCTATGATTTGCACACCACAAAAGTAGCAGCCTCTCTGATAAGCACCTCCTGCATCTGCCCTATGACACATCTATTATCCTGTCCCTGGCAGCAGCTGTCTGTCACATTATGGCACCTGAACCTGCAGCTGCAAAGAAGTGCAACTGGAAAAGGATGGTCTGCATCCAGAATGGAGATGTACTTCATATGCTGTGACCTAGGGATTTCCCAAGATCTCCAGTCAAAATAGGTTCTATAAAAATACAAATTGCTCATCTTGATGATGAAGGAAGGTGACTTGGGTGGCCCAGCCGCAGCCCTCTGCCAGCCATGGGAAAGCTCTTCTGGCTATGGTAACCCATCAGACCTGGGCTGTCCAGCCCTGCTCTTTACCTCACTTCAGTTTCTGGGTAATTGCATCTGACAGCGAATGAAAACACATGACACGTGGTGAGCTGCTGCTTTAGTGGGGGTCAAGCAGGCATTATTCCTCACCCCTCCTAACCTAACAGAGATTTTGCATGCTTTACTCTGCTATGTCTTAAAGCAGCATCAGGTGGGAATGATGGAAATGTGCTTTCCAGCAGCACTCATGGCATTCTGAATACCTTGTTCTTACTTCTGTTTGGAGCAAATGCTAGTCACACACCAGGTTTGTTAGCAATGCAATTTGCCTAACCTAGAAGCCCAGGAAACCAAAAGCAAATCAGTTATTCACTTTAAACATGAAGTTACAGAAATGTTTGACACTGAACAATGTTTATAGCAAAACCAACTCTGCATCTGTCCAGCTGCAGAGGTGCAGTGATACTTCTTGTTCATCCAGTAGCATAAGACAAATCATATTGTCAGTGAATAGATTTGAATTTTTATATATGTATTTTTGTCTCTTATTAGTTCCCATTCAGTGAATGGATTAGACTGCAGCATTCACTGGTGTAAAGTGACAAAACTTGAGAGCACTACAAGGAGCTTATCAACATGATAGAATTAAAATCACTTGTATTGGCCAGAGGCAGAATATCCTGTCCCAAATTTGAGTGTGTTTATCACAGCAAAGGGCCAGCACCGTGGCTGAATGCTGGGCTTCTCCTGGTTTCAGTGAGGAAAGATAAAACTAGATAATCTTTAAGGTCCTTTCCAATCTAAGCCAATCTAAAAGCGTGCATGTGCATTAATTACTTTTTGAGTGACAGCCCAAGGTGTTTTAACTGGTATTCCATGGTAGAAAAGAGCACCTCAAAATTACTCCTTGTTAATTTTCATGAACTTTCAGAATTCTGGAGCATCTGGAATCTCAAGTTTGAAAGCACTAGATCTGCCTAGACCAAAGCCTTTCATTATCTAAAGGGGCTGTAAAGGGGGCAGACTTTTTAGCAGTCTGCTGTAATAGGATAAGGGGAAATGGCTTCAGACTAGAAGAGGAGAGGTTTAGACTGGCTATAAGGAAGAAGGTTTGACACTGAGGGCGGTGAGGCACTGGCACAGGTTGCCCAGAGAGGCGGTGCTGCCCCGTCCCTGCACACAGCCAAGGTCAGGCTGGACGGGGCTCTGAGCACTGATGGAGCTGTGGGTGTCCCTGAGCACTGCAGGGAGCGGCACCACGCGGCCTTTGGGGGTCCCTTCCAAATCCAACCATTCTGTGATTCTGTGAAATGCATTGTCCATTTAGAAAATGAGATTGAAATCGAATGGAGTGCACCTGGGGGATTTCACTCAGTGGGCAACTAGACTTTTCCCTGGCATTCATATCCATTTACTTCAGGGTGGAAAGGCACCGAAGACCCAGCCCTGCTCCTGCCTTCATCCGGTCCCTGCATAGTCCTCCTGCCAGCTGAGCTTGGAGTCTGACGTGGCTAATGAGTCAGGATCCAGCAACATTCTGTAGTACAAATGAAAAGAGAAGATGGGATTGCAGTTCACTGCTAGAAAGGCAACATCAGCCTCTTTTATGAACTTTTATCTCATTGAACTGAAGGCTGCTTCTGAAGTGTTGCTGGTGTGGGTGTTGTGGCATGAATTAGCAAACACCCGCTCTGACAACAAACCCCATTGTCTGTGGCATCTTTGTAATGAGATTTAACAAAGCGGCCAGCAACTTTAAATTAATGCAAATGCGTTCAACTTCACACATTCCAAATGGATTAGAACATCATTAATGTGAGCATTAAATATTTAAACAATATCTGTATGGAAGAATTATGAGACTTCAATTCTTGTCTGTGCTTTATGGCTATGCTAAAGCACTCGTAATGATATTTTCTATGCTGAAGCTAGGAATTTTTTTTTAAATAGCAGATGATGACCATTCTCCCCAAAGGTTATGGTTTCCCAATCTCCTGTTAGTCAGATTTCACACAAGTGGATGTGTCAGGTCGGATGAGACAGGGGAGAAGCCTGCATTGCTGTGAGCTGCCCCACACTTGCTGATGAGCTGTCAGGGCTCAGTCTGCCACTGACTACCAGTCAGAGGTCACTCATGTGAGTGCTTGATGCATATTGTAGGATTCATTCTGCTGCACAGTGGATATTTTTTGCCTGGATACATCAGACCCTGTCTACATGCAGTATGAAGGCCTCTCATGCCCTGTAGAAGCCTCCTCAAACCTTAATTTCAGCTGTCTTCCTCTGCTCTGCTAACAACTGCTCATCTCATGCAGAGTCTCCAGAGGATACCTCCAACCAGAACTCTGCTTAGGCAGAAGTGCAGTTAGTGCCAGATGCTGGTGCAGCCGGGCAACAAGAATGCTTGCTCAGTGTGGGGATTCCATACTCACATAATCAGTCTAATTATGCCTTATTTACACCTTCAATTCTCTGTCTGAGTTGTCTGATATTGTGCCTTCCTACCTAGGCCAAGGTTAACGAAGCAGTCCAGGGGCTGGTGAAGTACAGTACAGTCGCACACTGCAACTTGCTAATGGTAAATGAAAAGCTTAGATTTTTGGAAACGGTCCAGATGAAACTGGTGGAAATGATGCCCTTCCCCCTTAGCCCCTCCAAATGTCTTTCCATATTCAGCCACAAGTGCCAGAAGGGCGAACTGATGACACATGAACAGGAGGATTCTGAGAATGTCTCAGCTGACGGAATAGCTTGCAGAGAAAAGCTGCCCACGATCAGTCCCCAGGACAGCTGGAGCTCAAACTAGTTATTTAAATGGATGCAAAATTACCATGAACTTTGAAGATACTTTTACCCTGAGAAGTTCATTTTAAATCTTCCCCTGCTTTGCATAAGTCCTATAGTCTGGGAAAACATATCTCCTGGTTATATACATTCAGTTTCATTAAACCTCTGTTCTCGTGTTTGCCTGGAATATTTTTTATTTAAAGTCCTTAAGGAAAAAATGTTTTGCTTTTGCTCCTGAGAATCCTGACAGCACAGGAAAGAATGGAGCTGCTGCAGGGTGCTCATGTGTCACACTGCAGAGAGGTCCACAGAATGAGCTCTGAGTGTGCCCAACATGTCACTGCCTCCCTGCTGGGACTGCAAGAGCTCCTCATGAGCTTACTGATCCCATAGAATCACAGCAACAGTAAGGTTGGAAAAGGCCTCTAAGATCATCCTGTTCAACCATCTCCCTACCACCAGTATTTCCCCATCAATCAGCCTGTCCAGATCCACTGCGTGATCTGAAAATGACTGAAAATGATCAGTGGAAGTGTCTGAGGTTGTCCCAGTGCCTGCTGCAGCACTTCTAAACCCAAGAGGCTTGTGACATGGAAGTCTGCAATGGGATCTTGTCGCAGCTTTCTACTTGTGCTGCGGAGCATTCTCCATAACTGCACTGTCAATTTGAGCAGCACCATGTGTGACTGACAAATGGAATAATAATAAAAAAAGGAATGCAGAGTGGATCACAACAGCAGTGAAAATGATGATCAGTATTATTCTTCATAGGCAGAAGAGAGAGAAGTGGAGAACCCACTTGTGCAGCTTAATGGAGTTTCAAGGAGCTCTGATACTACACTGGGGAGGATGGGAAGGAGTGACTGGGAGGCACAGTCTGATGCCTGCCAAGTCGGTGCCAAGATCTTCATTGATGTGAGTGAATTGCTATCGAGGCCCTCGAATCTTTGCTGGCACTTAACAGCAGAGTACTGAGAGCTCTGTGGTGGGAAGCACAGAAAGACACGGTGGGCTGTGATTGTTTCAGAACTGAACGAATCCTGCCTTCCGTGCCTCAAACCTCTGTTTGTCACAGGGCTCTGACAGCTTGTTTTAAGTGCTTAAAATAAACCGGCCTAGTAGCTGTCATTTGATTAAGGCAATTGCCACTGGAATGAAGCAGGTGAGCAGGCAGTGAAGCTCCCAGGGGAGCTCAGCCCAGCCTCATGGGGAGCTGAGGGCTGGCAGATGTTACCTGTGTGGTGATTGCTGTTTTTCAAGAAGGATGCCTTGCTCTGTTCAGCAGCTGCAGCTGAGAGGAAGCATTGGGGCTGCAGAGCACTGACTTGAACACCAGCTTTGTGTCCTGAGAGTCAGCACTGCCTCCTTACCTGGGGCTGGGGGCTTGGCTGCTTTCTCCTGATGCCCCATCCCTGCAGGCACTCAAGGCCAGGTGGGATGGGGCCCTGGGCAGCCTGAGCTGGTGGGGGGCAGCTCTGCCCATGGCCGGGGGTGGCACTGGGTGGGCTTTGAGGTCCCCTCCAACCTGAGCCATTCTATGGTATGATATGATTCTATGACCTGGCATTCCTCCAGGTCACAAGACATGTACAGTGTGGTGGGAGAAATTGCCTTGGTATGGAACAGTAGAGAGAGTGCAGATGTAATCTGTTTTGGGAGCATGGGGCTGGGAGGTTTACATCACTGCCACCTCTTTGTGAGCTATTCTCTTCAGCAGCAGGACACTGCAGGGTGTGAAGAATGGGCCCCCTTCCTAAAACAAGCACAAGCTGCTCAGAATGTTGGCTGTCATGAACAGATGAGCTGCATGCTTATGTTCCATGAGTGCTAAAGTGTTTCCTTGAGGGTGGACAGGGATTCATCCACACAACAGTGCAAAGAAAGTGCAAATAGCACTGTTTTGTGCAAGAGATAGAACTTCACAACCTATCGAAGCACTTATGCTGCTTTTTTAAGTTTATTTTTTACTTGATTGTAGATTGTAAGATGCTATGGAAATCAATTATATGACTAATCTCATCAGTTTCTGAATTTGTTCCTTTCCATCAGCAATCTGTTTTCTGCAACTACAGGAACCACTAAGTGACCAGTACACGATGTAATTAAATACAACATATTAATGATTCCCTGCATCAATTTGTGGTCCTTTAATGAATGATGGAACTACACCACAGACCTGCTCAAGTTGCTTGTGTTTGGATTTAAAGGTATTTTCTCTATTAAATGGCCAAATGATTAATGATGAATCAGTGCATGGCACACCTGCTAAATACTCGATAAAATCTGCTACAGTGCATAAGAAGGACACCAGCATAGCTGAGCTGAGGTGCCAAAAGTAATTAATATTTCATCTCTTGCAGAAGAGTAGTTGATAGTAGGTAAGGGATAGAGCTCTGCTCTCACTTTGCCAGCTGTAGGTCTTCTGTTCATCAGCATATCCACATGTACAGACATCAGTGAGAGTGGGGGGATAAAACATGGATGGCATCTGAAAGCTGGAAGGTTGTTTACTGCAACATCAGCTGTGAGATTTTATGTGATCTGCTGTACCCCTCGTGCTGAGTAAGGACAGAAAACAGAAAGGTTAGAAACAAGGCTTGATGGAATGTGAAACAAGCACATAAATATTTATTTGTGTGCATCTGTTCTTCCTGTGGGTGGCGTGCAGATGTGTCCATTATCCATCCAACCCCTACACCAGTGGCTGCTTCTCTCCCCTCGCTGCTCAGTATGAACACAAAGCTTGTCACTTCTCTGACCACTGCTGTTTTCACAGTGCAGTGTGCAAATGCAGCAACATTTGGTTTTAAGTTAGCCATTAGGAAAAGGTTTCTAGCTGTAGGATAGTTCAAAGAATAAGTTGTGTGATGGATTGGTAGGGTTGTTATCACAGTAGGTAACAGACTTTGTCAGGAATGGTTCAGACAAGGCTGATTCTACCTTGGGGCACCAGGGACCAGATAAGCTCTCAGAGCTCCCTCTTGCCCTAGTTCTTAGGAATTTCTCAAATGTTTGTTGAATTTTCTCAGTTGAGCATGTAAGCTTGACAAATCCACTTCTGAATCTTGAACCACAGAGACCTCTAAAAAAATGAGTGACACCCCCAAAAAATAAGCTTGAAAATCTGCATCCCCCTTTTGAGTGGTGATCACAATTTTAGGTACCATAGAGCCAAGAGCTGTGTTTGGCAGATTTTTTTTTGGCTTGTTGCAAAATCTGATGATCAGATTGGGTTAAATTTTCTATTGCTGTTAAGCCATCCTTCTGCAGAAAATCTTGCTGCAAAATCCTTGATGCTTATTCCTTGCCTTCAGAAGCTTGGATCCCCAAATGTGAGGTTGGCTGCATTTTGCTGGTTCCCATGTGCAGCCTGGTAATAACTGCTACTGCAGCTGTGAAGGAAACGCAAGTGCAAGTCTGTTAGAATCTGAGGTGGCTGTAAGAAAGAAGGGGGCAGACTGTTTATTGGGGTCTGTGTGATAGGACAAGGGGAAATGGCTTCAGGCTGAACGAGGGGAGATTCAGACTGGCTATAAGGAAGAAGGTTTGACACTGAGGGCGGTGAGGCACTGGCACAGGTTGCCCAGAGAGGCGGTGCTGCCCCGTCCCTGCACACAGCCAAGGTCAGGCTGGACGGGGCTCTGAGCACTGATGGAGCTGTGGGTGTCCCAGAGCACTGCAGGGAGTGGGACCAGATGGCTTTTAAGGATCCCTTCCCACTCAAATGATTCTCTGATTCTAAGTCAGCAAAGTGTGGCTCCTGGCCCTCTGGGAGTTGAAGCCATTCGGATATCTCCTCTCAATGAATTTGTCTCAAGATGTTCTGTGCATTCCAGTGGGAACTGCTGGTAGTTTTCAGTTTTTTTTCCAGCTGAGTGCAGATAGTGAGAGCAATTTCTGTCAGAAAGGCTTTTGGTGAGCATGCAGAGGACTCACACAAACTAATTCCAGTCTCCTGCACTGTGAAACCTGGAGTTGCTCAGCCCCTTCTCTTCACAGCTCCTTGCACTCTCATCACCCTTAGCATCTCAAAAACAGGGCTGGGGACACCCTGCACTTCAGGAACAATCCCCAGTGCAGAACAATTGCTGTCAAGGGAAAGCACACCTAGTTTCCTAATTACATACCTAATTTAATCCATTTCTGTGTGTCTAAATTGTTTGTTTAGAATGCAGCATCCGAGGCAGAGCCCATTTCTTTCAGTGCTCATGCATCACCTAGCAGATGGGAGGCTGCTCTTGCTGGGACTGCATGTTGTACCATAACAAGTGCTAATGATGAAGAGCAGCAAGTGCTTCAAAACACAGGAGACATAAAGGCTATTTTCCTTTGAGGCTAGCAGTGCCATTTTATACTGAATTTACTATGCTTTAGTTCTTCCTATTTCAATTTACAATCTTTCTTCAAGGAGAGAAGCCTCTCTCTTTTTCCTTCTTACGTGTAGCTTAGAACTAGAAAAAATATAAGAATCATGTAATGGCTTAGGTCATAGGGGACCTTAAAAAAAAAACGTGAAGAGCTTGGGTCAGAAAAGGGTGGAAAAAAACCTCTCAATAGCAGTGAGTTCCAATGCTATATCATCTCCTTATAACTATAGCTTGCCTTTAAAAAGCCTTTCCAGAATTTCCCCCATAGTTCAGCAAAGCTATTGGGAGTATTGGGAGAGTAAATATTTCCTAATAAGGAATCTTTGGTAAAGACATTTATTTACTCCCTTGCTTGCATATCATTAACAACCACCCACAACAAACCCAGGTAGTTTCAAGTTAGCCCCACTCTGGCTGCAGCTCTGGCTTAGTGTGGTGTGTGGGGCTGGGGAGGAGAGAAGAGAGCACCACTGCTGCTGAATCTGAGCATCTGAAACCAGAGTCCTTCACATAAATGGAATCAAGTTCTGATGCCTGATTTCTGTCTAAAAAAAAAAAAAAGGAGTTGAAGCAAGGTCTGGAGGAGCCAAGCTCAGCATCTGTGCCAAGACAGTAGTTCAAAGGAGGTTTCCAGGCATTTGTTATGAGTGAAACTGGGTCTAACCAGGGTGAGCACTAGGCAGGGCTGTGCACAAGCAATAAAGGATTCAGCAGCTTGTTGGTATTGAGTACTGTGCTGTCTTTCTTACTAGCTCCTTCACTTTCCTACTGATACAAACTTATTTTACTTTGTGCATATATATATATATATATATATGAATACATACAGAGAAAAACCAGGACACTACACGCTGCCTTTCTTTTGCTTTGATCAGGATGTAGTTTCTCCAGAGCTGTCCTGATTAAATCACAATGATGACAAATTAAAAGGGCTGGTGTCTGATTTGTAAGACTTCTTAGGTGTTAAAGAAGTGGAGAGAGAAACATCCAAAAAAAAATCAATTTCAATTTTCATACTAACAAATGCATCAACTGTTTGAAGACACCCAATGCCAGGATTGTGTCCCCACGTCAGGAAAAGTGTTTCTCTCACTTATTCATCCTTGTTTTGACTAATGCCACATCAGAAGAATTCCTCCAAAGAATGAGGAAAAGTGGCTTGCTGCTTCATTATCAAATAATAGTGTCTTGCTAATACAGAGGGCACTGCTACTGGAGAGGGGTGCTGTACTGGGGAAAGGCGCTGGCACTGCTGCCCAGAGAGCTGTGGGTGCCCCATCCCTGCAGGCACTCAAGGCCAGGTGGGATGGGGCCCTGGGCAGCCTGAGCTGGTGGGGGGCAGCCCTGCCCATGGCTGGGGGTGGCACGGGGTGGGCTTTGAGGTCCCCTCCACATTAAGCCATTCTATGATTCTACAATTTCAGGATTTTGTACAGCTAGGTGCGAGGAACCAGTCCTTCCTTACTGAGCTGCTCCCTGAGCCCACTGTGGGATTAATTCTTCACAGAGAGGTCACAGTGTCTTTTTGAGTGTCCTTTGCCAAGTCCCCCAGCACTCAGCTGCCAGTGGACACCAGGTGGCTTTGTGTCAGCTTGAACAAGCAGGAGGAACTTGTCAGGAGAGAATCTGAGGGCTTAAGTAAGTACGAAAAATCAGCTCAAGTCAGAGGCGTAATCTCAGCAACAGCTGCCCCAGAGTACCCTGGCTGTTCCTATTAATAACCACTGCATCTGCAGAAGCAGGAAGATAAATCTGATCCCATTGAGGTTTTTTATTCTGTAAACATCAAGCTTCTGTTCTCCGTACCACGAGCAGTATCTCTTGCAGGCGGAGCTGCGGGGCTCCCTGTTCCCTGCAGCTGCTGCACCAGGGCTGCTGGGACCCTTGCAATGCTCAGCTTCTGCACAATATCTGACTGGGACCAGACCTGCTGTAATAGAAAATAAACCCATGTGACAGATCTTTAAATTATCATCAGAGATGCAGCTAATTCTGTCCCCAGATTTGTCAGCCTGTCTTTGTCATCCAGATGTATGCAGCAACAAGACCTATCCCCGGACTAAATCTCGATACTTTGCTAATGTTCACCATTACTGTGGGATGGAAGATTAGTTTCAAATTCATCATCCTGTAGTTTGCACAAAGAGCCCTAGGAACGTGTATATTTAGCCCAAATGAAATTCTCTTTGAAACTAATGAGCTTTGCTAATTAATTTTATCCTCATAAACTGGCAAACACTAAAGCAAATCCAAACATAATGTACACTTCTCTGTGTATTACCTGCTGAGCAGTATCAAGGCCCTGAACATCACTTTTGCAGGCTTGGCTGGGAAAAGCATATTGTCTGCATGTAACTCACACTGAGATAATCCACAGAGAGCTGATTTCTCAGCCTACATCACTGATGGTCTGTAGCCCAGCACACCTCCAGTGCCAGGAGATAATGCAGGACTGAGAACAGCCACAGCACCCACAGAATGTGGTGAGATTATTTGTGAGAAATGGGGAATGAAAACAGAGCAAAGCAATTTTATCTTTCCCACACAATCTGGTTCTCCCAGCATAGGCTTTGAGAGCCATAGGTGGAGTTATCAGCAATATTATGGTGTGATGCTGCAGGTCACTTCATCAGCATTAACACGTTTACCCACAACATGAATATTGAAATCACTGGAGCTGCTCACAGTTGT
Source organism: Cyrtonyx montezumae (assembly GCF_038088225.1). Classification (NCBI taxonomy): domain Eukaryota; kingdom Metazoa; phylum Chordata; class Aves; order Galliformes; family Odontophoridae; genus Cyrtonyx; species Cyrtonyx montezumae. Next base: position 835,209 of record NW_027071959.1, read on the forward strand.
TAATCTCATTTCCCCATTGTGGACAAAAGATGTTCTATTCCCAGCCACAAAAAGGCTCTGCAGGGATGATTGAGTTACCAGAGTTGCTTAAAAGCTGCCTGCATCAGTGAAAGCCAACTGACAGGCGGGGAGGGAAGGTCAGAGGTGGAGTTCATCACCTCTCTAACAAAATTAATCAAGGGGAGAAAATTAGAACACATTTGCTATTGAACGCTGAGTCAATGCTCACCATGTAAAGCGTCTTGGTGTGGTCCCAGTTTAGAATAAGATGAGAATGAGGAAAGCTTAGGAGAAGTCTGAGGAAGGAGAAAAAAAAACCTTTATTTTGAGGGAGGGAGGAGAATGAGAGAAAAATAGGTTAGGGAAAACCATGGAAAGCAAAACCTGCTGTCAGATTCTGCTGCTCCTTCAACCTCTCACAACTTTACTGTTTTTAAAAATAATGGAGAGAATGAGAAGCAAGTACCAAAAATTTATCAGTAGATCATCCTTCGAAGGAAATCCTCCAGGGGGGTTTCTTCAGCAATGAGTTCTTCCCTGAGCTCCTCTTCTCCAGGCTGATCCATCCCAGTTCCCTCAGCCACTCCCCATAAGATCTGTGTTCGGATGGCACTGCTCTCTGCATAACTATCCCATCCCTTTATGCATCCTACCATCATTTGTGCCCCAGATTTGCTTGTTCTCCCAGGATTTAAAAAAAAAAAAGTACATTTTAAAAGAAAACTACTAGAAGTGTGTCTCTGCTTTGTAAATATTCATGGTCCTTCTATAGCCTATTTTTTGAATGAGAAACATATTCAAAGCTTACTTGCTGACTGTGTGATTCTCTGCTTAGATCGTCTGACTCCTGAAAGCTACTTGTCCAAACCTTCAAGTCAAATGCAGTAGGCCAAGTCATAGTTAATACAGTTATTAGGAGAGCATGCAGAAGTCGCACATTTTTTCTTCCCCTTTTAAAAATAGTTGTGCATGAATCTTTTACCACCACGCTCAAGAAACTGCACTCAGTGAATGTTTGCTATGCATCAAGGTTCTGCTTTCAAAACAGAGCATAGCTCTAAAAACAGTACAGCAGGAGGCAGAGCTTTTTAGGTTTGCTTTGGTAGCTAGCCATAAAGCAGATTTGTTGCAGAACACTGAAGGCAAGGTGAAGGCAGGGCAATGAGCACTTCCTTGCACTTCCAGGAAAAGCTGCCTTAAAATGAGGCCACATCTGCTGGTTGCACCCAGTGGATGAAGGGAAATAAACTTGGATGAAGACTCCATCTGGGGGCTGTTCAGGTTGGATTTTCAGGCAGGCTGCACATTGCTTGAATTTCTTCTTCATCCCCCTCTTGACTCCCACCATGAAACCTGACAGGTCTGCGGAGGAGAGCAGCATGGAATGGAGCCTCTAGCTGAAAAAGCTCATAAAGCAATGCTTGTAAGAGCAGAAAGGAAATTGCCAGTCCCTCAGTTCTTGAGAGGGTTTACATCCAAGTAACCTTCCACAGTAATAACAGTATTTAGTAGAACTACCGCAGCAGTGAGGAGCCCAAGTCTCAAGGCTTCTCTCCACGGCTGGAGGAGAGAGGAGAGGTGATGAGTAGTGAAATACAAGAATAAATTTTTCAGCATCTACGCAGGGAATCTCTGTGCTGTAACATCTGAAGCCAGTCCTTGACAGGAGTGTGAACTCTCCTGTTTTCTCTGCTAGTGGTTTGCAGCACATTTGGGCAGCAGGCAGGGAGGAGCAGGGCCCGCGTCCTCCTGCAGAGGCTGTGGTGACGCTGCTGAGTGCTCAGCCAGGGGGTTTGGACCTCAGTTATAACCATGTAATAACATATTGTGCCAGGTCTCAGCACAAACATGCTATTTAATAACATAATATACAGAGTCCGGAGAATATGTTTACCAGACATGCAGTCCCGGAGACATTTGCTCCTCCGGTTGCCATGGCTACTGTAGTTGTCTGACAATATTAGGATGAAAATGTTCACATCATTTTTTGCCCTTGTTTTCTTTCTGGAATAAAATATGATACCTGAGAAATAAACCCTGTTGGTATAACTGCATTTTTGTTTCCAGTATAATACCTGGGATGTGTACATACATGGAAAAATTATTTCTCTTCAGATATACCCAGCTCAATAAGTTATCCAAATTACCCACATACTTCTATTCCTCCCTTAATCCTTTGGCTGCTGCTGTGCAGAACGCACAGCAATCAGGCCACGTGTAGGGGAAGGATTACTAAAATGTAAAATTATAAATGCATAGAATTGAGTTGGAAGGAACACTTAAAGGCGATCTTGGTCCCACTCCCTGCAGTGCTCAGGGACACCCACAGCTCCATCAGTGCTCAGAGCCCCGTCCAGCCTGACCTTGGCTGTGTGCAGGGACGGGGCAGCACCGCCTCTCTGGGCAACCTGTGCCAGTGCCTCACCGCCCTTAGTGTCAAACCTTCTTCCTTATAGCCAGTCTGAATCTCCCCTCGTTCAGCCTGAAGCCATTTCCCCTTGTCCTATCACACAGACCCCAATAAAGTCTGTCCCCTCCTTCTCACAGCCCCTTTAGATACTGACAGGCCGCTCTCAGCTCTCCCCGCAGCCTTCTCTTCTCCATGCTGCACAGCCCCAGCTCTCAGCCTGTCCTCGTAGGGAGGGGCTCCATCCCTGGCACCATTTCTGTGCCCCTCCTCAGGTCCACGTCTCTCCTGCACTGAGCACTCCACGTGTGGATGCAGTGCTCCAGGTGAGGTGTCACAGCACAGAGCAGAGGGGCAGGAGCAGCTCCCTGCCCTGCTGCCCACACTGCTCTGGGTGCAGCCCGGGGTCGGGTTGTCTTTCTGTGCTGTGAGGGCACACTGCTGGCTCATGCCCCGCCACCAGTACTCCCAGTCCTTTTTGGCAGGGTTGTGCTCTGTCCTTACATCCCCAGCTTGTACTGACTGTGCGCTGCCATGACCCAGGTGCAGAACTTACACTTGGCTTTGTTGATGCTCCTGAGGTTCTCCTGAGTTCATTATCTGAGTGATTGATTTTTTTTGTATACAAGAAGATCAGTATGATTTATCTAAAGGCAAAATTTTTGCAGCTTTGCTTCATTGGTGCTCAGAGGAGTGTGGGTGCTCTCATCTCATTCTATACCTACAGTTCAGACAAAGTCAGCTGGGAATAAATTTAAGGAAAAAAAAAAGCATTAAGCTGAGTTGCCCTGCTGTAAAGACAAGTACAGTCATAGTAAATGTAGCTTACCCTTTCTGTCCTGGTAATGTAACACTTACTCATGTCTCTCATGCTCCAAACAAAGAGCTCCCCGTTCTTCCCTCCTCCTTTTGGAGTCTGATAATCCCTAAAGCTCCAGCACTGAATGGTGAAGAGGAGAGCTTGCTGGCTGCGAAAGACTTCTGATCCATCCCACCAGCTGCCACTTTGTAAACCCTCTATAAAAGCAGACATGATCATGAAATGAACATTTCTGCTTTCTTCACCTTCCTCCTGAAATTGGGAGTTTCATTTCTGCAGCTTAATTCTGAGATTAACAAGCCACAATCCTGAGTGTGGGGTTGCTTAGCAATGCTGCAGAAAGATGTCTTTGAGTCAGGGCTTAGCTCCAGCACTTTGGCTCAGATGAACCTGATGCTTGTGTCAAATTGGCACATAACTCCTTAAAGCATCACTTTATTGTGAAATTTAAGTGTTAAATATTTAGATAGAAGCATCTCATACTTAAAATGCCCAGTTGTTTGATTTCCCCTTAATCTGTGTCCTTTAACACTATGATTCATAGATTCATAGGTACATTAGGTTGGAAAGGACCTACAAGATCATCTAGTCCAACCATCCTCCTACCACTATCCCTACCCACTGAACTACTAAATCAAATCCCTTAGCACCTCATCTAAACGCTTGAACAGCGCTAGGGATGGTGCCTCACCCACCTCCCTAGGCAGGCCATTCCAGTGCCTGACCACTCTTTCAGAGAAAAAATGTTTCCTCAGGTCTAATCTAAATCTTCCCCGGCACAACTTGTGGCCATTCCCTCTCGTCCTGTCATTATTTATCAGGGAGAAGAGGCCCACCCCCTCCTCACCACAACCCCCCTTCAGGAAGTGGTAGAGTGCAATAAGGTCTCCTCTGAGCCTCCTCTTCTCCAGACTAAACAATCCCAGCTCCCTCAGCCGCTCCTCATAAGACTTGTGCTCCAGGCCCCTCACCAGTTTTGTTGCCCTTCTCTGAACACTCTCCAGGGCCTCAATGTCCTTCTTGTACTGAGGGGCCCAAAACTGAACACAGTACTCAAGAGCTGAGTACAGGGGGATGATCACCTCCCTGCTCCTGCTGGCTACACTATTTCTAATACAGGCCAGGATGCTGTTGGCCTTCTTGGCCACCTGGGCACACTGCCAGCTCATGTTGAGCCGAGCATCAACCAACACCCCCAGGTCCTTTTCCTCTCTACATTCTTCAAGCCATTCTGCCCCAAGCCTATAGCATTGCATGGGGTTATTGTGGCCAAAGTGCAGGACCCGGCACTTGGCCTTATTGAACCTCATCCCATTGAGCTCAGCCCAGCTGTTCAGCCTATCCAGATCCCTCTGAAGGGCCTCCCTACCCTCAGGCAGTTTGACACATCCTCTCAACTTGGTGTCATCTGCAAACTTACTGAGAGTACGCTCAATCCCTTCGTCTCGGTCATCAGTAAAGATATTAAACAAGATGGGCCCCAAAACTGACCCTTGGGGGACACCACTCATAACAGGACGCCAGCTGGACTTAACTCCATTAACCACTACCCTCTGGGCACGGCCCTCCAGCCAGTTCTCCACCCAGAGAAGAGTGAACCTGTCCACACCACGGGCTGCCAGTTTCCTCAGGAGAATACTGTGGGAGACCGTGTCGAAGGCCTTGCTGAAGTCCAGGTAGACTACATCAACAGCCTTTCCCTCATCTCCCAGTCTGGTCACCCAGTCATAGAAGGAGATGAGGTTGGACAAGCACGACCTGCCCTCTGTGAGCCCGTGCTGGCTGGGTCTGATCCCCTGGTTGCCATGCACGTGTCGTGTGATCTCCTTCAAGATCATCTGTTCCATAACTTTCCCTGATACCGAGGTCAGGCTGACAGGCCTGTAGTTCCCCGGGTCTTCCTTACGGCCTTTCCTGTAGATGGGAGTCACATCGGCAAGCCTCCAATCTTGTGGGACCTCTCCAGATAACCAGGAATGCTGATAGATGGCAGAAAGTGGCTCGGCAATCACCTCTGCTAGCTCCCTCAGCACCCTTGGGTGGATCCCATCTGGTCCCATGGACTTGTGGCAGTTCAGATGGAGGAGCAGGTCTCTGTCTCTGCTTGGATCACAGGGGGTGTATTATGTGCTCTGTCCCAGACTTGCAGGTCAGGGTGAAAAGTACACTGAGGAAACTGTGGGATCCTGCTCCACAATTTATTCCTTCTACACATATCAGTCAAAGCAGTCAGTGACTCGGGATTACAAATGCATCCATATTGTTTTTACCTTTGTTGAGTGTTACTGCAAATTCACATCACCTGCTGGTAGTAATCCTTGGCTTAAAGATACCATGAACTCCGCGACTGGAGTTTTTGGTGCTTGATGCAATTATTCACTGGATCCAAGAAAGAAAAAGACAAACAATGTCATGAAGATACAGGAAGGTAAAAAAAAAAAAAAAAAACAGTAGAAACTATTAACCTGTTGTTCCTTTGGATAATCCTTGAATTGATATCTGCTTCTGCAGTCAAAATTAGATAACAAATAAAGCAGGCATCTCAAGGGGGTTACTTTTTTGTGATCATGGGAAAAAGCATTAGGAGGCAGATATACAAGTCACACAGAGAGGACACTGACACCTCTGGAACTGAGCAGGCAGCTGCAGCAGTCATGATGTACATTGTCTTTCAGACCCCCACGGCTTTCTCCTTGGTCAGACCTCCAGGGACCCAGCTCTGGATGGGCAAGGGCCCTCTGACTTTAGCTTTGAGCTCTTCCCCACAGGGGAAGAACACCAAACCACGTCCAGGAGTGTTACCTGCTCCAGGGACGCTTTCCTCCCATGTTGCCAAGCCCTGTGTAGGATATCTACTCTACTGGGAGAAGGCATTCCTGGTAGAGAAGAGTTGTTCATGATTTCTCCTTCAAATGTGTCTGAGAAGCATTAATGTGAAAACCCTCTGTGTTTTTGTCCCCCCTTCCTGTGATATTTAAGCTAATAATATTTCTTGAAGCAAAGAGAAAGGTATTTTAATGGAACATGCTTGGCAGATGGGATTTCAGTGGCTCTAGCTGATCTAATTACTTTCCATCTCTGCCATAGTTCTATGGCATACTTCATAGCCTTACATATTTCTTATAAACTTTGTGACTTTACGGCCCTAAGAAATGAAACAATAACATTAATTGATTTGGAAAGTTGCCCACTGACTACACTATTACAAGTAGCAAGCGGCTAGTTGTGTCGGTAAATGAACACTGAGAGGAACAGAGAAAATTGAAGTCCGTAATTCCAGTGACAGCCACTTAACTCTTAGAGCATCAGCACTGTCCCCACTGCTTCTGGCCAGCAGACATCCCCAGAAAATAGAGACTCAAATCCTCTTGATCGTTAATTTCAGGAGGTATTTCTAAACCACAGATTTTTTTTTGTATGAGATCTTCTGTCCCTGAAAACAACAGGTCCAAGTGAAGAACACAAAGAGGAAAAAGATTAAAAGCTAAAAACTAACAAACAAAACAGCACAAAAATCAAAACACAGTTTTGATGAGTAGTCCTCAGAAAACTCAGAGCAAATTTCCAAGTGGGATCACTCTGCCCATGGCTCAGCACAGAGCATCCCTTGATGCCTGGGTCGACTACATCCCACGAGAGCCTTCTGCTCACTGTCGGCTTTGCCTTTCCTTCCAGTTAAGCAGGCACACAATGTGCATGTCGGCACCACACAGTAGGAAGCTGAGTGCCTGCCCTGTGCAGGGGCCATCGGCTCTGCAAGTCTCATTGACAACTGACATGATGGAGAAAATTGCCATGTCACCACTTATTAGGGACAGCATATTTAATGACTGCGAAGGAGGGCTGCGAGGGGCCGGGCAGGCTGCAGCACAGAGGAGTGGGGCTCTCAGGGGCTGGTGGCCCAGGGCTGGTGCTGGGCGCTTGGTGGGAGATGGCTGCACCCAGAGGCCTGCTGGACTGCTCCTGTCCAAGCTTCTCATGCTTGACCTGTGCCTTGCCTTGCCTCCCGGTGCCAGGAACAATGAGCTCTTTTCTAATGGATGGTGCTTGGACATTTTTGTCTGTGCACAAGAGATGAGATCACAGAGGGGACAATTGGAAAATAATCCTTTTTCTTCCTAATTAGAAAGCACCCCTGCGTCTCACCCCATCTGGGTGTTCCTCTAACTCTACTCAGAAGCTCTGGCTGGTGTTGCCAAGTCCCTTACAGGAGTCATTTCTAGGCATAGCACTAAACTGGTCCAGCTGTGGACTTTGGGTTCCCATGAGGGTACAAGCTGCTGCTCACCAGGCCTGGCCTCCCACTGCCATCCCCTAGCTGGTGTTCCACTGCCTCCACGTGTTTCCTCTTCTGTCTTCGGCTTCTTCTCTTTGACAGTTGGACTAGATGATCTTAGAGGTCTTTTCCAACCTTAACGAGTTCATTATTCTCCTGGTTTACAGAAATAGGACAAGAGGTGATGCCATCAAGTTGTGTCAGCAGAGGTTCAGGTTGGATATTAGGAAAAACTTCTCCAAAAGAGTAGACATTGGCACAGGCTGCCCAGGGAGGTGGTGGTTCTTTAATCATAGGGCAGTTTGCTTGGTGCCTGTCCTGATGGCTGTGGATAAGTCTCTCCTGTCTCCGAGGGAAAGGCGGATCATGGGCCAGGAGCTGGCAGGGCTTGTTGAGAGAGCTTTAAATTAGGTATGAAGAGGGAAGGGAGAACATGTCGCTCGCTAGGGTGGAGCAAATTGTACAGAGATCTCAGCTAGATCTGGTGGGGGAAGAGGGTGGATGTCAACAGGACAGAGAAGGGCTTGGGGATGTTACTGTAGGAGATTGCAGGGAAATACACTAGGATTGTCCTGTAGGATCTTGTGAGGGCTCTCCAGAGGAGGAACCATTGCAAATTCCCACCTCAAATCTTCTTGCATCCCTTTAAGGATACCTGCACCTGTTGCTTCCCTAAAGTGTCCGTATACTAATGCATGCAGCATGGGAAATAAACAGGAAGAGTTAGAAATCTGCATGCAGCTGCAAGGCCACGATCTCATAGCAATCATGGAGACGTGGTTGGATGGCTCGCATGACTGGAATGCTGCCATGGATGGTTACATGCTTTTTAGGAAAGACAGGATGGTGAGGCGGGGTGGTGCAGTTGCTCTTTATGTGAGAGAGCAGCTAGAATGTATTGAACTTCATCTGGGGGAGGGTGATGTACCAGTGGAGAACTTGTGGGTGAGAATTAAGGGGCAGGCTAGTGTGGGGGACAGTGTGGTGGGGGTGTATTATAGGTCCCCTGAAGCAGTTGGGAGCAGCCTTGCAATCCCAGGCACTGGTTCTTATGAGGGACTTCAATTATCCAGATATCTGTTGGGAAAGCAACATGGCCAGGTTCACATGCTCCAGCTGGTTCCTGCAATGTGTTGAAGATAATTTTTGATGCAGGTGGTGGAGGAGCCAATGAGGAGTGGGGTGTTACTGGACCTTATTCTTACTAAGGATAGGATTGTTAGGGAGGTGAAGGTTGGGGGCAGATTGGGATGCAGCGATCATGAGATGGTGGAGTTCAAGATCTTTAGTGGAAGAAGCAAACCAAAAAGTTGGATTGCTGCCCTGGACTTCAAGAGAGCTGACTTTTATCTCTTCTAAGACCTTCTTGGAGCTATCCCATGGGCTATATTTTGCTAGAAAATATGGGGGGCTGTGAGAGTTGGTCAGCATTTAAACAGCACTTCTTCCAAGCTCAGGATCAGTGCATCCCTGTGAGTAGGAAATCAGGCAAGGGTGGCAGGCCTCACCTGGAGTACTGTGTCCAGTTCTGGCCTCCCTGGTACAAAAAAGACAGGGATCTCCTTGAAAGAGTCCAGTGAAGTGCTACAAACATGATAAAGGGCATGGAAAACCTCCCTCATGAGGAAAGGCTGAGAGATCTGGGTCCTTGAAAAAAGAAGACTCAGAGAGGATCTGATCCACATCTATCAATATCTAAGGTATGAAAGGCCAAGGAACGAGGCCGGACTCTTCTCAGCAGTGTGTGGTGATAGGATAAGGGGAAATGGTCACAAATTGAAGCATAGGAAGTTCTGCACAAATGTGCATGGGAACTTCTGCACAGTGCAGTGACGGAGCACTGGAGGTGCACAGAGAGGTGGTGGAGTCTCCTTCTCTGGAGACGAAGACACACCTAGATGCCTACTTGTGCAGTCTGGTCTAGGGAGCTGCTTTGGCAGGGGGAATGGACTAGATGATCTTGAGTGGACCCTTCGAACCCCTACAATTCTGTGATCCTGTGATTCCTGAAGGCATACCGGAATTGTGGAGATGTGGCTCTGAGGGACACGGTCAGTGGGCAGTATTGGTGGTAGGTGGATGGTTGGACTGGATGATCTTAGAGATCTTTTCCAACCTTAATGATTCTGTGATTCGATGATTCTGTGCAAGCACTTTGCACATGGGTTGTCTTCTGTAGTAGACCAAAGAGCATGTAGAAGTCTGCAGATGGATTAGGCCTAGGAAAGCATTGCCATAAAAACACGTCAGCTTCCCACCTGGTGAGGATCATGGGCAGCTGCCACACAGACCATTAAAAGGACAAGAACTTTTTGGCTGCAGAGACCCTTGGCAGAGGAGTACTGGGAAATTGTTTGCACTATTGGAGACAGCTGTCACTGATACCTGGCTTTGCTTTCCCTGCCCTTGTATCTTCTTTCTCTGTGCTTGTGCCACAGAACCCTGAGGACAATGCAGCCAATTTTCTTGTTTCTACAGACCCAGCCTGCGGAAAGGGATAATCACCATCAGCAGACCAAACAAATTCAGAGGAATCTTTAGTACCGGGAAGTGACACTAACAATCTCTGCCATTAGCAGAGGATGACTCCTCAAGGAAGACCAACGGCAGATTCAGTGCTGACAGACTGACGTTATATCTGTGGTGAGGAGAGAAAATTTAAAAATACAGATTGCCCTGGGAAGAAATATTTGCATAAATATTTTACTTCTAGCTGATATCACATCTCCCCAAATCCAGGCCTGCCTGGGAAGTGAAACGAGCTTTTTTGTATGCTATCCACAGCCAAGGTAATGGGAGATTTTCTGCTCTAAACAGAGATAGTGAAACCATATTCAGCAGCTGAAAAATTGCCTCTTGCTTCTTTGCAGCCAGTTTCACTCTCACAGTTCTCATACAGGGAGAGTGTGTTTGTACAGGGAAATAATGTCACCAGAAAAGTGTGATAGCACTTTAAGTATCAGCCCTAGAAGGACAGTAACCTCACAGGTAAGAAGACTGCAATGCAACATAATAAATGCAGATTAATGTTAAGAAGAAGCAATGAATCTAACAAACCCTAATGCTGCATTTTTCTTGAGAACATACATTTTTTTCCTACTTTCTTTTCCTTCAGCTCAGTGTGAATCCTTTGAAAACAGCTTAGATGATTTTGGGTGATTCTCTGCAGACAAAAGAAACGATAGAGCTTCTTGGTACTCATATTTTTACACGTATAACTGACAGAGAAGATTGCCCTGTTGATACATGTGGAGCTCCAAAATCCTTGCAGGTATTGTGTGCCTTGAAAGGACTCACTAAAAATGTGTCACTTATGTTACGTATTTGTTGGGGTTTTAGTTCTTCTTTCCTTTCTAAGCTGTCTGGCTATTTTTAGCCATTTTGGTTTTTCTGTTTTGAACTTAAATGTGTTTTAATTAAAGTAAAAAGGTGAATGCTGCACAAGTGTTCACAGGAATAGCTGCTGACCAGCTTGCAGCAATTATTTCCCCAATGACCCATCTAACGAGAGAAAATGCATCAGGTTGCAGGTTGTGCCTTTACACTAAAGTGTGCCAGAAGCTGTATCCAGTGTTCACCCAATTTATTCCTTCAGTCCAGCCTGGCATTCCCACCCTTGGACTGAACTGGGGTTGAATGCTGTCATAACAGATAAACCTCCCTGCCTGGGAAGCATGGAACTTAAATTGCTCAGTCCTATACAAATATGATAAAGGAATTATAAGGGAATTGTAATCAATATGCCAACATACCTACATTCATTTGAGTCTGGGTTTATATCTTTTGCTGCAGTCAATCTGAATTCTTCTTTCAGTGCAAGAGTATAATCACATGGCATCAATAACACATTAATGTATTCCTGTGTACAAAGCAGCTCTTAATAATTACCCCAAACCTTAATTTGCTGAGACTCAATTACACTAGCATCTCATTGACATTGTTAAGGTTAATAACTCACTGATTCATAAGACAGGACACATTACAAATCAAATTGATTGTAGTAGTTGTGGCATTGAACCATATGAACGCTATTTAGAGACACCGAAGCAACAACTTTCCATGACACCCAACTCTTCTGGGAGAGCTACTATGGTCCTTAGTGTATAGCTTTGGGCAGGTCCTGTAACAGCAAGGTTCCTGCAGCTTTGACCATGCAAGTCTCTCCTGCACTTCACATCCTGGCCTCTGTCTCCATGAAAGAAGACTCGCATCTTCAATCCCAGCTGTACTCCTACAAGGAGTAAAATCTAGACTGTTTGGTGAGATTCATCTCCTGCATGTAACTGCAGAGCATAGCAGAATCCAGGCAGATATTTCTGGTGGGCTTTAAGGTAATGTTGACTCTTCCTGCCCAGCCAGGCTGTGATAGCGAGTGGCTGCAACAGATTAGTTTGTGGGAAAATCACACTGATTATCAGTGTATCCTGATACACTGTGAGAAGGAGGGGACAGACTCTTTGGTGAGGTCTGTGTGATAGGACAAGGGGAAATGGCTTCAGGCTGAACGAGGGGAGATTCAGACTGGCTATAAGGAAGAAGGTTTGACACTAAGGGCGGGGAGGCACTGGCACAGGTTGCCCAGAGAGGCGGTGCTGCCCCGTCCCTGCACACAGCCAAGGTCAGGCTGGACGGGGCTCTGAGCACTGATGGAGCTGTGGGTGTCCCTGAGCACTGCAGGGAGTGGGACCAGATGGCTTTTAAGGATCCCTTCCAACTCCATTGATTCTGTGATCCTATGACCAGTGGACTTTTCTCTTAGGATGCCCATCTCAAGCATTTGTGCTTTTCAATATAGCTGGATTGAGATAAGACTGCTCTTCCTCATCATCATCATCAGAGAGTAAAGGAATTATGGTTTTATGTATGTATTGAAGTGACTTCTCAAATGAATCTTAATCACATGGGCTAATTAGAGTCTGTGTTTGTTAATCAAATGTGAATAGCAGTCTGATTTCTCTATTTAGATAAATGTCAGCTGGAAAACCTCTTGGCAGATGGGCAAATGTTTGCTACCCGGCAGTCTAAGTGGGCATTTTAGCAGGTTGCAAACATAATTTCACAGCTAATTGAGGAAAAATGAAAACAGCAATTCTAGTGTCCACCATAGGATCCCAGACACTTTCCGAAACACAATGGGAGCCCATGAAGTATTGTATATTAGGTCTGCCTTTGGTACTTCTGGTTGCTCCTTGGGCCAGTTGGCAACAATGGAAACAAGTCGGTGTGCTCAGCCTTAGCAGGTCCTCAGGTCTGTTCCTGGGGGAGCAGATGGCCACAGTGCTTTCTCTTTGGCCCAGCTGTCCCTTCCCTGTCACCTTCACAGATCTCATCCGGTGCAGTGTGTGCACCCTCACAGGGCCATCACCATCCTGCTGAGTCCTGCAGTGAGCAGAGCTGGCAGCTGGAACTGGAGTGCGATTTGGAGAGTGTTTGGGTTCCCTTGCCACTGTCAAGAATTACCCTGAAGAGTACTTAAATATCTCTCTTAATGACTGCATTAAGTTTCATGCCACCGATATTCCTGGCAGTTCCTCTGCCAGCTAAAGTGCTAAATATCCTGATTTTATCGTGCATACCTATGGATTACAAATAGATCTTATTAACTGCTCAGAACTGACACATCTATTTGAATAAAGGGGCTCGTTTCTTTGCAGGCAGTAGAACAATCTTCCTGTTATGCTAATAAATATGGGCATTTGCATAAATGTAATCAGATGTTGAGTCTTTCTGCATATGTAGTCCTGCATTATGTGCTTGGCTTTTGGATGCTTGAAGTATCAGCTCCTGCACCGAGGCTGCAAGGGCATGCTAGGAAATGGCAATCAAATGCTTGAACTGGGCAGGGACTGCGACGAGGTGAAATCAGAAATCAGCTCTAACTTCTACAGAGAAATATGCCATAGAGACTCTGTATCATATATCATATATTCTGTTATATATTGTATTCCAGATAAGAAGAAAGAAGAATTATCTTGGTGTTGTCTGGAAGAGCTCAGATTGTGCTAGACTAGTCCTTTTGATGAATAATGCACCGTGTCATAGCACAGCTTTGTACATTGGGAAAATATGCAAATGCAGCACCCCCGAAAGCATGTGGCATCTGTCATTGGCACGTGCTGCTGCTGTGTGCGGGAGGGAACAGGAGGGAGAAGTTCAAGCTTCTACATAACTGATTTTACTGTTGTGATGAATAACCACTTCTTTTCACCTTCAGCTAGATAAAGAAACAAACAAAACCTTCTGCAAATCTAGGGAGATGAGCATCTTTGAGTGCTGGAGGGACCCTTAGTGACCATGCAACCCAATCTTCTACATAAGAAAGGGATTTGGGGTCTTAGAATCCTAGAATCATGAAGGTTGATAAAGACCTCTAAGGTCATCTAGTGCACCTGCCCACAACACTGCCCAGTAACCCTGTCCCCAAATACCCCGTCTGCAAGAGCTTCTTGAAAAGCTCTGCACCAGGCTGAGCAGAAGCAGGGTTTTACAGGGCAGGAAAGGACAGAGTTCCTGCAGCCTCCCTTCTTAAGCTGACTTAGAGCTGTAATTGCTAGAAAGGTGCAGCTTCTTTTCAGATGCAAGAGTATTAATAACATCTGTGGATATCCCTGCTTAGCTGCATGCTACTGCTGCTTCCCTCCAATTCCACTGTGCTCTGCCCTCCAACGGTACTGAATTTGCTTTTGGAGGGCAGAAAACTGCTGTCTTCCCATTTTAACACGTGTGCAAATGTTCAGCAGATGTCTGCTTCCCTCTGTGAAGCCTTATTTGGACTGAAAACTAGGATACAGTACTCTTTAATAAGGAGAAGCTCTTGTTTAGATGGGGATGCATACAGTTGGCAGCTGAAGTCAAGGTACACTTTCAAGACAAAAACAGATGCGCCCTGAACTGAAAGCCACCTCCCCCACATTCCTTAGCTTAGCTCCCATCTGGACTTCTGGCTTAAAGCACTGATAATGAGTCTTTCCTCTCCTGCTCTTACTTCCCTGCTCGCTGAGCGTGGGCTTGGAACACAGGGCTGGGAGTGCAAGGGCTCATGCAAAGTAAATGCTGGTCTTCAGGCAAAGCAGTCTGAGAGCTGTTATTTATTCATTTGAGTAACACTCTCCATACATCTCTAAATGCTTTAGAGGCAGAACATCACTACAGGTTCACTGGGGCACTAGCTGGGGACATTTCACGCATTTTCAAACCGTTATTTGTAATGAAAGTTTATAAAACTCTCCTCAAATACCTTCAGGCTCCTCCTCACTTTCCTCTTCCATTCACCATGAAATCACTTGAACTACTGCTGCCAGTTTGCCACTGTAGGGTTGCAAATGAGGATATTCATCTCTGGCAATATTTCTTCCTCTCATTTCGAGGTAAGGAAGCTCCTGTCACAGTCGTTGGTAGAAATCCCAGCTGAGATGAGGCTGCACAAGCACCCATCAGCCTCATGGTGTGGCACAGACTCTGCTTATAGCCCAGCACATCCTATTGCTCTGATGCAGGACTCTTCTGAGCCTTGTTAAGAGGAATGTGTGCTGTGCTGACCTGGGCAACCACCAGACACTTGTGTGTTCTGTAGGAGTGTTGGTTCTCACAGGAACTGAGCACCAAGAAATAATGTCAGTAGTAATAAGGAGGAGTGAATAACAAGAGCAAATCACACCCCTCCCCTGAGATGGAGAATCATTTTTCTATCACCTTCTCTTTCAGGGCTCATTACAGCTCCCAATTAATAAATATAATACAATATAAATGCAAATAAAGTTTTTTACACTAAGGGCAGTGAGGCACTGGCACAGGTTGCCCAGAGAGGCAGTGCTGCCCCGTCCCTGCACACAGCCAAGGTCAGGCTGGACAGGGCTCTGAGCACTGATGGAGCTGTGGGTGTCCCTGTGCTCTGTAGGGGAGTGAGATCAGATGGCCTTTAAGAGTCCGTTCCAACTCAGACTATTCTGTGATTCTATTATTTCCACTTACCTCCCCCAAAGTAACTTGGCCCCAGACTCTTGCTTCCCCTCAAATTATGGAGAGGTTTCCTAATTAGCGCATTTCTTTCTGCCTTGCTACCTTCCCCTGGTATTGGTACCTTTCTGTTTATGTTAAATCTCCGCTTTTATTCCCTGGGATGAAGTTTAACCAAGGTGCTCTGACAGCATCAGGCTATCCTGCTTAACTAGAGGTTGCTTTTTACCTCCACAGCTGAGCCCTCTTAGATTCCAGGAACTTCCCTGAGTATGTCTTTGACTGATGCCTAAAAATAGCTAAAACACTTAAAGAGCCAAGGCAGAGGCTGCCAGTTGCTACTAGAAACTTGCTGGCATCCAGAGGAGCAGCCTGTGGCTTTGCCGAGGGCATTGGCTCAGCACCATGCCTGGGAACCTCTGAAGGTGCCCCTGCCTGCCTGATGGATTACCTTCAGTTCCCAGCTTGCTTAATGCAAGCCTCTGCTCCCAAAAGCAGAGTGCAAAGAGAGAATGTGCCAGTGCTGGGCTTCCATATGTTGGAAAACTATGTAAAAAACTTAGTGCAAGGTCTGATAGATGGGGAAGGTAATCACATTCTTTAGTACAGCACCTCTGAGCGTGTTGAGCTGCTCACATTCATAATTCTGTGTGAGCTGGAAGGGACCCTTGAAGACCATCTGCTCCCACTCCCTGCAGTGCTCAGGGACACCCACAGCTCCATCAGTGCTCAGAGTCCCATCCAGCCTGACCTTGGCTGTGTGCAGGGACGGGGCAGCACCGCCTCTCTGGCTGGCTTCACTTTGGGCTAATGTGAAAACACAACAACGTTTGTGAAGTGCTGCAACCTTTTTTTGCTTTCCTTTTGTTGTTAGAATTCCGGGTGTGCAGCTGGCAGCCAGCTGTGCCGCTGCCTTAGCAGGGAGCAGCTCTCTGGGGCTTTTTGTCTGAATGGAAGCACTGTCCTTGGCTGTCATTCCTGAAATCCTCACACATACACCTCCGCTCACACTTTGTTCATGCCAATCTCGTTACTTCTGCTGCACTCCCTACACACACTGTGCCACACTCAAGCTGATGGTGGCCACCTGCCAGGAGCCTGAGTCAGAGGGAACAGGGCTCACAGAAAACTGGCTGCTGCTGCTTCTCACTTTCCCATAAGTTAATGTGGCAGCTCCAGGAGATGACAGAGCCCACAGAGCCATCCATAAAGATTCTTGTCTCGCTGGGTAGGGAAAGGAGACACCTGGTCACCCAGTGTGCCAGGGCTCATCCCAGAACTGCTGCTGTTTCATTCTTCGCCATCACAGCCCCAGCACAAGAAGGCTGAGTTCAATATCAGCAGTACTCCGAAGTTCTGATAATAAGCATCGTTAACAATTGCTTCCCTAATTAAGTTTTTCTCTCAGCATGCCCTTCTGTAGCCAACCCCTTACAATGACCACAGGTGAGAATATGGGCCCCATAGAAACATGGAAATCTCTGAAATCTTTACTGATTATTTCCACTGAAAATATTCTCTACTGGTGCTCTCAGCTCTCCTTTTGCTGAAGGACTGGCGTGGATCGGTTCCCTCTGTGAGCTCCTGTTGGTGCAGCAATGCAATGCAATCCAAAGGCTATTTTCATTCCATGTCAGTAGGGGAGAGGGTACAATTTATGTTCTAGGAGCAATGTGTATGTTTCACTTATAAAAAACAAACAAACATGGGATTTCACATTCTTGAGATTTGCCCAGTGGACCCATGGGTGGGCACCAGTAGCAGCAGCTGAGGAAAAACTCTGTCTTGAATCCAAAACTTGGTTTATTTTTTAAGGGACTGCAAATCACCAGGGGTGCTCAGATGTGGCAGTAGTTTGGCCTCAGGGGAGGTCTCTTTGGTTTGGGTGTTTGAGATCACTGTTGCTCAGTTGAGGACTGATGGATAACTGTGCCTTGTCTCTGAGATGTCAGCTAGATTTATTTATTGGCACTGCTCAGTGTTGTTTTTGTGTTGTAGGAAACTCATGGGATTTTTTTCATGGAAAAATTTGAGAGGTTGCCTTCTCAGCTAATGTGTGCTACTGCACAAAAACTCTCATTTTAACTCTAGCATCTTCTCTTCTTTTTGCAAATTTCTTGTGAAGGAAGATCATAGCATCATAGTATGGTTTGAGTAGGAAGGGACCCTTGAAGACCATCTGCTCCCAGTCCCTGCAGTGCTCAGGGACACCCACAGCTCCATCAGTGCTCAGAGCCCCGTCCAGCCTGACCTTGGCTGTGTGCAGGGACGGGGCAGCACCGCCTCTCTGGGCAACCTGTGCCAGTGCCTCACCGCCCTTAGTGTCAAACCTTCTTCCTTATAGCCAGTCTGAATCTCCTCTCTTTCAGTCTGAAGCCATTTCCCCTTGTCCTATCACAGAGACCCTACTAAAGAGCCTGTCCCCTTTCTTCTCACAGCCCCTTTAGATACTGAAACATCACTCTCAGCTCTCCAAGATGTCACACGTTCAGTCTCTGACATAAAGAACCTAATGAATGAGTTGAGAAGCTCTCTTCTCGTGTCTCAATTAGTGATCAAGTAACAAAATGAACTTTGCATTTTTTCTCCATGCACCACTTGCAGTGAGTCCAGGTCTCCAATGTTTCTCTCCATGCTCTCTCTGGGATAGCTGGAACAAGCCAAGTATTATTACTATATAAGAAGCTGCTCTCAAGCACAACTGTAGGCCTTTTTCCTCCCAAATACACATTTATTTTCCCTTGCCATTCCAAAAACAAAGATAGCATGGGGTATCCATGCACTCTAAGTGTAAGCCCTTGCTTGAAGGTCTCTGTGAATCTTTAGGGGAGGAACAAAAAAAATAGCTAAGAAAATAAAAGGCTGTGATGTGACAGGAAGGCTTTTTGCCCCAGGCAGATTTGGGATCTTCTGTCCAGCCTGCAGGGGCAGCTGATCAGTGAAAGATGGGATGTGGTGTTAGGGAAATGCTATGAAGGTGGTGCTTTGGCTCATGGGTATTGGAGGCTGTGAGCTTCCAAATTCCCATTGGTAAGTGGATTGCCTGAGAAATAAATCAGGTAGCGAGTGCTTTTGAGAACGCTGACGGAGTATTTGAGGAACCTGTAGTATTGCAGAGCAGGCTGTGGGGAAGGGCTGCAGTAGGAAAGCTTGCTCCCAGCCTGCTCTTCCAAGGCTGTCAGCTGCTGTGCTGCCTTATGGGTGATGTGCAGGAAGCTCTGCCAGACTGGAGAGTGAGAAGTCTTATGCAAACAAAAGTGCAGTATCAACCCAAGCTGAGATTGTCAGTGTGCATGTGTTGTGGGAGACAGGGAGAGCAGAAGAAGCCTGCTCCATGGTGTGGCCTGTTGTCTCTCCCATGCTTACAGACCCTGAGTAGGGCCACAGGGAGCTCAGATCTGTCTCCCTGCAGTGCACAGTCCAGGGCATTTCTACTCTCACTTGCACAAAGATCGAATTCTATCTGCTGCATTGCAGCCCCCAGTGCCATTGGGTCCTTTCAGGAGATCCTGAACACCACAGGCAGGTTCTGCCTGACAGTGTCTGGTGACGCTGCTGTGACTTGTTGGATGAAGTTTGGAACTTAAAAGCATTTATTTCCCCATCACTCCCCACCACAACAGTGCTTCCTGTAGCAGTTACAGGTCAGGCAATAAGTGCAACATTAAAGTATGTGAAATAAAAGCAATCCTGGTCCCTGTGTCCCTACAGAATTCATTTAATACCAAGCCTGATGGAGAGGTAATTTATCCTAGAAGTGATGACTTAAAGTTTGTCCATTTGGTATGGTTCCAAGAGGCACACAGTACATTTGGCTTGGAATTAATGCAGGAAGGGACTTTCAGACATTTTAACAGGGCAGAGCATTTGGAGGAACTGGAAAGTATTCTTGAGAACATTCAATGTCGCCCTAAATTAGACCATAAAAAGTAAGTGCTTTTTAAAAGCAATTTTGCACAGTAGGGTCTGCATTGTCAGTGTTTCCTCGTGATTTAGAAGCTCCTTTTCCTTGCAGCTCCTGTGAAAAACATAAGAAATGGCAGTCTGGCTGCTGTGAAAAATATTCTTGTCTTTAAATTTTGAGGAAAAGATGTGTGTGTGTATAGATATAAATATGATTAAACATCTACAAAACTGAAGCCCATAAAAATGAGAGTCTGACAGCAGAGGTGCAGTCATGTGGGAGCAAACCCAGACTTAACTCTCTTTGCTGCACGTCGTACTGAGTATAACAGTTGCTGGTGCTTGGATAACTTCCCTCATTCTTGGCTGTAGCATTTGCTTGTTTGAGAGGACTGTGATGAGCAAGAAGAAAGCTGCAGTGCACAGAAGTCGCTTAGTTATTTTGCTTGTCCTTCCCGTTACATTATTTCAGTCACCCTCAAGGCTGGCACTTGGTGTTTTTCGGCATTTCCTGAGCACTTGTGAAAAACTCCTGTGCCAACATGGAACATTTCAGAGGAATAGAGAGAGACTCAACCAGAAGCAGAGATCGCTGCTCAGAGGCAGATGAATATTGAGGCTTTGGTCATCCAGAGGTAGCAGTGCTCCTGGCATGCCCAGTGCAGGCAGGAATAAACCACGGCAGCTAAATAGGTCTGATGAAACTGCATAAAACCAATGAAGTGACAGGCAACTGCAATTATTTTTGCTCCATAAACTTCACATAAGCTGTAAATGCTTATGAATGGAATGAACAATCTCCTGTGTGTCTGGTTTAAAAGACCTGAGGAGCACCACGGGCTCGTCTCCCAGTCAGCACGCTCCATGCCAGAATGCTGGGACACTAAATGCCATCTGTATGATGCTGTTCATCTCTGAAGAACTGCAGCTTTATCACCACTGTGTGCTTGCTGCTGAGTCAGAAGATGAATGAGAATGGCCAGGAGTCGTATTTTTTGAATGCATATAAATTGTCTGTGTGACTATTTCCTTTGTGCTCTTCACGATCTTCTGTGTTTCACATATCAGTGATGCTGACACTGGGATTGAGTGCACCCTCAGCAGTTTGTGGATGATCCCAAGCAGTGTGGTGTGGCTGATACTCCTCAGGGATGGGATGCCATCCAGAGAGATGCAGATAGCTTGTATGGACCTTGTTTATTGGAAAGTGGGGAAAAGGAAAAGCAAGCTTTACTTCTCTTTGTCATTAATGATATAGAAGCTGGAAAAAGTATATATATATACACACAGCCTACCATAAGATCCTGCAAGTACCTACCCATTGGAAGTCAGGCTAAAATCACATGTAGACTCTGACAGTTCTATTACCATTTATATGTTCAGACTAAATAGGCTCAATTGTTTTGATTGCACCACATGTACACATCTGTAATAGATCAACAACCAACCCTCTAGATGTCTCCTGACAGTAAGGTGCTGGCACTGCTGCCCAGAGAGCTGTGGGTGCCCCATCCCTACAGGCACTCAAGGCCAGGTGGGATGGGGCCCTGGGCAGCCTGAGCTGGTGGGGGGCAGCCCTGCCCACGGTTGGAACTTAATGGTCTTCAAGGTCCTTTCCAATCTAAGTGGTTCTATGGTAATACCATGTCCTCATCTCCTTTCCAGCCCTTCCTCATCTCTGTTCTTGCCTCTTCTCACTGCGTCTTCATCCTCTCCCTGCCTTCCTCAGGTATTAACTGTTCCAGCTTCCAACTCCTCTGCTCACACTTGGCTTCTTTGATCAGACATGCATACCCAAAACAATAGAAATATTTTTTTCTGACAGCCTTAGAAATTATACCCATAAGTGCAGATGGAACCTAGTCTTCCAAACATTGCTAAGAACTTTTCTGTGGTCCAACAGTTCCTATTCAAAATGCCTTGTTTCTTTGGAAATAAATAGGTTAAGAAAACAATGTGGAAAGGAATTAGTGCCTGGCAGTGAAGTGCTGGCCTTTCCCAGTGCCTCAGTGAAAAGCCCTTTCAGAGCCATTTAGCCTCTGATCAGTAGAGTGAATATGTGACCCAAGGGACATGGGACTTTGTGGTTCTTGTTTCTTTGGGTCAGGTTATGGTTTTCTATTTTATTTCTTATGGAGAAAAAGGAAAAAATCAGCTTGGTTTCCTTCCCCACCAATTGCTTAAGAGAGAAGGAAATGACACAAGCACTGCTCAAAGAGCCTTATCTGAATCTCTAATGACATATCAGGCTAACAGCAAGCAGAGGAGGAGTTCTTAAACAACAGCCAAGAGCAAGAGAGAATAGAGTCATTTTTCATATCTCTAGTACTTTTGTCACGTCTATTAAGCAACTCTTAATTGCTCCAGTAGTAGCTGTGCCTTATAGCCCCCACTGAATTGAAATCTCCTCTGGCTTGATCTACAAGTCCCAGCTATAGTGTATGCACAGATTTCATAGCAGCACATCTCAGCTGGTGCAATCAGTAGTGTGCACTCAGGCTCCATATAACCACACACTACTGAATTCTATCAGGAAATAGACTGATGCTATTTAATATCATCATCAGTGATATCTACAGTGAGATTGAGTGCACCTTCAGCAGTTTGCGGATGACCCCAAGTTGTGTGTTGTGGCTAACACTTCTTAAGATGGGATGTCATCCTGAGAGACACAGACAGGCTGAGCACCAGGCCCAGAGGAGCCTCAGGAGGATCAACAAAGCCAAGTGCAAGGTCTGCACCTGAGTCGTGGCAGCACACAGTCAGTACAAGCTGGGGATGTAAGGATAGAGCACAGCCCTGCCAAAAAGGACTGGGGGTACTGGTGGCGGGGCATGAGCCAGCAGTGTGCCCTCACAGCACAGAAAGACAACCCGACCCCAGGCTGCACCCAGAGCACTGCACCCACACATGGAGTGCTCAGTGCAGGAGAGACGTGGACCTGAGGAGGGGCACAGAAATGGTGCCAGGGATGGAGCCCCTCCCTACGAGGACAGGCTGAGAGCTGGGGCTGTGCAGCATGGAGAAGAGAAGGCTGCGGGGAGAGCTGAGAGCGGCCTGTCAGTATCTAAAGGGGCTGTGAGAAGGAGGGGACAGACTTTATTGGGGTCTGTGTGATAGGAGAAGGGGAAATGGCTGCATACTGAAAGAGAGGAGATTCAGACTGGCTATAAGGAAGAAGGTTTGACACTGAGGGCGGTGAGGCACTGGCACAGGTTGCCCAGAGAGGCGGTGCTGCCCTGTCCCTGCACACAGCCAAGGTCAGGCTGGACGGGGCTCTGAGCACTGATGGAGCTGTGGGTGTCCCTGAGCACTGCAGGGACTGGGACCAAGATGGCCTTTAAGGGTTCCTTCCAAGTCAAATCATTCTATGATGCTTTGTGAAGCCCTGGGCTAATTTTTCTGGCCTGAATTGTTGCAGGTCAAGCATCTGGAATAAAATGACTGTATTTGCTTTTCAAGATGGTGTCTCAGGGCAAACTGCAAAGCAGGAGAGCATACACCCTCTGTTTTGTGAGTGAGCTATACAGCTGTAAATGCAGTGGCTGCTATGGGTAACCTGTTCTGCTCCCATCAGAACCCACTGTTGACAAGTTATTGTAACAAGGTGGTAAAGGGTAGCCAGAAAGCCAGTGATTTGCATACAGAGTATTTAGAGTCATGGAAAAGTCAAATTAAAAGCATAAATCTAGTACTTCATGGTTTAATCATGAGGGCTGGCAGAACTACAATATCCCTTACAACAGCAGATGTCTGCAATGGAAGTGCCTTGGAGGATATCTCCACTGGAGGGATCAGGATGAATTCTGACACCTCACACAATCCTAGAGGCAGGGTTTTTCCTTTTCTTTGGCTTTGTGAGCATCTTAAATTAGAATCAACATTTGTTTCTGTATCAGGACTGAGTCCAAAGACGATGTCAGTGTTTTGTGGCTTTTGCCAGCTTTGCAATGCCTCGATTGCAGAAGCTGCTGTCTTCCAGGCTTTCTGTATCTCTGCTTGGATCTCTTAACTGAAGGTGAGTGCAGCACACACAGAACTTGGTAGCAACATCATACATCGTCTGTCCTGGAACATGAGCTTAGGGCCTACTGAGAGACCTATAATGCCTCACAAAATGAATCCATGTATTGGTAAGAACTTTAACCTGAGATCACTACAAAATTGGACCTCTATCCAGATGGCATTGAATGCAAATTTGATTAAAAACTGTCTGCTTGAAGTAATCCAGCATTAAATTATGGCTTTGTTTTCCTGCAATGCTATTTTTACTAATGTGAAATAAGCAGTGTAACAGGAAGGGTTGGTGGGCTCATGCTAGACACAAGTCTATTAATTTTGATACCCAAAGAATGATGTGTGTTCACATCTTACTCCTGCCACAGTCTAAAATTATCAAGAAGGTGATGCTCCCTGGCCTGTGCTATACATCACAACCATCCCTCCTGGCACCACAATCCATTACACGGCCATGCCTGTCATGCGGGGACACTTAAAGATGATTCTGCTTTGAGATTTCTGGGCCAAGTGAAGGACATAAACCCAAGGACAGAAATTCTATTTCAGTACACCTACACAGTCCTCACCCACCCCTGTGATGTTGTACTCTACCATTTGAGAATGTGGTGGTGACTCATTGTTCTTAAATTTTTTTGTCACTCACTTAAAAGGAAGTCAGTCTGCAATTTTAAAGGCATCACCTTATTTGCTTTTTCTTCAATTCGTTATTTTTCATTCAAAGTGCTGAACTCTTCCCTGTTGCAGACCTGAGCTTAACGGAAGTTCCTCTATTTTGATTGCTTACAATATAATTTTGCACTGCCCTTGATGTTCTTGGGAAGGCATTTTTCAGGCATAGCTCAGAGCACTTCTATGAGCTGCATCCAATCCCAGGAACACCTTTCTTAATTCAGGAACACTTCTGGCCACCTGCAGTTCAGTCCACATTGCTTCTTCTGTTCATTCTTTATTGCTGAGGAGGATCCAATTTGGCCCCTTCTGTTACAGTCATCTTCATGCAGTTGTTTGCACTATCTGCAGTTTGTGGACAGGACAGTTGGAGGAGCTGCAATCCAGAGGTGGATTTGGGTGTTGGCTAAGAGGAGGCACAGATCACATAGAATTGTGATGAAGGTTCATGAAGGTTGGAAAAGATCTCTAGGATCATCCAGTCCAACTTGGTCTTGTTGCACTCCATCCCATTGGGCTCAGCCTGTCCAGGCCCCTCTGTGGGGCCTTCCTACCCTTAGGCAGATCGACATTTCCCCACCTTGGTGTTGTCTGCAAACTTACCAAGGGTGCACTCAATGCCCTCACGCAGATCATTAATAAAGATATTATACAGGATTGGCCCACATCTTTTGGGGAGAGTGTCAAAGCCTTTCAAACAAACTGTTCAGATATGGCTCCTAAAATACAGCAGTCACTAAACCTGCTCCTCTGTACTCTTAGCATCTGGTTTTGTTTCATTACTAGAATTAAGCACCAGGTGATGAACACAGGGGATCATAGAATTGGGGACCTGGTTAGGAGAGAACCTTAAAGGTCACTCAGTCTCACCTCCCAGCTGCCCCCCACCAGCTCAGGCTGCCCAGGGCTCCATCTCTCCTGGCCTTGAATGGCTCCAGTGGTTGGGCACTCACAGCTCTCTAGGGAGTCTGTTCCAGATGGGGTCCCCATTCCCTCATCAAAGGCTCATAAAACACATCAGGATGATAACCACCTAATGCACCGTGCTCAGCAATGGGCTGCATCTCAAAGCTGTTTGTGACAATTCCCCATTCTTCCTGTCTTAACGCTGCCCTGTGTATGTTCCCACAGCACAGGAGGTTCTGCTCGGAGACCCTGAGATTCTGGCACAGCTGGCAGCAGTGCGAGGAGCTTGGTGCTTCTGTGTCAGTGGTGAATTCTGCTCTCTGCAGGAGCCCTCTACCTCTTCCCTCCTGAGAGAGGAGCACTGGGGGAAGCCATGGAGGAGCTTTCTCATGCAGCTGCCCCTTCACAATATCTTCTATCTATATTATTTATTATCATATTACTTAATGTGAAAGGCCAATTCAGCTCTGGGCTCTGGCAATTAGAGCTAATAGATGATTACACAGCAGAGCAGTACATGAAGACA
Organism: Cyrtonyx montezumae; assembly: GCF_038088225.1. NCBI lineage: Eukaryota > Metazoa > Chordata > Aves > Galliformes > Odontophoridae > Cyrtonyx > Cyrtonyx montezumae. The sequence continues at coordinate 860,692 of NW_027071959.1, forward strand.
GCGCTCGTTATTTGCAGCCACGTGCACCACGGAGATTTATCTGCTGTCTGCCAAGGTGCAGACACCACCAGCTCTGTGCTGTGGGCAGCCTGGCTTTGTTCAGTGCTGTGTGTGCAGTGTCAGAACAGATGTGGCATACACAGCAATGGGAAGCCTCCACCCAGAGCTGGATTTCACACTCAGTGCTTTGAGGTGTTTGCTGGAGCAAAAGACTCTGTCTGACCTGCTTGCTCATCTATACAGGGGAACACCAAGCAGTGCAATACAAATGCAGTGCTCTATGCATCCTTCCTATCCCTGAGAAATGTGGTACCAAGCAGGGGAGCGGCTTGCATGTGCTCTCAGGATAAAATAAATCTTTCTGTTGGTGATATTCATCAGTAAGGCACTCCTTGGCAGCTCAGGATTAAGCCATAAATAGCCATGCCAAATGAAGCAGAAGGCTGTTTACTGCATGGGGTAATGCAAAAAGCACTGAGGGAGGACTTTTCCCTGACAAACCCACTGGGAATGGGGTCCCTCTCCTTTCCTTTCTCATGTACACCCTATGATGCTCACAGAACAGACATAAACCTTCAGAATAGACTGTGTGCACAAAGATGACCAGAAGCTCTGTGCTGTGCAGAAAAGCACCTGTGTCTGGCAGAGGTGGTCCCCTCAAAGGAACCATGACCTTGATGGTGGCAACCTGGGAACAATGAGCAGATCCCATTGCAGCCTCCCTAGCAGGGAGATGTCTTATGCTCAGGATTCTGCCTCATATTGTGTGAAGAAGCAGAACACTAACCTGTGCTATGGGATTGGCCTCAGCTGGATTATATCTGGCTTTGGAGCCCAAACACCTGCACTAAGGTTTCTGCTCTCCTGTGCTTCTTGGAGCGCAGCAGCAGATGTTGCATTTATCCAGTTCAGCCAGGTTCAAACCTTGATAAGAATATTCCTTGTTTTAACCAAATCTCTGCTCAGCATGACTCCCTCTTATCGGATGTTTTAGTGACTGTCAGGATAACCCTGGTTCCGATGTCTGCCTTATCAAAACCCCACACTTGAGTGTTTAACTGCTCTAGAACAGCAATGTCCTCTTCCTAAAGAGAGCAGATAAGCGAGCACATTTCATCTTTACAGCCATTCAGATAGGGCTGCACGAGGACACAGAGGCAATGCCTGTCCTGGTTTTCTGAAGATAATGTGTTTTTTTCTTATAGCAAGTCATTTGGGAGTTGCACAAATCATTTAATTTCCTTCCTCGATGTTTAGCTCAGGATCTCCTCTTCACTGCTACGCTCGCACCTCTCTGCAGAGAAGGCATAATGGAAAGCAGCAAAGAATAAAGGAGAATATTAAGTGATCTGGGAATCCTCGGGGGATCTCTCTGCTTTAACTGCAGAGTCATCACCAGAAAAAAAATTGCAAATCATTTATTCTCTCCCTTCCTCTCAATGTCTTTCTATTTAAAAATGTAATTAGATCTGTGTATTCCTTGTTTTTAATTTTACTTTTAATTAGGTGTCTGGAACTGCATTGTTAAGGTCGTTTGATGTCAGTTTCTGGATGAAAATAACTCCATTCTATCCTGAATATCACTGCACTTCATTCCATTTTAGCGCAGGGAAGCGGATTTAACAAAACAACAAAACCTCAAACCCTTCCAAGATAACATGTTTCCTCCTAGACTTTTTCTTATGATTTTTCTACATACTAAAGCAGGTCATATGACATTTAGAGTTTAATAACAGGCAGAAATGGCGATCCTCAACATTTCACATGGGAAGCACTGAGGCTGAGCAAAGCATTTTATTTGCTCATTCACATAGTGACGGTGCAGGAGGGGCTCACAGCAGCAGCTCTGACCTGGGGGTGCGTGGTGTGAGAAGCTCCATGCACACAGAGGGAGAAGATGTGCAGTTCCTGCTGCTCCTGGAAGGAGACACAAGCCTCAGTTGTTATTGGTGTGTCCAAGATACCTCTCTAAAACCTGCCTTGCAGCTTCCTGCCTGTTTGTTGGGCGCATTGTAAAGCAGAGACCTGGGAAGTCAGTGGCAGAAGAAAGGCGCTTTGAAGTAATCCGAATCTCGAAGTTTATTAGGCATTTGCAAAGCTGTGATGCTGGAAAGCAAGAGCTGAAGATGAAAAGCTGTCAGCGTTCTGCAGGTGTCATGCCAGAGGCAGCTTTTAAGGAGGAGCAGAGGAGCTCTTTCCCATCTCCATGATTTTGGCACAAATAACACTGAGCTCCGGTGTGTCTGTCTGTCTGCTGCTTCTGGCCTCCGAGCTCAGCACCGTGCTCCCGTTGTTTTATGCTCCCTAACGGAGTTCAGGCCGGGTCAGCAGCTACGCCCAGAATTAAACGCGACACGCTCCATGTCGCCACGGGGACTTCAACTCCTGATGAAATAGTGCTCCGTGCAGGGCCCTGGGCAGGAGGCACACTGCTTCCTGCCCATCTGGCCACTGCTGAATAATAAATATCATCTGCTCATCTATTTTAAAAACCACAGGCACATGACCACATGTGCAACTGCAGGTCCCTGAGCAGCAGGCTCAGCCCAACACGGGGCTGGTGTCTGCGTGCCCTGCAGGCAGCGCTGCACCGGGTGTCTGCAGATCATCACCATCACATCCCCATGCACCCAGCATTGCAGCAATGCTTAATGTCTCTAACTTCTAGAAACAGGTTCTTCTCAGCTTGAATGCAGAAGAAAAATAGAGCTGCTCTGTTCTCTCAAAAGCATGGATTTAGGATAACTGGAATGGGGAAATCTGCCAGCACGATTAGTGCAAAGCACTGTGCTTGCTCCAAAGCACTTTGGCTGAACATCCAAGTATCTTCAAAGGAGCTGCAAACTCCATTAACGCTACAAGGAAACGGGGTACCTACATCCCTGGAAAACTGGTGTCAGGGTATATTAATCACGGGGCTCAGTGCCAGCTGAAACACATTTCTCTCCAATTGCAGTGAGAGAGGTAAAAGAAAATCACTTTAACAACAATTATGCTGATGAATAAAGTCTGTAGACCTGCCAGACAATGATTGCATCCCTTTACTAGAGCGCTGCCTGCACCAGCTCTGCTGCAGCCCATCACCAGTCCCCTGCTCACCTCACCTGCAGTGGCACAGCCTTTATGTGCAGGTGTGCTTCATTCCTCTGAATGGGAGTTGCTCCACCTGTTCATTGAGGGGAGCTTCCTCTGAAGCACGGGCACAGTTTGAAGGGAGGTAGATGGCACTTTGCAACTACTGAATGAGTTTGTTCCAGCATCATACAAGCAAAATAGCATTTGCATCACTTATCTTGTGGTAACCTGAGGAGCATGAGGTATCTGTGACCTCGGTTCAGCAAAGGTGCTTAAAGGTGGGACTGCCTTGGAAAAACTTCTAGAGACTGTTTTGAAAGGGATGAAGATAAAGGGGCTGTAAATGAGCCGCGCTGCATAGTCAGGGATCTTTTATTTCTTTCTGCTGCTGGAAATGGTGTAGTGTTGTGTTGTTATTTTTTTTTTCTTGGTGTTTTTTTTTTTTTTAATAGTGAAAAAGAAAATTGTCAGAGAAATTGATATAAGCCATCAACTGGAAAGGTTATGCCAACTTTTGTTTGGATGGCAGCAGTTTGGTCCCCAAGGGGTGTATTCTTCTCCCTTTGTTCTTTGGTGGAAGAAACAGACATGATGGTCATGCACTGGTAGGTTTCAGGATCCAAGCAAACCCTTTGTCCTACTTTTCAGCCCTGTAGGGAAAAACAACTCAGGATTCTGGTGTGATCTTTCTGTACAGTTTCAAATTTGGGACTTCTAGGTTATAGGACCAAGCTGTGCTCTGGAAAGGCCAAAGGAAAGCACATTTCTCACCTTCACAGCTTCAGCCTCTTCCCTTTGCCTTACTATTTTGCTCTAAATCCTTCTATCCGTGGCAATTGGAGCTCTGATGCAGCTCCCCAGTCTTTGTTCTGCTGTATGCCTGCCTTGTGCTGGTTTTCCCAGCAAGCTGCCTTGGGCATATATATCTTAATGTTTCCCTCTGCATGACCCCAGAGTTGCCTCAGATCTTCTTCTTGCCCTGTGATGCTGGTTGCATGCAAAGCTCTTTCTTAATCCTTGTAGCTTTCACAGCTTGATGAGCTTTCTGAATTTACCTGCAGGATGTCAAATGCAGATATATCCTCTGACTCGCTCCCCTTTCCCCTCTTCAATCCTATCTTTACAGACACAAAAATCTTGACTCAGAAAACGTGACCTAGGAGATGGTCTTAAGGTCTGGGTGGATGGGGCTCTGAGCACCTGATGAAGCTGTGGGTGCCCCTGTTCACTGAAGGTGAGCTGGGCTAGATGGCCTTTAAAGGGTCCCTTCCAACTCAACGACTTTATGGTTCTGTGTAATGATGGCTAGAGTCTGTGCGTGAAGTTTTCAATGAGAGTCAGGTCAGGAAAATTCCACTCAGGTCATGTCACTGTGGCTGAGTAGTGTGATCTGTCTTCTGTAACAATTCCTTCCTGGTTTACTTTGGCTCTTTCTCTTAATGTCCAGGTACTGAATTGCAGAACCACAGAATGGCTCAAGTTGGAGGGACCTCAAAGCCCACACAGTGCCCACACCAGCTCAGGCTGACCAGGGCCACATCCCATCTGGCCTTGAGTGCCTGCAGGGATGGGGCATGTTCATGTGTGAATCCCAGACAGAAAATCTTGGTGTTCAGATATGCAGAAAGGCCAGAAATGGCTCTGATCCATTCTCAGGATTTTTTTTGCCCTTTGCTTTGAAATCAGCATCTGAAATAGAAAAGAAACCCAGAGATAGAATTCAGGAGTAGGCTACTGTGTGCTGCTCTCCTGATCAGATACAGAAATGGGCCTTCAGATCATTGCCATTTGCAGCCAACATATGTTTTTGTTCCCTTAAATATCACCTCAGGAGTGTAAGCTGTGCTGTGTCCTCAGCCACCAAAAACCCTGCAGAAGTGACAGCCTCAGGAAGACGCTGCTGCTGGGCACACACAGCAAAGATTCTTTTGCTTATTTTTGTTTCTACTTCATACGTTATTTATTATCATTTGCTTCCAGGTATATTTGCAGACTCCCCAGGGGCTGTTGCTGGAGTGACATTAAATGAATTTACTCAGATGCTGCTGTCTGCAATGCACTCTAATTTTAGACTTTGTCTCTCTGGATTGTGTATTTTGATGCAAAGAAGTGACAAGCACCCTCTCTCTGTTCTGTACAAACTACATGCAGACGGTGAGAGCCATAAAGGCCATCTCCCCCCTGCCACCCCCTCCCCACCCAGTGGTGTCCAGAGTAATGCCGAGTGCTGCTAGTTTGTCATTATAGGGTTTTTTTCCCTTTTCCTTCCAGGAGGCTGCCTGGGGCTTGGGAAGGAGATAATAACATTAGAAATAATTACACTTGTACAAATTTCTATTAGCTTTATTGCTAAATAACCAGGTTGGACCCTATGTGAATCACAGCCGGGAAGCCAAGCCCTTTCCCCAGCTCTGTCTGTTCCACTTAATGTCTGTTTCCAACAATGTTATTCCATTACAGGAAACTAGAGTTAGGAGTGCTTTTGTTTACTGTGTTATACAAATTCAATTTGTCACAGAGCTGGGTGTATAAATTAGAAATGAAGGACGTTAACAAAATTAAATGATAAGGCCTTTGCCAGTTCCCTTTGCCACAAAGATGCATCTGATAAATCAGAGCCCCCAAGCAATAGCAAGTAAACTAAACTAAAGCCACTATGTAAATAGGTAGATAAAGAAGTCGATAATGCACAGTGTGCAGATTGGCATGAATATCTTAGGTCTCCCTCTTCCCAGCGTTACAGCAAACTGGGAGGAAAGTCTCTTTGAAGCAACAGCCACCAGCGTGCCTTGGGGCCATCCCCATGGCCTCAGCTCTTGTCTGGGGGCAGGCACACACACTGCACACCCCCCCATCACCCTCCTCTCCTGGGGAGTGCACTGAGCTCTGCGGGTTGGCAGCATCTCTGCATGCTGTTGGTGCCCAGAGCTGGGGGAACACGAGGAAATAAATGGTGATCTGTAACACAAGAAGCCATGTAGAAAGAATTCCTCATAACAAGAGGGGGTGGGGAAGGACTTGCAAGCAGGACTCAGGTCCTGAAGCTCTCTGTCATGTACACTAACGATTTCCAGATGCACGATAATGTAAAGCAGCAGCTACCTCACAGAGCTGTACATTTTGCCTTTGTGTTCTGTTCCAGGGTAAAAGTGGAACTAAAAATTCCAGTGGCAGGATTGTAACCTTTTTCCATAAGGAGGTTTAGTCCCTTCCTTCTCAACCATTCAGGCTCACAGCAAATACAAGCAGAAAAGGACAATGTTCTGTTTTACTTCTGGCTTCTGACGAATGGAAATTGGAAAAGCATTTACATGTCTCCAAATACTGCATTCTGTATGGGCTTGATCTTCCATATGTCGGTGCTTCTCTGACCCCAAAAATTTATGAAGCTGGAGGTAACTGGCTCTCAAGGGATTATTCCTTCTGTGAGCAAGGCTTCCTGCTTCACAATGGTTGGAAAAGATTGGAATTTGTCTCATTTTACGTCTATTCCCAATTATCTTCCTTACAAAAAAGGAATACATCTTTGCCTTTACAGTAAGAAATCCTTTCGTCAGAGGGCGGTGAGGCGCTGGCACTGCTGCCCAGAGAGCTGTGGGTGCCCCATCCCTGCAGGCACTCAAGGCCAGGTGGGATGGGGCCCTGGGCAGCCTGAGCTGGTGGGGGGCAGCCCTGCCCATGGCCGGGGGTGGCACTGGGTGGGCTTTGAGGTCCCCTCCAACCTGAGCCATTGTATGATTGTATATACGAGCTTACTTTCCAGACAGCATGGAGCTGGAGTACAATGCTGGGAGCAGGTTCCTTGGGATGCAGGGTGGAAGCTGTGCAGCTCTGGAGCTGAGCACTGTTCTCTGTGCAGCTGTTCCAGAGCCAAAATGGGCTTTGAGTTGTTGCAAATATACCTTTAAGACTTCAGATATTTAATGCAAATTCTATTTTATGCTTTTCCTATGCTACTAAACTTTCATTACATGGGTAAATGAAGTGTACACCAAATTTCATACTTTCAGTAGGAAAACAGTCTATAGGTCCGATTTGTTGTTAATGTGTTGTCAGCACACAAAAGGGGATATTTAATGCCAGCATTGGCTGATTAACAAATTGTCTTGTCTGGTATTACAGGGAACAGCACAAAGCTGTCAGGGAATGGTTATCTGCAGCTAAAACTGTTAACTTTAACAGAAGCAGAAAATTATGGGGCAATTTAAGAAGAGTAGGATGTGCATTTCTTTTGCCAGCTGGGGGGCAGCTTCCCTCCAGGAGCAGCAGCCTGGCCTTGGCACCTCTGGGAATGGGACACCCACACTGCTCTGGGCATCCTGTGCCAATGCCCCACTGTCCCTTTATTTTTACCACTTAAAACATTAATTTCAGCTTCCTTCACTTTCTTCAGTCACATTTATTTTAAGGGTAGCTGCACACAGAAACTGTGCTGCAGCATCTTCTGTAATTTATATTTCCTCCAGTTGATCATTTTCCCACTGTGTTATCCTTTTATTAAACAGTAATGCCTAAGAAACTGTTTGCTTGGAGGAATGGTTTGTCAGTTAATTGCTGGAGAGTAAATGTAGGAAGAGTTCTACTTCTATTGACAAGACAAGCTTGCTGGGCTGTGTTTTCAGGAGTGTTTCCTAAAGCCTGCAGTTGCTGATCTGGAGCAACAGCAGGACTATGCAGGAGGGCTGCTGGCTGCTCGCAGCCATTGCTCTCAGCTCATTTAACCAGTGCAAAGCACACAGATGTGATACTTTAACGAGGCAGCACTGTAATAATGCCTGAGGTGCACAGCCTGAAAGGTAAATACTGTAAAGGTGCACATTCAGGGCACCATTGTCCTGCGGGAATTTTCAGGGAAAAGAGGACAGTGGTGGTGTGGTGCAGTGCAGTGACACCTCTGCCAGGATGACCCAGATGTGACTGTGCTTTGGCAAATCTAATTCTTACAGCTTAGCACAGGTGGTTGAAAGCCTCTTGTCTGCACCCCACATCTATGTTGTTCCCAGTAAATGGACTGAGATCGCCCTTAATCAAATCTCTTCCCAGAGCAGTCTGTTACCTCAGTCGTTACACAGAAGATAAGGTTCTAAGTGAGTTATGCCTGAAAGCTGTGTGATGTAATTACGGATGTAACATTGCTTCTGGAAGAAAAGCAGAGATCGTTTGTCTGCCCCTCATTCCTCTGGGAGCTGCAGAAAGCAATGCCCTGCAGTGCCAGTGCAGGTGGGCTGCAACAGGGCAATGACACAGTGCCCGTACCTGCAGCAAAGGCAGTTACAGTCAAATCCAAATGTCAAGTCAAATGCTAGCTTCAGAAAAATCCCTAGCAGGAGCATTAGGTATGACGGGCAATTTAAAGCAGGACTGGATTATTATCTGTATTATTATCTCTCTGGATGGCACTTGGAAGAAGTTGACATTTCTACTTTCCCCAGATTGAGGTTTTGCTCTTAGGACAGATAGGAGTTTCCAGTCTGGGACATGCAAATAAATCTGTAGGTTGGAATGATGCTGCAGAGCTGCCTGGGATGTTTCCCTCCCCTTTCACAGCTATCTGGATGTCAGGGGCTTTCAGAACCCCTTCTGGAACCACCCTGCAATCCCTCAAGGTCTCGTGTTTCCCTGTGATGATGGCTCTGTGATGTGGGCCATGGTAACAGGGAGATTTATGGCAGGCCATGAGCTCTGGGAAGCAAAGCCAATTTGGAGAATTGTTTTAAGCACACGTGGGAATTTCGGCAGAGGCCTTTTTAAAGATAATCCAGTGCCATTCCATTGCTGTGGGCTGCGTACCGGCCACACAACAGCTGGAAACTATAACGCAGAAATAATCACAAGATTAATGAACCTACTGTGGTTGTCTGATACTATTTCTATCAGAGGATGCTCTTGCAATTGCAGTACTGGATTATTCCCTTCCTGATCTCAGTCATGTTAAGGTATCCACATCTCAGTGTAAGGACTCCCAGGGTTTAAGAACAACTTTGGCTGTTGATACAGCTAAAAGTAAATTGAAAGGGAGCTGTTAAACGAGTCAGAGGACAGCCCCAAGAGCCTGCTCAGGATTTTCTCTCCAAAACCTGGAAAAGACTGTAGCCTTGCTCTAAGGGACACAACCCCTTGAACAGCAGAATGTTGGGAGATAGGGCATTCCCCACATGACCAGAGCCCATTTGACCCGCGTGGACGAGGCACATCCAACTCATGTCCTGTAGGCTGCATATGGACCAGCCCATCCCACCCTGTGGCCACCCCCTGCCCTGCACCATTACAGTGTCAGCTCTGCCCTCATGCCCCCATCACTCCCAGCACCCACACAGTGGTGTGAGATGGACACTGTGTGGGCTGAACCCAGGGCATGTGGAGAGTGCAGGGCAGTGGTGACTCCAGTGATGGCCAGTAACAGTGTGCACTGTGATACACTGACTAAACAGTCTTGTGAAGAGTGAAAAAAATCAGAAATCAGAAATTCAAAAGAAATTCAATGAAAAATCGGGTCATGTCTCTGTATCCAACTTCTGTGAGCACTCACTTACCAAAGAGACATAGCCCTCGCTTCACAATCACACCTCATTCACGTCATCACTTTTTGGCAGTGAGTACATTTGTGAACAACCATTTCAAGCATGAAGCACACAAAGAATAACATTTCATCCAACATCTCTGACCAACACCGTGAGACCTCACTGAGAACTGCAGCCACTGCCATCAAACCACACTGAAGCACTGGCTTCACAACAAGGTCACATGTCCCATTAGTGTGATGGCTTTGCTCTCCTTTCTTATATTTTAATATGAAATATTAAAAGTTGAAATAAATTGTTACTTATGTACATTAAATATAGAATATATGATGGCTGCTCCGAAAGTAATGCCTCCTGTTTTATGATGTTGGCTCACAATGTCAGAGGCAGATGGTGGTGGTACAGCAGTAGAGGTGGAACCTTCCCACCAATATCCCGTTCATGGTGCTGCTGTGTGACAGATGGCAGCAGAGAGGCAGTCTGACACAGTGGTGTCTGATATGGGAGTGCAGATGAAACAAAGGTGTGTCACTGAATTCCTCCATGCAGAAAAGTGTCACCCACTGACGCCCATCGAGTCTTGGTGAATGTTTCTGGTGACCAAACAGTGGATGCGAGCACAGTGAAGGATGAGTGCTGCATTTCAGCAGTGGTGACAGCGACAATAGTTACCTCCACTGGTGCAGGTTTTGATGAGCAGGGAGTGCAGGCTCTTGTTCATCACTGTTGAAATGGTGGTGACTGTTGAAAAGCTGTATTTTGTAGCTGAGAAATTGCTCTATCAAACAGTGCTACCGTGTTCTTTCTATGCATTGTAATTACCCTGAAAATAAATAGGAGGTGTTACTTTCAGAGCATGTACATCTATGTAGTCCAAGACAATTCTTATTTACTCAGTGTGGCCCAGGCAACCCAAAATGTTGGACACCAATGCTCTGGTCCTTGATCTTCAAGCCCCACTGAACTACAGGTGAAGCTGAACAGCAGTTTTGCAGCATATGACATCACCAGTCTCTTGTGACATATTCCTGTCATGATTATAGTCCTTTTTTTTCCTTATAAAAAAAGGTTTTTGGTGATGTCTTGTTTGAGTGCAGGAGCCCACCAGCTGTGGACAGATGTTGCTCTGTGCAGAATTCCCATGTGCCTGCACCCTTGCATCAGGACATTGCTTTATGCAGGCAGTAAGCACCAGCTGGTTGGTTCTCCTTTCTTCCTTTGCCTTCTGCAACCAATGGCAATGCCACAGAGCCTGCCTGCAGTTCCTGGATTCCTGCATGGGGTTATGGGAAGGGCTTTTTTTTCCTGCTACCATTGCTGCTCACTTGTTCCCATCACAAACGTGGTTTAGATGGGCAGCTTGTATTCCAGCATGACCACATTTCCGCCTGGTTAAGCAGCACAGTCTGTGCTTATGAGCTGCTGGAATGACTGGCAGAGGAGTCTCCTCTCTGAAAGCCTGTGGCATTGAGCCTGGCACAGGAACGGAGGGGAAGGGGCAGAGGTGAACTAAGCAAGGGAATGCGAGGAATCCTGACCTTCAGCTTCACTCTGCTTGGCATCCCCTTAATCTCCAGTGAAAGCTTTGGAAGGGAAACCTGAGCTGAATGCATCAGTACTATTTATTTAGGAACAAGAGTTTCAAGGCTAGCTGGAGCTCACCACATGCTATAGGATTTCCCTGTGTTCCCCTGTACTTACACCTTTCTTGGCAGCCACTAACAAACCCCAGAGCTGCAGCAACTTTCCTCTGCAGATTGCTGAGTGTGAGCACTGTCATCGTGTACCACACAGCTGCTCACAGGCTTTGTCGCATAGCTTTGGTCACTGCTGTCCCATGACTGGACACCACTGCTATGTGAAGGCTGCTAATCAAAATGAAACAAGACCCTTGCTCTTTCTTTGAGGAAAGCAACCATCTGGAATATGGTGCAGAAGTCAGTGCTCAGAATTAACATTCCTTGGTCCTGCCCTGCAGAGTGATCTGTCTCCATCCTCAAGGCATCAAGCAACCAGTTGGTCTGCATGCAGGCACTATGTTCCCTGGCCTTGAGCAAGCTGCAGCTCTCAGATCCTCCTGTAGATCAGGAGCCCATATGGGCTCTATCATCAGGTTTGCTTCTTGCAGGCAGAGGAAATGAGTGTTTTGTCTTGGAAAGACATGCAACCCTGGTGTGCAGACTGCAGGAGGTAGGGGATGTACCACATCCCTTCATAATTGTTACCACTGCTTAATTACTCTTAAATTTGAAAATTCTTCTGCCTCTGCCTATTGAACTAAAAGGCTTTCTCACGTGTGAAATCTCCCACTCGAGTGCTTACAGGCTGTGGTTAAACAACCTTTTTCCTTTCCGGCTGAAGCCCACATGAAAACTCTCTGTGTCATCATTCACCCTTAGCAGCTTCCAGAGCCCACGCTATTTTTTATCAATATTTTTGAAACAAAACACCAATACTGGGACAGGAATTAGTTTCTAGAAATGGCCTTGTGGAATGGGCACTACCATCTGCTCCTCCACGTTTTGTTTTCTTGGAAATCCTGTTTTAACCAGGGAAGTGCTGAAAAATCTCAGCTGGGGACATCTTAGAATCATTAAATCATTTGAGTTGGAAAGGACCCTCAAAGGCCATCTGATCTCACTCCCCTACAAAACACAGGGACACCCACAGCTCCATCAGTGCTCAGAGCCCCGTCCAGCCTGACCTTGGCTGTGTGCAGGGACGGGGCAGCACCGCCTCTCTGGGCAACCTGTGCCAGTGCCTCACCGCCCTCAGTGTCAAACCTTCTTCCTTATAGCCAGTCTGAATCTCCCCTCGTTCAGCCTGAAGCCATTTCCCCTTGTCCTATCATAACAGATCCATGAAACAGTCTGTCCCTTTCCTTCTTACAGCCCCCCTATAAGCTCAAGCTTTTTAAGGGCCTCTGAAACAGTCTGGGGAATGAGAAGTTCTGGCAAGCTCAGGGAAGTTCTGCTGAGTATCAGGAAGCAAAAGAGAAGTAATGGCTAATGCCTTGTGGTTCACTTTCCATTTATAACAAAGGAGGAGGGCATAGGGTTAGTGGGAACTGCTTGTAATTGCAGGTTTCAGAGGGTGTGATTACAATTTGTCTCCATTGTGAAAGCTCAAGTTTGGAAATAATTGCTTTGTTTAACATCAGCTCTATTCCTTTTGTGCTGAATTTAAACACACTTGGGAAAATTTTCAGTGCTGCTTTTCCATCAGCAGCACGGGGCTGGCATCCCTGTAACAGGACTGTGTCCCTTGAGCAACTATGGCCTCTTTAAGGACAACATTGCTGTGAGAGGCATGTTGGCACTGGACAGCTCTTGCACAACAGAACAGCATAGCTGAGATAAGGAAGTAAGTGAAAAGAGCAGCCCCAGTGAAGCATTATGGCTGATGAGCTCTCCTTTCATATTTACACTCTTAGGAAGGCAGTGTTCTGGTGAGCAGAAGAAACTTGTCATGTCCCTTTGAGAGACGAATCATAGAATCATAGGATGCTTTGAGTCGGGAGGGACCCCCAAAGGCCACGTGGTGCCGCTCCCTGCAGTGCTCAGGGACACCCACAGCTCCATCAGTGCTCAGAGCCCCGTCCAGCCTGACCTTGGCTGTGTGCAGGGACGGGGCAGCACCGCCTCTCTGGGCAACCTGTGCCAGTGCCTCACCGCCCTTAGTGTCAAACCTGCTTCCTTTTGCCCAGTGTAAATCTCCACTCTTTGTTTGAAGCCATTTCTTCCAGTCCTATCATTTCTGAGACCTTATTCTGGTTTAGTAAAGAGAGGAGACAAGTTGCTCTTGCTCTAAACCTCAGCTTGCATACTCTTTCCACTAGAACACTACAGTAAAACAACTTTTGCTGATTAATTGGGCTGTACTGGCTATTGACTAAATACCACCTATGAGCTGTGCTTTCTCTCTTTGCAGTTTGTCATTTTGCTGCATGCAACAGAACAGTTCACTCCTAGTCACAGCCCCAGCATAGGGCCTGCATAGCGCAGGAGTTCTGTCCATAAATCACAGAATCACAGAATCAGTAGGGTTGGAAAAAATCTCTAAGATCATCTAGTCCAATCATCCACCTACCACCAGTGTTGTCCACAAGATGTGTCCCTAATTACCACATCTAAACACCCAGTATGAATGATCTAACTTAGACTTTTCTAGTTAAAACAATACTGATTCTCTGAAACCTTTGACTTGAATTGCCTTGTTTAAAAAAAAATCAAAAACAGAGAAACCACTGTTGCTGTTTTAGAAGAGCCAGCACAAGCCCTTCCCTGCAGGTAACCCAGTAGCTTGCTGCTCCTAGGTTTGTATGCTGGGAGTACCACTCACTTCAGACCTCTGGAAGCCTGGAGTCTGTTTAAAATTTCAGCCTAAGCCACAATTAGAGTTTGCAGTCCTGCTAATGGCCCTTCTTCCTTCTCTGTTTCCAACATGCACCTGAGTGCCTATATTTTATTGTTACTATCTGCTGCATACCAGCTCTCTTTACTGCTCAGTGCTGTGGCCCTACATCTGTGTGTCTGCCTTTCAGCAACACAAGCCAGCAGCACCAGAACCAGTTAAGCAGCTTCCTGCAGAATGAGCTCTGGCTGTGTAGCAGAGATGCAGGATGATCATCGAAGGCAGAGGCTGAACCTCAGTACCAGCTGTCAGCTGCTGACAGGTTACACAGCAGGAGGAGGGGCTGTACAGGTATATATTCATATAGACATCCACTGCAATGGACTGCTGCTGGCATCTGGAGCCACAAACAGCTTCACTGTGGTGTCAGCCCCTCTGTGCCACAGTGCAGATCAATGTGCTCCTGCAATCAGTAACAAAGGCTCAGGACACCCCTCGTTTATCTCAGTTTTGCAGATGGTTAGGATGGAGCGAGACCTTTCAGGGACTCTCTTGGGGCTGCACTGAGTCTCAGCAGCATAATCAAGATGAAAGCACTAGCAGGCTTTGTTTCAGTCAGTGCAACCCTGCTGGAGCAGGGAGCAGAAGTAAGGACAAGTGTTCAGTCCTTGGCTTTTGGGGCTCAGTAGGTACCTTGCTTATAATCAAGGATAATTGTCTATTAGTTCAGGATATAACTTACTACACTATTCTGGAGAATTCTGCTTCTCAGAGGTAGCATTTACAAAGACAGTTTCACCGCAGTGTTTATGCTATTCTTCAAAGAGAAACTGGAAGCATGGCCCTGCTTTACTCCAACTCCTTACTGTCTATGCCAGTGAGTCCTTTAACGCTTGGTCTTGTTGGGGGGTCATAAAACCATAAAATGGCTCAGCTTGGAGGGCACCTTAAAAATCCCCCAGTGCCACCCCCGACCATGGGCAGGGCTGCCCCCCACCAGCTCAGGCTGCCCAGGGCCCCATCCCACCTGGCCTTGAGTGCCTGCAGGGATGGGGCACCCACAGCTCTCTGGGCAGCAGTGCCAGCGCCTCACCGCCCTCTGAGGAAAGGATCGCTCCCTCACATCTAACCGACATCTTCACAGCAGAGGTGCTCCAGTCCTCTGAGCATCCTCGTGCCCTCCTCTGGACCCCCTGCAGCAGCTCCGCATCCCTCCTGTCCTGGGGGCCCCAGGCCTGGGCACAGCAGTGCAGGTGGGGCCTTCCAGGGGCACAGCAGAGGGGGACAACCCCTCCCCCTCCTCTCCCTGCTGCCCCCCCTCTGTTGCTGCAGCCCAGGGCACTGTCGCCTTCCGGGCTGCAAGCGCACACTGCTGCCTCATGTCCCGCTTCTGTCCATCAGGACCCCCAAGTCCTTCTCCGCAGGGCTGCTCTCAAGGAGTTCTTCTCCAGTCGGTGCTCATGTCTGGGACTGCCCAACCCAGTGCAGCACCTTGCACCTGGCCTTGTTCAACCTCACCAGGTTCTTGTTTGCTCACTTTTCAAGCCTGTCCAGGTCCCACTGTATGGTGTCCCTTCCTTCTGTTGTGTCAATTGCATCACTCAGCTTGGTCAGCATCTTTCTCCCATCTCTCACTGTGTTTGGAAGGAAAATAAATGCTTCTTTAGAATCTGTGCGAAGAAAACATGTGTTTTGAGCCTCATGGTCTCCAGAGAGCTGTCTCAAGTTGAACCCTGGCACTGACCCAGGCTTGCAGCTTAGTGACTGCCACCCCTGGCCAGAGCCTGCCACACCTCGGAGCAGCTAGAGGCAGAGAGGGCTGTGCTGCCTTTGATGTTGGCACATCCCATACACACAGCTGCTAGTCTTAGAAAACTCCATAATTATTTTTCTTTTTGGTGGATTAAGGCTATCAGGGCAATGCAGTTTCTTTACATCTTTTCCTGCAAATGGCCCAATTGCATCTGGGGAAATATTATGGAAGTGGCTCTATTTAAAGCATAGATGCTGCAGACGACCAGAATTAAGTTGGCAGAGCAGGGAGCATACTTGCAATTGGGAACACAGCCAAATGCTCACATTGCAAGGTGAATGCCATAGGAGTCAGCAGGTCAGGCTGCTGCAGACTGTAGCAACCAATTTCTGCTGCCTGCCCGTTGTCTGGCTGCTGTCACTTGACATGTATCTGTGGCTGTCTTCACTCTGGGCTGCCACCACTCTGAATATAACATAATAGCTTTCAAAAAATGAAGTTCTGGCTATACAAAGCATTCACAAAAAACACCAGTCCCCCAACATTTGCAGTCACTCCTTACCAGAGGCAAGCTGGTAAGAAAAAGCTGATCTAACTGGGTGAGTTGAGTTTGTTCAGGAAAGAGTATTTTACTGCCCTTATCTTGTATCCCACAAAAAATCCAGCACCAAGGGCAGCTGGCCCCAGCACGATGCCTGTGGGTGACCCTGAGGCTGAGCATCTCAGCTCTGGTTGCGTCTCAGTCACAAGGAGGAGCACTTGGCCTCACTTCAGTTAATAGAGATGCTGCAGCACCCAGGGAGGTATGTTAGCCCGTGTCTTTCTTCCCAAGTCCTTGTTCTTGGTTAGATTTCTGCTGGTAGGAACTGCGTTTGATCAGAGCACTGTTGTCAGGCCAGTTCTCTTCCATGAACTAGCACCTAGTGTACAGCTTGTGTCAGGCCTTCTAAGGAAGGCAGAGTTGGGCCACAAAAATGCAGGAGCCACAAAAATGATCCCAGGGATGGAACCACAGCCTGGAGAAGAAAAGGCTGCAGGGAGAGCTGAGAGCGGCCTGCCAGTATCTAAAGGGGCTGTGAAAAGGAAGGGGACAGGTCTGTGTGATAGGAGAAGGGGAAATGGCTGCAGACTGAAAGAGAGGAGATTCAGACTGGCTATAAGGAAGAAGGTTTGACACTAAGGGCGGTGAGGCACTGGCACAGGTTGCCCAGAGAGGCGGTGCTGCCCCGTCCCTGCACACAGCCAAGGTCAGGCTGGACGGGGCTCTGAGCACTGATGGAGCTGTGGGTGTCCCTGAGCACTGCAGGGAGTGGGACCAGATAGCCTTTGAGGGTCCCTTGCAACTTAAACCATTCTGTGATTCTGTGTTTTCCATACAATATCTTTCAGCACCCTCTGGAAGAAGCATGAAGAAATCCTTAGGAGGCCACAGAGAACTGAAGAGAGCCTGGAAACACATCAAGTGAAATAAACTACTGAAGGCATGAATGAAGCACAGGGAGGAAGGCTGGAGGGCAGCCAGGAGCAGGCGTGTGGCTGGGTCCATCCCAGAGGGACATGACCTCTGTCCACACCATGTATAAACTTATGTTTATTTTTGTTGGTCAAAATTGGCCTTGTTTTGATTTGATCATAGGATGTTTTCATTATAAAGGCCAAAAATGTTTGCTAAAAGAAGGAGAGATGACAATTAAAAATGTCAACTTTCATCTAAATGTTCCACTGGAACTAATACACACCTAGTGACCATTCCTGAGGGTTTGCTGGAGCCAGTTCTGCCTGCCCAGAGCTTGCAATTACAGTTATCTGTACTGAAAGACAAAAATAAAGGAAAATACAGATCATACTTCTTTCCTACACTTTATATTTTGGCCAAGTACATCTCTGTTTTACTCACACGTGCTGTTAAACAGGCAATTCCTTCCTTCAGTGTACTGAATTTTTCTGCAAAGCCCTCGTGGAAATTCAGATGAGCTCATCCAAACTGAGTTATAAAATCCTCATGTGCTTTAGGGTTCATGAGTATTTGTAGGCTATGGGCAGTTTAACATTTTCTGCTCCATTTGCCAAGGGCTGCAAAATCCTTGTCCACCCTGTTAGCACTTACTGTATAGAGCAATTTCTTAAAATGTTAAATGAATCCAGTGTTTATTTCTGTGCCCCTTTTGTTCTGCCCTCTTAAACCTTAGATAGTAAGATGGTTTACAAGAAAAGTGTGCTTCCTGCACTCTATTAAGTCTATTTGGAATAGAATAGTAATGAAGCACTGCAGCCATATAATAAGTCAGCGCAAATTATATCTGGAATACGTGGAGATGCATGCTGAAGTGAATGGCCTATTGCTTTCTCAGTTCTTTTCAAGAAATCTCTCCTGATTTCTTCCTGTTGCTATAGGTGTACCTGTCAGTTTATTATCACAGATCTTCACCCTATTCTTGTGCCCTTTCAGAATGCCTTCCAAATACCATGCATACCAATGGGGTGCCTTCCTTGACACAAATACAGAGAAATCCTTACAAGTCATCTTCAGGCATCTCTATGATGCCTGAAACACCTCGTCCTGGACAAGCTCCAGGAAGGACTGGGGCAAACAATGCTGAAGGTTTCCACTGCTACATCTCTCCATTAAGTTGTGAGGGTTTGGAGGACCCATCCTTACAGTGCTTTGTTTTATTTCCATTCTCCATTCACTGCACAGATCTACATGCTCACCACTGTCAGGTTCAGCAGGCACAGAAAATGGAAGCTGTAAATAAAACTTCTGCTAAAGGCAAAGGCTGCCATGCCACCAGGTAGGCGTTGTGGTCTGCGTGCCTGGGAGAAATATGTGCTGCTTTAGTCTAGATTTGCCTTATCCAGGGGTCAGGCAGAACATTTTAATCTCTAAAACTGATGAATCCACCACAGAATTTCCTGAGAATATGGTAATGAATGAAAATCCAAGTAAACAGCAGAAGAGTAAGGAGACAGGTGCAAAAACAGTAACTGCCTTTTGACACACTAATCAAATTATGAGGCATGAGTTTCTGTTTGAACTAAGCAAAATAAATACTCTTAACCCAGAAACACTTAGGGGAAAAAATGCCAAGAGACTCATAAAGCCATTGCTCTACTATTTGCATTGATAATTTTAACTGGCACTTTACAGTGTGGCATTTCATTCGTGTGCTCAAGGCAAAAAACCTATCCCCAAGTCAAAAACATTAAAGTAAAAAATGGATTTCAATAAAACAGGATATAAAAACAAGAAATAACTGTAAATGGAATTGAAAGCAAACTGCATAAAACTCCAGAGTGAGCCTTTCATTTCTGTTCCAGAAACTTTACCTCTTGCAGCTGCAGTGTGATCAGCATTCATATCCATTTTCTGAAGAATTTACTGCTTATGGTAATATTCAGTGGTCCTTCAATCATGAGCATTTGCCTGATCATTTCCATAGCTCCTGAAAATTAAGCAGGAGCAGATATTAAGCTTTCCTCTTCTCACCTTCTGATCTACTGCTGCTGGAACGAACAGAACAATTTCTAGATTGCACAAGGGATGAAACATGAAAAGTGCAGAAAGCAGCAGCACAGGTAAGGGAGAAAGAAAATCTTACTGAAGGCTGAATTTGATTTTCATTCCAGAAATGACTTTTCTCCCCTCAGACACAGTCGTTGGAGTTATGTGAGTGCAGAACCACTACTGCTGTGCACAACCTGGCTTTGCCTCAAGCTCAGCAGTCCAGCCTCTTCCTTTGGTACACTGTCCTCCATGCTGCTGTTCTGCTGTCGCCATTTGAAGGACTTTTCCAACACCTGTTACATCACCAGCTGAATATTTACCTTAATTTCTAGGCTTGAATATAAGCCTTAATATGAATGACTGCTTAGCTGGGAAGGGAGGTGAGTGTAGTGACAGCAAAGGAGAGAAAGCAGTAAATGAGTATCACAGGCAGGGAGGAAACAGCTCTGATTTCTACTATCTCAGTAATAAATGGCTGTTTGACATTCTTCAGTGTTACTATATATGGTTTGATATTACAATACACTCTGTATAATTCAGTTACTCAATACAAGGGGTTGTGGCATCTTTCCAAATTCTAACGTAAGTGAAAGAGTAATTCATGCAGGGAACCCATCTCTGCCGCTGTCATGGATTTGCTGAAGAAACTGGTTGTCAACTAGCTATTGAGGGAGTGGGTTTAAAAAGTATAGATTTGATATGATTTAAATATAAATCTAAGAGTGGTCAGGCACTGGCATAGGGTGCCCAAGGGCGTGGTGGGGTTGCAGTCTCTGGAGATGTTCCAGAACTGTGGAGATGTGGCACTTCAGGGCATGGTCAGTGGGCAATATTGGTGGTAGGTTAATGGTTAGACTGGATGATTTTAGAGGTCTTCTCCAAATTTAATGATTCTATGGCTTTATGAATATCTACACATTTGACATGGATCAAATTGCAAGCTAATTGTAAAGTTGCTGCCATTATAAGCCTATGAAAAGGCGCCAAATTTACTGAGAGAATATGTTAGATCTTGAACTGAAGGAAGTGTCTGCTTTACTGGGAAAGAACTGCTTTTCAGGTTGACTCTTGATTTTACTTTCTTTTCCATCTAAAGCTGTACTGAAAGCCAGAAATGAGAAGCAAGAATGAAATGCAGTCTATTAGCAGATCCATGGGAGATTGTGTGTTTCTTAATATCATGCTGGGTCTTTCATCAGGTATGATATTTGAAAGTAGTGTTTGAAAGACCCTGTGTAAATGAAAGATGATACATAAGACAGTTAAATCCTCTTTAGTTAGTAAATGTTTCAAAAACAAATAATTTCAGACTTCAATATGAGGAGCTGTCCTGCAGGGACATTCCCTTTGGATGAATGCTCTGCCGTTAGTTGTATCAACCACATCCCTGTTCCTGTGTCATCCTCCTGAGTTTCATCATCCTCACCTTTGGTGCAGATACATGTTCTGTGCCATCACCCAGGTCACTAGATGTGGGCCCTGATATGGATTCCCAGAATCCATACTCCCATTATCCTTCAAGCTTAGTGTGCCAGCCCGCATTTGACCCACCTCCTTGCCATGGGGCTCATCCTTAGCTTCAAAACACAAATGCTTCAGGAGACAGTGTAAAAAGCCTTACTAGTAAATGGCATCTACCCATCTTCCTTCTTCCTTACTGTCATGTTGTCCCATTTCCTCAACACCTCTGGTGCCTCCCACCCATCCCTGCTTTGGGTCACTCAGCCACCCCAGGCATGTTTCACAGAGGAACTCTCTTCTTCCTGTCTTCCCTGGTCCATTATATTTAACTTCCCAAGGCTCATTAACCACAAGCCTGTACCTTGTTACCACATCAGTTCAGTGGAGTTATTTTTCATCTGCAGTTATGCTTCAATTTGGAGTATTAATTTCCTTTAGCCCTTGCCCTATTAATCACCTTAACAATCAAATTAAGACAATTATTATAATGAGTTAATGGATTATAAAGAGCAGATGATACACATTTATAACCACTTACACACTTTTATAAAAGTCAACCTATTCAATAATATATTAGATCATAAATGTACTCTTATAGGGTCAAGGTAAGGAATGGGAAGTGTTCTGTCTGACTGATTTTAAGTACGTCTGCCTCATCTCTGTGAGAACTTTAAAGTGCTGTGGCCCTATGAAAACCAAATGCCAGACATTTTAAAGGATATTCCCTTTTAGGTTGCCCCTATTTTGACTTTTTGCATATATTGTCACAATGAATCTCTTCTTCCCATATTTTTCATGTGTGTTACCAAGTAAGCATTGCATTACCAAGTTCCACCATCTCTCCCGTGTTTTACAGCTCTCTGTGCCTCATGTGGAAATTCTGGCCTGAGGAAATGGGGAAAAATTCACACATTGAGTCCATCACACCTGTCGTATTTCTCCAATTCAAAGCATGGTTTCCTGTGGGATTCCCAGGACAAGAGTGGTGGGACTAAACACAACCTGTGCAGGAAGATACAGATCTGCTCTCATCCCACAAATTATTATGATCTCTCTCATCTTAACTGTTCCTGAAGCTGGAACAGATGCACCAGAAAAACTGAAGCATGATGAATTACCTTGAACTTACACACTTTATTTCCTTGGGGCCAAGTGTCTGGGCCAAAATCTCTTGCCTACAAGTAGCAGGTGCTCGAATAACTCTTTCTAGCAGAAAATAGGATTTTCTGAGTTGTGTACATTTGCACTTCTGAAAGTGTAGTCCTCATCAGCGTAAGTCCTCATCAGCCTTCATTGGCTGAGCTAGCAGAATGCTTGCATCAGGGCTTCAGAATCATGACAGTTCAAGATAGAAAGCAACTGTTTAAAATACCTTTCTAATGGCAGAGATACATCAACAAAGCTTTGCTTTCTACAGCTGAATCCTATGATTGATTGTACAATTTCACTGTGCAGAAATCCATCTATGTTCGTGAAGCAGTTTCTGCTAAGATAATACTTCAGTTATGTGGCCATCTATACCAATAAACTCTGAGGCTTACAAATCTATTGGAATCTTTACAAGGAGTACGCCGCAATGCTGTCTAGATAAATGACATCTTTCCAGTTTAAAGCATTGATTTCCAGAATGAAGGTATGTGCTTGTGGGTGGGATGGACGAATAAAGTTCAGAAAGTGTAAATCAAAATGACCGGGATGACTCAGGAGGACCTGAAATATTTATCCTTGTGGCCAAGGTTAGAGAGAGTCCTTGTGCTCTCAAAAGCACTAAGCACTCACCTTCCACCACGAGGGAGGGATTTAAAGGTTGTGGCTTTGCCCTTCCTGTATTTCTTCACTTTACTGAGTGGAATCTGAACGGCAGAAAAAAAAAGATAACACCCAAATAAAGCATTTAGCAGGAAAGGGATGTTCCTTGCCTTCTTACCACACCACAATGGGGTCACTAAAGATCCATTCCCTTAAAACATTTTGATATCATTGGAGAAAAGTGCATTAGAAGTGCATAATTTCTACCCATGACCCATTAATCTATGTGCAAAAACAACTCGTTAATGTGAAGTATTTATTATTTGCCAACGATATATTTTTTTTCTGTTAACATCAGCAAGAGTAAGTGATGTTATTCTCTTCCTGGTTTGCTGGGCAGTTAGGGAGTTAATGGGGTGAGGCAAGCAAATAGGCAGTCCATGAATCTTTCTCCTAAAGAAAATGGAAAATACAGTGTTGGTCTCAATGCATTTATATGCGTGGCTCTTCCTTGGCGTGAGTGGGAACCTCTGGAGTTTTATTAGCCTTCATTTTAAATTGATGCTGGGAAGATGTTGTGTCCTAAATCTGAGGTGTCAGCTCATGAGTACAGAAGTTCGGAATCATTAAGGCGGTTCATTAAATATCATGCTCCAAGACAATGCACTTTTCAGGTTGAGGATTGGAAAGTACATCTTTCAAAGCTACCGAGTTCAGCACATAATTTAAGTTCTAATAGAAAACCATAATATGCTTATGTTCAGATACATTTTATTTTCTACTTTGCTCTTTCACACCTATTACTGTTTCAAATCCTAGTTACTTTAGAGTAACTTTTTAATAGCAAAATCAATTTTCCCCAAGCAAAATTTCATTATCACAGTTCTCATTACAAAGGTGTCTGATATAAAAGAGGATGAGAATGAACAAAGTGCAAAATATTACTGTATTTTTCCTCCAGATTTGTTTGCATTCTGAAGAAATATCCAGTACTTGAGGAATAAATAGTGACCTCATGGAAAATCTGGGGGACGTATATTAGAGCTCTGAATTAGATAACACCTTGGCACGAGGCTGCTGAGAGTAGGATTCAGTGTAGCACTTGGGAGGCCATGTCAGCATTAAGAATTCAGGCACAAAACCAAATGAACATGAGATGGGCAAAGCTGTGTGCTAAGAATCCAGAAATGCTATTAGAAAGCCAAGAACATTAAATGTTGCCTCTTCACTTTCTGTTCCAGATTCTCCCTTTTTCCTACCATGAGCATCTGCTCAGAAACATTATTTCCATGATTTATATATCTATTTTATTTTTATTGACACTTGCACAGGGCTCTTCTCAGAAATAAAAAAGATAATAAAAAGTTATTGGCATGTTCATCACAGGTGTAGGAGTAAAACCAAGTTGTGACTTATTTCCTGCTACCAGGAAACTTACACTGATTCTTTCTCAGTCTTGGATCCAATCTGCATGCTCTTGGATGCTCTGAAGACAAATAAAAATAGCCTGGTTGTTCTGCCAAACAGCCATGTTGCTAAAAGGACAACCAAGAACTACATCTAATTTCAGGGTTGTCGTGAGAGATCAGAATCATATGACATCACATGTTGTCTTTAGATGCAGTAAGAGTGTCAGAGAAGCCTGAGGAGTCCTTCAGGTGGTGTCAGAGTCTACATGGAAACAAGGTGGGAGAGAAGCTGTCTCTCTTCTGCTTTCCAGTGGAAGAGTTGAGGAATGAAGCAAAGAACATCACATCATTCTAACGCTTTTAAGAGTGAAATTCCAGGTGGGTATATAGAGCTGGTCTATGGGGAATCATTAAATCATTGGAGTAGGAAGGGAAACTCAAAGGCCATCTGATCCTGCTCATCACAGCTCCATCAGTGCTCAGAGCCCCGTCCAGCCTGACCTTGGCTGTGTGCAGGGACGGGGCAGCACCGCCTCTCTGGGCAACCTGTGCCAGTGCCTCCCCGCCCTTAGTGTCAAACCTTCTTCCTTATAGCCAGTCTGAATCTCCCCTCTTTTAGTATGAAACTATTTCTCCTTATCAGAGTTACAAGTTCATACTGTGAAGCACGTTTACTAGGAGACATTACTCATGGATTAAAGCAAGATAAACACATGACATATCTAGTGCATTCATCCTTTTGAATGTAACACAGTTAGGAATCTCTGGGAAGGGTATTTCTGCCTGTATCTCATGAATTTTTGTACTAGCATGTAAGCAGATTCAGTGAAACAAAATTTATGTTCCCCTTCCCCATCTCCACCTAAGTTCCTCATCATTCTCAAAGCCTTGTTTAAGTGTGAGAGTGCCTTCCTGCAGTACTGTCATGGTGATAGGTGGAACAGTCACTAATCTCATCCCATGGTGCAATCAGTGCGGCCCCAAAAGACCCCTGCCTTGAGCCCAGAGGGTGAGGTGAGGCAGAGGAGGATTGTTGGACAGCCACAGGAACAAGTTTGCTAACAAATGCAATGTTCCCACACTGCACAGGCTGGCTGCAATGCCAAGAGGCTTTCTAGCAGCACCTCCCACTCACTTTCCTGCAGTGATTCAGATGGTGGGCAATGAAGGCAAGAATCCAGGATGAATTTCTGAGGAATACGGGAAGCATTTCATCACTGTTCAGCCTTAAATCGGCATTAAACAAAAGTAGCCAGGTCTTCCAAGATTTCACGGGTTTCTATTTGACTGAGTTTTTTCTGGATGGGTGCTGGTTGGACTCCCACCCCCACAAGTGGTCTGTTTCACTGCAGGCCATCATTTTGAGCAAGAGAGCAGGAAGAGGAAGGGAGGAAAAATTTGCACATGAGCATTTATATGGGGAAAATTCTGAAGTCAAATGACTGTCTGTAAAGGAAGCTGTTCTTCAGGAGTTAGGATTAAATTGGAAGTGCACCCTTGTACGACAGAAATTGGTGTGTGTAGCTGTCAAAAACCAGTGCTCTTTCCTGGCACCTGGCCCAGGTGCACAGATCCTTGTCCATTTGGGATGTTTCTTGCATATAACCCATACTTCTAAAATAAATTATTAGCAAACTCTCTCTTGCTCCTCCCCCTCAAAGTGCTCTATTAAGAAATGAAATAGAGGCGTTCAAGCTCTCTCCCTTTTTATTCTTCCTTGTGATTAACTGTATAATAAAAATGATATTAAGTGGCTATAAATTTTAAACAGGCCCATCAAAATGACAAGCCATTATAACTACAACAATAAACAAGGGCCATATTTTTTGCATGGTGTTTAAATGCAGCCTTCCCAAGGATCACAATTAACAGCAGCACTGTAAAGAAACTTCAAGCCAGGGAGTTTTGTTCCTAGATCTTACTGCAAATTAGGGGTGGTGGTGGTGCCACCTCTGCATCTGTATGAACTGGATTTGTTTTTTCAGGAAACCAAGGCTATTCAGGTATCTTGCAGTTCTTGGAGCACAGAGGGCTGCTGAAAATCCCTGATGGATGCAGCAGCTGGTTCTGTGCATCCAAAAGGTTCAAGCAGGCATCTGTCCCAGTGAATCTCTTGCACTAAAAAGGGGAAAAAACCCAACAAAAACAAACAAAAAAACAAACAAAAAACAAACAAAAAAAAACCAGTATCATCTTAGAGCCATGTATTTATGAGGGCATAAATCCACTGATGTGGATACAGATCAATTACATAAATGCCTCTGCCTATACAATGGACTTATGGAAAGTTAGCAGAATGAAAAAGTTGTACACAGCTGATGGGCAACATGCACCTGTCCCTGCTTGCATAGAGAGACCAGCACAAAGGAAACCATCATGGAAATAAGGAGACATTCATCTTACATTCTCCTTGAAAACTGAAGTTGCTCCCCCCACCATTCCTGTTGTTACTACAGTCTACATGTGTGCTGCTGACCCACACTAACGATGTCATAAAAACAAACTTGTGGTCTGAAAATATGCAAAGCCACCTTCTCACCCTGCTTCGGAGAAGACCTTGGCTGTTATGCTTGGAGACACATGTATAGATCGCCCACTGTAATTTCATTAAGGCTTCAGAGTCTTGTTATCAATTCCTCATTTAGTACAATTCACAGAAAAACATCGGTTACACTAAAATCAAGAGAAGAACATTTTTCTCTGTTCTTTTTGTTGGTCACTTTCCAATTGGAGGTCGCAGTTCAGCTCAAGCTGCTCGATGAGTGCTTGCTCATCTGTAACAGATCAGCCTGGTGAAGAGCATGTCCCACCGGGGAGAGGGCTTCCCATAAGGGCACTGCAGGAGACAAGTCATTCACAGAAATTACTCAAAAAGGTCATTTTGGCTAAACAACATCCAATGAACTAAACAGTAATCATCCCATGCTGCTCCTATATATGGTCTGAGGAACCCAGGCTCCACTAAACAAGGAGATATCTGTCCCATTCTTTTACAAGCTCTTAATCATAGAATCATAAGGCCATCTGATCCCACTCCCTGCAGTGCTCAGGGACACCCACAGCTCCATCAGTGCTCAGAGCCCCGTCCAGCCTGACCTTGGCTGTGTGCAGGGACGGGGCAGAACCGCCTCTCTGGGCAACCTGTGCCAGTGCCTCACCGCCCTTAGTGTCAAACCTTCTTCCTTATAGCCAGTCTGAATCTCCCCTCGTTCAGCCTGAAGCCATTTCCCCTTGTCCTATCACACAGACCCCAATAAAGTCTGTCCCCTCCTTCTCACAGCCCCTTTAGATACTGACAGGCCGCTCTCAGCTCTCCCCGCAGCCTTCTCTTCTCCATGCTGCACAGCCCCAGCTCTCAGCTTGTCCTCGTAGGGAGGGGCTCCATCCCTGGCACCATTTCTGCGCCCCTCCTCAGGTCCACGTCTGTCCTGCACTGAGCACTCCATGTGTGGATGCAGTGCTCCAGGTGAGGACCCCTTCTTTCTTACAATCCTCCTGTAGCTAATTTAATGCAGAGTTTAGTATCTACTTTATTTTCAGGGAAACTTATAACAGTTCAGTCCTTCTAGAAAAAGTCCTTTCCTGTGAGTACAGGCAGAGGTTAACCTTACCCTTGAGCTGTAAGGTAAAGGCAAAGAAAAAAAAGCAAACTCCCAAACCAGACTGTTTTCAGCTGATGAACATTCTCACCACCTACAGCATTTACAGGAGATACTGTACAGTCTTCTAGGACATGTCTTCACTGTGAAGTATAACTGTACTTCTGTATGCTGCTGGCTGCTGATTTGTTATTCCCTAAACCAGCCCTGGCACGCACACATCGCTCCTAGCACTTTCACATCGGTGTGGGATGGGCACTGTGTGGGCTGAAACCAGAGCATGGGGAGGGTGCAGGGCAGTGCTGACTCCAGTGATGGCCAATAACAGTGTGCACTGTGATGCACTGGCTAAACACAGTCCTGTGAGCAGCATGCTTTGTGTTCTGAGAAGGGAATCTGAGAACACGTATCAAGATCGCTGAAAAAATCATCAGCTGTAGTGAATACTTGCAATTCTATTTTCAGTTGACATAAATACGTCACCTGTGCATTTTCAATAGGAATGTACAGAGTTGCAATCAGAAATTCAACTCAAAATCTGATCATGACTCTACCAAACTTCTGTGAGACATCTCTTACCAGACAGAGATATCCCTCACTTCACAATCACACCTCATTCACGTCATCACTTTTTGGCAGCACGTACATTTGTGAACAATCATTTCAAGGATGAAGCACACAAAGAATAACATTTCATCCAACATCTCTGACCGACACTGTGAGACCTCACCGAGAACTGCAGCCACTGCCATTGAACCACACTGATGTGTTTGCTTCATGACAACAAGGTCACATATCCCATTAGTGTAATGGCTTTGTCACTCTCCTTTTTTATTCTTATTGACTACGTTATATATTTTAGGAGGTATGGCAGTAGAGGCAGTAGAGGTGGAACCTTCCACCAATATCCCATTCCATGTTGTTGCCATGTGACAGATGGCAGCAGCAGGGCAGTCTGACACAGTGGTGCCTGACATGGAAGTGTGCAGTTGAATTCCTCCATGCAGAAAAAATATCACCCACTGACATCCATTGACTCTTGCTGAATGTTTCAGGTGACCAAACAGTGGATGTGAGCACAGTGAGGGGTGGGTGCTGCATTTCAGCAGCAGCAACAGTGGGTTACCTGCACTGGTGCAGGTTTTGATGAGCATGGCATACAGGTTCTTGTTAATCACCGGTGAAAAGTCAGAGGTAATGGTGGTGACTTCATTGAAAAATTGAACTTCATAGCTGAGAATTTCATCTGCCAAGCAGTTACTGGGCTCTTCACATATGTTTTATATTCCATGGACATAAATAGGAATCATTATTTTTGGAGCAACCCAAGCCTGTGCATTCGATGTCAGTTCCTCTTCATTCAATTTGGCCCAGGCAAGTCAAAAGGTTGGACGCACCTAGACTCGGTGAAAGCTCAGGAATTTCTTAAGTATGTTTCTCCCAGTCATGGGTTGGTTAGGAACACAGGCTCCAGTGGACATGAAGGACACAGGAAGGAGTTTTCTCTTATTAAAAGATGGAGCACTTGAAGCTCCTGCCATCATCCCTTAAAGAACTGTGGACAGTTTCTATGTTTAGCAACAGAGGAAATGAGGCTTCAAGCTGCGGATTAAGTCTAGAAATCTCTGGCTTGCAGCCAGTGTATGGGGAGCCAAGGAGCTCAGCCGAAAGAGAGCTTGACTGGGAGCCAGAAGAATGGGCCTGGATTCCCCAGATAAGGATTTCTCTCTTTCTGGATGACTTCTAGACACACGTGCTGACAGCTGGGCAAGCAGTGCCTCCAGTTACCCTACTCCATAGTATACACTCATGTCACTTTGTTTTGTTTGGTCTTTTTTTTTCCAACTGCATGGATTCCTCTGGGTGCTGAGTCCGGTGGGGGCTGCTAGCTGAGTGCTTGCAGAAACCCACAGGCATCCTTTGGACTGCATGTGCATTTGAGATGCACTCGATGTCAGTTCCTGCACTACCTGTACACAGCGTGTTTCTCATAGGCACAAGAGTTGTTTCAATTTCAATAAGCAGCAAAGGTATTGAGATAACTAAGTCACACTGCTATGTAACCCCAATCCTGCTTTTCCTTTGAAAAGTGCTCTGAAGTCTGACTTAAGAAACACTAAATGTGCAAAGCATTTTTCAGCGATACAAACTACTTTTTATTGAGATTTGTAATTACATTCATTTATTTTACAATCTCTTATTTAACAGTTCAAGGAAATAAAAGGCCAGATTCTCCAAAGAGGGCTAACATCTATACGGTTAGTTACAGGAGTGGACCTGCATTGTCAAATACAACTTCATCATCATTGACTCATAGAACAGTTTGAGTTGGAAGGGACTCCCAGAGGCCATCTGATCCCACTCCCTGCAGTGCTCAGGGACACCCACAGCTCCATCAGTGCTCAGAGCCCCGTCCAGCCTGACCTTGGCTGTGTGCAGGGACGGGGCAGCACCGCCTCTCTGGGCAACCTGTGCCAGTGCCTCACCGCCCTTAGCATAATGAACTTTAAATATGTTTCCCTCCCTGGATGATAAGAGGGAAGTTGAAGTATTACTCATTCCCTATTCTAACCAAACTAATAATCGACAGACCAGATGCATGGCCCACTGGTTACCTCTTACATTGCCAGGAAGGCTCCTCTGGTAATTTGTTTAAAAAACTGTTATTTTGGCTTTTGCATACACGAATGGGGTTTGGTTTACCTTCTCACATTTAATAAAAAACATCTGCAGAAGACATTCAGGGTAATTTCAAGGAAAATCATCTCGGAACAGATTGGATTCTATAGCTTTGTATTCACCAAGTAACACTTATTTTCTGAAATAAGCTCAGTAAATTCATTTCCCATTGCTTTACTACTGTGCTGGAACCTGGGGGCATGAGCTAGGGTGCAGGCATCGTTGTGCAAGGTGCTGCACAAACACAGGTAGGTGGGAACAAACAGAGGGCAATGCTGTTCTCAGCCATGAGAACACGGGCAGGGCTTTGCATGTCCTTTTGGTGAGAGCTGCTGAAGACCTGGAACTTCCATTCACATGCACACACTTTCAAATTTCTCTAAAAATAAGGGAAATGTTATGCCAAAAAGAAAGAGAGGTGTTGGTTTTTTTTTTCTGTTTTTTTTTTCTGTGGGTATTTTGGAGCAGCTGTGTTTGTAATCCTGCAGCTGCCAGCAGTGGAAGGCAGTCAGTGCTTGTACACCACACTTCAGAGCTTTACTCTTAATTTTCCACGCAGTAAAGCCAAATGTAAAATAAGTGTATCTGCAAGTTCTTCACTTCAGGGATTAAAAGCATTCAGCAATGAACAGAAGAAAAGAATGATACACGTCCAGGGCTAAAGGCAGTACTGGTCTTTGAACTGCATGAGCGACAGGATGAAAGCATGCCAGGAACAAGCTCCCCCCAGTGAATTGCAGCTCTCAACCAGCATTTGTTGCACGTGCACGAGCATGCTTCTTGCTGGAGCTGAGGGAGCTCTCCTGCAGTATGTAATCGATAGGAAGGCAGGGGAGCAGAGAGAAGCCTGTGTCACTATAGAGCTCAGCAGCATTTTGCCAAAGAAACTCCAACAGCAGGTCTGTAGGATGCCAAGCATTCTCCCATTTGAAGATGACATGGGAAACAGCTGACTGTAATTTGTGGAAATGAGCATGCTGCTCCAAGAGGATTTATGCAGTTCTGTGAGGTTTCGTTTTTTTCCCCCTTGGAAGAGAGCGGTTGTGTACCTCTGATGCACTGATAGCCCTGCTGAATCAGAGAACCATAGGATGGCTCAGGTTGGAGAGGAATTTAAAGCCCACCTACTGCCACCCCCAGCCATGGGCAGGGCTGCCCCCCACCAGCTCAGGCTGCCCAGGGCCCCATCCCACCTGGCCTTGAGTGCCTGCAGGGATGGGGCACCCACAGCTCTCTGGGCAGCAGTGCCAGCGCCTCACCGCCCTCTGAGGGAAGGATTGCTTCCTCACATCTAACTGACATCTCCCTGCTTTCACTTTTAAGCCATTCCTGTGGAATATTCCTCTGGATGGTGTCCCCTCCTTCGGTTGTGTCCACTGCACCACCAGCTCGGTGTCATCAGCAAACTGCTGAGGGTGCACTCCATCCCACTGTCTGTGTCAGTGATAGAGATGCTGAAGGGCATTGGTCCCAAGATGGACCCCTGAGGGACACCACTCATCACTGGCCTCCACCTGGACATGGACCCATTGACAACTCTGCAACCATCCAACCAAATCCTTATCCACAGCCTTCAAATCCATCTATCTCTAATTTAGAGATAAGGATGTGCTGCAGGACCATGCATTGTAACAGATCAGAACTGGTTTTTGCCTGCCTCAACATTCAGAACAGTGAGGATACAGTGAAATACTGAGTATTTCCCTCAGACCCTCTGGTTAGCAATCAGAAAACTTCCAGAAGCTGCTGCAGTTCCTGCAGCTGGACACATTCTGGGAATAATCCCATCCCAGTCCTCAAGTTATGCAGCACTGGCACTGCTCCAAGGAGCTCCCCTGGGAGGCAGGAGGTGAAGCACCAAGTATCAGATGATTTGTGAGGGGTAATGCTGTTCCATTGCTTTGGGCTTCTGGAGGCTTAGATCACATTAGATGAGCTTTGATATTGAAGTCCATTTTTTTCCCAGCTTCTGCCTGTAATTTTACTTCTCATCTCAGGACAACAAGACACAAATAAAACCCAAGGCTGTTATTGCAGAGCTCCATGCAAGTTCATTCTGAATCACTGCATGTTATCACTGAAGCAATTCACTCCTTACTCACTTGAGATCAGATTCAAGTGTTCCTGCTCAGGCTCAGTGTTTTCTTACTCCCAACTGATGAAGCTACAGGATGCAACTCCATTGTATCTGAATCAGAACAGCAAGGCTTGCTTTTATTATGTACATCAGAATGAGAAGTTTTAGAGGATTTTATTAGCTCAGAATGTCTTCTTGGTGATTGTGAGACTCAGATTTCATAAATATTCTGTGTTTACTTCTCTTAAACTGGGCTAAATACCCTAAAATCAAGTTTGTAGTAAAATATCATTTGTAAAGGAGTAAAAGAAGAAGTGATTTCAAGAAAAAAATTAATCTTTAAGTTAAGTGATTCTGTACACCATAGCATGGAGTGTGGATGCTCTAAAGAACTCTTCTTGTAGAGCGCTTCTGTGAGCTGCCTGAAAAACTCTTGGTAACTCACCTACAGGGCTGAGGGAATGTCCAAACCACTTGTTCCTTTTTGATTATTTTTAAACGAGAGCTGGCAGCACGATTTGTGCAACACACTGGATACAGATACTGACAGCAAATGCTGGGAATTCTTGATGAAGGCACTGTCAGAGGGATAGGACAGGACTGCTCGGAGGTGCTCATGCACAGCACGCTGTGCTGTCCTTTCCCAGAGCACATGGAAGGCCATTGAACCACCAGGTTCTCAGTTACCAATCTTTGCCCTGACAGAGAGCAAACCCACAGGGGGAGAGTGGCTTTCTGCCTTCATTGCTCTTACCTCGCCTTTACTGAAGTACTTCATTTTTTCATCTAATTGTGGCTTATTGTATTTGCATGAAGGTTAACTGTTCCCATGGATTGAAGGAAAGTCAGCTAACTCCCACGGAAAAGTAAGCGTGGAATGTGTGACTCCTGCAGAGCTTGTATGGAGTGCTGCCACTCTTGGTGTGGTCTGCTCAAAGATCTTGGAGCTCCCTCTGCCCTGCTCTGGGCTCCTGTTCATCTCTTCCTCATTTTAATTCTTAATTTTTCAATACTCTAGCTAAGCTTCATTGCAGCAGTCAGCTTCACCTGCTCTCTGGACCCAGCACCACAAAGACCAAAGGAAGGGATGAGAGAAGTGAGGTTCACAGCCCAACTTTGGTTACTAGGAAGAGGGCAGGAGAAGTGAAGCAGCTGTTCCAACACCATGCAGACATCTTGTGGCCAGCAGCTGAACCCAGGACTCCCATTCCCTTCCTGGTGCCTTTCCCACAAAACCACCCTTTCTTCTGGACAGATGTTTCCATCAGAGGAGAAGGTCTTCTCAAACAGTGGGAGGATAATGAGCCCTTTGCATGGATGTTTGCTCATCTCCATGGCAAGTACAGCAGCTGCTGGAGTAGAAATAGCACAGCTTTCTGGACCTTTCAGCAGCAGTAACTATGTGGAGGAAAAGGCATTCTTTAGGCATCTGAGAGAGTGGGATTATGATTTAGATGTGCATTCGGCAGGGTTTTATTTTTAAATTGCTTATGCTGAACTTTAAAAACTGTCTTAAAGCAGCTTTGAGTTGTGGGAGATGTATGCTTAAAGGCGACTGTGAAGGAGTGGTGAGAGGGGAAGAAAAAGGCACAGGAGGAACAATACCACAAAAGGTATGACTTTTGTTAGCATTTAAGAGCTGTAAATGAATGATTACTTCACTCTGAGCGATGACTAGCAACCTTTCCATTTGCTACAGCCCCCATGGCAAATACTGGGTGCCTGACAGAAGGCAGTGGAGACACTTCTTTTCTCTCTACAAAGGGAGTTGTAGAAAGTCCATGAGTGGCATGAGCACAAGATTCTGACTCTCTTCTCAGCTTGGCTCGTAACTCCCTGTTTGGGTTCTCTTTGTGCAGTTCAGCAAAATAAGGCCAAGAGCCTAAACCCTGCTCAAACTTCTTGGGAGCAGCTTTGCAACAAGGCTCACACAGTCCATCTTTCACCACAGCTCTCTCCATCAGAATTCCCCTTACTTAACTATTTTGGAGAGTTGTTTCACTTTTTATTAAATTATATAAATGAAGCAGTGCTGGATGGAAAGTTGATCTTGTTTCCTGTGAATAAGGCAGTGCTGAGAGCTTGGAAACTCCAAGAGTTAAGGCCAAAGTCATACCAGAATTATGAGATTCTCGGTATCCCAAAAGTTTTTTCAGTAGCTCTGAAAATAAACCTGTGCCTCATCAGTGCACTTTACTTTAAAAAAGGCAGAGAAAATCAAAACAAAAAGAAAAGCAAAGCAAAGCCAGGTGTCATGTTGAGTTCTTCAAGTGAAAAGCTCCAGTTCAACAGGAAATTCCCGAATAACAAGTATTCGTTTCCAGATGGAATGAGTATTTTAACATTTCAGAATTGACATGGAATAGGGAACTCTGGCTTCCATCCACCTGTGTTCACATTAATGTCTCAACAGCTTCGTGGCTGTTGTATCAAAGGAGCTATAAAAGTGTAAATCACAACTGTGCTTTTTCAGTCATAGAGTGGTTGGATGGAAGGTTACGCGTTGTGCCGCTCCCTGCAGTGCTCAGGGACACCCACAGCTCCATCAGTGCTCAGAGCCCCGTCCAGCCTGACCTTGGCTGTGTGCAGGGACGGGGCAGCACCGCCTCTCTGGGCAACCTGTGCCAGTGCCTCACCGCCCTCAGTGTCAAACCTTCTTCCTTATAGCCAGTCTGAATGTCCCCTCGTTCAGCCTGAAGCCATTCCCCCTTGTCCTATCACACAGACCCCAATAAAGTCTGTCCCCTCCTTCTCACAGCCCCTTTAGATGCTGAAAGAAAATTCACATTTTGCATTCAGTGTGACACTGGAATCCAACTTATAGATAAAACTCTTCTTGGATTAATGCCATGAAGGCAGTATGCATCTATGCATACACGCACACTAGCATCAGGATATGTTGGGTTCATTTTCAGGGAGACAGAGGGAGGACAGAGAGGAAAGGAAGTCTTAGGCAGGGGGCAGAGAAGATGGAGTAAGATTCTTCTTGGTTTTTGGACATGTCCGAGCCTATTTTGTTGTGGAAATATCAAGCAAGATATTAAAAATGTGTGTGGCACTGTAAAGCAATCGTAAATATTTATACTGCCCACTGACATTCTTTTGTTCTTTTCGGTATTACACAGTATAATGAAGCAGACTTAAGATATAATAACCTCGCTGCATGTTAAGCTGTCAGAGAATGACAGTACTATTATGTGTCACGAAATGTCAGGATGTTTGGTGAATTTACACAGCTTAGGATTTTAAAGAATGAGTAATCAGCCTCTCGTCACTGCAGACATGTCATGGTGAATCCAGTCTGGGACAGGAAGCAGCATTTACTCCCTTTGCTCATCCTATAGTGCCTGAGTCCACCTCATCACCATCGCTTGGGCTGTGATCCCAAAGAGCTAGTGGTGGTGACTGCTGAAAAATTGGTTTTTGTTGCTGAGAATTTGCTCTATCAAGCAGAGTTACTTGCATATGTTATATTTTCCATGGAAATAAATAGGAGGCATTACTTTTGCAGCAACCTATGTCTATGCTGCTGAAGATGATTCCTCTTCACTCAGTGCAGCAGGCAAGCTAAAAGATTGGGCATCTGTGAACTAGCTCACCACTTTAGAAAAAAGCAGTGCAACATTCACTTCCTTCCCTCTGCATCCCACAGGCTCCATCTCTGCCTCTTTCAGCTCCTGTCACACTGAGCTGTTTGTTTACTTTGCATCCTCTCTGCAAAACCATGGCAGCCAGGGTATGGCCAAAGCTCATGGCAATGGCTGAAGGATGCACCGTGCATCTCTGCTGTGCAGGGATGGCAGCAAGTGCCGTGCAGTCTGAGGGGAGCAGTGACAGGTGACATTAAGCATTAGCATGACAGGGCTGGCTCCTGGAGTTCTTAGTGTGATTTTCCAAGTCCTCCTGTTTATAAAAAAAGAAAAAGTGTTAATTTCTAGCTTCCAGGATATGGAATAGAAGCCCAGGCCATGTAGGACACATCTCATCTGCATTACAGCTGCTCACTTTTCCCTATTTGGAGGTCAAGAAAATACATTTTTTGAATCCAAAGAGCAGAGACAGTTGCCAAGAGAAACTCAGTATTCTAGAGGGAAAATTGTTATTACATTTGCAAAACCTGAAATTTCTGCAACAACTAAATGTAAAACAAATGTGACATAAGGAGGAGGAAAGAGTGGGTGGGAAAACAAGGAGATGAAGCAGAAAGTCACATCAGGTTTAACACAAAACCTCGATGTCAACTCTGTCCCTTTACAGCACCGGATTTGCAGTGCTGAGCTCCTGAAAAGACACGCGGTGCTCCAGGCATGGACTGTGTGTTGGTCCAGCTTCATGCAGCAAAATGCTCTTACATCATTACAGCAAAAACAAGAAGCCACAGTAAAAATCTTTGGGGATTCAAGGGCTCAGATGAGGGGCTATTTCAGGTCAAAGTTGTCAAACTGTACTGAGCTTCTAAATATACCATGAGCATTTACACGCTGTTTAGCAAGCAGACATGAGCTCATGCTGCTCATGTTCCAGATTGAGCCTGCCCCAGTCCACAAATTAAGCAGCTACATTCAAAGGTGCTGAGCTCACGCTAATACCCATTGTGTGATTCCTGTTCTGTAAGCCATCTCAGGAAATGCTATCATCGATATTCATAGACATATCATTTTCTTCTTTTGGAAATTGAAAGCTGAAGGATCACCTGATGCGATGCAGGCCAGATAACGCTCCCTGTGCACCCATATGGACAGTGCGCCCACATGCAGGCACTGAGCTGCTTTGGACACAGTATGTGAGAGATGGGAAACAAGAAGCATGTGTCAGGTTACAACAAGGCAGGCTCTGCTTCACTTCTATTCTGGTGTTTGCCAGCAGCATCGCTGGTCAGAACAAACGTGCAGCACAAGCATGCCTGCAGCATAGCAGCACAACCACCTGTCAGGTTGCTGTAGAGATCAATAAGATCTCCCCTGAGCTCCTCTTCTCCAGACTGAACAATCCCAGCTCCCTCAGCCGCTCCCCATAAAACCCCATTGTGCTCCAGACCCCTCACAGCTCCGTTCCCTTCTCTGCACAGCTCCAGGGCCTCCATGTCTGTACTGTAGTGAGGGGCCCAACGCTGAGCACAGCACTGAGGTGCGGCCTCAGCAGAGCTGAGTGCAGGGGACGGTCACCTCCTGCTCCTGCTGGCTGCACTACTGCTGACACAACCAGGATGCCGTTGGCCTTCTTGGCCACCTGGGCACACTGCTGGCTCATGTTCAGCCGAGCGCCGACCAACACCCGCAGGTCCTTTCCCTCCGCACAGCCTTCTAGCCACTCTGCCCCACTCTGCAGCGCTGCGTGGGGTTGTTGTGAGCACCGTGCAGGACCCAACACTTGGTCTTGTTGCACTCCATCCCATTGGGCTCAGCCCCGCGATCAGCCTGTCCAGGCCTCTCTGTGGGGCCTTCCTAACCTCAGTCAGATCGACACTTCCCCAGTTCCTTGTTGTCTGCAAACTTACTGAGAGTGGATTAAATTCCTTCATCCAGATCATCAAGAAAGATACTAAATAAGACGGACCTCAGTGTCCTCCCCAAGTAAATACCATTTGTTGTTCAAGCACTGCTGTACTCCTGGTCCAGGTGAGGACATAAAGGGTGGAATCTTGAGCTGAGGTGTGTCTTTGTGCTTGCCAGGACTGAGATCCCAGAGCTGGGGCAATCTTCTCCCAAAGGCAATATGTTGAACGCATGATAGGATTTTCCATTTTGTCACATAGCTCTCAATTGATTTTTCAGTGCTCTGCGTTTGGGTTGCCATTAGCTGCAGATTGATCAGGACTGAGCATCAGTGGGGACTGGGTAATGGTGTGGTGCTGCTCCAGCAGCTCCTGGAGCCACACGAGCTCCTCTGGGTTGCTCAGGAATTTTCTCAGTGTGACACAGCTCCTGCAGCCCTGACCGTGGGTGCTCTTCCCAATGTGGGCTGAGGGAAGTGGCTGTGGGTTTTTTGCTTTGTTTGTTTAGTTGTTATTTTTTTCTTTACTAAGTACTCTAACAAAAGCTGCTGTGTTTGAAATTGATGTGTTTGGGAAATATGTGTCAATTCTGACAACATTTACATTTCATATGTACACAATTGAAGCAAAGTGCTTTAGTGTCAAAATTTCCCGTGGTGATGTTTTCACAGCACTCTGGGGGGGTTGTTTGAAAATGAAATTGATTTTTTTCAATACCAAAATCACCTGGAAAAAAAGAAGTGTAAGCCTAGACTTCTACACTGGATTGTTGAAGTACTTTTATTCCTTCATTCTTTAGAATGTGAAACTTGTAATTTCCGCCATTTCCAAGGAAATGGAAGATGAACCCTCCTTCCTGCTTCCCCCTAGTCTGGAGGTGGCTTCATTACAGCAGTCAGCTTGCTGGCTGCCCTCAGCAAACACAGCCATTTTCCTGTCCATCTCACAGCATGGGCTGTGTCATTGATGTGAAAATTTCTCCTTGGATCTTCCAAGATACAAAGAATCATAGAATCACAGAATCGTTCAGGTTGGAAAAGACCTCTGAAATCACCCAGTACCACCATCCACCTGCCACCAGTATTGCTCACTGACCATGTCCCTCAGTGCCATATCTCAATGGTTCTTGAACACCTCCAGGGACGATAACTCCACCATTTCCCTAGGCTGCCAGTGCCAGCACCCCACCACTCTTTCCAAGAAGTTTTTCCTAATATCCAACCTGATCCCCTCCTGGTGCAACCTGAGGCCATCATCTCTCATCCTACCGCTTTTACATGGGAGAAGAGGCTGAACCCCACCTCACCACAACCTGCTTTCGGGAGTTGTAGAGACTGATAATGTCTCCCCAGAACCTCCTTTTCTCCAGACTGAACCTTCATACCCTCAGGCAGATGAACACTTCTTCCCAACTTGGTGTTGTCTGCAAACGTACCAAGGGTGCACTCAATCCCCATCCCTTAACAGGATGGGCCTTACTGTAAAGCTGAGTGTGAGACAGCTAGGGAACCTCCACTGCTGAGGTGAGCAGCAAAAGAGAGAAGTCCTGGGTCTTGCATGCAGTTTTATCTTTCCCTCTGAATGCAACACAGAGTCCTCTGGGGTACACAGTTCTTCACTTCTGAGATGCTTTACCTGGAAATTCTTCAGTCCACGGAACTGGAGCATTAACTCTTTAACTCCCAGTGCCTCATATGATGTTATGATGTGGAATACTGATAAGAAAAATCATAAAACCATGACAAACAGGTATGTGCATAATGTTCTTCATAAGAGTGCCAGAGTCAAGGATTTCCTCCCTCAGGATCTGTGCGTGGCGCCAAATTCCATAGTCGTGCTGCAGGCTGGAAGCAGACACTTCTAAGTGTGCAGGTTTAACCAGCTAAGCATTAATCTCTCTTCGTGTGCATGCATCAGTAATTTTCAGGCTGCAGATTAAAACGAGATGACACTTCTGTCACATCAGAGGCACTGGGGGAGTCACACTAGCCCCAACCTTGGAGCAGCCCACCCCACAGAAACATGCTGTGCTCTCTTGGCCCAGTTGCACGCACATGGTTTTGGTTTTAAAACAAGATATTAAAAAGTCCTCCGAGGTGAAATAGTGTCTGCATAAAATACTTCACCCATGTGATTGCACAGGTGGTTGATTGGGAGTATGCCAAGCAGCACATGAGCAGGGAGATCATAGAACAAACACAGGACACCTGGCTTCACTTTTGCAAGGCTCTGAGTACCCATTGACTTGGCACACTTTGTCAAAGGCACTTTGTGACACACAAATATTTGCAATATGCAATCCCAGCTTGAGTCCCTAACTTGCACACTGTAGTGTGATGGGTCTATAAGAACAATCCCCAAGCACTGGCCAGGATCCAGCTGTGCATGTGGGACGAAGCCCAGCAGGGCATAATGCATGTGAAGGACATTAGGAGAAGGATTCCGGAGAGGGAAACTGTAAGACAACAAAAGAACGTCCCATTAAGTCTTGGTATTTTGGTACAATAGCAATTTTCAGAAACAATTGACGGGTTATAAGTACAAAGAAATTAATGGATGGTTTTAAGCAAGAAATAGAGGGTAAGTATACTACTGCCCCATAAACACTTCGTTTAGGCACAGAGAGACTATTAATTTTCATGATTCTTCATACCACAAGACAGAAAACAATAGTTCAAGTCATGTATGATGAAATCTAGTGTTGTGGTATAATTTTTTCCCATTGATCGGGTCCTAGTCTATCTTGGGTGATTTATAGGAATAACCAGGGACAGGAACTTACTGCAGTACTGCAAGGACCAGTTACATTTATGTGCTGCATTGATGTTCAGAGTTAATAGATTTTAAATTATAGTCTATGGAGTGCTCCCACTGATGCAGGTTTCCCTTGGGGGTCTGATCAGGACAGGGAGGGTTGGAGGAAGGGCTGTAGGGACGTGTTGTCTTACTTGTGCCACCTTTTCACTTTTCCTGCTCAGAAAACAATATCCTTAGAGTCTACTTTAATCTAACTCAGCCAGTGGCAGTGCAAAATTGCCTGCAAAAAGCCGTAAGCAGACCTGGAAAATGACTTTTTTTTTTTAATTGGCAGCTTTCTTTGGGTTTAGCCATGCTGAATTCATAGGAATTGAAGAATAAAATAATTCTTTTTTCGGAATAGAAGCGAGGCAAGGTTTGTTTGAAGGAAGATTAGGTGCAGAAGTTTTGTTTTTCCAAACGCTTTGTTGAATTTTGAAAAGAAACAAGGAATTAAATCCCTTCAAAAGGAAATCGAACAATGGAACACACATTCTAAGCAAGAAGAAATGAGGCTTCACTTTATGCACCATAGCCATTGCATTGCAATGGGCCCAAGCATACACCTGAACCCACACCTGAAGAGAGTGTCTGGGAGGGCCTTGAGCTGGAGCTTTAGAATCTGGGGTTTGGTCCATAGATCTGCTGCAGAGTCCCTTTGAGACTCGATCCTTTTGAATAAAGCACCTCTGTCACTTCATTTGTACGGTGAGAATAATATTCTTTCCTTGCAGTTCACCATGATCACAGGATGTCAGAGATTGGAAGGGACCATGAAAGATCATCTAGTCCAATCCCCCTGCTGGAGCAGGAACACCTAGATTGTGTCACACAGGAACAGGTCCATGTGGGTTTCTACAGGAGTGACCCAGCGCTGTGCATGCACACGGCCTGAAGAGCAGAAGGCCTTGATTTCAGTGCTATGGGAAAAACGAAGAACACCCGACGGGTTGTGATTCCTGCCAATATCGGTGCTTTTCCCAATCCAAAAGCGCTAAGTTCAACAGACAAAAGGAGAGACCATTGTTTTCCTTATTCTTTCAGTTTTTCAGCCCCATTTTCTCTGCCTTTGTCCCCATTTTTTGGCATAGCTTTTATCTTGATATTTTCTTTGATGCCAAAGCCAGAATTTCAATTACTTTCCCTTTGCTTTCTCCCTGTTTTGCAATGTGTTGCTATGGGAACAGTACACATCCATTCAGATACCTGATCCCAATGATTTTTTGAAACAAAAATAATACTTTTTTTCATTGGTCTCTGGTCTCATCCCCTGCCTGTTCTAGCCTGGGCAGATTAATATGTTATTTTCAGAAGTGCAGTGTTGAGGAACCTGTTAGGAAGCCATGCATGCATGGTGACAAAACAAGGAAGATTTCTGCTTTATGGTTATTATTTTATTATTCTGCCACCCCCTTCCCACATCTCAAAGCTCTGCTGGTTTCATTGTCCCATTCCCCTGCCTTGCAGCCACCTCAGTCAATGAGAGAAGCCCGTCAGCCCTTCCTCCCCTCTGCCCTACAGCTCAGCAGCAGTGGCACCCGATTCTCTTATATTAGGTGAGGGATGTACAACAAAATCCATTCAATTAAAATATATTTGCTGGAAGAATCAGATCAATTTCCAATATCATCCTGCACACAAACTCAGCATGGCAAAGGGACTCCTGCAGTTCAGCTGCATTCAAGTAACATTGATTAGTTTGATGTTCTGTGGATTGCAAACCAATTTCAGCTGTTGTGTTTGTTTCCATATGGTTCAATGGCAATTTTAGGTAACCTTGTTCCTTACGTTGTTGCTTCATGTCTGAAATATTTGCAATACCTGCTGGCACTGTCATCAGACAGATGCCTGGAAGCATTGCTTGTTTCTGCTACAACACATAGTGGTATTAAGTGGGAGCAGAGTTCACCAGGAAAAAAAATTTCCAGGCACAGGAAAAGCTACTGCCAGAGCCCGGTCAGCCACGACCCCCTGCCAGGGAGCATGCTGAGCACAAAATATTTTTAAGCATCTTGTAAAAATCTGCTCTAAATGAGAAAGAAATGTTTTATTCTTGCCTGTCACTCTGCCAGAAAGCCTCTTATGAATTGTGGCTGTCAGGAGAAGTCTTTGTGGCTGTCAGGTGAAGACCCCAGTGATGAGAAAAAGGAAACATCACTCATGTTTTTAAGAAAGAGAGAACAGGCTGGGGAGCCTCACCTCTTCACCTGGGAAGATCGTGGAGTGGATAATCCTGGAAGAGTTGCTATGGCACACTGAGTGAGGGGGTGATCTGAGAC
Source organism: Cyrtonyx montezumae (assembly GCF_038088225.1). NCBI lineage: Eukaryota > Metazoa > Chordata > Aves > Galliformes > Odontophoridae > Cyrtonyx > Cyrtonyx montezumae. The sequence continues at coordinate 903,442 of NW_027071959.1, forward strand.
AGCCAGCATAGCTTCACCAAGGGCAGAGCATGCCTGACCCATCCAGTGGCCTTTGGTGGTGGAATGATGGTACCGGTGGACAAAGGAAGGGCAACAGTTGTCATCTACCTGGAACTGTGCCTTTGACATAGTCCTGCACCACATCCTTATCTCCAAATTGGAGATAGAGAGGGATCTGAAGGCTGGACTATACAGTGGATAAAAACTTGCTACCCCACAACATCCTTCTCTCCAAATTGGAAAGATGGATTTGATGGGTGGACTGCTTGATGGATGATGAGCTGACTATAGGTGTGAGTACTGCATCCAGATGTGGAGTTCTCACGTCCTGTGGAGATGTGAACCTGTTGGAATGTGCCCAGAGAAGGGTCACAAAAATTACCCAAGAGATGGAAACACCTCTCCTATGAGGACAGGTGGAAAGAGTTGGGGCTGTTCAGCTTGGAGAAGAAAAGGCTCCAAGGTGACCTGAGAGCAACCTTTCAATATCTAAAGGTGAGCTACAGAAAAGAAAAGGACAGACCCTTCAGCAGGGTTTGCTGTGATAGAACGAGGGGAAATGGTTTAAAGCTTACAGAGGGGAGATTTAGAATAGATAGAAGGAAAAAGCCTTTTTCAGTGAGAGTGGTGAGCCACTGGAACAGGTTGTTCAGAGATATGGATGCCCTGTCCCTGGAGACTTTCAAGTCAAAGCTGGATAAGGCCCTGGGCAACCTGATCTAGCAGCGTATGTCACTGTGCATTGTAGGGGAATTGAACTAGATTAACTTTAAAGGTCTCCTCCAAATCTAAGGATTCTATGATTAAAATTGGTTGGATGGTCACAGCCAGAGGGCTGTTGTTAATGGCTTTATTTCCAGGTAGAGGCCAGTGATGAGTGTGGTCCCCCAGGGTCTGTCTTGGACCGGTGCTCCTCAACATCTCTATGAACAACATAGATGGTGGAATGGAGTGCACCCTCAGCAGTTTGCTGATGACAGTGAGCACAGTGGTGCAGTGGACACAACAGAAGGAAGGGACACCATACAGTGGGACCTGGACAGGCTGAAAAGTGAGCAAACAAGAACCTGGTGAGGTTGAACAAGGCCAGGTGCAAGGTGCTGCACTGGGTTGGGCAGTCCCAGACATGAGCACCAACTGGAGAAGAACTCCTTGAGAGCAGCCCTGCGGAGAAGGACTTGGGGACAGAAGCGGGACATGAGGCAGCAGTGTGCGCTTGCAGCCCGGAAGGCGACAGTGCCCTGGGCTGCAGCAACAGAGGGGGGGCAGCAGGGAGAGGAGGGGGAGGGGTTGTCCCCCTCTGCTGTGCCCCTGGAAGGCCCCACCTGCACTGCTGTGCCCAGGCCTGGGGCCCCCAGGACAGGAGGGATGCAGAGCTGCTGCAGGGGGTCCAGAGGAGGGCATGAGGATGCTCAGAGGGCTGGAGCACCTCTGCTGTGAAGACAGGCTGAGGGAGCTGGGCTTCTCCCCTAGAAAAAGGGAGATGTCGGTTAGATGTGAGGAAGCAATCCTTCCCTCAGAGGGCGGTGAGGCGCTGGCACTGCTGCCCAGAGAGCTGTGGGTGCCCCATCCCTGCAGGCACTCAAGGCCAGGTGGGATGGGGCCCTGGGCAGCCTGAGCTGGTGGGGGGCAGCCCTGCCCATGGCTGGGGGTGGCACTGGGTGGGCTTTAAATTCCCCTCCAACTTAAGAATTCTATGATTCGATGATCTTCTCTGCAGAGCTGCCTGGCCCCTGCCCGATGCCCGCACTGCAGAAGGGATCTCAAGTGTAGAAGCTCTGGAGAAGCACTGCCGGGGATGGAGCAGGCACGGCAGCCTTTATTCTGCAGGGCTGCCTGGTGTTGTTCACTTACAAAGTGCCACTTCAGTGTCAAACACAAAGTATTTCACAGGAAAAATGGAAATGAAGATTGCAATGGGGAGAAGTCAAGGTGAACCTAGACATTCTTCTGATGTTATTTCCATAATGGTGACATTTGTGCTGCATGTTATAGGCAACACTTCCTGTATTTCATATCAAGTTTTTACTGCTATTCTAACACCTTTTAAGCAAAATTGTTTTCAGTGGTCCCAAGTTAAAAGTTTTCCAAGTTTGTAAGAAATTGCGGGACAAATTCTTAGGAAAAGTTGACATGCATTCAGGATATCAGTGAAAAAAAAAAAAAAAACATTTGCAAACGAATTAAGTTGAAAATATTTGGATTTCCTACCAACCAGCACTCCAATTCTGACAAGCTCTATTGATTTCCTATTGCATAAGCCACTTTCTCGTAGTCATACCACAGGAGAGGAACAACGTGTTCTGATACACAATGAGGTCAGGCTGCGTTCTGATGGCTTTGTCCCTATATGAGTGCAGGCCCTGTGTGAGCCCTCATTGCTGTAGTGCACTCACACTGTGCTCTGGCCCAGGTCCACAGGAGATGGTGGGTGCCTCACCCCTGTGATTCTGCCCTGGGAGTTGAAGCGCAGATCATGATGTGCATCTCCATTGTCTGGGCTCAGTTCTGGGTCCAATTTTATTTGTCATCTTCAACAATGGCCTCGTTGATGGGATAGCATGCACCCTCAGCAGGTTTGCTGATGTTATAAAGCTGAGAGGAGTGGCTGACACAGCAGGAGTCTATGCTGCCATTCAGCGAGACCTGGGCAGACTGGAGAGTTGGGCAGGGAGGAACCTGTTGATGAGATTCAACAAAAGCAAGTGTGGAGTCTTGCACCTGGAGAGGAATAACTGCATGCATCAGAATAGGCTGGGGACTGACCTGCTGGGGAGGAGCTCTGCAGAGTGTCCTGGTGGCCAACAGGTTGTTGAGCAGCAGCATCAAGAGAGCCAATGGTATCCTGGGGTGCATTGCACAGAGCATGGCCAGCAGGTCAAGGAAGGTGATCCTCCCCCTCTGCTCTGCCTTGGTGAGGCCAAATCTGGGGCACTGTGTCCAGTTCTGGGCTCCTCAGTTCAAAAGAGACAGAGATCTTCTAGAAAGAGTTCAGCAGAGGGCCATGAAGATGACGAAGGGTCTGGAGCATCTCCTGTATGAGGAAAGGCTGAGAGTCCTGGGAAAGAGAGGGCTGTGAGGAGATCTCAGCACTGTTTGTAGATATCTAAAGGAAGCCGAGTTGTTGGGCTGGGCTTTTTTTGGTGGCATGCAGCAACAGGACACAGGGCAATGGGCAATGGGCAGAAACTAGAACCCAGGGAGTTCCATAAGAACACAAGGAAGAGTTTCTTTACTGTGTGAGTGACGAGCTCTGGAACAAACTGCCCAGAGAAGTGGGGGAGTCCCTACAATTCTATGACTGTAATTCTGAGATCCCAGATAAGTGCCATGTTCCAAAGGGACACAATGTGAATTCAGAGTACATGCACCTAGGGAAGGGGGAATTTCAGCTCCAGACCCCTGCACCACACTGCTGAGAGCTTTCTCCCACCACAATCTTTAGGAGAAGTTGGACAGTGGAGACTGGATTTCATCTGAGTGATTTGGGATGCACCATCTCCAGCAAGCCAGGCTGTGCTCATCCTCTTCCTCTGCAGAGGGAGATGCTTATCCCCTCCCTCTCCTGCCAGCCCGTCCCCCTCAGCAGCACACTGCAACCCCTGGCCCCTCTGCTAGGAGGGGGGAATGCTAATTGCTTGAAGGCACTCCACAGAAAGTGGACGTTAAGTGGACTAATGCTGAACGGCAATGGAAATTACAGCACGGACGCCATCAGAATCCATCACAACTAATGCGATTAGAGCGGGCAGCACAAGAATTCGTAATGATCTGTGCTGTGCCCTGAAGTTGTGTCGGTGCATCTGAGCCACATTCTGCTCTTCTCCTGCCCTCTACTTGCACACTTTGAAGAGCTACAGACAAGGGAGGCCCCCCAGGAGCCTTTCATTCCACCCTGTACCTCTCATACCTCCCTTGTTTCTAATTGTATACAGAGACAACAGCAATGGCAATGACTTCATAACGAACCCTTCTAATGAATAAATCATCCTAATTTCAAGGCAAAGTTAGCACAGCCATCCACTGTGTCATTTCCATGAATCACAGCAATAAAGGGCCATGCTTGTTGAGACACTGCTTATGCAAATGCAGTGCAGCACTAATGAATGTAAGCAAAGTCCTGCAGTGCCAGGACAAGGCGAGCTTGTGCCAAAGCTCCCAGGAAGCGGCTGCTGCTTTGTCCAGAGGAGTAAGTGATGGGCTGGGGAGAGGCTGCAGGAGTCTGGCTCCATCCTGTGCAGCTACCACTGATCCCAGGTTAGTACCCTCGATCTTTAAAGAAACTGTTTCTGATTTATGAACAGTGAAGGCCTCTCTGAGATCCTGGGAAGTGCATTACTGGAGGGGGTATTGTGCACCACAACGATCCAAAGCTCAGCTCCTTTGTGCAGGGACAGCGGCACACTAGGAGGGCAGTGCAAGGTGCAGGAAAGGACCCATGGCACTTTGGATTTCCAAAGCCAAATCTAATTTAACACCTCACAAAGCAGGGCTTTGCTGACGAGGTGTCTCTGCTCCCAAGCAGATCTCAGAGCTATTGTGTCTGGGCCGATACTCAATATTTTGATGTTATTGTTTGCATTCCCTAGAAGCCTATGAAAGAGGTCTACATCCCAACAAGAACCAGTCCTGCAGAGAGGGATGATTTATTGCAAGGAGCACAAGAAGGCCCTGCCACAAACAGCCGGGATGGCTGGCAAAGAACCGGCAGCGAGAGGAGCAGCGGCTCTGTGGGGCCACACATGGCACCGTGCAGCACTGGGGTGGTCCTGGGGAAGCCAGTGTTTGTCTGATATCCTGACTAACACATCACCAAGAAATTACCTCATGCTCTGGAATCCTCTGGCACCAAGTGCCATCTGAAAAATATCTAAAACGGTGAATTTAACCCAGTATGCAACACCAAAGGTTTCCTATTCACAATGGGTGCCAAGAACAATTGATTTTTTTGACAATTGCTCTCTTTGTTAGATGATGTCATGGATTATTTATCTCTGAAAGCATTAAATGATACAAAGCACTTGATGAGTCACTGGGAAGAACAATCCCCAAGGCTGGCTGGTGCGAGAAGAAAGGAGTAGTGGCCGTCTGCTCAATGGGCTGCTCCAGCAAAAGGCCCATAAATTCCCAAGTCTGTTTCCATTACTTGACACCAGTTGTGCTGCTCTCACTACTCCCAAGTCCTGCAGCCGAGCAGCAAGTGGTTCCCTGCATGGCCTTTGTGTTTCAAAGCCCCTCCTATAACCAAGGTCTGTCCCAGAATCTTGGGCTGACTGTACAGCTCTGGATTTTATAGGGTCCCTGCAATCTCCTTCTGCATCCTGGTAAAAATGAAAAAGCATGCTATGAGCACACTGATAAACGGCTTTTGAATGGAGACAGCTGAATCACGTCAATTCACAATTAGCACTTCAATTCTGAACATTAATTAGAACACTGGTGTTTGTAGAGTTTAGTTCTCATCGACCCACTTACATTGTTCTGAGAAGGACTAAAGAGACACTGAAGTTTGCAAATAAATCAATGGGGAAGAAAAAGTCAGGACCAGCTGGAGCCCGTGAGCTGAATTCCAGGGACCTGGGAAATTCTTCAAAAAAAGGTTTGATTACTAGAGCACAGGAAAAGGCAATATTACAGTTACAATACCATGGCACTGAAGAAATATGGGCACACTGAAAAATAAAGTTTCATGTGCAAGGTGAGAATAGACTACAGGTGAGAATTCACAGCTCGGCTTGGGTTCACCAGACAGTTCCAGGGACTTCTGCAGTTATCCTATCCATAAAATCACAGAATCATTCAGGTTGGAAACGACCTCCAAGATCATGTAGCCCAACTGTCCACCTACCTCCAATGTTGCCTACTGACCACATCCCACAGTGCCACATCTCCACTGTTTTGAACACCTCCAGAGACAGTGATCCCACCACCTCCCTGGGCAGCTGTGCCAATGCTTAACCACTCCTCAGGAATCTCATTCCTAATCATTCCTAATATTCAACCTTAACACCACCTATCCATCTCTAACAGCCTTTGAAAACCACATTATTCTTGAGCAAGTAGAAAAAATGTTATCTCTTTGGAGGTGTGTATGCAATAAGTTAAAGCCCAAAGACACTTAGGTGTAAATTCATTATGAATATGCTCTGATGAACTTAGATTTACTGGCTCTTCTTTGCATAAGGAGTTGAAATGAAACATGGAAATAAAAACAGAATGAGATGGACAAATCCCAGCCCTATTAAGCAGCAGCAACGAGTGAGGCAACAAATACAGCTATCCCGAAGAATTAGAGATACTGAAAACACCTGCTGCTTTCCAGGAAGATGAAAGACAAGAGAAGGTAATTCCTCCAAAGACAAAAAGAAGAAATGGAATTCCTATGAGGTCAGCTGAAAGATAAACATTCATCACAGCAGCAGTGGTGTGGTCACCTGGTACCCCAGGTAGTATGTCTCACCTTCTCCCCTCCTTGTGCTCCTTACAGAGAGGCAGCAGCTCAGACTCCAGCAATTTGCATCAGAGACCACTGCTGGAAAACACACAACAGATTGGAGAATTGCATGAATGCCATTTGTTTTCCTTTATGGAGGAAAAAAGCTGCTGTGGAGAATGGGGTCCTATTACTCAGTACTCTGTGTGGTGTTCTGCTTGATTTAAGTGGCAGAAACCTTAATTAAACAGCCTTCTTAATGCTGCAGTTCAAACATCTGGGAAAGAAACATTGGTATGGTCACAGAGAACAGGTTTGATGTATTCCCTGTGGGATGTATGGCCCAAACACGAGTAGCCCAGAGGAGACATGGAGATCAGCAGGATGTGGCTGGATTATTCCTCTCATACCCTCTATATCTTTCAAACCATCTGTCCGGACTGCAGTGAGCTTCATAGCCTGCAGATGTAACTGATAACATGCAAGTTAAATCTGTGGAAGAAATCAAAATTACAGCATAGATTGTCCTTGGGCTCCTGATGTGTATGAGAATAAATCTATCAGTGCAGAGGGGTTGTTTCAGTTTTGTGAATCATAATATTATGTCATAGAATGGCTCAGGTTGGAAGAGACCTGAAAGCCCACCCAGTGTCACCCCGAACCATGGGCAGGGCTGCCCCCCACCAGCTCAGGCTGCCCAGGGCCCCATCCCACCTGGCCTTGAGTGCCTGCAGGGATGGGGCACCCACAGCTCTCTGGGCAGCAGTGCCAGCGCCTCACCGCCCTCTGAGGGAAGGATTGCTTCCTCACATCTAACTGACATCTCCCTTTCACTTTAAAGCCATTCCTCCTTGTCCTGTCACCATCAGACTGTAAAAATCTGCTCCTGCTTGTAAGCTCCCTTCAAGTACTGGCAGGCCACAGTGAGGTTTCCCCACAGTTTTCTCCAAGCTGAACAAGCCCAACTCCCTCATCTCTTCTTCACAGTGAAAGAACTCGAAAGTATACTCTTAAGAGCAAAATTATCCCAGGTCATGGCTATCTGCAGAGGCAAGCACTTAGTGGGACGGGAGAAAGGAGCAAAACAATGTGTCTGACTCAGTCTCTGAGAGCCCAGATACCAATGCAAACAGGTCTGTTTACTTTACAAGTGCCTGTACACATAATATCAAAATCAAATATTTATTCTGGAGTAGGGACTCATAGTGGGATCATTTTTCACTTCATAACTAGCTGGGTTGGTGTGGGGATCCGTATGGGCTCCATACAAACAACCCTGAAGTCAATATTTGCTGTTGTGCTTGCGATGCTGCCCACCTGCACAGCACTGCTGCACTGACCCCCAACCATCCGGCTCCACGTGCAAAGACGACAGCAAAAGTCTTGTAATTGTCCTAACACAGGTCAGCTCGAACACAGGGACCTTTGGGTTAATTAAAAAATATATGTCTTAAAAGTTGCTTGGCCTTTCTGTAGGGTTCGTGGCATTACTTGTTCTTAATTACAAAGCAGACACCAAGAATCTGAGGTCTGCAAAGAAATGGGCTGGAAACAAATGGCAGGAGGTTGCAAAGGAGATCAGTTGCTGCCCTAAAACCAAATTTCTGCTTCTCCGTTCCTAAAGATTGCATCCACTGAGCTGTCTCCTCCCACGCCACATCTATTTCTCTATACACGGATATATAAATACAGTTACTATTTTAAGTGCATATTAAATACAAATGGTGTCAATTAGCCCATGCTTTGCACTCTGCCTGGAAAATATGAAATCAAAGAATTCGTCTAAACCCACATATGGTCAGATCCATAGTTGGTGTCAATGTTTGCAGCTCTGCTAATTCTTTTGGAGCTGGGCCATTTTATGCCTGCTAAGGATATGGCTCCATAGGATCCAAGTGAAAGATGCTCTTTGGCTCCTCTGAGATACAGTTCTGGACCACTGCTATTACAAACGCTTTAAAAAATCTGGAGTGTGTTAGATCCTGGGACTGCTGCTCCGGTAAACAACCACATGTTGGAATATTTTCCTGCTACCTCCAAGCCCATAAAGCAGCAAACGCAAAGCCTGCTCTCTCTCCTCCAGTGTACCTTGGGACCAACGATAGTAATTTTCAATTCTAATTTAATGTATGCCTGAATGTTCACCGTTGGCCCTGGCCAAAACCTGCACTTGGCAGCCTCAGTTCCTGCCATGGCTGAGCTTGAAGCTGTGTCCCTGCAAGTCCATGCAAAGCAATGAGAGCCACAGTGCTAGGCCGTGACCTGCACCCAAAGCACAGCCTGGAGCAGGAAAGGGTGAAGGGAGCACGTTTTACTGCATGTTTGCTAGGAAACGATAAACCACCCTGCTTTTCTCCTTACCAGGAATATCCTCAAGGCAGCGTCACTGGGACACAGCTCATTATGAGACCACAAAGCGGAAAGCATCCTGTGTGGCTTTAACCATGGGCAGGAATAAATGAAGTTGAACAGTGGTTGAACTCATTGAAGAGCCTTTAAAAAAATTGAGAGAGGGAGGGAAAATGGACAACAAACAGAAGCACAGGTAGCAACGATCCCAGTGAAATGCGGACAGCCACATGGTGGTAGGTGCTACACTGCAAATACTTTCCACATTCGGAAATGGAAGTGCCCTGGCACTCTCCCTGCCAATGTGGCTGGTTACTTGGGTTGAGTTCTGCCTGCTGAGAATCAAGGCATGGCTTCTTTTGGTGCATGAATGCAACGCTTGTTATCAGCAAAGAGAACCCCCTTCAAATATTTGCCAAAGAGAGGATGTATGAGGCACAGAAAACTTGTTTTTTATTAACTTCCAATCTCCATTATATGGAAAACACATGAATTAGGTGGGATTCAGTGGGGGGAGAGGGGGATGTGCAGGCTTCCTCAGACAGTGGGACTGCTCCCTCCATCCTTCCTGCAGGCGATGCATGTAGACAACACCGTGCCACCGCAAGCAGCTCACAGTTAAGTGCCTTGTAAGCTCTTCAATCAACTCATTTGTAAGGCCAGCTCTTACTGACACTATTTAATGACAGATTCAGTGGAAATCATTTGTTTTGCTATTGAGATTTGGTGATTGCTGCCACAGACTAGCACTGCACAGGCTTCAGGATGAATTCCAATGAAGTCTTTGTTATAGGAATCACAGAATCATAGAATGGCTTAGCTTGGAGGGGACCATAATGTTGTGCCTCCCCTGGCCATAGGCAGGGATGTCTCCCACCAGCTCAGGCTGCCCAGGGCCCCATCCCACCTGGCCTTGAGTGCCTGCAGGGATGGGGCACCCACAGCTCTCTGGGCAGCAGTGCCAGTGCCTCACCGCCCTCTGAGGGAAGGATTGCTTTCTTAGAAAGTCTCTCGCTGTCCTTTTTCTTCTGTTTTATGATCTAATATCTTACCGAAGACCCTGAAAAGTTCCAAAAAGAGCTGCATTCCCATTGTGCAGAGTACCAACTTTGCACAGGGTGCAGGAGATGCAGCAGCAAGCAGCAGACAATTTATGAAGTGTTCCTGCTCATCCTGGCCCACATCACCGGAACAACCCCAGCTAGGTCAGCCATGTTACACTTTGGCTGGGATACAAGTGGGAGACCTTCCATGTTCTGATTACGTGGTGAAAGAAAACACCTACACAGAGTGTCAGAGCTCAGCTAGGGACCTAAAATCATAGAGCTCCCAGGAGGGTCGGTGCTGCAGATGCCATGGAAATGACACAATCCAACAACCAGCCAACTTGGAAGCTCTTCAAAAAGCTGCAGTTCCAAAGGCTGCCTTCACTTCCTTCAGGTTCTGGCCCAGAGCCGAAGCAAGGGGTTGCAGACCATGGGCAGAGCAGTGGCTGCACGAAAGGGCAGTGGGGAGAGAAAGGAAAGAAACTGAGGCTGGGATGGGGACAGCTGTGGGGCTCCATCCTCTGGAGCATTCTGGGGGATGCTCCAGGAGCAGCAGAAGAGGCTCAAGGAGATATTCAGCACTGAAAGAAAAGGAATTTCCACTGCATTGAGCAAAGTGCTGGCAGTTCCTATTTTGAGACAAGTGACACAAATAGGAGATGCCAAGCAGATCCGCAGCCAGAGCATCTGATTAACCGGTGTGCAGTGCCCCTCCTTCCCCCAGCCTTACATCAGGCTGGCACTGGTGACGTCAATGCCTTTACCCCTTGTTTACAGCAGCACTACAGAGAGAAAAAATCAAACGTGCTGCTTTCAGAAACTAGACCAGCCTCATTAGCTCTCATCAGCTTGCTCCAACATGTCCAGGGAGCATTTGGCTTAGAAAGAAGGTGGCATTCACTACCCTGCAGGAAGTGAGTGCAGCCATACTGGCAGTGTGTGCAGTGCTATAGGCAGTGTGTGAAGCCCTACAGGCAGTGTGTGCAGCCCTGCTTGTCTGTGTCTGCAGCCCTGCTGGCCATGTGTCAGTGTGTCCAGACTTACAGGCAGCATGTGCATCCTCACAAGCAGTGTGCAGCCCTACAGGCAGTGTGCAGGCGCACAGCACACCCGGACCTTTGGGCTGGGTGCATCGGATCCCACAGTGTCGCTGGGAGGGCTGCAGGGAGCAGCTCGCCCTGGGGCTGGTCCTTTTCCTCAGTCCCAGCTCCAGCTGGTGGTACAGTGCTGGCTGCAGGCATGGCACAGTGGGGCTAAGCACAAGCTCAATGCATCTGCTCCACAAAGCACGGGAGGCTCCAGCAGAAAGGTCAGGCTGAGCAGCTCCAGCATGCTGGGTAGGTAGGAGCTATTTTTGGTCAGATACTGAGATTCCTGCACATCTCCTCCTCGTTTCTATAGCAATGATGGGCCAGGCTGTGCTGGGCTGTGCAGGGAATCGGGCAGTGAACAGAGATCAGAACAGCCCAGAAACAGGAATGTTGGATTCCCTGTCCTGTCCAGCGGTGCTGAGACCTGCAGCCATAGTCCTGCTCCCATGGGCAGAAAGCAGCACCCATCCTTGCTGCTACCACTTAATTACATGACAATTAAGACGACTGAGACATTTGCTGGAGATTGCAAATGTGCATGAGGTATGGGGAAGGAAAAGGCCCTCTGAGTGCTTTGCTCGCCTACTTCTGCCTCACACCAACTGCTCCCCACGATGTGTCTGGCAATGCAGACAGTTCTCCCCATGTGAGAATAACAAACTCTCATGGGGCAGCATTGCAACAGCTTCTCTGTCTCACCCCTCCTGAAATGACACTGACAGCCTTCCTAGTTCCCTGGGGTGACATTTCTCCTTACCAGACTGTCTTTTCAGGAACATGCACTTTCTTGAGCTTTGTGTATTGCACAGTTGATGCCACAGACTTTCAGCTTTTTTGAACACCCAACTGCAAAACCATGAAGAGCATGAGCAACAGGGATCAGCTAGTCTGACAGCACTGAGATGTTGCCACAAAGCACATGGAGCCCTCTCCACAGATCCAAACCCATCTCCAGCAGGAATCATAGAATCTTTAAGGCTGGAAAAGATCTCCAAAAGATCTTGCCTAGTCCAACTGCCCACTTACCACCAATACTGTCTGATAACCATGTCCCTTAGTATAACATCTAAACTTTTCTTGAACAACTCCAGGGACAAAGACTCCACCACATCCCTGTGCACCCTGTGCCAGTACCTGACCACTCTTTCAGAAAATAAGTTTTTCCTAATATACAACTCGAACCCCACCTCGTGTAACTTAAAGTCATTCCCTCTTGTCCTATGGCTAACATGATTTTTACCCTGCAAATCATAGTATCATGGAATCATAGAATAGCTTAGATTGTAGGGGACCATAAAGATCATCTGTTCCCAACCCCGGCCATGGGCAGGGCTGCCCCCCACCAGCTCAGGCTGCCCAGGGCCCCATCCCACCTGGCCTTGAGTGCCTGCAGGGATGGGGCACCCACAGCTCTCTGAGCAGCAGTGCCAGCACCTCACCGCTCCCTGATGAAAGTGTCACATCCTCACAGCTAGTGGACACCTCCCCTCTTATGCTTTAAAGCCATTCCTTGTCATATTACTATCAGAGCATATATACAGTCACTCCTCTTTCTGCTCATAAGCTTCCTTTGGAGGAGGGAAGCCTTTGGGAGCTTCCCTTGTACTGGAAGTCTGCAATGAGGTCTCCCTGCAGCGTTCTCCTCTCCAAGCTGAACAAGCCCAGCTCCCTCAGCCTGTCTTCACAGCAGAGGTGCTCCAGCCCTCTGAGCATCCTCGTGCCCTCCTCTGGACCCCCTGCAGCAGCTCCGCATCCCTCCTGTCCTGGGGGCCCCAGGCCTGGGCACAGCAGTGCAGGTGGGGCCTTCCAGGGGCACAGCAGAGGGGGACAACCCCTCCCCCTCCTTTCCCTGCTGCCACCCCTCTGTTGCTGCAGCCCAAGATAAAAATCTGGACCTAAGCTGCTTAATGAGATCCCCTGTGCAGCCGATGGGAAGAAATAGAAGCTGAGGGATGGTTTGGACCTAATTTAGATGCTTTAGATGACACGCATCTTAAAAGCAACTGCCTCTCTGAAGTGAAAATAAAGAGATCGCCAACAACTGCCTCAGATGGAGACATCTGCATGCATCCTTCTGTGTATCAGCAGCTCAGTGCCATCTCATTGCGACTTCCCTGGCTTTGCTGCTCTTTTTGTTCAGCTTTGTAGCAGCTTCAGGTGGTTTCAGCTTATCCATAAGCTGCAGTGACATTACTGCCTTTTGCAGGTTTTTGTTGAATATTACTGTCCTCTATCTGGAAGTTGTCATTGAAGTTTAGTTCAGTGAAATGCCACAAAAAAAAACAAAAACAAAAAAAAACCAAAAAAAAAAAAAAACCAAAAAAAAAAAAAAAAGCAAAGAAAACAGAACAACACAAAAAGAACAAGGAAAGGCATGCATGAAGTAAAATCTTGAAAAACATCTTCCTTTCCAGCACCGTAGTAAATATAAATGATCTTGGACATAAAGACAGGATAAAGTAGAAAGCAAGAACTAAGGGATGGCCTCTCTGCTTCTGGGCTGCACCAGAGCAGAAAAACAGTGCTGAACGCACTGGGACGCATTACAGCAGCAGTGCACTGGGGAACAAACCTCACTGCTTTGCAGAAATCGGGCAGTGCTGTTTCCACCCTGAACAGCACAGCTTCCCCCTGCCCTGACCCATCCCTGCTGTGCATCCCAGCCTTTATGTTTCTTTGGGCCTATTATTATTGCAACCATTTCCCAATCGTTTCTTTTTCATCCACTTGAGAAAATAATTCAGTTCTCAGTCAGCAAGTGATAATGTTGGCTCTTGCATCATGGCCTGATTTCCTATTAATCCTCTCTCCATGCCATTAACCTTCAACCCAGGCCCTCAAATTCCCTAATAATGCAGTGCCATGGTTAAGAGTAGCAGACCAAACTTTGCTTTTCTGTTGCGAGGAGGAAAGCGAAGTGGCACTGGGCTTCTAGCTGCTTCTTCCCTAATGCATATACAAAGTGCAGTCATCATTAGGAGATAATTCAATTAGATAAGATCAGCTATCAGAGCTAATAAACCAATACAAAAACGAGCTTGTGCCAGCCGTCAGCAAAGCCAGATGAGGAGGTGGCTCCATCCTGATAATTAGTTTAAGCAAATGTGCATCTGTGCTTCTCTGGCTTGACACTGACACTGGGCAGCCCCAAGCTGTGTGTCCACACCAAACCCATGGGCAGAACTCACCAGATGTGACCTACACACCACGTTTGTCCTCTAGGCTTTTGTTGTGCTGGGTGCTGAAGCAGTGCTGGTCCCCTGCAGGGCTCAGCTCCACTCAGGCAATGGCTGACTTTATAGAACAGGAGGAGATGAGGGCCTTTATAGTCTTAAAAAGTTTCACCGAATTTCCCCAGCTGTTTTTAAAGGCTTTTCTGTGATTCAAAAACAGCCTTGCAACACAGCCTCTGTGTGTGCTATGTGGGAAAGTGATTTTCTCTGGTACTATGGGATCCTGAGCCATGCCTCCAGGCACTCATGTAATTACTTATTCACCATAACAACAGCTACCAAGCTGACAAGGGATGGGCACGTGGCAAGTTATAATTAACGTTCCTGCTTGCCCAAGAGTTGTGCATGTCCTTTTCTTGGTCTCATGTCTGCTGGCCTGCCCTGTCACATGCCTTGTCCCCAAGGTCTTGGGGCAGGGACTGGCACTTGATCTCTTTTAGCTGTCTGGGCTGTCTGTTTTGCTATGCTAAAAGTGGCAACAATGAAGAGCAGATTTAGTGCCACTGCTGACCTCCCAACACCAAAGAGGAGTTTTCCGCAAAAATGGGTAATTCTGAATCATAGCATCAGAGAACAGTTTGAGTTGGAAGAGACACTTAAAGGCCATCTTGGTCCCAGTCCCTGCAGTGCTCAGGGACACCCACAGCTCCATCAGTGCTCAGAGCCCCGTCCAGCCTGACCTTGGCTGTGTGCAGGGACGGGGCAGCACCGCCTCTCTGGGCAACCTGTGCCAGTGCCTCACCGCCCTCAGTGTCAAACCTTCTTCCTTATAGCCAGTCTGAATCTCCCCTCGTTCAGCCTGAAGCCATTTCCCCTTGTCCTATCACACAGACTCTGCTAAAAACTCTGTTCCCTTGATTCTCACAGCCCCTTTAGATACTGACAGGCCACTCTAAGCACTTCCTGCAGCCTTCTCCTCTCCATGCTGCACAGCCCCAGCTTTCTCAGCCTATCCATGTAGGGAGGAGTTCATTCTTGTGATCCTAAATCCTGAGGTCCAGACCCTACTCGCCCTGGTTGGTTGTGTTTGTATTTCCTTTACTGAGTTTACAGTCTCTGACAGTAGTTTGACTGCCCACACAGTGCAGGGATGTTTCACTTATTTCATCAATTAATTTGGTAGTGAAAATACAGAGAGGTTGCCATTGCATAGGTGGTTGGGGTGAAATGTTCAAAGCACCCTTTAGCTGATGCAAGCAGCTTATGCAGAGAGCTTCCATGTCCAGAGCAAATGTTGAGTCTGAACTTGCCTCAGGTTACTTTCCATCCTTAGGTCACTTACAAGGTTGCCTGGGCATTCTGTGTGACAGTGCCAGTCAGAAAAGCTGCAGTGTCTCAGATGCTCACTCCTAGCATTTTTGTATCCCTCCCTACCTCATGGACCTTCTTGTTTGCAGAAAGCAATGTCTGTGTGTCACAGTGTGCTTGAAGCTGCATTTAGCTGCTGTTGCCCAAGCCCAGCCCCCTCAGTGGCATCCTCCAGGGTCTCCAGGTGCTGTTGGCCTCCAAAACCTACCTCTGGGAACCTGTTTATAATTACTTGATAAACTTCCCTGCAGAAACACATCGTTGGTTCCTCTTGCCTACCTGAGTCACAAGATAGGGAAGCAAGAATCTTAATGTCTGCTCTACAGAGCAGAAAGAGGTGGATGAAGTGGCAGTGGGAATGATAAGACGTAAAAGCAGACCTGCTCCATTACAGCCTCCACCTCACCAATAAGAGCTACTGGGAGAGATAGAGCAGCCTAGATATATGAAGGAGAGATATTCAGTGGTGAACAGAGTTAGATTCAGAAGGTGACCGACTGGTCATAAGTTCCCCAGGGGTCAGTACTGGAGCCTGTCCAGTTTAAGATTTTAATGATGATCTGGATGAGGGAACTGAGTGTCCCCTCAGGAAGTCTGCAGAAAGCATCAAGGTGGGGGAAGTGTCAATCTGCCTGAGGGTAGGAAGGCCCCACAGAGGGGCCTGGACAGGCTGATCGCGGGGCTGAGCCCAATGGGATGGAGTGCAACAAGACCAAGTGCCGGGTCCTGCACGGTGCTCACAACAACCCCACGCAGCGCTGCAGAGTGGGGCAGAGTGGCTGGAAGGCTGTGCGGAGGGAAAGGACCTGCGGGTGTTGGTCGGCGCTCGGCTGAACATGAGCCAGCAGTGTGCCCAGGTGGCCAAGAAGGCCAACGGCATCCTGGTTGTGTCAGCAGTAGTGCAGCCAGCAGGAGCAGGAGGTGACCGTCCCCTGCACTCAGCTCTGCTGAGGCCGCACCTCAGTGCTGTGCTCAGCGTTGGGCCCCTCACTACAGTACAGACATGGAGGCCCTGGAGCTGTGCAGAGAAGGGAACGGAGCTGTGAGGGGTCTGGAGCACAATGGGGTTTTATGGGGAGCGGCTGAGGGAGCTGGGATTGTTCAGTCTGGAGGAGGTTTGGGGAGACCTTATTGCTCTCTACAGCAACCTGACAGGAGGTTGTGGTGAGGTGGGGGTCAGCCTCTTCTCACAGGGAACAAGAGGACAAGAGGAAATGGCCTAAAGTTGCATCAGTGGAGTTTCAGGTTGGATATTAGGAAAAACTAATTCTCCAAAAGAGCAGTCATTGACACATGCTGCCCAGGGAGGTGGTGTAGTCACTATTTCTGGAGGTGTTCAGGATATGTAGAGATGTGGCACTGAGTGTTAGTGGGGAATATTGGTGGTAGGTGGATGGTTAGACTGGATGATCTTAGAGGTCTTTTCCACAGTTAATGATTCTGAGATTCTATGACAACAAGTGGAAGGGACAGCAGACAGAAGTGGGAAATCCCCAAGGCTGCATCAAGGTGAGCAAACATTGCTGGTTCTGTGGGTCCCTTCTCTTCCCCTGGATTCCTCACATCTCCAGACTGCACCTGTGTTTGCCAGGAAAAAGTACCTCTGTGGACCTGAGCTCAGAGATGCACTCTGGGGTGTTCCCAAAGCCTCTGCAATCTGTTCTATGAATGTGGAAATGCTGTCTGCCAGCAGAGCTTCTCACCAAAAAGCCGATACCTGCAGCCCCAGAGGAAAACATTCCTGACCCTCATATCTCCGGAAGCTCAGAGCAGTCACATGGAAAAAAAAAGCCAGGATTAGTCCACCTGACTTTCATTTTTAACCTGGACTAAACTGCCTTGGAACAGTTGAAAGCTGAATCCATAGGAAATGCAACACCCCCAGACTTGCTCTATACATTTGCCACCATTCCAGAGCACAGCCTGAGCAGATGAATCCTCAGCTGGAAAACAAGGGCCATTGCTATAACATTTCAATTGAAAGAAGAATGCCCTTATCAACTTGGCTGTTCTTCAGTCATGGGCAGGGGAAATTGGCAACATCGATTCATTCAGCTCAGGCACATTCGGGTCAAAATCAATCATGTCAAAAATACATCACCTGAATTCAATAAGTTTTTTAAAAAGGAAAGGAATATAGACTACAAGAATAAATCACAGTGAAACGGGGCTTGGTATGAAACAAACCTATCATTTGCTTTGAGAGGATAAACACATTGTTCACTTTGAACATTTTCCCCAATTTTTAACAGCTGACTTGGCAAGAAGACCTGGCTCAGCTTGGTCATAAACCAAGGAATGGGACTGAGAAAAATCCGGGGGCCAGGATGAGAGCAGCACTTCTCCAGACACACAGTCCCTCTTGCCACTCCCTGAAGAGGCTGTGTGGTCCCTTCCCATGGGCAAGGCTTGGAGCTGGAGAGAAGAGATCTCATACCCTCTGCTGTTGCTGGGAGCACACGGTGGTGTAGACCCCAGGAATCTCTGCTGACTGCTGAGGCCAGATCCCACGGTGCCCAGCCCGCTGCTGCCATACCTCCTGGTGTCAGCACGTCTCACCACAAGGATCAGCTTTCAGGACTGCAGCCAAAATAGCCACGGCGTGATTCACCTCCGTGTGTCTCCATTACACAGCAGGCATGTTATCAGAGATTGAACTACAGCGTAACTAGCTGAAAGCACTCTTTTAACTTGCAGCAGCAGTGGATGAAAAGCAATGGTCACAGAATGCTCCAGCAGATGTGAAATAGTGAGCCACTGTAGATATTCATGTTTGGTCAGAGCCAAGATTATCACTGGATAAATATGACATCTTGAAATCTCAAGAGAGAGAAAAGCAACTGAGACAGGGCTACAATGAAAGCGATTGTTCTCAGGCAGAAGTGTTTAAGTTGAAAATAAAAGGTGGGAAGTAAGACAGGGGTTGTTGGAGTGGTCACTGAGTAGCTAAACCCACTGTGAAATAAGAGATAAGGGACTGAAGACTGGGATTTGTTTTTCACAGGACCAACTGCTGAATTCAAAGCCATTAAATGGGTATAGATAGGGTGGAGAGCAAGGCAAAGATTAGGCAGAGTTGGGCCTGGAAAAGTATCATAGAATCATATCACAGAATCCTAGAATGGCTTAGGTTGGAGAGGATCTCAATCCTATCCTGCTTTGGCAGGGGGGTTGGACTAGATGATCTCTAGAGGTCCCTTCCACCCCTTACAGTTCTGTGATTCTGTGATTCTCATTTCAACCCCCTGAACGTGGGCAGCACTGCCCCCCCCCAGCTCAGGCTGCCCAGGACCCCATCCCCCCTGACCTCAAGTGCCTGCAGGGATGGGGATCAGCGAAACAATGTGAACTCCTGCTCCTGAGCTTTTTGGCAGCACACTGCTCAAAATAAATGCATTGCAGAGAAAATGTTAGAGCACACAGAGACACACGACAGCTCCTTACTCTTCTCAAACAGTAGGCAGCTCCTAATGGGGAGGGGACTCAGCACTCCTGCTCTGCTGCAGACTGTCCCTCCACAGCAGCAGCTATCGGGCAGCTCTGTGAAAACTGAGCAACTCCTGCTTCATGCTTTGGAAGCTGTAGGTTTTTATTTTTTTATGTCATTGTGAAATGACATATTCCCCTAAAAGCTGTTCATTCACTGAAGGCAGCAAGAGCACTGCCCATCGGCACACCCCGAGGTCTTTGTAAGGCTATGAGCCCAAAAAGCAGAGAGGAATGAGGTGGGACTGGGGAGATCTCTGTCCTGTCTCACTTTATACTCATGTATAGTCCTGGCAAGTGAGAAGTAGCTCGTGTGAGCACCTGAAACAGGCCTGCTGGCTCAGCTTGCTGCCTGGGGCTTGCAGCTTCCTAACAGCAGCATCTGAAGCACAGATCTGCACCAATGAAAGTGCCCTCACCTGCCCTGTCTGATGCATGCGGGGCAATATCCAAAGCAGTGGATAAAAAACAACCTCCTACTTGCTCTGTACTAAGTACAGTATTTATATTTTCTTGGAAGCTGTGGGTCTAAGCACAATTCTCATCCCCTGAATAAATCTGAGCTTTGCAGAGTGAGGCTAAAGCTGTAGCCCAAGGCTGGCGAATGACAGTGAGTGAAAAACACCTGCATAGCTGCTGTGAGAGCATCCTGTCTGTGAGCAAAGAACGCAGGTTTGCCTTGGGAGCTGTGAATTACAGCCACGCTTGACAGGAAAGCTTTCTTTCCCCTGCGCATGAGGCTGTGATCTCTCAATGGCTGCTGACATCTACCTCCTGCCCAGCATTTTGGGGTGTTTCTTTGCTGAAGCAAAACCCGTTCTTTCAGTCACAGATTTATGTCAGGTATCCTTTCCTGTAGATTCATCTCACTGCAACACTGTAGTGGCAAATCTTCTCATTGCCTCTAAAAGACATTTACTCCTTTTTGTATCACCTGGGGACGTGGATGGGAGCAGCCTGTGTTCAGAGGCCATCCCAGTGCATATTGCTGGCAGCTCTGCTGCAGCTATCCCCTTCTTCCCATTATCAGTTGATACGCAGTTTTTATCTCTCCCAGAATATTTGGGCGCAGGATGCCTCTGTGAGACGAGCAAACACTTCTGGCAAGGGTTAAATTTCCAGAGTAACAGCTGATGGAGAGAGCTCCAGTTCTGGCATTTGAGACTCGTTGTCACATGGAGATGTCCACATGGATTCAATCAGAGGGCTCTGGGAGGAAATGTTTCCCACCTCTGCATTCCTCTTTGCTTAGGAGGTGTCAGGAGCTCTTGTGAGAATACCTCTAATGTTCTTAATTTCACAGATGGCAGAGTGAGTGTTGCACCAGAGGAGATGGGTTCTGCCACAGAAATGCTCAGCAAAAGCTTGTGCATCTCCTTCTATCCAGTTCAATCACAGGGAAGGCTCTTCAATGAGTAATATGTGCAACTGCAGGGGAAAGAGACCGTCTTTATAACCTATATTCTGCTTAGATTCCAGTTCTCATCTTTTCTGTTGAAGGGATATTTTGCATGCTCAGTTGCTGCCAGTTTTCTGTTTTTAACTGGCTTTCTCACCTCATAAATGAAAAACGAGTCATGCAGGCAGAGCTTGCCTGCACCTTGGGTCACTGAATGCAGCATCAGCCCAGAACCAAAGCACCTGCAGGAACTGCCTCCCTGCATCCCAGCACAGTCTGAACTCAGCTCTCAGAGATCCCTCTGCTCCTTCAGCAGGGGATGCTGCAGAGCAGACAGCATCCAGAGGCATGCGTGCAGTAATTCAGCACTGCTTGTGCCTGTGATGGCCCTTGCAAAGAGTTGTAACATTCGTGGGAAGTGTCCCAGCTTCTAATTTGCAGTCAAGAATGGGTTCGTTGCTTTGTTTTGCAGTAATTGCTCATGAATCAGCTGATGTTTCTGGCAATATGAGGATGAGCTGGCACAGACGATCCCTCACAGGAAAAAGAGGAGTTTTGTTGTATGTGAGCAGCTCCTGGGTTTCACGGAGCTAGCAAGTCACACTATAGAAGCAAATGGCCAAGTGATCAAAATATGTGCTTCCAAAACCCTTCTGAAATGCTGAGCTCGGGGAAGGGAAGAACAGGTGGTTGTGACAGATGCTCAGTGTTTTAGAAACACTTAGATGTACTGAGCACCACCAGGATCCCATATTTGCTATGTTCTTGAGGCCATCTTCAGATCACTGAAATTCTACCTCAGTCCCTGTGCTTACTCTGTTGAGTGAGTTACCCTCTCACTTTTAAATAGTGATTCAGGAGCACTGAGCAGGGTGCTATTTAAGTGCAAGGACTTAAAAGTCACAAATGCTGTTAAAAATTCTCCTTCCCATTATAACATTGACAAAGAAAAGAGTTAAAGGGAAGTTCGCATAGTCAGTTTTGAAAACAGTGGAAAAATCATTTACTGCCCCGGACACCAACTTGCCCATGCACTTTCTTTTTTTAGGTTAAAGGAGAGCCCACTGCTCTGTCTGCAGTACAGCTCTTCAGTGTGTAGACATGGCCATGGCCACGCAGACCTGGGGACCCAATGCTTCCCATTGGACCCATGGACCCATTGCTTCCCAGCCTTATTCCATCCCTGATCCATGGCTTCATGGCACACATGGAGAAGTTGCTTGTGACGGAGTGAGTGGCCAGCATCAGTCAGGAACGTGGCAGCACAGGCACTGAGGCATAGGCATAAGAATTAGGGTGTTGTTTCAAGAAGGTGCAAAACCTGAAAGTGATGGAACAGAAAATGATTGAGATACTCATCCCTGAGAAGTGTTCACCCTAGATATTTAAAAGATAGATACTGGTTGCTTTGGGCCATGAGAAAGATATGAAAAAGATAGTAAAAAAATGGAAATTGGCCTGGCACTCCATTTATCAAAGGGACAAAAGCAGAGGTTACCATGTAAGAGCTCTGCTCCCAGCCTGGGGAATATGAACTGCACTAGCATGCTTCCAGTGGTGGAGACATCAGCTGCAAACAGGGCAAATATTGCTCATGACCCATCCCACAAACTTCCCCCAGCTCTGCATTCCAGCACAGGAGCAGCCGAGGCTCCTTCCCTCCCAGAGAGCAGCCATGGTAGCACATCCCTGACATTGCCAGCTGCCAGCCAGCATGAGATATGCTGTGTAATGCACATTGGCAACACCTACCAGTGGCACTCTAGAGTATTTTCAGGGCTCACCAGATGGTGCCCTGCCTGTCTGGGTGCTGCTGCACCCAGTGTAGTCACCCAGACGGTCAGTGAGTGCCAGACAGCACGGCATCATCATCCCAAACAGGGCTGCATCAGGCTTCAGTCACAGGGCTGCACTGCCCAAACTCATTTATAGAATCAGAATTGTTTGAGTTGGAAGGGGCCTTAAAGATCATCTAGTCCAATTCAATAGCTTTGCTTGTCCTAGGAAGGCCCATAGCCCACGTAGAACCTCCATAGCCCCCCATAGACTCTGATAGACCTCCATATTCCCACAGGATTTTCTTAAGTATTCTGAAGCTGCTGAAGAGAACAACTATATTGTCTATTACTATAGTTCAATAAATGCAGATGATTAATTCAGTACATTTAATAAATGTTTAATAATGCATTTCATTGTCTGAGGCTGGTACCTTCAGATTAATAAAAGGCAGGGGAAAGAAAGCAGGGGACATGCTGGAAAAGCTGGGAAGGGAAGGTCCCTGTAGCTCCTCTAACTTCATGCAGGAGGGATGGGGGATTTGGGAAGACTGAGTGCCAAAATCTCTTCTGCCACCAGGATGGTGGATTTGTAACCAGTGTTAGTCTGTATCACATCAGGGAGGAGAGCAGTTTGAAGGTGTCCAGTTATTAACAGTGGTGGATTTCAGTTGCCATGCAGGATATCATTCATGTTTGTCAAGGATGGAAATTAACCAGCTTGGTGCTTTGTATTGCACAACACAATCACAAGGAATTTGTTTACCAACAGTTATGCAGACAGCCAAGATCATCTAGGTTATCTACACCAACAGTCACCCTGAAAAGCTGTTGGTCCACGGCAGAGACACAAAGCTCCATCTCATCTCTATCTGGAGGGTTGGAATCCCATCCGTGGCAGAGGGGCTGGAACTGGATGATCTTTAAGGTCCCCTCCAACCTACAGCCCTACAACCTACCCACAACCTACATGTCCCTAGTGCTGTTCAAGAAGCGTTTAGATGAGGTGCTAAGGGATTTGATTTAGTAGTTGGGTAGGGATAGTGATAGGAGGATGGTTGGACTAGATGATCTTGTAGGTCCTTTCCAACCTTATGAACCTATGAACCTACAGCATTCTACGAGTCCATAATTCATCCAGAATTGTGGTGGCAAGAAGATAAACCAAACCCTACTGAGTCCTATGAAGGAAAACAAAGGTGTCACCAGCACTTGACATCAAAGTGCAGTGATTAGCTCATGATTTTCTTGAAGTCTGGGGAAAAACAGAGGAAATTGCCACCTGGTACTGTTACACTGTGAGGATCACGTGGAAGAAAATGAACAGTGCTTTGCAAGAATCAACATAACCCGTTCATTTCAGAGGAGCAGCCCTCAGAGAGCACCGTTGCTGTCAAGTCCGTGAATTGCTAGGGGTGAATATTTTTAAATGACAGCCCTGCTAAAACATACAGATAGTCCTTGGCACAGAGAGGACGTGGTGAGAGTCCAAGCCAAAAGATGTATTTCAAGGTAGGTGTGCAAAAAGCAGTGAGCTGTTTATCACCTTATTAATTAGGGAAATGAATGTGAGTGGCCTCACGGTGTGGTGTGAAATGCAGAGCAACAGTGTCAGGGCACTCCAAGCAGGGCTTGGTGCTGGGGGATCCAGGCAGGGGGTGGGAGGACCAGTCATGCCATTGGACTCTGCTTTCCATGTTTTCATGTTTTTCATGTCTTCAGTGTAATAAGCAACAGAAACATAATGAAGAATTTTAGAGCTGTATTCACATTAAGAAATATATGCATCTGCTGTGGGGAGAGGTGACCATTTTAGGGCCACAGAAATGGTGCCAGGGATGGAGCCCCTCCCTACGAGGACAGGCTGAGAGCTGGGGCTGTGCAGCATGGAGAAGAGAAGGCTGCGGGGAGAGCTGAGAGCGGCCTGTCAGTATCTAAAGGGGCTGTGAGAAGGAGGGGACAGACTTTTCAGTGGGGCTCTGAGCACTGATGGAGCTGTGAGTGTTGCTGTTCATTGTAGGGGAGTGGGACCAGATGGCCTTTAAGGGTCCCTTCCAACTCAAACGATTCTTTGATGCCATGATAAAATCAGTCCGCCCATGACACACCTCCAGACACCTCAGGCTTTCCTATGGCATCACCTGAAATGACCCCATGCTCAGCAAAGGGAGTGACTACAAACACTCAGATCTCACTTATTTACTATTGATAAGCTTTGTGTTTATACGTGAAGCAGCTGAGGGAAATAATAGAAACTACGTGGCTTAATTTGGGCATAAATTAACTGTGATTTCCACAGCATGCATTTATGAAAGTAATTAGCAACACAGTCGTGGCTGTGCAGAATGCTGATCACGCTCTCTGTGCCAGGGTCCGTGATGCTCGTGTTGCAGATGGGAACATTTCACGGGGGTTCTCGTGCACCCCGAGGAGTTCTGCTCAGCTCTGTGAATGGTTTCAGCCCCAGTGTGGACACGGAGGCTCCATCTCAGCCATGCTCCTTTCTCCCCATCTCTCTGGGTTCCCGCCCTAAGGAAACCATCTCCTGTCCTGTAACTTCTGCACAAGTAGTGACAGCTTTAGCAATGAGAGAAGTGGCCTTTGAGGTCTGCAGACCTTCAGGCCACAGAGGTTTTTGATTTTCCATTTCACCAACACAGAAGATTTGCTCTGCCTTTTTCTTCCATGTGAATACTGCTGGCCTGTTCTTGAAAAGCCATCTTCCCTTTTTTTTTTTTTCTCATCCTCCAGAAAGCATCTGCATCTCATAATTATCAGGGTTAAAAGCCAGAGCAGTAACAGCCAGCTATAATTGCAAGGAGGCAGTCAGTATAGAACTGTCGTCCTCCAGAGTTTCCTTAGAAATAATAGAGAGGAATTCCTTAAGAAACATATGTGGAGATGCCGGGGTCGATAAAAGTGTGTGGGTGAGGAACGTGCCTGGGGACACGAGCAGAGTGCAGATCTGCTTGGGGAAACTTTGCTTTTGGACCCAGGGCTTGGTAAGATACCACCAGCAAAGCTATGAGAACAGCAATGGTGGCCTGCTAAGTGACTAATCCCATGGCAAACAAACCACATAAGGTTAGCTTTTTCTCTTCACCTCAACAATGAAGCAACATGCTCTCAGTGTGGGGCTGGGGATCCCAGCCAGGCTGTGCTGGCTGGGCTTATCAGCCCACCACGAGCCTCTGACCTTGGGAAGCAGATCTTGGCACAGCTCCCTGACAAGAGGCACTGCAGTCAGCAGGGGAAGGGTATTTGCTTTAATGCTGGCCTTACAGTGCTTAAGAAACCTTTTTGGGACCTTTTCAATTTTAAATGGTTTCAGCGATGTAAACCCATTCCCCTCTTGCCTTGAACTCTTTTCTTGGGGACAGGCTGTTTGGGTGATGCTTTCTGGATGATGCAACCAGCACTGCCAGGCATCCCTCTTTCCTCTGGGGACCAATTTGTTTGCATCTAGCTTCAAAGCACTGCTTCATTTTGACAAGCAGGGCACTAATTAGCAGCATGGCTCACCTGAAGCCACCTGTATCCAACTTGAGAGCAGCTAATGGCAAGGCCACTGTGAGGCAGGGTTCCACTTAAAGAGGCATGGCTTCTGAAATGCTCTAACCAGAAAAGAAAACAACAAAGAAATGCCTAAAAGGCTTTGCTAATTAAGAAAAAACTATACTTATACTCTGCTCTTTGATACAGTTTTCATTGCAAGGGCTTACATATATGAATTCAGTGAGCCCTATTTCCTTTAGTTTCAATAGTATTTTTGGAAAAAAAGAGAAGAAAAAAATGTGGAAGAGTCATACTGATAGTGAGCAAAAATGGCATCAGAGGCAGATGGTGGTGGTACAGCAGTAGAGGTGGAACCTTCCCACCAATATCCCATTCATGGTGCTGCTGTGTGACAGATGGCAGCAGAGGGGCAGTCTGACACAGTGGTGTCTGATATGGGAGTGCAGAAGAAGCAAAGGCGTGTCACTGAATTCCTCCATGCAGAAAAAATGTCCCCCTTTGACATCCATTGATGCTTGGTGAATGGTTCTGGAGACCAAACAGTGGATGTGAGCAGAGAGAGGGATGGGTGCTGCATTTCAGCAGTGGTGACAGCGATAGTGGTCACCTCCTCTGGTGCAGGTTTTGACAAGTGTGGCATGCACCTCTTGTTCACTGCTGGTGAGAATGCACAGCCATTGGTGGTAACTATGTTGGAAAACAGTGTTTTGTAGCTGAGAATTTGCTCTACCAATCAGTACTATTGTGCTCTTTGCATCAGTTTCAGCCAACAGCTCCTTCTTTTATTGCTAGACGAGTTCTTCTTTGCTGTTATCAACAAGAAAATATCCACAAGTGTTGTGTGAAGCCCTGTTACACTGAATCACTTTGGTTTTATCTTTCATGTGATCTATTTCTCATTAGTGGTGTGAGTCTGTTAGGCACAAGACAGAGGCGGGCTCCCTAGAGTAACAGCATGCATAACAAGTATCCCTAAAGAAATAGATGGATTGAGCATTATTTCTCCTTTCAAAACTCTAACAAAATTGGGAAGTAAAAAGACAGATGTTTTTTCCATGAACCTATAGTCTATATAGCTCAAATACATGTGGCTACCATATATTCATGCTTCTTTGAAGACTCAATGGGCCATGGAACAAATCATGAGGGTTTATTGAGCTCATTTAAAGCTGGGTTGTTGTGTTTTGTGTTTTGTTTTTTGTTTTTTCTATGCTTGAGGCTCACTTTCTGTGTATGAACTACAATGGTTCACTCTGGCCAAAAATACCTTAGAGTCTCCCTGCAGCAGCCCTCTAATTCAGGCCATTCTGCAGGCAGAATCTGTAAGTGGAGCATGTCTGGATCTCCAACAAGCTGGAACGCAATAAAGAATAGAAAGCAGACATTTACCAGCTCAGCTCATTCCCAATGAAGTATCCAGCCAAGTACAGTGTGTACCTCCCTCTGAACTGCAAGCTCACTCCGTCCTTTCCCATGATGGAAGTGCCCACCCACCAACGCAGGCCCAGTGCTGCTGTGTTGGGCTCTGCGGTGACAGAGGCTGTGAGTTGGAACAGGAGGTGGGCATGGAGCCATCCCCACACCCAGCCCTGTGCACACATCACTCCCAGCACCCACACAGCAGTGTGCAATGGGCACTGTGCACTGAAGCCACGGGGGAGCGTGCAGGGCAGTGCTGATCCCAGCGACGGCCAAAAATGGTGTGCACTGTGATACACTGGCTAAACACCGTCCTGTGAGCAGCAAACAATACGCAGCCATGATTGGTATTCCAATAATGGTATCTGAGAATAGGTTTCAACATTTCTGAAAAATGATCAATTTTGGCACATTTGCAACTTCAGTTTCAGTTGGCACAAATAGAGGACCTGTGAATTTTCAAATGGAATATATAGAGTTGCAGTCAGATATTCAACTCAGAGATCTGATCATGTCTCTTTACCAGTTCTATGAGCTCCCTCTTACCTCAGTGGATTCTACTAAAGTAATGCCTCCTGTTTTGTGACATCAGCCCACAACATCAGAGGCAGATGGTGGTGGTGCAGCAGTAGAGGTGGAACCTTCCCACCAATATCCCATTCATGGTGCTGCTGTGTGACGGCAGCAGAGGGGCAGTCTGACACAGTGGTGTCTGACATGGAAGTGAAGATGAAGCAAAGGTGTGTCACTGAATTCCTCCATGCAGAAAAAATGTCCCCCTTTGACATCCATTGATGCTTGGTGAATGGTTCTGGAGACCAAACAGTGGATGTGAGCAAAGAGAGGGATGGGTGCTACATTTCAGCTGCAGTGACAGCAGCAGTGAGTTTCCTCCAGTAGTGCAAGTTTTTATGAGTGTGGCATGCTCCTCTTGTTCACTGCTGGTGAGAATGCACAGCTGTTGGTGGTAACTAAGTTTAAAAATAGCATTTTGTAGCTGAAAATGTGTACTATTCAATGCTGTTATTGTGCTCTTCGTATCAGTTGTAGTTTCCATGGAAATAAAAAGGAGGATTACTTTTGCTACAACCTATGTATGTACTGTCCAAGACAGTTCCTCTTCCAAGGCAAGGGATATTGGAGACCCATACTGTAATCCATCAGATTGAACATGAGGCAAAATGAAGGTGGCGAGCCCGAAGCTGCCCAGAACCAACCAGTGCCATGTTCCTTTGCTCCATCAGCAGCATCACAAGTCCACAAATGCTGAAAGAACGGGAAAAGACTAAGCCAAGAGCAGTGCAGATGAGTTCAATTGAGTGCTCATTCACAGCCATCCCTGTAGTAACACAGCAAGGGAGTGGAACCGGCAGATGAGTCAATGACAGAGGAAACCCAGCAGAGCCACGAGGCGTGGGAGAAGCTTGGCATGAGAAGGGCTCTGCTGCCCCCGGAGCAGCCACCCACTGCTCTGCTGGCATGCTGCAGCTCGCTGCTCGCAGACGGGACACGCACACAGATAGGAGCTGTTCCACCGTCTGTGCCTGTATCCATTGCTGTATCTGCTCGCACACAGCTCTGCAGTCCTCCAGGACAGGGGTTCCCTGCTCACTAGTGTGTTTCCTGTCCTTCTTATATCTGTGTGTCTAGCACTTTGTGCTGCGTGTGGTTACCAGCTGGGGGTTTGATTAACACGTCTGTTGAAGTGAGGTGGGTGCTGGGAAGGCTGATGTCACTGTCTCTGTTATAAAGACAGTGCTAGACAGAAACTCCTTTATGCCCATGGCTAAGTCCCACCCAGTGTGAATCATAGAACAACTCAGGTTGGAGGGGAACTTATGGATTACCCAGTGCCACCCCCGGCCATGGGCAGGGCTGCCCCCCACCAGCTCAGGCTGCCCAGGGCCCCATCCCACCTGGCCTTGAGTGCCTGCAGGGATGGGGCACCCACAGCTCTCTGGGCAGCAGTGCCAGCGCCTCACCGCCCTCTGAGGAAAGGATTGCTTCCTCACATCTAACCGACATTGCCCCTCTTTCACTTTAAAGCTGTTCCCCCTTGTCCTGTCACTATCAGACCATGTACACAATGACTTCCCCCCTTGCTTTTGAGCTCCCTTCAAGCACTGCCAGGCTGCAATGAGATCTCCCTGCTTCCTTCTCTTCTCCAAGCTAAACAAGCCCACATTCATCAGCCTTTCTTCACAGGAGAGGTGCTCCAGCCCTTTGAGCATCCTCATGGCCCTACTCTAGACCCAGCAGCTCCACATCCCTCCTATGCTGGACACAGTGCTGCAGGTGGGCTCTTCCAGGGGCACAGCAGTGGGGAACAACCCCCTCCCTCTCCCTGATGTCCTCCTGGTTCCCTCTTTCCTCATCTGGAGACTTGGATTTCATTCCTTCTTTCTCAGTTCCCAGCAAGTGGCATCTCCTGGTTACAGCCACCAGCCATTTCCCCTCCCCTGTCAGGAACCTCCTCGTGCCACCTCTCAAAGGCCATTCAAACAGCCCTTAGACCTTTAGGCCAGATCAGTCTCCGAGGGTGAAGAGGCCACATAAGCTCCTAATCCACTTAACTGCCAGTGGGAACCTCACCAGTGAAAAGAGCAAGCCATTTTGGGCAGGACTTCCCTGCAGTTGGGTATGGGGATTTCCAACAGCTGCAGCATCCTCCCTGCCTGTGTTGTCTGGTAATGAATACTAACGATCCTTCACTTCTTTTTTAATTGCCTGCCTATCAAGCTTTGTTAATCTTCCCCATTTTCCTTAATCTTTCATCAAGTGTCACTTTTTTTCTGTGCTTCTCTGTGGTGACAAGGCATTTAAACATTTCACTAAACAGGAAGAAAGAAAGTTAAAAAAGGAAGAAAGAAAACCTCCCCTTTGCATCTGGAACATTCATTTTTCAGATTACAAAACAAGTGGCTGTGGTATCTAATTAAAACTAATAGGTTAATTAAAGAATATTCACTTTCCCATCCTTCCAAATGAGCTATTGCAGACTGCTTCAAAGTCAGCCTGCGTTTGTAACCCAAATTAAGCTTGCAGGTCTATGGGGCTCCATCACACATTTCGTGTTTCTGGGGCTGTGTGCTCTCAGAGGTGATAAATGCCATTTGTCTTTGTGATCCTGGGCTCTGGTTCTCCTCTGCAGTGTTTGGATCATGCCAGCTTCCTGCTGCTAAGAAATGGGATTCTTCTCTCCTACTGGGATCAGTCGGGCATGACTGCACTGAAAACGATGGGGCTTCGGGTGTGACAGATTAATTGAGCCCTAAACATCAGCTTTCCACAGGGTCATGCAGAGTATTTATCGCTGATCTTGTGGGCCATGCCACCAGTGCACTTTTTTTTCCTACGAAAACATAACATTATTTGAGGAAATAGAAGATTTTTGTTTGAGGGGGAATGTGGGGGAGTTTCAGACAAAAGAACCACTGAAGCAGCCCAGCCCACATCCTCTGCATACTCCAGAGAAGTACAAAAATCCCGGTTTAGAAGGGTGTGTGATAGAGGATGCTGCACATCCAGTCCCTTCATAGCTGCTGGGTGAAGGCAGATGATGTTTTTAAATATGACACTGAATGCCCCTCCTCAGATGTGGTGTTATTTCTGACAAGTGCATGCTCTGCTGATTGCCAAATATTGCCATGTACAGCTCCTGCTGTGAGGAATTCCAGAGTCTAGTGCGTTAAAGCTTCCTTCTACAGCTTAGAAATGTACATTCTAGAGGACCCTTCCAACCCCGACAATTCTGTGACTGTGATTCTGTGATTCATCTGCTGGGCTATTCCAAAAAGAAAGAAACAGAGATTTGAGGACTCCTGGGCCAAGGTGTGGCACCACCAGCCAAAACACTTCAATTCTGAGCCACGCAGAGGTCGAGGGTTACTTTGGAGGCAGAAATTCCATAGCAATAACCGTGCAGACGCTGGCAGGAATGAGGTAGGGCCACAGAAATGGTGCCAGGGATGGAGCCCCTCCCTACGAGGACAGGCTGAGAGCTGGGGCTGTGCAGCATGGAGAAGAGAAGGCTGCGGGGAGAGCTGAGAGCGGCCTGTCAGTATCTAAAGGGGCTGTGAGAAGGAGGGGACAGACTTTATTGGGGTCTGTGTGATAGGACAAGGGGAAATGGCTTCAGGCTGAACGAGGGGAGATTCAGACTGGCTATAAGGAAGAAGGTTTGACACTGAGGGCGGTGAGGCACTGGCACAGGTTGCCCAGAGAGGCGGTGCTGCCCCGTCCCTGCACACAGCCAAGGTCAGGCTGGACGGGGCTCTGAGCACTGATGGAGCTGTGGGTGTCCCTGAGCACTGCAGGGAGTGGGACCAGATGACATTTAAAGTTCCCTTCTAACTCAAACTATCCTATGATCCTGCCTGTGCTGACCCTCTCCCCAGTTTGGGAGCTTACAGAATGACCTTGCAGACGATTGAACAGCAGGATGCCCAGCACATTCCCCTGACAGGGAAAACAAAGGCTGTCTCTGCCTTCTCCCATCCCTTGCCTCTTCCTGAAGCAACCACTGCAGCTAATGAGTCGCGTTGGTTGGAGCAACAACCTGCCTCACTGTGCGCCAAGCCGTCTGCTGCCTGGCTGTTTGCATTGCACATCGCTGTATTGCACCAACAGCCAGCCCTAGCTCCTGCTGTGCTCGCATGGATGCGCTCCCTCCTATGCACAAATACTGCAGCTTGCTCAGTTTCCCAGTTCTTGAGGCTTTGGGAACATTTCCCTGTGAATTAACCCAAGCAGAGAGGAAGTGGGTCAGCAGCTCCGCATTGGCAGCAGCCAGAAGAGGAGTGAACAAGCACAAAGAGGAGCTGTGGGCGACTGCTGTTAAGGGCTCTCCGTGGAGGAATTGTTGAGGCTGCTGGGGAAGCTTGCACAGTCCCTCCCCATGCTGGCAGCAGAGGAGGGAAGCAGCATGAAGAAGGAGGCTCTTGGTGCACAAGTGAGAAACAGGAGGCTTGGAAACCCCTCAGCTGAATGTATAGGCTGTGATTTTTTCTTTTTTTCTTTCTGTTTATTTTTTTTCCCTCCTCCAGAATACTCTGTCGGAGTGTTTGCAGGCAAACCCTCAGCCTGCAGGGTCTGGGTGCAGCTGGAGCTGCCGTGCATCGCTGCAGTCGGGGGTTGGTGCGTTGCTGCAGTGCTGTGCAGCTGATGGGAGCTGGCTCCTGCTCCCGATGAGATCCAGGAGTTGAGAGCGAAGTGCATGAAAACAGCGGCCCTGGCTCACTGCATGAAAGCAGCCTGCAGGGAGCAGAGCTTGTTTGTGCACACCCAGCCCAACCTGGAAGGCTCCAGGGCCCCGCGGGTACAAGGGATGCACTCCTACAACTCCCACTGCTTGTTGCCAGCACTCTGAAGACAGGCAGCTGCTGCTGTTTTAATTAAACCTGCTCTGACCAGCTCTGTAACAAGGAGTTTAAAGTAGCAGCAATTATAAGCTCTTAATCCATTGCGACGTGGGAGTGGAAGACGGTTTGCTAACAAAAATAGTCCTGCAAAGTGGGGCACAAAGTGGTAAAAGGAGAATGACAGGAAGACCAAAGAGGCAAATGATTGAACACTGGAGTGGAGGTGTGGCTGTGGAATTAACTCTTTGTGCCTGTTTCCTTTCACATTTTTTGTTAGCTCAGTTTGTCAGCCCTTCTCCCACCTTCCCATGTTGTGAGCATCAATAGAGAAAGCAAACACAGAATTCTTGCCTTGTCTGGGGGATGATGTGGTGCTAGCTGCAAGCTTTCACAAATCATAGAATCTCAGAATCATTGAGACTCTAAGACCAACTCCAACTGTCTGCCTACGACCAATATTGCCCATTGCCCATATCCCTCA
Source organism: Cyrtonyx montezumae (assembly GCF_038088225.1). Lineage (NCBI taxonomy): Eukaryota > Metazoa > Chordata > Aves > Galliformes > Odontophoridae > Cyrtonyx > Cyrtonyx montezumae. The sequence goes on from NW_027071959.1 coordinate 936,338, forward strand.
GTGCCACATCTGCACAGCTCCCGAACACCCCCAGGGTCAGGGAGCCCACCACCCCCCAGCACCTTGTATCATGAGATACTGAAGGCAGAATTTTTTGCTCTCCACTTCATACAACTCGTCCTTAGCACTGAGAAATGCAGAGATGAGTCCATCCTTCAAACACCGAACACACACTGTGCTCAGCAGGGACTGCTCCCCACTCCCTGGGAGCTATGCATCCCTGGGACTTAGGCCACCAAGCAGCAAGGCAATAAAGCACCTGTTTAATTGGAGGCGGAAGTTTTAAGTCCCAGTGACTTTGCCAGTGTCTCGCTGTCCCTCTGAGGGTGGGATAAAGCATCTGACAGTTTCCCTGGTTTATTAAATCACTGCCTCTCTTCTGTTAAGATTACTTTACTCGAGCACACACTGTGGATTTCTCGGCTGCCTTGTCACCTGGCTGATAGCTCCAGCTCTATTTCTTTAAGATGAATATCACCTGCAGCAGTGAGAAGCATTTCCCTAACTAGAGCTGCTCGGTGACTATTAATCTATAGCTGAGCCCTCATGTCAATTGTCTCCTTCACAAAACCAAGTCAATATGGCATTCACCAGGCAATATGTGTTAGTTCCTGGGGGAGGTGAGCAGTTCAGAGCAGTTCTGTTTGTGTTTCAGTTGTCTGGAAGCCATCCAGAATGTGTTTGTACCAATATTTAAAGTTTGTACCCACCTTTCCAGAAAGGGAGGGGAGAGAAAAGAGGATTTGGCTCATGTTTACCTTATCTTGCTTTAAAACAGCAAACATTTGCAGAGCAGTAATTGGCGTTTCATTTTATCTCATTGATACATTGCATTTTAATAGAGAAATGCACTCAAATAAAAAGAAGTCTGAAGCCAGTTCATATAAAAACGTAATTGATGGGACTCTGTTGCACCCATGTCAAGAAATAAGAACAAGTCAATAGTCTTAAATCAGAGGGCCCTGCCAGATGCCTCCATCTAATCATCTAAAAGGAATGGCACATGATATACCGCCCATACATATTGCTTCCCTGCTCCTGCCTCAGCATATAAACCAAAACCAAACTTTATTTGTGATAGGGATTGAGCAATGGCTGTAAGCACAGTTTTAGCATTAGATACTGTGTCTCCTGGGCTTTGTTGCTTCAAAAGGAAATTCTGGTACTGTTGCTAAATAGGAAAATACAAAGCAAGCATATAAAAACATACAGGCATAGAATCGTTCAGGTTGGAAAAGACCCCTAAGATCATTTAGTCTCCAGCCGTCCACCCACCACCAATATTGCCCACTGTGTTCCTCAGTGCCACATCTTCAGGTTTCCTGAACACCTCCAGGATATTGTCCCCCCACCCCCCGCTCCCTCTTGTCCTAGACATTTGCATTCTGCAAAGCTGAAACCAGATACCAGAAACAATCCATCACAGGGGGATGGTATCAGGCATTTCTCTGCATCGGGCAGTGTTTTATAGGCTGGAGTTTATGGGAATTAGCATGACCATCATTCTAAATATCGCCGCTTGAGCGCTGCTGAAGGTGTCACATCCCTGCAGCAAGGCAGCCAGCGTTCAATCCCGGGGGATCGTGGGGGATACAGCAGCCTGGAGACCTCCTGAAGTGCTGCCATCATTTCTGAGGAGACATTCATTAACTCCCTGCAAATATAGCTCAGCCCGTGTCATCAGGGCAATCTGAAAGCTTTGTACTTTTAATGGTATGAGTCCACGAAGGTTGGAGCTCTCCCACAAAACGCAGAGCTCGGAACAGTGAAGGTTATACCTAAAAGCCAAAAAGTCACCTACGCATTTTACAATTATTCTCCCAACAGCTGAATGTCAGCAAAGGTCTTGCAACAATGGGATCCTCCCGCTGCTAACCTGCTCCACTTCAGCTCCTAATGCTCCACATCAGGTACATTACTTAGCGCCACAATTAAATCCTTATCAGCCCCACTGGGGCTCTGTCACAGCCGCTTTAGGAAAAAGGAAGGTTACTTTGAGCTCTTCTTTAAAAACCAAATTATGCTAGGGAGTAATTGCAAATGATTGTTGTTATTTACTACTCGCTTAAAAGCTGAGGGATGCAGAATCCGAACGCCTTCAGATCTCCCCTGCACTGACTGATGGATGCGTGTCATTGCAGCTCCACAGAAGATGCAGTCTCCACCTTAAATTTGGAAAGATAGAGCAGATCTGAGGGCTGGGAGCCAGGACATGCAGGAAAAGGGCTCCATGCTCACAGACATCAGTGGGGAGGGCAGTGCTGGGTGGTTTCTACCTGGGAAAAACATGTGGAACAATAGTAACACAAGTGCTACAGATGATATCAGAGCACATGTTCCCCTACAAAAGTCTGATATAAAGGGATCGCTCTCATATATCGCAATCCAAATGTGTAATTAACATATTAAGAGGAGGCTGTGGGTGCCCCATCGCTGGAGGCACTCAAGGGCAGGTGGGATGAAGCCCTGGACAGATCTGGTGGGTGGCAGCCCTGCCCATGGCCAGGGGTTGGGAGTTGGTGGTCTTTGAGATCCCCTCCAACTAAAGCCATTCTATGGTTGTAAGATGATTATCTGATAAAGAAAGCACATCCCTTCCCAAGTGGAAGAGTTGCTCCGCAAAGTTTATTTTTAGCTTGGAATGAAAGCAACAGAAATAACTCCCACCCTCATATTTATTTTTGGGAAGAAACCTCCTACCCCCAACCCCTTCTCAATGAGGTTTTAAATGGTTTCGATTACAAACATGTGCCAGGAAAGGCTTTCTGCAGCCGTGGAGCTTTATTGCAGGGAATTGTGTCCTGTGATCCCCACTCAGGAATTTATGAGCTCTGCAGTAGGGCACACCACAAAACAGCCAAGGAAACAACACTGAACTATTGTTGCTGCATCCCTTCTGACTTCACTTGCATTATGGAGATAAATTAGAGCACAGTAAGGTACGGCGTTCTGCCTGCCTGATGGCATGCATGCAGCAAATATATTAAGAGAGATACAGGGCTTTGAATCACTTGTACAACCACATTTGCTTCATAAATCCATGCCAGAGGATGGATTAAAGAGAATTTCTAATTGCAGAAGCCACCCGGAGGCACTGGCACTTCGCTCAGTAAGTGCCCCCTTCATTACTGCTGAAGTGTTGTATATTTATCATGATTGCAGTTCCAGGATGCGAATAGGGAAAGGATCTGCTGTGTCCATCAGGAGTTCTATCCACTCCATTGCTTTGCTTGGCCAAAAGTGCTCTCACCTTTATTTTTATCTTGAAATACACTTTCTGGGAAGGACTGAAGCAAAATACGTTTAGTGACAGGATGACTTCCACGCAGGGCAAGGAACCCTGAACCCTGCCCTATCCTGCAAGATGGAGGTTAGACTGAGAGTCCTCCAGAGCTCTAGAACCAATGCAAGTAGCTGTGGTGTCTCTAGGTTGTTGTTTTTGTTGTTGTTGTTGTTTTTATTTTTTATTTTATTTTTTCTGAGACAGTGAAGAAACCAAAAAGCATCAACATGGGCATTGCTGCTAGCTGAGTGTACTGAGAACTGCCAAATGCTGCCCAGGACTAGAAATGCTCAGACCCATCTCAACTTGCAAAAGGCAGCTGTACCATTTTCCCATGATAGCTGTTCTCCAGATGAAAGAAAACAAAGTGTTATCAAATCTTCATCTCTCTGTGCAGACGTAAGAACCCCAAACCCAAAAGGTGTGGGGAGTCACACATTCCCACATCAACTATTTGAAATGTTTGGGGTGTGGAGGGCCAACTGGGTCTCAGCTCTGGGCTGAGTGCTTCCAGCCCTCTGTATTCTGCATGATCTCTTGTTCCTTCCCACAGGTATTGCTTACGAAACCTGGCTCTGGTATGCATCCTCTAGGTCAGTCATTTCCATTCCAGGGAATTTGTCCAAGAAGTTATTCTCTGACGGGACACAAATGGGATACACATTCCTCTATGTTCTATATAGCTCCACCAGCTACTTCTGAGTTTATTTATTTCTAAACAGAGTTGCATTCGTTTGATTCCTTAGAGCAATAGTCATTTCTAACCTCCTTGCTTGCCAGCAGCATTGCTCTCACCACTATAAAGCTCCCAGAAACCTTTCTGTCTCTCGTGTTGCTGCTGCAGCTGTTGCAGATCTCGAAGTGGCATCTCGGCTCTGACTCAGGGCAGTTTCTGATGAGCCAGCAGATTTTGGCATGTGGGTTAATCCTTGCAGTCTTCCATGCCTCATTGTCTGAGGCTGCAGCTGAACCCACAGTGACAGCTCTGCAGGGTGAGTGCAGAGGGGGTCTTCCCAACACTCCCCATCCCTCTGTGTGTGTGCCAACCAATGTACCCATTGGAACCGCATCTTTATGACAGCAAGCTTCCCAACCAAGCCCTGTCATTTTCTTTGCTCCAAAGAAGCAAATGTTTTCCATTTCCTCCACACTCCCTGTCACACCATAGAGCCATAGAACAGCTCAGATTGGAGGGGACCTCAAAGCCCACCCAGTGCCACCCCCAGCCGTGGGCAGGGCTGCCCCCCACCAGCTCAGGCTGCCCAGGGCCCCATCCCACCTGGCCCTGAGTGCCTGCAGGGATGGGGCACCCACAGCTCTCTGTGAGTGTTAAGATGTGCTCAGCCCATTCTTGCTGCAGCAGATGCATCAGTTCTGGCTGCCTCTGATCTCAGCAGAGGGGATGACACTTCACCCGGTGATTGGCAGGAGAGGTGCCACTATGTCAGAGCACTGCTGGTGCTTTCAAGCACTTCCTAAAGTCCTTGTGTAAGGACATCAGCACCCCTCACAATCTGTGATGCTGCATTTCTGATCAGACTTATGGTAGAGGACAGGGTTTCCCCAGCAGCACAGTTCCTTGCCATGGGGATCCATAAAACTCCAGAAAAGGGAATGGCAGTGACCATGTCCGTGTCCTCTTGGAACCAGGTGAGAGCCATCATCCCACCTGATGTATGTATCAAAGACAGAAAGATGCACAGGAGGAGATGGGGTTTGCTCCAGGTCATGCAGCGATCAGTGGCCAGGAACAGACCTGGCTCCCACGGCCCTTCTCAGTCCCCTCTCCCCCCACACGATGCTCATGCACACTTTCATCACCAGACCGTATTTGTTTGCACAGGATCACTATCTCCCTGAAGCACTTACCCCCATGAAAATGGATCCCTGGGACTGGGCAGATGGGTGCGTAGTGTGGGCAGTGCTCAGCTCCCTCAGCCGTTCCGAGCCAGGAGCATTCCCACTGCTCTTGCTGGGCTCCAACCACAGCTTTCTGTGGGAAATAGAGCCTCTTGCAAACAAACATCTTCAACCCCAGCTTGGCAGTGTGCTGTGTCCTGACACAGCAGCTTGAGGTGCCAGGAGATTTGGGGGAACAGCATCAGGAACAGGTGGCTTCAGCCCAAATCAGAGAATTACACGGAGGGAGCAGGAGGCCTGAGGACAGCTGTGCTCTGCGGTGGAGGAAATGGAGTAGGGCAGTAAACTTTGGGCAGTGACACATGCTCTGCTGCTGCCACTCAAAGGGATGATGCACACGGGGCTGCCCAGCTGTGCAGCCAGCTGTGCCCTGCTGCAGGGAGCACCTGTCCAAAACCACTCCCTGAGGAGACAGACCACAAGGAGATGCAGGGAATGCCCTTCAGCAGCTTCCCAAAGGTGCTTGCAGGCTGCTTGCTCAAGCATTGCTAACAATGCACACTTGGAAACAACCACAGAGCAGCAAAACGGTGGCAATGCATGGTGTGGCCAACTGGGATGCTGCTGGGGTCTTCCTTGCTTTGCTCAGCAGCAGCCATGGAGTGTTCTTTGGCACCCTGTGCTGGCACATGAGACATCTCACCTGTGCGCAGTGTCGGGCTGAGCAGGAGCTGCTGTGGTCCATCAGACACTGGGTTCAGATCAGCCCCTCAGGCTCCTTATTTTCTTGAGATGCACATTAAAAAAGCCTCCAGTTACCATGACATCGAGCCCTATGCATTTTAATGTGTCTCTGGGATGCTAATGCCAGCAACCCATTCCTGTTAATTGCAAGTGTTACTTGTAGACTGTAAATGGTGAAATCTCTCTATTTTTAAGAGACTTCTGATGTCAGGTACCATGTAAATATTTATGTTATTCCTGTGAAGGAATGCCTTGCAATCAGACAACCCACACAAAGGCAAATGAACTCATCAAAAGAAACCACAGCTGAAATGTGAACAGTATTAAAAAAATTGTGAAAGAGCCCTCTGAGCACACCTCGGCCCAGGTGGCAGCGGGGTGCTTTCCCCAGGAGCCACCGCCTCACTTACAGACGCCTCTGGATTACTGATGAGTCTTTATTCAGTTGTGTCAGAGAGAGAAAAATCTGTATTCTGTCCACGTGGGTCCCTTCTTTTGTTTTATTTTTTTGTATCAACTATGCCCAGCACTAAGACAACATGTAATCTACGTAGGAAGTGTGCTGCTAGCAACAAATCCAGTTACATTCATGTATCCAGAGGGAAATGGAGACTTTACCAACGCTATGGGCCTGGGGCTGACTTCTCACCAGCACAGAACAGCTCTGGTAGCTCAGCATAGAGTCCTTCAGCACACTCACTTCCTCAAAACTGTTGACCTGTTCTCATATGAACCACTCAGAGCAACTTCCTTCCAAATATTTATTCCTAATTAACTTACTCTTTAACTAGCCCTATTTCAGCTGTTTTTCAGAAGTGAAGTTATCGATCATTCTTCCTGTGCACCAGGATGCAGTCTGCTTGCAACAAACTCTGACCTTTTCCAGGCTGGGCTATGTCACTTTCCACAGAGAAAGACAGCAAAACCTTTTGATTTTAGCTCTGCTCCCCTTTCCTTGTATTTTATTTCTTTCTCAGGAAGGTCAGATAACTTTGGGTACATCCTAATGGGATTTGGAGCACTACAAGAAGTCCTGCAAAGATGCAAGAAGCTGAAGTAAAGAAAATTGGAAGCCATTATCTTTCTGAAACTAGAAAATATGCTGTCTGCATTGATGATCAATTTCGGTGATACGTGCTGTAATGCAATATGTCATTAATGATGTGTTAAATTGCCAGCCATATTCCTGTTTCTTATTGAATAATTAGGATGGGAATGTTTTCCAGGAAGGAGCACGGGGTGGTCCTGCAGAGGGTCACAGCAGCTGATGAGTGAACACTGGGCTCAGCAGCATTGCTCCCCTTGGATGCAGGATCACTTTGCTTCCAGAGTCAGAAACTTGAGCTTCCCAAGTGCTTTTTTTCAACCCATAAGTACCTAAAATATAAATGATATCTCTCATTTTATGTTGGTGATGAGGACTGTGGCTTTTGCTACTGCTGCCAGTCATGCTGGCAAGCAGTGGTGTTGGATGCAGTGTCGTTGCACTGCAGAGCCGTGCTCCATGGATACCTGGGGACAAGCAGCTCAGCAGGCAGCAGGACCATGTGCTGTGGGTTACAGATGCACTGCCCTCGAGCAGGAGCACAGCACACCAGGCTGATTGTGTGGAACCATAGAATTAAAAAATCATTCACTCTTGTGTTGCCAGTCCAAGTCTGCTTGAGCCACCTTAACTTTGGCAGCTCGATCTACCTGATGGTTATTTTGTTGTTCCTCAGTTGCCCGGCTCTTAGGAACATGAGCATCCACATGGCACACCTTTACAACCATATTCTGTATTCGGGCAGCAATGTCTCTCCACAGTTCAGCAGCCCAAATAGGCTTACCCCTCTGTTGCCAATCATTTTGTTCCCATTGCTGTAACCATCCCCATAAAGCATTTGCCACCATCCATGAGTCAGTGTAAAGATAAAGCACTGGCCACCTCTCACATTCAGCAATATCTAAGGGCAGCTGGACAGCCTTTACCAGTGAGGCTTATTTCTGACTCCAACACAGACAATTCCTGAGAGCCCCCAGTCACTCCAGAGATACAGATCAGATCTGTCCTTTATAACTCGAAGGCATTAGAGTACACTGTGCACCAGTATCCACCAGTGCCTCATATTTTTGTGGTTCTGATGTGCCAGGCCACCGAATCCACACAGTCCAATACACTCTATTATCCCTCACCCTCCTCTTGCTGAGGGCAGGGCACCTCTATTGGTTACCTGTGGTGACAGGAACAACTTCACTGGTAGTTCATTATATGGTGGGGCTTCTTTAGCACGTGACACCTCCTCTGCTGGTGATGTTCCAAACATTTTACCTCCAGGATTCCTGGATGGTTGAGGTTCCCCATCTGAGCTCGTTGTGTAATCAGTGCAATCCATTTATTCCAAGTGGCATCAGTAGGTTGGAAGAGACCTCTACAATCACAAAGTCCAACCCAAACCCATCCCCAGCATGCACAGTGTCCCTCAGTGCCACATCTCCATGTTTATTGAACACCTCCAGGGACAGTGACCCCACCCCACCCCTGGGCATCCTGTCCCAGCATCTCACCACTCTTTCAAAGAATAAATATTTCCTGGTGCCCAACCTGCTGCTGCTCCACCTGGCAAGTGGTGCAAGGCTCCAGATGAAGTGCAGACCCCACGCTCTTATCTTAATAACCGACTGTAATAAATTAATCCCATTAAAGTTCCCATAATGTTGTACATGACAAGAGTAGCGCAGAAACAGTGCTCCTGGCAGAGGTCCAAAGCAGGTAATTATCCTCTGCCTCCTTCGGTTCACTCTGTGTCACAGTGGTGTGAGCAGCACTGTGCTCGGTGCTTCTGGGAGCTGTAAGCTGCCAGCACCTCGCGAGACACCCAAACCCCAAATGTGTTTGATTTCAAATGGCATCTTTGCCTAAAAATCAGTATTCAAGGGAGAAGACCACTGAAGCGTTCATCTGTGATTGTTTACAGCGAGCACTGCCCACATCTGACAAGTGCTCCTTGTTCTGCAGCTGCAGCACAGCACCATTCTGCCAAGCACTGCACGAAGCCCCAACACCACGGACCACCTAACATCAATTGCTGGGTGTTCTTCTCAGGCTGTCTAAAAAGATGAAACTCAGTCTGAGTGCTCTAGGGATCATAAACTATGCCAGAGGAAAAAAAAAAAAAAAAAAAAGACGGCACATCCTTGTGAGAGCATGACAAAAAATTGTGGTCAGTTTTACTTTTAAGTCATAGAATTGTTTGATTTGGTAGGGACCCTTAAAGGGCATCTAGTCCAAATCACCAGCTCTCAGCCTGTCCTCGTAGGGAGGGGCTCCATCCCTGGCACCATTTCTGTGCCCCTCCTCAGGTCCACGTCTCTCCTGCACTGAGCACTCCACGTGTGGATGCAGTGCTCCAGGTGAGGTGTCACAGCACAGAGCAGAGGGGCAGGAGCAGCTCCCTGCCCTGCTGCCCACACTGCTCTGCTGCAGCCCGGGGTCGGGTTGTCTTTCTGTGCTGTGAGGGCACACTGCTGGCTCATGCCCCACCACCAGTACCCCCAGTCCTTTTTGGCAGGGCTGTGCTCTATCCTTACATCCCCAGCTTGTACTGACTGTGTGTGCTGCCACGACCCAGGTGCAGATCTTGCACTTGGCTTTGTTGATCCTCCTGAGGTTCCCCTGGGCCCGCTGCTCAGCCTGTCTGTGTCTCTCAGGATGGCATCCTGACCTCAGGTGTCAACCACACCCCACAGCTTGGGGTCATCTGCAAACTGCAGAGGGTGCACTTGATCCCACTGATGATGTCACCAATGAAGATGTTAAAGAGCACCGGTCCCAGCACTGACCTCAAGGGACACCACTCAGGACAGATATCCATTTGGACACTGAGCCACTGACCACCACTCTCAGGGTACGATCTCCCAACCAGTTCTTCATCCATCAAGCAGTCCACCCATCAAATCCATATCTTTCCAATCTGGAAAGAAGGATGTTATGGAGAACCATGTCAAAGCCCTTACTGAAGTCCAGATAGATGACATCAGTGGCTCTTCCCTCGTTCACTGATGCAGTTACACCATCAAAGCCACACGGTTGGTCAGGCAGGACCTGCCCTTGGTGAAGCCATGCAGGTTGTCCCATATCATTCCCTCTCTTCCATGTGCCTTAGCACAGCTTCCAGGAGGGTCTGCTGCATCATCTTCCCCAGCACAGTGGTGAGGCTGACGGATGGGTACTTTCACATGAAACTCATTTCAAACACAAATTCCAAGAGGCATTCCAGGGACAAACTGCAGAATTTTTTTTTTCAAGAAGTCTGAAAAGAAAGGAAAGAAATCCATCACAACTAACAGTTTTGTCACCTGGCTAATCACACATTTGTTTATAGATACCATTATGGAAAGATGTCCAAATGTCAGCTCACCACACCTAACCATATCACCCAAATATTTAAAGACAAAATAATCTGAAAATTCAAATCAACACCATTTAAAGATCTTCTAACCATTGTATGCCACAGGTGGGTGTTCTGTGCTGATCATTCATTTGTGGTGATATAGTGTCTATAGGTTCCTAACAGTAAACCTCATTATTAAGTACTCCAAGTTTTAGTCAAAATTTGGTTCCTGCCCCTAAAATCAGTAATGTATATATACCTTAAGACCAAATCACATAAGTGGAGGAAGCATAAGATAACAGAGATAATCACAAGTGGGTGAAGAATAACAGCCACTGAGTCCCAGAGGTGACATCACCTCTGCATTTGACACTGTTGTTCTGTATCACTCCATTAATTTTGTTTTACAGACTCTGCTGTAGTTTCATGCCCTGCATGTAAGAGACAGACCAGGGGACAAAGCAGCACATCAATAACAGAGATTAGCACTTGAGCAACATCCTTCCAAAAATAACTTTTGGGGGCATGCTAGCTCAGAGGTACAAAATCCTTATCTTCCATGAATTACTATTTATTGAAATTTTAATAAATGTTCATCTCACTGGCTACAAGAGAATCTCACACAGCAAGAAAGTAAAGCTTATCTTGAAGGAAGAGTCTGCTTATCTTGTGCTGTTCATCCTCCACAGATTTGTTGGAAACACAGGCTAAGAACTTCTGCACGATCAACTTTAATTTCATCTTGTGAGTTGAGTTTTTGAAGTTAATGCCATTTGTGATGAGTGCTTCAGCACACAAGGTCATCTCTACATGTAACTCCACATAACAGGAGCACACAAAAGGCAGGAGCGTGTTTGCGTGCAGGGGAACATTTCATAGAAGCATAGGATGGTCTGTGTTGGAAGTGACTTTCAAAGGCCGCGTGGTCCCACTCCCTGCAGTGCTCAGGGACACCCACAGCTCCATCAGTGCTCAGAGCCCTGTCCAGCCTGACCTTGGCTGTGTGCAGGGACGGGGCAGCACTGCCACACCTCTATAGTGTGGTGGTGTAAGTGTGGCATGGGTCTCATTTTCACACTGAAGAGCTCTGAACTGGAAACAGACCACTGAAATGAGAAACAGAATCTTCTGCTATTGTATTTTTCTTTTATTTGCTCAATTTGTTCTGTGATTTATATGGAGAAGGCAATTTGGGAGATTGCATTGTGATGTGAGCAATAGGACCACATGATGTTCTTTGACTCTCTTACACTGAGATGTATTACTTTGCAACCCTGGCCATGCTGTTAAATCATAAATGGGGGCAGTGGGTAGAAAATGAATCTGTGATGAAACCAGATTTTCTGTTTTGTGTGGGTTTTCAAATTTTGAATTTTGTTATTGCACACTAGAATGTACTTGGAGGGGGGGAGGGGGAAGCAGTAATTTACTACAACAGCATAATTTCTGAGGAAAGATCAAGATTTTAGGAGGCATAAATTCTCATTTGAAGAACCTCTCTCTCCATTCAGAGAGACAGAGATAAGTGCCGGACTTCACTGCCTCAGTTAATTACTGAAACTTTGATGAGCTGAATCCAGGTTACAGACCATGAAAGATAGCATTCACCTTCTCCAAATGCCCCCTTCCTTGATAAAGAAGCAGAAATTAATTGCATAAGAACGCTGAAATTATATTTCCACCGATGTGAATTCTCCGGATAATTTACTGAAGTAAAAAAATAGCAAATTTTCCAAAATAACAACTTCAAAAAGAGCAAACTTCTGGCAGCCATAAACTGATGCCCTCTGTGCCCCCATAAGGGATTTTCCTCCTTTGGGGAACAGCTAGGAAGGGGGGGTAAGGCTTTAGTCAGTCATGGAGATTTAAAATCCCTCTTGATTCTGAAGGCATCGTGATCACTGTCTGCAGCAAAGGCAAAAATGTGACACTCCTCATCCCAGCTGACGGGCTATTTCTTCTTAATGACACAACTCCAGGCAGATTAGTCCTTGCTCACTGTGACTCAGCCGTTCTCACATAAGTTTCCTAAATAAACATGAGACAGAAGTTTGCAGCTGGCAGTGTGATTTCCCTGCCCAGTGCAATCACTTTCAGAACTGTTTTACCATTTACAAAGCAAATGCTGACAATGAACATAAACCCATTACAAATGGTCATATTTAATGGCCTGATGTTGTGGATGTATCTGACTCTTAGCAATGTTGTGAAAGAAATGCATTGTGGATATTGATTGCTTGTGTAATTGAGTCATTTCCTCTGATATAGTGCGTGTGCCAGTGGAGGTTAGGATGCCCAAGGGACTGTTTTAGGCTAAAGAATGGAATTAGAAAGGAAGGGTGCCCGGTAGTATGGCAATGGATTTCATTCAGAAGGCATCCTAGGGGATAGTCTGGATTTGGGTAGGAAAAGATTCACATCCCTTGTACAATAGAACAGAAAGAATGAGAAATGAATGTACCAAAGCTCCAAAGGCACGGTAGAAATACATACACTTGAGAGAACAAACTGTGGTTCAGACATATGATATTTAATAGTCATTAATATGGATTTATCTGGCACCATTAAAAGGGCATGTATGCTCTGTGCTGCTGCCTACCCAGAAAGGGATTTAGCACATATATCACAAGTGGTATGGGCCTTGCTTGCTTATATGGGATTTCCCATGTCTGTCCTAGTTGTGGTGTCAATGGGACAGTGTACAGGCAGCAGTGTGGTGGCTGTAGGGAAGTGACAAGCCTACGCCCGCTATGGGGACAGCAGAGCTGCACGAGACTCCAGTGTTCTGCTGTCAGCCTCTTAATTACTGACATTATTACTACAGAGCTTTCTGCAAAGTGGGGGAGGGGAAGGAGGGATAATCTTTTGTTGTTCCTGAAAGCAGGAGGATGGAATTAAATGCAAGACTAGCCTTTTGGTTAATGGTTTAAACTGAGGCCCAGGAGATCACTGCTCAGTTTCCCATTGGCCATGGATCCTACAGGATGCACAAGGCACATCACTAAATCTAATTTCTCAGTGTATTCAGCAAGTTGCTTTTCTTTGTCTCAACCATCCAGGCCATGTGCTGCCCAGGGACACCTTTTACTGTGCTTTTATACATTACAGTTTTGTTCAGCTGATTCCCCTGAAACAAGAACTCTGGAAAACCCAAATTTTATATAGGCATTGCTCGGTGAGAGTAATAATCGACAGAAATATGAAATAACAGAAAGGAAGATGCAGAATCACAGTATTGTGACAACACATCCAGTGGAATTCAGTGTCATCTATCCCATATTAGCCGCATTTAGGCATGATGAGATGCATATCCTTTTCCTAAGACTTGAAAAACTACTTTCTATCTTCCTTCCATAATAAGTATGGCCCTTCTCCAAAAAGATTAGGTGCTGCTGTGCAGATGGTAGACATCTGCAGAAGAAACGCCTCATCTTACACGATCCAGTGCTGCTCACATTGCTGCTATAGGCACAGAGCCATTTGTGTGTTACCTAACAACCACCTCATTAGAGATGAAGCTTCCTCCTGTGAAGTGAGCTAGTGCCACGCGTCCAAGGAATTGCTGTAATCCTATTTTGAAGCCTTGATTAGCGTTTATGCTAGCCTAAGCCCTTTCACCTGTAGGTATAGAGACACCAACTGCCACAGCCATTAATGCGAAATGCTTTATAGAACAGGCAATGCCTGCCAAGGGAACCAAGTGCTTGTCTACATCTCACCATTTGGAAGATTACTTAATATTACGTTCACTTGGATTGCAGGTTTATGTTATAGAACCAGCAAAGATGACATCTGGCTATCAGAATCAAGGAAAGATTCATCAGACGAACCTTTGATGCCTTGATTCAGCCTTCATTACCAAAGTGAAGAATAAATTCAGTTCAAGAAAAATGATTCTTCCTCAACAGCAATAATTTTTTAGGATATTTTCTTTCTCACTGCATTTCAGCACCATCTTAAGACCATTATGCAAAAACAAACACTACTTTTCCTCATTTTTATCCTCTCTAAAATATTATTAGAGTCATGTAGGGCTAGGATAATGCAGAATCAGAGACCAACATTCCATTACTAGTGTTATTCTTCTATGCTTTAAATCTCTTCAACTAAAAATGGAAGACATCACCCTGAAAGACTGAAGGAAAATGCTGCATGGTTGCAAGTTGCTTTAGACTGTGATCTGGGCTGATTTTTAAATGAATTCTTCCTTCTTCTGATTGAGTAACTGTCTACCTGTGTGTTTTGATCCAGTTAGCACAACCCTATCAAGTTGGCTTGCAGCTAGAGGAGAATTTAAAGTATTGTGTTGTTCAAATTGTTTTAGAGGTGAGTGCAAGGTTTTGTCTGGTGATACAGTGTGTACACTTTTTGTACAGTACAAATCCACTGTGTTATTCCCTCTCCTACTATGTCACCTACTTGCACAAGTTATTCTGAAGAAGTAGGAAGATTTGTCTTGCAATGGAAAATGAAAGCATCTCTTCCCTTGCTAGCAGCAATTAGAGAGTAAACCTAACTGGTAGAACTCATGAGAGATGCTTGTCCAGCACATAAATTCCAATGCCTTCTCCAAGGACTTTGTTTACTCATAAAACAGCTCAGTCTCCAGTCCTTTAACAGTAACTCGGGAAGTGTAATTTCATCACCTTCTGTCAGCTCCTCGCGTTATTTGCTCTCCTAAAAGTCTGAGCCTTATGTTTGAGCAGTCCATGACCATTTAATGGCATCCTGACAGAAGGGTCCTAAAGCACACACAAGAAAAACAGAAGCTCCTCCTGCATTAGTATTTGCCATAGATTGGTAATGTTGCCCAAGAACAAATAAATGGATTTCCTTTGCCATGGGGTCACTTGGAACCCTCACCAAGCAACTTCAGTATTAGAAGGATATAGAATAGTCTTTTGATAATTATAACCAGAGACTTCTTTGTATTTCTATTTGCATAAAAATAGCCAAAAGAAACAGCCAACTACTATTTCATTGCATAAAATTTGACCTTGTTTCATGTTGCTGCTACAGAGGAGAAAAATCCCTTTAATTTTCCCTATCTGACAAGGGAGCGGTTATATCAAGGGCCAAGTAACTGTTGCTAGTGTTACAGAAAGCAAATGAAAAAAGCTCTTGAACAAATTCTTAGATTTCCTTCACACTGGAATTGTGGATAAGAGCAATGGGGTTTTTGTCTTCTTTTTTTCTTTTTTTTTCTTTTTTTTAATTGCCTTGCAGATGTGAAATCTTTGTCCTAAAAGATTTTTGGACTCCAGAGGCTCTGTTGGGAGGTGACAGATGAGAGTTTAGAGATGGTGAATGGGACCTGGGACTCCTGGACTCTGGTTGTAGCTGAGAGGGGCATATCTCAGAACACACAGCTGCCTAGGTTAGCCAGCAAGACAGTCCTAAGGGTAGAGATTTATCCAGGGGCATTCGAACACTGTAGTCTCTTCTAATTCTGCATGCACTGGTTTTGTCCATACATCACTCCCTAAAATATGACTCTTCCAACTATTGTCAGCATAAGTAATGGCATAACTAGGATGGCTGTTGCTTTCTAAGAGGTAGTGGTGATGGCTACACCGTCATCATTGAGAGGCATGGGGTGATGTCCTGGCTAATTAGAATGCTCCAAATAAAAGCAGACACCACTGATGGCATGGGAAGAGCGAGGAAGAACAGGCGATTCATCCTGGTGATGTCTTTATAGCCCCTCTCTGTCTGTGGTTCTGAGCAGCAGACAGCATTTCTCCTTTCCGAATTGAAACATCTGCACAGATTAAAAAGAATTAAGACTACTGAAATAAGACATGTACCACACACAGTAAGTATAAGGTTTATATTCAGAAGCATACACATTACACTTTGAATTTTTACTTCAAGGATGGAAGAGCTTTGGAAATCATCAAAAAAAAAAAAAAAAGAAGTGGAAAGTAACTACCAGATAACTTGTAAGAACTGTGCAGATGTGGCAAGCAAATCCCAGAGCAGGACAAACGTGGAGATCAGTGTTGGAGTATGTGGGCAAGACATGTATGTTTTTAATGACAAGATTCAAAATTTCTGGATTGCCATTTTCTCTCTCAAACTGAGATGACTTCATCTTCATTCTTGTGGTTGATGACATCACCAGAAGGGCCTTAACAGTTTTCTATGTCACGTTGCTTAAAGGAGCAAAGGCAGACATTGCCTTTGTTAAGTCTCCTTATAAAAAATTCAGCTACAAACAGAAGGGACAATGCTGTCTGCACTGCCAACCTGAGAACAGCAAAGATCTGAGGAACGTTTTGCACCATGTTGTTATCCAGCACATAGGTTTCTGCACAGATGGAATAAGGCTGACCAGACAAACTATGGCAGACTATGGAAGTGTGTTTTCTCAGCGTGCCACTGAGGTAGGCTAAAGAATGCAGTAAGTAAGTCCACTTTGTGGTTTATAACCGTGAGCCTAGGAGATCTTACAGAAACAATGGGATCTCAACAGTGGGATGGAGTGCACCCTCAGCAGTTTGCTGACACTGAGTGGAGCGGTGCACTTGACACAACAGAAGGAAGAGACGACATCCAGAGGGACATGGACAGGCTTGAAAAGTGAGCAAACAAGAACCTGGTGAGGTTGAACAAGGCCAGGTGCAAGGTGCTGCACTGGGTTGGGCAGTCCCAGACATGAGCACCGACTGGAGAAGAGCTCCTTGAGAGCAGCCCTGCGGAGAAGGACTTGGGGGTCCTGATGGACAGAAGCGGGACATGAGGCAGCAGTGTGCGCTTGCAGTCCGGAAGGCGACAGTGCCCTGGGCTGCAGCAACAGAGGGGGGGCAGCAGGGAGAGGAGGGGGAGGGGTTGTCCCCCTCTGCTGTGCCCCTGGAAGGCCCCACCTGCACTGCTGTGCCCAGGCCTGGGGCCCCCAGGACAGGAGGGATGCGGAGCTGCTGCAGCGGGTCCAGAGGAGGGCACGAGGATGCTCAGAGGGCTGGAGCACCTCTGCTGTGAAGATGTCGGTTAGATGTGAGGAAGCGATCCTTTCCTCAGAGGGCGGTGAGGCGCTGGCACTGCTGCCCAGAGAGCTGTGGGTGCCCCATCCCTGCAGGCACTCAAGGCCAGGTGGGATGGGGCCCTGGGCAGCCTGAGCTGGTGGGGGGCAGCCCTGCCCATGGCCGGGGGTGGCACTGGGTGGGCTCTGAGGTCCTCTCCAACTTAAGCCATTCTATGATTCAATGATTATCACTCTCTACAACTCCCTGACAGGAGGTTATGGAGAGGTGGGGGTTGGGCTCTTCTCCTGGGTAACAGTGATAGGACAGGAGGGAATGGTCTCAACTGGCACCAGGAGGCCCAGGTTGGATATTAGGAAAAATTTCTCTGAAAGAGTGGTCATTGGCACAGGCTGCCTTCAGAGGTGGTGGAGTCACCGTCCCTGAAGGCATTCCAGAACTGTGCAGACGTGATGCTGAGGATCATGGTCAGTGGGTAACATTGGCGGTAGGTGTCCAGTTGGACTGGGTGATCTTAGAGGTCCTTTCCAACCTGAATAATTCTATTCTATTTTGTCTAAATGTTTTTTTCATCATCAATGTGCTCTTTAAATGTCACGAGGAGTCCTCATGCACACAACTGTCTGCTCACACAGCATTAATGATGGAGACGGTCACCGAGCAACTGAACCGAATTACTGTGCACGTTGCGACAGAGACCGCCTCCGTGCATTCCCCCCTACGGAGCACACCCCGCAGCCGCTCCGCTCCGCGTTTTGCGGGCGGCCGCCAGCGCCCAGTGGCGCGGCCTATTTGAGGCGGGCGCGGGCGGAAGGACACGGCGGTGCCCGCGCGCTCCAGAAGCGGCGCGCAGGGATCCGCGCGGTGCTGCGGCGCTGTCAGTCACGGCGGCGGCGCCGGGAGGCGGCCGGGGCGCAGCGGGCGGAGCGGGGACACGCGCGGAGCGGAGCGGAGCGGCGGAAAGGGGACGCGGGGCAAAAACGGAAAGATCCATCCGGCGGGCCGCGTGGTGCTCCGCCCGCACGTAACGGCAATTTCGGAGCGGTCCCTCTCTCCCCCCCCCGCCGGCTGCGATGCTGCTCGCCGCCGCGCTGCCCTGGACGTTGTGTTTCCTCGGAGCCGCAGGTACCGGCTGGGCGATGCCGGCTGCGGGTGGGGGCTGCGGGGCGGGGGGGAGCCCCGGGCCGGGGGCTGCGGGAGCGCAGACAATAGGCGGAGGGGTGCGGCCGCGGCGGGCGCATTGTGAGCGGCGGGGGGAGCGGCCGCGCGGGGTGCGATCGCACGGGAAAGGGGTGCGACTGCACGGGAGAGGATGCGGTCGGAAGGGATGCGGTCGCGAGGAATGCGGTTGTACGAGACACAGTTGCGAGGCGGTGGATGCGATCGCGAGGGGTGTGATTGTAAGGGAAGGGATGCGATCGCGAAGAACGGGATGCGGTTGCAGGAGATGCGGTTGTACGGGAAAGGATGCGAGCGCAAAGGATGCAGCCGCAATTAAAGAGCAGATGCGGGGAATGAGAAGGGAAAAAAGGCGAGCGGCGAGAGTAGGGCGGCTGCAGCGGGGGAACGCAGCCGGGACGCGGCGGGGGGAGGGGGGGGGGCGCGGGGCGGCGGCACGGGAGCGTGCAAGGGGCGCGCGCCGCGTCCGCGCGGGGAGCGGCGGCCGTGAGCGAGCAGCGCTGCCCGCGCTGGAGGGGAGGGGTCGGCGGCGGCCAATCAGCGCCGGGCGGGAGCGGCCCACGGGTCGCAGACGGCCCCGCGACCCCCGGGGGGTGGGCGCGGCCCCGGGGCCGGGCAGGTGCAGCGGGAGGTGCTGCCGGAGCCCGCCCCGCCCGCCGCACTTTCCGAGCGCCTGAAGCCTCCGCGCGGTGGACGCTCCCCGCTCTCTTCCCCCCACCTCCATCCCCCCGTATGTTCAACGCCCGGTATCGTTTGCTGCCCCGCTCCTCGCGTGTTTATCCAATAACAGTCATAATGAATGCAGAGGGCGCCCGGGGAGCTGCGTGGCTGGGACTGAGCTGCTAAAGCTGCATAAGATGGAGAATCCCGAACCCAAATTAAATATTAAAAAGCCAGAACAAAGCGGCAGCGCTGTTGGTGGTACAGGCGGCACCAGCCCGTGCGTTCGGGATGCTCCGGGGGTGCTCCCCGCGCTATGAGGAGGGACGTGGCTCTCTGTGTATTCCCGTTGGTGTAGCGATGGTTTAATTTACTGCTAAATTAAAGTGATGTTCTCCTGTAGCGTGGAGCTTGATTTATAGATCCAGCAGATGGCTCGTCTCCTTTCATTTACATCCTGAGGGCTACGGTTTCATAAATAATAGTCTTTTATGTGAACTTTATCCTCTTGACCTATGCAGAAGTCCTGGCTTGTGTGGTTTTTGGTCGTCGTTCCTTAAAAGACACTTAATATAGCAGTAACTGAATGAATACCCGGTGTTTAAGTGTTAGAGATTGTGGCTGCTCTCCAGGCTGGAAGTGCCTTCGCTCCTCGGCTCATCTCCAGGAGCACATTTTACAGCCAGACCTTCTTTCCACTGGGAAGCAGCGATTGCTTCGTTGCCGTGGGTTTTGGGGTTTAGTGTTTGTGGTGGCAGTGTTTCGCTGGGTTGGTTGGTGAGATTTTTTTTATTTTGGCACTGCCATGGGTTTGCCTTGAGCGGCTGTCAGAAAGCAGAACCAATTGGTGGGGGAAGGAGGAAGGAGCGCCGCATCTGCTGCCATCAGTCCGCAAGGAGCGGAGAAAAGCGTTAGGAAGAGACAAAAGCACGCTTTATTTTCTCGTCTAAAAGGTCGTCCTGCATTTTGCTCATTATTTAACACATCTGCTGTGATCGTTTGTGTAGAGAATGTATGATTGTGTTGTTTCTCTAACCCGCAGCTTGCAAATAGCAAGGGATATTATGGAGTCAGTGGAAGTGCATGCAAAGCTAGATTGGGGAGAAGCTGTTCTTCGCCGATGTGTCACAGCTTTTAACCAGGGGACTGTTGGGAAAAGTAGGGCCGTGTCAGCTTTTTCCAGGTGGAGTGAAAAGATCGTGTCTTTGCTTTCCTGATTTTGTACCCTCCCAGAGATATGGGAAGTGGGCAGGAATAGCGGAGTGGTTGTTGTCTGAGGGCTGCATTGGGATTTTGGAGTCGTTTTCAGCATACAGTATAGGCACCTAAAAGGAGTCATCTATCCCCAGATACAAAGCAAGGGAAAACTGCATGTTAAAATACTTTTTTCCCTGCTTATGGTCCAAGTGTGATGGTTTTCATTGTATCTAAGGTGGCAGATAATAGCAGTCTGTGCAGACCTGCAGCTCCCAAGCCTTCCATGCACAGATGAGAGAAAAGCATATGCTGAGCTGTGTCTGGGTGTGAGTAGAGATGCCAGTGTGTTTGAGAATGATGGAAGCTAGCAGACAGCTTTGGTTGTTGCATTTTTGGGAAATGGGATGTGCATGGGCTTGGACATCAGAAGTTGCTTTTGTTTTGTTGCATGCAGTATGTGTATTACAGATGCTTTTGTGAAGCTGTTGTTTGGACAGATGCAGAACATCAATAATGACCTTAATCTGGGTAACGTCAGATCCTTGGGCATCTGCTGACAGAAGGGCTTATTTTTGGGAATAGCAGCAACTGAAAGTTCACCCAATTTAGTGAGTGCAAATTGCTTTGGAAAACTAAGGTTGTAATTTACTGAGTTTGGTCCATGGATGCTTCCAACTACATCGTTAGGCTCAGTGATCCTTCTGTGTCTCTTCTGGCTCAGGACATCCTGTGATTCTTTGCGCCGTGCAGATGGTTTGATGTGCTGTGAGGAGGTGAATCCATGGGTGAAGATGGATACAGCAATACAGCTCTGCATGGTGGCATTTTGAGATTCTGAGCTTCCTCCACCTGGTTGGTGATGTCCAACCCATGCCTCGAGGAGTGCTGAGGAGATGTCTTGGAAAGTGGAGTGAGCCAAAATCTGGACTGTAGGAGCATTTCTTGGAAGGAACTGTTTTTGGCTCCAAAGGGACCCAGGAGCAGGGAATGGCAGGAACACGCCCCGTAGCTGCAACCCAATTATGGATGGGTTGTGTGGAGGGAATGTTGGTCAGGTGGTGAGTGAAAATTGGTGTCTCCATGGAAAAAACATTTTGAGATGTTACTGGAATTGTGCACTATATTCATACAGAAGTTAGTTAATTGTCACTGTAATTAGTTTCTATAAAGTAGCAAATATTATTTTAAATATTTCAAGTTTTGTAAGACTTCTTGCTTTATTTACGAAAATAAATGCTATTTACACTGGATTTTTATATGTGATCTTTTTAACAAAAAGTCTGGGATTTATAAAGCATTCACCTTTAAATTCTTTTTTCCAGCATCTTCGTAGCTAGGATATCTAAGGCTGCATTTAAATATGACACAAAAGATGAATGGTCAATTTGGCATTGTTTACATAATATTGGCAAATTGGTCTTTATGCGTGGTATTACTGCATAATCTGATGTTTAAAATAAACAGTGGAAATAATTGAAGAAACCTCGGAATTTGGAAATGCCCGTTGGTGGTTCTTCGCATCCCACAGAAAGCAGGCTGTCTTTGCATATTAATCACTCTTTCAAAGGAAGTTTGCCTTATTTGCATTGTGCATGCACTGAGGAGTCCCATAGCGTGCCTGAGAAAAAAAGTGGGGGGGGATCGGAATTGTTGTTCTGAAAAGGGTTTTTATTCCATTCAAGTGGAGAGACTGAATGCAGGAGAATTAGCGCAGTGTTTTGTAGAAGCACAGTCCCCTTTGGTCACTGCGTTGCATGTGGAGCCATCCTGGCTTTCTGAGTGCTGGGGGTAGGGTTGAGAGGGGACTGACTCCTCCGTGTGCAGTGTCATCTGTGGGGTGGGAGATGCCCTCCGCTCACTGCGTGCACACTCTTTGGGTTATCAGACAAAACCCAAAACGCTAGCGGAAGGCTTCGTGCTGCCTTCTAAATGCAGGGACCAAACCTCCGGGCCTTTGATGCCTTTGGAACATGTACAGGAGATGCAAAGACTGGAAGCATCTTCAGGCTGCCTACATTTTGGAATAACAAGCTGTCTTAGCAGTGATATGCTCTCTTTTGGGGTGCTGTGGTGTTGTGCTGCTGCTATTGTTTCTTATGAGGAAAGCTGGGGCAATGCATGCAAATCTTGTTGTCTATACTCTTTTTGTCTTCTGCTGGCAAATTCCAGAAAGGTAAGCTTTTCTGTTGCACCTTGCACAAGGTAGGAAAGTGTCTGACAGCCTCAAAGAAATAAAAACGTTTTACTTCAAGCTTTAGAAATTTGAACTTCATGGTAGAATGGAAGAGTTGTAGAGTGTCCCAGGTTTGACAGGACTCCCAGGGATCAATTCTACAGACCCACAGAACAGCTCAGGTTGGAGGGGACCTCAAACTCCACCCAGTGTCACCCCTGGCCATGGGCAGGGCTGCCCCCCACCAGCTCAGGATGCCCAGGGCACTCAAGGCCAGGCGGGATGGGGCCTGCAGGGATGGGGCACCCACAGCTCTCTGGATAGGCCATGGCTGTGCCCCACCAGTCTTCCTTCATCATCTTCTGGCTCCATGTAGGACCAGCTAAAACTGAACCAGCATGTCTCAGGAGATGTTAGGGACATTTTGGTGAGCGATGGGTCTCAAACTGTTTTGCTTGGTATCCTAAATGAGAAGATGTACAGATAAAACATGCAGCACACGTAAGAGTGTTGGCCTACCAGTTGAGTCTGTAATTGAGGTTCTTATAAGCAGCGTTGTCAACAGCTTCTGCTTTCAAGACACGTGAATCTGAATCTGTCTTGTGCTGACATTACTTCTACTGGTGGCAATGAGGAAATAAAGACATCTGTGGAATGGAGAAAATGTAGCTGGGATAACTGATTTAATCACTGTACTTTCCAAACCCAAAGATGTTACCATATGCTTGTGTTTAATCAATAACATTGAGCTCTGCTGTTTGCTAAAGACTCTGCTATCTCTTTTCCTTTGCTTATGCTTGAATTATCTACTAATTGGGTGTATTTTCTTACATGGAAATAAGTTCAATTTATGTTGCTAGGAAAACATGAGATACTCTTCTTCTAATGTGGTGTTAATAATGCAGTTTGAGATGTCCTGACTGGGGTGAATTTGCTGTGATTTATTTCTGGAAATGGTTTTCCATGGTATGAGGACAGATCTGTTTTGATCACCTTCTGTAATAAAAAATACTTTTTTTTGCTGACCAGACAGTAGATGGTTGGTTTTGTGATCACTTTTGTGACTGTGAGATGTGTAGGTGTGTGCTGGTTAATGCTATTGCTCCGCTACGGTAAGACAATGCATTTAGTGCACTTCAAAAGCCCTTTAATAAGTAGCTTAAAATTGTTGTTGCTGAGAGCTTAAATAGCACTTATCAATGTGCTTACAGCATTCATTTTGTGCAGTTCATGATCTGGAATGCAAACTGTATGCAGACAGTATCGGCTAATTACAATTTTTCAAGAACTTGATTTTGTGCTTTTTTTGAATGTGTTAATACTGAGAGAAACAGTCATCAGGCACTTGTGTATAGCATTGCAGAGAATATAATCAACAGCTTCTTGTCCAAGTAACTTATTAAATTATTACAAGTCTGCGAAATTTAAAAGAACAGACTTCTGTAAACATGCTTTGGTTGTGGTGTTTTCAAGAGAGAATCTCTTAGAAGTATATTGTGCTTCTGGGGACTGCGAGCAGGCATACGGGGTTATTATGGAGTCTTCCATAATCACCTTTTGGAGTTTAATCTGTTGGTGATCTGTGGGATGCAGCTCACGGGTGGGCAGCGTTTGTAGGAGGGGAAGTCATGTTGAGTAGCATCAAGAGAAGAGAATCTATCTGTGCACTTCTTGAGCTAAGTGGTGTGTTTGTGTGTTTTTATGTGTTAGTTTGTACATGTAGGTGATTTACTGGAAGGTACAGAAGTACCTGTAAGTAGTATTTTAGGGGGAGGGGGAAAGGAAAAAAGATATTTTCGTATCAGGTGAACGGCTTTATCTTATCTCCTCCTTCCTGAAGATGGCAGTGAGCTCAGGTGGTGAGTGAAAGCAATGCTGCTTATTCCCATGGAATTTAGCACTTTAAATGGATTAGAACTATAAATATCTCTGCCTGACTTCATGTCAGAGCCAGAAGCATTTTAAAGTACCTGCATTTACTTTTTTTTTCATTTAACAAGAATTACACAGCTAAGTGAAGAAGTAAATGCAAGCATTTTAGGAGTCACCAACTGTTTTGTTAGGAGAAAGTAAAGCAAAAGGTCTGCGATGGGTTGGGGCTTCTGCATTTCATTTCTTCTGTGTGCTGGTTACTGGGTGACAGTCATCACCTTGTGTTTCTTGTGCTTTGTGGGTGCAAGGCATTTGCATCTCTTTATCCACGTATCAAAACCATTCTGAGCTATTCTGTGCTAATGAAGATCACATGCAGTACTACAGCTAGACTTACTGCAGAGTGGAATGGCACAGGTTGCCCAGAGAGGCGGTGCTGCCCCGTCCCTGCACACAGCCAAGGTCAGGCTGGACGGGGCTCTGAGCACTGATGGAGCTGTGGGTGTCCCTGAGCACTGCAGGGAGCGGCACCACGCGGCCTTTGGGGGTCCCTTCCACCTCCAACCATGCTGTGATGCTTCTCACAATCTACTTACTGTAGGCAAGTTTTGATATTTGTAAATGAAGTCATAAATGATGGGCAGTGTAGTGGAAGGTGTAGTCTGACAGCTCTGTCCCAGGTTAGCGCTCTGAGCTCCACTAGGTGGCACTAATTTATTGTTCTCTTTGTGAAGTTGCTTTGTCTTGGGGGGAAAATGACAAACGCACTTTGTGGATGATGGTGAGGGATGTTTTTGATTTACTTTGGAATAATAAGTAAATCCATGAAGATAATGAACACATTCACTCAGTGTATGCATATGCAGTATCCTTCATTACCTTGTGCTTTTGAAGTAGAATAACGAACTGATATCTTGGGTGAGATTTCACAGTGAGGTTGAAACATGTCATCAAAACTAAGGTAAGAGAGGAGAGAGGGGGTTCCGTGACACGAGGGGAGGGACACAGGTAAATGCATCATTACTCCTGAGCCAACAGGTAGTGCGTTTGGCTGCATGCAGGTCTGACATCTTTGCTTTCAGCAAATCAGAAGGATTTGGTGGTCAGGAAGATTAATTTTCTATAACTCTGTCTTAAAACATCACTGTATTCAGAAGCTTGGTCATGTGAAGGCAAGAGTATTTCCAGCATGTTGTAATCATCCAAGTTTTATCTTCAGTGATGGACAAAATAATTCAATCGTGATGGTGCAGAAGGGCATAGGGTATGACATGAGCATATTTTATTCCTGCACAAAAGGTAAGAAGGACCATGATGGCTGTTTTTGACTATTTGATACACAAAGGATTTCAGCAGAGATCCTCTGTATTGTGTTGATCTGATCTATACATATCCTGTACAAGATAACAGCTTTGTAAGAGGGCTCAGCTCTGTGTTGCTCATTGCCTTGAACGCATGCTTTCAAGAAGGATGTTTGGGGTTAGATGCCTTTGATTCAGTGAGCTGTTGATTTGTGGCTTGCTTGGGGGAAATTTGTCTTTGCTGTTGGTAAACTGTTTGAGGCAGAGAACCTTCTGCCCTGCCACAAACATCATTGCAGAACACCTCCAACTTGTGCAGAGATCTGCTTGTTCAGCAGTGCTTGTTCTTGGGGAGGACGTGCAGTAACTTAATTTCTCTCATCTTCTTCTTGTGTTGTCAGTCGTAGCAAATAGTGTCTTTGATGGCACTGTAAATACATGAGCTTCATATGGATCCTGGTCTCAAGCCAGCAAGGGAGATTTTTAGGATGCTTGAGGAGAATAAATGCTGAATAAGACTTTGTTCTACCAAACAGTAACTTATTTTCTTCATTTAATCTTGTTTTCCGCCAAGCTGATGGGAAGCCATAAGCAGTGTTGTAGTTCTGCCTCTGTTGGCTCAGGATCCAGAATGGTGGATAATTTAACCAAGTGCTACAGAAGAGAAATGCAACTTCTCTTCAGATTTGTATGTGGGCTACAAAGCTCTGGCTGTTGTGTTTGCAGAGTGTGTATAGGTCCATCTCTGGTCTCTATCTCTCAATAAAGAAAACTGTGCTCTGCTTTCCTGGGAAGTGATTTGCAGGTAAGTGACTCTTTCACACACAACAGACTTGTCTTTTTGCTGTTGAAAATACCTGCCTTCTGTCTGGCCTGTGTTGGAGTGGAGAACATCTTACACCAGTTTTCAGGATCTCAAATATTACTCTCATATTAAGCAGCTCTTAAGCCTTGTCCTTTGGGCGTTAATCTTTCAAAATCTCTGTTAAGATGGTTGCACTGACAGTGGTTTAATTGGGCAAGACACCATAGTGATGCACATGAAGTTGTTAAGACATTCTTGTTTAGATGGCAGTCTGCCTTCTGGCATTTATCTTTTAGCTGCGATGAGAGAGTCTGATTATGTTTTGATATTCTTTGGTTTTACTAGTGTGTTTTTTTTCTCCCCCTTGAATGGTTAGTCTGGCTTCTAATATGTAATTATAGTTATCTTTCACCTAGTATAGCACACTAGCCTGCACAGACTCTTTCCAGTCAAAATGGCAGGCTTTTCAGATACAGCTTGCTGTTCATTTATTCTTTATGCCATTTCTTATCATGGAAATGTATGTACGTTAAGCATTTAGTGTCACAGATTTGTTAAGGTTGGAAAAGACCTCTGGAAAAGATGATCATCCTGTCCAGCTGTCCATCTACCACCAATACTGCCCACTGACTGTGCCCCTCAGTGCCACATCTCTGTGCTCCCTGAACACCTCCAGGGACAGTGACTCCGTCACCTCCCTGGGCAGCATTTCCAGTGCCCAACCACTCTTCTGTAGAAGCAGCTGTAAAAATATCAATATAGCAAAAGTATGCACAAGGATCTTTCATGCAGTATATGATATGTACAGCTGATAAGATGTTAATCGTTTGGATCTTATTCAGATATACGCTACTGAATGGAATTGGTGGAAATAGATTACTGCTTGGTTATAATCATATTCTCCAATGACTTTTTCTACTGCCATTTGTCTGTTCCTCACAGTATCTGCTGCTTGTTTGTGGCATATGGTTTACCACTTTGCAATTTTGATAGGACTGTATGAATGTACCGTTACCAACTTCGTTGTGAGTGAGGAGCTGCAAGCTGTGGGATCACCTCTGCGTGCTGCCCAAGGCTGGGGCACTGGGTGCCTGCTGTTCTTTGGATGCACCACTGATCTAATTGTAAATTAACCCAAAAGGAGGAAGTTTTGCACAGCGTGTCTCAGTCTGTTTGACTCTTTCGTGGGGATGGCCATTGGGGGTGGTGGGTTGGGACACGGCGGGGGCGAGAGCGAGGTCTGCTTGCCAGAACAGAAGGTGGAATAGTAATTTATTATCTTCCATTCTTTGAAAACAGATGGAAAACACTGTGCTCATAAATTTGCAAGGGAAAGAATTTTGGAACCAGGCTTTGCATATGCCTCCTTCCCCATCCCCCCCCCACACACACCTTTTTGTGTTTTTTGCATGTTTAGAAAAACAGAACAGTGAGCTCTGTCCTCGTTGGAAGGAAACCGTGGTGTTCAGCTGAGTGCTGCTGAGGCAGGCAGTGCTTCTAAAGGCCCCCAGACCATCCAGCAGGGCTGTGAAATAGATGGAAAGTGCATCAGTAATGTAAAAAGGTAACTTGAAGTGTGGAATGAGGCCATGGAGGGATGGAGGAGGTGACACCGAGAGCCTTAGGATTCCCAGAGATGTGGCATTGTATGAGAAATATGTTTGTTCTGGACATCTCAATTGGAAGCACCTGAAGACAGTGGCTTTCTTTTGTTTGGGTTTTTTGTTTGTTTATTTTTCTAATAAAGCTGGAAAATAGCATGAAGGTCAACAGTAGATTGAGGCAGGAAAACCACTTCTTGCAGCTAGAGTGCATGTCCTTTTAAAGGAAGGCTTGTGCACCAACCACTTGTTCCCCATCATCATCCTGTTCGTAATGTATTGTCATCATCTGATGAAAGGATTAATTTTAATCTCTGAAGCTGTGACTTGCTTCTTCCATTTTTCTGTTATGAGAGCTTACGTTTTTTTCTTATTTCACAAAATGAGAAGAATTACAACGCCATTTTTTCCGGTTAAAAGCTAAGCAGGTCCCACATAAGCCTCATCTGATTCATTATGGATTATTGCTCTAGAATTAGAAAATTGTGTTATAAATCATGATGTCATTCCCAGCTAAGCAATTCGTGCTCGAGCTCTCGTGCTCCTGGAGCTGGCAGCTGCACCGTGTGCTGCGCTGTGGGGAGGGACAGATGGATCACTGCTCCGACTTCAAACTGCTTCTCAGTGCTGTTTCTTTGTTTAGTGCTAAGTTCCTAGTGCTGAGTAAGATGCAAGGCAGAGCACTCGATGTGAGCCTTTGGCTGGAAATCCCTTAGGAATTTAAACTCCAGCACTATGTCAGACATCTAGCAGTTTTATAAGCAGCAGGCTTTTTGTGCTGATAGATGAGAAGGGAGAAATTGGCCTTCTTGAGGGAGAAAAATCTTAATTGAGGGGGAATTGTACTTCAAAGGGGAAAAATTCTAGAGCTGAGATAGACTGTGGAAAAAGTTCTAACTGAAGTGACTTTGTGTTTTGCCAAAACGCTGCTATTTCTGCTTAGAATTTGTGAATTTTAGAATTAAGTCTGGAGCCGGTATAAAAGAGGATAACTGAGGTTTTTCTTTCACCTTGCCAACTAAATGGTCTCCTTACTGAATATCTCCAAAACCTGTGGCTGATGTTTCAAGTAGAGCTAAGCAATGGGAGATGGAGATCTCTTTGTTCCTTACAAGTGCTGATAAAAGGAAAGATGGAGTAAGAGCTCATGTTGGGATGGGCAGCCTGGTGGAATGCAGCTGTGGCTCTCAGCTTCCAGAAGCAGTGACTTGAGGCATCCCTTAGGTGTTGGCCAAGAGGAGGAGCTGCATCCTAGGTGCAGATTGGTGACCCATACTGCTGAAGCTTCTTGTGGTCTTCAGGTGCTGCAGATGATCAGGTCTGCTCCGGTTCCAGGGAAAGGAAGCACCAAATGGGTGTGAACACGTAGCAAGAAGAAACTTCAGAAATACTGATCAGTGGGTAATTAAATTCTTACTTGTTAATTTTGAACCCCATAAACATATTTGGCTTTATATTCAGAGTTTTCTATATGGGGTTGAACAGTTGTATCTGACTGCCAGGTTTCAAGGAGGCTTACTAATACGGTCTCACTTGTATTTTCGACAGCAGTAATTTTTATTTCAGAACAACAAGTCATGTTCTCACAGGGCTTTTTGTTGTTTGTCTAAATGACAGAAGTGACTAAATTCATACTTTATGCATACATCAGATGCAGCATTCTCATACCATCTGTTACCAAACTTTGAGATTTTGTTTTTTGCCAGTTTGCAGCAATTTTAGGAGGAAAAGGGGAAACAGAACAGGTGATTAAGAGTAGAACTCTAATGGGATTTGAGCGATGCAGAGCATCGTGTGCATTTCATTGTTAGTGTAATGGTAAGAGAAGTATCCTCGTTGGGTTTTTAATCTGTTCATTAGCCTCCCACAGAAGATACCCTGTCATTAACCAGTGGCTGTTTCTTTTTTTTCTTTAGAAAAGTGTTTATAGTTGTGATTGCAGTTCATTATCTCTGATGAACTAAAGGACATCCCAGGAGGAAATGGCTGATAACAAAATCACCTGTGGGTTCATTTCAATTCACACCACATCCTCCTGTGTACTTGGTTTAATGAGCTTATTTAATAGAAAGATGCCTCATTCCTTTTAACATCTCCTGGTTTGTCCTATTTTGGAGCTTCTCGGTTGGACGGTGGTGTTTGCTTCCTGTAGCAGCTGTTCTTTGGATTTGGTTTTCCCTCTTTCAGTACGTTCATGAGGAAAAATCACTGAAGTGCATATTTAATTATTTGTGTGTTGGTGATGTAAAGCTTTCAGTTTACTGTTTGACACGGAAGACCTTCAGAACCACCTTTTGAGGAAATAGAGGCAGCATGAGAATAAGTAAGGCTTGGTGTTCTCCATCAAGAGAAGAAAAATGCATCTCAACAAGAACCCAAGCACCTCATCATTTACGAGTCAGTACTGATCCTGAGTAGGCAGGGCTTTGTTTAGAGGTCAGAAAATTGGGTAGGGCTCTCCTGTTCCATTCCAGTGGAAGTCACCACGGTAAATGCCTTAAGACTCTAAATTTCTTAATCTGGTATTTCAACACTGTTCTTATCAAAACATCTCAAAGTGATCAGTATTTCTTGATGACCATCTTAAAGAAGGGTTGTTTAGGTGTCCCTGGAACATCAGTTGATAATTAATTTCCTCACTGTTGTCATTAGCTTTCCTAACGTGTGTGCATATGTGCAGAAGTTGGAGTTAGCTTCATCACGAGGCAATGTTTCTCTTATCAGAGTATGTTTCAGAGTTATGGAATTGTACGAAATGCTTGTGATGAGCAAAGGATCTGCAGTTCTGATATCCTCAATTGTCTTGTGCTGCAGCCACATTATAGTTTGTAATGGTAATGAGGGGTGCTGTATCTTACATGCGTTTATTATGTTTCTCAAGTGGCTTTGATGCTTTGGAGTGTTTGCCAGGATGCTGGCCCGTGGGAGGTGTTTTCCACAAGGAGGGGCACAGATGGGATGCAGTTTGCCTTGGGTTCACCCCTCCTCATGTCGTGTGTTAGGATCAGCGTGGTATGTACACTGCTATTCTGTTGTGTGCCTTCCTATCAGTGCTGGTGGGATTCTGGAATACTGTCTCATCATTAGAAGCAGAAATAGTCAGGTATGTAAGGTGTTCAGAGGGCTGGAGCAGCTCTTTCATGAAGACAGGCTGAAGGAGTTGGGGCTGTTCAGCTTGGAGAAGGCTGCGGGAAGACCTCACTGCAGCCTGCCAGTATTTGAAGGGAGCTTACAAGCAGGAGGAGTGACAGTGTACGCTGTCTAATAATGACAGGACAAGGGGGGGTGGCTTTAAAGTACAAGAGGTATGGTGTTGGTTAGATGTAAGGAAGAAATGCTTTCCTCAGAGGGCAGTGAGGTGCTGGCACTGCTGTCCAGAGAGCTGGGGGTGGTGGGCTTTATGGTCCATCTCTCCAACCTAAGCCATTCTGTGGTTATGATTACTGCATGCTCATCTCACTACAGGAGCAAGTTGGGGGTAAAATTCAACTGCCTACAGAAACAAAGTAAAAGCTGTATCAGAGAACTCAAAGTTGAGTGCAATTAAAGCTCCTGATGTGTATTAAGAATTACATAAAATAATGGCAATATTTGTAATACCAGCCTCCTAATCACTTAGTTGTGGAATTGTTTGAGCTGGAAGGGACCCTTAAAGGTTGTCAAATCAGTGATATGCTTGCAGAAGGAATACTGTGCTTTGTTCTTACCAGCGTCCTCTGTGGCAGTGATTCAGTCTTTTGCCTGTTGCTACTGAAAAGTTGTCTTAATTTCATGTTGTTATATATTTGTTATATTTTAGCAGAATGCTAACTGGCATTCAGGCAGTGGTTTGCATGTCTTTGAACTCAACTGTTTCTCTCCATGTAAAATGAACATTAAAACACTGTTCAGTACAGATGCCCTTTTACACAGCTGACGCTGCTTGTACAAGCAAAACTATCATATGCAGCCGAGGAACAGAAAAACGGAAATAACGAGATGCCCACAGCACAAGTTGTATAGTGATCTGTTCAGCTGTCTCCCCACAGCGCACTTCCAGAAAAAGTTAGAGCCAAGACTTAACTTGGCAGCAGTTGCTTGATTTTTAATTCATTTAACTGATCATCACCTCCTAGAAAACACTTGACTAACTTTTCATGTTTTAAGACTTGTCAAAATTATATGAACGAGATCTATTCCACTTGATATGAGCTGCTTAAAAGCATGTGAGTTCTCAGTGAATAGTTCTTCACTATTGATGTGGTGATGCTGAGTTTTTTCCATGATGGAGAAAGCTAGCTGTCACGTATCTTTGTATGGTGAGGGGATCATGAAAATATGTGTTTACCTGTCAGCACCTAAAGGGGCTGTAAGAAGAAAGGGGACAGAATCTTTAGCAGGTCTGTTGTGATAGGAGAAGGGGAAATGGCTTCAGGCTGAACGAGGGGAGATTCAGACTGGCTATAAGGAAGAAGGTTTGACACTAAGGGCGGGGAGGCACTGGCACAGGTTGCCCAGAGAGGCGGTGCTGCCCCGTCCCTGCACACAGCCAAGGTCAGGCTGGACGGGGCTCTGAGCACTGATGGAGCTGTGGGTGTCCCTGAGCACTGCAGGGAGCGGCACCACGCGGCCTTTGGGGGTCCCTTCCACCTCCAACCATTCTATGAAAGATAGTCCTGTTAACATAACTGGCAAATGCTGATGGCTTTGCTGTACTGGGCATATTGGGAAAGCCACGTTTCTGCTGGAGCAGCAGCAGTCTTTCCTTCCTGCACTGGGGCTTTCGCTGCCTCCCAGGAAGTGCACAGAGGTCACTGCTGCAACAGTGCACTGACGTCGTTCTCTATAATGGGGAGAACAGCTGATTTCAGCCAGTTAACTTTGCTGAGAGATGCATTCCTGAGTGGTTACTGTCATGCAAAGAAATGTTACTGGAACTGGAGATCTCTGCAGTGCCTGCTTCAGGAGCAGCCTGGGTCTGGCTGCCCAGTACAGGGACAAGGGTAGAAAAGGGAGTTTGAAAGAGATGAGTGTAGAAACAAAATGGCCATTGACCTCTGAGGGAAGAAAGGACCCTTGTTCTGTTCCTTCAACTGTCTCTTCTCAGTGGGTAATTCATGTTTGACTTTCTGGTTTAATTGCAATAAATGGTGCCTTGCCTATCTGTAGGTATAATCTTGGAGATCTTACTGTATTTAAACTAAATTCTTCAGAGTTTCCAGTTTGTTTCTTTGTTTTTATTAGTATGACCCCTTAGTCATCACCTCATTTCATTAAAGAAGAGCACAGTAGCATTAGGACAGGCTTTTGTAGGGATGGGTTTTGAAAGGGAGAGTCCTTGTTGATAGTGCTGTCCCTGAGATCTGTCCTCCTGAACCATGTAAGCATTTAGGATCTACAGTACATTTTATTCACGTATGAAATGTTAATCTCAAGGCATGCATAGTAATCTCAGCATTTTCTTTTTGAGGATTGCTGCTGTACAAAATGTTCTTGTGAACTCTTTGCACATCTGCTCCAAAGCAAACTCATTTGAGGTTTTTCTTCTTTGAGGGGTTTGTAGACTTGTAATTAGCGGCAGTATTGTTAGTGTGACTCTAATGAAGGGGGCAGTGTGCTGGAATGAAAAACCCTGCTTCCTTGTTGTTCATCCCCACTTGGTGAAGGACTTGGCTAGACACTTCATGATGCCACAGGATGAACAAGAGAGCTATTCATAAATACAATTTTCTTACAAAAACAAATACGGAAAATTCACATGCTGGTCTCGCTTCTGGTCCCAAAACACATTTCATAGGTTTGACTGTTTGGAGTTATTGTCCAGGAAGGAGAAAAGGATCCTCTTGTTGGTCAGTCCCAGGATATCCATGGCATATATTTAAGGGATGTAATGCCTTTGTGCAGTGAATGCCTCGGTGTTGCTGACCTTTGGTGTGCTCTGCCACACTGTGCTTTGCTGCAGTTGCAGATGAAGATGTTGACCATATTTGGCCTTTTGGTGATCACGGTGAGGCAGTGCAGTTCTCAAGAACTAAGCACTACTGACATCATTGTCAGCCTTCACAGCATGAAGGCATTTTAATGTAGTTAGTCTGTATTTTTCTTTTTCCTTTTGCTTCTTCCAGGGCTTTTGGTCGTCTTTTTTTTTTTTTTTTAATCAAGTTTTATCAGCCAAATAAAAGCCCACGTGGTGCCATGGCTCACATACTTTGTTGTTCCTTCTGAGTTTTATTTGATTGCAGCTCATTCTTCTTCTTAGTATCAGTCTTTGCTATTTATTTCTTATTTATTTTGAATAAGGAATTAAAATATGTTTTCCTGCAATTATTTTGCCCATTAGATGTGAGCAGAAATATGTGCTGTTTTGCCTGGTTCCCATTGGTGTTTGTTTGCTGAATCAATAAACAGTACCAATCTCCTGACACATTCATTCATCTTTAGCTTTTTCAAGAGAATCTGATGTGACACATTGAATAAAGCACCAATCAAATATACCACCACGTTATTTTTGCTCTCTTTCATTCCTATAATTCTCACAGTTGGAATAATGCATATTGAATGGTTTTTGTAGTATTATTTCAATTTGTGAGAATAAAGGCAAATAAGAGTGTATTTTCTTCCCTCTTTGAGAAGACTTTTCAAAATAATACAAGAGTGCATCTAAATATGAACTAGATTGCTTGCTTCCTGTAGGGGAAGATTCTTGGCATTGGTTGCTATATTCTTTTCTGGAGCACGTCTGTTTCAGAAATCAGCATCTAAAATATTGATGTTACTGTCTGCTGCTGACGTAGTGATTGATCTGCATGGGGCAGCCAGGTGACTGTAGACACCTAAACTTAGGTATGGTCTCATATGTATTATCTACTGAGTAATTTTCATTCAAGCACAACCCAAGAGAGGAAGATCTGTCTCTGCCTCTCTTAAGGGCTGAGCAGTTCGGTCGCTCATTTTGTGTCTGCTCTGTCTGTGTGCTGGTAATGGAAAATGTAGACTCAGAAGCAAATATCAGCAACTTGAAAGTCATTTTCATACTGAACCATATTGAACTGAACAGAGTACCCAGATTTCTGCAAGTGTTTGTTTAAATGGGTGTTTACCTTCACGTCTGTTGTTTAAAGGACAGGTTTTACTACTGTTACTGACAGTAACAGTAATAAATCAAGTAATTATGAGGAAGTTGGGATTTACTATGCAGTATTGCACTCCCTTCTTGCTTTCAGGTTTGTGTTGAGTTGGATCTTACCCACCAGCTGAACTAGTTCACATCCTATTTCTGTCATATGATAGAATTTGTTAAAATATGTCAGAACTCAGAGGAGGTGTCATAGAATTCTGATTTCCCTTGAAATCTCTGCTGGCTCAATCCATCAGTCACCTTTTGTGTCTTCTGGAACTGTGTACTCTGGGTCATTTCATCTTGCAGTGAGAAATACAGGTCTCCAGAATTTGTCCCAGCTCCCTCAGATTTGCAGACAACAATTAAGCAAGTATTAAAACTTCAGCGTACAAATGGCTGCAGAAGTCGTTGAGTCTGGGCGCTCGCTGGAGTGGTAACGGCCATCCCTGCTCATGTTGGGTAGCTGAGCTCGTGTCAGGGCTTCTGTTTCAAACACCCATTGTGGCTTTGTGAAATTTGCCACTTTTGAAGTCATTCCACTGAGGAGATTGGTTTCTGTAACTGTATATTGCTTGCCATTAAAATTTCACGGGGCTTCTGGTAAATGTGCATCCTGACCTCATGTATATGGGACCTGATGAAACTAATGGGGTTACACTGTGCGAGCTGTGTATAATCCATTCCCTGGGCATGTCTGAAAGGCTGCTCCCTTATTTAAGGACTGTCTGTCCAGCAGTCCTTTCACCCCTCTGATTATTTAGAAGGGCATCTGCATTTTCTGCAAAGCAGACCAGCATAGTTTTGGTTCCCTGATAAGAAGCTGGTTCTAGCAGTTTGCTGCCGTTGGCACGTGCATCTTTTTTCACTGACATACATGTTTAATGGCTCATCTGCTGCACAAAAGTTGAGCATGGTGGGTCACAACAGCACAACACTGTGTTGTGCAGGTTTGTTCCTGACTGTCCACGGGTTGTGTTGTTTATTCTGCTTTTGTGAGGCGTGCAGTCCGGCCTTTCATTCCCCATTCCCTTCTGTTTCTGCTGGTTTGCTGTGTTTGCCTCAGATCAGAACCACAGTCACTTGTACAGTATCTTGTAAACCGAGAGCTGTTCATAATAATACGTTTAATGTGTATCGTCGATATATCAAAATTAAGCTTTTCATTATGCTTAATTCTGGGTTAACATCTTCAAGGGCTAATTAGATGATGAAAGCCTAGTCACTGAGCTCGTATGAGATGCAGTTGATATTACAAATGTCATGATTCACTGTTTATTATGTCTTGTGCTGTAGCACTGGTTAACTTTGACATGCTGATTATGAACAGGGTAAGAGTGATGGATGTGGAGGGGCCTCTCCTTGGGAATGAAAAGGACTTGGCAGCATGTTTTTGCCATTAGCTGAGGAAGTAAGCAATTCTTCGATCCGCATCTGGAGATGTGAGCCTGCTTAGCTGTCCTGCTTTATTGACTGAATGTAGGGATGGAGCTCAGTAATAACAGCAGGAGGTACTCCTCACCCAGGGTGCTGCTCTGCCAGGATGCAATCTAGGCAGCTCACAGCTACCAGTGAAGTCTGCAAGTTCGGATCCTCTGCACTTTTCACAAATTAAACTTCAAATGAAGTGAAAGCATTTTTAACATAGAAAATTCACGTAGATTTTAATGTAACTAGATTCTCCGACAGAGGGGCTTTGCAAGCCTGGAAAGATTTCTACCAAATGGGACTTTTTCGTAGCTTCCTCAGGAAGATGTATGTGCTGGAGGTTACAGCCTTCTGGAATTAGTTTAAATTTAGTAAATGTAATAGCAGCTGCACAACGCCAAGAGACTTGTGCCACTTCCAGAGGAGTGCACCCTGGGCTGGAGGAGGTCTTCCAGGACTTCACTTGAGCAAACTGAGCTGCTTGGTTCTGTAGAGATGACTGCTACAGGAGCGCTGCTGCACCATGGTGCTTCTGTGTCAGAGCTTGCTGCTGGCCTTCCTGCTGAGGAGACAAGGAGGTGACCTGGGGTGGGTGGGAGAAAAGCTCAGCTGAGGCTCTTACAAAAAAAACAACCACCAAACCAACTCTTAGATGCACTTGGGCTCCTCTACCACCATTTTGTTTCGGGTCTTTAAGCAAGCAGGGAAATGGTGGAAATCCAGGAGTCACCTTAGGATCCTACCCTTTACACAGAGCATTTGTTTAATTTTACAGTACGAGCGTTCAGGCTGATGGCCCAATTCATTCCCAAAGCAGCAGGCAGTTACGCTGGCTGAAGGGCTGGAGGTTTCCTGAAGGCAACCAGTTCACAGCTGGAAAAGCACTGCTGCATCAGGCTGCAAGCACGAGAGCCTGGCAGCGTGTCGGCTGAAGGTAGCTGGGAACATCCGCAGCCCATCTGGCTGCTAGTAAACAGCCCAGCTTACAGCAGAATGATGCCCAGCTGCCTTGTGAGCATGCTCTTTCCCTTTGGGAAGAAGCACCGAGGCTGTGCCCGTGCCATACAAGTTCAGCCGCCTCATTCCCGCGTGATTTAATGAGCGGTCAAGGCATGTGCTGATAACCGCTCCATTTATAGCGCGGAACAATGCAGGATCATCTTGTAGGCTGTAATTAATGAGGGATTCAGTTTTAGAAAACTGCTGCATCCATTTTGAAGATCTTTAATTATAGACACCAGAGTGTGGTGTCAGAGAATAGGGTAATTCATTTCCTATTAGAAATGTTCCCATTCCCACACAAACTCTCCTTTTTAGGGAAAAAGAAAGGGGGAAAAAAAGAAAAGCTGTCTATGTTAAATGCAGCGTGGAAGGGTGTGGTGGAGGTGGTGAAGCACGGTCTGCTTTGGTGTGCAGTGTGGGCACAGGGGATCACTCTCCTCTCTCAACTGCTCACGTTTGACAGCTGTAAGAATGCACATTGCCTTTCATGGCCCCTCTGCTAATTGCTGGTATGGCATTTTATGTGGGGGCTTCTGATGCCCTTGGCTCTTTGACTGTTTTGTTGCTTTTTTTTTTTTGGTCTATTTTAATGGCTTTGGTTCAGCAAAGAACATAGAGCTAATCCTGAGGAGGACCCAGCAGTGGTGGTTGGGTTCCCCTTTGGCCCAGTGTGACCTCTGGGGATACTCTCAGCTCATGTCCAAGTGTCAGGAGGTAAGTCAGTGCACAGACAGGGCTGTCTGAAGGTCTCTGAACTGTTCCACAATTCAGTACAGACATTCTTAAGGCAATTTAGACACATTCATACCAGGAGAAGTAGTTCTCATGCAAGGCAATGTCTGTAGAGCTAAAAAAGCACTGTGAGAGGAGTAGAGGAATGGGAGAGGCAGCAATCACAATGGCAGATGACACAAGTGCAGCATCTCTCTTCAGCTAATTTGCAGCTCTATCACTGGTGAGTGTATAATCTGCACCGGTAATAAAGACAGTGTAACTTAATGTTTTGTGCTTTTCTTCTGCTGCTTCTGTGCTCTCCTGCCTTTAAAGATGCAGCAGGGCTCTTTGGCAGAGCTCTTTGCCACTGGAATAGTGCAGACAGTTACATGTGTGCTACGGTGAAGGTTAATTGTCAGTTCTATCTCTGCCTGATTTTTTTTCAGCTGCTTTACTCTCTGAATGGTGATAAAACAAGGCAAATAAAATAAAAATCCAGAGTCATTTTCCTTTCTATACCTCCTTTCTCTGGGCTTCTGAAACCTATTTATGCACAAGCTGCCATCTTAACAAAGGACTCTTTGAGGGTCCTGTGTTAGTCTAACATTCCCTTCTTTCACGTGAAATTAAGGGCTGTGATTTACTGCCATGACCTGAGTGCTCTCGTTTACAGCTTTCTTCTTTTCTTTTTTTTTTTTCTTTCTCTTTCCCTCTGGTACTTTAGTTATGCTAACATGCTGTGGTAGATGTGAGGGGTGGGCTTGTGTCAGCCCACAGCGAGGGTCCTAGGGATATGGGGTGGACTTAGAATAGTATGTATCTTCATTTTTGCCTGTTCTCTTATCTTTCCCTCAAAGATGCTCAGCTCTTTTGCTCTCCATCAGGTGAGGAAAGGAGACAGATTATTTTTTTATTAACTATTACATAGATTTGTCTTGGATTTTCTTAAATTATGATGGAAAGCAAAGATGGCATCAGAAGCAATGGGTCAGACTGTGAATTCACAACTGTCACAGCTTTTTGCTCATCGTTCTTAGGAAATAATCATTTTTCTTATCAAAAATCAGAGTTTATGTCCCAGCTTAGCTGCCCAAACTGCTGGCAGTGCTGCCCAGAGAGCTGTGGGTGCCCCATCCCTGCAGGCACTCAAGGCCAGGTGGGATGGGGCCCTGGGCAGCCTGAGCTGGTGGGGGGCAGCCCTGCCCATGGCTGGGGGTGGCACTGGGTGGGCTTTGAGGTCTTCTCCAACCTGCGCCGTTCTGTGATTCTAATTACCACGGGAAAGATGTTAAATAGCACAGAACTACTGATCAGATGTTTTCCTACTAAGACAAGGGGCTGTGCAACTCATCACTTGTTGCCACCTTGTCCCTTCTGACACATACCTGCTGTCCTTGTCTCTTTGCTGTGATTTTTTTCATAGACTTGTGGCATTTAGTGGTGGATTTAAATAGAACATACTAAGAGTTTTATTTCATTGCTTGAGGTTTTTTTAGCTTCTTTAAGGGTGCCGTTTTGTGGAGTATGCCATTTAAATCCAACGGCCCCTGCTATCTTTTTATTGCACTGAACGCAAAAGCCACCAAGGCTGGGTTTTTTTGTTTTTTTTTTTCCCTAAGGATGCTGTGGGATTAACCACAGAATGCAATGCAGGTGATGCATAAAAGCTTGGAATACAGCAAAGATCTGCCTTTTCTGTAGGACCACTAACTGAACCACCTATTGGGTCCGATCTGACTTCTTGCAGGAGAATCGTAAGGGAGGGATGTGGCAGAAAGCCTGCATCAGATGCAGAGTGTGAAACTTCTTCCACTTTCATTGCTTTCTTCTCTTCCTTATTTCAAAATGTTTCTTTCAGCAGGAGGTTGCTTTGGAAGTCTCAGGACTGTTTTTCACACAAAATATGGTGTTCCTTCTTACTGCAAGCAGAACAAGGAGTGAGGGCTGGGTGGTGTGCCTTCGCTGTCCCTCTGAGGTTTCCTCCTGGAAATGTTTAAAGACCAGACCGTGGTCAGACTGAGCTGGCATCGTGCTTCGGGGGGCATGTAATGGTTGTCAAAACTGCTACGCTGCCATGAGCCCGTAGTTCACAGAGTACTGCTGGAAGCACATCATGCACAGACACTCAGGGATTCCTTGGTGTCCGTGGTTATTCTGTTGCAAGATTGAAGATCCTTTAATTTATTAATCTACTGATTTGTACAGTGTGATGCTTCCTTCAATGTTGCACTGTGGTTGCATTGCTTTGTTGTTTTCTGTCTCTTTTTCTTCCTCTTGTTTTCATTTGTCGTCATCCTTTGTTTTTCCAGAAACAAAACATCTCTTTTTGTTGCAAACTCGGTATGTGGAATAGTTTGAATAACTGTAACCAAGAGTGAATGTAAAACATGACAGTGACAGTAAATTCCTTTTAATGTCCTCTTATAGCAACAAGAATTCCCACTTCAATAACTGGGGCAGCAGAATGGTTGACCTTGTTGTTTGATGCAACCATTAGCTTGCTTGGCTTGGTTCAAAGTCTGCTTGCATTCTGTGTTTAACTCTGCAGCCAGTAATTTAGTGTTAATGATGCAGCATTCATTAACATCCCAATGAGACCTTTCTCTTTCATGGTTTTTTTCATAGGGCAGCTCATTCAGTTACCTGCCTCCCTGGCTTAATAAATGCTTGCATGAACCGTGGATTGTTTTACTGCCTTTGTTGGGTGCTGGAAGGAAAGGGTCCGAAAGTAAATCAGTTTGGCATTTTTGTGCTTGCCTTTTGCATTAACGCTTCTAGCACACTCATGAATGGGTAGGTAATTGGATGCTATCATATAACTGGAAATGTTACTTAGCAGTAGCCTTAGGAAGATCCCCAGGTTGAATCTGGGGTGTCAGAGCATTTCTAGGTCATAAGAGAGTTCTGCAGTGAATGTAAGTGGCCCAGCTTCCATAAGATGTGTATAATTCAGTCTGTTAATTTTCCAAACGTAATTGCGGTGTCTGAGCTGTGCTGAACGATGCCAGGTAATTGCCAGGCATGCAGCAAAGCATTGTTTTCTCTGAATCTGTATTGGGGTGAGGGGAATACAGCCTGAGTAAGCTCTGGGGATTTAGGTTAATGTTATTTATGTACATGGAAAGCATACTGCGCACCAGGATGGGCAAGCATGGTTTGTTCATGGGATCAAAATCAGCTGTCCTGTGAGGGAGATATGGGGACTCATGTGCCCCCAGCTGGCACAGCCGCCCAGACAGCAGCTGGGGCTGCCAGACACTGCCTGCTGGCCCCGACATGGACATCAGGTACCAGCCAGCCCCTCGAGATCCCACGTGAGTGTGGCAGCAATGGAACAGTGGCAGAGGGGGTGGACTTTTTTTTTTTTTTTTTTCAGGACATGGCATATTAATTGTTTATTTTTCTTCAGATCAGGTAGTGGAAATCTAGTTAAGTTTTCAAAGTGAGGTAACTAACCAACTGCAGTCACCGATTGCAGGTCCCAGGACTCAGCTCACTAGCTGGCTTGGCACTGGGAGGTGCTGGGTGTTCTACCATCTTGCAGAATCCTCTTGGTGGTGAGCAAGTAGTGACCAAGCTGTATCTGCCTTTTGCTGCAGCCCAGGGCACTGTCGCCTTCCGGGCTGCAAGCGCACACTGCTGCCTCATGTCCCGCTTCTGTCCATCAGGACCCCCAAGTCCTTCTCCGCAGGGCTGCTCTCAAGGAGTTCTTCTCCAGTCGGTGCTCATGTCTGGGACTGCCCAACCCAGTGCAGCACCTTGCACCTGGCCTTGTTCAACCTCACCAGGTTCACATGGGCCCAGCTTTTCAGTTTATCATAGTCCCTCTGGATGGTGTCCCTTCTTTCTGCTGTACCAACTGTACCACTCTGCTCGGTGTCATCAGCAAACTGCTGAGGGTACAGCTGATCCCACCATCCACATCACTGATAGAGCTGCTGAAGAACACCAGTCCCAAGATGGACTGCTGGGGGACACCACTCCTCACTGGCCTCCACCTGGACGTGGAGCCATTGACAACAGCAGCCATCCAACCAATTCTTTATCCACCATATAGTCCAGCCTTCAAATCCATCTCTCTGAAATTTAGACGTAAGGATGTGGTGCAGTATTGTGTCAAAGGCACAGCTTCTGGTAGATGACATCATTTGCCCTTCCTTTGCCCACCATGCCATCAGTCTGTCACAGAGGGCACACTCTGCCCTTGATGGAGCTGTGCTGGCTGTCTCAGATCACCCACTCATCTCATGTGTACTTAACACCTCTTCCAGAAGGATCTGCTCTGTGATATTCCCCAGCACACAGGTGAGGCTCCACAGCCTGTAGTTGCCTGGATCTTCATTTCATGAAAACAGGAGTGGTATTTCCCTTTTCCCATCACTACATACTTTGCCTGACAGTCACAGTTTTTCAAATATGATGGAGAGCAGCTTGGCAACCACATCAGCCTGCTCTTCAGAGCCCTGGGGTGCATATTGTGTGGCCTGATGAGCTTGTACACGTTCAGCCTCATGAAGTGGTCTCAGATTTGCTCTGCTCTTACGCTGGGAGGGATTTTGCTCCTTGATCCCCCCTTAGAAATTCAGGGATGCAAGACACATGGGAAGCTTGCATGGCCACGAAGACCACAGCAGAGAACTCGTTAAGTACCTTGGCCTTCTGAATGTCTGAGGGGTCCAGTTCCCCCTTCACGTTTATCAGATGGAGTACTCTCTCCTTTGCTCTTTGTGGATCTTTGTTTCCAATTCTCAGCTCATTGCTGGAAGCCTTCAGGAGTCTATTGCTGTTGGTGAGTTTTGGATGTTGGCTCCTTGCTCGTTGGATCCAGGCAGAACAGAAGCAATTTAGGGTTAGTGGGCACGTCTGTCTCTTCTGTCAGATGACCATTGAGTGAGAAATGTTCATTATTTCTCTTTGGTCTGTTTGTGAGCCCATTGGCTTCATGCTTCTTGCAGGCTGTACTAGTTGCTTTTGGGGGCGGGGAACAGGGTTTCTGGCATCTGTTCATAGGATTTCATTGTGGAATACAGAAATATGCTGTGGCTCAAAATAAACCCATCCAATGGCTTTTGACACTGGAAGAGAGCTTTCCAGACCCACTATGGTCTTCTTTACAGCAAGGAAAGCAGTTGTTAGTAGCAGGAGAAATTTATTCAAGAGATCACTATTTCAGAGCTGCGCAGCTGTGTAGGGAGACTTGATAATATAATAGCCAGGGGCCCCATCTGTTCCTAATAAAACATGGAGGGAAAAACACGCAGCAGTGGCAGGCAGGAGCAGTTGGGTGGTGTGCACTGGGAGGCAGCTGCTGCTGCCGCATCCCCTCCCTCCCTCTCCCCAGGCAGAAGTGTGCACCTGAGGAGGGATGGCAGTTGCAGCGGTGTTTCTTTGCCCTGCACTGTTTCTGCCAGGAACGCACACCGGAGCACTGCGGGTAGAAGTGGTGCTTAGGGGTGCGGCCGTGGGCAGTATTGGTGGGTGATGGGCGGGGTGGTCTCTGTGATCCAACGTCAAAGATTGCGTGATGCTGTACTGTGAGATGAGCTGGTCCTGCGGAGCACCTGGGTGTGCCTACATACAAGCAGATCAGGTGGAAATGGTAACGGGACGTTTGTCACCGCTACAAAAGTTGAAGCGTTTTAATTGAAAGCATCTCCGGAGGACTTTTTTTTTTCTTGTTAATAGTTATTGGCACCGACAGGTTTGTAACGGTGTTCAGAGACCCGGC
This sequence comes from Cyrtonyx montezumae, assembly GCF_038088225.1. Lineage (NCBI taxonomy): Eukaryota > Metazoa > Chordata > Aves > Galliformes > Odontophoridae > Cyrtonyx > Cyrtonyx montezumae. The sequence goes on from NW_027071959.1 coordinate 980,337, forward strand.
AGAAAACTCGCATTCATTAAAAATACTTCGCAAGATGCACAAAGTAGCGCTGTTACGTGGGGGGGGGAGGGAGGGGGGGGGCGGAATTGGGTGGGAATGCTGCGTTCTTCTGCTCCTGATGCGCGTGCAGGTTGCATTGCTGCTGTTGTTCCTACGCGGTGCACAGCCAGCAGCTGCCGCGCCGTGCTGTGCCGCGCCGTGCCGCGCCGTGCCGCGCCGCGCCGCGCCGCGCCGTGCCGCGCCGTGCCGGTGAGCGCTGCCAGGGCCGCGGAGCGCACGGAGTGGCGGACACGGGCGCCCCCTGGCGGCTGAGGGCGGCGCTGCAGGAGTGTGGCGCTCCGGGAGCCGCTGCGGCTTCCAGAGGAGGTGGGTAATGGAAATTATTGATCCCCTCCGACGACTTTATTGCATCCATTTCGTTTTTATGTAACACCTCATGCCCGCTGCTTTGTGCGAGATGCCCGAAACCGCTCATCCATGCACGCTCTGGGAGGCTCCTTTGGCACCGTGCTGCTCTGCTGCTTCTCAGACTGAAATGGATGCAAAAATTGGATGGGTTGGGACTGACCTGTGTGAATCTGTGATTATTTGCATAGCTGTGGTGCTGGTAAGGTTAGGAAATGAAGCACTGGGACTTTGACTGCAACAACAAACATGGGTTTTTGATGATGGAGATAAAAGGCAGGATATTGTATCTGGGAGAGTCGGGCACTCGCGCATCCCACTGCTCCCTGGGGGCCTTTAGAGCAAAGAGCAATTAATAGTGGTAACAATTATTATAAAAGCTTCTTTTTAGTGGTACACTATCTTTTGCTATTTTTAATCGTGGCAGCACAGTGACACTTAAAGCTTATCCTTTCAGCAGGACCCTGATTGCTTTACTCCTTTTTTTTTTTTCCTGTATGTTTTTCTTTACCTTCTCTGTTTGAGGATGCTTTCATTCTTCTTGTACTCCCAGAGGACACTGGTCTGATTCTTTCTGCATTTTCTCTTCTGCTGTTCTGTATCATATAACAGTGGTGTTTTCCTTAGGTCTTTATTTCATGCCCTGGAAAGTGATGGGGGGAGGACTGCTCTTCAGGAGGGGATGTTCGAGTGCCCCCAAAGGTCTGAGCCCTCAGAGTTGCAGAGCACTGAAGCCCAGCATTCCCTGCAGCCCTCCCCTCCTGCTTTCTTTCACCAGTTTCTCCACTCCAGAATGTAATATTTAATATTAACTAAATAGAAATGAATTCTTGGTTCCTTAGTTGACATTTTCTTCCCTGAGCTGGCTAAGTGGGCAGGAAATAGGTTCTGGTGGAAGCTCTTCTAGCTAAATGTCACCAGGTTCGATATATCGCCGCTATCTGCCCCTACACAGCACCTCCAGTAAAGCCCTATTTTAACACATTGCCAATAAACAGTGTTCTATTAACGTCAGCACCAAAGATTTACAGCCTTAATAGTATTGTGTTGTGCAGTTCAGGGCTGCTTGCATTCATGGTTTTGGTGATGAAAAGAGTAATGGTGACAGAGGGTGACAGGAATGATGGCTGAAGTGAGAAACTTTCATTTAGAGGAATGATTCGCAGTTCTGGCGCTGAGGAGCGTTGCAGAAGGATCGGTTTGGAGGTGCTTTAACGTCATCATTCATTGTTTCTTCCAAGTTGAAAACACACTGGGTTGTTTGTTGCTGTTTTTAAACAAGGAAAAAAAAAAGTCTGCATTCAGCAGTCGTACCTTGATCTTGGAAGCCATAGACCTCTTAGTGAAAGTTCTGCCCATGAGAGCTTGATGGACTGGAGTCAGTAAGGAGGGGAATGCATACAAGGGAGCTCTAAGAGACAGAAGGGCCTCATACTTCAGAGCTCGAAGGAAGTCTCTTGTTGGTTACACATCACCCTGGCGATACCATCCTTGTATTTCAGGAGCTGGTACTCTCACAGTGCGCTGAACTCATCCGTGCTGTGAGAGAGCACCAGGGCTGTGGTTACCAATGGGTTTGTTGTGCTGAGGGCTTTTGAAACCTGGAGAAAACCAGCAGTCCCTGCCCTAAAGAGCTTAGCTGCTATTCTGCTCTGTGTAATCCCTAGTGACAGTCTCTGTTTTCCTGTTTAGGGAGCGTATCTCAATGGAGGGGATGTGATGTTTGGAGGTGCAGAGCCGACATGGGGCATCTCTTGGCTCCAAGTTCCCTGTGCTGGTACCAAGCACTGCTTTAGCTCATGGTATCCTGTGATTCCTTTTTTAAGTCGTGGTATTGTGAAAATCTTGGTTGCCATTCATTGTATGGTATTGCCACAGATTTCAAGCCTTTGCAGTCAGACTGGTCAGCAGCTGCTGAGCATTCACCAGTTACCAGAGGTACCCAGTGAGCGTTCTCTCCTTTCCTGCACCTGTGACATGGCTTTTTAAAAGCAAGTGCTGTGTCTTCCAACAGCTCGAGGCTGGGTTCTCACTGCCTTTATTCAGATGTAGTCATTTAATCTGTCTGCTAAATAAATCTATAAGGCAGCTTCATTAAGAGCACTGCAGGCCCCTCACATTACTGCAGCAATCAGGACGCTTGCAGACTCGAGCCTCGTGCTGATTTATTCTGCTGAGGAGTTGCAGTTTAGTCAGGGCAGAGCCATTCCATGGTCAAAATCAGTGAAGAAGGAGGGTGGGCAGCTGGCATTGCTATGGAAACAGCCACTACATCCAGGAAAGGACGTGGAGCAGTGCAGGGAACAACAGCAGCACTTCAGAGAGGAGAAGAGCAGAGAGACGTGTCCTGCTCGGAGCTCTGTGCAGAATGTGCAGACAGCAGCACTGCTTCTGGCACACAGCACGGCGTGCTCGGATGTCAGTCCTGCACAGAGGAGCTCTGGAGGGGACAGGGAAGTGGAAGTGAAAACATGAGCATGGCTAAGTGTTGAGCTGGAAGAAGTGTAAGTGACAACTGATGTGTATGGCCCAACCAGGCTGGTTTTACTTCCCTGGGATTATGGATTTGTGCTTAAATTTTGATGGCTATCTTCAGAAGAGTTGCAGTGGTTTTAGCGCAGATTAGATGTGTCCAGCTTTTGTCTTGCCTTTGTGGTTTTAATACTAGGCTGCCTCATTGTAATCTTGGTGATTAGCTATGGCTTAGGCCAAGTGACCGTGGTTTACAGCCTGCACCTGTTAGTTTCCTTTCCATGAAACCACTGTAGCAGAGCGTTCATTTTTATGGGCTCTTTTGTGTGCAAAATAAATTATACACGCAGAGTACTGGATGCCTCAGCTACCTCTCTGCTTCATTTATTCCAGCTCCAGGAGGAGATGCAGACCATTGCATGGTGCCACATGAATGTGTGCCATCAACCTTCTGCTTGCATGGGACAAAACAGGAGAGAGTGCACGGGATGGGAGGATCAGGCCGTGTCACACAGCTCCCAGAGCTCCAGCTGGACACCTGCTTGGAGGCGTGGGTTTAGCACCATGCTTTTCCAAAAGTTCAAATAATACATCTTCACAACTCATTGTGGCACTGTCACACATTTTCTCAATACCCACAAAAGGTCTACACCGAGGGAGAGAGGAGGTATTCAAAAGCACAACTAACACCTCACCCCCACCCAGGGAGGCACAACACACCTATTAAGCAAGGGTAAATACAGTTCCAATCACTCCACCCTGCTCCTGAGAGGAGCACAAAAAAAGACAAAAGCTAAAAACAACACTTTCTAAGGTAAACAAACTTCTTGGAGAGGTACACAGTTCCCCACTACCCAAGAGGCGCACACGAAAAAGCTTTAGTTATCAAACACCAAATGCAGAGAGGTCTTCCCGAGGAAGCATGCACGTATTTCACAAGTCCTCGAGAGGTATACACATAAACAGTACAGTTTCAGAATTTAGAGCGGTCTTCCTGGAGAGGTGTCCACATCTAAGTTTTCAAAAATATCGCTTCTTGCATCTCCAGGAGGTACACACAGAAAAAGGTACCATTTTCACACTTAAGTTACCAGATTCAGAATTTAGAGCGATCTTCTTGGAGAGGTACACACATTTAAATGAAAAAATATCACTCCTCACAACTCCAAGAGGCACACACAGAAGAGGATTCAAATTATACCTGGAAGGACAACACTCTCACGAAGGGTATCCTGCCGACTACGCCATTAAAAAATGTCACGCTCCAATATAAAGGAGGGCGACGAAGGTTCATTTGATTATGTATATACCCAGCGTGAGATTAAGAAACAACGGTTCAGATGTTTGTCCGACCAGTTTATTACCACTATAAACCAGGGAGATGGGGAAGGCGGACACTGTTAGGGTGATGGGGAAGGGAAGGCGAGCGATAGGAAAGATAGGAAGGAAGCAAGGGCTTGTACAAAGCAGGGATAGTCACCAGCCAGGATCCCAGGGGCGGTCCGGTCGCAAGCGGCTCCGACGGTCCGAAGCAGAAGAGCAGGGGCGGCAGAAGCGGGGAGAACAGCGGCAGCGACGGGCAGCCCTGAGCAGCAAGCAGCTGTCCGTAGAAGCAGCACCGGGTCAGCACAGGAGGAGGGGTGCGGGGTCAGCACGGGAGAAGCGGCGAGGGGTCAACCCCCGGAGGGGCAGCAGCGAACAGTGATCAGCTCGTGAGGTCTCTCCAAAGAGAAGGCCTCTCCAGGAAGCAGCAGGCAGTGATCAGCTCGGGAGGTCTCTCCTAAGAGAAAGCTTCTCCAAGAGAAAGCCACTCCAGAGAAAACCCTCCAACTTCGTGGCTGCAGGACCCCTCTATTTATCTCCCAGATTTCTCCAGTCTACGTGACGAACCCCTCGAACCTCTCCTGCTTGGGCATCAGGCGGGTATCGCCTAAGATGGTTATCTCCCCCTGGAGATGAGTTCCATAAACGAGTGTTCTCCGGTCATTGAGCTGCAGCACTCCGGTCATTGAGCTGCAGCGTCAGGGGAGTATCACCTGAGATGGTTATCTTCCCTTGGAGGGGAGTTCCACAAAAGAGTGTTCAATGGCCACTGAGCTGCAGCTTAGGCCGCCCCAGGACATGCCCATCAGCTTGTCCCTGAGACAAAGGATTTCACAACCCTTTCCCAGGACTAACTTGGACATGTTCGGACATGTTCATCAGCAACCTTTGAGGCAATGGTAAAAGATATTAGTCTCTTACAGCAAGCACAAGCAGAGGCATTTTTATGTCATGTCATTCAAAATCAGTAATCCCGTGTGACTCGTGAGCACAGTCTCTGGCTGCAGAGGGAGCTGAGGCTGTGAGATCATGCTGTGTCTGAATATGGAGTGCCAGAGCACCACATAATGCCCCAGTTAATTGGCCGAGAGTTTGGGTGAAATGAGGTCACTTCTGTGTTGGGATGAATAGGAACTAAAAGCAAGAGCTGATTACTGTGATTCACACCGAAGAAAAAAATGAGCGTGACATTGTGTGGAACAGCTACTGAATTATCTGGAAGGCTGACTGTTAAACAGTCACAGAGTGGTTGGAGTTGGAAGGGACCCTTAAAGGTCCCACTCCCTGCAGTGCTCAGGGACACCCACAGCTCCATCAGTGCTCAGAGCCCCGTCCAGCCTGACCTTGGCTGTGTGCAGGGACGGGGCAGCACCGCCTCTCTGGGCAACCTGTGCCAGTGCCTCACCGCCCTCAGTGTCAAACCTTCTTCCTTATAGCCAGTCTGAATCTCCCCTCGTTCAGCCTGAAGCCATTTCCCCTTGTCCTATCACACAGACCCCAATAAGGAATCTGTCTCCTTCTTTACACTGCACACACAGTGGAAGTCTGATTTTCAGCTCTTTCCAAACAGAAACTTGATAAATCTTGATTCTTTCTCTCCCTTTAACAATGAAATTTCCTTCCTCTTACAGAAAAGGTTCACGGGTAATAAACACATGACCTGTGGGTGAGAAATGCTGCACATACAGCTCCTCTTCCATGCTGCTGTCAGCAAATGGATGTTACTGCTGTAGTGTTGCCTGATTTACAGGCAGGGAGCAGTGCTGCCCAGCTGACTGTGTGTGCACACACAGCTGCCAAGATGGACTAGCTGCTGTTGCAGGGTCACGCTCAAATGATGATCATTTCAAATCCATTTTTTCCCTCTTTTTTTTTTCTCAATATACCTACATTGCAATGCCACTCATCCACATAGGTATCTACTTAGCAGAAGATGGTAACTTAATTTTTAATTGTAGTTGTCCATACCCTGATTTGACAGACCCATAAAACATCGTGGCTTACTCTGCCTCAGGTAACCAAAAATGTTTGCTGTGGCAAGTAGGGCTGTGAGCAGAGCAGGAAAATGTGTTTTATCAAGAATGCCATCAGAAGAGGCATAAAACTATTCCGTGTAAAGCCACTGATGTCTCTGAGAAGCCGTACAACGCACTTCTGAATGAGTTAAGCTTAGAAGAAATGGTTGTGAATTCCATCTTTGTGTTCTCGTGGTTACGCATTCGCGCCCTCTGTGAATCTGCCTGTCCGTATTCCCCAAAGGTATCGCAGTCCCCTCCTCTGGTTGGTGGCAGCGAGTGGTTGTCATGGTGATGGGGAGAAGGGATGGGATGCGCGGAGCAGCTGAGCTCTGTCCCCACTGCCCCTCCTGCTCACCAGTGCTCGTGGCACAATGGCCCTGCGCAGGAGGCAGCGCTTTGTTTGTTGAGCCTTTGTAGTATGCTGCATCTCAAGTAATCGTATCCTGTAATCTTTCTCTGTAATCTGACAGACTTCAGACCTTTACACGTCCTATCCTTACGCGCAGTGTGCTTTGCCCTTGGTGTCTGCTGTTTTCTAGTCACTTCTGTTTATTTCTGGAATTTTATGTGTGCTTCAGAAGTGTGCCAGGTTCAAGGTGCAGACTTTAAGAAGTGAACCTCAAATTCAAGGAATCGTATCGTTTGAGTTGGACTCCCTTTAAGGGTCCCACTCCCTGCAGTGCTCAGGGACACCCACAGCTCCATCAGTGCTCAGAGCCCCGTCCAGCCTGACCTTGGCTGTGTGCAGGGACGGGGCAGCACCGCCTCTCTGGGCAACCTGTGCCAGTGCCTCACCGCCCTCAGTGTCAAACCTTCTTCCTTATAGCCAGTCTGAATCTCCCCTCGTTCAGCCTGAAGCCATTTCCCCTTCTCCTATCACACAGACCCCAATAAAGTCTGTCCCCTCCTTCTCACAGCCCCTTTAGATACTGACAGGCCGCTCTCAGCTCTCCCCGCAGCCTTCTCTTCTCCATGCTGCACAGCCCCAGCTCTCAGCCTGTCCTCGTAGGGAGGGGCTCCATCCCTGGCACCATTTCTGTGCCCTTCCTCAGGTCCACGTCTCTCCTGCACTGTTTAGATCCAGTTGATCCCAGTAATTCTTCATCTGAGCAGCTAGGAGCAGGATTCTTGGCAAGGATATGGCAGAGGCATCACTTCATTCTGTGCTTGCTGTCACAAAAGCAATTGATGTGGCACCCACATTTCTGGCTTGAGTCTCTGTGTCAGTGGTTTATGGGCTGCTTCAGCCTGATTGCACGTGAAGAAAGGTTTGGTGTCATTGTGTGCTCTGATTCAGAAAGGCAGCAGTGTGGTCATCAGCCTTCCTGCCTGTAACGTGGAGCAATCCCTGTGAAGCCAAAGGGACGCAGAACTGCTTCCCAGCAATGAGCATGCACATCTCTGCTGCTCGTGGCATGTCACTTAGCAGGTGAAGCCTGCTGTGCTAGGCTTAGTCTTAGCCCAGCAGGGACACCTTTTCCCTGCCTCGTACTGAAATCGTGGCTTAATTTGGGCTCATTTCTTTGTTTAAATGCAAAGCTAATTGTATTTAGCTGCAGATGAATGTGAAGTTGCATTAACAGTTTTTCAAATCAAAGGGGAGTTTTCACCGTTATTTGGGAGCTGGGGAACTTTGTAACCAGATAAGAGATATGGGGGAGGGCAGACCTATAAAAAGTGTTATTGTGTGATTATGAAGAGCCCTTTTAATGCAGTTATTATGCGATGCTAAAAAGGCCCTTATTGCTTGAAGTTGGAAGCAGAATACAAATGGGCTTACAGCGTCTGTTCAGTGAAGAGTGAGGAAAAATGGTCTCCGTTCCTCTGAACTGTAGAGCAGAAATAATAATTAGTGATTACAGTCCATGTCGGTGCTGAGTTTGTTAGCCTGAGCATATACTGAGCAACGAAGTAGGGAACAATTGTTTGTTTAATTTAAGGCATGGTTCGTTGTTACGATGAACTCATTTATCCAGGTTACGAGGTCAGCAAATTGCTTCAACCTGCCTTTATCAGTAGAACAATTAGAGCTGAATTCTCCCTGGTGCACAGTAAAGACTGTAGATGAGCTTAATATGAATGATTCAGAGGAGCGCTCAGGTGATGCCTGATTTCCAGAAGTGTCTTTCGGTCTCCTTGACTCGAGGGCTCTGGGTGCACACAGCTGGGTTCCTGCATGCTTAGTGGTGTTTCCAGGGATCTGCAGGGCAAATGAGCTGCATGGGGTGCCCCTTACGGGCAGAAGGAATTGAGGATCTGTTCTCTGCAGAGCAGTTCACCTTCTGTGCAGGAGGGACTGAATCAGCAGAGCAGGAGGGCCTGCCCAGCAGTGCTGCTGTTCAGCCCTGGTTTTCCAGCCCGCTTAATGCTGCAGCACTGCCTGCCACTGGCTCCGTAGTCACGTTGTCACTGTTTAGTGGCAGCATTCAATGAGACACTGACATTATTTAGAAGACAAATCAGTGCTTCTGACAGCAGCAGTTTGTTCAGTGACACTGGTGTTATGCAGCTTTCCTGGGGAAAGGTAAATCAAGTGTAAGGGGCAGGGATTCAAGTGTCAGCACTTTTTCTCTTAGAACGAGCATTTGGGGGTTGGCCTTTTCTGCTTGTTTTAAAGCTTGTTCTATGAAAGGAATGAATGTGTGCCAGAGAGGAGATGAAAGCAGGGAGAGCATCCTAAAATAGAAAAAGTTGATCTAAGCAGTGTGACCGTGTCCCAGAACCACGGAAACAAGTGGTGGAATGTCACCGGCTGCACAGCTCCCTGCTCAGCTGGCGGCTTCTCCTAATTTGCAGTATATCTCTGTATCGAGATGCTTCATCAGAAAGTCTTTCAGCTTATGTCCTTCTTTTTATCAGGAGTCCTTCGCTCTGTGTATAGCTCTGGACTTGCTGTCTCAACCCCCACGTGTGTTTCCTAAGTACTGCAGGGAACGCTGCCCCGGGCACGAAGCTGCTCGTCTCTGAAGCAGCACATGTTCCTAAAATTCGAGGTGTGTTTGGCAGCTAAGGGAATGCCTCTGTGTCCTGGTGGATGCACCACAGCATGGAAACACACAGCGCAGCAGACAAAGCACTTGCAGTGAAGTTGCCAAGATGTGCACTAGCTGCATGGGAGAGGGAAATAGCTCAATTACAGTGATTGTTTTCTGCAAGATAACGGCTGCAGTTTAGAAATAAAACCTATTCATTCCGGCCTCTTGAAAAACACATTTGACATGGACTTGTTAGGCCACAAAGATGCTGCAGCATCAGGATCTAGCTAGGGGAAATCCAGAATTTCTTTACATTTTCTGCCTAATGTATGAATGTATATGAACAGGAAAATGGGGAGCTATCATAGAGCCACAGAACAGCTCAGGTTGGAGGGGACTTAAAGCCCACCCCGTGCCACCCCCAGCCATGGGCAGGGCTGCCCCCCACCAGCTCAGGCTGCCCAGGGCCCCATCCCACCTGGCCTTGAGTGCCTGCAGGGATGGGGCACCCACAGCTCTCTGCTTTCCTTTTTCCCTCGTGTAGTACTAATGTAATTCAAACCAGAAAAGGAGCAGTCACATGGGGTTATATACAACACAGGCCAGAAGTTTCAGTAGCTTTCATTTTGGCTTTCTAATTCTGAAGTGGTTGTTGATTTCCTACCCTCAGTGTAATGAAGCAGGGTTGTTTTAATACATGCAGCAGCCTTGGGGTTTTTTTGTGCACGCGTACAAAATGGTTGAGGTTGGAAGAGAACTTGTGGAGATCATCTAGTCCAACCCCCTTCTAAAGCTTGTCCACCTAAAGCATGTTGTATGGTGAAAGGATTTAGGGAACAAGAAATGAACAGCAAGAAGTATACTTACAGAAGGAGGCTATTTAGCCCTTGTTGTGGTGAACCTAATAAACCTTTAGCCTTTTATTATATTTGGTTCCTTGTATCTGCAGTTCTGTCTGGGAGTGAATTATACTGAAGTAGTATAGTTGAGAGGAATTAGATTACCCAGCAATAAAACAGGCTGAATGCAAGAGCTGAAAGGGCAGTGTACGCTTCATTGAAAACAGTAAGGAGAGAGAGTACCGTCAGACAAAACATATGAGTTAAATAAAGATGTCCTAAGGGAGATCTAAAAGGTCTAACAATTATTTTCATTTCTTTCTGGAATTATTATCTAACTTAAGATTATTTTTAGGTGCTTCTTTTGAGACCGGGCTGCAATCAGTTGCAGGGAGCACAGAAGTGCAGCATCTTTCACTGAGTGCAGGTTACAAGCAATAGGTGCTTCACCCAGAAGGGTTAATCATAGAATCACCAAGCTTGGAAAAGACTTCCGAGATCATCTAGTCCAACCATCAGCCTACCACCTCTACTTCCCCACTAAACCACGTCCCTTAGTACCAGATCTAAATGTTTCTTGGACACCTCTAGGGATGGTGACACCACTTCATCCCTGAGCAGCCCATTCCAGTGCCCAGACATGCTTTCCTGGCATCCAGCCTGAATCTTCCCTTGTGCAACTTGAGGCCATCTCTGCACGTGGGAAAATCATTTCTGCTGCCAAAACACCTTCCACCTCTTATTTAAAAGAAGCTAAAACACATCCCTAATGTAAAAGCCAAAGTGTTGATGATCTCCTGTGAGAAGACAGCAGAAGAGACCAGAACATTGCTGGTGCTTTTCAGTAGGACAAAGTAAGGGGAAATATGCCTGGATTAACTTGGAGGCAAGTCTCAGCCTCTCCTGTAGAGGCAGAAAGCACCAGTTGTCAGTGGTCATTGTCAGTGTCTTGGAGGAGATTTCCTTCTTTATCTAGTCATGCTCTGGCTGCTGTAGATGTCCATCTGGGGTGCATTGGCTGTTTGGACTCGAGTTTCTGCATGGAAAATGCTGCAGAGGACCCAGAGTATGCCAGTGGCTCCCAACCATGGCTGATGGTTGGGCTTGTGAGAATGTGGTATCAGAGCAAGAACACCAAAGGCAAAGAGAATCCCTGTACAGTGCTGCCAGAGCAGGTGTGTGAGCCTGCTCCAGTCAGTGTTCAGGGGTGTGTGTAAAGGCTGACACCATCACCACTCCTTGTGCTGTACCATGGGCAGGGATGTGAAGTCAGTGCTTTCTCTATCATTCGGTGTGGCTTTATATTGGGCTGGAAGTGACTCCAAATGTTTGCAAGTTTCCCAGGGGCCCATGGCACTATCTGCTCAGATAAATACCAATAAAGGTCCGACGCTCTTCTATTGGATGCATGGAGAAGCCTCAGGGGTTGGAAGCCTGGCCAAGCTTCTTTGCTGAAGACAGCTGCTGTTGTCTAACCCTCTTCTGAGTCCTTCTTTCTTTTCCAGCCTCTCTACAAGTGGATATTGTTCCAAGTCAGGGGGAGATCAGCGTTGGAGAATCCAAGTTCTTCTTATGTCAAGGTGAGTGATGGCTTATGGCATCAGGTGTCTGCACGTCTGGGTTTGCTGGGAAGGCCGATCAGCATGATAGGCCTGAGAAAAGCTCAGGCAGCAAGTCTACATGCAAAGTTTCCCTCCCTCTTTCCCTCTTTCCCTCTTTCCCTCTTTCCCTCTTTCCCTCTTTCCCTCTTTCCCTCTTTCCCTCTTTCCCTCTTTCCCTCTTTCCCTCTTTCCCTCTTTCCCTCTTTCCTTCCCTCTTTCCTTCCCTCTTTCCTTCCCTCTTTCCTTCCCTCTTTCCTTCCCTCTTTCCTTCCCTCTTTCCTTCCCTCTTTCCTTCCCTCTTTCCTTCCCTCTTTCCTTCCCTCTTTCCTTCCCTCTTTCCTTCCCTCTTTCCTTCCCTCTTTCCTTCCCTCTTTCCTTCCCTCTCTCTCTTTCTCATATTCCCTTACTTTTTATAAGACTAAGTAGCAAAGGCAACCTGTGGTGTTTACTGGGAAGAATAAATATACTCTCCCTTGAGAGCTGGCAGCAGAAAGCAGCTCCAACAGACAGCTTTTAGATGGAGAAAGAAACAAAACAACAAATGAAGTGTTGCCTCTATGCTCAGGCAACAGCCACAACAATGGCACTTTGCATCCTTCCACAACTCTTAGGTCTTTTGAGTTTAGGTTTAAGCTTGGTTTTTGGTTGTTAATTTTCTTCCAAATTGTATCTCCATTCAATTGCTGAGAGCAGTAATGGGAATACCAGGTCACTTGAGAGTCATTGCCTCAGCAACTAAGGATTTTAATGCTGCTGAAAATCTTTTTCTGTGACAAAAGTTAGGGTTTGTGCAGCTCCCTTGCTCCCCTAGGCTGTTCTCCTGCACCATGCGGTGCAGTGCTGACACGTTCCATGTGCCCCAAAGATGTTTTTTCAGTTTGATGGTGTTTTTCAAATTAGTACTTGCCCTCTTCAAAGCAGCTGGCCTGGTTTCTGATTGGAGGAACTGGTATGTTGGCACCCCAACATGATAGCATCCTGGGACACAGCATATTGCAAACAGGTGATGTAGTGAGCTCTGGGAGCAAAATGCCCTCAGTTCCTCCAGAGCATACCAAGAGGAACAGTGAGGTTGTCTCATCAGGGGATGCTTAACTGCAGAGTAATTAGTTAATGTCTGTGCTTTGAAAACCAAAATGTACTCTGAGTAAGTGCTGTTGTGATGATGCATACCTTCAGAAAGCTGTGAGATCAGTTAAAGCCCCTGCAGTAATGGGAACTTGTCCCAAATAACAAAGCCATGTGGGGGAACGCGGAGAGATGAGATACAAGAGAGAGGCAGCCTGCAACCAGTTAGAGACAGTGCTTACTTACCCTGAATGCAGCAGTAGGTTTAATCTGGTGAATACCATAGCTGCCACTACAGCAGTGTCACAGTTCTGGTACACAAAGCAGCAAATGCACATATCTGTCAAAAACGCAGCAGAACTGGAGCAGGAAGACTTAGCTTGTTTTTTTGCTCTCAAGCTGACCAACATACATAGTGGAGTGGCTGGGACGTGAGATCCCCGGATGCATAGAAGGCCTTTCTGAAGTGAAATGAAATTGTTGCCCTTTAGATTTTAAGAAACAACCTAACATAACTTTTGCAGGACAGCAGCTGACCCTTCACCGTACTGTGAGAGAATTTTTTACTGGTTGTATTAAATTCCCTACTGGTTGTATTTAATTTCCTGTGTGTGTATTAGTTGGGAACTCACTTTGGTTGGCTTTGTTTTCTTTTTTTCTCTGTAGTGGCGGGGGAAGCCAAATACAAAGACATTTCCTGGTTTTCCCCTAATGGTGAGAAGCTGACACCCAACCAACAGCACATCTCAGTGGTGCGAAACGATGACTTCTCCTCCACCCTCACCATCTACAATGCCAACATCGATGATGCTGGCATCTATAAATGTGTTGTCAGCAGTGTGGAGGAGGGAGACTCTGAAGCCACCGTCAATGTGAAAATTTTCCGTAAGAACAACTGCAAAACTACTTCTTGTTTTTCCCTGCACATACATGAGGCAAGATTAGGAAGGGGGAAGCACCTCACCTTCCTAGAAAAGGCTGTTAGTGCCAAAGGGGAGAAAAGAGGTTGTTGAAAAGGGCGTGTTCAGAAGATTCTTCTCCTTTCTTGGTATTGAGGAGGAAGTGAATGTTGAGACCTTTGCTTGTCAGGTGTTTACCAGCTTGTCTACTGTTTAAATTCTTCTGAAGGATGGGAGAGCAAGGGGCAGAAGGAAAAGATTCTAGTGCATCATAAATGTGTGGGAGGAGAAAGTGTACACGACAGCTTCTGTGGGTGACAAACACGTTATGAGAGCTGGGCTGTTAAGTTAAATGAGGTTCTGATGTTGCAGTGCAGTGTGTTGAGTACAGTGCAGCTGTATCTTCCCTTCTGGAGCATACAGGTTTCTACAGAACAAGCCCTCTGGGGTTTCATTGCTTTTTTTTCAGTCTTGAGTTGGGTTGAGTTGGGAACATGGCTTGATGTGTGCTGAAAAAGCTGCAGTGACTTTCTCCTTTCATTGCTTTCAGAAAAGCTCATGTTCAAGAATGCCCCCACTCCTCAGGAATTCAAGGAAGGAGATGATGCTGTGATTGTGTGTGATGTGGTCAGCTCGCTGCCTCCTACCATCATCTGGAAACACAAAGGCAGGGATGTCATCCTAAAAAAAGATGGTAAGGTGCAAGGCATCCTGGTGCTTGCCCATTTAGGGGTCAGATGTCCATCTCCCCGCAGGCTCATACTGTCATGTACCCCTTGTAGCAGTCATGAGAAAGAGAGGGAAGCCATTTGTACAGTACCCAGTATCTTAGGATGTGAACATTGTTATTCCAGGTGCTTTGATTTGGTAATGTCAGGAATATAATGTTCCCACAGAAATGGCCATCAGGCGTTGACACTGCAATAGAAGAATGCTAGAAGCATTTTTTAGATTAAAAAAAAACATCAACAAAAACCAACAGGACAGAAAAGCTGCATGCTGTGATGCTCTACTCTGTTGTATTCCTAAGGAAACAGGGCTGAAAGCTCCTAGCAAGTGTTTCCCTTTGTTTCACAATGCTACAGACTGTCTTTCCCAGACTGGTGTTTCACAGACAGTGAGGATCCAGTGCCTGCCTCCAGCTGAGCACTGGTGCTTTAGCTCTCTTTCAGTTTATTGCTGGCACAAGGGAACTGTAACAAGACTCAAACCCTTCCCCCACTGGACTAGAGGAGCAAGTTTTAAAGTGATTCTTGTCTGATATTTATTAAATGTAAATGTGTTTTATGTATCTTTATCTATTTATCTCTCTGTACTTTGAGTATAAAACACAAAGCAATTTGTCTGCTAACTCTGTCTGGTTTCTTTCTTGGTAATATCAGATCTGATTGTAGCACCATCTCCATTATAATGTGATGTGAGTTTCATTACATTAAGCCTTGCCTCCAACTCAGGAAGGATGAGGGGGAGGTGAGGAACCTGTTACATGCAGTGAGCTTTCCTGAGGATCTTTGGATGAACCTTCCTTTTCTCTCTTCTAGTTCGGTTTATAGTGCTGTCCAACAACTACCTGCAGATCCGGGGCATCAAGAAAACAGATGAAGGGACGTATCGTTGTGAGGGCCGCATCTTGGCTCGTGGGGAGATCAACTTCAAAGATATTCAGGTCATTGTAAATGGTGAGTGGCTCAGAGTTAAGAGCAGTAAGTGACAGAGATCTGTACCACCTGCACTCCAGACATCTGATGGAAATGTGACTCCACATTCACAACAACAAGTTTCTGTCTATCAGCTTACTAATCTTTCTCTGCTGTGTCAAATAAAAACATCCACGATTACCAAATGTGTATAGGAAATGATTATATTCAGGGTAAGTTTATGTGCCTCGTGACTTAGAGGGGTGTTGAGGCTTACAGGTGGTTTTGTTGACTGCACAGGTTCTCTGTGCATCTCTCCATTCCCACACCAGTTGCTTTGGAGAGCACATACATCAAACCTGATGGTTGAAACCTGCACGTTGCAGTTGAAGGGGTTTGAATCACTACTGACATCTGTCTATATTGAAGAGATTTAGTTAGACTTCCAGGCTTCATTCTTGCTCACATCTTCTGTCTCCCCTTTCTAACTTCAGTGTGGTTTCCTTCTCTTCTAGTACCTCCTTCTGTGCGTGCCAGGCAGAGCACTATGAACGCCACTGCCAACCTCAGCCAGTCTGTCACCTTAGCATGTGATGCTGATGGCTTTCCTGAGCCAACCATGACGTGGACAAAGTAAGATGTTGTATGCAGTGTCCTGATTCTTTGTGAGCATGGATGTTTTCAGTAAGGCCCTGGAAAACCAGGCAGGAGGGGAAACCTTTTAACTGCAATAACGTGAATCATTTTTCCTCCCAAGAGAAGGAATTCCTCCTAGCAGGGAATTGCAGTTAGTTTGGGTTGTGAATTAACGCTGATAGGCAGCGAAGCACTACACCACAGCTCTTCTCTCCTACTGCTGGGAAGAGATGGAGATACCTCTGACACTGAGTTTCAGTGTAGTAATGCAGTTCTCATTAACATAAAACCTCACAAGCAGCGTTTGGCTGCTTCTCCTCCCCAGCACAACCAGTGTGCTTTGTGCCCTGCAGGGATGGAGAGCCAATAGAGCAGGAGGATAATGAAGAGAAATACAGTTTTAACTATGATGGATCTGAGCTGATCATCAAGAAGGTGGATAAGAGTGACGAAGCAGAGTACATCTGCATTGCTGAGAACAAGGCTGGCGAGCAGGATGCCACCATTCATCTCAAAGTCTTTGGTAAACTTTTGCCTGCCAAAAACCCTTTTTCCCCCTCATGATGCTTGTTTCAGATATTGCTGCTTACAGGCAAGCTTCATTCTGAGCAGCAACTGAATGAAGACTGTTTTTATTTTTCTTTTCAGCAAAACCCAAAATCACGTACGTGGAGAATAAAACAGCTATGGAGCTGGAGGACCAGATCACACTGACCTGTGAGGCATCTGGGGACCCAATCCCTTCCATCACATGGAAAACTTCCACCCGGAACATCAGCAATGAAGAGAAGGTACCACCACTCCCAAGACCCCTGGTCATTTGGGCAGAGATCAGTGCTGCATGATGGAAACAGGAGCATGGTGCTTCCCCCCTCCATAGTGAGAATGCTTGTGGTCCTGCACAGGCTAACTGTTGAAGGGCCAGCTCTGTGGCTGAAGTAATCCCATGGGTGTCCTTTTGTACAGAGAGCCATCAAAGTTTGTAAAAACTGAGACCGTGCTTTTTAATTCCTGCTTGCATTGGTATGAACTGAATTGGCTTGCAAAGCACTAGGCCCTGGACCCTTTTTGGAGGAGTTTCCTGAAGGACATAAAAATACTTCTGAAAGGGTTTCCAAGCTGAGAGGTGGGAATGAGTACCCTGATTCTAGTGTTGTCCATGCTGTCATCGTGAAGGTGATACCATCAGGGAGAGTGGTAGGTGAAGAGGTGTGGGATGTTCTTTCAAAAATGCAGTGGACCAAAATGAACCTGTTAATTCATTCTTGCCCTCCTGTATTGTATGCTAACTCTACACATACTTGAAGCACAAAAGCCTGGCTGCCTTTGTGTTCACTTGTTTTGTTGATCACATCAATTCCATTTTGTTCTTAAAAGGCAAAAATAATTAGCAGTTTTTCTCTTTTAAAAGGGTGCTATTTATTTTCTTTTTTTATTGTTGGCCATAATTCCCCTTTACCAGAGAAGATTAGGATGCACTTTATTACTCTGGATATTGTGTAATTGTTATGTAATAAGTTGACAGTTGTGAGCTGAAGAAAACTTAGACACAATTTAGAGTAGGGAGTTACTGCTTATTAACAGTGTTATAGTGACAGGGTGCTTCGAGGCTGAGCTAACATGGGAGTATCAGGGGGTCTGACTCGGTATGAAGGTAGCAGCTGAGAACCTGGAAGTCTTAGGGACAGCAACTGTCAGTCATTTATAGAGGTAACCACTCTTAGTCATCCACAATCTGCTCCATCGCCTCCTAAGTGAGCTTTTTATATTGCCCTCATGATGTCAACTCTTCACTGTGTTGTTAGTGTGGGACTTTTTAATCAGGGTGCCCTCTGCAGAGAAATATTAGTATATTCTGTATTTGAGGGTTTGTGTAGGTCCCTGCAGCATTTCAGGAGAGGTTCCTGTTGCCTTTGGAAGCTGTTGGCTTGGTCTCTTAGCACAGTGTGACTGGGGGACCTGTTTCAATAGGAGAAGGCTATTTGTGGTCTTTTCTCAGTCTAGAAGGGTGATGGGAGGAGTTAAATGCCTCTTCTGCTTCCAGCACTAGGAGTTAGATCGTAGCCAGGGAGAAGAATATAAGACCTGAAATAAGACTCAATCAAGTAGAAGTCTGTAGGGGCGCCTGTTTGCAGAGAGTCCTGTCTGTCAAACCTAATTAAGCTAATGAGACCTCAGTGGCAAAACTGCTAACCATTTTTGAGACTCTCATATATCCTATATCCTTTCTAATACAGTTAAATCCGTGATCGGTATTAAAGAATGACATTCGATGTGCTGGTAGTATCTTGGTGTATGGGGAGAAAACCAAAGGTTTGAGGTATCACTGTGTTGTTCATGTATGGATTCAAACCTTTAGGGCAAAGATTACTGTCATACAACATTCACTTTCTAGGCAGGATTTTCTTCCCTTTCTCTCATGTGATTTTGTGGGTTTTGGGGTTTTTTTTTTTTGTGTGTGTGTGTGTTTTTTTTGTTGTTGTAGGGTTATTTTTTTTCAATTTAAACTTTTTCCTGTTTTCTATCTCATCTTATAAGTTTGAGTGAATGGTACAGACTTCCAGAAAATTCTCAGGACAGAGTAGCTCTGTTGGACATTCTATGCTGTGTACCCTTTACGTGATACACTTTGGTTGTGAATGTAGAAACACATTATTTAGGAGAAGCTTTTCCCCTATTGAAATTCTTCTCTATCTGTACAGTAAAAGATAGCAAGAGCTAGAAGCCCTAGAAAGTCATTAGCATAAAGCCAAGCCATTGCAAGTCATTTTATCTTTCCTCAAGCATTTATCGGTGCACCATTGTGGGGAGGAAGAATGTGGGTTTTTTTGTTACCAGATGTAATGCTGATTTAAGCCGGTATACCGTATTCCTCATCACCTCCAGTATATTTCCTCCCCTTGTAAAAGATGTGTCAGTGTGCATAGTTTGGGTGTTGTACATTGGCATACCCAAGTTTTAAGATTCCCATGGCAGCAGCTGTGGTGTGTAGCCATCAGTACCTGCATCACATTACCATTTTTGTAATGGCAAGTTGTCCTTCCCAAATGGAAGATGTGTGAGGTTCTCGATTCTCCTCTGGGGAACCCACATAGTACAGAATTGGAGCTTGTACGTCTCTTGGTCTTGGTGAGGAAGAGTTAAGATAAAACTCTTCAGGATGGAGGTTCTGGTTCTGCCTTGTCCCTGTACGTACCAGCCCAGTACAAAGAGGCAACGAACTGGGGGAGTGTGGGAGCTGGCTTCTTCCCTCCTTCATCTTCCTGGAGACTGACTCGTGCTGCTCACCACAGGCTGGAGCACATCTGTTCTTTTTACCCCTCTGTGCTGGTGCTGTAGAACCTCTGGAGAAAATTGAGAGGGGCCTTGCATTGACATCAGTGAGGTGGTCCTGACTAGTTCTGGTAGTGACTGGTACATGAAAAGGGGACAGTGCTGAATTCTGATGGTGATTGTTCTGTTTTCAAGGAACTTGTGCACAAGAGGAGGTAGATATGTAGAAATAATGAGATACGGAGCTTCTGGGCAGAGCCCCTGCTCATGCATGTGTTGATGAGCTTTGTTTTTTCCTCTGGAGAGCACCTCGGGCCTCTAATCAGAAGTAAATAGCCTGCGTTTGTCAAAGACTTCATAGAACCAGACTGTCTGTACCATTTGTTAATACTGAAGTCTCATAGTTTTCACTGCAAGCACTGTGGAAACAATACTGTGCTTTTTATTCTCATTTCCTTAACTTTCATCTACATTTCTGTAACATCACTCTTGTGTATGCTGTTATATCCACATGCCAGCAGTGCTTGTGCCTCACATTCAAAAATGCTGTTGTGGCTGTGATATTAGCAGGTGATTTTTGACTCCTGAATTGAAATGGATCAAGCTGTGATTGAAACAGACACTAGAAGAAAAAAAAAGCATCTGAAATTCATAGGGAAAAAGGGAACTCTGCAACTTTTGTTGCTGTGAGCGAGACTGAACCACAGTCCACAGTGTTGCTGTCTGTCTCTGAATGGTGAATGTATGTTTCTGGGTAAGGTTTGTGCATGTTTGACCGATGCCTGTTGCTTAATTGTCCCAAGCCTGGTAAGGATTGGGTGCACGTATCCCTAATGAGCTGGACATGACGAACTGGAGGTTGTCTCCTGTGCAGGGGCTCAGACTGCTGCAGCACTGCGCAGCTGAAGGACTCCTCCCTCTCACAGTATGCATGTAAACCTGTACAAATGCATGAGCACATGAATGATACCAGACTTAATGGCAGTCGGCGTGTCCAGGTGGCAACCAGCTCAGTAGCTTATCTTTGCAATTAAGTGACCTCGGTCATCAGAATTATTTCCCTTGGAAGCCTAGACATGTTTCCAGAAATGATGAGATGTGACAAGGGAAATAGTCACAGTATTTAAGAATTGAGGCAGAGAGAGGGTTTTGGTGTTGATAGATCAATTTTGAGTGCAAGTCTAAATGGAAGTTCTGTTGGGAAATGGAGATTGCGATCACCCCACACACGAGATACACAGCTTGGAGCCTGCATGTACACAGAACGTAGCGTGGTGCTTACACAATGATACCTGAAAGCAACCTTTGATAAACTTTTATTGCTTTTTTTTCTCCTCTTGTTGTTGTGTTCTATATCTGTTCTCTCCAGGCTTCGTGGACCCGGCCCGAGAAACAAGAGGTATACTCTCATACCAGACCTTTAGCAAACTTCCTAGTTGTTTTTATTTTTGTTTGTTTTTTTGAGCATTACAGATTAACAAATCTCTAGTCCAGCAACCACGCCAACTAAACCAGCATTAATAATACCAAATACTTTAAATACCAGTACCTTAAAGAAACAGCTAATAGTGTTAGAAGTTGCTTGGCATGTAGTTGCACATTTTTGGATGAGCAAACTAGCTGTGTTGGAAGCGAGTAATCCTGGTTGTCATTTCAAAAAAGGGAAAAAAAGTGCTGGGGGAGGGAGAAGAAAGGGAAGGCAAATCTGCAGCCTGACCAATAGAGCTTCGCCATTTTCTTCAGTGCTACACGTGTGGATCATGTCTCTTTTCTGGAGTTTTAAGAATTAGCTACTGTGTGTATTCTGGGATGGTATTTGTTTTCTGAGATAGCCTCTTCTGCTCCCACCAACTCATCTGTTTGCTCATGGCACCTCTTCAGTTTGGCCTTCTCTTAGAGGATAACTGCATCATATTCTGTTTCAAAATCAATGCCATTAAATCTTTCAGAAGTTATGTTTTTTCCAGAAAATGCTCCCACTTAATTATTGTCATCTGCCTTTCATCTTCAGGAGTCAGTGAAGGGGTACGGGATAATACAGTGCGGTTTGTTGCTGTTTTCTTTCACATTCAGTACTGTTTAAAAAAGGAATCTTCCTTTCCGAGACATGATTAGTCATGAAATCAGAGAAAACTAATGCTGCAGATGCATTAATCTTGTAAACCGTTCCTGTATGGAAGAGTACATTTTTCAACCCCATTATTGCTAATAACTTTGAAATATGTGCCCTCTTCAGCTGGGGCCGTGGTCCTGATGGTGGTGTTGAGAAATAATCATCTGCCATTACATGCCCCTCACTGGTTTCACTGATGAAAACATTATCACCAGTGGATGCTTAAAAACTCAGTTGAAAGCAAAATTGTATCTTGTTTACATCCCTGATTGGTGATGCCTTCCCAACAACTGGGAGTAAGCTCAACTTTGCAAATATGAAGAGCTACAGATGAGTTAGTGAAGTGCAAGCACATAGCTAGGAGAGGACACCTCACTCAGGAGTTTGTGGCCATGGTCAGGATTTCCAGGGTTGTGGGTGAGGAAGACTCTGTTAGATTGGCATGGATGCTTTAGTCCAAGAAAGGACTGAAAAATCCTACAGAGAAGAAGGGTGCAGATGCATCCCCTGCCTGTCTCAGCTCTTCCCCTTCTCACTGTATTAACGTCTACTCGAGTTGTTTATGTAGTGACCGTGTGCCATGTGGTGTGTGGAATTTGAAGAACACCTTTGTGCATCTCAGCACAACCTGTAGCACTCGTCAGTACAGAGCACCATCACACACTGTGCAGTGGTGCCTGCTATCATAGAACCATAGAGAGGCTTAGGTTGGAGGGGACCTTAAAGACCAGCGCCCAGCCCCCAGCCCTGGGCAGGGCTGCCCCACCAGCTCAGGGTGCCCAGGGCCCCATCCATGGCCCTGCTAAGGTGTGAGTTATTGCTTGTGTCTCTTAGGATGTCCCACCACTACTGAAAGCTTACTGTGCAAAATTGTCTAAGCCATGGAAGTTAGGTGAAGGGACTACAAATGTCAGTAGCTGTGCTCTCGGGTTTCTACCTACTCCACATCTCCAATAGCCAGGGACTGTTGGTATCTGATGGTCAGAAATAGGAATGAGGAGAAGTGGCAGCATGCTTTCTTGCGTGGAGATTGTTCTGTCTGAAAATTTTTCCCTGAGGTCATGTGTAAAGATAACCCTTTACCTTTACACATGCCTTTTCTGTTAAGATATACAGCCTCATCTTCAGGATTGGTTATATTACTGGTAAAGTTATTGATTCATCTGAACTGTCTAGCACTGTTTTGTTAGAATTGAATCCTGGAGAGGCAGGTGACACAGTGTAGAGTTATCTTTGCTGTAGGGATCATGGGCTGATATATTGCTGTATGTATAAATGTAACTCTGACCTGATTGAGTCAGACCAACAGGATAGTCACCTCATGAACTAAAAGAAAGCAAAGAAACTTTGCAGATCCAAAGTCTTTATGTTTATGGATCCTACTGCAATAGTTTCAGAAGTGAGCTGGGTTTTGGCTGTGTAAGATACCACAGTGGACTAATGCAGTGTTGTGGGATCCTCTGCCACTTCTAGGAAATACGTTCTTGAAATAAATGTCAGTTTCCAGCAACACAAGGGCACCAAGTACAGGAGAGGGCATAGAGTTTGTAGCTTGTGGCATTGGCTGTAGAGGACCTCTGTGTGTGGTAGAAGAAGGAAGAAGAGATGTGCATACTAACAGTTTTTGTGTCAGAAGATAATAACTTTCTTCATTTGAAATTTGACTAGCTCAAATGAACTGGTTAGTATTGAGAACTACCAGAGGTAATAACTTTTTTGTGTGTAGAAACTTAGTCTCAGAGCTTGAGGTCCCCAGCTCAGAACAGAAAGATGCTTCAGGCCTGCAGGATCTGAGCACTTGAGGTATCTGAAACATACTTTGTGCTACAACTCAATGCACCCATCTGTGTGATTTCCTCGAGGTTTATCCTCATAATCTCAGTACTTGTCCCACATCTTTCAAGAAGAAATGTGCTCTCGGAGCACTAATTGTCTGAAGTGTGGCAGTCCGTGGCAGCAGGGTGCTCAGTTTGTCGGCTTGCATCATGTTGGGAACAGGATGAGAAAGCTTGTCCTTTAAAGCTTCCAAGCCAACCACGTTTGCAGGAGATCCAGCATGGAGGGTGTTTGGTTTGGATCCCTGGGTGGCTGCAGTCCCTTTGAGCAGATGACAGTCTGGATGTTGTGTTCCTTTGCTCTCTCTCGTTGATGTCTCTATACTCTCCTGGTTGTGGGAGCAATTTCTGAACTGGCTTGCAATCAACAGGGTTAGCTCTAGAATTTTCTTAGAGCATCACAAGACCTTGAAGCAGGTTGTCTTTAGAAGGGTCCTGTAGTTTGCTTGCTCTGTTTGCTGTACCTGTTTGGTGTTGTGCTCTAGTGAAAGCGCTGAGCTTTCATTTTGCCTGATTCAGCTCTGAGATTTGGATCTGTTCCTACTTATGCCATTTCAAGGATGCTGAAATAAAACAAGTATCAGTGAGAGAAGATTGTCTCAAATTCTCTGAGTGGAAACAGTACTAGCTATGAAGGTTTTCTGCAAGAGCATCCTGGCAAAAATGCTTTAACCAGAGCTGGATCTCTGCAGTTGTTAATCTAAGCAGCAGCTTGATGTTATTCAGCTGTCCTCAAAGACGTAGCAGCATCTGATACTTCAGTCCTTCATTTCTTTTCTTTTTGTTCCCGTTACCTGAGTGCTTTGAATAACCTGTGCAACAAGGCTGAGTTGCTTTAGGAAGCACTGTGCCCATGGTTTCACCTTCCAAGTGCTGAGCACTGGAGGGTTGATGTGAGGTAGACTCGCATTTGTTCCTGTCCCTGAGCTGCAGTGCTGCCTGCTGCCCAGCCCCTGACTCTCTCTTCCTTTTCTGCCAGACTCTGGATGGGCGCATTGTGGTGCGTAGCCACGCGAGGGTGTCATCACTGACTCTCAAAGAAATCCAGTACACAGACGCCGGAGAGTATGTGTGCACAGCCAGCAACACCATCGGGCAGGACTCACAGGCCATGTACCTCGAAGTGCAGTGTAAGTGGGAGGTGGGCAGGGTGCGTATGTGGGGGGTCAGGTGGGCAGAGGGGGATGGTGTTTTCTGATGAGGTGGAGGCACCTACAAGTAGGGAAATCTGTACTATTATTATTTTAGTAGTAGTAGTATTGCTATTGTTACTGTTATTATTAGCAGAGGGCATGTGAAGCAGCTCAGTCTGAAATAATGCTGTTAGAGTTGCGTTTTGCTGTGTGCACACGTGCAAATGGTTGCACTCGTTGGCTCCAGCAGAGGTGCTGTTGGCAGCCTCAGAAGATTATGGGCCATGAATCTGCTGTGGGCTCATTCATTGAGTGTACCAGCGTTGCACTTCCCCAGGCGTGTAGCTTGCTGTCTGCTTATCCTCCCACACTGCATGAGAAACAGCCTTTGGTGCTGAGCAGTCTTCTTCCTATGTCCTTCAACAAAACACCACCACCACCAGTAGCCCCCTGAATGAGAAGACTGTCCCATATCCCCACCTTGGTTCCTTTTCCCACATCAAGGAGTCCTTGCAGTGAGGTTGACTGGGCTCCTTCAGAAGTTTTTCTGGATCACGTTGCCTTCACAAGAACATTTCTTTCAGATGCTCCCAAGCTTCAGGGCCCTGTGGCTGTCTATACTTGGGAAGGGAATCAAGTGAACATCACCTGTGAGGTATTTGCTTACCCCAGTGCTGTCATCTCCTGGTTCCGGGATGGACAGCTGCTTCCCAGTTCAAACTACAGCAACATCAAGATTTACAATACTCCATCAGCAAGCTACCTGGAGGTGAGGAAAAACACAAAGGGGAAAGGGGATATGCAGCCAGGAAGGCTCAGTGCCACCAAGTAATTTGTTTCTGTTGTTGATGAGGCCCAGTTTTTCATCAGGGTGCCCTGCTAGTGGGTGGCAGGTTTTGCAGTATTTCTGGCACACAAATGCAAAGGGCATCAAGTCATGGGATACGCCAACCCCTCTTTGTTTTTGACTTTCTGCCTACTGTAGTTTTCCCATCTGTGGGCAGCCCTCCATGGGAGCACATTAATTTTATTGTACTTCTCTCCCCAGTAAAATACAAATGGCATTAGCAGAGTGAAAAGTGCCTTCTGATCCAAACATGCTCCTTAATTTCTTCCATAGGTGACACCTGACTCTGAAAATGACTTTGGGAACTACAACTGCACTGCTGTGAACCGTATTGGCCAGGAATCCTCAGAGTTCATTCTTGTGCAGGCGGGTGAGCATCCCAGGCAGGGAGATAAGGAAATGCTACTTTCTTGCTACTCTCTTCAGGTTGTCCTTTTTTCTTAAAGGAAATATTTGATTTTGGAGAAAGTACTTGGAATCTCTGACCTCTTAGAGAAGACACAAAGATGAAGGTTTCTATACTGTCTAATTAGTATGCTTAAAAGCTCTTTGAGGACAGTGTCAGGTTGTCCTTGTCCTCTCCTTAGTCAAGTCATGACAAGAGTGCTCTTGGTGTTCCTAGTTTTCTGCTTTCCCTGCCATCTGGGGCAGCCCTTGCTTCCAGATGTCTAATGTATCACTGGTTGTTTCCCCTTTCTCCCCCAGATACTCCGTCCTCTCCTTCTATTGACAGAGTGGAGCCCTACTCTAGTACTGCCCGTGTGGAGTTCGATGAACCTGAGGCCACCGGTGGGGTGCCCATCCTCAAGTACAAAGCAGAGTGGAGAGCACTGGGCGAAGGAGAATGGCATTCAAGACTGTATGATGCAAAGGAAGGTAAGATGGAAAATTAGTATTAAAAATGTTACCTTCTCTGTCTGCATCTCAAAACACCCTTCTTTCCCTTGGGGGTAAGCCAGCATTAATGCAATTTCAGTATCTACACTGAGGCCCCACACCCATTCTTTAACATTTGTTTTTAGTAACAGCTTGGTACAAGTAGAGTGCTGATTCCCTTTGGTGTCTACTATGAGCTCCACTACATCTCTTCTAGAACATCTGTGGCTCTGTCCCTCCCTAATCAGCTCTTTCACACAGAGCTGGTAGCTCTGACCTTTCTCTTTGCACTGTTTTTGTAGCTTTGTTACATGGGTGAAATGTGTCAGGAGTGCAATAGGAACATGCCATTTATGATTGACTTGAGTCTTTCTTTGCTTTCTCTCTCTTGTTTCTGCAACAGCCAATGTGGAGGGCACAATCACTATCAGTGGTCTGAAACCTGAAACAACCTACTCGGTGAGACTGTCTGCAGTCAACGGCAAAGGTGTGGGTGAGATTAGCCTGCCATCCGACTTCAAGACACAGCCAGTTCGTAAGTAAAACTGAGACCTTCCTCTGCTTCTTTGGTTTCTCTTTCCTTGCATCTTTCCAGGGTGTCTGTCGTGCATGGACAATGCCTTCTTCTCCTGCAGACCTTGCCGCACCCTTTGTTTTGTTGAACTTTTTTGACTGTAGTGAATTTCCTCTCTAATTAAAAATCTTATTTAAAAATGGGAGGCAGGGAAGTTATTCACACTGGTCTGTGCCCTGGATTATAGGTATAAACTGTGTTATGTCGAATAGAAGTGGTTATGTGATAGAGAGTTCAGCAGTGTTGTAATAAGAGCAAGAAGCAATTTCAGAAGGGGCATGGTAATAAAGAATTTGCTTGCAAATCAGAAATCAGTAAATTCAACAAAGGAGCCTCCATGAACTATGAAGAAGAGGAGGGAGGGTGATTTTCCTGCAAATTACTCCTTAAAGATGTTCATGCAGTGCATGAAATTATTCCCATAACCTCTTGCCTGCTTTACTTGGCCAATCTTCCACTCAGATGGTAAAATGCTGTGCCATGACACGTTTACTTTTCTTCCTGTTTCAGCCCTTCACAGTTCCTGGGGTTCTTCTTCCTCATTCCCTTCGTGTTTAGATCTAGAGCGTGTTCTTCTTCCCTCCATCACATCCACACCTTTGAACCTAGTTCATAACTCTTCTGAAACCACTGTGCAGGACTGTCTCCTTAACTCAGAGCAAGCAATATTCCTATCTCATATATATGCATGCTTGGAGACCCTGAGATCTGTGCATGGTCTTGAATTCATCTCCTAACCTCTCCCTCACCAGAACTGAGCAGTGTGGGGCAGTACACATGCCTTGCTGCTTAGCAGGTCCTGTGTAGGAATCCACATTGCACACCAGCCCTCGTGCTTGATATCCAGTTTTGTTGCAATAACTCCTATTCCCTCCCCTACTCCATAGGGTTGGATGTGGGACATCTGGTGGTATTTTGAATTTCCAGCTCCATATTCATTGTCTCCTCATCTCTTCTACATTTTTTTTTTTGTTTTGTTTTTGTGTGTGTGTGTATCTCTGTCTCTTATTTTTGTCTCTGTTCCATCCATGGAAATACTGCAGGTATCCCTCACTCACGTAAGTGCCTTTCTGCATTTGTTTTGTTCTTTTTTCTGTTCCTGGAGTGTTATTCTAACACACATAGCTGTTAATCTAGTGCCTTTTTTCTCCCAGGTTCATTAGAAATGAAGTAATTGGTACTGCCTATTTCCTAACAAAACTGACACTAGAATAGTCATCCTACTCTGGGTAATCCTGGTCTTTTATAGAACAGAACTGTGGGTTAACATCTGTCTTTCTTGTACAGCATGCAATTCAAATAGTTCATGTAGAGTGCTTGTCTAATAATTAAGCAGTGGTTATGTAGGCTGTACTTCACAGCCATGCAGAGTGCTGGCCAGCATCTCCACTGCCCTTCTGTGGTGTTGGTTTGAACTCCTGGGAGTTCTGGTGACTGACGTGTTCAGTGATCCTACATTACAAGGAAATTGTTTGAAACAAGGATTTAGAATACAAAATGCAGGTTTGACAAAGTGTCACGTCCTGAGTTGGGAAGCAGTGCTTCCATTGCTTGTGCTTTGTGTCCAGGGAGGTTTGATCTGACAGTCTTATTGTTTTGCTCTTAAATTGCCCTCCTTTGGGCAGCATTTTAATAGGAGTCACCTCCCATCCTCACCTTCCTTTCTTTCTTTAGCAAGTGCTGCTGCCCCCACCTTCTGTTTAGCAGAGAGTGAGTATGGTGGAAGAGGTTGTCCTGGTGACTTTGCTCTGCATGCATCTCCTCACTGAGTGTGGTGCAGTCTGTCTAACATCCCTGGGTACTTTCCTTCTTTTCTATGCATTTTTCTTCCCTTGATTAAGAACCGAGTCTCCTGGTAGAGGAACTGCAGATGAGTACAGGTTTGATTTCTAGGAGAGGAAAAAGTCCCAGACAGCTCCCAGGTGTGCTGCCCTGGAGCAGAGTACAAGCCTGTCCTTGTGAAAGCTCTTGTTATTGGCCTTCGATTTTAAGATTTCTAATCAACTTGTGTTCCACTCCATGGGATGTGCTTGACTTTCGTGGTGTGAGGTTGAATTTCTCGAAATCCTCATAGCACAGCAAAGAAAGAGACTATTTCTTAGCTGAATAGAGGGGAAATGATCAGCAGTGATGGTGCTTCTGTAGAGCAGTAAAGAAATCACAACTCATGTTTCTCGTGCTGCATTTGCCCCAGGACTTTTGGAATTAGTGACATTCTTCTTTGTGCTTATTTCCCAGTAATGCTCGTATTTGGTGCTTGTACAGTCTGTCTTTGCTCTTGGAAGGGAGCTGCTTAGCAGTGCTCCTAAGGGGCTTTTCATTTCATTACCTCCTCTCAAAAAATGCCATATTTCCTCTTGAGAATCCTAGTGCTTAGCAGGATGGCAGTGTGAACCAGGTTGCTGTTCACGACCAAATTAGTCAGAAACACTGTAGCTGCCTCTGAAATTAGATTCAGAGCTTCAGAATTCATCAGGACAAAAAAGCCTCAGCAGAGACTCTTGGAGCCTGGTTTGCTGTGAGACCCCACCCAAGCTGGCTCCTTTTCCCCTGGCAGGGGAGCACAATTCTGCAGTCCTTCCAGGTAATACTTATCTGCCATAAGGATTCAGTGTCATTCTCATTCTCTCTTTGTTAGGCTTTCTCTTTCCTTCCTATCACCCCTGCTCCATGCCTCTGATAACTTATTTTCATGCTATGCTTCACCTTTACATGTCCTATCTATCCTTCATGTTTCCATAGCAACTCAGCCTCTTCCTGCATCAGAAAGCACAGACCCACCAAGTGAGTAGATGGGAACTGCTCCCCTTTGGTGCAGAGTGCTGCTTGTTATGCTGTAGCCTTCCGTCAAGGGAATTAAGGCACGATGCTTTGTTGGTGTGATGTCTGTTAACCAAGAACTGGACATTAATCTGTTACGTGAGCATGTAGCTGTTAAAATGCAGCACGGTACCACTCTGACTCTTCTCCTTACTGCTGTCCTGCCAAGCATGCAGTGAAAAACTGACATATGAGATTTAGAAGAAACAAGGGGAAAAAAGGAAAGGTGCTCATTTCCAAAAGGAATGTGTTGATTTTTAGAGGTAAGGCCACCTTCACAGGAGGGATGTGGAATAGATAATCTGCTGATTATGAATTTAGAGACAGACCGTTAATATTGCAGCTTTCAGTGCTGGATGTTGAAAGAAGATGCAAATGAGTATCATAAAGGAGAGAGGGCTGCAGGGAGAGGGAGTGTTGCTCCTGTCTGGCCTGTGTGAGGATGTCTGAGCCTTCACAAGAAGTCAGTATCTCAGCTGGGAGCAGGATTTGGGTTCCCTCTGTCCTTGCTCAGTGCCTTGTTGGTGAGATTCCTTCTGATACTGAGTCAGGAACAGATGCTTCAGTGCTGGATCTGAGCAGTCTATGAGAATAAAGCTTCAATTTTATAGTTAATTTGAAGGCAGAAGAACCATAGTGAAAAATGGGATTTAGACTAGCTGTTCAGAGTTCAGTGACCTTCCTGACACAGAGGACATGTATAAATCATGTGATTTTAATCACCACAGAAGCAGGGATTTTTCCTTTAAGGGTGAAATCAGATGCCATAGAGAATTCAAGCAATTACTTGCCATATAGACCTGGAATACGAAAAGCAGTCCAGAAAGACATAGGTTTATGTGGTGCATGTGTGTGTTCTCAACAACTAATAATTTCTACAAACTCCATTTTTTTCTTTTGATCTGCAGTAATAAAATGTGTCTGTGAATATGGCCTTAAAGATAACGACCTGTTTGTTTACATGTTGTGCATTAGAAATGGCCCATGACCTCTAAATGGAAAATAATAGAAGCACAAAGTGTGATTATTTTTTGTTTGGGGCCGAGGGAACTTTGAAATGAAGAAAGTGTTATGTATGATTGGCACGCTGCATGGTTGTACATACAACATGACATGTACTTTTAGCTGCTGATGACCACGATGGGCACTCTTCTTGTTCTATTTTTCATGGATTCAATAAGCCAAACCTTAACTCCTGACACATCTGAAATGAGGTCTGCATTGCCAAAGAGAGCTTTTAATTCTAATCAGACATGGGGGCTGGGTGGAGAGGGAGAAGTGAGCAAGTAGCAAGTTTACTAACAATCTTTGTGGTTTTTTAGGAGGCAGATGCTCTGTTTTGGTTGTTCATCTGTGGGGCCAGGAGGTAGCCTCAATTGTGAGGGAAAATACTGCATTGCTATTTCATAGGACATTCTTTCTTCTTTAGAATGAGTGGATCTTTTTGCCCAGTAGCCTCATTTATATGAGGCAAAGGAATACTCATGGAAAAGACAAATTAGAAAGCAGATAGTAATTTAGGAAGGAAAGCAGTGCGTGGAGTTGGTGTCCTCCATTCCAGAAACTGTTTTTTTGTTATTGTTTTGCTTTATTCCTGTAATACAGTCTTTAGGGTTTTTCATCTCTGTGAGCAGTTGCTGTCATCCTCGTGCCATCTTAGTCAACCTCCAGTGCACCACGCTTCGTTCCTCACTGACAGAGAAAACCCTTGCACACCTGAACTCATGAGTGGAAATCACTGCATGTAGCTCAGTCAGTGCTCTTGAATACGTTGGATGGAGCTGGTGTGCTTTGGGTGGTAATTGTCAGTCTGACCAAATCCTTGCAGTTCTTCAGGCAAAAGCTCTGTCCTTGGAAATGTATATGCGTTGTAGGTTTTCCTTTTTCAATTACTGTTGTTAATAGGAAGACCTTTCTTTCTGCAGAAGGGAGAACACATCAATGTGAAATGCCAAGTTTTGTCTTCACTGAACTGCGTGGGCTGTGATTTTGACCATTTCACCTCTGCTGCCTGGACTGTTCCCGAATAACAGTGTGTTCCCTTTTTCTTTCCAACAGTCTTGTGGATTCCTTCGGCTGTCCAAGTCCTGGGGCACAGTCCTTCTCTTGAATAACTTTTGTTCTTTCCCTGACTTGGTATTAATGAGCAGTGATGCAGCTGTGCCTAACGTTCCCAGGGTCATAACCCAGCGCTTTCCGTTGTTTAATATTCTTGTGTTTCCAGGCAATTTTACTGTTTCCCCAGTGTTTCTGATATATACTGGCTAATTCAGTTTCTGTTTTATTTAGTCTGTAATTCTGTTGTTGATTTTTTTCCCTTGCCCATTGTTTACATCAGTTTTTTAATTTTTTTTGTATTTTCCATGTGACCTACTCCACTTTCCTTTCAACCAATCATGTGCGTGCGTATCATGTGCCTTTGTCATGTGGCTTGCATGGTGCTGATGATGTCGTCCTCGCTGGTGAACAGAAGGTAAAATACTTTGTTCTGATTGGTTGCCTAGATTTGGGGGGAGGATACCCTCTGGTCAATGACCAGAGTCCTCCAAATTCCATGGCTCCAAAGTCCTTCTACAGCCTTTTTGGAGAAGTTGCTCATCACTGTCTGCATGTGAAGAACTAAACTTTAGTTGTCTGCACCGAGCTTGGAGAAATCTTGTAGAACAGAATTACTGAGGTTGGAAAAGACCTCTGAGATCATCCAGCCCAACCACCCACCTACCACCAATACTGCCCACTCACCGTGTCCCTCAGTGCCACATCGTTATGGTTCTGGAAGGGACCACAACCCTACCTCCTCCTGGGCAGCCTGTGCCAGTGCCCCATCAATCCTGGAGAACTTTTTCCTAATATCCAACCTGAACCTCCTCTGGCACAACTTGTGGCCATCTGAGGGAGGAAAAAAAAAAAAGACAGAGCCCACATGGGTCAGTCATTTGCTTCTTTCCCTGACAGAATTACAGAGTTGGCATCCAAGTAATGCTCAAAAACATGGTTTTCCATTAATACCAATAGCTAAAACCCTTTTGCATCTTACAGGAGCAGCTTGACAACTGCAGACTACTGGGGCAATTGTACGATAAGGTGTTCAGATGATGCAAATCACCTTATTTCTCGTTGAGCAATATTTTAGCTCT
The DNA here is from genome assembly GCF_038088225.1 of Cyrtonyx montezumae. Classification (NCBI taxonomy): domain Eukaryota; kingdom Metazoa; phylum Chordata; class Aves; order Galliformes; family Odontophoridae; genus Cyrtonyx; species Cyrtonyx montezumae. The sequence continues at coordinate 1,012,818 of NW_027071959.1, forward strand.
CATTGCTATATGTCTATATACATACATTCATGCTATCCATGTTTAGTAGCTTTTCCAAAGGATTAGACATTCCTCATCTCTCAGATTTGCATATTGGTAAGCATTACGTTACGAGTTAAGAAATAAATCTATTGAGCTCAAAACCTAACCACAGCTAGGCCAGGAGATACCTTTTTTTTTTATAAGTTGTATATAGGCACACCCAGAGTAGATGGCAGGAGCTACACTTAGCAGTAAATACATGAGAAGTACTACTGCATTTTTCTTTCCAGAGCAGTTCATCCCTCCCACGCAACGTCTTAGAGCCAGGCAAAGGAATTAATCCAGGTCTGAACTCATTTAACAGGAGCAGTTACAGTAGCTGGGGATTTCTGTGAAATCAAGAAGCAAATGATTGACCCTTGCAGGATGTGGAGATGAAATCATTCTCTAAAATGTGGTAGCAAAATTATTTTCTGTAACACTGTATTTTTGAAGACTCCACTTAACACACTGTGCATAGTCTGAAGGGAGAGGGGAAGCCCTGCTTTTCTGCTGCCCCCAGTAAATAAATCATTTTGAAATCCAGGGAGCAGATGGCTTTTTGTTGTTTTTTTGTTGTTTGTTTTTTTTTTCCCTCAATCAATTAATTTTGAAGTGCCAGATTGTCTTGGACCACAACCAGGCCAGGGGTTGAGCTGGGGTTTGTCGGGAAAACAGAACTAACACCAGTAACCCTCCTGCTTGACTGCATGTGTGGAAGCAGCCCCTCTTCCAGGTTTTCTTCCCTTTCTAGGTGAAATCCTGGAGGGCTGAAGATGTGGTTGTCTCGTTTTTGCATGTTCTCTTTTTTGTTCCTTATTTCTTGCTGTTGATACTCATTTCTCTTGTGTACATTCTGAAAACTTCTACCTACTCTTTCTCACCTTTGTGTATTTATCATGGAGACTTTGATAGCTGTGATGTGTTTGTTAGTTTCAAATTGTGACTTTGTAGATCACAATCTAATCCCATTTACACAGTGGTCAGAAATGCAAAGATCAGCTTTTTGTTTGCATATTGCATAAATAACCACAGATAGTTTGCAACTGTATTCTCTGAGCCCAGCAAGGATCAGGATTGTCCTTTGCTGCCAGCTGGACAAGGATTTAAGCTGTTAGTCTCAAGTGCTGCAGTTGTCTAGTAACCAATTTGACCTGCTTTTCGGTAGCTGGGCAGAAAGACCACGTTTGGTGGGAGAAGAGAGGTGATGAGAGGCTCAGTGTAAATGGGAGATCCCCCCAGGCATGTAGCACACCTTTATAATGCTCTTTTGTTTTTCAGCCCCTTTTCCTGTATAGAGGATGCATGTCCTGTGAGCATGAGTTCCCTCTCTAACCTCTGGCAACAACCTTTTCTCTTCAGCTACTGACACTGACTCATTGTAGAGATGCTGACTGCTGGACTAAACTCCTTCCACTAAACTTCTTCCTCCTTTGTTTGAAACTACACACTAACCCATTTTTAATTTTTCAGCCCTGTATCTGGATGATATCTGCCTGATTAAGATCAATTAAATCCTATGTATTTAAGGAGAATATTCTTTACCAGGTTTTGGCACCGCTGCAGCTGTGGGTTTCAGCAGTTAGCAATGCTCTATATTCTCCTATTTGAAGAGAATTTTCTTGAAGCAGAAAGCACACCTAAGCAATGGGGAAAAGAAGGAATCAGGAGCTAGAAACTGTGCTGCTCACAGTGAAGAAAGATTTCAGAGGAGAAAGTTATTAATGCTTGGAATGGCTGCACAAGTGCAGCAGCAGCTCCAGCTTTCAAAATCCTTGTATCAGAAAGGAGCAACTTTCTAAAGGATGTTCGTTCCCATTTTAGCCTTGGTACTCAATCACTGAAAAAAAAATTCTAGCCTTATTAGATAAGAAGTCAGATTATTTAAGCACAATATTCCCTTATCGCTTCAACATCTATTTACCTATTAATAATTTTCTCTCTGAGATAAAGATGGCAAAGAGTACGAAGGAGATGTTGATCTTACTCTGTCTTGTTACCAGCCAAGTCATTTATCAAGTCTGTCAAAATAGAGGCAGAAGCCAAGCACTGCTGCTCATGAATGTTTCAGCACACAGGTGGCTTGGTGCCCAGCACAACAGCAGCCCATGGGTGCTCCTGGGAGCTACTTTCTTGCATGAGGGAAACGGTGAGCAGGACTTCTGTTCCTGCTTTCATTTAGTTCTTGGGTAGAAGTGTTGACACAGTTATTTCAGTAATAGCTTCTTCAACTCAGTATTCAAAATCAATAACCTTGGCAGTGATCTTTTCTTTCAGGATTGGGGGAAGAGAGATGATTGTTGGGTTAATCTGGTATTTTTGTATCTGGTATTTTCAGTGTGCCTGGGTAAGGTACCCCTGCTCATCTAGAACTCACTTGTTCACATTTAATTTCCAATCTCTTCAACGCATTCCCTGCTTTCATCATTCATAATTCCAGGAGAAACAGGGGCTGGGAAGAGATTCTCAAATATGCAGCCTCAGTAAGCTCACAGGAAAGACAAAAATCCCCTCCTTTGTACAGTAGATGGCAGATGTGGTCATTGCTTACTGATGAAAAAGGAGCATTCCATCCTTATGTCTTTAAGAAAAATAACTACTTTGTGAAACACAAATGTATGTCTCTTACATCAAAGCACTGTGCATCCACAGATTGTAAGTGCCTTCTTGGAACAGCTGATACATTAGCTGGAGTGTGTGTTAGCCTGTAAGGAGATGGAATTAATCTTAAGTTGCTGCTTCAGTCTAGGTTTTGCTATTTCTTATTGATGTTTCACAAAAAAAAAAACAACAACTGTACTTGATGTACTTGATTTCTTTCTTTAAATGATTTCCTTCTGAAGATCTACTTTGAAAGATATTGGAAGTTTACCCTTTTTCTGGCCAGTGAAAGCTGCAGGTGCTTTCTGTTGGCAGCTGAATGCATATCTACATTCCCATAGCTGGTGCTGCTGGCCAGTGTTGATCACAGTAGAAGTACTACGTTATCATGTCCTTTCCCTTCTAGAGCAACACAGCAGAACTAGGTTTGAGAAGTTTTATTCTGGGCAACAGGCTGAGCTTTAACATCACAATGTGACACTGGTGGCCTGGTTTTGATCGGACTCTTTAGCTTAAGTGTCACAGTTTCAGAGTTTGGGTCTTGTTCTCTTTGGGATACATCCAGAATTGGTCCATCTCTTAATTGTGTATTTCACTGTGCTCCAGGGCGTCTGTCAGCACATGTTTAAGACAGACATCCAAATCACAAGTGGCACTGCAAGTAAAGACAGAGGTGCTTTGTCAGAGCCATAAGTCAATATGAGCTAGGATGGTAAAGTGTGTGCTCACCATTCACAGACCTGTAGAAAGGTTTGTGTTCTCTGTATTTGAATTCCCTGTGGCCAGCTCTAAAATGCTCTCAGATAAGCAAATAGAAATGCTTTTTAAATGTCTCAAGTCTGTCTGATTGGCAAAACAGAGTGTGGGAGGTTTGTTGGGTTGGGTTTGGTTTTTTTTTTTGTTTTTTTTTTTTTTTGCTTTTTTAACATTCAGCCACCTTAATTGATATATAAAATACAGTGGGGATTATGAGCCTGTAATGAGAACAGCCAACAGAGTGCAATTAATCTTAGGAGTTGGTTGGAAGTGCCAACTGCAGGTGATTTGAAAGCTTTAATTTACCAATAATTGCAGTGTTGGTTTTGCTTAAATTACCCGTAAAGAAATTGGGCAGATTAGCCTTCAGAGTGCAACAGCTGAAATGGTCAAAAGTTCCTGAACAGCTTTTAAGCCCAGAATTCATGGCTTAAGCAGTGTGACTGCATCACAGGGCACAACAAGGAAGTATTGCAGAACAACCTGGCAAGCTTCAGCGAGATGTACGGTTATTTCAATCAAATCTTCTCAAATCTGACTGAATTTCAGTGGCATTTGAGTTCTTGGGGTATTTCAGAGCTGTAGAAATAATAGCTCCAAGTCCAACCTCAGGTGGGATCTGCATAGGGAACCTGTGCCTTCGTCTTGCATGAAATGGATCAAGGTAAGCATCCGAGAGCTGACAAAGTTGAGCAAGATCTCAGCTCCTGGGGTCTGTGTCATTTCTTGAAAGAGAGACCAGCACTCATTTCTCATCTCAGTTCTTTTGCCAATGTGATGCATATGTTGTAGTGGCTCTTTGATGGTTTTCCTTTTCCACAGAAGCAAATAAATAGGTGGACATGTCTCTTGCACAGTAAATTCCCAAGATAATAGGAAGAAGAAAGCGTGTCTGTTGAACAGTCAGCTGCATTATTCCTGGAAACGGGATGTTGTAAATACACAATGCATGTGTGGGTTTGATTTCTGTTGGGAGAGGTGACAGAAGTTGCAGTGTGAGAGGGGAACCATCCCCCAGGCTGTGTGTGAAGGCTATGGGGGACCTGGCTAGGGAAGGGCAGTTGGAGACGTGGATGTGAAAGGGTATGGATGGAAATCAGAGTGCCCTGAAGATAAGAGTAAAATTGCAGTTTTCTGCTGATGTCCAGTGCAAATTTGGAAAAGATAACTGTGTCTTTTCAAGGTGTTTATTACAGAATGATGAAATGGGTCTCATTCTCTATAGCCTGTATTCACTGCCATTAGGTAAACCAGTAAAAGAACCGAGTGTTGTTGCACTTGTACCATTTTTGCACACCCCTTTAAGTGACCACAGCAGTGAGTCTATGGTCCAGAGAGTATAAAAACAAAGCAGTATGCACAGTGCAAACACAATTGGCACTACATGTCACTTCTCAATGGTGCTTCTTACATCCATGTTGCAGAGGGGAATCCTGCCTGTTTGACACAGGTTCTAACTCAGCATTTTCCAGATGACTCAGACTGGCATTTTTAAGCAGAAAAAGTGAAGAACTGGGTTTTGCTCCAGGGTATTTGTATGGAATTATTGTGTCTTTTTCACTTCTGAATCTGTTCAGGCATGTGCAAAAATGGTAAATTACATCAAGTGAAAGCAAACTACCAAATGCACGCGAATCTTGGGTCTTGCAGATATGTCTGAGAAAGCCCAATACAATGTAGCTAAGTATTTTTTCTGATTTTGAGTACTTTTTCCTAATGATTTCTTTTTTACAATTAAGCATAAATCTGCCATTGTTTCAGGGGAACCCAGTGCACCCAAACTGGAAGGGCAAATGGGAGAGGACGGAAACTCCATCAAAGTGAACGTTATCAAGCAGGATGATGGTGGCTCCCCAATCAGGCATTACCTGATCAAATACAAAGCTGTAAGTACAACCCATGCCTAAACCTTGTCTGTTTGTAGCCTGCTCAGTACTCAGGCATGACTGTGTAAGCAGCCATGAAGCTAAGGTCTTGTGGATGCCCCATCCCTGCAGGCACTCAAGGCCAGGTGCAGTGGGGCCTTGGGCAGCCTGAGCTGGTGGGGCGCAGCCCTGCCCATGGCAAAGGAGTTGGAACTGGGTGATCTTCAGGGTGCCCTCCAACCTGAGCCATTCTGTGGTCTTGCAGGTAGACCAGTACAGGGTATCAAAAGGATAACATAGTGTCAAAAGCATAAATTCCAGCGGAGATCAAACAGCTTGTTAGCCTACCCCACTCTGCCTTTGTCTTAAGGTTCCTTGTAAGTAAGTTTTTCAAATAGCTATAGGCAAAATGAACATCTGCATTCCCTCAGACTGGAGTAGGAATCATCAAGTTCCTAGTTGCATACCCCTTTGAAAATCTTAAACAGTGCTGAGTGGAGCAGTCCTGATAAGCTAGGCCAGACACAAGGTCAGAGATAGATCTGTCCTGCAGAAGGTACAACTTCACACTCTTAAGGGGTATAGGAATGCTCTTAATGTAGAACCCTTCCCACTTTTCCATGTGTTAGTTAGCTGTTACCCTGCTCTCAGGGCTGACCACTGACATTGTACTGTTTGTTTTGCATCCCCACCTGCCACATCGTCCTGCAGAAACATTCTTCAGAATGGAAACCAGAGATCAGACTGCCTTCTGGCAGCGACCACGTCATGCTCAAGTCTCTGGACTGGAATGCAGAGTATGAGGTTTATGTGATAGCTGAAAACCAGCAGGGGAAGTCCAAACCAGCTCACTATGCTTTCCGGACATCTGCTCAGCCTACTGTCATCCCAGGTATGGGAATCATAAGCTTTACCATTGTTTTCTGCTTCCAATTAATGCAACAGTGCTGCATCCTTTAATGTGCCTGAGTAACCCTGACAACTTGCTTGCTTAAAGCCATTATCATAATTGGTTACCCATCTAAAGCTTGGTTTTTGCCACGTACATACCTGCGGTGTAGTCCACGTTACGGTATGTACAGCATTAGCAGTAAACTGGTAGGAATGCAACATGACAAAGCTGTCTGACTGCTCGCAGGGAATGTTGGCTTTAGTATCAGGGTAATGGCATTGCCAGATGTGAAAAGCAGTGGACAGAAAAGGCTTTCTGAAACCAGAAAGTAAGATTCCAGCTTAAACTAAAGCAAGGGAGACCACTTACATCTCTGGTGCAATGCTTTTCACAATTCAGATTTCCCTTCCAAACCTGCTTTGTGCTTGCTTACTGCCCATTTGTCCATCCAGTTCAACCTTTGGAGAAAAAAGACACGAGGAGTTTGCTGGCAGTCATAAAGGGTGAGAGGGAAAATCTTCCTACAGAGATTTTTTATTAAATACAGAGATTAAAAAAATGTAATTTTAAAGTAGCATTATTTTCACGTCTGGCAGGGAGTTAGGAAATGGTAACCAAATTGCATCAGTGTGCTGTTGGAAACTTGTTTCAGGCAGACTTCTGTCCTAAAAAAATGAGGTAAAAACATAAATGCCATGAGAAACAGGTGGGCCCTGTGAGCTGAGGTGCTAGCAGTCCTGCGGTTTGCTGGCAGGCATTAAAAAGACAGTCAGTGTTTATTACTACACAGGTGTAGTCTTGAACTGTTTAATAACGAACCCAGAACCTTGGGGGTGGAATTGCTGGACCAGCTGTAAATTGATGCTCAGACTGGCTGGAGGCAGACAGGCACACTGCGGGTCAAGTCCTCTCTGCACAGCCCAACTGGAGCAGCTTCGTGCTCAGATTGGTGCTGACAGTCCATGCTGTGGGGAGCAGTTGGAGTGGACTCTGGGTTCTTAGCTCAGTCTCCTGTTTTTGCTCAGAATATCTAAGTTTTCATCAGTCTTCCCCTTTCATTGAGAGTTCAGTCCTTAATTCACCCCTACTTGTGTCCTGTCTGAGGCAAGCAGCTGGTGCAGTTTGTGTGCTGAACCTGCACTTGAGCGAGCCAGGTAGCATTGTTGAGCATCCAAATGAGTGACCTGGATGTCTGGGGCTTGAAGCTGTGTACAGCAGCAAGCACGAGGATGGGGAGGGGGAGAGAATGGGGCAAAAGGCAGATTGGGAAGTGTGTTCGAACAAGGCGGCAGTTGTGTTGGAAGGAGACTCTGTAACTCATTAAGCAACTTACCCTCTGATTCTCATTTTCAGCAGCACTACTGCTACTCACTGCTCTCACATATTTGAAGGACAACTGACTAATGAGGCAGGGAAAGGTGGGGATCATTTGGAAAAGAGCAACTTAGCTTCAGGCTGTAACAGTAGATCAGAGTGGAAGCAGCAGGCTGAGGGTTCATTTACTGTTGTGCATCTCCTCAGGGAAATGTCCCAAGAGCTGATAAGCAGTATTTGTTCTACACTGCAGTGCTGCCTCTCCATGCTGGGGCTCTCTCCTGGTGTTTGTTGCACACTCGTAGGGTGCCAGGAGGTACCTGGGACAGCTGGGATGTTCTGCATAGGGGATTAGCAGTCTTTGAGAACTCAGTTTCCTTTGGAATACGCAGTTTGTGCTGTAGTCTGTTGCAAAGGGAAGAGCAGTAATCTCAGATTCCTTTTAAATCCCTCCTTAAATAGGAAAGGACTTCTTAAAAGAACGGGAATTCTTCAAATGTCCACTCTGCATTCGTGAGTGCAGTTTCCTTGGCCTCACTTTATCAGATGTGAAGTGTGGGAGCAGTCAGGATCTCAGCTTGCTCCTTCCAGCGTTGCACTTGGAAATGTTGGAAGCACTTTGAGAAATGGTGGTTTTCAGACTGCAAGCTTGCTGCAGGCCTGACACAGCAAATGAATGGAGATGTTTCTTGGGAAGAATGTGCCTTGGTTCAAGTAGGGCATGGTGCAAGGAAGTGACTGCTGGTGTCTGTGCTGCATGGGTGACTTGGTTTCTCTAGCTTGATTTTGTAGACCTTTGGCTTTTATTAGGGCTTTTGAGCTATTTCCAGATGCTTTGGTTCCAACAGAGATTTCTCCAAACTAATAATGTTCAACAAAGTATTTCCAGAGGGCAGCCTAGATCTCTCTGACATGCAGTCACAGGGCTCTGTTGAAATGAAGGCTGATACGCCGAATTGCAGTAGCGAAGAGGCTCCGTGCATCCCTTTCCTTCAGCCCCTCTGTAGAGTTTTCACAGTGTCCTGGGATGATAAGAGAATTAACGAAAATACAATTGTGTTAGGTCAGTTCACAGGCAGCTGGAAGGCTGAAGGAAAAAGCAGCCGTGCTCCTGAGCCTGCCTCCCCTCCACTGAGGTTTTACTCACCCGGATCTGTTATCTGAACCCCTGGTACAGTAAGCACTGGGGAAGGACTTGGGCAGGCAGGCGGATTGTTTGTTTGCTGCAGAAGAGCCATTGTTGTTTTTCTTTTTCTTTGGAAAAGGCGGTGTTGTCCTTTCAAATATCAGACAGGCATTTTCTTGTGTTGATCGCTGAGCCTTCTGTTCCATCACTTTTAATCTCATTTGCTTGCTAACCCCATAACCCCGACTTGAACTCTGCTTTGCAGCTTTGGACTTTGCTGAGCTTCTGAACCTGGCCCTTTTGTCGCTGTGAATGTGCTACTGCTTTTTTCTAACTTTTAGCCATTTTAGTTTACTAAATTAAATAAACCTTTGATTCTTATGTTTTCTATATTTATGACCTAATTTTTTTTTATCTATTTTTCTCTGTCTCTCTTTTTTCTTTCTTTCTTTCTCGTCCTTTCTTCCCTCCCCTCTTCCCCTTATTCCTTTCCTATGTCTGTCGTCATACATGTCACCTTGGATCTCACGGGAAACATCCACGCTTGCCACATGCACCAAATTTGCTTTTTAAACAACCATATTTTCCCCTCCTGGGAACCATTGTCTGGCACCTGCAGCGACCTTGGGAAGTCCATCAACGTCGTCCTCCTTTGTTTCATTGCTTCTTTCTGCAGTGACTCTGCTTTTGCTCTGTTAGAAACTTAAAATAAAGCAATATTTGCTTGAAGAGGCCTGGGTCCTGCCAAGGTGTTGGAAGCAGATAACTTTGTTTCAGAGGATCCTGTCAGTTCAGGAGGAAGGGGGGGGGGATTGTGTCATTTGAAAGAGTTAATATTTTGTAACAAGGAAAAAAGGTTTAAGGTGTTTTATCTTTAACAACTTTTGTTACTTGTAATGAATTTGCCCTTTTTAATGAATGTAAAGGAAGACCTTTTTGCTCGCTCGCTTTCTTCATTGTAGGAAAGTACAGTATTGAAGGCCTTTTAAAAAAAGCCCTCCCAGGCACACACGCACAAAAAGCCCCACAAAGGGATCTTCACTGATTTGCCCACACATCTGGTGCTCATCACCACAGTGTTGAGCATGAGGTTTCTGAAGCCCTACCCACAGACGTCAGCCAGGAGAGTGAAAACAGGGAAGCAAACTTGCCAGAGAGAATCCCATTGACTGCCCATATCTCTCTGTGGGCTTCTGCAAGTGGGTTCAATGTATGGCCGTCAGGTTGGCCCACTGTGGTGGCATGGATACAGACATCTGTGGGAATTGCACTGAAGGTGTTTCTTTCTTTCTCCTTTCACATGGTTGATCCCTTGGGACTTCATTGGCCCCCCATGTGCAGTCAGATATCCCATGACCCACAGTGGATCTGGGGCATCATCCATCCCAAGAACATACAGATTTGCAATGGATGCTTGTCTAACGTTGCCTGGTGCTCCACTGCTATACTATCAACTTTGTAGAGAGATCTCTTTTCTTGCCATTTTAACAGAGAAGATTAGCTTGAATCAAATGACCTGACGATCTAAATGATTACTACTGATCTTAATCATATTTGTGGTTAACTGTGCATGTGACGCTGTCAGACAGGATTAATCCTTGGTGTAAATATAATGCAGCTTTGTTACTGAGCTCTGTGTATTGCATTTCGTTGAACAAATTGCAGGTGATCTTTTTTCGTTCTTTTTTTCCCTCTTTTTTTTTCCTCTCAAAAAGAAAAGAAAACAAAACCCTGTGCACCTCATGAATTGTCTTTTGTGATGCGAAATCCATTTGGTCCTGTTGCTCTTCTAAAAATGGGTGTCTCTCTCCATCTGGGTTTCCCTTTCTCTATAAGTGGGCCTGGGGTGGAAAAGAGGGGAATGGTTGGCACAGTTATTGAGCTGTCTGTACAGGATGTCTCAAAAACTATTGGCTGTGCAGGATGAGATTAATCTTTCTGCCCAGATGCTAACAGGGACAAAGAACAAACCCTGCCATTATCAGTCTTGTCTATGTGTGCGTTTCATGCTCTGCACGTTAAGACTCTGCTGCGTTTATTCAGACCTTGTTCATGATGATTTGTGAACTTCTTTTCTGTCTAAATTATGAAAGAAAACTTTTTGCAAGCATTGCACTCAAAAGCATGTGGGTATTTTTTTAACCAAACAAAATGGATAAAGCCACGCTCTGACCTCCAGTGTTCAGGAATGTAGCAGATTTGTTTGGCTTTCTGAGTTTACACCTTAGTGTAATGGAAGTAATGGTAATCCTGAAAAGTTGAGTGAACTTCCCATAGCTGAGTTTATTAAATTGATCCATAGATCTAATATCAGCTTGTCTGTAGGCACAGGTTGAGGCATTGGTGAGGTTGAGCACCCAGCTCTGGAGTATTAAAAGCAACTTGCTGAAGCTATTACTGGTCATAACTATGTGTGAAGAGAGAGCAACCTTTCTAGGAGCCGTTCTTCCTCCAGCATTGTGGGGATGCATTACCTTCTCGTGGGCTGCTGCCTGCAGAGACTAAGCAAAGCCCAGGTCACTTTCAGGGTGAAAGCTGTATTAAATGGTTCCCCTGCTCAGCTGGAAATGGGCAGTCCAGTCAACAAGGAGATACATACAAACAGAGGTCCTGTCCCTGTGTTTGGAAAAATATGAAGCATAAGTGGTATTTTCACTGCCTATTTACGTGGGTTGGTAACATGTTAGATTCCAGATACACACATCAGATTCTTGATCTCTGGCAGTCAACACTGGACAAGATCCCAGGCCTTATTCTTGATGTCAGTAAAATTTTAAATAGCTTCCAGAAAAGCCAGTGCTCTTTTTCTGTACTCAGTGGTGAGACATTCAGAACTGGAATCTGAAGAGGCTCAAACACTCAGATTTTCACCACACACACAACTTTGCAAGTATGTGTTCTGTGAGAATGTCATACCTACGGGAAGGTTGGGATCAGAGCCTTCTAGAAGAGATGATTCCATGTGAGATGAACTGCAGAGCTGTGCAGGATCTCTCCCGGCCCCTAGCATGCCAACAGCTGTATTCTTATTTTGTCATTCCGTTTCTACATTCTTAGGGAGATACTGATGAAGCATTCCTTGGGCTGCCTGTCAAACAGAAGAGACTTTGTTTGATAGGAGGGAATGGCCTCAAGTTGTGCCAGGAGAGGTTCAGGTTGGATGTTAGGAATAACTTATCCAAAAGAATGGTCATTGGCACAGGCTGCCCAGGGAGGTGGTGGGGTCAGTGTCCCTGGAGGTGTTCAAGAGCCATGGAGATGTGGCATTGAGGGATGCAGTCAGTGGGCAGCACTGGTGGTAGGTGGGCGGTTGGACTCAATGAGGTCTTTTCCAACCATAATGATTCTGTGATAGTTTTCTCATCTACAAAAATCAGTTGCAATTGCTCCCTCCTAATTTTTTAGATAAAAATAAATTTTTGAAGCTTTCCTGATTCTTGCAACTAGTGGAGTACACTGAGCAGCCAAGTAAGTGGCACAGCAGATGTGCACTGCAGTAGTGCAGAGGGAAGACATGCTGTGGCAAGGGTCAGGCTGTGATCAGACTGCTTTATTCCTGGAGGCAGAATCTTCATATGACTTCCTCTCTGCTTACAGTTCCTCCTTTTGTATGCTCGTTACCCCATGTTCATCCTGGGAAAGGGAGGCAGTCACAGGGAAGTGCTGAGCTGGGTGCTAGGAGCTGACTGCTGGAGGAGCCACTGCGTTGGTGACAATGTTGAGGTTCAGTTGTGTTTCTGGGAAGTATCTCTTGCCTTCCTGATGTGAAAGAAGTGCTTTCAGCAGACTGCTGGGTATTTCTGCTTCACAATAGTTAAGTTAAAGCAAGCGTAAGCTGTTGGGCCTAATTCCGTGCGGAAACAGACACTGTTGTCACGTGGAACAGATGGTTACTTGCAGTTTGCATTTCTCCCCTGTAAGTTGTGCAGGGTGTTTGACAGTGTTAATGTAAGTTGTGCAGGTGCTTGCCAATGGCTATCAGAGAGCTAAAACTCTGCTTCCAAACATGGGCCATAGGTGCACACAAACACAGGAGAACCTGCTGTTGTCATTTGAAGTGGAATGGCACGTGTTGTTCGGAACACGACCCATCTGTTCCTTCCATTTTTGCTTTCTGTTACTAATCTGAAGTAGAGAAAGGTGGATATTCAAACAGCCTTTTTCTGCAGCAGCGCTAAATAACCTCCATATCATCCCTCCTTAGGAAGTGAAGCAAATATGTTCAATCAAATGGGTGGAGGAAGACATGACATTTTGCTTTCATGTGAGGATTCCTGTTACAGTTTCATACCTTATTTCTGGCCTAAACTCATCCACCTCCTGTTTCCAGCTTTTGGAATTTGTTGTATGTTTGCTCAAATAAAGTGCCTTTATTGTATGTACTGTTCTGCTGCTCAGAGGTGTTTATAGGGCTGCGATGACCGAATCCGTTCCTGCACATTTATTTGGTTAAGTTACATTGATTGCATTTCCCAAGTCAGTTTTGTTGTAGTTGTTTCAGTTCTTCAAACCAGACCCTTACAGCCTTCTCCCCCAGTGCTGTTTTTGAGCAGCAGCTCTGTGTGATGCTTTCCCATGGGGGCTTCTAGCAGCCTGCCAAGGAGCTCGCTCCCGGGGAGATGATGTAGATGTGAAGAGTTTGACACAGCCTTGGTTTTTCCTCCAGGAGCTGCTGTGATCAGAACTGCATTCACTGTTGCGTGATCCATGTGAGAATCCTGAATGCAGTAGGAGACAGAAAAGATATATCCAACTCCCTCCCCACGTATGTTGGAGGCTGATGAATTCATTGAATTACACAGCTTGATGTGAGGTGCTGGCAGGGGCTGTGGCACAGACGTTCTGCCAAGCACTCACTGGACTTGTGCTCTGTCAGAGTTGGGCACCTCAGAGTGATTTTCAGATAAAGTAAAATACAGGAAAAAAAAGAAAAAAGAAAAAAAAAAACCTCCCTTTCCTGTTGGAGTCCCATGTCCCTCAGTACCTTGTCTCAAAATGGAACATTTACCTCCCTCATGCTAAGGATGTTCTGACTCCTGTCTTTAAGTAATAAAAGAGTGGTGGAAACCAGGCCGCTTCCTAGAATTAATCTTTCCACATGCTACAGCATGGAGAAGCCTTAGGGGCAAGGGGTGCTTCACAGGGCTTTCCAGCAAAGAGATTCCAAGTGTTTGGGGGTAAAAAAAAAAAAATGTAGTAGAAATGAATAGAAGTGCATCTTAGTGAAAGAACAGTATAAGGCTCCTAAGGACAACGAGAAACACGCTCACCCTTCTCAGCTGTCCCAGTAAACATGAGTGACAAGCTCTGTCAATGCACAGCCCTTGCTGAGCGTGCAGGCCCTGGGTGAGGAGCGGATGGATGCTGAGCTGTGCATGAGCTCCAGGCAGAATGCTTTCCCTGCAGAGCAGCAGCTTGGCAAGAACTATTCTGAATCAAACAAGGGGAACAAAGTGTGGGTTGTGTTTAGGGCATGGGAGCAAGAGGCTGGGGAGCCACAGCTGATGGCTTTCAAGAAGAGTTTCTTTCACCAGGGAATCAGTTCTTGCTCGAATGACACAGACAGTCCTGTCAGCCCAGTACATCCAGCCCATGTCAGCCTTCCTGCAGATGACGTGGAAAGTTTTAGCTGATAGCAGAGGAATTACTGACCAGCTCAGCCCAAACAGTCCTGTGAACATCCTTTCTTTAAGACGGGTCAGTGAAGATGCTGGAGTACGACAGGGGCTGTTAGTGCTGCTTGGTTTGCAGGGCAGCAGCCCTGATGGTGCCTCGTGGCAGGACTCGAGGGCTCACTCACACGGCCCAGCTCAATTGCCATGGCTGTTGTAAATTTGGAGGCTGATCTTACTTGTGCAAGTGTCTCACCTTTGTATTCAAATTTTGAAATCAACAGTAAGTTTCAGAGAGCAGCATGAATTTGGGTCAGATTCTATACTGCAATGCATGTGAACGTACATTTGTTGCCTGTGGATTTTACTGCTTGCTGCCTGGCTGCTGCCTTACAATCACTGTAGCTCTCATTAGTTCAGCTCCCACTGCTGCCCGTGTTGTTTCGAAAGACACCATGGAAGAAGCTAGCAGACCTTCCCAGCCTGTGTAAAGCTGGAGAACCTTGGCAAGTGTGGTTCCCTTAGTGATTTCATTCACTTCCTGGAGTGAGTCCCAGCTTTGCTGCATGCCTCCCTCATGTCCTCAAATCCTGGGAGATGCTGGTCTGTCCCTGCCAGAGCCACTCTTCATCTCTTTCAGGCTGCTGAAAGTTGATGTCAGGTGGCAAAGCTCGCGAGTCCCTGTTGTCAAAAGGGCTTCCTTGGGAATGTGAATATATGGAGAGACAGGGAGCAGCTTTGCAGAACCCTTGTCAGCTACTTGAAGTGGGCTCGTTTGCACCATATGAGGGGCTAATCATTATTCAGGCCCCTCTGATGTTTCCCAGTTTTCAGTGTCCCACCAGGGAATGTCATGCTACAAAGCCCAGCCTTCCCTTCCAGCCATGATGCTTGTCCTTGTTCTAGGTTGGAACTGTGTGTCCATTGGGGCAGTGGTGAAAGAGAATAGGAACTGTTCAGAGTTCCAGCTGGGTACACATTGCAGCGGAAAATTTTTCCATGGTCTGCTTTCTCTGGCCTTAGGCCAGTAGAGACTGGAAAAGCCCTGTCAGGTCCTAGCAAACCTGTCTGTCCAGGTAGGTTGTCCTGCACGTCTATAGGACAAAATATTGATTATTACACATGGCTGCTGGAGAAAAAGTGCATGTTTTGTAAGCTTCCCATGCTTGCAACCTACAGCCAAGCCTGAGTCATAGCTACCCCCAGATCACCTTCTAACTACAGTGCTTTCTTTTCTTCTCTTTTGGTCTCTAAAGCCAGCACTAGCCCTACATCAGGCCTGGGGACTGCTGCCATCATAGGCATTCTCATTGTTATCTTTGTGCTGCTCCTGGTGGCTGTGGATGTCACCTGCTACTTCCTGAACAAATGCGGCCTGCTGATGTGCATTGCTGTCAACTTATGTGGCAAGTCTGGACCAGGAGCCAAGGGCAAAGACATGGAGGAGGGCAAAGCTGCCTTCTCGTGAGTACCATCATTACTTCTTGTACCCATTTTGTTGGGGGTTACAAAAAAGAATCTGCTGTCCAGGGCAGCTTATTTCTCACAGGCACCGTCAGTATTTGAAGTGTGTCTTTGCAGAAGGATGCCTGGTCTGAATAGGAACCAATCTCTGTGTAATCTCTGTGATTCTAATAAATTTCCTTGTTACAGGAAAGATGAGTCCAAGGAGCCTATTGTGGAAGTGCGGACTGAAGAGGAACGGACCCCCAACCATGATGGGGGAAAACACACAGAGCCCAATGAGACCACCCCACTGACAGAACCAGAGTATGTTGCTATTCATCCACCTTAGCACAGAGTCAGTAGAGAACCCTCATTTGCTTTAACTGCTGATCACTCATGCACATGCCATAGGGCAGGAAGAGAGTAAGAAAGCTAAAATCATCACATTTGGTTTCTGACGTAGCAAGGAGAAAATGTTTTCTCTCTTCTCTGGCTGACTCCCACCTGCTTTGATGGTGTTTACATTTGGGCCCACTGGTAAAATGGCTCTGCTAGAAGTCTCTGTGAGGTGACAAGAGAAAGGAGGATGTGTCCACAAGCATGCTGAAATGCAGAAGCAAAGCACTGTAGAGTAGCTGAGATCTGTATGCTTGTGATTTTCTTGCCTTGTCCTTCTGGGATTTTATCTCGGTTACCTTACCTTACAAAGGTTTTCTCATAGTTCATAAGCCTGAGGTGGTGGTCTCAAGCACGCTGGCTTCTATTGGAGTAAACCAATTGTTTCTTCCAACCTCTCATCCGTGTACTTCTTAAGCAATCAGTGCTATATCGTGGCTGCAGAAGCGTAATTACACTGTCAGGCGTTGTCCTAAAGCAACCTCTCTTCCAGCTAGAACAATAGGCAGAGATTAATCCAGTCAGAAGGGTGGAAAGCATCGCCTCTAAGCTGCATGCGTGTGTATACATTATGAGTGTGTACATGAGGAGAAGAATTAGATGATGTGTGGTTTGATGAAGGCTTTAGGCTTGCTGGCAAAAGCACAGGGCCGAGATAATGGGCTGAATTCAGGAATCCTGCACTGGGATGCTGTTGCATGGTTACAGATGGCACAAGGCTGCAAGCTCTGGGAATTGGTAGAAAGCTTACTTGTAAGATCAGGGGTAAGAGGACGAGAAGGAAGTTAGCCTAAAAGAGAAGACTCTGCAAGTCAGCAGGGTTACATTTGACCAAGACCTGAAGCATAGTCTATGTGAAGAAGCCACTCCTGAAGGTTGTGTCCTCTCTGCTCTTCCTTCTCTTCCTAGCTGTCCTTCAGTCACCCTGCCGGCCCTTGCTGCCCTTAGTGCATTTCATCTCTGAAAGCTTTCTATTTCTCTGCCTCCGTGCTGTGTTTGTGTTGTAACACCACACCATGCTGCTGCTGCCATGCCATCCACCTGCCTTCTCATGCTCTGCTTCCCTTTCCCCATGCTGTCGTTTATGGGCTTCATTGTCTCTCTTTCTCTTCTACTCCTGTCCTCTTCACAGGCACACCGCCGATACCGCAGCTACCGTTGAGGACATGCTGCCTTCTGTAACTACGGGCACCACTAACTCTGACACTATCACTGAAACTTTTGCCACTGCTCAGAACAGCCCCACCAGCGAGACCACCACCCTGACCTCCAGTATTGCCCCACCAGCCGCAGCCATCCCTGACTCAAATGCCATGGCACCTGGCCAGGCTACTCCAGCCAAAGCCGGAGCCGCCCCGGTCTCTCCACCACCACCCTCCTCTACGCCCAAAGTGGCACCCCTTGTTGATCTCAGCGATACCCCAAGCTCTGCTCCAGCTACTAATAATTTGTCTTCAAGTGTCCTGTCCAACCAAGGCGCAGTGCTGAGCCCCAGCACTGTTGCTAACGTGGCTGAGACCTCCAAAGCAGCAGCTGGCAACAAGTCAGCTGCCCCAACCCCTGCAAACCTCACTAGCCCTCCAGCTCCATCAGAGCCCAAGCAGGAAGTCTCAAGCACCAAGAGCCCCGAGAAAGAAGTTGTGCAGCCCAGTGCAGTGAAGAGCCCAACAGAGACAGCCAAGAACCCAAGCAATCCGAAGAGTGAGGCTGCTTCAGGCAGCACCACGAACCCCTCCCAGAATGAGGACTTTAAAATGGACGAAGGGACCTTCAAGACACCAGACATTGATCTTGCAAAGGATGTTTTTGCAGCTCTTGGCACTACTACTCCTGCCAGTGTGGCTAGCGGGCAAGCTCGTGAGCTTGCTTCTTCCACTGCAGACAGCTCTGTACCTGCTGCACCTGCAAAGACCGAGTATGGCTGCCTTTAATCTTCTGTTGGTTGTGTGCTGTTGTCTCTTGTGCACTGGTGCTTGTGCTGTGTTCTTGTTGGGTGTTCTCTGAACTAATCTCATTGTTTCCGTAGCAAACTAACTCACCAGTGAACTAACTAAGCAGGGCTTGGCTTTAAAGGTCCAGAAGGAAAGCAGGAATAGGCTGTGCCAGAGAAAAGAAAAACCTAGGAATTTCTCATAAATGTGTGACTCTATTTTTTTAAGTTTTTGCAGCTTTGCCTATCATAGATAATTATTTTGTAAAAGAGATTACAGTCTGGTTTGGTGCAAAGGAAGTACTGTCCTGAGAGGCAGTGAGTTCACACTGTTCGGTGAGCACAGCCACCCAAATTCAATTTCCCAGCAGATCAGTGGGCCTGTTCAGAACTTACATCTGCATAAGGCAGGGCAGAAACTAGAGCCATGTGAAACTGCCAGTGTGAGATCTGGATTTGCCCAGAGGTTGTGGTTGCCCCATCCCTGGAGGCATTCAAGGCCATTTTGGATGGGATCCTGGGCAGCCTGATCTGCACACGGCAGGGGGGTTGGGAGTGGGTGATCTTTAAGGTGCCTTCCAACCTAAGCCATTCCATGGATTTGTACCTAAAGTAACAGGGTAATGCAAAGGGGTAAGGCAGCGTGCTCCTGTCTGTGCATGGGTGAGCACTAATTGCGTTTGGGCCAGGATAACGTGGTGGAGTGTTTGTTGTCATGGTATATCTGGGATGTGTCTCTATCCACTGGACCTCATCTTTTCACCCAGCTGAGAGAGCACCAGGAATAGCCCTATGCAGGACAGTGGTAGAAGTCCTTTGGGAGCCTTTTGCCATCTGGACAGAG
Organism: Cyrtonyx montezumae; assembly: GCF_038088225.1. Taxonomy (NCBI): domain Eukaryota; kingdom Metazoa; phylum Chordata; class Aves; order Galliformes; family Odontophoridae; genus Cyrtonyx; species Cyrtonyx montezumae. The sequence goes on from NW_027071959.1 coordinate 1,031,621, forward strand.
TCCCCTTTTCTCAGCTGAGATGAATGCACAGCTTGTGTTTGGCAGAGACACCGTAACTGCAACGAGAACACAATGAAGTTCTCACCTGCTAACTGGGGGAAGTGTCCCCAGGACAGATGTTGGACAACTGTTGCTGTGTCAGTTTGGACAGTGGTTGGTGGCAGAGCTGTTAGAGCAGAAGCCTGGAAAATGCTGACTGAAAATGGATCAGCTTCTTTTTAGGAAAAGCACTGAAGTTCCCCACTCCCTCTGGCTTCCTACGGACACCGCAGCTTCAATCAGGAGGAGCACCTCCTGCAAAGGCTGTGCTTTATTGCTAAGATTCAAAAAGGCAGCTCAGATCTGTTGTGAGAGCAGCTCCCAGAAGCAGGAGGCAGAGTTCACATTGCATCTTTGGCTTTTGCTAAGGTTACACAGGGCTCATCCATGATGAACGTGAATCCTGCAGCTAAAAGCCACTACCCCATCGTGCTGGGTGCTATAGAGACAAAGAGAATAGAGGGTTGTGAGCTGGTGCTGAGCTGAACAAGGTAGGAAATGATTTGCCTGTAGTGAGGAGACATTTCAACTGAGTGAGTGCAGCTTGGTCTGCACCATGCAAAGGAATTCCTGGTATGGTGGAACACAGAGCTGTGTTCTTTCTGCCACTGCCTCCTGCCTGTGCTGTCCATCTGCTTCCCCTTGTTGAAACCAGTGTGGCAACCATAGGCTCGGGTTCATCTCACCCTCTGGTTGAGTGCAGTGGAGTTTCAGCCAGCAGGCTGACTTTGCAGCTAATAGGATGGAATGGGAAGACTGCCAGGTGTGCCCAATGTGGCACTTCCCATGGCTGTGAAGAGTGTTGGACCAACAGGGCTCTCTGATACTGCAGTAAGTGCCAAGGACAGGTGATGAATCAGCATTAGGTGATGAACTTCCATATGCTTGTGAAAATGCATTTGACAAAATCCACTTATCATGTTTCCCTTCCTTCTGCATACTGTGAAATTATGGGGATGACTTCCTATAGAAAAACAGATCTACTGCTAGCGTGGCAGTCTGCTTTAACAGGACACTTGGGTGGCGTAAATGAGTGAAGGTAAAAACCAAATTCATTTGTAGTTGTGAGGTTTCCTGTTTTCCTGTGGCATTCAGTGCTTCTGCTGCAGCACAGTGCATCCTCCCACTACACTAGCCCAATGCGGGAGGAAATTCAGACGGATTTCAGTAGAGCTAAGTGAACTGGGGGGAGGTGAGTTTGGTTGTCCTCATCTTTTCATCTCTCATTTCCTCAGTCAAGGAGACACATTTGAGTGCCTCCAGAAACGTTTGCTTTCCTGATCGCTAATCTACCACAGATGGTCTGTATTTCTCTGTCTCTAAACTGTGCCATTTTGGTGATTCTTCTTCAGGAAAACCCCAGTAGAAGACAAATCTGAAGTGCAAGCAACGGAAACTAAGACACCTCCAGCAGAAGTGAAGACGGTCCCCAACGAAGCCACACAAACAAATGAGAATGAGAGCAAAGCATGATCAGCAACAGATGAAAGAACATGACAGAACGACTTCACCCAAGCATTTAAAACACGAAACACAACACACATCTCATCCCTCTAGTGTCTGTTGCCTTTTTTTTAAAAAACAAACAGAACAGAAAATGCATAAATGGGGAGGGGGGGTTCTCTCTGTTTTTCTTTTTTTTTTTTTTTTCTTAAGATTTTTAGGAAGGTTCTATTTGTTGTGCACTTGCTTTGAAAAAGTAACACGTTTTAAAAACAGGGTTAAACCCATCACCAAATCCGGGGCTCAGCTGCCCCCTTGTATATTCAGATAAGCAAAACTGCAGAATACCACTTAGAGCATCGCTGAGGAGCTCAGAGTCAACAGGTCTTAGACAAAAGGAAAAAAAGAGAAAAGAAAAAAGAAGACCCTGTTCTGTCCTTGGTTAGAATAGCAGATATAACCACTGTACTGCGTGACTGCTCGGTACAGATGGTACTTAGTGAACAAAGTCCACAATTTATTTTTATACTTTTCAGTCGAGTTTGAAATAGGTAAAGCCTCATAAATAAGTTATAATTTCTGTTCACCTTGTATTCAGTATGCAAAGTGTCATGAGCTCTTTGTGGCTGAATTCTGTTCTCCACGTTAGGCATTGATTTGGGGGTTTCTTGTTTTCATTATGAAGAATGCCAAAATTGCAGCTTCGGGGGATGTATTTCAATTTGCAGTATTCAGACTCTACATTTCTTTAAATTTTATGTTAATTTTTGCCAACTTTTGTTCTCTCCAGTGTTTACAATTGACAGGTTTTTTTTAACTTTCGTTGTGTTTAAATGTATTTGTAAAATAGCTGCCTTTTTTTTTTTTAAGTCAATCCAGACTCTAGATCCTAGGTTAGCAGCATGCTTGCTTTGCAAAGGGAGACATTTTAAAATATCAATGTTTACAGTAGTTTCCCCGTTATCTTTTTTAATTATTATTATTATTATAATTATTATTATTATTTCTTACTGGAGTAAGAAAAAAGAGTAATGCTGGTCTTTGGTTTGTTTTTGGGAGGGGGGTGGGGCGTGGGGAATATTCCAACCACTTGTCACCAATCAAGGTCTGTATCCAGCAATCCACATAAACACGCTTAACTTCAAACGAGACAGTTGCTGGTGAGAGTTTCCTTATATACTTAAATTTATTAAGAGTGTAAGTCCCTTGCTGGACCTGGGCCTGACTGCATAAGAAAAATATCATCTCTGCTTTTTTAGGACATTCTTCTCTTTCCTTCATGGAACCCTCCCAGAGCTTTGAGAGGCAGAAGAGAGATTGTACAGTTAGGGCTGGGCTGGTCTTGTCTCAGATGTGTGACTACGTCCATTTCTCCTAAGAATGTTGGTAACTACCATTTCCTTTGTCCCCAGAAACTGATCTAAAAGCAATGACTTTCTGCACTTAAGTTTTCCTTTGAGGAGTGGTCATGCTGAAAACATAACGTCCTGCTCTCATGCGGGTGACGTTCATGAGCAGAGGGTTCCTGGCAGCGTGTAGGTGTCCCTGCTCATTGCAGGGGAGTTGGACTAGATGACCCTTAAGGGTCCCTTCCAACCCATACGATGACTGTACGTACGTAAGACCCCTTCTGCAGAGACAGCTCCAGCACATCGTGTCTGTTAAGTTACCCACGTATGCTCTGCAGCATCCAAACCATGTAACCATGGCTGAGCACTTGGGCGTCAGTGCCAGGACTCCCACTGATGGCCCTGCTCTTTGCATCATGCCTTTCACAGTCACAGAAGGGGGCTGATGTCACACGTGTGTTGTTGTGGTCATCAATGGGAGTCATGGAGTAACACTGAGACATTGGGGTGGGAAGAAGAGAAGGTTGAGCAGAAGGAAGGCAGAGGAAGACCAGCCCGTTGTATAGAGGTGCTCCTTCTCTGGGGGTTTTGCTTTGTTTTTTCTTTTGTTTTTCTTTTTTTTTTTTTCTACTTTAGATCTGCAAGCTTGTGCACTGTGGGTGCGTGACTTTTAGTGTGAAACGTGTTTTTTGTCATAGTATTGAAATAATTGAAAAAAAAAAGCTTCAATATAGTTTGGATGTGGAAGGTGTAGCGGATAGTTCAGATTTGAAAAATATATATATTCAGGAAAAAAAAAAAAGAGAACAACTCTTAGAAGGAACACAAGCCTTTAAATGACAAAGCCGAGCTGAGGATGGCACTCGTTGCATCACGCCCAGGGGACGAGCAGAAGGGTGGCGGGGTTGGGGAGACCATGCTTGGCTCGGGTGAACTGAGCCGCTCTCACTGGTGTGTCCTTCTGAGTATGGGATCTTTTACAGTGGCATCACATGATCTCAAACTGTGAAAAACAGTGGTTTTGTCATTTGCTAAGTGTGGGGTTTTTGCTTTTTTTCTCAGCTCCTGGGGATGGAAGTAGAGGATGGCTGGATATGCAGGCACAGACACTCAGGCAATAGTGTCCCAGGCAGGACAGCAGGGCAGGACAGGTCCTCACTTGAGAGCCCTGTGTCACATTGAGCCCATGCTTGACCCATGACAGCAGTGGTGGTGTTACGTAAGGTGAAATTTGGTCTGTGGTCCCTAGGGCCTCATACATCATGCCTCCCTGAGCAGCTGATAGGAGCAAACGCTGCTCAGTGCAGTGAACCAGAGCATGTCCAGTGCCACTGCTCAGCACCCATCAGGTGGCACTGTGGTGGCTGTCACCCAGACTGGTGTTTCTGCCATGTAAGGCCACCAGCCCAGGGCCCCATCCGGCACCTGGCCACGTCACAGCACCGCGTCTGTCCTGTTCCCTTAGTGCCCCTGTGACCTCCCCATCCCTGGTACCCGTAGATTAATTTTGGAGAGCGTTTTTATACTTGCCCTTAATGAAGAATAATTTGTTTTAATTTATAAATATCCCATTCCCAAGGTAGCTTAGGCTTCATTGCTTTTATTTAAACCTTTGAAGAGGGACCAACCTGATGCCGTTTGCGCTGTATATGTTTATATATGTATCCATGCCATACATATATATATCTATATGGCAACTCAGACTGATCAGCTTCTAGTTGTGGAGTGACTACATTTCATGCTGCACCATACGTAATGATGATGAGGTTATAGTGCATCCAGTTGTTCAGCTTTTAGAGTGGAGTTTTATTTTCACACTTTTCTATGGAGCCTTCAAACCCCAGGTTTTCACACTAGGCTGTTTTGATAGTTGTTCTCAGACCTCCACTGACATCCTTACCCAGCATTCCCTACTTTTGGGGGCCTTCTATCTTGTTAAAAAAACAAAAAAACAAAAAATCTTTTTACCGAGTGAAACATCAATTCCACCTTTATTCCCATTCTCACTGGTGTAAATACTGATACTAACTGAGGATTTTGACTTTGCATTCTGTCAGAATACTGTGTTCAAATAAAAATTACAAAAAAAAAAATACCAACAAAAAACGTCATGCCTGCAGTCTGCACTTCTTCAGATGTCAGGAGTTGTGTACGGAGCTCTTCTGGAGTGCTGGGTGCCACGGAGAGGAGCGTTTGTTCAGGCTGTCCTTCTGTCCCAGGCCTTAAGATGATGAGGACGTTGAACACTGCTGTGAAGCTGTCAGCCAGGTCCTGTAGGAAGGCTGAGTGGTATGCGTGTGAGTGTGTTGGCTTCAGAAAGGGTCAGTAAGGTATCCCAGGTCATGCCCTCGGACCTGGTTGATGCTGGAGTAATCAAACTGCATTTAATTCTGTTTTAAGCATTGATTTCTCCTACTGTATTCTCCTGGAGAAGCTGCAGCCCAAGGCCTGGACAGCTGTACTCTGCTGGGTAAAGAACTGGCAGGATGGTCAGACCCGGAGAGTGGTGGTGGAGGGAGCTACACCCAGCTGGTGAGCGGTCACCAGTCACTCAGTATTGGCCTCTACAACTCCCTGACAGGAGGTTGTGGTGAGGTGGGGGCTGGCTGCTTCTGTATAATAGCAGTGGGACGAGAGGGAATGGCTTTTAGTTGCATCAGGGGAGGTTCAAGTTGCTAGAAGGAAAAGCTTCTCCCGGAGACTGGCCGGGCACTGGCACAGAGTGCACAGGAATGCGGTGGAGTCACCGCTTCTGGAGGTGTTCAGGAGCACGGACATGTGGCACTGAGGGCCACGGCCACTGCGAATATTGGTGGTAGGCGGACGCTTGGGCCGGACGATCTCCCCGCGCTCTGCCCGGAGCTCAGCTCGGCGTGCTGTGCAGGGCAGCGCCGCAGCGGAGCGGCTCAGTGACCCCATGTGTCTGCGCTGCCGCAGCGGTAGCTGTCCCCACGTCGGGACGCGACAGAAGCAGTCACCGTCAGTGTAAATTCCCTTCCAGACGGAAACCACTTCTTCGGGGTCTGGGAACGCCCTCGTCCGGTGCTGAGCGCTACCCCGCGGCACACAGATGCAACTCCCTCTGCTGTCTCATTTCCAACTGAATTCAGCTAACAAAAGAATCGTGCATAAACCGCGCCTCAGTGCGCATCGCTGGCCCTCCCCAGCCCTCCCCCAGCGGAGGGACCGCCCCGCCCGTGTTTCCACGAGCCCTGCACCGGCCGGAATACGCGTGGTAGTGTCCATTTAAACGGTAAAGGAGCACCACCGCCCAGAATGGGAAGGCACCTCCAAGACAGCCCGAGCTTAACGACGATCCCGGCTCCTAGTGCTGCGCGGGGCTCAGCTGTAACGGCTTTTATTCTCTGAGCCCCGCGGGGTGCCTTTGTTCCCCGGGCATCCCAGGACACGGCGCACACACACGGCCGCGCGGCGGGCGGTGAACGCGAAATGGCGGCCGACAGCGCCCCGCCCCTTTCTATATAGCCACGCCCGTTGACAGCATGGCCACGCCCATTGGTCGCACGGCCGTGCCCCCCCCACGCGGTATTCGCGCTGCGCAGTTACGTCATCAGCGTAGTTCCCATAGCAACGCCACAGACGCTGCGCAACCTGCGCCCACCGCCATGGCCGCGCTGGCCGACCCTCAGCAGGAGGAGGACTTCCAGCGCTTCCTCCGCCGCGTGGACGACATCAGTGAGCGCGGCAGCGGGAAGGGAGCGGGGTGGGTGAGACGGACGGGAGAGGGAAATGGAAATGGAAAACTCTTCGCCCCTCTCTTTCCTGTCGCGTCTCCCCAGGCCGCCTGGTGCAGGGCTTGAGCTCTGCGGACGCCGCTGTGCGGGACGGGGCCGTGGCCGAGACGGAGCGACGGCTCCGAGAGCGGCACTGCAGCGAGCAGAGCGCGGCCGGCAGGACGGCCATCAACACACGCGTTCCTGTACGGGTTTGTGCCCCGCACTTGTGTTCCCGCCTTCTGCACGCGGTGTTCGTTCATCTGCCGAGCAGAAAAGCTCGAACGATGCATAAAGGGACCTCAGAGCCCACCCAGTGCCACCCCCGGCCATGGGCAGGGCTGCCCCCCACCAGCTCAGGCTGCCCAGGGCCCCATCCCACCTGGCCTTGAGTGCCTGCAGGGATGGGGCACCCACAGCTCTCTGGGCAGCAGTGCCAGCGCCTCACCGCCCTCTGAGGAAAGGATTGCTTCCTCACATCTAACCAACATCTCCCTCTTTCCCTTGAAAGCCTTTCCCCCTTGTCCTGTCACTATCAGACCATGTACACAGTCACTCCCTCTCCTGCTTGTAAGCTCCCTTCAGGTACTGGCAGGTGTACTTCACCAGCTGTTCCATTGCTACTATGGATTCTACTGAACTGTCCATATCCAAATGTTCATTTGCTGTATTTCCTTTTTTTTTTTTTTTTTTATAGGATTCTGAGAACCCAGAGGCAGTGTGCTCAGGTAAGGTGGTGCTCCCTGCTGCCCTTGTACCCCTTCTGTCTGCTGAAGCAGAGGTGCCGTGAGGATCGCTCTCAGTTCACACAAGATCTCATTCCACCTCCACTAAAGTGGGGGCAAACTGGTCACATCTAGAACCACATTTGTGGCTTATACCCATGTGGCTGTGCACATCCATTGGTATAATTTGTCACTGCATGACAAATTGAATGCTGTCAGTGCTTCATGTAGAAAGTTGTTCTGAATTAAAAAACAAGAAATGTCTCTCTGGAGGCGAGCTGCCTTGTGGCATTCAGTCTTACCAGCAGCTGGTGCATGGCAGGGGATATGATAAATCCACTCAATGCCATGTTCTTTGGATCAGATATCCACAAGTGAATTTTTGAAATGATTCCCGTTGTCGGACTCAGTTCTTTCTGGAATGCCATGTTGCAAAAGGACTTGTTTCTCAAGACCTAAGATGGTATTTAGGGCGGTAGCATGGAGTGCTGCATATGTTTCAAGCCACCAAGTGGTCATCTCCACCATGGTGAGCACATAACACCACTGCGAGTTCATGGCAAGGTGATATGATCAACCTGCCACGCCTCCCCACATATATACCTTTGCCATCGCCCTTCCCCCCAGAGAGGTTTCATCCTTTTGGCTTCTTTAATTATGGAAAAGTACAGCCCTGAGAGCTCAGGTGTGTCATGCTGTGACATTCCCATTGCAGTTTAATTTCTGAAGCATTTCCTTAAGATTTCCTTATGATGTGGTTGATGCCCCGTTCTTGGAGAATTTCAGGGCAAGGCTGGATCAGACTCTGGGCAGCCTGGCAGAGCTGTGTGTGTCCCTGTGCATTGCAGGGGGAGTTGGACTAGATGGCCTTTAAAGGTCCCTTCTAACTCTAAGGATTCTATAATTCTTTGTAGAGAAACAGCTCAGATGTATCTTAAAAATGACTTCTATTTCTCATTTGCAGTTTAACTTCTAATAAAGTGAATTTTTCTTTTTTAATTTTTCATATCAAAAATGCCACCAATTCTCCTCTTGGATCCAAGAGGGCTTCCTGGCTGCTTTGGAGAAGGATGCAAAAGAACGAGCTAAACAAAGGAGGAAAAATGAACGCTTAGCAAATGGTAATCACCAGGGGCTCTTCCAGGGGGAATTTTTCCAGGGGCCTTAGGGGGATACCTGGCTGGTGTGGTTTGAGGTGTGTCACCACGCGGGGACAAAACAGATGCCAAAGTGTTACTTGGAATGTGTGTATTGTTCTGCAGCTCTGAAGGAGAAAGGAAATGATGCCTTTAGGAAAGGGGACTACGACACAGCCGCCCAGAGGTACACTGAAGGCCTGCAGAAGCTGAAGGACAAGCCAGAGCTGTACACCAACAGAGCACAGGTCAGTGTGGGAGCGAGCTGCTGGCATGCCGACCAGCATACTGCTCTGTGTTCTGTTAGTGGCACAGGGCCTGAAAAGGATGGTTCTGCATCCTGTGGGAGTTTCACAGAAGGCAGTAGGTGAAGAGGCTTAGAAAAAGGACCTTGTTGGCTGTATTTCAGGCGTACCTGAAGATGCAGGAATATGGAAAAGCCATTGGTGATTGTGAGTGGGCATTAAAGGTACGTTCAGTGTGTTTTGTGGTCAGGTCAAGTGTGTGTGTGCAGCTGACAGTACAGAAACTGCATGCGAATGGAAGTGGGAATGTGTTGGGGGGAGATATTTGAAGTTTCTGAAGATTTTGTGTAAAATTCCTTTTTTAACAGTGCAATGCAAAATGCATTAAAGCCTATTTTCTAATGGGGAAAGCTCACTTGGCGCTTAAGCAGTACGATGAGGTGAGTTGACTAAGTCACTTCTGTTAGACCATTCCTGTGATTCTGAGGTGATGATGTGGGTGAAAGAAAAAATTTGTTGTTATTTTGCCACAGACACACAAAAGTTTGTGGAGCTTGAAAGGAATTCTGTCCTCCTGCAAAGATAAATAATTCTAAAACCTGGTCTTCTTTCTATCTCTTATGTCCTTTGCAGTGGTTTGCACAGAACATGCAGCAGCTGCTCTCTGTCAGCCTGAGGGCAGTGAGGCAGTCCTGAGCTCAGTTCTCATGATTTATCTGGTGGGGATTTGTCGCCACTTGGTGACAAATGAGCAAAATGTATTTCTTCTGTTTTTATCCTAAATCACTCTGTGCAGTGGTGTTATTAAACTACTGTGCAGTAAGAAGTGATTGTGTGCTGCTCTGAAGATCTCCTTGCATTCTGGGTTAAGTGAACTGTTAAGCTGCAAGGTGCTAAAGGGAGCAGTAGGGTTTCTTTGTCTTTCTGTGTGATGCTGAATGTCAAAATAAAGACTCAATTCTGCATTCTGAAATCCTTATGGAAGTGTAAAAACTTAAAACAAAAAAAAATGAGATATCAAAGCTTTGGTTTGCCTCCTTCCATAAATCTTGTTCCTCAGACTTCTGCAGTACTGTAGGCCTGGAACTGACAGCTAGGGATGTCAGCACCTCCCTGTTCCTCTTTGAAAATAAGAGCCTGTTTCTTTTGTGACTTAAGTCCAGGCAGTGCTACCAGAAGCTCTTAGAGATCGATCCCCAAAAGGAACGTTTATTTAAAGGTAAGGAGTGTCTGTTTTCCTACTCTTGTCACTTGCTTTCTGATCAGAACATTTTGCCAACTTACTGTGATTTCTTTTGCTTTCCAAGATTGCATGAACGAGGTTAACTTGGAGGAAAAAAGAATACAAGAGGAAGACAGAGCCATGAAGGCGTTTCAGTCCGGAAAGCATGCAGCTCTGTCTATAAAAGAACTGCTGCAGAAACTCAACAGGCCCAACCAGAATATCCTCTTCTATACAGGAGGGATCCAGGTTCTGACAGGAGCCATGAAAGAGTGTGAGTGCTTGATGCAAAGCTTGTTCCCCACGGTGGGTTGTAACCCAGAAGGGTGAATACAATGCAGTACTTTTTAAATGACCAAAAAGCTATTCCTCTGTTAAAAAAAATACAACATGCGATGTTTGCTGTTTCAACATTTAAGTACAGTAGTTGTTTCCATATATTTTTTATAATTAATACCAATTCACTAGCTGAGCTATTTATACTTCTTAAGGATTTGGTCATTTCATAGAACCACAGAACAGCTCAGGTTGGAGAGGACCTCAAAGCCCACCCCGTGCCACCCCCGGCCATGGGCAGGGCTGCCCCCCACCAGCTCAGGCTGCCCAGGGCCCCATCCCACCTGGCCTTGAGTGCCTGCAGGGATGGGGCACCCACAGCTCTCTGGGCAGCAGTGCCAGCGCCTCACCGCCCTCTGAGGAAAGGATTGCTTCCTCACATCTAACTGACATCTCCCTCTTTCACTTTAAAGCCTTTCCCCCTTGTCCTATTACAATCATTTAAGCAGTCTCAAATTAGTTTTGTAAAGTTTGCAATTCTCTGTTGAAGAGTAATGATCTGTCTCCTGTTTAAGTCCTCATAAAAACCCTTGACCATGAAGTCAATCATTCTCCACCATGCCAGACAATTAGACCACTCTAATTGAGTGGTCTTCTGCTTCAAAGCTGTTTCTGTTTCAAGTGCTCTTGAAGTTTTTCCCCTCTTTTCACAATGCAGAAGTCCTTTCCCAAAAGCTGTTGATCTGGTGACCTTTTCTTTCAGCACTGTGTTGCAGTGGAGCAGGTGTCTGCCTTCACCATGGTGCATCAGCCAGATGGCTCACAGAGCTGACTTGTTTCTCTCTGCGTCTTTTCAGGCACTGAGCAAACTTTATTTAGAACAAACAATGGGTTCAGTATCATCAATGACAACGAGGTCATAAGACGGTAAGAGCTCTCCAGAAGAGAACAGTAGCACATTACAGCATGAGGAAGTGACAATGTTGTTTTCAGGAAATTCTATCTCCTCACGAAATGCAGATGAAATGATCACAAGATAACTGGATGTAATGTTTGAATGGACTGACTTGTATCTGACCCAAACAAATAGAGCTCTCTTGGATGCAGTGGACAGCACTTATGAGTTCCTGCTTCTGTCTCTGATCTTATATTTCTGCACAGTTCCCCTATCTCTAATGGTGAGAGCAAGGCTGTAAAAGCTTGCTGTAAAAGAACAGCTGAAGTAAAAGCATAGTTGCCTTAAGTATATCTTGCTAGACATCAGTAAATGTTTCACCTTGGTTCCACAGTGTAACCTCTGAAACTCCTGAAGGACCAGGATTCCCTCTGGGTCCAGTGTCCCCTGCTGCTGTGTGTTCTGGGCAGCCATTAGCTTGTGCTTTGGTAATCAAGAAACAAATCTAATTCAGTTGCTTTCTAAACTTAGTTCTGTAAAGGATCTCTTGCCCAGTAGGTGATGGGTGCATCCAAAATGCATAGAAAAGATGTAATCTGAAAATTTTGCACAAGTTGGCTCAGAACAGTGTGATGTGGTTGGAGAAGGGAAGAGCCATTCTTCTGCTGCCATGTGCTTCCAGATTTGCACCAAGCTCTCACGCCCTGGCTCACCAGGAGAGCTCTGGTGCAGAACTGAATGCATTACCTGTGCTGCATACTGATTGTGAGGGTCTGTGTGTGCTGAGGGCTGTGTAGGTTCAGTAAAACACCGATCTGGCATTAGAGGAGGTCATCTGGAAAATGTCTGGTAGTCCTAAGAACTAATGTGTAACTAATGTGCTGTTGTTAAAGCTTATGAGCTTAAGTGTTCATATGGAGATCCTCATTGCTGTGAGGCTTTCCTGATGAGTTAACCCTCATTGTTTCATCTGCCCTGGGTTCCTTTTGCAAGCTAATGTTTCTCATTTAGGGGCTTCTGTGCAGAGAGAAAGAGCGCTGCTGAAGTGGATCTGTCTGTTTCTCTTCTTTCCCTTTGGCAAGCTGTCTGCGCCGGGAATGGTGAAACTGTGATCAACATTAATCACTGTTCATGTTCTGCTAATATGGCAAATTCTGGGTCTAGAATTGTTGTTTGGCACGAGCATCACTTTCCCAGAGCACTTGGGTCACAATTTTTGAGGATTGGAGCTATACTGCTGTGGGGCCAAGTTTCAAGGCTATTTCTGTGCATGTCTTACATGTGCTGAAGGGGCAGCAAGTCAATTCCCTGTGATTATTGCTGGCTCTTAAGATAACATCATGTTCTTTTGTCTTTTTTAAGCAGTTCTACTGTAAAAAGCAGAAGTGCTGTTAGAGGAGGGTGAACTCCTTTGGCTTTAGCAGTATGGGGTTGTTGGTTGGGTATCTCTTGCCTCTGTCTCTCTAAGGTTTGCAGGAAGGTTGGGAGGGGTTGGGGTAGTGAAGTGGTGCTGACTGCCACAGGGAAAACACGGAGTGCTTGGTGCTTGCACCTGCACTGAGCCGTGTGTCGCTGGGTCAAGCTGATGCACGAGGGAAAATGTAGTTAGTGAGAGCAGGAGAGATGGTGGGGATTTCATCACCTGTGACATCATGCTTAGATTCCCTCTTTTTTCAGAAGAAAATCAGCGGCTGCTGTTGACTCACCCTGATGTGAATGCACAGCTGTTGGTGCTGCTGTGTTCTGGTGAATTAGAGATCCAAAAGGAGACACTGGCACTCATCGCTCTCTACTCAGATAACGAGAATGGGAGGAGGCTGTTGCTCAGGCACCAGGACCTATCCAGGTAACAAATGAAACTATAATTCGTTGAACTCCCTGGACCCTGGGCTCCCACAGGTCCAAAGCTCACTCCACTAACACTGAGCAGAGCACCAAGTGGGTTTTTATATCATAAGGGTGTGTGGCAGCACTCCTCAAGAACTCACCCTGTTGCTTCTTGATGGCTTATGCTTTCAGGCTGCTGCTCTCTCCTCTTCTGGCAGTTGGTGTTTATGATGAGTCAATGTGGCCAAGGCTCAATAAGCAGAGAATTAAAAGCCCATTACCTCTTTGCTCTTGTCTTGCCGTTGCCTTCATAGAATGGTTTGGGTTGGAAGGGACCTTTAAGATCATCCAGATCCAACCCTCTGCTATGGGCAGGTACACCTCCCTCTAGACCAGGTTGCTCACAGCCCCATCCAGCCTGGCCTTGAATGCTTCCAGGGAGGGGGCATACACAGCCTCACTGGGCAACCTGCTCCAGTGTCTCACCACTCTCACAGTAAAGAATTTCTTCCTGATATCTAGTCTTAATCTGCACTCTTCCAGTTTAAAATCATTTCCCATTTAACCTGTTAAGCAGAGAGAAGATTTTAATGTGCTGAAAGATTTAAACCAATGTATGAACGGAACAGATTCTCCAACAGATGTGTGTGCTTCACTGTGTTAAATACAACATTCATCCCAAGACCTGTAAAGCCTTTTTGTTAAAACACCCACACTAACCCCCAGAGACTGCTGGGTTTGCTCAGCATGTCCCTCTAAACCACACAGTCATCATCAGTGATCTTCTCTGCAAACATTTTTAATCGTTAGGCCAAGGCTGACATGCAGTTTTAATTTTTTTGTCTTTTTTTCTATTAATAACAGATGGTTGCAGATATTGGTGATGTTTGTCAACAGCACTGATGCCCGGGCTAGCAGTGCCATGAGTATACTGTCGGATTTAATTCAAGAGGAAAAGTAACTTGCACTTTTTCATTTTTTGATGAGTTGTAATGGTATATATTAAGTGACCTTGTGATAGGGGCTGCCAGCCTTCTTTGCTCTTTCACCTTCTTTACTCAGTTTACCTTCTCTGTATGTTGCTGTTTTGTTGTTTTTCTCTGCTTTTTTTTTTTAATTCTAAAGCTGTCCATACATGGCTTTCTTAATCCTCAACAGGTTCAAAGCCCAGTGTCGCCTCACCTTTTCCACATCTGTTTTACCGTTGTTCACTCAACTGCTGGTATGAAAAGTCTTAATTTCTATGTTTCCAACATATTCTTTTGCAACATGTCTCATGACGACTCCTTCCAGTATCTTAAGGACTGTAAGAAGGAAGGGGACAGACTTTATTGGGGTCTGTGTGATAGGACAAGGGGAAATGGCTTCAGGCTGAACGAGGGGAGATTCAGACTGGCTATAAGGAAGAAGGTTTGACACTGAGGGCGGTGAGGCACTGGCACAGGTTGCCCAGAGAGGCGGTGCTGCCCCGTCCCTGCACACAGCCAAGGTCAGGCTGGACGTGGCCCTGAGCACTGATGGAGCTGTGGGTGTCCCTGAGCACTGCAGGGAGTGGGACCTGATGGCTTTTGAGGGTCCCTTCCAACTCCAGCCATCTATGAAAGATTTATGAAAGATTCTGAGCTCTCAGTTGGAGAGATAGGAGCACCTGTATGTTGCAATTTGTTCTTAATTTGTTTTTACTCTTCTGTTTTTAGGCCTCAGCCAAGCTGGTAGACCAGGCAGCCCTTGCATGTTGCATTGGCATAATGGGGAACCTGTGTGCAGATGCAGCCATCCGAGAGCAGATGGCTGAGTACAACGAGTGCTGGCAAGCCTGCTTACAGCTGGTGGTAAGGAGGCTTGGTGGCTCCTTACAGCAGTGTTTTCTGCCCTGCTGCCTCCGAAAATGGCACCTGTGTGATGTGTGTGTGCCTCCCCCAGCAGTGCTAAGCCTCTGAATTGATCACACGTTTCTCTCCTTTCTGCATAGGATGGACGTGCTGATGTTGGCACACCCAAATATCAGGAGTGTGTGTTTGCAGTGCTGGGCCTCATGATGAACTTACTGCTGGAATCAAACACCATCATCCAGGTAAAGGAGGCTGGAGCCATTCTGTGGAAGCTTTGTTGCTGTGATCGCTTTCTTGGAGATTTCGGTATTTTGGAGCAGTTGGAGGGTCTTCCTCCCTTATTACTGTACATGGGCCCCATGAAAGTTCTTCAGCTAAATGTAGTCTCAATAGACTGAGAGAGAGAATGGCCATGGAACAGCATGAGCTTCAACTCTGTACCAGGAGAGGAGCATGACTGCACCGTGTGGCTATAGAGCCCTCTGTCACAGCAAACATGCAGAGGCATTCCTAAGGCCCCAACATTAGCTTTTGCTGGTGCTTGGTTACTTGTTAATTTTTGTTGGTGTTTATGGTTACCATTATGGGACCTTGATGATTCAAGTAAGATAAAAAGGAGAAGAATGTAAGAAATGTCCATTAGTACCACCCTGCATAGACATCTGAGTGTGGCACTGAGGAACAGGGGTTAGTGGTGGTAGGTGGATGGTTGGACTGGGTGGTCCTGGAGGGCTTTTCCAACCATCACAATCCAGTGATTCACCCACAGACACACACTTTTGACAGAAATGCAGTGTAAGTGATGGCACCATGCCATTGTGGCACAAATGGCTTGTTTTGCATCAGTCTACAATTCTGGAATGTTCTTAGGTGCTTGGCACATCCTATAATTACTTTAAAGAAGCATTAAAAAAGAACAGCTGCTGAAGAGTTAGTAACTTAGGGCCATGTGTGCACCCCATCTCCATTTGTAACACAAAGTCATTGTCTGTTGCATTTCTGCTTGAATGCTTTGAGCTGTTCCTGAGTTCTGGGCTTTATTTTACAGTGCCTCGCTGTGGACATAAGTGACAGATGTATGTCCCTCCTTGGGGATCAGGATGGAAGAATTGTGACAGTAAGTAGGCATCTCTGGAATAAGAAAAGATCATATCACTTGATCAGACCTGAACACTTCAGTGCCAGCCCCTGTCCTGTGCAAGCCTTGTGGAAGCCTCTCCATTAGGCTCTGAAGCACAAAACAAATGTTGAATGTTAGTAGTAGTAACAAAACAAAAAAAATAACATGCCACTTGGTTTATTTGATATTCTGGTTGATGCAAGAGATCTTCAGTGTTTCCTTGAAACCTACAAAGTAGAAGCCTGTACAAATTGTTTCATCCGTTGGATGGTTTTCAATAGAAAGTGATAAATCAATCAGGAAGCAAAGGAGCAAGAACAGTTTGGGTGTTTAACAGCTGTTCCTTTTTATAGTTCCTGCTGTGAATCATTCCTAGGACATTGTACTCCTACTAATGGTGTGTAACTCCCACATAGAGTAATTATTCAAGGCAAATGGGTGGAAGCAGATGTGGTCTCAGCTGGGAGTCTCTTCACCTCTCTGAACTCACACGAACTGTTCTGATCTTTTTTATGTGCAATTAGAGACTCAGCATTGTCACTTGTGGTATTTGTTTCAATAAATAAGTATGCAGGGAGCGTCCCAATGGTGCTTTGATCTCACCTCCCTCTATACTGAAATCTTCAGAAGCTGTGCTGAGCTCGCTTTCCAGTAAATGATAAAAAAAGGCACATCCTAAAGTTGTTCTTCATTATGTTTCTATCCTTTGGACACTTGAATGAGTTCGGGTTTGTTCTGCCATCTGCGAAACCAAAATAATTTGAAAACTCTTTAAATAAAGTTGTCTGTACAAACAAATATATATTTTTTCTTTTTTCTCCCATGCTTTTCTTACTCAGAGAGCCATTGGAGTGCTGAGTCGCATCCTGGCAGCATCCTCACTGGCAGTAGAAGCAGCAGTAAAAGGAGGAGTGGTGAAGAAAATGATCAAATTCTTGAAGGTAAGGGAATCCCACTGATATCACTGTTTTTCTTTCTGTAGTCCCTAAAGTAAACCTAAATTGCCCCTGCATTCAGCCTCCTTTCCCAAGGAGAAAAACCTGTGCAGTCACTTTGTGTGTTTGCATCCATTCCATCAGAGTGCCGGGGCTCTCCAGCACAGCTGTAAGAAGTTTGGAGCTTAACTGCTGCCTTGTAGTCTGTATCTCAAAATTCTCAGTTATTTCTGCATGAACAAAATGCCCATACAGCTCTACTTGTGGAGACCTGCAAATGCAGGAATCCACTACTGCGGGCTCTGTTTCAGGATTAAAGCTTAGGGTGATCAAATCTGGACAGCTGAAAGGCAGTGGAGCCCTTTGCCCCAATGACCAGTGAGTGCTGAATCAGGCCAGGGAGGAATGTATCCCTAAGTATATACCTGTAACAGTCTGTAGGCACTGTTCTCCTGGTGGGATGTGTATATGCAACCTGGTGCAGATGGCACAGACATGCTGTCCTGCAGATTAGATCAGCCTGAAAAAAGGTTGTACCAGTCTAGCTCTAACTGGCAAGCACCAGAGCTGTTAGAAAAAACTGTGCTCCAGAGATTGAGAGAACTCTGCATGCTGCTGGCATGGAAGAGAGGTTTCTTTTCTATTTTTCAATCTCAGTTCATTCTGAGGTCTTTATTTGGGATATGGTCTTAGGCATAACAAATAACTGTGTTTTGTGCTACCTAAACTGTTTTGTGAACTTGAGTAAGTTGGGGCATGAACTGTATGTTTATTAGTTTATACTTTATTCTAAACCCAATCTAGGCTGGAGGACAGATCACATCCAATTATGCTATAAAGACTCTTTCCATCTGCACAAGAAGTAGCAGACAAGCCCAAGAAGAGGTGGTGAAGTCAGACAAAAGTAAGTGACAGCTTCACTAATTAGAGACAGAATGTAGAAAAGTAATCTCAGCATTATCCCCATGCCTTCTTCCCTTCTAGGACAGAACTAAACCCCTGTTTTACTCTTGCAAGACTTCTGTCACGTTTTCTAAGTAATGTTTAAAGAACATTAGTTTGTGTGGATGCAAACATGGATCAGATAGAAAGCTTGAGTTTGAGAAACTGCCCTTTACTTTCATAAAATGGTTTGAAATACTTTTTTTGGGAGGCCATAAATCTTTGAAAATGGCACTTCTGGAAATACGACCTGCTTTCTGTTACACTTCAGAAGTTGGTGGCTAAAAGATGAAGCTGTGTTTAGACAGCTGAATTCCAAAGGCTGGGGTTGCTTACAGTTTCCTTCAACTTATGTGTGGATATTTGGCCTCATATTAAAAGGAAGTGGGTGAGGAGGTGGTTTGCCAGTATCAGACAGGTGGGTGTCTTGAGGTATTTTTGAGTTACTAATATTTGCTCTAGTTGTGTGGTGTAACACTACTTAGATTGCTTTAAAATACAGATTCAATTAATGCTTATGTAATTGCAACAGAGAATACTTAAGTATGATCTAAATGGTTGAACCTGTCAAGAAATTGTCAGCTCGTGTAGTTCTGCTTGAACCCAAAGGATTTTCACTCATTAAAAGCCTCTCAGAGCATCATCTTCCTATTGTACACCCAAATTAGTTTTGCTGTCATCTGTAGGTGAAGCTTCCATTTCCTCAGATAGCAAGAGCAATTCTCTCTCATTGTTTTCACCAAAACTCTGGGTGGGTATTCACCTTGTGAAAAGTCACTATTTTTGTCATCATTTTGCCAACCCAGCCATAGCTCTGCTGCCAGGAGATTCAATCCTGTTGGAATGGAGCTATAAAACCCATCACAGTGCAAGATCTTTTTATTCAGCAAGCAGCAATGGTGGCACATTCAGATTCAGGGGAATGTGTAAGAAATGGAGAAACACAAAGTGTGTGCTGGAGAACCTCTTGGTGTGTAGATGCAATTTGCTGAGATAGAAGTCTAGACAGGTGAAGAGGAGAAAGCATACAGCATCCTGAACCTGGGGAAGCAATGCCTTGTCTCTTGCAGGTTTCCTAGGAAATTCCCTCCCTGTGGAACAGTGCTGGGGGTTCTGCTCTAGAGTTCAGGTAAAAGCAATGGAAGTTATTGTTCACTGTAGGACAGTTGAACTAGATGACCTCTAAAAGTCCCTTCCATGTCAGCAGATTCTATGGTATCAGTGCTGTTTGAGCAAGTCTGGGTGCTTTGTATACATGAAATCTTACTTGTTCACAGAGTTCAGCGTGCTGCGGAAGCTCTTGGACTCAGAGAATGAAATGATTGTGGGAAATGCTGCTTTCTGCCTTGGCCAGTGCCTCGTTGTTCCTGGAGCAGCAACATCCTTACTGAATTCCAACATTGTGATGGTTCTGCTGACACATGCTGGTGGTGATGCTGCGAAAACTTCAGTGCAGGAGAATGCAGCCATTGCTCTGGGGAAGCTGTGTGTTGCAGAACCAAGGTATTGCCAAAATCTATCTATATATACCAGTAGAAGCAGAATACTGTT
This sequence comes from Cyrtonyx montezumae, assembly GCF_038088225.1. Classification (NCBI taxonomy): domain Eukaryota; kingdom Metazoa; phylum Chordata; class Aves; order Galliformes; family Odontophoridae; genus Cyrtonyx; species Cyrtonyx montezumae. The sequence continues at coordinate 1,050,892 of NW_027071959.1, forward strand.
ATTCTCCTGCACCATCCAGTTGTTACTTGTTGGTAACTCTTGGAAAATGGAAATGTGTACCTTTATGGGAACTGTAACTAGGGGGAGGAAGGAAAATGGGGAATCCAGTTATACCAAACCAGTGTAGGTCAGTTCCATGCAGAGAGGCAGCAGGTCCAGGGCAGATGAGCAGCTTGCTTAAAAGTCCTATGAAGTGTCACTCTTCCTCCAGCTGGAATTCCCAATTGCTGTGCTGTCTGCACCATCCTGCTTTTCTTTGTTCCTCACTCCAATTGCTTCCAGGAGCTCATTTTGCATTGTTTCATGTTACTTGTGCTGGAAGAACAGACAGAGGAAGAGTGATGTTAAGCTTGTAGAGGTCAGAAATGAAAGCACAACAGGAGTATAAATGTCAGCACAGAATGTCTGTGCTGCTGCCTGCCAAGAGCGTGCCAAGCCCCCGCTGCCTGCACACTGCCAGGTGGACACAGTGCGCTGTTAGAGCTGAGTTCTACATGCTGCTGTACCTCCTGAACCACTGCAGGAAACAACAGGTAACACAAAGGATAATGCTGAAGTTCCAGAAGTGCTTTGCATCTCTTGGAGCTCCGAAATGAGCAAGAAAGGATTTGCTCTGAGCTGTGCAAAGCGCTGCAGAGATGCGAAAGGGAAACGCCGTATTTGATTTGCTCTGCTGGTTCAGAGCGTCGCCTGTTCGAACAATTGTCAAGTGTTATCTGGAACTCTGGCTTTCCTTTTCACGGGGAGTAGTAATTTAGAAACTCTTTGTCATGTTGCTTCAGGAGGAATTAACACACTCATTGATGGTTTGGTCAGGGGGCGTAGCAGAGCAGTGGGAGCTTACAAATCTTGTTGCTGATCACTTCCCATCCTCTCAGCAACCTCTCCCTTTGTCTTTTCAGGCATATTTTTCGACTGAGGGAGCTCAATGGCATGGCCATCCTGAACTCCTCTATGAAATACGTGCACAGCTCCTGATGTCCCCCAGAGGGCTTTGATAAATGCTGTTAATATCCCTTGCTGTTCCACATTTTCTTCTTTCCTTAATAAAGCTAATTCAAAGCAGATAACCTTTGCAGTCACTTTCAAGTGTTTGCTCACACACAGAAGCCAGAGAAATGATATAGATATAAATATCAGAGAAAGATGATTTATTATCTAAGCTAACAACTAAAAATAACAACTGCTCAGCTCATATTCACTTCAGTAAATGATGCTGCCCTTTCTTGTTGCTTAACCACTGAGCAATGGGTTGTCTGCTTTGTGGTGTGAGCCGGTGCCCAGAGCTTACAAGAAAATGGAAACAATCCCTCGCCTACTGGGGGCTACGTTATGCTTTGGTATTGCATGTGTGATGTCACCTGCTTGAGTAAATTGATTTTAGCATACTAATTTACTGAGCTGTAAGTCCTAGTGATAACTTATGGCAATGAGGTTAAAGTATGAATTAAGGATGACTTCTTTTAGCAGCATTACTTCTGTAAATTTGGTCACATCCCTTTGCCCTTTACATTTGAGTGGAGTAAGAACAGTTGCTGACATTCTTGATCCCAAGGACTTTTTCATGGCCTCTTGTGTTCATCTCTAATTGTTAGAGACCACAACACAAAGGTACATCCTTTCCATGTCTGTGTTTTCTGGAGAGGTCAATAACGAATTAAGAGCAGTGCTTAGTTAACTGTAACCCACAAAGAAAGGCAGCAATGCATCGCTCTTCTTAAGTGTCCTTCCAAAAAGCCAGTTTAAATCATATAAAGAGGAGTTTAGTCTGAAGAACTGTCTTTCTGCACTGAAGTGTAGCAGTTTTATTGCTGAAGTTCATTGCCCGATATAAAACAGAGCTTTAGCATGAAGGCAAAGCACCAGAAGTGTGCTTTAATCATCCTTAAATCAAAGCCCCATGGCTTCAGCGGATGTCTCAGATGAGTTTGAAAAGGATATCCACTGCAGATTCTTCATGGTGAGCAGTGCTGCTGGTCGAAGGCTATCAAGTTTAACAGATGTTCTCTCTGAAAACAAACAGGTGAACCTACGTACAAATCTCTAGTACAAGCTTGCAGAACTTCAGATAGACAAGGACGTGACCGTAAATGCGATTCTTCATTTTGGCCTTAGTCCTGAATGTGGAAACCAAGAGATGTAATACATTTATGAGTCATGTTTGACTTTGAAACAGTTCTTCCAGTTGTGTCCTTGATACTTGTGATGGTCTATGTATGTAATCTCATCCCTCTAGAACAGTAGCCTATAAATTATCTATCATCTCTTTTGATATCATCTCCTTTTCAGAACAGCAGCTGAATCTTCTCATTTTAGAAGAAAGAAAAACTCTCTTGCCCTGTTTTTTATCCCCTGGAAGTGAAAAGCATCAGATCAATAATCTCACTGTTTTCAAATCCCTACCATTAAATTACACCCGGCCAAGGCAAATAGGTAACTAATATTTGATGCCTTTATGTACTGGTCAAGTCCAAATACGGAATACTGCACTTAAAGCTTGACAAACACCAAGCACTGGCTTACCAAAAAAACGCAGAACATCAGTCCCTGTGCTCCAGGACTGCTGCCCCAGGTGCCAGTCAGGATACATGCCTTTCTAAACAGCTGTGGCAGTGGGAAGGAGATGACCTTGGTGAGCGATGGGGCGGGATGGGCAGTGGGGCTGTCAGCACAGATCAGGCACTGTCTGCTGGGCTATGCTTCATCAGTCTGCTGAAGGATGGATAATGCCTTATTGTTGGTTTCCCTCAAGAGTGATCACCTCTTCCTCGGTGTCTCTTACAGTGCTCTCTGAGCTGTTGTTACTCTGCTTATCTGAATGTTGCTCATTTTTTAGATGTGATTTCCACTGCACTCACAACATTCACAGCTATGTAATAATTTTCTCTCTTATCTCCTCAACTTGCATTGTTCCAAATTTCCTGTCTCCCAGAGCTTCTTTTGCTTCTGTACGTGTGTGGGTGCCTGGTACTAAAAGGACACTTGTGTGGTGCTGCTTGCCAGCTCCGGGTGAGCGTTTGCAAGGGCAGGAGGGCTCAGTGATAAATGAAATCGGGATGTACAGGATTGCCAGACAACCCCCTGGCCTTCTCTTCTGCTGATATACAAGTTTAAATTGTATCATAATCACAGAATGGCTCAGGACTTAAAGCCCACCCAGTGTCACCCCCGGCCATGGGCAGGGCTGCCCCCCACCAGCTCAGGCTGCCCAGGGCCCCATCCCACCTGGCCTTGAGTGCCTGCAGGGATGGGGCACCCACAGCTCTCTGGGCAGCAGTGCCAGCGCCTCACCGCCCTCTGAGGGAAGGATTGCTTCCTCACATCTAAACAACGTCTCCCTTCTTTCACTCTAAAGCCATTCTTCTGGAATATTCCTCTGGATGGTGTCCCCTCCTTCGGTTGTGTCCACTGCACCACCAGCTCGGTGTCATCAGCAAACTGCTGAGGGTGCACTCCATCCCACTGTCTGTGTCAGTGATAGAGATGCTGAAGGGCATTGGTCCCAGGATGGACCCCTGGGGACACCACTCATCACTGGCCTCCACCTGGACACGGAGCCATTGACAACACAACTCTGGCTGCAACCATCCAACCAATTCCTTATTCTCCAAATAGCCCAGCCTTCAAATCCATCTCTCTCCAATCTAGAGATAGGGATGTGGAATGGGACTACATCCAAGGCCTTGCACAACTCCAGGCAGATAACATCAGCTGATGGCTCAGACTGCTCTGGGCTGATGGCATAGCAGTGGGATCCCCTTCCATTGATCTGAACCTCAGCTCTGTAACTGGGACACAAACCCTGCAGGGCTCTGCAGAAGCAGAACTGTGGCCTACTTCACAGAATCACAGAAACTGAACTCACTTGAAGGGTAGAAAGGCTGTTATTTGGGCTCACAGGGCTGGGCAGCTTGCTTTATGAGGGGCTTCCACCTGGGTCCCAGGCTGATCCCTCTGTGTATGGCTCAGGTAGCATGTTGAGCTTTTCTTCAGAGGTGAAGTACTTCCCCACACACTGCCTCTCACATTCAGAATCAGGTTTTCCATCTTTGTCATGCACGTGAACACAGTATCTTCTTTTGTTAAAAATCAGCTGATTCCCATTGGTCCAGGCTTCTGAATATTACTTTTTTTTGGACCAGGTTATTGGTTGCTGCTTGGCCTAAACTCTTATAAAGTAACCCAATATTCTGCCCCTTCAGAACAAGCACAGCCAATGCTCTCTGCGAAGAGGCATCAATGGCTGCTTAGCAAGCTGCCTCCTCTGAACACATTGTTACTGGGGTGACTCAGGAGCTGCTTCACAAAATGCAGGACACGCTTCCCATTTTTATTCTGATTGCATCGGGGCTGCTGGATTTTTCTGGTGAGTGATGTGCTCTGTCTCAATGTCATTTGCTGTCTTTCCACCTTCTTTTCAGTGCTAGCTGTAGTGCCGTGGATCTCAGGTGTGTGATGGGGGGATGAGCAAGCACAACATTCTTTGGGAACTGCTATCTGGCCAAATACTTCAGACAGCGTGTAAGCAAATTGATTTTGTAATGCTATTGTGCCTCAAGCAAGTCCCCAGAGCTGCTGTCACTCGCAGCAGAGTGGTCCCCCTGAAAGGAGTTTATGTATATATGGCATTTTCCTTATCTGGGACTTTAATTCATTGAAGAATGTGAGTTCATGCATAATCTGTAGATGCTTGTATTGCTTTGATGAGTTGGGACCAAGCTACGCAAGTTCCATCTATTTGTACAAAATCATAATTCATAATCTTTCATAGACTTGACATCCCAGTCTCCACCATCCATCAGAATCCATTTTTTGGCAGTATGTCTGCTTTTTGGTTTCCCTTTACTTTGCTCACTACTCCTGAAGCAGTTCCTTAACTTCCTACTTCCCTCTCAGCCTGTTGCAAAGCGCTGCTGCAAACTGTTGGAAGTTGATGGACAAGGAAATAGACAAAGCTCCATTTCTGTCTGCTAGGTGCCCCCAGAGCCGAGCACCATGTTGGTGGAGCCCCAGACCTGAGCTTTCCTGGAGGAGCCCAACCAAGAGCTGGGAGCAGTCCAGTGCCTGTCACAGAAGATGACTTGGGTGATGCGACCAATTATTTTCAGACTTTGGTGGCTGATCCTACCAATGAAATGACAGCAGACTTCATTCCTGGCCACACAGAGATGGCTGCAAAAGCAACAGCCACGCTGCCGATGGAGCTGGTGAGGGACATGGAGGGATCTGACCAAGGGCACACGACAGCAGCTGTAAAGCTCCGGGACAGACAGTTATTTCCTACTGAGCTCCTGAGCAGTGTAAGCGGCCCCATGTCCACACCGGGGTCACAGGCTGCCACCCACCCACATTTCTCAGGAAAAGCTGTCACCATTACCAGCCCAGCCAGCTCTCATGCTGGGCCCCCTGAGCCCATTCCCAGTGCAGGGGTGCAGCAAGGTGCTCCTGAGCTCACAGCTGCCTTGTCCACCCCAGGCATCCAGCAGAGGGAGGCACCAAGTCTTGAAACGTCTCCTCTGACTTCAACAGTACATTTCCATCCTCTCAGAAAAGAAATCGCACCTCCACTTCCCACCAGAGATAAGATGGTGACCAATCCACTGCCAGCATCTCCCACCAGCAAAAGGCCAAGAGACGCGAGCCCCCAGGCGCAGCCCGACAGCAGAGCTGCACAGCCTCGGGGTGTGGGTGCTAAGGTCACCACCTCTGCGTTCCTCCTGAAGCCAGCTTCTGGGGGCCCTGATGCAGTTTCTTCCAGAACAACACGGACAACTGCTGGTCAGTTTTCCCCTGTTTCACCTCTGAAGCGAGGGACGGCAGGCAGCGAGGGCAGGAACTCAACAAGAGCTGTCACAGTCGGGTCTGGACACACAGCCCGGCTGCCTGCTCTGTGGGATGATCTGCAAAGCCATGCGGACTCCTCTTCCCTGCTGATGCCTCTGGGAGCCCTGGATCATGGCGACTTACCACACTCTCCATCCCAAGAGCCCACTAGTGCTGCTGACAGACCTCAGCCTCTCCCTGAGCCCCAGACTCTCAGCTGTACCAAACAGCACTCCTCCCAAGAAAACCACAGGAGTTCTCAAGGAAGCACAGCCCTGGTTTTGCAAAGAGATGCTGATCACCAGATGACAAGTAAACCTGAAAACTCCAGATTTCCTCAGAAGCCACAGGTTTCTGCTAGTGCATCCTCAGTAAGCCAGTCACAGATGTCCACCTTAAACCTATCCCGAACTACTACAGAGACAAAAGGAGCTACATCTGCACTCTCCCCACGCACACCAACCTTGGAGCACACAGCCCTTCGAGCCGTGAGCACTCCTGATGCTGTTCATGCAGCACTTCAGCCACTGAGTGCATCTGCTCCTTCCGCTAGACCCCAGTTAGTGGGCATCCCCACTTCTGCTGGGCAAGGACTTCACATACCAACTTCACCCACTTCAGCTCATTCCGGGGCTCTTCACCCACCCCCTGCTCAGGAAAGCCAGCCCAGCACCATGACACATCCTGAACCGATGGGGGCTGCTGTTTCCAATGAGATCCCAGCACACCTGGCACAGCTGCTGGTGCAGCAGTTGGGTACATCACACCACGCACCTCCCAAAAACCTCAGTGCTATCAGAGCTGACCACCTCACCATGTTACCATCATACCCATATTTGTCCTTCCTTCTTCGAAATGCTGATGGTATGCTATGCCTGCTTCCAATGCAGGGTTCTTCTCTGCCTACACAGTTCCCAAATATCAGCACTGGGACTCTGGTTTCTGCTCAGCAAATCCTCACAGCATCAAATTCTTCGTTATTAGATCTTGGGGACTTACCAAACCTGAGTCTTTCCAGCTTAATCCTGGTTAAGCCCGTATTTATCCTACTTCCCACTGACAGACCAGGCTTACTGGGGGGGCCCTCTGCTGAGGGTGAAGGCAGCCACAGAACCCTCTTGTTCATGAACCAGCGAGGTCTGAGTGCAGTTACCACTGAACACAGCCATGATATCCCAGTGGTGTCCACACGCAGCCCCCGTACTGCCCCCAGAGCTCCTCTCACAGCTGGCAAGACACTTTCTTCATCACTGCCAGTGGTGGGACTGCCAGATCCCCCACTCCCAGCCCAGCCTCCATTTGCCATCACAGGGGCAGTGGATCGGGCTCAGCCCAGCAAGGAGCCAGCACTGCAAGGCACCAGCCAGGGTTTGATCCCTGCACCATCCTCTGCTCATGCACAGTGCACCGAGTGCCTGCGCACAGCCAGAACCACAAATTACCCATTGAGGGTGTCCACAAGCATCCTCAGCTCTGAGCCACTCCAAAGGCTGCCATCACCAGCTAGGCTTGTGCCCAGCATCGTACCAGTGTCGCCCGTATCTCCCACTAGCAGCACAGGGAGAGGTTCAGCTGTGGGCAGCACCACCCGTCCAGGAGTGGCTCTTCATCCCAAGGCAGCACCAACATCACCCACTCCTATAAGCCCTGATGTTGCCAAGCACCTGGAGCTCACACCCAGCGTGTCCAAGCCCCTGGTGGTGATGGAGGCCCCAGTGCCAACACCAGTGCTGTCTCCATTTTCAGCCAAGGTCCACAAGAAAACAACAACATCTGGGAAGCTGCTGGCTGCAGTTACTCATCCGAGAATGTACTCTGGGTTCCCTGCCAGCCTGCCTTCCTCAGTGTCCATGCACCTTCCCCTGCCATCAGCCACGAAGCACGACCAGAGCACTCAAGCACAGGGCATTGTGGGAGAAGATCCAAAGCCAAGTGATGTCAGTACAAGTGCAAGGAAAGCAGGACACATAGGAAGCAGCACAACTCTGCCAGCTGCATTTAACACGAGGACAGAGCAGCACCCCGCAGCACTGCAGGGCAGCCAGGCTGCTTTACCCCCAGTGCAGTCTGTGTCTGCAGAAGCTGTGGTTGCTGCTGAGGGGCACAGCTCTGCCGGGCAGCACTCTGAGCTGCCTACAACAGGATCAGCTGCGGGGCCGCCCCTGAGCACCGAGGAAGAGGTTGGACCCCACGAGGTGACGGAAGAAGCAGAGGAAGGCTCAGTGACGGGACTGACACCGCTGGGGTCACAGCCAGGAGATGCCCGTCGCCGCAGTGCCGTGCAGCTGGAGGGCCCCGTGCTGAGCGGGTAATTGGTGCAGGAGATGCTGCCGTGTGCTCAGAGGGCGGAGGGGTTAACATCTGAAGTGCTCTATGGGCTCAACAACACGGGCGTGATGTATTGCTGGTTTGTGAGCACTTAGTTCATCCTGCTGTGACCTCATATATGTATTTAAAAAAAAAAGAAACATTTCCACATCTCAGATGTTAACACTGTCCGTGCAGACCCAGCTTTCTTTTGCACAGCAGTCTTTGTGTCTCCGCCTCTCCTCCTAAACAGCTCTACATGCAGCTCTGGGATGTGGGAGTGTCTGATGGTAGCGAAACGTGGACCATCCCCACGTGGCTGTGCACAGGCAGGAGGTGGTTCTGGTCACACCACGGTCTACCTGCTCTTCATTTCATTCAACTTGTTTGCAGACATCTTGCAGATCTGTTTGGTTTCACCAGGGAAGCTGACCCAAGCGCTGAGCAGCTGCAGCTCAGGGCTGGGCTCAGCTGGTTTCTTCTTTCCCCTGCAGCGTTGCAGTTGTCAGCGATGAGCTCTGCGGCTCCGGGAACTACACCGTGCGGATGACGCTGCGCCCCGTGGCAGACACCAGCCTGGGGCTGCAGGGCTCCCCCCCCACCCAGGACTCCTTCCTGGCTCTCGTGGCCGTGCAGAGCAGCCTCCAGCCCGTGCTGCAGGTCCGCTCCTGCTGCGTGACGCCGTCCAGCAGCCCGCAGGGCCCCAGCGCCGTGTGCTGCCTGCTGCCCAGGTATTGCACCAAGAGCTTTGGATTGGAGGGGGGGACTTGTTCTCTAATCAGTACCATAAGACACAGGGCTGTCCTTTCACTCTTTGACCCATACAAATGAGCTGTCCCACTTTCTCGTGCAGTGTTGTACAGCATCCTCCTGCCCTTCCTCCTGGGGGAGCACACAGCCTGGGAGCAGAGCAGCCCAAAAGTAGGAGACCCTGGTGAGCAGTGGGAGCTCACCTCTATGCTGCTTCTGCATCTGAGTCAGGCAATGAGCACCACATTTTAGTGGTTTTAATTTAGTGGTTTTAAACCAGCCCTTTTAGAGGTTTTAGCAGAATAAACCTCCAATAAACAATTCTACTGCTCTAGAACCATGGCTTCCACAGCAGGCATACATCCAGGCTGGGAAACTGAGGTTTGGGGGATTTTTGTTCACGTGGGACCAGGCAGACAGCCTGTGCAGAGCAGTGTCTGCCCCTTCCCTGTCATTACCCAGGAGTGGTGGAAGCTGAAGCTGTTTTCTGTTTGCCCTTGCCAGGCTGCCACCTGAATGCAGACACATCCAGCTACTGCCAAGCCGTGAGTCCAGAGCTGGCAGCTTCACCATCCAGCTGTTCCAGATGCTGAATCACTCTGTGGCCTATCTGCACTGTGAGATCAATGTCTGCCTGCAGGGCCACGCAGGCTGTGAGCAGGTACGTGGGCAGGGTCCTCCTTCATTGACCTGAGCACCTTCCAAAGCCTCAAATCTTCCTTCCCCAAGCTTGGCAAGGCCCAGGGATGAGGCACATGCCAAACCCATGCCAGTGCCTCATGCTCAATGTGGGTCATTCCGTGGGTTTAGGATGCTCAGCTCTATGGAGGCAGGGAGTGCTAAGAGGGATGTGCTGGGCTCTGCTCAGTGCTCCTCTGTCTCTTTCCAGGACTGCTTTGTTGGAGCAGAGCTGCTCCCCTTGCCAGGGGACAGGAACATCCACAGAAACCTGCACAATCTGGTCTCATTTGGTCCAGTTCTGAGAGCAAAGGACAGCTCAGAGTACAGCCCTGTGGAAGGTGGGTCTCCTGCTTGGCAGCTCTATCCTGCTGAAGTCTCAGCTCAATTTATGGAGCTCTTTCTTTTTTCTTCCAGTCCATAGTTGAAATGCAGCAGCTGGTTTCTGTTAATTAGATGTTGCCCAGCTGTTAGAATGGAGAGGGATTCAGTTTGTCACATCATGAGCTTGACAGACTTCAGGGACTCACTGCCACATCTCTGATAGTCACTTAATTTCTTGTATGTCTGATTACTTTTTATTTTATTTTATTTTATTTTCTTCAAAGAATATTTACAGCTTAGACCTTATGGCAAAGCAGGCAATGTGCCTGAGAGGGCACTACCAAATCATAGGGTCACAGAACCATGGGATGGCTCAGGTTGGAGAGGACCTCAAAGGCCACCTAGTTCCAACCTCCTGCCATGGTCGTGGTTGTCATTCACCCTGTGGAAAGGAGCAGCCACACCTGCTTGGCATGCTGGAAAGAGGGTTTTAATCTCCTTTCTCCTCTCAATGCTATTCACAGAATGATGACTTTTCTCTTTCCAGGTCCTAATTCTGTCGTGCTGGTGCCCATTCTGCTGGGATCCCTGACTGGCTTTACTGTCCTGGGCAGTGTTTTCATCTCCCTTTGGCTGCATCACAGACAGAAAACCAAAAACCTAAGTTATCCACGATTTGGAGAAATCCATGGCCTATGAACTACACATAACTGCTTGGTCCTACTGATCCCACTCCTCTGCTACTGTAATCAGAAAAGCAAACGCTTTTGAACTGCACACTGTATAGCTTTTGTAGACTGGTTCACCCAGGGAGCAAGATCTCTCTCCTTCCTTTCTTTCCTTCTGCATACATGAGCCCACAGACTGCAGAGTAGAGGACTGCAGACGCAGCCCATCCAAAAGGGAAAGCAGATCTGCCAGGTAGCTGAAACCTCTAGGTCAAGGTTCAGTGTCTTGCAGAAGCATTCATTGTTCCTTGCATTGCAGTACTGCTGTGGAAATTAGCACCACATTCCATTTGACTTTGCCTTACCCACATAGGTAGTCCCTGTGCTAAGCTGTTAACGCTGTTTATGCCCCAGACAAGTGTCATTAAAACCTGATGGAGACTTAAGGCACAGAGCAAGTCAAAGAGTGTGTGCACCAAGGGTGACATAGCTACAAAGGAGCAGCACCCCAGCCCCAAAGGTTTGCCCTCTTCCCTGTGACACATCTGCAACCAAAGCAGGTTCTGTGCAAAGCTACAGCTCAAGGGGTGCTCAGTGGCTGCTGGTAACACACATCCCAACCTTCCAGAGCTGTGACAGTGTGCTGGACTGCCAGGACGTGTCAGCCATGCAGCTGTGATTTTGGGAAGAAATCACTCAGTGTCTGCATGTGGCAGTGCAGCAGTGCTGTGTGGTGCTGGGGCAGTGCCTGCAGTCACTGCTGTCTGCAGAACACAGTTGCATCCTGCAGGGCCCAGCGCTGCAGTGCCTCTTACAAAGGTGGGCTTCAGTACCTGAGTGCATTGTAAATGTGAGAAGCTGTTAATAAAGAGTGGGCACCTCCGTGCTGTGTGTGTGATGAAAGCTTGTTTCTTAAAATGGAGCCTTTCTCAGCTAGGGTAGGCTGACTGTTAAGAGATGAAAAAGGATGAAGTCTTTGGTGACTGGAAAAAAAGGCAGTAACATTCCCATTTATAAAACAAAAAAAAATGGTGGACCTGAGGAACTACCAAGCTGTCAGCCTCACCACTGTGCTGGGGAAGATGATGCAGCAGACCCTCCTGGAAGCTGTGCTAAGGCACATGGAAGAGAGGGAATGATATGGGACAACCTGCATGGCTTCACCAAGGGCAGGTCCTGCCTGACCAACCGTGTGGCTTTGATGGTGTAACTGCATCAGTGAACGAGGGAAGAGCCACTGATGTCATCTATCTGGACTTCAGTAAGGGCTTTGACATGGTTCTCCATAACATCCTTCTCTCCAAATTGGAAAGATATGGATTTGACTTCAGGGGTGCCCTTTGGAGCTGCAGAAAGGCCCATTCCACACTGAGCCATCCCAGTAGTGTCCCACTGATCCCACAACGGCTGCTGCCTGCTCCTTTGGGCAGGGGAGCAACCACTGTGAGAGGGGTCACCAACCATCACCAGCAGCCTGTGTGCTGGTGCTGGCTGAACTGCCTCAACCAGCTCTTTGCTGTGCTCTCCTGTCCTGAAATGCCCCTCCAGGCAGTCAGCAGCTCCTTCATCCCTGCCACCTGGCTCTCCATGCTGCTTACCTTTCTTTTCAAGCAGTTTCTCAGGTTTATGTGCTGATGTTCCTTACACACACGGTCTGGGGACCCACCCCTTGGCTCACCATGCACCTCCCCATTCACACTCAGAGTGGAGGAGCTCCTCAGCTCTTCCCACACACGCTCAAGCAGCTGGCAGTGCTGGGCTGCCTCTGCTGCCATGGCTCTGGGGGCAGAGCAGCAACGGGGCAGCCTCACTGTCTTCAGCAAAGAGGACTTCGAGGAGGACTGGGTTAAGGTGGCCAGCGGGGGCTTTGGGTGCGTGTACCAAGTCAAGCACAAGAAGTGGAGGACGGTCTACGCGGTGAAATGCTCCCCGTACCTGCTGCAGGACCCCGGCGTGGAGAGGTAATGCCCGCTCTCCTCTGGCACTGTGATCCGGCACATATGTGTGTCTCAAACTAAATTAGTGGAGGATTTTCCAGCTGTTGTTGCTGGGCTTGCTGAGTTGTTGAAATTATTTGTTCTAAATTTATACTGCATTCAAGCTGAAAGGATCCTGTCTAGTTAAAAGCCACATGCTGATATCCCTTTTCTTGTGATGTTACCGACTCCAGTGGAGATGGTTTAATTTGGCAGTGACCATGCCTTGGGTTTGCAGCACTCATGCTCTGCATATTGCATTTACTTTTTCTATTCTGGGAAATCATGAATCAAGTTGATCAGTTTTACTTCTGTATGTATGAGTTCAAGAAACTTTAATCTTATGGATATCCCCAGAGCAAGAGGGCAGGGGCTAAGCAGTGCTGTGCACCAGCCAGCATCCACCATCCTATGCCCTATGCTGGAAGGGAGCAGGTGGGTCCATGCTCAGCAGTACTAGCCCAGAAGGGAGCCAGAAACCACATGGGTCCCTTCTTGTGCAGCACTCCATGCTGCAGGTTGTGCCTTTCTGAATGAGCTGTCCTACTGGAAATAGCACAGCTGGGGTGACCAGTGTAGTGGTCAGTTCCACTAGAGAAAGTCTGGCAGAGGGCTTTGCTCAGCTGAACTGTGCTGATACAAGGGTAGCCCAGCAGGATGTCATTGTGAGCTCAGATTCATTCCCAGGGAGTGCTTCCTAACTTCTAGAAGTCTTTATGTTTGTACTGTTTGGCGTCTGTCAGCACGCTTTGGGCACCCCGACTTGTTCAGCAGGTTGGGAAATGCAAAGACTGAGTGAAGCAGGTCTGGCAGAGCTGGCAGCAATGGGCAGGCTTGTCTAGACTGCCCCAGGACTGATTCAAGTGGAAATTTGAATCTTTTAGGGGGGTACAGGGCTGCTTTGATCGCCCGAAGCTGCTGTACAGGAACTCCACCTATGGATCAGTGCTGACACTATCTCTTGGTTCTCCTCTTTTCACCCAGAACCAGTGTGAACTGTCTAATGGATGAAGCAACCAAGATGGAGAAAATCAAATTCCAGCACATTGTCACTATCTACGGGGTCTGCAACAGCCCTCTGGGCATAGTGATGGAATACATGGCCAGGGGGTCGTTGGAGAAAATTCTTCCCACTCACAAAATGTCATGGCAGCTGAAATTCCGGGTTATCCATGAGATGGGATTGGCTATGAATTTCCTGCACAGCATGACACCTCCTTTGCTTCACTTAGACCTGAAGCCAGGGAACATCCTCCTTGATGGGAATATGCATGTCAAGGTATGGCCTTATTGTTTGCAGGGACAAGTTTTTTCTCATAGTAGTATATTGGTTGTTGTGAGTCCAGAAGCCATTAGGATCTTCAGGAACACTCAATGAATGTTTGACATCTGTGGCTTGCAAGAAGCAGCAGATTTCATGATATATTCCAGATCATACTGGAGATTCATAGAATCATAGAACAGCTCAGGTTGGAGGGGACCTGAAATCCTACCCAGTGCCACCCCCGGCCATGGGCAGGGCTGCCCCCCACCAGCTCAGGCTGCCCAGGGCCCCATCCCACCTGGCCTTGAGTGCCTGCAGGGATGGGGCACCCACAGCTCTCTGGGCAGCAGTGCCAGCGCCTCACTGCTTTAATTGTGCCAGAACTGGGAACACAGTAGAAAATGCTGACCTGCTGGACTTCGTGAAAAGCATTTGCTTTGATTTTAGCTGGGTTATCTCAGGTTTATCAGGCACCTCCTCATATTCTTGATCATGAAGGACAGAGATATCCTCCAGCTAAAATAAGAAGTGAGATTATGAACATTAGGGGAAAGCTTCTCATGTTCTCTGCTTGCAGATTTCAGACTTTGGGCTGTCTAAATGGATGGAGCAGTCAAGCCGAATACAATATATTGAAAGCTCTGCTTTGAGGGGCACTTTGAGCTACATCCCCCCCGAAATGTTTCTGCAGAACACCAAGCCTCCAGGAATCAAATATGATGTGTACAGGTAAGGGCTGCCTTTCTGCACATAGGTGAGACAGCATCCAAATATCCTTCTGGCCAAATTGCTTTGCAGCCCACATATAAAAGCTACATTCTGGATATCTGTCAGTTCCTTTTCTACTACACTACACGGACTCAAGAGAACAAGCAAAGGAGCATTCATGCAGTCACATGCACTTGCACTAGTCAGGGACTCTATAACCCAATAGGAATGAAATGGACTGTGTAGGGACGGAGATTGAAATGAGAAATGCTGTAAGTCACTCATCCACTGCACAAACTTTGTGACAGAGACATCAGAGATGTATGTGATGATTCATAAAATATTGTCCTTTTGGGGCGTGGTGGGTGAAATCCTAGTTCCCCCATCTTGGTGGACGCCTCTCCTAAGTTTTCCATTTCTTGAGAAGATGAAAGCTATACGTGGATTTTCTGTTTGTGTACGATGAGTACTCCGTGGGAATCATTGCTCACAATCTCTCATTGCAGCTTTGGAATTGTCATCTGGGAGGTGCTTATGCAGAAGAAGCCTTACGCAGGTAAATATGATTAGTGAATGCACTCCTTACATGCTCCACACTCATTATATGTTTATTATAGCCATCTCCACAGAGAAAAACCCCAGTGTATACCGCTGTGACTCTTTCAGGAGCCAACATGATGGCCATCATTGTCAAGGTAGCAGCAGGCAAGAGGCCCTGCCTGGAACCCATCAGTGATGATTGGCCAGGGGAATGCCAGCAGATGGTGGACTTGATGAAGAGGTGCTGGGACCAAGACCCTAAGCAAAGACCAAGCTTTACAGGTGTAGTAGCCAAACAGGGCATGGATTAGGCAAAGGTCAGCTGCCTGGATTAACAACTGGGGGATAAGCTTCCATGTAACTGGCTGCCAGCTAAAGTGCTCATCCCCTTGTCAATGCTTGGTACCCATCTGCTGTCAACACATCCTTTTTGTCCCTCTTTCCTTCCTCCCCACATAGAGGGTACATGGAGGACTCCCACAGCCCTGGGTGCTGACTGGGTAATCTGCACAGTAACAGGTCTCCTTGCTCCTGCAGATATCCCTGTAGAAACAGACATGCTGCTATCACTGATACAAAGCCTTGTTGTGGATCCAGAAAATGAGCGCCTTGTCAGGAAGATGTCCCACAAACCTGCCATCTCTGGGAACCAGCAGGTGAGCAAGGCTTCCCAGTGCCCAGGAAAGTGCACTGAGTCCCTCCATCTTCCTTCTAGCTCCCGAGGAGGTATTTCCCATCACTATCATCAGCGCACCTCAGCACCCTGTGTGAACATCTGTCATTCATTTATGGGGATGGGAAAAGTCCAAGTAAATCCAGCAAGCTGATCATTGCACTAAACAATAGATGGTGCAACAGGAAGATTCTTCCTTCCACCTCCATTGTGGAGGCTTTATCATATCTAAAAGTTGGAGCAAAGGAGAAAAATCTCACAATATCCTGAGATATCTTCAGGCTCCTCCATATCCATTAGTGTCATGATTTGCTCTGCTCACAGGCTTGGATAAAAAAACACATGAATGACAACACAAAACTCTAGAGCAAAGAAGAAATCTGTGCAAAAATGATATATTACAAACAAGCAACTTTCTCTTACTGTTTTTTCTCTCCTCCTTCCCGAAAATGAGAGTGACAAAGAAGAGCTTATCTTCTCTCAAGACACCAGAACCAGTGGTAAGTCGAGAACTCCTTCATCATTTACAGATAAGGAAGAGGTAAACCAGAAGAATGGCCTATTTCCTTGCTCTCCAGAGATAAGGATATGGCTCAGGGAAGTTTTCTGTGTGGGTGACTTTTCATTTTAAATGAAGGAAAATGAACTATAATGCCGTCCCTCCTATTTTGTGCACACCAAACTGTTTCACTTGGCCTTTCTTCCCCTGTTGTTTTGTTTCCCCTGCTTTTAGGAACCAGTCAGCAGGAGAGTCATGTCCCACCTTCACACAGTGAGATGGAAAGCCCAGAGGACATTCTGTCTGAGGAGATCTGGAGAGTTCACGAGAATGGCCTCACACTGCTTCACTTCGTGGTGATCCAGGGAAACGTGGAGAAGGTGAAGTTTCTCCTGAGCTGCAAAGCCAACGTGAACAGCCAGGCAGTCTGCGGATACACCCCGCTCATCGTGGCTGTTCAGAAGAGGTCACCAGAGATCTGCTCGGTGCTCATAGAGCACGGTGCGGACATCAACATGCCCGATGAGGATGGCTGGACACCTCTTCACTTCGCTGCTCAAAATGGGGATGACAGAATTGTTCGCCTCTTGCTGGACCACCAGGCGTGTGTCAATGCTCAGGAGCATGATGGGTGGACCCCTCTGCACTTGGCATCCCAGAACAACTTTGAGAACGTGGCCCGAGTGCTGCTCTCTCGCCAGGCTGACTCCAACACCCAAGAGGTGGATGGGAAAACTGCGCTCCATGTGGCAGCCTGCTTTGGGCATGTCAGCCTGGTGAAGCTCCTTGCCAGTCAGGGAGCAGACCTGGAGAAGAAGCAGAAGAACCACAGGACCCCACTCCATGTGGCTGTGGAGCGGGGGAAGTTCAGGGTAGTCCACTATTTGCTGAAGAACGGGGCCTCTGTCAACAGCCTGGACCAAAACCATTATAGTGCCCTGCACCTGGCTGTGGTGAGGGGGAAGTACCTCATCTGTGAGAAACTCATCAAGTACGGAGCCAATGTTGAGCTGCGGACAGACAAAGGCTGGACCCCCCTGCACCTGGCTTCATTCAAAGGACACACTGAGATCATCCACCTGCTGAAAGACAGCTGTGCCAAGCTGAACGCCAGGGGAAGCATGGGCTGGACACCGCTGCACTTGGCCACGCGCTACAGCGAAGAGCCGGTGGTCTGTGAGCTGCTGAGGTGTGGGGCAGACCCCAACATCACCGAGAAATCTGAGTGGGCCCCCCTGCATTTTGCAGTGCAGCGAGGCTCCTTTCTGACTGTCATCAATCTCCTGGAGTGCAGGGCAGACGTCAATGTGAAGAACAAAGTGGGCTGGACACCTCTGCACCTCGCTGTCCTCAAGGGCAACATGGCCATTATAAAGACCTTGATCAAGGCTGGTGCTCTGCTCAATGTGGAAGATATTACTGGCTGCACAGCCCTCCAGTTGGCAATTAGACATCAGAAAGAAAACATCATTACGTTGCTTCAAGGCAAGGACTCACTGATGAATACATTGCAGAATAGGACCCTGGTGAATGATGTTCAGATTTCAAGACCCAGAACTGTTCCAAGAAGGACAGATCTGTAGATTCACTGCATCTGTCATTTATGACTAGAATTTTCCAGTATCAGGGTCTTAAGTAACTTAAGTATATCCTGTCACCTGCTGATTACAGGGAGTTTTATTTTTAATGGCAATTCCTAAGTATAAACACTAAAAGAATAAAAGAAAACAGAGCTATAGAGGGGAGATGACAGGTAATTTTTGAGAGTGCTCAAATTTATAGATCCTTTTGTCCTGGTGATGCTGGCATTAGGCTGTGCTTCTCTGTTGTGATACTCACTGTGTGGGGATGGAAGCAGGTATGTGTACCCCCTTTAAAATGGACACTGCTGAAATCACACATAACAATGCACATATAGGTGTCTTCCACATATTTTCCTGCTTTTATTCTTTGTTTTCTGACAGAACAGATTGGTGTAAAACAGCTTGTCGCAGGTGGGAATTGAGTCTTGAGATTCTCACCTTCTGCTGGAAATAGGCACTAAGCAAATGGTGCAGTGATGTGTCAGATTTTCTGACATCTCATTTTTGTAACAAGAGCTTTATTAAAAATAAACCAAGGAAGAAAACTCACTGGTGAGAAGTATTTAAATGAATGCAGCACACTGCGAAGTAATTCCACTCCATCCCTTAAACACTGAGGCTGTCATTCCGAAGACGGCTGGAAGGATAAGCCAGGAAATGGGTGCAGTTGGTGGATGCAGTCAGGTGGGGCTCATTTCTGCCTTAGCTGCGGGCTATTAGTTTGCAAGGCTGCTCTCAGGCTCCTCTTCTCTTTGATCAGACAGGCTCCTCTGGAAATTGCTGCTCATGGTATTGAATGAAATTGTCTAGATTCAAATTTTTTTTGCTGATAATATGCTTTTGTGGATGTTTCTGTGGATGCGTGGAAAAGATGTGATGACAAATGCATCCCATTTATGCAGCTGGTCCTACTTTAAGGGTTGTTTTTACAGGCAAGAAATCAGGGGGATTGTCCTGAAGCAAGTTAGGCAGCAGAGCAAGTGATGCAGTGTTAGCTGGGAGACTTTGGGGCCAAAAAAAGCTATCACAGAATCATAGAGAGGCTTAGGTTGGAAGGGACCTCTGATATTTGCCGGCCGCTATATCGAGCACCAGATCAGGTTGATACAGAACAGTATTCTGTATTCTGTTGATATAGAACAGAATTCAGAGAATTCTATTCTCAGCTTAAGGCTCAAGTCAGGTCACTGGTGGGAATTCATTTTTGATTTCCATTTGGAAGAGTTTCCAGAGCTTGACTACCTTCATGGAAAATGTATAGCCTCTATGAATTTGACTATTTTGTTGCAGTGAGCAGGGTTTTTGTGTGGCTTGTGATACTCCCACTGTGATACAAGGCCTCCCAGAATGCATATGGAATTATGACTTTCTCTTTCATTTTAGCTAGAAAGATGTGGCAATGCAAGTAAACAACTTACAGCCCTGTTTATTCTGTGCAGGGCAAATGCCACAGGGCAGGGAACACCTTTTCCACCCCAGACAACAACAGGAGCTGCCCTATATGGGGAAGGTCTGCTCAGTAGCTCACTCCAGGCATAAGAAGTGCTCGTTGTGCTGGGAAAGCTGGCAGCCACTTGATCAGAGCAGAGCAGACAGAACAGAAGCATCTTTAAGTGCTCTGAGACTGAAGATATATTGCCGTATGTGAGTCATAACTGTATTTCACTGCTTAATGCAGCGTGCATTTCCCCTTGCCTGAGCTCCAGCCCACTGAAGCTCTCTGGACTGTGCTAAATAAAAGAGCAGGTGGGGTGGCTGCAATGGCTGTGACTGCTATTAAATGTCTCTTTGTCCCTTGCACATTTATTTT
Source organism: Cyrtonyx montezumae (assembly GCF_038088225.1). NCBI lineage: Eukaryota > Metazoa > Chordata > Aves > Galliformes > Odontophoridae > Cyrtonyx > Cyrtonyx montezumae. The sequence continues at coordinate 1,070,495 of NW_027071959.1, forward strand.
CCTTGTGACATTTGACAAACTGAACTCATAGTGGGGTATTGCCAGATACAGGGCAGGGGGTGGGCTGCTTCCAGGCAGGGAGAAACTAAGAAACCTCCTCCAGCCGTGAGAGCAGAGCACTGTGTGCTGCTGGTGAGTGGGCATTGTTTGCAACTGAGCCATGTTCTGTGGGAAAGTGGATGGTGTTACTTTGGAAAAAGTGGAATTGTCTTGGACAGGTACACTCACTGCTGGTTGGTGGGCTGGGCCCAGAGGGTGGCGGTGAATGGAGTTACATCCAGCTGGCAACTGGTCACCAGTGGTGCTCCCCAGGGGTCAGTACTGGGGCCTGTCCTGTTCAGTACCTCTATTGCTGATCTGGATGAGAGGATTGAGTGCACCCTCAGGAAGTTTGCAGACAACACCAAGTTGGGGGAAATGTCAATCTGCCTGAGGGTAGGCAGGCCACACAGAGGGGCCTGGACAGGCTGATTGCGGGGCTGAGCCCAATGGGATGGAGTGCAACAAGACCAAGTGCCGGGTCCTGCACGGTGCTCACAACAACCCCACGCAGCGCTGCAGAGTGGGGCAGAGTGGCTGGAAGGCTGTGCGGAGGGAAAGGACCTGCGGGTGTTGGTCGGCGCTCGGCTGAACATGAGCCAGCAGTGTGCCCAGGTGGCCAAGAAGGCCAACGGCATCCTGGTTGTGTCAGCAGTAGTGCAGCCAGCAGGAGCAGGAGGTGACCGTCCCCTGCACTCAGCTCTGCTGAGGCCGCACCTCAGTGCTGTGCTCAGCGTTGGGCCCCTCACTACAGTACAGACATGGAGGCCCTGGAGCTGTGCAGAGAAGGGAACGGAGCTGTGAGGGGTCTGGAGCACAATGGGGTTTTATGGGGAGCGGCTGAGGGAGCTGGGATTGTTCAGAAGAAGAGGAGAAGAGGAGCTCAGGGGAGACCTTACTGCTCTCTACATCTCCCTGGCTTGAGGTTGTGGTGAGGTGGGGCTCGGCCTCTTCTTCTGAGTAACAGAAATTGGATGAGAGGGAATGGCTTTTAGTTACATCAGGGGAGGTTGAGGTTGGACATTAGGGAAAAAAGCTTCACCAAAAGAGCCATCATTGGCACAGGCTGCTCAGGGATGTGAAGGAGTCACTGTTTCTGGTGGTGTTCATGGAAACACGGAGATGTGGCACCAAGGGACACGGTCAGTGGGCAGTGTTGGTTGTAGGTGGATGGTTGGATCAGATGATCCTCGAGCTCTTTTCCAACCTCAGTGATTCTGTGATTCTCTAACTCGCTGACTGCTTCCTTCTAACTTCAGAATATCTGGTTTTGATAACATTTAAAGCAAAACCAAACAAAACCCCATAACATCTACTAATTTCACTTTGATTTTTTTAATAACTATTTGGTGCCAGCTTTCAAAGGGAGGAGGAGGAAGACTTACAGGGTGGGATTAGAGGCTGCTGCAGGTGAGATGAAAGAACTCTGTAGCCTGGAGTTGTGTTACAGGAGAAAGAAAAAGACAACACCTATGCATGCATGATAATTACATTCTTATGCCTCCACTGGCATGCTGAAGGCAAACTCATTACATTGTCATCAACAACAGCAGAATTAAGAATGGGTCCATGGCCAACACCAACCGTTGCCTCTGTGCAAAATGTCCTTCAGCACCATGCACCTTGATGTCCTCAGGAGGTGCCTGGTGACACCATATAGGTCTCTCTGGTGGGAGACACTGTGCTGCTGCCCACAGCAATGCCAGGACTCAGATCCATGCAGCTGCAGTGCTCCTCGTAGCCTCAAGCAGAGCAATGCTGGTAGCAAGCTGGAAGCTTTGCCTCTAATTAAAATGTCTTGTTTCTCATTCTCATAGAGCTTGGAGATCTCTTGCTGAGACCTGAGCTGTTTAGCTGTTGTTAAGCTGTCAAAGACATTACATTAAATATGAGGCACAGACAGATAGCTCTCCCTTGGTGTGACATTTTTACTCCAATACCACTTTGAAGATGTTTTCTTAGCAGCGATGCTTGAAATTCCGCAGGATGATGGATGTGACTGGCAGCAGGAATGTCTGTCTGCCTGATCTTACAAATGAAGAAATCCATCAACCCCAAGAACAGCCCAAACCCACAGCAGTAACCCAAGTCAGTCCATGGAGGGCTTTTTTTGATGAGTGCTCCCAGGGGCTTGGATTTGTGACAGGAACTTCTGGTGCTCATTTCACACACTTTAACCTCCAAAAAGGAGGAGAAGAAAGTGAGGCGTGAGGGACTGGCTCCTGCCTGTTTCCCAGCCTGTCCAGGCTGATGGCACTCATTGTTCACACTGAGCTGTAGGACATCACATGGTCTGATAGTGATGGAATGAGAGGGAATGGCGTGAAAGAGGGAGATGTCAGTTAGATGTGAGGAAGCAATCCTTTCCTCAGAGGGCGGTGAGGCGCTGGCACTGCTGCCCAGAGAGCTGTGGGTGCCCCATCCCTGCAGGCACTCAAGGCCAGGTGGGATGGGGCCCTGGGCAGCCTGAGCTGGTGGGGGGCAGCCCTGCCCATGGCCGGGGTTGGCACAGTGTGATCCTTGAGGTCCCCTCCAACCTGAGCTGCTCTATAGTCTATGACATGGGAGCTGGAAGCACCACGGCTCACATCCTAGCTTCCTATCCATGTGTACGTCCTCAGGAGCACAGCCATGGTGCTGTGCTGGAGCAAAGCCTTCAGCACTGCTGGGAGAACATGAACATCTCCGTCACTTGAAGTATTTACACAAAATAAAGAAATTCTATTGACACATAATTCAGTAGCTCATTTCTATCATCTCTCTGACAGAAAAACAAAACTCAGTTCAGGTGTCGTGGAGCGCTCTCCAGAAGAGCTTAATTAAATTTATAATGAAAATAACAGGGGATTAAGAAGGCACAAGGGAAATGTATTCCTTTTGCAGAGCATTATGGAGGTGATTGAAGCAATTTTCAGAGAAAATTACCTGTTTGCTGCTCAGTTTCTATAGAAATTAAATGAGTCTTTACAAACTCTGGAAAACTGCGTTCCAGCCCCCAGTTTGTGACTGTGCAACTTGGTGCTTATTTCTAAAATTAATCATGGGTCTTCACCTCCCCCCCCCCTCCTTTTCCCTTCTTCAAATACAGTTTAGTCTTTTGTCCCTGCTGATAACATGATATAACCATCCATATATCTCTTAACCGAGAGCTGTCAATGCTGACAGCACGTGTCAGCTGTGCCTCCTGTAAGGAGTAGGAACAGGACATAAATCTTCCACCAGCTCAAGTGCACCACTCAGATTCTTTATAAGGCCAGCAATGTCGATCCTTAAGTCTCATAAAAATCCTGTTTTCTTGCTATGTTAAGTTGCCCGGGCAAACCCAGAGCAGCGATTCTCGCTGCCTTGCTCAGGAAGCAAGTTCCTCCAGCACAGTATTTCTTCTTTCATTGGCATTTCTGATTTTCTGCAGTTATTTCCTCCAGTGCAGTAACTGTGTGCCAGGGGCAGGCAGGAAGAGCAGGTGAGGCTTTCCCATTGCCTAATTTCTGCAACAGGATTGGAAAGGTCACTGGTAGGCAATATCTATAAAAGGCTCTGAGGTCTGTAGATGGAAATCAGAGAGAGAGTGGCAGGGTTCAGGAAATATGGAGATATGGCACTGAAGGACATGGATAGTAGGCAGTATTGGTGGTAGGTGGATGGTCTGAATGATCCTGGAGGTCTTCTTCAATTTGAATGATTTGATGTGGATTGGACATAAGAGAAAACATTTTCTCTCAGAGAGTAGTCAGACACTGGGATGGCCTGCATAGGGAGATGGTGGAGCTGCCATCTCTGTCCGTGTTCAAGAGGCGTCTGGATGAGGAGCTATGAGATATGGTTTAGTAGCAATAGCAATGGTGTGGTAGCAATAGGAATGGGTGGACAGTTGGACTAGAAGATCTTGTAGGTCCTTCCCAACCTTGTGATTCTATAATCCTTCTATGAAGGATGATTCAATGATCTCACATAAGCCTACATAAGCCATGCATACCTGGCTTGAGAGTGCTACCTTGGATCTGTACCTTATTCAGCAGCCCCAGCGAACATGCACTGCTTGAGCAACCCCCAGTCATTGCTCCTGAAAGTCTTGTCTTCTGAATCACAGAATCACAGAATCGTTTGTTGCTCAAATCCCTCTCAAAATGACATGCTTTACAGTGCCAAGGGGCAACGTTCAGATGACATCACTTCTGTCCGTGGGACCGAAAGGACTTAATGCATCTGAAGCTTGGGTTCTCTGTGATTTGTGCTTGTAAAACAGAAAAACAAGTTAAAACCAGACAGGCTGAATCTCTGTCATCTGGCACCTTGCAGAGTTATAGACGTGTATGTGCAATGAGTGTAATTCACTCCTGATCTGATTTCGCAGTCTATTCCATTTATTTAGCACTATGCATTGTAGAAGATGCTGGAGGATCAGTTCCAGAGGCAGTTGGGTTCTTTTGCAATTTCAAATGCCTTTAGTTAATTAAATGCTTGCTGCTGAAACACATTGGCAGCAGGGGTGACATAAAATATCTCTACACAAGTCTGGCTGGGAGACTGAATCTGAGCAGCTCCTACTAGCTTTTTAAGAAAACAATCGTTCTGTTCTCCTATTTTTTCAGGTTGCTGTTGTATTTCCCCTTGCATTGGATCAAAAGTATCACTGACTTCAATTCTGTGAGCAGTTTTTGCAGCTATCCCTCACTCTGTTATGCCATGGGTGTATAATTTGGGAATGCTGGACCAGCAGTCTGTATGTGGTTCCTGCTGCTTCCATCAAAGAGACCCATAGGGAAATGGTGGGGGTGTTAAGGGTTAAAATGACATAACCTGGGAAAGTTATTTGCAACCACTATCCATGCACTGAGAGTGTCTGCATTATGTTTGTGGGCTTTCAAGTGGCTAACAGCTTCTACCCCCAGTACTGCATTCCTGTGGCAGATTTGAAACCTTCTAAATCTCCTAGGTTGTTTATGTAAAGGAAAACAGTTCTATCCACAGGATCTCAAATCTTCAGCCAGTCATGGAGCACTCTGGAGTATGATGGATGCTATTAGCTTCCTGCTTCTTGCTTCCCCTGACTCTTAACACATATGATTCTCAATCAACATCAATAGATAGATAGATAGATAGATAGATAGATAGATAGATAGATAGATAGATAGATAGATAGATAGATAGATAGATAGATAGATAAACAAATGAAATCCAGTGGAGAGTTATATCTGTGGATGCAAAGAACGGTCCTGTCACATCTCACATTCCTTCCAGAGAGGTGAAAGCTGTGACTGTTATTGATTTCCTAAGTGGTTTCTTCGTGCTGTATCTGACTAGAAACAATTTTTCACATGAGAAATTTACAACCTAACTAAGGGGAAGTGAGCAAGTGGGATTTGTCATGCCTATCATGGAATGATGGATTTTCTGCTGAAAAACTTCTTTTCAGAAGTGTTTTTGCCTTGATGAAAGTAATTCATGGGAACTTCATTGAAAAGTTTCTGTTTTCCATGGTAAACTCTTTAAAGGAGAATATCGGAAAATCAGAGAATGGCTCAGGTTGGAGGGGACTTAAAGCCCACCCAGTGCCACCCCCGGCCATGGGCAGGGCTGCCCCCCACCAGCTCAGGCTGCCCAGGGCCCCATCCCACCTGGCCTTGAGTGCCTGCAGGGATGGGGCACCCACAGCTCTCTGGGCAGCAGTGCCAGCGCCTCACCGCCCTCTGAGGAAAGGATTGCTTCCTCACATCTAACCAACATCTCCCTCTTTCATTTTAAAGCCATTCCCCCTTGTCCTGTCACCATCAGACAATGCACACAGTCACTCCCCCTCCTGCATGTAAGCTCCCTTCAAGCACTGGCAGGCCACAATGAGGTCTCCCAGCAGCCTTCCCTTCTCCAAGCTGAACAAGCCCAGCTCCCTCAGCCTGTCTTCACAGCAGAGGTGCTCCAGCCCTCTGAGCATCCTCGTGCCCTCCTCTGGACCCCCTGCAGCAGCTCTGCATCCCTCCTGTCCTGGGGGCCCCAGGCCTGGGCACAGCAGTGCAGGTGGGGCCTTTCAGGGGCACAGCAGAGGGGGACAACCCCTTCCCTCTCACTGCTGATGCAGCACAGGAGACTGGTGTTCACTGGAAATGAAATATTTCAGTATGCATTTGTGTTTGCACTAGTCAAACATCAAATGTTTTTGGTTCAATATTACTGTAATCAAAATAATGGTTGATAAATTGGTTGATGTAATTGGAATTACATCTGCAAAATTTCCAGATGGAAATCTGGAAAGGAGCCAAAACACTCTTGTCCTTAGTAGTAAAAGTCCACTCCTGGTGTTACCTACATTCTGAGTCCTGTCTCACTGTGCTCCTTATCAGTATGAATCTGCTCAATAGATGATAGCACAGTGCCATTCAAATCCCTGCAGCTCCTGCTTGTGATTCCATCTGTCTGCCTATAAATGCATGCTGCCATTCTTCCCCTTTTCCTGTTGTTCTGTTCTTGCTCTGAGGATGACTTGTTAAATCTCAAGCTCCCCACTGTCCATCCCATCCCCACCCTGCTGCAAGCCATTATGGTTTGCAGTGATCCAGCCTTGGAGTCAGCAGGGAATGAAGAGATCAAGGCTGTGACAAGTCTCTTGCCATGTTTTATCACACAAATGGATCTTCAAAGGCTGTCTGTGTGTGATGCTGCCTTTACTCAAACTGCACCTCTCTTTCTGGCAGCGATGGGTGTTACCAAGAGTGTTTTGAATAGGGCTGGGAGGAACCCTGGGGTGGTATCCTGTCGTCTTCAGGAACGGCTTTATGCAACACATTTCTCTAACTTGTCCTTAAAAGCCGTCTGTTACTGAGATCACCTCCCAGAGGACTTTGTTCCAGCACTGCACTGTTGTTGCTGTAGTTAAACCAGGTTGCAAAGTACTGCACCTGACAATAAGCAAGTCCCAAATTAGAAGCATACAAAACATTCATTGTTTTGTTACCAAGCACAGCAACATGGGCCGAGTTCTTCTGCATATGTGACTTACAAATAGAATAAAACCCTACGAGAACAGAATGAATCACATCATGCTTCAGAGAGGCAGTTGCTCATTGTACCCATGTTGGAAAGCTGTGCTCTGTTTGGTTCACAGGTAACGCTGCTGATGCCTTTATGAGTCACTAATAAGCACTGCTGCATTTAATCAGTTGCTCTCCTTCTCAAGGAGGTGAGGACAGAGCTTTTCTTTGTGTGAGTGTCCAGCTTGTTGGAGTTGGAACTTCTGGGCACAGATTACTAGACAGGGGCTTTAGGTTTAGGTTTAGTGTGCACCTATTTTGTGCATCCACCTGTATGTATGTGCAGCCTAAGTCAACCAAATTCCACAGGGGATCAACAAGAACAACTTACCTCTGGTTTTATAACAAATCTCTCCATCCAATGCCACTTGATGAAGAGAAGTCCTGGAATGAATATCCCAGAGCTTTTCTTGATCTCTTGTCTGAAATAGCTCCAGAATGCAAATATCCACTTGTGATATGCTCAGTGGCATGAGTGCAAGTCATTTAATAGAGGCAGTTGATTATCCAGTGGCCAAATAGCTCAGCCAGCCCCCACAGAACAAGTCTCACCTCTTCATCCTAGAAACTTGTGATCATTGTTCTGAATTAAAAACCTTACTCGTCTGAAAATATTGCATTAAAGATTCCATCTCCCTTTAGAGAAGAGGAAGATCTGGCCAGGATGGACCAAAAAAGATGCACTAATCAGATGCAATAAAGGAAGGCTGGACTTAGAGCAGTGATGGAGTTGTGGGTGTCCCTGTTCATTGCAGGGCAGTGGGACCAGACGGCCTTTGAGGATTCCTTCCAACTCAAATTATTCTGTGATTCTATAAAATGAGCCTTTCTCTGCTGCTGTTGACCCAGAGGTGCATTTCTTCAGAAAGGCAGAAACACTGTGGACGCTGACAGCTTTTGGCTATGGCCGAATTTAAGTCTAGGGCACAGCTGGACTCATTCCGTGGTATCTGTGCTGCTGCTCTGCTCTGTGACAAGAGCTTGTGTTTCAGAAAGGCAGAGGAGTGTTTCTCTGATAACTGTGAAGATTTTATTCTTGTTCTTTGGACAAGCTTATCTGTCTGCTCCAAGCAGGAAAAGAAAAAGTCTCTTCAGAAGAGATTTGGGGAATTGGTCTCTTTGGGAATGATGCAGTCTGCCACAGGGTTTCACTGAGCCTGACCTGCCTCATTTTGCTGGAATATTTGTTGTCTCCCCAGAGAGCTGAGTAGGGCCATTTGTCGGCCGGCTTGTTCCTGCACACAGTTGTGCTTTGCTGAAGGCTCATCCCCTGAGATGCCAGTGAGTGCAGGGAGATGTCACAGGACGTGACAGAAGTAACAGGAGAGGGGAGTGACAAAACAGCCATCGTCAAACAAACAACAGAAAAAAAAACATAGAGATTAGGTGGAACTTGTCCAAAACCTGCTGAGGCTCTTGGAAAATGTTTTCATGTTAACAATATGTTCAGGATGTCAGGACAATGCACATTGCTGAAGGGTTGGGTTAAATGGGCTCAGGGGCTAACAAGTAACATCCACAGTAATACCTTGCACAGTCCTAACCCATAGCAAGTGCAAGCTAAGCGAGTTACTGTAAGCATAATGAACGTGTAGCCCAGAGCAGTTTACTGCATATCTGCCACCAGCTGAGAACATGCCCAAACTCAATTACCATAGCACAGTAAATTGCCAAGCCATAATAATTCAGTCATAAATCTCCATCCCCAGGTTAATTTGGTGTGACTTTCTCATCTAGACTCCAGCCTTCACATGTACTGCAGGAGCTGGTTCCCTGTTGTTCTGGACTTGTAACGTCATTTATAGCAAAACTGTGCATAGAATCACAGAGTCATTGAGGTTGGAAAAGACCTCTGAGATCATCCAGTCCAACCATCCACCTGCCACCAATGTCACTCATTGACTGTGTCCCTCAGTGCCACATCTCCGTGGCTCTGGAATACCTCCAGGGATGGTGACTCCTCTACTTCCTGGGCAGCATGTGCCAATGACCACTCTTTTGGAGAAGAAATTTTTCCTGCTATTCAGTCTGAGCCTCCTCTGGCACAACCTCAGGCCACCATCTCTTGTCTGATAGGGGACAAGAAGGAATGTGTGCTGTGCTACAAATCCATAAGTGCATTTCCCAGTGTCCCTGCCTACAGCCAGCCAAGTTATTAGGCTTGGATTCCACAGTCTATGTGCAAACTCACCTGTTTTGTCTTGGGATCACAACCCATCTCGTTCCATCACTTTCCATGTTTCTCTCTGTAGCCCTGTACATTTTGCAGCTTATGGTTTGATGGAGCTGAAGAGATCTGCAGAGGTTGTCAGCTCCTTTGTCACTGTTACTATTTGCAGACAAGATCTGATTTCTTGCAAACATTAATTTTGTGGTTCCTTGTGGTCTGTAAAACCAGCCTTGTGGCTGCATTACTAAATGAGTGGCTTGTAGCAAATACCTGGTGCAGTTACAAAGCCTGAAGCTATGACCCCATTTTCTCCCAAGTGAGGTTTGTTTACTTCTGCTTTTTAAGTCTCTTATAAGCAATTTCTAGGTCTGTTAATTATTCATTATACTTTAATTATATTTAGTCCATCATCACCACTCTTTCTTAGGTGAAGAAAGTTGTTATTTATGAGTCAAAAGCTATTTATGAATCAGACAGTCTGGTATCCTCAGAAAGATGCGAGTTGAGGGACCTGTTTTAATTATTAAAGCCTTGATTAAAGAGAATGAGTTAATTTAGCAGGTACAACTGGTATTCCTTTTCCTGCTGTGTGTATGTCCTGCTGCTTCTTCCTGGAATATCACTTACTTTGTTGGGTTATAATGGGGACATCGATTGAATTGAACTCAGTAGTTTTGTAGATACTTTTTATTTTGTAAATTGAATGCTTCAATGCAGAAGTTACCTTTTTATCCTGCTTTGGTTCGAAACTGAGTAGACCAAGGCCTTTGGTTCATGCCAAGGACCAAAATGCCATCAAGTGGAATTCTAGGTTGGTAGCTCAGCCCAGGCAGCAGGAAGGGCTTGGTGGGTTTTGTTGTTTTGTCATATAATGAAAAATAATCTTGGACAGAACTCCACTGGTGTGGCAGCTGAGGCTGAGGTTGAGGTCTTGCTGCTGTGCTGAGCCTGGCTGAGCTTCACACGCACCTATTGTATTGATTCTTCCATAAATGCCAAATACCTCAGTAGCTTGAGGAAGCAGTGTGGCATAAGCACTGCACAAGTGTGAATGTTCCTAAATGAACATCTCTATCAATCCAGCAGTCTCTAGCATAAGTTAAGAGAAAGGCAGGAGGAGAAAAGCTCCCTGTGAGCAGTTCCTTGGCCTCAGCAGTGCTGCTGGTGGTGGGAATTCTCTCCTCAGGTGAGCTCAGACCAGTGAAATCCATAATTAGGTCTTTTATGCATATTCATTCCTACTTAGCTATAGTGCTAAAAATATTGTACCTATGCAGATTGTCTGCAGTGCCCCATTGCTCTGACAGCTTCTGTGTATGTTCTTCATGAGGACACCGAGAATTTGTTAGTTCCGCAGAACTGTTTTTTGCTGCGCACCAAACTCGTAGCAGGTTGGTGGATGTGTCTGGCTCATTTGTCAGCTTTCATGACTCTTGCAGGCCAGGCAGATGAATGGTGTCCTGGTGAGAGCAGCTCCTTTCAATCACCGCCTTCAACCTGTGCTGCTGCGGGCTGGGCTGAGCAGTGCCAAGAAGTAAATGCAGGCAGCTGTTGTGTGCCAGCAGTACCAGTGAGACTGCTCCCGGCTGTTTGTCATCCCTCCCTCCCCAGTCTGCTTCTGTCTAGACCAGAAGAGAGCTGGGGAGATTTAAGAGCCTTTTCTGCCTGTGTCTGTGCACCCTTTCTTCCCCACATCTGAGGCTTTGTCTAGACAGAAGTTGGGATTCCTGGGCAAGAACTGAGATAAGGGAGAAAGAAGAAGTGCAACTAATCTGCAAAGCAAGTCAGAAAATAATACAAGGTCTCACCTACAGCCCATCCTTTCCTGTTGTTTCTGTATGACATACGGTGTAACTGGACTGACCCATTACAGCAAAACAGCTTTGTCACGGCTTCTGGTAAAAGAACAAAATAAGCAGATGACATCAGGTTAGCTTGTGCAAGTCTCTTTAATTACAGTGCTGGATGAGGACATTAGTTGCTGTCACTTGTACTGGGTAATGTACATTCCTGACTCTCCAGGAGCCACGTCTTCACTGGAAATTTTCACTACAGAGGTAGTGGCTTTTTGTTTTGTTTTGTTTTCTGTTCTTTTTCTTTCAGCAAGATTCAACAAGCTGGGCAGGAGGACCAGCAGACCCACAGCTGCAGTGGGAGCAAGCAGGGAAGCACGGGTGCAGGAAGAATATCCCCCAGCTGCTTCACTACATCGCAGCACAGAGCCGTGAGTCATGGAGGAAACACAGGAACGAGGACTCCATGAGCAGAACTAAAGCTTCAGACACAAATACTGAATCACAAAATCACTGCAGCAAAGGGTTGTAACAAGTGTTTCTGAGCAGAATTCACCTTGCAACAGGGAAAGAAAACCTACTCATATTTGTGCCCAGGTCTGCAGCAGGAGACCTCGGTGCCCTATGCTCGGTAGCTGCCTTATCTCTGTGAGGAGCTCCCCAGCCCAGGGCTGCATGTCCCCGTGCCAGGTGCTGTGCCAACACAGGCTGTGAAGGCTGCTCTTGCTCTTGGCAGTTGTTTGTTCTGTATAAAGCCACAGGTGATGGGCTCTCGTCTTCTTGCAGAGCTATGAAGGATTGGTTTGTAGATGGAACGTGCTATAGCTTGTTATCTCAGAGTGGGTGCCTTTGAGAAAGGCAAAACTGTGGAGGAGGAGGTGAGCAGACAGGACACTGCTGCCTTCCCAATGACAGCAGGGACTGAGATATTCCCTTAGAACACTTCTGAGTCCAGAGTGTTAGGAACAGGTGTCTTAAAATCTCATTGGGATTAATGGTCATCACAGAACAGCTCAGGTTGGAGGGGAGTTAAAGCCCACCCTGTACCACCCCCAGCAATGAGCAGGGCTGCCCCCCACCAGCTCAGGCTGCCCAGGGCCCCATCCCACCTGGCCTTGAGTGCCTGCATGGATGGGGCACCCACAGCTCTCTGGGCAGCAGTGCCAGCAACTCACTGCCCTCTGAGGAAAGGATTGCTTCCTAATCCAACATAAATCTCCCCTCTTTTAAAATCCCTTGTCACTACTATCCCACTATCAGCCTGTGCAAAAAGTCATTCCCCTCCAGCTTGTAAACTCTGAGTACTGGAAGGCTGCAATGAGGTCTCCCCAGAATGATGGGCTGCAGATAATTCTTTAAAAAAAATACTTAATCTCTATGAATATACACCTGTTCTTCTTCATCCTAATTAGCAAATTTATGAAGAACACGATCTCTTTCTGAGCAGTCCTTTTCCCTGTGGTGCTGCTCATCACCAGATGAACTAGAACTCAAGTGTGTTGAGCTGGATTCAGAAAGCAAGTACAGGTGGTGGTTTCATCCCACCCTGAGTTATCACTGAACAGAAGGTAAAGTTATGCCACAGGGTTAAGATTTTATCCTCATTTAGGTTATTTCAGGACCTGCACCAGGAGTTAGTACAGAGGAAGTATCACCTATGGCACCTTCCAAATGCTTTAATCGTGTGTGTGTGTGTGTGTGTGTGTGTATGCATATAATTTTCTGTTTTGATTCAGCTCCTCACCTGACAATTCAGAGTCAAATGGCACATTTCTGCTTTTTGAAGTATGTTAGAAAAATAAGGATTAGCTTATCAATGTTTTTTTTTTCCTCGTTCAATGATTCTTTGAATCTTTCAATTAAGAGCAGTCTGAATGGATTCCCATCACTGCATGCACATACCTGGTTGAAACTCCTCTGACTCCTGTGCCTGAGATCTCTTGAGTTACACATTTAGGCATCTGTAATTTAAATTTATAGCTATGAGCAGACCTCGAAGAGCCATCTTCAAATGTTATAAAAGCCCATGGGCAAAATACTAATAACACTGGTTATCAGCTTCTTCCAGGAACAGCGGATTAGATGGGAAAGCTTCAGATCAAGGTGGGACTCCTGCTTTGGTTTCAGAAGACAACTCAGAGCATGCGTTACAGCTGCCTGACACAGTCTCTCCTTGATGTACAGCTGGAGCACATACAGCCAGCACAGCCCATCCCATGGGTAAACACTTTGTTAACAATAAAGTAAAAACAGATAATAAAAGAAGCGCTGCTTGGCAGCGGTCTTTGTCTGATCTAAAGCAGAAGCTGTGTGGATATTCCACAAACTGCATAGAGAAAAAGGGGATAATATTGCTCTCTGGATTGTTTTAACATCTTTAGAAAATAGCAGGTGATTGGAATGAGGGAGCCTGCCTCTGCATATGGCTATTGTCATCATCAAGCTCTCCAGAGCCTACTTCAGTGTCTAGCCAGACCTATTTCCATGTCATTTTATTCATCTTACTGTATTTTATTTACAGAGAAATTACAAAATATATTGTGAACTGAGTATGATAAATATAGAGTGGATTTGGCAATGCCAGTCAGCGTGGTGACATTATGCTCTTATAGATTTCCATTTGTTTTAAACTGTGAAACATAGCAGAGGTTAAGGGATGCTGGAAACATCCAGACCCATCCAGAGTACCACCTGGACACAGAGTAAGTCTAGCTAGGGACTTTCTTGGGCTTTATTCTGGCTTTTTTTTTTTTCCAAAATACACAGTCTTGATCTCATTTGCTGATAATTTAAATTAGGCACGACATTACTTTACACACTCTCTGTTGAGAAACATAGGTAAATCATATCTGAGGTGATCCTTGGCTTTATGGTGCCTTAAAGTTAGGTGGGAAGAACTGGACCTAACTTGTCTTGTCCGAGTTTGCATCTCAAATGGATGTGGCCCCAGATGCGCAGTCTCTCCTGGCACAGTCTTCATGTCTCTACATTCATCGTGCTATCACTCCTCACCTGATTTTAACTTCTTGAGAGAGTCTGAAGATGAAATGCTGGTGGGTAGAAATTGCTGCTGGGCTGGCTCATAATCAGTGGTGATTGGTGTCTTGTTTGATCTGAGTGCATACCGTGTGGTACAAAATATCACTTCTTTAATTTCTCTCCTATTTTTTGGCTTGGGCTTCCATTCAATTCATCCTATTTACTCATATTTACATTGACATAGTGGTCCTGCATGGGACTTATGCTCCTTTTCCTCTTTCTGCTCATTGCACGTTGCAGGGGTGGGATCCATGAGTGGCAGAGCCTTCTTTACCGACCTGGGTACCTCTTAAATTGGTGTGGATGTGTGTTTTCCCTCAGGGCTTGATGCTGGGTAAGTCAGCTGGAGGTGAAGGCAAAGATATTGTATGGAGTTTCTGCAAGCTCTGTCTGGCTCCTATTGCAAAGCGGAAAAGATGCTCTTGTCTTTGGTGAGAATCGTATCGGTGAGTCCGTGCACAAGCCAGCAGCAGTGACTCATCACTGCCTGCAGGGCTCTGTGAGCGTCTGTGGTTAATGCACTCAAGGTTAGATGGCCACAGGCAAGAATCAAGCGGGTGTGTCTCCATTTTTGCTTCCACTTCAAACACAGTGTGAGGGTAGCTCTTAGAAGTGCCCCTGGGATGGATGCCCTGGAGCCCCAAGGTCGCCCCGAGGGGTGGGAGAACCTCAGCACGAAGGTCCTCACGATGTCCCTGCCACGAGGCGTGTGGGCACGGCACTCCACTGCGCTCCTCATGCCCAGCACAAGAGCTCCAGACCTCTCCATGGCTGCCTGTTTGTGCGCGTGAATGGCATTGGTTTCTTTTTCTCGTTCGTAAAAATGTAGTTAATGTTTTTACTTTTAACAGTGGAGGATCTTCATGAAAGCCTTGCGAAATTCAATATTGAAGGTGGTGTAAATAATTGGATTGACAGCACTGTTGACATATCCAAGCCACGTAAAGGCGCTGTACATTGCTGGGGGGATGTTGCAATCGCAGTGCATGTTCAAGATGTGAGTGATGAAGAATGGGAGCCAGCAGATGATGAAAACACCTGGGGGAAAAGGAAAGAGACAGATTTTGATTGCTGAACACTGGAAAATTTCTGAGATGGAAAACAGTAAACCTTCTGTTTGTTGATATGTCTCCTTCTATATCCTAAGTAACCAAGTGGTAAAGAAATTCTTTGCTGCTGTAAATAGACCTTCAGAGGTGCCAATGTCTTGCTGAACTATGCTGCCTCTTGTGCTGTAAGCTGTATCAGAAAGCACATGAGCTTTCTTGTGCCTGTCTTTTGGCAGTGCAAACACTGGGCAGCTGGACAGCTTCCCAAGCCCTCTGTACAGCCCTGTGCCACATCCCTAGCTGGAGGGATGCAGCCTTCCTACTGGGAGCCTCCTGCCTGCTTGCACAAATACATTTCTCATGCACTGAGTGGAACTGTTCCTTTAGGGACCTGGGAAAACTGTGTGTTGAACATTCAGGCTTGATGCCTTAACCCTGAATGGCTGCTGCCTGTTTTGAGGAACACAAGGCAAAGCCAACATGCACCCTCACCAAGTACGATGGCTAACATCTGGGTGGCTTTCTTCTCCTTCTGCTGTGAGAGTTTCCTCCTGTTCATAGCCTTGAGAAGAGTGCTCCTTGTCTTGCCATTAGGCATGGACTGGATCTCAAAGACCTTGGCTGTGTGTAGGTTTTCTTTGGCATGTCCATTCTTCTCTACTTTCCCAGGGCTGTCCAAGGTGCACCGGTTAGAGGCAACGGGCACAACCAGCTGGTGGTTGCTTGGTGCTGCTGGCTTGGCAATGGTTCTCTCAGGGGGACTGGTACTGGACACCATCTCCATTTCCATCTCTATGTGACTTTCCGCCTCCTGGATGAGAAGCAAATGCCCGCGCCATAAAGACAGGTAAATATACAGAGAGGAACAATGGACGTTTCTTACAGAGTGAAGCTGGATGATGCTGAAAAACGGTCAACACCTCTTCTCCCTCCCTACCTTTTTGGGAGAGCCTTGGAGAAAGGTCTAGAAGTTGTTTACATGTGAGAGTACATTCACTGCACAAGGAGGTTAAGAAATTGGAGAGACACTGTCTCCACTTCCCATATATTTGATTTCAGTTTTAATGGTGTAAATAAAAACAAAATCAACAAGCAAAACCCAACACAGCCAATGCAGTCCAAGACTTAAAGTAAATAATAGAGAGGAGTAGAAAATCAAAGAGACAAAAATTGTTAAAATGTCATGGCTTTTATAGCTGATCTTTAGGTGAGCTTAGTCTGACTTTTCAAGCTCTGTGGTGTTAAACCCCCTGCTTCACTCTAAGGAGCAGGAAGAATATTTAAATTTTGAGATTGAATGGTAACCTTTGCTCTTAGCTTATTTTTCTCCCACACTGCATAAATTCATTTTGAGTCCTGAGAAGAGAGAAAAGGGGAAAGCTGAACGCTCCAAAAAACTCCCACTTCTCTTTAACACTCACCACTTTGCGCTTATTAACTTGGAAACTCCCATTGGACTTCACAATAACTGTGCAGAGCTTCACATCTTCTGGATGAGTGCATTTGTCCTATGGGGCAAGCACCGGCTCATAGGTTACACAAGTAGATAGTAATTAGGAAGGGTTGTTGGTAGGGGAGGCACATGGAAACACAAGCACAGAGCATGAAGCAGAAATTAGTCAGTGTGACTAGGGTGCTAAGATGGAGGACTACTCTGGAGAGGCAGTAATGGAGGCAAGTGTCCCTCGTGTTTTTCAGTGAAGGAAGGAGGCAAGCCACAGTTTACCTTCAGTGGTGCCTGCGTGTCCGAGTCCAGGCCGTGGCTGCTGCGCTTGGTGGTGACGCGCTTCCTGCGCTTGCGGAGCACGATGTAGATCTGCACATACACCAGCAGGGTGACGATGAAGGGAACGTAGAAGGAGACAACAGAGGAATACACAACAAAGGCAGGGTTGGCAATGATGCACTCCTTCTCATCTGGAAGACAGAAGGTTTCGGGCTCAATGTCCCTGCTGCTCCAACTGATACCAACCTCCCCCTCCTCTGTCTGAGAGCGCCCAGAGTGGAAGGAACACTCAACCCCATAGAGCCAGGTAGATGCCAACAGCCAGCTGCAGGTGGCACAACTCACCTGCCTTGTTGAGGCCAAACAGGATTGGGCAGGAGATGGCAAACGAGAGCACCCAGACCACGGCAATCATGACGGTGACCCGACGCTTGGAGCTGTAGCGGGTGTTGTACAGCATTGGCATCGCTACGGCCGTGTACCTGCAGCAGGAGGGTACAGACCTGCGTTATTCTGCAAGTGCTGCCCTGGGTTTGTCGCTGCAGAGCCCTCACCTGTCAATGCTGATGGCACAGAGGTTGAGGATACTGGCCGTGCACATCATGACATCGAGGGTGACGAAGATATCACAGTGGATCCGACTGAACCTCCACTCCCCAACCACCTGCAGAGAGAATGCAGTCAGTGCAGGAAATGCCCAAGGAGTGCTATGGAGGGGTCTGACAGGATGGACATGGGCGATATCCCAAGCAACCCTACTTGTTTTTATAGCTTTTATTAGACGTGTTTTAAATTGAATTACATCTGCTACTGGAAAAGATTAGTAACAGGGAAGCAGAATCCTTCCTCTTGTGTCTTTGTTTATAGAACCAGGGAAGAAATGTAATGTGTATTAATTTTGTGGAATGAATTTAATTCAGAGTGAAAATCCTTTGACACGTTATTTGTTGTGACAAAGACAAAGACAGAGATGATGCTTCTAGCTAGCAGTAGGCTTTTTTCCTTCTTGCATTTTGCTGTTGAAACTGAACTTTGAAAATTAAGTTTAATAGCAATTATTAGGACTACTGTATTTGGCATGTGATGGAAAATGTATATTTCCCTCTAATAAAAATAGAGTCCTACTGCATTTGAAAATAGAATGAATAAGATAACTATTCTTTGGTTATTTCTGCTCTGATATACATAACCATAGGCAGCATGAAGAAGAAAGAAAGAATGACTGCATTGAAGCTTGAGTGACAGATGAATACTCAGTGATTAAAAAATCTCTTAAGAGAGAAAGTCACATCAGTAACTTCGACTAGAGTTTGCCCAAAGGCAAAGGTTTCCAGCTAGATACAAGGCTGTGCAAAATCACGTTCCTGAATTCATGGGTTTGAGTGCATGGAACATGCACCGATCCCCTTGGCTGGCCCAAAGAGAGCCAGAGCTCCTCACACACAGCATGAGTGCTATGTCAGACAGAAATACAATAGATGAGTGTAACTAATCCCAGAGGCATTAGCTACAGTCACAACCAGCCTGTGGCCACGTTAATATGCTTTAGCACATGCACAATGCTTTACATTTTTAAAGTGCCACACAAACAATAATTAACTGGAGTGATAATTAGTATTGTGGCTTCTCGACAGCCCATGTCACATCAGTGGGTTTGTTTTGCTTTGCATTAATACTTTACGAGCTGATTGATTATGGCTTCTTCCACTGCTTGCCTCTGTTCTATCATTTCCTCTCCTAATGAAATGCCTGAAAATGAATTGCAAATTCGGTGTAGTTCCAACCTCATGCTTTCTCTGTCGGTCTCCAGCATCCCAGCTCTTGGCTGCTTGAGGAAGGCAGCCATCCCAGCCAAGGACGGGGGGAGCACAGCTTCTGCTACTCCGCTCTTTCCTCTAGAGGCATATTTTGTTCTTTTGTGCTGTTTACTGTTGCAAGAGCCCCTTGCTGCCGGGTAAACAGTATTTTAGGAGTATGTGGCTTTCGTAAAACAATGTGCCACTCAAGTGTAGCTCTGTACTGCAGAAGCATACAGCTCTTCTGTACTGAAGCGACGTGCTAACGGCAGTAATGTGACAAGTAGCTCACTTGTGAGTCTGTTTCTCTTACATATTGTGACATAAAAGCTCTGGATTTACAATCTACTTCTACAACTGCTTGCTCTTCTTACTACTGTGGTCCTTCAGGAATAGGTTCGTGACTACTGCTTGGAGCAGTTTTAGTGTGACACAGTGTTTCAGGCTCATTCTTGTGCTTGGGAATGCACAGTTTGTTGGTGTTGTCTTGAAAACAAACTTGGGATCTTTCACTCTTAATCCCTGCATTTATAGGCCAGATTTTCAATGCAATTGGGTGGTAATTCAGCATTCCTAACAGCAGTGTATTTTCAAGTGAAGCTGTCATCTGCTATCATGTCTGTTTATTGAAAAACTCAACTACTAGGAAATTTTAAACATAGAATCACCGAACTAGTGAGGTTAGAAAAGATCTTAAATATCATCTAGACCAGCCTACCACCAATACTGCCCACTATGTCCCTTTGTACGACATCTACCCTTCCTTCAAACACCTCCAAGTGATGGTGGCTCCACCACTTCCCTGGGCAGCCTGCTCCAATGCCTGACACTCTTTCTGAGAAGAAGTTCTTCCTAATAACACTTCTGGGGAAATTCAGGACGTCTTGAGATAGCTGATGTCCAAGCTGCTAAACCTTTCCCCTCTCCACTCCTTTACCAGAACCATTCAGTACTGCGGGGAAAAGATGGGCCACCTACCTCCAGGTAGACCACCCAGGGCATGACCAGAGTGGCCACCAGGAGATCCGCCACCGCCAGGCTGACAATCAGGTAATTGGTGGTGGTCTGCAGGGCTTTCTCCCTGGACACAGCCATGCAGACCAGCACATTGCCAAACACGATGACGAAGATGAGGAGGGTGAGCAGCACGGCATAGTAGTTATACTGAGGCTTCTGGTCTGCATTGGACTCATTGAGCGGCTTGCTCCAGTTCCTGTCCCCAGTGTCACTGTTGTACCAGGAGAGGTTTAGGGGATCCATGAAGGTGAACTTGCCTGGTCCCAGCTCCACCCTGCACATAGAAGGTGTTGAAAAAACAGTCAACCACTGACATGTAAAATAAAACCCAAATGGTCATACATATGCAGCCTTGCTCCTGAATTCCGATGTGTTGATGGCTGAAGACTGAGCGTGCTACAAACATCCAGAGCACACCTTGAGCTGATGGTCAGGTACCTAGGCAGTGATTCAGGAAGTTAGTTTCCATTTGGGGTTCATTCCCATGGATTTCTGCAGTCTGGGCTATCAGTTGCAGTCATTACATAACAAATAGGTGACACATCAGAGGGCACAGTCAGAGAATAAAGGCAAGAGCTGTTTAGAGGCAGCTGGAGACTTTGGCTTGTCTGGGGTTTCAGGTTAGAAACAGACCTTGTTTCACTTCTCAGTGCTTCCTAAGATCACCTATTTCATATTTGCCACTCTGCACCTCCAAAGACCACTGCGATTTTATAATCTGGCCATGTTCTCAAGAAACCCTAAAAAAGACCATTTGATTTTCTCACTAAAGACAAAGCGAATTAGATTTATAAAATCGTGTAAGTGATCAAAATAGCAAAACATTTGCAAATATCAAATTCACTTGGGAACAATGGTTTCTTTATGTTTCACTGAGCTTTTGTGCGCTTTTTTCATTCAGAGAACAATTTGTATAATAAACCTGGAAATTTGTTGCATATGGGTCCTTAATAGCTGATAATTCAAAAAGTGTCTGTCTGACAGTGCTATCAGCAGCACTTGATAGCTCTACAAATGTCTTCTTAAAAACTGTCAAAGTGTCAGAAATTAATTAAATGTTAGCTTATGTGACTCAGAGTGAAGGGGGAAAAATCAATGCTAAATGCAGCGACAATTTCTTCTTTTCTCCCATTGCCCTTTGATAATGCAAAGCTATCTACAGAAGGCAGAAACATGCATATAATGCAGGATGGGGGGAAAAAAAGCAGGAACATAGAAAAGTATCTGGAAAGTATTAAAGGAGTTGAATGATTTGGTATGTGCAGGATTAGCCCCTTGGCTATTGCAGATCAAAAGCTCTGAGTGCAGTTCATTTCCAACTTGATAACTGCACAGAATTACAAAGCCATGGGTCAAGTTCATTCCAGAATCCAGAAAAAAAGGTGTATGTGGAAGGGTGTTTGGTCCCTGGGAGGTTTGGTAAAATCTCGGTTCTGGTTTAGGAAGCAGAATGACTTGAGGTCAGCCCAGCTCCCTTCTCCCATTGCCCTTCCCACACCAAATCACATTCCTGTCTGAAGGACACAGGGATATCCCACGATAGAACTGCAGCACTGCGTTCAGCACTTCTTTCCAAGATCATTTCATGCAAGCCACAGTCACATCACACTGATGAACAACTAGGTTACTTTCCAGAGCAAAGTAAGCTGACCTTGTGCTTCTTGTAACTCAGTGTAACAGCTTCAGTCTGTTTCAGCGTTTAGTACAGTAGAAAAAAAAGGGGGAAAGCATAGAACTGGCTTTTGGTTGCAAACTCAACAGCAGCGCCATCTTTCTCCAGTATTTTAATTTCAGGAGAGATGCAGGAAGGTCTGGCATTAGTTCACAAGCAGGAGGAGGGTCAGTGTCCTTGTCCAATTGGGAAACGCCTCTTGGTGCTGCTCACAACAAAACGGTGCTTCGTGGTCCTTCACTGCTGATGGTTTTTCAGCAGAGGACAGAGCAACGCTCAGAAAACTGCTCTGAGAGGAGGGGTCTTCAGTGCGTTAATCCAAGCAGCTGCATGGTTGGAGGCTGGGGGATGGGGTGGTAAATGCAGAAGAGAGGGAGGACGGGCACCTGCTGCCCTGTGGGAATGGGACTGGAGCTCTGCACACTGCTGACAGGGCAGCTCAGAGCCAGGGATGCTCGTGCAGGGCCGTGGGACGCAGGTGTGGGCAGAGCCCTGAAACAGAACAAATTCCATCCTGAATTAAGCGCAGCAAAGCCACCTTAATTCCAGCTGGGAGCCCACACGGATTGTTAGCGTGCCTGAGCTAATCCAGCTGCAGATTTACCAAACGGTCAAGGGCAGGATGGAGCAGCAAGGTCGCAGCCCTGTGCCCAATGCCTGCCCTGGTTCCTCCCTACAGTGTGCAGCTCCAGCTGGGCCTGAGGCTGTGTGGGAAAGGTGTTCAGGGATAGATTTGTACCAAAGGCATTTCTGTTTCCCAGAAATTAATGTCTAAGTGGTGTTTGTACACTACAGTTCCTCCCTCAATATTGTCATTTTCTTCAGAAGTGGAATCGATGGGCCACAGGAAAGCTGTCAAACTGACAGCCTCTGTCCTGCAGATGTCTCCTGATGCTGTTTACTGGGCTCCACTGAGAACACAACACAGGCACCACAATTAAGAGAGATGCCGTTGTGCTGGAGGAGGGAGGTGGGGGAAGAGGAGGAGGAGGTGCTTTGTTTCCCTGTCCAGGAGCACTGTGTGATGGGAAGCAGCTCCTGGAGCAGTTGAGCTGTGCCTTGCACATGAGCCCTGAGCTGCTGTGCGTGATGAATTCCCGGCCCGGAGGGCAAGGAAAGCAGCAGGCAGGAAGCAGGGAGCTGCAGGGCACAGGGTCTGCAGGCACTGAGGAGGAGGAGATAAGGTCAGGAATTAGGAAAATATTGTGAATTTGGACTTGGCTGAGAACCATACCTGCTGATGCTTATGCTCATGCTGATGAAAAATCCTTTGAATTTACTCATCTTAGAATCAGAAAGGTTGGAGAAGACCTCCAAGATCATCCAGTCCAACCATCAACCTACCAGCAGTATTGCCCACTGACCATGTCCCCCAGTGCCACATCTCCATGGTTCTTGAACACCTCCAGGAACAGTGACGCCATCACATCCCTGGGCAGCCTGTGCCAATGACCACTCTTAAGGAGATAATTTTTTTCCTAACACTCAACCTGAACCTCTCCTGGTGCAATTTAAGGCCATTCCCTCTCATCCTACCACTGTTAGCTGGAAGCAGAGGCCAACCACCACCTCACCACAATCTCCTGCCAGGGAGTCGCAGTGAGCAGTAAGGTCTCCCCTGAGTCTCCTCTTCTCCAGACTGAACAATTCCACCTCCTTCAGCCTCTCCCATCACTTGTGCTCCAGACTCCTCACAGCTCCTTTGCCCTTCTCTGGATATTCTCTCATTGCATTTCTTAGTGGAGCTCTCTCTAGCTATAAGATTATACAAGCAGTAGGTTTAGCTACTTCATCACCTCCAGATATACAGATTAGAGACAAAGATTTGGGGTTTCTGGAACTGAATTCTAACTTCAGCAGTGCACAACCTTCATATCTATCCAATGTAGCAGTTCTCCCCACCAGCTCCTTGCCAAAGCTTGCAGAAAAGCTTCCTCCTTTCCCTTTCTCTAAGGGTGTCCTTTAGGGTGGGGGTCTCTAGGGGTCTTCAAGTCCTCTAGTATTCAAAACATGTTTTTTTTCTGTGCACAGAGTTTTGCTTCTCTGCACTGCTCAGAGCTCTGCACTATCTCCTTGTCTGAGCCACGGACCAAACAGCAGCTCAGGGAGGGGAATCACAGCAGCCCCAGCTCCTCTCTCTCAGTGATGAGGAACCCCCAGGACTATTCCCACCACGATCAGGTTTCCAAGCTCACAGCTTTGGGCCCAGCCACTCCAGCAATAATTGGAGCTGCCAGTCCTGCTCAGTGGAGGCTCAGCAGGTGCACAGCAACCCGAAGGCAGGGGGGCACTTGAGGCTGCAGATCAGTGGTTTTCCTCCCAGATTGGAAGGACATATAAAGAACTTCCTCCAGTAACAATCTTCTAGAGACCATCATTGCTGTCTTTACCCATGTACCAACAAGGGAGCTCTGACTCCTGCCTGGCAGAATACTGCTGCAGAGCCATTGGTTCCTATCACTCCTGCAGAAGATGTGGGTACAGGGCAGGCTGTACCATGTGCAGCATTTGGCAGATGAAGAATTTTGCAAGCTGGAGCTGCTCCAAACACAGCCCACTTGAGCAGTGCTCAGCCTGGTGGAAAGGATGGGTAGGCAAGGATTGTTTTTCCCAGCCAGATCATAACATCATGGAATGGTTGGAGTTGAGAGAAACCACCAAAGGCCGCGTGGTGCCGCTCCCTGCAGTGCTCAGGGACACCCACAGCTCCATCAGTGCTCAGAGCCCCGTCCAGCCTGACCTTGGCTGTGTGCAGGGACGGGGCAGCACCGCCTCTCTGGGCAACCTGTGCCAGTGCCTCACTGCCCTTAGTGTCAAACCTTCTTCCTTATAGCCAGTCTGAATCTCGCCTCGTTCAGCCTGAAGCCATTTCCCCTTGTCCTATCACACAGACCTCCACTAAAGAGTCCGTCCCCTTCTCTGTTATTTTCAGTGTTTAAGGATGAGCAATTTCTTTCCTAAAGTCAAAGACCCTTCTTCTGTTGGACACATATAAAAGTAAATTGTAGAAATAACCATATTTTGCACTGCAGGTTCTAACGAAGTCTGTAACAGACACAGTGAAGGTTGAATTAGTAGGGTCAGCATTGTACATGACTTCATTCCTGTATTCTCACATGGAGATAGCTGTCACGTTCTCACATGGAGATGGCTGTCAGAGGCAGGTCTTCTGACTAGAAAGACATCCATTCTTATTAACTATTGCACTGCTGTAGACCTAACATCCTGTTTTGTACAAAAGACCATTTTCCCTAATTCTTTAATATGTAAACTAATGCTAGATCTCTCTGAGTAGAGCCTCTGACTAATCTAATAGCTCCCCAGCCTTATGATGCTGCTAGTACATCTCCTTTCAGATTTTGTTCTGTATTTGAGATCATCCACCAATGTCTGCAAATAACTTTTAATCGCTGGTAGAGCTAATTGTATTATTTCTCAGGAAATGAAAAGGTTGAATCTCTTCCCTCCCAACCCCAGCAGTTATCTATAGCAGTGGTTGAAATTTGAGCAAAATATTTATACAGGCTGCCCAGAGAGCTGTGGGTGCCCCATCCCTGCAGGCACTCAAGGCCAGGTGGGATGGGGCCCTGGGCAGCCTGAGCTGGTGGGGGGCAGCCCTGCCCATGGCCGGGGGTGGCACTGGGTGATCCATAAGGTTCCCTCCAACCTGAGCTGTTCTAAGAGTCTACAATTTACTTTTTAGTATCAGTTAAAAGGTGTCAACTGTTGAAGGATTTAAAAAATGCTTTGGTTTGGTCTGATTAATGTTCCCCCTATATTTTGATGCTTGATATTTGAGGAGTATAACTTAATTTGATTGCAGAAATAGATTGTATTAATTCCTCAGTTGAATAAACAATGTTTCCCTCCAGTCGGGCTATCAGCATCAATGCAGCACGTAACACAAGGACATCTCAGCACTGAGGCCCTCAGCCTTACCTTATTAAAAGTAAATAATAATAATTCACATTGAAGATATCAAATATTTGCCTTCCACTTACAGAATCTAGCATTCATTTAGCAGCTGCTCTTTTCACTGCCACTCCTATCACTAAGCTTGTTTGCAAAAATGTTTGCCAAAAGAAGCAAATTCCAAAGGAAAGCAAAGAGGCCCTTTTTTCTTCTTCCCCTTCCCACTTCCCCCTCTATGTCCCAGGTTTGGTGGGGTTTGCCCTGAGCTATACAGTGTTATATTTTCCACAATTTCCCATTTAATAGATGCCCTGTGCTTCATAGTGAGTGGGGCCCAGTGCAGCTGCAGCCCATGAGGGGTGGGGAGGTTCCGTGTGTTCCCCTGTACAGATCAGCCAGTGCTGCTCAAATATCAAATCCTAATGATCTTTAATCATTTAATCCCTGACCCAAATCGGCTCCAATGTTCTGCCTAAATCCTGACTTCCAGCACCTACCTTTGTCAGCTTTGCAAGCAAAATCTAAGTGCAAGGACACGTATGTAGTCTGGGACATATCCTTTCCATCTCCTCCCACAGTGTGGGCACTCAGCCATCGAGGAACTGGGCTCTGCAAAGCAGCAATTGTGGCCACAGTGCTGGGAAGGACTCCGAGAGGCTGTGTTGTTCCTGCTCTACACTGTGGCAAGCGTTTGTCTGAAAGTCTCCACCCAGCCTTCCTCAATGTCTTCCATGCCCAGCAGCTCTTTAGCTCTTATACCTATACCAGCAGTATGCGTTCGTCTGTAATGCTGCTACATTCTTGTGTCCCCCTCCTAACTCAAATATTTGGCCCATGGGCACCGATTCACTACACAGCAGATCCTTTTAGCTATTACTTGTGATACAGGGGTGTGAATTCTTGGAAGTACGATTGCTGCTAGGCACGGTTTTCTTCCCACTGGAGGTTTTGACATCGTTTCAGAAGAATTTGGCCCTTAGCTTGGGTAGCAGAAATAGCATGTGTATTTGGATATCAAGGAAAGATATGTAAGAAAGAGC
The DNA here is from genome assembly GCF_038088225.1 of Cyrtonyx montezumae. Classification (NCBI taxonomy): domain Eukaryota; kingdom Metazoa; phylum Chordata; class Aves; order Galliformes; family Odontophoridae; genus Cyrtonyx; species Cyrtonyx montezumae. The sequence continues at coordinate 1,096,773 of NW_027071959.1, forward strand.
CACGTGCAATATGGAGACAAACCTGCCAGCAGGATGATTTACAAAACAAACAAGCAAAACCAACCCACCAACCAAACCAAAAGCTTTACAGAGACTCATCCTGCAGAGAGCCAGCAGCACTGAACCCCTGACCAGACCCTCCCCCTGGTGCCCTTCACACTGCAGAGGCCAGGAGAGGGAATTTAGGGCCGTGCCTCCCATGACAGTGCTGCAGTGACACCTCACTGTCACCCCTTTCCCCCTGGGGCACCTGAGGACAACCCGCTCCTGTTCACACACTGCAGGGAAGCTGTGCAGAAGGAGCAGGGCATCTCTCCCCCAGCCCTTTGGCTGAGCTGATGGGAGATGCAGTATGACAAGCAGTGTCACACACAATCAGACAGCCCCGTGAGATGTCCATGGTGCCCCTGCCTGACTCACCCAGCCCCTTGTCACTGTCCCAGAGCTGAACGAATGCTGTGCTCTCAGCCCCACAGCTGAGCCCTGCAAAAGAGGTGAGGGGGGACTGCCTCTGTCCTGATGGTGTTGGGATGGGAAGAAGAGAGAAGCCATCTCAGAGCCCAACTGGATGGCATGAGCCATGGGAAAGCAGCCACTTTGCCCCCATAGTGCAGAGCATGCTTGTTTTCCAGGTGAGCACACAACTGTTTTGCCAGTGCACAAGCCCAGTAATCTGGACCTGTCTATTTACAAATTCTGTATCGTTTGCACATCCATTTAATCCAGAAAGTCATTAATGGGGCTCCAGATAGCCATGAATATTTCCATCATATACAGGAGGAGCGGATACTCTTTCCAATGAAACATTGTAAGGAGTCACTAATGTTTTTAATTATGGAGCGCTTGGTACAAGTAATTGTGGAATTAAAGTAGGGCCAGATCCAGCGCTACCTCCAGTGGCAGTTTTATTCATCAGCAGTATAAATAAGAGGGCAGAGGCAACAAAAAGCAAGGCATCTGAACAAATGCTCCCTGTCTGATGGAGGTGAAACGAGAAGTGCAAGGCAAGCCTCTGCCAGGCACTCTCCTTCCTGAAACAAACGCATTGTAACAGTGCAAAAAGGAGTGTGCTTTCTTACACACTTCTGCAAAGTTCCCTTCATGCTCCCATAAGAGCTCAGTCTTCTCATCCCATTTTGAAGAAATAACTTCAGTGAGATTCAAAGGTTTTATTTGCTGCTTTCCACCAGATCTGTTTCTTTTTCTTCTCTGCAAACCAATGTGTAACAGTTCTGAAATAACACTGAATTCCCTCTCAGCGTTAAATGTTGTTCCAGTAAACAGAAAGAAGAAGAAAGACTCAGGAACATGTGAATGTGGTATCCCTTGCCCATGTAAGCTGCCCCCCTTCTGCTGCCTCTCAGTGCTTTTGAATCAGAAATTCAGCAGTTAACCAAGCTGCAACGTGAAGACCCGAGGGATTTTAACTTTATTATCATTATTTCTTTTCATCGTTTACTGTCACTGCTGTAATTTCCTAATTGTTTCTGCTTTCACACTAAGAAAAAAAAATAGAGACCTCCAGATAAATAAAAATAACACTTGGAAAGGAAATTGCAAAGCAATACACATCATGTGTAGGCAAACATCCTCCTACATAACGAATAATTGCACATTGTTATCGCGTGGAGCTCTCTCTTTATTACTAAAGCACCTTTCAGAAGAAATACATATGCTTCTATTCTAGAAAGGATATTTAGAGAATACTTTGGCTTTACTGGTGGTGTGGAACAGGGAATGGCAAAATCCCTCTCCAATGTCGGGGGCACTGAACCAAGAAGCTGTGGTAGTGAAGAGAAATTATTGAGTTTGTCATCAGGATGAAAGCAGGCAAAAAAACCTGTGGGAAAAGCAGCTGCTTTCTGCAGATCACTGATTCACTTCAACTCCCCATGGAAATAGCTTTGGCAGTGAGGTTTTCAGCAAGCCCAAGCACTTACAGCTCTGCAGAACCAATGTTGTGACTGGGGGCAGAAGTTACCCAGGAAGATCACAAAGACCTTCTTTACTGCTGCTTGAGAGCAAAGAACAGACAGCTCTATTAACCCTTTTTGTTTGCTAGAGTGGAACCACCCAGGGAAGCCCAAAGGTTGGCTAGTACTTTTGTGTGCAGCAGTGAAATAGTAACTGTAATGCTTCCATAGAATCAGAGAATGGTTTGAATTGGAAGGGACCCCCAAAGGCCGCGTGGTGCCACTCCCTGCAGTGCTCAGGGACACCCACAGCTCCATCAGTGCTCAGAGCCCCGTCCAGCCTGACCTTGGCTGTGTGCAGGGACGGGGCAGCACCGCCTCTCTGGGCAACCTGTGCCAGTGCCTCACCGCCCTCAGTGTCAAACCTTCTTCCTTATATCCAGTCTGAATCTCCTCTCGTTCAGCCTGAAGCCATTTCCACTTGTTCTATCACAACAGATCTCTCTAAAGACTCTATCACCTTCCTTCTTATAGTCCCTTTGGATACCAAAAAGAATAATAATTTTAATAACCTTCAATTACTTATTTACAATGGAGGAGGTCTGGAATCCTGACTTATGGATCATTACCAGCATGATAGACACGTTGTACAGGCAAAGATAAACCAGTGCCTTTGGTTTGCAGAAATCCTGGTGAGCACACAGATTTGGATGTTGAGTTTTTGATTCTCCTGTTAGTCAGATAATTAAAAATCTCTATTAGTGTCAGATTGCCATTAAGAAAGTGAAAATAAGGAGCTTATGCATTCACTCAGTCATAGTGTGCTGAAGTATTTCTGCACAATCACAAAGACAATTTTAAAGCATCCATAACCCCACAGAGATTATAAATGATTCACGCACTGAGACCAGGGCTGTTCTCGTTGTTTAATCATATAGATGGCTTTTTTTTTCCTATTATTAATTATTTTGTAATTAATAAGACATTTATAAATGTAGCTTCTCAAACATTGGTAAGATTCCTCCGTCTGTGTGTAGATGATAAAGGACAGTGAGCTGGCTGGGGGCACTCTGCTGTTGGGAGATGCTGGATTTCCAAGCATGCAGACAAGGCTCTGCCTGCACTGGTTTCTCTGGACTGGTCACCAGAGACAACAGAACAAGGTTAGAACTTTAACCTCAGGATCCTGCAGTCCTGCAGATAATCACACTTCTCCAGACTGTTTCAGAAATATGTGAAAGCTTGAAATATGCAGATAAGAAGGTTACAGGAGGTCAGGAGAATGCCTGTGCCAAGCAGAATCTTAATTTGTTAAAACTCCAAATTGCATGAGGAAATCTAAATAGTGCCTGGGGCCAGTGCTCAGATCAGACAAGTAATTTGCAAGGTGTAATGTATTAGGCAATACATTTAACTTTCCACAATTCTAGCGTTCAGGGGAATGTGATTCAGAAACCTGAGATGTTGGTGAAGAGTTCATTTTTCTACAAAGCTGCAAATTGCGCAGTGCGTTCTCAATAGTGTTGATTTTGCTGATGCATCTACAGCGCTAGTGGCTGGCAACCTGAAAAGTGAGTAAAATCAGATACATGTATTTATCAACTAATAAGTGTGTTTTCAGCACTCAGACAGAAACAGCTGAGGCTACAGATTCCGAAATTTGGGATAAATAAATGAACACGCACGGAAAGGAAGATCAAAATCAAACTGAGTGTTAACTGCAAGGGCTGCACAGCCGCTGTGGGTTTCACTTAGTTCAGCAGGACTGGATTGCACTCTGATTAGCCTTCCCCAGACAGCAGGACACAGGTTTGGTGTGTTTATCCAGCTCCATTAGAAATGGGAAGTGTGGACGTCACTCTGCTCATCCAGGCCTATCGACAGGGCTCGACACTGCGTTCTATTATTGACTGCCTTTATTGCTCCTTCCAGTCTATCCCTCTTTCTCCAGTGCTACAGAACACATAAGGCTGCATTTACATTTTCTGAATGGACTAATCATGGCTCTCTGCTTTGATAAAGAATGTGCAGCCTCCCACATAACCACATGGAAACCAACAGGGAAGAGTAAACCAGAAATAAACCCATTCCAGGGGGCTGAGAGAAAAATACCCACCAAGATAATTGGGAGGGATGTACAGCAAAGAAGCAGTTGAACACAGAGTCACATCTTTTAAAAAATTATAATGCTAAAAATATCCTGATGAAGGACAGCAAGAGAAAACATGATTGAAGTGGAACAATTGGTAGGGGAGTTAACACTTATTAGCAACCGTTTTAGATTGAATATAGGTTGGTTTTGTAACAGCACAAGGAATGATGCATCTGACAGGACTTAAACAATTGCCTCCCCCTTCCCAAAGAATCTAGTTAGCAACACTCTGCTGCAAATTACTCGGTCTCAGTTGTGTGCTCCTGAAGAGCTAGCCAAAGCAAATGTAGGTACTGCACGGTTTTCTCCGTAAAATGCCACAACTTTCAATCCTGAATAGATCTTTGCAAATCTTTTCCCCATGAGCTCCAAACCTTACTATGTTTTAAGATGTGGCCTACTGAACTTCTTCCTGTAGCTTCATAACAATAACCTTGAGGAGTCGGACAGATTTCCTCTAGTCCATCACTGCTCCTCCAGCAGAAACTGAAACCTATTGCCTGGGCAGGAGCATGAGAATGGGCAGATAGTTCTGCAAGCTGTCTCTCATCGTACAAGAGTTTGTATCTCAGGCATTCACTGAGCAAGTGTCCTACCTGTGCATTTATTACCTGTTGGAGAATTTACTTCCTTTGTACTTGAAATTTCCTAACCGAGATTAGCAATAGTCCCCCCTCCTCCCTCAGTTAGAAATGTTTAGGAACATTTCACATCCAGACATCCTGTGGCAAGGAGTTTTACAGCTAAATCACAAGTTATGTGGACACGCTTCCCATCCTTTATCTGTTAGCCTTGAAACGTTGCTGTGTCTGTGTGAGAAAGCTCCTTTCCAGATTCCTGAATGGTCAGAAGAAATTTCTGCACATAGAGTGAAACTGAAAAAGAGTTGCTATCAGATGATTGTGAGATTCGTGAGCCAAAACCTTCTTATTTGTATCTGAAGAGCTGCAGATGCTTGTTCACTTGAAGATAGTTCCTTGTTGTATTAGAGAATTTGTGTATGGTGTTTGTCAAAAATAGGGTGACTTACATGAAGAAGTGTGTGAGAAAAAGAGCAAGTCTGGCAAAAGGAGGTTAAAGACAGGCAAACAAGTGCTTTGTGGAAACATAGTAGGACCTAAATGTTCATTCCACTGCTTCTGTCACGCAGTGGAAACAGCAACGTCCAAATGTTTCCAAGTAATATGAAACCATTCTTTCTTCTGGAAGAATCTTGTTGGGTTTTTCTTCCTATCCAAATCCTCTCTGCAGTTTCACAGGTAAATAATTCCATGCCACACATTGGTTACCCACAGGCAAGGCAGTTTGTTCAGTCATGGTTCTTACAGCCACGGGGCAGTTTGACTGCTACATAGAATGGGCCCTCAGCTGCCCCATAGGACTGAAGTGACACATTCAGACTGTAAAATATGGTAATCCCTCAAAACTACTTTTTTTTTTAATCCAGCAATGAACACAGCGATATCCATGGTAATTATGCTTCCCAAGAGGTTGTACTGTGTCCTTTTGAGATGTGTGAAACTATCAGCATTATAAGCTCTTAAAAGGCAAAATTGAATTCCAAGTTTAAGCAAGCACAGGATGGAGTGGAGGGAATGGATGTGTTGGTTTCTTGTTTTGTGTGTGTGTGTGTGTGTGTGTGTGTGTTTTAATGCTAAAGTGGAATTTTGGAAGAAGAATGCACAGGGAATCGTACTTCATGTGCTCGGCCTTTCTGTTCAGTGGTGTCACAGGTCCTCGCTGTCAGTGCCATTGCTCAGCACTTTCAACCTGACTGCAAAATGCTGCTGTTCTCTTCCAGTTGCATTTGACAGCAAGTTTGTAGCTGGTGCTATCCATCAACCAGTAACTGGAGCCTTTGCTAAGGGTAGTAATAACCAGAGTGTGCAACCCTGAGAACATATGGGGAGGAATACACTGAAACTTCAATGAAGTGCCATTAAGGGAAGTGCTGAGTATTTCTCCCAGGCAGGTGCCTTACACTTCAGCAAGGCTGGGAAGGACTGAAGTGCAATCTTTGTGCTTGCTGCCTTGCATGTATGCAGTGCGTGCAGAGAGAGTGGATGCCAAGCTGTGATTCCCCCGTGAGAGGTGCGCACGTATCCACATCACCGTTGCTCCACAGACTCACACGGGTGTAACCCGCTCAGTTCAGCGGGCTGCATGGCGGTATGGGGCCTTGCCAGGGAGCTCTGTCCACATGGGAATGCAGGACAACATGTGACCTCTTACCTAACCGAAGTCACGACTGAACCTTTCATCAGTGTGAAAGTGCTGAGGAAGAAAAATGCAAAGGAAAAAGGAAGTTTTGCACTTCTGGATGCAGACCGTGTTTGTTACAACTTATCCTGTGCCATCAGCCCAGCCTCCCCTGGCTTCCAGGAGTTCACATGCCTCTCTCTGATGCCTGGGACTTGCTTTATAGATAAGTTCATAAGTTCATAAGTTCATAAGGTTGGAAAGGACCTATAAGATCATCTAGTCCAACCATCCTCCTATCACTATCTCTACCCAACTACTAAATTAAGTCCTTATGATGCTGCAACACCTCACATAAGACATTGCACTTTATATCACATAACTGCAGCTCTATAGCTGCAATAGAAGCAGTAAGGGAGAAGGCAGGATCCGACCTCACATCTATGGAATTCTGCTGATACACTGTCATTCCACACAATTCTATGATTTCAGACAGACAGAAGATCTGAAGTTTGCCTTTCTCTCTTTCACTCTCCATCAGATTTGCCAGACATACATTCCCTGCCTATGTAAGCAGAAGGTAACCACATGGTACATAGATCAATAGAAGGTGCTTTTACAACTCTGCTTAGAAGAATAGGACATAAGGAATAGATCCTGAAGTAGCAGAATTTCTGAAGAGTGAAAACAACAAATGGAGAAAAAAGACACAAAAATTACAGACAGTGCTATTTCCACTTCTTTGGTGAGGTTCTTCACATAGCTTCGATTGAGTTGGAAGTATTGCCAATTTCCTGGATTGCTACAAGCAAGTGACTTTTATGTAGTTTGAAAAACATAACCACACGATTCTATGGTTCTATGATACGTTTATATGTTTATGAATTCTTTGGTTAAAGACCACTCTGTGGTTAAAGAGGAATGACTGAATGAGACACTGTACATGTAAGAAGCATAACCCGTGCTATTTTACAGTGAACTGTGTGTTCAATCTATTCAGACAGTTACATCATAATTTTGTGGCTGGTTACTTATAAAACAACGATGCCTTTTTTTTTTAATTCTTCTTTTTGACTTTAAATTCTACTTGTCGAGCAGTGATTCATGCTCCACATGCTGTTAACTCTATGGCTTCATGCTTTTCATGTGGGTAAGTCAGGCTGAGAGGGACCTGACAATTAATGTGAGGATGTGTGATCTGTGTGTAAACCACCTACAGTCAACAGCTTTGGACAAAAATACTTCAGTGCTGAATTGGACCCAACACAGCCCTCTTGTCTGCTTCCCTGCCCTGACTCCCTGGTTTCAAAAAGCCAGATGAAACGTACAGCTGAAGGGCAATGGGGAAATATTAAGGAAGAAACAGGAATAATTCAAACTTCCTTCATGCCACAAAGGATTTCTGAAAGATCATCTTCCAGGGCTTGTTCTGGGGAGGGTGATAGGAACTGATCTGATGTCCTTCACTGAGAATAAAAGCTCAGCATCACAACTGCTCTGAGAAGTAAGTTACAGGGTACGTGAGCTTCACTTTGCTTTATGTAAAAAAGAAAAACAAATAAATCAGTGTCATGAGAGAAAATAAATAGTGTTTTCCCTAAAGCAGTTTGACTGAACAATCTCATTCTTTGGGGAAATGGAACGTACCAGCATTGTACTCTATCTACACATCCTCCTCCTACGGTTTTCCCTGTCACTTTATTTCCATTCTGTGTATGTGAGAGCAACATTAAGCATTAAACTTCTAAAACCAAGCCTAGTTCCTTAGCATCAATACATGCATCTTTAGTGTTTAAATCAATTGTTTGTTGGTTTGCAATAAATGCTTTAGAAGAAAAAATATCAAGATAGTCTGCTTTTAAATTTCAAATCTTGCTTCCACCTACCCTATTTCAAAAGAGATCTGACAGTATAACGAAAAATATTTTCTTTCCATTGTCTTTATTTACATTGCTAGGCAGTGCTGAATTCACCATCAATTCGTCTCTCCCATTACCAGGATATTCACAGCATTTGTATTTCTCACAGAAAAGCATGGAGATTTGTCTCTTACCTTCAAGCCATATGAATCTCTCGAGCAGAGGCGGCAGTACTTTGTGCCAAATATATCCAAAACACCACAACTCTCCACCGTGGCGTTTCCTGAGCTCTCTCGGGTTTCCAAACAGACTTTTCAGTATTCAGGGGCACTTTTGCTGACCGTGCGCATGCAGAGGAGCAAAAAAATAAGCTGGGACTCGTGCAGACGAACCTTGCTGCGGTTAACCTCAAGCCAAGCTAAGGACTGCTGGAACTTCGGGAGCTCGGGGAGCACGTTGGCTTCCCGGGAAAACGCGGTTTGGGAGCAAAGCTTTCTGCAGAAATTCTCTGTCCATTTCCTTCAGCACATCGCTGGGTGGAGAAGCGGCAGCTCCATCCCCGTTCCCAGAGCCCACATTGGGCTCGCTGGCAGCCAGAGCCGCCCCTTCCTCCCACGCCGAGATGCGAACAACCTGTTTCCACTCCGGCTCCCTGTGCTGGCCGCGAATCCGTCCCCTTCCCTCCGTTCTCTGCCTGCCGGGGGCAAACTGACCTCTCGAAGCCCGCCGGGAGACGGCTGCAGGGCAGGAGGGCGGCTCTCCTGTCCCGGGGCTGCGGAGCGAGCGGCGGATTCAGCACCAGGATCCGGACAGCGGCACCGGGCGGGGCGGGGGCGGAGCGCGGCCCGGGGCGCCCGGAGGGGTTCACCGGGGGAACCCACGGGGAGCGGAGCCCCGCGGCCCCCGAAGGCTCCGGCGCTTCTCTGCCGCCCCGCGCCCTCCCGGCTCCGCGCACAGCTGTCGGGTTTCACGCGGAAGAGCGGCAAAATGCGGAGTGACCTCCGGTACGGGTAGGGAAGGGAAGGAGGCAGGATCTTCTGGGTGAGGAGCTGCCTCTAGGTGCTATTTCTGCTGTACACTTTCTTTGTAAAGAAGCAGATCGATGCCAAAGAGAGCGATCGCTCTTCTGCGTTCTTCCTCGGAAGAAAAGTCCCAGCATGGTCCTGAGCGCTTGTGAACCTCAGGCTGAAATTCTCAGCAGCGCTCCTGCTTTAAACACTGTAATGGTAAATAGATCTCTTTGCAATTGAAACACCACGAGAAACCATTTCCTGAAAGGCTGATGAAAGTATAGCTGCTGTTGCAATATTTGAATATCTTCTTATACGTTAATATCCTTAACATTACCTAACTTCCAAAGTACTAGAAGTCCCTAAATTTCAAGGTGTTTCATAAGGACGCTTTTCTTTTCATAGAAATGGCTTAGTTTTCATTTCCAGCTGTGTTTTGCATATTACCAAATAACACTGGGCAGAGAGATAAGTGAATGAAAGCCATCTCCTTGGTTAGGTTTAGAAAAGGTTTAATTTCTAGAAGAAGAGTGGATCTCAAATACTGCTTTCAACCTTTTCTGAATGCTGGACCCTAAACATTCTACTGCAGAGCTACTGACCCCTTTAGGATAGTGCACACACCAATTGCTTTGAAACTGACATATACCTGTCTTTCTGATTCGTCAAAGTCAAACCTGATCAGTTTGACTTCCTGAGCATTACTGAACACTCCTTTTTGTCCCAGTGATGTCCCACTGTGAGTTTTGCAGTGCTCAGGCAGATGAATGAACACCAGAGCTGACCCTTTTTGCACAAAACCCAGTGATAGTCACAAGAAGTGCTCTGGTATTGCAGTAAACTGCAAGTTTTCATCTGAAAACTCTGTCCCAGTACAGGAAAGAGCAGCTGCTGGAAACTGCAAAAGGCTTTAAGCAGACTGTGTGGCTCTTCTTGCAAAGTTTACAGTGAGATTCATTTCCCTCGGATCTTCTATCGAGAATTTCAATAAATGCCCTAGAGCTGGATGAATCATTGGAGAGAATAAAACACAATAACAACAAAAATGGATGCATTAAAAAAAATAAACCAAGCAGTCCTATACCCGAAGCCAAAACAAAATGAAACTTCAACACCACGACTGTAACTTCTGATAGAGTTTTATCCACAAGCAAATTCTCTCTCTCTCTTATTTTCTTTGGTGCATCCCTGGTTTGTGATTGCTTGTTGAGGAGGCTTTGTGCATTGCTCTTTGGTTCAAGGTTGTTCACCAGCACCTCTGCAAGCAGGCAATCCCAGAGAGTGGGTACTGGTTAATTTGGAGTGCACATTTCTCTCTTGGGATACATCTTCTCTTTGATTTTAGGAGTGTAATCTCAGTATCAAAGGACTGTAGGGGTTGGAAGGGACCTTTAGAGATCATCTAGTCCAACCCCCCCACCAAAGCAGCTCCCTAGACCAGGTTGCACAGATATGCACCCAGTGACTGGAGTACAGTTCCCGAGGCAAAGATCATGAATGTTCTGCAATATTTCTTCAACTGTGTTCTCTCTTTGTGCTTCTCTAACAGAAAGCTTGGTCATCTGATCAGCACTGGAAGCATTTTGGGATAAGACACGTCCTGCACTGCACCACGCCACTGAAGAAGTAAAATAGCAGTGATATATCAGTCGTCAGGATCATCAGGGTGAGCAAGCATATTATTTTTCTGCTCTATTACATGCTTCTGGTGTGGAAATCTCTGAAGAGAAAGATCTTGACTGACAGCTTTATTTTTCTGGTGCAAGGAGAAGCTGGCAACAGGCACAGAAGGTGAAAGATCCCTGACCCTGCTGAAGACAAGAGAGAGGGGTCCAGAGCAGGACTTTATCACCATCTGTGTCAGGATTATCTCTGTCTTTCTGCCATCAATGTTCAATAAAGATAAAAATATAGAAGACTTTCAAAGCAAACTACCGCAGAGTATGGAAATCTCCCTCAAGGCTAATGAAAAAATCCAACTCCTCAATGTGAATTAATTGATAAATACATCTATTATACTTATGTAGATATCACTTTTAAATGATGCTGAGATTGCTCTTGAAGTGTCATGCAAAAACTAAATCAGGGCAGTGCAGAACTCCCCTGGTTACAGTGCAGGACTTGTTAGCTCACAGGGAATGCTCAGCACCTCACAGAACTTCTCCAAGTTCCATCATCCAATCTGTGAATCCACTTCCAATCTGGAATTCACTGAATTGGTTTATTTCAAGTTTAAGTAATCAGGTGGTTTTTTCTGCCTGAAATAATTTCAGAAGCCAAGACAAATTTTGCTATCTCTCTAGATGGGAAATGTGGATCTCTCTTACATTTTTTGCAATGTGGCCTGGAAGAATGCTAGCTTCTCCCATGAATAAGGAGTAAATTTTGAGTTCAAATTACTTTTTCCAAAAGCGATGCATAAAAAATTTTAATATTAGAGAGAACACTGGGAAAAGGAAGCTCTGCCCTGCCTTCTGCTGCTTCTCCTCAAATCACTTAGTATTCCTTACAGCTGCTTTTTCCTCCAAAGTGGTCCATTTGATTCCTGCAGGGTTCCCGACTGGGGAAATGCTATTGGTGCACATCCAAATAAAACAACGTTTGCTGTAGCTGTTTTAAAACCTTTGGTTTTGCTCCCTAGGGAGCAAATCCAGGTTTGAAGCAGGCTGTCAATAATAATTTGTAACTGAAGAAGGGGTTGAAATATGCATACCGAAGCTCTTGAGGCTGTGGAACACACAATTCTCCTTCAGAGTGGCTGTTTGGGAAATAAAAGGGGACTTAATTCACTTCTTCTGGATAATTAGAAAGACACGCTGCTGAAAGGGGAGATTTCATGGTGTTACCTTTGTTCATCACCAGTCGGTGCTTTTCGTGGTGGATATTCATCTCACTGAAAGCAACATTCTTCATGATGGGTGAGGACAACACCATCAGGATTTAGAAGCACCAACAGAGCTGTGATTTATGAATTCTGAATAATTTTAAGAAAATGCAATACCTAAATATTTCAGTGCAGATGGATTTGGTCAGGTGCTGTCAGACAACCAGTGTCACACATCCTTCACATGGGGAAGTTAGAGTTTTTAATGGTGATAGCCACTGTTCAGTTGCACACACTTGCACACACTTGCAGAGCACAGGTCTAAACGTTCCAGATTTTGAATGCTAACCAGATAATCATACAAGAGAAAAAGTCTCCCTGCTCAGTCCATCTCTTTGTCTGGTGTCTTTTCTATGCTAACAAGGGCCCTTGGGATCTTTGAGTGTTAGAAAAATTCACCTGGATTGCAAGATTCTTTTTCTCCTCGTTATTTTTCCAAAGCTCAGCAGCCAGTGAAGATATGTAATTAAAGTTAATTGTGGTTGCTCAGTGGTGCACCTGCCTCCTCCCTCCCTACTGACATGGCTTCAGGGTGCCTCTGGCTCACAGCTGCCACCCATGGACATGAGCAGGCACACTTCATCAAGGGGGGGGGTGGCAACCCCACCTGGATACAGCACAACCATCAGGCCTAGCTGTGCTTTCTGTTTCTCACAGGGATGATGGTGAGGGTACTAAAGCTGTGTTGTGGGCCTTTATGGTTTTGTAAGATAAGTGATAGTATGCTATGATAGTGCTGGGAACTGGAGAGCTCAGCTTTCTCAAGGGTTTTTGTGCCTACCTAGAATGGTGGGTCTGTGGTTGAGCTTAGGGATCAGCCAGTGGGGATTTCCTTCACAGCTGTACTGCAGATGTGTTAGTAAAATGGAGATAAAGGATCTTTCACTTATTTTTGTTGTCTAGATCGTGAGCTTCTTCTGGGCAGTGGTTGTCTGCACTTGATGTTACGCTGTTCTTGACTGCAGTTCCTAGATGTTGCATTGCAGAAAGTGCCATCACTGTATTTCAACAGTTTTAATTTGTCTTATTATTAAAAGAAGTCTTCTTTTCACTGTGAGAAAAGACTATATACAGTAAATGAAGTATGGCTTGTAAGCTTGCTTATCAAAACGTTGAATTGACCCCATTTGTGGGCTGTGTAGTGGTTACTCAGTGCACTGTGATAGATCATAGAATGGCTCAGGTTGGAGGAGATTTTAAAGATCATCTGGTTCCTACCCCTTGTTGTGGGCAGAGTTGCCAACTGTTAGAACAGGATCTCATCTGCTCTAGCAACACCCCATCCAATGCAAGACAGTGTGAAGAGAGGCAGTGGTCCAGCTGATAGCAACTGTATGAGCTCCTGCTGCTGGATTTAATTACTTGATTATAGCAGCACATGTTCTGAAGGAGGTACACAAACATGATGCAAATTCCATTCTGATATTATCGTGATGGCAATGTTAAATTGCTGATAGACAGGTTATACATAGCATCAAATTCCCCTTTGTAAGGGGGTTGTCCTGGAAAAATACAGTGAGCTTTTCCTTCCTAATTGAAAACAGTGAGGGTCAGCACCAAGCATGAAGGATTTGGTAGACCTTATTATATGAAGGTCACTGGTCAAGCATCTGTCATTGAGTCCATTTTGGTGCTGCATGTCTCCTCTAATGTATGAAAGATGTGAAATACATAAGGCTGCAGCTCAGGAAATATAGAGCTGAGGGGATACAGAAGCACAAGAAAGGTGTTTTCCCAGGACAGCTGCCATTGTTCAGTATTAGCAAAAACTCTGGGGATGGAGATGTCCTCCAGGGGCCATGGTCTGTTCCTAACATGATCAGAGACAAGGCCCATCAAAACTGTGAATACATCAAGGTTTTCAGGCCCCACAGTGGATTCAGCTGATCACACTGGAAGCTCCTGTTGCACAAGGTGGGCATCAGCTGCAAAATATACTTTTGTGTTCAAGAAACATTCAGATGTTGCACTAAGGGACATGGTTTAGTGGGGAAATATTACTGGTAGGTGGCTGGTTGGACTGGGTGATCTTGGAGGTCTTTTCCAACCCTGGTGATTCTGTGGTTTTAGGCTTCTCTGAGATCTCTGCATGTTGCTGCTAGGTCAAACATAAATTACACACCTTCTCCTGGCTAACTTCTAATTGCTGGGCTTTATTTCCCCAAAATGGCTCTTTAGCAACTTCCCCTCAGACATAATAAGTGTAAAGTTTCTATTAATCAAGAGGATTCATGCTTATTGGAGCAGGATCACCTTGTAAAGGAAACAAGTTTGCCTTGGTGTTTAGCAGTGAATCTGTTTAATTAACTGATTGGCTTAGCAGAAACCTATTCCCTCCCTGTCCGTTTCATACCCAAATGTATACTGCTAACTGATCAAGCTAGCTCACCCTTTTCTGGGTTACAAAGGCCTTTCTATCTTTAACTCTGCTCTCCTATACCTTACACAGAGGGCGCTCCACTAGCTCTTTTTTCGGAAATTAGATTCACAAGCTACCTGGATCCTCTTTGCAGTTGGAGAAATAATTACTTTACGCAATATAATTTGCTTAAAACCATGACAGTTTTAACTATAGTTTAAGGCTAAATGACTGCTCAGCAAGACAGCTGGTAAAATTCACCCTGTAATAAGACTGAAGCAATGTAAACAAGCCCAGCCCATTTAGGGCTTTGAGTTAATATAGATGTCAAATACTTCTTTCAATATCTCTAAATTTCCCAAGCCATCAGGCATTTTCCTTCTTTATAAACGTATTTATAACAGATCTCATCCTTTGTTGGCTAAATTCACAACATAACTCTATCCCAAATCGATTGTGTTTGAGTAAAAATTAACCTCCAGTGAAACATCATGAAATTTGTTGAAACACTGTAGGGACCCATGACACGTTACAAAGAATTTCTGCTGCAGTGTAGTTTGGTGGATCTCTGGGCCTGGCTTTTCTGTTGCTTGGAAATAGGCTGTTCCAAAGAAAAAGCAACCAGAAGCTGACCTAGAGTTCTCTGATAGCGGTGGAAAGGCCATCTCAATGTGCCTTGATTGGGTCATTTGTTTAAGTTTTCTGAGTCAGGCAGAGAGTGGAGCATCAGGCAAGTGAAGGTTGTGGCTGTGAGAAAGCTGAGTTGTGGTTGTAAAGAAGAGCCCAATTTCAGAAAACTAAAACTATTTCTTTGCAACCTCCCAGCAGGCTGAGTAACATCAGCCAATTTAAATGATAACCAGGAAGGAATGATCTCTAGAGCTTGATGTCCTCTATCCTGCTCAGATAATAATGGGGATGAAATGGTAATTATGGTGATAAGGCTCAAAATTCATTTGCATTTAAGTTGTGGTGATTTATTGTTTGGTGATTATCTTGCTGGAGTTTTGAGGATGGAATAATTTCCCCTATTTAGGTAATCAAGGCATCAAAATCTTCAGAGCAAGGCAGCTGGCTGTGCCGTGTGTGGTAGGATCCCTTTGATTTTACAGCTTGTGTTGCATTCAGTCTTGGTACATATTACCCTATAGTGAAAAATCCACTCTCTTCTACCAACTATGTTTAGTTTGCATCAGTTTATGAGGTTGTTACTGTGTTATGTCAGCTGCTGAAACCCACTCAGGTGCAGTCCTGTGCCTGCACTGTGGCATGCAAGGTGTGGTTGGGAAGGACAATTAAAACACCTTTCTCCAGTGCTGGTGAGAAAATGCATAAAGAATTATATTCACAGGCAATGTAAGTCTGTGGATGTTTTCCATGATGTATGTATGGCTGCACTCTCAGGAACCATGTGGTGGGTGCAGACCTCTCCTGGGGGATATGTTCCACACCTTGTCAGCCACAAAGCCTTTGTATTGAAACTTACAATTTTTCACTCAATTACTCCTACAAAGCTTTTAAAATTAGTTGTATTTCTCATGACAAAGAGGTGGTTTAAAAAACTCGTTTTCATAACATCTTCTCCGTAAAATGAAGTGCAGCTTACTCTGCTGAGTGTTAAACCAGGGGAGATGATATTCCGTGACAATAAGCGAGATGGGACTATCAGGAATAGGCACGGCCCTTTTCTCTCTGTAATGATACTTCTGAATTCAGAAGGGATTTTTCCTATAGAGGTGGAGATGTGAGGAGTCACAGAGAATAATTAGTTAACAAAAATATGATTTTAATTATGTTTGTGGACATCTGCTGCAGAAGGAACATCTAGTGCATGGAGGTCCAACATTATAGCTTGCCTGGGCTGCAGTGAGCAAAGAGGAACTGTCTTAGGCTGCAAAAATGTAGGCTACTCCAAAAGTAATGCCTCTTATTTATTTCCATGGAAACTATAGCAGATACAAGGAGTACAATAACACTACTGAATAGAGCGCATTCTCAGCTACAAAACAGTTTTTCAGTATAGTCACCAACATTAGCTTTGTGTTCTCACCAGCAATGAACAAGAGCCCTGCGTGTCACCCTTATCAAAATGTGTACCAGCGGAGATGACCTGCTGTTGCTACTGCTGAAACACACCATCCACTGTACTCACCTCCACTATCTGGTCTCCATAAATGTTTAGCAAGCATCAATGGTTGCAGTGGGTGCCACCTTTTCCACATGGAGGAATTTGATTCCATTCCATGTGCACTTCCGTGTCAGACTGCATTGCATCAGACTGCCCCTCTGCTGACATCCATCACACAGTAACAAAACACAAGGGGATATTGGTGGGAAGGTTCCACCTCTACTGCCATACTACCACCATCTCCCTCTGATGTTGTGGGCTGGCACTATAAAACAGGAGGTGTTACCTTTGGAGCAGTCCTTGCAGAATATGTAATACAGTTAATGAATCACAGAATCATTGAGGTTGGAAACAACTTCTAGGTCCAACCATCCACTTACAATCAGTACTGCCCTCAGTGCCACATCTCCACGGTTCCTGAACACCTCTGAGGGTGATGACAGTGCACCCCAGGGTACCATTGGCCACCAGTGCACGTTGCTGCTCATGGCCAACCTGTTAGCCCCCAGGTCCTTCTTCATGCTGCTGATCACAGCCCTCTGAGCTCTGCCAGTCACCGGTTCTCAGTTCACCTCACTATCCGCTCACTTATCCCACACTTTCTAAGTTTCATTACAAATACACTTTGGGAGATTTTTAATGTCAAACGCCTTGCTGATGTTGCCAATGTGTGCTGCAGGCGGGGACAGATGTGAGGACAGAGGATCAGAATCAGTCACAGAATCAAAGAATCACAGAAGAATCATAGACTCACCAACATAGGAAAAGACCTCCAAGATCATCTAGCTCAACAGTCCACCTAATACCAATACTTCCCCACTAAATCATGTCCCGTAGTACAGCATCCAAATGTTTCTTGAATGCCTCCAGGGACAGTGACTCCACCACCTCCCTGGGCAGTCTGTGCTGATGACCACTCTTTTGGGGGAGCTGTTTTCCCTAATGTCCAACCTCAACCTCCCCTGATGCAACTTGAGGCCAATCCCTCTGTAGAGAGCAGTAAGGTCTCCCCTGAGCTCCTCTTCTCCAGACTGAACAATCCCAGCTCCCTCAGCCGCTCCCCATAAAACCCCATTGTGCTCCAGACCCCTCACAGCTCCGTTCCCTTCTCTGCACAGCTCCAGGGCCTCCATGTCTGTACTGTAGTGAGGGGCCCAACGCTGAGCACAGCACTGAGGTGCGGCCTCAGCAGAGCTGAGTGCAGGGGACGGTCACCTCCTGCTCCTGCTGGCTGCACTACTGCTGACACAACCAGGATGCCGTTGGCCTTCTTGGCCACCTGGGCACACTGCTGGCTCATGTTCAGCCGAGCGCCGACCAACACCCGCAGGTCCTTTCCCTCCGCACAGCCTTCCAGCCACTCTGCCCCACTCTGCAGCGCTGCGTGGGGTTGTTGTGAGCACCGTGCAGGACCCGGCACTTGGTCTTGTTGCACTCCATCCCATTGGGCTCAGCCCAGCGATCAGCCTGTCCAGGCCCCTCTGTGTTGCCTGCCTACCCTCAGGCAGATTGACATTTCCCCCAACTTGGTGTTGTCTGCAAACTTCCTGAGGGTGCACTTAGTAGATTATCGATCAGGTAATAAAGGTATTAAACAGGATGGTCATCAAAAACAACAAAACTTATTTTCATCTTTAATATTTTCTATTAAAACAAACAAAAAAGGGGCAACAAAGACACAGAACTAGTGGGATGTCTGACTTTTTGTTGTTTTTTTTTTTTTTTTGTGAAACTAACACATCAATCTGGTTCAATAGCAGTGGCTGCAATTCTCAGTGAGCTCTCAAGGTGTTCATCAGAGATTTTTTATGAAATATTGCTCTTCCTGTGCTTCAGCCTTGAAAATAGTTGTTCACAATGTATGTGCTGCCAAAACAGTGCGCCCTGGTTTCAGCCCACACAGTGCCCATCACGCACTGATGTGTGGGTTCTGTGAACAATGGGTGCTCCCTGCTCTGAGGGGATGGGCCCCTGACCCTCGGGCTGGCAAGCAGCAGTGTTAGAGCAAACACCCTCTTATTGGAGGGATGGCCATTAGGGATTTGATTTTTACATCTCACAAGCGAGTGTTGGGAATGGGGAAGCAAACGTCTTCCCATATCCCTAGAGACAAATTAATGGTACTGGGGGGAAGCAGCAGAGAAGTGCTGAGTGGTGGGGAAGGTAAGTGAGGAGAAGACGCTCCACAAGAAGGAAGGAAAAGTACGAAGCAAAGATAAAAACTTAGACTTCGTGTAAAATTCTAGTTGCTACTTCATAGAATAGAATCATAGAATCTTATCACCGAGGTTGGAAAATACCTCCAAGATCATCCAGTGCGACCATCCACCTACCACCAATATTTCCCCACTTGACCATGACCCTCAGTACAACATCTGAACATTTCTTGAGCGTGGATAGTTTCAGGACTACTCACTGCCCTAGGTGTTTGGAGTTGGCAGTCTCACTTCTAACTTGTTATTGTCACATCACCAAGAACTGACAGAAGAGAAAAAAGATTTGGGAGCCTGAAGGACGAACCCCAGAGATCAGGAAAAGGTTTCCACAGGTGTAAGTAATCACTAAAATTGTCTTTTTGCTTTAGATCTCACATCAGCACTGTATTTTTTTTCCAAGCCTAGAAATATGACTATCATCCTTAATGCTCTTTTTTAGAGGTGTTATTTTTGATTCTTTATTTAATGTCTCATTCCTAAACAGTAGTGATGACCACACATTTTTAGAATTGAAAAGAAAAAAATTATTATTTTTTAATCTCTTTTTGAAGGTGATTTATGTCAGTTTTATAGTGTTGTTTTATTCTTGCAGAAAATAAACTAGATACCAAAAAAATCGGATACATTTTCCCTAAGAAAGCTATTCGCCTTCGTGCACTGTTCCAGCTTGTCAGTAGTTTGAAGTAGCACACATAAAAGGCTCAGAATTGTATTTCAAAATGAAATTTTGACTTGACATTTCTGAGCCTTGTAACTGCAGGAAAAAAAAAAAAGTGACACCAGCACTTTTCATCTGCTTTTAACATTGGTTTTATACCAATAATTACCACACCTTGTAATTAGTTGCGTGTTCTGAATCTCTCTGCCTATCATCACATAAATAGGGTTGCTCCCATGAATGTGTGAGTGCTCGTGTTATTTGTTTGAAGTCCTTGAGTTATTCTTTCTTGATCCAAATGGGCATTGTATCCGAAGCAGCAATCACCACAAATTTCCTTGGCATCACTCTGCACAATAATTATTGTTTGTGGTTGACTGACTAATAAGGTTTGTGCTCTGAGAAAGGACTCCCCTGGAGCTGGGAGTTTGATGTGGATCCCTTCGGGAAGGTGAGGCAGTACCAGTGAATTCACATAGCACCTTTGTTCCGCTGGTATGATGATCAGGGGCACTTTCCTCAGCTTCGCACTTTCATAGATATATATAATCATTCTTCAAGAACTCTTTCCAGTTTATCCAGGGGGGTCAGAGATTGCTGAAGGAACACCTCACTCTGAGGGTGGATATGTGGACACCTGGATCACGTTTTCTTCACAAGCAGGAGAGAGATTTAAAAACAAAAGGAAACAAAGCAACACTGAGCCTCAAAACAGTTGGAGTTGAGGTCTTGCTGCTCAGACTGCAGATGGGGACAAAGTCATATTTTTCTTTACATTATCTGACCTGAGAGTGAATTTATACTTACAGAACCAAATGTTTTTTCCACCATCTCCATTTATTAGTTTATTTATTTAGTTATGTAACACTGTCATAAGTGCCCAACCTGCACTTGATTGGACAAACTAACTGCTTGAATGTGATACAGTAGTTTATGCCTCTATTTATCACCAAATTCATCACTTCCTCCTTGGTATTAATTCACAGTGCATTTCTGGATTCCATTTGAAGAAATCAAGCTGTGAGCATCTGAGAAGGGTCCTGGAATGATTTATCCAGGAGTTGGGATATGGGTATGTGTGCCATGACCTAGAAAGATCAGGTACTGGAATTGATCAAGACAGTGGTAATTTAGCTAGATGTGTTTCCAAGGGGCTTACCTTGGCACCCACTGTTGTGCAGTTTTGCTTTTCAATTGATCTTCAAAGGATTTTGATCCTTAAATGGGAGGGAAAAAAGAAAAAAATAATTTTTTTTTTCAAGAGTAGTTTTTAATTATATTTCTAATTAGAGGAAAAAAGAAAAAACTGACGCAGAAATTATGCCTTTGAATTGTAACACAAAGAAAACCAGGTGCCAAGTTCATGTTCCTATTGTTAATGCACTCATCTTGTAATTTGGACAGCTTTCATACGTATGGAGCATTTTGTTGTGCTAATGCTGCCTGTGAAATGCAAAATATCAAACTGTCTGTGCTGAGGACCTGGAGATGCTCTGAGTGAGAGAAATTCAAAGCAGAGGTTACAAAATCTGCACCACCTTTTCACCCAGCCAGCTCCATCACTGAGGGCACAAAAGCCATTTACAGGGCATGTGTCCCTATTTAAAGGACCTTATCAGTGGAAGAAAAGGATGATCTTAAATATGGCTCAGGCTGTCCTTTGATCTGTAAAAAGTAGGTTTTCTGTGCGGAGTTCTTCACTGGGGTCTCCGTCCCTCGAGATGTTCAAGAAAAGGGTAGATATGACACTCAAGGACATGGGCAGAGGGGATGGGCTGGGGTTGTGCTGGATGATCTTGGAAGTCTTTTCCACCTTTGATGATTCTTTGATTTGGAATACAGTGGAAATTACGCAGCTGTTCATAAAGCTTTAACTGCTATGGTAGTTTAGATCCACGTATGTCAGGTACCCACTAGCTTTGCAAGCAAAGAAGACACATGTACAGGAAAAAACATTTTACTGCTTCAGAAACGCCACTCTGCAAAGAAAGATGCCATTGTGTCTGGTGCCAGTGTGCTGTATTTGAGAACTCATACATGCTGTAGGCAGTATAGGTGGTAGGTGGACAGTTGGACTGGATGACTTCAGAGGTCTTTTCCAACCTGAACTCTGTGATTCTATGACACTGATACCAAGAATTATAGGCTGGGTTTGCACTATAGTAGCCCTTGATTTTCACTCGTCTAGATCCTACTACACATGTTACCCAGGCCAAAGTATCTCCCTCCTTGAGCCAAACCTGATACTGGAGAAGAACAGTTCCAGAGGTAGCATCTGCCACATACTCCTGAGATCCTTTATGAAGGGCCATAAAGGGACTTAGAAGTTCATCTTTTGCTTTAGCAGCAAGTCAGAGACCTAACAGTTAGGCTTAAAGACGGTCCAGGTATTTTCTCAGGGTCTACATAACATTTCACATCTCCATTCATGCTTTGGAGCATGAGTGGCAGATTGCTGGGTGCAAATGGATCCTTTATGTCAGCCTCAGCTCACAGGGCTGGTGGAAGCTTCCCCTGGCATGCTTCCCAGTGCAGCAGGTAACGTGATGAGGTGCAGCACTGGGGTAGGACTACTGAGGAATTCTCTTCCCTGTGATCAGTGTTTGCATTCAAAAGTCATGCTTTTGCTCGTTTACAGGGCTTGCAAGAAGGGGTTACAGAGCTGGGGTACACATTGCTCACATGAGCTTTTTTTCTCTCTAGCGGGAGCCTCTGCAAAGTTCACTAACAGACTTGCCTGTGTTTGCAGAGAGCTCACCTGCCACAATGAGCCCAAGCCTCTATCCTTTAGGAGATTCTCATTCCTGTTAAATAAAAGCTGGTAAAGGTCAGAACTGCATGCCTGATGAGTTAGGTTGGAGCCTGTAAGATCCTGCCCTAGAGAAGGGAGTTGACTTTGGGTCTCCTGCTTTTGAGGCTGACATCCCAGAGGCCTGGCTTTTCTTGTATTTTCTCCCCGAAGTTTTGCTGAAACTTACAGATCAGCTGTAAAATCTAGCATTGCAAAACAAACAGGAATGTTCCAGCCATTCCCACTCACTGCTTCCTGCCCCCTCTGCTCCCCATTACTGGCAAGGGATTGTTTCAGGGGTCAGTAAATCACCTGCAATAAGCAAATTGGTGCTTGGAGATTATGTGCACTTTATTTTTTTCCTTTTAGTTTGCATTCACTTCAGGTTTAACCACCTAGTCTGGAGCACATGTTACTACTGCAATCAGAATGCTTACATCAATAAAGAAGAGAGGAATTTAGCTGCTAATTGGACAGAAAAACTCGTTAGCATGAATGGTGTTTCTGATTAGAGAACAGGAGATCTGATCCAATCTGAGAGCTGGCTCTGGTGCTCACTTCCTATGCACTCTCAGTAAAGTCTTTTTCTCTACAAGCTCCCCTCCACATCCCACAGTGCTCAGGTACGGTTTTCCTTGTCAGGAGGGCTGTGTGGGAACAGGATGCTATGGGAGCAGCTGGGAAAGCATCGAGGATGGATGGAAATTGCTTCAGCACTGCACTAGTTGTTGGAGATGGGATGTGCCGGTGTCACTTTCCAGGTGTCCCTTGCATTGGGTTTGCCCATACATTAGGAATCTCAGTAACATTAAGCAGTTCATGTACCGGGCTATGTGCATGTGCCAGTGCCCATTATTAGGAAGGTGCCTTCCTCCCACATTAGGACTCTAAACTGGGGACTTCCATTAACCCCAGAGCAGCCCATTTCTGCTCAGCTATCAGCAAAAAAAAGATCCGCTCGTTAAACCCACAATGGAACTGTTCTAATTATAGCTGTTGAAGTGTGAAGCCATCCTGCACCAGCGCATACGTTGTTAGGATGATTTAAAGTTATTACCAAGTGCTTGGGGCACTTTTCTGCAGACGTGTGCCAAATGATGGAGAAAGCAAGGAGTCAGCCTCGGAAGTGCTGCTTACTGAGTGGAAGTGCTCCCAGCAGCACTGTGGATTGCTGCAGGCTGACACTCGGCTTGGGCTGACAGTTGTGACAGTGAAGCAGGGAAGTTGTCAGATTTCCCCATGGAAAAGAAAAAATACTAAATTTTTGAATGTGATTATGTGGAAATGATCCTACAGGTCCACTTGTTTGAGGAAAGCACACAGACCTCTGCGATGACAGCATTATTTTAAGTGAGGAAAATTTATCCTTGACCTGGCAGTGGAGGACTGACATGTGTTGAAGCAGAGACACTGTTAACCCATCTGAAGCATCCAATTGTTAAACTTATGTTCAGAGAAATAAAGAAATCATAGATTGGAAAAGGTTGGAAAGGACCACTAAGATCATCTAGCTCAACCATCAGCGCTTCACCATCATGCCCTCCAGGCCATTTTCCCAGGGCCTGTGAAGTACCAGCAAAAAACAATTTCTGACTTCCTGGAGTATATTTGGTATGTGGTGCCCATCTGGACATCACACAGCCTTGGCAATCCCCACTCTCCACTTGCTTTACTTGTCCTAGACCTGTGTTTGCTCGTAACACTTTCAGGCTCATTCTTTTTCTCCAAGTGGCTTTCCAGTACCAGGGGAAAACACTAAAATCTACAGCAGGATGGAAATCAAACCGTTCAATTAACAAGATCTAATGATCAGGAGATTCTCACAGGGAAGCCCTCTCTGGGTAATTGCCACTCATTTTTCAGCAGTGAATAGAAGAAAAAAAAATAGATTTAAGAAGCTTAATCAAGTCTTTTCAAAATCCTGCCAGCATCCAGTGGCTGAACCCTACTTGACCAGGGCTTGAGTGGGGACAGTGAGAAGAAGCGATTGAGAAATCATTCTTGAAAAGCCAATTGAGCAGCTAATTAAGCAGAATTCATAGAATCTTTGAGTTGGAAGGGGCCTTTAGAGGCCGTCTGGTCCCACTCCCTGCAATGAACAGGGACATGCACAGCTCCATCAGTGCTCAAAGCCCCATCCCCTGACCTTGTCTGTCTTCAAGGATGGGGCATCCACCATCTCTCTGGACAACAATTTCCACTGGCAGCTCATCTAAGATCTGTTTTCTTGTCATTCTGTGAACACTCAAACCACAGCTGAGCACTTTCAGTGGTTGCACTCTGGTTGGAGTGGCTGGGCAGAGCCCCTCTGGGCAGGGATTGCCCTTGTGAGAAGCTTCAGGGTTACACCTGAGGTGTAGAGCAGCCCTCAGCCTCAGCCCACTGAGCTCAGAGCTGGGAGCAGAGCACTCATCTGCGTTACAGTAAATGTATGCATTGCTCCTCCAGCTGCAGGGCTGTACAGCTGTGCACACAGTTGGAGCTGGCTGTTGTCCGCTCTGACCCCAGGTCTCAAGGATCTGATCGAGTTGGTTTGCCTCTTGCACAGAGGCTATTTTGAGTTGCCAGGCAAGGACTACTGCAGGATTTGCTTCCAGCACCTTCTGCCCTCTGTTCTCATCATGTAGGTGCCAGACACTGCTCCTCAGTAACACAAATCCATTTTCTTCTAAAGTACCATAATTGGATTTGAAATAGCACCAGGGCTGCTCCTGTGCTAGCAAGGACAGCCCTCAAACTGCCAAATGCAGAGGCAGTGACAGGGCTTTCAGTGTCTGGCACAACAGAGACACTGCCAGTAGCCAAACCATCCCTTTTTGACGGCTGAGATAATGAGATACCCCACCCAAACCCTAACCTTAACCCAAACATGAACTCTAAGCCAAACGTGAACCCTAAGACCTCTTAGGGTCTTTTAGCTTGTGCTCCTTCTCCCTGCAAACCAAACCCAGCAGTGTTACAGCTGCAAAAGGTGTGTGTGCTCCTGCAGCTCATGACTCTCACCCTGTGAGCAGCTTATTCTGCTGGCACGATAAACACATACTGCAGAGGAACAGCACTAATTATGACCCTGTCACCTTCATCAGCTCCCCACTAATTGTTTTGGCTTTTTTTAATCTCACTGCTCAGAGATGAAACATGATGTTTGGTTCTGAAAAGGAGTTGAAAAGAAAAGAGAAGAAAGAATCACATTTTAAAATAGCAGCATCAGGTAGATCTTTCAGATGGATTTGAAATTCAAATGACAGAAATTATAACTATTTGATGTGTTACTGAAATCATGCATGGCAAGTTCTTGGAGGACTTTCTGGGGCTGCCCATCCTGACATGCTGCTGCTGGGTGCTCTCAGTGCTCCCAGCCCAGGAGGGTTCTCTGTGTCATGTAATGAAATTTCCCAAATCTCTCCAGGCGTTATCAGCTCAGAGAGCTCACAAGTAGTAACTTTCTTCCTAGGTTTTGAGGGTGAAGAGTGAGGTCTCTGACTTTTCACATGGTCTGGTAGTGACAGGACAAGGCTGATTGGCTTTAAAGAGAAAGCAGGGAGATGTCAGTTAGATGTGAGGAAGCAACCCTTTCCTCAGAGAGCTGGCACTGCTGCCCAGAGAGCTGTGGGTGCCCCATCCCTGCAGGCACTCAAGGCCAGGTGGGATGGGGCCCTGGGCAGCCTGAGCTGGTGGGGGGCAGCCCTGCCCATGGCCGGGGGTGGCACTGGGTGGGCTTTGAGGTCCCCTCCAACCTCCAGGTCCTGCAGAAGGGTCTGGGTGGGATATCACCTCTGCTCTGCAGAGCCCTGTGCTCTGAAGGTGCCTGCCAGGGCTCCTTGCTGACAACTTCACGTCCTCACAGCATGCGGACATCAAGCTCTGCTCCCATGGGTGATGTGCACCCAGTGCATGGGTTTTTATGTGCAAAATCAGCACAGCAAAAGTATCCAAGGAAGGCAGAGCGCTCTCCACGCTCAAGAGATTTGCTGTGGCAAATGACTTAATGACTTAATCAGCATGTTCATGGCCCCGCTACAAGCACTTACATGCGAAAAGTGCTACAATGCCCATAAAGGAATGAAGCCAGATACATCAATAATGATGAAACGTGAAAGTGTAATCCTCCCACATGAATCCAATCAGTCTGGTGCCTGATTTCCCATGGCTGCCTCAAATAATTTCCATGAGCTTTCGCTCCAGCAGCCTATGAAATAGAATTATCTTGGTAAGCGCACCCAGCATCAGTCAACTACATGAGTTTCCATTTTACCACACCTTTATAACCAAGAGGAAATGGTTGAGCTAACTGAACGTTGCTTTGGATGTGTCTGGGTCCAGCCCAGAGGATCAGCTTCATGTGCTGGGATGGTTTGGAGGCAGCCATGCAGATCCATGCTCTTCCACTGATGCACGGCAATCAAGCACAAAGTCATTTGTATTTTAAAATGCGGACTTTAATTGCGAGCTCACATTTCTCTACATGTGTGGGCAGAAGGGCACACTCTTCACCCAGATGCATTGGGATGCTGGCTTTTGGGGGATGAAATGCTGGGAGCTGGCTCCATCCAGTGCCAGAGCTCTCTTTGCACAGAGCCCCGCACACAGATCCTAACAGTGATGCTGGCACAGTGATGCTGCTGTGCCTCATGCCTGGCTCCTGCCATGCCCTGTTCTCAGAAGAGCTGAGCAGTGATTGAGGGTGATCCACCAGCTGCTGTGGTGCACTTCTATGCACAGTGTCAGAGGGTTAGGCCTTTTTTTATTTTTTCACACCATAGCAAAGCTGTTGGTGATGGCTTCTGTTCATTTTGCATTTCAAATCAGTAAGTAACAGACTCAGGGTCCAGGAGAGGAAGGAATTAGTTGCATTACAGCACTCGGTGAGAGGTCGTGTCCCAGGGGTCAGGGAGCTGCCTCCACTGCGGAGCTGGCTGCACGCACCTCCAGCCACTGAGAACAAGGGCTTCTGCTGCATGTCACTATTGGTGGCATCGATCTTCCTCCTCCATCAGATCAATCGAACTGGGATGGGAGATGCTCAGAGTCCCGATTGCTCAGATTAATTCCACTCACCTGACTCCCTATGGAACCTGGTGGCATAATTTCATTCATATGGAAAACAATGCCTGGTAAAGCCATCCACCGTTATGTAACATGGTGAGCCTGTGCGGTGGAAGTTAATTTCATACTTCCTATAACGTCCTTTCCATTGCCTTTGGCAGCCAACCAGCAAAACAAACAAACTGTCCCCCAATTGATTTTCTAAGAATAAAACCGTGGCTGTGCCTCTGATGAAGCCCCGCTCAGCACCGACAGCAGCCCAGGAGAGGGAGGTTCCTGCACACCCCTGATCACAGACAAGGATGCGACCACCCCACTGCTCACTATGGGTGTGCACACCCCAGAGCCTCATCACAGCGGGCAGCACCCAGCCAGGCCACTTGTTTTGTGTGGGGTCACCCCATTTGGGGATGTGCCAGACCATTTGCTGGGCTGCACCCTCATGGTGTCCCCATGGCCAGCACCTGCAGCACGGCAAAGCGCAACCCGAGCAAACAGATGTGAATCCACTCAGCACCACAGACAAGGCATGGGGGAAGATTAATTGAAGACTTCATTTCTTCTATTTTCGTTTGGTTAGCTAAGTGGAAGAGGCACAAGTCCCTGCGCTCATGGAGGTTTCATGTTGGCCATGAATCACAGCTCCCAGCTGCCACACTCTGGCTGCATATCAGGTTAATTACGATGCTGTAGTAAATATTCTTGCAGGCAGAGCCCATCCATTAGAGCCCTCCACACACGAGCAGCACAGCTCTGCTTTCCATCACTCACCCGTCAGGACAAGGATGACAAAAAGCAGCTCAGGGAGGGGGGACAGGCACCTCAGTTAGAACTGCTCTTTTCCATTCAGTGCTGCTCACAGGTGATTTGGGCTGCTGTTGGCCTAAACCTGACATGTCCCATGGGCCAGCCCCTGCCCCACACCATCACAGTGTCAGCTCTGCCTCGCTGAGCAGCCCAGCCAGGCCACAGGAATGCACCCATCACTCACACACCCACACATCAGTGTTAGATGGGCACTGTGTGGGCTGCAACCAGAGCACGGGGTTTTGGCAGAGAGTACATTTGTGAACAACCGTGTTCAAGGATGAAGCACAGGAACAGTAGCATTTCATCCAGCATCTCTGACTAACACCATGAGAGCTCACTGAGACCTGCAGCCACTGCCACCAAACCAGACTGGTGTGTTAGTTTCACAGCAACGAGGTCACATATCCCAATAGTTCTACAGCTCTGCTGCAGTTTTTGTTGTTGTTTTAATAAAAGAATATTTAAAAATAAAGTCAGATTTGTTACTTCTGTATGTGAACTTCATATGTCTTCTGTATGTGAACTTCATATGTCTATGATGGCTGCTCTGAATGTAATGCCTCCTGTTTTATGATGTCATCCCACAACATCAGAGGAGGATGGTGGTGGTGCAGCAGTAGAGGTGGAACCTTCCCACCAGTATCCCATTCATGGTGCTGCTGTGTGACAGATGGCAGCAGAGGGGCAGTCTGACACAGTGGTGTCTGACATGGAAGTGCAGAAGGTGTGAAGTTGTCTCACTTAATTCCTCCATGCAGAAAAAAATGGAATTAATTGATACCCATCAATGTTTGTTGAATGTTTATGGAGACCAAATAGTGAGCACAGTGAGGGGTGGGTGGTGTGTTTCAGCAGGGACACTGGGTCACCTCCATTGGTGCACATTTCAACAAGTCCAGCATGCAGGCTCTTGTTCATTCCTGGCACAAATGCACAACTAATGGTGGTGACTATGTTGAAAAACTGTGTTTTGTAGCTGAAAATGTGCTCTATTCAATAGCATTATTGTGCCCTTTGTATCTGCTGTAGTTTCCATGGTAAATATGATAGAAGGAATTATTTTTCGAACAGCCTACATAAATGCAGCCCAAGACAATTCCTCTTCACTCAGTGCAGCAGGGCAATCCGAAATGCTGGGCATCCATGACCTAAATGATGCTCACCTGGAGTGTTCACTAGAGCAAGGCCAGCAGTGTACAGCAGAAGGTTTCAGTACATGCACCCTGTGCTGTGCAGCACGAACCCACCAGCCCTTACACCTCCCCACCATGCCACAGGACAGCCCTTCTCCCTGTTAGCAAAGCTATGTTGATTTTTTTCTGGCTTTCGTTCTTCATATCTTAGCCTTACAGCCCAAAACACCACACAAAATACTAGTATTTGCTTTGAGATAGATGGAGGGCTAAAAAGAAGATGCAATGAGATGATACCATCCACTTCCCTCTCATTATTAATTCTGCAATAGGATCAATTAGTCACCAGTGCTTTGCTAGCATTTGAACTTGAATTCATTCTGGGAAACAGCTTTATTTCAGTTTGCACACCAAGAACCCTATCCTGAGCCATTTTGCCTTGGGAACTCCTCACTCCCTCCTTGTTCACCTCGCCCCTCTCTTCCCAGCACTGCAGAGCTCTGCAGCTCTCACCAGTATGGGGTTCCGGATGGGAGTGAGATGGGATGGGAGCTGGTATGGGTGATAGGATGGGGAGCTGGGATGGGAACAGGGTGGGAAACGGGATGGGAGATGGATTGGGAACTGAGATGGGAGCTGGGATGGGGATGGGAGAAGAGCAGGGCTGGGAGTTGGTATTGGAGATGGGATGGGAGCTGGGCTGGGAGCCAAGATGGGATGGATGGAGGCTGGGATGGGAGTGGGATGGATTGGAGGTTGGGAGCTTGGATAGGAGCTGGGGTGGGAGCTGGCATGGCAGTCCTGGAGAAAGGAATGAGCACAGCCTCAACTCTGATGACAAGGCAGGGACTCCAGCTGGCAGAGAAATCCAGGCTGAGAACTGCCTGAGGCTTTCCTGGAGATTTGGAGTAATTACAGGAAGCAAAAAAATCATACTTCAAAATGTCAAGCAGTGTTTATCTGAAACTCTTCCCAGCTAAGGGGAAATGAAAGAAGACACCACAATAAAGGAGAGGAACACCAAATCCACTGGCCTGCCCACCAGCCTGAGCCTGGGGGCCCAGATCCATGAGGACCCCATAAACCTGTCCCGTTCTGGGTGTGGGGATCCCCTGTTTATCCACAGACCACAAACGGCCGTCAGCAAAAGAACAAATTGTTCAGCTTCGCCTCGGGCCGGTGCACTGGAGGCATCCCCTTTTATTCCTTTTGTGTGAGTAATCGGAGTACCTATTGATTACATTTGCATACACAGGCACGTTGTGCTTTCAGCAGTATATTTGCATATGCAGTTGAGCTAATGTGCTGCTGTAAGTGCGGTGATTACTGCATGAACCTGGCAGGGTCTTGGGTTCTGACTACGGGAATTCCAGGCTCCCTGTCTTGCTGAGCAGCGGCTGCTGCAGTTCCTATGGAAGCTGTAACCAGATAGTAATGATTTCCCTCAGAGTCTGATTAAATATTGATACACATAACTGGCACTCATAAATCTTCATGTCTTTGACCTTTCTCAAGTCAGAACAACACAAAAGCAGATCTGATTAAGTACAATATCAGCACATATACTGGGAAAAATGGCACTGCATTTACAATAACCTGCCATTGCTGACACTATCGACTAGCAAGCTTAGAGTGGAACATTAATGACTCTAATAACAAACAAATCAGCATATAAAGCCTTGCACCACATTTGTTGTTTGCAGGCTTTATTAGCAGCTGTGCTCGTGGCTGTGAGCTGGGTGGTGACACATGGAGCCTCCAGATCAACCCAGGGCCAAGCAGAGGGGTGTGGGATCTTTGCCTCCTCCTCCTTCCCTGAGGTTCCCCCCAGGGTCTCCTCTCTTCTGCTTCCAGCCCTCACATAAGAATGGATGTGGTGCCTGCCTTGCCTGGTGCCAATTGAAAAAAAATAAACACCCTGAAAACAGATTGTTGAGAGGAGCCCAGTGGAAATGCTAAGCTTCATAAAGACAAACCTAATGAGCTGGAAGCCAGCAGAAAGGCAAGGCTTTGCCAAGTTGCAGCCAAACCCATTTCAAATAAACAAGTTCTCTGTATACACGGATAGAAGTCCCATGCAGAGAGAGGAGACTGAATCATTCTGTCTCACAGCAGGAACTTGAGAAGAAATCATAGAACCACAGAACGGCTTAGGTTGGAGAGAAACTTAACGATCACTCCCTCCCCCTCCTCTCCCTGCTGCCCCCCCTCTGTTGCTGCAGCCCAGGGCACTGTCGCCTTCCGGGCTGCAAGCGCACACTGCTGCCTCATGTCCCGCTTCTGTCCATCAGGACCCCCAAGTCCTTCTCCGCAGGGCTGCTCTCAAGGAGCTCTTCTCCAGTCGGTGCTCATGTCTGGGACTGCCCAACCCAGTGCAGCACCTTGCACCTGGCCTTGCTCAACCCCATCACCATCCCACCTCATCCCTCTGCCACTGACCGCACCAGAGCAGGCAACTCTCAGCACCGCTTCACACCACTTTGGAAGGTCATTTGTCCTCGAGTGCTTATAATTCTTCCTGTGCATCAGTGTCATCAGTCATTATTAGCAGCAATTTCAGGCTCTAATCATAAAGCTGTTATTTATGTTTAATCCAAACCACACTAAATACCAATTTGAAGCTCAGTCCCCCTTGTAGCTGACAGTATTGCTCTATTATTATTGTACATTATTATTATTTGTGTGGCACAATGAAAAATGGAGCACTGTAGTAATCAGACCTTTACTTTTTTACACTTGTGTTCATCTCTTGCCACCCTATGCCAGGCAGTGTGGTGTGCTGGACACATCCCACACTCCCAGAGCAGTGCAGGTCCCAGGTAAGGGCGATGCCTTTGGGAAGGTCATATCAGGAGGGCCGGCAGCACTGCAGGGTGCAGCTCTTGCTCCCACATCCCTGCTGTGTTTTTCTCTCCCTGGAACCAACAGCTTGAGCTGAACTGTGATTTAATGTCTGTGATCATGGTTTGCATGTAAACATCACTGCAGAACAAATGGACCTGAAGCAAACCTGTGAGGTTTTCAAACAGGAAGCAGCAGTTCTTCAAACACTGCAAACTGCCCCAACAGAGAGTGTCAGAACCACTCTGAACCCGTGGAACAGCATTATTAACAATTATCTGCTGGGATCAATAGATCAATTTCACAGACGAGACTTAAGAAGCCCTTAATAACAGGTGTGGGAGCTGCTTTCAGCCTATGGGCTACGCAGCCAAGTGAGACATCATGATTTGCCCTAAGATGAGAGAATGAAACCTCTTTTTGATGTGATGAAGCTCTGGGAGTGGGGCTTGATGTCTTTCAGAAGTGCAGGACAGTCCTACCTCAGGCTGAGTGTATTTCCAGGTATATTTACTGACAGCAGATACCAGAGGAATACATGCACCGTGGAAAGTGTTCACTCCTTCTGCATCCAGGAATGAGAACACAGCACTTCGTACCTGGTGTCATTCACTGGGCAGAACAACAGGAATTCTCTGAGCCTCGGGGAGCGGCACAGGCTGTGATGTATGCAATGTACAGATCGCTCTTCTGTGGTCATTTAGGGTATTTTTTAACCTGGGAAGGAGGAAAACAACCCCATTCCCAGCACTGTCTGAATTCTGAGCATCACATCAAATGCTAACCTGCATTCCTTCCACAATGCCTCCCGGTTTGTGTACACTGTGTTTCTTGTTGCTTTTTTGCATTCAGTCATTTCACTGTCAATTTAAGCTCAATGTTATTAAAATTGCTCTGGTTTGCTCTACTTAAAATTCTCCAATTAGAAAGCATTTCTTTTTCTTTGGCAGGAACTGCTAAGTCAATTACTTTCTCTTATTTCGTATTTCTCTCTAATGACTCATTAGATAAGCACCTTTTCAATTGCCTGCAGGAAGCAATCAGCCCGTTATCAGCAAACCCCTCGCAGAAATCAGTGGCAGAAAGCTGTGCGGGTTCAGGGCCGGGCACCAGACCCAGGCCAAGGAAACAATCTTTTCCCAGGGCCTAAGCACACCCCAGGGATGTGCTCAGAGCATCGCTGCCCTCCCAGCGCGGCGCTGCAGGATGCAGGAGCAGAGGATTAGGGCTGGGATGGAAACTTCCTCAGCAATCTGAAGTCGCCTCAGGTAACATCTCCTTACACTTTATCTCCCCACCTCCCGTGGCCCTCCCCCACACGCCGGGCTGAGCAGCGGGGGAGCCTCACCATTTGCTGATCAGCTATTAAACGCTTGAAATCTAATTACTTGCATAGCTCCAACTTTAGTCTATTCGCAAAGCTCTGTTATCAAACTATGCCTAGTGAAACAAACGTGCTAATTAGCCACAATGGAAATAGGATGGAAGTAATAGCCCATTATTCTAAAACTGTGCTATTTATGCCCAACGATAACCATCCTTTGCAGGGAGAAATGCTGAGTGCATGTTACTGTCTGGATGGGGACACAGTGTTGTGGGGATGGGAAGAGATGTTCAAGACACAAACGGGTTCGTGGTGATGGAGAATGACAGGGCAGGGAGATTTCCTTCCCTCAGCTTCTTCCAAGGGTGATGGGGTATTAGTTAGAAGGGAGGGAAAATTGCTCAGCACTTATCCAGGGCTGTGGTTAATTGCTAATATTGACCATTAGCAACCTGACTGTGTCTCACTGAGATGTAGTGGTTAACAGAACACGCTCCAAGTGCACGGTCTGCACCTGGGTCATGGCAACCCACACAGTCAGTACAAGCTGGGGATGTAAGGATAGAGCACAGCCCTGCCAAAAAGGACTGGGGGTACTGGTGGCGGGGCATGAGCCAGCAGTGTGCCCTCATAGCACAGAAAGACAACCCGACCCCGGGCTGCACCCAGAGCAGTGTGGGCAGCAGGGCAGGGAGCTGCTCCTGCCCCTCTGCTCTGTGCTGTGACACCTCACCTGGAGCACTGCATCCACACGTGGAGTGCTCAGTGCAGGAGAGACGTGGACCTGAGGAGGGGCACAGAAATGGTGCCAGGGATGGAGCCCCTCCCTACGAGGACAGGCTGAGAGCTGGGGCTGTGCAGCATGGAGAAGAGAAGGCTGCGGGGAGAGCTGAGAGCGGCCTGTCAGTATCTAAAGGGGCTGTGAGAAGGAGGGGACAGACTTTATTGGGGTCTGTGTGATAGGACAAGGGGAAATGGCTTCAGGCTGAACGAGGGGAGATTCAGACTGGCTATAAGGAAGAAGGTTTGACACTGAGGGCGGTGAGGCACTGGCACAGGTTGCCCAGAGAGGCGGTGCTGCCCCGTCCCTGCACACAGCCAAGGTCAGGCTGGACGGGGCTCTGAGCACTGATGGAGCTGTGGGTGTCCCTGAGCACTGCAGGGAGCGGCACCACGCGGCCTTTGGGGGTTTCTCTCAACTCCAACCATGCTGTGATTCTACGATGGGACAGACGGCCGCTGTGCTGCACAGCCCGGGCTGCCCACGAGGAGGCGGAGGTGCTGCTCTCCGCCGCGCTGAGCCGAGCTCACGTCTCTCAATCGCTCCTCGTTTGCTGCGGTGCTGCTTCGAAACCGCCTTCTCCTCTCGAGCCGCCGTCCCGAGGAGCGGAGCTCCGCCCGCACTGCAGCGGTGTCGGAGGGGCTCTGTATGGAGCTGGGCCCGACCCCCCCCGGCGCTGAAAACCTTCGGCCAACGCGCAGCGGCGGTGCAGGAGCGCTCCCTGCAGCGCTGAGCTCAGCGGGCGCGGCCGGGATTCCTCGGCTCCCGCAGGAGCTGTCTTTGCGGCTGATTTATGCCGCTGTTATTGCCGGGCGCGTTGTGTTACCGCAGCAACCGCGATGTGGCCTCCGCCACCCCCTCGGGGTGGGATGGGCGGCGGGGGAGGGGACCCTCCCCACGCAGGGGCTGCAGGGACACCTTGCCTCCCGAAGCTGGCGGCCATCCCATCCCGCACCTCCGCCAGATGAGACCGCCCAGAACCCCGGCGTGGAGGGGGCAGCTCCGGGCCGAAAGCGGACCCCCCCGCCCCGACGGCCTCGAGTGCCCCCTACTCCCTCCCGTCCCGCTTCCGCCCTCCCCAGCTGCGCGGGGAAGGCTGCTGCTTGCGTGTTTATCGGGGCAGAGGGTGTGGGAAGGGGTGAGAGCGCTCTGAGCGCGTTAGCAGCTGCGGAGGGAGCAGGCGGCCAAGTTGGACGGAGGCAGTGGATGCTGCGCCGTTTCCGCCCCTGACTCATCCGAGCGGAACGCCGAGCAGGGCCCTGAGGGGCTGCTCCGGGCTTCCCCGGGGTGCGACAGAGCTGCCAGGTGCCGGGCTCCGCAGGAGGGAGATGGGCACCCGCGGGCTCGGCGCTGCGGTGCACGGGGAGAGCGTGTTGCCCCGCTCCGCGTCCCAGCTCACAGCGTTCCGCTGCTCCGCACGCAGCCGTCGGAGCCCCGGTTGCTGGCAGCCCGCTGTGCGGGGTCCTGGGTGCCCCCGGCCCCGTTTCCATCCAGGCAGGGCCGGTCCTGCCGTGCCTCCCCCCGCGCAGCCGGGGGCCGAGCTGCCCTGTAAGCAGCCGTGGCAGCGGGGTCGCCCCGCAGCCCGCTGGGTGGGACGGGCGTCCTCCCAGGTGAGGCCCCTGCCCTGCGCGGGGAAGAAAGGGGTTTTTGTGTCGGTGCGTGGAGCCGCCAGCCCGAGGGCAGCCCTGCGCGCAGGGGCACGGGGACCGCTCGCTATTTGACGGTAACTGAGCCCGACCCTTTGGCATTTGCTGCCTCTGCCTCTTCCCACGGCGGGAACAAGCGGCGTGTTTAGCAGGCTGCGGCGGGAGAAGAAAGGCCGCCTTGTCTGCGCCAGAGGTGGGGCGCCGGCCGGGGCGGCCGCACTCCCGCCCCGCATTCCTCCGTCAGAGGCTGCGTGTGCGGGGCCGTGCGGGACGGGGGCTGCGCTGCAGGCTGAGTGCCGGGGCCGAGCGTCTCCCCGACGCGAGCGGGTGAGGAGCGGGCAGGGCGCTGCTGGG
Organism: Cyrtonyx montezumae; assembly: GCF_038088225.1. NCBI lineage: Eukaryota > Metazoa > Chordata > Aves > Galliformes > Odontophoridae > Cyrtonyx > Cyrtonyx montezumae. The sequence continues at coordinate 1,132,877 of NW_027071959.1, forward strand.
GGGATGGAGCCGACCCACGCGGGGCGGGCGGCAGGGAGAGCTGGTGCCCACGCTGGGGTCCAATAGGGGTGATGGAGTGGAGGGCAGCGGGGTCGAGTAGGGTCATGCAGCAGGTGGCGGGCGGGAGGGGGGGCATATCCCAACAGGGGCGGCGGGGCCGGGGCTGCCCCGGTCTCCACCCGCAGAGCCGCACGCTGGTGCGGTGGGACTTTCCGTGCTGGGAAGGGGTTAAAACCCGCACAGGATCCCATCCTGGCTCCGCTCCCTTCCTATGCCGGAGCCCAGCCCCTCACTGGCTTTTCCTCCGGACATCGGACATCGTACCGGGGCCTCGGCGCTGGCGAAGGCGCGGGCGGGCTGTGGGGTGGCACGATGCTGGGGAGCGTGGCTCCCCTGCGCACGGGCAGCGGTAGGCAGCCCCGCCAGCGTGTCGGGGCCGTGGGGACTCTGCCGCAGAGGCTCCCGCTCAGTGCCCGCACCAGGACCGGGTGGCAGGTAAGGGAAAGCAGGGGCCCTATGTCTGTATCTGACGGGGACCACGGAGCTGCTCCCGGGTACCCATGGGCCGTGCCCGTGCTCTGCCCGTCAGCTGGCACAGCCCTCCTGCGCCGTGCAGCCGCAGCCTTACTGAGCCTTCGCGTCGAGCAGAGCAGTCTGGGCTCCGTCCCAGCCCTGAATCTGACGCCTGCTGTTTTCCAACATTTCATTTTTTCCGTGGTGTGTAATAGCTGCCCGCTCGCCCCCACAGCTGCACTCAGGGCCAGCCGGGCTGGGAACGCTGTCCCTCACCTCGTGGGACACCAGGGCCATGGGCGATGCTGGTGTGGGGCTGCTGTGGGGAGCCGAGCCCAGGGCTCGTGCTGCACCCCGTGCCCCAGCTGCCCTGCATGGGCCATGGGGCCGGGAGGGAGAGGGCCCTGTCACTGCGAGCAGCAGCTGGACCCAGAGTCCCTCGTAGAGTGAGCCCGCTCCCATGGCAGGACCAGCCTGCCTGGGAAGGGTTAAGCTGCATGCAGCCAGGCTTGGGCGGAAGGGAGGGACGTGAGGAGCAGATGGTAAATTTAGTAACCCCAGAGCGTCCCGGCACAACAAGCGGTGTGAGCGCCGGGCGAGGGAAATCGCCCTCATGGGCTGGGTTCCTCCCCGTGTAGAGGAAGGCTGTGGGTGGCTGCTGGCCTCGTGCCGTGTCTGTGCGTCACGCGGGACAGGCGTGCTGCTGGGGGCTGCCCGAGGGGGGCAGGAGCGGGTTAGGGTGGTTGGCAGAGTGAGTGGCCAAAGAGCCCTGAGCTGCACGGAGTGGGCAGTGGCAACTGTGTCCCTGCTGTCCTCGTGGCTCCGGGTGCTGGTGGTGGGTGGGGATGCAGTGCACCCCTAAATCTGGCTGCTGCTGGCCTGTGCAGAGATGGGGATGAAGGCACGCACCCGGGTGCTGGAGCCAGGAGCGTGTGGGTGTGCTGTGAGACACTGCGCATGGAGGCAGATGTTGATGCAAACAGCTGGATTCTGCTCTGGTGTGTCTGCCTGTGGCCATCAGGGCCCAGCTGCAGACCACTCCCAGCATGTACTGGAGTCTGTTTTCTGCAGCATCTCCCGAGCCGCGCCAGCATGATGGCTCCTTCCTATGATTAGCATGCATGTGGGTGTTCCTAGGTGCTGGAGTCCGTGCTTGCTGGGCAGGGATGTGCACTGGCTTTGGGGAGCTGGTGCAGGGCTGGAAACAGAACTTGAGCACAGGGTCTGCAGCACAGAGCCTTGTGCGGTTGCACCCACATGGGCACTCATACCAACACCTCTGTCTCTCCCAGCCTGTGCCTGACATCACCAGGCGCCTCCGTGTGAACACAATGGAGGCTCCCAGCAGGACCACCACCAGCCCGACCCGCAGGGTGCAGACCATCATCCAGGTGAGGTGCAGAGCTGCTATAGGTGGGGCGAGCCATGCCCATGGGCACTGCCCCAGCACGTGGTAGGGTCCTGCCTTGGTGGCACAGAGTGCAGGGAGGGGAGGAGAGACCTGGCTGCAACAGCAGTGTTGAACCCCTGCTGGAGCATGGGAATGCAGCAAGGAGTGTTTCCCCTCTGTGCCAGCCCTCCTGCAATGCTCTCCTCTTCACCCATTCCTCACCCCGATCCTATTACAGGATTGGCAGTAAAGCCAATTGAGCTAAGTGGCTGCTGCCTCGGATCCTCTTAGAAGCAGCCCAAGCCTGGGGGATCTTCCCTGTGGGACCTGACCTGGGCACACACCTGGTGCAGCTCCCCAGGGCTGGCAGCATGAGAGGGAAAGAGCCCTGGGCTGCCTGCATCCTCCTGTCTGTCCTGCCTGGCCTCCACCCCTCTGTCTGCACGGCCGTATGCATGCAGGCATGTTTGGGGGCACGTGGGTGCTGGCAGGAGAGGTGCTGCAAAGCAGCCCAGAGCAGGCAGCACAAAGGAGCAGGCTGCTGCCACAGGTGCCATGTTCACCCCTCCCTTCTCATCCTGCACCATGGGAAGATAAGGAGCCTGTAAATATTTATGACCTGTTACTGTGGTGCACAGTAGGAACAGAGGTGGCTTCTGTGTATGCTTGGCTCCAGGAGGGGCCGAGCAGGACACGTGAGGGCTGCCCCTGCTCACAGCACTGCACAGCCCTGACCTGTCCTGCTCTGACCCTTGCAGAACAGCCCCCTGGACCTGATAGACACAGGCAAAGGGCTGAAGGTGCAGACAGAGAAGCCGCACTTGGTGAGCCTGGGCAGCGGCCGCCTCAGCACTGCTATCACACTGCTGCCGCTGGAGGAAGGTGAGCGCCAGCTGCTGGAGCAGCCTCCCAAGTTCGGGTGCACCCCAACCCATGTAGCTGCTTGCTGCCTGCAGCGGCTTCCCAGGGATCCCCATGGGCATGGCTCACCACGGGGCAGCGGGGATGCTCAGCCTGTCTCTCTGCAGGGAGGACGATGATTGGCACGGCTGCGAAGGACATTGTCCTGCAGGGCCCGGGGCTGGCGCCTGAGCACTGCTACATCGAGAACACGCGAGGGACGCTCACTCTGCACCCCTGCGGCAACGCCTGCACCATCGACGGCGTGACGATCCAGCGGCCCACGCGCCTCACTCAAGGTAGGGCTGCGGATAGATCGCTGTTAGCAGCTCCTGGGCAGGATCCGGCCCTCCTGGGCAGGGCTGTGCCATCAGATAGCACAGATGTCTCCAGAGCCATCCTGCCACTGCCTGTCCCGTACCTGCAGCTCTTGGCTGGAGGTGTGGCACCTTTCGGGGGTTTGTCTTTGCTCCAAAAGAAAACCATCTCAAGACCTGTTGCTGGTGTCTGCGAGGAGCAGAGGGCCGGGTACTCAGAGAGTCCTGTGTGGTTGGAGGGGCTAGAACCCCCTCGTCCCACCGCAGCCCCCCTGCGAGCGCGGGGGGGGGGAGCTCAGGGCGGTACCCGGAGAGGAGCGGGGACCCCAAGTGGACACGACCGCGGGCAGCGCTGAGACGCAGAGCGCAGCGGGCGGTTTCCTCACGGCCGCCCTCACATTTTCCGCGCCTGCCCACTCTGTCCGTGGATCACGTCTTTTGGTCGCGGAGTCCCCACGCTGCCGCGCTGTCCGTGCCCCGCGGAGCCGCCCCGCCCGCGCGGCCCCTCCCCGGGGCGGTCCGGTGCGCTGCTCCCGCTGCCCAAGCGGCGGCGGCGGCGGCCAGCGGGCGGCTCGGGCTCGGTGAGTGTGGCGGTGGGGGGACGAACACACGCGCGTCCGTGCCCGGGGAGGGGGTGGGGGGGGGCAACGAGAAGGGCGCTGGGAGGGGCGGAGGGCACCGCGCCAGTTCTGGGCTTTGTTTGGCGGCCCCGGGCTGCCGACGCCCCGCGGAGCTGCCGCCCGTCGCCTCGCCGCCAGCGCGGTCTCGCTCGTTTGTCGTCCTCCGTCTGTCTGCATCCGTCTGCCGGGACCGGGCCGCGGTGTGATGCCGAGCTGTCACCGGGTCGGGCTTTGGGGCACCGCGCCTCCGCGGGCGGCCGGGGCGGGGGCTCCGGGCGGGGGTCGGCTCCGGGCAGCCCGGCCCCTCCGACAGCCGTGGCTGCTTTCAGCCTTTCTCCATCCGCCATTTCATTCATCGCCCGCGGTGTCGGGTTGCGCCGGAGTTAGAAATCCGGATCCTGCGCTCCTTTGACAGCCTCTCATTAGCGGCGGTGATTTATCCGAGGCGCTCCCGGGGCGGGGAAGCCGCACAAAGGCCTGGGAGCTGCGGACCGGGGGCTCCCGCGGTGCTGGGCGGAGAGGGGCGGCGGGGCTCGAACGGTGCGGAGCCCACCCGAGCCCGCTCGGTTCCGCTGCTGAGGGGAGGAGGTGCTCCTCGCAGTTTCAATCGCACCCCCGCCGGAGGTGGATGGGTGCTTGGGGGGGCAGGGTGCTGCAGCGGGACCCCCCTCCCCCTCGAGGGCAGTGACCACGTGAGTGGAGGAGGAAAGGACCCGGTGGGCGATGGATGCAGGCGCTGTTGACATCCCCGTGTCCGCGTTGTCTGGACGCGGCTCCTTCGGACGGGCGCGGGGGGAGGGAGGGGGTGGTCGTAGAGCAGGAGGTTAGTGATCACCGCTCTGGGAAGAGCGGCTCCTGGAAAAGCATGGAGAGTTGGGCCCATCCACTGTGTGGCTCTGCCAGCTGAACCAAACACGTGCAGGGCTTCTCTTAACGTGGTGCGATCTGTGTTACCTGGAGCTGATCTGCTTGCTGGTGTCACATAGGGCACCGGGCTGCCCTTCTCCAGCTCCCTGGTGGGAGCTGGGGCTGACGCATGCTGTTATTTCTGCTCCCCCATACCTGGCATAGGGTGGTCCCTGCACATGCTTCCCACCCCCCACCGTCTGCCTGGGGATTTCCCGGCCCTGCTCCCTCCATCCGGACCCACCTGCTCTGCTGGGGCTGCGCTCTGGCTGCGCGCTGCCAGCTCAGCTGCTCCAAAAAATGCATCCCCTCCAGCAAGGGATTTTCAGCTGCGGCTGACAGCGAGGAGCGAGCCTCTCCCTGGGGCCCTGGAGGCACTTCAAAGCGGGGTGTGTCGGCATACCGTGCCGGCATGGTGCGGGCTGGCAGCACCCCTGCGGGGAAGGCGGCCGGCCGCGTGCTGCCCGCTCCCGGCACCCTGCACTTGCTGCGGGTGTGGGACTTTGGCACTGCGGCGTCCGGATGCTGTTGTCTTCACACACCTGTGTGTGTGCTTCTGAGTCGCCTTTTACAGCCCTTGCAGGGCGGGTGTGGGCAGCACTTCCCGCTGCAGGTGGCAGAGCTGTGAATGCTCCCCGTGCCACCCGGCCCTGTGCCCTGCCTGCCCCCCAGGAGCGATGCACGGCGTCTGAGCCGCCCGCGCTCAGCAGGGACCATCTGCAGCCTTTGCTGCTGTTCCCTGGGGCTGGCGCAGCCTGGCTCCCGTCCCTGCATTCCTCCCCGATGGCGAATCGGCAGCCTTCCCTGCGAAGGCTCCGGGTTTGGGCCAAGAAGCGGCATTCTCCTACAGCGGACAGGAGCTGTCTTGTCTGCAGCTGGCGGCGGCGCTGGAGTGTTGCCAGCCCCCTCCGTGCGTGGCCCCAGCTGTGCCTGCGTGCAGGATGCGCCCGGCGGCGGGGATGGCGGGCAGTGACCTGGATTCCAGCTGTGCCCCTCGACCCTGGAGCTGAACCCCCTCTCTCCCCAGGGTGCACCATCTGCCTGGGCCAGGCGACCTTCCTCCGCTTCAACCACCCTGCTGAAGCCAAGTGGATGAAGAGCATGATCCCGGCAGGTGGCAGGAGCCCTGCGGCTCTGTACGGACTGCCAGCAAGTAGGTGTCCGCTCTTCATCCTGGTGGGGCTGTGGGGATGTTAGGGCTCCCTGGAGGCCCACTGCAAAACTGCCTGCAGCTGCCATCCCCCTGTCCTCGAGTGGGGTTTTCCTGGGTATGGGTGGGATTACAGGGCTGAGCAAGGTCACCTATCATCACAGTGGGCTCCGGGCTCTTGTGATGCCCATCTGTGGATGCTCTACGGTGCTTTTGCTGGCTGGTGACTCAGCCTGGTGGCTGTGCTGATGTCTGTTAAATATTAACGGTGCCTGGGAAGAGCATTACAGGTTTCTGTCCAACCTGAGCCCCCTACTGCGTATGGGTCTAGGGGTTGTGCTGCGCTGGGGCAGAGATCAGTCCTCACTCAGGCCAGGGGCATAGGGCGGTTGGGTGCACGCAGGCCCCTCTGCTGCCTGGGAGCTGCTGTTTACATGGAGGTCTGGCTACAAGGAGGCTGTGAAGGCCGTTTCCCTGGCTGCAGCACTTAATTGAAGCAGCTGCTTATCTCACTGTGTCTGTCTGCAAGGCGCGAGGTCCCTGCACCCAGCCTGGCTCCAGGGAGGGGATGAGACAGGCCCTGTGCTGATCGGGGCTGGCAGCTCCCGCATGCCATCCCCACGTCATCCCTGTGGCTGTGGGTCCCTGAGCAGGGCACAGCTGGAGCTTTCAGCAGCACTATTTGCTGCTGGTTGGCTCCCAGTGCAGTCCCTCCCCACTGAGGAGGTGGCAGGGACCTGCTCAGTGCTGGCACAGCCCCCAGCCCTTCCCCAGTGGCAACTGGTGCCAGGCACAGGAAACTGTGGGTGCTGGAAGTCACCAGGCACTGGTGATTGGATCTGTGCAGCTGCACCCTGCTCAGCACCAAGGAAGGATGCTGTGAGCTTGTGGTATGATTTGTGCCATGTGCACAGTGCTGGGGTCTGGGAAGGCATCAGGCCTTAGAACTGGAAACAAGGGGTAAATACATGAGGAGGTACTGTGTTCCTGAGCATCCTATAACTGCCTATGGCTGCTGCCCACTTGGTCCCTGTGACACCAGAGGTGATGCCTGCTGCTCTGGGTTCTGCCGGGGCCCACAGTGTCTGTCTCAGCAGGGATGCACTCCTGGTACACAAGGAGCAGGGGTCAGCTTGGTGTCAGGTCTCATGCTGCTGTTTGGCTGCTGCATATCTGTTTTGCTGTGGCTGCTCAAGATCTGCCAGTGTGGTGCTGCTCTGTGCCAGCATGGTGACGCTGCCCTGGCTGGGAGCTGCCACTGCTGTTATTAGCGTGTCCTTTGAGTGACAGGCACATCGGTGGCACGCAGAGCTGTGTCCAGACACACCACGGCCTTGGGCCAGGCTCAGGCAGGGAGACTGCGTGCCAGCATGCCTGTGCCCTCGTGGCTGGCTGTGCACAGTATGATTTTGCGGGCAGGAGCCTTGCACTGTGGGGAGGAAGGGTTTAATGGAAATGAAACGAGCTCTGGTCTGCCAACTGGTTGCCAGCCTCCGTCTCCTGCCTCATCTCCCCAGGGCTGGTCAGTGTGCCCTCTGCAAGCCCTGCAAGGCAGCGTGGAGCAGAGTTGGGCTGGGGGTGGGGGGGTGGGGCTGTCTCTAGAGCTGTCCCACAGCTGGCCGGGGGCTGTGGGAGCGGGGCTGCATGGTGCCCCCACCCGCTCTGATGCCTGCTCCCACATCTGCCTGCAGAGCCCGAGGCCCTGGTGAATGGCAGCCGCCAGCTGCCCGCACGGGAGCCCAGTCACAGCTCCCTGGTGAGCTCCATCGAGAAGGACTTGCAGGACATCATGGACTCACTGGTGCTGGAGGAGCCGGTGTCCTCCAGCAAGAAGCCGCCTTCCCGCGGGCAGTCCCCGCTCTGCCCCATGGTGAACGGGGGTGGGCGCTGCCTCCTGTCCCCTCCACTGAGCCCCGGTGCCGCCTCGGGGGGCTCCAGCTACGAGAACGCCTCTCCACCCTTCTCCCCTCTCTCCTCGCCCGCCAGCAGCGGCGGCTACACCAGCCACTCGCCCAGCAGCCAGGAGCAGGGCCCGGCCGTGCCCCCCGTCGTGCCGCTCCGCTCCTCCAGCTACAACCACGCCGTGCAGCCCCCCCAGCAGCGCCCATCTCCACCGCCCTACGGGGGCCCCAGTGACGCTCGGCCGGCGGAGAGCCCCCGCGCCTGGCGGGGTGCCCCGGACGGCCCCGCGGTCCCGCACCCCCTCGGGGAGCGCGGGGCGGGCAGTCCCCGCGCCCAGCCGCCCGGCAGCCCCCGGCCAGCACCCCGGACCTTGGGCTCCTCGGTGCCGCGGGTGCGGGCAGCCCTGCAGGAGCGGCCCCCCAGCCCCTTCCGAGAGCCGAGGGAGCCTCCCGCTCCCAGCCGGCAGCCCGCAGCCAGGCTTCTCCCGGACGCTCACGGCAGCCAGAGTGGTCGCGGGCTGCAGCCCCCCGAGAGCCCGCGGGCGGCCCGGAGGAACGCGGAGAGCATGCGGGAGCTGCCGCCCCTCAGCCCGTCCTTGTCCCGCCGGGCGCCCAGCCCTCGGGCGGCCCCGGACGCCCAGCCCCGGCTGGGCAGGGAGGTCCCGGGAAGCCCCCGAGCCAGGCGCAAGGGCCACGATGAGCCGAGTCCCGGGGGCGGGAGGAGCAGCAGGGCCGGGAGCCCCTCGTCCCCGCTGTCGACGGAGCCGTCCCCGCGCCGTCCCAGCTTCAGCTCCTGCCTGAGCCCCGCGCACAGCCTGGGCTCCCTGGCCGTGCCCTCGCCCCGGCAGAGCCCCCGCGCCCAGAGGAAGCTGTCGGGGGACGCGCGGCTGCCGGCGGGCACGCGGGAGCGCAAGAACAGCATCACCGAGATCAGCGACAACGAGGACGATCTGCTCGAGTACCACCGGCGGCAGCGCGAGGAGCGGATGCGAGAGCAGGAGATGGAGCGCCTGGTGAGCCGAGGGGGGGCTGCCGGCCGCGGGGGGGTCCTGACCCGGGCAGCCGGAGCCCAGGGTTGGAGGGGCCGGGGCAGCCCCGGTGAGTGCAAGGTGGCCTCTTTGCAAATGGCTTCGAGCTTCTGTTTTCAAAATGCAGGCCTTTTCTCTTGGGGATTTTGCTGACGGCAGCTTATGAATGATGTGAACGGGCTCCTGGGCTCGAGCTTATCCAGAGATTATGGCCAGGAGCAGTTGGTGCCCCTGGCGTGCGGGGAACTGCTGCCTCGCCCCAAACCCCTCTGCTGGAGGCAGCTCAGCCTGGGGCAGTGTCGTTCTGATGTGCTCGGCCTCCTGTTGTAGACGTGTAATTTTTAGTGCCTCTGGGTTTGCAGGGTGCCTTGCCAGGGCTGCGGCCCGGCGGGGACGTAGCGGCCGCCTGCGCGTGATGTGCAGATGCTGTTCCCGGCTGGCGACTGCTGGGAGGCTCTGTGGGCATTGCATCTCTATATTTAGTGATGGGGATAGAGTTTTTATAGAGCGAGCAGCTGCCTGGGTGGGGCTTGCCCTGTGCATCTGTCTCTCCCTGCTGCTCCGTGGATTGCTGGGAGCAGCCAGGGACTGCAGGGGCAGCGGGGCCAGGGGAGTGCTCCTTGGGGCCAGGGCGGCACTGCTTGGCCCTGGCTCACCCGGATGGGGTGTGCAGTGCAGATGTGTGCGTGTGTCCCCTGGCACTGCTGCCCATTGCTGGCATGGGGTACTGGCTGCATTTCCCGTGGGCTGCTGGGTTGATGCATCCCACGCCCCTGAGGACTGGAGGTGACCTACAGATGCCCTGGCTGGATTCACCTCCCCAGGGGCCATCCAGGACCCTGCTAGCTGCTGCCTGCCCTCTGCCCATCCCCATGCCATAGCACAGGCAGCAAGAGCCCTGTTTACTCAGCCCCGAGTCACAGCAGGCACAGGCATCCTGAATCACTGCCTAGAAATAACCCATGCAGAGGCAGTACAGCACTCAGCCGGGGTTGCTGTCTGTAATTAGTCTGTCTCCAGCCCTGGGCTGATGCCCTGAGTGCTGCCCAGGGCTGGTTGAATGCATTGGGCTGGGGCATGGAGCAGCACAGCCCCTGGTGCACAGAGTGCTGGAACTGCATCAGGGCAGCCGGGACCTTCCCAGCATGGGTGATGTGCTCAGAGCTGGAGGAAGTGCTTCCTGTGTGCGGAGGTGGCAGTGACCCAGGGTGTGTGGGAGTGGGGCACTCAGGGCAGGGTGACACATAGGGGATGCTGCTGGGAAACAGGGAAGTGCCGCTGATGTGGCTGTGGTGAGCTGCTGGCAGGCAGTGCCCCCAAGAAACAGTTCTCCTTCCCCAATGAGGAGATGTTGGCCCCTGCAGTGTCCTGCTGCCAGCAGGCACTGCGTCCCCTGCCCTGGCACAGCAGCGTGCCCTGGTGTGCACTGGGATGGGCGCTGCGGGTCTGTACTGACCACACCTGCCCACAGGAGCGGCAGCGCCTGGAGACCATCCTGAACCTCTGTGCTGAGTACACCAAGACCGACGGCTCTGAGCTGCTGCCTGGCCACGTGGATGCCGGCCGGCGGGCACCGAGGGGCACGGCAGGGCTGGGCCGTGCTGCAGAGGAGCTGGGTGTGCTGCGGCAGAGGGAGAGCCTGGAGAGGTCGGACGAGGAGAACCTGAAGGAGGAGTGCAGCAGCACTGAGAGCACACACCACGAGGTGAGGGGATGGGGATGTCCAGGCTGTGCTGTTCTGTGCCGCGCCGTGCTGACCTGCCCCCTCTGCAGCACGAGGAGCTGGCAGGCCCCCGCGCCAAGGAGGCACACCGGCTGGAAGAGGAGCGAGCCTGCGTGTTCGGCCGCCTGGATGAGCTGAAGGGCCGTGTCAAGGAGCTGGAGCAGCAGCTGCAGGAGACGTCACGAGAGGTGAGGGTGTGGGCAGCACCCAAGTGGGCACTGGGTAGCAGAGGGGGCCAGAACGGCCATGCTCACACAGCTATGTTCCCCCAGGCAGAGATGGAGAGGGCACTGCTGCAGGGAGAGCGGGAGTCAGAGGTGGCACGGCTGCAGCAGGAGCAGGAGGTGGTGCAGCAGCTGCAGGAGAAGCTCTCCAGCCTGGACTCCAGCATCCGGAAGGAGCGGGACAAGGTGAGCCCCGAGGCAGGGCTGTCTCCTTGGGGCTGTGACATGCTGTTGCCCACCCCAGTCCCCACATGCAGGGCTGACTCTGGTGGGGTTCTCCCACGCTCCCCTGGGGAATGTGTTGCTGGGGTCTGCAGAGGCATCCGGTGACAGCTGCTGTGTCAGCTCCACGGGGTCTTCCCAGGTGTCCTTGTGTGCAGTAGGAGCACCAGTGTTTGTGCAGAGAGGAATGAGGAAGAGTGGGCAAGCAAGCTGGGCAATGCCTTTCTCTTTCCTCTCTCTGGGTTCTTATTGTGCCAGGCTCCATCTGTCTGTCTGCTTGGGACCAGGATGGTGTCCTCAGCCCTGCTGGAGGAGGGCAGGGGTGGATGCTGGGGACGTTGGTCTTGCTGTCAGGCTCAGTGCTGCAGAGCTCTGACCATGTGGTTTCAGCACTGCCCAGCTCACTGCCCTCCTGCAGGCTGAGGTTTGCAGCAAGCCCACCAGCTCTGCTGGCCGTCAGTTTGCTTTGGTCACACACAGTGGTGGCGGCTGCTTGAACATCCATCTTGCTGGAGGTGGCCAAGTTGCTCTCTTCTGAGCATTTTGCATTTTTAGCCAGGAATTCCCTGCAGGTGCTCAGCAGCAGCTCTGGGATGCGGGTTGCACTCTTGCCATAAGTCTCCCTTGGCATGAATTCTTTTTGCAGTCCTGGGGGGAAGGCAGACCATGTCTCGCCTCCCTGCGATGGTCTCAGGACCCTGATGTGCATTGCTCAGTGCCTGTATGCAGCCAGGGCTGCATGGGGCTGAGCTGCCCCCAGCACATCCCAGCAGCACTGCTGTGGCACTGGGGATCTGTGGTTTGTTTTTGATTTTCAGACCGTTCTCAGGCATTTTCTTTAGTGAAAGGCAGCGTTGTGCTACGCTAGGAGAGGAGCAAAAAGAAGCCCCATTCCCAGAATCTCAGTTGATTTAACCACCTGCTTTTCTGTTCAGCCTGCACTAACTGGCTCTAACAGTGGCTGCTCTGAGTGCTGTCACTAACCACTGACACTTCTCCCCACTCACAGCCTGCCCTGGAATGCTGGGCAGCAGCATGTCCCACCTGCCTCCTGTCCTCTGTCTGCTTTGCCCCCGTGTCCGTGCCCAGGAGGGAGGGATGTCCTCACTCACAGCGCTGCTGTGCTGGAGGGAGCAGGGAACAGCTCTGCCCCTGCCCCAAGGGAGCGGGGGGGTCCCACACCAGCTCCAGGGGTGTGTCTGCAGTGCTGGGTGGGAGAAGGGTGGGAGCAGCTGTGGGACACACTGGTGCCAGCGGTACCATCACCACTGAGGTGTGGATGCTGTGGTATGAGAGGACAGTCCTCAGAAAGGGACCGTGTAGGCACATACACAGGCAGCACAGTGCTGTTACCTGAATACTGGGCAGCAGCAAACTCAGCAGAAGCCAAGTGAGCGAAGGTGCTTGTGAAACAGGAACTTGTGGCAAAATACCCATGGACAAGATTCCTTCCCAGGACTGCAGGAATTTTGGGGGTTTCTAAGCAATGTCCCAGCAAGGATGGGGCTTTCCTTGTTTGAGCAACGCACAAAAACGCAGCAGTGCACAGTCTGATGCGCCAGGGGGTTGTTCTGGCAGAGAGCCTGCAGGCAGAAAGCTGGGACTCCGGGTGCTTTTTGTGCTCTCTGCTCTCAGCAGCTCAAACTGGGGTTACATATGGTGCCCTGCCAGCTGGGCATCTCTGGCTGCACGGACTGTGGACAGGAACAAGCATTTGTTGTGCGTCTGACCTGCCACTAATGTGCTGAAGAACCGCACAAGCAGCTCCTCAAGGAGACCATGGACCTTGGTCTCCTGTAAGTAACCACGCTGCTGCAGAGATACACAGCAGCCACCTCGCCGGTGTGCTGGAGCTGCTCTGGCTGACAGCAGCACCCTGGGATCCAGGCACATTAACGGACAGCTCTGGTGCTCGTTGTGAAGATGGCTGTGTGGAAAAGCAGGGGCCTCCAGTGGCTCCTGGAGCCCTTTGATGGCAGTTTGCAGGATTGGGATGGCTTAACCCATGTTGCAAAGCCAGGTCAACAGTGATCTTTTCACTGTCCTTAAATCTTTGGCATGGATTCATGAGACAGAGGTCCAGGGCTGTGGTCGTAACCTCTGTAACGCTGCCCAGCCCGGGCTTCTCACGGCTTTTGCTCTCTCAGTCTCTCAGTAAATGCCTCTCTCTGGCTGACCCCTGTCTAATCCTGCAGCTTCTGCATGGCGCGGATTTGAGAAGTGTTGTTTTCTCTCTTTTTTTTTTCCCCCTTTTTTTTTTGTTTTTGTTTTTGTTCTGTTTTGTTCTCCCCTAATTCAGGAAAGGGCAAAGGTTGATGCTGAAAGGAAGGAGCTAGAGAAACTCCGGGCGCTTTACAATGAGTCGAAGAGCCACCTTGATAACTGCCCTGAGTCAATGCGGGAGCAGTTGCGGGAGCAGATGCGAAGGGTCAGTGTCTCACCCCCACCCCTCCTGGACCATGGCCCACCTCCCTCCGCTCCAGCTTAGGCCAGCTCTTCCCTGGCAGCTGGGGCCACACTGAGAGCATCGCAGCCGGGCCGGAGGAGGCTGGCGCCGTGTCGGTAAGCTTGCTGCTCACCCGGCCCCAGGGCACGGTGCTGGCTCCGGACCAGGCAGGGCGCGAGCACGCCCCGAGCATGCCAAGGAGGAGCCGTGTGCCCCACAGCAGAGCCCCACATTGAGCGTGGTGTCCTCTCCTGGGGTTCTGCTTGACCCTGAGCAATGGGATCTGCCCCACATGAGCCGGGCTGCACCCTGCCCGCTTGTCCATGGGCTGCAGTGCCCTGCTCCCTTCTGCTGAGCGTCTCCAGGCTGTGGAGGCATTGCTGTGTCTGTGTGTCCGGATGGGCGCTGTCCCTGGGAGTTGGTCCCTGTCCTCCCAGGGTGCTGTCCCCAGGCTGCCTCCCGAGATGGGAGCCCGAGGGAGCTCTGTGTCCCTGTGTGCGTGTGCTTCCAGCTATTTCCTGCGCGCGTTTATTTACACAGTCCTGTCAGTTTATGTTAGTGTCATTCTGCAGCATTTTTTCCCGTTATCTGGTATTTTCTGGTAGCTGCTGGCTGTCCCCGGTCTGTGGCTGGAGCAGCCCTCACTGTGCAGCTCTCGCACACAGCCTCTTGCATCCCCTTTCCAGGCTGGTGGCAGATGCTTCTGCATTAGACATGGGTCAGGGTGATAGCAGGCGCTGCCCACAGAGCACAGTGGGATGCTCAGGGATGCTCAGTGGTCCTGGTGTGCAGGAGCCCCAGCAGCTGCCCTGCACACAGTGCTCTCTGCGTGGCCTCGGTGTGGTGGTGGATGTTCTTGGAGCGTGGCAAATGTGTTCTCGCAATGGGAGCACTGCCAGGGCAGTGTTTGCAGACCCTGAGCTGAGCGCCAGCATCCCAGGGTGCCACTGTTATTTAAAAGTTGGGGAGCCAAGGGCATTTGGCTACAGCATCTGTCGTAGTGCTGGTCTGTGGTGGATCTGCTGTCAGCTTGGTGACATGGGCACTTGTCGTGCTCCCTGCATGTGCTTGTTAGTGGTGATGCTGCTAGCATGTGGCATTTTCTGGCTCAGCAGTCTGGCAGAGCGTGGCCCTGGGCTGGATGGGGTCAGGTGGGAGCAGCTGATCTGGATGCAGCTCGCAGCCATCGTGAGCAGCACATCCCGTGGGATCTGTGCCCAGTGCCTTCTCCACCACCTTTGCATTGAAGCAAGGGAGTGAGCAGCCACCCCATTGTGTGTCTGAAGGAAGCAGAGGCCCTGGAGACGGAGACCAAGCTCTTCGAAGACCTGGAGTTCCAGCAGCTGGAAAGGGAGAGCCGGCTGGAAGAGGAGCGCGAGGCACGGAGCCAGCAGCTCCTGCAGAGCAGGGCTGAGTACCACCGCAGCATCGCCCGCAGGAAGGTAGGGACACGGGGCAGCAGCCCCACGTGAGTTCCTCCTCAGTCCCCCATGTCCCCAGCTGCCAAGCTTCCCCTGCAGCCAGCTCAGCCTCTGCCGGTCCCCAGGAGCGAGTGGCTGCGCTGGATGCTCAGGCCGCCCAGATCCGGCTGCAGAGCACCCAGGAGGCTGAACGCCTGGCCCAGGAGAGGAACGACGTGCTGCGGCTCCTTCAGAAGGTAATGCCTGCAGCCAGGGCCAAGGGGTTGTCACACACTCCCTAGCCTTATGTGCTTGCACCACATGGGCCAGGGCACGTCACTGCAGCATCCCAGCGTGCAGATGTTGCTGATGAGGCTTAGAAGGGATCCTGCCTCCTCTTGCAGCAGGAGTTGGCTGTTAGGATGTGCGGTCGGGCCTGGCCACCACGTGATGATAACCTTCCTCCTCTCTCTGCTCTTGTTGTCATCATGTGCTCAGGAGAAAGAGAAGCTTGCATCTCTGGAGAGACGATACCAGCTTGTCACAGGTGGCAGGAGCTTCCCTAAGATGTCCTCAGCTCTCAAAGAGGTAACTGGGGAGATGGGTTACTGTCCTGAGAGCTGCTCTCCTGCATGCTGAGCTGTTTCCACCCACAGGGACAAGCCTGGAGCACTGCAGTTTGTGTCTGCAGCAGTTCCTCTGCTTCCCAGTGCCATCTGTCTGAAACAGGGCACTCACACCACTCCAGGCTTGTCTGAGGGCTGCAGGGACCGTCACCAAGTTGGGAGGGAGGGAAATCCAACAGAGCCAGGGTTGGGAGCAGCAGCATCTCTCCCACAGCCTGCTGGGATGCTGCAGGAGCCCTGAACCAGCCTTTGTTGTTAGTGGGTGGCATGGCAGGGGCAGAGTGCATGCAGGAGAGGGGATAGCACAGCTACAGAGCACCTCCCAGTCCGGCTCTGATCAGACTGCGGCTGCAGTGCTTCCCAGCCTGCTGCTGCTTGGGAGAGGAGCAGGATGGCAGAGTGCCCTCGTGCCTCAATGTTCTTCTGCCTACCTAGGGATGGGGGCTGCTGCTGCTGTGACCCTGCTGCCTCTGTGTGCCTCGCCTATGTGATCTTTGCCTTCCCACAGGAAACCCTCCATATCTCAGAGCCTTATGAGCTGCTGGAGGGAACTAAGCCCCTGACTCCCCCACTAGGAGCAGCTGTCTCCTTAGCTTCTCCTTCTGCCCACTCCTACCCCAAGACACAAGAGGTAATGGCACTAACTGCATGTGCTTGCCCCACACAGGGCAGGCTGAGTCTGTGCATGGATCTTCCTGCTGGCAGTGGGGTGGGTGCCAGACCCCTAATGATGCCATGGGGCAGCATGTCACACCCTGCAGCAGCAAGCTGAGGCAGTGCAGACAGATTCTTCCCCATTTAGCTATCTGGCACTTGAGCTTGGTAACACCAGCTGCCTGTCCCTGCCACATTCCTCCTGCTCTGGGCTTTACCCAGCCCTGTGGCTGGTACTGAGCTGCTGCCATCTGCTTTAATCCTGGTGCAGTGTGAATGCCCCACGCTTCCCCTTTGCTTTGCACTGACCGAGGAACTGCCTTCCTGCAGTGGTACTGGGGGAGCTCAGGGCACCTCCTATTGCCATGGTGCCATCTTGCCTTGGAAGGCTTGTTACCCTTAGGGACCCCTCTCTCAGGCTGTTGGAGCCGTGGCAGTGCAGGCTGGAGTCTTCTGTCTCTAGCACATGGTGATGTTGCATGTAAAGCAGCAGAAAGGCGTTGTGCTGGGACACCCAGCCCTGCTTTCTGGTAGCTGCAGACAGGGATGGTAGCAGGCAGGGCAGGGCTCGGCTGGTGGTGGTGGGTCACTTGTGTGCATGGGGAGGTTTGCTCCTGTTTTGAGGTCAATGCCATGAGGCCAGCACTTGGGTCTAATTCTCCTCCTTCTCCGCCGTGGATTTCTAGGAGTACATGAGGCTGTCTGACGTTTTCAGGTTCTACAGCAATGCATACGGCTCCAGCCTGGACACTAAAGCTTCTGCTGCTGCTGCCGCTGCTGCTCAACACTCTTTCTTGCTTGCTGTGCCCCCTGCAGCCAACGAGGTACCCGCCCCAGAGCATGCTCGGGTTGCCTGCCTGGGGCTGCGGTGGGCTGGCACCCAGTGCTCAGAGCTCACCTCTTCCCTAGGCTGGGCAATTTCTTTCGCTGCAGCTGAGCAGGGAGGAGTGGTGGGAGCAACCCAGCCTTGCTAGGGAGTGCTTCTTATCTGCTCCAGGCAGGGTGCTGGAGCAGGGCTCAGGAGCAGAGCAGGGGAGCAGGAGGATCAGTGTGACAGTTGCCTCTTGGTCCTGGGAATCTCTAGGGCTGTGGTCATTGTTCCTATGCAGGAACAGGGAGGAGCAGAGCTTTGTCTGTGCTGTGTGGTGCCTGGGCTGGGGGAATGGTGAGGGGATGGAGAAGGGATGTCTGAGGTCCATGCTCTGCGCTCTGCAGCATTGGCATCACCACCTGCTGCCCTTTCTTCTGGGGATGCTGAGACCTTTTCTGAGGGCTTGTCCCCACTGCCTTTTGCTTGCTCCTCTGTGCCTATCTCTGTCTGGCTGTCCTGGCCCACAGCCCTTCTCCTGGCTCACTTTGCTTCTCTCTGCCCAGTACGTGACCATTGAGCAGCTCTCGGGGATCCTGGGTGGTGTCAGTGCCCCTGCTGCTTCCCCACTGGGCCGTGCTCCTCCAGCTCCTTCGTCCTCAGGCTGCGCTCCTCTTCTTCCTTCTCTGCCGGGTCTCTCTTCTCCCTCCATCTCCACAGAGGTTTGTGTCTCATTTCCCTTCCTGTGCCCCCAAGCATTCCCTGGGCAGAGAGGGGTGCTGGCAGGCTGAGGGGGACATGCAGAAATGGTTGAGGTGCCCGGGGTGCTGTTGGAACAACCCAGACAACACCATGAGCTGCAGCCCCACTGCTGTGCTTGCTGCTCTGCTACCCATGTAGCAGCAACCCGAGCTCTGCCTGACACGTGTGGTGCTGGGCTGTTGAGGAGCAGTGGTGTCCCAGAGCTGTTCAGGCTCATCCAGTGGTCGCTGGGGTCCCTGGGGTCTGCACCTCGCCTGCCTTGCCCCTGCTAACTGGGGCCAAGCACCGCACAGGGTGGAGATGCTTTGACCTCTCACTCTTTCTGTTTGTGTCTGTTCCTCTCAGTGTGTTTCTGTCTGTCTCTCCCATCTCACGCGGTGTCTCTCTTCAGATGGAGAAGCAGCTTCCAGGGGGCCCAGTGTGGCTCCCAGATCTTGATTTAGAGAAGTGGTACCAGGAGGTCATGGCTGGCTTTGAGACCTCCTCCCCTGTCTCTCCTCCTTCTTCCCCTCCTCCACTCCCAGCTAAAGTTCACTCTTCTCAAAAGCCTCTCCAGGTAATGCCCTGCTCCCCCTGCAGCTGCATGGGGCTACTGCTCAGGCTTTGGGGACCACTTGGTGCCACTGTGCTGTGGGAGGCTAATAGCCCAGGGGAGTTGGCAGACACCCAGCTGGTTGCTGGAGCCTGCAACAGTGTGGGACTGCTCCCTCCCACCACTCTGTGCTGGTGCCTCAGCTGTCACAGTGACGGGCATTGTCAGAGTGAGCAGTGTGCATGGGGCAGGAGTGGTGTGGGATCTGGTACCGATGTTGGAGCTGAAGCTGTCAGCCCAGTGTGGGTATCTGCAGCCTCCCTTTCCCCTCTCACCTGTGCATCTTTGTGCCCAGATCTATCGTGCCAAAATGGAGGGTGACACTAGTGCCCTCACTCCTCGGATGAAGAGCAGCACCCCATCATCCTCACAACTCAACATCTCCAAGCTGGGCCGCAGCCCCTCACCCAAGGTATGGCCACGGTGGAAGCTGTGCCCCGTGCAGGGCTGCTGCTGCCCGACACCAGCCCCATCCTGAGTGCTCGGGGTGGTGCTCACCGCACACTGTCTTGTCCCAGGGTCCCCTGCACGCTCCAAGCCACGCAGGCAGCCTGCCACGCAACCTGGCAGCCACACTGCAGGACATCGAGACCAAGCGCCAGCTGGCCCTGCAGCAGAAGGGTGAGTGCCAGCTCCATGCTGCCATAGCTCCATGGGGCTGTGCTCCCACTGGCCGTGCCTTCCTTCCCAGCCACCCAGAGCAGCACAGGCTGCGGTGGTGGCCCAACTTCTCTGCACAGCTTGGCAGAGGATGGAATCTGGCTGTGTCCCTTCCCTACCTAGCCAAGCAGGACTGGCCGGGGTCATGGCAGCCCTGTGGGCAGCAGGGCTGGAGACAGCAGCCAGGCTCCAGTATGACACAGCACCTTGCTCACAGTCTCTCGCTTTTCCCCTCTCTCTCCCCTTCCCTCAATCCCTCCACCTGACGGTGCATCTCCAGCCGACTCGCTCCCAGCAGAGCCCTTGCAGCCAGGCGATGTACCAGGTAGAGATGTGGAGTGGCTCGGACTGCCTAGAGTAGCCCCAAGGCAGAAGCATGGCTGTTTGCTGTTACCTTCTACACGGATGGGGAGGGGGCATGGCTAGCCAGGACCCCAGGATGCCTGTCAGTGTCTGCTTATGGACAAACCCCCCAACCCCTGCAGGCATTCTGCGCAACATAGGAGCTGAGAGAAGCTCCATGCTCCCACATCTCCCAGGGGCGTGGGAGCCCAGGCCCTGCCTCATCCTCCTGAGTGCTGTGCTGCACAGAGAGACAGGCCTCTGAGATAAGAGGCTAGAGCAGGCATGCCACAGGGCTGCGCCATGGCCAGCGCTGTGCTCTGCGGTGTTCTTTGGGCCAGAGCAGCTTCTTGCTGAGGCGGGGCTTTGGGCTTGGCAGGCATGGTCCCAGGCTGTTCCCCTGTCAACGCTTTGCCAGCCTGCTCCCCCAGCCTGACGCATGCGCCCCTTGGCTGCCACTGCCGCGCGTGTCGGAGCGCGGGCAGGGCCCTGTGCCAACTGCTGACCTGTGCTGCGTGTCCCTGGGGAGGGCTGTGCTGCATGTCAGCCCCGCGCCTGGAGGGGGCACCGGGGGAGCTGCTGCAGCTCTGGCAGCTGTGAGCACAGCCACTGGGTTGGACCTCCCAGCCCTTCCTTGGAGCCAGGGCCAGCATCGGGGCACCATCTCACACTGAGCTCTGGGCCTAGCTCCTCCTGACAGGTGCTACTGCTCACACACCAGATCCACGGCTGCAGCTCCCGCCTCCATCTCCCCTTACCCCATCCCGACCCCTCTGTTACTCCCAGGGATGCTGAGCCAGGAGTGCAGCTCCCACTGGGTGCAGTCCGTGCACACCTGTTGCTTGTGGTGCTCAGTAAGGCATAGTGCTGCTGCAGAGCCAGAGCTGGGCTCTTGAGGACAGCCCTGAGCCAGACTGAGATGAGCTCTAAGCACAGCACTCCACTGCAGCAGCTCTGTGCCCCTCGGTGCCCAGGCAGCAGAGCCTGCAGGCCCACAGCTGCCTGCTGACCTGCTCTCTCCTTCTTCCCGGGGTGCAGGTCAGCAGGTGATTGAGGAACAGAAGCGGCGCCTGGCAGAGCTGAAGCAGAAAGCAGCAGCTGAGGCTCAGTCGCAGTGGGAGGCCTTGCACGGGCAGTCCCCCTTTCCCCATTCCTACCCTCCGCTCATGCATCACTCCATCCTCCATCACCACCACGCCCATGGTGCGGGCCCACGGGCCGAGGAGCTGGACCACGCATATGACACCCTCAGCTTGGAAAGCTCGGACAGCATGGAGACCAGCATCTCCACGGGCAACAACTCAGCCTGTTCGCCTGATAACATGTCCAGGTAATCCTGGGGCCGGCTCAAGCCCCTAGGCTGAGTAGTGCAAGAGTGCAGGTGATGTACCTTCTTTGGCCCAGAGTCCTTGCCGTAGGTATTGCAGCTACCTGCTGAGACAGGATTCCCTTCACACCTGAGAGTCAGAGCCTGACTCTGCAGAGACAAGGGGGTATGGAGGGGATCTCTGTCACTGCTGCACTGTGCAAATGAGGGGTTTGAGTACTGCATGAGAGCTGCCTGCTGCGAGCTGTCTGCTGTGACACCTTCATGTCACCATCCTCCATCCCATGCTCACCTGCAGCCTCTGTCAGCACCAGCTCTGCAGGGCTGATCCTTGGGGCATCTGTCCTTGCCCAAGCCAAGCATGGGGGCTTTGCTGCTGCATCCCAAGAGCCTCCAGCAGCATCAGGTTGTGCTGAGCCAGCCCTTGGCCCAGGCAGGGTAGCAGGAGCTGTGCTACGTGTGTGTTGACACAGTGGCACTCAGTCCTCTGCAGGATGGCAGCTGTGCTTGTCTTACAGTGCAAGTGGGATGGATGCAGGGAAGATTGAGGAGATGGAAAAGATGCTGAAGGAGGCGCATGCTGAGAAGTCCCGGCTCATGGAGTCCCGGGTGAGCAGACATACCCCCGGGAGCAGGCTGGGACCGGGACAGGGGCTATGTCCCCGATCCATTGGGTCCTTAAGCCCTTGGCCTGAGCATGTCTGCACCCGCAGGAGCGGGAGATGGAGCTGCGCCGGCAGGCACTGGAGGATGAGCGCCGGCGCCGGGAGCAGTTGGAGCGCCGACTGCAGGATGAGACGGCCCGCCGGCAGAAGCTGGTCGAGAAGGAGGTCAAGCTGCGGGAGAAACATTTCTCACAGGTGTGGGGCTTTGGGACACAGCTCCCAGTTTCTGCTGGGGTGCCAGAGCCCCCTCCGCGGGCAGGGAGGTGCCGCTGCACTGACACACAGTGCTGTGCACAGCAGGGTTTGCAGCATGGTGTTGCTTTTCCAGGCTCGGCCTCTGACACGGTACCTCCCCATCCGCAAGGAGGATTTTGACCTGCGGCTGCACATCGAGTCCTCGGGCCACAACGTGGACACGTGCTATCACGTCATTCTGACAGAGAAGATGTGCAAGGGCTACCTGGTCAAGATGGGGGGCAAGATCAAGTCCTGGAAGAAGCGCTGGTTTGTCTTTGACCGCATGAAGCGCACCGTCTCCTACTACGTGGGTGAGTCCCTGTGTGTGCCCCTGTGGCCGCACTGCCCCTGTGCCCGCCTATGCTCAGCCCCAGCACCACGGCCACGTGGCTGTCCCTTCCACACGCTGTCCCCCCATCCCTTCCCCATGCCCCTACTGACACTGGTTCCCTCCACGGGGCAGATAAACACGAGACAAAACTGAAGGGCGTCATCTACTTCCAAGCCATCGAAGAGGTTTACTACGACCACCTCCGCAGTGCCGCTAAGGTGGGACCCCGGGATGCGGGTGGGGGGAGCCCTGCGGGCGAGGGAACCCACTGCCACGGGCTGACCCTGCGCTGTCCTCCGCAGAGCCCCAACCCTGCGCTGACGTTCTGTGTGAAGACCCACGACCGCCTCTACTTCATGGTGGCACCATCAGCCGAGGCCATGCGCATCTGGATGGACGTCATCGTCACGGGGGCCGAGGGCTACACGCAGTTCATGAACTGAGGGCTGCGTGAGGGAAGGCCGGGCAGCACAGAGCCCAGCGGGCACGGCCGTGGGCGGCTTTTTGTTGTTGTTGTTGGGGGTTTTTTGTTTGTTTGTTTGTTTGTTTTTTATGTTAACTTTTTAAAAACATTTTACTGGAAACACATCAGAGCGCCGAGGTGTGAAACTGGGCACCGAGGGACTGGGGGGGGAGGGGGGTCCTCCAGCCGCCGGGGGGCGGTAGCGGAGAGCGGTGGGGCGGTGTCGCGGTGGCGGAGCTATCTCGCGCATGCGCGCCGCGCCGTCACACAGGCTTCCGCCCACCCCGGCGTGCGCGGCCAATGGCGGTGCGGCTCCCGGCGTGCCCGCTTCCGGCTTTCCCTGACGTGGCCCAATGGGAGCGCGCGGGGCGGCGGGATTGGGCGTGTGGCGCCCGGCGTCGCCGTCCGCGCCAATGAGCTCGTGCCGCGTCCGGGCCGGGGGTTGCGCGAGGAGCCGCGGGGCCGCGGGCGCAGCGACGGGGGGGAGGGGGGCGGCGCGGCGCCGCAGCGTGCCGGGAGCCGTGGAGGTGGTGGTGGTGAGCGGGATGGCGCGGGCGCCCCGTTGGACGCTGTGCTGGCTGCTGCTGCTCGCGTGCTGCCTGCCGCACGCAGGTACTCGGCCCGGGCCGCCGCGAGGGAGGGCGGGATGTTGGGGGCTGCCGCGCTCCGGGTGCCGCCGGGCCCGGCTCGGGCGGCGGCCGTGAGGCCGCGTTGGGGCCGGGGGAGCCGTGACCCCTCGGGGACCGCTGGCGGCGGTGCGACGCTGCGCGCCGAGCTGTCCCCTCCCTCGGTGCGAGCGCTCACGTCTGTTTCCCGGCGTGCTGCAGAGCCGGTGGCTGTGATGTCCGTGGACATGGGCAGCGAGTCCATGAAGATTGCCATTGTGAAGCCCGGCGTGCCGATGGAAATTGTCCTGAACAAGTAAGCACAGCCAAGTGCTGCTGTCAGCGTGGGAAGGCTCGTGGGGGTGGTGGGTTCCTGCTCATGTGCAGGTTTTTTGGGAGCTGGAACTTTGGGATAGTGGGGGAGGCTCAAATAATTCTGTATCACGAGGGGAGCGTCCCCTTCCGTCTAACGTAGGGTACTGGTGCTTCCTGGTGTGGCTGTGGAGTGTGCTCCGAAGCACCAGGGCAGCAGTTTCGCTTTTACCTCTGTCCCTAAGGGTGCTGAGATGGTCTTTGGATGGGGAGTATTATGAGTAAGCAACCCGCAGTCTGAATAATATCATGTGCTCCAAACATGAGAGGATGTGGTATCATGTTTCTGCGTATAGACTTAAGAAGTTGGATTATCACTTCTCCATAAGGGAGCATGAAGGCTGGTTTGTTTTCCTGCACCTGCTCACAACCCACAGTCACTTGCAAAGGGAATAAAACTCTCCTTTCACTTGGATGCTGTCACAGCCTCCAGTCCCTGAGACAGTGAATGGAAAAACTGTGGCTTGGAGAGGATGTTCACTCAGGAACATCCTCACTTTGTATGAGTCTGGGCTCGAACAGATAACAAGTGCGTTTTTCACCCTGAAACTTGGCAGTCACTGCCTGAAGCTGGCTTGTTTTGCTCAGTGGTGGAAGAAAGCAAAAATAAAGCAAGTTTTGTCTAATTGCAAAGCAGCATGTTCCAGAAAATGGCTTGTGAGCCTTTGCTTTTTGGGGCAGGTTGTTTTCTTGTTGCCTTGTAGAGCACTGCTGACACGTCAGGCATTCAGAAACGGATGGCATGCAGAGGTATTTATGAGCATAGTGGACAACTTCAAACCACTTAATAGTTAGTGTAGTGAATATTCATCCTAGGGCTTTCATGCTGGATTTGTAGCAGAAAGGATGCATCCATTCTTAAGTTCTCCTCATGCAGTGGGAGAAATAGTAGTCTGCCCCCTACAGCTTCAGTTATTAATTTGAAACATTACTATCCGTGTTTCAGTTGTTGTAAGGAACATTTGACAGTATGAAAGTTTTTAAGGGATGTTATTGCAGCACTTCTGATTAGTGGAGTTTGTGTTCTTCTTGGTAGGTGGTATCTGAGCATCATGCTATAGTCTTTCTGAACTGGAAATGCTGCCATCTGTCACTAGGACTTCTGTACTGAGTGTTCACCTATATCACTTTCTTCCTTTCTGTTTAGGGAATCACGGAGGAAAACACCTGTGGCTGTTGCTTTGAAGGAAAATGAGCGGCTCTTTGGTGATAGTGCACTAGGAATGGTAAGAAATCTTGTTGCCAGCTGCAATTCACACGTACAGAATGCATGTTCCTGCTCATGAGGGCAGTTTGACAATAGTAAAGCCAAAGAAATGCAGTTGGGTGGTTTTCTTTCTTTTTGTAGTCTATAAAGACCCCCAAGGTGGCATTCAGATACTTTCAAGATCTGCTGGGTAAGCAAATTGATAACCCTCAAGTGGCACTGTACCAGTCCCGATTCCCAGAACATGAACTGGTGAAGGATGAGAAGAGGCAGACAGTTATCTTCAAGCTATCACAGTAAGTGGCTGCTCCTGGGTTCCTTAAGGGTAGGACTTCTGCTGTTGGGCATTTGCAAACTTCTCTTTGTTTCTTGTAGGGCAATACAGTATTCTCCAGAGGAGATGCTCGGTATGGTCCTGAACTATTCTCGTGGTCTGGCTGAGGAATTTGCAGGTTGGAAGAATTTATCTGCTTCTTACAGTACCTGCATATGTTTGTGTATTATCAACTTAAATAGCCATTATTATATTATATTGTGTTTGCATCTGGCTCTAATGGAACAATGTGTCTGTTTCAGAGCAGCCCATCAAGGATGCAGTGATCACTGTTCCTGCCTACTTCAACCAGGCAGAGAGAAGAGCAGTGCTGCACGCTGCTCGCATGGCTGACTTGAAGGTTCTGCAGCTGATCAACGACAACACTGCGGTAGCATTGAACTACGGAGTTTTCAGGAGGAAAGACATCAATGCCACTGCACAGGTAGGTGTAGCTGGGAGATGCAGAGTACCACACACGTGAGTGCATGCAGGGGAGAGAGTGAAAAGTCAAAATACTGTAACAGTGAGGAAATTGACCTGCTGTTCAACTAGTTTCCTCCGTTTTCATGTGTTCATCGATGAGATAAAGAGATTAAACTCTCTGTGAATGGGGTAGAGCCTTAGAGGCCGCAGAGCTTCTGTAGTGAAGGCCAAGTGGCTTGGAGTTCCCATCTTTTAAACCTGTTTGTTCCTTGCCCACCAGCTGGTGGGGAGTAACATCAGCAATTTTTTAAGGTTTTTGAAGGCTGACTCTGAACTTGCCGTTCTCATTGAGGTTTAAGAAACTTTCAAAGAGCAGAGCTTTGTTTTCTGATTAACTGAATAGTGAAAAAGCTTTCTTGTCTACTTGTGTCAGACATGATTCTGAATATCTCCTTAGTTTGACTGAAGCACAAGTCCTGCATCTCTGTCATATGGTGTAAAGCTAGCCCAGGGAATGGATAACTTTAGTGTGTATCAAGCTTGGAAAGCTGTGGTTTCTTTCCTTTTTCATGGGGGATATCTAGGTGTTTCTGCTTCACCGTCCTAGCTTCTCTTTTCAGAATATCATGTTTTACGACATGGGAGCAGGAAGCACCGTTTGTACTATTGTTACCTATCAGACAGTGAAAACTAAGGACTCGGGGACCCAACCTCAGTTGCAGATCCAGGGCATTGGGTAAGAATTCAACATGAGTCACACAAAACCCACAGGTCTCAGGAAAGGAATCTTTTGTTTCACGGTCTCTTCTAATCAGAATTTTTCAGTGAGGCTTCAGGATGGTAATTCAGAAGACAAAGTGGGAAACATTTAGAGTGAGATGGTTACAGTTATTATAATGATAATTGTGACATCGCTGTCTTGTGCAGAAGGTAGCTGAGAACTTGTAGGAGCCCAGGAGGTAACATTGATGTTTAGTCCATTTCAGATTGCTGCTTTTTTGTTTTATTTTAACAGCTTCAGTCCACTTTTGCATAATTCCATTTCATACAGTCTTACAGAAGTAGAGCATGTCAGTTTGGAAAATGTCCTCTCCTTCTGGAGAGGAATGAAAATGCATTGCAGTTAAATGTTGCCAAATAAGAAAGGGAGTTGCTTTATGTGTTCAGCTCAGCAATTTGAACTCTAAAACACAGTTTCTGAGGAGATACCTAGGACCTGGCACAGTCATTGCTTGGCTTCTCAGCTGTTTGGTGTGCTTAGCAGTAAGGCCTTTCCCATCATGAAGTTTCTTGTTCGGTGGTTGCTGTGGTGGTTGATCTTTCTTTTCTTGACACATAATATGTTGTTCTTGGAATAATTGTTACTCTTTTGCAGTCACTTGCAGCTGAGAGTACACAGCTATTTTTGAACGCTTTCTGCTCTGAAATAATACATGAGGTTTGCTTGCTTTCATCCTGCCTTAGTTTGTTATATCTTGGTTCTTTCTTTTGCTCAGGTTTGACCGTACTCTTGGAGGTTTAGAGATGGAGCTTCGTCTCCGAGATTATTTGGCAAAGCTCTTCAATGATCAGCACCCCTCGAAAGATGTCCGAAAGAATCCCCGGGCCATGGCCAAGCTGCTGAAGGAGGCCAACCGACTCAAAACTGTCCTGAGTGCAAACGCTGACCACATGGCACAGGTATGACAGGTTGCAGAATTTCCAGAGTTCTTAGGGCTGAGGGTGGGATAGTGTTACTTAGATTAATTGCTTAATATAGACATAATTAACTAGTGATAGTGTAAATAGTAATAAATGTTATTAAGTGCCAGCTATCCCTCTGCAGTGTCAGTATACTGAAAATCCGTAGTATTTTAGAGGTGTTGGCACTGGCAGTTCCTTTAAACCTGTGCCCACTTAATAGCACTACTGATCAGATGGGTGCGTTGGATGAGGGTTAGTTGTGTGGAGCTTTGTGACTAAGCATCCATGGGGTTTGACAGAAGCTGTTATGTCTGTGTTCCATCCCTTCGTCACTTTAGCAATTACAGGGTTCAGGTGGAGTGCTGTAAGGTCCTGTGTGCCATAACAACACTGGAACTTTTTTGCATGTTAGGTAAATTAGGCAGAGATTCTGGTTGTAGAATGCTCTGTGAAAATTTAATTCTTACCTTTCTTCCTGGGCAGATTGAGGGGCTGCTGGATGACATTGACTTCAAAGCCAAAGTCTCAAGGCAAGAATTTGAGGATTTGTGCTCTGACTTGTTCCAGCGAGTCCCAGGACCTGTGCAGCAGGCTTTGAGCAGTGCAGAGATGAACCTGGTACGTTTAGGAATGCATTAGGAAGTCAGAAGGTTTCTGTTTATAGAGCTGTTGTCTCATGATCAAAGCATCAGTGGCTGTGGCAAGGCATTAGCACAGCTGAGAGGTACAGAAGGCTGCTGTTGTAAGAGGGAGTGATGTTGATGCTGCAGAAGTTACTTCTTGCAGTGTCAAGCAGGAGTCTGTCATGGCTCTGCACTTTCTGCCAAGAAACAAGGTAGTTGGAGGATTGATTTGTTTCTGTTACTGTGCTCTTGACGTGTAGGTTTTAAAGACTGCTCTTTCATTGTTTAATCTCAGATGCTGGATCCAGTCTCTCTTCTGCAGTTTTATCTTAAGATTGCATGGGAGCTGAGTTACTGTTGTGCAGGCTTTTCCTTTGGGCACTCCCTTTAGAAGCCCTTTTGCTGACTGTAGTTGAACCAAATGTGATGCAGTTCTTTGGAGAGACTTAGCATGCTATTAAATGTTCATATTTCAGAGTGGCAGGATGCTCTTGAGCATCATTTGGCTCTGATATTCAGAGCAAGAAACAGATTCTTCTCTTAAGAGACCGTGTTTTTTCCTCTTTTGGTCCAGCTTGCCCTGTGAGTCATTAGTCCTCTGGTGTAAACTGTAGTCTGTTTAACTGATTCTGATTGAAGTCCCACATTTCAGGTGACTGAGCAGTGGCTATATCAAACATGTTTGAAAGACCTGATTCCAGATTCCTATTGCTGGCATGGCACGTGTCAGCCTGTCTGGGACCTCTCAGGCACTGACCTGCACTGGGACTGCAGCATGTAGCATGGTTACTCTCAAAGCACCACATCACTGTGTGGTTAGGGAAGGAGCGTAAGGAAACCCTGAACCTAGTTCTCCAAAATTGCTTTCTCAAAGACAAGGTGACTGTTTCCAATCCCTAGGATGGAATTGACCAGGTGATTCTAGTTGGCGGTGCCACACGGGTCCCCAAAGTGCAGGAAGTTTTGCTGAAAGCTGTGGGCAAGTGAGTATGTGAGGCCCCCTTCTAGTACGTCTCCTATTGACAAGTTACTGCACGTGGCAGTGGCTGCAAAGCTCATGTCTCTTGCTTTCCACTTCATAGAGAGGAACTGGGCAAGAATATCAATGCTGATGAGGCTGCTGCCATGGGTGCAGTCTACCAGGCAGCTGCTCTGAGCAAAGCCTTTAAGGTGAAGCCTTTCATGGTTCGAGATGCGGCCGTGTTTCCTATCCAGGTAATCCTTTTTTCTCCTCTTGTGTGTGGTATAGGTAAATGGGCTGTGTTGGGAGGAATGTTTCAGGTGACCTGTTGGATTTTTTTAGGGGGTAAAGAAATTAAGCAGATCTTTCTTCCCGTCTTAAAAAGAAAACAGAAGAGAGTATTCAGCAATGTAGAAATTTATCCAAGAAGTCAAAGGTGTGGAAATAAGTGTTGGAAGAGCTTACATGTCCCCCAGCATTTACATGATGTACAACATCCAAATGCTGCTGCAAACCTCCAATCTGTGGTGCTGTAGAGGAGGTTTGTAGTTGCAGTGTCTCATTTTGTATTTGTGCTGCAGGTGGAATTTACTCGTGAAGTTGAGGAGGATGATAAATCCAAGAGTTTAAAGCATAACAAGAGGATTTTGTTCCAGCGCATGGCACCTTATCCGCAGCGTAAAGTGATCACTTTCAACCGCTACACAGACGACTTTGAGTTCTACGTCAACTATGGTGATCTGTCCTTCCTGAACCAGGAGGACTTGAGGTGAGTCAAGGCCAGCACCCGAGCAGACAGCTCTGTGACAGTGCCCCGTGCCCAGCCTGTGGGTACTTCAGCAGACCAGACAGCAGTCGTTCCTTACTCTGTGCAGCTGTCCGTTGCTGTGAATGTGAGGTGTGATTGGCTGCAGCTGAAGTGCAATCGTTTTCTGATTTTGTCTCTATCATCAGAATTTTTGGGTCTGTCAATCTCACTACCGTGAGGTTAAAGGGAGTTGGTGACAGTTTCAAGAAGCACTCAGATTATGAGTCCAAAGGCATCAAAGCTCACTTCAACATGGATGAGAGTGGAGTACTGAGTCTTGACCGGGTAAGCACTTACCCTCGTGTTTGGCAGCCTGTATGTTTCCCCAGTTCTGTCCCTGTCTATGGCAGTGAAGATCCCTGCTTAAAACTAATTCTGTGCTCGCTTCTCCAAGGTGGAATCTGTGTTTGAGACCTTGGTGGAAGACAAGCTGGAGGAGGAGTCAACACTGACAAGTAAATGCTGAACTTTTATATTTGTGCTGACTGTTGTTTTACCAGCAGTATCTGGGATTACTGTGAGCATACTGTTCTGGGCACAGAAGCACTGTGTGTGTTGGAGGAAGGAAGTTAAAGGGTTAACCATAGCCTCCAGTTGCATGTGCAGCTCCAGAAAGTTTAAAAGCCTTTGCAGATGTCTTCTGGGTG
This sequence comes from Cyrtonyx montezumae, assembly GCF_038088225.1. NCBI lineage: Eukaryota > Metazoa > Chordata > Aves > Galliformes > Odontophoridae > Cyrtonyx > Cyrtonyx montezumae. The sequence continues at coordinate 1,162,729 of NW_027071959.1, forward strand.
CTGCAGGGAGCTCTGAAGTGTCATCTGCTCCTATGGTGACTGGGATGCACTGCAACTTGAAAAATAGGTGTTCTCTCCTTATTCACCTCTAGTTGATTATTTTAGGAAGCCTGTCCAGAGAGCAAGTCCTGTATCCACAGCCCTGCAATGTCCTTCCTTCTTGCTGTGGTACTGTGATCTGTGCTATGCACTGCTTGGATTTTAGAGCAGATGCAAAAACTACCCTATGGAGAGAAGTTGGAAATGTGCATGTTTGGGGATGAAGGAGAGGTGCGGATTGGGCTAACGTGGGCACAAGCTGAAACTTGGAGCTTTTTAGCTGAATTGCAGGTCATACTCCCGCAGAGGTGGAGGCCCAACTTCTGCGAGTACACAAAATCACAAAATAAAGTCAGGAAAGAATGAGCTTCTGCTTCTTGGTGGTTATCACAGCTGGGAGGAGAACTGCGTGCTGAGGATGGTAATCATTCTCCTTTGGAACCACTATATTCTGCAATTTTTGTCTCCTATTGACAGAACTCGGTAACACCATCTCAAGCCTATTTGGGGGTGGTGGCCATACACCAGAGGCTGGAGAGAACCTGACAGACTCTGTTCAGGTGAGTGTCCTGATGTTTAGGGGCAGGAGAACCCCTAGGTCTTGCTGCAGATGCTAAAGAAGCAGCAATTCATGTGAGGAGAATTAAGGGGGACTGGCAAAGTATCAGAACTTTAAATCTGTATTTTTCAGGAAGTTCAGTATTCTTCCAAGTTTCATGTGGTAAGCATTTAAAGAAATTTGTGGGGGCTTTTTTGCTGGCCAGTCCAACAGTGGTGGACTAACTTTAAAGAATTTGGTTCTGTAGATGTCTCTTTTCTAAGTGGTTCTGGTGTCATACAGATAGGTTTCTGTCTGTGCATTGTTAGTGCAGGTCTGCCAGACTCCTTGTATATTCCTGGGCCTCACAGACACAACTGCAGTTACTCTGATTCAGTTTCCTTCCAGTGAGGTGGAAGTTCTGTGCCATGGATGCGTGTCCTGCACTGAATTATCTCTTAATTAATACTCTGGCTCTAGCCCACCTAGCATGTTACCTCACTAATGACTACAGTCACTGTGAATGCTTTGTTTATGCAGATAATTTTCTGTTCTGTGAAACATTTGCATGGGACTTCTACTTAAAAACACTCTATTGGTTTCCCCTTTACTTGCCCACACTGACCAGGAAGAAGAAGAAAGCCTAGCAGAAGCAGCTAAAGAAGATCAGGGGGTGAAACAAGGCCAGAAGAGTAGTGCAGAGGATGCTGGTGAAGAGCAGGGAGAGGAGAAACAGCAGCCACCACCCCCAGAGCAGGCAGAAGCTGTCCCTCCAAAAGCAGAGTCTCAGAAAACTGAAGAGGGTGAGAAACCAGAGGCTCAGGTAAGCACTGTGTTGAAGGAATGGGACTGAGATTTTGGTGTTTGAGTAGCATGTCAAATAGCAAAATACAATTCTTATAGTCTTGAAATGTTCAGTGGCATTCTCCTTCCTCTGTAAATGCCCTGCCTTGGAAAAAAGTTGTTTAGTTTGTCCTCAGTTGCAGTAAATGCATTTTCTCTCTTCTACTGAAGCCCCTCAATTTGTACACTCAGAAAGGATAAAGAGCAGTGTCTTCTCTGCATACAGAATTCCAGCCATTCCTGTGGAAATGTGTTAGTGCACACTTCCAGTTTTGACCTGCAGATATGCCCAGGTTTTATTCTTACTTCCTTGAGCAGTCTTGGGTAACCAGGTTCTTTGAATTCAGCTGCATTAAAACATCTTTCAGACTATTTGGATTACAGCACAAATCTGTCCCCTTACCTGAAAATTCATCCTGTCTGTTACAGGATCCTAAAGAAGACAGAGAAACTGTGAAAGAGGAAGAACTTCCCAAAAGTTCTGGTGCAGGCACTGCTGCCAAAACAGAGGAAGAGAAAAAAATCAAAGCACCCAAGAAGCAGAAGCTCGTCCATGAGATCACGATGGAATTGGATGTAAACGACGTGCCTGACCTGCTGGAGGATGAACTGAAGAGCTCAATGAAAAAGTGCGTTGAAAATGGCTCTCTTTGGTTGAAGTTCTAACTGAAGGAAATGAGTTACTTTGGAACCAAAGGAAGAAGAGGCTTCAAAGAAATATATTTTCCTGAATTCTGTTCCCTGTGCAGAAGTGATACCTTTTTTTCTCCTTTAAACTGATGTGATTTGAGTGAAAATGGCTGCTTCAGGCTACAAGCCCAGTCTGGTCTTAGATCAGCTTCCTGTCTTTGGCAACTGCTTGAAGTGAGCCACTGAGAAATATCTCTAAAGTAGATGTTGGAAACTGCATTGCCATAGCATGTGTGTCCATGTTCTGGGACTGCAGCAATCTGCCTAGAGGTGACTTTCAATCTAACAGAGATCTCAGTGGTAGAAGGGATAGCAGCAGCCAGAGAAACATTAAGCAGATAGTAAAAACTTGCAGCTGGGTTTCTTGAGTCAGAGTTTTTCTGGTTTTAAATAGTCAGTGCTCTGAGTTTGGTCAAGAGTTGAAGAGTTCTCTGCTCTTTCTCTGTATTATTTTTTCGTCTGTCGCCTTCCTCTCCTAGAGATGGAAGATTGGAAGATGGCAGTTGCTCATGTGGTGCAGCTGTGCTCAGGCACAGCATATATGATATGGTACACAGCTAAAGTTACTTGCTGCCTTCAATTTCTTCTCCATTCACCTGCTAGGCTCCAAGATTTGACAGTCAGAGACCTGGAGAAACAGGAAAGAGAAAAATCAGCCAACAGCTTGGAGTCATTCATCTTTGAGACCCAGGTAAGAGAAATACATAGAAATGAGGATTCCTGGAATGTGGGTAGAAGTGGCTTGTGTAGCTTGGCTGATTTTGATCATCTCTGAACTGACTAGGAGAGCTCAGCTCTCTTCCTTTAGTCACGTTCTCTACTAACATCAGGCCTGCTAAACACATGGAACTAAGTGGTTTCTTCAGCACAGAATGACTGCTTCACTTGAGCACTTGCAACATGTGGGTTTCTAGTGTCTCACATGTGTGCTTTGCACATCTGTTTTGGATCAGTTGCACTCAGGCTGGAAAGAAGCTACAGCTTCTCAAGGACTGTTGTACAGAAGAGACAACTAGCAACAGCCTTATCATCATGTACCTACTGGCCCCACTGTCTGCCCAGCCCTCAAGTATGTCCATCGTGCTCCTCATAACGCTGTGAGCAGGAGCTCAGACTGGGGAGGCTGAAGGAGAATCTCCTAGGCAGTGAATGCAGCACCCTTGGAGATTGGGGTCCAGTCCAATTAGAAGCAGGTGACCTGGCTGTTTTTCCTTCTACACTCAGTGGTATTTGAAGGAAGTCCTTGCTTTGTTCTTTACAGGACAAGCTGTACCAAGAAGAGTACCTGCTTGTCTCAACAGAGGAGGAGAGAGAAGAAATTTCCAAGAAGCTTAGTGAAGCTTCAAACTGGATGGAGGAGGAGGGCTATGCAGCTGCAACTATGGTAAGATACTGATCTGCTACAGCTGACATAGAAATTACCACATGGACTTACAGGTCCAACTTGATCCTTTCTAATCTAGTTCTTTAAAACATCTCACTTTCTTACTGCGTTATGCAGACTTAATGTGTATTCTTCAGGCACAGCTTCATGAAGGATGTTGAGCAGCCTCATCAGTAACCTGCTGATTTAACATAAGGCTCAGTCGTACTTTTTCTTTTTTTTACTGTATGGAAATAGTGTACTTGACAGAGAACTACACAACTGTAGTTTTAACTTCTGGAGTTGGCATTGAGCATGCTAACTTCCTCCTTTCTGCTCTCTTCCATTTGCAGGAGCTGAAAGACAAGCTTGCAGAGCTGAAGAAGCTTTGTAGGAACCTCTTCTTCCGTGTTGAGGAAAGGAGGAAATGGCCAGAACGGCTGGCTGCCCTGGAGAGTCTGCTTAACCATTCAAACATCTTCCTAAAGTAAGACAAGTTACTAGGAAGAGTTGTGCAGCTGATACTGTAAGAGATGCCTATAAACCGTGTCCAGATTAAATGTTTCCTGAAAGTCACTTGTGCCTGTGAGGAGAGATGGCCAAAATTCAGCTTTCCTAGAGCTTAGTTCTGCAGACTGTGTTAAAAGAAGCTTGCAAACCCTGCTTAAAGGAGAAGCAGCCAGTGCTAGATGCACCATTCCAAAGCAGGATTTTTGTTCTATGTCCCATGGCCTCGTACTGTTGTGATGGCTCTGTTTGTTGGCCTTGTTTTCCATTCCTAGCATAGACTGTTCATGGTCTGTCAGCTAAACAAAATTAAACTTTCTTTCTAACTTTAAGGGGAGCCCGAATGATCCCAGAGTCTGACCAAATATTCACAGAAGTGGAACTGGGTACACTGGAAAAAGCAATCAATGAAACAACGGTAATGAGGGATGCAATGATTGGGCTGTTTGGGTTGAGCTTCTTGTTCTGAGTAACAGTGTACTTTCACTCCAGGTTGGGAATAGAGAGTGCATGTCTTGTGTCAGTGGCACCAGGAACCTTTTGTATGTTTCAGTGTTTTCTGATCCCCACTGTGACCTCAGATAGCCCTGGGGAAGTAATAGTTTTTGTCCTGCATGTGGACAGTTATCTCCAGGTGTGGTGGCATAGCCCATCCTCTGGCTACATATAGTTCTCCACTGGGAAGAGTGAGAACTCTCTGTCTAGGTAACTAAGGAAGCAGCTGAAAGGAGCAGTGTTATCCTGAACAGTAGTAGAGGGCTCAGGAGCAATGACTTTGAGGTGGTTTGATATAGAGTGATTCTTGGAATGAAATGTACAAAAATTACTTTTCAATCCCACAGATATGGAAAAATGAAACACTGGCAGAACAGAATAAGCTGTCTCCTGCTGAGAAACCTGTCCTGCTGTCCAAAGATATAGAGCTCAAGATAGCAGGCCTGGACAGGGAAGTGCAGTATCTCCTGAACAAGGCCAAGTTTGCAAAACCAAAACCCAAAAAGGAGAAGAATGCCACAAAATCTGATTCAGGCAAGAATGCTACAGCAACCTCTGAGAGTGAGAACACTATCCCTCCCACGGAGGGGAAGCAAGAAGGTAAGGAGCAGTTGTGGAGTATGGCCTTACATGCAATGGCCATACAGTAATGCTCATTAAAGGTAGCTAAATACATGAAAACGAGTTGGGTGAAGGATCCAAGTGATCCTCCTAGTTCTCCTCTGAAACCCTGTATTTCCTGGGGTGCATTGGCTATATCCTTGATAAGAAAGATGAGCTGTCAGTTGTGTGAATGTCTAGAACAAGTATTCATGGTTGTGTCCTGTGTCAAGGAATAGATTGATGAGAGGTTTGTAGCTTAGGGGATCCTCATGTAAAAAAGAAAGAAAAAAAAATCATTTAGACTTGGTGTTTTCTGAAGTTTTTTTTTAAGATCTTCAAATTCTGAGTGCCCTGTTACTCTCAATCTAGACTGCTGTTTGTCAGCAGAGTTCCTCTTGCCTAAGGCATCCTGCTTGCAGACACAGCCCCAGAGTTGGCTGGTGTGTACAGTAAGTGGAACTCCAGGGCTCCAGGGGACTTAAAGCCCAGCAGAAAGAGGCAGTGAGGTCAGTTCTCTTTTCTTCTGGGTGTCATAAAGAGATCTGCTGTCAGAGTGAAGTACCTGAGTGTCGTGCTGAGATGCCACTGCTGGTCACTGTCTCCTTGCATCTAATTTCTGTAGTTTCACTTCTGTGCTGTTTCTTTCTGCTTGAAATATAGAGAAACCTGAGGATATCAGTCCAGCCAAGGAGCCTCCTATGACTGAGAAAGTAGTGATAGATGATGAGCTCGGATCAGACTCGGGTGAGTGTATGTTTGAATAGTGGTCTGGAACTTGGGAGCTGTGCGTACAGGCTTTTTTTCTTCATGCTTTAGATGAAGGAGGTAGTAATGTGGTGGAAGTCCTGGTTATGGAGTAGTTCTTAGTGCTGCAGAGAGGAAGATGAAAACTTCTGGTTCCTTACTGTTCCATGTTTTCAGTGTTTAGTGTAAAGCTGATTTATACCTCTGTGACAGCAGTATATAGCCAGACCTTCTGCTGTGAGCCCCTCTTTGTCAAAGCACTGAAGGAACTGATGTGCAGGTGTGTTTTTCTCTGCCATCTGTGTTGTGAACACACCAGCATTCAACAGGTGGGAGGGGAGTGATGTCTGGAGCACTCTGCAGCTGAATATCAATTCCGGAAGCATTCCTTTGGCTTATGTACCATAGATCAAAAGTTTAATGGAATAGTTAATGAATGACTTTTGATTCTGCACCACGTGCTGTTAAAGCTATTACAGCATGTAACCATGTTTTATTTCGTTACACAGGGTCCAAAAAAGAGAAGAAACCAGAAGCAGGAGGAGAAAGCAGGAAAAACGATGAGTTGTAACACCCCCTGAAATCCCTCTAGTGTCAACATCTATTTATTTCATCGTTACCTTCTTGTTTTTATAATGGACTGGGTTAGTCATGCTGTAAATGGAACACAACAAACAGTCTGAAACAAAATGGGATAGAGATGTACATTTTCTTCTTTCTGGGGACTTTGCCGCTACTAACTTAGTGAATTCGGGTTTTTTTTTGTTTCTCTTACATTTGTGAAGGTGGCAGTGTGCCCACCAAGGATTGGTTCAGTGCAGAGGTCACCACCGTGACTGTTCTGTAGAGGGAAAACAATTTAAGGAACAGTTGAAGCCTTAAGTAACTTGGAGCGTGTGCTGTGTGCCACACCTCGGCTGGCGGAGAGCAGGGGGATTAACGTGGAAGCAGGGAGCTGCTGGGGTGGCTTTGCAAGGGAGACCCCGACCTGAAGAGGGAGCGTGGTCTCAGGTGTGGGTGAGCGTGTTGTCCTTTGGACTCGTGGGGAATGGTCTGGGGAGGCAGATGGGAATGAGATGTGTCTATTTCCACAGACTGCAATTAAAACCATTTCTATCCACGCTCTGTAGCAGAGTCTGAAAAGCGTTCATTGAGCGTTTCGTTTACTGAAGCCACGAGTTCAGAAAGTGCAGGAATGGATCACAGAGAGCGGGAGAGGAGAGGTCGGTGCATCTGCCGGGCAGCCCAACCCCCGCTCCGGGCTGCGGGCAGGACAGACCGCGCCGGCGCTGTGTGAACTCTGCTCCCTCGGTGTCCGCCTGCTCCGTGTGCCCCGCGTGTCCGCCGCCTCGCGGGGCCCCTCGTGCTGCTCACGCGCCGCGTGTCGGTGTGTGTCCCGCATCGTTCCGCTTTGGCCTCTGCCCACAAAATTAAAGCGGCGCTCCGTGACCGTCTCGTTAAGAAAAAGTTCTGTTGGCTTTGAAAATAAAAAGGCGGCGGCGGTTCCGTGAGGCGGAGTCCGCGGGGGGGGGGAGGGGCTCTACCTCGGGGCGGCAAAGCGGGATCCCGAGCGGGGCGGGGCGTGGGGCGGGGCGTGGGCCTGAGCGCATAATGGAGCTAGCGGAGAGGGGCGGGACAAGGAGCGCGGCGTCCAATGGGGAGCGCGCGGTGCGGCGCGGCGGGACGCGAGGTCCAGAGTCCGACGAGGAGGGCGGAGCGAAGAGCGCGGCGCCCAATAGGAAAGGGGGAGCTGGGCGGGGCGTAAGGCGTAGTATCCAATGAGGAGGACGGAGCGCAAGGCGTGGTGCCCAATGGGGGGCGGGGCTTCCGCGGGGGGCGGAGTGCGTCGCGCTGTCCGGTGCTGGGCGCTGCTGGGCCGGGCTGCTGCCTGTCCCGCTCCCTGCGCTCCTCCCCGCTGCTCTCAGCTCTCCCCGGCGGAGCGCGGCGCGATGGCGGTCGGCGGGTACGGGCGGTACCGGGCGGTGATCTTCACGGCCATGTTCGTCGGGTACACGCTGTACTACTTCAACCGCAAAACCTTCTCGTTCGTCATGCCCGCCGTCATGGCCGAGGTGCCGCTGGACAAAGACGACCTGGGTGAGTGCGGCCGCGCGGGGAGCGCAGCGGGCCGGGCTGCGGGAGCGCTCCGCTGCCGCCGCTCCGTTCCGTACCGTACCGTACCGTGCCGCGCCGTGCCGCCGCAGGTCTGATCACCAGCAGCCAGTCCGCCGCGTACGCCGTCAGCAAGTTTGTGAGCGGCGTGCTGTCCGACCGCCTGTCCGCCCGCTGGCTGTTCTCCGCCGGGCTGCTGCTCGTCGGCGCCGTCAACGTGCTGTTCTCGTGGAGCGGCTCCGTCGGAGCCTTCGCCGCGCTGTGGTTCCTGAACGGGCTGGCGCAGGGGCTGGGATGGCCGCCGTGCGGGAAGGTGCTGCGGAAGGTGAGTGCGAGACTTGCGGAGCGGGAGCGGCCCCGCGGGTAAATCCGCGCCGTGCGTTGCGGCGGCGCGGACAGCTTGCCCCTCACCACCCGCGACCAAACGGTTCTGGCTCCGAGAGCGCCCTTCGGTGAAGGGCCGATGGTGCCCGGTGCTCAATCGTGGAATTGCGGGGCGTGGGAGGGGCCTCTGGGGGTCGCCGAGTCCCCCCCCGTCGAGCAGGTGCCCTCCGTCGGTCTCTCTGGAGCAGACTGCCCCGGCTCCGGGCAGCTCGTGGCAGGGCTCCATCGCTCTGACAGCAGACTTCTTCCTTGCGTTAACGTGGATCCTATCGCAGCAGCGAGTCCTAAAGATACCCCGCAGCTCTGCCCTTACCACTCGCAGTGCAGTGCCAGCAGAGGTTTCCTATGCAGTGAGTACACAGAGCTGCACGCTGCAGATTTGCCTTTCCCACCCCATGTCTCAGTTTCATCGTCTGTAAATGGAAATAGTCCTGAGCTGGCTCACGGTACGAACACCTGTCAAGCTCCTGTGACTGACACTCGTGTAACATTTGGAGTTTCCTACGTGACCGGGGTCGAGAGGAGAGGCTCCCACCTCATCTGGGTTTGTGGAGCTGTGCTCAGCTTGCCCAGAGCGCTCAGAGTGGACTTGTATTGAGGTTTTTCAGGTGCAGCGTTGTGTTCTCCTTTCACAGCCCTCACGCCATTTTTCTTGTTGTTGCACAGTGGTTTGAGCCTTCCCAGTTTGGGACTTGGTGGGCAATCCTGTCTTCAAGCATGAACTTGGCTGGAGGCTTAGGCCCCATTGTCGCTGCTCTCGTGTCTCTGAACTACGATTGGCGCATGACTTTGTCCTTCTCTGGCTTCCTCTGCGTGATTGTCTCTTTTGTTTGCCTTGTCCTGATTAAAAATGAGCCAGCGGATGTTGGGCTGCCCAACATTGACCAAGGAACCAAGAAGGGGAAGAAAGGTGAGCAATAGCTTCAGCTGTAAGTGGGCAGCGTGTGAGATGGTGCAGTGCCTTCTGTGTGTTCTGGTACACGCATGTCACCCCCAGTGGACAGAGCTCTCAGTCCTTTCTTCCTCCTGAAATTACTGCTCAGCAGGATGCACATTTAAAGGGATGCTTTCAGCAGCTTTGTTCTGCTAAGTGCTCTACTTTAAAATTGTATATATGTGTGTGTGTGCGTGTACTTTATTTTACATGTACGTGTATGAAATAACATGATTTCTGGCTGAAACACACACACACATAAATCACACACCATGCTACATGCAGATGGGGGCTGATATTTCTGAGGCTGTGGAAGCGACGTGCAGCAGAGCAGAGGGAGGGCCTGGTCTCCCCTGCTGCACTGTTCCTCAGCCCAGTCTGTGCATGTTGTGGTTGTTTCATCTCCCAGTCTGTGTTATTTCCTCATACTGAGTACCACCCTGGTTTCATGGTGCCTTGGTTTTTATGGACTGTGAGCTGAGCCTTCCAGGGGCTAATGGAGAGGAAAAAGTGCAGCAGCAGGAAATGGCTCCTTAAGCCTTTCTCCCCTGTTCCAGAGGGCGGGCAGCTCTCCCCTCACCCCTCCGTGGTTCTCCTGACCCCTGCCTTGTGGTGGACTCTGCTCAGTGTTTTCTGTCCTAACTAGGACATCTGGTTAGTAAATGTTTGTTCAGACCACTGAGTGTGATGCTGCTCTGAAAGCAGAAGAGGCAGAGGAGAATTGCAACACAGGTTTGCTGTCAGATTTTAACGGCTAGTGGAAACTCATCCATCATCTGCACTGCCCTGTGATGCATGAGCTGCTGGACTGCTCCTCTTAATGTAAGAAAGCAGTGTTGCTTCTCCCAGGTGTTCACTGGGGAAGATAGGTCTGCAGGGCTTGTCTGTAAGACTGATGCAAAGACCAAGGTACAACCTGAAAGTCAGCATCTCTGGACGTATATCTTCCCCTGTGAGGGTGTCCTTATGCACAAATCCTCCTTGCGTGGCTTTCCATGCTGCCTCTGAGTTGGTGTGGTTCTGTGCCAGTGCTCAAGACAGTAACACTGCTCCTGATCTTCCTTACAGGTTCCCCCAGTGACAACAGCACTTTGTCAGAGCTGCTCCTCTCGCCATACCTTTGGGTGCTCTCTACAGGCTACCTGGTGGTTTTTGGTGTGAAAACCTGCTGCACTGACTGGGGACAGCTCTTCCTGATCCAGGAGAGGGGACAGTCCATGCTTGTGGGTAAGATGCGGAGCTGCACTTTAGATGTTGTGGCTGTAGCTGAGGAGGCATTGCGGAGAGCTCAGCGAGGTGCAGCAAGAGAATGCAGGCACATCCAAGTGACTTGTGTGCCTGCTCTGATGCACACAGATGTTGAAAGAAGTTGCTGATACAGTTACTGCACGTGCTGAGTGCCTCAGTGCTGCCCTGTGCCCTCCTGGCAGACTGTGCTGTTCCAGCCTAAAACTCACAGTAAGCTGGCAGCACTGAGCTTGGTCTAAATCACGGCAGCTCTGCTGCTGTGACCACAGCTGCTGTGTTGTTTGCTTTGGCTCTGTTCTAGGTAGTTCCTACATGAGTGCTTTGGAGATCGGGGGCCTGGTGGGAAGCATTGCTGCTGGATACCTTTCTGACAGAGCAGTAGCAAAAGTAAGTGAGCAGCTGTGCTGGGCAGCAAGCATAGCTTCAATCTGAGCTGCTTCTGAAGTTTCTTATTGGTGTCTTTGGGGAGTACTTAAAGATATATTTGTTTCCTCCTTCTGTAATACCTGCATCAGTGGTGAAGCAGATCGCCCCCTTGTGCAAGCATTATGTTGTTCTGGAGATTCAGGACACCCACAACGTGTAGGTAGAGAGCAGCTGCTTTTTGCTAGTAAATACTCAGAATCATGTTTCCTTCTTCTGCCTTCCCAAGCACTTCTTCTGGATGCAGCTGTATTTAAACAACCTTTAACAGCTTTGAAATGGGACTCTGAAAAATCAGACCATTCCTGATTAACCCATCTCTTTCCCTTCATGCAGAGGTAGTTTGGAGGCATGCAGCCCATCCCAACAGCATAAGCAAGGTGCTCAACAGGTGCAGTCAGGCTGGCATTGGCACTGCAGGACACAGCTGCAAGAAATAGGCTTTCCACATTTCCATGTTGAAAGAGATGCAGTGTGATTGTTGATAATTATTTTTTTTCCAGCCAGAAGGCAACTAAAGCTCAGCTCACTGGGTTCTTCTTCAGACAAAGCCAGAAGTCTTTCTAAAAGATGTGCTTCTGAAACACCACCCATGTTTCTGTCAGGGCTCTGAGGATGGCATTCATCACTATGAATATAAATTGGACGGAATCCTTGCAGGCTCTCACCCCTGTTTTCCCTGGCTGTTACAGGTCGGACTCTCAAACTACGGGAACCCTCGGCACACGCTGCTCCTTTCCATGATGGCAGGGATGTGGGTCTCCATGTTTCTTTTCCGGGTAACGGTCACAGGCAACTCACCCAAGGTAATCCATGCACAAGCAGTTGGGCATCAGTTATGTGCAGGGTGTAGGTGTGGGGGAGGCTTGCCACTTCGTGTCTGGAGGGGAACCACACAAATGCAGTGGGATGGCAGGGTTAGGTGTTGTGTGTTTGAAGGCCAACCAAGTGAAAATGTTCCTATAGGTGGCAATGGGGGAGAGGTGTAAACTGAGAGGACAGATAAACATTTGTTTTGGTGGAGAGTAACTTCAGTTTTTGTCAATGTAATGTCACTGCATTATGCTATGAGAAGAACTGCCCGTGCAGAGAAACGTAGGGCACCGCTGCTGACAGTTGGTCAGCAAGGAGTTGGGTACAACCTTTGGTAAATGCAGCTTTGGAGCTTCAGTGTGAAAACTGACCGGAGTCTGAAGTCATCCTAGCCTCAGGATTCGGCCTAGCAATGATTGTGTTGATGTTTTGTGTCAGATTTGGTGATTCTCGGCACTGAAGCTAGCTGGCAGGTTTTCTAAGCATAGACCTGACTTGAATCTGATGTGGAAATTGCTAAACAACTGAAATGTATTTTCTCCTTCTTACTCTTTTCTTCTTCAGGAAAATCACTTCTGGACTGTAGCCTTCCAACCTCTAGCTGATCTTACAGGCTTAAAAGAACATGAGGTTTCTGCTTTGCATTTCTTTCCCCCTCTGCCTGTTTCTGCTTTCACTGATCTGCTTTTTTCCAATCCTGCAAGGTTGGTTAGCACTACAGACCTTAGAAGCAGGGCATTGAGAAGATTACTGTAAGTTTTGTAAGAGAAACCTTTTCTTATACCCATTTGATTACACTAACTGACTGTAAAAAGTCTGAATTCCAAACTCTCCAGTTCTGTATAAAATGTTCTGGGGATATATGCTCACTGGGTGAAATTCAGTTACTTAAGAGGTTTTGTGAGTGTTCTCAGAAGGAATGGGCCTTCACCTGCAGGCGCTTTTCTGTGTAACTTTGGCATTTTCTTTCCTAACTCTTTGTTTCTGTTCCCCACTTGGAAAATACAATGGTACTTACTCCCTCCTGGGCATCTTGAAACAGCACTTACTGTTCATAAAGCATGCTGTAATCTGGAGATTGGAGAGTTACTTACTCTTTGTTGTCCTTCCTTAAGTGATTAGAAAGAGCTACCTGGTTCAGAATTTTTCAGAGTGTAAGCTAACAGCAAATGGAAAATGTTGGGCTTTTGTTCTTGTTTTGCTTCTGCTGTTTCTGTTTAGTAACAGAGGAGTTATCAGATAGCCTTCGTTGCTATCTGATCCATCGTTTGCACCTAAACTGAGAATGGCTTTTTTCACCAGGTGTCCCCAGAATGGTTTTTAGAGATGACCTGAGTCACAGCTCCCCTCTGTCACTTCCCAGGCTCGTTGCCCATGCCCATCTATGTTCTGGCTCTTCCTTACAGAATGGGGAATGTCGTGTGTACATAGCTTAGGGGCTGACCTGCAGCAGAGTGGGAAGCTCGCTCTGGCTAACTGGTGTGCTGGAGATGCAGCTGGGTTGTGTGTCTCAGGCTTGAGCTCTTCTGCCTGCAGACTAAGGAGTCAGTGTCAGCCAGAAAACGTCAGAGCCTCCTCCTTGTACTGTGCATGGCACCAGTGTAGCTGCTGACTTGGCAGTGGCAAAACACAAAGATCTCATTTCTCATCTCGCTTCTCTTGACAGCTGTGGATCCTGACTCTGGGAGCTGTGTTTGGGTTTTCTTCCTATGGGCCCATCGCCCTGTTTGGGGTTATAGCCAACGAAAGTGCCCCTGCAAACCTCTGTGGCACCTCCCACGCTATTGTGGCTCTGATGGCCAATGGTGAGTAATGTTCACGTCCCCTTTCCCAGAAAGTATCTGCTGCTCACGTTATTGGTGAAGTACAGCATGACCCCTTGGTGCCAAGTTAGTGGTCACAGGAAGACATCTAACAAGCAGACACACGAGTTTGAAGTCCCAGAGGCATTTCTTGGTGTATGTGACAGATTTTTGTCACATGCTTTAGGCTCAAACAACGACGAGTAACACCAAGGGAAAGTGAGAAGTTGGAGTGTCACTAGTTTTCTGTTTGCTTTCCTTACAGTTGGGGGATTTCTGGCTGGACTGCCCTTCAGTACCATTGCCAAGCACTACAGCTGGGCCACTGCCTTCTGGGTGGCTGAAATCACCTGCGCCGTTAGCACTGTGGCTTTCTTCCTACTGCGGAACATCCGCACCAAGATGGGGCGGGTTCCCAGGAAAGCTGACTGAGGATGAACTGCTCGGTGCAAAGGATGCTCCTGCACTGACACAAGTGAATGATACTTGTTTTTTATTTAACTGGCCTAAGAGTGAGTTTACCTATTGCTGCAGCCTAGATAAAAATCTCAGTTTCTCGTTCATTTTCACGTGCCTGAAGACACGAGGTTCCTGCTACCGATGGCTTTGTCCCTTGAGATGTGATAATTCAGCTAGTTTACACGTGCAGTGATTTTACTGTACCTCCTTTTTACAGCACTGTTGGTGAAGCAAGCAGTTTTCACAGCCTGCTGAAAGATACGAAGCTGGAAGTGCTGTAACATAACTGGCTTCGGGTGCTGTCACATTTCGTTTTGCCCTTGTTGATGGTCTCAGCCATTCACTGTCATTTTAGCCTCGTTGTTCAGGAGCACCTTTGCTCCGTTCGCTCATCTCTTGCAGCTGCTTTAAATGCAGCTGTCTTAGTTGACTTAGGTGAGAGCTCCCTGCTATCTCTGCCCTTGAACTGCGACAGAAGAGTGAGTAATGATTATTACAGTACAGCTCCACAGCTGATTTGAGAGCAGTGTTACTTCAGCTTTACCCTGGATTCGTTTTTATGAAGTAGGGTGTTGTTATGTTCTGACAAGTGGAACTCTGATGTAGTGCTGTGATGTGGATCTCTTCAGCCATTTAGAAATAGGCAGGGTTCCAAGAAAACTCTCAGCACTTCAGGGAAAAGCATTTAGAGAAGCTCCTTCTGTTAACTGATTGTGCACAGTGTGATTCCTGTTTACAGTGTTAATGATTTGCAAGGCAGGCAGCTGCTGCCAAGTCAGCTTGCACTGCACACTGTATATCAGCTAGGAAAACCGAGCAGCAGGTATTGCAACAGCAGTTGCCACAGGCACATGTCTTCTGCAGTTAGGTTTCATGAAAGCTACTATTTGGAGCATCGGGTTGTACTCTGACATTAAAAGATGTGTAGTCCAGAATGCTTTCAGCCAAAAACTGCATCTCTTACAGCTCTGGTCTATCTCAGAGAAAACCTGAGTGGGGCTACTGCTGACAGCAGGCAGCACTGATCACTGCACCCACCACTCTTGGCAATAACTAGTCTCAGGATTTTGGTCATGATTTGTTGAATATCCTCACGTTTTCCCCAAAGGGATTTTATTGCTTTTTGGATCCTGGAAGAGGAGACTTCGACTCGTGAAGAATCACAGGTACTTTACTGAGCAGCTTGGTTGCAAGAGTAGATGGTCAGCCTTAATTAAAATAATGGAAGTAAATGACATTTTGTATTTAATTAAATATTGTACTATCTGTGGAAATAAAAATGGAGCAGTGTCTGTAGGGCTCTGGTTGTCTTGTGGAGAACGGTGAAAGCAGAACTGTCCAAAACTGCTTACTCTTGTGAGGTGGTACTGGTGTAAATTTACAGAAAACAAGAGACCATCAATCTCTCTGAGGAATGTTTATTCTTTCTACACAGAAACCCACTGTAAAATTATAAATTAGAGCTATACAAGAAAAATTCATATATACACTCGTGAAAGGAAAGAAACATCTGATTGCAGTAAGAGCTACACTGTGTCTTCTGTTGCTCACTCACAGGCATAGGAGCTGCAAAACCAGAAAAAGCTTCTGTGGCCCAGAAGTAAAGAGCAGTAATAAATCTGTTTAAGGTAAATGTCATGTGTGAGGGACAGGACACAGAACCCAGAGGGATGGGAGGCATGTTTTCAGACTGCTGTGGTGAAGACAGCTCTGGGACACAGCTGCCAGGGGAGAAAAAGGCCCTGTTCCTTATGGAGAGAAGTCCATGCAACAAACAAATCATTTTCTATGATCCAGGTCCGAACGGTCCAGCTTTCTCAGCTGCCTCCAAAGCAAGCTTCAAGTTCTGATCAAACAATTCACATCTGAAATATTCAGAAAATCAGAAAAGGTTGGAAGGCTTCATTTATAGAACAGGCTAAGGCAGACAGCACCTCTACAATGCCTGGCTCTGCATGCTTCAAGGATTCTGTAAGTTAAGAGACAGCAAACTGACTGCTGCCAACCTTGGACTGGCTGTCAAGTAAGAATAAAGCTTCTCATGGGCTCTAAGACTATGTTAGGACAGCAGGGATCGTACCAAGGAGAAGCAACTTCCATTTCTTCTGTAGTGCAGCACTGGAATAAGTGCTGATCACTGCCACATAGAACCACAGCATCATTATGAGTTGGAAGGGACCTTTAAAGGTCATGCAGTCCAACTCCCCTGTGTACCTGCAGCAGTCTCTGTTTTCTATCATCTCCGCTTTGTTCAGGGCTGTGCCAGCACTTGTTATTACACAGGCACAAAATAAAGAGGGGCTGAGGCTGCTTTATCAGCAGCAGGCTTCTCCCTCACCTGATTGGCATCTCCAGGGAGTAGAAAGGATTCTTCAGAGCATAGTCAGAGTAAATCTCATAGATCTTCCGGAGCAGGGCATCTATCCCTGCCTGCCTGGGGTCAGCAAGCACTACAAACTTGATCCCTGGGAGCACAAAGAGGAGCGTGAGGAGGGCTGAGCCCTTGGCAGCCCTGCAGAGCCGAGCGGACCGGGCAGTACCTGTCAGCGTTTGGAAGCAGTGCAGCTTGAAGGTGTCGGTCTCCAGCATCTCGATGCCCGAGCTGCCCACCTCCGGGGAAAGCTGCGAGCCGATGGCGAACAGCCTGTGAGGAAACGGCCCTGAGCCCCCGGCCCTCCACGCCCACCCCCCGGCCCCGCCGCCCGCGTCTCACGAGTGGAACATGGAGGCCAGCATCAGCTTCTCGTTGGAAGAGAGGCGGTGGCGGCCGAAGCGGATGGACACGGGGTAGTTGGCGGGGTTAGCCAGGAACTCCAGCACATCCTTGCCGTCGGCCGTCAGACGCCCGTTGACCTCGGCGCCGTTGATGGCGAGCACGGCGTGGCCCACTGCGGGGACAGCGCGGTGTCAGCGGGGCCCGGCGCGGCCCGGCTCCCCCCCCGCCCCGGCGCGCACCGCGGATGCCGTCGCGCTGCCCGAAGGCCACAACGACGCGCTCGTCGCGCGGGCGCAGGACCAGGTCCAGCGGATAGCTGAACGTCTTCTCGGTGTCGCTCCGCGGCGCGTAGTGGTCCAGCTGGTAGATGAGGCCGCCCGCCTTGTTCACCACGTACACGCTGAAGATCGCCATGGCGCCGCCGCCCGCGGAAATGACGCCGTCGCGCCTGGCGACGGCAGTGACGTCATCTCGCTTCCGGCGGAAGCGACGTCGTTCTCTCCCCCCCCCCCCCCATCACGGGGACTTCCGGCCGCCGCGCGTGTGGAGCTTCCTTTCTCGGCCGACATCTTGGGAGCAGCAGCGCAGCATGGTGAGCGCGGGGCGGGCGGGCGGCTCGGCGCGGGCGGCTGTGCGCTGCCGCCTTCGCTCATCGTCCTTTTCCTTCTCCCGCCTCGCAGCCGCCCAAAGACGACAAGAAGAAGAAGGACGCGGGCAAGTCCGCCAAGAAGGATAAGGACCCGGTCAACAAGTCGGGCGGCAAGGCCAAGAAGAAGGTGGGAGCGGCGCCTCGGGCCTGCCCGGCACGGCCCGAGCCGCGGCCTGGCTGCGGGGGGACGGGGGGCCCGCAGCCGTCGGGCTGTGGATGGTGGGGGTAGCGTTCGGTCCGAGTAGCACCACGCTGCTTCTCTTTGCGTGCCTTTACAGTCCTCCTGTTTGTGAGGCGAGCCAGGTGAGGGCTCCGAATAACCGAGCCGGGTCTTTAGTTACAGCTTAGGAGATGGCTTAATGGTAGGTTTCTCTCTTTTTTGAGTAGAAGTGGTCCAAGGGGAAAGTGAGAGATAAGTTGAACAACCTTGTCCTGTTTGACAAAGCCACCTATGACAAACTGTGCAAAGAAGTACCCAACTACAAGCTCATCACACCAGCAGTTGTCTCAGAAAGACTGAAGATTCGAGGTTCTCTGGCTCGAGCTGCACTCCAGGAACTGCTTGGTAAAGGTAAGCACTCGAAATGCTGGAGGAACACCAGGCTGCTGGAATTAGGTGTTCTCATCACTGCTTTACTTCATGCTGTACCTGAAGCACAGCTCAAGTAAATAATTGGGTGTGTTTTCCAAAAGCTACTGCCTCCGCCTGCATTTCAGAGGCTCTGATGTAATTAGCAGTAATGCCATATCAAGAAAATATTGTAGGGATAGGTTGTAATGCAGCCACTCCTGGGCTTTAACAAAAGCACTACATGCAGCTGTGTGCTCAGTCATTATCCCTGTTAACACTGGGATTTTATTCTTTTTAGTGGAAACAGGCTTTGATTTTTAATGTTTAGCATTATGAACCCCAGGGACATTTCTTGGCCCACTGCATTAAAGCAGCCCAGGACAGCACAACATCCTGGCATCACACCATCTCGTTCACAGGTTTGATCAAACTGGTGTCTAAGCACCGAGCCCAAGTGATCTACACCAGAAACACAAAAGGTGGGGATGCACCTGCTGCAGGGGAGGACGCGTAGGAAGGTGAGACTGCATGCTGTTTGTGTACTGTTCTACCACATCAGGGGCTAGCAAACAGCTGCATGGTATGTGATGTGTGTGTCCATGCTGCTAGGGGTTGGTTGCTTTTCCACTCTGTTCAGGGGATGGTGCTTGCACTCTTAATGGGGAGTTCCTGGAAATGTTAGACACAACAGTAAATTCCTCTAATTCTGGAGGGCTGTGTTGTCCCAGTAGATCTCTCCCACCACTGTGTGCTTCAGATCGTACATCCTTGCATGAGGAGCACTCATGTTTAAGCACAGATCCCCAGGCATTTGAACTGGTGCCCTGATTTGGGACTTCTTGCTTTGCAGGTTCTCCAGCGACGTCTTCAGCCATGTCATATACAGATACATACAATAAAACTATTGAATTAATTCTTTTGCTTCTTTTATGTTATTAATACATTACTCATGGTAGATTCTGGTACAGATCAGGGTTTGTCTCATTATACCAGCCAGTTTTTGACGGGTTTTTTGCACTTACAAAGCACTGCAAATGCATCATAACATTCTTTTATCGTGGGAAGGTTTTAGCATCACTAGCTGCTATAAGTTATGAGACACATCCAGTTTTAAGATGAAAACAAAAGCCTGTGTCTTGTATAGGGTAGGGTATTTAGATTATTTGTTTGAACTGCCTCTAACCAGCTGTGACCACGTTCCTTTACAAGAAAACAAGATTGATCAGGGCAAGGGAAGTGTGCATAACAGCCCAAAAAGTAAAGCAAAAGCATATTTAGTGTAATAACTGCCTGTATAAGGGGGTAATTAATAATGTAATAAGGGGGTATTTAGAGTAATAACTGCCTGTTCCCCTGCATAAGGGGGAATTTCTGTCTATGAAGGCACTGCTTAGGCAGGATCTGCCTTTGTATTGTCTGTCACTTCAGAAATCAATGCCTGGATACATGCTACACTCCATTCAGAGGGAGAGGGGGTCTGCTGCAGCATCCCCTTGCCAAGCAGCTTTCACTAATAGTGCTCAACTCATGGCATCCCTAATGATAGCACCTTCCAAGAGTCTCAATGCATCTAGACAAACAAATACATGAGTATCAAAAAAGAGGCACTGTCAGAAGGTACAGCCACCTACAGTCCACCTTTTCACAAAGGTCAGAGTTCGGTTAGTTCTGTGTTCCTCTTCTGATCACCTTTTTTTCTTCTTTGCCCCCGATTCAGCTCTAAACTGATGCCTGAAAGAGAGCATAAATGTCAGCATTCAACAGTCTTTATAAAACAGGGGTGATGAAAGAAAGCTGCCTCATCTCACGAGGTACTGCTGTATGTGATGACTTGTTCTGTCAGTTCAGTGAACTGTGCTTCCCAGCAGTATCTTCAGCTAGTTCATGGACACCACAGAGTGGCTTAGGTTGGAAGGGACACAGCAGTGCAGGTGGGGCCTTCCAGGGGCACAGCAGAGGGGGACAACCCCTCCCCCTCCTCTCCCTGCTGCCCCCCCTCTGTTGCTGCAGCCCAGGGCACTGTCGCCTTCCGGGCTGCAAGCGCACACTGCTGCCTCATGTCCCGCTTCTGTCCATCAGGACCCCCAAGTCCTCCGCAGGGCTGCTCTCAAGGAGCTCTTCTCCAGTCGGTGCTCATGTCTGGGACTGCCCAACCCAGTGCAGCACCTTGCACCTGCTGAACCTCATTAGGTCCACGAGGGCCCACTTCTGAAGCCTGTCCAGGTCCCTCTGGATGGTGTCCCTTTCTTCTTTTCCGTCAGCTGCACCACTCAGCTCAGCATCCTCTGCTCACCCTCAATTTCAGTGTCAGTCTTTGCTACTTAAGCTTACCTGGACTGCCACCTCCTGCCGTGATTCCAAACCCGGCCGAAGGAAGGAAGCCAGCTGTCACCTGTCTGAGAGGTATGGTCAAAATTGGCACCGACACGCTCTGCTGGGAGCTTTTTGAGCTTCTGTTTCTCCTCTAAAAGACAATTCGGGGAGAATTTTTTAGTCAAATTCCTTTTTCAGTGCATTAATAGAGTGAATTTAAAGTTACACGTATACAAGCTGCTTACTTTGCTTGAGAAATTCTTCATATGAAGGTCCAATCTGTTGTTTGCTTCCATCCTCATCTTCCTCTGTCAGCCAGGGAGGTTTTGCTCCTGCAAGTCAAAGGGAAAAAGCATTTAACCTCTGCAGCGAAATTAGTGGCCCAGCCTGAGATGGAATATTCCCTCTTCCCTTTTGTATTGTCAGCTCGCTCTGTTAAGCAGTGAAGGAAAAGTAAACACTGTGTTTCGTGAATAAGTTTTTTCCAAGAAAGAAACAAAACATCTGGCCTGCCTTGGTGAAGGCCACGGCAGATCACACCTAAAGAACTAACCGAACTGTTCCTCTGCACAGCCCCACAATATGGAAGGGCTTTGTTATGGCATAACAGTAGAGTAGCAAAAGAGTGAGCACCTTTGGTTATGCTGTAATCAGTCCAAAACTGCTTTAGGTTATGCCTTAGAACCCTTGAGTTGTCAGAGTACTCAGAAAAGGAGCTGAGAAGCAAACATTACCTGTATGAACGTTCCCTTTCCCTTCTGATGCCTGTTAAGGAGAACATAAAACAGTAATTAGGAACTGATGCTTCTAAGTGCTGCTGTGAGCAGGGAAAGACACTGCACACACCATACACAAATACCTGAGAAATTCCAGCACTAACTTCTGCTACAGGAAGGGGAACTATTCTCTCCATCTCTAGGAGAGCTCTTTTCAATTATGTTTGCTTCAACGTAAGTTACTGCTGGGTAACAATCCAGCTCCCTGTCTGCCGGACCACAAAGATTCCTTTTTCACTGGGGTGACTGTAACCCGCCCTATTATTTTGTAACACAATTCGCAGCTACTTGAATTCAACTCATTAGCGACATTTTGCTCCCACCTGGTGGCCAATGAAGGTCAAAGCCTGGCCTGATCCCATCCAGCTTAAATCTGCTCCTGCCTGCACCACGCTTGGGCCGGGCAGCTCAGCACAAGAAGTGTCCCTGAAACACAAAAGAGATGCAAAGCAGGCTGAGAGATGGAGCCTGAAGCAGCACTGAGGTGGTGTTCAGAAGTTTATGCTATAAGAAACAGGAGAATTGCTCTCAGAGTACAATAAGTGTACTCAAAGCGAGCACAGTGCATTTGCATGGCAATTACTCTTACATACCCCTTTGTGGGGAGGAAAATTATTTGTCTGGGCATATATTGCTTGCTGTAGTTTAGGTAAAAGTTGGTTAAGGACGTGAATGAAGGGACGGTGCTGGGATGAGGGATTGGGGCAGGCCACGATTCAGGGACGGGGCTCTTACCGGGCGGGTCCTGCGGCGGAGCTGCAGCCGGGAGGTCCCGCACAACACTGCGGCTCTGGCGGAGGCTGAGTTGGATTCAGGAAAAAGCAACGAGATCCCCGGTACTCAGCGGCGTCCCTCCTCCCCCCCTCCCCCCCCCAAACCCCTCCCGGTGCTCGGCGCAGCAGCGCTGGATACGGCTCAGCTCCGCGGCACCAACCTCGAGGGCCGCCCGCACGGTGTCCCGCTGCCGCCGCTCCGCCTCCCGGATGCGGGCCGCCATCTGCGGGGACAGAACGGCGCTGAGGAGCGGTCCTTCCCCGGGGGTGCGGGCGTTCAAGGGGGGGGGGGGGGGTTGAGCATCACCTGGCGGATGCTCTCCTCCTCGCGCTCCTCGTACGCTCCCACCGCGCGCTCCATCGCCGCCGCGAACCGCGCGTGCTCCTCCTCCGCCACCACGAAGCGCTCCCGCAGCGCCGCTTCCACGCGGTTCTCCCGACAAAACCGCGCCGCCTCCCTCCGGTGCTCGGCCCTGGGGACGACGACGACACCGTCAGCACCGCTCCCACCGCACCGCTCCGCGCCGCTCTCCCGCTCCTACCCGGCCAAGTGCTGCAGGAACCCGGCGTGGGGCACAACCACCGCTCCGCTGCGCGCGTCCCTCCGCACGCCGCGTCCGCAGCACGGGCACCACGCGCAACGCTCGTGCTCCGCCGCATCGTAGCGCCGCACGTCCGCGCCGTCCACCGCCGCCCGCGCCGCCGCCACCTCCTCCTCCAGGCGGCCCAACGCTTCCCGCAGCCGCCGTCGGTGCGCGGCGCTGTACAGATGGCGGCGGCCGGTGAAGGACGTGCGGCGGCACAGAGCGCAGTAATACACCGCCATGGCCGCCCCTCCCCCAACAACCACACAACGCGGGGAGGAGCTTTCGGTTAAGCCCCGCCCACAGCCGCAGGCTGTGGGCGGGGCTTAACCGAACGCTCCTCCACCGCCTTAGTGCGCCCCCTCGCGGCTTGGAGGCCAAAGGTTGCATCGCGCAGCGCGCTCGTACCCCCCGCATCTCTCGTCTCTGTGAAGCCGAAGTGAAAAAAGAGCACAAATCGGATCCCTGCCCCTCCTCTCAGATTTCTGAACCGCTTCAAAGAGGGGCCGGGACCGATTGAAGCAGTGCCGGGCCGAGCTGCCGCTCACCTCGAGCGCCCGCTTCCCCACGGAACAAAGCGCGGAGCTCCGCTTTGATTTCTCCGTTTGAAAGAAATAGGGGACGGAGTTTGAATTGTTCTGCGGCTGTTTCGGTGCGTGCCGGTGTCGAAACGGTACCGGTGGCCATCACAGCCCTCCCAGCCTGAGCTGTGTGAGCTGCTGGATCCCCAGAGACCATCGAGTCCAACCCTCTGCTAAAGCAGTTCCCTATGGCAGGTCACTCAGGTGGGCATCCAGATGGGTCCAGAGGACACCCCTCCACCTCTCCGAGCAGAAATCCTTTGTTGTGTTAATGCAGAACTCCCTGGATTCCAGTTTGCGCCCATTGCCTTGTGTCCTGGTGCTTCATGCCACCAAGCAGAGCCTAGACCCAGCAGTTCAACTCCCTTTGGACATCTACACACAATGCTGAGATCTCCTCACAGCCCTCTCTTTCCCAGGCTGAACAGCCCCAGGGCTCTCAGCCTTTCCTCATACAGGAGATGCTCCAGACCCTTTATCATCTTCATGACCCTCTGCTGAACTCTTTCTAGGATATCTCTGTCTCCTTTGAACTGAGGAGCCCAGAACTGGACACAGTGCCCCAGATTTGGCCTCACCAAGGCAGAGCAGAGGGGGAGGATCACCTTCTTTGACCTGCTGGCCACACTCTGTGCAATGCATCCCAGGGCACCACTGGCCCTCTTGGCCACCACCAGGGCACACTGTTCATGGCCAACCTCGGATTGACCAACACCTGCAGGTCCTTTCCCTCCGCACAGCCTTCCAGCCACTCTGCCCCACTCTGCAGCGCTGCGTGGGGTTGTTGTGAGCACCGTGCAGGACCCGGCACTTGGTCTTGTTGCACTCCATCCCATTGGGCTCAGCCCCGCGATCAGCCTGTCCAGGCCCCTCTGTAGGGCCTGCCTAACCTCAGTCAGATCGACACTTCCCCCAATTTGGTGTTGTCTACAGACTTATTGAGGGTGCACTCAATGCCCTCATCCAGATCATCAACAGAGGTATTGAGCAGGATGGGCTCCAATACTGACCCCTGGGGAGCACCACTGGTGACCGCTCACCAGCTGGGTGTAACTCCATTCACCACCACTCTCCGGGTCTGACCATCCAGCCAGTTCTTTACCCAGCAAAGAGTACAGCTGTCCAGGCCTTGGGCTGCAGCTTCTCCAGGATAATACTGTAGGAGACAGTGTCAAAGGCTTTGCTGAAGTCTGGTACACTATATCGACTGCCTTTCCCTCTTCTACCTGGTGCAGGTCACTCAATCATAGAAGGACATGAGGTTGGCAAAGCAGTATCTGCCTTTCATGAATCCATTCTGGCTGGTCCTGATCCCCAGTTTGTCCCACACGTGCCATGTGATCTTACTCAAGTTGATCTGTTACCGTGCTGCATGTTGGTGTGCTGCCTTTGGTGCACCAGGGATTGAGGTGTCTGGAAGTTGCACCCATAGGAATGTCCCTTTCACGCAGACAGTACTGTCCTTCTCACACTGTGCATTCATTATGCTGAGTGATGCTGATGTGCAGATCTGGCCACATGCTGTAGGATTTTGGGCTCAGGGAAGACTACCTGGTGCTGAACCAACAGCCCCACTATGCCCTGCCCAGTTATCCCTTATCAGAATGCAGACAGGGGTTGAATTATAGAATCATGGAATGGCTTATGTTGGAGGGGACCTTAAAGACCATCCGTGTGTCAACCCACCAGCTCAGGCTGCCCAGGGCCCCATCCCACCTGGCCTTGAGTGCCTGCAGGGATGGGGCACCCACAGCTCTCTGGGCAGCAGTGCCAGCGCCTCACCGCCCTCTGAGGAAAGGATTGCTTCCTCACATCTAACTGACATCTCCCCTCTTGTAGCTTAAAGCCATTCTCTTTATTCTGTCACTACCAGACTGTCTAAAAAGCCGCTCCTCCTCCTGCTTGTAAGCTCCCTTCAAGTACTGGGAGGCTGCAATGAGGTCTCCCTGCATCCTTCTCTTCCTCCAAAGGCACAGCTTCAGGTAGATGACATCTATTGCCCTTCCTTTGCCCACCAATGCCATCACTCCATCACAGAAGGTCACTGGATGGGTCAGGCGCACTCTGCCTCTGGTGAAGCCATGCTGGCTGTCTCATCCTCTCATTCCACATGTGCCTTAATACCTCTTCCAGGGGGATCTGCTCCATGATCTTCCCAGGCACAGAGGTGAGGCACCCTGGCCTGTAGTTCCCAAGCCTTCCTTTCTCCCTTTCTTGGAAATGGGAGTAATGTTTCCCCTTTTTACACCTCCAGGGACTTTCCCTGACAGCCATGACTTTTCAGTTATGATGGAGAGCAGCTCGGCAGCCAGGCTGTCTCTGCTCAGCTTAAGTTGTGGCTGTGTCACGGCACAGCAGTGAGCTGTGCTGCCAATACATGCAGTGCTGGGTTGGAAGGGATGAAGGCCATGGCTGTCACGTCTGGCAGCAGAGGGATGCTGATAGTCCTTCTGTTAGGGCACAAGGCAGTTCTGTGCGATCAGCCTCGTTGTTCTTGTCAGTGGAGGGTCAGCAAGATGAGGAGGTCCATGCCACTACACATTTCATCTGAAAAACCCCAAACAAAACACCTTTTCACTTCAGCTTGCAAGAGGAATGTTGTATCTTTAAGGCACCCCCTCCCCATTCCCCTAATACCTCAAGGCCTCTGAGTGATTCTGGAGGAGAGGATCAGTGCAGGAGTTTCAGGCATCCTTCCCTGCCCTGCTGCACTGCTCACTTGCCGCTCTGAAGGCTGTGCTTTGCCATTTCCATGGAAACCATTAGTTGCTAAGCAACTGGAGCATCATCTGTGCTGAGCCCTCGCATCTAATTATCCCATCACAGTGGCTGAGAGGGGCTGGGGGGGGATTAACTCTTCTACCATGGCAGATCCATTGACAACACTTTAGTAACATTTAAAGGGACATCATCTCCCTTCCCTAGCATTTGTTGGCAGATTTGCCCAGGCAGTGACTTGGTTTTCTCGAATTATTTGAGTATAAAGAGAAAGAGAGGTTTCTGCAAGCAGCAGAGAAGCTGGCAGTGCTTGTGGCACGCTGGCTGCCCATGCATGGAGCTCTGCTGAGAGTTGCTGGGTCTTCCTGGCTGAGTTGTGCACACCCTGCTTAGCTGTGTGCTTGGACAGTGCACTCTGTGTCTTGTGATCTGGAGGTCACACTCTTAGTCCTTGTATCTCGTCTTTGTATCACGTACCTTGCAGAGGTTCCTGTGGCTTGAAGTGGAGAGAATGGTGCAAAGGAAAAGCTTTGTTTTCTCCAGCTGCGACTGGGAAACAGAAAAGAAGGAGCAGTGCCCACAGCCTTTTGCTTTTGTTTCTTTGGTGTAAGTGGGCTGAATACTCACTTACAAGATGCAGTGCAATCTGAAGGTCTCTGTGTGAGAGTGGTGAGCCATGTGAGTACTGGGGGCAGGGGATGACTGCTTCCTAGCAAAAGTGAGAAGAAGGCCGTGCACGTGCAGAAATTAAAGGAACTGCTTGGAACAGCATGTGCCATGTGTTGGGGGCTTGCGGGGATTAGGGGAAGCAAATGTGCAAGCCTGTGACTCACGCATGAGGTCCCAGAGTCAGGAAGGAGTAATGTAAAAGCTGCGTGAGCCATGTGCTGAATGCTAATGAGGTAAGCAGTGCTCACAGGAGTGCTGCAGCCCACTGTCTCCGTGCTTTGCCATCAGTGCGGCCCATTCCCTGCAAGGAGCGAGCAGCTCGAGCTGCAGAGCGTGCCAGATAGCTGGAACTTCTGCAGCTGGGATGGGAAGGCAGCTGGGGAGCAAAGAGAGCAGTGTGGCTGCTATGTGAAATGGATGAGATGTCCTCTTCCAGTGCTTGTGGTCCATGCTGATCCCATGGCAATCCTTGAGGAGGAAGCACAGGATCTTTCTGAAGAAGCAGACTCGGTGCTTGCTCTAAGCCCTAGGTAGTGGCCATGGGAGGTGGGAAAGAAATGCAGGGTGGTTTTCTGTTGCTGTTGTTAAGGCTAAAAAAAATAATAATTTTATATGTGAGAGAAGAGCCCTTTATATTTTCAAGAACATTTGGCTTCTAGAGCCAATCTCAACAGATGCACTGTCAGTTCTGAGCAGTACAACCTCATATGGAAGAACTGTGCAAGAGGAAAAAGGCATTGGCCGTACCAAACGCCTCCCACTCAGATTGACATCCCGGAAAAGTGGAGCAGCTTTGTCTCAGCTTACAGAACTGTGGTTCTCAATGGAGTCCTTTTGTAAGAACCCATCTCCTTCTTCCTTTTGTGAACTCTTTCATGTGGAGGGGACCTCATGTCAGGACTGCAGTGCACGCAGGCACGGAGCTGGAGAGGGACCAGGTACCTGTCAGATACACACACAGGTGCTGTTCGGCCTCGTTGGATGCACGTGGTTCATCCCTCCCTGTTCATCCTCTCTGAAATCCAATTTGCATTCCCTTTTCTTCCTCTGGATCCGGTTGTTACCATGGGAACTATGTTCACAGTCGCATTTCATTGGCTTCTGGAGAAAACTCCTTTTTCCTTTTCCCCTTTTCCACCTTGGGCACGGAGCTGTGGCTGCCAGGGGGTGGGGAAGCCCTCAAGGATTCTGGTAACCAGCAGGAAGACAGTGGTTAGAAGGAAGAAAACGGGAATTACAGCAAGGCCTTTAGGGGCTGGAGGAAGTAATTGAGCTTATGTGGCCTCGAGTTTGGTCACTGGTGTGGCACTGATGTATGGGTGAGAGAAAACAAGGGAGGAGATGCTGCTCCAGGCTCCTGCTCTGCCTGTGTACTGCCTTTTGCACTGGACAAGGAGGAAGAACATGCTTCGAGCTCGAGAGTATGCACACAAAGCTGCAAGCAACGAGATACTGCATCTCAGTGTTGGCTTCTTTGGCTTTCTTGCTCCTCACACAGCTTTGTGGTGTTCATAAGTTCATAAGTTCATAAGGTTGGAAAGGACCTATAAGATCATCTAGTCCAACCATCCTCCTATCACTATCTCTACCCACTGAGTGTGCCTCAGTGCTTCCAAGTACAACACATCTCCTTAAAATGGGAAAGAAAGAGAGAGAGAGAGAGAGCGACAGGGCTGTGCCCCACCACCTCTGACCCTTTCTTTTCCTATCTAAACAGATCCTGCCTCCGTTTTTGTCCTGGCAAAGCACCTCAGCCTTCAGCGCTCCTGGGTACTGCTGCCAGGTGCGCAGCTCTGCTGCACTACCTTCCACCCGAGAGAGGATTTTAATACTCAGTTCTGAGTATTCACAGCTGTAAACTGCTTTAAGGTACCTGCTAGGCAGATGTTAAAGCAGGGCACACAGGAAGGGATGATTCAGTGGTTCCAGCGCCAGCTTTCAGCCACTGCTGCTCCTGGAAGGGGGCGTTTGCTTGCCGGACGTAACGCACGCTGCAGCCGTTCCCTTCCCCCGGCCGGGTGGCAAACCTCCTCTAGGCATTTTTTTTTTCCATCGGAGCCACAGTTCTCCCTTCTCCCCCCTCGGGCCCCCCCGCGCCGCTCACGCCGTTCCCCGCTCCCGCGGAGCCACCGCCCGCAGCGCCCGCGGCCGCAAGGGGGCGCTCTAACAGCCGCCCCGGGTCCCGCACCGCGCCCGGCTCCGTGAGGGGCTGCCCCGGGGCGCGGGAAATGCCGCAGCCCTGGGCCGGCCCGGTGGAGAGGCGGCCTCGGAAGCCTTGCGCACAGAGCGGGTTTCTTTGCGAAGAAGGGAATCTTTCTTTTTTTTTTTTTTTTCTTGTGTTTCTGCCAACGAAACAGAGGGATACGCACGTATTCCCGGGGCTGGAGGAGCCGGCCGCCTGTGTGCGGTTCTGTGCAGCCGTGTGAGTGGCGGTGAATAAGGTGAATGTTTCATAATACCGATGTTGTGGAGCGCTGATGCCGCGCCTTTGGGCGACGAGCCCGGGCTGCCGGGGCCTGGGGCAAAGGTCTGC
This sequence comes from Cyrtonyx montezumae, assembly GCF_038088225.1. Taxonomy (NCBI): domain Eukaryota; kingdom Metazoa; phylum Chordata; class Aves; order Galliformes; family Odontophoridae; genus Cyrtonyx; species Cyrtonyx montezumae. Next base: position 1,191,609 of record NW_027071959.1, read on the forward strand.
GGTGCCTCTGCTCCCTCTGCAAGCAGCCTGCTCTTCCCAGGGCCAGCCTGGGCGAGGCTGGGTGCAGCTGGCGCATCTTTCTCATCCTGCCTGTGTCTGGGTTGTGGGGTGCTCCCCCCAGTCCTTACCACTGCTCTGCTCTGGAGATGCTGCGTGCTGGGAAGAGTGTGCGTCCAGCAGTGGGCTGCTGCACTGCAGAGACGGTGCTCTGGCGGTGCCCCCACGTCTGTGGGAGAGCGCAGAGTGAGATGGGGGAGTCGAGAACGAGAGGGGGACGCGTGCTGAGAAGCAGCTGGCAGGTGGCTGGGCGGGAGGACCTCTTCCTTAGTTCCAACTCCCAGAGTCCTGCTGGCAGCCAGCTGAGCTGCTCAGCTCCTCTGCCACGGAAATACCGTCAGGGATGCACGTCTTGGGGGCCAGGGGTACGGACGAGGGCTGAGTGAGAGCCGAAGAAGCAGTGACCTCCAAATACTAATAGAAATACTGAATAAAACTGCATTTGCGTCGGGCTCGTGGGCTCTCTCGGAGCCAACCTGATCTCTGCTCCGGGGCTCGCTGACAAAGGGCTCGCGTATCCGCAGCGACCGAGCTCCCAGCGTTCCTCGGGAGACGGAGGGACTGAGTAAATAACCACAGGGAGGGAGTGCTCCACGCCTGCTTCTGCTTCGCCGCGAGACTGTAGTAACAGCGACAACGAAACCTGTTCTTACGCCCTTCTCCGCGGTACAACGCTCCGCGGTGTAACTTCGGGGCGGGCGACCGTGCGCTGTGCACCGCGCCCGCTTCTCGTGGCTGAATGCGCATCTCCCCGGACCCCCACCCCCCCCCCACCCCCACGCGTGAACGCTGACGGAGGTTTGCACCGTACGGAGCGTTCCGTGCGCGCCGCCGAGCGCTGCGCGGCCCCGGGGAGCAGCGGGCACCCGCGGGCGGCGGAGCGGAGCTCAGGAATGCGATCGCGGGCAGCGCCGGAGCCGCCTCTGTTTGTACAGCCCCGAGATCCCCCGCAGCCCTCGCAGGGCCTGCCGGTGCCTGCGCAGCCAGCCAGGAATGTCACACGGAAATCTCGCTGCTGCGGGGGGAGCGCCGCATTCCTCCCCCGCCCCGCGGGGTCCCTCCCGCCGCCGCCGCCGCCGCCGCACGGCGCTCCCGGGCTGAGCTCCCCGGCCCACCCGGCTGCCGGCCGCCCTGTGCCTCGCGGGGGGAATCTGGCTGGCTTTGTGTCACTGAGGCGCTGTGATTTCAGAGCCAACCCTGCCTGCTCAGTTTTTCCAAACCCTCACTTGGAAGGAAGGAGCCGTATCAGGATAAGAGTCCTCCCCACCCACCCCGTTCCCTGCCACCTTCCCCGCTCCCCAGCCAGTCCGGGCCCTGGGTCGCAGTGGGAGGTGCCGGCTGTGCTGATCGCTGCATTTATTACACCGGTGGCCTCGCTAAATGGTTTAACCCTTCGCTCCCTGCGGATGCTGCTGGCGTTGCCTTGCTGGCAGCAGGCTGGGCTCCGTCCTGCTGGCGGCTGCCCCGGCCGTGCTGGCTGCTTTGGGGCTCCCGTTTCTGCGTCCCAGCCGCGGTGCGAGGCAGCCCTCCGCGCTCCAGTAACACCGAGCTCTTACTGAGTTTGTCACCAGAGACCAGTCTGCTGCAGTGGGAGTTAAACTCATCTCCCGTGCCAAAACTCCAGCGGCATCAAGGCTTTGTGCGCACCACCATGGGCCAGAATGAATCCTCCTGAGCTGCAGTGATCATCTGAGACCGTGGGAAGATGAGTCTGGCACGAACATGGGAGTAACAGTCAAGGGAGAAGGCTTGGAGAGCTGCACCGTGCCAGGAACCGTGTGCGCGTTAGGAGCGCATCTGATGTTGTAAGACATCCTGAGCCTCGGTGCCTTTGTGATCCTGAATTGTGTCAGCAGTTTGTCTTTGCAAGAAGGTGGTTTGTCAGCAGTGTATTTTCATGTGGGGAACTGCTTAGCCTGATTAAATTCTTCTCTGGTACTCAACACAGGCGGCATTTTGGCTTTGTAACTGCAGCATAGGAATCGCAGACTCATTGAATGGCTCAGGGGCCTCAAAGCGCACCCACTGCCACCCCCAGCCATGGGCAGGGCTGCCCCCCACCAGCTCAGGCTGCCCAGGGCCCCATCCCACCTGGCCTTGAGTGCCTGCAGGGATGGGGCACCCACAGCTCTCTGAGCAGCAGTGCCAGGAAAATCCCACTGGGTGTGGAGGGGGCTGCAGGATCCATCCAGTCAGGCAGCAGATCTCAGCTCCAGCATGACAATGCTGAGCTGGAGACTAAGGCTGAATACATCCCTTCATGTTGTCTTCATGCTCCCCAGTTTCTTCCAGCAGCAGTGGCTGAGCGGCCTTGTCATGTTGGTTAGGGGGTGGTTAATTAGATAGTATGAACACGACAGCCTGGAATCCTCCTTTCAAAGGAGTATAGAAGCCAAGCTGTATGCTCCAGATCCTTTCCAGATCCATCTGGATGACGGCACACTCTGCCCAGGCAGCTGCAGGAGTGCAAGAGGGAGCACAGGCTTCTCACAGCTGCCTGCTGCTGGCTGCAGCCCTGCTCAGACTCTAATGAGCACGTAATGAGGGAGCCCATTCTTCCTTGTTGGCCACAAGGCTGGGCACAGACCTGGGGCCTCAGCTGGGTTGGCTTTTTTCCCCTTTCCTTGAGCAACATCTTGTGGTACCATTGAAACAGAAGTGAGATTGAGGCCTCACCCTGCAGCCTGGGAGAGACAGAGGCATGGCAGGGACTTGAGGGTCTGTGGGATAGGATCTGTGCCAGCGACTGAGGGAACAGAGACACGGTGGCCAGGAGTCTGTGCAGAGAAAGGTTGGAGGGCAGGAGCGAGGAGAACAGAGATGTTTTCAGGCTAGATGACCTCTGCAGCTGAAATATGACCTCTTCCATCTCCTCTCCCAGGGAGCAGGGGATGAGTCCAATGCCAGGTCTGCAGATTTAATGCTGGAGATGCCATGATCTCCCTTACTCTCCCTACCCAGGCTCGTTTCCTTCATCCCAGGTCATCAGTGCTCTTCCACCCCCTGGGCCTCAATGAGGGGTTGGTTTGGGATTGGAATGAGCCACCAGGGAAACCTTCCACAAAGAGACAGCTCCAGCTGTGAATCACATCGTTAATTCCGGTGTAGTTAATTGGACCTAATTAATCATATTCATAATTGTAATGAGAGCCTTGCCCACAAGGGTCTTGTGGAGGTCTGAGCTTGGGAATGGTGTTCTAGAGAGGCAATAGGAATCAACACATCCCAGGGAGCAGGGACCTGGATTCCCTGTACTCCAAATGTCCTCATCAGCAGAAGTGTGACAGGACAAGGCTGTGACCCTGGAGCCCAGCATCTCCTGCGCTCCTCCTTTAACTCCCTCTTCTCCTGGCTACTGCTTTCCACTGCGTATGGCTCAAGCTCTTTGTCAAAGCAAGTTACTCAACAAGGGATCTGCTTGTGCTTCTTCAGAAAGCAGCTAGCTCTTTGCATGGACTGATCTGAGGCAAACTGTGACCTTGACAACGAGTGCTCTTGGTCTTTGGCTGAGGGAACGCTGGCTTGCGAGAGAGACTCTGGAGTTCCTAGGTGTGTGTTTTTCTTGTTGTACTTCCCCTGTGAGCAGGGGTCATCATCTGGGAGAGCCAAGGACATGATGCCTCCTGCCACTGGAAGAATGACTGCAAAGGGCAGAAGGAAGGACTAGTGTATTTGTTGGAAATGCTCAGCACGGGTTGTAACCTGGAACGGTTCCTCTCCTGCCTCTGCTGGTGTGGGTGTAATGATAGAGGAGGGAAGGAGAGACTGGGCCACCACTGCCCTTTCCCAGTCTCCCTCGGCCACTTTCATGTGTGTGGAGAAATGCAAAAGGCTGTGATGTCAGAAGGCTGGGAGCAAAGGGGAAGGGGAGAGAGGGAGAGGTGGAGAATGAGTGGCTCCCCAAATCCTCCGTCCTCTCTGCTGAGATGGAGGGAAGGAGCCCGTGGGCTTCTCAGGCTGTGCTGTGCCCGCTGCCCAGCCCGCCCACCACGGCTGGGTGCTGCGAGAAGCCTGAGGCGAGCAAAGGCCCTTTCGTCTGCTCCAGCCTCGGGTGTTTTTCCTAGGCGCTGCTTTGGATGCGCCCGGGGGAAAACGCTTTCGAAGGAGAATTACCGGTCCTTTGCGCCTTTCCGTTTGGGAACAGCGAGCTCGCGCCTGCCTTCCGTTCCTCGGGCATCTCTCAGCTGCGGCAGCCGAAATTTGCTTTGCCGAGTTCTGCGTTAGGAGCCCACGGCACTCGCGTTCGCTCCCACCGCTCGGGCTGAGAACGGGGCGCGGCGGGGGCGGCCCCAGCACCTCGGGGCTGCGCGGCCCCGCGGGGGTCCTCTGCCGCCGCTCCCCGCCAGGGGGCGGTGCCGCCGCGTCCCCGGCCGCCCCCCGCGCTGCGGTTCCCGCGGGGTCGCCTCGGTGGGGGGCAGCGCTGTGCGGGGATGCGGGGCACCACCTCGCTAGCGCCGGGAACTCCTCACTCGGGCTCCTCGCTGGGCGCCGCGGTCGCTTTCTTTCTGTGTCACTCCTCGCCCCGAGCCAAGTCAGTAACCGAAGCTCTGTCTCCGGCCGTGGCCGCTGATTTGCGCGCACGCCGGGTAGGAGGGAAAGGCGTATCTTGTCAGTTAGGGCCGCTGCTTCCCGACAGCTGCGATGGATTGCTTGTCCCTGGATCCCCTTTAGTTCTGCGATGCTTTAAAATGCTGCCGAGCGGTCCGTGCCGCCAGCCCGCCCCTGGGCGCTCCGGGCACTGCAGGCAGGAAGGTGACACGGCCGTCGGGGACGTACCCAGGGAAGCTGGGCTGCCGGCGCGACCTGCGCTGGAGCCTGCGGGGCTTCATCTGCAGTGTACCGGGGGATGGGAGCAGGGCGATGAACCAGGCCCGACTGACGGCACTGAGAGGGCTTGGCGCTGGGATGGGGAAGTCTGGGCCGATCCACGGGTGACACTGCCGCTTGCAGGGAGCACATAAACCCTCCGGTAATCGCATTTGTGCGAGATAACCGGGCGTGCAACGTCGCACAGGCGGAACAGCAGGCAGCCACCTCTGCTCCGTGGGCTGGAGGCGGCTTCGGGCCGAGCACCGTGCGCCCGGCGCTGCCTTCCCTCGCCGTCGGGTCGGAAACGTCCCCGTGTCTCAGCAGCGGGTGCTTCCAAGCGCTGCGTGGCCGCGCTCGGCCCTGCACCGCGGTGTGCGAGGAGGAGCCCCGACGGTCCGCGAGGTTCCCCCTCCGCCCGGGGAGCCGCCGCTCAGTGCCGCAGGGTGCGACGCGCCGAACCCCCTCCCGCAGACATGTCTGCTGTTGTCGGTCGTGGAAGGCATCTCCGTCGCAGGCTGCTTGGAGAAACGAGGCCATTTTGTCCGCATCCCATGCGAGGCGACAGCGTCTCTTTCCTCGCAGTAACCGCAGAGCAGACCCGGGGCGGGCAGCTCGGCCTCCCGCTAACGCGCCCGGGGCCGCGGGGACGGCGCTCCCCGGACGGAGCGGGGCGGGGGCGGCGGCGGACGGGCGCGGGGGGGCGGTCGGGCTCCGCGCCCCGTCCCGGCGGCCGTGCTCCCGCAGCACCGCCCTCGCAAGGTGCTCGTCCCCGGCAGGCCGCTGGGAGGCCGGCGGAAAGCCCGAGATTAGGAAGCAGTTAATCAGCGCCGGAGCGAGCGGGGCTTTTATTTTGACAGGGCAGCGCTTGGCTCCTTGCACGGAGGAAAGTGAATGATCCTGTTTCTCCAAATGATTATTCAGGCTCCGGCGGAGAAAGGAGCACTCGGCACGCAGCGCCTTGCCCCTCGCCACGGCGCCCCCGCCCGCCCCCGGGCTGCCGCGGCCGCCGGCACCGGAGCCGCCCGCCCGGCGGGGAGAGCGCCCGCAACTCGCGGCCGGGAGGGAAGTTGGTGCTCGCCGCGGCCGGACGCCGAGCTCCGCCGGCGGGCGCGGGCTGGAGCCGCCGGCGGCGAAAGCGAAAGGAGCGGGGCGGCGGGGCGCCGGGCTCGGAGCGCCGCCCGCCCGCGGCCCGGCCCCGCGGCTCCCGGCGGGGGCACGGCCCGCTCCGCGCCATGAGCCCGGCCTGCCGGGCCGGCCCCGCGCCGCCGGCCCGCGCTGAGCAGCCCGCGGAGCAGCGCCTCGCCGCCGCGGGGGGCTCGCCCGGCCTGCCCTGAGCCGCGCCGCCGCCGCCGAGGTGAGTGAGCGAGCGGAGCCGAGCGCTCCGCGCCCCATTGTTCCACCGCGGCAGGGACGGGACCCGCGGGCCGCGGGGAACGGCGGAGCGCCGGGAGCGGAGCTGCCGCCTCGGGGCCCGGCGGGGCGGTGCGGCCGCGCGGCGGCGGTGGGAAGTTGGCGCGGCACGGCACGGCCCGGCTGCAGCAGGTGGTGGTCCCGCGCCGCTCCGTCCCCTCCCGGCGCTCGGCCCCGTTCCCGCCCGGCCGTGCGCGGGGCTGCGCTGTCAGCGCGCTTCGGGCGCGTCCCGGGCATCGCCCGCGGTCTGCGTGGCCCTTCCGACCTCGCTTTTGCGCTGTGGAGACGGCTCTGCCTCGCGTCCTTCTCGTCTGTAACGGCAGAGAGCCCGAGCCGGGCTCCGGGTGTGCGGGACTTCTTATTCGCCCGATTTTCCCCGGGCTGCCCCGCGTCGCCGGCGTTGTTAAAGCCCCGGGGAGCCCTGAAATGGGGATTCCTGCGGTGCCGTTGCGTTTCACGTGGGGTTGAAAGAAGCGCTCCCGGAAGGCTGAGCCCACCTGAGGTGTCAGGGCAGAGCTCTCCCTCCCCTCTTTCTCGCGGCGCCGGAGCCGATGGGAAACTGCTGCTCCCTCCTGAGAAAGGAGGAATAGATGCCACAGAACCTTGAGTGTCTAATGTTAGGGCCGCGTCTTCGGCAGGTGGTGAACTTGTCCCAGCCCTGCGCTGCTAGCAACCACTTGCTGGAGTAGAAATGTGAGAAGGATGCATATCTGAGCACATAAGTAATGCTGCATGACAGGGCACGCTGTTGTGTTGTTGTGTGCGGCGTCTGCGCGCCCCGGGGGCAGTGCAGTCAGACGGGCGCAGGGCTGTGCTGTCGCCCGGCCGTGTCCCGCGCGGGGTGCGGGTGACAGCCGCACACCTTCGGGGTTTGGCCGCAGCTCCGCTCTGTGCCGAGAGGTGCAGCGCTGCTTTCACAGCGAGGCAGGATGAGAAAACTGAGTCACAGAGGAAGTGATTTGCACAAGGTCGTGCGGCGGGGCTGTGTCGGTGCAGAGCAGGACGGCAGTGCCCGCGATAAGGCACACGTGGGTATGTAACACACCCGGGGTGGTACCGGCACAAAGATCACCGCGTTGCTCTGCGGTTCTCCTTCTCCACGGTTCTCTTTCTTTGCAGACCATTCACGCCCTGAATGCTACAGAGCCTTTTTTGTTGTTGTTTTGTTTTGACGTGCGTTCTGTCGTTTCAGCTGTGCAAATAACGTGATGGGTGCCTCCCTGCCGCCCTGACCCCTGGCTGGGATACCCGTCGGCTGCTGCCTCGCGGCTGTGTGACAGGGGCCCTGAGGAGTGCCTCGGCCGCCGTGGAGCTGGATGTGCTGAGCTCCGTGTTTCACAGCAGCTGCTTCTGGAATTAAAGCGCTGTGCAGCTCCGGTGGAACTCGGGTCTGCAGAGCTGTGCACCTTGCTGGCAATCTCTGGGGTTTAAATGCAGCCTGGCTAGAAGGAAATCTTACCAGTTTGGAGGAAGAAGACTTTGCTGTTCCTTCTCTTTGCTGTTCCTTCCTGCTGAGATGCTTTGGGTGCTGCCTCTCCCCGCAGCGCTTACTCTGGGGGGAGGTGCAGAAGGGAGCACACGGTGCACCAGCTGCATCCCAACAGGTGGCTCTTGCCGTTGTTGTAGCACTTTTCGTAGCTTAACCTTGTCTGTTTGCCTTAGCAGAAAACGTGATGAGTGAGATATGCAGATATACAGATGGACAGAGATGTGCTGTACAGTTAGAACGGTGCTTTGCCAGTGTTGTTCAGGCTGCAGGTGGATTTTCAGGCTGCAGGTGGATTGCCAGCATGAATCAAACTCCAATATAGGTCCGACCTTAGCTCTGCCGAGTTCAGTTTCTTTCCTCCCAGCATGATATTGTCTGACAAATTGGTGCTCTGTGGATCTCACGCATGGTTTGGTTCTTTTAGGGGGTGCTGGAGCTTTGGTGCTGACTTGATGTGGTTTGTTGGTCTCTGTGAGATTAACACTGCCCTAAGAGGTCTGTGTAGTGATGGAGATAGGGCAAAACACACACCTTGCAGCAGAGGGGCTGGGAAGCATCACAACTCCTTTGCTTCTCATTTCTGCATTTCCATCAGTTCTGAGGACAGGGTGGGGGAGTGGGGATGGCAAAGAAAGCATTCCCTGGTTCTTCCTGACCTCTGAAGTTGCATACATGCTGAAGCTGCACAGGGGTCCACGATTCTCTCTGCCCTTCCAGAGTCCAGGTTTCCTGAGAAGCATCAACCCCACACTTCACATTTTGAGTTGTGAATTTTCTTGCAGTGTTCTGCTCAAAGAGTCAACGATAGCTGCTCCCTGTGTGCTTTGCAGTTTCATCCTTCAGGTCCGTAGTGCAGAAGCTGCAGACTTCACCTTTCAGTCTGTGATATGTGACCTGTTCTGGCCAAGGGGTGGGGGAGCTCCCTCCCCATCCCATCATGGATCTCTGTTACCTCCAGGAATCCCATTGCTGCTCAACTGCGGGCTTTGCTCCCTCTGAGAGCAGGACTTAGGTTGGCTGGTTTGTCATTTCTTTCCAGTTTGACACACGAGGCCTTGAATCCCAGCTAGGGAACGGTGGGAGCAAGATATCCTCAGGATGGCTGCAAGGCTGTGTGCTTTTCCCAGAGGTGGGGCGGCACCCTGTTTGGTGAGGAGCTCTGCCGGAGCCAAGTCCTGGGCCAGGAGCCAGGTTTGCACTCTGTGCCAGAGAGGGAGAAACTTGGAAAGAGAAGCAGAGCTCCTCCTGTGCGAGAGATGGCCTGAAATACCGAGAGAAACCACAGAGTGCTCCTTGTTCCTGCTGTGCCTACTGGTCTTCCCTCTGCCCGAGTGCATGGGAGGCCGCGGGACGCGGTCTGCTGGGGAGCAGAAGGGCTGCACTCCACCAGGGTATGGTTTGTGTGAGAGATGCTCCACCGCACTGGGTGTTTACAGACTCTGAGCCCCTTGAAACGTAAGCACAGGAAATGCCAGGCTGCGGGGCGGCGTGCAGCTCTGCGCCCTGTGTCTGCCGGCAGCAGCGGCGTTCAGTGCTGTCACAGAGCGGAGGGGCTTCTGGTGCTCCACAGAGGTGAGGGCTTGGTTATTTTACCTCCACACGAGGAGGAAAAGTGAAAGGAAATGACTTAACTGAAGGCAGGAAGTGAATATGGGGCAGAACTGGGGATGGAAGCCAGGAATCTCAATCCTCGCTCGTCGTTCAGCTCCTCCCTAGCTGCTGTGTCAGGTCTCAGCCTCCTGTTTGAGCCCAAGTGTAAGCGGGCTGCTAGAGAAATGGGCAAAATAGTTTCGTTTGTGAAGTGTCCTCAGTACTTGCTGCACTGATGAATTTTCCAGTCCCTGAGTGTCTGATATCTCAAAGATGTGCCCAGCTGTAATTCAGAAAGCTGTGCTTGTTGTGTTTAGAGCAGCAGGCTGGCTGGTGCCTGGTTCTCCAGGGAGAGCTATGCACCATGAAAGGACTGCTGTGACTCTGGTAGAATGGATGGGGAAATGGCTGTTGTGACTCAGGGGTCAGGGTGCTCTGGTGAAGACAGAAATGAGCAGCAGAGGACTGCAGGCAGTGCTGGTGTGCTCACCGTGCCACTGCCTCTGCTCTGTGCCTGGGAACCCAGGACTCTGGCTTATCAGCTGTGTGTCAGTTGTCCAGTTCTGTAAAAAGGAACTCTACTTGAATCATGGTCATTTTGGAGTTGGAAGGGACCCCCAAAGGCCGCGTGGTGCCCTCCCTGCAGTGCTCAGGGACACCCACAGCTCCATCAGTGCTCAGAGCCCCATCCAGCCTGACCTTGGCTGTGTGCAGGGACGGGGCAGCACCGCCTCTCTGGACAACCTGTTCCTAATGTTGGTCTTCCTAACAGAAAATATACTGTTCCTATTTTCTTTAGAAAAAAAGGTTGGGTAGCTGTGTATCAGTGAAGAGTTTTCATGCACCTTCAGCAGTGTCTGCATCACAGTGGAGAAGTGATGGCTGCTTCGTGTCGTTGTGTGCATGCAGTGCTGGGCTTCCTCGAAGAGACACGGTGAGGCTGCAGGCAGAGGAGGGTGCTGGCTCACAAAACACAGTTGCAAAGGTCTTAAGTAGCCACGCTGTAGGTCTCCCACAGACCCAGCAGCACACAGGCACAAGGAGTTGGCTGTGAGGCTCCGAAGGGCACTGACTAACAGGGGACAAGTCTCTGGGCGACTGTTCTCCACAGTAAGCTGGCCAGCGCTGTGGAAACCCCTCCAGCACTGGAGCTTTCACCACTTCCTCGGTGGGATGTGTTCCAGCACTGGGCTGCAACGGGGGATTGGGCCAGACGGGGTATGAACAGAGCTGCTCCGGCCACAGCCGGGCCTCGAGCACAGCAGTCAGGCTGGGCTGAAAGCTGCTTGTGTCCTGTGTCTGCGCAGCCTCGATTGAACTTTCCCCTGGCAAGGAGCAAAAGGAACTGGGGAGACCTAGGGCTAGTCCAGGCAAGTTTTCTCTGCTCTTCCCGCCCCCAGATGCAAGTGGGGGAACGGCAGCAGCTCCAGCCTGCAGTCCAGGAGCTGAGCAGTTTGGGGGCTCTGGTCCCGACTGCTTTTAGAGCAAACAATTTTTGCCTCTGATGTTCTCTGCCTCTTGGGCTGTGATGCAGGGAGTGGGGGGGGGGGGGGAAGTGAAACTGTGGTTCAGAACAAGCCCTTTGGATGGCAAGAAAATTGCTGAGTAGCTGGTTTCCAGGTTGCCGAGGTCCTAGCCAGGGCCTGGTGTGGCTGCCAGAAGCAACAGGCTTGGAATTTCCTCTGGCTGGTGCCAGCTCTGCTCGGGCTGCCGCAGCACCTCTGTGGGGCCGGGGCTCCTTGCGGGCCCTGCGGACGGGGTTATGCTCGGAGCTGAGCGCTGCCCCCTCGTCCTCAGTGCCTGGTTTCTATTTTCTTTTCCAGGGTCCAAGCTGTTTTGAATTATGCAGCCTGCACCTCCCGCGGGGCTCCTTGAGCAGCCGCCTAATGAGCTGAGCTCCTGACAAACTTTGCTCTGGTTCTGGCTATGCTTGGAAAATTTTACAGCCTTTTCAGAAAAAGGAAATGCCAGGAAAGGCCTGTCTCTTCTTATTTTTATGAGGGGGTCCCGGTTGAGAGGGGACCGAGATGGGCTTGGAGGAGAAGACAGGAATGATTTTGAATACTGTGCTGGGTGCACCCTCCACCCCCACCCCCCCACTGTATGCTTTCTAGTGATGGCTGTGAGACTAGTGTGATCCTTCCCCAATACGGTTGTACACAGCGTGGGGCAAGACCTGCATGCTGCACTGTGAGCACGAGGAGGTTGCAAAGAGGTGGTGTGCAGGAGTGGTGGTGGATGGGGACCAGCTCTCTGCAGCACCAAGCCTCTCCTTGTCCCACTGCTGGCTGCCTGCTCCCAGCAGCGTCCCCATCACCAGGCTCGAGTGCCAATTTCTGCCCTTCCAGCTCCGGCTAGAGGATTCTGCTGGTGGAGAGTGTGTGCAGACCAGATCTTGTGCACTGTCACCTGGGAGGGCCAGTGCGTCCGAGCTGGCGTGCCAGTGTCTGTCAGTGCCCCATCTGCAAGGAAGTGCTGGACTGCATCTTTCCTCCCAGCTGCCGGCGTATTTACCGGCCGTTTAATATTTGCTAATTGTATTTTTCTGAATGTCACTGTCTGTTTCTGCTGTGGGAGCAGGCAGAGGCTCCTTCTGCACAGGGATGTGCTGCACGTCAGTGCATAAGGCCTTGCAGGAAGGGCAGCAGCATGGTGACGTCTGAGCGGGGCCAGTCCTCCAGGAAGCAGGAATGAAGGTGAAGTTAGCTCCTGTAATCTGCAAGGGACAGCCGTGCAGAATTCACCCCCTTTGGCTGAGGAATGCATTGCAGTAGGAGAAAATGGGGCACAACACGTGCTGCGACTTTGCCCACTCCCATCGTAACCTGGGCCAAAGCATAGTGTCGGTGTGAATCCTGTGGTCTGGATCCTACCTGTGGCCCTTGGCAAAAGCGTTTTGTGTGGTTCTGAGTTTGTGGGACTGGGGCTTGCCTTCCTCTCAGCCACGGCTTAGATTCTTTGCCTGCCTCCTCAGTGTGTGCTCTGATCTGGATGCAGCTTCCATGTCCCTAATGGTCAAAGACATCCGTCTTCGGGGGCAGAGCTGGGGGTGTTGGTTGGAATATGTAAAATTGCAGCTTGCCTGGGGAGCTGTAGAGCTTCTCCAGTGGGAGGGACCGAGATTTCTCTGTGATCCGTAGGGATCAGCTGCTGCCAGTCACAGTCAATGAGCATCAGATGTGGGCAGTGATTGCCCTGGGTAGAACGAGCCCCGCGCCAGCCCTGCTTTGAGGGCTTGGCCTGCTCTGTCTGTCAGGAGGGTGGCTCTGGATCGCTATTTGATTTGGCAGCCTGCGCAGGGCTGGCAGCCCTAAGAGTGGGATGCGGGCACCAGAACCGTGCACTCCTCTCCCTTTTCTTTGTCACTCCTCCCATCGCCTGCTTTCTGCTGCGTTGGGCAGGAGAAAGCACCTCCCTGGGGCTGCATCCCCTCCTCCACCTGGAAAATGAGTGATAAGTCCTGCTTCATTTCTCAGGGCTCATGGGCAGAAGTGGAGATTATATGTGACAATAGCGGCCAAGCTCCTTCGCTTTGCTGCTCAGAGGTATGAACGTACCTCTCCTGTTGATTTTCTTGCAGAGTGAGGTACTGGGTCTCCTCTCAAAGTGCATCTGCTTTTGCTTTTCAGGCATTGCTGCCCTTTGAGGTGCTGGAGGCTGCTGGGAGTGCTTAGGGACCAATGAGTACCTCTGAGCTGCAACTTGGAGAAATTTTCACCTCCAGCACTCAGTACACAGGCAAAGGACTTCAGCTGTGTATCTAAGCTTAGAGTCATCATAGAGCCCAGCACCCTCAGCCTGTCTTCACAGCAGAGGTGCTCCAGCCCTCTGAGCATCCTCGTGCCCTCCTCTGGACCCCCTGCAGCAGCTCTGCATCCCTCCTGTCCTGGGGGCCCCAGGCCTGGGCACAGCAGTGCAGGTGGGGCCTTCCAGGGGCACAGCAGAGGGGGACAACCCCTCCCCCTCCTCTCCCTGCTGCCCCCCCTCTGTTGCTGCAGCCCAGGGCACTGTCGCCTTCCGGGCTGCAAGCGCACACTGCTGCCTCATGTCCCGCTTCTGTCCATCAGGACCCCCAAGTCCTCCTCCGCAGGGCTGCTCTCAAGGAGCTCTTCTCCAGTCGGTGCTCATGTCTGGGACTGCCCAACCCAGTGCAGCACCTTGCACCTGGCCTTGTTCAACCTCACCAGGTTCTCGTGTGCCCGCTTTTTCAGCCTGTCCAGGTCCCTCTGGATGGTGTCCCCTCCTTCGGTTGTGTCCACTGCACCACCAGCTCGGTGTCATCAGCAAACTGCTGAGGGTGCACTCCATCCCACTGTCTGTGTCAGTGATAGAGATGCTGAAGAGCATCGGTCCTAAGATGGACCCCTGGGGACACCACTCATCACTGGCCTCCACCTGGACACGGAGCCATTGACAACACAACTCTGGCTGCAACCATCCAACCAATTCCTTATCCACGAAATAGTTCAGTCTTCAAACCCAATTTTGGAGATAAGGATGTGGTACAGGACCATGTCAAAGGCACAGCTCCAGCTGGATGACATCTGTTGACTTTTGTTTGTTCGACTGATGCCACCGGCCCATCACAGAAGTCCACTGGATGGGTCAGGCACACTCTGCCCTTGGTGAAGCTGTGCTAGCTTCTTACCCCATCATCTTACATGTGCCTGATCACCTCCTCCAGGAGGATCTGCTCCATGATCTCCAGGCACAGAAGTGAAGCTCCTCGGGCTGTAGTTGCTGGTTCTCCCTTTCTCCCTGTCTTAAAAATGGGAGTGACACTTCCCTTAGTCCTTCTGTCAGCCTGGCTCTGAAGCACCCAGGGCAGTTCTAGACATCCATTAAGCAACTTAGTGGGTGAGACTGCTGTGAGAACAAAACATCATGCTGGATCAGCTGTTGTGGTACTCCCTACAAGGTGACAGACTCTGTGATGTCTTTCAGACGTGCCTTGTTCACCTCACTTCCACTAGGCGTTTTTTACATCGGATCTAAACAGTTTGTTGGTAATAAAGGTGTTACTTTGCCTCAATCCACAACTTCAGCAAAGTGTTCTGATTTTGCAGGTGCGTGTGTTATTTTAGTGAAAAGAGTGATCCACCTGCCCATTTTCACAGTCAGGACTTTAAGCCACTGTTCCCCACCTCACGTAGTGGTTTTGAAGTAAGAAGAGAGGCTCGGGTGTCAGTGGGAAATGTTTTTCGTTCAGTTTATTAGTGCTGTTTAATCCAAACAATTTCAGCCATCCTCGGATGTTGTGCCACCCAGGCTCCCATGTGCACGTGGCATATGTTACTGGGACCCTTTGCTCTTGAGAGCTGCTGCCAAGGGCTGACCCCAGGCACAGGAAGGATGCGGCGATGTTGGGATTGTAGCTTGGATCAGCGGGGAAGCTGTGCATTGCCCTTGGCCAGTAGACTAATCTAATGCCTTGCCTTATTTGCATATCAATTAATTTTTATTTTAAGAGGACTCAAGTGGACCCAAGTGCCAGACTGTGTCTCAGTATGCAGGAGGAGGGGACCAGGAGCTGCTCGATTTGATCTGAACTACAAGCCCCAGGGTGGTTTTGCTTAATGAGCCAAAGGCCCCTCCGGCTTTAGTCAGTTCCTTTCCTTCCAAAGTGGGTGATGGCTGATGTTTCTGGGTGTCCCAGGGCCTTTCTGGGCAGGTAGGAGCATGGCGTGCTTAGGTCTTGCTGTACCCTCTGCATCCCGGTGGCATGGGACACAGTCTCTGAGGTGCTGCTCCCATCACCCACCGTTTGTGCAGAGCATGCTGGATGCAGAACAAATCCTACGAGAGAAGCCAGCTGCAGACAGCCCACATTACTGTGTGGCTGGTGGCAGAGCTCCTCTGATCAACCTCATTTATTGCGGGGAGGAAGCAAACCTCCTCTGCCCAGAGACAGGAAACTGGAGCCACGTGGGCCGTCCGAGAGCCCAGCTGACACCTCACGCCTGCACAGCAGTGCTGCTGGGTCTGGGCTTGCTGGCTGCCTGCCACAGCAGCAGTGGTTGTGTTCTCCATCATCCCCTTTTACAATGAAGGGGAAACGCAGAGCCCTGCAAACCTGAGCTCTCCCTGCCAGCTGCTGCTGAGGGGAAGCAGCTGTGAGCCAGGGCACCTGAGTGCGGGGTGAGCTGGTGTCCGAAGGGGGAGGCTGGTGGGCTGAGCCCTGTGTTCTGCTTCCTGCTCTGCGCCCTTGGATGCTTATTGCCTCTCCTTCCTGGACTGTGCTGTGTGTGCCAGGAGGAGAGGGAACTCGTGGGCTGCAGCAGGACCTTCCCTGTGGTCCTTGCAGGCAGACACAGTGCTGGTGGCTGTGCTTGGCTGCAGAGGGGTGTGCAGCTGCTGCTGCTTGGGGAAGGGCCACGCAGCTTTCCTTGCAGCAGCATCCTGACCCCAGGTCCCTGTCCTGGGACTCCTGCTTCCCATCTTTAAACTCGCCGTTATTGGAGGGAAAGGCAGCGTAAGCCTTCTCAGCAGACTCTGTCATGTTTGTCCTGTTCAATTACAATGCAGCAGCAGTGGCACCAGCCGCCGCCTTCCTCCCCTCCCTGGGCTGGAGTGCTGCAGGCTCTCAGCAAATGCTGTCTGCGGACATCTGCTGCCTCCTCCCCCCACCGCCTCCTGGC
Organism: Cyrtonyx montezumae; assembly: GCF_038088225.1. NCBI lineage: Eukaryota > Metazoa > Chordata > Aves > Galliformes > Odontophoridae > Cyrtonyx > Cyrtonyx montezumae. The sequence goes on from NW_027071959.1 coordinate 1,207,602, forward strand.
AAGCAGCAGCAGCTTCCAGCGAACAGCCTGCTCTGTGCATCATTTCCCCCCCCCCCCCCACGCAGCCAAAGCTCCCTTCTGCTCTTACAGGCTCCTTCGCAGGACCTTGAAATGGTGGTTTCCCCGATGCTGGCTCAGCTCCAAGCAGCCTTCCGTCTCACAAGACCGTAGCTGGAAAAAAAACACGGGGTGCCTGACAGAGGGAAAAGGCTTAAATGCGCTGCTTACCCTGCTCTGGCTCGTGATTCAGGCAGGCAGCCCTCTGCTTGGCAGCTCTCCATCCTGCGGCTGGGGCCAGAGACATGCACCGAGTGTGGGCAGAGAGCTCGGAGCCATTTGGCTGGAGGTGCTGCAGCCAGGTCAGCTGGGAGCTGCAGCCCTGCTGCCGGGGACGGATGCTTTGGTCTGATGTCTGCCTTGCTCCATCCTGTGCAGCTGCAGAGGGCAAAGTTTGCTGTTCCAGGTACTCATCTGGGCCCTTCGGGGAGAAGGGAAATGTGTTTCTTTCTGGTGTGGCCGAGTGGTGGGAGGATTTGGTCCTCCCTCCCGAGAGTGACTCGTAGACCCTGCAAAGCAGCGTTTTGGTGGCTTCAGCCTGCTGGGTTCCACTGGGAGGAGATGTGTTTGGTACAATAAAAGATGGAGATAGCCTGCAGGGACATGCTCATCCCACAGCCAGCTGCTCCCCTGGCTCCCATGTCACCGGGGGTGCCCTGTAAGGAGCTTCTGGCATTGGGGGGTAAAGAATGGGGGTACTGAGGGAAGGGGGCATGGCAGGCTCCTGTTCCTCAGGGTGGTGAAGCTGTCGCTGGGAGCATGAAGGCAGTGCTGGGCTGTGATTGCGGGGAAAGCCCAGAAGGAGGGCTGAGGTGTGTGGGTTGGGGAGGAGTGAGTGGAGGGGGAAGATGAAAGAGGGTTCGGTAGCTCCGAGTGTAAAGGCAGGTCAGGAAGCAGGAGCTGGAGGGATTGCAGGTGGGACGTGCAAACAGGAGCTTGGAAAGAAGCAATAAACAGCCGGTGGGGAAATTTTGCCATTTTGTACCCGCACAGAAAGCTGCGAGCGCAATTCAAAGGGATTTAGACAAGAAGGCACAAGTCTTTGTTTGGAGGGAGATGGATCATCTTCAGTGTGACAGTCTTTGTGGTGGAGGAGTGCAGAGGCACAGCCACACCCCCTGCCAGCTCGCAGGAAGCGCGGTGTTGTGAGCAGCGTGGCTCTGACACGACGTGCTGCTGGCAGGCTGTGCCCCCGCTGCTCCTGGGGCTCTGCTTGCTGCGGCTGTGCCGGGCAGGAGGCAGAGCTGTGTGGCTCTCGGGGTGCAAAGAGGGAGAGAAGAGCATCAGCAGGGCATAGCATGGCATGGCTAAAGGAGGAGAGCATCGCTGTGCCCCAGTGCCAGGGATGGGGAGTGAGGGAGGGAGGGCATCCTTCCCTTGCACAGAGAGAGGTGCCAGCAGCTTTGCCCTGCCCGTGGGAGAGCTGCCTTCTAGAGGTGCCCCAGCACCCGGTCAGCACCGTGCTTGTGGTGCCTGCTGCTGCTCAGCAGTGCTTTGGCGAGGTGGGGGCAGGCACCTGGGCTGGAGGAAGCTTAGAGGCCGTGCTTCTGGGCAGTTACTCTCCCTTCTGAAACGGAGCAGGCGGTTTTCTCCCATGCTAAGGCTGCATCCCAGGCACAGGGCTCTCGCTCTGCTTGTTTTCCCTCTGCTCAGTGCCCACGGCAGGGTTCGGATGCAGCACCTGGGCCGTGCTGGGAGGTGCAGCTCCTGGAGGACCACCCGGGGGTGCCAGTGTGTCCCCTCTCCTCCTCCTCCACCCGCATCACAGCCTGGCAGGGCAGGGGGCGTGGAATGGTCGCACTGCAAAGGGTTAAGCAGGCGCTGCAGCTCGCTGGGTCGGCTCCTCGGGCAGCCTGCTCCGTGCTGCAGGAGCGGTGTTTCGCAGCTTGCTCCAGTTGGCGTGTTTCCCAGAATGCTTTGGAAAAGCACTGACCCCTGACCCCCAGTACAAACTGAGCCCAGCACGTGGGAGGGAGAAATTACTCCCAGACCTTCAGGCTCCAGGGTTTACAAGCTGCCTGCAATAAAGCAGCCATTTTTTCCGACAGTTACTAAATCTCCCCTTTTAGCTCCACGGCGAACCACTACCATCGCTCCCCTCCCCTACCCCCAGTCCCCTTCTTTCTCTCGTCTTTCAAACCAGGAATGCCACTGAAGGTGCAGCCGGGTGGTCAGCACTGGGCACAGTGCAGGGCAGTGCTGGTGGCAGTGGGTCCCATCCTTGGCAGCCGTCCCCTGTCTGCCTGCCCCATTCCTGCTGATCCTGTGCCTCCTGCAGCCCCTCCAGAGCAGCCTTGCACCTGCTGCCCTATGAATATCTGCAGCTCTGCTCCGAGAGCCCGTGGGCTCTGGGGTCAGCATTGACCCATCCTTGTCCGGAGCGACTCACGGGTGACCACGTTCTGGTGTGAAGAAGTGACGTTGTCTCAGTGTCAGGAGCCAAAGTGCAAAGGTTCTCCTCATGGCTTCTGAGCCTCAATATTGATACCTTGATAAGAGCCCGGGTTTGCACTCTGTGTGCCATCACTCCTTAGGTAACTCACACCAGGGATTAGTCTCCAGGGAGGCCGGCCAGTTTCTAGGGGAGATCACTGCGTGGGAGGCTCACGAGGCTTCGCCAGATCGTGCTTGTAATGCCTGCTGTGATGTGGAGTGCCAAGTGCTGCTTGTTCACACGGGGTTTCGTGGCGATCCGGTTATGCTGGGACTCGGAGCCGTGTGCTGAGCGTGTCAGCACGCTGAGGTGCTAAGGGCGTGGGGAGCATGTGCAAGTGTTTGCACAGCGCTTTGGGAACGCCGAGTGGCACTGTGGGATCCAGATAAATAACCTCGCAGTTAGTATTTCAAAACAACTTCTTCCCCACTCCTCCCAGCCCTGTGCACATTCCTCCAGCAGGGAGCACGCGGAGGTGGGGAAGTGCCTGCAGACAGCGGGGAGGGCAGTGAGCAGCTGCCCTAAGCTGGGCACAGTGCTGGTAGCAGCCAGCACCTGCCTGCAGGCACGGGCAGCAGAAGTCCTGAACGATGCTTTGCTCTGTGCTGAGCTGCTGGCCAGCCTGACAGAGGAGCCATTTTCCTAAATACACACTGGGCTGCTCTGGGATCATGCACCAGAAGAGCACGTTCGTCTGAATCCCCTTCTCTCCCCTCTCGAAGAGCTCAGTTTTGTTTTTACATCTCCATGGCAGGCGACCAAGCTGGCTGAGTCAGTCAGCTGGCTGCCCACCAGGAGCAGAGATGCGGTTTTGTCCCCTCCCTCACACCACCCCCACCCCCCACCCCGTATTTTTTTCCTGCACTTAGTGACAGTTTCATGTATTGACAACAAACCTCACTTGTTCTGTCTCGGGGCTCGGCCGAGTGGAAGCTGGTTCTTATTTTCTGCCCTCCACGTGGGGCTGAGTTTCGGGCTTGCGTCTTGGCGTTGGGGATGGGAGCATCTTGTGTGCCCAAGGCGGAGCTGAGCAGGGTGCAGGTTCCATCTGTATGCTGGACACACTTGGTGCTGAGGGTTAACACTGGTCCCTGCAGCAGGGGACGTTGCACTGCTGTGCTGGGTACGTGGCTGAAGCGGGGAGTTCGTACGTTGATTTTTATTCTTTCCAAATGCATAAATCCCAGTAAATGCTTCGGCTCTGCTCTGGCTCCTGCGTGCTTCAGCAAGAATGCTGCAGGAGAGTGAGCAGCTGCTTGGCTGCTGCGAGGCATGCGGTTATCTGAGGATACCTGCACTGCTCTGAACTGGTTTGCTGCTTCCTGGGTCATCTAGCAGCGCTCAGCTGCGAGCCATGCTTCCAAGGCAGCGAAGGCAAGGATGGAGTGCAGCTGATTCACTGAAAAGGGCTAAGAGATATAAAAGGCAAAATGAATCCTCTCGAAAGAGACTGGGCAGCAATATACTGTGCTCCATTGAGACGAGGGGAACTCTTCCTCACTTCTTTTCGCAGTCTCTTAAGAGCTTGTGCATGTAGGCGTCAGGAGGTGTGGGCAGAATGTGTGAGTGCTTCTGTGGTGGAATCACGGAGCACAATGTAGCCAGCCTTATTTCTCACCAAATGCACAGCCCACCGTGCACCTGAGCTGCTGGAAAAGATACTCCTGCTGCGATTTTGGAAGCTGTTGATGTTAGTGCATACATATTTAACCTCCATGCAAACCCAGAACTCCTCAGTCCTACGCTGAAAGTGCTTTTGCAGTTTGATCATAACTGATGCTGGCAGGAAACCTGGGGATGGTTTCTAAAACCCCATTTTGGCCCCAGCTGCTCACCTGTTTGCTTTTGTTTTTACTGGAGTGTAGGAAACAGGACTTGTCAGTTCCACGTTGTCCTGGTTAGCACTGTTGGCACAGTTTCTTTCTAACCTAATCACCAGGAAAGCTGCTTGTAACAAGGTCTGACCTGTGGGCAAACTTTTAAACAAGCACCAACTCCTGCATCAAATCAATACCCAGATCAATTCTCCCTCACCTGTCAGAAATACGGTATAGCTGAGTTGGCTCTGCCTGCTGAGGCTGTTTCCTAACATATCCCCATGCAAAAGCCTGAAATCATACACTCAAAGAACAGCTGAGGTTGGAGGGGACCTCAAAGCCCACCCAGTGCCACCTGCAGCCATGGGCAGGGCTGTCCCCCCGAGCTCAGGCTGCCCAGGGCCCCATCCCACCTGGCCTTGGTAGGGATGAGGAGGTACACAAAGAGCATGCATGAAGAACTGCAATTTAAAGATCTCTCCATGGATATTGTCACCAGGGTTTGGGGGGTACCTGAGCCAGGTCAGCTGTCAGAGCTGTCAGGAGTGAAAAAGACTTCTATCCCACCCATGTGGACAGAGGCTGATTTGTACAGAGTGCACAGGCACGTATGGAATATACTGTCATGCATCAGGCAGTGGCAGTGGGATCCCTGAGGTTTGCAGGAGCTTGGCAGTTGAAATAGTTGAAATTCAGCCCACCTTACTGCTGCATTTGCAGCAGGAACCTTGCCCCACATCTTCATGCAGCGCTTGGGGAAATCCTGCAAGCCCCGGCTGGATGGGAGCGGGGCGGCCTCGCGCAGAGATCAGGCTTTGCTTGCTTTTGCAGCGAGGCTCGGGTGCCCGGAGGTGGGCTTGGCTGAATCGCCGAGCCAAGCATTGAAAAAGCGAACCCGCGTGGTCCCTGCGCTGCTGGGCGGGCTGCGGGTGGGTGCCGGCGTCAGCATGCTCCCGCGGGGCCGCGGTTAGGCCGGACAGCCCCGCCGCCGTGGGTGCAGGCAGCTCGGTGCCGGCGTGGCCGCGTGTTCCTGTCTGCACGGCTTCAGGGTTGTGCTGACACGGACGGCCTCGTGCGCGCTCCTGTGCTCGCGGACACGGGCGACGGCGCAGCCACAGCGCTGGGCTATTTTTGGGAGCGCTCCTAAGAATTCTGAGCGTGGTTCAGATGTTCGAGTCTTAGATGGGGGGAGAGCTAGAACAGATGGCTGGAGGGTTCAGAGCAGCAGCCCTGCTGAGAACAGATATTTATAGGCAGATTTAACCCTTGTGTGGTCTGCAGAGCCATGCTGAAAGGAACAGCAGCTGAGGGGATCGTGGCGGAGCTGAGCCGTGACCTCGGAGCGTGCACTGTGCTGTCTGGGAGCTGCTTGTCAGGGCAGTCTGGAAATCCTGCGGGTGCACTTTCTCAAGCCTGGGGTCACCGCTTTCCCTGGGCCATCAGATCCTGCCCCATTGCTGGCAGTGCTCGAGGCCGTGGGTGCAGCACGCAGCATCCCTGCAGCTGCTGGCCCTCAGCAGCTCTTGCAGCTGGGTGGTCCTTCAGGTCCCTTCCAACCCGACCATTCTGTGGTTCTGTGATTTTCTTCCTTCTTTTTGCTGAGATCGCACAGATTCTTCCTTTTCCTGATTGGAAAGAGAGAGCTTGTTTTCTTTCATGCCTGCTGTCCTGTACAGATGCCGAGATTAGACCCTGCCCTGTGAGACTCACCTGTCCTCGTCTTGGGCTGTCTTGCTGTGCCAGGCAGTGCTGGCTGCAAAGTAGAGAGCGTAGTGTGCTTGTGCTGACAGATCTGCTTGTAGCCCTTCCTTTGGAGCAGCCTGCCTCCCGTTTGGGGCCTGAAGTAGTCTTGCATTTAACTTGCGTGCTGCAGCTCCAAGTGGGCTTGGCTGAGATGAACAACAGCAGTAAGGGGAGGGTGATCTGGAGGCTGGGAAGAAAATGATGCCCTCAGGTGGGAAATGCAAAGCTACAGTGGTGGGTTGGCAGTCAGTCCTGCAGGGATCGCGCACAGCAGCGTGTGCATGCTGTGTTCAGTCCTGTGTGCATTTTGAGTCTGCTGAGCTGTACCTTCCCCACTGAGACTTAGAGTAATGCAGGTGCTGGGAGCTGAAGTCTGCAGCATCACCTCCAGGTCCTGGGGCTTATTCATCCCAATTCCACACCATTGCTGTTGCCCTTCATCCATTCAGCCCCTCCCTGAATGTGATTCTGCGCTCACTGCTCATGTATGAGTTGAGTTGATCAGTTCTCAGGTTTCCCAGAAGTCTCGATGACCAAAAGTTCTTGTTCTCCTGTCATCTTCCTGCCATCTCGGGCATGTTTTACAGTTCCTGAGCTGGAAAGAGCAGAGGAAGAATACATTTAAACTGTTCCCTGCCCTCAGAAATGCAGCCCTTCAGCTCCATGGCAGGGTGGTTGAAACTAGATTACCTTTAAGGTTCCCTCCAACCTAAGCCATTCTGTGTTCCTATGACATGCACTCTAGTTGTTGTCAGTGTTTATTGCGATGGGTGTCTTCCCTTCCAACCTCATTCTGTCCATTCCAGCTCTCTTAGCTGCAGATCCAACGTGTGACTGCGTTTTGCATCCAGGCAGGAGCCAGGTTGTGTGGCACTTGTGTGGCTGGGCTGGCTGAAAGACCAGCAGCCACTTCTCCCCTTCTACCTGCGTGTGGAGGAGGAGAGCGTGTGGTGCACCAAACGGGCTGGTAACTGCCAGTCCCAGGGAGCTGCCCACACTTGCCCGGCCTCCACAACAGCCCCATTGTTCTGAGCAGGCAAGGAGGAGGCTTCCTGCAGCTCCCTGGGCAGTTTTAACCCTCTGTCTGCCAGCGTCAGTCTGCTGGGCACATGTAGAGAAGTAGGGACAGCAGGTGGGTTGGAAGGCTTCTGGCACCCATGCATGGGGCAGTGGCTGGGGGATCCGAGGCTCTGATCTCAAAAAGGTGTAAATGGAGAGCCAGAGCCATGCTGAGCCTCTGTTTCATAGAATCATAGGATGCTTTGAGTCAGAAGGGACCCCCAAAGGCCGCGTGGTGCCGCTCCCTGCAGTGCTCAGGGACACCCACAGCTCCATCAGTGCTCAGAGCCCCGTCCAGCCTGACCTTGGCTGTGTGCAGGGACGGGGCAGCACCGCCTCTCTGGGCAACCTGTGCCAGTGCCTCACCGCCCTCAGTGTCAAACCTTCTTCCTTATAGCCAGTCTGAATCTCCCCTCTTTCAGACTGAGGCCATTTCCCCTTGTCCTATCACACAGACCCCAATAAAGTCTGTCCCCTTCCTTCTCACAGCCCCTTTAGGTACTCTTCCATGCCTCTAGGCAGTGTGACCTTGGTTTGGAAGCATCCTGCATCCATCCTGGCTCAGCTGCCAGCAGCTGTGCTGCTCCGGCCCTAACACACGCGCTGGAGCAGGAAGTGTCTTTAGGAATGGGATGTTTGGGGTGTTGGGATGCTAATTCCAGTGGCTGAGATATCGGCGTGGAAGCTGTGTAAAGCGATTCCAGTCTGATCAAAGTGCCTTCTTCCTTCCTGTCCTGTAACGTGATCACAACCAGAGAGCTGCTCCCGATCCTGCTTCTGATTCCTGTTGTAAATGCGCAGCCTTGGAAGGAGCACTCATGCCTTACCAGTGTGATCATACAACCATAGAAGGGCTTAGGTTGGAGGGGACCTTAAAGATAACCCAGTCCCAACCCCCGGCTGCAGGCAGGGCTGCCCCCCACCAGGCTCAGGTCCAGGGGTCACAGACAGAGCCGCAGGAGCACTGTCTGTGGTCCAGAGAGTGTGAGTACCCTGCGGCTGGAAAATGACTGGACACCTCTATTCTGCTTTTTGCTGGCTGGGTCTGTGCTGCCTGCCTGCTGGTGGCAGCTGCAGAAGGAGCTGGTCTGCAGCATGGGCTGTACAGGACCGGCACCTCCATCACTGCTGTCCGCGATGCCGGTCGCTTCCCTGTAAGCTGACTGAGGGATTTTAGGGCTGCCTCAAGCACCCCCGCTTTGTCCCACATTTCCTCTCCTGAATCTGTGGGATGAGGGTGAGGAAGAAACATTTGGTTGGAATGCCAAAGCTGTGCACGGGAATCTTTGTGGCTGTCAGCCTTCAGATGTGTCGACCACGGCCTGTCTTGTGCTAGCTGACAGGCTTGTGAATCGGCTTCCCAGTTAGTGTTACTGGAAACCCTGCATCCCATTTGCTTAAATGAGAATGTAAACAGCCATCCCAGTTCCAAGAGAGATGTTCCCAGTTCTCCCACTAGATAGCCTCTGCACTCTTTCCCCCTAATTGTACCCATGTCTGTGTCAGCACCATCACTCTTGTTGGTGCATTCTGGGTTATGTAATTAACAGTATAACTGGAGCGGAGTGTACAGGCTGAGGTGGGAGTGCTTCATGTCCTCAGTTACAGTACCAAGTGCAATTGAAACTGCTCTGGAGCTTTATCTGTCTGCAGAGAACAGCGCTCTGGCCACAAAGAGCACTACAAACCTCAAAACTTGGGCCTCCTGTGAGCCTCAGACGTGAGGGCTGGAGGAGTTTTGGGAGCCCTTGCCAACTCTGTGCACCATAAATCAATGAGGCATCTCTCTCCAGTTGGAGAAGAGGGGCTGGCTGGGGGCAGCCACGAGGAAAGGTTGCTGCTTGGCCCCTCCTTGCAGTGTCTGTGTTTGGCTGCTGTTAAACATTCATCCTGCAGCCCTTCCAGAGGGCTGCAATTAGTGAGATGGGCTGATTTCTGGCACTTTCTGCCTGTTTCTGCTCTAAGTTGGCAGCATGGGTCAGGGTTAGATAATTATGTCTCTGCAAGAGCTCGGCGAGCTGTGGGAGGGTTTGTACAAGGGCAGAGCAACCCCTGGGACCTTGGGCTGCTTCTGTGGGACAGGCTATGCCTTTCTGCAACCCCAACGTGGGAGAAGCTGGGAAATTTCAACTTAAGATGTGGAGGAGGCTTCAGAGACGTGGTGAGGAGGTGGAGCAGCTGCCCTTGCAGGGTGCTTGGAGGGGAAACCCCTGTGCCATGCCCCCAGCAGCACTGTGCTCAGCAGCGGATCCTCGCTGCACACCCCATCAATGCTGGGGAAGGCAAAGGGTTTCCCAGGGTGGAATTTCCTGCAGGGCAGATGCACGGCTGCTTCCCCTTTGACCTTAAACCCCAATGTGCCTGAGTCATGATGGCATGCAAATAAGAACGAGCAGGAGTGGGGGTTGAGGGAGCTGCTGGGAAAAGGAAGTGACCTCAGCCAAGGTTTAAATATAGAGCCAAAGCTCTGCTGTGTGCTGGGGCTGTTATTTATAATCGCAGAGGAGTGCTTGCTGACTTCTTGCATCCCTTCTGCAGCCCAGTGTCCCAGAAGGCAGTGCAGATGGATAACGATTTCTGTGCAAGGTACTGGAGCAGCCAGCCTTGCTCTCCCTTCCCTTCCCTGCCTTTCTGTCCCAGGTGAAAAGGTACACTTGTGCTTGCTTGGAGGTGTGCGCGCAGATGCAGTGATTTGGGCAGTTTGCTAGCCAGCACGTGCTTCACCTCACGAAGTCCTGATGTGCCCTTTGTTCATTGTGTTTAGTGCAGGACAGGTCACAGGAAGGGAGCACAGTTCTGCCCAAAAATGGAGCTGTTTCCAGAGCAGGCCATGAGCTCTAGGACACCAGAAAATACAAGTAACTCAGATTAGCTCCAAGTAGGGTTGTCTTTCCAAACCTTCCTGCCTGTGGCTTAAAATGTTGTTTCATGTTTACGGAGCATCCTTGAAGGTAAACCTGCTTTTGCACACCGTTGCAGCACAGGTCCCGCTGTGCAGTGCAGCAGGGTGCAAGGCACTGAGGGGTGATGGAGGTCCCCTTGTTCAGGCTGGGATTTGCATCTTAGACCTCAAAGGGTGATCACCTGCTCACGAGCTGTTGTTTCGTGAGAGCTTTTCTGCAAGGTGCAGTATGATCACCAGCCATCGTTTGCAGAGTGCAATAGGCACCTCCGTGCTGTGCTTCTCTGGGGAGGCAGAACAAAGATTTGCAGAGCTTCTGCCAGGCTGCAGCTTTCTGCGTGGCTGTGGCCTTCAGGACTGCTGTCTGCATCCCGGTTTGAGGGCTGGGATGCAGAGGGAGGGCTCGGTCTGGACGTGGGACCAGTTGGGCAGCGTTGGGCTGAGGATGCCCTGAGTGAGGGTGACACCTAGCGGCTCCACCCCACAGTCTGTGGGGCAGCGGTGGGTTGGGGCACTTGCTCTGTTCCCTGGTGGCTGGGAACTGTGCTGGGTTCTACTGAGTTGAACGTGGAGGGATACCAGGACTTAACTGCCCTCTTGTCCTGCACATGTAGCACAGCAGAAACCCTTACTTTGGCAGTGTGCAGGAAGGGACCTAGCATGATTTTTAAGAAAGGGAGAAAGGAAGACCTGGGGATCTACAGGTTGGTGAGTCTCACCTCTGTGTTTGGGGAGATCATGGAGCAGATCCTCCTGGAAGAGATGTTAAAGCACACGTGAGATGAGGCGGTGGTCTGAGAAAGCCAGCACAGCTTCACCAAGGGCAGAGTGTGCCTGACCCATCCAGTGGACTTCTGTGATGGGCCGGTGGCATCAGTCGAACAAACAAAAGTCAACAGATGTCATCCAGCTGGAGCTGTGCCTTTGACATGGTCCTGTACCACATCCTTATCTCCAGATTGGGTTTGAAGGCTGAACTATTTGGTGGGTAAGGAATTGGTTGGATGGTTGCAGCCAGAGTTGTGTTGTCAATGGCTCCGTGTCCAGGTGGAGGCCAGTGATGAGTGGTGTCCCCAGGGGTCCATCTTGGGACCGATGCTTTTCAGCAACTCTATCACTGACACAGACAGTGGGATGGAGTGCACCCTCAGCAGTTTGCTGATGACACCGAGCTGGTGGTGCAGTGGACACAACCGAAGGAGGGGACACCATCCAGAGGGACCTGGACAGGCTGAAAAAGCGGGCACACGAGAACCTGGTGAGGTTGAGCAAGGCCAGGTGCAAGGTGCTGCACTGGGTTGGGCAGTCCCAGACATGAGCACCGACTGGAGAAGAGCTCCTTGAGAGCAGCCCTGCGGAGAAGGACTTGGGGGTCCTGATGGACAGAAGCGGGACATGAGGCAGCAGTGTGCGCTTGCAGCCCGGAAGGCGACAGTGCCCTGGGCTGCAGCAACAGAGGGGGGGCAGCAGGGAGAGGAGGGGGAGGGGTTGTCCCCCTCTGCTGTGCCCCTGGAAGGCCCCACCTGCACTGCTGTGCCCATGTCCCCTCCATTCAAAGCCATTCTGTGACGCCCTTTTTGGATTACAGACTAGCTTACCCACCAGTGTCTCAGGGCTACTTTGCAGATTACGTACTACTTCAGGATAGTCCTGCAGGGCAGGGTTCCAAGTACTCCCTGTATCTTAGCGCTGCTTTTGGCAGCAGAAGTGAAGTATGGGTGGAGGTATATGAATCTGCATTTTTAAGAGCTCAGAATGGCATGGGTGTTGGCTCTAGAAACATGAATTGTCCTAGAGAAAATGGTGAAAACCAAGGCTGTCTGTGAAAGGGAGGAAGAAATTTAGGAGACTTTTCCTTACAGGTTAGGAACAGAAAATGGACTTGGAAGATGAGGAATTGCATGGTGATTTGGGGATAGTTGGCTGGACAGGGCACTGGATAATTGCACCTAGGCACAATTTTCCATGGAAGTTTGGACTAAATGATCTTTCGAGGTCCTTTCCAATTGAGTGCTTTATGATTCAGTGGTTTTATGGCACACTCATCAGGCCTTACCTGACTTGCATGACTCTAGGCAAGACTTGACTCCCTTATGAGAAAGTTGGGTTTCCAAAATCTTACCTCCATGCCTGGTGCTCATGAGCATCAGTGTATTAGAGGGCAGCGTGAGGCACAGCTCACCAAGTGGATTTCTGAGCACTGTTCACATGAGAATGTCTCTCCATGGGTGGGAGGGAAGGTGAAGCTGATATCCTCCTTTTTATTTATCCTTCTATTTTATCCTCCTTTGAGATGTGTGGCCAGGCAGTCCTACTGAAATGTGTTATTCTGAAGGCAGGTAGCTCTGTAAGATGTGTGTGAGGTCAACAGAATGAATAATACCAAGTGGTATTACAGCCAAGACATTTTAAGGATCATATAGTTAGAGTATTGTGATGGAAACAAGACAACTGAAATAAAAGGAAAATACTCAACCTGTATCCTGGACTCACAGTAGGAAACTCCAAAGGAGCAATCTCCAGAAAGACATCCTTCCCTAATGGTGGTCAGCCCTTCAATGGGGTCTAGGAGAGGTGGAGTCAGACTCCACCCCTTCTGGTCACACAGTGCATTGCCTTCACCTGTGCTCCTGCAGCTGACTCAGTGCTCACCTCAGGTGATCAATCAGTGGTTCAGGATGTGATTCAACAGTTGCCATACATAGCTCCAAACTACAGGAGAACAGTGGGATCTACGAAATGACTCTGAGAACTGCTAGGATTTGAGAGAGCGTTAGGTTTTCTCTCAGGTCCTTTACAACCCTCCTATAGAGGTGTTGAGGTTGTCACCTCTTCTGCCACTGATAAAGGCATACAAAAACTGAATGGGCTTCTCCAGGCTATCCATCTGACACTATAAGAGCAAGATAATTTCCTGATGCTTGGTAACGATGAGACGCTCCTGTGGCTGCACAGTTGCTGTATGGCATGCTGGCGCTGAGCCGTACTCGATGTGCTTGGGCTGCTTTCAGGGCTCCTCTGGCTGCTAATGCTCAGCGCGGACTCGTGGCTGGATGACAGTTATGCAGTTCTTGTACTGTTCTTTGGGGTTTGCTTCTGGAAAGCCTGTCGTAGCCCCTGCCTCAGTGAATTACTTTGACTTCAATGAAGTAGTGTTTTATTTCTTTGAAAGCATGCTATCCCTTTCTGCTGCTAACCCTGGGACAACTGCTGCTCTCAGGCTGGGCAGTGTGCCGTGCTCTCACCCCGACTGGGGGTAAGAGAGACTTGTAGGAGATGGCAGCAGCTCTTTGGGGTGTTGCTTGCTGACCCATGATCACTTAATTCAGGAAACTCCTGAGCTTGCCCAGGTTCTCTCATTTCCAAGGATCTCATCATGGCTCTGTGTCCAGGTGGAGGTCGGAGATGAGCGTCCCTGCACTGCTGTGCGCAGCCCTGGGACCCCCAGGACAGGAGGGATGTGGCATGAGGATGAGGGCATGAGGGCATGAGGATGCTCAGAGGGCTGGAGCACCTCTGCTGTGAAGAAAAGCTGAGGGAGTTGGGCTTGTTCAGCTTGGAGAGGAGAAAGTTGAGGGGAGACCTCATTGCATCCGCACTGGGTCTTTAAGGTCCCCTCCAACCTAAGCTGTTCTATGATAGCATGATTTCGAAAGCCACATCATTCCACTTGAGTTCGTGGTGGTGTCCATGGGACATTTTGGATCAGGGTCATCTCAGGATTGATGCTCAGTGTCTGAGCAGCTGTGCTGCCAGCATAGGTGATGTGCTCAGTGCTGTCTGCAGCAGCAACCTGCCCGTGTTACTTCCTGCACTGGCTGGCGGAGGGGACCCGGTAGCTCCCTGCTTGTTGCATCCCTTCGTCACGACACATCCCGTCTTGTCTGCTGCCTGTTGGTGGGGCATGTCGGCACAGCTCAGGAGGCCGATACCGGCTGTGCAGGTCGGAGTTCTCCAGGTTTTGTTGCGAGGCTGGCAGGGCCCTGCTCAGCTCTCCTGCCCTGCTGCCGCGCAGTGCAGACTCTGCATACTTGCGGTGGTGTTGGGAATCTGTGTTGCTGTTCTTCGGAGAGAGTGGGAGCATGATTCACCAGAAAGTCCTGTGGGAAGGCGTTGGGGTTTCAGGTTTCCTGAACTATCAGCTATCAATTCCGGGACCAGGAGTTTGTCAGCCTGCTCTGTCCTCGCTCGGTTTCCTCCTCCCCTTCTGCTGTTGTTCAGAGCGTAGTGGAGCATTACTGAAAGCAGTTTTCGTTGTTTTCATGTGAGGTTTATTTTCTGCCCAAGTCTTTGATTTAAAGCTTTTCAGATGTACAAGACACACATATTCTCCCTCTGCATTTAGATACAGCATTTCTTTCAGCAGAGCTATCGATTGAGCTTTGTGTGCTCCTTCCCCTTGTCAGGTGGGTCTGCTCCCTGTATCCTGATGGGGAAATCAAGGCAACCAGACAAAACCCATCTTGCTCAAGATCGCTCATGGAATTGGTGGCAGCCAGGGGTAGGACCCAGGAGTCTTGGCTCCATGCTCTAGCCACCGAGAATTAGATTTTCTATTGTCTTTAAAACTGCTGGGCTGGAGCATATGTGTTGCTAAATTGCAGAGGGAGCCAGATTTCTATGCAATCTCCTTTTTCTCGTGTTCTGAAAAGACGTTTTGGATCATTTATCTGCCCGTGTCAGTGTATCTTCTTTCTAATTAATTCTCTTCTGTGGCCCAGATGCGTGGCATGCCTGCTGGAATCTGGTTGGAAGGGGTGTGTGCAAGGAGCTCGCAGCAATCAAGATGTCTATCAGCGTGCTGCAGCCAGACAGATGGGAGGCCGGGGTGGAGCCCCGCCATGCCTCTTCAACAAGATCCAACTGTTGCTACTCCTGAGAGCACAGTAGAAAATGCAGGCAGCCTCTCCTGGCTTTTAGGATTTGTGAGTGTACTGTGGTTAGGCTCGGTTAAGACTGGAACAGGAGAATTTCCCTGGGTCACAGTCAGCTCTGAGCGGCTTTCTGTGTATCATCGGCTGAGGCAAGGTATGGGGTGACCTCCCTGGGGCACCCAAAATGTAAGGAGGAGGAACACTAAATAGATGCCCCTAGAACACAAAGTTCTGTAGGGGACCACGCAGTGAGTGAGGCTGCTCTGCCCCGGAAGGTTTTGTTGGGATGGCTGCTGGCTCCTGTTGGGCTGATGGCTGTCCTCCCTTGTGGTATTTTGAGGGATGTCTGTCTTCCTGAACAGAATGTTTGGTTGAGCGTTATCCAGGCTGCAGGGAGGGATGCGTCCTGAGGTGGCTGTCCGTGTTAGTCTGTGAGTGAAGCATCTTTAATGGTGTACTTCATGATTAGCTGCAATGAGAGGTTGTATGATGGGGGATGTAGTGTGGGAGACGTGTCTGTAGGAAAGAATCTGCTTTTTTATGGTAAGACAAGGAGGAATGGCTTTAAAGTAAAAGTGGGAGATGTCAGTTAGATGTGAGGAAGCAATCCTTCCCTCAGAGGGCGGTGAGGCGCTGGCACTGCTGCCCAGAGAGCTGTGGGTGCCCCATCCCTGCAGGCACTCAAGGCCAGGTGGGATGGGGCCCTGGGCAGCCTGAGCTGGTGGGGGGCAGCCCTGCCCATGGCTCATAAGGATCACGGTCCCCTCCAACCTGAGCTGTACTGTGGTTCTTTGGCTGCTGAAAGAGCTGTCATTACTACTGGGGGAGGGCCCTTCCTGCTTCGGACTCGTTGATGGATGAGTTTGACCCGAGAACTAGAGGGTTAGTGGGTGCATCTTGACCATCAGTCTGGAGTCTGCAGGCATGGTGTTGGCAGGGACCTGGCTTTCTCCCTCCTTCCCCAGCGCACTCACATCTGTGCTGTGCTGTGCCACAGCTTGGGTTGTGCTGCAGTGCTGCTGAGCATGTTTGGTGAAGCACTTAGGGATCTGTTTTGAATGAAATACTGTGTTCATGCAGATGTGCCGCAGGCAGACTCGCGTCTCGTTGGTAGCGACAGCGGTGGTGGCTCCTCTCTGGCTGATGCAGTGGCATCTGGGTGCTCATCAGATTGTGACCCTGAGGACAGCGTTGCAGTCGTTGCACAGATTGCACGGTGTGGAGCTGGTGGAGCAGCAGCAGGGGCTGGGGGCCATCGGCAGTGTGAGCTGCTGCAGGGCTGGCTCTCTGGAATGCAGTCTGGCAGCAGCCTCTTCCAGCAGGGTGAAGGCTCCCCGAGGCCGGCCAGCCTGTGATTGCAGGCAGCATGTGTGCTTAATGCCGCAGTCTGTGCCATATGGACCTTCTCCTCCTCCCCGCTTGCCCTCTCTGTGTCTCCCTTCCCACTCCGTACCCCTCCCCCTGCAAGTGCTTTGACAGAGCAATTGGGCAGGCACTGGGACCGCGGCTCTGACATAAATCTCTCCTGGTGTGGAATGAGGGGTATAAATATCCAGAGAGTGATGTGATCTTTCCAGCTGCTATTAATAGGTCCCCAGAGAACGAGAGTGCGCGAGCAAGGCTGGCTGACGCTTAAAGGGCTAGCAACTCCCTTATGTGCTGTGAAAATTAATCAGCACTGTGGCTCACCATCTTCCTCCGGGCTAGAGCGGAGCCCTCAGAGAGGTGTGCGGGGAGGAGGAGGGAGCAGCTAACGAGTCGCTAGTTAGGAAGCGGTGATAGGGCAAGCTGTGCGCAAATGATGCCGCTAACTAGGAGGGAACGCCTGGGTGGGCTGTGCAGCAGGGCTGTGCAGTAGGGGGTATGTGCATTAGGGCTGTGCAATAGGGCTGTGTGCAGTAGGGATGTGCAGTAGGGGGTATGTGCATTAGGGCTGTGCAATAGGGCTGTGTGCAGTAGGGATGTGCAGTAGGGCAGTGCAGTAATGCTTCTGCCTGCTGCTCTGCCGGGTGCTGCTGCACACTGCTGTGCACTGCTGCACACCAGGCAGCCTTGGTGCAGGGAGCAGGTGTGGAGAAGTCCATTTTGCAGGCAGGGAACTCCCTGGCAATCGGTTGCAAGATGCAGCCTGCACCTCGCAGCCATCACCAGCAAGTTGGAGGCGGTGTGCATGGTGCTGCTGGGTGCTGTGTTCTATTTAGAGCTGTGGGGTTTGGTGCTGCTTGTCCCAAAGTGGCAGAAAAAATCTGTGCTCAGCATCTGGGCTGCTCAGTCCAGATGGGAGGAGCGTGGTCCCAGTAACCCCTGCATGCTGGGAAATGCGTCTGCCTATACAAGGGAAAGGTTCTTGCCTGTGTGGAGGGGGTGTCATGCAAACAACATAGAAGAAGTATGCAAGCAGACAGGGATACCTCAGCTTCCCCAAACACGTGGTTTGTTTTCCTTCCCCACACTCGCCTGTGGCAGGGAGAAGAGTAATGACGGGCAGTGTGAGGCCCTGATGCAGGAGAGCTGAGGAGCAGTTCTCTCTGGGATGCTCTTTGTTCTGCAGAGCACTGTCAGAGGTTTTCGTAATGAATACACTACAGGTCTTTGTTCAAGAGCTGCATCCCTAAAGTTGGAGAAGGGCGTGCTAAGCAGCTTGTTGTGGTCCCCTGTGGGAAGTCGAAGGTGGTCGTAAGCCAGGAGGGATGCACACAGCAGTGCCCAGGGCTGGCTGCTGAGCTGCGGGCTGGGCAATGTGGTACGAGCAGCTCCAGGTTCTGCCTCTGCCTTGCTGTTTCCAGCACCGTGCTCACCCTCTGCCCTCTTCTCTTTCAGGTTTGTGACAGAAGGGCCTGGGAGCTCCCTCCACTGGTGCTGTGGGACGCTTCAGCCAATCCAATGCACCCTGACAACAAACTGCCCAGCCATGGCAAGGCAGGCAGCAGCGGTGCCCCGGCCCAGCACCACAACGTGAGCCAAGCACCCACCTGCAACCTGGGCTCGAAGGGTGTGGGTGCGGGCAGCCATGGCGGCAAGGCCACCCAGATCTCCCCTGGCAACTCTGGACTGAAAAACAGCCAGAACACTGTCCCGAACTTCAGCTCCTTGAAAGGCAAGGTGAAACGGGAACGAAGCATCTCAGTGGACTCTGGAGAGCAGAGAGAAGCCAGCACCCCGTCACTGGACACTGAATCAAAAGGTAATGTGCTCCTGAACCATGGATAAGAAGTCCTTCTCTCAGTTGCTCCAGGCATCCTGGCAGGAGCAGGGACAGGAGCAGCTGTGAGCAGCTTGTGTTTCTGTGCTGCCACTTTAGACTTACCCTGGTAGCCTGTGCATCATCACTGCATACACTGTCTCATCTGCAGTTCTGGAACCAGAGTGGCTGTGCATTGTCCTTCCCTAAACATCAGGAGTCTGGAACTGTGGATTTCATGAGTTTGTGAGGCTTGCTAAACAAGAGCATACTTCACTACGCTGTTCTTACTGCCCCTGCTTTGCAATGTACAGACTTTCAGCACAGGACAGAGTTTAGTTGTTTTCTGTCTCCTCACTACTGGCAAAGAGCTGCCTTGTGGTGTTCCTGCAGCTGCCCAGCTCCTCACTTGGTTAGTAAGAAGGTGCTGCAAGGGTTGCTGTCTGAACAGCTCCGTGGTTTCAGCAGCTCTGGATGACTCCTGTGTAGAAACACATGGCTTCTAAAAAAGGGCTGAGTCAGTGCTTCCAAATCCTTTGACTTCCCTGTCCCAGCCAGCCTTCCCTGTGCTGTCCTGCATCTCACAGAGCCCAATGATTCTGTGTGATGCAGGAAAATACTGAAATAACATGATCAGGAACGCCTGAATCCTCTTGCAGTTCACTGACAGATTGGGTTAATATGGCCCACAAACTGCTCGATGATATACAAAAGAGTGATCAGATAATGTTACATTAGAGTTCATAAGTTCATAAGTTCATAAGTTCATAAGGTTGGAAAGGACCTATAAGATCATCTAGTCCAACCATCCTCCTATCACTATCTCTACCCAACTACTAAATTTAAAAGTTAACACTGAGCTCTGAGTTATCCGTCACAGAATCATAGAATCCTTAGAGCTGGAAGGGACCTTTGAAGGTCATCTAATCCCTGTTCCTAACCGTAACCCTGAGTTCCTGGGTGCCTTCAGGCAAGGTGCTTCTTTTCTAAGCTGCCCCAACCTGAGCTGTGAAATCCAGGGAGCATCTGAGTTTAGAGAGGAATGGCTGATGAATGGCTTCGAAGGGCAGAGTCCATGTCTCTTGTTCCACCAAGGATGTGAACATCTTCAGGTTTTCCTTGTCTTTTAATGACCTTTATCACCACTGATTGCTCTTTGAAGCCCTTGGCCAAGCAAAAAGAAAACAAAAGCAACAAAAAAAGGGAAGGATCAGGAGATCAGGAGAGCCGTGCAGCCCTGTGTCTGGCTGGGAGGATGGATGGCTGTGCACGTGGGAATGCAGACCTGCAGAGGAGCAGAGACAGTGCACGTGCAGAGAAGAGGAGGAGGGGATGAGGCAATAATCTCGAGTGCTGACTGCCAGCCTGGTGGGGAACTGCAGGATTTAGTGCTCTGCTGGTGCCAGGCAAGACAAGTACCTGGGAGGTCTCCTCGCAGGATCTGTCTTGTGGGAGTCAGCAAGGGAAGGGGGAGGAACCTAGCAGGCCTCTAACAAGCTCCCTGTCTCTTGTGCCAGACTGAGTTTTTCTGAATGGCAGATGTCTAGGACTGACTGTGCTTTCCTGTTAACCAGCACTGTGCCTCCCTTGATGAGCGAGCATCTGGGCTTTGCCCACAGGATAATCCTTGGGTCTAGTGAGCTGCCAGGATCCTGATCCACAGGGTAACAGCTTGGGCCCAGTGTGGGCTGCGGAGACATTCTGTGAGTGGTGGGTCAAGGCAGTGCTGCTGCTGAACGGCTTTCATCCCAGGCCTCTCACAAGGTCTTGCTAGAAGGGGTCGTGCTGCAGCTCTGGCACAGCACTCAGAGCACAGGGGGTCGTATCTGACAGCACAGCCAAGCCCTGCATGGGTCCCGCTGCCACCTGGGGCCTTGGCACGCCATCCCCAGGCTGCCCCTTGACCACTGCTCAGGGTGATGTCTCAGTGCCAGCCCAGATACCTGCAGGATGTGATTGGCAAGCCCAGGCTTTAGTGAGCTCCAGGCTGAAGAGCGTGGCCTTGCTTCCCCAGCTGCTTTCACTACAGCCAGTCAGAGCCTTCTCACCCCCCTGCCAGCTCTCCTCAGCTCTCCTGACTCGTGTCCCTTTGCAGGTGAGGTGGCTCCCCGCAGCAAGCGGCGGTGTGTGCTGGAAAGGAAGCAGCCGTACAGTGGGGACGAATGGTGCTCTGGGCCAGACAGCGAGGAAGACGACAAGCCCATCAGCAGTGCACACAGTGAGTGCCTACCTCCTCCCCAGCCCGGGGTCTTGAATAAGGCCAGAACTCTCCTGGGAGTGTGGCAGGTCACTGTGCTCTGTATTTGCAGCCAGGCAGTGAGGTGTGGGATTTGTTTTGTGGAGGTGCCACTGAGATGCCGGAGGGGAAAGGTATTGAGACTGAATGTCCATGCTGCCCAGACACCTTCGACTGTGCAAATGAGGCTAAAGGTGCTCTTGGTGTCTCGACAGCTGTTCAGGCAAGGCTGAGCTGGCCAATGTGAGCAGGGAGTTCTTCCAGCCACGGCCATTAGTTAAGCCCAGCTAGCTATTCCTGAAGTTCAGGCTGATGGTTTGAAATGATGTAGGTAGATTTTATGAACTCTAAGATCTAGTTGCTTTAATTTCCATCTCTTCCTATCCACTGGAGTGCAAGATGTTAGAAAAAACACAGCAGTTTCTTTCTCTTTGGAAGAAGTAGTCTCCCTTGTATGGCAGTTCAATACCACTGTGAGTCAGCAAACGTTCCCCCTTCACATAAAGCTATGTGACGTGTGGCCTTAGTGCCTGCCAGTGCACTGCAGCCGCCTTCTCTGAGATGTTTATCTCCACATCTCTGTGTGCTTCACAAGGACCAGAATGGAAGGCAAGGCTGCGAGACGTTCCTGCCAGGTGGTTAGATCTGTAGAACCGTTCAGGTTGGAAAAGATCTCTAAGATCATCTAGTCCAGCCATGCCACCAATACTGCCCGCAGGCCGCGTCCCGTGGTGCCATTGCTTTGCCCGGGCTGTCTGCTAGTCGGAGTGTTCCCTGTTGGTCAGAGAAGAGGGAGCCTGCCTCAGTGGCTGTAGCATGTGTGTGGAGCTGAGCAAGAGGAAAGCAATGAATGCTGCTGTTAATTACAATGCGTATTAATATTAATTAGGAATATTACTCAATAATTAATGATGATTAATAATTATCGCTGCTGAAAAGCGTCCCCTGTTTCCCCTGCTACCCGGGTGCCTGTTGTTACCACCGTGGGAAGGGAGTTGAGAGGAGCCTGGGGCCACCCTGAGATGAAGGAGAGACCAGAGGAGGAGTTGGGCCGCTCAGGTGCCTGGGGACATCGGCCACCAAGATTGTAGGGACTGCTGGTCGGGTGCTGCCATCTGGTGGTGCCGAGAGCCTTCCTGCTTCCCTCCATGTGTTCTGGTGCACACAGCAGTGCCGTTCAGCGAAGGCTGCTCTGCTTCTCTTGCAGCGCCGGCTTTAGTAACCCCTGTCCTGTGCTCCCACAGATTGTAATGTAGCAGATCCTGCAATGTCCACGGCCTCGCAGCTTGGCCCAGGGTCCAACCCGCTGCCAAACCTGAATGAAACCAGTTCTTCCAGCACACCTCATGGCACTGCCCCAGGCTTACGGTCGGATGGTGCAGGAGGTGGAGGCAGTGGAACGGGAAAGCAGCCTTCGCAGTTCGTCTACGTCTTCACAACGCACCTTGCTAACACGTAAGCAGTAGATCTTGTCCATTCACTCTAGGCAGTGGATTGCTGTTCAGATGTGGATGCATCTGTGGGGTTGCAGTGTCACAGGAAATGCCACGTAATGCTTGGTGTTCTCCACTCAGTTCCTTACTTCTGTTCTGCATTGTCTCAGCCATGGAATCTGGCAGGACTGAGCTGTAGGGCCTTTTGCTAGGTCATCGATTCTGTGTGGTAGAGTTCCTTGGAAACAGCCACCTGTAGGGCAGCATGGAGCAGCAGGCACAAAGCAGAGCAGAAGGCCCAGGACAGGACATGGGAAGAGGGAAATTCCAAGGCAGATGATCTTCTGCTGGAAAACCTCACTGTGGTCTGTACAGGACAGGTGGGAGGACTCTGAGAACATCCCCCCTTCTTACTGACCTAAGAATTCCCTGTTCCCATAGGACTGAAGAGAGGAGGTGGCACCTGGGGCCGGGGATGGTGCACAATGTCTGATCTTGAGTGGTTGATTCTCTCTCCCCAGAGCTGCGGAAGCTGTCTTGCAGGGCCGAGCTGACTCCATTCTGGCCTATCATCAGCAAAACGTCCCACGGGCAAAGCTAGACCAGGTATACTGGCCATGGACCAAATGCTCCTGTTGGCAAGTGCTGCTGACCATTCCATTCTGACATGGTTATTTCCCCCAGCTCCTGGCTCAGCTGTGGAGGAACAGGAATCAGAATTCCCTTTGAGTGGTGTGGGAAGCTGCTCTTCTCTGAAGCCTCTTCAGAATGAGTCCTGGTTGCTGTAAACCGTGAAGAATTTGGGCTGGGGCACGATATGTGGCTCCGTGGATATGTGGGCATGATACATGACTGCGTATTTCCAGGCCATGTGATGAGGCCTGCTTCTTCCCCACGAGGAATGAAGGCAGAGCTGCCACGTGGCGTGTTTCAGATTGTTTTTCTTTAGGGTATGGGAAGAATACCTAGAGTATTTTCATCCTCACTTTGTCTTCTTTTTTCTCTATCAGGCACCAGCTCCTAAAGCGCTGGGAGTTGCTGAGCAAGTTCCAATTAACCCTCCTACTGCCAACACTCCCCAGTCCCAGCCACCAGCACCTCAAGCAAGTCAGCCACAGCCGCAGCCTCCCCCACCACAGCCTCCTCCACCACCTCAGGCCATCAGTCAGACAGCTCTGCCTGCACCCAACAACCTGCCCCAGGAGGTGACAAGCGAAGATGTCCGAAGAGAACTGACTCCCAACTCTCTAGGAAACAACAGCAGCAGTAACCAGCCTGGAAGTAACCACCCCAACACACCTACTGCATCTACCACCGCCCTGCAGCCTGGGCAAGTGGACTCTGCCACGTCCAGCTCCAGCCTCCTAGGGGAGGGCCCGGGCTCAGGGATGCAGGGGAATGGGCAGGCAGGCCTGGGCCCCAGGAACTCGATGAACTCAGAAGGGCTCTCAAAGGAGCAGCTGGAGCACCGAGAGCGCTCCCTGCAGACCCTGCGGGACATTGAGCGTCTGCTGCTGCGCAGCGGGGAGGCTGAGCCGTTCCTGAAGTCCAGCCAAAGCACGGCTGAGGGTGGGACTGCCCCCCAGCCACAGGCTGCCCCCGCCCAGCCGCCCGCACCCCCCGCCAGCATGAAGAAGTACGAAGAGCCTCTGCAGTCCATGATTTCCCAGACCCAGAGCCTCGGTGGTCCCGGCCTGGAACACGAGGTGCCCCACCACCCAGGCACTGACATGGGGCAGCAGAT
This sequence comes from Cyrtonyx montezumae, assembly GCF_038088225.1. Lineage (NCBI taxonomy): Eukaryota > Metazoa > Chordata > Aves > Galliformes > Odontophoridae > Cyrtonyx > Cyrtonyx montezumae. The sequence continues at coordinate 1,231,082 of NW_027071959.1, forward strand.
GAACATGATGATGCAGCGGCTGAACCAGGACAGCCTGACACCAGAGCAAGTGGCCTGGAGGAAACTGCAGGAAGAGTACTATGAGGAAAAGCGCCGGAAAGAGGAGCAGATCAGCATCCATGGCCGACCCATGCAGGAAATCATGATTCCACAATCTATGGGCAGCATGATGATGCGTGGCCCCCCCCCACCCTACCACAGTAAGCCTGGGGAGCAGTGGCCGCCAGGCATGGGCAGCCAGCTGCGGGGACCCATGGATGTGCAGGACCCCATGCAGATAAGGGGCGGGCCACCCTTCCCAGGACCACGATTCCCTGGAAACCAAATACAGAGAGTCTCTGGCTTTGGAGGGATGCAGAACATGCCCTTGGATGCTCTTGGTCCCATGAATGCCATGCAGAGGCCGGTCAGGCCTGGCATGGGGTGGAGTGATGATCTGCCTCCGATGGGAGGCCCCGGGAATTTTCCACAGGGCTCCCTGCCCTACCCATCGGGGCAAGGGGACCCTGAAAGATTCATGAATCCACGTGCCAGGGAGGAGATTCTGCGGCACCAGCTGATGGAGAAACGCCCGGTGGCAATGCAGAGGGCTATGGGCATGTCCAGCAACTCCATGAGCCAGGGTATGGAAATGGAGAGGATGATACAGGCTCACAGGCAGATGGATCCATCCATGTTTGCTGGACAGATAGCAGGGGACAGCCTGAGCAGCAATCCAATGGGAATGGATTTTGCAGGCACTAGAGGGATACTGAGTCCCCCAATGAGCCAGTCAGGCCTTCGGGACATGGATGCTCCCATGGGCCCTGGCAACCTCAACATGAACATGAATGTCAACATGAACATGAACATGAACCTCAATGTCCAGATGACCCCTCAGCAGCAGATGATGATGTCGCAGAAGATGAGGGGCCCTGACATGATGGCCCATCAGGGTATGAGCCCTGAGGAGCTGGCCAGGGCAAGGGCTCAGAATGGCAATGGCAGCGCAATGCTGGGGGGACCGCAGAAAATGATGATTCCCTCTCAGTTCCCCAGCCAAGGACAGCAAGGTTTCTCAAGTGGGCAAGGACCTTACCCCAACATCCCTCAGGAGATGGGCAGCACCTCAGACATGTTCAGCCCTGAGCAGGGCACCATGCCTGTCGGAAGCATCAGTGGCACCACTAGACTCAGCCACATCCCTCTGCCTCCAGCCTCTAATCCCGCTCCTGCACAAGGGGGAAACCTGGCCAATATGCACCCAGCACCTTCCCGGGGGCTGGGCCGCCGACCCTCTGACCTCACCATCAACATCAGCCAGATGAACTCACCCAGCATGGGTCACCTCAAGTCCCCCACTCTCAGCCAGGTGCACTCCCCACTGGTCACTTCGCCCTCTGCCAACCTCAAGTCCCCGCAGACGCCGTCGCAGATGGTCAGCATGCCACCTTCAAACCAGTCTGGACCCCTCAAGTCTCCCCAGGTGATGAGCTCCTCACTTAACGTCCGCTCTCCCACTGGCTCACCAAGCCGCCTGAAGTCCCCATCTATGGCTGTTCCTTCCCCGGGTTGGGTGCCATCTCCCAAACCCACAATGCCCAGCCCAGGAGTCAACCAGAGCAAGCAGACACTCAGCATGAACTCCTCCACGTCCATGGCGGGACTGGATCAGGGTACGCTGGTATCTTGTGTGCTGGTGTGCCTGTGTGTGTGGTTTGGTGAGCGTGTGAGCGTCCAGAATCCTGTGTTCAAAGCTCCTTAGGATCAGCACTGGTCACCTTTGGTTTCCGTTTCCCAAATCCAGCCTGCTTGGATTGGCTGTAGTCTTGTTCTTGCTTTCCTTCCCACTCTCTGCTCACGTGGCCATGAGTACATTTGCAGCCCCTGCCTACTGTCACAGCAGAGCAGGTTCTACTCTGACAGTCAGCAGGGATGTCAGGCACAAGCCTAGAAAAACGCTACCTGCCCTGGGAATCAATGTACTGGAATGATTGCAGGAGTTAACATTTTTTGTGGCCTTTGTGGCTAGGCCATTCCTCCCCGTTCCTGCATGCTCTCACAGGAGTGGGGAGACACTCATGCCTTTGTGTTCCCCTAATTCCTGTGCAGTACTTTTTTTTGCCCAGAAGCCCTATAGGGTCTTTTTGAGTAATCTGAAAGGCAAGTGGAGCAGCCTGTAGTTTATCTTGCGCTCTGTCGTACAAGTAGAAAAAGATGTGTCTGACTTGGGAAGTCGTGGGCAGTTTGAAGTGGAAGTCCATCGTAGTTCAGGGGTGTGAGCTGCCTCAGAGTCTTGAGGACTTGCCAGTTGTTGGTCAGCCTCCTTTGATGGCTGCCATTGTAAGGAGGGAACAGGGCTGCTGTCTTACGGGAACAAGCTGCCGTGTGTTGGCAGTGCTAAGCTGTGCTGTCTCTTGCTTGCAGGTTCCCTCCCTTCTGGGCCCAGGAATAGTTCTTCTGCACCAGCCAGCAACCAACCAGCCTCCAGCACCATGAACCCCAACATGCCTTTTACGTCCTCTCCAGATCCATCTCCCTCCCAGAACCCCCTTTCTCTGATGATGTCTCAGATGTCCAAGTACGCCATGCCCAGCTCCACACCACTCTACCACAATGCCATCAAAACCATCGCCACCTCTGATGATGAGCTGCTGCCAGACAGGCCCATGCTTCCACCTGGAAATATGGCAGGTATGTACCTGTGGGGCTGGGCCGCTGTGTTGGTGTGTTCCCTCACCAGCTTCCTTCTCAAATAGCTGAAATTTGCCCTTGTTTGTAAGAGCCAGCTCACTTCTCCACCCTGTGTCCATCAGCTTCTGGCTTGGCTGTGCTGCCTGGAGGGATGCGGCCGAGCCTGGCACTCTTCTCCCATGAGCTCTGGAAGCTTTCAAAACATCTTTGGCCCAGTGTGAACGTGTTGGCCCTGGGTTTTCACTGCAGGTGGTGATGTCTCATGCCCAGGATGAGGCAGAAGGCCACTGCTTGGAACCTGCAGAGGGAGAGGGATGCTCAGAGCAGGGCCCAGGAGCCCGGTGGTTCTCAGTGGAGCCCAGGTGCCTGCACGAGCAAGGCTGTATCTTAGCACAGTTGTGATTTCAGTAAGCGACAGCCAGATACGCTTCGCTAGCTGGTGGCACTGCTGAGGACAGCTAGGCAAATGATTGCCTTTCGTCATTCTGCGCTCGGTATGAAGGGGAAGGGGAATTCCAGCACGCTGTACCTCTTGATGCTGGGGTTTAAAGCTATTTGATAAATATTTTCGGTGGTTTTCAAAGTGAAAAATCAACTTCTTGACTCTTTGACTGCTGAGAACTCATTTAGTTTGGCTGTGAGCATGCAAATGCACCCACTGCCTCTCAGTCTGAGCCTTTTTGCCAACAGTTTGCTGTATTGATGTGCTGCTCTGTCCCTCACTTGCATTGGGATGCTGACACTTCTGTCTTGTTCCTCCTTGCCATTCAGCACTGTATGATCACAGGAGGAGCTGGAAGGCTGTGGTAAAGGGTCACTTCTCTGTGCAGCATTGCAGTGAAGAAAACTGGAATAGTTCTGTGCTGTTTGTGGGCTTGGTGAGCTGAAGTTCGAAGCTCTTCCTTCAAACGTTGATGCTTTGCAATTTCTTCTTGCATCCCTTTCCTTGGAGCTCAGGGCTTTCTGAGCAGTAGGTCCCAGCAGGCTCCACAGGGTGTGGATTTTGCAGCCTCGAGAGGTCTGTGGGCAGAGTTAACTCTCCTCTCTTCCTCCTCTCCTTAGGTGTGACAGGGAATCAAACGAATCAGCTGCACTTAAACTCCGTGGGACCCGGATCCTCACAGAGCCCCATGGGAATTAACCTACCCGGTCAGCAGCCTCTTTCCCACGAACCACCCCCTTCTTCTATGATGTCCTCCCCAAACCCGCTAGGCTCCAACATTCCTATGCACCCGAGTGCGCCAGGAGCGGGTGTGCCCCCCCAGAACCCCATGATGCTGCCCCCAGGGCCCCAGGACTCACTGAGCCAGCAGTGTGGCCCCGTGCCCAACAGTTCGCAGATGATTCCTTCCAACCAGCTCGTGTTCCCCCGCATGCAGCAGCCCCACAACGCCATGCAGTCTCCTGCGGGAAGCATGCCCATGGCCCCTGGTGGGGCAGGTGGCCCTGGCATGCAGCAGCATTTCCCACCGGGAATGTCACTGCCACCTGAGGACCTTCCTTCCCAGCAGCCCGGCCAAATGCCTCCTCAGCAGCACATGATGGGCAAGAACATCCCTCCTCGGATCGGCGAGCCCTACCCAGCTGTGCTTCCCGGGGTGGCGTCGGTACTGAACGATCCTGAGCTCAGCGAGGTCATCCGCCCCACACCCACGGGCATCCCCGAGTTTGACCTCTCCAGGATCATCCCGTCGGAGAAGCCAAGCAGCACCTTGCAGTATTTCCCCAAGAGTGACAGCCAAGCACCCAAATCGCAGCCTTCCAACCTCCACCTCATGAACCTGCAGAACATGATGGCTGATCAGCCCCCTGTGCGGCCAGGTATGAATGCCCCCAGCCTTCCAGGGCAGCAGGGCGTGCAGAGGGGACTCGGCATGCCCATGTGCCATCCTGGACAAGTGCCCATGCTGGGCAGGACAGGCATACCGCCCCAGCAAGGCATGATGGGCAACAGCATGCACCAGGGCATGATGTCTCCGCAGCAGAGCCTGATGGCCCAGCAGAATTTCATGCTGATGCAGGCCAAGCAGAGGAGCATGTCTGTGTCAGGGGAGATGTATGCCCAGACAGGACACATCATGTCACCTCAGGGCTCGCTTATGGGGCCCCCACCGCAGCAGAACCTAATGGTCACGCACCAGATGAGGCAGAGGAGTGTCTCCCTGGACAGCCAAATGAGTTACATCCCCGGGCCGGGGAACATGGCGAACCTGCCTTTCTAAAGCATGGGCCTGATTGTACAGATGTTTTTAAACCTTTCGTTGGCGTCGGGTTGGGGGCCAACGCCAGTGGAGGACACCAAGTGGGATGCTTTTCATATCGGATTTGCCTCTATACAGAAAACCAGATGTGCAGTAAACTTGATGTGAATTGGGTTGGTTTTTATTTTCTATTTTTTTGCTTTTCCTTTTCAGGGGGAAGGAGAGGGTGGAGGGGCTGGGAGTGGGGCTGTTCATTTTGAACCCTGTGTGGTGACCAGGGACTTCCAGACCCTGTGGCTGTTTATTATTTTCCTCCTTCAGATGTTTTTCTTTCCTTGTTCTTTGTTTCTTTGTTTGTTTTGTCGCTTTGTTTTGTTTCCTTCTCTCTCCTTCTTTCCTTTTAAGCAACCAAACTGTGTAAGAGGGTTTTGGGAACTAGCTGTAAATAGGTCGCTGAGAAAGGCAAAACTTGTGCTGGTTTTTAATTGTTCTGTATTTCTGTGTTTTAATAGAAGCCTCAAAACATGTTTAAGAAAAAAAAAAAAAAGAAAAAAGAAAAAAAAATGCTAAAGGCAACAGTGTACAAGGATTGAAAGCTTTCCTTGGAGGGGGCAGGAGGATCCTCCAGGGTGCACAGGGCATTGGGAGATCCCATTAGAGAGCAACTGTTTGCATTTGAACGGTTTGCGTGTGCAGGGTGTACGGCTCCATGCAGATCTCCGGCCCCTGTGGGGGCTGTGCTGGGCACAGGATCACAGCCAGTGGCTGAGGACCATTGGCAGGTCAGAGCTGTGGCCCCAGTCACTGGAACAGTGCTCATTTGGCCAGGCAGGGGCTGAAGCTCCTTAGGGTACGACTGTCACTGCTGCTTTGGCTGTGGCAGGGAGGATGCCAGCCGGCCAGCACAGCAGCAGCAGCGATCCAGGCTCTGCTGGTAATCACCTGCTGGGCCTGAAGGTTGAGTTGTCTCTGGACCTTTCCCTTCATGTAAGGTGGTGTGTAGGGATGGAGGGACTCTGAGGTGAGCTGGATGTTTCATTCTTGTGCTTCCAGGAGAGGCTAGCTGGGAACTCTGCTCTTTTGCAGCCTTCCTACACCGGTAAACACCCATCACCCTCCATGACCACGCTGCTTCCCCTATCCCTCTGCTGTTGATTGGCCTCCCAGGTCTTCCTTCCTCACATTGCCCTCATCTGGGCATACACAGGTGGTTTCTGCTCCTTCTTGCCCTGAGCTCCCTGCAGCAGCCCTGTCCTACTGCCCTGGGAAGCACTGCTGCTGAAGATCGTAGCATGGCTTGGGTTGGATGGGGTGCTTAAAGAGCACCCACTGCCACTCCCAGGCCATGGGCAGAGCTGATCCCTCCAGCTCAGGCTGCCCAGGGCCCCATCCCACCTGGCCTTGAGTGCCTGCAGGGAGCTGTCCCTGTGTGCAGCACTGCATTTCTGAATCACAGTTGTCTTGTGCGATGTCAGCTGCATGCCACGAGCTGTCCACAGGCTGCCCTAAGTTTCTGATAGAAGAGGCTGAGGTTCTTATTCCTAGGCTGATGGAAGCTGTTTGAACAACTCGGGCTTTTCTGGATGTGCTTCACCCTCCCCATCCTCCATTTTGTAAGGTCTTCCTGCACGCAGCACTGGTGTTTTTTCCTGTGTTTGTTCACTGAAGGGGCTGCAGGATTAAGCACGTGCCCTTCTGCACACACAGGGTCTCTGGATCTTTGCAGGGACCCCATTCCAGCATGATGTACCCCATGGGTATCCCACTGTGAACTCAGGGCATTTGATTGCCACATGAACACCAGTTGGAGGATTATCTCTGCAAAGCCAGACTTTGCTTTCTACCTCTCTTGTAGCAGCACTCACTTTTCCCTATTTGATACCATGGGAGGAAAGGGAGATTGGCGAGTAGGGAGGGAATGGCAGAGCTTTTTGCTGTCTTGCAGGCTGCTAGAAAGAGCTGTCGGGTGCTGAAATGTCAGCTCAGTGGCAGTGTTGATCAGATCTGTAATAAGATGAAGCCACGTCATCTTACAAGGAATACCTTGAGCCAATGGGATATTTTGTAGGGAGCACTATGAGGTTGGAAGTGCGGCTCTGGATTTGAGAAAGGACTTCACTCTGGCCTTGTGCTTTGTGTTGTTTACAATCTGACTGAGTGTCATTTTCAAAGCAACAATCCCAGGAAGTGCTTGTCCCTGCCTTGGCATTTAGGGCAAAGAGGAATAGTCTTCAACCCAGGGCTAAGTCAGCGTGCTTTGGACCTGATGTCGTAGCTGTTTGAATTCTCCATCCTTTCAGAGTGTGCACTTCATGTGGGAGGATGTGGCTTGAACGTATGCAGCTTTTTCTCAACTTGAGTGGCCTGAGAAGCTGTGGCTTCTCAAGGCTGCACCTCGGGGTGTGGGCTGCTGGTAAACATCCAGATACCACTGCCAGCCCCCACCTGCTCATCACCCACCAGCTAGTCTCAGTTAATTTTAAGCCATACTATTTTTTATAAAAGGAAAGCTTTTTGTTTGTCTGTAGACAGCTGTTCTGTTGGCCCAGTTGAGATCTCTGCCTGCCGGTACGCTCCCTGCAGTCCCTGGGGCAGCAGGAGGGAGACCTGTCCTCCAGTGATCAATCACTACGAAGCAAAGCCTTTCAACTCAGCAGGCCTGTGTACAAAAGGGAAATCCTGGCATTATTTCAGAGCTGCGGACTTCCAGAGCAGCAGTCAGGGTTCTTCTGCAAAATCTTGCTGCCCTGAAGCCAGCCAGCCCTACCCCGACTGTTGTGATGGGTGAACCATGGGGAGAGGAGGTGCTGCAGAGCACCTCTGCCTGGACATTGCTCCCAGCTGTGCCCGAGAGCAGCACTAACCCCATCAGAGCAGGGCAGTTTGCCATCAGCTGGTTGCCTGCCGCTGTGAGCTGTGTCTAGTCTCATGTCTCGTACTTTATTGCTCAGCATCTCAGCTTGAGTTCTGTGTACTGACTCCACCTAATCACAGTAGAAGGTTTGCCCATGTTTTAACCATGACGTTGCAGTGTTTTTCAGCTACAAAAAGTAAACACTGGGAAACAGCATCTTTCAGTCAAATAACCGAGCACCTGGAATTAGCTTTCACACTGAGGTGGTGGTGACTGACCTGTTCTCTGTCATCCCATGGAGAAACTTCCCCAGTCATTTTGTACCATTATATAAATATATATATAAATATAAATATATAAATACAATATGTGAAGACATCTTATTGGTTTTTATTTGAAACAATTTTTAGGCTTGTTTTTGGGTATCTGTGCTGCCTGTAATGTATTGACCTGTTTTATAGGTGCCTTTTTATTAAAAAGACAAATTTCAAAACCTGACCTCGTGATTGTCGTCTGTGCTCTGTGTGATGCTGCACAGCACACTGCCCACACTGCCCACACTGCCTGCAGGAGTTGGCTCAGCACTGATGAGGGTGCTCACCTGGCCCCGGTGTAAATAATTTTGAGAGGAGAAGAGCTCTTCTGGGATGCAGGAGTTTTCTGTGTCTGATGTGTGCTGAGAGTTCACTGAAGTTGGGGCTTCTTTGCTGTGAAATTCAGGGCAGCCACTGCTCTCAGCAGAGCCAGCTGGGTGGTGCCTCCCATAGTCTGCCTGGGGCGGATGGTCTGGACCTCATCAGCCCTTTGTGTGCTGCCTCTCCCAGGTGTGAGCAGGACCCACCTGTGCAGCTCGATGTGATTTCTCAATGTATGGAAGATTTTGCTGCCTAAGTCCTGGCTGTGCTGTTCTGCCACAGTCCTCTGCTGTTCCAGCCCATCCAACCTTTTGGCTTCCCTGGGCTACGTGTACATAGGTCACTCTGAAACTAATGCCTCCCATATATTTCCATAGAAACTACAGCTGATACAGTGAGCACAGTAACTCTCTGATTGAGCAAATTCTCAGCTACAACGTGCTATTTTTTCTATGCTATTTTATATTCACCACCAAGAGTTATGCATTCTGTTTGGTCTCCAGAAGCACTCACCAAGCGTCAGTGGATATCAGTGGGTGACGTTTTTGCTGCATGGAAGAATTCAGTGACACACCTTTGCTTCATCTTCTCTTCCATGTCAGACACCACTGTGTCAGGCTGCCCCTCTGCTGCCATCTGTCACACAGCAGCACCATGAATGGGATATTGGTGGGAAGGTTCCACCTCTACTGCCGTACCACCACCATCTGCCTCTGATGTTGTGGGCTGATGTCATAAAACAGGAGGCATTACATTCAGAGCAGCCCTTGTTAAATATGTAGTCAACGTGTGTAAGTAACAAAACTTATTTTAATCTTTAACGTTTTTTATTAGAACAGCGGAAAGGACAATGAAGCCATCAATCTAGTGGGATAGGTGACCTTGTTGTGAAAGTGTGGTTCGATGGCAGTGGCTGCAGCGTGTGGGGAGGTCTCAGGATGTCGGTCTGAGATTTGTGATGAAATATTACTCTTCTTTCTGTGCTTCATCCTTGAACGTGGTTCCAAAGCCCCATGCCCTGGTTTCAACCCACAGAGTGCTCAGTGTGGGGCAGAGCTGCCACCATGATGGCATGGGGCCACGGGTTGGACGTGGCTGTTCTCTCCTTCGTGGCTTGAAGCAGTTCTTCAGCTGCTATCAGTGAGAAACAGCCTCATTTTCCTCCGTTCCCTGCAGCTGCAGATCCTGTCCTGGCACTGTTTGAGCTCATCTGCTCCCAACCCACCCCTCCTGGGCAGCAGAGGGTGACGGAGCAGGGCCCAGATGAGTGATCAGGGTAAGGCACAGGTCCTCTTGATAAGGAAAATGAAACTGTGCGTGAGTCACAGCGAGCTGCACGAGGGCGTGCGGGGAGCCCCTGCTCTGCAGCACTCCCAGGCACGCGTTCATTCATGCGTTGGCTGGCTTGGTGCACGCTTCGCTGCCTGTCACGGCCCCACGGCCGCAGTGTGGGGCAGGGTGTTCTGCTGAAACCCCCCAGCTACGTCCCCTGGGCGGTCGGTTGCCTCATGGGAATTAGGAAGCAGTGTGCTGCTGGAGGAGATGCTCTGCAGGGCTGGGCTGGAGGGCTGTTACAGGAGTAAATGCCTGACATTTTAGGAGTTTCCTTGTCATGTCAGAATCTGTAAGCAGCTTAATTCAGGTCTCTGCCTGAGCTGGGCTGGTCTGACGTGACCCACTCTGTGATGACTGCTGTCTGCAGCGTGACTCTGGATATGGTGAAGTCAGGCTGTGACTGCGCTTTTTGTTAATGGGCTGAACTTCACAATGGATTTAGACACAAAAATCCCTCCTGCAGTGGCAAAACTGGTATTGTTCCAACTAAGCATAAGCAGTGAGGTGAGTAGAGCAACAGATTTTTATGTGTTCCAGTGGTTAGGGTCATCCCTGTATGACAGCGTGTGTGTGACTGTCATTAAGCAGAGGCCAAAGCAATGCTTGGCTAATGAGAAAAATGTAAGGAAGCAACACTGTGTGTGCTGACACAGTACTTCCACAAGACTTACTAGGAAGCAGCAAGCTGCACAAGTATGTTGGGGCTGCCTTCTGTGTCAACTTGTGGTGGCATAATTAATGATGACATAAAGCTGCCTGCCACTCTTGTTTTGGACCAACTTGTTATCAAGAAGCCCTGACCCAGGCAGTAGCTGGATGCTCGTGGTTCAGGGCAAGATCAGCACTCCAGGATTGTTCTGTGTGAACGTGGATGCTTGGATGTACCCCATCTCTAAAGGCCCCATGTGTGCAGGTGGAGCAAGAATATCAGAAAGGAAAATGCAATGGTGCCTCTCAGCCCATTGAAAACAAACAGAAATGATGCACATTAGGTTGTTGTCTTCTAAGTTTTACCTTACCCTGCGGCATAATGCACAAAGTGATGTACAACGAGCTGCAAAAGGAAAAGGGAGGGGAAAAAAAGGTTACACCTTCAGCCTCACAAAGATGTGTGGTTCATTTTCTCTGTGCTCGGTCACAAGACTGAAGCCATCTGTTCAGCCAGTCAGCTTCCTTAAAAGAAAGCCTTTGCATACTCAGGCATTTTCTTCAGCGAGTCGCTCACTGCAGCTATGAGCAAATCAAGGGAACAGGAAGGGATGTGGCTGATGTCGGGACAGGAATGTGCAGCAGCCAAACCTGAGTCCATGGCCTGGCCTCCTGGGGCGAGCTGTGCTGGGAAAAGCGACGTGCTGTGATGGAGTGGCAGGACATCATGCAGCAGGAGGAGCAATATTCCATCCAAGACCGTCTGGTCTTTGTCCCTGGGATGAGCTCTGGGTACCCTGCATCTCTTGCTCTAGCTACCATAGTAATTGTCCCCCATTGCTTCCTCTGGGCTTGTCTTCATTGATGTGAGCAGGTGAGATGGGAACCTGCTTTGTTCTTCCTCAGCCCTCGCTGATGCAGCTCCAATTCCACGTGGCTGTGCATTTTTCCTGACCCCCCCACCTCATGACTCAGTCTTTCATCTGGCTCTGTGCACAGGACTCCTGCAAGTCAGTTTGGTGATGGAGATGTGGTAACAACAGGTTCAACCTGCTTTGGTTCCTTCATCCCTGCCAGAGTGACAGTCAGACAGTCGGCATTTGCCAACAGCTGCCGGACAGATCTTGGAATGTATGTGAACCAGAAGGAACCACAGAAGTTATCCGGTGGGATCTGGGTGTTGGGAGGGCTATCAGACCTCGGTTCCCTGAGGAATGAAGAGAGTGGTGGGGACACTTGTGAAGCTTAGGACTTGGACACAGTACCGGACAGGCATGGCCAGGCCGCTTCTGCCTTGAGGCAAGCTTTCTGAGTTAGAAAGTGGAGATAGAGGTGGTGTTGTCAGACTCGACTCCGCAGCCCTTCCTTGTCACCTCCAGGATCTCCTGTAGGGTCTCCTGGCTTATGCAGCCGAGCTCCTGCAGGATACGGAAGAAGTCGTTACGGAACTTGACTCCGATGAAGGCGTAAAGGATGGGGTTGAGGCAGCAGTGCGTGAAGCCTATGGCCTCTGTCACCATGATGGCGGTGTCCAGCTGGTCTTCCAGGAGGCAGTTCTTGGTGAAGGCTTCTAGCTTGGTAAGGGTGTTGAGAAAGATGACGATGTGGTACGGGCTCCAACAGAGCAGGAACACACCGGTGACCAGGATGGCTACTCGGACAGCTTTTTGCCTCTGCAGGCGTTGGGACTGGCACAGAGTCCGGACGATGGCCGTGTAGCAGTAACACATGACCAGCAGGGGCACAAAGAAACCCACGCTGTGGTACAGGAAGCGAGTTGCCAGCCACACGTTGTTGCCGTGAATCCCAGCCTCTGGAAAATAGCAGATGCTGCGGTTGCTCTCGTCTGTCCAGACTTCCATGAAGATGAGGTCGGGTAAGGTCAGGAGCAGGGAGGAGAGCCAGATGGCCGTGCAGGTGAGGTGGATGGAGCGAGCTCTGCGTTTGCGGTAGGTATGGATTGCGTACACGATGGCCAAGTAGCGGTCCACCGCGATGCAGCCCAGCAGCATGCTACTGCAATAGAAATTGATCTTGTGGACAGCACTGAGGATCTTGCAGAGGAAGGTCCCGAATACCCACCCAGCCAGGCTTTCAACCACGCTGAAGGGGAAGGTGAGCAGCAGGGCCAGGTTGGCCAGGGTGAGGTGGAAGAGGAAGTTTTCAGTGGTTGTTCGAGACCGCTTGAACCTCTCTAAAATGACAAGGACCAGGGCATTGCCCACAGTTCCCAGCACAAACATGAGCAGATAGGTGAGCGGTATGAAGACCTTCCTGAAGGGGTCTCTCTGGTTGCCAACCACAGATGAGGCTGGATTGAAGCAAAAATAGCCTTCCAAAGAAGGAGTGGTGTTCTCGGCCTCGTAGTAACCGCTCAGCTCCACCTGGCTCTGGGGAACAAAGATTCTGGTTACAGGAGGGCAGTTTCTGAACAGAAGAACCCAGTCACGCAGATCTCCCACTGCGAGGGGCTGAGCACTCCCTGAACATCAGCTAGCATGCTTGGGGACATTCTGGCATCTGAATGGAGAACCACTTACAACTTCTGCCTTTTGCTGAGCTACCTGCTGGAGGCATTTGATTTTTTTACAACACACAGAACTCTTCTCTGACTTCTTTTCCCACCTACTTGTAGAAAAGCCTGTCCTGCCTGCTGACAGGTACAAAACGCCTGGAGGAGTCAATGCATCAGAGGTACTGGGGTGCCACAGCTATGGGGATGATTCTGGAGAGGGAAATCTGCTCTGCTGGTGAACTCTGTGGTTCTAAATTAATTGCAGTCAAAGCCAGAAAGGGAATCTGAAAACACCACTCAGACCTTGGGCTGACAGCCGCTGAGGAAAGCGTGGTAGAGCTGCTGCAGATGGTGGGCACGCTCTGTCCTCAGGCACTTGGCAGAAACTGGCTGCTAACAAAAGCAAAGGGCTCAGATGTACACTCAGCACGGGAGGCTTGTGGCAAGCTCAGCCATCGCTGACAAAACGGGAAGAGCTCCACAACTGTTGTTGTGCACTCCCCCACCCACAGCCTCTCTGGAGACCAGCCCTGAGACTACAGCATCAACCACAGAGGAAGTCTTTGCTTGCTGCTTTCATACCTTTCACTGCCAGATGTAGCTGTTTGCACCTGCTGCGCCTTCACTCGGCAGCCAAAGTTCCCATCTAAAAATACTAGCCCTGCTTTAGACAGCTTTAGAGCTAATTTGGGTGGATTTTTTGCCCTTTCCTCCTCTTCCTGCATGTGCTAAGTCAAGTGACTGCAAGTAACCTCAAGTCCTTCACTGTACTTCATTAGAAAGGGTAAAAAGCCTTCCCCATGTGATGTGCTGGGTACATCCACAAGCAACCTTCTCAGGTAAAGAGCTGATGTGGCAGTGCTCAGTTCAAACTGCTGCACTGTTGAAACCATGCACGTGGCTTCGAGGGGAGCTGGGGGGTGTTGAAGATGCAGAACTCTACAGAGCACTACTGAATGTGTGCAAAAGGCTTGGGTGGTCCTTGAGCAGTGAGAGGTGGGAGTTGCAGGCAAGCCCTTGGGGAAAGCGTTGAATCAGAGAATGTTGGAGCTGGAAGGGACCCCCAAAGGCCACGTGGTGCCGCTCCCTGCAGTGCTCAGGGACACCCACAGCTCCATCAGTGCTCAGAGCCCCGTCCAGCCTGACCTTGGCTGTGTGCAGGGACGGGGCAGCACCGCCTCTCTGGGCGAAAGTGCAACACAATGACCAAACCTGCTGCTCAGGACTTGGGGTGATCATGCTGGAGTATCCCAAGGGGAACATGTTGAAATGGGCATAGCACAACTGGAGAGAGGTTGAATTTTTAAAGGGGAAAGTGAAATGATGGGTGTGCTGGCCAGAGTGCTGGAGCGCTGTGTGGAGCTACGCCAGCTGCAGGTGGGAGGTGCGTGTGTTTTTAGAGGGCTTTGGCTGCAGAATGGTTTCTAGCATCACCCTACAGTCAGAGCTGGAGGTGCAGAGGCCACTATCAGCCACCATCTGATTGCAGATAAGATGGCAGGTAGGGCCCTTACTGTAAGCCACTCGCTGCGGGCAGAGGAAGTGTGTGCAGAGCTGTATCTGAGGCATCCTCTCATGTGCATCTCCGAGCAATGAGTGTGGGTGGGAGCAGAGAGAGATGAGTCGAAAATGAACATGAAAGGATGAAATGTGTGTATCCAGGCTCAGACTGGAAGGGCAGATGACCAGAGCTGCTGGAGGTGCACTGAATGTGACAAGCCAAGGCTTGTGCTGCGATTACTCCTTCCAGGCTGGAAGCAGGTGGCCACCTGGCCTGGCAATAGTCTGCACATGGGCACCTTTGCAAAGGTAGTACCATCCAGAGCAATCTGTGTGTGTACTGCAGGCAAAACATGATAGTAAAGTGGGGCCTTTTCCTGAAACTAAGTGGTAAAATGCATGAGTGGGGCTGTGGCAATGGGAGGCACGATCCTCTCGCTCTCTTTGTTCAGGGATCCCCTCTATCCCACACTCCAGAGTCACGCAGGCCTCCTCTGCATGTCAGCTGCTTTTCTCAGTTCTGCACAAGTGCCAGCAGTCAAAACATTTGCCTGTAGAAGAGCAGCAGCCTGTGCACTATTAGGGATTTTCCAAGTGACTCATTCCCTTCCAGCCTATCCAGTGCCAGGAGAATCTTGCATTCCCAAAGCCTTAAAGCAGAAATTGCCCACATTGGTGTGTGGTTCTGCAAGCTCCTGACAGTGATCCTGCTCCTCAGCTCTCTAGGGGTGAAGTAGAGTAACACATAGATAAGAGCAAACACCATGCTGCTGCAGTGCAGATGCCCTTTTGCCTCTTGAGCCACATTGGCCCTGTGGTAAGAATTGGCCTTCAGTACCATAGAAGACCACATGGAGATGTCAGTGGTCCTTCTGCAACGTTTTTCTCTCTGTAGTCTGCAGCTGAGAAAGGTGAAGCAGGTAAAGTTTTCTTGCTATGGAGAACTGGGGTCATTGTTTTTGCTGCATTACTTTTCCACAAAGTTACAGAGATAACCGGGCAGCAAGGCTTAGGGCTCCTGCTGCACTCACTGAACAATACTGAGATAAATGCCCCCTCTGCAAACATTCCAGTTGTTTTCATTCTGCATTTGTCCTGTTGGCCAACCAGTCTTCTCCTGTTAGTGCAGGTTTGTGTCACTGCTTGCTTAGAACATTGTTGAGGACTTTTTTGCAAACCTCTCTGGACACGTTGTTGATGCAAGCACTGAGTGCAGAAACATGTGGCACCCCCAGTCCATATGTGGCACTGCTCCATGTGATCTATGACCTGTTCTGGGGGGAATGAGCCCTTTTTGCCATGGATTTTCTATGCTGGATAAATCAGAACAAATAGTAAGAGGAGGGAAGGCCCCTCCTCACCCAGTTCTTCTCTCTCTTCCCCGATGTACAGGAAAGTGACAGAAAAAAACAAGTAAAAATTAAATCCAGCATTTCTCTCTGGGACAGAAAATAAACAAAAACTGAGGTCTGCTGCACAAAGCCACGATATGAAAACAGAAATTCTGAGTTGCAATGTTATAGAAGCTGGCTAATGATAGCACTGCTGTGGACTTCCCCTAGGACAGCACAACTCTAAGAGGTACAGCTGCTGTCTTTCACCTGCAACCTTAGGGCAGAGAACTACGGGGCAGAATATAGTGTCATCAGTCTCAGTTAGAAGAAGTGTTTGCATTTTATCTTCCCTGTTTTCAAATTCCCTTCTTGTAAGCTAAGTGTGTACTTCCTACCCTGCAAAGCCTTGGGCAGCTTGTTCACAGGGAGGGCAGGCTCTACCCTCACATCGTGTCCATGCAAACAGCTGTGCTGAGAGCAGAGATGGGTTTCCCTATGGGATCCCAGCTGGGAAGCATTCGGAGCAGTGGGCAGCATGGAGCAGAGGATGGCACTGGTCAGGCTGTCCTGGAGAGGCTCTGGCCATTCCCATAGGAGATGGGTTTTGGGGGAACATGGGAACATTCTGCACCCCCAGACTGTCAGGGCTGTGGCTGCATTGCATTAGCTCTCCACAGACACAAGTGTCACTTTTAAGATCCCTCATCCCTCAAGTCCAGAATTAAGGGATATAAAGTCTAACTGTGTGGACGTAAGTAATTGCTGAGGTCCTCTTGCTCCTAACAGAAGCCATTAGAAGATGGTGACATTGAAATCAGGTCCTTCAGCCCACCCACAGCTCTGCCAGCTCTACCCCGTTGTTCTCTTCAACAAGCAAAGCCAGGCCAAACTCACCAAGTCATAGGTCTCTGATGAGTAGCTGACAGGTCCCATGGTGTCAGGATCTGCCTCTCCTCCAGCAGGTCAGCAAAAGTTCTTCTTTTTTGGGGTGGAGTTAGTGATTTAAGTGAGCAGGGAGGGACCCAGCAAGTAACAATGGAGCATTTGCAAGGCAAATGAGCTCCAAGCGAAGGGTGACCTACATGGTGTAAAGATTGGCCTCTTGCTTTATTACTTTTTCATAAGTGTTTTGATTTTCACAGTGAAGCTTGAGAAACCCTCATTCCTTTGGTCTGTAATGAGAAGACCCATGAGGTCCATCATTCCATCCTGCAAACCTCCAGGGCTCTTGACCACTACTGTCTGAGTCCAGGGCAATCCAAAAGCTTTGTGCTTGAAATCTCACCAGGTCTGGAGCTATGTAAGACTTTGCAGATATCATTGCTCTTTTCTGCACAACCATTATCCTCTGCCAGGGTCTTCCTGACTGCTCCAGCCTCAGGGACCTACAGCTGTTCTCTATCTCCTCCTGCTGCTTCACCCCTTGCACTCTCACTGGAGTGCAGAGGTTGCTGATGGAGAGGGCTGCCTCAGTGGCTGCTCTGCAGCTCTGGAGAAGGGGCTGCTAGCTAATTGAGAAGTAAAATGAAAGTTAGCTAATTTGAGGAAGGCAGGCACAGAGCCTCTGTTCCAGCAAGAAGTCTAGCAGGAGTCAGACTGGTGAGGAAGGAGACACTGCCCTGGCAAGAAGTATTGGATTTTATCTGCAATCTGTGATTCTTAGCAGGAAGCATCTCCCAGGCTGAGTCCAGCCCTTAGAAGTGGGCTGGGGATGAACAGGCTTCAGGGAACACACTCAGAGGTCACAGGCAACAATTTCCCTTGCAGATACATACTGCACTATGTGACTGCTACCATAGAGCCATGAAGCACAGGATCCTTGCATTGCTGTGCTGTTAACTGTAGGAAAAGTGACAGAGAGGAGAACATGGATGAGAAATAAATGGAGATAAAATACATTTAAATTAAAAACAATGCCATTTTACAGGATATCTTTAAGGTATTAATTAAAGATAAACAACCTTTAATTGAATAAAGCTATAATTAAATTCAACAATAAAATGGAGGACTCTTTTGGTGTCTGTGTATAGCAGCTCCTGGCTGAACTCTTCTGCCACAGGTACATGATCTGTCTGGAGAACTCATTTTATATGAACTTCACACTATCACTAACAAAAAATGTTAACTTGTGTAAGGTATCCTGATAATAGGAATTTACCCAGCTCCATAAAGAGATGATAAAATGCACACCTTGAAGATGGTCTACTCTATAACTATCAAGCACTTCAGCTGACCAGTTTGACACTATACTGACCTTCTGAGACAGATCCCTCCTGGCTCCTGCACCTCTCCTCTGATGTTTTCAGTCATTTCATTTGCTGCTATCACAAATAAAGCTTTGTAAACCCAGTCAGATTTACCCATCTGTTAACTACTGCTGTCATTTGCTCTTTTAAGGTTGGTGCATGCTATTTCCTTCGCCTCTCACTGCACAGCGTGATGCCTAGCTCTGCTGAGAGCTGAGAAATAGCACCACTCCCCATACAACATGGCTGCAGTGGAGCAGACCTCTCCAGCAGTGATGGCTGTGCCCAGTGCCAGCCAGCAGCACGACACAGCTACGCTCCTCTGGCACAGGAAGGCACAAAATCGGTCTCCAAGTTCCTTCTTCTCTTGTCATGCACAGAAGGGAAGCTTAAAAAGAAAGACATCAGGTGGAAGAGGCGATGAGAAAGGATGTGGGGAGCTCTCTGCCTTGAGACAACAGCTGACATGACAAAGGGTCCATGGCAGAGAGCAGTCTGGGGGTGAATAACTCAATAATGAGTCTTTGTTTTTGACGAGAATACACAAAATTACAAGGGTTGCTAGGCCTGACAGAGATGACTGTACTGTCTGTGGCAGAAACAATGCACTCTCCTTCAAATTAAATGTAATAGCTGAATATATATATATTAAGATTCTCCACTTCTGTCTTCAGTGCTCTGATGGAGGTTGGACTCCGTTTGGATTAACCTGCCCCATCCAGACATTGCAAAGAAAAACACCCCAAAAGTAAGTTCATCCTCATATATCCTGAAGAACAGCAGCGCACTCCGCGTGCAGCTTGCTTCTGAGGGCGGAGGCAAAACAACGACCTAAAGCTGGCGGTAGATGTAAGGAACTAGGGATAAAATAAACACTGCGCTTCCCTTCGATGGGGAAATGAAAAGAAAAAAAAAAAGAAAAAAAAAGAAACAAAAAGAAACAAAAAGGAAAAACGGAAAAAAAAGGAAAGGGGGGAAGTAAAAAGTGGGGGGGCAATTAGAAAAAAAGGGGGAAAGATGTGGGCGGAACTCAGCCGCTCCAGCTCTTTCCCCCGGAAGTCCCGCCCAGAAGGCAAACCGGAAGTGCGCCGTGACCCCGCCCCGCGCCCCAGCTCTGCTCACGTGACCGAGAAACACCGCCCAGGAGCCCGCTCGAGTCCAGGCGCGGTGTGCGTGCGTGCGTACGTACGTACGTGCGAGGCGGGGCGGCGTGCCGTGCCCTGCCCTGCCGGGAGGGGGAGGGCGCACGGGAGGAAGGAGGAAGCCGCCATCTTGGAGCGTCGAGTCGCCATAACAAGGCACCCAGTGGGAGCGAGAGGATTTTTGTACCTGGGCGAGGGGGAGCGCGGCTGGTGGCGGTGAGGACCGGGCGGGGTGCTGGGGCGGGCGCGGGCCCGAGGGAGCGGGCAGGGTGCTCGCCGTCGTCCGGCCGGGCCTCGCGGCCTGCGGCGCGCAGCGGGAGCCTCGAGGCCCGGCGGCGCCGAGGGCCCGCGATCGGGGCGGGGGGGCGGCGGACCGCGGCGGGGCAGCGGGGCCGGAGCGCGGGACGGGGTCGCCGCGGTGTTCTCCGCCGGCCCGAGCGGCGGGGCCGCGGGCGGGGGCCGCTCCATTGTTCGCGGGCGGGAGGTGCCGGTGTGGCGCAGCTGCCCCGGGCGGGCGGGGCCGGGATCGCCGCGGGACTCGGGGGCCGCGCCGCGTTGGGAGCGCCGCCGCAGTGCGGCCCGGGCCCGACGGAGACAATGGGCGCCGTGGGGCTCCGACGGGCGGGTGGAGCGGCCGCTTTGTGCGGGGCCCGGCCCCGCCGAGCTGCGAAGTTCCCCGCTCCTCGGGGGAGGGAATGGGGGAGGGGGGCTGCCGTGCCGCCGTGCTGCGCCCCGAAAGGGAAGTTGTTCCGCAGGGCCCCGTTCCCGTCGGAACGTTTGTGAAATGGTGGCGCTCCTTGGCTAGCAGTGTGGTGATTCGCTGTGTTTGGTGAGGTGTTGTTTTCTCCTTTGGTCTGCGTCCTTTTAAAGTATAGCTGGGAGCGAGGGAGGCTCAAGGAACCGAGAGGTTTTTTCTGCTGCAAATCTTTGAGAAATTACTGCTGCTTGTGTCCGGGTGCATCAGGTGACCGTGTTTACTTTCCTGGTTCACCTGGATTTTACCAAATTAGCGGGAAGGAGAATCCTCTTTTCCGAGAGGAAAACTGAAACTGTTTTTAGTTGCGAAGGTAAAAAGGAAAAGCATCCGAATTTAAACTTTTTCTGCGAAGTTATAGTTGATGCGCATGGAAACAGCTGGGGAATGGGAGAGAAGTTTGCATTCCTTTTCCAGTCTCTTGAAACGCTCTGTAATACAGCTTTTATTTTCTGGAGAAACGTGGGGGGGAGGGGCAAGCAGTTTTTCCTTTGCATTTTCTGTCTGTGATGACAAATTGTCGAGGCCAGCAGCACCACTTTCTGTTCCTCTGAAAGGTTTTGATCTAGAAGAGTCTTGGCTCCTTTAATGTGCTGTGAGGAGCTGTTAATCTCTGAGCCATACTTACTTTCTGTGTGTAAGGTGCAGGTTTTGTGTTAGTTCTGTGGTTTTGGCAATGTTTTTGGCAAATACAGTGTCAGAATTAAGCCGTGTATCGAATGTTGCCTTAGAGTCATGGAGCAGTTTGGGTCAGAGGAGACCTTTGAAGGCAGCCTAGTTCCAACTCTTGAATGCAGTTTGTCCTGACAGCTGGATGATAACGTCATGCAGAACGTGTGAGTGGGGAGTTAGATACTTGCTATAAATGTATGTTACCAACTGCTTCACTTCAGGCATGGTTGCTTAGATTCAGTATGAAGCTGCTGTCCTTTCAGCTTGATGATACCATGGGTTTCTCTCTTCCAAATGCTGTTAAATCAATACCCAATTTAAAAGTTTGTGAATAAGCTGACAGAACTTCAGGGCTGGAGGAAGTTGGTTGAAGATTTTGTTTCGTTGTTGTTGTTTAAAAATCATTTCAATTTCACTTTTTATGTGAAAAGGGCATTCAGAGATGAATGCTTCTTTAGGCCTGACATTAACATCCATTTGATGCTGCCATTTTGCCTTCTGTCAAAAATGTATGCCTAGTGTCATGGCTTAGAATGATGGTTTTTCTGTGTCCCAGCAGTATGGGGATTTGAAGAAGGGGCGAAGCACTCGAGGTAACGTGTGCCTAGGTAGCATTTTTCAAGCAGTCACTGGAAGGCTACTGAAAGCACAGCTGTTTACAGAATCACCATTGGTCACCTCAGCTCAGCTTCACAGCAGGGGGAAAAGGTTTGATATGTGTCTGTTTGTGCTGAGGAAACAGAAAAGCAAGAACTGCGTTGTGTGCTGCCTGCAAAGAGGAGATTTTTGGATGTGATTTTTGTGCTGTGTTGTGGGCTGTTTGAGAATATAGAGGTAAAGTGGAGGATTTGTGTGTACAAAAGTCCGTGTATTAATTGTTATTGTCTGCTTCTCTTTCAGATTGAAGCAAGTGAATTCTGATATAACTCTGCTTTGTTAGAGGGCTTTTTTTTTTAAAGAAAAAAAAAAGTTGATCCACAGTGCATCAGAGCAAGTTACTACTTTACTTTTGAGTGACTTACAGGTGCTTGCCTGCATTGCAATAAAGGACTCATATATTGAGCAAGACTTATTTATCTCTTCATTTTGGAGAGTCTAATAAACTGTTATTACAGTTTCTGTACTGACTTTCAAAGTTTTGAAGTCTAAAAAGACATCTTTAAACATAGAAACATGAGCACGGCCAGAACAGAGAACCCTGTTATAATGGGTCTATCCAGTCAGAACGGGCAGTTGAGAGGCCCTGTGAAACCCAGCGGGGGCCCAGGAGGTGGAGGCACACAGACTCAGCAACAGATGAACCAGCTGAAAAATGCCAACACAATTAACAATGGCACCCAACAGCAAGCACAGAGTATGACCACCACTATTAAGTAAGTATTCGTATCGAGTGGATTAAGAGTAATGCTTAAATTTAATTTGTGGGAAAGCATTCTTAGGTGCTTGTTTTTATGAAGTTTGCTTCTGTTTTATGATGTCGATGACAGAAGTGACCTGGAATGTGTATTATAGAAGAAAGCTGTGTTTCCGGGTGTGAGTTTCTCTCTGACATTTATCTTTATAATTTATTTGTTGTGAAAGTTGAACTTGATGCTTTACTTTTCAGAACTTGTAGCTGCTTGTCAGTGGTAGCCCACTGAGCAGCATCATCCTGTTTTCTTTGCTCATTTTAAGTGATGTGGAAGGAACAGAAATTCAAGACAAAGGAGGAAGCACTGCCTAGCCTTAGTCCAGTTTTGTTTGCTTTGGGGTTAGTTGTTGCAGATCTCTTCTGTGGTGAGAAGCTCTTTCAAGCTGGTTCTCTTGGTGTTGAACTTGGTGTGCACACTCTGTGGTGTAGTGCTCCAATCTCAATTAGTCACATCCAAAGCCGTGATACTGTGGTACCTCTATGACACTTGTATGTTTCTCTTCTCTCATCAAACTGTTCTTGGAAGCATGCTCATAATTCATGCTGGTTGGAAATTCCCTCAGATCTATGAGATTTGAATGTTAATGATAGCAGGTTTCTTTTTTCTTCCTGAAGTTGCCACTCCTCCCACACAACATGAATTTCTGTTTTGCTGCTCAGTTACTGGTGAAGAAAATCTCTGCCTGAGAGAGTGCATAATGGAATGCTCTAACTCTTAATGTTTACTTAACTCGTTTTCAGTTGTGGTGTTTTTAAACTGGGCTACTGACCAAACAGATGAGTTGAACTCAGCAGAAGTCATCAGGACTTACTGCTGTATGGGCCTGGGGAGGAGGAGAACTTGTTCTCTTCTATACCCGATCTTTTCAGAGCGGAAGAGTGTCTGAATCTTGCTGAGAATCAAAATCATAATTTGTTCACTGTATGGACTGTGTTTACTTAGTTTTCTTCCCAGAAGTATTTCATCTTATATTACTCATGGATATAAAAACGAACAGGAATGTGGGTCACTTTTTTTTCAGTAGTGGAATATACCTTTGTGGATTTATTACTTATTTCTTTAATATCACTACGTCAGTGTTCAGTTTTTAATCTGTCTTCTGGTGAAATGATTCAGTGGCCCAAAAATGGGACTTGTGAAATCTTTATCCTGTCATGATCCAAGTTTGCTTTGCACTTGGCAGGCTGCTCAATGCCTTTGTTTACCATTTCCTGCCTGTTGCTCAGAAAAGACTTCAGCTTGTAAGTTGAGGTGAAAATATTACACATTAATCACTGTTGCCAAGAAAATCAGAATCCAAAATAAAATTGTTAAACCAGCCTTTGTTTTTGTTTGTTTTTTTTTTCTGTAGACCTGGCGATGACTGGAAGAAGACTTTAAAACTCCCTCCAAAGGATTTGAGAATCAAAACTTCTGTAAGGATTCTTGAATTGTAGGAATGAAAGTTGTGGGAGAAGCTGCAGTGAAAAAAATCGTCAAAGATTCAAAAGCACTTGAGCTTTTTCTAAGCTGTTTTAAATGAAGAATTGCATTGTAAAATTAATTTGCTGTCTTAAAATTACTTGGGAGAGATTCTTGTCTTGTGAAGCCCAAGAGCATAATTTACAGTATTTCTTAGTTTCTTATTACTGTTGCAGCTTGGGTCCAATGTCTACTGCAAGGCAGAAGTCAAAAGATGTCAGTGTATATTCACATCATTGTTTTTGAGGAATCAGTATTTACTTCTCCACTGTATGACATTGCACAGATAAGTGAGAGCTGCTGGAGAGTACTGGAGCTTGCTTTCTGATCTTCCTACATAAGCAGCCTCTCCTGGGGTCTGACTGATGTGTGGATGTGGGTTATGTGACCTAATCTTATGGATGTGTTTTTTCTGATTATTCAGGACGTGACCTCCACAAAAGGAAATGAGTTTGAAGATTACTGTTTGAAACGGGAGTTGCTGATGGGAATTTTTGAAATGGGCTGGGAAAAGCCATCTCCTATTCAGGTTGTTAAAATAAACAGACAAGTTACAAGCAGCAGCTTAATTTTTATAAACTCACTGATGTTCTTCCTTGTGCTTAAATGACAAACACTTGTGCCATGGTTTGGGGAAACTGGGGATTTGAACAGCAGAATTCTGTGACTTCACAGAAGGGAAGAAATACTGCTAAGTAAATGTTAGCTGTTGGCTGACTTTGAGATTGGGACTAACTTAGATGTTAGAGAAAATAACTTTGAGTTTCCTTTTCACTGTGGAGGCATCAGTGTGTTCCTCTCATGTTCAGTAGGCAGCATTCGCAGTGGGAACAGGACTGTTCTTAACAGTTTCCTGGAAGGTTGTTTGATTTGCCATAAGTTGCACATCTTTAGTTGTTACAGAGATATCTGTATGGCTTTATCACCCCCAATCTTGGCTGTTTTATTGTAAGCATCTTGAAGGAGTCATAATGGAGATTATAGGAGAGAGAGTAATGTATTAGTAAGTTTACTTTTCTGTCCCTTCCTCTTGATTACTTTTAAGACTTGTTTTATGAGCACCTGTTGATGTGTGTAAAATTGTTGTGGGGGAGGGGCAAGGTAGTGTTAGTTTTATTGTCAGTTGTTGCTTGGAGAGTTACCATTGACAACTGAGCGACTCTTAATCTCCGTAAGAAATGGAGAAATGTATGGTTTATTTTTAATGTATCTGCTTTGAAACAGATTCTAACACGTCACCTTTTCCAAATGAAAAGATTGTAGGTACTTGGGTTGTTTAGATGTTGCTCTAAAAGAAAGCAAAATGAAGAATATGTGTGGCCTGTGCCTTAATGGCTGAAGTCTCAGAAGCAGCAGGCTTCCCTTTTGAAAGGTCTATCACAGAAGCACACAGGTTTGAAATTACACGGGCTGATGCATTTCCAGAGTTAGAGATTCTTATCTTTTTCCAATAGAAAGGAGGAGTTTGCAATTGGCTGTCACTTCTCTCATTTTTCTTCTTTTTTTTATTTTATTACTTTTTTGCTGATATGTCAGTATGGATTTACTATGCCTGCAGTACCCAGTACTGGGCAGGGTAAGAACTTAATTTGGGATATTGGAACAGAAGTATTGCATTGTGTTGGAGAACTCGTTGCTGATAGGTTTAACTCCTTCCCACTGTGAGTGTACAATACTTGCAGGATGTTCTGTTCAGGGAAAAAAGCATGTGCTGTTATATTGTTAGTGAGGAGAGGCAAATTTTGCCAGTCTCTTTAGTGAGTGTAGCACCTGGTTGTTCATGCACCGACTGTCATTGTGTTTCAGGAGGAGAGCATCCCCATTGCTTTATCTGGTAGGGATATTTTGGCTAGAGCGAAAAATGGAACAGGCAAGAGTGGAGCCTACCTCATTCCCTTACTTGAACGGCTAGACTTAAAGAAGGACAACATACAAGGTCAGTTGGAACGGGTCTGCCTTAGCTGCATCCAGGTAGTGGTGTTATTGCTCACTCTTTATGCTTAAATCTAAAGCTGGTTGATGAAATGCACCAATGTGGGGTTTCTGCTTGTATTTCTAAAGCAAGGACGTGGGGAATCGTGGAGGGAAGGTGGAATTTTACAAGTTCTGTGGTTCCTTTCAGGAACTTGAAGTGGAAATCTTCTGAACTATACTGTCTTGACCCAAAAAGAGGATTTGGAGTATTAAAGTTTAAGTGTGGTGGCTGGGAGAGCTGTGTGGAGGGAGTGTCGAGAGCTGTGTGTGGCATTTATCTTGTTTCAAGCAGCTTCTGGGATTTCTATAGACACTTATCAGGGTATCTATAGTGGAACTCCAGAACTATGGAAGAATGTGTTTTTGTGAAGTCTCTGTCTTCTACAGGGAAGTATTTTAAGACTGTGTGTTAACAATAACTCGTGCTGATACTTTTAACTTTCAGCAATGGTGATTGTTCCCACCCGTGAACTAGCCCTGCAGGTCAGTCAAATCTGTATCCAAGTCAGCAAACACATGGGAGGTGCCAAAGTGATGGCAACAACAGGAGGAACCAATTTGCGAGATGACATAATGAGGCTTGATGATACAGGTTGGAGCACTTTGCTACATTACAGTTACTGTTTGTTCACAATTTTATCCTGGGTGGGGGAATTTATGCTTTTCTCTTAGGCCTGTGTTACTGTTTGCTTGTTAGAAAACAGTTTGTAATATGTCTTCGTCGTTGTGTACAGTTATTCTCAGACTCTTGGTATAAAACCTGTCTCTGAATTCTGGAAACATTGTTTTAGATGCTTTAACCTTTTCTGCTCTTCTAACCCAACAGTACATGTGGTGATAGCTACCCCTGGAAGAATTCTGGATCTCATCAAGAAAGGAGTAGCAAAAGTTGAGCATGTCCAGATGATAGTATTGGATGAGGCAAGTTGATCATGTTAAAACATTTTTCACTTTAACAAGTTAAAGCAGTGATGTCTCTCAGCCAGCCCACTTCATTGTGCACAGCAACAAATAGGATTGTTTAAGAAAGCAACTTAAGAAGGTTTTACTTCTCTGTTTACTCATTTTGTTTGTGTGGAGCAGATTAACAGTCACTTCTGAATGGAGGGAATGCATTTCATTTGGTTTCAGTTTATAATGAATGTGTTGTGCTTATCACAAGTTCACTTCAACTGATTCATAAATTAAGTTTGAGAGACTGTAGGCTACTGAGTGAGAAGGATGAGAAAAAACTGTCAGAGCTCTTGGATTCTATTTATTTTTCTTTTATTTGATTCTGTTTTGAAAACTAGAAAATGTAAACATCCTTTTACTGGAGAATCCTGTTTCCAGCAGCTAAGTCAAATGTCTGTTAGAGTGTAGTGTTTGGTCCACAGGGACTGATCCTGTCATGATGCTGGAGAGGAGGCAATTCCTGGTGCTTTTTTCTCTGTGCAGTGTAGTACTACCAGAAGACTGGAAGCTTTCTTTAATTTCTTATTTTGTACTTCTGTTGTTACAGGCAGATAAGTTGCTGTCTCAAGATTTTGTTCAAATAATGGAAGACATTATTCTCACGCTACCTAAAAACAGACAGATTTTGCTCTACTCAGCCACTTTCCCTCTGAGTGTACAGAAGTTCATGGTGAGTGCAGTTGGCATCTTGTACATGTGGTCTTGACATTGTACATAAGGTGCACAAATGAGTGATGCGTGGTTGTTGGTGTTCTTTTATTTATGCATCCACACTTTCTTGGTTTAATATATCAGCCTTAATGTGGGATAGCAGCTATGAAATATTTTTTGGCTAGAAGTAACGTGGGTGACCAAGTTAGGTATGTACAGTTGTATATACGGTACCCTTCCCCTCTTTATATGGTAGCTACATATCATCTGCACTCATTTGTTTCTAGAAGGTAATTGTTTTTAGTGTGGTCTGATGCCTTGGATTTATAAGCAGACCTTCTTGAAATGTTACCCACTCTTATCTCCTGACAGATACAGAGTGGGTAGGCAGTGCATTCTTGCCTTGGAGGAATTCAAATACATTGGGGGATAGGATGTCTTTATGCTGTTTTGCATGTAGATACGCCTGCTTTATTTTTCTTTGTCTTTCAGAATTCCCATTTGCAGAAACCCTATGAGATTAATCTGATGGAGGAGCTGACCTTGAAGGGAGTTACCCAGTACTATGCCTATGTAACTGAGCGTCAGAAGGTTCACTGCCTCAATACGCTGTTTTCCAGGGTAAGGGATAGGGTCAAGAAACCTGCAAAAGCATTTTTCCCCTTCAAATTGAATAATAAGACTTAGGGTGACAGAGATTTTTCCATCGACAAAATGTACTAATTGTACTGTATAAGCTGAAGTTAAAGATGAACTATTCTTTGTCCTGGACTTTTGTGGTACAGAACCTTGCAATTTTTTTTCCCTGTTCAAAAATACATATGGTATGAATTGCTTGCAGCACCTATTGCACATTCTTTTTCAAAGGGATTTAAATGCTTGCCTTAGATTTGCTGTGAAAATTCTGTTTACTGAACACACTGATTATATGTTCAGCTCCAGATCAACCAGTCGATCATTTTCTGCAACTCCTCTCAACGGGTTGAATTGCTAGCCAAAAAGATCTCCCAGTTGGGCTATTCCTGCTTCTATATCCATGCTAAAATGAGGCAGGTAAGTGTGATAAGTACAGAGTTACAGCAGTTGTTACCCGGGTTCTTCTCAGCTCAGCTGCACAGCTGAACTAAGTCTCAGGCTTGTTTTAAATGTACATGTTCTGCAAAAACTTTATTTTGCTTTGGTTCTACTTTGTGTCCAGACTTTTTCTGCACTTTTTCCAAGCACATCGGTTGGTATTTAGGAATTCATACAGGAAGAACAGTGCTCAGCTGCTGTGAGCACCCAGCATGGCTTTGCAAGCAGCACATCTTGCTCCGTGGCTGTATGGGAATCTGAGAAGTCATGGAGACAGTTTTGATCAGAGCTCTTAGTGAAGTGCTGACTCCTGCATTGCAGTTTAGCACCTGTGGCCTTGCTGTAAACCATGAAAAATATCATCATGGCTTTGCAGGCACACAGGGATTTATGCTGCTTGTAGGGTGGCTTGCATCCTCAAGTTTCATGCTGTAGCTTTCTTAGTTGTTAGCCAGCAAACTGGAAAGCAGTAGGACTTTGATATGTTTTTCATCTTACATGTAAGCTAGAATAAATTAAAATGCCAGCTTTAGTGGAAACCTAGCTGTTCACTGGACTAACGAGTAACACAAACATTTGCTGGGCTGTATGGGGACCAGTGGCTTAAGCAGGAATGGAGGTGATGTTAGTGCTGAGGATAGTAACAGATGTGCAAATGGATTTCTTGAAAGCTGATTTTTGTTTCTCTGATTCAGTTATCTTTCTGGCACAAATGTGGTTGTGGTTGTTTGAGTGGGACACTGCAACTCCTTCATTTCACTCCCTGAAATGATACTGCTTAATCTTTGTGTTGTCCGGAGTGGTTTGGTAGTGAGAAAAGGGTCTGCTTAGACACTTGGCTCTTAACCATCATTAACTGATTCAGGGGTGGGAAATACTCTGCAGTGGAAAATGGAGTTGCTTCACGTTTGGAAGGAAGGATGTTTCCAGATTTTATGTGAATGATGACAAATGCTTTTCTAGGATGCATGATGTCAGTGTGTAGAACTTGGCCTGGGGCTAGGAGAATTGGTAGCCAAAATGGTGGGAATGAAAATACGCTTTGGGCACAAAAAATATTTTGGTGTTGAGAAGCAGCACGAGGAACTTTGACTCAGCTGATATTCCTGAGGAGGTGAGGGTGGGACTTGTGGTTGTAAATCAAGTGCTCCCATGACAGTCAGGTGTTCTTGAATTTTTGTCTTTATGTATTTCCAGGAACATCGCAACCGTGTGTTCCATGATTTCCGAAATGGCTTATGCCGCAATCTTGTTTGCACTGGTAAGAGTTCCTACATGCTTTTCTGTTCCTCAGGGTTGTTATAGAGTTATAGATTAGACCAGGTATAACAGATAAATAGCGTAGTGATGAAGCTGATGTGTTTTGGTAGGAGGATTTTTGTCACACCTGTGTGTAGCGGGCTGCAGTGCTCATGTAGGCATCCAAACTGTCTCTTTCAACAAACTGTGGTGGTGCAGCTTGTTATCACAATGAAAGGATTTGTTAACACTTTCTACTTCAGTTATGTTTTCTGTTTAATGTTTGAGTGTTCTGTAAATTGTTGGATATGAAATAGTAGGAGAACGTCGGTACAGCCGTGGCTGGAATGATTGAGTAGCCATTCACTGATTCTTTAAATGTTTGTAGTTCATCTTTCCTGAATGCTTTGCACTTCTGATTGATCTGTGTGTGAGCTGAGTTACCAGCTGCAGACTGCTTGAGCAGTACCAGTGGCAGTTGCCACATGGATCTTGGAAGTGTTAATGAAACTCACTGGAAATGAAACAGAAGTAGTTAAGTTAGCAGGATGCAGCTCACATTTCAGATCTGTTGACATAATGGCAGTGCATGCCATGTTTGATGAGATGCTTGTATAAGATGACCAGCTCAGAAGTAGTCTTCATGTGCAAAAACTGGCTTGGTGTGAATTATTTGTTTGATGTAGATCTGAAGATTTGAAGATCTGTCTTGATCATTCTTGTTTTATTATGCTTAAAATGGATAAGAAGCAAGAAGAATCTGTGATGGAGTTGTATGTAAAATATCTTGATATACCAAAAGCTTATCTTTAGAAACTAGCTAACCAATGTTCAGAAATGTTAACTTTCCCACCTCAGCATTAGATTTCATGGAAATTAATGTTCTTCATGGCCTGGGTTGTCTTTCAGATCTGTTTACCCGAGGTATTGATATCCAAGCTGTGAATGTGGTGATAAACTTTGATTTTCCAAAGCTGGCAGAGACTTATCTCCATCGCATTGGCAGATCAGGTGAGAAGAGAAAACATCTCTTAGGGATAGCTTTGCTGATAACTGTAATGTTCCTCAGACTTTTTTTGGACTCTTTCTGTTAGTACTTGATAGTTACTTTGAAGAGCTTTTGTTTTTTTGTGATGTTTATTTACAGGTATCATCTCATAGATTTTTCTTCACAAATATCTGAATAAATGGCTGTGCTCTTTGAGCTAGTGTGAAGAGCCTAGTCCAGAACAGCAACAAAAAAAGCAAACAAGGAAAAAAGTCACCTTTTGCTTTAATTTCATGAAACTTGCTAATGTTTATTGTGTGCAGTTTAGGAAGATTCTATACAGAAAACATAGTTTCCATGGTTTCTGAAGCGTAGTGGGTTTTCTTAGCTTGTTGCTCTGCGTGTGCTCCAAGGTATGTGTGCAGTGTCTGGACAGCTGGCAGATACATCCCTCAGGAGGACAGTAAGCCATGGAACTCTGTTCACTTGAACTTCCACGCTGCAGCAGTGGAAGGCTTTTGCTTGGTAGTACACAGTCCTTACCACACGGTGATGTGACGCTTGCAGCGTTCCGGGTTGACTGTTATCATCAGAATGCTGTGTTAATAACACCTGCAGGATTTGCATGCTTTTTCAGTGGACCTTCTGTTAGTCAGTTTAAATTTCTTTTTTGAGGTCGCTTTGGACATCTCGGCCTGGCCATCAACTTGATCACCTATGATGATCGATTCAACCTGAAAAGTATTGAGGAGCAGTTGGGAACTGAAATAAAGCCCATACCAAGCAACATTGACAAGAGCCTTTATGTGGCAGAATACCACAGTGA
The DNA here is from genome assembly GCF_038088225.1 of Cyrtonyx montezumae. Lineage (NCBI taxonomy): Eukaryota > Metazoa > Chordata > Aves > Galliformes > Odontophoridae > Cyrtonyx > Cyrtonyx montezumae. The sequence goes on from NW_027071959.1 coordinate 1,262,170, forward strand.
ACCTGTAGAAGATGAGAAACAGTAACCAAGTGCGTATGCCCTGACTCCAGTAGTTGTGTTGGAATATCATTGTGGGGAAGGAGGGGAAGCTGATGTGCCCAAGAGTCTTGGAATGTGCAAACAAGGGTTTGAAATGGGCTGTCAGTGGAGATGGGGACAGCTCTGCTTGGAGACAGGATGGCTCCGAGCAGTCTAATGAATTCTTTCTGTATTTCTTAGCTGAGAAGTAGGGGGAGAAAATGAAGTGTTAATCAAAAAGGTGAGGAGAGAAAATAGATCTCTAAGAACATAGCACTGACAGAACAGCCTGATCACCTCAGCAGCTGAGAGAAATGAGCTCAGACCATAGGTGCTTCATATTTGTTTTGCATTTGTGGATTCATAGAACTTCTGTAAGTGAACGAAGTAGATGGCAGAGCTGTAATTCATCTTCATTGCCACTTGAGGTCTACATAGCATAAAAAGAAAATGAGGTTTCTCTGGCAAGGACTCTTCAAATGTGACTTTTTGATTACTGTCTGAGGGAAAAATGGCAGTCAGTTCCTTTTACAGTCCAAGGACACTGTTATTCTCACAGTCACACCAAATAGAAGCTAATATTTGATCTGTTACTAGTTGAGGTGCTACAAACCATTTGGGTTGAAAGGAATTCTGTAGTGTATCTTCTCTTAGAGATAGCGAGTTAAGGATTCTGATGAGGCTGCTGGAATGACTCTCAGTTGACAAAAGAAAAATTGCCAAAGAAATGGTCTGTTAATTAAAATGAGAATTAAAATAAAACCTGTATCTCTTTGAAGTGATTCAGGGCTAGCCTTAGCCAGCTAGTCATGTCTAGCTGACTTGTAGCCTCTGCTTTGCTGGCTAAGCTTTTTCTGTGTTTTAAAATAAATAAAGCAAAGCAGATTGTGAACCTGGACAGGATTCTTGGGTTGGCTTCCTTGGAGAGAGAGAAGCTGGGTCCTGGTAGCACGTCTGAGGGACTGTGGCTGAACTGTGCTGAATGCCATTTGCTCTTTGTGGAGCTACCACACAGTCAGCACGATTCATTTCTGAGGTTCTAGCTTTGCACAGAGCTGATTTAATTGTAGGTGTTATTTATTTATTTATTTATTTAGGCTTTGACTACATATGCCAGAAGGTGAAGCCCTTTGATCCACATCTGTGACACATCATTTCTCTGGGGATACCCTTCTCTTTGTGGGTTTTTCTTCGTCTTTTCATTTTGGAACTATGAAGACTAAAGAGTTCGGCCTTTTTTCTTTTTAAATTTGGCAGCAAGGAAAGAAGATGAAAGGAGGAATGTCTTTTTTTTTTTTTTTCCACTTGTTTGCACTGTGTGCTGGTTGAACATTAGTTGCACTAACTGCTGGTTTTAAATTTTTTTTTCTTTGGGTGGGAGGGGCAGCAAGGGAAGAAGAGAAACCCTGAAAAGAGAAGAATCTGAACATGAGCTTGTCTGCGATTTCAAATTCTCCAACCATCGACTGAGTGCATTTCAACTTCTCCCTGGTTACTCATCTGTTTTTAAGCTAAAGAGCTTGTTACTTATTCGTGCAAAGTGCCTTATGCTATGAGACCATTCAGAATATCACCTTTCCGACACAGCCCGAGGAGTCAGCAGCTGTTTTTGATTTCAGGTCAAAGTTCCCCTCTCTTCCCCCTCTCTTCCTTTCCAAGTACTCGAGTCCAGGGCTGTGAGGTGAAACTTATTGGTAATACTACTTTGTCTTCAACTTTTTTTTTCCTTTCCTTTTTTTTTTTTGTTTTGTTTATTTGGAGGAGTTGATATGCATCTGCAGTTCACCCACACTGTAAATACCTGTATTTAAAACAAAACCAACTTAAAATCTGGGCTGATTAGGTGCAGCATCGTAGCTCCAGAAGGAAAGAGTAGCCTGTCATCTCTTGCAGGAGCCATACGAAAACCCCTATGCTCTAGCAGAACACTAAGGACTGGTTACCATAAGTCTCCATTAGTAGTTCCAGCACTTGATTACGTAGACTTGTTTCAGAGCCGTGGCCCTCTTTCCTCTGGTGCAGTGTGTCCCATAGAAAATCAGATGTGTATATTGTACAAACTTTGTAAATATTTTTTTTTCCTGTTTGGGTTCATATATAACTTTTTTTTTTTTATGAAGGTTGCTGGGGTTAAAGGGATTTGACTGATTATGGGAGCAGCTACAGATGAGAGGGGCTCAGTTTTCTGCAACACTAAGCAGTGAGAAGTGCTCTGAGCTCCGTGCAGAGCTCTGTGTGCATCCCTTGGCAGGGAGTTGGCAGCACTGTCCTGTACTGCTCACAGGAGGCTCTGAGGTCTCAAGCCTGTTGCTTAGCTTGTTCGAGATGCTCTTCAGTTTCCCCCTTAGAAACTTCAGGAACTTTGCAAGCTCTGAAGGTGCCATGACCCGTGTTCTGCCATGGCAGAGGGGGATCCAGCGGGTGTCAGCGCTGCTGAGCAGTACATGCATAAGGTGTGGATTTGGGTGTAAAGAAACCGTAGGAAATGGATTGAGATGCACGAACGGACAGTTCTGGGGCTCTGTGGGAGTGATTGATTTCCTGCAGCATTGTGTATCTTCTGCCCAAAACAACCTCAATGCAGACTTTGGGTGAGCAGGTAAGGGCAAGGCCCTGCAAGCGTCAGGAGCTGCAGAGAGCTGCTTGCCATCTGCTGTGCCGAGGCGTGAGGTGCTGTCTGTCACTCTGTGTTGTACATTGCTGGAACACGCTTTCTGGTCAAGTGGTGTTGCTTTAAATTGTGCCCCTCCCAACATGCTTGATGTTTGGCCTGATCTCCAGGCAAAAGGAGTGAGACAAATCAAACTGTAAACTTTTAAACTTCCCTTTTAGCCTGTTCAACAACAGCGTCAGGAGGCACCTGGACAGATGCGATCCCTTTTGCTCATTTATTGTGTATACAGATGCTGCACTCACACTATGCTTGCTTACTTTGAGGCAGGAATTAATTAATTGTCTTAATCTCTCCCTTTTTTTTTTTCTGACCCCTCCCCCACTTTTTGTTTTGAGTATAATTGTTTGGAACCAAAAGGCAGAGCTAGCTGTCCTTGTCCTCGAGGAACACACACACAGCCAGGTGCCTCCTGACAGTGACTTTACAAGACGATGGAAAGGGTGTTTGGGTGGTTTTTTTTTTTAGTTTCTTTTTCTTTTTTTTGTCAGCAGTGACTCCATAACTGTAGCAAATGCTGCACTAGAGTACAAACTCAAGAGCTTGGTCACAGACACTCTGTGAGCCACACAGCTTACATTTGACTGGCAGGTACTAAATGTAAACAGCGTGGGGGTGGGGGGAGGGGGGTGGGAGTCTGCGGGTGGTAACTTTGACCAAAAGTAAAATCTCGCTCTTGTACTGCAGCCAGCTTAACGATTTTTTTCCAGAGAGTCAGAAGAGGGATCATTTTAGTGCAACAAAGACGTGAGAAATGTAAATAAAAGTTTTGTACCTTGCCAGGGCACGCGCTTGTAACAAGAGCAGGTCAGGTGCGTGTGCGCTGCTCGGATTCGGGGTAGGTGAGCCTGGTGCCATGCTCTGGTGGTCCCTCTTGAAGCACAGAACTTTTAAATGGAAAGTATTACTTTAAACTTGGCCTCTTGTTGAGGACTGGCACTTACCTAAACTATGGGGGGCACCATCTCTAGGCGGCTTCTAGTCAAGAAGGAAGCTGCCTACTCTTGGTGCTAATAGCTGTCTCTAACCGATGTGATCTCGCAAATGGAAAGATGCTCCAAATGACTAGGGTGAGCCTAGCATTTCTTTTTTGTTTCTTTTTCTCCCCATGAGTAATTGTGTATGGGTCTCTGCTTCTTGAGACCCCTTGTGGTCCTGTTTTTGTCCGTGCCAGCCTTTGTGTGCACGCATTACTTGGAGCTCTTCCTTCAGCGGAGGAGCCCCGAGGTCAGATGCTTCCCCTGACAAAGGCAACGTCAATAAGAACATGATTAATTCTGCATTTTTTCCTCCCTGAAGTCTAAAAGCGTGACTGAGGTGAAACGGCTGCAGAGAGATTGACACAGATCTGCAGCCACGTTACTCCAGATGAGGAGCAGGCCGGCCTGGGCCCAGCGCAGCTTTCCCTCAGCGGGGTGGGGGGTGGGTTGGTCTCAGATACGTATTCTGATTTCCAGAATGAGATGGGAGCATCTTTCCTTTGCCCTCTGGGACTTTTTGTTGTCGTTGTGGGTAAGAACACGGAAGCTCGACATGAATTTGTTGTATACGCGTTGGTATCAAATCATCTCATTCTGATTTTGATTTTGATTTTTTTTTTTTACTTGGGTTGGGGGAGGGTGTCTGCTCCAAGGGTTTAAAAATGCTTCGGTGACTTGGATGGGAGTTCATCGTGAGGGCTGTGGAGCAGGGCCCTGCAGCTTGTCTTCGTGCTGCTGTGTCCTGGTGCCATTGGGACTGAGGTGTCCCACGGGGAAGCATTTTTAAATCCTATAGACAATGGGGGGGGGGGGGGGGAGGGGGGAAGGAGGGGTGGGGGAGGGATGGGTGCATTAAGATACGGCCTTGCTGTATTTTAACCAATAACTCAAGGGAAGGGGTGGCAGGAGGAGAAAAATAGTCATTGTTCCCACAGCAAAAAGCAAAACAAAACCAAAAGGAACTTTATTTGAAGAAAAAAAAATCCCGCAGTTGAGGGGGGGTCGCGTAACCCACCGCTCCCGTCAGCAGGGGCGGTGCCGGTCAGCAGTGAACACCCGAGTCCTCGCGAACGTTTGGGGGGGAGGGGAAGATTGGCTTTGGTTCAGTCGCGAATTGGCGGACTCCAGCGGAGCGAAGAATTGGTTGAGAATGTTTTTCTCGGGCTCTGTGCGCGCGTCGGCACCGACTCGCGGAGTTTGGCGAGTTCAGAGTGCAAAAAAAAAAAAGATAAAATCCTGATTTTGTTGATTTGAACTCAATAAACGCTCCCTGGAACACCAGCCCGCCCTCGTGTTTTCCTTTGAGCCGCCCAGGGCTCCGCACAGAGCTGAGGGAGCGCTGCGGGGGGTGGGGGGCCCCGAGGCCTCGGCACAGCCGTGTGCGCGTCCCCGCTCCGTGTGCTTTTGTGTGCTGCCCCAGTGTGTGGAGGAGCCCTGGGGCTGTGCTGCCGTGAGAGCTCCCGGGAACGAGCAGTAGAACTGGAGGGGTTGGGGGGGACCCGTGGGGCTCAGTGAGTGCCGCACTGCTTTCCCCAGGAGAGCTGCTCCAGGTCTTCGTCCATCTCGAGCTGCGTTGGGCTCCAGGAGATCCCAGGGTCCCCATTCCTCTGTGTTCATAGTGGGCATTGCTCACGAAGCCACAGTGAGCAGCAGAAGCACAGTGAGAAGGCAAGCTCTGCTCCTGGTGTCCAGTTCCTCACGTAAACACAGCACTGTGAATCTGCAGTGAGAGCACATCGTGCTTCTTTACCAGTTGGCACACATGTTTAATGATAAAGTACAGCGTGTTTTAGAAGAACCTTGCTGTGTCTGTATGCTGTGACTGCTAGAAAATACCAGCATCCTTCATCCTGAGCTCCACATCCTTGGTCTGCTCCACCCAAACTCTCGCAGTGTCCCATCTCGTTGCACCCTGCACCCCTCAGCCCTTCTACACTGTAGAATCGCAGTGTCCCGAGTTGGAAGCAACTCGTGAGGATCAGCGAGTTCCCCTCCTTTTACCTGCATCCCACCTTCGCATCCCGCACAGTCTGGTGGGTGCCTGCCCGTGCAGTGGGACATCCATGGGGATGTGCTGTTCTGGCTGAGCCCATCCCCAAGGACAGGCTCTTGGGGTGGCCCTAATGAGTCCCAGCTATGCTAACGAAGCAGTGACCCCCACCTGCTGTGGGGCTGGGGCTGTGTGGATGTGCCTGGGGCAGGGCTGGTCCCAAAGCCTCTTCACCCCACTGGGAGCTTCTGCGTCTTGTCGCTTGCTGCAACAGCCTTGCTGTTATGGGGGGGTGCTGGCTTTTGCTACGTTCTTCTGCTCTTTCATTAAAAGCCAGCTCACTTCCTTTTTCCATCTCCTGTTGCAGGGTGAGTGAGGGCTGCAGTGAGGATCAGCCCAAACCATAGAGCAGTTCTAGATACCGTGGACCATGGAGGAGGTGGGTGCTGGGGGTGCACAACCCTTCTGCCCTGGGGGCTGCTGGCACCATTGCCCCTCAGTGCAGGGGTTCACACCCCAGCAGCCCCTCGCAGGCAGCTCTCGGGGCTCTTCTTCCTGCAGGTCCAGGGCTGGAGTGAGGATCCTGGTGGTGGCTCTGCAGGGTGAGGTGAGCTCTGTCCTTGTGTGCCCAGCCTGTGTGGGATGCCCCGGGACAGAGCCTGGGGCCAAGAGCTCCTCCTGGCCGTGGGTGTGATGGTGTGCATGCTGCTCCCCTGGGGAGGTCCCATGCTGCAGCTCAGTGTTCCCCTTTGAGCCCTGAAGGTGAGTGCCTGCTGCTCCCCTGGAGGATGGGGTTCTTGCAGTGAGAAGTGTGGGAGGTGGTGGCTGGCGGGGGGTTGAGGTCCAGCAGCCCTTTCCTGCTGGAGCTGAGTGTCCCGGTGCTGCTTCCTGCTCTGGGCCACGCTCTGTTCTCCTGCAGTGGGGTGCAGGGGCTCAGCACCCCGAAGTTGCTCTCTTTTCCCTCTCTCCGTGTCCTGGTGCAGCTCATCTCCCAGAGGAAGGCCACCAGCCCAGCCTTCATCCCCCTGCTGGGGAGCTGCAGTGCTGGGAGCTCTGCTGGAGGATGCGGTGTGTGCCCTCCATGGAGGAGCAGCTCAGCTCTTCAGGTGAGTGCTGCACTGGTCCTCTGGGTGCAGCATAACCCCAAGCCCCCCTGCCCTGCCTGGTGTGGCTCAGTACTCCCCAGGTCCCCATTCCCTCTGGCTTTTGGCAGAAGCAGTGGCTTCCCTGGGTGATGTTGGTTGGCCATAAGCTGCCCTTCTGGGGTGGGGGTGTTATGTGGGTGGGGTGCAGCTCTTCCAGCCTGTTTTCCTGGGTGTGGAGGAGCAGTGTGATGGTGAGCAGTGCTGCTGAGTCGTGCAGGTGTGGCAGCTTAGTACTTGGTTTGTTTGTGTTTCTTTCAGATCTTTCTGGAGCAATGTAGATTTCAGGGGGAGAGGCACCTCCTGGATGGGGGTGTGAGGAGGGTGGGGGGTCCTCTGCATTGTACTTCACCCCCCAGGTTGAAAGGTGGGAGGGAGGGAGGTAGGGCTTGGAGGGGCAGTGCTCCATCACTCAGGCAGAGGGCTTGATGTGATGCTGCTGTTGGGCTGGGGATGGTTTTCCTTGCAGCCATGCTCCCTCTTGGCCAGTGGAGGTGGCCTGGCTCCTCTCTGAGGCTGTCCAGCAGTGTGGGTTGTGGGAACTGATCCTGGGGGGGTGTTGGGGTGGTAGGAGAGCTCACTATACACTGCTTTGAGGAAGGTCTTGAGCTCCCGTTCCTGACTGGCTGCTTCTCCAGGTACACACATGTCTCAGTGAGGCTCTCTACCTTGGGGGTGCTTGAAGAGCTTTGTAGGTCCCACCTTTGTTCTGGATGAAGCTGTGATCTCCAGCAGCGGCTGCCAGGAGCTCAGGGAGGGAGCTTGGTCACTGTGCAGCAGTGTTGGGTGCTATCTGCTGCCTTCTCCTTACCTGGGGCACATTGATGATCTGCTTGACCTGCAGGACATTGATGTACTTGGAGAAGGTCTCCACAAGAAGAGTGTCTTCAGATAAAGGGGGAAGGAAAATGCGATTGGCAGTGGGTAGGGGGGTTGGGATAGGATGAGGCTGGTGGTGTAACTTTCCCTTTCTTGGCAGCTTCTACTGTGAGAGTGCCTTGCCTTGGCTGAGAGGCCAGCCCCATGCATGCTGCTTGCCATGTCCTTGTGGACTGCTCCCGGCCTCAGTGAAGAGCACAGTAATGACTTTACCAGGTATAACTGGTGCTCCTGTATGCCTGATGCTGAGTGAATCCAGCTGAGAGCCCTGCCTGGGTGCTTGAGCATTGTCTTACAGCGGTGTGAAGCTCTGCATGGAAATGTTTGAGCGAGTGCTCTCTGTCCCACTTGGCTCCAAAGCAGCAGCAGAGCTAAGTGGAGGCTGCAGGGAAGACACAGTTTGCCAAGGGCCCCGCTGCATTTATTCTTCCAGCTCTCATACCACTCTGGTTACAGAGCTGCAGCCATGGGCTGAGAGCTGAGCCTGCAGCGTCTTGTGTGCTCTCAGAAGCTGCCTGCACTGCATCAAAGATGGCTTAAGGATGTGGGGCACATTGTGCACTAACCCCTCTGCTCTCATGTGTAAGAGCAGTGAGTAAGTGCACCCAGAAACCAAACCGGGGGAAAAATAAGAGAGGTGAAAGGCCCCAAGGACACCCAGCCTTCCTGGGCTGCAAAGGGAGGTGGGATGGGGGTGGAACAGAGCTGGGGGTCTACCAGGCACTCACCCTGCTGCACTCCCAGTGTGGGTCCTGCTGTGTGGTGTCTCTGTTGGGATCAGAGGGGATGCTGTGGATTTCACACCCTGTAGGCATGGTTCCCCCCGAGGCAGAGCTGGCTGTGTCCCTGCTGAGTGCTCTGCTTGCAGGGGAGGAGCAGGAACTGAAGCCCCAGCTGACCAAGTGGCAGCAGGGAGCAGCTGTGGGGCTGCCCTCACCCCCAGCCCAGCACTGGCCATGGCACACTGCAGGACCCCACTCCCCTTGGATCCCCATTCCTCCTTCCCTCCACATCTCCCCACCCAGAGGACTCTATCCTGTCTTTAAATAGGGAAACAAAGTTTGTGCAAAACATTTGCTGTGAAAATGAGAGGCAAATGTGTCATGCTTTTAGGGAAGAAAAGCATTTAGCATCTAAAGGAGAAAATCATCACTGTTGTGTACTGAAGTACACCTGGGGTAATGCCATCACTGTCCAGGCTTCTCTGCTGGGTAACATTCTGAACACAAATCACAGAGAGGGGAGGGGAAGGGATGGCAGGGAAGGAAAAAATAAGTATTTATTCATAGGTATAAGAATGTGTGTCTTATGTGGGGCTAGCATGGACATCCCACTGGTGTGAGGCTCAGGCTCTGTGCTGAAGCCCACCAGTTCTGTATCCTAAAAGCCGACTGCTTTCTGCATTGGGAATGGAATGGAGCAGTGCCAGCCCCACCTGAGCTGCCCCACATCCCTTTGCACAGTGCTGGGAAGACAGGCTGACAATCACAGCCATGGAATACCCCGAGCTGGGAGGGACCCGTAAGGTTATCGAGTCCAAGGGAGACATTGTAAAAGAGGAGTAGGAAAAGGAGGAAGCAAAGATATTATGCAGTTCTGACCCATCCCAGCTTTTGGGAGTGCAATTGGAGAAACTCCGTTATTTCTGCAACTGGTATCTCAAACACAGGTCCTTTAAGGTGATAAAGATGTCCCACGCAGGTCACCAGAAGTTGGGAACCTCAGAGGAAGATGCTGCGGCTTTACACAGTCTGTATCACCTCTGTGAAACACATCAATGGTGCTCAGGGACCTCACTTTGCATTTGTTGTGTCCTTGGTGAACAAGGTCTGGGCTTAGGAAACGCCCAACCACTTCTGCTTCACAGATAAGAGCTATTTAACTGATGAATGAACTTGAATCTGAGCAGAACAGAACTGATAATTTGGTAAGACAACCAGTTTCATGTCTTGCAGAAGACAACACTTCAAAGCTATTACCAAGCTATTCGGTCGTATGGAAACACCTTGAGGACAAGGAAGAACTGAGCACCTGACCGGACACAGCCTGGGCTTAGGGTTGAACTTGAGCCTTTGTCATCGCCTTAAAGCTCCACCAGTACATTGGGAGTTCTCAGAGTAACACCTAACGCAAAGGAAATCCATCCATGTCAAGATCTACATCTGCTGAATCCATTGGAAAACATTTCTGTAGTGGATCTGAAGGAAAGAAAACACTGGAATACATCCATGGCAAGCAGCAGCATTATGTTTTCTGCAATTACTGATGAGTACACATTCTGCTACTTGCAGCTGGTCTCTTCCAATAGAAGAACCCAACTGGGAACACAGTGCCATAGGACACAAAGTGGTTGTGACATGAGAACAATAGAGAGGGCTTCCGAAACCACCGCCAGCACATCAGGGCACCACTGCTCAGTGAGTTTCCCAAACTCTTTATTTAAACTTCAGCAGAACAGGGAAATCTGTGTCGAGGCTGACAAGCTGCTGCTGTCCTGTCCCAGCCGTTGTCAGTCATGCTGTGTCTCAGTGTGAACAACAAGAAATGTGATCGAACTGGAGATGCACACGGCCTGAAGCGCCGAGCAGCGCGGGCTGGCTCCACCAGAACTGAGCTGAGCTATCTGAGGGCCTTCACTGCCCCTCGGTCCTCACACTCTGTGTCAAACACCTTCTGCCTGCTGCCAAGAGTAGAGATTAATGAAGCTGGACACTGACTTCAGTGGTCCCTTCCAGCTCAAACAGTTCTACGATCTACTGAAAAACAAATGGAACATACATAGAGGGTACAGGAGAGAGGTACAGAGCAACAGCGGTATGTTCTGCCTCCCCACTTCTAAGTTTTGTCGTGACAAGTGTTAATAGAGGATAAAACCAAATTATTTTCAAAATATTAAGAACTATTAAGATGGAACATCTTTTCTCCCAGCACAGATCCTGACTATTTAGACAGGAAAGCTTTGGTGTTTTCATTACCTTACTCGATTGCTTCTCATCTTTGGTTTATGTGGTCGAGAAATCATCTCTTTCTGAAAAGAGAAAGAACCATCGGTCATCACTGGTTCCTTCCCGTTCTACCCTCTTCTATCAGTGTAATTCAGTCGTATTAGTCGGGATACATGGCTCTATGGATGGACAGGAGTTTAACCCCATACAGAGTAAAACCTCACCTATCTCTGCTCCATATCGTGTCAGTTGGAGCTGAAGGAGACAATGGTGGAAGAAAAGTGAGCCCCCAGAGCACAGCACAGAGGCTGTGAGGATTCTTTGTCAGATCCGACCAAAAGCGGGGGCTGCACTGAAGGATGCACACCTGCAACGTCACCCAGAGGAATCAAACACAACCCAAAGGGTCCAACTTACCACAACCCTTTCTTCTCTCTGTTTCCTCAGCAGAGCCAATATTTCTTCTTTCTTCTGGGCCTGCGAAGGAACATTTACCAGAATAAAAATGAGCGAAGAGCACGCGATGCTCACAGTGTAAACCTGAATTTCCCCACTGAGGCTGAGGGATAGTGCGAGCATCTTGGGATTTCAAGAGTAAGGTAATGCCAGGGTTTCCTGTTCTAAATGGATTTAAACTGATTTCTCAGATTTACGGTGTTAATAGCTTTGAAATTTCTTTGCTGACCATGAAATACTCTACAAAGCCCATGAGAATGCCTGATTGCAGGCATTAATACATTAGTGAGATTAATAGTGGGTTCAGTGAAAGGTTCTGTCTACAGAGCACATCAATATCTTGGAAGCACACCCAGCTGTTGCCTACACAGCTGTTTGCCATGTCCAGGCTGAACTTGTAACTGCTCTTAATGTCATTTCCAAAGTTCCTGAGCTCCACCAAAGGACACACAGAGATCAGGAATGGTGATGAGAAAAGAGTAGGGCTGAGTGGCTCTTACCTGCTGATGGTATTTTGCTTTAGCTTCAGCTTTCCGCGCACTGTGAGCTGCTGATGGGGTCTGTCTGTGAGCCGGGGTCTGTCTGTGAGCCGGGGTCTGTCTGTGAGCCGGGGTCTGCCCAGGGGATGGGGTCTGCCCAGAGGAAGGTCCCTCACGCCGCAGGTTGGTGGGACCTAGGGAGGACTCAAATAGAGGCGGCAGCGTGGCTGTGTTCCAGAAGATGCGGGTGAGCTCCACATCAGCTGGGCTCGAGCCAGAAAAGATGAGGGGCCCATCAGGGTCTGTGCTCGTGGGGCTGCGTGGGGCTGCGCCCTCGAGGCGCCTCTCCATCTGCTGGCCCCACTGCTGCCCCACAGCCTGAGAACGGTGCTGCCTGCTCTGCCGGCGCATTCCTATCACCCCGTGCTGGAGCTCTGCTGCTCGGACTGGCAAAAAAAACATTCATTTTGATTAAAAAACTCATGGGGCTGAATTACATTTCTTCAACACACGTCAATGGACACAAAGTTTTGCAAACCAGGGCTGAGATGTGTGCAGCCAACAGGCGTCTACAAACGTCTGGAAGCTTTGCTCACAAGTGCAGGCAAAGACAAATCCCTGTGTGTCTCCACTGCGCTATCTCCCCAGCCTTTTTACCTGGCTGTGTGGTTAGTGATTGGTACTTGTGGCAATCAGCTAACTACACTGCCTAGTAACCAGGCTGATGGACGAGGCTGCTCCCTTCCTCTTCCTACTTTCATGAAGTTTGTTTTTTTCTTAGAACAACAACAACCATCTCCCCCCTATGGTTAGTTACACCACTAGTAAATTTATATTTCCCTCCTTATCATAATTATTGAACATTAAGCAATGCGGTCACAGTCAGAGCCACTTGTGATGTTCACTGGGCTTAATATTTAATCAGTGCTTACATACCCCTTGCCTTACCAGCTTGTTGGGCTGGGCAGGGGAGCTGAATGCAAACTGTTTGCTTTGTACCTGACAGACCAACGGAACAAATTCTCAGCCCAGTTCTGGTGCATAAACAATGGAGTTTACAAAAAGTCTTCATGCAACTGAACAACTTAAGCATAGTTGATGGTGTTCTTGTCCCAGGAATGTTCCAAAGGATTTTAGCACCAATTTAGCACAGCATCATAGAATATCCCAAGTTGGAAGGGACCCTTAGTGGTCATCAAGTCCAACTCCCAGCTCCACCCAAAAATCTGACCACATGTCTAAGCAACTGCACTTGATACTGGCAGCACACACCATACACGTCTGCCAGGCAGCTATCATTTCTGGAAATAACAACATGAATCAACAAGCATGAATCCTTTTTGCACTAGGAATAAGGACACAGTGAGGCTGCACCGTGGGGTCCTGCGCCTTGTTTTGATGGCAGTGAATTTAGTGATTGTGGGGTGCTGGGTACAATCAGCTAACTACACTGCCTACAAACCAAGCACTACCACTGTGATGCTGCCGTGGCATTCAAACCTAGAAAAAGAAGAAAGCACTTCCAATAATTGATATTAAAGTACTCCACACGTTGTTATAACAGCAGTTGACGTTGTCAGAACACATTGGTCGTACCACCCTTGGTGTTATTTGACTAAATGCTATGGTTCTAAATCCAGAGCTCTCAATTCTCCCCGTAGATATAGGAGCAGAGGCAGAGCTGCTTGTCAGCCAACACACTGCTCAAAAGTGCTACCAAAGAAACAGGAAAATCTGTTCTGCAGAACAAAGTGGAATATGCACAAGTAGTTGTAATTAATTGTGCCTCGTTTCTAATGTATATGCATGCAACTAACAGTAGGATAAACATATTTTATGTAGGATTATCAGGCTGCTGCTAACTCAGCAATGAGACAGAGCCCATAATGATACAGAGAAAACTTCGTCTGCAGATCAAGCTTTTGCTGCCCTTCACTCATAACTGCCATATCCTTAAAATGCAGAAAAAAAGAATTTGGGACTTACCCTTAAGAAGCTTACCTTGTGGAAATCCTGCTAATAAAACACTCAAAAAAAAATTAAAGGGAAGAGAAAAACAGCTAACGTCTCTCCTTTTTTCCTCTCTCTTTCCATCCACTGGGCATCGCTTTCCCAGGCAGACACGGGGATGGGATGGACCCTACAGTGTTGCCTGGGTCCCCATCTCTCCCCATGGGACAGCTGTGCTGGAGTGTCCCCAGCCCGGGCTGTGGGTCAGCCCCATGCCTGCAGCCTTTGTGTACATTCTGTCACCATGGTCACTCGGGGCTGGTTCCTGGAGGATGGACCCGTGCTCTGAACCGTCCACATGGCATTTGCAGTAGGGAGCTTTGTTGCAGGAGAGGTTTCTATGGGCAAAGTCAATACAGAGGACAAGTTTCTGCCTTCTCCTGTGGACTGCGGGTTGGACCAGAGCCTGCAGGGGGTGATCCACATTTGGTGCTCCATCTGATGTTCCAGCATACACCTCTGGGGTGATACCTGTGGCATCAGGCTGCTTTTAGTCATAGCAGGAGCAGAGGTGCCATAGAAGGAAGCCCCAGAGCAGACAGACCCACAGCTGTGACGAAGCAGATGGAGAGGCCTTTTCTCTAAGGAGATTGTCATCTCGGGTGTTTTCCCATACAGAAATAGCTCACACTTCTTGATCTTACATCAGCAGTCATGACTAAAGCTGCTTACCTGAAGGTGTCTGTAGTTGACCATTTACAAAAGGCAGGAGGATTGGAGAAGGAGGCTGCCACTAGCAAGCTGCACTTCTGATGCTACTCAATGCAAAAAATGCAAAAAACTCCTGCAGAGCTGGCTCTTGCCAGTAGTGTGCAAAGGGAAACTGTTTGCTCTAGGTTTGGCCTGCAGTTACTAGAGAAACTGCATCTGACTCTCTTCCCTTTGCACTTCATGCCTGGGCTTGCCTGGTGACCAGGAGACCCACAGTTTAATCTAGCTAGGAATGCTCGTGCTGTGTTGGGGCCTGACCTGAATTCCACTGAATCCTTTGGACAGACTTCCATTGGTTTCTCTGAGCTCTGGATACATCCCATGAATAACCATGGACAGCAATGCAGTGTTTTCTAGTGTTGTATTATTATTATTCTGCTTCCCAATAACGATTGAAGAACCCAGCAGCCCCCTTTAGCCACAGGCATCAACGTGTGCTGCTTTATCTAACACACCTCACCACTCAGAACTCTTGGCCACTCATTATGCTCTTTGATGCTGACAGATCCAGCTCGGACACAACTGGGAATGGGTGGGAGCACAGCTGGTTGACTTGCTTCATGGACCTCACATTGAGATGGACAGTTCACATTTTCTCTCTGACACTTCCTTTATTCTCCAAGCAGGGGACCCAAGGCTGTGTTTTCACACAGTCAGGAACAACTGACAGCATAACAAAGGATTTTATTTCAATGAGCATGGCTAATTAAAAGAGACAGTTCAACTTGTCAATGAAATGAATGCTCAGAAATGCCCACTGCCATTCTGTCACTAACAGAAGCGCTTTTGAATTCATGCATGGTGTTAAAAACACTATGTTAAAACGTTCTCCTAGCCTCATTTCAATGGCAGCATTAATAATTACAGCCAGCTGGACGGGTTGCCAAGATCTTTGCTTAAATTTTTCTTTTCTGTTTTCCTTGCCTGATGCAGAAGGTTGGTATGGCCCTGGGTTTGGCCCCTTGACATGCAACAAACAGAACTTATTGCATGACCAGTCTGGTTTCTCAGGTGAAGAGGTGTTTACTGCTGTTCACAATGCACTTGTTAGCTATGGGAACAATGAACTCAGCACACAGAGGTGTTGTGGGGATTCAGACCTCTCTGACTGTCCTTTGTGCAATCCAGTCACTTCTTTTATCATGGAATTTCCCAGCTCTCAGGGCCTGCCCGGGCAAGTGAGAGCTGGAGGAAGGAGGAAAGCAGGAGACAGTCCCCAGACCCATCGACGGACACGTTGATCTGAGCTCAACCAGCCCTATGAGCAGTCAGGTTACTTGGCGACAGCATCTACAATCAAATGAAGAACCGGTTGAAATGCTCAGCATTTTTCACCTTAATCTGACGCTTTATCTGAATGGTTCCTGATTGCTGGCATTGGAGGCAGAAGAGGGGAAAAAGAAAACAAATATGGCCTAAAATTTTCAACAGATCACAGAATCACCAAGGTTGGAAAAGGCCTCCAAGATCATCCAGTCCAACCATCCACCCACCACCAGCATTTCCCCACTAAACCATGACCAACATCTAAATGTTTCCTGAACACCTCCAGGGTCGGTGACTCCACCACCTCCCTGGGCAGCCCCGTGCCAGCGTCCGACCACTCTCTGGGAGAAGTATTTCCTAACATCCAACCTGAATCTCCCCTGGCACAACTCGAGGCCATTAACGAAACGCTCACGTTCCAGGAGCTGCCCTGGTTTGAACTCTTTAACAGAGCCATTCTCATCCCCTGTGAAATACCTCAAAAAATGAAATAAAACCTGACTTGAGTCATTGGAAAATGTGTTTACTTAGATCAGCAACAACATGAGCGTTAGGATAAATGCCATCCAATCTCAGAAATAAAACATACCACAGTGAGGGCTCCTCAGGGGAAGGAGCAGTGCTGCACACAGCCCACTCAAAGCAGTGAAGTTTGTAACAGCTTCTTAAACTTCCTCGTTTAAGTGTTAAACTGGTGTTTATCTAACAGACTGACAGAGACAAAAGTCCATTGGACATACCTGAGCAGAGAAAGATGCTACTGGGATAAAACCACCTTGACTGGAAGGAGCTTTGAGCCCAGCATGTTGATCAGCCTAATGGAGCACACCTGAATGCGGTTACATCCCTCAGTTCCACCTGCATATAAAACCTGAGCAAGCCTTGCTAGTGGGTTATTGAGGGAAGGGTTGGGTGCTTTTTTGGGGGAGGAGTTTCCCTATGTTGGTTTTTTTTTAATAATAAAAAAAAGCAAGCAGCAGTTATATAGGGTTTTTGTAACATTACATCTATTTCTGCTGTGACTGTCTGAAGTTGTACATGAAATATATCTCAGCTTGTTGGCAACTTTGGCCTGAGAAGGTGATGTTTGTGGTCTTCACTGCATGTTCTGTAACTTTGTAGGTACTGCTGGGTGTTGACCGCAATGCATGAATGATGCTGAAGGAGTAATACCTTTCAAGTTTTTACATTTTAACAAGAGCAGTGTGAGTGCCTTCTAGAAGTTTGTTGAGCTGGTGTCAGTACCCTGGACTGTAGTAACTGCTTATTTGGTTGTTTGGGTTATTTCAGCTTTATCTGATGTGGCTTATGGGTTTTAACATCTCTCCCTGGAACTCAGTAGTACCTTAATGCCATTGAATTGCTCCAGTGTAGTGCCTCATCTCTTCTGCTGACTCTCCAACAGTTAAATCACTTGGATTTAAAATGAAGGATGAAATTGCTGCTACAGTTTTCTTCATCACAAGGCTGATAAGAAGGGAAGACAAGCTGAGCAAGCATAAAATAGAGAGATTTGCAGCTAAGCTGACAACGTTACTGTTTGAAAAGTACAAGAACCACTGGTACTTGGACAATCCATCCCGAGGACAAGCCTTCAGGTAAGAGGGCCCTAAGGAGGAGGGGAGGGGGCCTGACTTCTTCAGTGCAGAACAGGTGGTCTTAAACTGACTTGTATAATGAACTGAGTTTCTGAAAGTGGTTGAGTTGCTGGCTAACTTTCTGGTAGCCTCTGTAAATGAGAGCTTGCTCCACCAGGCCGGCTGTGTGTCAAGATGAAACATAGTCAACTTAATCCTCTTTCTTGGAGCAGAACTGGCAAAGTGGCAGAGAAATCTTATGTTCCACCTGCACTTGTGTTCTCACCTAGGTGTATAAGGATAAACAAACATCAGGCAAGAGATCCGCTGCTGGAGCAAGCTTGTGTGGAGAGTAATGTGGACTTCAATAAGCTTGGCTTGCCAGAGGAGATGACGCTGTGGGTTGATCCATTTGAAGTGTGTTGCAGGTGAGTTGAACTTGTGTCTACTACCGTAATCTGCCAGGTGTTCTGTGGGAACCTCCTCCTCTCCAAGCCTATTGCTGGAGATTGAGAGTGTAGTGCCAGCTGAGTAATAAGAGCTGTCTACACTGCTGGTCCAGAGCTGCATGGCACAAACACAGTTGCTTCCAGGTATGGAGAGAAGAACCGGCCATTCACAGTTGCTCACTTTGAAGGAGAGGAGAACCCAGAGCTTTCACAGCAGATCAACTATGCGGTTGACAGAGCAGCTCTAGACTATCCTTCTGGTACCTCTTCAGATGAGGAAAGCTTCAACAGGGAACCAAAAGCCATCCCTACTGTCAGCAATCCTAACAGTGTCTACCAGGTAAATACATGGCAGTGGTCTGCCACTTCTGGTAAGGGCACTATCTGTCCTGGAGGCTCCTTCATGAAGGACTGTGATGGTCTGGGCAATGGCTGTTAGTCTTATCTCCCTTTTCTTTCCCAAACACATCTTAATGTTCTTTCATTTCTTGCTATCTAGTTTAGTGACTACTGCAAGGCACCCATACAGTCCTGGTCTCAGTATCTTCATAGGAAGACTGGCTCATCCTATGCCCAGCACAGGCCTTACAAAGCCTACAGGCCAACAGCTGCTTTCCCAGGACCACGTGTTGATAGATACCACTGGATCAACACCAAGCGTTAGATCTGTGGCTGTACCTGTTCCAGCAGCCTCTAATGCTAAGCTGTGCTGTTGGGTGGGGGTTGGTGCTGCAGAGCTTCATCAAAAGAGTTCTTACTGTCTGTTCCCTATCCTCTTACTCTGTACTCTTGAAACTCTGGGTTTTTATATGATGTTTTAATATTTTAACAATGTTAACGTAAGACTGAAAATTGATGTGAGATGCTACTTGTAAGCTAAAAAGGAAATGCATATATTAATAAATCTAATCACATTTTCTTTTTAAAAGCTGTCCAATCCCCTCTTGGTGCCTGAAGGGAGTTGAAAAAAATATTTGGTCAAAACACAAGTCAAGGGAGGTTAGGAGTAAATAAATAATACCCTCTGAGGTGAGGATGAGCAGATACTGCTTCCTTCTGGCAAAAGTAGCAAGGGCAGCAGTTGCACTGGGAGCAAAATGCCTGTACATCAATGCGTGAAGCTTTGCATGTGCAGCAGTGAAGGATGGTCCTGTGGCTCTGGCTGGGCTTCTGGTTCCTGGGCTGTAGCTCATGTGCCAGAAGAAGCCAGCCCTTGGGCAGGAGAGGGATGAATAGATGGTGGTGTAGCTCTCCCCAGCTGTGCGTAACACAACAGACCTTCTCAAGGACGTCCAGCCTGCTGTTCTGCAGCAGTGTCCCATGGGGAGCTTTCCCTGTAGCTCTGGGCAATGGGACTCACTTTAGCTGTCTTCTCACTAGGCTAGAGCTCTGGACAGATGGAGACTATGCCTTCAGTATGAAAGATAGCATTGGAATGCTGCCAGGCTTCTAAACTATGCTCTAGGATACCTTTTTTTTAACTCAGTACTGGCAGTCACTTCAACACAATGGCTTTGCTCTGACTTTCTTCCTACTGACTTGTCTCCTCTCCAATACCTCCTGCTCCAGGGCCATGAAGGTAACAAGCAATGGTGGCAGCTTGGCCTGCTGCTTAATCTCTTAAAATGCTCAACAAGCTCGTTGTCAAAACCTCATAGCTTGTGTGAATAAGTATGACTGCTTACTACAGTCACTTTTACTTGCTGTAGTCCTCCTATTGCTACCTAAAAAGCAGTGATGAAAATGACTAATGTGTAGTCCTGAAAGAGAGGCTTTGTGAAATGGCTCCTGGTCATCTTCTTTCAAGCCTTGAGGGCTGCCTGTGCAAATCAACTCAAACAAATGATTAAGACTATAGTGTTGATTTTAGGTAATATCATAGTTGGTGTTTAATTAAAATAATAATAAAAATTGTATTAAGTCACAGTCACTCAAACTGGATCCTGTATTACTTTTTAAATAGTGCGTGTGGAGATAACTGTAAGAAGGTAGAATTCCTTATTCCTGTTCTAAAGTAAGGTAGTGTCTGTCATGCTTCACCATGACTTGCTGTATTTCTTCAGGAGAGAAATATCACATTGCAAGTCAATAAACTTGGTATTAATAGGGTTTAGTAGATCATATACAGGAGGAAAAAAAAGTGATCCTACTATAGATGCTTTCCTTTTAAAAAGACTTTGGAAGTCAGCTCTTTGTGCAAATGCTGTGATCTGTGTGGTGCTGAATAAACTAAATAAAGGAGAAGATGTGAGGTGGGAGGCTTCTTTGTCACTGTGAGCCAGCAGTAGTGTTTCCAAGTAATTCTTGCAGCTTTGGTAATGGGGCTCCTCCTCCAGCAGCAAAATCCACCTAATTTATCTGTTTTTTCTCTCCTAGTGAGATCTAAGTCTTTGGATAGGGTGAAGATGTGAATGCTTTACACAGCAGTTCTGAGATAGAAGAATGAGTGCATATATTGTAAAGCAGCAATAATCCATCTACTTCTCAGTGCTGAATACTTGATGCTGAACAACATTAATGTGAGGACACTTGGTGGGTGTATGGAAACTGTTGAATCACAGCCTGAACCACTGATTGATCAGCTGAGGCAATACTGAGTCAGCCGCAGGGGCACAGGTGAAGGTAATGTACCTGTGTGGTGGGAATGGGTGGAGTCTGGCTCCACCTCTCCCAGACCCCATTTAAGGGCTGACCACCACTGGGGAGGGATCTCTTGTTGGAGATCCCTCCCTAATGGAGTCATCAGCTTGTCATCAGCTCGCCTTGACCATTGTAAAGGTGAGCCTTCCTTTTCTCTTCCTTTTCTTTTCCAGTAGTCTGTGTTCCATCTGTATAAAGCCATATGGAAATACACCATTCTCCATACTATCCCATCTGAATTCCTTTCTTTAGAATTATTTGCCCTACAGTGGGTTATGACAACTTAAAGTTCTTGTTCTGTTCTTTCATAAATTCTTGTATGGTGACTGTTTCTAATTGTTATCTTAGCTAGAGGCTGTAGTGAGCAGAAATGATGACCAGTGAATAAGAAATGTTCTGTCTTTCACAGCTTGAGTCATGATTTTGCTTAATAAAATGGCAATACAGTACTTCAGTGTGAAGCTTGAGGACAAAAGCAGATAACCAATTTAGGACCAGTCCACCAAGTCACCTTCTGAGCATCATTAAAGCTTTCTGTCTGGGGCTATTTTTTTTTCTTCCAGTCCCTTTATTTGCTTTAACAAATTGTCTTTCTCTAAACTAGTTAATTCAAGGTAGTCAAAAAGCAAGTGTTTGCTTTTACTGTAGAAAAATTGTTTGTTCTTTATGATATCTGTCAGCTCTTCAGTTAACACATCCACTTGATCCCCAAGTTCTGGAGGAGATGAGAAAGTGCAGAGTTCCTCTGTGAGCTAAATAAATTGAGTGCTTGAAATTAACCAGTAGAATTGCTGCTGTTAATGTAGGGCTTTTTACAAGACCAAGTTAGACTAATTTCACTGACACTTGACTTCCATTATTCAAAAGGTGCTGAAAGTTTAGAGAAGTCATCAGTCTTTCTGACATATTCAGGCAGCAAATCTGCCCTGCCCTGCATTCTACCTGCTGCCTAGATGTAGAGGTTGTGGAGATTGGCTTTGTAGTGTGAAGTGAGGTCACAATGAAAAGGTGTCATGATTTGTTTTGTATTCAACTGCAGCTTATAATACATCATCCCAAATCACGCCCTCCATCCAAAGCTGCCCTTTTCATGGCTGTCTAAGGCATGAGGGAAATGCTTTTTTCTCTTCTCAAGCTGTCATTCAGTATGCACAGAAACATGGAGAGCACAACAGTGTTAACTTTAAAAGCCTTTAATAGCTCTTTATGTACATTTTTAGCACTGTTTTTTATGCTGTCCTAGTGATTTGTATGAGGCCAGATTTTTAGTGAGGTTTTTTTTCCAGATAAAAATGGTAACTTCTGCTATTACTTGTGAGGCTTTTAGATTTGAAACAGTTATGTTTGGTGGGAATTGGTACCTGAAAATGTGGGAGCCTGGATATTCTATAAGCAGCTCTTAACTGCCATTTTGCAGTGAAGTAAGAAAGATGGGATTGTAAGCTTTCAACCAGACCACGGCTCAGTCTTTCTTATTATCTTTTCAAAGGCTTCAATTTCTGTGAAGTTTTTCACTTTCACCTCAAAAAGTTGGGAGATCAGATTTATTTCTTCCTTGGAGAACGGTTCTTCCTTCAGCAACATCTGAGTTATCCCAGAGGATTTATTACTTTGGAGAACTGCTGATAGCTGGAGCCTGAGAGAGAACATCTCACTCAGGCAAGTCTTCAGTGCCTACAAAGAGAAACTGTTTTGAATACCTGGAAGCAGTTGAACATGACACGTTGAAAACTAACCACTGATCAGAGATTATAAGGACGAGAGGTAGAGCAAGACAAACAAAAACTATTCTTAATATCCTAATGTTACTTGTGGAAACCTATTTTATCTCAAAAATCCCTCTCAAAAGATTATTGGTCTAGTAGGTGTTTGTAACACATATGCTCAGTAGCATATCTGGTTAATATGCAGTAGTTCAGGATCAGGATAAAGATCTGCAGAATATTTGGGATATTTCTGCTGTGTTGGCTCCTAGGCTTGACAATCATGAGGAAAATCACCATTTATAAAAGGCAGATTTTGGCAGGGGCCTAAAATTGCTTTGTGTACAGTAGGGATATCTCTGAGGAAAATGAGTGTACATCCCCAAAGTGCACTCTTGAAGGCTGACAGGGAAGGGCTGCATTGTGTTGAGAAGTTATGGGAAAAATGCTGCTGTTACACTTCTATTTCTCAATAAATCCATCTGCTATATTTTTTCCAAATCTTACTGTAATGGGATTACATTGGGAGCACATAGAGGTACCTGATAAAAAAGCCTCAGAAAGATGGGGTTGGTGTCTTGGCTGAAGTCAGCAGCAGTGATGTGAGCAAAGCAGTGCACAAGGAGCAGAAGGAAGCTTCCAACAGAACCCAGACACTCCCTCAGTATGAACAGCTTGTTCTTCGAGGTCTGAGAAAGAACAAATGGTCAGAGCTGACTGTTCACAGCCACCAGGCAGCTGGAGTGCTATGACCCTTTCAGTGGGTTGGTTTCAGTTTCAGGGAAGTTAAAATATTTGATTTTGAGATTATTGGGGGATATCCATATAATAAAGAACACAGCACTGTCCTAATCCTTCATTTAGATTGCTTTCCTGTGCATGAAGCTTAAAGCTTTTTCACATTGTGTTTCTGGGCAAATGTGTCTCTGAGTATCATGAAATATATAGAAATATACAAATATAGAACACTTTTCTCTCTAATGTTTCACCTTTAGAAATACAAAGTCTGACTATTTTGTGTTATCTGGTTATAGCAGATAAAACACTGATGAACTACTCACCACCACAAAGGTGACCTGTAGAAAATTTAGTACACTAAATTATGAACATGAGAGACTGGGTAACCACAATATGCTCTGGGTATGACCCCACATTAGACACTTATTAAATATCTCTATTCTACAGTGCTCTATGAAGCTCACATTCAGAGAAATTGAGAGCATGCCCTTAACATTTGAGGGTCTTCCATTTATGTCAAGCATATAATGACTTAAAAATATGAAACTTTCCTGCAGTTCACTTCCTAGGTCCATAATTTAATGGATATAAAAATATTACATTGGCTGGTTAGGTGTGAAGTTGACAAACCTGATAAAAGAAAGAGTTTCTGAAGGCGTTGCCTGTGGCGTTACAGAGGGGTATACTGGAGGCAACACACAGGTTGATTTCTGGAGCCTGCAAAGGAAAGGCAAATTGCTTACGTAAAAACTGTGCCTGCATGTCAGACCTGCAAAGCAAGAGGTACTAATGGGTTATAAATTCATTTAAATGTCAGCTTTGATTTGCAGTGGGTATACAGAGGCAACATTCTGCAGGGGAATGGGAGCTGTTTAGAAAACCCTCACACATCAGCGATTCATCTTATTGGTTTTCTAATGAAATAAATTAAAGTGTATTCTTGCCCTGGAGCTCTGACTGTAGACATCACTATTTTTATTATTATTAGCTTTATATTTCTATGAAAGACCCTGGACAGTCTACTTTGAACAAAGCCTAATGTCACAGCTTTATGATTTTTTGTTATTGGTGTTCCACATTGTAACATCATATAATTCTCTCTGGGAATTAGATTAGCTCCAAATTAGGAAAGAAATATGCTTTATCCTAATATAATTCAGTATGCAACGATATTGAAATGCAGGGATTAAGTGATGTGTCAAGGAAGGGTCACACAGCAAATACAGGAACTGACTGAGGATCTTGTGCAACAGAAATTTGCACAAAACAGTCCTACATAATTGTGGAGAAAACACAAACTTCACCTCCTGCTGCTTGCAGACCAGTCATTTTCAACTTGATTTTACTTTATAATGGGTAGATGTTTTGCAGTTTGTGGGCTGAAGGACTTTTTGTACTGATTACTACATATCAATACATGAAAAGCTTACATCAATGTGATGTCTTAGAAATTGCAGGAAAGTGATGCCATACTGATATATGACAAACTCCCTTGTAGACAGGGTTGTAGAATCCACTACCATTAGTTCTCCTTCTTGAGTCGACACAGCATCTTGTTTACACTGAGAAGAACGTGCTGTTTCTACAAAGAACAACAGAATTTTGTGAGACTAATTCATTTTGTTTGTCCAGGAGGCAGCACTGCAATACGAGCATCTGATGCTCTGCATTTCTCACTTCACAACGTTTTTGTCATTCTTCAATATAAAATGAAAGCTTCTGATGAATTTTCAGTTCTTTCAAGAGTCGTGCAGAGCTCAGTGTTCTTGGGCACCCCCCAATCTTCATTCTTCCTAGATACTTCAGGTAAGACCCAGAAAAGTGATGACTTGTGTACCTCAGACTTGATCAGCAGCCAAGTTGGTGTGATTCTGTATTCTGAGTCTGTCCTTCACTGTTACTGTGGTTCTTCCAAAGAGGACAGTAAACTTGTCTGTTCTGCAAGTTCTTATCCCAATAAAAAGAACCTAACGCTACCTGAATGATGAAGTAAGAATCTTACACTTGAATTGTAAATGTAACTGCCTTCATTTATGGTGGAAACAGTCAAGTTGCACAAGTTAAAATACTTGTACTGAAAAGAAAGTCAATACTGCTTCAAAAAAGAATGGCTATTTAATTCTGTGCACCAATTATGTTATTGCAGTCTCATCATTTAAGTAATCACAGATTAGCTCTAAAGTGGTGCTGATGAATCTGCAAGCTTCCCAATTTAGCTAAAATCACCAATGCTTTCTAAAGGGATTTAGAAGTGATGGAAAAATGGTAAAAGCAGTAGTGGCATTATGCAATTACTGTTACTTCAGCACAGATTCACTGAAGTATCTGACAGATGAAGTCTAAGTTCTGGGTGTCAGATGAGGATCTCTTTCAAAGTTGAAAGGTTCCAATATGTTTTTAAAGGCCATAGTAAAATAAGGTAGCTGGAAGTACCTTTAACTCCCCTCTTACCAGGTGTCTCACGTGATACATAACTTCTGCTATCTTCCTCCAGCATCTGAACCATAGACTTGAGCAGTGGGATCGCACTGTGATGGATGACCTTGCACGTGCTGTGTGAGATCCCACTAGTGCCATAGTACCTGGCTGTCTCATAGTTTTCAAAACAGTGTTGTGACCCAGAGAAAAGCATCTGAAAAACATCACAAGACAATACATGCAACTTGCATTTCACACGTGTTAAAAATCTCACTGGAAAAGCATAGGTTCATAGGTTCATAAGGTTGGAAAGGACCTACAAGATCATCTAGTCCAACCATCCTCCTATCACTATCCCTACCCAACTACTAAATCCAACCCCTTAGCACCTCATCTAAACGCTTCTTGAACAGCGCTAGGGATGGTGCCTCACCCACCTCCCTAGGCAGGCCATTCCAGTGCCTGACCACTCTTTCAGAGAAAAAATGTTTCCTCAGGTCTAATCTAAATCTTCCCCGGCGCAACTTGTGGCCATTCCCTCTCGTCCTGTCGTTATTTATCAGGGAGAAGAGGCCTACCCCCTCCTCACCACAACCCCCCTTCAGGAAGTGGGAGAGTGCAATAAGGTCTCCTCTGAGCCTCCTCTTCTCCAGACTAAACCATCCCAGCTCCCTCAGCCGCTCCTCATAAGACTTGTGCTCCAGGCCCCTCACCAGTTTTGTTGCCCTTCTCTGAACACGCTCCAGGGCCTCAATGTCCTTCTTGTAGTGAGGGGCCCAAAACTGAACACAGTACTCGAGAGCTGAGTACAGGGGGATGCTCACCTCCCTGCTCCTGCTGGCTACACTATTTCTAATACAGGCCAGGATGCTGTTGGCCTTCTTGGCCACCTGGGCACACTGCCGGCTCATGTTGAGCCGAGCATCAACCAACACCCCCAGGTCCTTTTCCTCTCTACATTCTTCAAGCCATTCTGCCCCAAGCCTATAGCATTGCATGGGGTTATTGTGGCCAAAGTGCAGGACCCGGCACTTGGTCTTATTGAACCTCATCCCATTGAGCTCAGCCCAGCTGTTCAGCCTATCCAGATCCCTCTGAAGGGCCTCCCTACCCTCAGGCAGTTTGACACATCCTCCCAACTTGGTGTCATCTGCAAACTTACTGAGGGTACACTCAATCCCTTCGTCTAGGTCATCAATAAAGATATTAAACAAGATGGGCCCCAGTACTGACCCTTGGGGGACACCACTCGTAACAGGACGCCAGCTGGACTTAACTCCATTAACCACTACCCTCTGGGCACGGCCCTCCAGCCAGTTCTCCACCCAGAGAAGAGTGAACCTGTCCACACCACGGGCTGCCAGTTTCCTCAGGAGAATACTGTGGGAGACCGTGTCGAAGGCCTTGCTGAAGTCCAGGTAGACTACATCAACAGCCTTTCCCTCATCTACCTGTCTGGTCACCCAGTCATAGAAGGAGATGAGGTTGGACAAGCACGACCTGCCCTTGGTGAACCCGTGCTGGCTGGGCCTGATCCCCTGGTTGCCATGCACGTGCTGTGTGATCTCCCTCAAGATCATCTGCTCCATAACTTTCCCTGATACCGAGGTCAGGCTGACAGGCCTGTAGTTCCCTGGGTCTTCCTTACGGCCTTTCCTGTAGATGGGAGTCACATCGGCAAGCCTCCAATCTTGTGGGACCTCTCCAGATAACCAGGAATGCTGATAGATGGCAGAAAGTGGCTCAGCAATCACCTCTGCCAGCTCCCTCAGCACCCTTGGGTGGATCCCATCTGGTCCCATGGGCATTCTGGCATTCTTTCCCTTCTTAAGAAAACCTTACACTGTTGGTTCAGACATCCCCTGCAGATTGACTGCTGACTCAACAAGATCCTGCTAGGAGCCTTAGCAGCTTAAAAGCCTTTTACAGTGGTTACAGTCCTGGAGCACCCAACTCTGATTTTTCTACATCTTTCAAGCTGCTGTAGTTGTTGTAAGACAAATGACTTGAACAGCATTTCTTGTATTTAATAACTTCAGCTTCTCTGGAATCCATTGGTAAGTGTTATATATGTAATAGAAGGCTTTCTGTTCAACGTGGTGGTCTAATAATTCAACCTCAATTATATTAATAAGCTGAAATTCAGTTAATGGTTATTGTCTCATATGGATGGAAAAGCAGAAGATGACAACAGAGCTATATAGCTCCCAGAAACTTCTAAGGAAGGACTCTGAAGAGAAGTGAAGAAGATTAGGGAAGGGTGTTATATACTTTTTAATGTAAGAAGTCCACAATGAATATGGAAGCCAGTTAATATGAAGAGCAGATTCTGAGTATATTGACTTAATGGAAAGACTCACCGACTCTCTTGTCAAGAAGATGTATGTCTGCAATTCGTTACAGGTCATGGCATGGGATATGAAAGGTCCCTTTAAGAGGGGAACTTGGGGGCTTTTTTACTCAAGCATGTTCGAAAATCATTTATGCACTCTCAGGGATTATTCTCAGAACATGACAACTGCTCATGCTTTTGCTAGAAAGTAACATGACTGCTTCTCATTTGCCTGAGAGCTAGGTCAGTACCTTTGCCTGCTGGGTTTGGATATCTGACAACTCTCTCAACAATTCCAGCTTGGTATATGCAGTCTCCACGTTAGCTTGCTGTTTCAGCATGCATTCCTGAAATTCAGAGGCTAGAGCGAGTATGGCCTGGAAGAAATGGTACAAAGAAGAGTACTTCAAGTCCCAGCTTTCATTTTCTGTTGCACACTGTGGCTACAGGACTAGTGTGACAGCTACACAGCACTGGTGTCTGGACAGTCATCACAGTCACAAAAGCTGCAGCTGATGACAGGAAGGGCCAAAAACTCCACCCCAAAGGTAACAGTTCGAAAAGGGAGGATGGAAGAGAAACAGCGGAGGAAATAAGTGGGACAGCTTAATCCTGGGGTGCAATTTGTCTGTGCTTCTCAAAGGTTAACAAGTTCTCTGCCCCAGGAACGAATGTTCAGCCTAAGCCAGCAGTGACCTCACCTGTCTGAGCATCAGATTGTTTACCGTTTCCATACTCGATGTGCACCCCCTTTGCTCCTCTCTCTCTGTCATCGTCATGCATATTCGTTTTTCTTCTTCTTGTATTTTTTTAACAAACTGCATCAGCTTTTCCAGTGCCCTTCTGATCTCCAGCAGAACCTGCATTTCCTGTTCTTTTTCATCTCTGTCAGCTGTAAGCAGCAAATATTAGCAGTAGTGCCCATCTGATAATGGAAATCCACAGAGCAAGCCTGAAATAATACGCTTCCTAAATTTGCTTCACCACATCTCTTGTTCTTTGCCTTTTAGAACAGCCCAAATAACCAGATCCTATGTCTTGTCTTGCTTCAGGAGGTCATGAGTAGTTTCTAAAGTTTAAGCTAACACATTGGGAGGGAACAAATATCACACACCCTGCTTCCCTCTTTTCAGTTTGTAGCTAACATTTTGTACCTTTGAATAGTAAGGGTAATGCAGTGCCCAGCTGGCTGCTGAAATACTTCGAAGCTCTTCTCTCAGCTTCTTGCAGAGAAGTCCCTTCAAGAAAATGACACATTTCTTCAATGTCTTTCACCTCCCCCCTGTATTTTATCTGTAAGAAATGGGAGAGAGTTTCAGAAACAAACTTGTATACTCGTGACTTCTTGTGAAGCTTTTCCCTCTGACAGAGAAAAGCAAGAGGCTGTCTAATTTGATCACAGCTTTTTCCTAGCCTTTTAAAAAAATTATTTTATTGTGTAGACCTTGAGTGCAGTTCACCTATTTCTGATACCAGTAAGAATAATATTGTCCCTTTTGTGTACAGACCACTCCAAGTTTGAACCGGTCATTGCTCTGTTATGAGACTAGACACCAATCTCTTAAGGTGGGAAAGGCTGCAGTGAAGTAGCAACACACCCACTTACATTTTGGATTTGCACCATATTGAGAAGGGAAGCAACTTGAATTCAGATCAGTGGCATCCTGGGGGCAGCATCAGTGATCTTTCAGTTTGATGCCCATGGGCAAGGCTTTGTAAAGAACTTTACAGAAGCCAGCTGCACAAACAGTGCACGTACCTTCAGTGCCTTTCCCTCTTTTGCAGCATCAAGGATATGAAGAAACAGAGAACTCAGTTCTTTAAGGAGCCCTTCTTCCTTTTTTATTCTGCAGTGCCAGTATATTTGCCTTGAATTTATTTCCTTCTCTAGAAGATCCAGCTGAAAACAACAGAAAAAATAACTCACATTCGCAGGAAGGTGAAAGATCACAAACTTAATTGAACCCAAGTTATGAAATTTTCATTCTGTGCTTTCAACAACAGAACAGGGCTTTGTTGTCACAGGGGGATGAGAAATTTGCAATTCTGAATCTGTGCATGTAATAACTCCTGTTTGAAGTTATAATTCAACATGTGCTTTGGGATAGGACATAGAACAGGAGGCATGAAGAGCAGCAGCAGAAGATACAGATAGAAGAGGAAGAAAAATGGATATTGGAAAGAAGTAAAATGGCATGCATATATTTCAGTTCATCTTGTACTATAAGAAAATATTATTTGTGGGATGTAGGAAGAGTTGAAATTGCCTAAGAGTAGTGGAAAATCATGAGCAAAG
The DNA here is from genome assembly GCF_038088225.1 of Cyrtonyx montezumae. Classification (NCBI taxonomy): domain Eukaryota; kingdom Metazoa; phylum Chordata; class Aves; order Galliformes; family Odontophoridae; genus Cyrtonyx; species Cyrtonyx montezumae. The sequence continues at coordinate 1,291,870 of NW_027071959.1, forward strand.
AGATGTCCAAAGTTATTGAACCTGGGGCAGTAATTACCAGATCTGAATCTGTGGCTCTTGGTAAAGCTCCAAAGGACTGAACAATAGGAATGACGTTGTGTGTCTGGGGGTGGGTTTGGGCACCAATAACCGTCCCAATTTCACCTGTAATTGGACTTATGGTTCTGGCACCAATCGTGATAGGGACAAGACCTGTGGGTAAAGAAAGATTACATACAGTCCTCAGAATGCACATCATGAATACAACTGCTCCAGCTGAAACCCCAATGATCAGACTTCTGAATGGCTGAAAGCTGCAGTGTGATTTGGTCTCAGTCCTAGTTCCTATTCACCCTTTTTCTGGTTCTGCTTGTTTTGAACATCAACACCATGCATTCAGATATTTTCCATTCATTGTTGAGACATTAACTGATCTGCTCTCGTAGAGTGATTTCTTGTCTCTGAAAATAATGTGAATGCAGATGATGATAGAGAAGTCCTTTACTCTTTGCTGTTAAAATAATCAAATTCAATTTATTGGTCTACCATTTCCATTTCCATCTTCCATGGTTCCTGCGAGCGGTGAAGGCTGCCTGCTATTCCAGTCCAAGTCTATTCCCAGAATTGGCACCATCAAACTGGACCCACCGGGATCTGGGATTTTCATTCCAAACACTGCAGGGATCCACATCTCTGTGCCGGGATATTTGACCATACCTAGTTTGTTCCCCAAAAGAGAAGATGAGAAACATAACGTATTAGACTGATGGAAAGACCTCCAGAGGCTGACAAAAGTAGGATGGATATGTTACTTCTGCTACAGCTTCCAAACAATATTGGCAGAGTTCCTCATAGTGTTTGTGGCAGGGGTTGGCACATGATGATCCTTGGGGTCCCTTCCAACCCTATCCATTCTTATGCTTCTATGATTTGCTTAAGAATGGCTATATTGACAAAAACCTTCCCCAGGTTTTAACTGCTAATGTTTTGGACAAATCCTATGATGGAAACTTGCCCATTACTGTAGTCATAATGGTAATGACACCCCTTTACTCTTTAAAACAGACTGTTGTATACTTACCCAGATTCCCACCATTACTCTTGACATTTGAAGCTATTTCTTGTTTTTTCTTGAGGCTTTGCAAGCAGTGCATGGCATGGTAAAATCTAGAGGTGAAAGACTTCTTCATATATTCTACTGAAGCCTTTAGTACTGCCAGTCTGTCTGCTGCTAGACAGGTATCTTCCAAAATCGATGCCTTAAGCTTCTTTAGAGCATTCACCACACGGGTTTGGGATAGCAGCCACTCAGCTTCCAGCACTGCTTGGTAACTGCCACCGTGGGGCAGCACCTTGTCTTGCTGCAGATGAGCTCCCTGCACTCGGGCTACTTTCCCACTCAGAGGTTCGATGAAGGAATCTCCAAGAAGCATCAGGTTTCCAGAAGGATCTGTCAGCCCACCTAGAGGTATCACTTCTCCTGTAATGGAGAAACAGGAAATAGTCAGGACATCACCAGGTATCACCTGGCAGCCGGTCATTATGGTCTTTCCACTCAAAAAAGATACAAAGGAAGTAGAAATAGGTCTAATAAAATCAAACAAAAACATTTGTGATGCTGATTATAAAATAATTTGCCCACAATTTTTAAATGAAGTATCCTAGCTTCTACTTCAGAAGATTAATATTGCCACTCCTTTTTCTGTGTGTAGTGTATGTGAATTATAAAGAATGCGTGTATGTGAAAATGCTTTTAAAAAATCTAGAACTTCAGCCTCCCCAGCCCCTAAATTATGTATTTCTTGCTGCTTCATTATTTTAACAGAGCAATTGGACCATTAAATCACAGAATGTCAGGGATTGGAAGGGACCTCAGAAGATCATCTAGTCCAAATCAACTTCAGTCACTTGTTTCATAGCTATATTTATTCATGCAATACCTCAAATGTCTCTCATAGTTTCAGCAGAGAGTTTTACTGACTTTTAAAGTGATAAAATACAACTACAGAAAAGAGAAGGATTTCTTTCAGTAAAAGCTAAGGTGTGGAGTTGTCTTGACAGGACAAGGTGGAAGGTGAAAGTGATGGCTTTAGGCTCCCATGCCTGTAATCAGTCAATTATGGGGATGCCTCATTTACCAGTTCATAAAGAATTCACCTACCAGTGTTACCATCCAAACCAACCCCGAGTATCGGGACAATCTTGCCTCCTGGATCCATCATGGGACCCCCGATCTCCATTGGTGTCAATGTGCTGGTGATGGGGTTGAGGTACGTCCCACCAACAGCCAGCTTTTGCCCACTGTGAGGATGGATCGTGACCCCAAGCACCGGTACTTCTATTTCTGTCACTGGATCTGCCATGAGTCCTCCCAGGCCAAATATTTTTCCAGGACACAGGGCTGGAAGTTTTGTCTTCACAGGTAGGCCAGTGTCAGGACAAACTGGGTAAGGAATGTAGGGAAATATGGGTACTTCGGGCTTCTGACGCTCACCTATGGGTAGAAGCAGAAGAAATACAGCATGGTTACGTGCACTAATGCTCAAGGCAAGGAGGCATTAGAGCTCAGGACAGAGTCTATAGAGCTTTGAGAGAGTGCTCATACTAAAGGCTTGCAATCTTTAGGCCCAGAGCTAAATGAATGAATGTTAAGTCCTCTATCCCAGTGTTTTTTGTTAGTTTGTTTTTAGACTTAATTTGTACTTTGGCCTTCTCCTTAGAGTGTGGTGTATAATGTTTTTATATGGTTTAAAGACCAGACAGACAGAAGCATGTCAGAAATAAAGAATATTTCAATACTTCACTGTATACAAGCCTTACAACATCTAATACTCCTTATTCACACTGAGTCTTGTTTTTAGCTGAAGAGAAATATCCTCCAGTGCCATGTACTCCACAAAAAAGCAACTGAATCCATTATTTCATAGTAGCTCTTACCTGAGGCAGAATCAACAGTACAGACCAGCCTAGATCTGATGGGATCATAACCGACGTTGCCAGCCACGTGGAGCACCTTCCCAGTGCCCGGGTGCACGAAGTGGTTGCTGGGTACTGGTCCAGAGCACTGGCTGCCCAGCAGCATGGCACAGTGAGGGCTGGGGGTTAGCAGCCCAGTGACAGGATCCACAGAGACAGCATCAGGCGCCCGGGCATTGCCACTGGGGTCTAAAAGCAATGCACAGTAGGGGAGGAAGAAAACAGCAGTTATCCCCTCAGAAATCCACTCTTTTTGAGGAACAATGCAGAAGAAAGTTCTGCTGATGACTTTGCTTTTGTAACAGCCCCTTAATTCAGGAGTTGTTAGTGAGAAATCAATGAGGACATCTTTTTCAGCATACATCTCTCTTCACTTTGTTATTGGTTCTTTCATCACCTATTTATGAAAGCATCACAAGGAGCATAGGTGCACCTTCCTGCCTATACTTCCTTACATCCTAGCATCATTTTGGAAAGAATTTCTAGAGGTTGTAGTTACCCACAAGCTCCTGTTTGGTAAGGATCCTGGTTTTAGCTTTGTTAAGGAGGTGAGCTCCTGTTCCTTCACCCAGCACTCCCCATGCTTTGAGGCGGTGGCTCTCTGTTATTATTATGCTTGACATCCTGTTGCTTGCAGCATCTATCTGGGCTAAAAGGCTGGAATTTAAAAGATGCTTACTTGCCACATGAAGTTAAGGTAAAATAATTTCAAGGCAGCAGTAGAGGAAGAGCTTGGAAGGACATGCAAATGACCTCTGCACTTTGGCTCTTAGAGAGCTCTATGAGTATTTGCTTTGGCTACTGCAGTAAAAATTCCAAATTCTTCTTTCTGTTCTTTTGTTAATCACAGAATTCTGATTCTGATCATTCTAAGTCCTGAGAGAGCATAGTTTGTACGCTGACATCAACTGGCATAATATCACAGAGAGAAATCATTTGGTAGTGAAAGAAAACACCCTCAAAAGATTGTTGTCCTCTAGATTCTGATGGAGGTCTCTTCACTTTATGGCTCTGAGATTTAGAACAGCTGTTCACAATCTCTGGTAGATTAACAGAGATTATGAACACCATCATCTTATCTCTGCATGAAGAATTTCTCATCCTCCAGATGCATGCACTGCCAAACACAAGCCAACCCAATCACCTGCCACAAATGCTTCCAGCTAGCAAACACAAAGTTGTGGCAGAAGTTTTCAGTACGTTTATCACCTTTTATAGTCCGGCTGTAACCACGTGGTTGGGCTTCCTTTACAGGCCATCTTGCTTGTCAGCATCTCTGCCAACCTCATTGCCTCTCTCAGGGTGGAATTGAACGTGACATAATGCTCTTCCTGACATTTCAGATCATGCTGCAGTAACTGCATCTGTTTGTTCAAACCCTCCTCATATTCTGCAGCCAACTGCTTCCTGTGCTGCATCTCTTCTTCTGCCTAGGTGGGATATAAGATCCAAACTTGTCTTCTCTTGCTTTATCTAAATGTAAACAGGAATTCCAACTTTTCTGCCTTTTATTAAAATAACAAAGATCAGAAATTACAATTTTGATCCACTCATTTGAATTGCAGCACGTATATGCTGATAACTCTAATATGTTGAACTGATTACCCAGCATGTGGGTGATAAGTATCCAGATCTGAATCAGCTCATAAATCAAGATGTCCTTTAACAAGTGATGCAGAACTTTTAGCAAGATCTTAATAAAGGTAACTTTTATAACCACTTACTGTGTAGCTTACACATTTTTTCCTAGTGGGACAATGACTGCATTTCTGCTTATAAAACACAAAACCTTTCCATTCTAAGAATATTTCTAATGTAAATAAACACAGTTCTGAAGTGGAAAAAAGATGTTGCATATAATGCAGACAAATGTGCACTGTTCCCAAGGCAGAAACCTCTGCTATGAAAGAGACTCCCAAAGAGCTCAGATGTATGGGTCCATCAGACAGATCAAGAAAACAGGAGTAATCTTTCGGAGACGTTTCTGCCTTAGCATGAAGCAGTAGCAGCAAATGCAAAAGTCTTAAAACTTCCAGCACAGCCTTTTGTTTGCAGTCATACGGCGTTCACTGTTTTGCAGACTATGACATATGAAATGTTTACAATTACAAAAATGATGTTCTAAATGACCATACCCACATTATGGAAAGTGAGCACTGCAGATGTCATTTGCTATTCCATGTGCAAATGCTGCTGAACTGAGCTCTACCTGCTGCTTTGCTCTTAAGTAATTCTCCGTCGTCGTGCTCCCGTAAGACTCCATCTCCTCTGGGATATTTAGTGTCATGATCCAAAGGTTTTTCAGCGCAGATATTTCACTTGTAAGATTACGATATACAGTTTTCACCTAAGGCAAAAACAAACAAAAAAGAAGGAATTAGGACTGTAAATGAAACAAAGGCAGTGAATCTCTATAACATCAGTGCCTTTTTATGTAGCAAAAGTTCATGCCTGAGTCCTCAGTATAAAACATTTTCATGCTAGCATTCCTGAGGTTATGGTACAATGCTCTCTCCACACGACTCGTCTGTTAACTGTGTGCTGCAGTGCAGCTCCCTCTGCTGCTGTCCCTGCAGCCAAAAATGCAGTTAGATGAGTGTTCCAGACACATTCATCACAGTTGTTGTAGGTCAGTAACATTGATTTCAGCTGTGAGATTATGATGAAATTCAAATAACAGAGTGAGACTCCATATCTGTGTCGCTACATTTATATTTACTTCTCCTCAGTTTAATCTACGGTTCTCAAATGTACCAGCTAATCTGTATTGCTCCTATGTTACAGGTGAAAAGTTGGAGCTGGTAGGTGAAGTCTCTCTCCAAAAATGCACAGAGCAGAGGCATAAGAAAATCAAAATGTTCTGCTTTAAGGTCACTGCACTTCACACTATATTCCATGGTATAGAGTATGGATATATTCCATGGTTCAGAAGATGGATACACGTCAGTGCTTCAAGTTCTAAAAACACCAAATTTGAAAGAAAGTACATACAGAATAGATAATGGGAAGCACTGAAATTACTTGCTTTAGACTCTATCTGCACAAATGAGGAGCCCCAAAATAGTCTTTACCTCTTCTTTGAAATGGCCCAGTTTGGCTGTGACTGACCGTGACTGCCTCAGCAAAAGTTCAAAGAAAACACTGGTATTAAAGGACTCGAGGTCTATCTGTTCTTCAGGTTCCCAGATATCACCCTTTTTCAGGGAGCAGGCTGAAACACGAATATTCATTTATTAGACTTTTTCACTCCATGGCTGTTTTCTGAACAAAGGCTTCATGCAAATCAATAAATCTGGGCCACTGCTCATTGCCAGACATGGGATCCTGGCTCCACACATGCAAGGAACCAGGCAGCCCCACTGCTATTTAGCCTTTTTGTTATCTGACCTGTTCCACTGGTGCTGCAAGAGTCAGTATCCATGCTACCTTTGTTCTGCAGCCAGGGGTGATATTTTTTGATGGGAAAAACTGTTGGTACATTGGAGGAATATCTGTCCAGACTGTATTTCAGCTGTTGCCTTCGAAATGGAGGGCAGGCAGTTCCCTTCCGTGACCAGCTAAGTCCCTGACAGAGAAGCTGCAAGACACAACAAAATTGAACAAGTAAGTTCTTTTTCACATTGGGACAAGTTCTATTTTGTGATTCATGTGTTAGTCACTCAACAAGCAGGATGCATCGTTACCTGTTAGGCAAAGACCCTGAGGGTTTGTTTTCTAAGTACCTCACTAGGGTGGTCAGTTCTAAGGCAGAAGAATTACTAATCTCAGCAGATGAGGCTGAAACCAAGGGGAAGGAAGTACAGTTATATGTCGTTTGGATATGCTGGATGAATAAATCACATCTTCTACCATTACTTCAGTAGCCTAGTTGCAGAAAAAGCCTGTTGATTTCAGGACACACTACAAACATAAAGTAATGGCTGCCTGGGGGATTTACAGTCTGAAGGTCCATTTCATTTGTTGTGAATCAGCACGTCTGATCTTAGGTATGTTGTGCTCACAGGGACTTTTGTCTGAATAATTAGTGAAGAACTGTAAGCCACATGAGTGAGCACTGCAGAAACACATCAGGGACTGATAGTTCATTATAATAACTTTCCAGGACTTATTTATATCTTTAATTTAAGACAGGTTTGTGCATATATAAATAAAAAAAAGTTAATTGTCATCTCATCTGTCCTTCCTGAAGAGATGTGTATTGTGGAGAATTTTATTATGTGGTTATAACTAATGAACCAGAGAATAGGAATGAAATTTAGCTGTACCTAAAGTGTCTCCATGCCTCCACCTTGCCTGTGTATCAGCTAAATATCCTGGAACATGAAGGTGGTTGGATAAATTCATAGGGATGACTTTACCCCATGTATAAAACATGAGGTTGAGCCAAAATTTTCAGCTTTATAGGGGATGCTTGAGGGAAGAGGTGGCTTGTAGGTTCATTGTACAAAATCTTATAATATCTTTTAAGAAGAGATTTTGTGTAACTGTTACTTACTGTCAACACCACACAGGTAATCAGCAATGTGAGAAGTCCCGTGATTACTCCAATAATTGCTGTCCAGTCAGGTTTCAGTAGGAGGTCTTGTTTTCTTGCAATGCCCACCTGCACAACATATCTGGGAGCTGTGGGGAAGAATGGCCCCTCTTCATAACACTGTCCTCCAAGTGGCATGACCCTAATGTACTTACAAACACAAGCAGAAATGCCAGTCACTGTCACTGCAAATTATTTAAGAATGCACAGTGATTTAAATCTGAAGTGTTATTTTGGCTATGACAATGCTTGTGCATGAAAACACACACATTTGTTGCTGCATTCACCTCTGCAGTACGGCTGTAAAAATGAAAAGATGCTCACTCATATCTTCACCATTTCCTTTCAATTCCAAACCATCATTTGGAACATTAAAGGATTTTCTGAGAGGGATATTGGAAATGCGAGACAGCATTCCTGATACAAACCATTTTTTTGTGCTGATTGCTGCTCAGTTGTAACACGTAGGTGCCAGGGTGCTGGAACTGGAAAAGGAAGAAGAGGAAGGTTTGGGAAACTGCTCTCATTTCCTCTTCAAGTCTTCGAAAGTCCCCCCAGTCAAATTCAGCATTTGTGTTGTACAAGTTGCTCCTAGGAACAAAAGTACAAAAGTCTGTTGTTGTCATTGGATTTTGTGTACGTGTAGGTTTATTTTAGCAAGCCTTGGTTGCTGCTTCGGATTCATCTATACCACTAAATAGCCGAGGATTAGCCCGAGTTTAGGTGCTCAACCTCTGATTGTCCACACAGTGGCACTGCGTTGGAGGTTGCTCCAAGCAGTTCTCCCCAGACAGATGCATTTAACGTAGCAGGAATTAACCCTACGCAGAATGGATATTTAGAAGTGAAGAAATAGCCCCTGGGACCCCTTGTAAGTGTCTCAGTGCCACGGATGCCAACACGGAACCCACATGTAAAGTTCTGTTAAGCACTGCCTGTCCCTTTTGTTGCTTCTTTGCTTTCAAGCTGGATGAATGCCAGAAATGAAATGAAAATAGGCTGTAGGGGAAGAGATCTACAGAGCTGCCCACGGAAACAAAAGCAACAAAGGCAGAGCTCCTAAGGTTTGCAGTGCAGAAGAACGTGCTTGTTTCTGTTTGGATTGGTTTATCAAAACCTAAACCTTAGCTCAACGACTACAGAAAGAAAAAGAAATTAAGATGAATTAGAGGGAACGTGAAGCATAAGCCAGTGAGAAGTCAACTCACAAAAGTATTAAGACAGGTCTGCCTTTTAATGGGTCACCAATAGCATCAGCAGGGCACCAGGAACAGCGTGTATGTATTTGGTTTTACTTATTTTAAGGAGAGAATATTGCTTTCCTGATCTCTTACATGCAATTTCCAACTATGCAATGATGTCTTTTCTGTCAAAAAAACACTGAAGTGCACTTAATAATGAGATTTCTACTCTTCCTAGTCACGTTTCCTTGGAGTTCTGTGTTGAGAAAAGTGAAAACTTCTGCCGTCACGTAAAAGCGCGTTAGCCAAGTTTCACATTCAAGGTTTGTACTTACACATCATAAACTGGGTAATGCTCCTTGGAGACAATGAACACAATGGTGACATTTGCATTAATGCATGTGGTAGGATTTAAGATGCCACTAAATATGATTTTTGATGTGGAGGTTGAAGGTCTCAGGTTTTGTACCAGGGAAGATCTGGGTCCTTCATGGTCAGAATTAACTGTAAAACACAGGTTTGGACCATTACGTTGGGATCATTGGCAATGATTTTCTATCTACAGAATTGCTGCAGGATACAGCATTTCTTATTTGCTTTTATAACTAAGCTTTACAGATGCAAAATCTGTCTTCCAGAGCAAGGTATACTGTCAAGACAACAATGCCACTGGCATCTTCCTGACAAAGGATAATTTTGCACCACATTTTCTTGTCGTTTTTGCAGTGCCTCTGCTGAAGCACATCTGCTAAAGAAGCAGAACTTCTTGCAAAATCTGCAGCCTTTTTAAGGAATCTGTCTCCTTGTGTTTAAGCCAAATTTGGCTTGGCTATAGGTTTGAGGATACCTCTGGAGACACAGAGGAACTAAAAGTCCTGCTCTCCAAGAAGAATAGAAGTGGAACTAATGAGACAGCGATCCGAAATGGCAAAAGCTATGGAGATGATGGTGTAAATCAGAATTGCAGACTGAAGCAAAAGAGAGTGGATCAAGCCAAAGGAGAGATGTGGGAGGAATGGAAGAGAGCTCAGCCCTGACATTTCCTCCTGGGCTCTATCCTTCCAGTGAGGGGGCCACGTGCCAGCTCCATGCACCCAGGTGGAGGCATCCAGGTACCACCTGGCAGTTCCTCATCACCTCTGAGGAAGAGACAGGGGCCAGGAGGAGGTAACTGCTGGCTCATGGGCTTGGGTTGCAAAGTGAGAGGCTCTGATATGCAGTGCAAGGAAGTCAGCTTTTTCTTTCACTTCTCTATGCGTAGTGTGAACAGCTTTTCTAGCTATTTAAAGATGGTAAGGTCTGTTGGTTTCTATTTCCTTTTTAGTTCAGTACTGGAGATGGTTGAAGCACAATTAAACCTTAGTGAAACTGTATTTAAATATATGCTTTGTAGCCAAATGTGAGAACTTATGTGAGAACCTATGAACCTATGAACTTACCTGGAGCTGCTGCAGAGGAAGACCCGTTTTTGTGAAGCGACGAAGCCATGGTCAGCATGATGAAGTTGTGAAATAGCTGTGGGTCAGGGTTATACACTCCTAAAAATCCTTCCTCTGACGCAATATAAAAAAGATCAATTACTTCTGGTTTTCAACAAGTTGGACTTCAGGTTTTTTTTTCTAGTTCATCATGTATCAGCTTACCAAACTCCACAAGTTAAGCTTACAGAGCCTCAAACCAAGTTACACGTTTTTCAGTTCATTTTTCTTATTCTAGGGCAGTACTTTAAAACACTTGGGCCTCATCCAAAGGCTTTAGGGTTTGTTTGGTGTTGCAAGACCTGCTCCTTAAGCAGCAGCTGGCTTAACTTGGCTGTAGTCAATGAACCTGTGTCAAGGTACCATAGGGAAATGACTGCATCCTATTGTTATTACTAAGTTTTCATTCAATTGTACAAAAAGTGCTTTTGGCTCACAGCTAAAAGCCATCCTTGGATACTTAATAAAAGAATGCTTAGCTCCCTCTAATTCTCTTGATAAATTCATATTAAAATCTGAAGCCCAAATGAAAATCCATATGGATAAATGATTGTGAGAAGGGAGCCCTTTGACGTGCAAAAATACTTTTCAGCTCTGTTTAGAAAATGAGAGTGGAAGGGAATCGCTGAATGTCCTTCCATTCCTGGAATACTGGAAATGTATAGCACTCAGATCAGTGTTCTAGGACTTAGTAGTGACTTAGCATTACCTCATCCTACCAGGATGTAAGTATCAAATTGCTTGTTATTTGTGTTAAAAATAAGAAGGTAAGGCCAGTTATTTATAAAAGCTATTTAATAATACAAGTAAATACGTAGCTAAAACTATCACTTCTGTTATCCTTTTCCTTACCACTTGTTCTCACGATGTATGCTGGATGGGAGTATTTGCTTTGTTCTGAAGTGCAGACTTCTTTTAAAGGGAAATATGATCCTAGTAGAACTGTTCTTAATTCTTCTAAGAGAATGGCAGCCTAATAGAAAAAGAACTCAGAAAGTGTTTTTCACACAGTTGCAAGGTAAGGCCAGCAACAAAAAATATGTTATGTGTATAACAGAACAGTGTCTGGGGTTTTTGTTGCTTTCTGTACTTCTCTAAGGAAATAATAATTTTTTAAAAAAGATGATGTTATTTGATAAAAAAAATTACTCAAAGTCTAGAAAGTTTATCAAAATTGGTAGATTTTGAAAATAACAGTAGCTTTTACCTTGCTCCCATTTCTGTAAGTGATAATAAGCTGAGGATTTTCCTCTGCACAGGTGATTTGCAGGGTTTCTCTTTGTTGCCTTCTACACTGAGAATCACAGATGTTCTCCAGATGGTCAGTTTGACAGATGCAGAGGCCAAGAACCTTGTCATAACCTTGATAATCCCTTGGAACAGTACAAACCTGCAGGAGGAAAAGGGAAAAAAACAGCTGCTTGAAAGACAAATAATGACCCATCCTCCTTAAGCGAGGGTGGAAATCTGGGCTTCCTGTGATTTCAGTTTGAAGAAGAGTTAAAACACTCTGTGAAAATGCTAACAATGCTTGGTTCTCATGCTGCCTGTGCCTAGCAAAAGAAGAGCTAGGGAGTTTTCTTTTAGGGCATGGATTTGGATTTGATGGATAGAAAAATACTACACCTTCTCGGAGCAATAGTGAGTCCATTCCTTCTTGGTTAAACACCGTCCTTCCTGATTTCGGGAGGCTGAATCTCGACAAATATCATATGCTCTTCTGACACAATGTCTTCTGCCATCCACTGAGCTCTGATAACCCAAAGGGCATGTGCAGTGAGCATCACGAGCCTGGGAGAAAAAAACGTATTCATTTAGAAACCTGCAGCCTCATGCAGCTACTGTTATGCATGTTGCTACATTAAGCATTGCTTATAACCATTATTTGGCTGAGCTCAGGGGAAAACTTTGAGCCCATGCACACCATCTTTACCTTCCCACAAAGAAGAGGGATGGCCCTAAATCTCAGAACATGTGTAGGTCTGCTATGCTATTTTCAGCCCAGTGAATGCATGTACATGGAAATGAGATGTGGGACTGAGGGTTGCCAGTGCAAGAGAGAGGGACACAGTGCATTTGAGGTAAAGAGAATAACCATCAAAGTGAAGTAATAGCAAACTCCACTAGGACTGAACTGTTACAGAACTGTCCATGTACCTGAAACACCTGGCCTTTCCCAAGACAGATGCATGTTTCTTGCCCTTCTCTGGGCTGTGCAGCCTCTGAGCCGCATGGGAGGCACGCTTTTTGGCCGGGCATGGGGTTAAAGAAACCCACTGGGCACACCAAGCAGCTGCGTGGTGTCAGTGCTGCTCCTTCGGAACGGAAAGTGCCTCGGGGACATGGAACTGGCGTGGTGCTTCCTTCAGGGCAGAAAAAGCCTGTGAACAACAAAACCAAAAACATATCTTCAGTTTTTCTTGTATAATGCAGCCTTATTATGTACACTAGATAGAGTCAGTGCCTCTACGGTTCAGATAAAGCGTGGTTTATTTATATTATAACATCAAGATCAGTAAAATGAATCATGCCTCATTTAAAAATATTGCCTGGTTTCAATGTTGCCTTTTTTTAATGCAGTACAAGAAGGAAGTCCTTGGATATGTGAATTTTATAATAATACTGAATGCTCTACAGAAGCTGATTAAGCCTACTTCCTTTTACTATATATACCGCTGCAAGACTAATTCATTATCTAAGGGCCCCTCTAGCACTCAACACAATTAATGTCTGGTTACATTTGTTGTTGAGCAGTATGTGACAGAAAAGCATTCTAAAGAAGCCACATCTCTGCTGTATTATCTCCAAATACCTGCTGGACAGTTTGTCAGATTCTGTTCTCTTCTGCAGTGAACTCCACTTTCACAGTCCTCATGGTCTGGAAGCAGCTCCCCATGGTCACAAGCAAAGCTCAAGAAAAAGGTGAAAATGAAGAAGAGGGCCATCGGTGTATTGCACTGAGTAGCACCAAGTCCCAAATGTGAATGACAAAGGCATAAGGAGAGCTTTCTTTTCAGCCACTGAATGTTTAATGGTGAGTGTAAGTTGAAACATATTAAAGTTTGGTGTAAAATATTCATGGCAGCTACTTGAGCCTATTGTATTCCCCTACAGGTCACGTAACAGAAGCTGTTCTCAGATCAGTGTAAAGACCTCGCATATGAAATACAACATTTTCATCACATATAAGTGCTTATCTATGGTTATAGACAATTTGTTACTGTACTTTGAAATCTGAACTTTCCAGGGTCCCCAGCCTTGATTTTTCAAAGACTATGCATCTTCAGTTACTATAAGGAATCATGAGTTAATGGTGTAATTACTGCATTTTATCTTTGGGCAGGCTGCATACTTTATGATAAGCATGAAGCAAAAACCCTGCTGTGCACTCTGCTTTTTGCAGTGTTCAGTACAGAAAAAAGTAATTATTTGTGGTTATCTTGTCCCATTTTTCAAGACCTGTGGCAGGTTTTAGTACACAGTTTGAGGGTCTTGTTTTGAGCACCTCCTTCTCCCTTTTCCACGGGGATTTTAAAAGCTGCATCATCCAGTGGCTCACCCTGTTGAAATCTGTGTAAATGGAGTCTGTTGTATCTTAGACTGATGGGTGTTTAGGTGCTTCTGAAACCTTTGCCCTTGTGATATAGAAGACAGCTGTCCCAGCCTGCATGTGTCACGGAGGAGGTGTTTTATATGTAGCAGAGACCTCTGCTTCCATGTGAAATATCTAACCAAACATGCAAAAGCATTTAAGGGTAACATTCCCCATTTCTCTCCTTTGCTTATACCTTCAGTGGCACTGTTTAACACACGTTTCTTAAGGATATTCCCAATAACTATCAAGTCAAAGAATTGGGTGGACTCGTTAGAGCTGCAATAAGTGCCTTCCAGATATATTTTGTGTGGCAGTCATTACTGCACTGGATAATCAACCTGGAAAAATGGAAGTGGACAAGGAGGGCATTCAGGGAAAGGTCTGAATCGAGGAATTGAATCGGATTGAATCTAAACTAGGCAGAGCTTGAGCAAACAGGAAACTTCAGGAAGAAACTCAGGGACCATAGAAATGCAGTACTGCAGAAGAGAGCTGCTGTTTGTAACTCAATACAAGGGGCTCCCGTGAAGATAACAACACAACGGTGGGTAGGATGGTTGTTTACAACACAATGGAGGGTCAAGAGAAGATAAGTGGAATTGCTGTTTGCAACTCACTGGGGGAGCCTGTGAAGATGAGGAGGCAGATTTGCTGGCGACATAATGTAATCCCTTTTAACATCTGGAAATTTACTTTTAGCTTTAATCCTATGAGCACCGGAGATGTCACTCGCTTTGGAATTTCTGTGCCTATCTTTGGGATGTGATGAATATTAATGTGTTATGCCTTTAAATGTGTAGTCGTTTCTCTCTTCAGTGTGCTTGTTTGGTGGAGAGATGCCCCGTGCACCCAGCGCCCTCGATGTGCAAATGTTGTGCTTTACAGGACAACGTGCAACAGAGCATCCATTAAAGCATTTTGATTCTTAAGGCGGGATTCAGAGGGAATCTGAGCTGCCTGTGTTTTAAATCACAGTCCAGAGTGTTCCCAGTGTGTGGCTGCCCGGTGCTGGGGGTGCCCAAACTCAGCTCCTTGTTTGAGTTTGCATTCCCCAGGCACTGAGCTCTGCCTCTGAGCGTGCCTGGAGCTGCCCCCATTGGAGAAATCCTGCGCATAGGTCCTGCCCAGAGCAGACTGGAATGCAGGAACTGGCTTTGCTTCTGCCTATTCTGTCCCCCGCAGGGCTTCGCTTGGTGCTTAGTCACAGAGCACACCCACTAAGTTCTGATACTTGCCAAATCAAACAGAGCTATTTTGTTGTCTTCTCCTTCCTTTTGTTTTCCCCTAGTATCTCTTACCTCACAAGCCAATGCCTTGCTGCCAGTCAGTATCTGTGAGCAGGAGAGGAAAAGAGGGAGTGGAGAGGAACAACTGCTTAACCTGACTGCTCTGTTCAGCTGAAGCTGCCAACATACTCTAAATAAAGCAATTAATAGTTCTGTGGTTAATCATCCACCTCCTTCGTCTCAACAGTTCTTCTATATTTCAACCAGCTTCTTCGTAGCTCTGGATTCCATTGTGAATCTCAAAGTTCTGTTGCTGGAATATACCCCAGGGAAATTCGGGTTGGAGAGGGTTCCCAGTCAGACAGCACAGATCGAGCTCAGCTGTGGGAATGCATCGTGCATGGGGTGAGGAAATGGCACCAGAGTTTATCTGGGACATCACTTCTCATAGGCAAGGAGCATGAGAAGTTGGCAGCTTTCATTCATTCAGTAAAGATTTTATTAATTAGACTGCTCTGTGCTGAGCAAACTTGTGTTCAGTGGTGATGGATCTGGAATAAGGAAATGGCTCACAAAGCTTTTTCCCTGTTAAGTCTTAGGTTAAGGATTGCTGCTGCTGTTAGTACAAACCCTTTTCCACAGAACAGACACACACTGTTGCTCTGTATGTCAGACTGTCATCTGCCTGGCAGGGACTGGAGTTGAACATCCCCATAAAACATTTCATGACTGTAATCAAGGGCAAGAATAGCTAGAGCCTGAGTCATCCACAAGGCCCAGCCTCACATGGTGACAAACACAGGTAACTTTTAGTTGTTATTTAACTTTTCAGTCCAGCAAAAGGACACACACAGACACAAAGAAAAAAAAGAGAGGCCAAGTGCAACAAGCTCCTTGTTTTCCCTTTAATATTTAAAGATAGAAAAAAAAATGTGCAGACTATTGTGTTTATTGTGTCAAAAAGCAGCGTGTTATTGAAGACAGAAAGTGGAGGTTTCACACCTTCTCAAATATTGACTGAAGAGACCAAAGTGTTCTTATCTGACATGGGAAAGGATCCCTGGTGAACAAAACAGGTGTGGGATTTTCTGTGGGTTTTGTTGTTGTTGTTTGCTTGTTTGTTTTAAGATCATGTAATTATTTTGGTTAGGAGTGCTATTTTTTCCTTGTAGAACATAACCACTGGTGTTTCCAGTGTATGGAAGATCCA
Source organism: Cyrtonyx montezumae (assembly GCF_038088225.1). Classification (NCBI taxonomy): domain Eukaryota; kingdom Metazoa; phylum Chordata; class Aves; order Galliformes; family Odontophoridae; genus Cyrtonyx; species Cyrtonyx montezumae. Next base: position 1,308,049 of record NW_027071959.1, read on the forward strand.
CATTACAAAGAGCATGTTATGCTTCACTGTTTTTCTTTCTGGTCAGCGGGGTTTGAGGGTTAACTGTTGTTTTAATGTCGTGACATCTGAATGAGAGGCACTGATATATTTTTAATACACATAGCAAGGCAGACCAGCAACATTTTCATCTTTTATCTCTATAAAATCAAACAAGGGTTTTCTAAATGAGGGAAATGTGTTCACACAGACACAAGGAGTGTGTATTCTTCTGTAAATATTTGACCAACCAACTCCATGGTTGTACCACATTATTATTTTTCAGTATAATCATTATTCTCCAGGCAATGCTCACTGTAGCCTTTGATTCTGCCAAAGAAGGCAGAATCGGATAATGCTTCATTTACAGTCATATGGACTTTCTTAAGAAAAGATTAAGGAAAAGCTGAAATACTTTTAAAACCTTCCGGTGAAAGGCTGGGCTTTCACAAATGTACCCTGGGGCAGAGCCAAGGTTCTCGATGGCGCTTCCCCTGAGTGACTCTTGGAAGATCCTTGAGTAGCTCCGTGTAGCTAAGGCTGAGGATGTTATGGCAAGCAGATATTTGGGGTGCTCCCTTTCAGTTTCACAGCTGGTTGAACTGGGAGAGGATGGTAAATTTAATGTTCTTCCCCATCAGAGAGAAGATCTTGCTTTGCAATGCAGTGTGTGTTTTCCTGTGCTTGAGTGTGTTTGGATCTGGTTTTTTATTTTTTATTTTTTTGTAATATATATATCTGGAATGTACCTTACCCTGCAAAAGAGGAAGTAATCCTTTTCTGTACAAAATACAAATAAGTGACAGTGTAACCTGGAGTTTCTCAGGGTTATTTGTCATCATCACAGAAACAATACCCATTTAATTGCAGTGGTGAAAGTGACCGACATACACAAGATTCTTACGTATTTGCCTTCCTCTTTCCCTGGCTTTCCTGATTTATTTCTCTTTATTCTTATTCTTCAGTGCTGTTTTAATTCATTCCTTTTGGGGAATAAAATGAACATGAGGCTTCTGGCACTTGGGACTCGATCACCGTGCTGGAAAACAAAATCCCTTAAGACTGTGTAATTTGAGATAATGCTGTATCATAAATAAAAGAAAATGAGCACAGATTTTTCACGTCTCAGGGAAATGCAGACTTGGAGCTGCACATTTAGTGGTCCTTTAGTTTTTAACCATATGTATGTGTGTGTGTGTGTATTTTTTTTTGCAACAGCAGTGTTAAAGCCTTGGAGGACATAAATTAGTGCCTCTGCAACTGAGCTCTGTTTCTGGATAAGGAGATGGGCTACAGCAGAGTGTATGAAACACAGTGGGGCTTAGCTTTGGTTTCCTCGGGGATTTACAAACCAAAACTCCATTTCATCATAAGAGAATGTAGCTGAGGCTTTGGTATAGCAACATTATGTTGATGGAAATAGCTTACTATTACATGAAGTAGAAATCCAGTATTAAGGTGACCTCCATAACATACGTGAATACCTTGAGGATGGACTTGAGCAGTGAATGTGCGTCATGTTAGCAAACAAACTCTTTGGCTGCAGACACCAAGGACTGCTGGGTTCTGTAGAAGCTTATCTTGTCTTATATCAGAAAAGAGATTACCTTTGTGTGTGAGTAATAATTCCAGTGAAATTGAAAGGTCATGTTATCTAGGAGTCCAAACATGCACACCTGGAACCATTACAAAATGAAATCAGAAACTGAAAAACTATTTAGATTCATAGCAAAGTAATGTATGTTCCTAGCATTTCCTAGTGTTTTTCTAGCAGGCGGATATCTCTCGCTGAATTGAAATGTGATTTCACAGCAGCCCAAGCTGTGCTCATACCTCTTGGTCCCAAGTTGTGAAGAAGCTGTGTGGAATGGGGAGAATGAGATCGAGAAAAGCCTGGTGAGGATGACAGATGCTGAAGTTGGAGGGGGCTGTGCTTTGCAGACAGTGACATGTCCTGTTAAGTCTCAGTGCTGGTGAGGATGGAATTTGTTTGGCCTTCAGGGCGAGTTGCTGTGTGTTTCCATGCTGCTGATGACCAGCTCACTGTGAATCTCCTTCTGGAAGTAATTGTAAAGTGTCAAAAGTAGACTTCTTTGGCAGTAAAGGGCTTTATTTAAAATTAGAGGGCTTTATTTAAAATGAATCTTAACATTTGAATCTGCCACTAATGCTTTTGTACTAGCCCGTGCTGCATGCTTTCCCTTAGATCAGAAGGGAGTATTTATCCTGGCTTAGGTGCAAGCTTCAGGTGATGGTACTGTGATTTCTGCATGTACCTGTTACACCACACAGACTTCAATATTTGTCTTCAGAGATCTTGTACATTCTAAAACACGAGGCTTCTGTAAACTTGTTCAGCCAGTGATGACAGATAGGGATGATAAATGGAGATAAATTAGAGCTGGGAGAGACAAGCTTCTCATGGGTGAAGTGACTTCAAAACAGATGACAAAGGAACATATATATTGTCACCTGGAAACTCGGGGAAGCAGGGTGTTTGTCTGGGTGCTCACTAAGAACCCCTTTACCCTCATCTTCTTCCTTCAGGAAAAACTTTTCTGGATAACCTCATTTTCAACTTCTTCCTCCTCGTGGAAGCCACGTGGGATGAAGGATGGGGAAGAAGGCAGGAAGCTGAGAGCTCTGCTCCCTGGGGCGGGGAGCCTGGAGCCCCAGCCCTGCACGTGGAACTGGAGGGGTTTCTTGCTTCTGGGCTGATGGTGAGCTGATGCTCTGACTTTCCTTTTCCTGCCTCTTCCCCACTCCACTCATCGGAGTGCCTGAGACACCATGTGTTGCAGTTGCTGAGATTCCTTCCTCTGCGTCTGTTTCATCTGTTAAGTGCAGCTGCAGAACAGCTCTTGTTTTGAACTGAATCATTTCGTTTCCAAGTTTCTCCAGCCACAAGCAAAGCAGGAAAAATAAAACTTGATGGGTGAGACTGTTCTAAAAGAATCTGAATCAGCCAAGAGCTCAGCCTCTCCCTCTCGCTTGGCTCCGAAACTTGGCTCCTCCAGCTCTGCCTGCAACTCAGCCCAGTTGTCATCATGTGGAGAGATGCGGAGCTGTGGGAATTGGGATGCAGAGTGGTGAAGAGGAAGTGCCAATGCTTCTTCTCAAGTAGGATATATATGTACACTTTCTCAGAAAGCTGAGGAGGGCTTTCTTCAGTGCCTTCCATCCCTGTCTTCCCAATTCTTTCTTTAGCTGGGATTTTCTCCTGTGAAATTCAGCACTGTTGTCCCATTCAGTGTAACTGGTGGGAAAGGAGAATGGAAAAACCTTTGTGCCATCACCAGCTACTGACAGCAGCTCCCAGAGGAGCCATATGCACCCTCCAGAGCTGCAGTCTGTAACAGGCTGTCTTGCTGGCTGCAGAATTCTGTGCTGCTGAAAAACTGGGCCGGGATCTCCTCTCTGCTCTCCCTTTTCATTCTTTCTCCTATTTCCATGCACAGAAAGCTTCCATCTGACTTGCGTGTTTCCATAAAATATCTTCTCTAGCCTGCTCATCTTCTGTAATGCTTTCTGCCACCGCTGCAGTTTATTTTGTGTATGTTTCCTAGGTGTACATGTGGTGTTTGGTGGCAAAGCTTGTACCTCTTTGTAGCAATTTATAGCAGCTCATGGTCAGCGCTGAGAACTGGTAGGAACACATCCATGTGCACCACAGCCTCTATTCAGTGGAGCTTTTATTTTCAGGAGTTGCTGCACTTGTGCAGCAGCAGCACTGAAGCATCTGTGTTTCTCTGCTCAGCCTTAAGGTGCTGAGTTTGTGGAAGAAGGATCTAACCTGCAGCCAGAGCACTGCTGAGGTAACAGGGAGGATGGAGTTCCTGTTGCCCGGCCTCAGGCTGTTTTAAAAAAGACTTTGCTGTAACTTGCAACCTGTTTGGGGGATAACTTCAGTTCCTAGGTCTCTGGCTCAGATACCTTTTTCACCCAGGCCTAATGGAGAGGCTTAGAGCTGGCAGCCCTGAGATGTGATGTGAATTGCTATAGGATCCTGCACCTCCATTAACGACTGTGGTTGCACTGTCATTCACTTTTAAGTGCAGGGACCGTGGCCTTGCAATTATCACTGGTGGTAAATGTGTGCAGTAGAGCTCACGTCCTAAACAGGACCTTCTTCCAGGCATTGCATGTCTGCAGCAGATCTCTCGTTTACCTTTTCCTAAACAGGAACATCCCCGAGAGCTGCTGGGAGCATGGGATCTGATCTAGTTACCTATTTCTGCCTTTCAGTGCCGAACTGTTTCTAATTCCATGGTGAAACTCTTACACTGCCCTTCGAAATAATTATGCATGACGGTGCTCGCGTATCTTCAAAGGAGCAGGGAACCAAAATAACCCTGTGAGCCAGTGCATGACACTCATTTTGTAACCCAGGGTGAGAAGCGAGGTGAAGAAGCCAAGCACTCCTCTAAGTTTGCCCTGTTCAAAGGCAACGGCTGCAGCCCGGGGGAGCGCAGGGAGCTGGCTGGGGATTCATTAGCTGGAGGACGCCCTGCACGCAGGAGCTCGCAGTGATGCTGCTCACGGGCAGGACCCGGGGCTGGGCAGCTGTGAGCCCGGCTGGCACGGCACTGCGGCTCGGCGTGGCTGTCAGCGCCCTGTGAGCACTGCTAACTGAGCGTGTTTGAGCTGGGGCTGTCCGAAGAGACCTTGTGTTGTGCTAACAGTTCAGAGAGAGGTGTCCTTTCCTTTGAGACAGCCCCGAATCGCTAACACTTCCCCTCCAGTTGTGACATCCATTGCACATACTGGGTGGAAAGCCCCAGCCCCAGAGTAATTCCATTTAGTAATATTTATTTCTCCCCTTCCAGCCCAGCTATTGAGAGCAGCTGTCTGTTGTACCACTTGCAGCATCAGCTGTGCTGGGAGTGAGGAAAGCCCAGTGCTTGCAGAGCCCTTTGGGCGCTGCGTGGACTCTTTGCCCTTCTGCCCCCCCCCCTTACACACTCATCAGCTTCTTTCTTCCTCCTAATTTGGGCTTTTCATGACCACCACTTCCGCCACGAGCGTGTTATGGCAATGGCAGTTCATAAAAATCAGAGCTTTATGCAGCATGAAATCATGTATTTATTGATGTGCAGGAACAGTGAAGCAACATAAAGCACAGTTACTAATGGAAATGCAATTAAGATATAACTCACAGAATATATTTCACAGGCAAGCTCAGTTTAGCATATGTTGAATAAATGATAGGTTAAGGCTCCTGTCCTCCTTGATTAAAGCTGAACATACATTGGATTTCTATGCTTTTTAAAGATATCCCATAAGAAGATACCTTTATTTTGTCACTTAAAATCTTGTTGTGCTCCTATGTTCACCGTGCTGCTTCATTCTTCATTTTGTTTGTGAGGCAGCATCTCTTAGCTTTCACTTAACAGAAGGAGTCTTCAGTTTCAGTGGGTGTTGGATCTGATCCTTACATCTCACTGGTGGAAGCTGAACCACACAGAAGATGCTCATTAATTCTCTTCAAATGGGAAAGGGCTGTGAGCTCAGATGTGAGTTAAAATGCCAACATGAAGGAGGAATGGGTGGTAACAGAGGGGTAATGGAGGGGATAGTCACCTCGAAGCACGAGAGGAAAATCTTTGTATTTCCATGTGAAACCCAAAAGGGGAAAGACTTTATGTGATTAAAACATGCAGAACACCAATGGGAGGGGGTGGGTGAGTGTTCCAGTGCTTTACAACCCATTATGTGAATAGCAACACAAAGTTGTACGATATGCGTAAGAATCTTGAAGTAGCATGCCTCATTCTGACCCGAGAAAATGAACATAGATGACAGCAACGCTGATCAGCTGAGGACATGGGAAACATAAGGAACGACCAAAATCCCACTGGAGTTAACTTAAACACTGTCATTCTTCAGTAAGGCTTGCTTCATGTTGTGCAACGTAGCTCTTGGAGCTTAACACTTCAGGGTACCCAAGAGGAAAAAAAAGAAACCTTTTGATGAGTAAATTCAAAGGGATCATTAAAGATCAGTTCCCCAGGCATGCTGAGTGCTGGATCCTGCAATGGTTACACGCGAAAAATCCCTCAATTTACTTTACTGGGAGGTGCATCCATGAGCTGATTGCTGGATCAGTCCTTGTGTAGCTAGCTAGGTAAATGTAGATTGCTCCATACGTAGCAAACAGGGAAGTTTCATAGAAACCAGCTAATTCACAATCAGAACTTAAAATCAAATGATATCACATCTGGGAAGAGATCTTTGCTTTACAATAATTAGTGAATTTCCAGGAATCCCATTGAATACTTCAGTATCTGGCAGCAGAAAATATTTTAGGCAAAGCTGCTTGATGTAACAACTTCTTGTGAAGTATTCTCACAGAGCTTCATTTTATGAAGACGTATTCCTCTGCCAAATCACCGACAGTAAACCCATTCCAAATGTTTTACATCCCAGACTTCACCTCAAGTCCATTACTGGTGGCAAATTCTGACTGCATAGATAAACAGCTCGATTTCTGTTGAAAAGATACACTCAGTAACAGCATTACTGTGTTTTGCTTCGGTTTAGGTCTTCTTTTTTTTTTTTTGCAGGGGGGGGTTGTTATTACCTTTTTGCAGTGCCATTGAATTCAGGCTGCAGAGACCAACCTTACACCAGTACCCCAGTACTAGGCTCTCTAGGGCTAAAATCTAAGGTTTTCTTCTTAACCAATGGCAGCTGCATTAAAAAATTCAGATGTTGGGATAGTTCCAGTGGGCCTCCAAAGAGCAGTGCTAGTGCTCAGCTTCATGGGAAAAGACCGATTCGTTTACTGGAGCATCTAACACTGCATGCCCAGTTCTGTTGAAAGCTGGCTTGAGGACTTGCCCTGAACAGTTTACTCTTTAAAGCTGGGTACTGAGGAGATATTTTCAACAGTCGGTTCAAGCTGTAATACTTTCGAAGACTTTTACTGTCTGTTCTTGGTCTATTCTTCAGCAACAGCTGCAGCACACAGACCACGAGATGCAGATAATGAACCTTATCAGCATTTCCCTGGAAGGTAATAAATGAACACATATTCAGTTCAGTTTACATGTTACATATTCTTTCTCATGCCAGATACTCACTGCCATATTTCCTACTTGGTTTTGCAAGCTAAAGAGATTCTGTGCAGAACTGTGGACTTAATCCAAAGTCTATCATAAACCTTTTCCATCAGTTCCTGTGAGGCTCGTGAATTATGGTTATATAGCAGTGCAGGGGATGAACTAGAGCTTGACACTACATTACAGCTCTTGTGTTACTGAGATTTTGAGTAGGTGAAACCATTCTTCCACAAAATACCTTTAAGAATGATGTCAACAAAGTCCAAAGGTGAAATGGCCAAAAGTTCAGAGAAGTTATCTGGTGGTGAGGGACATGGCATTCTTGGAGCTTCCAGCAAACCATTACTCTGTATGGATGAAGAAAGCAGGACAGTAAATTTCCAGAAGTCTCTGTGTTAGGAGCACGTTCTGGTTTTCACATTCTGAACCTGGGTTCTGCTCCTTGCCATAGGAAAGGAGAGGGTGGCAGTTATCAGAGATGAGCTGTGTTGGAATTATTTTCAATGCTTCTGTTGTGAATTATCTCTTACAGAGTGTAACTGCAAAGAAATGAGGTTCCCTAATGGACCTGAAATGAAGCTTTAAGTCTGTATTCTTAGTTCAAATCTGAGGTTACCAGTTTCTGTATATGTGCACAAGTGAGAGCTCATATCTGATAGTCAAAAGACAGTGAAAAAGATAAAAGAGCCGTTGTTACCTTCCAGAACTGAATATTTGTTTAATCCTGGACAAGAATACTGAAATCTGTGCTGGATATTTCATTATTTCAGCTGAAAAGGATTTTGAAATGGAGCTATCTGCTAAGCATACAAGCTTTTGCTTCTCAGTGCTGGTGCCTTGTGTCCTATACCAAGCACTCAGCAAGAGCCACAGGTACCCATGGGATCACCTGGATATTTTGGGACCTCTGCCACGTGCTTTTGGGTGATGTCAGTGTGGAACTGGGTGGAAGAGTTCCTGAGGAGCCATTCTCCCACAGAAGGGATTCTCTGTGCTGTGCCAACTGGGGCAGGGCTGGGAGCATCTCCTGTGCTCACAGGGCCATAGGGATTGTGTTAATTCAGGAGCATGGGTGTGAGGTCAGAGCCTGTGTGACAGGTGCTGTATCATTACCTCTTGAAGAATGTCCTGTCCCTTGGGTTTATGAGTCTGGAGCAAGCACATCAGCTCAGTATTCTCCTCAATTTTTAAATAGGGAGCGGTAGTTTGACACGAATGCAGTACCTGCAAATTGCAGTAAGGTCTGTGATGGCAGCCAAACGAGGAAACATGAGGTCGCAGTAAAAAGCCTGCTGCTGATTCTCACCTGCAGCTCCAGCTTTCCTCCCATCTGCAGTAGGCAGTTAATTCCCTCGAGAATTTGGTCCTTGCGTAGTTTGAGAAACCTTCCCATGTCGCTGTCGCTGGCGGCTTTCTGAGATTCCACAGCTAAGACGGTGTGGGCAAGAGCAGCACAGTGCAGCGGGGTTAAACCTGGACAGAAACCATGGAGGGGTCAGACACATCCAGCATCTGCACAGTAGGAACCACCCTGCAGCGTGCTGACAGCCCCACGAAGGTGGGCAGTTTGAATGCCAGCAGCTCATCCTTTGGCCCAGGTGAAATGTGTTGTTTGAAGCTCCTGACACCAAGCATCCCTGCGGCGAAGCTTTCCTCTTACCAGAGTGGTCCGTCAGGTTCACTGCTACACACACGCCGTTGTCCTTGCAGTTTTTCAAAACCTGAAATCAAGAAGGTTTTGAGACGATAAAACCTCACTTCAGCCACATCAGACCAAGGCTTTGCTTGAAACAGTTGTCTATTTGAATCAAAAGAGCACACATCTGACTTCTGCTCTGTCCTTCCACGTCACATTGCACAGCAGAAATGATCAACGCACCTCTAAAACCCGCAGGTACCCATTCTCTGCACACAGGTGCAGTGGGGTTTTCCCCAGCCCGTCCTGCTCGTTGACGTTTGCCCCCAGGGATATCAGGTCACTGACCATCAGGTGTTGGTTCTTCTCTGCAGCAAGATGCAATGCTGTCTGAGGAGAGAAGAACGAGAGAAACCCACGGTTGCTTTAAAGCCATTCTTATGTTGCACAGTGCTGGTAGAGAACGAGATGGGGAGTGGGGACCTGAAAGGATGCTTGGTGTCTGTCATGGTGGCAAAGGCATCTGTGTGCCATAGGAAATGAGTCTACTCTTGGCAAGTGAGCATCCTACCCGTTTCTCTGCATCCTTCTCATCAATTTTATTGAGGGATGCAAATCTCCGTGCAAGTGCATAAGTCAGAGCTCTTCTTCCCTGAGCAACAGCCTTGTGCAGCAGCCTGGAACAGAACATGTTTTAAACAAGCAGAAGATAAAGGAATGGTTAAATTACTCAAAAGTAACAGAGATTTCAAAGCATGAAATGTTAGAGGGTTGCAAACATCAAAAGCTTGTGATATTTAAGCATTTAATTTATTTAGTATTAATAAAGGAGTCGCTGATTTCCCAGCTTTGTTTGAATTTTTTGTCTGCCAGGATTTCTTGGTCCTCCCTTCTCACTATTACCCCATTCCTGTCCTATCCAGGAGCTGCCACACCCTTCCTTCCAGCCACCAACCAAACCTGACTGCCTCCTTTTTTTTCCACCAGCATCCTTTAGTACATGGAAAAAGCAGAGTAAAACCCAGAGAAGGGAGACCTCTTTCCTGCACTGAGAAGAAGTATTTCCAAACCATAATTCAGTCCTATGTAGGAGAGCTCCAGTTCTTCCGTGTGTCCGGACTCAGTGAACTGCTCAAAATAGTGTTTCTCCTGAATGCCACACTGGAATTCTTGCTAATTTGGGCAAGCCTTTCTTTCTGCCTGCAGGAAATATTGACACAGGCATCGGAGGTGTTTTTCCTTTATTTTTTTCTTTCTCCTGTCCCAGAGCATGGTAACTAAGCCTCAGGGTTGGTGTATTCGGTGTGTGGTCTTGCCTTCATATATTCCTTTGTCCTTGTCACCTGGTGCTTATGTTCTTTGTAAATGTCAGTGTGTTTGCTACAACTGCTCGTGACATTTATGATTAGTTTTATATATGTGTGAGAATTTGGTCCCAGTCACACGAGCTGAGCTGCATGAGACCTAAAAGTAATTTTCCTTAGTGAGTCTGCAGCGTGGAAAAGATCTCTTTTGACACGAAGTATTTCTAATCTTACTAATGAAATTCTGATTTGGTCTAAAACTGGGGGAACTGAAGCACATCTGAACTTGTCATGGAGCTAGAAGACCTTTGCTAAAGGTGTGCCCTCCTAACAGTTGAAGTAACAGTCCCAGGAAATAGAAATCAACATATTTCTAAGGGAAAAAAGCTGGAGACCTGTTGCCATTTTCATCAGGTGCAAGGAGTTTGTCTGCTGGAATATTCCTCAGCAAGCTTTCCTCCCTGTGTAGCTGGAACTGGAAGAAAGAGATGGCGGAGAGATCCTGCTGCGTGAAAGCAATCGAGGTCAGCCCCGAGTGTCCTCCAGAATGCAAAGAGTCCCTGTCAGCCTCCAGAACTGGCTGTGGGTGGGCTCCTGCTGGGCTGATGAAGGGGGATGTGCTCTGTGCAGGGTGCACCCAGCAATCCTTCTGGGCACTGCTACCTGTGCCCTGCATCCACCAGCTGCTCTCCTTCTCCCTCGTCCTCGAGAACGTTCCTGGTGAGTCGGGTTCGTGCATGTCGTTCTGACCATCACAAAAGGAGCTCTCTACCTCCTCCTGCAATGCTGAGCTGCAGTCTGTAAAGCAGCAGTGAGAACGCAGCTTGGTGAAGCTCTGGCACCTCTCCTGCGTGCTTCCAGCTGCCTGCTTGCTTCCTCCAGCTCCCCACCAAGGGGCCTGCAGCTCTGCAGGGAAGCCCTGCCAAAAGCCATCGGGTGCAGCACGTGGAGATTCCTTCTTCAGCTGGCTCTTGTTCAAGTCTTCCTGCAGCACCTCCACCAGGATATCCAGGTCCTCTAAGCCTTTCAGCGTTTGCCCAATGCTCTGCTTGCTCTGAAACAGCAACAAAAGTGGTGAGGGCAGAAGATGGGGGAGGGAAGTCAGACATGAAGTGTCCTGTTCTTGCTGGGTGATATATGGGAAATGTGCCTGGGGAGGCTGGCAGCGCGGCGCTGAAGGTGTTATGCATACCTGCCTAAGCTGCTTCTCTGTATAAGGGTGAACTCTTCTCTTTTCTGTTGGAAAGAAAGGAAGAAAAAAAGCCATTTGAGTTTGGGGCAGGGGGTACTACACAGAAATATTCTGTCCTATATAACACATCCACAGTGAAGGTGCACTGCTGCCCTGCTCCTGCCACTGAAGGGCCCCTAGGGAAGGCGTGGGGCACTGACCCTGGGGGTGGCTCAGCCCTTTGGTACTCAACACTGATGTCCCTGTGTGCAAAGGAGGTGATGTCACTGAGAGGAGCTTCCCAACCTGTTTTTCCTGAGGATCCTTTGCTTGCTGTCTTCACTAATAAGGTTTCCTGAGGAGACAAAAAATAATAGTAATAATAATAATAATAAAAACGAAACTAAGTTTAAGATGTGTGCATATGAGAAAGTGAAACAATGGCAAACCGTGTGACCTAAACTAACTGAACTGTATTTTGCACTGTGTACTTTGCACGGCAGAGACTGAGTGTGAATGAATTTCCACGAGTGGAGTGGGCAATTTGCCGCAGCCACACAAGGACAGGGGCACGGCCTCCTTGGAAGCTGCAAGAGCAAAAAGGGCTGCTGCTTCTTTGGGCCATCTTTGGATTGACTGCAGGGCATTATTCAGAGCATGAGAGCTTCCCTCCCTCAGCCAGCAGCCCTTACCTGGCTGGCAGCTGGCTCCAGCCCCTTGGAAAGCCGGACCTTCCTCAGCAGCTCCCGCACTGGCATCTTCACCCTCACGCCCATGTAACGCCGCCGAGGAGGGGGATCCGAGCTAAGAGCGGAGTCTGGAAAAGTCACAACATGATGCTCAAAGGAACAGAATCCTCTGAGCTGTCAGAGAACAGTGGGTGAGGTCACCCTGCGAGCTGTGATTCTGGTGTTCATCATCACTTGTGGGAAATTTCCACACCACCCCACGTCTCCCCTAGCTCTGGCCTTTTATTAAGTCGCTTTCTGCTCACCAATTACTGTAACGCATTGCTTCTTGACTACAACAGGCTGTTGCAGTACATCTTTGGGTGCAGTTTCCTGTCCCACGGTTTATTATATTGATGTTGTTAAAAAAAAATAGGGAATAGAATTGTTTTAGAACTGACACAATGATGTCATGTGCAAGGTCTTTCTGCAGTGGCTCTTGGTGTATTTATCAGTGCCATGTGATGCAAAGGGAAGCAAAGGTTTTCTGTACTGAAATGGAATAGTTATTTGAGAACATACATAATTGTCCAAACAAGTTTGCCATCGTCAAAATAAGCTGCTCTGTAATTGTTTGCTAGGTCTTCTTGCATCTCACACTTGAATCCCAAAACTTGAAAGACTTGCCCAGATTAGGAGCTTAAATGCATTGCTTTTGAAACACCTTTTATATAACACTGCATCCCTCAGCCCTCTCCCCTTGAGGATGATCAACCTTCCCATAGCATGCAGCCAGTAACAGCTGCCATTGTTATAAAATGACAGCTTGACTGCAATGGTTCAGCAGCATCCCACTCGTTACACATGGCATGGGCAGCCTGAAGGACACGCTGGGGTCAGCGCGCAGCTGCAGCAGAGCCCAGCAGACATGTATTGTACCTCCTTGGAGCAGCAGTGCTGCCACCAGTGCAGCTGCATGAGAGCTGGTTTCTAGCCGTGTCATGTTGTTTCTGTGCCCTGCTCCAGGCAATGACAGCTGACACCCTTCGTCCCAAGGAGGATGTGCTGAATGCTTGGTGCTGAGTGCTGTGCTGTTTGTGGATGCCCAGCCTGTCACTGAGTGCTGGGACTTCTACAGTGTAGGTTACTTCTCAGACTGCTCTTGAAATGGGACTGCTTCCTGTGTTAGGTTGGTGTTCTGAAGAAGGATGATTTAGTCATTGTAGAGTATTTACTTCCTGAACTTGAAGAGAGCTTCCAAGAAGGAAAAGGACCGACTTTTTACAGTCTGATAGTGACAGGACAAGGGGGAATGGTGTTAAACTACTAGAGGGGCAATGTCAGTTAGATGTGAGGAAGCGATCCTTCCCTCAGAGGGCGGTGAGGCGCTGGCACTGCTGCCCAGAGAGCTGTGGGTGCCCCATCCCTGCAGGCACTCAAGGCCAGGTGGGATGGGGCCCTGGGCAGCCTGAGCTGGTGGGGGGCAGCCCTGCCCATGGCCGGGGGTGGCACGGGGTGATCCTTATGGTCCCCTCCAACCTGAGCTGCTCTGTGTTGCTATGATTCTATTTCAAAAGTCTTCATGTAAAGCAATATGAAAAGGCACAGTTGCAGGCATGTTATTCTCTTTCAAGCTATTCCTCAGTAAAAATGATAGATAGTGGGTTACATTACGTGCTCGGTTGTATCCTCAAAAGCGAAGAGCTCAGCAACAATTGGACAAGCACACTTTCACATCATTTTGTAGCACTAACTACTCAGAGGTCCTATCTACATTACAGTGCCATTAAATTCAGAACCAAACTTGCAATTCAGATGGTGAATGAGCAGCAGAACTCTGGAGATAGGCAGAAATAATAGAGCACTGAGCTGCCCTTCGGGAAGCAGAACAATTTCTGCCTTTAGCATAGCAAAGCACAGCCAAATAACAACAAGGCGTGAGTGGGAGCACACCACGCGCCTTTGTTTGACATTGCTGCCCCAGAAGCTCACTGCTGCTGGCACAAATGGAGCTGCAAGTTGGTGTACGCATCTCTTTGATTCACAAAAGCAGCCATAAAACAGAAAATGTCAGTAAAGATTTGATCTTACCGGTGGGAGCAGACATCACTGGAGGTTTGTGTGGAGGAGCTGGGTAGATCTCAGGGCTTGCAACATTAAGTTCAGTTAATCCAGAGTCTGGCAGCGATGGGCTTTGTTGAAAATGCCTTTTGGGACTGGCAGTTTCCCCAGGCTGTGGGGATCCCTGGCCTGGACTGTAGCCACAGCGTTCATTTTCAGGGATGTTTTGACTGCCCAGTAGCTCAGGGCTCATGCAGACTGTCTGCTGCATTACTTCTGCGTGCGTGGAAGACAGATGAAAAGGAAGGGTGGGAATAAAAAAACGTCACTGAGTTGCAAAAGAAAAAAGCATCCAGTTTCACATCGAGAACAAGACGGCTGTATTTAATTCTCCATCGTGGTGAGGCCCCACTCCCTCTTCTGTTCTGCACAGCAAATTGTAGTGGCTGCAGAATAAAGACAGTCCCTGCAAACTTCTTGTGAGAGTTTCTTGGCTGCAGCGCTGCCTGGCTCTTTATAGTCAGGCACTGCCCAAAGGACGTCAGCAGGAAGGTCCCACCCTCTTTCCCAACCATCTGCAGCAGCAGCTGATGAAGAAATGACTTTTCTCAAGGAGAGGCTGAGCACGAGTAGAAAAGAGCTTTTCCCTAGACAGAAACCATGACAATCTGCTTGATTTACTGTGAATGGCATGGGTAGGGAAAGAGACCTCTGAATGGACTAATAGATCGGATTGTGCAGATGAGCACAGGATCCAGAAGCAAATGTTTTGTCGATTCCTTTGTCAGAAACAAAAAACAAAGCAGTTTCCCCAAATCTGTGAAAGATGAGTTTGAAGAAACTTCAAGAAACCAGAACAATCTCCCCTTAAGCACAGAAATCCAGCTAAGGAAATACACCCCCACCCCCTGTGCAGCTTTGAGTCTACCAAGAGAGGCAAGCACTACATCAGGGTCACAGAATATGCTCCATGAAGGATTTTGGTGTGGATTTAGTCTGGTTTTTGGCAAGGAGGGATGCTGAAGTATGTGATGGGCACAACAGTTGAAGCTCACACTGAGGATCTGTTTGGACAGATCCTCTTTTTGCAGTGTGTCCATTTCCTCATCACAAGGAGGCCTCGGAGCCAGGTTTAAACTCTGCTCTCACGTCCATGGGAAATACCTTTGCAGTTCACGTGCCTGCTTGAGGGCAATGAGACTTCAGCTGAAGCAGGTGCTTCCCTCGTGTAGCTTGTTTGGAAGGCTGCAGACCTCATCCGAGGCAGCATCTCCCTTGGTTGTGCCTTGGAGAGCACTCCAGCTTTACTCCTAAGCAGAATCCCTCTGCATGTGCCTGGCCAGGAAACAGACTTTGTGCGCCAAGTCAGGAGAACTGGGTTACAGCTTTCGTTTTAATTGGGCACTGACTTCTCTCTACAGACTTGCACAACCCTCGTGTCCCATTTCCTCTGCGCTGCTGCAACCCCAGACTTAGGAATATTGGAAGAATTATTCAGGCAGCGCTCAAAATTAGAGCTGGTGTTTGTAAAATGAGCGTGGGGTCAGGCACCAATATGGTGGTATTACTGCATCATAAAGCATGGATGCACAGGGCAGAGGCATGGCTAACAGACACGTTTCTTTGCTTGGCTGCCCATGGTCTCAGCTGACAGACCAAGGCAGATCTCTTACTCCTGTGAAATCCATGGGGCTCTGTAGGTGTTGTTTGGAGCTTAACAAGCTGTTGTTTCAGTCCCTTGCTTAGTGGGCTGTAACTGGTTTGCCCAAAGGAAGTGTTCAGTTGAAAGATATTTCTGGGGTTGGAAGATTATTTACCTCACTAACAATGAGACAGCCACAAAGAGTAACTATTATTCTTGACTAAGGACACATTCTGCTCTGCCTCAATAAATATTTCCCTTCTGTCTCATGCAGTTTGCCTTGTAGATTGTGTGAGCCCATGACAAACTGGAGCAAGGGTCTGTCGTGCCTTTGTAGTGCCAAGAAGTGGTGTGTTATTCTGTGAACATTAGTGTTCTGATCAGAGGGATGAAGCATCATTAGAGAACTAATTGACACTTGTATAGGTGGGAAAATTTGGCTTACTGCAATCAGGAAATTACTGTGATGAACCATTGCATTTATTGGGTTTTATATCACACTGCAGATTTTTCATCTTCCTGTTCTTTCATGCTCCAATCTTGTATATTGGGCAGCTTTCATGCTTTACTATTACATCCATGGTAAAGACAGGAATTAGCCTGGTTTTATGACACAGAAAGGACCAAAACATATTCTTGTAGCCAGGAGAAGAGAAGCAGTTTTGAAAACCAGCAACAGAAACCTTGGAATGTGGCCCCTGCAAGAAACTGTCTCTAAGGCTTTGTATTTAACTGGGAATCCTGTGGTTCTTTTGCTTCCAAATTCACCAGGTACCCGACATTTTATGCAAACTCTTCGGAGTTGCAAGTTCAAATAGCTCTTACGAGTCTTATTCTACAAATATTACTAAAATCAGCCCAGACTGGAAACAAGCTGTCCACCCACAGCTGCGTCGCTGTCCCGTCTCACCTGTGATTTTGAATTTGGATCCACTGAGAACGCCAGCGGTCATGTTCTCCTGCAGACATGGTGGCCAGGCAAGTTTCAGCATGCACAGCGAGTGGATAAACTGTAAATAAGGCTTTCTAGGATCTGGTAATACTTCGTCAGTCGGTGCCTCTTGCTTCCCATAGCTATGGGTAGAACTCTTTAGCTTACAGCCCAGTAAAACTTGGGTTGGAAAAAGTATTTTCTAGCTGGGGAATATTTGGTTTACATCATCTTCCATAGTTTAAAGGATGTAACCTACTTTGTACCATTTACTTAAGAAAGGGGGAAAAAGTCAAGCACTGAGGAAGTATGGAATGAGGAGGAGGACATAAATATAAGCATTAAAGTCTTCAGTGGCCACATGGGGAAGGAGATGAGGTCAAAGCACAGCTTTGGTCGGTCATGCTTAGAGCAGCCCCTCTCTGCAGGAAGGACTGGCTTGCATTTTCTGTCATTTGCCCTCCTTGTTAGGAAAATTTGCTGGATCTTTGCCTTGGGGATTTTTTCCCTTTCTGAATGTTCTCACGCCATTAAGTTACTTTTAGATAAATGGTCATCACCATCGAGAAGTTCCAATTGAATAACTGTAGTTAAAGCAGTTCCTTTCCAATTGATTTATGATGGGCAGCTCTGCCAACCTCGCTCCATGTAAACTTTCAGGTTATGCTGCTAGTGGGTGCAGCTCCTTTTATACCTTTGGATGCAGGATGAATGCTCTGTAGCTTCCTTCATCCCTTGTTGCTACATGTCTCCTTAGTGCACACACCCACTTTAACTGCATTTACTGGGTTAGTTTTCTTGTCTGCCTTTCCCTTTTGATGCTGCTGTTTCACCAGCTGTTAACTTGCCTTTGTTGTAAAGATTTCTTCTGTTAATATTATTTTTAAGTATGTAGGGATCAGGAGATGTTGGGCTAACTTTGCACTGCTGCAGAAAGCAAGCATGGCTCTTCTCTCTGCATGTGCTTTCGGTGTCTGATTAGAATGTAAATAAAACACAGCCTTTGCGTATAGCTCTCTTTAAAGGTGGGCAGTTTACTGTGTAAGAAGGCCTTCAGCTTAACAGATGTCCAGTAATTTAACACGTACTCATATTCAGAGCTAGTGCAGTGTGTGCAGGATTTCTTGTGCTGAGTGTCTCCTGTGGGAACCTCTGATGCAAAGGTGCTCCAAATGAGAAGTTGAAATTACGCTGTACTTCAGATGTGCATACTTCCAAAGGCTTGCATCCACGCAGGCGCTGAGATGGCCTCGTGACGTTGCTCTGCAGTCTGTCTCACATTTTCATAGCAAACAGG
This sequence comes from Cyrtonyx montezumae, assembly GCF_038088225.1. NCBI lineage: Eukaryota > Metazoa > Chordata > Aves > Galliformes > Odontophoridae > Cyrtonyx > Cyrtonyx montezumae. Next base: position 1,325,817 of record NW_027071959.1, read on the forward strand.
AATACCTAATTTGCTATGCTGGGACAAGCCAGCAGGTAATTGCATCTCAGATCTCTGCTGGCGATGGCTGGCTTCAGAAAGAAAGAAACTTATAATGAAAGAGGTCGGCGCCGTGCAACTGAACCTGAACAGCTCTTAGTCACAGTGATGATGACGAAGCATGAACTCACCTCACCTTATGCTGCAGGACACAACTGTGTTGCAAAACAAAATGAATTCATCTTTGCAATAGCAGAGTCATCCAGATCTCCCTGAAATCCCTGCTCTAGTAACTGATGCCCCGCTCTCGTAAGGCTTTGAAATCTTTAGATGAAAGACGGTGTGTTTTCACTTGGCAGTGATTATTTCCTTTGGTAACCACTCATGCTCTGTTCTGCCTTTAGGTGGCAGAAACAGAACATAAGAAATTGGCAAGGTCCCTTTTCATAAACTGTGAATTCTAAATGCTACCTTTCTTTAGTGATGCTGTGTATTGTGGTCTCCTCTGTTTTCCCTAAGCATAGATGAGCACTCCCACTGGCTTTCACCAACTCTTTCTGAACAATGGATAGAAAGCAATGATGCTGTTTGCAGCAGCAAAGGGAATAGGAAAAGAGGCTCTATAACAAAGGGCAGAGAAGACCTAAAACCCTCAGAGTATAACACACCTTGAAGCACACTGGGCAGATGAAAGGTTTGTGTGAGCGTGGAATTTATTCCTACATGCTGTAGCAAACACTCAGTGAGCCTCTGCTCAGCAGCATCAGTGCCACATGGAGTCTATCATTTGGAAAAGCAAGTTTAATGCTTTATTCCCTGGGGATGAGTCAAAATGGAGCTATCAGGCAGCGTCTGCTATAAATGTGAAGAGTACAGTTCTACTTACAAATGGAGAATAACTCATCAGTATCTAAGGGAGGCTTCTGAAATGCTGTGTGCTGCTCCATGGGTTGCTTTGGTCAAATATCTCTCTGTACAGCAGCAGACAGTGATCTGAGAGACGAGGGTTTAAAGTGAAGCTTCAAGTAAAGCTTAATACTTCTGCTTCTGCTGACTGTAAAAGTGTGTTGGATGGGGGGCTCCTAGCCTTCTTCCCTTCAGCCAGAGGCTTGAAATGCTGCAGGAGAAAGATCAGACTCATTAATTACAGTACATGTGTACCTGAAAATGCAAACCACTTCAGTACCATATGAGCTGCATGCTCAGCAGCAAACCTCCCTTTGTCCATGTTCTGCCTGTGCTCAGCACAGTCACCATGACTTTAGTGGGAAAAAGCATCTGGTCTCATGCTGGTTTGCTAAACCATGCATGCCTTGCAGTAAGTCAGAGGCTCCTTGTGTAATACTGCAATATCAGTGTTGGGCTATCAAGATACTAGGGAAATGAGAACCTTAGAAAATGTTCTGTAGAGACTTTTTAAGATAGTTTACTGTTTACTAGCTCTTCACAAATGCAGAGAGCACACAGCAAGGCCAAATTTAAGGTCAGGAGCTTTGTAATGCTTCCAGCTGAGTGACCTGTGCCTGTCTGGGGGGTTGCTTACCTGGGAATTCTTGAACTCCGAGTAGAGTGAGAAAAGAACATGCAGAGGCTGGATCCAGCTCTTGTACACAGGGATGTCCAGAATGGCTACAAAGAAGAGCAGAAGAGTACAGGACTACAGTGCCCTACATGGAGTGCTGTAGGTCAGGCCTCAACTTCTCACTGCCTGCAATTACTTGGCCCTTTGCTCATCTATGACTGCATGCGTCCTTGCCACAAGAGTCCGCTTCCTACTGAAGACAACAGAGAATGGTCTTGATTACTTAGGCCTGAACCTACACCTGAAGGTCTCCTTTTTTAATAACACTAACAGGGCAGGAGTACACTTGTGTCTTCAGCAGTGAACGTACACAAGACTGGAGTTGTTCTGTTCTGAATATCCAGAAGGACCAAGCGTACCTACAAGAACTGAGTTTTTGGCTTTTTTCTCCCACCTAAGCTCTTAGAAGAGAAAAGAGTTGACTGCTCACTATCATCAGCTTGTGGAGCAGAGCAGACAGAACCCAAGCCCAAGGAAGATGAATAGCAATGAGATAACAGTTAGTCAAAACACCCTCTTTGGACCAGCCTGAGATACCTCAGTCTCTCAAAGCTGAACATTTCCATTTGTTGGCAGTTTCTGTGCTAGGGATAATTAGATAACCTTTAAGTAAGGGAAAGAGAGGGATCTTCCCTGCTTACCACATATCATGTCAACGTATTCAGCCAGGTCACAGTTCATTTCTGCAGTTGGGAGGCCCACCTGGAAAAAAAAAAAGTTGTCAGTTCTGCTCTAGTATAGCAAAGGCCTGAGAGCATGCACTAATCTCAGGCTGAGAACAGAGGTGACGTGGGCAGCAGCCAGGCATTCAGACTTTAGGCTGCTCCTATTCTCTGGTAAGTGGGAAATGATAAGTGAGGAGCAAATCTCAACTGAGCAGGGTGCAGGCAAAGTGGTCAAAGAGGAAGAGATATCCAGATTTCAAGTGGGATCATTTTTAATGCTGTGCCCTGAACCACCTGCCTGCCACTTGGACGCCATACCTTTCCCAAGAGCTCCTCAAATTCCGGAGACCACTCCTGCATGAGGGTCTCTATGTCAGGCATGGGCCTGTAACAGAAGAAAGAAAAACAGAAACTTTAGGATTGCTGGCAAGAAGCTGAAATGGTTTCCTACTGCCACTGCTGTGAATGGAACAGACCATTCTAACCCACTGAGAGAGATCTGCATGTCTACTGAGCATCATTTTGGGCATTTTTATTTGTTTAAACAGAACTAACTTTTATAATTGTGCTTAGCACTACAACTAAAGGAACACGCTGGAACCACCACTTCCTTTGGAGTGAGGCTGAGCTGCTGTGAATTGGAAGTCTGGGCTAAAGAGAGTGTCACGACTGCTGAGACTCAAACCAGGACGTGGTAAAGAATAAGCCTTGCCTCCTCTGACTTGTCCAGATCTTCTTTTTACAGAGTCATTGACTGCAAGAAGTTGGATGTCACATATGCCAACAGTTAAAGGTGTTTTGAGGTACAGAGGGAAAGAGAAGGACAGAGAGGGACACATATGTGGTACAACTACCCTGAAACTCAGCACTTCTCCCTCTTAGAGACATTCTGATCATTCTGTGCAGTGCTCCTGCACTTTGCCACCAGCCACCCACTGTGCTGACGTTCTGCAGACAGAATGTCTCACCTGCTGTAGTGGACAGTGGCAGGAGGTTTGCAGCGGTGCAGTTCACTGATACTTTCAATCCAGCTGTCAATGGCTTTGGGGTTCTTCTCTGCATTTTCCACACTTTTCACTTTTATATGCTGCTAGAAACAAAAATACAAACTTGGAAGCACTTTGTGGTGCTTTGTTTTTTTTTAATACCCTGTGTTCACTCCTGATTAACCATGTGGTTTCTCTTTTGCATTTCTTTCAGAATTCTTCAGATAGAACAGCAAGTGGGAAACAAAACCAGGCAAGGAGAATTTATAAAAAAAGCCTCACCCAGAGGAAATCAAAAGATCTTAAGTCTGTACTAAAACTTGCCTGAGGCAAGGCTTAGATACATTTCAGTTTAAAGCTATACGTCAAAAAGGGTTATTTTTCTGCTTTTAAAGCCAAGTTATCATTTGTGTTGAAAGCCAAGTTATCAGTTGTGTTGTGTTGCTATAGTCCCACAAAGAGTAAAGTGCGATGCATTCTCTCTAGGCAGAGTGCAATAAATGCCTCCTGTCTCTCCATGACTCACTGTAATGTTGTGCTGTTTGGAATTCTCCGTTAGCCAAAGGGAGAGTACTGTGGGATCAGACTGCTTCGTGGATGGCTCATCTAAGACCAGCAGACCGAGGTTATCAGGCTTGCCATCTGGGCGTGGGACCTGCAGGTAGAATGCAGAAGGTGTTCTCTATGGAAGCAGCAGAGGACGCTGGAACTATTTTGTACAGTGCCTCCCTGTTGTTAAGAATTCAGACTCAATTCAGAAGGAATTTGTAGGCATGTGCTTTGAAAGAGCAGAAAATACGAATTGCTAGCACAGCAGTACCCGAAAAGCACAAGGTACTGGACAAAGAAACAGGCAGCCCTTGCCCCACATTATGTATGTGCTATGTGGGATGTTACCAAAGTGACCAGCCAGGTCACAGTGTTGTTACATGTGATCTCATAGGTGTCTTTAATGGGATCTGCTACAGTGCCCTTGCCCTATGCTGCTACCAGGACAACGTGCTTGAGGTCAGGACAGTGTGCCTGGGGTCTTGGCAGTACAGCCTGCCTGCCAGGCTCACACCAAAGCCACCTTTCATTTCAGCCTGTATGGAAGTGGGTATGGGGGTACCTGAAAATACGGTACCTTCAGAAAGGCATCAATGTCTCCAACAGCAGGAATAAAGTCTGGAATAAAAGGCTGCAGTTTGTGCTCAATCTCTATTGTTTTCGGAGTGTACCTGGAGTGAAAAAAAGAACGGTATTACACAGTGGGTGACTGACATTTCCTGACAGATTTAGCCTTGAGACAAAGGAGGGCCAAGGGCAGGCTAAATCCTCTTTCAACTCACCTCCTTATGTACTCAAAGAGTTCTTTAATTTCAGGAGATACCGGCAGGTAGTCATAATCTGCTAGGTTGTAGTCACTGAAGAAAGGAAGAGACATTCATGCAGACATTACTTCGTGTTAGCTTTTGTACAAGAACAAAGGCACGAACACCGATCCCGCTGTGCCACAAAGCTGTGAAGGAAGCAGCAGCAGGACGGCTCTCACTGAAAGAGGTTTCTTGCGCGTGGACAATGCCGCTGAGCCCTTTTTACCACGGGCTCAGGCTGCTCCTGCTGCTCACCTCTCCGGCGGAGCCCCGCGCTCATCCGAGTCGTCCTCTGAGTCGCTCTCGGAGGAGTCCTCATCCTCATCCTCATCATCGTCGTCGTCGTCGTCGTCATCGTCATCGTCGTCCCCGCTGGCAGCGGAGGGGCCCGGCCGTGCGGCTGTTTCCTTCAGGGCCGGAGGGACACGTCCTTACCGTGCCGGCCCTCGCTCGCCCCTCGCGGCCCCGCGCACCCCTCACCTTGTTGCCGCCGCTCTCGCCGTCGCTGCTCCGCTCTCCCGCTCCGCTGGGCCGCGCTCTCGGGCCGCCGCCTCCGGACCAGGGCGGCCCCGGCCGGCGGGAGCCCCGCGGGCGGCTGGCGTTCCCCGCCGCCTCCTCGGCCTCCGGCAGCTCCAGACTCTCGTCGTACGGCTGGTTCTCCACCGCGCGGGGCTGGGCGGAGGGACGCGGGGAGGCGACGGCGCGGCCCTTCCCGTCCCCGCTCACCTCGGACGGCCGCCGCTCCGCCATGACGCCGCCCTCCGTCGCCATGGCGACCCCGTCTCGCTTACCCTCGCGCGGCTAGAGCGGCCCCCGCGGCCGGGGCGGCCATGTGCGGGGCGCTATCGCCCCCTTCCGGCCGCAGCGGGTATCGCTGGATACCGCCCGCAGGGCCGCGCTCCGGGTCCTCCCGCCCCGCCCCGCCCCGCGCGCCGTGCGCGGCGACGCTTCCGGCTGGGGACGTGGCTCGGCGCCGCCATCTTGTGGGGCTGCCTGAGGGTACGCGGAGCGCCGAGGGAGCGAGCGCCGAGTGCCGCCATGGTAAGGGCCCGGGGCTCTGGGAGCGTGCGGGGCCTGCCCGGGCCCCTCGTCGCTCGGCGGCTCTGGTGCGGTTCTCCGGCTTCGTCCCGGCGCCCGCCCGCCGGAGCCGTCATCTTTAGCGAGGCCTCGTCCCTTGCTGCCCGAGCTGCCGGGATGGGGCGGAGGTCACGCAGGTCCCGCTGTCTGTGGGTGACGTGGAGCTGTGAGATTCCCCTCTCGGAACGGGACCTGCGGCTTCGTGGGACAGCGGCTGCCGCGGAGCTGCTGGGCTCGCTGCACTCACAGTGGTTTCAGGGAGCAGTTAGGGCATGGAGGCTTCTGCCTAACCTGCTCTATTCAGGATGTCCCTGAGCTACACGGTCCCTGCGTGGTGTACAGCAGTTGGGCTGTGTGCTGGCTGCTCTCCTGCCCGTGCTGCTCTATGGGGTTCGAGGTGGTGCTTGAAATCTGCATTGAAGAGCTGATGGTGCTTCTCTCATTGTTAGAATACTGTGAATAAAACTGGCTGGGGAGTTACAGGATCTTAGCTTTAGAAACTGCCTTATCTTGACTATGTTAATTTAGGAACTAATCTGTGAGAGAGGAATATTTCAGGAAGAAGTCGAAGTGGAGAGAATGAGAAAATGTAAACTGGCAGTTGCCTTTTTATTGTTGGTGTGATAGCATCTGTGAAAGTGCCCAGGAGTGTCATCCATGTGCTGTGATTAATATAACACTCAATATTTTATTAACCTGGCTCAAAGTAAGTGTGGCACTGGGAAGAAATGTTGCATTTCAAAACATTCTGGTATTGTTTGTGATTTTTTTTTTTTTTGCTGGGGCTGAACTAACAGTTCATTAACGCAGACCTTTGCCTGAATCTTTGTTGGGGTTGTGGAATAAGAGGTGAATTTGCTGCATCTGCCTGAATGGAGGACTGAGAGCTTTAAATGCTGGTAGCACAGAAGGTGGGCTGGAGAATGTCTGCTGAGAGGAGCAGAGGTGCCTGTGGAAGAGCTAAATTCTTGGTGCTGAATGCAGAAAGATACCTTAAAATCGTGGTTAAGGAAAACGAGCTCGCCGGGGAGGTGAAGTGTAGTCGGCAGTGATCCTTCCTGCACACTGTGTCAGGGCTGTGGAGTGGAGGCAGTGTCTGAGCAGGGCGCACTGAGCCCTGTGTGTCCCCGCAGGTGCTGTTGGCGGCAGCTGTCTGCACAAAGGCAGGGAAGGCCATCGTCTCCCGGCAGTTCGTGGAGATGACCCGAACCCGCATCGAGGGGCTGCTGGCAGCTTTCCCAAAGCTCATGAACACTGGGAAGCAGCACACTTTTGTGGAAACAGAGAGCGTGCGGTACGTGTATCAGCCGATGGAGAAGCTCTACATGGTGCTGATCACCACCAAAAACAGCAACATCCTGGAGGACCTGGAAACACTCCGACTCTTCTCTAGAGTGGTAAGGATCTGCTGTTACAAGGGGACCTGGTGAAGCACTCTGCCTCCACTTAACTTGATTTTTTATGTCTCATTCCCAGCCTGGAAGTAACCTTTGAAGTTTCTGCGTTATTGATGAACTACGTGTGAGAAATCTGTGGTTGCCATTTATTTGGTGGGACCAAAGGGCTATAAATGATACATAAATTATGCTATAAATGCAATGTTAAGTATTCTTTAGGTAACGACTGCGTTCTTTCTAAAAGTAATGTGACTTCACCATATGTGATTAAGAAGTGTAGCAGTACTCTGAATGATTTTCTAATGAGTTTTCACTGTTGTTTTTTTTTTGTTAACCTCATAATCTGTTTCTGTCAGGTGCAGCTGAAGGGTCTTTAGGACACTACCTGGCATCACAGGATGTGTTTGTTTAGGTTCCTGTGAATTACAACGTCAAACTGTGCTGAAAGATCCCATAGGTGTTTTAATTGAGGAAAAACAGTCACAAAACTTCATCTTGTTTATCAACAACATAGAGGAATGAAAGTCAGCTTAAAGGGTGCTCATCTACATCTGTTTTAAATGTTTTTCCCTACCTAGATCCCTGAGTATTGTCGAGCTCTGGAGGAGAATGAGATCTCTGAGCACTGCTTTGATCTGATTTTTGCCTTTGATGAAATTGTTGCCCTGGGCTATCGTGAGAATGTCAACTTGGCACAAATTCGGACCTTCACTGAGATGGACTCGCATGAGGAAAAGGTGTTCCGAGCTGTCCGAGAGGTGAGTGGAAATAGTTCTGAGTCTGGTGCAAGGTGCTCTGGGTAGCACTATTTTATATAAAGGTGTTGCTCTGCTTTGGTAAGGGTTTTAAAGGTGTTTAGCTTTTCTGTACGCTACATGCCCATTCCTGGTTCTTTGAGGAAGTGTTTGTAGGAAGACTGTATTGGCTGCTGTACTGAACCAGATTGAGATTGCAAAGCTTTAGCAGCCTTTTGTCTTTCATTTCAGACTCAGGAACGTGAAGCAAAGGCTGAGATGCGTCGTAAAGCAAAGGAGTTGCAGCAGGCCAGGAGGGATGCAGAGAGGCTGGGCAAGAAGGCTCCTGGCTTTGGTGGCTTCGGCAGCTCAGCCGTGTCTGGGGGCACAACAGCAGCAATGATCACAGAGACCATCATTGAAACAGAGAAGCCCAAAGTGGCACCAGCACCATCCAGGTAGGTGTGCAGTTGGCAGCAGATGTTCCTTGGAGTTGTCGTTGTCTGAATACCATGTGCACAAATAAAGGCTTTCACTTGGCTTCCTCCTGAATCTTCGTGGATAAACAGGTGCTGAAGTAACTGGTGTGCGTGGGCACATAAGGGACTGGTCACCTATGGCTGGTGCTGTGGGGGTCTGTTAGTGCTTGCCAGTTTGGTGCTGTGTTTTTGGCATCAGGAGCTTTCTTTCTCCTGCTCCTGCAAGAAGAATTTGGTACTGTGTGCCTCCATCTCTGTGGAAAGATGGGGAAGATCAGCACTCTCCTGTGTGCACTCTCACTGAAGTGAGCTTAGTACTGTTGGGATAGTCAAGTTATAACACTCAAAGATCCGACTGAGGAAGGATGAAACTGTTGTGCTGAACTGACCTGAAGATGTTTGTCCATTTCATTTAGGCCATCAGGCCCTAGTAAAGCTCTGAAACTTGGAGCCAAAGGGAAGGAGGTGGACAACTTTGTGGACAAGCTGAAATCAGAGGGAGAAAACATCATGACTTCTGTAGGCAAACGCTCTACAGAAGCAGCCAAAGTTCTTGCACCATCCATTAATGTGGAGAGGTAGGTAACATGCTTGTTCTGAGAGCAGTCTTCTCACTGCTTTGTGATCTCTGTTGCTTTATCATCTGGCCTTCTCATTTTAAAAGGTGATGGGTACAGTCTGGGAAAGCACTGCAACAAAAGAGCAGATAGCTTACTTGATTTGAAAGTGCCCTAGTTAAAATGAGATGTACATCCTCTGTTCAGATGAGACTGGGAATTTTCCTGTGCCTTCTGGAATGTGTCTCATTGGTTTTGTTCCAGTGTAGCTGTCTTTTTCAGTTACCCAATACAAATAGTCCGTGTCCCACTGCATATTGAAACACACAGTATTCAGAGTTTCTTTGACATGTAGCAAATCAGAACCTTGGGTTGTTGTTTTTTTTTGCTGCAAGCCATTCTGCTGTGTGATAGAGGGATTCCAAGTGAATATAGGTTTCTGCTCATCCCAGATTTGTGTTCACAGAGCTGAGTTTCCCTCAGTTGACATGTGCATCTGTTGAGCTGTCAGTGTCGTTCTGTCAGGTGCTGTTGTGCTCTCTGGGGCATGTGCTCACTGCATGTGGACCGTCCTTGCTGAATGCTGATTTCTTATCTTGCTTGTCCAGTGTGCATATGAAAATAGAGGAGAAAATTTCCTTGACTTGTGGCCGTGATGGAGGGTTACAGAATATGGAGCTGCATGGCATCATCATGCTGCACATCTCTGATGAAAAATTTGCACGGATTCGTCTGCATATAGAAAATGAAGACAAGAGGGGAGTGCAGTTACAGGTAAAGTGATGTCTGTGCTGTGCTGTTGTACATGATTTTACTGCTGTCTGGGGCAAAATGTTGGAAATGCTTGTGTGTGTTAGTGTCCTCTGATCCTATCCAAGCCTTTGCAGCAGATAAATTGAAAATGGGAGTAGTCTCCACAGACTGCAGTGTAAATACTGGGCTAGATCCTGCTGGAAAGGTTGAAGTTCACTTGAGAAATCGGGACAGAATTTCAGGCTGATAAGTAGGCATGCCATGATTGGGCTTCTCAGTCGCAGAAACGAGGTGTGTTTTTTGGAGGAAGGTACTCAGGGATGTGTGGGGCTGTGTTACTGGAACAGGAGCTGTCTGAAATACACATTGGCCTTAGGCTTGACATTACTGCTATAGCTGACACAACCCTGGCTCTTGTTCCCATTTCAGACTCACCCAAATGTGGACAAGAAGCTCTTTACTGCAGAATCCCTGATTGGTTTGAAGAATCCCGAGAAATCATTCCCTATTAACAGTGACGTGGGAGTGCTGAAGTGGAGGCTGCAGACGACAGAGGAGTCCTTCATTCCATTGACAAGTGAGTGCAAGTGTGTGCCTGGCTTGGAGGGCCTGGTGTCCAGCTGTGGGCTGCCTGCTTGCACCTCGCCTTGCAGCAGCTGGGCTGGCTCCAAAGTGAGGGACACTGTGAGGCTGACGGGATGAGATCTCTGTGCCTTCTGTTGGATAGTACCTGTTGTTACCAGTGTCTGTTTCCTGTTCTCAAGGAAAACAGAAAGCTTTGATTTGACAGAATTTCTTGGCTAGCGTTTTACTTTGCTTTCTGAAGTGCACGATCTTTTGAAGGCCTGTTCTGCCTACCTACACAGACTGTGTTTTTCTACTCTCAGTTAACTGCTGGCCGTCAGAAAGTGGGAACAGTTGTGATGTTAACATTGAATATGAGTTGCAAGAGGAGAGCTTAGAACTGAACGACGTGATCATCACGATCCCTTTACCGTGAGTAACGTTCTGTGCCTGGGCCTCCCTGTCAGCTCCTTGCCCTCTTGGGTCTGTAGGTCATGCCAAGCCTAGGAGCTTGACTGGTGTTTTCCTCTTTGCCTGCTCTAGGTCTGGTGTTGGTGCCCCAGTGATTGGGGAGCTCGATGGCGAGTATCGCCATGACAGCCGGAGAAATCTCCTTGAGTGGTGCCTGCCAGTGATAGATGCCAAGAACAAGAGTGGCAGCCTGGAGTTCAGCATAGCAGGGCAGCCAAATGACTTCTTTCCAGTGCAAGTCTCCTTCATCTCCAAAAAGAACTATTGCAACATACAGGTATGGTCACCACTGGCGCAGGGCTGGCTCACTGGGGGCTGCTCGCAGGATGTGCTGTGGCTGCAGGTGGACTGGCTGGCTGTGCTCTGGCACGTCTGCCTCTGTCCTTGATGTTCTTTAGCTGTGCTGTCCTCTTGAGCAAAGCATCTCCCCCACAGACAGTTTTTTCTCACAGTGCTTTATTTTCTTCTTGCTTTGCTTATGCTTGGTGTGCATTTGAGACTCCCCCTTCCTCTGTGTGCCACACTGAGAGCAGGCAACACGTGTCTGGTTCCTGCAGGGGCTTAGTGCCTCACAGTGTGATTTCTACTTCTGTCGAGCTACCTCAGCCAGAAGCTTTCCTGAGCACTGCCTTGTGTACACAGGTTCTGGGTTGGTCCTGTCTGTGTCAGAGTTGGGAAGCAGTGCTTGCTGTGTTGGGAAGGGCTCTTAAATGCTGACCCAGCTGTCTGTGTTATCTCCACAGGTTACCAAAGTGACCCAGGTAGATGGAAACAGCCCTGTAAGGTTTTCTAGTGAGACCACCTTCCTGGTGGACAAGTATGAAATCCTGTAATGCCAACGGTGGGGAATTGCAAAGGAAAGTTTTAAATTAAAAAAAAAAAGAAAAAAAAAAAGAAAAAAAAAAAAGAAAGGCCGAAGTTTATTGTGAATGTTTGGAACTCCACAGCCCTCTGTGCTGACACGTGGCTCTGTGCCACCTGCAGTGTCCTGGGTCACTGACGTTTTTGGCAGAGAACTGACACGTTCACGGGGGGAAAGGCTACGAATTTCTTTGTCAGATCTGTGGTGACAGGAGGAGATCCCCCAGAGGACCTGGCTTTGGAGCTTCCCCACCTCCCGTGGCGCTGACTGGAGCTCAGTCCCACAGCCTGCTTCCACACACGTTTTCAAGTATCAGACATGTCCCATTGTTGGTGCTGCCATTTAAATTTCTCCTCAGCCTTCAGCCGTTGCTTCTGGTGATGAACACAGGCATTAATTTAATACACTCAGTGATGCAGTGCTTCTCTGGACCCTTCTATCTGGAAGAAGTGGACTCGCAGCTCAGACCCCGTTGCAGTGCTCCTTGCCATCCCTCCAGCACTCTGCAGTACAGCAGTGAACTTCAGCCCCAGATCTGTTGGAGCCCTTGGGGGCTCTCCCAGTGCTGGCTGGGTCACAGAGGGCTCTGTGCTGGCTCCAGTGTGCAGGAGAGCAGCTCCCAGGGCTGACCACCAGGAGGATTGCTGTGTGTCCTGGCTCGGGCTGTGGTGGTGTGTTGGTAAGCTGAGCTACTTCACCTGCAAGCAGTAGGAGCGGGGTTAGGACCTGAAACAACATTCTTGGTGCTTGGCTGTGGAGGAGAGGGAAGTGGTCGTTCCCAAAGGCCTGCTGGGCCGATCTGAGCACAGCAGCACCCGGAGCTGCCCCTCCTCTGCCTGCATAGCATCGCTGTGCCCCCCGAGCTGTGCTCCCGTGTCCCCCACACCCACCTTTCTGGGGCGGTCAGCGTTGCCCTGCACTGCTGTGGGAAGGGCCCCGTGGCTCCTCGTCCCCAGCACTGTGCTGTGCAGGTGAGCGTGTCTGGGGTCCTCTGCCAAAGAAGTGAGCACTCTGTCCTCCGTGAACGGCGCCAGCGAGGAAATAAAGCGATGCTTTCCCTGGAGGAGATGTGTTCTGGGGGAGGGGAAGCAAACCCTGTTCCGTAGTGAAGTAGACAATGAATCTCATTAATTCAGTTGTGTTCAGGAGTTGCTCGTCTGTATGATTTTAAAACGGAGTCGTTTCAGTTCAGACATCCAAGGAACATTTTTATTACATTTGTTTGAGGGTAATATTTAAGAAGCAGACCCCTGGTTTTTGTAACCCTGTACAATAATGGCCTAGGGAATAGAGCACATTCCAGTGTACACAGATACAAATTCTTTAATTGAATAAAAGTATTCTAAAAGGCATCTGGCTGAGCTGTTGCCTGGGTGGGGGAGAGCTCTGAGCTGCAGCTCTGGGTGCTGGGAAACCCCTTCAGCAGCACAAAGCCATCACTGCTGAGTGCTTCTGGGGCACTGGGGTTTGTGGGGCCTTCCTCTCCTGGGGTTCAGGAGCTGCCCAGCACTGCGGGTGGAGGGGGATGGTGAAGGGCAGGAGGAGGTGTTTGGAGCTGGCCCCGCTGGGTCCCCTGCCAGGCCTGGAGCTGCGGGAGGGATCCTCGGGCAAACAGCATTAAAAATGCATTGATGGTTTGAGTAACGGCCGTCAGCTGTTCCTCCTGGCCCGGAGAAGTGCGTGAAGCAGAAAAGCTGCTTTTCAGGCTGCGGGATGGGAGGTGTCCCCCTCCTGCCGGGCACAGCCAGCTGTCATTCAGCTGCAAGAAATGAGACGGGAAACTGGAAGCTGCTGTTCCACCTTCGCTCCTCTGGCTGTGCTGCAGCCTGAGCCCGAAGGAGCAGCCCTGCTGGGGCGGGCAGCAGGCTGCAGATGGGCTGGTAAGGAGCAGCTGCGGGTTGGCCGTTCTGGCCTTTGCCCAACGCGACGCAGCTCAGCCCCTGCTCACACCCACAGCCCTCGGGCTCCTCTGGGTGCTTGCCATGGAGGAGCTGGGGGGGGTTGGAGGGGGATGACAGCTGGGAGATGGGTTGGGAGCTGAAACAAGGGGCCCCTTCAGCGCACCCTGAGCTCTGCAGTGCGTGAGCACGGCGTGGGAGGGAAACCCAAGCTGCTGGGGGAAGCAGCGGCTGTGTGCACGGTGCTGGCATGGTGAGCAGTGCTGCTGAGCAAAGCCGTCCCCTCCTGTGGGACCTGAGCTGTCACTGATGCGCTCCTCCCTCCTTTCCCCAGGGTCCGGATGCGGCTGAACGCTGTCCCCACAGCCTGCCTGGCAGTGAGGCTGCTGTGCAGGGCTGCAGGAGCTGTGCAGCTGAGCTGAGGATGGGGCATGGTGAGTGGTGTGCGGTCAGGGGAGCGGGGGGCCCTGGGTCTCAGCCTCCTGCAGAACCCACGGCTTCAGTTCATCACCTCGGGGCAGAGGGTTGGAGGTCCCAGGCATAGGGGCACAGAGACCTGGGGATGTATCCAGGGGATGGATGGGTGAGGGACGGACGATGCTGCGTTCATCTCTCTCTCTGTTTCCTAAAGATTCTGCCAACGCATCACCCAAAACTCTTTGCACCACCTGGAGGCTGCTGCTGCTGCTGCTGCTTGGGGGCTCAGGGCTGCTGGCGGCGGCAGTGGCTGGGGCCTGGCTGCTGGGTCAGTGCCTGCATGGGCAGCCCCAGCACCCCGCTGTCACCCCGCTGCCACCTGCCCAGCTACACTTATCACCCTCCATTTTCCTCTCCCAAAGGGCAGCACCCTGGGGGGCCACAGCCACAGCAGGCTTTGGCCAAGCCGCAGGCATCAGACCCGGGGACAGCGTGCAGCGAGGGCGAGGAGGAGGAGCCCGTGGTCCGAGGGGCACCTGGACGAGGTTTCCCCCTTCCCCCTGCCTTTGCTGAACCTAAGTTGCTCCCGGATAGTGAATCTCTGCAGGACCTCCTGCTCAGCTCAGCTGCGTGCCGTGATGGTTTTGCTTTGCTTTTGCATCCCACCGTGCTCCTCAGCAGCACTACATGGCATGGGACTTCTTGCATGTGCCCCCTCGGCAAAGCTGCACTGAGAACTCATCAAAAGCTTTTTTCGTTCATCATTTGCTACAGATAGATTGCTTTCGAGTTTGTTCTGCTATAGGCCCCTGTGAGGGGCTGCAGGGAGGTGAGGTCGGTGCTGTCAGTGTCTTTCAGGATCCAGGCGGGTCCTTCCCTGCTGGCGGTGCGGCCGTGGGGGCGGTCCCAGTGGCTGCTGGCCTGCCATGAACGCTGGCAGCCCACGCTGGGCACGCGGCTGTGCCGGCACCTCGGGGCACTCAGGTGGGTGCTGGCGGGGGTGGGTGGGGGCAGGGCAGCAGCCCACCCCTCCATGGACCATCGCTGTTCCTTCTGCAGAGCGATACATCAGAAGGGGGTGAACTTGACGGACGTGGAGGTGGAGGACGGGCAGCAGTTTGCCCAGGTGGGGTCCAGCCTCGAGGACGTCTGGCAGGTCAGGTGAGGGCGAGCCGGGGCCGTGCTGCTGGGGCTGATGTGTGCCTTAAGCCAGGCAGCAAAGCACTGCCTTCTCCCAGCGGGCAGCTCCCTGACCATGGTCCCCGTGTGCAGGAGCAGCTGTGAATCGGGCCGTGTCGTGGCTCTGCAGTGCTCAGGTGGGTCCCTCTCTTTGCATACCCGAGCCCTGCGTCCTCCAGCCCCCTGCACCCACTGAGCCCCGGCTCTGCTGCAGCCTGTGGGCAGCGCCCGGCACCCGGGGGCCGCGTGGTGGGGGGCATGGACGCTGCCCCCGGGCGCTGGCCCTGGCAGGTGAGTGTCCGCCTCAGCTCCCGGCACCGCTGCGGTGGCTCCGTGCTGGCACCGCGCTGGATCGTCACTGCCGCCCACTGCGTGCACAGGTACGGCACGATGGGGGCTCAGGGCCCGTGCTGGGGGTTTGGGGCTGCCCTGGGGGCCCTTCTGTCCCCTCAGCTACCGGCGGCGGAGCGCTTCGGGCTGGATGATTCATGCTGGCATCACTCACGGCTCAGCCAAGCAGGAGGACGGGGTGCCAGTGGAGAGAGTTATTTCTCACCCGCTGTACAACGATAACAGCCTGGACTATGACATCGCCCTGATGAAGCTGCAGGTTCCCTTGAATTTCTCGGGTAAGGTGCTGCTGCGAGCACCTGGCATCTGGGGGCAGCATGCACAGCTGGGCCGTGCTTTGCGCCATGTCAGAGCTGCATGTTGCTGAGAAGGCACCTGGGGCTGTGCCATGAGCCATCCTGGGCCCAACCTGTCCCCTCGCCGATAGATGCCATCAGCGCGCTGTGTCTGCTGCCCTCCCAGCAGGACCTGCTCCCGGGCACGCCGTGCTGGGTGTCGGGCTGGGGCTACACCAGGCCAGACCAGGGTAAGCCCCATCCAGCCCTGCTGCCTGCCGGCCCTTCCTGTGCCGTGTGCAGTTCTGCCACTGCTTCTCCATCCTCTTGAAGCCCCCACGGGTCCCTCAGTGTGACCCCATCAGAAGAGGAGAAATCCCCTTCTGACCCCTCCTGCTCCCTAAGATCGCGTTCCCCTCTTGGCTTCTCCCCCCCCCCCCCCCCAGCACAGCTCACCGAGACGCTGAAGGAAGCCCTCGTGCCCTTGATTAGCACCCAGAGGTGCAACAGCTCGTGCATGTACGCGGGAGAGCTCACGGCCAGGATGCTGTGCGCCGGGTACCCGCAGGGGAAGGTGGATGCCTGCCAGGTGATGGGCGGCTGCGGCCGCGAGCACAGCGGAGCGGCCCCGGGGCTGAGCCCGGCTGTGCTCCCGTCCCTGCTGTGCTGCAGGGGGACAGCGGGGGTCCCCTGGTCTGCCGGGACGAGCTCGCATGGCGCCTGGTGGGCATCGTGAGCTGGGGCCGGGGCTGCGCAGAACCCAACCGCCCGGGGGTTTACACCAACGTGGCTCAGCTTCTGCCCTGGATTTATCGCGTCACCGAGGTGCGCTGCAGCAAAGGGCAGCACGAGCTCAGCCCCACTTCCAGCCGTGCACGATGCTGTCACCCCCGTCCGCGCTGCCGTTACCACCGCGGTGCGCTCCGTTCCCTTTTCTTTGCCTAGATCTACTAGAAGCGAGAAACCTCCCACTGCAACGCCTGTAAGTGAAGGAAAGCCCAGGTGCAACCCACCCTCTTCTTTTAGGGGTTACAGAAACAGCCCACAAAACGTGGCCAGTATAAACAGTTTATTAAAGAAAATAGCAAATTGCATTTCTGCCCCCAACGCTCGCGGGAGGAGGGGTGTTGGCTTCATTGTTTTCTTGACTGCTGTGCGTAAAAGGGCTCCACGTGAGATGCAGGGGGTGTGGGAACGTCCCGAGCCCTGCACTGAACTGCAGAGAGGGGAAAAGAACCACGAGGAGAAAGGAAACGCTGCGGGGCCAAGTGATGCCCCCACAGCCTGAACACGGTGCGAGCTGCTGAGCTCTGCAGCTGGGAGCCAGGGCCAGCAGCCACGGGCAGGAATGCACAGTGAAGTCAGATCGAAACCCAAAGGAAAAGGATACTATGGTATTCAAATATTCAGCTCTCTAGGATTTAACTTCTGACTGCAAGTTTGCAAGCACCACAGGGGAGGAAATGGTCTGTGTGCAGCACGTGGTACATCGTGGCCTTGGGGCTGTGGTTCAACAACAGCTATGGATGAGTTTTCCCATTACAATAAATGAACATCCCAAACCCAAGTGTGGCCTTCTGTAAAGTAAAACATAATGCTACGAGTGCACGCTCAATTCCCTTCTTACGTTATTTACATTTAGCTCATTCTTAGAGGACTGAAAAGTTACTACCACAAAGACAACAGCTGCCAGCCCCACTACTTCATAGACAAACACAAAACAAAGGGTGAGGGAAGGAGCAGGACTGCCTTACATTGCTGGCAGTGACACACAGCCAGGTGTAAGGTATGTGCTATGAGAAATAGAGCCAGGAGGAATTTTGCCACTTGAGCAAAACATTCCCACTCAGAAAACAGCCCATGTGGAACACGGTCTCCTCTTCCCCCCCCTACAGTTTTTTTGAGACCAGAGCAGAATAGGTGGGGAAGAGCAAAATTTGGCACTTGAGCATTCTCAGAAGGAGACCAAATGCTACCAGCAATGGTGGGATTCTTCTCTGTTTTGCAGGGACAGATGAGGTAAAAGACAAAGGGGCTACACATCCCCCAGTATAAAACTGCACAGGTAAGAAAGATGGAAGAGTGAGAAATAAAAATCCCTCTGTAAGCCCCTTAAGCAAACAAGCTTGAGATGATGGTGTACAGCACGCTGCAAGGGAGGCCCACCTGCCAGCACTGCTCATTCTCACTAAGAGAAGCTGGACATTAGACTCGATTTATTTGCCTGTGCTGGGCTCACAGGAAGATGAAATCCAAGAGGATGGGATTCAGCAAACAGCACAAGAAGCATCTCTTCTGCACCAGGACTGCACACCCACCAGCTCAAAGCAAAACCTAGGATCTGTGCATAACACCTCCAGGGAGGAAATGGCATTTCCAAGCCCAAACCCCACCTGCGTGGCAGATGGAGCAGAAGCAGTTAGTGTTCATGTGCTATTCAGCTTTGATTTCCTGGCCTGAGACTCACAGAGCCGTACCACCCGCCCCAAATACAGGGAGCTGGGAAACCCCTCCCTGAGTCAAAGCCCCCAGAAAGCACAAACCCAATGCTAAGGTTTTTATAGTCCAGTACAAGGGTCAAATCTAAAATAAAAAAGTAGTTAAAAGACTCAGTTCGCTCTTGCTTTATCAGAGGATGTAATGTGTAGGAGTGAACAGAGCTATTTGATCTTGGCCAGTGCTGCTGCTCTCCTTTCTGTGTTCTGGAACAAGGCTCGGATCAGACTCTTCACTTCTGCTGGGGAGAACTCGGCTGCAAGAGGCCCCTTCCCATCTGCCCACCTGCAAGGGAGAGAGCTTTGGTTAACAACACTGCATGGCAGCTTCACCTAAAAACAAACCATGTGGCATTCACATCAAGCACAGCAGTTCTCCCACTCCTACGGTTAAAGTAGAGTGAAACACATCAAACATTTACAAGCTTGGAACAGTAGTGATTCTGGAAGCAAAACAACTCATTAGCCACCTATTAACTGCATGCAACTTGAGTCCAGCATTATTTAATCAGGTACATAGAGCACAAGGGTGGAAGGATTTCTTGCACGTTTCAGTTTAGCCTGCAGACACTTACTGATCTACTATTTCTTGGAGGTTGGCTTGCAGGATGATCATCAGCTCTTTGAACGTCATCCATTTCTGCACATAGACTGGAACTTCCTCTTGATAGTTCTTATTTTTGTCCTCTTCAGGTAGTGGAGTGAAAACTTGAGGTCCTTCCTCCACCATGATCCTACAGAGCGAGTACAACCTATCTGCATCTTCTGCAGAGATATCCTAGAATTGAACAAAGAATATCCTAGAATTGAGCAAACTGTTAACAAAAGAGCAGTTAGATATCATTTCATAAGTAAAATAAAGGAAATAACTCAAAACCAAAAACGGGGCTGTATGCATGAAGGCACAAAGCCACAGTTTGGATTGCATTTAATGTTCTCAAGCAAATGTAATGTATTTCACAAATAGCTATTTAATTGAGTTCTCTGCAGACACCTCAGAACAAGGGCTGTGCTTCTCATCTAGAGCAGATTCACTGCGAGGCAGAGTGGTTATGAAGAAGGTCTGATTGGTTTACAGGGAAACTGGCAGGCAGTGCCAGCACAACAAAGAAAGCAAAGCTGGCAGGCTCAGCAAGTCCCAGCTGCCAAAGGAAAAGAAACTTTATTCACCTGACTGACAGCAGAAGGGCCCTTCAAGACGCAGACTAAAACTGGCTTCCCTGAAACCTCAGCTTATAAAGAGCTTCTGCAGGTCATAAATGTACAGACCATGCTGTACAGACCATGCTTATGCCCAGCACTGTTACCTCTAGGGCAGCAATCCTAGTGACAATTTCTGAGAGCGCCGTGTTCAGTAAGGTGCCCATAGCCTTGCAGTACACATTCACTGGAAGGACATCTTGCCAGACTTTCCCCAGCCTTTTCAACTGATGCAATACCTGGAATGGAACAGCCACTCGTTATCTACATGTTATCCAAAAGAATGTTAAGAGAAGCACAAAGCAATAAGGATACAGCACACAGAGCAAAGCAAGCTTTAAAGGAACATAAGGCAATAAGTATCACCCACAGCAGACGTTCTTTAAAAGAAAGCCATGTTTTCAGTTTGCATTACAGCTTATCAGAAGCACAATGTCTGCTCCTTGAATAGTGAAATACCCTGGATGTGTACTACAGAAACAGCTCATGATTAAGAAACTCTTGTCTTGAGGCAAGCAAAGCATCACACAAAACGAGGCACAGCCCAAGGTCAGCACCTGCAGGCAGCAGCACACGTGAGCCCAGCTCTGCCTCACCTACCTGCCTGATGGCCTTGTTTGCTGCAGAGAAATTCTCCTCATCATCCATATTAGAAAAATTCCTGGCACTTGACAGCCTCTCTAGGATTTCTCCTTTCTGCACCCTCATCTGTGCCAGAAAACACTCCATCCCTTCAGGAGAGAAAAAAACAAGCAGAGAGAAGCAATGATTTGCTCTGCTGGCACTGATTTAGAGCCTGCAAGTTTGGAAAAATAAACTCGCCATGATGTTGTATTCTTAACAGAAATTACCAGTGTCTGATCATTCTTTCAGGGCCAATTTAATTAATCAGGCTCAGCCTCTGCATTTAATAAGCTCTTGCACAGCATGGATTGTGACAGCACTATTGAGAAAGAGCTGAGCAGTAGAGCTCACTACGAGTGACCAGATCCTGCTGAACAGCAGCTTATCTCAGAGCTTGTTTCCAAGGAATATCCTAAAGAAAGTGGCACAGCAGTCAGCAGCAGATCCCCAAATATCCGAGTGCCACAACACCTCACCAGGTAACAAACTGCTCTTGGTACTATGCACCGAGCAAAGTGAGCCTGGTTCGAAGAGCCCAGTCCTCAATTGCCATCTTCTTAGAGTCAGGAGCTCCATCAGACCTCCCTGCCATGATTTTTAATCGTGTTCAGTTTTGGGCCCCTCACTACAAGAAAGACATTGAGGTCCTGGAAGTGTCCAGAGAAGGGCAATGAAACAGGAGCACAATGGGGTCTTATGAGGAGCAGCTGAAAGAGCTGGGATTGTTCAGCCTGGAGAAGAGGAGGAGCAGAGGACACTTCATTACACTCCACAACTTCCTGAAGGGAGGTTGTGATGAGGAGGGGTTTGGCCTCTTCTCCCAGGCAACAAACAGGACCCGAGGAAATGGCCACAAGTTGTACCAGAGGAAGTTTAGATTGGACATAAGGGAAAACATCTCTCAGGGAGTGCTCAGGCACTGGGATGGCCTGCACAGGGAGGTGGGGGAGTTGCCAGCCCTGGCAGTGTTTAAGAGGTATCTGGATGAGGAGCTAGGAGATATGGCTTACAGCTTGTGGTAGGAATGGCAATGGGTGGACAGTTGGACTGGGTGATCTTGAAGGTCCTTCTCAACCTTGTGATTCTGTGATTCCCGCGCCCAAAACTCTTAAATAACAACTGAGTCAGTAGACACATTCTAAATCACTCAGCAACAAATGCTGGGCTTAAAGACCATATCATCCATCGAGGTACTCCAACACTGAACAGGAACATTACCAAGTCTCCTAAAACCAGGTACCAGATCTACAAAAGTAGCAGCCCCGTCGCACAGGATGCTCGTCAGGCGGTAGCGGAACTGGTGTCCCATGGTGAGCAAGTGGTGAGCAATGTACATGCAGTTGTTGTGATGGATGGCTGCCAGCTGGGGTAGTTTCTGGAGGTTCTCTCTGTCTCAGGAAGAAGAGGAAAGGAAGAAATGCATGTATTTAGACGTGGCTCTGTTAAACTGGCATTCAGACATTGCAAAAGCAGTCTGTCTTAGAGAGAGGTAGCAATGCTTGGTAGAGCCATCAGCTGGAAGAAAAGGGTACTTTCAATCCTCACTGCTGCTCTTTCTTACAAGGAAAGCAACATGAACATACTCAAAGGCCACCCCCTGTCGATGCCAAGGGCTCTATTCTAGTTACTCGACAGCTGGATGTGACAGAGGTTTATAAGATTCCATTTACAACACTGTTATGTACAGAAGATGCAACGTGAGCTCACACTGCGTGTGCTCCCAGCTAAGCAAGGGCCAGCAAGCACAGAACCAATCTCAATCATGCCAAAAGAAATATTAAAAACCATCTCCTTGGTCCTAAGACTGCCAACTACAAAACTCTCAAAAATATTCTGCAACAGGTATGACTCGCTCATGGATTAAAAGCACCAGCTTCTTCCCACTGGAGGAAGCCCTTGGTAATCCTTGGCTGTGCTGAACAAAAGAGAGAACAAGTGGGATGGTTCCAGCAGCACTGCTCTGTGTGCACAGCAGCCCTGAAGTCATGCACATCACTTACTTGTGGTACGTCGGCACTACGTCGTAGAACAGCTGGAATATATTCCGCACGGAGTAGAAGAGCTGTATACAGCTACAAGAGAGTAAGGCTCACATCAGTTTGTCTGTGCAATTAGCATCTTGTTTGCCAACCCTTTCTTAAAAACAGAAAGAAGGTTTTTTTAGTGGTGAAGCACACTGCATTTAATGAATAAACTGTCAAAATCAATTACAGCAATGGCAATAATGGCAACAGCCTCAACAATTCACAAAGGCTTCTCACAGGAGCTGTGATGACCTTGTAAGTTCAGTGTGGAAGAGATGAGCTCCAGCCCACATGTCAGAACAGAGATATGTGAAACCCTGCAAACAAAGGGAGCAGTGTCCTTTCTCCCAGTAGGTATGTGTACACAGTCAGCCCTCTCTGCCACAGTACAGTGCAGGGCATTCAGCACCTGGGAAACTCCCCCTCTTCAGGGTTGTGGGCTCCAAATTTTAAAGCTGCTTGTATGCAGCTTCTCAGGACCTTGTGCTGTTTTCTTTCAAGAGCCCTGCCAGATGCAGAGCTGCACCCTGGGCACACACAGAAAGAAAGCAAGAACTCACCTCAGAACCTTAGGGTGCCATCCCTTCTTGGGTTGGAACAAAAGAAATGGCTTTTCTCTTTTTATACAACAGAAAGATAACACATGATAAAGTACTGAAGGGAACTCAGCAGTAGCACTTCTCCCATACAAAAGATTGAAGCTGTGCCTGCTACGGAGTCACCATGCTGCCACTGCTGCAATAGCTAAAGTATAGCAAAACCCACCTGAATGCTCCCTGAAACATAAAGTCTGAAAGACTGCTCTGGGTAACCAGTGCTGCACCAACACTGCACAAACCCAGGGATGCAGCCTCTAGCCAAAACACAGCATAACTTAAATGAGAGATTCTAATTTTTAAGTACCACCTGCCATTATAAATTTCTTCTAATCTATTAGCAGATGCTTAGTGTTGCTAAAAGCAATATATATCTGACTCCCAGAAGTTACAGGCTGAGATAGAATTCCTACCACTGATCTGTGCTGGCTGTAGCCTCCAACAATGTCTGGTAAGCCAACTCCATCAGTTTCTCCACTGATGCACTGATGCGGCACGTGGGCAAAGAAAATGTGTACTGGCTCAGTTTAGAGTCATTCTCCAAATGGACCACCTCATTAGGAAGAAGTTTAGAAGTCTTTTGCATTTTTACATGATCTCCAGACCCAGGATCAGGAAGTTTTGGTAGGGCTACGCAGGAATCAGGCGTGATCTGAAGGGAAAACAAAAGAAAGGTATAATAATATTTAGAGCCCAGAGAAAGGAGACTGTGCAAGGCTAGAAAACACTGATTTAAGGCTCAAGGTAAGCACTAAGCATGAAGGTGCAGAAGTCCCCTGAGACTTCTGGGCATCTCATGGCTTAGGAATGACACAACAGGCCACGAAAACCTACACAGTTTCATGCCTTGTAGAAAGCTCTACCAAGCGATCCTTGAATTTTTCTTATGCTTCTAATCCTAGTCTGAAAAACCTACAAAAGTAAGCTCTGAGTACTTTAAGAAATACCTACATGGTGAGATAAACCTACCTGAGTACTTTCTAAAGACTTTGAAGCCAGGACCACCACATAGCAGCCCTCTACAAAGGACTCAGCTGTCCCAGACAAGCCTTCCTCCACAGCTACGTTATTTTCCCACTGAGAAAAACAGGATGGTGCAACAGCAGTACCTTTACAGTATTGTGTATTTCTGAGGTCATCAGGTTTCTGGCTGCCACGATCACATCCTGGCACTTCTTGTTAGCAAAGTGGGAATTAACATTACGGGCGTATTTCAGTAAATCCGTTGCATCTCCTTTCAAAAACTGCATTTTCTTCAAAGCTTTTTCAAATTCCTCTGTGGATTTAATCACCTGAAAGGAGCAGACACACATTCTACATTGGTACCTGGAGGCCACAGTCACACAGTAATTGTCTTCTAGCTGAGGCTTTCAGTTGAGGATGGCCACATACCATTTCCACTACATAAATCTGAAAGGTTTTGAGACCTACCTCTATATACTGCTCTAATTTGCTGCTGTTGGTGGGGATTGAATTCACTAGACAGTTCTGAATGAGGCAGTCTGACAGCTCTTCCCATATCATATCACCCAGCAGTTCTGCCAGCGTAACTCTGCACTCCTTTTTATCTTCCACACTGAGCTCAACAGGTACATCTGAATTGAAGAGAACAGAAGTGGGTTTTAACATGCCTGCTTCCTGGACCAGACCCTTCACCAGTTCATTCAGCTCTTTGTGTCAAAAGAGTGCACTCCAACTGTTCCACAATTTCACAATGAAGATATTCTTCACATCCAAATCACAGGAAGTTATGACCAACAGATATCTGAATTCATGGTTTTTTTGTTTGTTTTTTTTTAAGCATTAAAAGCCATTAAAAGCTCCTTAGATCTTAGAGACAACAGCTTAACAACCATCTAGTCAAGAGAGCTTCCACTCCAACTATGAGAACGAGGTGTTAACTGGCAACTCAGACTATGGCCAAAGGGAGAAACGACTTACTCAGAAGGTATTTGTGGAGAACTTCAAGAATAAACCTAATCTTGTCAAAAACCTCCACAGGAGAGGAATGATCCAAGTCAGGCTTCTCAGACTTAAACCGTAGGATGACCACATCTGACCGTTCTTCTACGAATGGCTGAAGAAATGGGTATGAAATCAGTGGCTTGAGGATGTATTTCAGCAGTAACCTGCCTGAGAAATGAAGCGAATAAACAAATGTATGATTTCAAACAGCAGCAGGCGGGCAAGTTTATTTCCAGTGAGGCCCAACCTATTTTGGATGCAGAGATTCTCCAAATGAAGAGGAAGAAACACCACCTAGACTAGCTGTATCAGAGGACAGACACGAGGCAGAAAACACTGGGTCTGGTTTTACTGAAGACCATTTTACTTACATAAAACACACATGGAGGCCCAACAGAGAGCAGCATCTTGAAGGCAAAGCAAAGAACAGAAAAAGCCAGGTCTGCCTTACCAAACGTTTTCAGCTTGGTGCGCAGTTCTCCCAGGACAGCAAATGCCTGCAGCACAGAAGCAACAGGAGGCCCTGCAATCTCTTCCTCTTTCGATGGCAGTGTGCTTAAGTGCAGTTCTGAGTGCATCACTGACTCAGGGCTGATGGTTTCTAAAGAAAAGGAGGAAACCTCTCTTCGTTAGAGTGAACTCTGAGATGCAGCAGATCTCAGGAGCTACTGCATTTCTCAGCTGCTGGCTGAAGCAATACCCTACCTCTCTCCATTCCTACTAAATGTGGGATAAAAGAGCATCAGAAATAAGTACCAAACATCACCAACATTGTGTCACCACGCAGGACAACGGAACCCAAATCAATCCCTTACTAGAACTGTGAATACCTTTAGAAGGAGGAAGCTTCCACACAGCCAATTTCTGCCATTCCTCTCCTAAATGATAGAGCATGTTTTGTGTCTGCACCGTGAGCTCCGTGCCTAGTGCTTTCAGGATCTTCAGCTCAAAGCCCTTGCGGGATTCCAGCATTTTCAGGCTGCCTCGTGCCTGGTGGGAAAGGTCAAACACAAACCATGGGTAACTGCAGAGCTCGTGAAACTTTCTGGAAGTACTTCTCCACAGTTTTGTCACGTTTAAGAAACAGTGATCACCTTTTCCAGTTGTTGAGCTGCTTCCACGTACTTCTTTTCCAGCAACGCAGTGTTGTACTCCTTAAGGGATGTATCAAACTGCAACAATCAAACAGAATCATACATCTGCTATCAGACTACGAGATTTTTAACGTGGGCAGAGACAGAGGAGTTGCAGGTAGCTGCTCAAAAGAGAAGCCCAGAATAGTGCCATAAGCAGAGCAGCAGTCAACCACAGCTCAGTGACTTGAAGCTGCACCCCCACATTCCCTCCTCACCTCCTGCAGCTTCTTCAGAATGCTCAGAACCAGCGTGTCCCGCTCCAGCTGCTGCTTCAGTTCTGTGAATTCAGCCACGGCAACGTTTAGGTCTCGTTGAACCTAACACAAAAAAACCCCTTCTCACTTCAATTTCAGCAGCCAAACATTACCAGATAGATTTCCTCTGCATGGTGACAAAAGCATGGGAGATTAAACACCTGTTACCAAGATCATGGAGTGGACTGGGTTGGACGGGACCTTAAAGGCCACCTGGTTCCACTCCCTGACGTGGGCCAGCTGGCACCAAGTGACTCCAGGTGCCCTCAGCATTTGGGGAGGAGGACGGGAGTGGGGTGGGTGTTATCAGCACATCTGTGTTGTGGGATACTGCCTGTATCTAGGCGCTCTGCTACAAGGATCCTAATAAGCACCAGGAACTGCAGCAAACTCTTTCTTTTTTTGTACACTAGAGGTTTCCTACAAGGCATGGGAAGGAGAAGTGGCCGTCAGGAGGAGCTGGGTGCTGTCTCTCTGTCCTAGCTCACGGGAGCAGCTCTCGGCCGCGGGACCAACGCCCTGCGGTGTCACCGGGCTGCAATGTGTGCCACGCGAAGGGACCGCGCAGCTCACGTCCGCCCTCAGGGCCTTTGCAAACACCGGAGGGGGGGGGGGTGCACGCATTGCGGGGTCGAACCCAAAGGAAAGGGACAGAAGGGGTGACCTCGTTCTCCACGCCGGCCCTGAGCAGGTCGATGTTGCGGGACAGCCCGTCCACCCTCGCCACCAGCTCCTCGGCGCTCTGCATGCCGGGCAGGAACTCGCTGTACTTCTTAGTGATCATGGTGCACACCTCGCCCTGCGGACACATCGCCGTCAACGACACCGAAACCGACTCCGACCCCGCCCCGCAGCCCGCGGCCGTGCCTTCAGCTCCTCCACGCGGCGGGACAGCCGCCCGATGCGGGTGCCCAGGTCCTCCTTGTCCAGGCGGCCCGAGTGGGCCAACACCGCGGCCACCAGAGAGCCCGCGCCCGCCGCCATCTTCCGGCCCGCCACCGCGCGGCACCACGGGAACGGCGGCCGGGAAGGGACAAAAAGCCTCAGGGAGCGGACGCGCAAAGCCGCTCCCTGCAGTGCTCAGGGACACCCACAGCTCCATCAGTGCTCAGAGCCCCGTCCAGCCTGACCTTGGCTGTGTGCAGGGACGGGGCAGCACCGCCTCTCTGGGCAACCTGTGCCAGTGCCTCACCGCCCTCAGTGTCAAACCTTCTTCCTTATAGCCAGTCTGAATCTCCCCTCGTTCAGCCTGAAGCCATTTCCCCTTGTCCTATCACACAGACCCCAATAAAGTCTGTCCCCTCCTTCTCACAGCCCCTTTAGATACTGACAGGCCGCTCTCAGCTCTCCCCGCAGCCTTCTCTTCTCCATGCTGCACAGCCCCAGCTCTCAGCCTGTCCTCGTAGGGAGGGGCTCCATCCCTGGCACCATTTCTGTGCCCCTCCTCAGGTCCACGTCTCTCCTGCACTGAGCACTCCACGTGTGGATGCAGTGCTCTGCTGCAGCCCAGGGTCTGGTTGTCTTTCTGGGCCATGAGGACACCCCTGTACACCCCTGTGGTGTTTTGGTGGAGCTGTCGTTGGAGCCCCGTGTTTCCGCCAGCTGACGATGCTCCACTCTTCGTGATCAGAGCTCTCCCCGCCTCCTCTCCCCCGAGCAGCACGCAGAGCTGCCATCACTCTGAGCCATGTGGAAGGGACGCGCCCTGGGCACCTGGGTGCTGCTTGCCAGCGTGGCTGTGGGCATCCATGGTAAGTCCCGAAGGCGCTGGGTGCTGCCCAGCGACCACTGCCTGGTGGGGACACGGGACGTGGGGATGGCAAAGGGGTCAAAAAAGCAGTTCTGTGCTTTTTTATGCATGGTCTTCCCTAAGAATGTTTGTCTCCACTGTCACCGGCCATGTTTTCTTTTGCCCTTTCTTTCTTTTCGCCCTTTGGGTTTAGTTCCTGATTTTGTTTCTGAAAGAAACGTTCCAGCCACTATTGTTCTAGTGGCATTCTGTTACTGAGTGCTCTGTGCACAGGGTGGGGCTCACACGCGTGCAGACTGAACAGAGCCCAGGCAGCTGCCCGGTTCCAGTTAGCTTTCACTCTGAGAGGAACTGGATCTATATTCTAAAACTGCATTAAGTAACCATCTACTGAACGCTGGACTGCAAGTCCACTGGGCAGTCTGGTTTTTGCAGAGGTTTCTGTCTGCAGCATCCTTTTCACTGCTGGGGAGACAACCTAATGCAATGCTTCTACGGCAGCCATCTCTGTGAAGGACACTCCGGAGCTCTGCACCACTTTGATGGCTGAGAATGCAGCTGTGAAACTCTCTGCTCTCCTTTATTTTACAGGAGTGAGCATAGTTGTGAAAGAAATCAGTGGGAAGGTGTTCCTGCAATGTAAAACAGACAAAGAAGAGCAAAAAAGTGAAATCACCTGGCATCACAATGGGGAGGAAATTGGAAACACAACACAGCTGGACTTGGGTGCAATTTACGATGACCCCAGAGGCACCTACACGTGTTCATTGAAAAGCAGAGAGCCCTCCACTCTCCAAGTGCACTATCGAAGTGAGTGTCTGAAACTCAATTTCTAGAGCCAGGACTGCTCTAGAGTTTTTACGTAAACCAATTTTTAAGGGAAATTCTGATTTCCCAGAGCCTGAGGGTGGTTCCACTCCATGCCTGCGCTACAGCTTGCTGTTTCAGGAGTGGCTAACTCAGAGCACTGGGCACATATGACAGCTTGTGCCACTGGTTTGGGTCATGCACGCAAACCAAGCCTAATCTCTGCTGTCTGCTGTCCCATGAGTAGAGCCTGCCTGAGCTGGAAGAGCAATCTGGGCTCAGATGGACCCAGGTGGCAGGGCAGAGACAGCCACCGGGGTTGGAGGCCAAGGACAGGTTCCTGGTCCCGATCTTGCTCTCAGTCTTTGTGTTATTTGTATTTCCAGTGTGCCAGAACTGCATTGAAGTGGACGCTCCCACCATCTCGGGGATTGTGGTTGCAGATGTTATTGCCACTGTCTTCCTGGCAATTGCTGTGTATTGCATCACTGGACAAGATAAGGGACGCATGTCACGAGGTGAGGGCAGAACCTGCTGGCTGCCCACGGGTGGGGACAGGAAGTGCCTGAGCATCTCTGGGGCTGCATGGTACCTGGGGACTTCCATCACTGCCACGTAGCTCAGTGACTGCCTGATTCAGGCACCAGCCAGCAGCCAGCTCATCTAGGGCAGCCCTGGGAGGGATCACTCCATGCACACTTTATACCCCTAGCTTAGCTTCCTGGGAGAAGCCATAAAACAAACAAGGCTCTCCAAAACATCATCCCCAGAGCAGCAGCTTTCAGCCATATCTCCCAGAGGAAATCAAAGCAGACAGCCACTTGGGTTTGTTTGTAAATGCTTGCCATACTGCCCATGGCTCCTGCTGATCTTTGACCACAATCTTTCTTTATTTAGCTTCTGACAGGCAGAATCTGATAGCCAACGATCAGCTCTACCAGGTGAGAATGCACGTACATATGTGTATGTGTTTGTGTGCACGTGCATGGGTGTGAGCAGCTCCACTTGGCTGGAATGACATGGCCATGATGGCACAGCTGCGGGGGAGGTGGGGTGTGGTGCTGATCACTCTCTGCTGGGGGTTCTCAGCTGTCCTCCCCCCCCCCCAAGTGACCTCTCAGCTGCCCTCTGCTTCTTCTCTGGGGTTGTTAAGCTTGAGGGGGTGGAAGGAGCTTGCCAAAAGCTTGGCAAGTGGGGTCTGGGCCAGCTTCTACCCGCAAGGCTGGACAGACACAGATGTAGCTTGCCCTGCCTTTTTCCTCCCTAGCCCCTTGGTGAGCGGAGTGATGGACAATACAGCCAGCTGGCAACTGCCAAGGCCCGCAAGTGAGGTGGGAAGGCACCACTCCTTCACATGACGAAGCCATAGCCAGTGCCAAAGAGCACCAGCACCCTGCCCTGGCACTGCTTTGTGATCTTGCTGCTGGCTGAAGACAGTGTGGGTTTTTGCCTGGTGAGCCCTCCAGCTCCCTGCCAGGAGGGGCTGCTTGTAGCACTCTGCTCTCTTCATGATGCATTGCATTTCTGTATTCTTCTCATTAAATACAATCCTATTCTATACCTCCCTGCTCTATCGGTTGTGTTAAGGCCTGGGGAGCCGTGCAGCCACTGGAGGAGATGTGTGCAGGCTGTGAAGTGCTGGATCCCTGCAGAGCTGTGAGGTTTCTACCTGCTGGTGCAGGCAGGCACCCACGGCTGTGCCACCCCTCTGTGCCTGGATCCAAATGGCATTCAGATCCATTGCTGAAGCTGAAGCTGAGGGACCTTGTGAAGGGAGAAACTTGCTGCTCCTGACTCATTTAAGTCTACACTGGGGAATGGGGCCACCAGTGTGGTGTGCAGCGGCACTCAGCAGAGCTGGCATGTGGGATGACTGGCCAAAATTGGATGCTGAATGCAGCCAGCACAAACTAGCAGTTTGAAACCTCGGAAACCAGGTCATCCTCCACATGCCAGTTGCACACACCTGTAGGTTTTGTTTTTCCACTTTTCTAGGAATTGAGGTTCTAAGAACCTGAGGCTTTAGAGTGCACCAGGCTGCAAACTGACTTGTGACTCAATGGTTTAATGCATGTACCAAAAGAGTTCACACTCACACAGTTTTGCTGCCAGTGAGACCTGGCCTCCAACCTGGCATATGTGGCACAGACAACAACACACTGGCCTTATGAAGCTGTGGGTGCACCTCACGTGCCCTTACAGGGATTGCTGTGTTCAGCCTTACAGGCAGTGAACAACAAAGCGACCCATTTCCTGTGATGTCAGCTGGTTATACAATACTTTGCTCTTCACTTCTTGGTGGCTTTTCCCCTCCAAAGTGCTCTGCAGAAGGCTGAGCTTGACATGGCCATTACAGGTAGAATATGCCAATGTCCTCCTTCTGTCTACAAAGCCATCTGTGTCAGCCTTACCGAAGCAGTGACCAGCAGATTGCCTGGTTCACAATGCTTCTACCACCGTCAGATCTCAAAATACACAGCAAAGACTTCAATCCACACCCAAACAACAGGAGAAACCCGTGGCATGGTGGGTACATGCTGCACACATCAGAGAGAGAGCAGGGGCAGCACTTCCAGCTAGTTGTTTGTGGGAGGCTCCTCAGCACCTCACCCTTGGGAAGACACACCAATGCTTCTGTAGTGCTGCTAAGCACAGAGAGATGCTGTCACTGGATGTGTGCTGACTCCAGAGGAGAGAGTGAGGAGAGAGTGAGGGGCACCAGCTGGGGCAGACGTTTGGCAAACATGTGGCCTCATAAGTGATAGATGCACCAGGGCACAGCTTGAAGCTGAATTTAGTTTTGCACCCAGCACGATCTAAGCTTCTCATATCCCATCTGTGGCCATGGTCCACATGGCTGGGACAGGTAAGCTTCCTTAGGGCAGTGCTGATATGCAGGAGATGAGAACGTGACCCAGAGTGGTTTTGGAGCAGCTGGGGGTTAGTGCTGGAGGGGTCTTGCAATCTCCCTCCTAGATATTTGGAGCTCTGTATGGTAAACCCCGCCATACTGCCTTTAAAACCACATCCTGCAGGGTATGCACAGCAGTCTGAAGCATGATCCTTGCTGGGGCACTCATCCCCTTGCACTGAAACTCAAGCTAAACCACCCACAACCCCCACCACTGCTGCTGTTTCCTCTCTTCAGAGCTGTTGCTCTGCAGAGCAACAGAAACGTGGCTTGCTCAGCCAGTCTCAGGCCAGAAAGGCTTCCACACATCAAAGCACCTCTTGGACCCTTCCCCTTATGCTACCACCAACCCCACTGCTGCTGCTTTGCAGAGTGCAGCTTTTCAAATCACGCAGTTTAGAATTGCTATGTTGAGTGTGTGGGGGCTCAGCTGTTTACCTCACCCCCACGGAGCACACCCAGTCCCACTCCCAGCTCCTCTTCACCCCTGCCCTGCTCTCAGGCTCAGCTCTCTGAGGTATGGCAGTGCATTTCTGTGTGCGTAGGTCTCTCCCCCCAGACCCACAGAAGATAGCATTGCCTCTGTCTATTCCTGAGCTAGGAATTCAAGACAAAGTATTTTTATTTAACAGGAATAAAATGAAGAAAAACACACAGGAAATCTTTTCTGCTGCATATCTGAGGATGTTGGCTCCCATTTTATTGATATATTACAATTTTGAAATGTATTTATGAAAAAAGAGCTGGAACAGATCTTTACCAATGGCAAAATAGCCCAACATCTTCCTAACAGAACCCAAGCAGAACTCAAGTGCCAAAGTTGAAAAGGAGAGAGAAAGGGAAGTAATGATGGACGGCTCACAAGAAGCTGAATGCAGTGATAGCTCTGGAAGGTGAAACAGCACCAGCAAATGCACTTGTGCAGCCTTAATGGTGCAGCCCACACAAATAGAGGTTTTCATCTTACATGACACTATAGAATATCAGTAAAACTGGAAGGACAACTTCCCAAAAGAGTTAGATGTTGTCCTGAATTTGTGTTGGAACCATTATCACCATGGCCACAACGCATTATTTTCAATTCCGGCGAATATGCTGTAGCAGAACTGAGTGCTGCTCCTGGGGCTGAACCAAAGGGGCTCACTTCCAGCCTGGGAAACACCACAGTCCCCGGTGTGCTGTCTTAGTCAGACTGCAAAGGTGATACTCATGGTTAAGTGGGGATCAAATCTGATCTGAAATGTCTAAGTGGCCAATCATTTAGTAGTAACAAAAATCTCACACTCAGCCAACCACTTACATTTCCTAATGGGCTTTCAGGTGAGTTGGGAAAGCACCAAATTCTCATCTGACCCTTTAAGGATGTTCTGATGAAGATCTGAAACACAAAGGACCATGGATGCAAAGCGTACTTGGCCCCACTCATTTTTCACAGAAGAAGGACTATGGGGTGGGTGGTTCTGTCTGCAAGTACTGGAAGAAATTTGTCTCTTCTTTTAGAGCAGGACAATGCCAGAGGCCATCCCCTCTGAGAAGGAGCCTTATTTCATACCAGCTACCCAGGGAGGCAAGAGTAGCAAGTGGAGACACTTGGGACAGAAAATGAAACAAGAGGGAAAGCCAGAGCATGCAACTGAAGCAGAGAGAGAAGAGTGAGGGAAAAGGAGGCCAAGAACCACGAGTGAGGCCCCAGGCTTTTAGAGAGAAGGAAAATTTCTCTTGCCAATGGGCTCAGGGATTTCTTAGCCCTAATATCAGACTGAAGGAACACCTTGTGGTGGGACAGCATAGGGCAGCAGGATGCCTGTCCTGTCCATATGCTCAGCTGACCCCAAAGCACCTGCATCTCAGCAGGTCTGCAGAGAGCCAGCAGCAAGCTAGCCAGAAGCACTCAGCTCTTCGGCCTGTTTTCCATCCAGCCTGGTACCTGGGGGAATTTCAGAAGCCCCTGTGTTCCAGGCCTGCGTACACTTCTCGCTGGCCTTTCCTGATGGGCTGTGGGAACAGAAGAGATGTTAGTTCTGGACACACCCAAGACTCCAGGCTCTTGGTCCACACAGTACTCAGAGAAAACCACAACAGAGAGACCAGGAGCAGAGTGCTGCATTGGCAAACAGCGCTCTGCAGGAAACTGCAGTTCTGTACCTGACTCCCTGTGTCATCACTGACAGAAGGGCCTCCACCCTCCCTGACATTTTCCTCCACACCCTGCAGAGCTTGGAGGCGAACTGGATGTTACTTCAAAGGAGTAAAACAGGACAAATGCTACAGATCCCCCAGCTCAGGCTGTCCCTTCCCAACCAGCAAAGAGAGGTGGAAAAAAATGTGGGTTCTCCATACCTCGTAGTCTGGGTTTGGAACGGGGGGAGGACGCTGCATCCTCTGAGCTGCAACAGAAGCAAAGAGGGTTCATCTTTGGTGATGGTTCTTCTAACACAGAGATGATCCCAGGGTAGCACATACCATGGGTAAACTCATGTGACTTTGTTACAAGCTTAGATCTTTTAAAGACCCAACTGCTGCAGTTTGGAGGTCTTAGGATCATTGAGGAGGAAATCAGGTTTCTTTTTCAAGAAGAAAACATGAAGCCTCCATGACCACAAGCACCAGCTACAGCCCCACAAACATGTACCAGATCTATACCCCTCTGGCCTGGCAGGCCGAATAGATGAGAACACATGGCAGTTGTGTTGAACGCATCACTTAACAGGCATGATGAGCACAGGGTAGGGGATTTCAGTCTGCTGAAATATTTGTATCAGCTTTATGGGCACCAGTGGAAAACTGGCAACATCTGATCTGCACAAAGCCAGAGTGGTGAGCTCCCATTCTACCCACACATACAAATACCAGTTGATGCTTTTTAAACAAAGCTAAAGTGGCATCGTGAGGTCATGACCCCTCATCACTTTAGCACAGCATTTATTATCCCTCAGCCCTACTGCTGGACCCACCAGGCCACAAAACCATGGCCTGAGAAGCCAGAAATTTGAATGTAGTGTTTCAGTAAGACATGATGCCTCTTCTGCATGTGTTCCTGATTCTGGATCTTTGAATGCCTGAGACAGATGTTTGCTTCATCACAGACTCAATGCTGCTTCACAGTAACCTGTGAAACAGTTTCCTATGGGCAGGAAAGCTTTGTCAAAACACAGCAGCTGCACCCAGCCCAAAGAGAAGTCAACCCAGAGCATCAGATTTGGCATTGAGTGGAGTTTGGCAAGTCTTTGGGGGCTCGTGGGGGGCAGAGGGTGCTCCATCACTCAGCAAGGACAAGTGCTCGGTTTAGCACTTAGCACACATCATGGAGAGCAGACACACCTGCAATGGCTCTTACCCTGTGGCCGTCTGCCTGCACCAGCACTCGTTTGCCCCCTCTTGTTTTTGCTGCAGTAATGGACCAAAATCAGTACCCCCAAGGTGATGAGAAGATCTGCAATGATGATCCCTATCACAGCCAAGGTATCCAGCTCCTCACAGTTTGCGCACACTGCCAAGAGGAAATACAAAGGCTCAGAGCCAGGCATGCTGCTTTTGCAGCAGAGGTCAAAGGGAAGGGCCACATATCCAAAACATCAGTAAAACACTTCCTGCTCATTGCTTTCATGTTTGCTACTCATCCGCTTAATGCCAGCAGGAAAGATACAGCTTGTGGTGACAAGGAGCAAAGAGCAAACAGAGGAAGAAGGTATGGGCCATTCTATCCCACTCCATTTCAGTCTTCAAACAGTCCTGGCAGCTGATGAGTGCACCATCGTCACTATACTCTGCTGATCTGCGTGGCCTGCAATTAATACATCTCCTGGATCACTATTGCTCTTCTCATGCCCATCTGACTTCTACCTCTCCATACCTATGCTGAATTCTACTCAGAGAATGTGGAGCAGCTGCCCAAAGTGCCACTGCAGAACAGCATTCACTCAGCCCACCAGCACCGAGAGTCAGACCTCATCTCAACCCCCACCCCCAAAAGGTGTTCACTTTATTTTCAGCCCACACAGGCTGAGTGCTTTTTCACTCACCTCTGGCATTCAGGTACAATGCACGCTTGTTTTTATTGTCCTCATTTTCCATACAAGTCACACTGAGAGGAGAGCTGTCATGATCCTCTATGACGTACTTATTGTCGATTACCTTTTTCCCAACTGGCTCCCATTTTATGTTGTCTCCAGAGAGTGGACATGTGATTGTCACTGTGGTTCCAGATATCTCCACCACAAAATCTTCATTGGAGTTTGGGCCAATGAGAAAAGAAACCAAAATTATGAGGAGATTATGGCAAGTTTCCCTCCCCCCCGGATCCCACCCAGTTTGCTTTGCTCTATTTTCAGGCCAATTATATAATGTAAATTCCCCATGCACGCTCTTCTGCATGCATGTTTTCTTGTAGTTTTTACACCGACCACTTTGCAGTGCTGAGCAGTAATCATCACTGAATATCATTGCAGAATACTCAACTTTATGTTGGAGTGTGGTCACACACCATTGCTACTTTAATTTATTTAATTAGTTATGAATACTAGTAAAATACACTTACCCTCCTGAGCTGTTGTGCCAACTACGAAAGAAAGAATAGCAGGTGTTAATCAAATTAGGTCTTGATATCATATACCTTTCCTTTCCTATTTGAGGATGTGCTTTCTGAATTCAGCTGCTTGAAAAAAGTATTCACACTCATATTTGTGCTAAATGAAATCCTGCTGGCTAAGACAGGATGTTGTTTTGAAACGAAGCCTTTTGATTCGGAAGCCATTTTAAACAGAGTGCCACTGAACAGAGGCTGGAATGATTTTTTGAGCCTGCTTAGAAGATGGTTTCTTGCAAGGAGTACACTCGGCAGTTTTGCTTTATTGCCATGGATCAAAGAAACGCTGCTCAGTTAGAATCACAGAATCACAAGGTTGGGAAGGACCTTCAAGATCACCCAGTCCAACCGTCCCATTCCCATTGCTACCACAAGCTGTAAGCCATATCTCCTAGCTCCTCATCCAGATGTCTCTTAAACACTGCCATGGACGGTGGCTCCACCACCTCCCTTTGGAGGCCATCCAGGTGCCTGAGCACTCTCTGAGAGAAAAAGTTTTCCCTTATGTCCAATCTAAACCTCTGGCACAACTCGTGGCCATTTCCTCGGGTCCTGTTTGTTGCCCAGGAGAAGAATTCAAACCAGTAACATGGAAAGTGCTGCTGTTCCCAAGATAGCAGTGAGTCAGTACAGAGTGGAAGCTATATACCATGATCACAAAATGGTTTAAGAAAAGTGCAAAAATGAACTAAGAATTTAAAGCTCGGGCCCTTACAGTTCACACTGCTGCAGGAGGTGGTGCCTCAGCCTCCAGCACTCAACTTCACCCACTCTGCTGCCTAAATATTGGAGACCGCGTGCTTTAGAGGACCAGCAGCAAGCAAAAACTGAGTAAGGAGAACAGCCTGAAAGGGCTGGATCCTCACTTCTCTCACTCTGGGAGGCAGCAGCTGCACATATCAGCTCCAGAAGATGTGGCTGCAAAGCCATGTGTGGTCACTGCAGCCCTCCCCATCCCTGCGGGGTCTGTCCCGCTGCACTCACCCACACACAGCAGGAGGCCCAGGAGGGGCAGGGGCACCTCACACCTCATCCTTGTGCTCCTCCTCCTCTCGCTCTTCTCTATCGTTCCTGATCAGATTGGCATCACTGCAGTTGGCTGTGAAGGAAGAAAGGACGCGTTGGCTTTTCAAGTCCTTGCTTACGAGGAAAGGGGCCCAAGAGTTTTTCCCAGAACTGTGTATGGCAGCAAATGGAGCGATGCCAAGGACACTCACTGTTTCCAGTGAAACCTGAAAGCAGCCAAGAAAGACACACAGCATGTGTGTTAAGAAAAACCCATCTCAGGAAGTGCGGAGGCTCAAAATGTCCTCATGTAACGTCACTGCCAGCAAGGGGTGGCTGCTCTGCACCAGCCCAGCTGAAGGCTTGAACTGAGCAGCAGGAGACGTGCACAAGCCTGTGTTAGATTTGCCTTCAGGACCTTCCCAAGAACTTCTCAATATCTTTCTGAAGTTCAAACTACTGCAAGCAACCTAACGTGCTGAGGGAATACACAGAACTGGAAATCATAACATGATTTGGGGCTTTAAAGATGTTCTGGTTCCAACTCTCTGCTGTGGCAGGGACACCTCCCACCAGCCCAGGTTGCCCACAGCCCCATCCACGCCCTTGGGCACCTCCGGGGATGGGGCACCCATCTGAGAGAGCAGCAGTGCCTGCACCTCACCGCCCTCATCATGGAGAATTCCTAACT
Organism: Cyrtonyx montezumae; assembly: GCF_038088225.1. Lineage (NCBI taxonomy): Eukaryota > Metazoa > Chordata > Aves > Galliformes > Odontophoridae > Cyrtonyx > Cyrtonyx montezumae. The sequence continues at coordinate 1,363,441 of NW_027071959.1, forward strand.
AATATCCCGTCTAAATCTACCCTCCTCCAGTTTAGAGCCGTCACCCCTTGTCCTGTTACTACAATCCCTCATAAAGAGTGCGCTGACTTTTGAAGGGCCCCATACTTTTGAAGACCCCGGGGATAAAGAGCCCGAGTGAAAGCGGGCAGGTTCCGCTAGAGGGGGCTCCTGCCCCTCCAACACGTCCTGCTCCCACCCAACCCGTCCTTCCCTCCCTGCCGGGCACAGCAGGAGGCAACTTTCACCTTCCCAAAGATTCCCATAGGGTGCAGTGCTCCCAGCAGGGATGCAGACCCGCAGAACGCACCATCTTTCTGTTTTCTGTGCTTGAATGGCAGAGCTGCTCGTTCAGGCACAGAGATGCTGGAGATTTTTTATGTTACCTGTCCATTGCAAAACCAGCCGAAGCTTCCTCCTTCCACAAGGGTGCACTTTGTTCCCGTGCCTGCCATACAGATCTCAAGGCGCTCCTGTTTACATGGCTAATCACAACGTTGTGGGCTTTGGTTCAATTCACCCAGCCGCTCCCGTTAGCTGCCAGAGCTTTCCATTGCTTATTTCTGTTTCAGAATGAAACTCTTGCATTACTAACAGTGGTGTAGTCCTCTTTTATTAGCTGGAGTCAGTGTGTTTTGAAACAAGAAGTTGAAAGTTAGAAAAAGTTTGCAAGATCAGAACAGACCCTCCTCCCCAGGGCTGTGTATTACGCAGATGTGGTCATGAAAGCCAGTATTGCTGCTGAGTGGACAGAGGGCAGTTAAAGGAGGAAATATACTGGTCCTGCTGGGATGCTGCATGGCCTGCTTGAGGATAAGCTGCTGCTGTGCAGGAAGAGGTGCCAGCCTGGTCTGCGGGAAGACATGGAGCTGGTGTGACGCCTTGTCATAATGAAACACAACAAAGCACCAAAGTCCTAAACTGGAAATTCCTACACTTGACTTCTGGATGAGCTCATTACCTGTAACATAGATGCACTAATCCATGTGCTGCTGGGGACGCCTCAGGCTTTCAGAGATCAGCATGGAATCGGTGACATCCTGTTGCAGGGAAAGCCATGAACACCTTTCAAAAACCAGCCCAGCAAGCCTCCGTGAGGCAAAACAAATCACAGGCTGACAAAGGAGCTGTGGAGTCTTGCTGCTCTAACCACACAACTGCACTTCTGCCTGAACATGTGTGAGGGAAAGCTGCATACTTGGATCCACTTGGCTCTGAAAGTCTGAGGAGGAAATCCTGCTTGATTGTCTAGAAAACATGAGTTAATGTTAAACATTCTGGTGCCTCCTAAGTGTGAGCTGAAAGTTGAACGTCCTGGAAGCAGGGTGTATTTGGAGTTCCTCTCTACTGGGGAGGGCCAGGCAAGACCCAAATGCTCGCTCTGAAACCTCTGCAACCACAACAGTTGGGTTCATCCAAATCCAGAAAGACTCGACCTGCTTCTCTCACCCTCCAGTGGTTAAAAATAAGAGCCTGTGCCAACACTCTTCAAGTTCAGACCTGAGACAAAAAAACTGATTAGCAATTACCTCTCCTAGGACTGCAAGAACCCTGCAAGCCAGGCAATTCCACAGAGCTATCAACCGTAGCAAGAACTTACCCTTCCAGCACATCCGACCTGAATGCACTGAATATAACGCGCTCAGGTGGTGCAAACAACGTGAGCTCACCGTGCCTGAGAGATGTCAGCCTCACAGGTGCTAAAACACCTCGTTCCTGATATGGCACCATTGCAAAGGCAGTTAGCACCAGTCACAACGAAAGTTCCTGACGTGGGATGGCTGCTTGGAAGCGGGCCAAGGATCAGATGCAAGCCGCAGCCAGTAGCAACTTCAACACTTTTATATGATTTATGGTCCTCTAATGCAAACATCCGAACGCACACGCACCACTCAGTTTCATGCTCTCACATGCCACTGGGGAAATGTTTTGTGTCCCACTGAGTTTCTGCAGCTCCTCGTGCCACGCTGTTGAGCACAGTGGGGCTTTCCCAGCACTGGGTTTGACTCATGCCTGAAGCAGTTGTCTTCTTACTTTTCCAAGAGCTTCACCACCACCAGATAACGCCGTGTCCCAATTCTTCCACAGGACAACTGCAACAAATACGAGAATGATCACCTCACTTCACTACAAGTACCTGTGTCTCAGCAGGACCCTGGCATGCTCTGAGCACATGCCCACGGTGCTGCCACAGGCTGGCTGTTCTGTTTTGCTGCTTTTTATTTATACACCATTTGCAGGTTTTTAATCAAACAATTAGCCTTCATTCCTTCAGGCTATCCCTAATCACCTCAAGGCAAAACGATGTTTAGGTGCAAAATGACGTCCCACAGGAGGGGAGTGGTTTCAAGTGGAAGCTGGGAGGAGGAATGATTGCAACACAAAAGAGCAAGGGAATATGGGAGGCAGAAGAAATTAATCTTACCTTGAAAATCTGCCTGCTTTACGCACAGAAGTGAACTGTCTGCCGCACCTCTCCTTCGGTGCCCGGCAGTGACTCACGCAGGAAGACGTGCTCGCATTGCCTTCCAGGCCAAGCTGAGAGAAAGGAATTTGCTCAACTGTCCCGGGAAGGCTCTGAGAACTTCATCTTTTATCCAGCTATCTAGAACCTGAAACAAACTTCTCCCTGTGCTGCTCAGCCCACAGAGTACGGACTTGTTTTCCCGATGCCTAGCCCCACCTGGCTGGGGGCTGTGCTCATCCTTGGGGTACAGCTCCGAGGTAAGGAAACCTGGCATTGTCTGGCCTCTGTTGCCATCTCGACTTTTCTCTTCTCATCCCTTAATTATCATCCTTATTAAGGCAGAGACTTTGCAGGAGTCTCAGAAATTGGTTGTGGACGATTGCTCTGATTCTTTGGGTCCTGGCTTCACTTGTGAGTGGCATGAAGTGATTGAATTTCTGTGGCAAACAAGCTCAGGTGTGTTTGGGTGGAAGAAGGACACTGATCTAATTCTGGGCTCTGGTTACACATCTTCTCCCCTCCTGCCTCACTCTTTGATCCCAGCAGGAATCTGGGTTTTACTCCCAGGTGTTTCTTTCGCTGTCTTTGTCACTCAGACAATCGGGGTTTGTGAGCAGTGCTCCATGAAGGTCCTTTACGCAGCAATAAACAGCGATGGCAGAAAAGTCACTTGAATTTTCAGTGGTTGATATCAGTGTAACCAGAATCAAAATTTGATCCGGGAACACCACGTCCTCCTTATGAAAAGTATCGGATCACAGATACTCTCAGTAATCTGTCTTGTAAAAATATATCTTTTACCTTCAGTTCCCACACCTGTTCTTGAGAAGTTTAAAGTAAAAATGGGAAAATTTTTACACGGAATCTTTGGAAGAGAATGGTGATCCCTGGCAGTGAGGTCCTGAAATAAGAGCTTCAGCGTTTTGTCATTTTCTCCTTTGAGAAAATAAATTCCTCAGCTGTAAAACATTTGCAGACAGGAGTACTAATTGGCTTCAGTACGAAAACCCCGATAAGCTCTTTTTCCCTTGAGTCATACTGAGTGGGTTAAATCATTTTCCTAAAGTGATAAAAAATCATGAGTATTTTCTTTTTCTGCTCTGTAAGGATTTTTCTTTTTTTCTTTTCCTTTTACCAGTGGAAATTAACCCCCCAACCCAGAAGGACTGTGCTGGCTGTGAGAAGCAGTCAGGGGAGCAGCAAAGTGATCACAGGGGAAAAAAGTAGGAAATAAAAGCACCTCCTTTCTGAGTGTCTTGTGGTCACTCTTGCTGCTCATCTCTAGGCCATCTGCCTTGATGTTAACTTATTTTTAAGCAGCAGCTGTGGCGGTTTGCTCAACAGAAGATGTTTGTTTGACAAACAAGTATTTGCTGGTTTACCGTGAGGATTTCCTGTGTAGATTCTCAACCTGCTTTGCCTATAATTGTCTGGTGGTGTTATTAACCTCCTTCAGCAGCCGGTTCTTACATTAGTAAAAGCAGTTTTCACCACAGTGTGCATGACTCTCAAAGTAATAGCACAAAGTGGAGAGAAGAAAGTTCAGGGCTGGGAGGTGGTAACCGCTCATAGCTGCTTAGCAGCGCTACCTTAAGGAACAGAGCTGCTTTTCTGAAGAAATCTGCCTGGGGAATTGAGTACAATAGAGTGTAATCACCTGTGATAATGTGACCAGGACAAGCACATGAAGTTTATGACATCTTTTGTGCCTGTCAGAAGTAAGCTTATGTAGCAAGAGGGCTGGCATTTACAGCAGCACTGCACCTCCTAGGTGTCCTTTGCTCACGCCTGAGAGGAGGCACTTCCTCCAAAAAACAAACCAATGTGTTTTCCTGCAGGCGAGTCCCTCTTGGTGCTCACTTCTCAACTCGTTATTAGGTCTGTCACTATCTAACCGCAGTCACAAAACTACAAAGGAAGCATTGTCCTGTCAGTGCAGATGAAAGCAAACTCCCCGTGAAAGCAGCAGGGTGCAGTTTGCATATCACCTGACAAAAGCTGTGAAGCACATGGGATCTTTTGGACACTGCATACAAAGGACCACCACACTCAGTAATTAAATCGGTGTGCTTTTAATTGTTAGGTTAAAGGTTAATAGGGACATATAGGGCAGGCTCCTGCCTAGATCAAGCACGGATAAGTGATGAGGTTACTCCAAGACAGTGCTTTTGTTTACCTCTAACCCCTTCCTGCTTTCCCTGCAGCACTGTGCCCTGTTGCAGCCATAGAAGTTTATACTTCCAAGGCGGTGTATGCTGTGAATGGAACTAAGCTACGGCTAAAATGCACCTTCTCCAGCAGCAGCCCTATTAGCCCACTGCTGTCAGTGACTTGGAACTTCCAGCCCGAGGATCTAAGCTCTCATGAACCAGTGAGTGAGACCTTTAAGCTCCATTTCATTAATGCACACTCACATAAACCACTCCCAGGTCCCAGCACTGGCTGTGTAACAATGCCAGGTGTGGGTCTGGGCACGCACAAGTGTGTACATCTTCAGCCTTTCTCTTCTGTTCATAAGGATTACTCTAAGCAAGAAGTTTTGTTTGGATAACCTTGTTCGAGAAAGCTGCTTTATGCTTAGTTTTTGGGTAATCAGGGTTAGAGTAGCAGGGGACAGATGAAGTGTTACCTGCTGAAAGCTGAATCCTGTGCCTTAGCTAACATCTTGCATGTGATGACTTAGGATTGCCTTTGGCCAACATGTCAGGACAGGCAGCTCAACAAATACTGTAGCATAACTGAAAGACAGCTGAAAAGCCTAACAACGCCTTAGGCATGAGAAGACTGAGGTCACATTGCTGCTGGAGCATTTTGAAATGGTTTGAGATTCATCTGAGAGAGGCAGAGCCAAAACAGCTCTCCTCAGCTCAGGCAATCTTCCTCAGCTACTGCCACTACACTTACACGTGCTGCTTCCATCAGAGACATTGCACAAGTGGCAGGAGTGACAGTTCCTTCTCTTTCTTCTAGGTGTTTTATTATCTCAAGGAGCCCTACACGCCGTCTGCTGGACGGTTCAAAGGGCGAGTCACTTGGGATGGGAATATTGAGCGCTACGACGTTTCCATCGTTATCTGGAATTTGCAGCCCACTGATAACGGAACATTTACCTGCCAAGTGAAGAACCCACGAGACATCGATGGCACCATTGGAGAAGTGAGACTCAGAGTTGTGCAGAAAGGTGAGAGGCCAAGGACCCCAACAGGAACCACGTGAACTTAGTACAAAACAACATTAGCGTTGGGTCTTCCTCCACATGTGAAAAAATGCATGGAAGAAAAAGGATTATAAAGTGAAAGCACAAGGGAATGCAATGGGCAAAATGGAAAGAAAAGTGCTTAAGAAAAGGTTATATTCATAAGGTTATATTCATAATCCGAAAGCCTTCAGTGTGTTCCTCTTGTTCATTCACCTATTTCTCTCCATGCAGTGAATTTCTCAGAAATCCACTTCCTTGCCATGGCCATTGGGTCTGCTTGTGGTCTGATGATCATTGTGGTGACAGTTGTGATTATCTGTCGACATCGTCGGAAGAAACAGCAAGAGAAGGCGATCGAGGTGGCAGACACTGAACTGTAAGGACAAAAGGGAAGAGGGAGAAAGGCTTCTGGGAAAGCTTGTCAAATATATCTTCATGGCCATTCTGAATCATTGGCTTGGGCCCTATATTAAGCATCTACAATGCAAAACTGCCAGCATAATTAGCAGTAGTTGGCTGCTTACTTGCAGTCAGAACAGAGCCCCAGGGATGAATGAGCTTTGGAGTCCTTATTTTGCTCCTGTACTTCGAGGTGGCTCCCCACTCAGAGTAGGAGCCCATACAAATTCCTGTTATATATTATGCATGTTGCATGTACCTTGGAACCTCACTGCTGCTCAAGATATCTGATGCTACACTGATTCCATTTTTTTTCCTATTTTTCTTTTGTTCATAGCAGTAGAGAAAAGGAGAAGCTGAAGAGTACAGAAGAGAAGGAAGTCACTCCATTAGAAGATTAGAGGTCTTTGATAGTACATACTATGCAGGTATCTAATCAAACATTCTCTAATTAATGTCTTGGTGATTCTACAGACTTTCTAGACAGTTTTATTTACGTATTTCACTTCCATTCTGCAGTCAACAGACCACAGTAGCCATAAAAATGAACAACTGAGACCACAGGCACATGCTGCTCTTGGGGAACCTTCAGAGAAAGGCTGACCACTGAACAGGCAGTGGTGACAGAACTCCCTCTTAACCATAAGAGAGATTTTTCCACCTTATCGCTGGGGATCATTGCAGGAAAGCTGTTATTGCTGATTTCCATGCTGTGCCTACGTTGTGGAGAGGGGAATGAATTCCCTTTCACTAGTTTTGAATATGCCTTTTGATTCATTTAGTCTTTATTTCTTTATAATAGCTACAAGAAGACTGAAACTCTTTCCAGATTGGCAGGCTTTGCTGAAATATTTCAACCTAATTTTTACCCATTCAGTTTCTGAGGTCAACAGATGATTCTACTATGTTTGTTTTCAACAGTAATCATGAGTAATGAATCTGCTTTGTTTTTCTTCTAATCCTTCTTCTTAGGTACTTCTAAAGCAGATGGTGAAAGCTTGTAATTTTGGATCTTAGAACAAAGCTGAATTACAGACGCCTGATGCTGCAAGTGTGGTACCCCTGCTCAACCTGAAATTCTTACAAGAAAAGAAGGTGACCTTAACATAAGTTGTAAAGTGTTTTTTCCTTCACTGAAGCGCAACAGAGGCCCTTGCCCCATGAACAAAGAACGGTCAATCTTCACAGCTGCCAAATGTGAACAAATCGGTTCTGAGGATGAAATGACAACAGATTTGAACAAAACACCAAGATGAGTGACTGGATAGTTGTTTGTGGTGTCTGAGCAGGCACACGCTTGTGCACCATAGAAGTCGAAAGGTACATTTGAGCTGCCGGGTTTTTGTGCCCTGTCTGATGTCACGAAAGGAAGAGCATTAAGTGAGGGATCAGAGGAGCTGCTACAATGTACTTTAAGTCTCCTTGCTACTTTAAGTGGAAAACTACAGATCAGGAATGTCTGCCATTTCTCATAGGGATAACTGGAGCAGGGGATGAATTTTTCATACCAACTTAACTCCAGTAGGCTTTGTCCATGGGATAGCTGGGAAAACTCTGTCCCACTGACACAGTAGTGTTTCTCTGGATGCTGCTTAGAGCCCTTTGTACGACCAGCACATCTTGCTCCAGTAAATGCATATGTTCAACACATTCCCTGTATTTTCATCGAACCTCAAGCAAACGGAACCCCAGGTCACTGAAACCACTGAGCTATTTTGGTGTTTAACCACCACTAAATCAAAATGTCCGCCTGTTTATTTAAAGCGTAACTTTATGGCTTTATAACGCCGTGTGTAACACAGTGAATATGCTATCTGTACAGTTTTGTTTTCTATCGTGTCCATCACAAATAAACACGTTTTGTGAGTTAGAAGTGACAACGTTATGAAAGTGCTGGGCTCCCTCCCAGGCGTGCAGGCCCCGCGGCCTACCGGCCAGCGCCCGCCATGCAGCCCAGGTGAGAGGCGCGGCACCGTTGCCATGGCGACGCGGCGCCGCCATATTGGGGCCGCCCCGCCCTCACCTGCGCTGCCCGCAGGTGAGCCGCCATGTTGCGCTGCTGAGCGGGCAGGGATGTGGGTGCACGCCGGGGACGTCGGCTTTCTTCTTCCTCGCGGGGCCCTGCTCCTGCTCGGTAACTAACGAGGGGCTGCGGGGCGGTTGGCAAGGCCGCTGTAAGCCTCGGGGCGGTGGGTGCGCGCCCTAATGCGGGGCGCGGCCGGTAGCCTTCTTCCTTGGCCTGCGCTGTGGGCTCTGCTCGCCTGCGGGGCGGGCAGCGGTAGGAGCAGGGGGAATGGCCTTGAGGAGGGGGCTGGCGGGTGTGGCTAGATGTGGGGAGGAGGGTCTTTATTCAGAGGGCGGTGAGGACCCGGTGCTGCTGTCCGCAGGGCTGGGGATGCCCTATCGCTGGGGGGTGGGATGGGCAGCCTGAGCTGGTGGGGGGCATCCAGCACACAGCAGGGGTTAGAGCTGGGTGATCTGTGAGGGCCCTTCCAACTCAATCCATTCTGAGGGAGTGCCGTGCGGAATCAGACTCTGTAACCAAGCTAGGTTTTAAAGAGGGATGTTTATTCACTGCTGGGCACAGGGGGGATCACTCCTCCTACTTAGTGGAGTCACAGGGGAACCTGTGTCTCAGGAGTACTTGGGATTTTGAGGCAGGTTTCCTCCTTGCCTGGAGCACTGAAGCAAGGGGATAGAGCAGGAGTTGCATGGTGCTCTGAAAATAATAAGTGAAGATTATTTGCCGCTGTAGTGTGACTTTGAAGCCACTTGCTGTCTCCTTCAATTTGGTGCAAGGCATGCTGCATCAGAGCCACCTGGAAGCAGTGTAAGGCTAGCACAGTACAGTTCCTCTGAATTAGCTGGTGCAGTTTTGTGGCTCTTTTACCTCCATTTGTGAATATCTGTAGGCTTTTGATGGTATTTTCCGGATAAACACCTTTTGGGATAAGATGCAATCCCACAGAGAACATAGGCTGGGTTACTATAATCTGTCTTTCTTCAAATTTTGTTATAGAGGTGATAATCACTGCTGAGCTTCTGTCTTCATACTGTGCTTAAGCTGCACATGCATCACTGTGTTTGGGACATCGTTGCTTCCACAAGAAACAAGAATGTAATCCTTGTCTTTTGGGCTTCCTCCATCAGGTATCTGTGGTGCTCTTTCTCTGGATATTAAAACCAGTCCTGAGGTGCGAGGTTATGTGGGTGAACAAGTAGTGCTGGAATGCTCATTCAAATCCAGTTTTCCCATCACTGAGGGTCTGACAGTAGACTGGACATACCGGCCCCTCACAGGCGGTCGTATGGAGACAGTAAGTGGAGTCTTTATCAACTGATGTTGGCCACTGTGCACATTGAAAATCTGGTGGTACTTTTTGTTTGCCTTGCTGTGCTTCTTATCACTTTAGAGGTTGGGATTGTCCTTGTTGTTTCCTTTTCCATCTGAAATTGCTTCTGTGTTCTTTGGGCAAGAAATAGTTTATGTAAATGCATAATGACATAGAAATGATTAAATAAGCCTTGGATTTTGATACAAGTGCTAAACCGTACCCTACAGCTGTATATAGAATGACTGCTAAAGTGTTTGAATGGGAGCTTTCTAGAAGGTAAATGTATTCTAGTAGTTCTGTGATGTGATCTACTTCTGATATGCCTTAGAGTGGTAAAAATGTTTGCAAAGATAGTCTGAAGACAGTGATGACGCTGATCTCTGAGGTTTACGGGTTGCTGCTTTATCTTGGTGGCAGCCCTTTGAAATCTAAGTATAAATATACCAATCTGAACACCTGCTGGAAGTCTCTCATTCAAGGCAGAAACTGAAAATATCTATTTTTACACTCATCAGTGACTAGTGCTTCCTGAAGAGTTTGAACTCTTTATAATGTTCTTGTATCTGGAATAAAAGGATGCTGCTCATATGAAATGAAGTCCAAATCTTTTACAGATAGAGTAGTAAGTGCAAAAGCACAGAAAGCATATTCTGAAGAACTACAATGCTGTGCTGTGTGAGAGAAGGAGTGTGCTCTACTTCTTGGCTGCAGATCTGTAGGAGGGGACAACCTGGTCAGAGGGGTGATGGTGACACATATGTGCCAAGGCTGATAGATAAAAGCTTTGGAGAGCTAGTGAAATGCAGCTGGTTCAAAATTAACAAATAGGAACTGAGAGAACTCTCCTGTGTAAGTTATTCTTTCCAACTTGTTAATGCATATTTCTTTCTTCTCAATCCAAGAAGTAATTGACTTTGCTCTAATAAAAGTCTATTAAAAGGACAATTATTGCCTTTCCTTCCTTTCAGATTTTTCACTATCAGTCTGTTGCATACCCAGCATCGGTGGGAAGGTTCAAAGACAGGATATCCTGGGTTGGGAACACTGCCAAGGGTGATGCTTCCATTGCTATCCAAAGCCTGGCTATGAGTGACAATGGGACATTCATCTGCAGTGTGAAGAATCCTCCAGATGTGTACCATAACATTCCCCAGACAATTCTGATCATTACAGAGAGGGGTAAGCCTTTATTTCAGCAACATTCTCTCCCCTGTGTGATACAGCTGCATTGTGGCTCTGTCTGAACCTTAAAAATCTGAGCATTGCACATGACATTGTTCCCTAGAGTTCCCTGTAAGATTTCCAGCAAGAGTTGCCCTCAGCTGCTTTTCTTTCATTGCTGAACCACTGAATTTACTGGGGACAGAAAGAGATAGAAAAAATGGTGATGACAGAAATAAAAAATGGGCATTTGTTCAGGAATTCCAGTCTTCAAATATTGCAATAGTAGAACAAATTGGATTTGGGGGAATTTTTTTTTTTGAAATTCTGGTCCAGAAATAGCACTGACTTTTTTTTTCAGTCATAATTTCATCATCTGAGAACTGCCCCAAGTGTGTAGCTTAGGCTGATGAAGTTACATCGTGACCTGCCTTACTCTGTAGATCTTTGCACGTAAAGCATCCTGCTGTGCTGGATATGTGATACGTGTGCTACAGATTCAGCAACGAGCTGTTTCAAAACTGCCAGCCCTGTGCTGTATGTAAAAAGGACATCAGCGTGTGTTGGTTGTCTATTTTTCACAGAGATTCAAGAGAGCCATATTTAGTTACAATGGGGCTGTTCTTTGTCCATCCTGCAGGCTTTTCTTTCCAACTGAATTCAGTGACGCTGCTCTCCATTGTGGTATTTCTCCCTTCCACTATTGTGGTGGTTCTGATGTTGGTGAGGATGGGAAGGAAATCTGGAGTGATAAAGCAGAAGAAAAAACCTGGCTGCAAGAAATCCTCTGTTGAAGAATCTGAGTAAGTTTTGTGTGGAACCTAGAGCTTGTTCTCCTCCCCTGGCCTGTATGCACCAGCTGTGGTTTCTCAACTGTTCTTTATTGCATAGCTCTCAACATCTGCAGTTCAGCCACTGTATGAGCAGAAGCTCTTTGGAAAAACTCAATTTTGAAGTGTAAATTTCTTTTCCTGGCAGTGCTGTGAGACCATGGATGTGAAGCAGTTTAGGGTCAGACAGTCTTTCACTTCCCTAGTTAAATTTATTTCAGCTTAAATCGGCAAAATATTTTGCTTACGTGAGCTTAGGTTTGTTATGTAACAAAATGCAACTACAAACTGAGTAATGCTAACTGGTTCCCTCAGTGATGGCCTGATCAGAGCTGCCAAGTGCTGAACTGGAGCTCCTGGATACTCGATTCCCTTCTGAACTGGGGGAGACTCTGTGCTTGAATATTTGGTGTGCTAGTGTAGTAAAAACACTAAAGCAGCCCTGCAGCTGCTGGAGTTGCATCTGTTTTTGCAGAGAACTCACTCTGTGCTCAGTTGTAGTACTGGTCTTTTAATATAACACTGATTATTGTTGTAAAATTGTTCCAGCTAGATGGCAGCTCTTGTTAAATGAAATAGCTGCCTTTGAAATAAGAAACATGACACTATTCTTTTTGGGCTTGCTATAAAGTCAAAGAGACAATAAAAAGCTTTAAAATTCAGTGTGTTAGGAGTGGAAGTCATAGTCAATAAAAGAGAGTTTGTGTTTGGTGGGGGAAAGTCCAGCCTTGTTTTGTGCTTTCTTTCCAGATCTGAAAATACAGATAACTGTATGGGGAGATTCAGAACCTGGTGCTTGAACTGTGTGGTAAGTGAAAGTTGATGTTTTCACTACTTATTTTCAATACTGAGAGGAGGTTTGCAAGAGCAGCAGGCAAAGCTTAGTAACTTCTCTGGACTTCAGAGAACAGACTCGTTTGCCTGCCCTGTACTCCTTGCTGTTTTCCAAGGCAGCAGAGCTGGGCTGTAAAGGTACCGAGGAACGATTACTGTGGTGAGAATGACAGACAGGGATCTGAAAGTATGTGGTTGGTCATAGCTGAAAACCAACAGCTGGTGCTGCTCTGGATCCCCACTGTAGGGGTTGGGATGCCTTCAGACTTGATGTTTTTCTGCACTTTGTTTTTCTTTTTATCTGCTGCTTAATTTAAAATACATTTCATGTGTTAATAGAGCAGCAGCAATTCGCCTGTGTTTGTGAAATCCGATAGACTTAGCTGAAAGTTAGTGCAGCTACAAGTTTTGAGGCTTGTTCAACCACACCAGCGATGTGGGAAATGTTTAAGCTCTTGTCTGAAGCCTAGCAGACTCAAAATTTTATTGAACTAATGACTTGGGACACAGTCTTAATTTTTTTCTCCATACCCTTTGCTTAGGACACAGATGAGGAAGACCCATACTGATGAAGAATCAAGTGCGTGGATAAAGAGCAAAATTACACTGATGAAAATCATGACAAGATTAGTACAGAGGCTGCTGGATAACAGCGCAGATTGAAAGGGCTGCTCTCATCTTGGTATACTGGACCAACAGTGCTGATTGGATAATTCATTTCTAAGTGCACTATAATGATTTTTGAAGTCTCCGTAATATATTGAGGGAGTAGGGGAAAAAAAAAAAAGAAACCCCCAAACCTCACTACTTCAGTACCTATAGGAGCCTCAGTGCCTGCAGCCCTACAGGCTGTTTCCTACCAGCAGTTTGTCAATGCTCCTTTCTTAGTTTACTTGGTCATCTGTTTCCTTTAAGACTGGTGATATTCCCTCCTTTCTTGTGCCCTTGAACTCAACCAACCTGAAGAACAGAGTACTCCAGAGTGACACGAGCTCTCTAAGGTGACCGACGTTGTGCACTGACAACATATTCTCAGTGTTTGTTTGTTTGCTACGTACTTGCTAAGGACTTAGAGCAGCCTGATTAAGTTATGTGGCATCCTTTGTCTCAGGGCAAAGAGAACCTACTAATTTGTTTCCTGGCTTGAGCTGCCACTTAATTACAGGATCATCATTTTATTCCTGCTGTTTTCTGATTCAAATGCACAGCAGTGTTACCTTACTTTGTTTTTATTTGTCCAACAGCTGCACTACTGGGTTCATCTTCTGCTTACACGAAGCACAGTTCATATACAGCTTAGTTTTTAAATCAGAAATGCGAATGGGGACTCTATGTCTGGGGAAACATAACCCCATCTACCTCAACCACTGACTCAAGGCGTTGTCCAAAGGAATGTTCATAAGAACAATCATGTTCCTCCTCTCTTTCAGGGAAGCAGTTAATTTTGGGGAAACAGTGAAACATGTCATTACTGCCCTGTAAGATACAGAGCACCTTCTCTCACCAGCCTTGTTCAATAATGGATTACAGGGAGCACTGGAATTCTAATAGCTGAAGAGCTGCTGTTTTCTGCTTTGATTTGGTTGAATGGTCTCCTTCTGTGTATGTGGTATACATTTACTGTTGACTTTGCACTGTTACCAATAAATTGCAGTGTTTCATTCTAGGCTGTGGATTATTTTATTTGGCTGTGTATGGGTAAATGTAGCTGAACTCATAAAACTACCTCCCAGTCTTGTTTGCTGGAATAAATCGTAATGCTGGGAAAAGGTGTACCCAGTCTCTGTTCGGAAGCTTGGTGTTGGCTGTTAATCAGCAGAATCAGAGGTGTGTAGGAGTTCTGGCTGCAAAGCAAGTTAGCTGTAGATCTGTATCTCCAGATAATTTTCTTTCCTTCCCTCTACATTAAAGTTAACATTTAAAAAGATGGTGGCTCAGTGTTTCTACAAAACATCTTTTTTTTTCAACAAAACTATCCTGAGAAAGGATGTTGGGATTTGCAGCTTAGAGGAAGTGGCTTTGTTGTTCCACTTTCAGCTAGAATGCATCACTGTTCTTTATGGAAATCAGTAACTTTTGTTTTCCATAGAACATTCACCTTCAGCTGTGACTGCTTTGCAAACAGCAACAGGGCTGAGTCTTACATAAGGACTGATGGATCCATCTGCTGTGGTGAAAGTAGTGGGCATTGCCCATATCTCTTATCTAGAGTGGTTTTTTGAAGCTGCATTCCCATCCTCTGCTCTCCAGCATATGCATCTGTGATACTTCTTGCCTGTCTGTAGCAGTCCCATCTGACTTGTAAGAGGAAGACTGAGGCAACTGACGAGTTCTCAACTTCCTCTTAAAAGACCACCGAACCACGAGGGACCTGAAGGAAGGAGCTGGTGTGTTCTCAGCATCTTGCGTGCACAACCTCGGGAAGATTCAGTGTGATTAATTCAGAAACTCCAAATCAGTCACTGAAGAGCTCTTTGTGCAAGATAAGAAAGTAGGCTGCTCCAAACCACACTGGGTGAGTATTTTTGTTATGCTATCAATGTTTATTTTGACATTTGGGGTTTTTTCTTCCATGAAAATAACATCTGAGAAGCGTAGGAGTATGTGGAATAGAGATTCCTGTGTGCAAAAGTGGGAAAACGTAAAGGCAGTGTGGTATCTGTATTTTTTCTTCAATCCATTTGGAAAAGGCAGTGACCTCATGAGCCTTCGAGGGGTTGAGTATGGCAGCACTGTAAGAGATGACAGCCTGGCTGAGTGGGTGCTGTCTGCAGCACTCCACTGGTGTGTGTTGCAAAAGGAGACCCTGCAGAAATGCATTCTGAGGTGGGACCAGAAAGTATTTTCAGAAATAGGGTAAGAAGTCCAAGAAGAACTTGTTGGTGACTAAGGAGCAGGGCCTCAGCAAGAGGTGCTGAAGCTGTGAGTGCCAATGCTCCACTCTGCAGGCTTCTGTGTGCTGAGGGCTTTCAGGTCTGGTTTTCACTCCGGGTTAAGAGTGGCCCTGAGGAGGTGCAGCTCCAGCTATGTTCTAAGGCTTCAGGCAGCATAGCTGAAGTAAAGCAAGGTGAGGTAGCAGGGTGCTTTGTCCTGCTGAGCTGAGATGTGCTGCGCCGACGCATCTCTGGAGCTGAGTGTTGAGTTTTGTTTGTGGGTCACGCATGCATTGTGCTGCAGTTTGTCATAGCAGGCATGCAAAGGAGGGCATACACAAAACCACAGCTCTCTCCCCTCTACCTCCGCAGGGCCCCGACCCTAAAGAGATTTTGGTTTTTGAAAGGCAGATTTGAGAGAGTCACAGAAGGCTTGCTGCCATTTTCAGGGTTTTGCTTGTGGAATGAGAGGACAGGGAAAAGCAGAGTGGCTTTGCATCACGAACCAAAGGCAGCGAGGCCATGTGCTGGCTGAAAAGCCTTTGGGACTCTTTCCCAGTCTAGAACAGACCCCACAGCTGTGGCTTTCTGCTCTGTGGTACTGAAGGGAATGGGATCACAGGATAGGCATGATGTCAGGTATTCACCTTACCCCTCCTCTAGGGCTTGGGGTGAATCACTGATACCTTTATCTACTCTAGGCTTTGCTGAAGCTAATCCAGAAGACCTCTGACTTTCACAGTGGAGGAAAAATGAGAGAAGCTAATGAGATTTCAGATATGATTAATCTTTTGTTGCTTTTAATCCTGCAGCAAAGATGCCATTGAAAAAATGAATGCTGGTAATGGGTACTGTTTGCCTTCCTATGATCTGTGTGTGAACACTGGCAAGTACATCCCTGCAGGTGCAGTCAGTTCTTCCTCGGGTTGTGGCATGTCTGTGCTTTGGGAAAAGGAGGCATTGACTGTACTGGGAGATGTGCAGCGGTCAAACAGCGCAATGACAAAGCTCAGCACTGTCTGGGCAGGCCCCAGAAGGCTCCAGCACAAGCTTTCAATGTTTGTGGGGTTCTGAAGCAAGGGGGTTATCTCTAGGATAACATGATTTTACGATCTGTGTCCAAACTTCCGAGTCTATAGGAGAAAGAACATCCCATCACCTTTGAAGTGGTTGACATTTGTGAATATCTCAGTTTTGGTGGTAAGGGGTTGACCCCCCGAGCCACCGGAAAGGTGCATTTCTTAAGGGGGAAATGGAAAGGTGCTTCAGGCTGAGCCCCTCCCCCTTTCACTCTTCCTTTCCAGGGCTCAGAGCAGTCTCAAACCAGGGACACTGTGACAGCTGCACTTCACTGAATTGCAGGTTACCAGCTGGGATAGAGCTGACTTTGAGAAGCCGAACATCCAGGGGAGCAGAGATCCAGTCCCTCCCTGAGGAACTGGAGGAAGCCTTCCCCAGGCCTGGGGGTGCAGCTGCGAGCAGTTGGCGTTCTGCACATGCCACCTCTGCTCTTCTCTTTGAGAGATGAAGATGCTGCTGGGCCTGGCTCTGGTGGTGACATTTCTGGGTAAGTTGTAAATCATTCTGGTGGCTTTCTCCTCGCCTTTGTCAGCAGACCCTTTGCTTCCTCTTTTTTTGCTGTGAGAAGCTCTCAGAGGCTTAATGGCATGCTCAGTGCTCCCAGCCCTGCGTGCCTGTAACTCCTCTGGCACCCGTGAGCTGCCTGTTCCCTCCCTGCACACGCATAGACCTGGAATTGTCACAGCATCCTGTTGGAGGCCTGTACTTACTGTACCAGGCTCCGAGGCTTTGGAAGATGTAGAAAAGCTTTACCACATCTAAACACAGGGTAAGGCTTCCAAGCTATTGATTCTTGGCTCTGCTTAAGGCAACTGGCCTCCTTGGTCTCCTCAGCTGACAAATACTCTTCATGATTGCCTCCGCAGCTGGTCAAGCCCAAAAGAAACCTGTTTGGGAAGCTGTAGCACTTTGCATTCATTACTTACAGGGCATCAGACAAGTGCTTGGTACCTTGCCAGGGCCCAGCCCTTGGTGGTTGTGGAAAGGCTGAGCAGGGCAGCTCAGTTGCTGGCAGAAACATCCCTGCCTGTGCAGCTCCCTCTGAATCAGCTCACCTGGTCCTGACGCACAGTGCTGGGCACTGTGTTTTCCTGGCTAGGTTCTGCCGATGCTTCTCTCTGTTCCTTGCAATTAGCAGTGATTCCCTGCAGTGCCGTTTCCCATGGCTCTGCTCTGTGCTGCCTTTCAGCCAAGCAGGTGCCCCTCTTTGCCATTTTGATCTCAGTTTTTGGGAGGTAGAGGTTTTCTCTTGAGTTTCTCATTCTATGCTTTGTGGATCCCAATGGCAGCAGTGCTGGTCTGGTCAGCTCTGTGCCTTCATGTCCCTTTGTTTGTTTTGCACTGCTCCACTTCTCCAGAAACCCACAGAGGTGGTTATGTGGTCGGACACGTCTGAGCTCAGCCAGGAGTGTGTGAGCAAGTGGCCAGGAAGCCAGATGGGCAGGTTGTGAAAGGAGGAACCGAGACTGATGCGCAGGGGCCGAGTTGCCTCTGGCCTGCTGCAGATGAGTGGCACTGGTTCTCCCAGCCCATGACTCACATGAGCCACAGTGCAGGAGCTGCAGCCTTCAGCTCCGAGACACAGAGGGTTGAGCACTGAGTCTTGAGGTGCCTTTCCCACTCCCCCTTCCATGGGGTTTGTTCTGTGAGCGCAGCAGCCCTCGGTGTCTGGCACCCAGGAGGATGTGCTGCCTCACATCCCCGGCTTGCCAGAAGCAGGGCTCAGGGAGAGGCTTTGTCTGCAGGGCCTCCCTTCTGTGCCCCGGACTGCTCAGCGCCATTAGGGGAGGAGATGTCTATGGGGACAGGCAGGCTGCACTCGGCCATCCTCATCCTGCTGTCCTTGTGCCTGGCAGGGAGGAGCAGCAGCTCATCTGGATGGGTGTTCACAGAGCCCTGGCTCCATGCTGATGCTGGGGACTCCATCCTGCTGCGCTGCCTTTTCCAAGCCCCCGAGGCCACGGGCTGGACGGTGACCAAAGTGGACTGGCTGCGTGTGCCAGGGGCTGGCACACAGAAGGTGGGTCAGAACCGGGGGTGGGCAGTGGGAAGGGAGAGTGAGGCAGCCTCGCTGCTCTTGGAGCACTGCATGAGTAGGGCTCCCCAGCTGCATGCCCTGCACTGCCAGGAGCTGCTGTGTCCTGGGGCTGTCCAGGGGTGGGCTCTGTGTGTGGTGAGCACTGCGTTGGGGGGGGGAAGAAGCTGCAGTGCCCTGTTTGCTGGGCTCAGCTCACCAGCTGCTCTGTGCCCTGACAGGAGGAGATGGTGTTTTATTACTACAGCAACTCTAGTGTCCCCGTGGGCCGCTTCCAGGAGCGGGTGCGGTGGCAGGGGGACGTCTCCTGCTGGGATGGCTCTATCCAGCTGCAGGATGTGCAGGTGAATGACAGTGGCAGGTACATGTGTGAGATCCGTCTGTTTCAGCATGGCAGCATCTTCAAGAACTACACAGTGCTGCACGTCAGCCCTGCAATGCAGACAGGTGCGTGCCCCAGCTGCTCCCCTCACCTGTCACCAGATCTGGCCCCTCACAGAGGGGTTTTCCATACCCACCGCTGCACTTCTGCAGCAGATCTGGTGTCCCTGTGGGTGCCAGCCCCTGCCTCGCTGTCTCCCTGCAGATAGAGCAGAAAGTGCCCATGTCCTGGGGCACTCTGGGGTTTGGGCTGTGACCGTGTGCTGCAGCGCTGTGGCCGTGGTGCTGGCTTTCCTCGCAGGACTCAACCTGAGGAAGAGGTATCAAGGCCTGCTTCGGATCTATTGGGATGAGCGGAGCACCTCCTCGTATCCCCCTGCTGACCTTCCCCGAGAAGCGTGCAGCCGCGGGACGCGGACGGGACAGCTCCACGCTGCTCCTGCTGCCCTCTAGTGTCACGCTGCCCTCCCAAAGCTGCGGGGCTCCACGCTGCCTGCGTGGCTGCAACCCCTGTGGGTCAAGGGAGGCACTGCGGGACAAGAGCAATGGGTTCCCTGGGGGCCTCGGTGGGCACTGTCACCTGGCGGCTGTCAAGGTGCATCTAAGGAGTCTCGGGAGGAGGGGGGGGTTGGGGTGGGAGGAGCAGGTGATGCTTCCTGCTGGAGGTGACACCTCTGTTGCTTTCCCTCAAGGTCTGCAGGCACCACGGCCCTGGAAAGAGCCAGAAATGACAGCAGCAAGGACAAAGCCAAGGTGGGAGCTTGTGGCACTGGTATGCTGGCTGAACATGAGGTGCCATGGCTGTTGCACTGGCCCTCACCTACCTACCTGGACACTGCTTGGTTCCAAATGTTCTGCTTCCTTCTCTGTAGGAAGGGCTTTACTCCTCCATTCCTGAAGCTGAGGTGCCCAAGGCTGATCGGGATGCAGAGAAGAAGAGGAAAGCTGAGGAGACCTACATCACCATGGTGAGGAGGGAGCAGCTCCAGGGCTGTAGGACTCCCTACACCGCCCCCCTCTAGGCTGGTGGTGCCCTGTGGCCCCCAATGCCCACAGGAGGACTCACTGTGTCCCTGCTTCCTTGCAGCACCCCTCTGTCCTCCATGAGAACGGTGTCTACGTGGAGCTGGCCAGGGGAGTGATCCCGGCACAGTGGATGGCAGAGGGCAGACAGGATGGGGGGCACAGCAAGCAGCCCTACAGCCAACCCCAGGAGGAACTTCCTTGTGCCCCAGAGAGGGGGAAATAGCCAATCTGCAGCTATATGCAAGACTTCTTTGCTCCTTTGGCTGGTCACTGTTATGCTGCTGTCAGCCCTTCACTGTCACCTCCATCCTGAACTGCTGCGGGGCACGGCATGCCTGGCACCTGCAGGTGTCCCCTCTGGATCCCTTCTACGTGGTCCCTGCAAGGAGATGCAGAGGGCTCAGTCCCCACTTTCCAGCGTTGATGAAAGGTCCATGCTGCTCCAGGACTGCAAATAGTGAGGAGAGCCTGGGTGGGGAGGGAAGGGAGGTACAGCTGTGCAGTGCTTTCTTTTGCAGTTAATAAAACTCAGCGAGGCCCAGTGAGCCTTCCCCCTTTCCTTTTGCATCCTGCTTAACTGGGTGATGTCAGCGTGTGCCAAAACCTGCCTGGCTCCAGCAAAATGACCTGCAAACAGGATTCCTTCGTGACAGGAGGGCTCCTGCCTGGGGATGAAGAGGAGCCGGGACCCCTGAGTGCACTGCTCCCACGTGTGCCCTGCCCACAGAGAGTGACCACTTCTGCCTGCAGCCCACCCCCGGCCCACACCGCTCTGGGGGGCGGGACAGCAACTCCAGCCGCTCCTCCCCCAGGACTGCCGCCTTGCAATGTGCTGGCTTCCCTCCCTCCGCTAAATATAGATGTTTGACACCTCCAGGTGCAGAGCTGCGAGCTGGGGACCACCTCCTCAGCTCTGCTGGATGGGAGACTGCAGCACAGGCTGCTCCAGGCTGTACTTCTTGGTTTCACGTTGCCACCCTACTCTCTTTTTCCCGGCTGAGGAGGAGCAGCGGGGTTTCAGGAGGGAGCAGTGCCTGGAGCCCTTTTTGGGGTGTGGGTGTGCGTGGGGCCGCTGCTGCCTTGCAGCAAGGTGAGACTCGTTCCCGTAAAGCAGACCCAGCTCTGCCTGCCCACTGCACTCTCTCCCAAGGGCTCCTGTATGCAGGGACCAGGTTGTGCTCTACCTCCAGGGCATCCCTCACCTTTCTCCTCTTTGATGCTGCCTCAGCAGCGGTGGCTGCTGTCACTGCCTCCGTGGTCTCCTTGCACCCTGGATCCAGGGTTGGAGTTCCCGTGCCCCTGTGGGCTGAACTGGGGCCCCCCAGCTCTTCCACATCCCATAGTCTCTCTGTACTCTACTCTGGGGGATATTTTCTGTGCTCCCAGGGCCCAGCTGTGCTCCCAGCAGTGGGACAATTGCTGCATGGTGGGGCTGCAGGGGCTGGCTGAGCTCCATGGCCCGGTCTGTGCTGTGGGGCACTTCCTTGGGCACTGTGCTTTCCGTGGGAGCCCTGAGCACTGCTTGCTTGTTGAGAGGGAATCTCAGCAGTGACCTGTGCTGAACGCAGGGCTGGGGGGGATGCTTGGTCCCAGTGAGAGGAGCACAGCTGTGCTGACACAGCCCCCCAGGCCCTGCAGCATGGAGCAGCGATGCACTGGGATCTTCAGCTTCTGTTCAGGGGAAATTTTTTCTGCCCTCCCACTCGCTCTGCAGGAATCCACCAACCATAGCATTTACCGTTTTTTTCAGCCCAGCACCGCTCCACCGGCCATATTGGGCTGTGGAAATAAAGCAGCTCTAATGTTATATGTCACCTGCAAATAACCCGGGCGTTCGAAAAAAGCAAACCACCACAACCCACACCAACACCAAGCCCTCTCCACACACCCAACTCCTTCACAATGAGCCCGGATGCCTGGCTCCCGCAGCCCACCCTGTGCCTCACTGGCCTCAGCCTGCTGCTCTCGCTGGGTAAGTGCCGCCCCGACCCCTTGCATGGGACAGCACCCAGGTGGGGAGAAGCCCCCTCCCCAAATCTGGGCCCTGAGAAGCTCCTGCAGGCGAGGAGCAGCGATGAGATGCTGTGCTGCAGGGATGGGGTGGAGATGCCCTGGTGCTGAAATCCGCAGCCAGGGTGACCTGCTTGTGGGCAGGGTGGGGGTACGCTGCAGCATCGCCTCTTCCGACAACCTGCTTGTGTCCTGCTTGCTGGGGTTTGCTGCGTGCAGTGCTGGTTGCATGCCCCGCAGGGCTGCGGCAGGGATGCCGGCTGCTTTGCTTGGCTGGGGTCAGCCCGGTGGGCTCTGGGTGCTTTGTGCTGTGATTTGGGGTCAGGGTAGCGGGGGGGGGGGGGGGGGGCACGTGAGGGGGTGAGGGAGGGGGGCTGCGCTCTGCTGTCTGCGTCCCTGCCCTGCATCCAGGAGCGTGTGTCAGCAGCTTTGGGATTGTATCGATTGGGAAGCAGGGATGCATCCATCACCTCCCCAAGGTGCTGCTTGACCTGGCCTGGAGCTGCTGGGGGCTGCCTTGGCTTTGGGAGAGACACCAGCAGATGGAGGATAAAAGCTCAGCGAGGTGTCCTTCAGAGTGTGTGTGTCATTCCCCCTCCCGAGCCCTGGGGATCCGGGTGTTGTGTGACAGCATTTGGGTGCACAGAGCACCAAAGGGCACAGCCTGGACGGTCGGTCTCAGGGATTTCTTTTGCCACCAACCTTGTCTCCAGCTGTTGGGCTGTGCAGGGTGGGGCCATCTTTGGGATGCAGGCAAGTCAGCACTCCTGGAGCATGAGTGACCTTCCACGAGGATCCCTTGGTGGCACCGTGGTCCTGCAGTGGCCAACGTTTGTGCAGAGCTCCTGCTGGCACCCGGCCCTCTGCAGAGCACTGGAGGTGCAGCACAAAGCCAAGTGTGGGCTGAGAGCCTGGGACACAGCTCAGGGCTGGGGGCACTCAGACTACGTGGGGGCTTCTGGGACACACACACACCCGATCTCCTCTCTGCCAGGATTGCTTGGAGGTGACCACGTTGTGTCTGGGGCAGAAATGCTGGGGCAGTCTGAGGCACACACTGTTGCAAGGTGATGGAGAGGTGGTTTGGGGGTGGCACCAGGTCCCATCTTGCAGCCAGACCTGGGGCTTGAGGATCTGCAAGACAGCAGGTGTTTGTGTCCTTGTCACTGCCCCATGGGGTGCTGCAGCCCCTTGCAGCCCGTTCCTTCCCTGTGCCTTCCTTTGCAAACTGGGTGCTGGGTTGTGGGTGCTGTTGGGGGCAGCTGGAGATCTGGGGAGCTGCAGGAGAGGTGTGGAGCTGTGTGCCCGTGCTCCAGGTGAGCGGTGCCAGCTGCACTGGGTGCTGCCCCAGTTTCTGTGCCAGGAGCGCAGGGAGTGGCTTTGTCCTCCCGGCGGAGAAATTGAGCTCTTGACCCCCTCTCTCCCAGATGGAGGAGCTTTGCTTGAGTCCCACGCAGTGTGGGGGAGCATCTGCAGCTCTCCAGGGCTGTCTCTGGCAGCTCCCGTCCTGTGCTGTCGTAATGCGTCCTGCCTGGAACAGAATCTGATGAGCTCAGCCATAAATTTCCCTCCCCGCGGCCGTGGTGCTGAGCCCTGCACGCTGATGCTGCATCCACCCTTTTGCATAGCGGGATCGATTCTGCAGCAGCAAAGCCTTGTTTAAGCAGCAAGGAGTGGAGATTGCTTGGAGTCAGCAGAATTTGGCACTGGGAGCCATCAGGCCAGCACGACAAAGAGGGACCTCAGCCATTGCCATAGTGCTTTCTGCCCAGAATCTGGGGGTGCCCCCGTGTCCCTCAAAGCCACAGCATGCAGAAGGGCTGAAGGGCACCAGGGTGGGAAGTGGGTGTGGACTGCACCACTCTAACACATCTGTGTTCTCATCTCAGTGCCCACAGGGCTGGGGATGGAGGTGATGGCCCCCCCCATCATCAACGCCCTGAATGGCACCTCTGTAAAGCTCTCCTGCACCTTCAACTCCTGCTACAAGGTGGAGAACAAGCAGTTCTCCCTCAACTGGACATACCAGGAGTGCAAGAACTGCTCTGAGGAGCTGGTGAGTGCCTGGGAGCTGGGGGCTGCCTGGGGTGCTCTGGGCCTTCTCTGTGAATGGGGGTAGCATTGCACAGTGAGTGCGGGGACAGAGCTTGGCTGGGAGGGACGAGGGCTCGGGGTACCCCAACACCTCTCCCCACTGCACAGTTCCTGCAGTTCCGGATGAAGATCATGAACAAGCAGCTGGACCGCTTTGGGAACCGGGTGGAGTTCACCGGGAACCCCACCAAGAACGATGTGTCCTTCACCCTCAACAATGTGCAGCTGGAGGACGAGGGCACCTACAACTGCTACGTCCTCAACCCCCCGGACCGTCAGCGGGGCCACGCCAGCATCAGCCTGAAGGTGCTCACCGAAGGTCAGCGCAGCCCCGTTCTCATGCCAGGCAGCACCACTGGGTGCTGGCTGCCATGGGCTGACCCTGCCCCGTGTCCCTGTGCCCCCAGAACCCCCAAAGCGTGATTCGACGGTGGCCGTCATCGTGGGCGCCTCCGTGGGCGGCTTCCTGGCCGTGGTCATCCTGGTGCTGATGGTGGTGAAGTGCGTGCGCCGGAAAAAGCAGCAGAGGCTGAACACGGATGACCAGAAGACGGAGGAGGAGGGAAAGACGGACGGCGAAGGCAACCCGGAGGAGGGCACCAAGTAACGCGCCCTGCTCCCCCCGTCACTGTACAGCGCGTCCCGTCGGTGTGCTTCCCACAGCCAGGATTGCTGTCTGCCCAGAGTATCCCTCCTGCCACCCGCACTGCCAACCCTCCCGGAGCAGGGCGCAGGGAGGAGCGGCCCCGCAGCCGCTGGGAGGGCTGATGGGGGGCTGGCTCCTGCCCCACAGCCGGGCTGGGACCGGCTATCCCTGCTCCGCGGGGCACAGGCGCTGGGGATGGGGTGGGGGAGGGAGGGAGAGCACTGACGTCCCCGTCCCACCCCCGAGTCTGCCCATCCTTGTGCTGGGGGTGCCACGGTGAGGGGCTCATGGCTCCCGGTGTGTCATGGACGTGCCCTTCTTGGGCTGTATTTGGG
Source organism: Cyrtonyx montezumae (assembly GCF_038088225.1). Classification (NCBI taxonomy): domain Eukaryota; kingdom Metazoa; phylum Chordata; class Aves; order Galliformes; family Odontophoridae; genus Cyrtonyx; species Cyrtonyx montezumae. Next base: position 1,388,143 of record NW_027071959.1, read on the forward strand.
CCTGAGCACCTCATCCGAAGGTGGCGGGCTGATTACTCAGAGTGTGTTTACTTCCCGGGGAGATGACTGTAATGGAAAGTGATCTGCTGATGTGCCAAACCGCAGCGGTGGGGAGAAGGAGCAGTGTGTGCCGGGACGGAGCGGGCACAGCCATCACCCCGAGCCCAGGACCCAGAACTGCCCCTCCCAGCCCCTGAGGGGCCCTGCACAACTTGTACTGCCACGGCCACGCACTGCCAGCCCGTGGGGCCCTGCGGTGCCGCCCCCAAAACCCACAGTCCAGCTCCTGCCCTGCTTGCAGCTCCCTCCCAGATCGTTTGGGCAAACCCTTGCCCTGCGCATCCAGAACCTTGCAGGAGAGCAGTGCCAGCAGGGACAGCGAGCGTTGTGTCCCCTGCTGCACCGTGCCCTGCCGTCCCTTGTCCCGCCGCAGCCGGGACGTGCCCTGCTCTGCCCCACGCACCCTCCGGGCTCAGCCCGCTGCCTGCACCCACACGCACTGCTGCGTCGCTTTGCTGCTCCGTTGTGAGCAGTTTTTGGGGCCGACCCCAGCTGTGGGCTCACAGCCAGCCCCACATCTGCCTTCATCTCACTCACGCACTGTCCTTGGATTGCAACTTGCCAATGCATCTGTCTGTACATAGCTGTACACTACAGAGTCTACAAGTATAGATATATATATATATGGGAGGTGCTGCTATCGGCCATGGCTGCACTTCGGGTTTGCGCCTTCCAACGTTTGTTTGTTTTGCCAAACACACTGCTGCTGGTGTTTTTTGCCAAAGCCTGACCGTAGGATGTTTTTATTGCTCTTTGTACAGTTAAACAAACGGAGGAACAAAAATTGCCAAGTGTGTGCTGGGTGCTTTCATACCTCTGACTGCAGAGGGGCAGGGCAGGGTGGCTCTGGGGGTCCCACTTGGGCAGCAGTTCTGCCTTGGGTGCTAAGGGAGCGTGGGTCAGGCAGGCACAGCACAGCTCTCAGTCCCCACTGTGCTGCAGGTTGTGCTGTACCGGTGGGAGCTCAGCAGTGGGTGGAAGGAGCAGCCCTTGGGTGAGCACAGTCCGGAGCAATAGGCACCGTGAGCTGGCACCGTGGGGATGGACACCAGCAAGAAGGTCACGAATGGGGGACAGCTTTGTCCCCTCGGTGTGACAGCAGTGTGGTGTTCTGCAAGGAGGGACGTGGGGCAGCGAGCGCGGGAGGAGTGGAGCAGGGGTTTAAGGACAGTGCTACAGAGCAGGAAGGGTCCAGCGGAGCTTGTATTGTGTCAGGAAGAAACTTTCCCCTGGGACACAGCACAGAGCCTCTGTGCAGCTGCCTCTGCAGTGCCTTCCTGGGGACAACCACTCCCCTTTCCCTTCTTGCTTTAAAGGGTCCCCCAAATAGGGGCTCGATGGATGGGCAGCGGGAGAATGGCTCTGCGTGGGAGAGGAGGCAGGGGGAGAGGAAAGCACTGCCCAGGAGAGCTGCAGGCAGGGGAGGGCTGGGGATGGCACGGCAGCCGAGCACTCACCGCAGTCCGTGTGCCCGGACCTCCGTCAGCTCCGGCCGGGACGCTGCTGCAGAGCTGGCTGCCAGGCTGCCTCATCTTCTAAAGGTCGCAGCCAGAGGACCTTGCAGTAAATATAAGGTGCTGATGGGAAGTCCTGCTCTGGCGTCGCCACCTCCTCTTTTGCAGGAGGGCTCTGCCTGCTCCAGGAGGTTTGGGAAGGGGCCAGGGCAAACCTGCATCCCTGCTGGAGCTGCTCCCTGCAGAACACTCCAGGGCAGCTGAAGCTGTACAGTGTCTGCTGCATTGTGCTGGAGGCAGTGGCCCAACAGCTGCTCTGTTCAGCCCTACCCTGTGCCCTCGCCCACGTGGGGTGAAGCAGGAGCCCTTCTCGTGTGCTTTAACCCTCCCAGTCCCATTTGTTCAGGGCAAGCAGGAGGAATGCAGTGTCCTGGCAGCTCTGGGTGCAAGCAGCCAGCAGGAAGGAGCTCTATGTCCCATCCCACCGGGGAGGTGACAGTGTCCAAGCAGAGGGTGCTCGCCTTCCCTGTAACCAGACACGGCAGCCTTGTGCCCAGCTCAGCAAAAAGAGCTTCCTCTGAGCAGCAGTGTCCCTGTGCTGGACATCTCAGCACCGTGCCAAATTCCCCAGTGCCCTTTCCTGGCCGTGGCACACATGGCTGGCAGGGAGCAGAGCATGTCCCACGTCCATGGCAGCAGCAGATGTCTGATGAGGATAGTGGCCAAGGCTGCCAAGTGTGATAGCTCCATCATACCCGGTGAGAGGCAGCACCATGCACTGAGCCCTGGGAACACAAAGGGCACAGCTGGCCCCAGCACACTGCAGGCAGCACCTGCTCAGGGCTGCAGGGGCACATTGTCCTGAGGGAGACTGGGCTGTGAGCCTAAGTGCACCAGATTGTGTCACCTGGCTGTATCCATCAGCTACCCATATCTGTCACCTACCTGTATCCATCACAGCCCCTGAGACACCTCCTGCAGCATCAGCAATACTCTGTTTCTCCTGTAGCACTGGTTGCCAGCACTGCCTGGCCCAACCTGCCTGCACATCTCCTGTCTCTCCTCCAGCTCGGCAGCCCCGGCCCCTCACCCCACAGACACAGTTTGCACCCTCAGCGTCCTCCAGGATACCCCCAGTGCCTCTCAAAGCAACGTGCTTTCCCACTCCCTCCTCCCCGGTGCCCCTGGCTGGCAGGGAAGGAGTGTGGCTGGGGCACGTGTCTCATGCCAGGAAGGAGCACTGTCCCCCCCCTCCCGTCCCGCTGTGCCCGGCCTGGGATGCGTCACTGCCTGCAGATTGCGGCTCAGCACAGTGGTCTCACTCCCTAATGGGCCCTGGGTGGGAAGGTGGAGCTCCAACCTTGCACTTCAGGTTGCTGGAGGCCTCCATTAGCAGGGGCCACACCGACGCATTTTTGGATGTGGTCTGCCTAATGGATGGAGGGTGAGCGAGAGGTGGTTGATAGGTGAACTTATGCACAGCCAATTATCCCAGAACATTCTCGAGCAGACAAAATAAGTTTTCCGAGCGGCGCCAGGCAGACTTCGGGCACGCCTGCACCCAGCGGTGCACGGCTGCGTCCCCATCTGCGGCCGCAGGGATGCTCAGTGCCTGCCCGGGGCTGCCGGAGCGCTGCTGGGGTGCGCTGGCTCAGCGTCCGGCCCGGTTTGGCTGTTTTCCCCGCAGAGGAAGGGAACCCACCGGCAGCGGGGCTGCATCCGTGCGAGCTCCGAGCCGGGCGGCAGCGCGGAGCGGGGACCCCCGCAGGATGCGGGGGACACCGAGGGACGGCGGGGGCACAGCGGGGCGGGGCTCGGAGCTTCCCCGTCCTCCTCCTCTTCCTCCCGTCGCGGCTCCGCCCGGTTCCGCTCGGCCTCGGCGGGGGCAGCCGGAGCCGGGCGCTGCGGGCAGTCGGGACGCGCCGCAGCCATGGCCCCGCGCCTGCTGGCAGCGCTGCTGGGTAAGGGCGAGGGGTGCCCGCCGCCACCGGGAGCCGGGGGGGTCCCCAAAGCCCCGCCCGCCTTGGGGTGCCCCGGGCTGGGCACCCCCGTCTCGTCGCCCGCCGTTCGCTCGCAGCCGCTTTGCATCTGCACCGCAAGGAACCGGACGCCGCTGCTCGGATGAATGTCACGAGCGCTAACACAATTACCTCCGCTCTGCACACGGGAGTCCGAAGCGCTGCTGGGGATAAGTGGTTTGGCCGAGGTGACTTCGCAGCCGAGTCCGAGGGAGGGCTCTGAAGTCCCGGCTCCAGCCCGCACCTGCACCCATCGCTGCCGGCGCAGAGCTTCCTCCTGCGAGCGCTGCACCCCGCTTTGCGCTGCTACCTGCCTGCTAACGGGGATAGCCGTAGGGAAGCAATGCACTGCTTCGGCGCAGCCGCCAGCACGCCCGCCGACAGGTCATTCTTTTTACGGTTCATTCTGGAAAGCATCCGTTGCATGCGCTTCTCCCCACTACGACCCGCGTGCTGCGGGGCTGTGCTGCGGGGCTACCGCCGGGAGAGTGCGGCTGGGGGGCGGCTGAGCCCTCCCCCCCCCTCTCTCTCGGCTGCTCGGAGGAGGAAGGAGCCCGCAGCCGTCCCTGGGCTGCTTGCAAGCTTCCCGCATCAGCCCGCACCCGCCGGGGCACTGCGCTGCGTCGCTCATCCCGGAGCCCGAAACCAAAAGCTGCTTTTGCGCTGGGAAAAAGTCCCTCGGGCGGTGCCGTTCTTAAGGTTACTTTAAGTGAGCTGGAGACGCAGAAAGGCTTGTGGCTGCTGCGTCCCTGCAAGGCTTTGGGTGCCCCACTGGGTGCACCCCAGCTCGGCGCTGCTTGCAGAGGGACGTGGAGATGCTGGAGAGCACGTGGGGGTGGGAGCTTGTCCCCCGTGCTGCTGGGGGGAGCATCCGTGCAAAGGTGTGTGTGTGGGGGGGGGATGCCGTGCTCCCGGGGCTGGCAGAGGGCTCCTGGCTGCACCTGAGCACAGCCCGAAGCTCAGGAGCTCCTCCCTTGCAGCCTCCAGGTGGAGGAGGACCTGTGCCAGGAGGTCACGCTGATTTCTGTGGGCAACGAAAGTGGCATTTTTGCAGAGGGAGGAGATGCCCGGTGCCGTTCCGGGTGAATCCCCTGAGCTGTTTCCATGAGGACACTGGTTCCCAGATCAGCTTGCCAACGGAGGGCCACCAGCAGCCCCTTGGGGAAGACCTTGCTCTGAGCTACTGCCGCCTTCTTGCACCCCTCCAACCAAACAAGGAGCAGACTGTGGGGCACTGGTGCTGCTCCCCATCCATCTCTTGCAGCAGTGTTGCTGCCTGGGGGGAGGCGGCCGCAGGGAGGGGCTGACGTTGGCCCCAAGGAGCACAGTGTGGGACTCTGGCATCAGGTGCAGCTGCCTGGGGCACGTGGTGGCAGGTGGAGCAGCAGCTCTCATCAGTGACCTCTCAGTGCATTTCCTCTGTGCTTTATTTAGTGGTAACTTATCGCTTCTGCCTTCCTGAGACCACGGCATGACAGGAACAAGATCAGCCTCCGTTTGCCCCGTGCATGCCATTCAGATTATGTTTATGATGCTATAACCATGGCAGGTAGGATTAGAAGTGTCACAAGCCACCAGGAATTGCCTTTCCTGCAAGTGTCCCCTGGCAGCATCTGCCTCCTCAGGCATCCTGCCGAGCCAGGCATCCCAAGGCTGGAGGCACAGCCCCAGCTCCCCAGGGCATTCCTGGCATGCCCAGGGCTGCACAGCTCCTGGTGTTTGAGGGAGCCTCCAGCAGCACAAGGGCTTCTTTGTAAAGTTAAGTAACTCTTCCCCTGCAGTGCATCAATGCAGCACTGCAGCAGGGCCCGAAGCCCAGGATGCAGGGCTGTGGGCTTGGCTCGGGCTGCGACGTGCCTGGGGAGCTGTTAGCACGGCATGTGTGGGAGAATAAATCAGCGTGGAGGCGGCTGCAGGGGGTGGAGGCTGAGGGCAGCTCCTCTGAGTTGAGCGTCAGCGGCGCTGGAAAGCGGCTGTGGGAGCAGCAGTGACCCCATGGCACAGCTGTCAGTGCTCAGGGAGAGCTTTGTAGGTGCGGACGGGTCCTGCTGGTGGCTGAGCGCTGGGAGCAGGGCAGGGGATGCTCTGCTGGGTTGTGCCATGGCACGTGGATGGAGCCCCGGAGCACGGCATCCCCATGCTGGGGTCATTCCCTGCGTGGGACCCCGGCACCTCCTGCAGCTGGGATGTCCCAGCTCCCCAAAGTGCTTCTCTCTGCCAGCACAGGGGAGAGCAGCGTTGAAGGTCATCCATCGGTGACAGCGGCTGCGGGCGGGGGATGCTCTGCCGCTCTGCCAGGACCCGCTGCTCTGCTGCTGGGGTGGAGGGAAAGCAGGTCAGGCTGGCAGCCAGCCAGGGCAGCGATGCTAATTGGGGTTTGAGCTCTTTGCTTTGAGAACAGAGAGCTCTGCTTTGCTTTAGGAGTGCTTGTGCTTTTTTTTTTCTGATTTTTTAACCCCCCCCCAATCCCTTTAAAACTCAGCTGTGGATGACATGCAAATCACGTCTTCCATTTGCATACTTTATCTGTGGTGATATTATGGATCCCTTTGAATCTGCGCTGTCTCTGAGGGAGCCAGGCCCCGTGCTGTCCTGTGGCTGTGCCCGTGGGATGAGGGCAGCCAGCAGGGCCCTGTGCTGCTCCCTGGCACTGTATTTCTCCCTGCAGCAACTGCTCCTCACGCTCTCCTCCCACCAGGTCTGTACGTCCTCGCCATCGCCTTCGCCCTGGAGGTGTCGGTGGGGAAAACCAACACTGTGATGGCTCTGAACGGCTCCGATGTCCTGCTGCCCTGCACCTTCACCACCTGCATTGGCTTCCAGGACCTGATCTTCACGTGGTATTTTAACTCGACGGAGCTGGTGGGTGCGCTCTGAGCTTTGCCTGTGTTTTCCTGGCAGCTCTTTTCAGCTGTGCTTCTCACTGTCTGCCTTCATCCTCCTCCTGTGGGATGCGCTTCCTCTGAGTGGGTCCAGCTTGGAATGGTACAGAGAGGGAGCACCTGTGCATGCCGGTGCTGGCCTGGAGTTTCTGCTGCCTGAAGGCTGATTGCTTTTCCTGATCAGGTCACACATTGGCTGTACTTTAGGCAAAATATGGTTAATTTCCTCCTCCCATGCTTGCTCTGAAACGCTACAGCTTTGATATAGATGTGCTTCCTGCTGTGCACACTGCTCTCCTGCTGCTAAAGAGGATTCAGAGGAGCTCTGTCCTTAGAACCTGGATGGTCCCCGAGCAAAGGGACCGCTCTCTGTCCCAGGGTAACGCAGATCTCTGTGGCCCATCGTGGTGCTGCAGGGTGGTGGGTCTGACCCCTGCATCTGTGCTGCTGCCATCCTGTGCCCCATGCAGGAATGGGGCAGGGCAGGAACACTGCGTCCCGCCGACCCCACTGTGCTTCTGCAGATCTACCACGGCAAGATCAAGAGCAAAACCTCCGAGCCCGTCCTCGTGGGACGCAACCCGCGTGTCGAGTTCGTCGGCTCCACCACGGGGAAGGAGAACAACATCTCCATCGTCCTGAAGGACGTGGAGCTCAGCGATGCCGGCAGGTACACCTGCCACGTCCTCAACCCCAAGGAGAAGAAAGCGCAGCACAATGCCACCATCTTCCTCACTGTGGTCCATAAGAGTAAGTGCTGCTGGGGGGTGGTGAGCACTGGGCTCTCACGGTGCGTGGGGGTGCCCTGACCTGAACCCCTCTGCCCGGCAGTGGAGGAGACGGACAACACCGTGACACTCATCATCGTGGGCGTCGTGGGCGGACTCATCGGCCTCCTCATCCTCTTCATGCTCGTCAAGAGGGTCGTCCTCTTCATCATCAAGAAGACCCAGGATGGGAAGTGAGTGTGGGCACGCTGTGGGGTGGCCGTGGGGCGGTGGGGCCGGGTGTCAGCTGTGTGCTCCCACAGGAAGGAGTGCCTCGTCAGCTCTTCGGGCAATGACAACACAGAGAACGGCTTGGCGGGCTCCAAGGCGGAGCAGAAAGCCCCCCCAAAGGCATGAAGCAGCCCCGCACCCCGGGGAGGCGAGGTGGGGGCCGGCGGGGAGCCTCTCCCTTTTCTTTTCTTTCCAAACTGCCAATGCTCGAGACATGTTTCTATTACACACGTGCCTGCAACCTGCGCTGCTTCTCGGAAAAGACTTTGGCTGCTGCGGGGACCGGGGGGGCTTCAGGTGGATGGGATGGAGCGAGCTGCCTGCCCTGCCCTGTGCTGGGGCCACAAGGACTGAGGGGTGCAGTGCTGTGCCATGGGTTTGTGTTGGTTCTCCGTGTACTTACAGGCCCTCATTTGAAGGCAGTGATGCTTTCAGGGCTGGCTTTCCAAGGCTTAGCTCATTACATGGGTATTTTTATATTAGACTCCAGCAGGGGAGTGGCTGAGTGTGTTTCCCTTTCCCCTGAGGAAAGCTGTGGGGGAGCACGATTGGATCCTACAGGAGGAGCAGGGCCAGGACTGCCTCGTCCCGCTGCCCGTCCTGCACATGGTTGGTGGGACGACCCTGGGACGTTGCCATGCCTCAGTTTCCCCATCTGTAAAATGGGGAAAGCACTGCTGCTCTACCTCACAGGGGTTGCTGTGAGATTTTCTTTGGCTCACTCTTTATAAAATGCATCAGGATCTCTGGGTGAGGGGCGTGCAGGAAGCCAGAAGGGTCCCCGCAGAGGGTTCCAGCAGTGGGGAGACTTTGCTGTGCCTCACTTTCCCCATCTGCAGAGTGGGGCTCAGCCCTCAGCTGCCCCCAGGGGCTTTGCACAGTGCTCCGAGCTCCCAGGGGGAGGCACACTGCACATGCCCGCGTTACCCTCGTTGTGCATGAGAGCTTGGGCTGGAGCCACCCCAAGACCCCTGGCCCCTCCTTGCAGAAAGCCTCCAGGGCAGGAAGGGATTTTTTTACAGAACTGTTTTTAGCTGTCCTATAACCTGTCTGCCTTTTATAGTCGGTATCTGGACACAGTTCCACCTACCAGGATATGCAATGCTGTACTATGCATGGATCGTTCCTCTAGCTTGATGGAGGAACTCAGCATAACCCGTGTCTGAAATCCATACACCTATAGCTGCAGTGTGGTATGCAGTGCAGGGTGGGGGAGGGGGCCCTTCTGTGGGCTGTGTGGGATGAAGTCACTGCCCGAGGTGTGAGCTGTGATGGACACATGTGTATACACATATATCAGCACCTGTAGGAGATACCTGCAATAAACACCGGGTGTGCACCGTGTGCTGTGTGATGACTTCAAACACCTTTTGGCACCGTAGGGGTTTGCCTAGCTTTGCTTTGAGTGAAATAAAGTTTTGGTTTGGACTCCAGCAGGCGTTCACTTGGTCCCTGCTTGCTTTAAGAAGAGCAGGGATGGGAAAGCAGCCCCAGCACTGCACATGGGGGTGGTTGCAGGACAGCCTGTGAGCAGGGGGGGCAGACAGAGCCTTCAGAGGCTGCATGGAAAAAACAAACAAACAAATACTTTATTTTAATGGCGATACGCTTAAGCACAAACATCATTTATCTCTGTAAAACAGTAATGAGCAAAGAGCAGTGTAGACCCTGACACAGCAGGATCAGCACAGGGCAATAAATTAATCTCTCTCCGGAAAGGGGCTGGAGCTGGGTGCCTTCCGAGGCGGTGGCTGCTGCCCGAGCTGCCCTTTGCCTCCTCGTCCGGCCCCTGGCACGGTCCTGGCGACCATCAGAGCTCTGACTGCAGGGTGAGAGAGGAGAGGAATGGCAAAGGGAAGCCACAGGAGAGCCGTGCCTGTGGGGGGTGAAGGGCACTGACCCTGCGGACGGCGTAGATCCAGTCGAGGTACGCTCGGACGCTGGTGTAGACGCCGGGCGTGCTGGGGGTGCCGCAGCCCTGCCCCCAGCTGACGATGCCCACCACCTGCCAGTGCCTGCTCGCATACAGCAGGGGCCCGCCGCTGTCCCCCTGCCAAGTACCAACACCGGCTGTCAGCATCGCTCAGGGCGCATCCCCTCCGTGGGGCTGTTCTGTACAACAACCTGCCCAGACCCAGAGTGGGCACCCCGACATGGGGGGGGGGGGGGGGGGAGGCGCACACCCAGTGCCACCTCTCACCTGGCAGGTGTCCACCCCGCCCTTGGGCAGCCCGGCACACAGCATCTTCTGCGTCACCTCGCCGTGGTACGCCTCCAGGTTGCAGCTCTGCGTGTCGATCAGCCTCACCTCCGCCTGCTGCAGGGTGTCCGACAGCATGCCTGCGCACAGCGAAACGCGGCCGCTCGGAGGTGTCCCCAGGTGACCCCTGGCGGGCACGGAGGAGCCCACGATGTCCCGCTCACCGTTCTGCTGCGTGTAGCCCCAGCCTATCACCCACAGCGGGGTGCCCGGCTCCAGCTCCTCGTCGAAGTAGGGCAGGCAGATGGGTTTGATGCTGTCTGCGGGGCGAGGCACGGTGCTGCTGAGTACCCCGAGCACTTCGTGCAGACGGTGCAGCACAGGCAGTCGGTGCCTCCATCCCTCTGTGCCTGGGAGCCTGAGATGCCGTGCGTGTACGGCCAGGTGCAAGGTGCTGGGGGTGTGCAATGTCTCACCTGACATCTGCAGAGGGATCTGCAGCTTCACCAGCGCGATGTCATTGTCCTTGGAAGATGTGGTCGTCGCTTTGGCCAGGAAAACCTTCTCCACAGTGAGGGTGGCAGGACCTGCGAGGACGTCGGAGCCGGCCTTCACACGCCAGCTGGGGACGATGGGGTTGTTCCTGCACACAGACATATTACTGCTCCCATCCCCCCCTCCCCCCTCCCCAGCAGGCACAGCACTGCCCGTGTGAGCATCACGTTGCACCGACGCCGTCAGGGGACGCTTCAGCCCCGGCTCACCTGAAGCAGTGCGACGCCGTGAGGATCCAGCGGGGATCGATGATGCTGCCGCCGCAGATGTGCTCCCCGCGGTAACGCAGGCTGACCTGCCACGGCCACGCCTCGATGGCCGCCGGCCGCCCGCCCAGCACACGCGGTGTCCGCACGCTCTCCCCGCAGCCTTCAGAGGGGCAGAGCAGGATGTGATCTCAGGAAGGGACCGCGGGGATGGAGGCTGCCTCGGCCTCACCCCTCACTGCATGGCTGTGTCACCCCTCGGTGGCGTGCTCGGCACACCCCCTTTTGTTCTCTGTTTGCACATCGTCCCCAGGCTTGCCCGGATCTGTTCACCCCGGCGTTTTGCTCTCCAGCCCACCGCGGGGGTTTGTTTAATCAGAGTAATTCTGAGTGAACCCACCCAGGGCCAGAGCCGTGAGCGTGGGGCTGTACTGGGAGCAGCACACCCCATAAGGTGAAGATGTGTCCCGTACTTACTGGAACAAAGGAGTGAAACAACCGATCCAGAGAGGCACTTCCTAGAAGAGAGAAGGGCTGTGTCCCGCGCAGGAGCGGCTCCAGCTCAGCACTGGGAGCGCTCCCGCGGGCAGCACTCACCTGCCTGGCTCGGGCAGCTGCAGGCGGCCGCTGCTCAGCACCAGCTCACGGGGAGGCAGGGGCTGCCCCGCACCCGCATCCACTGCGTGGAAGGTTGGGGTGCTGGAAGAGATGGGCGCGGGTCAGGGCACAGCCAGGGGATGGATTTGGGCCGGACAGAATAAGGGGTTATTCAGTTCTAACGATTTGGGAGCGGGTCCCAAATGTTCACCCACTGCTTCAATAAAGAGCGGAGATGAAGAGGGAGTTTAGGATGGGGATGGGACACCCCCAAGAAAGAGGAGAAAAGGTGGGGGGACAGGGAAAGAGGTTTGGGAGCTGGGCATAGCAGGGACACAGCAAGGACACCGGGGCACAGTGCTGGGCTTGCCTGGGGAGCTGCCAGGCTCCGTGGGCACACCAAGTGCTTTGTGTGCTGGGGATGGGCTGAACCCATTAGTGCAGAACTCTGAGTGCTCGATAAGTAAACAACGACCCACTCAGAGAGGCTTTTAGGGGGGAGTGACAGATCGAAGTGAGAGAGGTGTGGGGAAAGCAGCCCTGTACCTGCTGTAGCCCATTTCCTCACAGGCTGCTTTTGCCAGCTCTGGGCTGAAGTGGTCGGAGCAGATGCAGGACCAGGCTCCGCTGTTCCTGTTCAGCACCTGCAGGATCGATCTGTCCTTGGAAAGGCGAGCTGCGGGAGGGACAGGGTCATCTTTGCCCCAGGTCACCTTGCTGCGTGGGGGCTTGGCTGCACCGTGGGGCTCCATGAGGAGGCTGGCACTCACCGGCAGCCTGCGGCCCCTCGGGGACCTGCTGGGGACAGCTGGCCTCATCCTCACCGTGCAGGCAGTCCTCCTTCCCATTGCAAACCTGCCTCAGTGGCACCAGCTTCAGGGGCTGCTTGCAGATGAAGTAGTGGTGATCCAGGTAAACCTTGACTGGGGGGAAGCGGGGAGCTCAGCTCGGGGCTGGGGGCTCAGGATGGTGGTGGTACAGCCGCTCCCAGCCGAGCCCTGGGCGGGAGCGGGCACAGGACAGAGCAGGAGCCGCACCCAGGAGCCCAACCGCAGCCAGGCAGGCAAGGACGAGCGCAGCCACCAGGATGGGGATGCCGATCCGCTTCCAGGAGTGCCGTGCCTCTGAGGCTTTGTGCCTCGTGCCGGGTTCTGCAACACAGAGCAGGGGGGCTGGCACTGCCACCCCCACCTGGTTCCCCTCTGTGGCACCCCCGGCCCCACGGGCGTTACCTTCGCCGTTCAGCCGCTCGGAGGCTGGGTCCTGCAAAGCACAAGGGAAAAGCGGGTGAAGAGGCAGCAGGATGCTGCTGGTGCGTGGCAGGGCCGGGAGCAGCATGGCCAGCTCGCCCCGTGGTGGTGTTTAACACACTGAGTTCCATGCTGACAGTGCTCAGCACAGAGAAAAGAGGACTGCTGAGCGGGGTGGGCACAGAGCCTGCCCTGTGTTCAGCAGGGTTAGCAGGGAAACTGCCCCAGCCTGCAGCGGGGCTGCTGGAGAGACCCTGAGTGAGAATCTGCCCGATTCCAGCACAGCATCGCAGGGCGAGCAGCTATGGTGCTCCCCAGGACATCGTCAATACAGTTCCAGTAATAGGATGTTCACGCCACGCATTTATGATTTTAGTGCAACAGAGGCTTAAAACTTCAGGCTTTGTGAAACGAACGCTTCCTGGTGCACCAAGAAACACCAAATCGAAATGCCTGCTGGGCTGTGCCACTCGAGCATGTCACAGTGGATGATGGCCTCAGTGTGTGCCCTGAAACACTCTGCTCCGACAGACACGGCTGCTGCGCTCTGCAGGGCTGGGGAAACCATCTGGCCCATGGGAACAAGCAGTCGCGGGTGGGCAGGGAGGGCTGTGCTGCTGCTAGGAGACACAGCAACAGTGCTGGGGCAAGCAAGGAGCACGGCACTGATCCTGCCTGGGTCTTCAGGACTCAGTTCCTCTAGGAGCTCTCCATAAGAGAGCTGTGTGGCTGCAGGAGGAGGGGTCCCACCAGCCACGTGCTGCACAGGGAGCAGCCCTTGGCAGGGACAGGCTGGGTGGGTTCAGGCAGACACATTCCCGGCCCTGTTTGCAGCTTCTGCCTGAGACCTAGTGCTTTGGAGCCACGCTGCTGCCTTCTGGGTGCTGCAGGAGCAGCACGCTTGCATTTCATCCTAATGCCCTTTGGCCCTGAGAGCGTTTCTGCAGCTGCTACTTCTGGACCCCCCCACGACAGGTAAGGGTGGATTGCTTGCAGCCAGGTAAGGGATATTGAAATGGGAACTGCCCCAGGAGCACCTGTTCACTCTCAAAGCCTAAAAGCAAGAGCTTCACTGGTTAAATTCAAAGCCAGAGCTGTGCCAGCTCCTGCGTGGAATGTATGCACATGATTTCCCTGGGAACCCATTGCTGCCGTAACTAATTGCACTCCCGTGCCTTATTGTCTGGAAAAACACGAAGGCAGCTATGGCCAGCCTGCCCTCGGTTGTTGCCTGGGCACAGCGAGCTGTCTGTGCTGGAGCCTCTGCTACAGCTCCTGGAGGTGGGATGCTCCAGTGCAGAACTCAGCTTCAGCCCGTGTTAAGGGCTGTGCCCTGAGCCCTGCTGCCTCCTTGGCTGCAGAGAATCCAACCCAAGTGCATGCAGCCATTGATGCTGTGCATGGGCTGAGCACCCCATCCCAGTGCATTGCTGCTGGGGGGTTTCTTGGGCCATGCGTGGCTGCTCAGCTAAGGAAAGCTGTAGGTCCCAGATAGGGACCAGCCTGAGGGGTGGTGGCCATGGCTTTTCTTGCAAAAAAAACCCCGCAGGAAACAGCACTGAGCTGTCCAGGGGAACAGTGAGGGCTCAGGGGAAGGCTGGGAGCAGAGCACTCACCATGTTCCTCCAGCTCCTGGGGAAGGGTCTTCTGCCTGCAGAAACCCAGCGAAAATCCCAGGCGCGGGGAGGCCGTGGGCCCCCTCTGCCCCGCACCGCTCCCACGGCCCCGCGCTGCTCCCACCACCCCGCGCCGTGCTGCTCTGCCCCACGCCGTGCTCACACTGGGGCAGGACCGCCCCAGCACTCCCTAAAACCCACAAGAGGAGTTGTGAAACAGGAATTATGATTTGTATTGTAATATAACACCGGTCTATCAGCAGCACCATCACCTGCAGTAATCTCCCGAGGTTCTGCCGCTGGGTGACTCACCTGCGAAGCCACTGTCACAAAATTGCTTATCAGGAGAGAGCTGACTGACAGAGCAGGATTTTTTCATGCTCCTCTACAGATGACAAGAGAAACCACAGCCTTCCCGCTCTTCGCCCAGCCCTTCCGCGTTGCACTGGGTTGTTTTCAAACAGACTCTGGTAGGTGGAGGAGGAAAGGAGAAGAGTTTATGCGCGGGGTTATGGGGCCATCGCATGTCCCTGTCCCTGGGGTCACTCGGAGTGCTGCCTTCAGCACTGTGCTGTGTGACACAGGGAGGAAGTGGCACAGTGCTGGGAGGTGATGTGCAGGGCAGCAGCAGCAGCTCGGTGTCCTGGGCTGAACCCCAGCAGAGCCCCAGCAGATGGATGCAGCAGAGGATGGATGCAGCATGTGGCCCCCAAACTCCCTGCTCCCTGGGATGAATGGATGCTGGAGGATGGCCATGCCTCCCTGCAAAGCCCATCGCTTGCTGGGGACACCACGCTGTGCTGAACAGATGTGCTGCTGTTGCTCAGGGCAGCAGCGTGGGCAGAGGGATTCCTGCAGCCCCCCAGCAGTGGGTCCTTGTGAAGGGAAGGACGGATGTTCAGCTGTGGAGTGCAGGAGCTTCTCTGGCTATCTGGAGACTGGGGTCAGGGAGTGTGCAGCTTGCACATTCCCTGTGCTTGTGACAGCTCCTGGCTAGAAAGTCAAGCAGACTCATGCTGGAAGTGGTGGGCGTGCAGGATTTGTGAGCAGCTAATTACCTCTCCACTTTTTGTAACTGAGCTTTCCCAACAGCTGGGGAGAGAGCTGCTGCCAGCTGTGAACACAGTGCCAGTGGGAGCCTGCAGAGCATCGCATCCCTGCAGCTTACGTCTGGGGACATGTTCCCTCTCTGAGCCAGTCCTGAGACAAAGAGACTGCTCTGGGATGGGTAGCAGCAGAGCCCTGTAGGCTGACCAGGGATCTTGGTGTCTGCGTGCAGCTAAGGGGTGCTGCTCCAAACCAAACAGTGGGTTAAAAGCAAAAGCAGCTCAGGACATGGGTGATGCGGGGGCATCAGGGATGGGGCAGAGGCTCTGGACCAAACTCAGCCCCATGTGTACAACCTCAGCCCTGCGACCCAACAGGGAGAGCCCTTGCAATGCTGCCTCCCAGAGATCCCAGGGCCCAGCATTGGCCCCACGAGTGTTGGTGGGGCAGGGCAGGAGGTGGCACTGCGGAGACCGGCTCTTCCTCTTTTGAGGTTAAGTGAAGGCTTTGAGGAAGCAGCTGAGGTTTGAAGACGTTGTGTCACAGCCCCTCGCACCTGCAGGGCTTTGCTTCCTGGAGTGTGGCTGCTTTGCTACCCCAGCCTCCCTTCCCCGACCTCTTCCATGTGTGGCCCTGGTGTGACATGGCTCTGTCTGGGGTCAGGTGGGGGCCAGGCAGGGTGGCAGGAGGTTCTGAGCAGCTGCCAGCATTCAGGGCTGCAGTGCTCCGTCCCTGCTGCCTCTCCCTCCAGCCCTCCCCCTGACCTTCTGCCCTGGGCATCACCTCGTGGTCCTGGGACTGGGGAACTCACTCCAGGAAGGGGTACCCAGAGCTCAGCTCCTGCTTTATGCATCTCCCATTGCAGGGTTTCCCCCAGCTGCCCATGTTCTGAGCTGCTAACTGATGTCCCTGCTTGCTGCCTCCTACCTGCAGCCATAGCAGCTGCTGTCTTGGTCCTTCCTGTGAGTGGGCAGCGATTCCCACTCGGCTCTGCAGCTCAGGCTTTAGAAACTGGACAAACACAGATGTTAAGTGTGCTGCACTGGAGCTGCCTTGTCCTCCTACCCTTGCAGGCAACCCCAAGCCTTGTCTGAGTGGGACCCTGCCAGGAGGAGGCAGTTGGAGAGCAGAGCTGTTCAGGTACAGTACTTGGGGCTGGACACCTGTGCACCTGGGGCTGGGCAGCCATGTGCCTGGGGTGTCCCGATGTCCTTGGACTCCCAGTGCCACAATCTCAGCCTCTGCTGGGGCCGGGATGGGAGGTCAGGCTGGGGCACAAGGGTGATGTCTGCCAGGGCTCTCTGCTTTCTCCACTGGGAACCAGTTGAACCAGCGGGTGAGGAGCAGTGTCACCAGGTGAGCAAAGGACACACGGACACACCGGGCTCTGGGAGCGGCCCTCAGCCCGGCCAGCCATGAGCAGCTCCTGCAGGAAGGCAGCAGGCACGGGGAGATGGACCCAGGGGCGGGTAAGCAGTTGGCACCTTTTTCCCCCACATCGATCAGAGGTGGAGACGTTTTACAGCACAAAAGTGGTGGCTTTCCTCTCTGCTCTCTTTGGGGTTGGGGCTTGGGTCTGGTTCTGCTTTGCTGCTGTGTAGGGAGCACCTTCCATGCGCAGAGGGCAGAGGCTGGGAATGCAGCAGGGCACTGAGCACACCCACCAGCAGCAGCCATGGGGACAGGGCAGTTTCAGCAGCCAGCAGGTTCAGGGCAGCGATTGCACCACGCTCAGCTCCCAATGAATCACCGTGCAGCACGCTGCCTGCCCTCACCCTGCAGGGTCCTACATCTCCCTGCTCACCCCTGGCCCAGCAGAAGGAGTATGGTACCCACACACCCCAGCACTGCTGGGAGCCCAGGCTGCTCCTGTCCATCCACACTGACATCCCAGAGCTGAGAGTGAATGCTCTGTTGCTGCCCGGGTTTTTGTCGCATGCCGTCAGGTTCGGTGAGTGCTGCGGGTTGTGGGGTGATCTGGGACGTTGTGCACTATGTAAACACAGTGACCACAGGGGAAATGTTCTCACCCTGCTGGCATCTGTCTAAATTTAGCTGCTGTTAGGTCATCCCTTTCTGCTGGCTCATTCTTGGCTCTGCAAGGTGTAGTGCCTGTCTGTGTGTGGGCAGCTGCCCTGAGCCCCTGTGCTGTGCCTGCCTGCTCTGGGGGGCTAATGGGGTGGGTGGGCAGTGCACAGGTCAGGGAGCACCTTCTGTATTGCGACCTTCCAGCATCTGCAGGAGAGACAGGGAGGGACTCCTTGTTAGGGGCTGTAGAGAGAGGACAAGGGGTAATGGTTTTAAATTATGAAAAGGTCTGCTCTGCACGGCTCTGCGTGGCTCTGCGTGGCTCTGCACGGTTCTGAGTGGCTCTGCTCAGCTCTGCACGCTTCTGCACAGCTCTTGCCCTGACACCTGCATCCTCTAGAGGGAACTGTGTGCCCGCGCACGGGCTGCTTCAAGCCTCCACTCCCAAGGCTTGGTGTGCAGGAGCAGAGGGATGGCACAGCATGGGGCACACGCACAGTACCAGGTTTCTTCCAGGTGATGCTCCTAAACCCCGGCCTCCCAGAGACATTTGTCTGCAGGGCCCCTTCTCCCTCTGCTTTGCAGGGAAGGAGCACATCAACATGCTCGGGTTCTTCTTGGGCATCGGGCTGGCCTCTCTGATCCTGATCATATCTGGATACACTATTTTCCTCTGCTACCAACAGGACTGGTGCTGGTGCCGTGAGTATGGGCAGAGCAGGGGATGAGCAGCTGCAGGGCAGGGAGGGGACAAAGGAAGGGACTGCAGGGCTTGGGGTGTGGTGGGGAGCACGAATGGCATTTGCTGGCCCCCGAAATCTGCATGCAGAGTGGCTGGAGGGTGCACAGGGAGAATGCACAGAGATGTCCTGGTGCTGCTGCTCATCCAGGGGGCTGTCCTGCCCCTTCCCTGTGCCACCTCACAGACCTCTACAGGCACTTCAGGGCCCTCTCACAGCCTCTCCTTCCCTCCTCCTACTTCCAGGGCCCGATTTCATCTTCAGCCTCTACCACAGTCGGTGAGTAAGTCACACGAGTGCCCTTCCCGTGCTGCCACAGACCCTTGCCAGCCCCTAACCCAAGGGCAGAGTGAGGGTCCCTCCCTCCAGGGGTCCATCAGCCCCCTGACACCCCTGCCTTCCCTGCAGCAGGCTGAGGTCAGTGGCAGTGGAGCTGGCACCCCCATTCAGCATCAGTGCCTCTGTGAGCCAGGCAGGGAGCGGCTACGTGCGCTTCCACGAGCAGGGGCTGTGAGCAGCAGGGCATGGTCCTGCCCCTTGTGTGCAGAGTCCCAGCCCCATGGAGGTCCTGCAGAGCCTGGAGCAGCATGCACAGGGCTTTTCCACTGTGGTGAGTGTGGTGCACCCCGGGGCTTCCTTCCCCTCTTGTAGCTCTGGCTGTGGCTTTCCCTGGGATAGTCCCAAGAATTTTCCTCTGAAAGTCCTCTCCGAAGCTGTGAGGGAGGAGGGGCTGGAGTATACACGCTTGGCTCTAACAGCTTCTTTCTGCTGCCTCTTCCCCTTACCAGCAATCACAGAAAGAACAGCAAAACCCACTATGGGGGAATTCCTCTATTCTAGGTTCTTTGGAAAGCAACTCCCGGATACGCAGGTTTTTCTACCAAATTTTTAGCAGTGCTGTTTCTGTTTTTTATCAAGCTTCTCCATCCTCTCTCTGCTGCCTTTTCTTCTCTGCCCCACCCCCCCAGGCCTTGGGCAGGGATGGAAGAGGGCCACTGCTGGGCATGGGCTCAGCCTTGAAGGGCTGGAAAAAGGGCACTGCTTCATCCCAAGCAGCCATCCTGCAGAGCAAAGCAACCCCTGTGTTCCCCACCCCTCAGATATTCTGGTGCTGGGGACTCCAGTTTGCCCAGCAGACCTTGGGGCAGGCTGCTGGCAAAGTAGGAGCTAGAGGAACCAGCCCAAAAATGTGGCAAGGAGCAGCAGAAATGGATGGCTGACTGTGCAAGAGGGGAAAAGGCTGCAAGGAAATGAGAGCGCTTCAGACTTCCCTCAGTCAAGGAACTGTGCCAGTGTGGAAATTTCTCCAGTCTGCACCGACTGTGGATGAGAACACTTCGAAAATCCCCTGTGGGTTTCCTCGAGGCGTTTCGGTGTGGTGTGTGTGGGTCTCTGGGTACAGTGGGACAGGTCCCCGTGGGGTGGAGTGTAATGGGAACAGCTCTGTGCCCAGATGGCTCTGCCCCTCCCCAGGTTGCCCTCTGCAGCTTCCATCCCCTCTGTGCCTCACACCCCCGGGCACGGGGCTCTGTGGATGGGGGATTTGTTGGGAACACTTTGGAAATGTCAGAGCATCATTGGAAACCCACTCAGGTGTCAGTGCTGGGGTGGAAAAGGGTTTTCACAGGCACAGTCCCCACCAGGGCAAGAGGCTGAGATGCAACGGTACAAACTGCATGGAGAGGGGAGGGAGGGATGGAAAGAGCCTTTTGCAGGAGTGGAAGAGGAACGTCCTCAGCGTGTTGAGCTGTGACTTCACCGAGGAAAACGTGAGCGCCTGGAGTTTCCCACAGCCAGAGGGGCTGTCCGTGCTCTCCGCTTCTGAAGCTGAAGTGTGCAGTTTTCTGGCAAAGCCATCTGTTCCACTGAAAGGAGAGCTCTTGGGGCCGGGGGGGTGGGGTTGGTTGGAGGGAACGTGGTGTCCCTCGGCCCCAGCTGCCGCCCACTGGAGCCTCCCACAGTGAGTGGGTTCCGGCAGCACCCGGCTCAGCCCCGGGGACGGCCGCAGAGCTTGACGTCAGCAGCACAGGAACCTCACGTTTGTTTCTGTTCTGACGACTCCATTTGCCAGAGGAAGTCGAACCAAATAATAATAGTAAAAAAAAAAAAAAAGACAAGAAAAGAAAGCAAAAATCCCCAACCTCAAGGAGAAAGAATGTGGAAGTGGAAGGAGGGGGCACCCGGGGTGGGGGGGGAGGGCTGCAGTGGGTCAGTGCATCTGGAGTTCCAGCGAAGGCACATTGTCATCGTCTGCTGCGGGGGAATGTCTGTGTTAGAGAACAGAAAGCACTGCCTGGCCTTAGAAGAGGAGAAATGATGAGTGGAGCAAAGGAATAACACTTTGTCCTTTCCTGTATTTACAACTTAAATAGAATAAATAGTATCTGTACATAAAGTGGCAGAACATCGACCATCGTGCTGAGTGTGTGCTGGGCACTGCTGGGCTCACCAGCATGGGGCTGTGGGCTCTGTGGGGCCGAGGGGATCCCCGGTCCTTTCAGAGGGTGACCAGCAGGGTGGGAGGTCCCCAGGGCAGCAGGGGGAAAGGTGACACGGTGCTGCACTGCGCTTTCGGTATCAGCATCATGAAAGTTTTGGCACTGACTGTGCAGAAAGGGGAAGTGGGGAATGGAAGCATGGCAGAGGGAGCTCAAGCCCTGTGTGCCCTGTGCTGTAGAGATGTGCCCTGTGCCATGGAGCTGGTGCGTGTTCTTGCTCTTGGTGGTCCAGCACAGCCTGTCCCCTTGTCCCCTTAGTGTCAGTGGGGTGCTGGGCTTGGTGCTTGGGGGGAAGCTGCCTCAGCTGCAGTGATGCTGATGGCTCCGGGGTGAATCTGACAAGATCGTGCTCAGGTCAATGCGCTGACATTCGGGGGTCGGCGGTAGCTTATCGAGTGGCTGCTCCCGAGGGGCAGTGGTGAGAGGTAGTGGTGTCAGGGCCTCAGGGGGCTCACAGGCAGCTGTCCTTGCTGTCCCTGCTGAGCAAGCTCAGAGGGTTGGTTTGCACTGTGAGCCACTCGTCGGAGCTGAGGCTGGAGATGAGAGGCAGCGTCCCCAGCAGATCAGTGTTGAAGATGCCCAGTTCAGGGGGGACCTTCAGGAGCTCAGAACTGGCCTTGGAAGCCAGAGGAGCCCCATAGCTCAGCCAAGGGGACACTGGGGCAGCAAGGGCTGGTGTGTGGCTGTGGGGACGCTCAGGAGAGGACTGCTTCAGGTACCCTTTGTCCACTGGCAGCTCTGTGCAGTCCATATCCAGCACGATGTCAGTGCCAGCCGGGTCCCACGGGGCTCCTGCACAGGCCCAGAGTGTGCCCCTATCATTTCTCCCCTGCCTTGGCTCCACCATGCCCTTGGACTGCTGCAGGTACCCACGGAACTCCACCTCGTGTGGGCTGTCCTGCCTGGTGGTGGAGCAGAGTTCAGGATCTGCTCCGTGCATGGCTTCCATGAGGCTCCCAGCAGGGCTTTCTAAGCCCACACCACTGTCATCACCAACAGGCAGCTGCTGCTTGTAGCCACGGTTCTCAGACTGGCTCAACTCGGAGGAGGAGGATGAAGATGAGGATGAGGAGGAAGAGTGCAGGCAGATGCCACTGTCGGTGCTGGTGCAGCTGCTGTCCCTGCTCGCCGCTGCCTGCTCTTTGGGCCATGCTGGCAGAAGGCAGCTCCTCTCTGGTGGTGGTTGGGCTGTGCCTGTGGTGCTGGGGGCACCGTGGTGCTGGGGCTCCTTCTGGCACAGGAACAGCTGCTGCACTGCATCCATGCTCCCCGAGGATGAGGTCTCCTGTTCCACCCAGAACGAGCTCTGCTTTATGAAGGACTTCTGTGAGGGACAGAAAAGAGAGGTCTGAGCCCTGCATCCTCCCTGCTCCTGGCTTGCCTCTCCCATCCCTTGCAGCAGCCACGAAGAGCACCGTGTGCCTGCTGCCTTACCAGGACGGATGGTGGCCTCATGGGTTTCTTTAGGTACACGCAGACCAGCAGAGCCCCCAGGATGCCCAGAAGGAAGAGGACGATGGCGAAGGAGCTGACAGTGATCGGGATGAGATCTGCACTTCCTGCAAGCGAAGATGTGCCCATGTGAGCTGGGAAGTGCAGAGCCCATGACACACATTGCATGGAGACCCAGCAACAGATGAAGCTCCCCCCAGGTCCCACGAGGCCCCCCCAGCCCCACTCCATCCTTACTGTCTCTGTGGCCAATGGTGACGCACTGCTCAGCGGTGCGCACAGCGGGGATGTGCCTGCTGGCCACGTCGGGCTCCACACTGATGCAGTACTCAGTGTCCCAGAAGAGGTTGTGGATGTGGAATTCTGAGGTGGTCTCCCACACTTCGTACTGCAATGAGAGAGCAGAGTTGGTACCCGAGAGCTGGGCCCCAGGCTCTGCTCCCTCCTCCTCCTCCATCCCCTGGAGAAAGCCCCCTGGGTGCTTAGCAGAGCTGCTGGCAGCAGCCAGAGCCCTCTGGATTGAAGGATCCACTACAATAAACCATGCAGAGAAGTATCCGCAGCATTCTGGCTTGGTGTTAGCTTGGATGGAGGACTGATGCTCACCGTCTGGTTGTCCCACACCCGTCGGATGTGCACCCGGTACCGCCTCGCGTGCTTCTGGATGTCATCGTACCTCACCGTGCGGTTCCCTGCCCAGAGCAGCAGCTGCAGCTGCACATGGATGCTGTTGTCTGTCACGGCCAGGCTGTGTCCAGACAGGCGCAGGCTGGCTGCAGAGAGGGGGGGAGGTTCAGGAGCACGGCAGAGGAGCCTCGTGTGGCTCCGAGGAGCATCTGAGGAAGGGGATGGGTGCTGGCCCACCTTCCTGCGGGGAGAAGGCGTTGGTCCTTTTCCAGTCGGACGTGCGGTTCCCAACCACAGCTCGCACCCGCGCGTAGTAGCGCAGGGAGGGATCCATGGTGTAGTAGGTGAGGTCACAGCTGTGCCCGCGGATCTTCATGCAGTTTGGGATGGCTGTCCAGGGGCTGTTGGTGCCATAGCTGCCGAGGGAAGTGCCTGGGATGAGCGCAGTGCCCAGGGCCTGGCTGTCCCCGTTCCCCCGGGCACTGTACTCACACTTTGTGCTCCACGTCATAGCGGACGTCGCTGGGAGCGTCGCGGCCTGGCTCCCACTGCAGCAGGTGGTACACCATCTCCGCCACGAAGCGCACACGTGTGGGCTTTAACCGCAGCTCACCTGTGGGATGGAGCTGTCAGCTGTGGGCTCCCGAACTGGGCCTTGACCACGGGTGCTCTCCTGGCCCCGGAGAGCCACAGGGCTCAGTCCTGGTGCAGGGACTTCCCCAGAACAATCCCGGGCTTCAGCATTTACTCATTCTCTTTCCCTTCCTCTCTCCTGCAGGGAGAGCCCAGCTGAGAGCACCTCGCTGCTCTCCCCCCCCTCGTGTCTGCACCCCTGAGTACTGCTGCCCGCTAGCAAGCTCTCTGTTTGGATTCAACCTTCCTGTTTTGCTCATCTACAGGCTGGAAAAAAAATAGACTTTTTCACACCTCCTGCCCAGATTTCGGTATTGTTACCTGGCAGCAAAACACCACTTGATAACATCTGTCACCCTCTTTGTTCTCGCCCCCCCACCGCTGCTGTCAGCCAGCAAACACCGAGCCCTGGAGCTGAGCTGCCCGCAGTGTGCGCACTAATGACCGGGTGCTAATGACACGAGGCCCCGCGGTCTGAACGCGCTGCTGTAAGCGAGGTCTGAGAGCTCAGAGGGCTTTAGGTTCACCCGCAGGGATGAGAGCAGGAGAGGGGCTGGCGTTGCAAAAGCACTCCCGAGCCACGGGGTCCCACTGCAGCATCTCCCCCCCGTGTGCCTCCCCCACCTCAGTCCCCGGTGCCGTCGAGCAGCCCCTGTGGAAGGGGCATGGGGCACTTACTGTGTGTCGGCTGAGCGAGCAGCAGAGCCACGCACAGGGCCAGGGCAGCGCAGAGGGCCATGGCAGCAGCGCATCCTCCGCAGGTGCTGGGCTGGAGAGCAGGGTGCGAGCTGAGCGGGGCGGGCTGCGGGCGCTTGGTTTTCCCCCCGGAGGCAGGCTCAGTGACGTCTCGGAGGAGTTAGCTCAGTGGGAGGAAAGTAGCTGTGCTGTGACTTCCACTTTTCTTGGCTGTCCACCCACTCAGCGACGCTCAGCTCTCAGCGCAAGGCTGGGCATTTCCTGCCAGCTGCCCCGGGCGGGAGCGCTGGGGGCTCTTCCGAATCAAATGGTGCATTGGCAGGAAAGTGAAAATGGGAAGACGTCACGTGTCTGTCCTCCTGTTCAATTACATTTTCAAAGCAGCAGCACCTTGACAACGCGTTACAGGGGCATCACTGAGCTGTGCAGCAGTCCCGCAGTGCTCCAGGGCTGATGTCTCACCCCAAACAGGTCCCGGCCAGCCCCACAGCCCAGGGCTGCTGCTTTCCCCCTTCCCCATGCCTCCTAGCTCCCATTCCCCATTGCTGGGGGTCGGTGACCACCCCCTGCCCACTGTGCATCCTGCACACTCCAGTGCATAAGTGTGGTCTGAGCACTGCAAGGGACAGGGCTCAGCCCAGGGCCCCAGGGCCGTATCCTGCCTGGTGGTGACACCAGCCTCAGGGTGAGGGCTGGGCTGGCTTTGCTTTCCCTTCTGGCAGGTGGACTATGGGAGAGCTTGAGGGCTTTCCTGGAGTCTGTGCAAACCCATGTGATGAAGTGTGATTCGTCTTGAGAAGAGGAATTTCCCCGTGGTGAGCCGATGCAAAGATCATGCGTAAGTAGTACAAGAGAGGCTGAGAGCATCTGGACACCACAAAGCCTCAGAGCAGCTCTGGCTCACAGAGCACAGGACCTTGGCACCCTGCGGCACTCAGGGGCACTGAGGTCTTGGCAGGGAGGTGGCAGCAGCACTGCTCTGTGGCTGTGCCCAGCTCGACTCCGTTTTCCTGGAGAGCGGCTGATATCCCGTCATCCCACTGTCATCCCCTGAGTCACAGCTTGCAGGGGCAGAATTTGGAAGTGCTGGGATGAGGCACAGCCATCACACGCAGCCTGTGTTTCATGTAAAGGAATGAAAAACAAAAGCAGCGGGACCACAAATGAGGAAGGGGGAGCCTGCTGGAAAAGACACGGTGGGGCCCGTCATGTGGCTGATGATTTAGGGGAAAACAAAACATGCTGAGGAGAAGAGACTGCTGCTGGAGGCTCATTCTGAAAGCCTCAGGAGTGGTGCAGCCTCCTCAGCACTGCCAGGGGCTGTGTTAGGGGGAGCACCGTGGAGCACAGACCTTGCATTTGTGGGTTCTGCTGAGGATGCTCCTCCTGACACTGCTCTTCTATCCCCTCCAAAACACTGCTCAGCTGTGGCTGCTCCCCCACCTTCATCTCAAAGCACCTCTTGGAAAACACAGCCGTGCTCTGTGCTCACTTTGGGTGCTTAAAGACAGAGAGAACGGGGCTGACTTTCAGCCTTCCAACTTCTGCTGCGTTGGGTGGAGAGGTTTTGAGTTCATGGGTCAAATTGGCACTCGAAAGTACCATTGAGTTTCCTTTTCACCTTCAAAACAATTGACTAAACTCTGCATAGGAATAACTGTGTTTTTACCAACCTGGAAAGCACCTGAGTCATAGCAGCACCGCAGTTTTTCTCCAGAAGCTGCTGCTGGGAGGCTGTGAGGGCATCCACAGTGCCAGGAGCAGCAGGTGCCCCAGCTCTGCTCCTTTTCTTTCTACAGAGCCACCTACAGAGAGCGAGTTCCAGCAAGGCATCATTCCTAGAGCTGCAGAGCTGCCTCCTGAGAGCCACAGCTCAGAGGTGTCAGAGCAGGGGCACCAGGGGCAGCACTACTCCCTCTTCTTCACACCCTGCAGGGCACGGCACTCAGAGGCACAGGGCAGCAAGATGCTCTCTGTTCTGTGTGTGCATATCAGGGGAGGCTCAGAAATCCTGGAAGGAACATCACTCGTTGGGAAGTTTGTGTTGAAACTGGAGCTGCCAGGCAGGATGCAAGAAAAGGTCTGCTCCAGACGTGCCTTGATGGAGGAAAATGGGGAATGCAGTGTGCCCAGGTCAGGTGGGCACTCAGCAAACTGGGATGGCCCTCTAGTCCTTGCCCTCCCTAATAGCAAAGTTGACATTTCACATCCCTTCCAATGAGGCATTCTGACTCTTTGATCACCCTGGCCCCGCACACTGGCTTGTTGTTTCTGGGGTGTACATCCTCTGCCATCCCTATCCGGGTCAGAACTGTGTGATCAAACTGCAGTGAGGAGCGGTTGGCAGCCCCGGTGCCTGGCTGGCATCCACTCTCGCCATGGCCAGCCCTCACCTCGCCAGCCTTTCTCCATAGCCACGTTCCTCCCGGGGCGCAGAGGCAGGTGCTCAGGTGTTTTGCATGCTGTGCCTGCAGTGGTTGGGAAACAGGCAGCGGTGGAGCCGGGCAGCAGGTCCGACTGGTTTCCTCCTCGCTGGCACTGACGTATGAGCCCGCTCGCCAAACAGATCCTGCCCCGTCCCCGCGGACCTGACCTCGCTCCGCAGCAGGGAATGGCTGTGCCGGAGCTGTGATCCCAGCCCGGACCCACAGCGGCCCATGGAAGGGAAAATCTCTCCGGTAAGGCACGGGAAGCAAGTTGGGATCTGGAGCTGGCTGGGGTACTCGGGGTTGCTCTGGGCCCTGTGCGAGTCGCTCACTTTGGGTGTTTTAGGGCTGGTTTCTGCCCCCCTGCTCCCCTGAGCTGTGGCCACTGGTGGGGGAAGGACTGGGAGGCTGTGCCATGGGGATGTGGAGTGAGGAAGGGGAGGCTGGGGGCCACCAGCGTCTCCAGCCCCATGCTGTCAGAGGGGACTTCAGAGCCTCTCAGTCCCACTGCTTTCCCGTGTTTGAGGGATCTGTGGCTCCGGTGGGTTTGCAGGGATGGAGACCAGTTGAGGGCAGGCTGCTGAGCGGGGCAGGATGCTAGAACACCTGTGGGAGCCACGCTCTGCTGGCCCCCAGCATGCCGCCAGCATCAGCAGCGCACCGGTGGCCCCAGCATCCTTCCCTCACCCACTTTCTTGGTGTTTTCCCCCCATTCTTTAGGGGCTGGGCTGCTCAGGGATGGCTTGCTGTCAGCTGCTGGGCCTCACCACGGTGCAATGAGCATCCTGTCATGAGCAAAACATCCCTGGCTGGCATGGGGCTCAGCCCTCCCGGAAGAGGCAGTAATTACAGCGCTGAGCTGCGCTGGGATGTCCGCGGGGATGGGGCTGGAGAGGACATGGTAGTGGAGGCAAAGGTGCCCCCGAGGCAGCCTGGGTCTGGGCTGGTTTCCATACAGGGCTGCCTGCAGCCCTGTCCTTTTTTGCAAGGCCCCAAGCTCTGCTTGCCTGCCTCCAGTGCTGCTGTGCTGTGTGATCCCAGCTAACTGTATCACCCAAAGCAGGTAGGAGCACCACGGTGACAGCAGGGCTGGGATCTGGATGCCTGCACGTACAGAATATTACCCAGTGTTGGATATTTCCACTGGGTCACCTGGAGGTTGCATGGATTATATGGGCCACCCCAGATACCACCCTCACTTCACCTGCCCGTGTCTCAGTTTATCCCTCTCTGGAATGGGCTGAGCAGTGCTTACCCCCTGCACCAATTTCTGATCTCTGCCTGAAGGGCTCTTCACTCTGGTATATGGCAACCTGGCCCTGGTCCGGTGGTGCTGGCTCAATGGCTTGTCACCCATGCTTACAGAATGTCCCTTGTGTGCTTTAGGGTTTTCACTTCCCCATGTGTGCCCCCTGTACAGCATCCTGTGGCTGGGCTGAGCTGGGCGAGCACCACAGAGCACTTCATGGGAACATGGGGCTGCGTAAGGACTGCAGGCACCTGCAGGCTCTGGAGGGCTCACCCCAGGAGCATGGGGACAATGTCCCCTTTGTCTGCCAGCAGAGCTGGGCTGGCACAGGATGCAGTGCTCTGCTGACAGGTGGAAAACGATTCCCTGCACGACAGCAGTGAGCTCAGCTGAGCAAGAGGATCACCTGCCTGGGCAGCTCCTGCTGCCTGCTTAAGGCAGGCCGCCTCCAGCCCCTCTCAGTGCTCTGATTTTCTGGGTGGCTGCTGCTCCTCCTGCTCCTCTGAGATGCTGCCGGGCCTCGGCTCCTGTTGCAACACCGCAGGTGCCACCTGGCTTCTGCTCTCCCTCCCACTCCGAAACTGCCACTGATTGCTCTCGCTTCCCTCCCCGTCCCGCCTGGATCCAGCCCAGCCCTGCAGTGCCTTTCCCCTGGGATTTGTGACCTCCTGCTTTGGATTTGGCAGCTTCATCGCAGGCAGAGCCTTGAGCTGGAGGTCAGTGCGTGGGGTCTGGGCTGTGATGCAGCGGGGATGGGATGCCCAAAACTGCGATGCAGAGCTGAGCTGAGGAGGGTGGAGGTGTTGGCTGTGCAAACAGGGTCAGCCATGGGCTGTGCTGTGGGTCCCCTGCTCCCTGCAGCTCAAGCTCTGCCTGTGCCGAAGAAGTCACCGATCCCCTCTTGCTCACCTCACTTCTCGGCTTAAACCCACAGCAGCGCTGAGCGCTCTCGCAGCAGGTGGAACGTTTGCAGAGAGGACGTCAGAAAAATGGCTCAAACCACAGCCACGCGTGTGAGAGAGTCACTGCTCTGAGTCTGACTTTTGTTCAAAAGCCGACAGAGGATGAGTAAAGGCTTTGTGGCCACGAGTCGTAGCTCCTGGCAGAAATGCCATCCTTGTAAAGCTGCTGCTGTTTGCTCTCTGCTCCAGTGCTCACCCGACAGTAACTAGCTGTGCCGGTTGCTGGGTGCCCTGATAAAGGGTTGGTTAGCTCCCTTGATAGAGCTTAAAACAATATTTGGACTTTAGACTTTTGAGGAAATGGGTAACTAATAGTCCAACAATATAAGAGAGGCCATGTGCTCCCTGCAAGGCAATACTAAGAGCAATTTAACCTATGGTATGTGTAGGTGTCTGTGTGAGATGTTTGAAACCCAGAGCTGGAGATGCTTTAGCACTGCTGGCTCCCTGCTGGAGCGGGGCAGTTCTGCAGTGGTTTGGTTTTAGCTGATCTGATAAGTGAAGCATTCCTCTCCCTCCAGGATGGGTCCAGAGGGAGATAGCAGACGTGGTGATAGCTTGCAGATACCCAGATTGTATAATTGGCATTGTGTTTAGCAGAGTTTCTTCTGTGTGTGGGATGAACTTTGCCTGGGAAGGGTCTCAGGCATCCGCTGTGGGTCAGGGCAGTGGTGGGTGATGCTGTGGGGTGGGAGGTGGCTCCTGGTGGGAAGGAGATGTCAGCGGTGCTGAGCTGAGGGAGGAGGTTGTGTTGAGTGCCTGTGCTGTGCCTGGGCTCAGAGGGAGCTGTTACAGAGATGCTTTTGCTCCACATGGGCTTTTCCATCCCGGGCAGACCTTGTGCGTGGCCACGCCAGGTGGGTGACTCAGGGGATAATGCCCAGGAAGTGACACTGCTGCATTGCATGAAAGGGCACAGCCGTATTTACAAAACATGAGCCTGAGCAGGATCCTGATGTGCTCATTAGGGCCCTGGTCTTCCAGCAGGAAGCACAAGGGCAGGGAAACCCAGCTGGAAGGTGCCCAGAGCAGTGCCAGCACTGCACTGCCCCCGAGCCGTGCCCGCGTGATGGGGAAATGTGATCCCAGCAGCTGCAGGGCTGTGAAAAAATGTGCTAAATCCCAGCCCCTGATGGGCACAGCGGTCCCCTGGAGGTGAGCACTCTGCTGCCAATGGATGCTCCTCTGAACACCCCCTCGATGGGACAGCAGTGATGCTGTGTGTAGGGATGCAGGCAAATCTCGGCCTGGCAATAGTTGGTGGATGGCTTCACCGAGCAGCGCAGTGCAAACTGAGGGAGGTGGCAGCAGGAGGGAGGGGGAAGCTGCTCGAGCACCATGCAGCCTCCAGAAGGCACATGGTCACTTCTCATTACCAAAGAGGTTTGAGATTTTGCAAATGAAATGACAACGGCAGAGGAAACGACTTTTCTCAAGGGCTGTGTGCATGTGAGATCTCTGAAGGAAAGGCTTTGCTTGTGGAGCTGGTCGAAGCTGGGGAAGTACTGGGGGAGAGCATCTGGAGGAAGGGGAACAAATACATATTCTTCTGCAAATTCACAGGTCAGGAGTGACATAACTGCCGAACTGCATTCCATGCTGCAGGATGTTTCAGGGCTTGGAAAACACTGATTATTAAGTATTACTAAATAACAGTTGGAAATTGCGCTGTATATTTCAAATGCCTAATTAAAGATAGATGCACAAATTGGGGCACTTGCCCTGTGGAACTGGGCCATGGTGTGGCTGATCCAATGCCACGCACCCGGCTGATGGCTCTGGTCGAAGCCATCTGTTGGGAAATTTTCCCAGCATCCTCCAAGAGGGGAGAAAACTCCATGGCAAAGATGTTTCCAGCTGTGCCAGCGGGATGCTGAGAGCTTTGAGTGGGTGATGGCCACTGCTGTAACACAGCCCTCTGCCCGCAGACCTCGGCATCGCCCAGCTCCCTCCATGCCTCCACAGCCAGCAGCATCTTCAGCATCCGGCCCCTGCAGCCTCGGGAGAGCGTCCTTGGCATCAGCTTCAAGCCCTACAGCCCCGATTCCATCCCGGCCCCGGTCCCCTGCACAGCCTGCGAGAGCACACGTAAGATGATGGTGCCCTGGGGCAGCTCCTTCTCGGAGAAGGGAGGGAAGGAGAAAATGCATCCGTGTGCTCGCTGCTGGCATAGGGATGGTGTTCCCTGGAGGTGTGAGGGGAGAGGGGCTCATGCTGGAGTCCAGGCAGGGTCTGTGCGCCTCGAGGAGGCTGTGCTCCCCCTGACCCAGCCCCCGTCCCGCTGCCAGGATCCTCCATGTTCAGAGCTCCCTGCATGAGCCAGCGGCGGCTCGCGCTCATCTTCTGCGTCTCCGTCCTCATCGTGCTGATCGTCGCCCTCATCCTGCTGTGTGAGTGCCGGGTTCACCCCGCCGCGTGAGCGCTGGGAAGGGGGCAAGGGGCTGGGACGACGGCTGCTGGGCAGGCATCCGGCGGGGGGAGGGAGGGATGGGAGGCGGAGCAGAGATGCGCTCTTCCCATCTTCTGAGTTTTCCTGACATCTGGTGGACGGGCGGGCGTAGAGGGAGATGCTCGGTACCCCCAGCCCTGCGGCTCTTCGGGATCCCAACCCTACAACCAAGCTGCTGGTGGTGGGGGTGGGGTCCGTGGCAGACCCAGCCTCACCGCAGCACGTGCTCGTCCCCAGTTATGTTCTGGCGGTCGCAGACCGGCATCGTGTACAAGGAGCCCGCTGAGACCTGCAAGGACAGCCCGGTGCGCTGCGACGGCGTGGTGGACTGCTCCCAGAGGAGCGACGAGCTGGGCTGCGGTGAGGCAGCAGCACGGGGAGCACCGTGCCTGGGCTGGGGGGGGGTCTGCAGTGTCAGGTGCTGCTGACCCCTCTCCATCCTCGCAGTGCGGTTCAGCTCCGACCAGTCCTTGCTCCACGTCTACTCCAGCACCGAGAGCCAGTGGCTGCCGGTGTGCAGCAGCGCCTGGGACGAGTCCTTCTCTAGAAAGACCTGCCGGCAGCTGGGCTTCCAGAAGTAATTCTTCCTGCCCTGATCTTTGCCCCAGCATTGCAGGTTTACCCAGGGGAGACTTTGGGCAATAGTTCTCTTTCACCTCCTCTCTCCTCCCAGTGCGTCGCAGACAGAATACATCCCCCTGCACATCTCCGGCAAGAGCCTCACAGTGATGGATGAGCGGGACACCATCCAGCAGAGCCTCAACAGGTAGCAGGCAGCCCCTGCCAGCCCGGAGCTGCGGGTCAGGCTGGAGCTGAGGTGTGCCCCCCTCTTCTCTCCCGCAGCTCCCAGTGTCTGACGGGGAAATTCGTCTCCCTGCGGTGTACAAGTAAGCGGGCTGTCCAGAAAGGCATGCGGACAAGGGCAGGCAAGGCCAAGCAGATGCTTGGAAGGGTTTTCTTCCCATCTTCGTGATGGGTTGGGCAAAGAGGGTGCTCTCCAGCAGAACATTCTGGGTAATACAAGGCCATGAAGGTTGCTGGCTGTGCCGAGCACTGCTGGTGGCTGCAGTGGTGGGGGCACGCTGTGTACACCCCCTCGGCTCGTCCCCTCCCTCAGCCCCCTGCTCTCCCCTGCAGCCTGTGGGCAGAGGATTTCGGGCCGAATCATTGGAGGGAAGGAAACCTCGGTGAGCAAATGGCCCTGGCAGGTCAGCGTGCAGTACGGGCCCGTCCACATCTGCGGCGGCACCATCATCGACGCGCAGTGGGTGCTCACCGCCGCACACTGCTTCTTCATGTGAGTGCTGCTCTGCAGCTGGCAGCCCTGGTGCTGGGCACGGCCGTGTGTCTCATCCCGCTCCCCCTCCTCCATTCCCAGGAACAGCATGAAGATCCTCGATGACTGGAAGGTGTACGGAGGGGTGTCAGACCTCAAGCAGCCCATGGAGGGCATCCCCGTCTCCCAGGTCATCATCAACTCCAACTACAGCGATGACCATGACGACTATGACATTGCCCTCATGAAGCTCTCCCGGCCGCTGACGCTCTCAGGTGGCTGCCTGGTGGCAGAGCTGGGTGGGTGGGGGTGGTCTTGGGGGCTGTGGAGTCGGGGTCAGCGTGGAGGGGAGCGTTTCCTGCAGCCCATGCTCCACCCTAGCTGCGGGGCAGGTGACTCTGCTGTTGTTCTGCTGGCGGGTGACTCATCCCTCTCTCCTCTGGTTTTCATCCAGCTCAGGTTCGCCCAGCCTGCCTCCCCATGCATGGACAGCGGTTCCAGACTGGCAGGTCCTGCTTCATCACTGGCTTTGGGAAGACCAGGGAGAATGAAGGTGAGGGAGGGAAGGAGGGACAGAGGGAGGGACAGAGGGAGGGAAGCTGCCAGCCATCCAGAGCTCCTGCACACCCCACGTGCACATTCCTACGCGGTGTGTGAGGGCTGTCCTTGCAGGGCTGACACACAGCAGGTGCTCTCCTGCCTGTGCAGCTCTGCAGAAGGTGTGTGAGAAGCAGCAGCTTGCTCCCTCCCGCAGCGGGGGGCCGAGGCTGGCCCTGCCCGATGGCTCCTCCTGCCTTGCAGATAACACCTCCCCAAAGCTGCGGGAGGCCGAGGTCAAACTCATCGACTACAAGATCTGCAACAGCGACAAGGTGTACGAGGGCTACCTGACCCCACGCATGATGTGTGCTGGGTACCTGCAGGGGGGGAAGGATGCGTGCCAGGTGAGCGGGGCAGGGCTGTGCCTGGGGACACGCAGGGATGCCCTCTGCTTGTTGTCCTCACCGCTCTGCTCCTTCCCACCCCGTGCCAGGGGGACAGTGGGGGGCCCTTGGTGTGTGAGGACAACAGCCGTTGGTACGTGGCTGGCGTGACGAGCTGGGGGACGGGATGCGGCCAGAAGAACAAGCCTGGGGTTTACACACGGGTGACAAAACTCCTAGGCTGGATCTACAGCAAAATGGAGGTGAGGCTGGGGCACTGAGAGGAGGGGTGGATCCAGGCTGGCCCCGTGCCTCACCCCTACCCCTACTTTCTACCCCTTGCAGAGCGAGAACAACTGAAGCCAGGCTGGAACCTGTGCAGCAGCACCGGCCGGCACCGGCCCCTCGCTCCCCTTGCCACCAGAGCACGGTGTCCCAGCTGCTGTCCCTGCTCCTCCGAGCTGCCCACGCAGCTGGGGACCTGCAGCTGCCTGGACTGTGACAATGCAGCTCCTGCAGAGCACCTCTGCCCTGCTGAGGACACGTGGATGGCTCTGGCCGCTCAGCCTGTGCTGGATGTGCCCACTCGGAACTGCTGCCCTGGCTGTGACCCTCGGCCTGCAAACAGAAGTGCCTGGACCACGCGTCCTTGAGTGGGGGCATAGCTGGCAGGCGTGGGGCTGCTGCCCATCCCTGCAGCTGGAAGCCAGGAACAGAAAGCTGCAGGTGCCTGTGGTGAGAGAGCCCCTTCCTCCACTCGCTGTGGGGATGGCCGAGCAAAGGGGAGCCCCATGGGGCAGCTGAAGCACCTGCATGGAGGAGGAACGGTGGTTGCTCTCACATTTGCATATGGATTTAGGAAGTGTCTTTTAAACGAAGTGCTTCCCCAGCAGAGAAACACCCATTTATTTATTTTTCTATGCCCTGGAAGCACTCACTGCTGGGACTGTGCAGCCACTCTCAGCTTCCTGCCTGCCCTGGGCAGGGGCTGTGAAGCAGTGCAGGACTGGGGGCAGCAGGGCCATGCTTGTGACACGTGACAGAAGTGAGCTGCAGCTGAAGCTCAGGACAGAGCAAGAAATAGAGTAGCAGCCAGCCCCATGCTAGCCCCAGCATCTCCCAGCTCCATGGCCAGTGACTGGTGCCAGATTTCTTTGTCTCAGGGCTGCACGCAGTCCATAGAGGACCCACATGTCTCAGAGGAGATGTGTTGAGGGGTGTGCATGCTGGATGCAGGCAGGCTACTGCTTTGCTGAGGCTGTACCCCCAGCTGCAGAGGGTCCTGGTGCTCCTGACTGCCCCACGCTGTTCTCAATAAATGTTTCAGTAGTGCTCTGTGGAGATGGTTCTTTGGGAGCTGCTGAGTGCCAGGAGCTGGGAGCCCTGTGATGAGCAGATGCCTCTGCAGCATCCCTAGCCATGGGGGCTGAAGCTCTTAGCTGGGGCTCAGCAGCACTCTCCGATACAGCCTGGGGCTGCCCTGCATCCCTCCCAGATCCCTGCCCCTCCTTCCCAGGGCTGACCCTGAGCACAGTGCAGCACATCCTGCAGAGCTCCCTGACTGCTGTGCATGCAGGTGTGCAGACAGGGCTCTCTCTGCACTGGGCTGCCCGCTTCCTAACCCACACTGCTGCCAGTGGGACCCGCGGCCCTTTGTGCAGGGGGAAGGCTCTGGACATCTCTGGGTGTTGCCCCCCAGAGCTGTGTGCAGGCAGCGGGGCTGCAGGCAGCACCTGCAAAGCTGAGCTGAGACACTGCTGTGTTGCACGGGCTGCTGCAGGCACCTCCCTGCCCCTCCTCACT
This sequence comes from Cyrtonyx montezumae, assembly GCF_038088225.1. Lineage (NCBI taxonomy): Eukaryota > Metazoa > Chordata > Aves > Galliformes > Odontophoridae > Cyrtonyx > Cyrtonyx montezumae. Next base: position 1,422,788 of record NW_027071959.1, read on the forward strand.
TCCCAGAACCCGCTGTCTGAAAAAGGCAGTGGTTTGCCATTGAATTTTGGGATAGCAGCTCCGGACTGGCTGTGTGCATGCAGAGAGCACCCTCGGACCGGAGCTGTGGGCAGGGGGGTGGTCTGTGGCTGCTCTCCTTTTGGGAAACACTGAGTCAGCCCGACCTCAAGGAGCTTTTCTAAGAAGCAGCACAGAAACCTCCCACGGTGCCGTGAGCCTCCTTCAAAGGGAGCGTGCGGGGGACAAGGGGCGGTTTGGTTTCTCTTTATGATGTCTTTGAGGCTCAGGAAGAGGAGGGACCTGCAGAACCAGGTGCATTCAGGTTCCCTGGACTGGGCAGGGTGTGCACGGTGTGCACGGAGCTGGAGCCGCCGCGTTGCATCCAACAGCTGCTGCCATTTGGGTAGCACCAAAAAGCACAGCTAAAAACGGAGGTGCGAAAAAGGGCTGGGGAAAAATGCCCCTTTTTTTGTCTTTTCTGGCTGTGGGTTATGGAAAGCAATGGCTTTTCATGACAGTTGAAATGGGATAGGAGTAGGTCCCCCGTATGACCAACCCGTTTTGTGCTGTGAACTCGATGGGTTTTGAGTTACAGACCCAGCCTGCATTTGTACGAAGGCTCTCTGGGATCTCTGTGTTCCTGCCTGTAACAGTCGGGGTGTGCAGCACAGAGCAGCAGCCCATCATGTTTTATTGCCACCTGAGATGGCGTGCAGGAGAAACAGATCTTTAGGAAGAGAATGAAACAAAAATCGGAGGCCAGTAAGTGTTGATCTTGCTGGAACTCTGTTTCTGGTAACGGGGCCATTTCAGTGCACAGAGGACCTGCACCTCTGCCATGGATTTAATCTCATTGCAGGTTATATCTCTACTGTTCTCTGAAGTAGCTTCTCAAAGCAGAGAAGTGATTGCAGACCCTAATACAAATTTAATTTATTCCTTCTAGACCTGACATTCAGTGGTCTCCCTGCCAAGCTCCAGAAATCCGCGCTGCTTTTCCCCAAGGGCTGAAGTTTTCTAACCAGATTAAAAGTGATTAGTTTCTCATGCAGCTGCCTGGCCATGGCTTTTATGCTCTGCTGTTCCTAGTAAAAACACAGCGCAGATGCAGCAGATGCCACGGGCACAGCCTCACCTCCACCACAGGGACACCTGAGCTCCTGCTCCCATTGCTCCCAGCTGACCCAGGGCAGCAGTCTTGTCCCCGGCTTCGGGATGATCCCATTCATTTTGCTGTTTTTTTCTGGGAGCTCTCAGCTCCGGTGCCACTGCCCCTGCGCTCTCAGCTCTGTCTGCTCCTCTCTGTCTTCCAGCCCACATCTGGCCAGTCTGCTTCCAGATTCCTCTGCGCTTTGAAAATCATCCCCCAGGAATGGAGATTACAAAAACGCAGTCTGACCGGCACCATATGAATCACCACCCAATTAGTGGTGCTTTTCCCAAACTCTCCTTTTATAGCTCTCTGTTTAGTTGTGTCAAAACTGATTTGTTTATATGGTTTCGGAGGTGATGTTTCTCCGCAAAAATGTTTTTCCCGTCGCTTCGGATTGGTTCCTCCCATGGCTGGCAACAGCATTGCTTGGCACGGCACTGCTGAACTTCAGCTTGGGCAATACAGAGACTGCGAGCACTGCTGCTGAACACAGGCTTTGCCAGCTTTAACACAGCCTGCTGCTGCCTTGGTTCCTCCCAGGCACGAGGTATGACTTAGGCCTGACGAAAGAGGATGTTATTGGGTTAAAAGCAGCCATGTGGCTCTGCACAGCCTTCCCCTTTGTCACTGCGTGGGCCTTAAGCAGGCTCAGGAAGAGTTTGCAAATGTTTTTAGGCTTGGTGTTAGCAAGCAGGGAGGTCTGATGGCTCTGCTATGAGCTTGGGATCTGGACAGAACCCCCCTTCCCCCAGCACTGCCACGCATCTCCAACCTCAGCAAACCAGGGTAAAGTTTTCAGACCGCAGCAAACTGCTTTGCTCTGGGATCCTGGGATGGGCTTGCCTGCTCCCTGCCCAGAGTCTCAGCACGGCTAAAATTAGCACAGGGCTGCTGGGAAAGCACACAGGCATGCAGGGCTGCGGACAGCAAAGCAGGGAGCACTGCTGGGGAGCTGTGTTTTGGGGCAGTGCCGTTCAGTGACAGTGCTTTGCAGGCAAGGAAGGTCTGAGCTCATGGGGAATGCGTGGCACTGAGGACCCATTGTGCACTGCTAAATCGAGAGCCAGCTGGATGCAGGGCTCCCGGCTGCTCTGCTGCCCCTTCCCACAGCCCCCATGTCTGTCCTGATCTCCTGATCTCGTGTCACAGATGAAACAGCAGAGCTTTGTCTGCGTGAGATGGAGAAGTGGCCAAAACCCCGAGAAGGATCTCCAGTCAGAGGGGAAACTTTGGGAGAGCAAGCAGCTCCCTCCTGCTCGCTGGGAGGATGCCTGCTCTGTGTTGCTCCCTTCAGAGTCTGCTGAAATGAAGTCATGTCCTTGTGGAGCTGCTGGCACTGCTCCACTGACTCCAACAGCGTGAGGAGCTCAGCCCTACCCCTTTGTGACCATAAATCAGCCCCATGCTGACAAAAGGGTTGGCCCCCAAAGAAATCATTGCTCCCTCAAGCTCTCTCCTGCTCCGTGAGCACTCTTGGTGCTGCGATGAGCAGAGCTGTTCATGTGCTCAGTGTGCTCTCATCTCACTCCTGTTTGGGCAGCAAAAAGCCTACAGTGCCAATTTTTAAACTGAGCTCACCTTGGGTAATTCTTCAAGTATTTCTGGAATAAAGGAACCCAAAGAAGCAGAAAGCACAGAAGCCCAGCACTGTGGGAGCTGAAGGCTGCCTGCATCTTCTGGCCAATGCAGACACCTCTGCAGATTCCCACCAGCCCCAGAACAGCCCCTGGGCATGGTCACAGCATCAGAACATCTCAGTGTATTTGAAGGATAACAGCTGAGGGCGGTGGAAGGTCAGAGGAGCCCCAAACTTGATTATGACTGCTTGGTCCCTGCCTCACTTACCATGGTGTGATGGACAGACATCCTTATCATGTTATCCCGATGCATTAGGAGATGTGACGTTGTCCAGCTCCTCTGTGTCAGCCTCTATCTCTTGACCCTTCTGCATAATTGCCTTGAAATGCCGGGGCTGATGGGAAATGAATGCAAAATGGAATATGTGCCATTAATGTCCATGAAGCTGATACCTACCCAAGACACATTTGAGTTATTAGGGGATGGACCACGCCAGCGTTGGCAGTGCTGCCGAGGTGTTTTGCCACGAAGAAATGGCTCTCCAGGGCAGCAGCATCAGGAGCCGAGCAGACACGGGCGTGCCAGCAGCGGTGCCAGCATCCTGCCCGCACCGTCCCATCCCATTCCTGCAGCGGGGAGAGGCAGCAAAGCCTCCGCGCTCCTTCACGCCCACCCCCCGCACACGGCCCCGCGGGGCACCCACCCCCACCCCAAATCGCTCTGCCCCCGCTCGCAGCCCGACCCTCGGCCGCGTTCCAGGAGCGGTGGGGGCCGAGTGCTCGCAGCCCCCGCCCCGGGCTCCCCCCGCCGCCGCCCCTCCCGACGGCAGGCACCGCCCGCCCGGCCCGCCCCGCTCGCTTTGTGCAGCTCCGTGCTGGCTGCGCTCGCTGCCCGCCCGGCTCCTGCTCGGCACCGCCCGGCCCGGCTCGGCTCACCGCGCCCGGAGCAGCGGGGAGCGCCGGCCTCAGCCCCGCTCCACCCGGCTCTGCCCTGCGCTGCCCCGCTCCGGCCCGGAGAGCTCAGGTGAGTGCGGCGGGCGCGGCCCCGCTGGTGGGGAGGGGGCCGTCCTGCGGGGCCGCGGGGTGCTCCTCCCGAGCCGTACCTCGGATCCGTCGTGCCGTCGGGGCGCGGCGTGGTGGGTGCCCGGGGCGTCGCCCCCCGCCTCGAGGCCGCCCGCATCCCCGGCCTGGCGGCTGCCATGGCAACACCGGGTACCGTGGTTTCCCTCATCCCACCGTTGCCTGGTTACCAGCCCCCCGTGCTGGGAAGATGCTCGAGCGGATCGCCATCCCCGCCGGGGACCACCGTGGGGGGAATCGGGCTCGCCCTGCTCGCTGCGCTCCGTGCAGCCGTCGAGGAAAAGGGAGGCGGCTTCTCCTCGCCAAATATTTGGCAACGTTCAGGTTCGTGTTGTTAAATATTTTAGTAACGCCGTGGCAATGCATAAACAGTCGAGTGCTTTATATCCTGGGAAGGCGGACGAGAGGAAAGGAAGAGCGTGTCGCCGGGTGTGTAATTAGTGCTTCCCAGATATCAGAGTCCATGTGGCGGATCTCGGATCTTGCAGGAACATTTCCGTGGGAAGGAAAGTGACAGGTGGTTTGCGTGGATGTGAAAAAGCTCTGCAGTGTGAAGGAGCAGCCCCACAGGAGCAGCTACACGTGGTTGTGGGCACAGAGCCATCCGCTGCACCCATCGGGATTTTCAGCCCCATGGAGTGATTTATCTCTGGTTTGCATTGAAGAGAGCTCCAGGGTTCTGCCCGTGCATTGGGGGGCAGCGTGAGGATGGGGAGTGCTGACAGCAGAAAGTGCCATCGCTGCAGAGCGGGGCCACCTGTTGCAGCTGGCTCGCCAGGAAACACCCTGTCCCAGCCGGGAGCAGGGCTGCCTGCCACTGCCTCTCGTGTTGCTCGTGTTTCACGTTGGTGTTTTTAATTTTAGCTCCCTTCTCATTTGCGTAGAGCCACGCTTCGGTCAGGAGTTCAGGCTTCAGCGTGGAGGAAGTCTGCATGCGCTCCGTGCTGCAGCGAGCTGGGAGCTGTGTACAGAGCTGTGTGCTCTGTTTGCCTTTTGGGAGGTTGGAGTGATTCTGGGCTGTATAAGAGCCTCTGAGCTCTGCAGCTGCTGTGCAGGCCAGCAAGAGGACATCCTGTGCCTGGTGTTCCTCCTTGCAGCCTGGCAGCAGAGCTCACAGGGAGCTGTGCTTGGTGCCCGGCCATCCCCACGCAGTGAGCAGAGCCCGGGGTATGGCTGAGGTGCAGCGAGAGTTGTTGTGTTTGCAAATTTCAGCTTCACAGCACCTGGTTATCTGTTAAGCAAATGAGCAGAGAACAAGCAGGAGGAGCTGGCTGCGGGTTCCTGGGTGCTTCAGGGCTGGATGAAACCCTGAAGGTGGCAGGCTTGGTGCGCGGGCTGGAGCTCAGGGTGCAGGAAGAGACTTGGCTGTCTGTGTGCAGCAATACCCTGTGACTGTGTGCTCCTGTGAGCAGACAGAGGGTCAGGGCTGGTCCATGGGGTCTGCAGGAGTCTGTTCTCGGGGCTCCTGGAGAGGGTTTCCCTTGAACACTCCCTGCTTTGGGGAGATATGCACAAGAGGCAGCTTGAAGTTAGGCAGGTTGGTTGTGTCTTCCACCCGGCCAGCCTCTGAATCATCACCAAATTTGGGAAGTGCTGTCCATGTCGGAGTGGTGGGGGCTGGAAATCCTCCTCCCCTCTCATTTAGAAAGAAGAGGCACCACGACAGGCACATTAATAGCCAGATTGATGCTGACGTGAGATGGCAGAAGAGCAGTCTCTGCGTAGCTGGAGATGTCCATTCACACATGCACACTCTTAAATGCTTCGGGCAACTGAGCACTGCTGTCATGGTCTTGGGGGCTTTGCACAGAAACTGGAGATTTTAACTAGGTCTGATCTCCAGGAGATGCCCCCAGGGCTCACAATGGAGGGAGGCTGCCCGGAACTGGGCGGTGATGGCTGAGACTTGACAGGGCTGATCTATGCAAAACAACGAAAAGGGAAAGGGTGCTTCAAGACTGGAGACTGTCACAAATGTACCCGCCTTGACCTGGCAGGGCTTCGGGGAGCTCCTCAGGGAGCTGGGTCTTCCTGCCTGGGATTTCCCCACTCTCCTCTCTCCCCAGCTACAGCCCTGCCTTTGCACCCCACTGGGTGCTGTGGGAGCACCTTGGCTCTACTCCCCAACAGGCAGAGCCCTGCTCCTTGCTGCTGGAGCCCTGTGGGGTGCTGATGCTGAGCCCCCTGCCTGCATGGCACCCCTCTTGCTCAGCCACCCTTATCCCTGAGGTGGGGATGGGCTGGTGGTGGGGACATGAATTGGTGTTCCCTGTTAAAACTGCTGACCCAAGGCAATGTGGCAGGAGAGCTGTGGGTGCTGCTGCCCCACTCCCGCGCTGCTCTCCATGTGTTACGGCAGATCCGTCCATTTTAACAGGAAAAAAAATAAACAAAAGAACAACACATGTTTTGATTCAAGTCACGTGTCCAGCACTCTGTGCTCCCCTGCATGGAGGTTTACACAGTGCCTGGCTGCGCTGCTCGGGGATCTCCAGCTTAACACCAGTGCTGGGGTGGAGGGGAAGGGGGACAGAGTGGCCCCCGTTGCTCAGTGGCTGTGCTTCGTACAGGACACCCCTGGGTCCGGTGTGAATGGAGGGCAGTGGGCAGCACCTTCCAGCCCTGAGCACTCCAGGCTGACGGCGCAGGCGGGGAGGAAGGCAAACCCCGTGCAATGTTTGCTCTTCTCACTTTACTTCAGCTTCATGAAGAAGTGGGTGGGCCAGCTTGAAACAACCCCAAAAACCTGCGATGCTTTGCAAAACATATGCTGCCTTGGAGGAGAAATGGGCTCATCTGCACTCCAGAATGTGGTGTTTGTTTTCCCAGTGAGGCCACTGCCAATCCTGGTGGTTAACGTGTGTGGAGCGACGTTTTGCTGTGCAGAAGTGTGTGAGTTTCCAGAAGGGAGTTAGAAAAACAAAGAGCATATGTGTGCTGTGTGCTTGGCTTGGCAAAAAGCTCAACTCTGCCGTGCTCAGCTCCAGAAGCCACAAAGTGAGCAGAGGGCTGAGCAGTGCCTGTGCCCGTGTGGGGGTCTGCACCATGTCCACGTGCCCCCAGCAGCCTCCTGTCGGGTAACGGCACTGATTCGGCGCTGTCCACCCGCGCTGAAAATAGATAGAGGCCATGAGATAAAGGACACAGGGAAATGTGCAACTAGAAGTTACTGTATCACCAGCTGCTGGGCTCATTGTACACGCTCCTAAAACCTGGTAATTATCCAGAGTTACGTGCCTCAGCAGACGAGGGAGCTGCCTGGGCAGTGGCACACCGCGGCGTGGCAGCACGGCCCGCGCTGCACAAAGGCAGCAGCAGCTGCACGAGGGGGGAAATGAAACCCTCCGGCATTCAGATGAAGTGCATTTGCTTCCAAATGACAGGATGCAAAAAGGGAGGGAAGGACGTGAGTTGTCATGGGATGTGACTTGGTGCCGTGAATAAATGAAGCTGCGGAAACGTGTTTCCAATCCTCCCTGGCTTCTTGGGTTTGGTTTTGTGCACTGTTTCTGGGCACCCAACCTCTCCAAGCAGAGGGATGGGGGTCCGGGGACCCTGTGCCTGTTGCTGGGACAGACGTTGTCCCTAAGGCAGCTCAGGTTGTAAGGGGCTGTGTAGCCCGATGCCAGGGATCCGCATCCGTCAAATTCTTGCTCTGCTGTGGGCCCCTTTCTTACTGGCACTCACCCAGCACAGCAGCTGTGGCAGCTCTGTGGTGTGGTGTTATCGGGGCTGTGCAGGGCCGATAACCCTTCCTGTGCTCAGCACCATGTATGGCCACCGAGCCCTCGCGGTGCGCCCGGAGCTGACGTCCCCTGCTCTGTGCCCCCCAGTGCATTGTGTGGTGCCACCTCTTTGCTTCACCTCCAGGAGTGTCCCTGCTGCACCCTGAGAGAGATGAAGAGCGGTGAGGCTGTGCTGCTGGCTGCCTGGTGACTGACTGCCTGGCAGCAACAGAGCACAAGCAAGCAGCGTGCTAGGGGTTGGGGGGCAGCGTCAGACCTACCTCAGCCCTCCTGGTCCCTTGGAGGAGCCACATCCATGGAGCTGAGGCTGCAGCAGTGCACAGGGTGTGGGGTCCCCAGTGTCCCTGTGGAGGTGTGTGAGCAGGAGCCCTGTGCAGGGAGCTCCTTGCTGTACTCAGCACCTCCCAGCCCTGTTAGGGACGGGCTCAGCTGCCACAGAGTCCTGGGGTTATTCGTGGTCCCTCCTTGCTGCTGCAGGGTGGTGGGGGGGGGGGAGGGGGTCCAGATGCAGCCACGAGTGCCAGGGTCACAGGCCTCGTTGTGAGAATGTAATTGCTATGCTAATTGGGACAAATTAAAGCATGCTCTGGGTGAAGGACGCAGTGCTGACCTTGATGGAGGGATCGCAGCCCTTGCACTCCCCCTGTTGCATGTGGTGACATCTGTGCCAGGAGCAGGGCTGGCACCCCTGGGGTCCTGTTATGACCCCAGAAGAGCAGAGGCTGCTCACAGCTCCACACAAAGGGATGCTCAGCTCACCACTCCTGCCCTAGTAGGGCACATCCTTTGCCCCTGCTAGGTGTGAAGTGCTGGGGGAGCATGAGCACCAAGCATTGGGGCTGGGCATGGTGATGGCACCAGCCATTGGGGGTGGGCATAGTGATGGTGCCAGGTGTTGGAGCTGGGGTATGGTGGTGGTACCAGGCATTGTGGCTGGGGTTGTTGGGGCTTTGCCACCCTTCCCATTCCTGCTTGGGGTGGGCAGCCCTCCCTATGTCCTTGTCATTGGGCACTGACCCCACTCCTCCCTCTTGCTTGCAGCCATGGAGGCAGCGCTGATCGTCCTGTGCTCCCTGCTGGTGTCGGCAGCCACGGCGGACGGTGGGTACGGTGCTTCTGTGCACAGCAGCCTGCAGGGGCAGTCCCCTCCCTGTTAGGGGAGCATTTTTTACGCTGCAATATGCTGACATTATGCCCTTTGTCTGCTTATTTTCAGTGGGCACCCAAGAGAAGGAGGAGGACCCCTTTAACTATGGTGAGCATTGCTGTGAATGTGAGGTGAGGAGCAGAAGATGCTCCCCTACCCTGAGCCCAGCTGAAATGAGTCTCTCTCCTTTCCACAGATTACCAAAGCCTGCGGATTGGTGGGCTGGTGTTTGCCGTGGTCCTGTTCACCGTTGGCATCCTCCTCATACTCAGTGAGTTGGGGAGCAGTGCTCACGGGCTGGGCTGGGGCAGCCATCAGGAAACCCTATCCCCACTTGAGCCATGCTCATGGTATTTCTGTCCTCTTGCAGGCAGGAGATGCAGGTGCAGTTTTCACCAGAAGCCCAGGTGAGTGAGGTGCTCTGCTGCACAGCTCTGGGTGCCAAAGCAGCTGTGCATGCCCCCAGGTCACCTTCCCCTGTGTGCCCTGTGTGCTGCACCCTGTGCCAGCTGCTCTCACTGTGCTCCTCTCCTTGCAGAGCTCCAGGGGATGAAGAGGCTCAGGGTGAGAACCTGATCACCTCGAATGGTAAGGCTGCCCTGTGCCGTGTGTGCTCTGGGCAGGGGAAAGTCTTTGTTCAGGCTCTGCAAACTGCTCTGCTTTCTCTTTACAGCAACGGGAGCACAGAAAGCAGAGAACTGAAGCAGAGCCATGCAGTGAGTCCACTGGGAAGGAAGGGAGGGGGGACACACGGGGCTGTGCACAGGGGGAGCTGTAGGGCCCCCACTCTGTGTGTGCTCTCAGTGTGCTGCCCAGCTGACCCTGCTGTCCTCCGCACGCAGACCCAGAGACCTGAGGACAGATGCTCGGACTGCAGGTGCCAGCGGCCTGCCAGGAAACTGAACCTGCAGCAACAGGTCCCTTGGAGGAGATGCAAAGCTGCTGTGTCTGTGTTACCCTCTGTACTTCAACACCGGTTCTCTGTCCACTAACCCGACTAAACTCCACTCACCGTCCTCTCTGCCTCCAGTGCTGTGTATGTTAATGTAAGGTGACCATTACCTCTAGGGCTAGTTGTTGCTGATGTTGTAATAGTGACTCTCTCTTCACCTTCCTTGTGCTGTGAGCGTGCTGTGGGCTGGGCATGGTGGACCCCTGGCTTGCCCTGGGTCCTGCAGGGACCAGGGAGGGGGTGAGCAGCATCGTGGGTGTTTGTGAAGCACTGCGTGCCTCCATGGTGCTGCGTCAATTCCCCCTACTCTCTCCCAGCCCTGGCAATGGAAGCTGCAGGGCATGGATGGCCCTGGCTGTGGTGCGTGCATCCTGCTGCAGCCTGAGCACCGTGGCCCCTGGGAAATTGCTGAGTGCCAACACATTGCGTGTACATGGTGAGGCTGGGACCAAGCACACGTGGCTCCCCCCATCTGGCATGCTGGCACAGACCAGCAGCATTTTGGGGGCTTTTCCATCTGTCCTGAGACCGCACCCAGCTGTAGCGTGGCCAGGAGGGAAAGGGAGCACAGCACTGTCACCTCATTCAGCAATAATCCCCCAGGCCCCAGAGCCAGGGCTGGGCTGTGGCAGGTGCCCCACGGTGCTGGGCTCAGGGCTGCGTGCCCCCTGCCACAGCCCCCATCTCCTCCTCTCAGCACTCCCCAGTTACATCCAGCACGCCGTGCTGCACCCAACAGGACAAGCTGCAGAGAGGGCTGTGAAATCCCGTGTCACTGTGAACGAGGGCGGCTGTGCTGTGACCCCAGCAGCCAGCACAAACTGCTCCTCACCGACGCTCCGCGTGCTGCTGGAGTGGAGCTGGGCAGGCCGAACGGGGCACGCGCTGAGCTCAGCCCCTGCCCTTGTCACCTCCAGTTGGAAGGGCAGGGACATTCCCTCCCTCTGTCCGTGTCCCTCAGCAGCTTTGTGTTGTGTGTCCCTCCCCCCCCACCCCCCCAGGACTCTGTAGCAGCAGGGAGCGATGCTCAGGGCTTGGCACTGCCTTGTGTGGAGCCCACTGCTCCCGGTGGCTTCTCTAAGTCCATGCAGAGCCTCATTGGGAACCTGCTGCTGTGCTGGCGCAGGGACAAAGCTCTCTGCATCCTGGAGGCTGTGAGAGGGGTCTTGTGTGCTGTGTCCCTCCCTCCTGGCTGTCACCGCTCCATCTGTCCCCGGGCACAGCCCCCCATGCCCTCCAGCCCCATGCGTCACTGTGTGCGTGTCCCGGTGTCGGTGTTGGAGTGCCCGTGGTGTCTGTGGCGTTCTGTTGGTGTTAACACTAAACAAAGAAAACCCCGTGGTTGTGTAGAAACGGCCAGACCTTGACTGTTGTAAAATAAACTGAGCTATTGTGTTTCCTTTTAAATAGGCGAGCGTGCTGCTGTGGTGAAGGGCTGGTGTGTTCTGTGCTGTGATCTAGGGGGGAAAGGAATAAAACAGCGTTTCTACCCGTGTCTGGCTGCTTAGTGTGCAGGGGCTGGGGGCAAGAGTGGAGTAAAGCATGGGCTGAGCCCTTCCCACGCTGTGCCCTGTGCTGGGCAGCGTGGCAGCCGGCCTGGCTCCCTGGTGAGGGTGGTAGTGGCCCCCCCGGGCAGCACAGACACGGCTTTGTGCTGGCAGCGGGCAGGCGCTCCGAGCTTGCTCCGTGCTGCGCTCTTTTCTGCAGCCAGCAGCAGTTTCAACAATAGCCAGAGTCAATAGCTGCCTGAGCAGTGAGCCCGGCAGTGTGGGCACAGGGCCCCTTTGTCCCCTGGCCTTTAGGGCACATCCCTTCTGCAGCCACTGGTGCACTGGGTGAGAGCTGCTGAGTGATGCTGGGCTGTGGATGGTCCTGTGTGCTCCTCCTGGGGCATGGGATGAGCTGGAGCTGAGCCCCAGGTGTGTCCAGGGTGGTCACCTTGTCGGGAATGGCTCCCTGCAGCCCCCCAGCATTGAGCAGCTTGGGCTCCCTCCCACTGATGGTGAGATTAGGGCTAACAGGATGGAGCAGCCTGCTTGGCAGCCTGCCTTGCCACCAAGGTGGCACAGCTGGGGAGGGGTGCAGCATCCTGGCACCAGCAATGCCACACTGGGGTGCAGTGGGCACCGTGGGACAGTTCAGTGATGGCTGAGGGCTCAGATCTGGGACACAGATGCAGGGACCTGGCATCGCTGTCACCCTTCTCTCACTCCCGCTCAGCACCTGAGCCCTCCACCCAGCTGGGACAGGGACACTCTGCCCAGGCCCTCCCCTCCCTCCCGAAGGCAGGCGGGAGCTTTGGGCCTCCCCTCGTGACTGCGATAAACATTACACCGAGGTCGTTAATGTTTAATGAGGTTTGCCTCCCAATTACCGTGCTTTCCCCTGGGTGCCCACTCCCAGTGCCAGACGCCCGTTGGACAGCACGCCGACACGATGGGGGACGGTAAGGGAGCTGCGGGCAGTGGGGAACACACAGGGGCACATTGCAGCACGGGGAGCAGGGATGGACCCTCCTGCCAACAGGGTGGGGGCAGCTCCCTCTGGGGGAGGTGCAGGGATGGGTCCTCAAAGCCCTCTGGGGAACCAGCACTGGACAGCACTCGGCTTCTGGAGGGGATTTCTGCAGCCAAAGCTCTCCTCGCCAAGAGATGTGCTGTCAGGTAAGGTGGCTCGCGTGGTGGCACAGCTGCGATGGCAGTGCTCGGTGCTCCAGGTCCCCGAGTGCAGCTTCACCTGAAGCTCGAGTCTTTATCCTGCAAACGCATCCTGGGAACGCACGGTGAGTTGGGATGAAAAACAGGAGATTGGAATGGGAAGGAAGTCAGAACACTCTTCATCACAGCTCTCAGCTTTCCCTCCTCACCTCCCTCCCTCCCAGACACCCCCTGTGAGCCCAGCTCCCAGGCTCAGGCTCCTACTGGGTTTTCTCTTTTCCAGAGCAAGCGCCCGAGCAGGGCCTGGACAGGTTCACCTACGGTAAGTGGGTGCCCATGAGGTGTGGGGCTGTGAGCTGGGGGGGCTGGCAGCCCACCTCCTGAACACCCAGGCTGATGCTGCAGCTCCCTTCTTCCCCCCCAGACTATGAGACCGTCCGTAATGGGGGGCTGATCTTCGCCGTCGTGGCTTTTGTGGTCGGGCTCCTCATCATCCTCAGTAAGTGCCGCCCTGCACGGGGCTCCTCTCTGCTCCCCGGGTGCCAGTCCTGCTGCCAGGGTGGACATCACCCACAGCTGCCTGGGAAGTTTCCATCCAGGCCAACTCCCAGCACAAAGCGAGTTGGGAAGGAGACGGTGTAAATATTTAGTGTTTCCCTGCCAGCGTCAAAGGCTTCAGAGGGAAGGTCAGTCATTAAAAATAGCAGAGAAAAACTCTGACATTTCCCAAAGGAGAAAGCAGCAATCCCACAGCCCTCTGCAGCTCCTGGGGATGCGGTGCCAAGTGTGCAGGGCTCCCCACAAAGCTGCCCTTACAGTGGTGTGCAGGGACACTGCCCGAGTGCATTAGGGAAAAAGATAAGCAAAGCTCCTGCATCCATAGGAGCAGCCTGGGAAGGTGGACGGGCGCCCAGGAGAGCAGTCAGTGGGGGCTCAGAGGGGGGACAGCCCTGCAGCCTTCATCGGGACAGGGAATGGGGAGGGGGCCATGGGCACAAGAAGCCTCAGCTGCTCCTCTCGCCCCCAGGCCAGCGGTTCCACTGTGGAGGGAAGAAGAAGAGGAGGTGGGTATGGCTCGGGTTTAAGGCAGCCCCACCTCTCCTGCTGGCTGCGAAGAATGGGACCACCTTGTCTTCCCTTTCCTCCCTATGATGCTGCCCAGCGTAACGCAGTTCCTCTCGCTTTTCCATCCACAGACAAGGAAACGAGGAGGACCTGTAGCTGCAGGTAGGCTGCAGGGGGAGGCACCTGGGGCTGCATGGCTCAGGGCAATGCTGGGAGCCACATGGGCACCTGCCTCGGGTCCCTGATGCATGATGACCCATCCGTCTCCGTCCAGTTCCAGAGCTGCTGTGGGAGGAGAGCTTCATAAAGCTGAGAAGTCCTTGCCAAGGGCCACCCCTGCCCCGCTCCAGTGCATCCATTCATTACCCTGCTCACCCCGGGTGAGGCCAGAACATTAATTGCCCTCGTGCTTTCCCCTCTGGTAGATCCAGCAAGTGTTTCTTAGCTAATAAAGTTCCAGCTGAGAGAGGTTAAACTTTGTGCCCGAGGCATTCTGAATTGCCCACCCTCCTGGCCCAGCACCAATGAATTTTTGCCCTGCAGGCATCTTCCAACACAGACCTAGCACGCCCCCATCACAGAGTAACCCCATCTGCACTGGGTCCTATGGAGGGAAGGAGAATGCAGAGCTCGGACACTCCAGTGCCTTCCTGCCCAGAGTGAGGGCTGCGGGGTCCACATTTTCAGCACACCCTCCCCATGGGGCACCCTGCCTGGGTTTTGTGCCCAGTGCCATGCACACACACGGGCAGTGCTGTTGGGGAAGAGCTGTCTGTGCGTTCGCTTATCTCAGACTGCTTGCTCCGAGCATCCTTCCTGCGCACAGACAGGGCACGGTTTTTGCGTCGGTTTCACGGCCTCTCCCGTCTTTGGATGCAAACCAAAACATCCCTCTCTTGCAACTGGTGAGCGAGGCGTGCTGCTCGCTGTGAGCGTCTGTGCCGGACCGAGGCAGACACCTAGCGACCGCTGTGCAGCGTGCAGCTGCTGTGCTGTGCTGTGCTGGGCTGTGCTGTGCCCCACTGCTCCGACCCCGGGCTGTGTGCGGGGCCCCGCGGTGCTGCCCCCCCACCCATGCTGTTACAGAGGAGAAACTGCCTCACCTGCTTCGTTTGGGCTTAAATTGAGGTCAGACACTGACAGTAAAATAGGATTAGCGGGGGAAGGTTATTAGGCAAAATCCGCGCAATTTGTATAATCTGAGGTGCTTATTGAACACGGTAAGGAGATTATTTTGAAATATAATTTTGTTTTGACACTGACCCACTAATAAAGGCTCGGTGCAGCTTTGCACGGCTCGAGCAGGAACGAGAGCCCTTCATCAGAGGGGAGCAGCTCCCATGCAGCAGCACAGACGAGCCAAGGGCTTTGCTTGCAGCCCTGACCCCTCTCCCTGCTGCAGCTCCCAGACCCCTCAGTGCAGTGTGGCTGCAGAAGGAGCAGAGGGTGCAGCAGCCAGGAGAGCAGCTGGCACAGGCAAGGACCCTCACTTGTGCCACGTGCCCTCCAGGCTCCCATTTCCCCACTGTTGGCTGTACCGTGGCTCAGGGACAGCTGTGCCCTTCAGGGTACACATCCTCTGGCACCAGCCCCCGAGAGAGACCCCTGCACACCCACCCTGAGCAGTGGGAGCAGATTAATGGGAGCGAAAAGCCGTGCCTGCTCCCTGAGCAGGGGGATCTGTGTCTCGGCACCAGATGGCATTAATAGCATTATTCTGCACGGCTTGCAGACACACACGTGTGCACGTCCGCTCGCACAGCCCTTCGCACGCCTGGCTGGGGCTCAGGGACTGTGCCATGGGTTGGGGACACCATAAAGCCACCACGTTCCTGCTCGGATGCCCTTCTCCAAAAACTGCCCAGCAAAAGCCTCCTGTCCCCCCTGCTCACCCCACTGGGGGTGCCCACAGGAGCGACCCTGTGGGGCAGCCAGGAGCTGCTGGCCCTGGTGAGCAGGCACTCTCCTTCTGCCCTGAACCAGGCAATCTTGGGGGATTTCTCTCACACCGCCTTGAGCCATTAATCTGCTCAGAGTAAATCTTTTCTGTGACACAAAGGGGATTGGTTAAATAATACAGTGGACAAATGGAGTTTCCTTTTCCTCCAGGAAGGCGTCTGGTTCAGAGCAGCTTGGCACCATTCACCTTTTGCTTTGCCAGGCTCTGGATGGACAGGAAGGGGAGAGGTGCTCCGATGGGCTCAGACAGTTTTGGTGCTTAATGCACCGTAAATGTGAGAGCTGAGGCATCGGGGCAGCAGTCAGGGATGTAGGGTGCCCACCAGCGCTGCTCCTCCATCAGTACCAGGGACACGTTTGGCCCGGGAGGAAACGCGAATGCAAAATGTCTCCTCATTAGCTAAAACAGGAGAGCAGCAAATGGTGACTAATGGAGCCAAAGAGGAACACTTGACGATGTGGAGAGACGGGGCCGGGCTGGCGGGGAGCCAGCCACACGCCTCGCTCTGCCTTTGTTCTGCTCCCGAAAAGGCAGCGCATCCATCACCAGCAGCGCATCTGCCAGAGCAGCAGCACTCCACGGGCTGAAATTATCCTCCCAAGTGAAACAAATCACGTTTCAGCCCTCATCTCCCTGTGGGGCACGCTCCGGAGTAGGGGTTATTCGGGCGTATCACTCACACTGGGGCGGCTGCCCGGCCCTGAGCCCCATAGCGGGCAGCCAGGAGCGGTGGGCTTGCTGTGCTGTGCTTTCCGGACGGGTTTGGAGGTGAGACGGAGCTCGGAGCGGATCGGGCCCCGCTGCTGCCGGCCGAGACCGCCGCTCCGTACAGCGGCACTAGGGGGAGGCAGAAGCCAGGCTTCGTGCGGCTCAGCCGGCTGCGAGCATCCCTCGGAAGGCGCGGAGCTGCCGGAGCTCGCTGCCCCGCTGCTCTCGGTCTGATCGAGGTGTTACCTCTGCACCCAGCTGCAAGCCCTCCTGCTGCCCGTCTGCTCGCTCCCCTCTGCCACCAGGGAAACTGAGGCACGGAGAAGGGTGGGGGCTTTGCTCCCTGATGCAGTCCAGCACCAAGCCATCCCTGGGGAACTGAAGGCCTGCTGCTGCTTCCCCGTGTTGAGAAGGGGCTCGAGGTGTGCCTGCTCTTTCAACATCCTGGTGCATGCAATTAGCTCAGGTGCACACGCAGCCCAGCCTGCAATTAGTCCCAGGGGCTCTAAGAGCTCTGTGCGTGCAGTTAGCAATAGGACAGTGTTAGGGACCTCTGTGCAGGACAAAGGCTGTTTGTAGGGCCCCTGGGAGTGGCAGGCTGGGGTCACAGTGGGTTGCCTCCCCAGATGCAGGGGTGCTGTCAGGCTAAGCCCCTCACTGCATCGGAAGTGTCCTGAGGAAATCCTGTAAGTAGCCCTGCTGTTTTAATGAGCACTTCCTCTATGGGATTTGTCTGGGGGCTGTCTGGGGGACATGGGGTCAGGCTGTGAGCTGGGCTGAGTGTTATTTCCTTGTGAGAGGTCCTCGACTGTGACCGTAGGTGTGAGGCAGAAGCAAGGCTGCTTTCCCCAGCGCTCCTCTGTGCCTGCATGCAGGCTGTGTGTGGGTGAAACACACTGGGAAAAGCATCCAGTGAGACAACGGGATGCACAAAACTCAGGGCACCTGCAGCCCCAGAGCCTTGAGGGCCTCTACATGTAAATGCTGTCCAACTCCAGAGCAGAAAAATCACGGCTAGGAAGGGCTGCTTCAGGCAGAGCAGTTCCTCCAGTGGGACGCAAGTGTGTCATCCCTCCCGTGTGCACTCCCTGGAGCAGAGGGGCTGTACGAGGTGTGTGATGCTCGCAGCCTGCCAGCAGGGCGGCTGTCAGCAGGGTAACAGCTCCCTGAGCTGAGATCTCACGCGAAGGAGATGTACCAACACTTCTGTGAGTGCTCACGTGTGGGACCGTGGGAGGTCTCGTGTCCCTGCGTGGGGGGCAGAGCGCAGGGGTAGGCTCCCAGTGAGTGCCCTGCATTGCAGGGGGCAGGAGCTGCACGTGGGGCCAGCAGTGTTGGTAGCAGAAGGAAGGTTCTCATCAGCAGACTCTGCTCAGCTGCTGGGGCGAGGAAGGGGCAGATGCCTGGCATGTGGCTGGCACTCCCCTGGGCCTGGGGCTTGCTCATGGCCTTGGGTATGGGCCTGAATACCAATTTCCCTGCTGGATGTCAGCAAACCTCTGCACACGGGTGGAGCAGGCGGTAGAAATGCACCTCACTCCCTGGGTGGGGGTGGGGGGGGTGCAGGGTGGCTGTCAGCCAGAGCTTTGGGGTGTGGGGAGCACTGGCAGTGGGAGGGATGCACATGGGGACACCCACACGTGGTGACACAGTGCTGTGTGGGGGTTGATGGATCCCAGCAGTGCTGGTAATGATGAAGCACTGTCTCAGGGAGGAGGAAGAGGAGGAGGAGGAAGGGCTGTGGTGTCAGCACACTGTGCCAGGGGCACCTCAGGGGCAGAGGTATCTGGCTCTCCCAAAGCCCTCCCAAACAGGATGGGACTGCAGTGGGCTGGAGCAGGTTGAAGATGGCCAAGGAGCTGCATTTCTAATTGTTTTCACTGGGAGATGGTATGTTTTCTTCTAAATCTAAACAGTTGTGGGTTGTTTTTTGGTTTTTGGTTTTTTTCTTTTTAAAGAAGACAGTGCATATTTTTGACTCATTGTTGCTTCAATCTTCTGTTTATTTCTCAGCAAATTGGGGCTGGAAAGGCTGTTCTGGAAAGCAAAGAGAAACCTCTGTAGTCACTCCAAGAAAAGACATCCTGAACTCCTCTCTAGTGGTCCAGGCAAGTTGGCTTCGGTGTGAATAACGTTGGGGAGTAAAATACAAGGCTTAAATTAATCCTTGGATTAAATACACCCCCAAATACAGCATGGCCTGGTGTGTAAGTGCTGGCTGGACGGATGCTGTCCCAGTGGAGTCTGCTAGGCCTGATGATCTTATGGCATCACTGAGTGCTGGAGCTGTTTGTCCTGATTACCTGATTCTGTCCCTGGGCTGCTAAGAGGTTTCCAGGAGGAGGAGAAGCACTGCCAGCTGCAAGTCCTGGGTGAGCAAGGCACGCTGCCTCGAGGAGCAGCTCCGTGGCCAGGACACAGCTCACCCCAGGGAAACCCTTCTGTACAGAGGTGAAGCTGAGGTTTGCAGAGGATGGAGCTGTGCTCCTGGCTCCGCAGCTCACGGCTCAGCTTTACGGAGCGTGACGGGCACGGCCCAGCTGTCACTTAACCCGGGCGTGCAGCCCTGGTGCCGCGGGGCGGTTGGAGGTGCGGGGCGGTGCGGTTGCGCGCTCGCCCAGGTGAGAGCCCCATCTCCATCCTCAGCTCAGCGCCGGGGTGGGCAGAGGAAGGGTGTGCGTGAGCACACACCCCCTGCTTGCATAAGGGCTGGGTGTCACCAGCCGCCCTCCCAAAACGCGGCCCGGCCCGAGGAAGCGCGGGGAAGCCATGTGCTCCCTGTCGGACGCGGGGGGGCACCGGGGCCGTCCCAGCGCGCTCCGGACGAGCTGCGGGGCTCAGCCCCGGGCCGTGTCCGCCCGCGGCCGCGGAGGGGCCCGGCGGGGAGCGGGGCGCGGGGGCGGGGAGTGCGCGGGAGCCCGGCCCACCCTCCCGACGCCACTCGCCGGGAGAGGGGAGGAGGAGCGGCTGCGAGCTCGGCTCTGGGCATCTCAACCTGGCTGGCAGCGCGGCGGCAGGGAGCGCGGCACGCCGGGGGCACCGCACCGTCCGCAATTGCGCCGCACCCCGGGGCCATAGGTGCTCTTTATGGCATGTGGCTGGTAACTTTTTTCCTGCTGTACTCTTTGCGGAAAGGTACGTCCGCACGGGGAGGGCGGCGGGGTGGGCTCCCTCGGGCCGTGTTCGGATCCCCCCCCCCCCCTTCTTCCTCCTCCTCCTCCTCCTCCTCTCCTCCCACCCTTCCTGGCTGCGCTGTGCTCCGGGACTCTCGGGCCCCCGGAGGATGCTCAGCGCGGGTCGGTGCGGCTCCCGAAGGCGCTGGGACGTGCGGACCGTCGGGCGCAGCATCCCCGCTGCCAGCCCCGGACGGCGGCCCCCGCAGCGCTACTTCGGGGAGCTTTGTGCCGCCGTGCCCGCTTTTCCGGGACTACTTGGAGCAGGGTAGATCCAGCGATGCTTTAAAAATCACGTCCTTCCCTCTAGGAATGTTGCATTAAGTGTAAGCCAGTGGTTTGATGTGGAATCGGATTGGGAAAGAGGGGGGTGGGGGGGATCGTGGAAGAAGTGTGTCAAGGAGAGATGCACACTTAAAGATTAGAGATTAATTTAAAGTTGGAGATTAAGTGAATGCTATCCAAATCTATGGAGGTAATACTCTAAACCGAGTCTGCTATAGATGCAATTAAAATAGAAAGGCAAGGAGCCGCATGGAGCAGGGGCAGTTAAATCGCAGGGCGTTCGTTACAACAATCAATCGATGTTACATAAAGGAATTGCCCATTTCCAGCTCCGTGGGAATTTGTAATTGTGCCTCCCTCATGAATTACCTCTCTGGACATCCATCGCTCCATCTGCAGGCTGGGGGAAGTGCCCACCTTGTGGTGTGCTTGGGGGATGTGAAATGACATTTGCCCTAATTATCTTTCTCTTTTTTTTTTTTTTTTTTTGACATTTGGGAGCAGCAAAGAGAGGGAGGGGGGAGGGATTTTTGGAAATGAGGGGAAAGAAATGAAGGGGAACGGAGCTGTCTCCTTCCACGAGACTTCTGCTGCCTGTGGAACTGCACATCTATCTCAGTGCTGATCCGATGAAAAATATTTACCGAGGTTTAATAGGACATCCTGTCTGTTTGCCCGGTGATCAATTATTCCATCAATTATTAATTGTGGAATAGCTGCTTTATTAGAGCTGGGCTAAAACTGCGTTTGGGAGCTTTAACCAAAATTGCTTTTGTTTGGGATCTGCTGAGCTGAATGTGCCAGCGCCTGCTTTGCTTACATTTGCATTTCTTACCGTGCTACATGAGGTGGGGGGGGGGAATGGAAACAAATAAGCATCGAGGACCCCAGCATTCCCTGCCCCCAGCAGCCAAAATAACGAGCTGCAAAGGCAATAAACCCCATCCCTGTTTGCAGCCCCAGCTTCTTGGAAAAAGGATCTCTTCCCACAGAGCTATCTCTTCTGAGAAGTGCAAATTAAAAGCCTCCATTAGCACAACTCCTCGTGGCCTCATTTTCTCTTTTTTATTTTTATTTTTTTATTTGGGAGGGGGAATAAAACGTATCCTCAGCACTGAGCATCCGCGGCGATGGAAAGTGTTAAAGTGAAACGGTTCCAAAGAGAGGACAGCAGTACAATGGGAAGTTTCATTATAATAATGGCATTAAAAAAAATAAAAATGAATTGCTTAATGCAAGATAAACCTTTCAGGCACTTAATATTTCTGGGCACCAGAGCACAACCTTTTAATACGTTCCCGCTGTAGAACGAGAGCTCGAGGAGGAGTGGAAAGCAAATAAACGTTTGATCCAGGGCACTGCTGAAGTTGAGGGATGTGGTGGTGGCTGTGGCTCTCTCTGCCCTGCTGGCAGAGCACGGTGCAGTGGAGTCTGCAGGAAGGATGGAAGGAGTGATGTGACACCGTGGTGTGAGCGGTGCGATGAGGAGCGGAGGCTTTGAGCTGGGAGGGCATCCCTTGCTGGGTCCCTCTGCCTCGTGCTTGATTTTTGGCACTAGATTTGCACCGTGCTCCCGTGTTGGGTGCAGTGGACTATGCAGCCTGTGGGGTTTTGTTTTTATTATTTAATCTCTTCTCCATCTCAGCCCCCCCCAGCGTGGCATGGCGCTCGTTTGTCTCTGAAATGAAACATGGAAGCCTCATTAAATGCACGGATGAGAAGGCTGCGGCGCTGAGCCCTCGCCATGCCTGGCGTTTCTTAGCCCATGGATAGCCAACGTTTCCCAGCACTGGGAGCCACAGTGGCAACCTGCCCGGAGCCCTTACCTGCACCTGGCGTAGGGTTAGGGCTGCTCTTGCTTTTGGATGAGAAATTGATATAGGCAACCCTATATTCTTGGTGTTTGCTCTCTGGAGGAGCAGAGGCTGCGGGTGCCAGGGCCGTGCTGCCTGGCAGTGCTGCGGGTGTGGGGTGCCTTTCCGATGCAGCCCTTCTGCCCATATGGTCCCGAGTGGAGTGGTGAGGAGCACTGTCCTCGTTTGAAGCGGCTGACGGAGCGGGGATAAAACTGGAAGCGTCTCTTTGTGGCAGGAATCCTTCTGACACGGCAGTGTGAGTTCTGAGCTGTGCTTTGGATCGCATGAAGTCATCTCACACCCAGATAAGCAGGCTGCTAACGAGTGCAGCTTCCTAGGGGGGCACGAAGGAGGAAGGGGTTCGCTTGTCACAGTAGATGCAAAGCGTGCTGTAATGAGGAGCTATGCAGTGGCTGCCTTGGGTCCACAGCATTTCTTGTCTTTGAAATCTCAGTTAAAGCCAGCTACATATTTGTGTGTTATAATGTCATCAGTTTCTCTTTCCCTGCTTGTAGATGGTTAAGAAACAAACCCAACCGTGTGCCATCTGCATCTTGCCATCATCACCTGCTAGCAGAGCTGTACCAAATATTTTGGAGATCCATTTCCTGACTCTGCTCACAGCAGCTGCCTCTTGGAAGGGGCCATTGGGTTTCATTTCCGTGGGAGAGAAGGGAGCAAGTGCAGCTTAAAGGGGAAGGGATGAGGTGAGCGAGCTGCTTTCCTCTGGCTTGCTTTATGGACATGCTTGCTCCCTTGTCTTTCACCTGTCGGCTGTGGGGGCAGAAATCTGTGTTTGTGCTTAAAGAGAGCGTGCCAGCTGTGGTTTGGAAATGATGGGCTGATGGCTCTGCAGGAAGGTCAGCAGTGGGTGTATGTGGCCTCATTGTGCCTCTGTCCATCGGACCTGGCCCACGTCCCTGGGAGCAGATTGCTGCAACCCATCTTGGTTATGTCACTGATGTCCCCTTGGGTCTTGGGTATTGTTGGAGAAGCAAGGGTGGGCTGCTGGAGGGCATGGAGAGGTTCTGCCTGTGCTTCCCGAGCTTGTTCCTACCTCCTGGAGGAGGTTGGGAGGCAGTAGAGAGGTGGTGCAGAGCTGGGGGAAGCCCGGCCCTGTGCCAGCCCCCGGGGATGGGGCGGTGGCAATGGCACTGTAGGGGGATGGAGCAGGAGGTGACCAGCTGTACGTGGCAGGGGCTGGGTAAATCAGTGGGAGCACTGCTCCTTCCAGGCAAGGGTTACAGCCTGCGCCTGGGTGCTGCTGCAATAGCTGGAGGTGGTTCAGGCCTTAATTTCCATGCAGATGCATTAAGGAGCAGGCAGCAGCACTCTGAGCAGGATGCCCTCCCATAGGGGGCTGGGTTCTACGGGGGGGGGGGGGGGGGGTGAGCTCTGGGACTGCCCTTGGGGCTGCACGTGGTGTTTGGGGGCACTGCTCCGTGGGCATGGCCACTTGGCTGGGGTTGTGGCTTTAAGCTGGCCCTGGAAACTGCTGCTTTGAGGTGACCTCCTGCATGGGTGAGCTGTGCTGCAGGGGGGGGAGGGCTGTGTTGGAGGAACCCTACCATGGGCATTCATCCCCGTATCTCACCGTTCCTTCCGTGATGTGTGGAGATGTCACTTCTTGCTCCAAGGACTCTCCCTTTGTAGCAGAAAGATGGTTAGTGCTCTGATGGTGATGGAAGCTCCTTCCAGGCAAAGTGAAAGACTGCTCCACGCATGGGCAGCACGGGATGGGGCTGTCCCACCTCCCAGCAGCGGGGAGGCAAGGTCAGGCCGTGCCATCTTACCTCTACTCCCACCCACTTCACTTTCTCCTTGAACAGGGCAGGTGTCAAATGCCCTTAATGAGGATAATAAATGAGTGGCGAGGCGGTGATTAGCCTGCTGTTCCCGGCAGAGCCCTTCACAGCTGGTGGCTGGGCAGCCCCCGTGGCTCATCCAGCTCTTCTGCTTGTCTGGCCGTGGTCCCTGGAGCACCAAACCCAGGGGGAGCCTTGGGAATATGCTGCTGGTGGGGTGCAGTGGGTTTGCAGTCCAGAGGCTGCCTGCTCTGAGGTGCTGCGACCCCATCCCTTTGCATGGAGGCAACACACTTGGTCATGGCAAGTAGCCCTAAACCCAATTCACGAGAGAGGAGCAGCTCTTCCCTGAGAGGTCTGGAGGTGAGGAAGCACTGCCTCGCTGGGCTGTCATCCGGGAGGTGACGGCATTTCTGCATGTCACTTCCATGCAGGACTCGCACCTACACTGCAGCTGCCTCCTCCTGGAGCACGTGGCTGCTGATGGACCCGGGGGTCAATTTAAGGCTGCTCTGCCTCAGCCACTCGTTAGAGTGAGTGCTTCTAGTACTGCTTCTAGTACAGTGCATCGCTCCGCAGTGCCCAGAGTGGCTGTGCTTCCAGAGGGAGCCGAGTTTGGAAAGTGCAGCCATCGAGGCTGGTAAATATTCCTGCGGGATGATAGCAAAATGACTCTCTTCTCCCAGCTCAGAGAGAGATATTAATATTTCAATACCTCTAGGTTGTAATTTACTACAATTTAAGAAGATTGCGCCTTGATGACTTAAAACACATGCCTCTCCAAGTGAGCCAGGCAGTGTCCGGCTGTGTGCAGGGCGCTGTGCGGTGCTGGAACCAGCAGTCTGGTGCTGTGCCTGCTTCACTGCACTTCCCCTGGCGAAACATTTCCATGTGGGCTCCTCTGTAGCTGCCTCTTCTCAAGCTCGTGTGAATTAATGCCCTCGATATTTAGGTTAGGGTCAGCACATCTGACCAGATGTGAGCAGTGATTTCTGGTTTAAAAATATTGCGGCACTATTTCTAAATTTTTAATCTCTCTCAGTGATTTGGAGACAGTTTTATGAAACATGGAATTAGAATGGTGCTCAATGCTAAATGGTAAAGGAGATTATCTGGATTTAACTCCATGCGTCTGTCACATAACTATTGCCAATCCCATAACTTCCATTTTCTATTAGAAATCCGTTTCCCCCTTTGACCTGAAAAAGCTTCATGGGTAATCTGAATTTCTGTTTACGAGGTATTTTTCCACTCTTTGCTCCCACCCTTCGCCCTTCCAGCTCTAACCCTCACTGAGCAGGAGGAGGATGCTTCGCATTGCTGCTGGGGGTGGGTGCAGGTTGGGTAGCATCCTGCCCTGGTTTGTTTCACTGCTCTGCGGGCATGGCCACTGCCAGCCTGTAAATCTGCTCAGGGTGCAGTGGCAAGGCTGGAACTTGCAGGCTGCCAGTCCCTCCCATTGCTCTGTGGTGCAGCTCTGTAGATGTGGCACTTGGGGATGGGTTGATGGTTGGAGGTCTTTCCCAACCTCCGTGATGCTACGGCTGCAGTGTCCTTGGTGTGAGACTGCAGGGCTCTGAGTAGGCAAAGGGGGAAACTTGTCCATTTTGTAAGTTTTAGGTTATGGTTCAGTGCAGAGCAAGGCTGGGTGCACACACAGCTGCGAGCAGGACTGGGCTTGAGGTGATTTGGGCTTTCCTCCATCGACCTGGCTGAGAATGAGTGGAGCTTGTTGGGGGCACAGATGTGGGTCTTGGTGGATGTCCTCCCCCCTGTTCCTGTTCTCTCCTCCCCATGTGAAGGAATTGGGGTCAGGGAGGTCCCCGGCGTCTCGGAGCTGGCAGCGTGGCACGCTCTGTGCTGGCTCTGCAGCACCACGAGTGGTGCTCCCAGGCAGAGCTATTAATACACCACCGAGGGCCGCTTGCTATATCTGTGTCCTTCTGCCCACGCAGAAAAGTGTGGCTAAAAAAAGAAAAACGGAACCAAGTGACTGGGGGCTGCCTCGTCCTTATCTGCAGGCAGCTTTGCTCGTGGTGGTGGAGAAGGGGAGCTTGTGGTCCTGGCATGCAGGGTGCTGGGTAGAGAGGTCTCCTCCTTTGCTTTCCTGCAGGGATCGTGGTGTCCTGGGCAGCTCCTGGGCAGTGTGAGCTGTGCCTCGGTGCAAGCTCAGGGCCACCAGTGCATGCACAGCCCCTGTCTCTGGGTAACGGTTTCTCTGTGCAGAGCCCACGCTGCACATCTGGGGCTGCACATCTGGCCGAGGAGCACCCATGCATGGGGGCATCGGGATGTGGTGAGGTGCTCGTGGCCCCTGACCCATGCTTCCAGCCCCTGCCCTGATGTTCTCTCTGTGCTCTGGGGCTGCGTTTGGGGCGGCCACACCGCTGGGGAGCACCTCCACCCGCGCTGACCCTCGGGCTCTGCTTCCTCTGCAGCTCACGCTGAAGATGTTGGAACCAGCCTCTACTTTGTGAACGACTCCATCCAGCAGGTCACCTTCTCCAGCACAGTGGGGGTGGTGATCCCCTGCCCGGCCGCGGGGTCACCCAGCGCCGTCCTTCGGTGGTACTTGGCCACAGGCGACGACATCTACGATGTGCCCCACATCCGGCATGTCCATGCCAATGGGACTTTGCAGCTCTACCCCTTCTCGCCATCAGCCTTCAATAGCTTTATCCACGACAACGACTACTTCTGCACCGCGGAGAACTCGGCTGGGAAAATCAGGAGCCCGAATATCCGTGTTAAAGCAGGTAGGAGCTCCCTGGGGTCTGGGGCTTGGGTGTGGTAACAGCTTTTCTCAGGTCTCCTGGCCTGCCCACCTGGTGTGGGATGGTGACAGCATGCTGCTGTGCTCGGAGGAGTGCTGAGCATGAGCTGTGCTGCCCTGCTGTGAGGGCACCGATCGATGCTGCACAGCCAGAGAGCAGGAGTTGGACGAATGGGAGGCAGCTGCCAATATGTGTCAGTGAGCTGTGTCCTGCCCGGGCTCTGAGCAAGCTCTGCCGTGCAGGTCTGCTGCTGGGGCAGGGAGGGCTGTGCAGTGATGGGCAGGGGCATGGCGTGCGGCCTGGGCACAGCTGCATCCCTGCACCTCCCTTTAGCAGTGTAAACCATCGTGCACAGGAGGAGCTGGGACACATCCATCTGTAGCTCAGAACCCTCCATGTCCCTCAGCTCCTCTCAGACCACTCTGTTCCCGCTGGAGCATCCAGCCCAAGCATGCCAAGGCTTATTAAGCAAAGAAAAAAGGAGGAATATGGCAAAGAGCTGCTTCCAAAAGCCGTTATGGTAAATTATTGACCAGGCTGAGGAGGGCTAATAGCCCAGGAATGGCTTCATTATGTAACCTATTAAAAGTGGGGCTAGCAGAGGGAACATGACAGAAGTGACTACAGGGTTTTTTCATTTTAATACCTTGTACTGCAGAGTAAATGGGTATTAACCCCCTTCCCAGAGTGAATTATTTACCAACATTAGCAGGTTACCTATAAACCACAACTTAGTGGAGGAGGGACAGCAGCAGGTAGGGGTGCAGTGAACGTGGCTGTGCAGCATGGAGCTGCCCCTCTTCTCGTGAGCTCTGTCACTGCCCAGGGCCCACATCTGTCCTATTAACAGGTGCAATTAGTGGGCAGCGTGCAGTGGGGCAATGAACGGGGCCACCAGGATGGCCCCAGCAGTGGTGGCTCCAAGCACTTTGGCTCTGAAACACCTGAAATTGGTTGAAGCCTTATGTGCCCGCTTGGCTGACCTTTGTCCCAACCATCTCCTGTGCTTTGTGATGGCCACACTACACGAAATGCTGATGACTGTTGTATAAAGAAAGCAAATGAGACCCAATTAAAAATAAGAGGAATGGAGAAAAGCCTCAAAAGCTTTGGCAAAACAAGTAGTGAGTGCATGAGGCAAACCTCTGGCCAATGGAAAACACTAAGTATGCTGGTCTTGATTTTAAACCATTTTTAAACCACTTGCAGTGGGCACCAGCCGGGTGCCCCTGTGCTCCCTGCTGGCCTTCAAAGCCCGTGAATAAGCCCCTGCTCCATGTGATTAAAGAGGCTTTGGCTGATTAAGCTGCTGCGGTGCTGGTGTCCCTTTCTTTGCACGTTTCTCCCCCTCACCCCATCAGCAGCAGGGAGCCGGGGGGGCAGCGGTGCAGGTGGGGCCTGTCCTACAGCTGGCTGCTTACTTGTGACTGCTACCTCCCTTGCTACTGGTGAAATGAGATGTTACTCGGTAGCACCCAGCGATGTGTCCGTTCTGCTCCTGATGTCTAGCAGCAGTGCAAGGTGCCCTGACAGCCATTGAGCTGGGGGGTTGTTTATTTTTTGGGGGAGTGGAGGGGGGAGACGGAGGATTAAAGCAAAACTAAGTGGGCTTCCATCCAGTGCTGGTATGCCACCAACCATCTGCTCCCCTGTGCAGTTTTCAGGGAGCCGTACACCGTCCGGGTGGAGGACCAAAGGTCGATGCGTGGAAACGTGGCTGTCTTCAAGTGCCTCATCCCCTCCTCAGTGCAGGAATACGTTAGCGTTGTGTCCTGGGAGAAAGACACCGTTTCTATCATCCCAGGTAAGGGAGCAGATGCTGGGAAGTGCCGTGATCCGTGGATAACCTGACCTGCTCGGCTGTGCTGGGCTGGTTGTTGTGGAGGATGGTGCTGCCAGAGCCAAGGATTTTACTGGGGACCATCCTGTGGCTTCACATAGGAGAGGCCCAATGGTGTGAGCAGATGTGCTGCGTCGGTGTTTCTGGTGCTGTGGATGGTGATGCTCTGCGTGTTGCTGAGCTCCTATGGGTCCTGTCCTGCTGTCTCTCACCTACCTGAGCCATCTCACCCCTGTGGCTGTGTGGCACCTGGGGCTGGGACAGCAGGAGGTGTGCCTTGCTGTCCCCCTCCTGACCTGCAGCTGGTTGGTTTCCCTGGATTTTGAATGGCACAGAGTTGAATTTCGGGCTTCTTGACTTGAAAATGGCATTGTGTATCTCTTCCCTATGCTGGCACCTGGCAGCTGCTTGGCAGGACGTGCCCCCATGTGGGCAGTGCCACACAGGGGACAGCAGTACCCAGCCCTTTAAAGGGATAGTTCCCCGTGGCTTTTGATATTCTGTGAAAGAAGGGAGGCTCTGAAA
Organism: Cyrtonyx montezumae; assembly: GCF_038088225.1. Taxonomy (NCBI): domain Eukaryota; kingdom Metazoa; phylum Chordata; class Aves; order Galliformes; family Odontophoridae; genus Cyrtonyx; species Cyrtonyx montezumae. The sequence continues at coordinate 1,451,091 of NW_027071959.1, forward strand.
GCAGGGTTCTGCCCCAGTGGGTCCCCTGGGTGGGATAGAGCCTCCCAGGCTTGTGTGGTCAAGTAGGGGATGCTGCTGGCTGTGTTGTGCTGGGTCCTGCCAGGTTGTCACCAGCTCAGAAGCAGCACAGGGCTGTAGCAGGTGCTGTGTGAGGGCCACCAGTGTCCCTGTGTGCCGAGGTGACCTCCTGGCTCCCTCCCTGGCTGTATTGATGGCAGTGCTGGCTGCCCGGCGCAGCGTGGGTGAGCTGGTAGTAAAGCAATCGATGCTGCTTTCCCCAGGGGATCCAGAAAGAATTAAAGGATTTTGCCCAAAGTGAGTGCTCAGTGCTTGATATTTGCTCACAGGTCAGTAAGTCCCGCTGCTCCCCCAGGGCCACTTTGGCCACGATGCACCCAGGGGCTGCCACCAGCGGGGGACAGCCAGGGGACAGCCTGGTGCCAGCTGCTGACTGTGTATGGGAGGGGATTTGGTCTAATCTGCCTTACGGGGCTGTTTCCTAAGGAGATTAGGGAGCAGAGTGCTTCACCTGGACGGGGACGAGCAGCCTTCCGGAGGGCTGTGGTGGCACCTTGGGGTGCAGCCCAGCTGCTGGCTTGCAGGGAGCATGGACACTGCGAAGCGGTGCTCCTCCTGCTGTAGGGCCTTTTTAGGGTCTGTGAGGTGACACCTGGGAGCTGTGCTGGGGCAGTGTCTCCACCAACCCCTGTGCCAATCCTGGTGCTGGTGCCAAGCTCACGCTGTGCTGCAGAGTTGGGGCGAGGAGCCAGCTCCCCACTGTGGTCAGGGCTCTGGCCCAGTGCCCCTCCTCCCCGGCACTGACCCACTTCTGACAGTCTCAGGATGAAATACTGCATGAGATTCCTTGCTCCGTGGTCTTCCCCAGGCAGGAGCCAGGAAGGATGCTGCTCATTGATGGGCAGCTGCTCCGTGTCTGCAGCAGCCTTGTGCCTGGAAAAGGAGATTTTTGTTTAGCAAACAGTCTTCTCGAATACAAACCTGTGTAAGCATCTTTCTGACGTTTCATGGGGTTTTGCAGCATCATGGAAATGCCCTCAGCAGCAGTTGCAGCTCAGGAGGAGCACCGTTGGGTTGGTGCGTGGTGGCTTCTGATGCTGCCTGTTCTTCTGCTTTGGGTGCTCCCAGCAGTGCTGGAGACCCCAGAGATGTCAGGGTGCTCTGATGGACTTGTGCTGCACAGTGGAGTTGCGGGAGCAGAGCGGTGTCTGTGCTGTGTGTGAGCAGCAGCAGTGCCCTCCATGCACACACGTGATGTCAGCCAGGCCTGCTCCCGAGCTCGCCGCTGCGGTGGATTATTATTTTTTTTAATATGATGATTTAATTAGAGTGGAACAATTTTAACATTCTAAAGCAATAATTACCCTAAAGACAGAACATACAAATTGTGTTACAGTGCGGAGTCAACACAAGCAAGCGTGTTTTGCTGTTGGATTACAAATATAGTATCTGCCTGGAGCTGATTTCTTATTGCTCTTGCTGGAGCTGATGCTGGCTTTGCTGATAGCAAGCCACGGTCTCCCCTTGAAATGGGGGGAGTGATTTCTGCTCATCCCATGTGCTCCTGCTACTGTGCCCTGTGCTCCCTTAGTGCTGCTCCCACCGGTGCAGTGCTGCCTTCCCAGTGCTCTGCCTGACTTCTGTCGTCCAGTTCCTGACACGTGTGCCTTCTCAGGAGCACCTACTGGGTCTGTTTTGGGCGAGGTCTTGAAATGATGGTGGAGAAGCGCATCGTGCTGCTGCAGGAGGGGCTCTGGTGGTGACTGGCGTGGTTTGGTTAACTTGGCAATGCTGTAACCTACCCCGAAATCAAAGATAAATTCTTTATGGAAGGTTATTCTGCACATAAATCATCATTAGTGCAGCTCGTTTTTGTTTAATGCCTACCTAACGGTGCCGTGGTCTAAAAATGTGTGTTTAGTGAAGTCAAGGGTTGCGGAGAAATTACAGGGTTTTCAAAAAGCCATTTGCTTTGCTGGTGCTCGCGTCCAAATCAATCTTGCTGTTCGTTCTCAGCCTGGTAGCACACGTGCAGCAGCACTCTCGGCGTGCTGGCGTGGAACGTGGGCTCGTGCTTATTCAGAATAAAGCAGCAGCGCTCGCGGATCTGGGGGCTGTGTGCAACATTTGCGCTTCACGCCGAGGCTGTGATTTCAAACTCTGTTGCTATTGATGAATCTTGATGTATCCTTGGGGGTGGGGTGGGAGGAGGACCGGGGAGGATGCGGCTGAGCAGCAGCGCTTCCGTGTGCCTCTTCTCCCTTCCCCGGAGGGAAACGGGGAGAAGCCGCTGCCCCGAGCTCAGCGTGAACGGCTCTATTAAGGCAACGCGAGGTCTGGCAGCGCGCGGCTTTGATTTGTCGGAGAAACTGTTGCATCCGCGACCGGAGCTGCCTCAGCATCACCGTGCTCTAGTTGTTGTGACACAGAAATGGAAATGCGTGGCGCTGGCTTCTCCTCCCTGCAGGTGCTGCCCGATGGGAAGGGATTTTAGCAGGGCCGTGGTGTGCTGACGCAGGCAGCGAGCTGGAGATGTTGGAGCAGGCTGGGGAGGAAGGGTCAGCCCTTCTGCAGCACTGAGCTCCCTGCTGTGCCTGGGGACTTCTCCAAAACTTTGCTCCCAAGAGATGTGTGTGTGTGTGTGTGTGTGTGTGTGTGTGTGTGTGTGTTGGGTGGCCGTGCAGTGCTTTCTCTGGAAGCCAACATGCTGAGTTCTGTGCCAGAAGCAGAAGATAGCCATTTTGTGAAGGTTTAAAGGGTTTTGAGAACGTTTTGGTTTGGAATGTAGGAAACATCTTTAAGATCCTTATCAGCCCAGGCCGCTCTGTGGTTCTGTGCAACACCTAAGCTGATCTGGTGGTGCTGGCTCAGGTATTAAGTATCCCTTGCCATGCTGTGCCTGAGTCTACAGATGGGATTCTTAAGCTCATCTCAGAGACCCTCCAGTGATGTAGAGAATAAAACTGTAGCAGCTTTCCGGTGATCAAATACATCCATCTGCCCCAAAGATGTATGCTGTGCTCTGCTGTACCTGGAGCATCTGCCATGCACTGCATTTCTCTCTAAAATATTGGAGTGCAGCTATGCACAAATCTCACTGTACTCTGGCTCTGAGCACAGTGAGCCCAGACGCAGTGTGGGGCTGCTGGCAGTTAAACCCAATGGTGTGCATGGTGCTCCACGTGCTGCAGGATGGGGCAGCTGATCCCAGAGGCATGGCTAGTGGGGCAGGGGAGCGAAGTGTTGCCGGTCAGTGGGCTTGTTCTGGGGGGACCAAGCTCCTGGGGTAAAGCTGGGCCAGAATTGATGTGGAAGACATCAATGTGAAAGGCAGTCCTTGTCTGTGTGCCCCCTTCAGAGGGATGGTTGCCGTGTCACCGTGTCCTGAAAAAGACCTCTAAGATAAACATGTCCAACCCACAACCCATCTCTACCGTGTCCCCAGGTGCCACGTCTCCACGGCTCTTGAGCACCTCCTTGAATGGAGACTCTGCTAAGTACCCAGATCCCAGTGAACGCTGAGGGCTGGGCCCAAAGGTTCCTGAAGTTCTGCATCAGAAATTCGTGGGGAAACCTGACCTCCTCCCTCCCCACGTTGCTGGAAGTTTGGCTCCTTCATGCTGTCACTACGGGATCTGTCAGCTCCTGCTACATAGCAAAGCCACAGGAAGGCTCTGCTGGCATCTGTGTGAACACCCACAGCTTTTTAGGGTAAAACACAGGAGAGTAATTCAATTGGTGCCTCTGAGACCCCACCCCTGAACCACTCCATGGTGCGGGACTGACTCTTGGCAGAGAGGTTTCATGGGACGTGCTGTCCTTCTTCTATGTGAACATAGAGCAGCTCAGCCTGTTTTGGAGCCTGCTGTGCGCAATGTGTGGGCACACTGGGACCCTAGGACACTCCAGAGTCACCCCAGTTTCACAGGATGCCCACATCAGAGGGGAAGGGGTGGGGGCTGCTGCCCCACCTGTCCCTGCAGTGGGCACAGAGTGGGGCTGGCAACCATCTCCCACGCAGCTGGAGGCCAGGCTGCGACCGGTGGGCACGAGATGCCCTTTTCACTTAAATTTCATAGCACCATGGAGCAGCCTGATGTGATTCAGCTGAGCGTGGTCCTGCCCTCCCCTGGCTGGGGGTGCTGCAGAACCTTTTCCTCTGTCGGTCCCAAGATCTCCCAAAGTGTCCCGGTGTCCCCCCGCCCCTCGCACCCTCTCTGGCTGTGACATGTGCCCAGACCTGTTACAGAGGGAAGGAGCTCCAGGCGTTATTCTCACCAAGTGGGGTGAGATTCTGTCTGAAATCATTTCATCCTTCCCCAGAGACTTGGCGTGAATTTTATCTAATCACCATGGCAACAGATAAAAAAAGGTGTGAGCACATCTCCTTTTGCTGTGATAATTCAGATTTATATATTCAGATCAGATTGGAGTTAGAGATTTTAAAAGGAGCAGATGCAGCAGAAGGTGTGACTGCAAATAATGTGGCGAGAACGTTTGATGCTCCTGCCCTTTAAGAGGGGAGAGCGCTTTCCTGCAGGATTTTTTTTTCTTCTTTTTTTCTGGAATATAATTATTCCATCAAATCCACTTTAACAAGGACTCATTATAGCCCTGATAATGCAGAGTCACGTTGGAGACGATCTCACACACATGCACGCACACACACACACACACATGAAGACTAAAACAAGTCAATAAGACGCGTGTGAATTGCGAGGGGTGAGCTCCTATTGCTTCCAGCTGTGCCCGTGGTGTGCTGGGCACTGGTGGTGGTGGTGGTGTGGATGCAGCGTGCCCATCTCTGCATCTGTGTCCCTCCTCTGCCATGAGCCCTGGTTTTGCAGGGAGGGTTTGGCTGCCAACCTTGCCTCCTGTGCAGTAGCTCTCAGCTGCTGATGTTGCAATGAGAATTGCCTGGAACTGCATGAGCTCAGCCCGTTCTGCAGGAGAGCTCTGTGCTGCTTTGGCTGCGCTGTTGGAGCACTTCTCTCCTGCAGAAGCTCCATCTGAGGTCAGAGCGAGGAGGTCCCTGGCTGCTGTGGGCGCAGGGCAGAGGGCTGCCTGTGGATGGAAGGCGCTGTCGGTTCGGCATGTGGCGTCCCAGCCCTATGTGTCAGCCCCGTGCAATGTCCTTGCCCTCTCCAAGCCCTGCGGGGTGATGGAGCATGAGCCAAGTGCAGCATGGTGTTGAAATAGAGGTGTCCGTGTTGGAGCTGCCATCTCTGCACATCTGTGTGCATAAACCTGCTGCTGCCTGAGGAGCTGTGGTGCTTAGGGAATGGATGAACGGTGCACAGTGCCTGGGGTGGATGACTACATCCCTGCCTGACACCTCACTGCTGTGCTCCAGCCCCACATCTGCCTCCAGTGCTGATATCCCAGGGTTCAGGCTGAGCTCCTGGGTGTGGGAGGCTCTGCTGGTACAGAGATGCCCAAGGACACTCAGAGCCCAGGAGGGTTGGACACAGAACCAGGGTAACAGCTGAGAATGGAGGATGAGCACCTGTGGGCTCCACGTTACTGGGAGAGCCTGAGCGATGAGTGCTGGTGCTGCTCTTGGCCTGGGGATGGGATGAGTGATGTGGAGTGGGGAGTGCAGAGGAGAGGAGCAGGAAACGAAGGGAGGAACGCATTCTGCTGGTGGCAGCAGGACATGCTGCATGGACACTAGTCCCAAGGTGGCTCTGCACAGATTTAGTTCCAGTTGTGCCCAGAATTGCAGATCTGTGATTTTGCAGATTTCCAAGAAGCTGGGGGGAGAAGCAAAGCCCTCTGCAGCACCCTGGGAGAGAGGAGCGTGCTGTCTGCCATTCAGAAGGCGTTTGCCAAATTGTAATGCTTCTGTGCATTTTGGAGACGCTGCTGCTGAGGGAGAGCTGCAATCCTTCAGGGTCTGGAGATCTACAACGTGCTGGGTCACCTCAGGACACGGCTGTGGAACCTCTTTGGGTTGGAATCCACTGCCATCTCCTTGAACGTACTCAGGCCAGCTCTGGGGAATATTCAGAGGGAAGGGGCTTGGTGCACCAGCTGTTTGCTGGCATGGCCAGAGCCCTGCTCTGCCTCAATAATTTCCCTTTTAATTGTCATCTAATGGAGTGAGGATGGTGCTGGTTGTGCCCTGCAACCCTGACGTCTGCCCTGCACCTTCCACGGCAGTGTGTCTACGATCGCTGCAGCACTGCAATCATGGTGTGCAAACCAAGCAGGTCAGGGCTCTTTACAAACCATGTGCTCATAAGCTTCAGCCCTTGGGGCTGTGTTGGGCTGGGGAGAAGAGCACCCAGGGCTGCGTGCTGCCGAGCTCATCCCTGCCCTGTGCCATTACTGCTGACGTGGCCACTGGGGTGGCTGACACATGTGGGGACGAGGACTCGGCCACGTCGGGGTGCAGGAGCTGCTTGCTGCCCCTGAGAGATGCAGGGCTGCTGCTGGGAGCGTGCTGCTTCCTCCTCCTCCTCCTCCTCCCTGCGCATCCACAGATGCAGAAACAATCGCGGTCATTATTCCTACCATGGTGACAGTGACAGTGGCAGAGATGCCAGCTTCCTCACACAGACGGCTTTATTTCATCTCCTCTGTTTCTCAAAGCCTCTTTCATTTTGTATGAGGAGACAGATGTGAAGGGCTGCGGGCTGATAAATTCTGCTGTCTTATGAAAAGAGAGGGTGGGTTTGTGTTGTGGGTGCTCCTCTCCCTCCCACCCCAGCCCCCTTCCAGCAGCGTTTTGCTGCAGAGGATGCTCCCTCCTGCTGGTGTGGGATTCTGGGGGATCTTCCTCTGATTTTGGGGTCAGGGCTGAGTGATGGCAAAGAGCTCTAAGATCACCAAGTCCAACCATCAACCCACCCCCACCAGGTGCACTGAACCACGTCCTTCAGTGCCACATCATGCTTTTGGAGTGCCTCCATGGGTGGCAACCTGCCTCTCTCCCAGAAACACAATGCAGTGCCTGGCCCTGGTACCCTCAGAGAGACCCAGGCTGCAATTTTGCTTCTGAGGAGCTGACCTCAGCAAGGGCGAAGCCTTTCTGCAGCACTGCAACCTCCATCTCCTCTTGGAAACGTGGAGCTGTGGATGCTGGCGCTGCCCGCGGCCCTCGCGCCTGCTCTGGTGACGCTCTTTCCAGTTTAAAAATAAATTGCTCCATCTTTAATTGCGGTTTAAATAACTGCTTCATTTTTATTTAAATGTGGCTCTGTAAGGCTCGGAGAACAATTAGGAGAAAATACAGGGCATTGCTCTGGTGCATATGTTCAAGCATATAATTAATATATATTTTTTTATTATACTGATGTTTGCCAAATCTGGAAAAAGATCTCATTGTTCCTCCCGCTGCAGTCACGCACATGAGCTACGCGTGCACCAGGCGCTTTGGGCCTCCACTGCAGCAGCTGTGCACCCAAAGCACACCCCTCAGCCCACCCACGAGTGCTGGGATGGATGCACGAAGCCAGTTTGCAGCCCATGGCATGCTGCTCGTGGCGTGAGCAGGGCATGCTGCTTCCATCCCAGCCCAGCACCGGTGCTCTTCCAAAGGCTTTTGGTATCCCCTGCTGCCAGGCGCTGCTATTGCGCCTCTGCCGCTGGAGAGAGCCTGTGCTTTTTGGTGAGGAATGGTACAGCACGGCCAATGAATGACTTGTGGGTGTTGGGTGAAAGCTCTGCGAGGCTCTAAGTGACCCTCTCACAAGTGAGCTGGAATATAAATCTCATTCAGAGTCGACAGGCATCAGGCTCCTACGTGCCCGACGGAGCTAAAATGCCGCTCGTTGGAGGGCTGCGGAGGGACCGTATGTGGTCTGGCAGCTCGGAGCCGATCGCTCAGAGGTGCTGTACGTGGTGACAGAGCTGCTCACAGTAAACAAGCTGCTGCCCCTTTGGATTGGTGACAGTTTTTTAACCATTTATTAAGGCAGCGATGAGCTCTTCTTGGAAATGGAATCTTAATAGCGAGCGTGGCAGAGATTTTTCACAGATGGCAGCACTGCCAAGAGCAGGCATTCAAGAAAACATTCATCAAAAACATTCATTTCTTTCAAAAAGAAATTGACGTTTATAGCGTAGACAAATTTGGGACTCATTTGATTTGCCTTTCAGTTCCTGAATTTTTAGAGGTCACATTTTTCTGCACCTTTGAGGGCTGGAAACCGCTGTTATTTTTAACTGACAACTGAGATTTCTGCCTAACCACGTGGCTCCCAGCAGTGGGGCTGGGCAGCAGTGAGGGGCTCGCTGTGCTCCACCTGTACACCCCCTGATCCTTAGGAGGGGGCAGTTCATTTGTGGCACATCTCCATTCCATCTGTAGGCTGTACCACGTTGGGTTTTGGCCTTGGTTTTCTCTTGAGTGATACCTCTTATTTCTGTGGTGTTGAATGTTTTTTTTCCAGTACTTCCAATGCCTGTTATGCATCTTCCCACTGGCAGCAGCTCTGAAGCTGTAAGTGGTTGTGGTCAAGCTGCACCTGTGGGTTTTAGAATCACAGAACAGCAGATGGGGCAGCATCCATCAGCAACAACTGCAGGTGGGGCCTTCCAGGGGCACAGCAGAGGGGGACAACCCCTCCCCCTCCTCTCCCTGCTGCCCCCCCTCTGTTGCTGCAGCCCAGGGCACTGTCGCCTTCCGGGCTGCAAGCGCACACTGCTGCCTCATGTCCCGCTTCTGTCCATCAGGACCCCCAAGTCCTTCTCCGCAGGGCTGCTCTCAAGGAGCTCTTCTCCAGTCGGTGCTCATGTCTGGGACTGCCCAACCCAGTGCAGCACCTTGCACCTGGCCTTGTTCAACCTCACCAGGTTCTCGTGTGCCCGCTTTTTCAGCCTGTCCAGGTCCCTCTGGATGGTGTTCCTTCCTTCTGTTGTGACCACTGCACTGCTCAGCTCAGTGTCCTCGAGGTTGCAAAGCATGGTCCCACGATTCCCTCCTCCTGTCTGGGATGCCCGTGTTCCTGTGGGCTTCCAAAAGCAAATCCTTGTGCTGAGGTCCGGCCTTGAGCCTCCATGCAGCAGACAAACCACTGGGTCCTGAAAAAGGTGACAAAAAACAGTGGCAGAATGGCAGAGCTGAGAGCTTTGGTCCATCAGTGAAGGGAAACACAGAGCTCTGCTTCCCCATCTCAGGGGAGCTGTGATCCTGAGCTCAATGGCTCTGCTTTGTTTTCCATGTTTGTTTGTATCCTGGTGTAATAGCTGAGTGCTCACAAGGAGCTCTGTTTGCATTTTCTCGGCCTGCACTAAACCCCCACGTGGTGCTCCCGTTTGTCTTCTGATGTTATGTTGCAGCATTAAAAGCATGGGCAGGGGTTGCACTGTTGCATCGGGTGGCTACACACGTGTTGTATCGTTCCCATACAGCCCTGCTGTGCTGGATGGGATCAACTGCAGCCAAAGTTTTGTCTGCATGTCAGGGAGGAGTTGCTCAGAGATCACACTTTTGTTGTAGTGGAACCTGTGTTTATCCAAACACCGCTTTGCTGTGCCAGTGCCCCGTGAAATGTGAACGGCTGAATTTCTTCTTTATTTATATATGTGTGTACGCTACGTGTGAAACAAAGAAGGTAGAAATGATGAATTGCAGCTAATGCTGCTGCGTGATGGAGATAAGGCTGTAATTATTTGTTTGGGCAGCATGAATCAACACCAAAAGCCCGATGGAAAACAAAGTGATAATTTAAATCTGTGTGTGTGGGTCTCCTGGGCTGTGTGACCAGGCATGAACTTATGCCATGGGCTCGTGTGAGTTGTGCTCACGCATGGCTAGAGCAGGGTGATTTGTTGTCACATCCACGTGCCATCCTCACTGGCTGTGTTTGGAGACTCCTGGGCTGCTCTCCGAGCACCGATGTGGTCTGGGCTTCTTTCCCCTCCGGAAGACATGGATCCAGCAGCCACAGCTGGAGCTGTTCTCCATTCCTCTCCTTCAGGAAGGAGCAGACTGTGCTGTGCTGGGGAGGTGCTCCTTTTGGCAGAAGCTTTTGTTGCAATGCTTTCTCCTGAACCCCCCCCCCCAGAAAAACCCAACAAGTGTTGGAGGATGGGAGGAGCTGTGGAGAAACGTAGCAAGGGTCAGAGAGGAGGATGCATGGTGGATTGCTGTAGCATTACCACTGCGTATTTATATCTCAGTGTAAAGGGGAAAAATGCACATACTATCAAACGATGCGCTTTTTTATCTTCTTTATGGCTTCTAATGCTATAGCTGGTTCTTTAAAACCACTAAAAGCATAGGCATTAAAGCAATTTTCTGGAGTAATATAGCAAGAGGTCTACAAAAGCTCTGCAACATTTGATAATAGTTGCCATCTTCAGCTGAAGATAATGATGTTAACAAATGTAATGGGAGTAATGAGTGGAGATTCAAAAAGCGGCTTTTGTTTAATTTTTTTGTAATGCAAATGAGTTTGGGAATAAAGAAGGAGAGCGGAAAATAATGAAAACTTCGTTTGAAATGAGTCTTAATCCTCACGGCCGAGAGCTGGGGAAGGATGGGAGGCTGAGGCTGAGCAGGGCAGGGCCGGGGAGAGGTGTGCAGAGCTCTTCCTCCCGCACCTCTGCTGGATGGAAGCAGAACTTCCCCCACTCCTGCTCCCGGAGCTGAAGTGCTCTGCGTTTCCGCAGCACCTCCACTTTGAAGTGATGCAGGCTGAGTTCAGCCTTATGACAGCCCGGTGACTCCCTCTCCCCATCAGAACAAGTGAATTTGCTTTATTTAGATTGACTCCCAGCCAAAGTGATAGGTATGAGGCTGGCAAATAAGCATCCTTGTGATGAGGACTGGCACTTATGCATGTGCAGAAGATTCAGGTCTGTCAGCTTGTGTCAGCTCGCCTTCTATGGAGTGTTTAATCTGCTAACCCTTGGCCAAGAAATGCATTAAGAGATCTGTGGCAAGTAGGAGCTCAAGAACTGAGCAGCGCTGGAGCCTGCCTCTCTCCTGCTAATCCACCCTGAAGTGATGGAAGAGGGCAGAGGAGGCACAGCAACAGCGGGTGCTGCGTTGGAGAGCGGTGGTAGTGCGGAGCAGCTCCATCCCGGCGCGGTGCCCTCAGGGAGCGGCCGCCCAGTGATCACAGGAGGGCGTCCTGATCTCATCTGTCTTCCCTTTTATATTTTTGGAAGGGTGAAGGTGTGAGTTGTAGCATCTGGCTTCTCCATTTACAGCTTTTAATTAATCTGAAATTGCAGCGTAGATTTTTATGATGAGCAGAGGCAGGTCTGCAAGCGAGGAAGGAGACTTGACGATGATCCGAGATGAATCTGCAGGATGAAATATCAGCGCAGCAAGCAAGGGTGCACAGAACAGAAATGCAAAACAAAAAGGTATCAAAGCAGTGATCTATAATTGGGATTTCTTTCTGGAGCCCTTCCCTGCGTGGGGGCATCAGCTGCTCAGTGCTCTGGATTCAGTAGCACAGCAGTTATCTTTACAACAATTCGTTGGGTTTGTCCGGCTTGGAGACAGCCAAGCTCAGGGGATGGGGCCCTGAGCACTGATGGAGCTGAGGGTGACCCTGTTCACTGCAGAGAGTGGGATCAGACGGCCTCTAAGGGTCCCTTCCAACTCATGATTCTATGAGAATGATGGAAACCAAGTCAGCAACACCTTGGCTGTCCCTGTGCATTTGGCTTTTTGTTCTCGCTGGGATCCAAATTGCTCTTATTCTGAATCCCAACACAATCTGTGTTCACCAAGGGCTAAGTTTAGTCCCTCTGGAGGGTTATTTGTGGTTGCTAGATAAAACTCTCTCATCTTGGCTTCTGTACCAAACTCCTTGCTGCCTGCTTCACCCTTCCTGCTGACCTCTGCCTCCATCCCCAAGAAGCAAACCAGCACCTTTCAACACACCATGCTGGGATTCCCAGCTCTCAGCAGCCACGTGGGGTTTTGGCATTGTCCTCCTTCCCTAAAGCAAAGATGGGCTGTGATATTACAGCGTGATCTGAGCTCCAGAGCACGCTGCTACATCACCCCAAAGGAGCTCGGGTTGTGCCCGGTGGGGACGATGCCCACCGTGGGGATACTGCGTGGGGTGGGTGTGCAGCCGAGCCCCAACCCGCAGCAGGTTCTGCGCCTGCTCACGGGGCTCCCTGCAAAGCTTGACCGAGCTGCAAATGGCTTAATTTGCCCCGCGGCGGTGGCGAGCGTATTAGAAATGTGCTGACATCTACCTTGTTTGCGTATGAGCGCAGAGCCTAATTACCGCGCTGATGCCGCGCTGGAGGCTGCGCAGCAAGCGCTCGCCGCGTGCCCAGCATCACTGAAACGCTGTGGTCAGAAGGCTCCAAGTTACACTCGCGATTGTTCTCCCTCTGTTTGTTTTTGCTGCTCTCGGAGCAGCGTATTATCCTGTTTTCTTCCTCCAGCCACCTAAACTCTGGAAAATTGCGATAATGAAGGGTAATGATACAGTGTGGGGAGCAGGCTTCCATTTAAAGTCTTTTAAAACGGGATAAACAGAAGCAGGAAGCATTTATTTACAAAATATTTTTGGAGAGGGGGAGAAGGTGTTGTTTTGTCTGGGTGAGGTGTGCCCATCTCTCCCATTGGCCTTCAGCCCTCGGTGCCCGCAGGAGGGCAGCCCTGACAGGCAGCGGGTGCTGGGCTGGGCTGGGGGCAGCCTGCAGAGCTGCTCGGAGTGTGGAAGAGGTGATGTGCTGCACCATCACCCACTCTGCTTTTTGCACAGCCCACATGGGGCTCTCTGACCGGCAGCACCTAATGGCACCGCCGGAACTGAGGTCCTGGCGGCGTGAAAACCTCATTTGAAATGCAAGTGAGGGGCAGGGAATTTGCTTTTAACATCAATATTCAGAAATAGCGCACGTAAATAATAGATGGTGCTGTGAGCTGGGGTTTGTCTGTCACAGCAAACCAAGGTGACAGTGACAGGATGGGGCGGGAGGGAGGAGGGGGGGCAGGGTGGGCTCCTGCCCGGCTCTGGGCACTCCTCCCACCACTGGTTCGGGTCCTACCTGCTCGGGGGGGGGGGGGGAGGGGCAATAATCTGCGGCAGGATTTGCCCGGTCTTAAATTAGCTCTCACAACTCGAGCTTAGCTCAAGTCTCCACGCCTCTCTGCTTAGGTTCTTCTCCTTTTTAATTTCTATTTTTGTTCCTCCTTTTGTGCACTCTTTGTCTTTAAGCTGATAGCACGGGAGCAGTTCTGCTCTGAGCAGGCACAGACTGCTTTTTTTTTCCTCTCAACCGCCGGCAATTAGACCAGAACAGCCGTCTCCCTAACGATAACACATTGTGCACTATCGCTGCGGTGCTTACAGAGTGGTGTGTGATCGCTGGGAAGTTTGGGTGCTGCGGGAGATTTGGGCTGCAGTGGGGTCTGGATGCTGTGGGGTCGGTCCCAGAGTGTGGTGCAGGGCTGCTCCCTGTCTGTGCCCACCACCAGGAGCGTGCCCTGGGGATGTGGAGAACCTCAGGGTGCAGAGAGCCTTGGGATGCAGGAGAGCATCACCTCGAAGCCTCCAGCACTTACTGCATGGAGCAAGGGGAGCATGTCCCTCCCCCAACACCGAGAGCTGGAGCCTTTACTGCACAGATCCTGAATGGGAGGGAGGAGCAGGGCATGAGCTCCCGGTGGTCCCTCCGAGCTGCTGCACAAAGCAGCTTCCCAGCCTGGCGAACACGGTACGGTGAGGGGTTTTAAAGTTGAGACCTTAGCAAACGTATCAGATGGGAGAAAAGAGCTTTTTTTTTTCTCTTCCCTTTCCCCCGTTACGGTGTCAGCATAGCTGTGGCTTTTAAACCGCATTACACAGGCTTGTCATCCAAGATAAAACGTTATTAAGATAAAATGCTGTGCGGGGAGCAGGAGGGGACTTCCCAGCGCCGGGGCTCAGCGCAGCCGCAGGATGGGGCAGAAGCAAACGTCAGGAGCTGGGGCTGCGCGGAGCTGACAGCCAGCATGTGTGCGGCCTGGGGGCAGCCCCGGGCCCCTCCTTCACGGGTCAGGGAGCGCCCGCTGCCGCTGCCTGGCACAGCCGCGTGCCCGCAAAGGGCAGGAGGAGCTGCACGGAGCAGTGCCGAGCAGCGCTGCCGCCTGTGCATCCAGCCCGGAGGATGCTGGAGCCTCCTTAGCTTGATGGACAGCATGTCGATAGTATTAATGTACTCCGGGCTCTGTTAATGTCTGTGGTTAAGTCTCCTCCTGCCCCTTGCCATCACTTTTCCGTGCCGGCCGCCTGTGACATTAATCTGCTGCTCTGTGCTTGCAGCCCTCACTGCAGAGGGTTTTGGAGAGGCTCGGGAACCCAGCAGGGTCCTGGTGCTGTGTGAGGCAGTGACTGATGGTGATAACATGAAGCAGATGAGGGGACAACGCTGCATCCAAGCTCCAGTGATTCTTCCTGGGAAGGATGTGGGGCAGCCCAACTCTGAGTGGCTTTGGCGGCATCTGGACACCTTAAAGACAGTGCAAGATATCCATCCATGGGTTGCAGATAACAAGCCCCAGGAGTGCCTCCTGGGTTTCCTATTTGCTTTGCTCTATCTGTTCAAGTTTGTGTAGCTGAGCCCAGTGCCCCAGCCCATGCCATCCCCAAGAGCTGAACAGCCCCATGTGGGCGTTGCTGCTGTTCCTGGGGCCACGTGGGGCTGACCCACTGCCCCCTCAGCTTCAGGAGCAGGAGATGCCTCCCACTGCAGCAGAAAGACTCTCATTTTCCAGGCACTAATGACATTTGCAGCAGCCTTGAACATGCATTTAAAATGCCATCTGCACAGATACGCTTGTGGAGGACGCCCTGGGGCTGCATCCTGCAGGATTTGCCTGTGCTGCCTGGTGTCCGTGTGCCCCTACCATGGGGAAGTCGTGGGTCTGAAGTGTCTCCAGTGCTCCTAGGAAAGATTCAGCGATGCTCTGGGAGCCTCTAAATCAGCTCAGTCTGTCCCTGCGAGGGAGCTCCCCTGTGGATTTCCAGACCCATCTGCCAGTGGCAAAGACATTTCCCTGCTTCCTTTAAAAAGGACTTGAAACAAATCCGCACCCCATCCCTGCTGCTGGGCTGCCCTTCCCCAGCAGCTACACGGTGAGGGCAGCAGCATCTTGCCTTGCTCGAGCCAGCCCGCGGCGGAGGAGGGACCCCGAGGCAGCGTCTGATCTGCAAGCAAAGCACAAAACAAAACAGAATGGGAAGAGCTGCTGTGACCTGACACCAAGCTAGGAACAAAAAAGGGAAAGAAAGAGAAAAAGAGGCAAGGGTGTGCTGTAGTTACAAGGCCAGGTAATCCCACCGTTGAGCCCAGTGAATGTTGAAGCTGGAACATTAACTTGTCCTGGGCATGTTCTGCTTGTAGCAGGGATGAATGTAAAAGCAATGCTGTTAGCTGCCTTATTAAAGGCTTGGTTCTAAGTCAATATGCACACGTCCCACGTGGCTTAGTGCTGTAATTCCTAAAGCTTCATAGTTCTCTGGCTGCACTTTTTGCTTGCAGGTTTCTCCGTGTCATTTAAACCTCTGTGCTGTGCTGTGTCCATCTCAGGAGAGGGTAGAGAGTGGGGAACCCCCTCCTGGTGCTGCCAGCACCTCCGGTACACGCTTTGGTCCTCCCGTACCCAAAGCGCTTCCGCTGTCCGCCCCGTGTGGTGCTGAAATGCCCCGTGCCCTGTTCTGTTGTCCTGCTCTGTTGTGCTGCTGTACGTGCTTGTGTGTGCGTGAGGCTGTGTGCTGGGCTGGCAACTGCTGAACGAGCTTCAGTGAGCAAATATTTGCGGGCAGAAGGAGATAATCCCTCCTGATACTGGTGTTCACCCATTGTGGTTAGCAGCTTCTTCCCAGTCCTCTGGGAGAAGCGGGAGAGTCCCTCTCGCTGACTTGTCCAGCTCCATACAGTCATGAAGCTTTCATGGCCTGCAGTTGTCTGGGATTTTCATCCTGTCTTTCATCTTCTTCCATCCCCAAACCATTCTGCAGTGCTGTGCTGTGCTGCAGAAAGCTGCTCTGTCTCTGCATGAGATCTGCTTTAACGCTGGGGTCCCATGTTCTGCTGACTGGGATGGCTGTGAACATTTCATGTTCTGATTTGTGGGGACCAAGGAGAGAACAGAGCCCTTTGTCATTGCTGGTGGGGACCAAGGGAAGTACAGTGCCATCTGTACTGGAGCCACGAGGCCATCCCTGGGTTTTTGCGGGTCAGCATCCATCTGCTCCTCCTGGATAGTGTCCAAAGGGGGCAAATGCTTGGATAAAGCTGCCCTGTTAACAGCCATCAGCCCTGATGATGCAGGCAATCACAGTGCAGGGCACGATGTTCCCCAAAGTAATGGGATTCAGGTTTAACACAGAGACCTCCCTCAATGCTAAGGAAAAGCTGTGTTGGTGTACCGTAGAATTATTAGGGTTGGAAAAGACCTCTGAGATTGCCAACTCCAAACATCAACCCATCCCCACCATGCCCACAAAGCCATGCCCTGAGCAAGCAGGTGTCTGTTCATCAGTGAGGGAACCGCCGCCGCTCGCAGGTGCGTTGGTCCCTGGCACAAAGCATCCTCCCGAGCCTGCTCCAAGCTGGCTCCCAGCCCGTATTAATTTAATTTCATTTTTAACTCTCACTCCTTGCATGCAGGGCAGACCCAGCTGCGAGCTTTGGCACGAGGCACGCGTGTTGTGTGCTCCGAATGGGAGATTTGCTGCCCCTAATCCGCCATTGCTTGGGGAGTCGGCGTTCAGGATAAAGATATGCGTAATGGGATTTGTGCTCCTTGAAATATATTTAATAGCAGAGACCATTGATCAGAGTATTGATTAACTGCTATTGATTAGCCTGATGTGAGACAGTTGGGCTCCAGCCTGCTGCAATCCATCATAATCGCTCCATTCTGCTATGGGGCTGATGCTGTTGGGAGTGTTTGAGCAGTGGGGTTCCTCCAGCTGCTGCTATTCACCAAACTGCAGCTCTGCCCCACTGACTCTGCAGCTATTCCTGCACTTGTGGAGGTGTAGGGGAGAAGGGTAGGAGCAGAGGGACCAATGCTGAGCATAAAGCTGCCTTTTTGTTCGTGCTTTTGAGATCACTGGGGGTGAGAAGAGGTGATGCATGTCTCAAGCATGAAAAAGCTGTGGGTCCGGGAGCAGTTCAAGATGTGAACTTCAGGACCATGCTCCTTACACTCTGTGATGTCAGCCCGCTGCCAACAGAGTCACTGCTGATTTCTCTCCTTGATGGCAGAAAGAGGTCGTTCTGGGGCAGGGAAGAACACCCTGGCAGCATCATTAATGGCAATTTCACTGCCCTGCTCATTGGTTCATCACAGAGTTCACTCTTTGAGGAAGATTTCAACTGTTACATCCACGTGCTAAAACACACGTCCATTGGCACGGGGAATGCTCACATCACGGCATCCTAGTGCTAGCAGAGCTCGGGCCCCTCACTGCTGTGAGGCTGGCAGTGGGATGCAGCCCTATGGGACAGCCATCTCCATGCCCCACAGTGTCCAGCAGCAGGCATGGGTGTGCTGGGATGCACAGCGCCCGCTGCAGCTCACCGAAGCGCTGGGCTCCGGCTAGTTCAGCGTAGGAATAAATGTTTCAGTTGCGCTATAAATAATGGAGCGAGTAAAGATGTTGTGTAAGTGGTGCTCTGGGTTTTGCCAGAAGGTATGTAGTTTGTTGCTGGGGGTTTTTGTTTGCTGTGCTATGGGTTTTGTGCTGTTGTTTTTTTGTTTTGTTTTGTTTTATTCTTGTGTTGTGTTTTTACCTTTTTCCCCACGTTTTGTTTTCTTTTTCCACATGTCCGACACAGAGAGCTTCACGCCAGGGACCTGAGGGAAGCAGCTCTGTTGTGAAGGAAGGAGAAGATTAAGCTGTTGGAATGAAGTGAATCAATTCTTAGCAGTGTGCTCTGCTGCACAGTGGGGTTTCCCTGGGGACAGAGGGGTCCTCTAGGGGCACAGAACCAGTCCTTTTTGCACCAGAGTGAGCTGCTCCCTTATGGCAACACCTGTGCTCTTGGAAGAGGTTTGGAGAGGAGTAAGCAAGCAGGAAGGGGGGCTTGCTGGATGGCTTGCAAAGACATGGGTCCTGTGGCAAAGGGAGTGTGACCAGGCGTCCCATTACCTGAGGATGCTTCAGTGCTCTATTTTTTTGCAAACACATTTACAGGCTGCTGCATGCACATCCTACAGCATTTAAAGAGGGGCAGGTGTGGGTGCTGTGAGCACTGCTGGTGCTGCTGTGGGTGGGTGAAAGCTGTGCATGAGGTTCAGTGATGCCCAACACAGCTGGCTGCAGTGCTCTGTGGGGCCTTTGAGCGTGATGGGAATACACATGCTTAAATGTAATTACCCACAAGAAAAAAAATACAGCTTAATTGTGGCTGGTGATGCTTTTGGTGCCAGGGAAGCCGGCTGCAGACAACGAGTGCTGGGAGCAGTGTGGGGCAGGTTCAGGGGAAAAAAAAGTGAACTTGACTTGTTGGGTATGCATAAGGGACCTGCATTTCACCTTGCATTGTCCATCAGCCATGAGAAACGGATGCAGATAACACAGGCTGGACTTTTAGAGGCTCTGCATTCAGTGCTGAGTGGATTAGGAAGGGGCTTTGCTTCCTCACAGATGAGTGCTTTAAGCACTTGTGTTGTTGTGCATCCTGATGGGAAGAAGCCAAATGTTGGGACAGCTGGCCAGACCCCGGGTTGGTGGGATTTGTGGGTAGGTGTTGTTACAAACAAGATCTTAATTGATTTATCTGGACACATGACTTTTAATTTTATGGTGGAGTGGAGCGCTGCCCCAAATCTGGATAAAAATGAGTCCATGCAGTGTCTGTGCATCACTGAATTTGGACAGGGTCGTGGAACATCAAGTCCCTGTAGCCCGTGCTATGTGACTCCTTCCCAGCTACGCCTCGGAGTGTTGGGGAAGGCTGGGGAGAACCAAGGGGAGACCTTCCCTATGAGTTACACTGATATGAATATTTCACAGCTCTCTGCACTGGATGGATGTGGTTATAATTGCACTTGACAGGTGCCACGCTCCCCAGCCTCCTCCTGTTCACTGTGTCCACCTGAGGCTGTGGAGAGGATGAGCTGTAGCACTGTATGGTACCCTCTTGCCCATGTCCCTTCCCCATGGGCAGTGCAGGGCTTGCCCTGCTCTGATGGCTATTTTCCTGCTCCAGCATGGCTCCAGGTTTCTCCTAGGTTTGGTGGCTTCACGCACATCCCTCTTAGTGCGAGCTCTGCAAAGCACAGAACAGATTCTCTTGTGAAGGGTCTGCAGCACAAGTCCTATGGGGAGCAGCTGAGGGAGCTGGGATTGTTCAGTCAGAAGAAGAGGAGCTCAGGGGAGACCTTATGGCTCTCTATAACTTCCTGACAGGAGGATGTGGTGAGGTCGGGGTCAGCCTCTTCTCATCAGTAACAGCAATAGGATGAGAAGGAATGGCCTCAAATTGCTCCAGGGGAGCTCACTTGGATATTAGGAGGAACTTCTCCAAGAGTGATGGGGCACTGGCACAGGCTGCCCAAGGGGGCTGTGAAGTCACTGCCTCTGGAGGTGTTCAAGAAACACAGAGACGTGGCACTGATTGACACAGCCAGTGGGAGTATTGGTGGTGGGAGGACACTTGGACCGGATGATCTTAGAGATCTTTTCTGGCCTTAATGACGCTATGATTCTCCCAGTGGAGGGGCTGTGCACGGTGAATGCCCACTGGGACCTTGCAGAGCCCTGCAGGGGGATCTATTTCCTCCCCCACTTCCTTAGCAGTGGTTGAGGATGGTCTTGGCTCTGATGCTCCCTTCTCATGCCACTCTCCCCATGCTGCTCCCGGTGCCTGGGCATGGCTGCGGACACGCCAGCGCTGTCGGCTCGGGCGCTGTCACCACGCTGGCACACAGAGCGGGCGGACTGAGAGCTCCATCAGCCACAGACATCACGACGGGGGCTGCGCTCTGGCCTCCATCACTTCCTGTAGGAAATCACTTCACTTACCCAGATGCGAGCGTACAGACGCGCTGCCCGCGGGCTGCCCTCCTCTCCCCCGCGAAGCCGGAGACTCTTACGCAAATCGCTTTTCACGCTTCCCTAATTGAAACTGTCAGATGGGCTTACCTTTATTCGTTCCGTTATTTATTTATTTATTTATTTTCGGTGGAGGCTGCAGGACTCGTGAACTCCGCCGCGGATATCCCGGCAGCTATGCAGGGATCGATAAGACCGGGTTGTGTCCGTGGCATATATATTACAGCAGCAATGTGTCAGCAGGAAAGCGGAGCCAAAGCGGCGTGTGCAGTGAGCACGTGGAACGTGGGAATGGATGGGCTTGGGTGACAAGGGGCTTGGGGTTCCCTTTGGTCTTGGTGTGAATGCAGCAGGGGGCACGTGGCTGGCTGGGGGTGGTGGGCACTGGGAGCTGGGGGTGGTGGTGGCACTGGGGGATGCGCCGGGTCCTGCTGCCCCCCCCCCCCCCCCCCCCCCGCCTCCCTCCAGAAATCCCCGTGGCGGGGATTTGCGCTTTGATTATTTTCAAATACCGGTTTGTGTAAAATTTGATTTGAGGAAACATTTTTCTCCCACATGCCGTAGGATTGAGGGCGTGTAATCCCTCCTAAATCGCATGGACGAGGTTTGTATTGCAATGCCGGTATCAGAGCTAACAAAAGGGGATTAGATGGGAAAATTCTGCGTGAAAACCTGCCACTCTTTGAGGGCTTTTAGTACAAAGAAGATAAGATAGGTAGAGCAGAGCCATTTTTAACCCAGTTTTTAATGCACTCAGTGCCTCTCCTTTCTGATGCAAAGCAAAGGGGAGATGGCACTCACTTTAACCCTTTCCCAGGGTGCTGCCTGCCCAAAAAACCCCACTGGGGTTGGGTGTGCCAACCCTCCGCCAGCTTTGCCTGCAGAACTGAATGCTGCCAGCCCTGACCCCATAGTGTGCGTCAACCTCAGCCGCTGTGCGTGGCAAGGGGATGCTGTCCTGTGGGGCTGTCACACGCTGCCTGTCACACCGCCATCAGTTGGGAGGCGGCACTGTAACGGAGACAGCTGTCAACCTCTGCGGGCGGATCGCCGCCTGCAAATATATTACAGGAGCTCGGCGAGTGCCAAGGCACATCAGACCAGGGGAAGAGATGCTCCGGGGGGAGATGAAAGGATCCCGTCAGTGGAATTCATGTGGAATAAGCTTTCCACAGGAGATATTTCCTCCTAATCCTCCTTAGTGCTCAGCTGATGCCTTGAAGCATCAGGGG
The DNA here is from genome assembly GCF_038088225.1 of Cyrtonyx montezumae. Classification (NCBI taxonomy): domain Eukaryota; kingdom Metazoa; phylum Chordata; class Aves; order Galliformes; family Odontophoridae; genus Cyrtonyx; species Cyrtonyx montezumae. The sequence goes on from NW_027071959.1 coordinate 1,472,320, forward strand.
TTTATATGCCTTTTAAAAATTCATTCTCTCTGATACAACAGCGGGTGCGTGTGTTATCACCTGGCAGAGCCACGATGGGCTCTTGGACCACGCTGCAGTGAGTTCCCCAGCTCGCCCGTGCGCTCCTTTAGAGGCACATCCCAGCAGAGAGCAGGGTCACCCCAGCACGTGGGTTTGCAGTGGGATCCATCCGGAGGCGGGTGGGAAGTGGCTGTGGGATGGGAGATGCACTTACTGCTGCTTCAGCCCCCCATCCATCTGCTCTGCTAATTGCAGCTGGACTTAAAACATAATATTCCACTTATCTGGTCAAGGGATACATGTTCATTATTACAATTGATTACCTCTAAAACCTGTCTGATACCCAGATTTACAGCGGGGCTGCAGAGCCAGGAGCAGCCAGGACCTGGCACATGTGAGGCTGTGGGATCAGGATGGCTTTGCCCTGTATGGGAAACCAGCAGCCACGGTGCTCAGGTCCTTCAGGGCGAGCACTGCGCCTCTTCTCTCACCACACAGTGTTTTATTGTGGTGGTTTATGGTCCTGGACAGGGCGAGGACAGGGAAGCTGTGTGAGCTGCCGGCTGCCAGGTTGTCTTTATTCTGTCGTTGCACACAAGGCTGTATATTTCGGTACTCTCGCCCTCATGGTGGGATGTGATCCTGCAGAGGTTGCTGCTCTCAGGCTGGCTCAGTCCACGATGGCTGAGCTGAGAACCAACATCAGTCTGCAGCACAGAATCATGAACTCATAGAACGGCTCAGGTTGGAGGGGACCTCAAAGCCCACCCAGTGCCACCCCCGGCCATGGGCAGGGCTGCCCCCCACCAGCTCAGGCTGCCCAGGTCCCCATCCCACCTGGCCCTGCAGGGATGGGGCACCCACAGCTCTCTGGGCAGCCTGTGCCTCACATCTGACAGGAATCTCCCTTCTTGTAGTTTAAAGCCATTCCCCCTTGTCCTGTTGCTATCAGACCGTGTAAGGAGTCAGTCCTCTTCCTGCTTGTAAGCTGCTCTTGCTGCTCCTCTAAGAGGATGTTTTAGGGCAGTCAGTCAGAGACCTTTGTTCTGCTGGTGGCTCTTGGCAGTGCGTGCCAACCCCAAGGGCACAGGGCTGGGTCCCAGGCACTGCTCCCTGCCCGCTTGCATGGGGTGGGAGGAAGAGAGGAGCCTGTGCACCGCCTCGGCTTCGCAACAGCTCGATGGCTGCATGATAAACAACTTGACAAAGTGCTAAAATCCTGAAGGCGGGGCTGACAGGGAGAAGGAGAAGGGAGGTCATAATTGCATGGGAAAATAATGAACTGCGCTCTTCTTGGAATATGCAGCGGCCTAACAAGAATTAGAAAATTAATTATCTTCTGTAATTAGTGTAATGACCTACACTATTAGAGGTTATTTACAGCAGGAATAAAACTTCCCCCTATAAATGTCACGCTGCGCTGTTGGAATACAAAGGCTGAGCTCAGGCTCACACCGTGTCCAGCCGAGGTCTGGGGGTTACCATAGCGCAGGCACGGGCTGGCACTGAGCTCCTGGCATGCTGTGGGAGCCAGGAGCACCGTGTGTGGCACGGGGCATGGGGAACGTAGCTGCTCCTTGCAAATCAGCAGCTGCGTGCAGGGGAAGCGATGCTGCTCCTGCTCAGAGGCCCCGGTGGAGGCATGCCAGCTGCGCGTGCACGGCTCAAAATGGAGACATTAGGCTGCTATTGTTCCTCTGCCCTGCAGCCTTCCTGGCTCTGAAATTGTCCTTTTATGTGACCGGGACGCATTAAATCGGTCTGTAAGCAGCGTGTATCCAGCGTGCAGCAACGGGAACGTGGCCCGGGGGGTATCTGCTGCAGCTCCGGCACCGCTCGCTCCGTGCTGTGCTCAGTGGTACAGCAAACAGTGGCTATCCCCTCTGAGTGCTCCCATGGGGCTGCACGAGCAGCTGGGCACCGTGGTATGGGGCAGGATGGGGTGGAGGTGTCAGCATGGCAGGGGTAACCTGAGAATTGCCTGACATTTTAGCGCGAGGTATCATGACTCCTGCATTATTAAACGTGTGCTGATAAAATGCCGTACCTGTCACTGAGAACCTACATCAATAATTTAGGTTGGCACCTGGTGATTAAAGTGAAATAAGCTCTGGGCCACTTCTCTTCCCGTGAAGAGTTCTCCTCCTGCCCGTGGTTCGCGTTGGGTTAAGGGATGCTCCGAGTGTCAGAGGTTGGGAGGAGCGGGGCTGCCCTGCCTGTGCAGTGCCCAAGCACCGAACCGTTCTGGGGTATGGGTGCTGCTGACATGGCTGATGAAAGCTCATTGTGCAAGCAGACAGAGCTGTGCTCTTGAAACTGAGAGTGTATTCCTTCCAACAGACCCTTAATGTAATTTGAATGTACAATCGAGGGTTTTTATAGCTTAATATTCCAATGTTTGTGGTGCATCCTGGAATTTAAGTGTCTTAAACGTAATTATTGTTAATTGCTCACACGATTCTATAAACTCATCCAATTAAAAAAAAGTTATTAACTTTATAAAATATCGCAGGCATCCCACGGTGCAATATATTTGCAGGAAATAACAGCTGAAGCAGGCAGAGCTCAAGTGCAACAAGGTGGTTCGGGGATATCTTCATTCAGGTCTCGATTCTCTCATCTCATTCACACTCTCTGGGGATGCGTTGTCTGCCCAAGCTGTGTTGGTCAGGTCCCAGAGCTCTGGCTGGGGCTGTGGTTTGGGAAGCATCCCCGTGTCGTGGTGGGGGCCTTGCTCCTGGTTTGTGCTGTCAGGTATGTGGTGATGTTGGGGAGCTCCCAAAGTGGGACACAGATGAATGGAAATCTCAGGAGTTGAGGATTGGGGCTGGGAGATGATCATAGAGTCATAGGATCACCAAGGGTGGAAAAGACCTCCAAGATCATCCAGTCCAACCGTCCACATACGACCAATATGTCCCACTAAGTCATGTCCCTTAGTACCACACCTAAATGTTTCTTGAGCACCTCCAGGGACTCCCCACCTCCCTGGCAGCCCATCCCAATGCCTGACCACTCTTTGGGAGAAGAAATTATGACCAACCTGAGCCTCCCTTGGTGCAACTTGATGCTATTCCCTCTCTAGTTACGAGGGAGAAGAAGCCAACCCCCACCACATCACAACCTCCTTTCAGGGAGCAGTAAGGTCTCCCCTGAGCTCCTCTTCTCCAGACTGAACAATCCCAGCTCCCTCAGCCGCTCCCCATAAAACCCCATTGTGCTCCAGACCCCTCACAGCTCCGTTCCCTTCTCTGCACAGCTCCAGGGCCTCCATGTCTGTACTGTAGTGAGGGGCCCAACGCTGAGCACAGCACTCTGCCTCACCAGTGCTGAGGATGGGGCAGGACCTGAGCAAGAACCGACGCAACAGACTGCTCCTCTGACAGCTGGAATTTACAGCCAGGGATTTATGTCCCCTGGTCGTGCTGCACTGCCATTCCGCTCATGCTCTGCAGGAGTTATTTAACACACGGTGAGCAGAGCTGTCCTAACGCTGTTGTACGGCCGTACATCTCCACCTGTGGGATGTACATCTGCCCCTGGGGGGGATGTGGGGGTCTCTGCCTCAATCTCTCCGTGCTGCTGGGATCCCACTTGCTCATCCAGAGGGGGATGTCCTGGAGGAGACAGCTTCATCCCGTCTCCGTCGGTAACCAGGCAGCAGCACACATTTTTATTTCTATGTTCTGCTTCTTGTTCCCTGCTCCTGCTGAAGTACTGCTGGAACACGTCACCACGTGCCGCTTCCCCTTTCATTCTCGCTGCTTTTTCAGCAGAGAAATGAATGGTTTATGGGAAGGAGGAGAGATGGGGAGAAGGGAAACTTTCAAATGAAGACAAAATTGAATTTGGTTCGTGACCAAAATGAAAAATGTCCAGAAAAACTTCATTTTGGTGAAGGAACATTTCCTGTGGGATTGGTTCGATACCAAAGCCCTGGGAAGAAGCTATCACAATGGGTCAGGTGCTTTTCCTGAGAGCAGCAGCACCCAGAGGGTGGGTGGCAATGGATCCGACATGCGCCAGCAGGGCTCTGCAGGTGGATTTTCCATCTGAAGAAGCTGATGATGGAGTGGCTTCTGGGACAGTGACAGAGAGCACGCATGAAGCAGCATTTGTCAAATTAATGAGGCATTATAAATTATATCCACAATTTTCTCTCCGGTTTCCCATCACTGGAAGGGGGAGAGGAGCACGTGTTGATGCTTCCTGAGGTCCATTGGGGCCAACCTGTACCCAGGGTTGGCCGTGTTGGTGCACCGCAATGTAGGAAGTGCAGCTGGCTCCCTGATCTTACTAGGAAACTCTCTGTAACTAGTATTGATCTCTTCATTACCTCGGTGAAGGGCAGCTTCATTTTTCAAGCAAAACAACCTTTGTATCTGAAATATAGAAATTGATCTGGGTGTGAGACTGCGTGTGTTGGCAGGGAGAGGGTGGATCGGAGAGCTGTGGGATGAGTCTGAGCTGCAGAATGAAAATAGAGTCCTTCCAAAGTCATGAGAAATGTCGGGCTTGTCTGATTGTATTACCTGCGATCTGGCCTGGAAATAATGGTGTTTGAAAGTCAGCAAATAAACTTTGCTGCATCTCCTCACGGCAGACAGCCATTCTTTTCACCTCTCCCTGGTGTAAGAGCAGGAGGTGAGGGGCTGAAAAGGGTTCAGTTCTGGGGCCTCATCCATGCTGCTGTCAGCTCCCCACTGCAGCCCCACTAGGGTGGGTGTGTGCAGGGATGGAGCAGAGCAGCAGCACGGCACTGCAGGGAACACGCCTGCTCCTGCTCTGCAAACATTTTGGGTCTGATCTGCGCATGCAGCTTCATTTTAGGACTGTTACAGCCCCGCTTAATTGGCTCTTGGGCTCCCAGTGCAACTCGCCCAACGCATCTTAATGAGGGATTCTCAAAGACTGTTCTTTTTTTTTCTTTTTTTTTTTTTTCCCTGGGATTGGGATGAGGTGGTGTTTAATATTCATGTGTAGCTCTGCTCATTTGAAAGGTTACAAGGGAGTTGGGCTCCCTGCTGGCAGTGCATCCTGCTCCTAACTCACCTGAGTGCAGGGCCACCTGCCCGGTCTCTGGGCTGTGCCCTTGCACCCTGCTCAGCATGGCTGAAGGGTTTCCAGCTACTTGGGGCACTCCTCTTCCACCCATGGTCCGGATCTGGAGGGCTCCAGGCAGTCCCAGGGGCCTCGATATCATCACGAAGCACTTGGATGCTGATATGCTGGGAGATGCTGCAGAGTGGCTGATGGCATGCGTTTGGACAGAGCTGTTTGAGCTCTCACTGCAGGCCAGGCTTAAGCTGACCTCTGTTGTGATGAGTCCACATCTTCCACTCAGGGCTGCTGAGTGCAGTGGGCAGTGTGGCTTTCATGGGTTTCTTGCCTTCCTTCTGCTCCTCTGGCTTCCCCCAGCTCTCCAAACCAGGGGGATATGTGAGGGCACGTCCTACCTGACCAAGGTTGGTGCAGATTGGTGCCTGCAGAGCTCTTTCCATGGCACAGCTCTGGTGAGCCATCCCCAGCTGTGCTGAAGCTCCAGTGTGGTTTCACTTGCGCTCAGTGCCCATAGGCCCTGTGCAACCCCTCATCATCACCCCTCTCCCCTGGTCGCCCATGCTCAGCGCTTTGGGCACTGAACAGAATACTTGTGCTTGGCTCATTGAGAGACTGAACTCCTGTTTGTGGAAAAGATGCTTTCCCCATTCCCCCCTTCTTCCCTCCCTCCCTCCTGCTTTCTCTCATTGTCATTTTAGCCTAGATTAAAGAAAATAGGGTGCAGCACTGTGCGCATGTTCCGAGCAGTGTCTTTTCACAGTGCTGTACTGATGCCAAGCGATAATGACAGGTTCAAGCTTTTCTGCATCACAAATGAACTGCATGCAAATGGCTAGTCCCGACCGGAGCGTAATTGTGGTGGGGAGAGCCCTGCCTCAGAGGGCCGGGTACCTCGCACCGGAGCGGAGGGGTCCCCAAATAGTTAACGGCAGTGGAAGCGCGGAGATAGCGGGGAGCTGCGTTTCCACTCTGATAGAGCCGAACCTGTTAGTGCAGAGCTGTGTGAAGAATGTCAGGGATTTGTTCCAAGCGTTATCGAGATGTGGCTTTACATCTGTAAATCCCTTTCCGCATCGCAGCCCAGCCGTGAGGCTTCCCCACGTGACGGCGGGCGCTGAGCTGGGCACTGCAGCCCTCTCCCCGCGTTTTGGGGAGTGGGGAGGTACTCCAGACGTAGTGCTAAGGATCCCCCACCGCCTTGTTCCAGCATACCCAAGCGTCTCCTGTCTATTACTGCCCGTTAGCGTCGCAATGAGTGCGTGCTCTCCCCACTTTGCATGCGTTTTAGTGGGATCATGTTTCCAAGAAGCCAGAGGTGAGGCGTGTAGCTGCTCTCAGCCAACCCCGGGGAGTTTTCCCAGCTTACAACACCCGAGGGTTTGACTTAGTGCAGCTTGTTCTTGCTTGTTGGTTTCTTTTTTCTATCACCCAAATATTACTAGCGGGACTGGATTTAGAAAATGATAGTGCACCATCAGAGAAACATGCTCCATCACTGCCTGTGATGTGTGCTGATGAGGGGGGGGGAAAAAGAGCTTGTTCATCCATCAGCAATTCAGTGCTGCTGTCTCTAGGTGAGCAATTTGCCAGCGTTACCTGGCGTCACTCGTTAGACACGAGATGTAACGCTCTCATTTACTCCTCGGGTTTCCTGCCACTTACTTACTTCTGCATTTGACTTTGCACGTGAAACTTGGGCAGAGGCTAAAAATGAGCTTAACTTTGCTTTCGGATTGATGCTTGTTAACCTCAATCCCAGCGTGTGGGTTCCATGCACAGGATTAGGATTTGGGAGCCAAAGCAGTGCTCTGGTGCCCGTTGCCATCAGCCTTACAAAGCAGCGTGTTTCAAAGGCAGGAAAGGAAGCAATTTCTTCCCTTCCGTCACTCTTAACTTTCCAAAAAGCCTTGGCTTTCACGGGATTTTGGCTGTATTTTTTATAGATTTGTGGGCGTATAATTTTGGAGCAAATCTACATTTTTGCATTGGATTTGATTGAAGCTCTTAGTGCCTTTAGGGCTTTGTTTCATTTGGAGAGGAGGGGTAGGCAAAAGATGTGTAGGCTGTGGGAAATCAGGGCTGGGGATGGAAGGAGGAACTTGGGAGCAAAGACCCCAAGAGTTTGTGCCCTGTCCCAGCTGCCTGACGTGCCCTTGGGGTGGATTTCAGCTCAACACAAGCAAAGGACGGAGCAATTAGAGCAACACTAAGCTGAGCTGTGGGGTGGGTGAGCAGCGCCTCGGGAATGATCCTGCAAGATGCTGAACTGCAAACCAGGAGGAAGAGGACATCCCTGGGTCCTGTGTGTGGTGCCGTGCAGGGGCTGAGCTCCTTCCCTGAGCTTCAGGAAGGCTGTGGTGCTCAGTGTGGTGCAGAGCTTGTGCTAAGCACGCCGCTGTTGTGAGACCGCATTACGGTGATAATTCTGCAAATTCCACAGCATTAGTGTTATTAAAGTGTCAGGCTGACATCTTCCTCAGCATTAAAACTCTTAATGCACTTTATCCTTTCAGGCTCATGGTGCTCCAAGTTGGAGCATGAGAAAAAGTGGTTACAGAGTGGAGGATTAACAAGGGAGAATAAAAGGGGATGCCCAGTCACCGGGCCGCTGTGCAAATTGTTTCCTTGAGTGCCGGCGCCCTTTGGGCAGGTTAAACTCCAGCAAGACACGCTGGCCTCTGTGGCAAAGGTCTGCAGGCTGCCCCAGGCACCCACAGGGAGTGATTGCAGCAGTGCTGAGCTTCCAGAGCTCGGGGAAGGAGCTGCCATGCTCCGTCCCCAGGCAACGAGCTGGGAGCCGCTCGTTTCTCATCTCCACGATAACAAATCTAATGCAATCATCAAAAAATAAAGCGGCGTTTCTCATGTCTTCTCCATTAGGGAAGTCTCTTGCTGCTGCTCTCTTTTCTCTCCTACCCCCCAAATTATCGAGGCCTCAGCAGTGTTTAAATCTCATGGAAATTTACTTTCGGATGCCAGCGGAGAGGTGGGAGTTTGAATAATCTCTAGTGCCATAGAATTCCAGAAGTGTTGTGTTCCCTTAATAAAAACATTTTTTATTTGGAAACATAAATGTTATTTTTCCAAAGGCATCGCCCCGAGCGGGGCTATTCTTTCTTGTCCTTCAGTTTAAGGTATTACAGCCCTTGGGAGACGTTCTCCTGGCTCAGCAGCCATAACCTTACATTTATTGCGGCTGTGGCCACAGCAGCCCCCTCCGATAATTTTGTTTAGGACTGTGAAATTTGCCTTCAAACCTGAAATTGAATCCATTCTCTGCTTTCAGCGGCGTGATGGGTTTCTGCATGTCTCTCTTTCCCAAGGATGTTTGCCGTTATTGATGCTGAGTGCGGCTATTTATCACAGACAATCCAGAACAAAGAAGAATTTATTAATAAGTCTCCTGTTCCCATATGCTTTCCCCAGGAACCTGAAGCATGCTATTTTCTCCTTGCCCCATTTATATCTACATGATTTTGCTCCTGTCCAGTCGGATTAAATGCTCGCTGAGGGGAAGGGGATGCTCGGCAGCGCGTGCCCTGCTTCGGCTCGGTGCCTCGGGAGGGCGATGCGGGCATCGGCCGGCGACAGAGCGGGGGAAGAGCACAGAGAGACTGGCACCCAGCTGTGGCACTGGGGCAGGACTGGCACCTTGGACGTGCCACACTGCTCTGCTCCTCCTATCAGAGAGGATGAAGAGGAGGATGGCATTGCTGCCCTGCAGGAAGCCCTGGGAAGAGTGTGGCAGCCTCTCTGGTGCCATCAGGGCTGGGGCAGCGGTGGCATCCCTGTCCCAGCATCAGCATCCTGGGGACAGCAGGATTCATGCTGGGCCTGGCGAAAGGGAAGGTGCCCAGGGCTGTGACTTGTTTTGCTTTGTTTTGTTTGGCTTTGTTTGTTTTTCCTTGTGCCTAATTAAAGGTCGGCCTACATTTGCATTCGGCGCTTTCCACTTGTCCCTGGGTGTTGTTTCTCGCTTGGCCAAGCCCCAGTGCTGTCACCTCGGGGTTCAGGGTGCTGCTTCCACCTTGGTGCCCCCGATGATGCCACCAATCCTCGGCCATCGCTGACGCTAGCCCTGATGGGCAATGTCCCCTCTGTGCTGCTCTGCTCAGCCCCACGCGACGTGTGTTACGCGTTTATAGGCTTTTCTCCATGGATACACATGCAGGCACGTTGGTAAAAATATGCGGGCGTACGAGTATATTTATCTGTAGTGCAGCGAAACCCGTGCAGGCTCCGAGCTGATTCCCCAGGGCGAGCACCACCTCCCTCCCGTGCCTTCAAAGGGGAGCCGTGCCGATAATTAGTGCAAATATTTTGAATACAGAACTCATCACGGGCCTTTGTCACGGTGACAGGCGGTGACCTGAGATGCATTTCTTCTTTTGTCACGTACCCGGAATATGTAATAAGGAGGTGACTAAAAGATCCTCATTCAGGCTTTGTTTCCCGATGCGGCAGGCTGCTCAGAAGTGCTGCCCCCCTCCTCCTCTGCCTCCCAAAGTGCCATGTGATGAGTGCTCTCCCAGTGCCATCCGTGGAGCTGTTGGATCCTCGTTTCTGCGATGATCGGGCAAAGGCAGCCGCTGACCGTGGTGCTGCCCAAACGCTGTGCCGCTGCGGGGTGGGCAACTGGAGAGGTTGGAAGGACCTAAGTCAAAAGTCAGACGAAGAACACACGAACATCCCTGCACCCCGAGATGCGCGGCACTGCGGCTGTGCCGATATCAGCGCGGCGCTGCTCCACTGCGGTAAATGCGGTGTGACAGCACCTGAGCGGGGCTACGTGCAGAACAGATGTCTTCCAACAGGGGATGAGGCTGTGGCTGGAGCACGTTGTGATTTCATCAATTATAGATCGCTTCCCTTGCCAGGAGCAGGCGTTCATATGTGGGGCTGCTAGAGGAGACACAATCAGATTGGAGGGTGAAATAGGAACTTGGGAGGAGGGATCTCTGCTCCCAACCAAGCCCTACTCATCTCCTGCCTCATGTTCCCAGTGGTTTCCTCTCCTGTCCCAAAGGGGTTGGTACTTGTGGTGCCCACCAGTTCTGCTCCACCACTTGTTTGTTTGTGGGATGGTTGGGACGAGCTCCTCTCACCTGGCAATCCCAATTCGTTAAAGGAGACACGGGGCTTTTGTTGTGGCTGTAGAGCGTCGTCTGGCGTTTCCACCGAACGTATAATTTGCCATGTATGAAAACCATTTCCAGAATTAATTTACCTACTGCAAACAGTTTGTATTAATGAAAATGCATTTTTCATGTGGGCTTGCTGGAAAAGCTGTCTGGGGCTCAAGAGCTCACTTCATCCATCCGGCATGAGTAGGAGATGGAATTTGTATAAAAATTAAATAAATAACACACCCACCCCCCATTTTTAATACAATATGGCCCAGCAATAATCTCTGAGGCAGACTGTGAGGTCTGCGGAAAAGCTCCATCTGTGGTATTTTAATATGCAGCATTGTCTCCCGTTTCAATATACCCCCTTTTCCAGGCTCGTGTTTGTGTAACCGAGATGTGAGATGCTGTCATCTTCCCAGGTCACATTTTGATGCTGGAAATTAACAGAAGTGGAGATGAATGCAGCCACGGAGCCCTTCCCGTATTAACATGCATATTTTAGAATAATTGATGCTGAATTCATTTTGCAGCCTGCTTTTCCCTAGCCTTCCCCCACCCCCTCTCTCATACATGCATGGAACAAATGCGGTGATGTGCCCAGATGGCAGCTGGGCACTCGGCACAGCGTGGCCGCAGGGCAGCGGGGCTTTGCAATGAGCACAGTGCCCATTGTGCACCAAAAGCCTGCGGGGTCCGCAGGGTCCCTGCAACATGGCCACACTGTTCCCAAGGCCAGAGCTTCTTTTGGGGTGCAGAAACCCCAAATGTGCGAATTGTGGGGCATTTATCAGAGCTATTTGTGGCTTGGATTTGGATTTGTGGTTTGATTTTGATTTTGATTTTTTTGTGAAGGAATGGAAGAGAACATTTGGGGAGCATTGGGAAATCTTCTCCCAAAACACAGAGATGCCGAGCACCCCCTCAGGCCAGCAGGACAACCAACACACCAGCTAAGCCCAGAAATAATCCTTGGAGATCAGTGGACATTTCATGTGCTTAAAGCTAAGCCTGGACTGAGGCAGGAGTGGGTTGCGGGCAGCAGCCGGCACCAGGGGCTGACCCAAGCCCAGGGGGGGATGGAGACCCTGTGGCTCTCTGCCCTGCAGCTTGCATGTGAAAATTGCAGCTGACTAATTGAGCACCACTGCTTAGCAAACATATCGCCTGCCAATCCACGCTTGTATCATTACAGCCTAACCTCGTGCGTTCTGTTTATCTCATTCCAGGACTACCGTCAGCAGAGCCACTCTAGGCATAAACTTAATTATATCTCCTTGGGTAGCAGCGGGGTGGTGATTTATTGCTGGCTTTTGTTTCCCTCCTCGCCTCTCCTGCACATGATTGCATTGTGTGCAGGGGGGGCTGCGCTCTCGCTCCCCTCTGCCAGGCACTGATTCCTGATTCCAGTTAAGCTAAGGGTATGGGGACAGTGGAGCTCCCCTCGGCAGCATTCTGTGCTTCAGCACAGGAGCCTGGTTCCTAGGAGGAGCGGAGAAATTGGGAAACGGGGAGATGGTCCTTCCAGATCCCCTTCCTGCTGGTGCCTCCGCTTGGGTGGATGCTTTAATTGTGCTTTCTGCGGAGGTTCAAGTTGGATATTAGGGAAACCTTCTCCAAAAGAGTGGTCGGGCATTGGCACAGGCTGCGCAGGGCGGGGGTGGAGTCACCATCCCTGGAGGAGCTCGAGAAACATGGAGATGTGGTACTTAGGGACACGGTCAGTGGGCAGTATTGGTGGTAGGTGGACAGCTGGACTAGATGATCCTGGAGATCTTTTCCATCCTTAATGATTCTATGGTTTGGAAGTGCTGCCCACACTGCTGTGCTGTGCCAAGGGCTGAGCAGTCGTACCCCAAACCTGCAGCAAGCAGAGCTGCTGGAATGCTGCAGGAGTGCATTGGTGGGTTTTGACCAAATTTCTGATTATTTTTCCCCAACAGAGGATCAGGTTGAGTAATTACTGGGCACGCATGGACTTGATGGTGTTTTTATAGATAAAATGTGAGTGGACTCCTGCCCTTGGTACCCAGAACATTGGCACAGTGCATGATGCTCTCATCTTCTTTAAAGACTCCCTGTGGAGTCCCCCAGCTCTGCTGCTGAGCTGCCCCAGCATTTCACTGCTTGTTGCTAGGAAATTGCAAATCGTTTCAGGGTTGGATTTGCCTAACTTTGGTTTCCAGGTCCATAGGAAGCTACAAAAAGGACGGAGGAGGGATGTCCTGCTCACGACGCCAGGAGGGATGCTGGGATGTGCTTGGCATTGCAGTGATTGATGGCCCAGGGTCTGAAGCCACGCATCAGTTCTTCTGGATGCACGCTGGTGCTGTTTGTTGGGTGGACAAACTGCAAGGATTTAGCAGGGCCTCCGCCACCATTATCTCCCACAGACCTTTAACTAGGTCGACATACACTTGCCTTGTCTTAATAATTATTGGTAAGATGCAGCTGATGGTGTAGCAGCTCCCCTCCTCCTGCTGCCAGCTCTGGGTCCCCGCGTGGGGGAGCGATGCTCCTGGCTTTGGGGCACCTCCTCTGTGCGGGTGCCTTCTTACTCCAAAAACACGCACTCGAACTCTTTGAGCAAGGGGAAATGCAAAGAATAAATGTAACCGTTCTCTCTGAGCCATTCAGACTTCACAGTCAAAGAGAAGGTTATGTCCTGGGGATTTTTTTTGCTGCTGCTGCTTTTCCTGTGCTAATGAGCGGGGAAGAAGTTCTGCCCTTTGTTCGAGCTGACTTCACTTGGCTTTTCCCCTCAGTGAGCAGCGGGGAGGGATGGAGGAGCTGTGCCTGTGCCCAATACAGGACAGCAGCAGCACAGGGCAGCATGGGATCGACCCGCTCCAATCCTGCATTTCAGCAGCAGGAGCTCCACATGTGGGGCTGCCAGCTTTCCTCATCAAATCAAAGCATGCTCTCAGATCAGCAGGAATCAGTGCAGCCTGGCACAGTGTGCAGCACTCCTGTGCTGTTCTGTTTTGCAGCAGGAGCTTCCTGGCCTCTGTGCTTTCCCATGCAAGTCCCATGGAACTTCTTGCTCTGCTTCACGTGCAGCCAGAGCATCCCAAACACGGGCGTTTTGGGTCCCATGTCCCCCCATCACGCTGCATCCCACATCCCTCTCCTCCTGGCATGGATGTTGTAAGCCCTCCCCCACCCCTCCCTGCTTCTGGGCTGATGGCAAAGCAGTGGCACTGCTCATCCCACGGGATGTAAGGTGCTTGGGGTGAAGCTGAGCACTGGGGCACCTGATCTGTGTTGGTGGCAGATTTCCCATTGAGAAATGAAAGCTGGAGCCACGCTGCAGTGTGTGCATGGGCTGGGGGTGAGGGCAGGGGATGGCTCGCACGCATGTTTCGTGCTATTGCATCTCAGCAATGCAAGGTTTACTGAGCAGGCTGCAAAAAAAAAAGAAAAAAAATCATTACATATGCTGCTAGTGGCCTGGTTAATTAAGATACACAGTTCTCCGGGTAGGAAAAGACGACCTATATTTACTGTATGTAGGAAGACATCTGTCAGCACGAAGTGGAGATACCCAGCGCAGGTCTGTCCTGCTTTCTGCAGGCTCAGAATTGCTACTGTTGGAGGCTCTGATGCAGACCAAGTTAATTTTAAGATGACTGTTACTATTCTAAACATAAGGAAGGGCATATTTAGACTCTCAGTACTCAAGAAGGCAAAACCCCCTGCATGTTTCTAGTAATTTTCCCCTAACAGTTTATACAAAACAACAACAACAAATCCTATTTGGTTTCCGCAAAAGAATATGTTCGAGGGTGATCGTAAAATAGATTATTTTTAAATCTGCAGATGGTTTCCACATATTCCTCCTCAGCTCACTGCAGCTTTCCACCTCAGTAAACCGGTTTGTAATTTAGCCGAGGGCTGTGGAGCAAGCGTTCTGCCGTCTTGTTTTTCTTCTTCCCGTTCTTTATCCCCCCGCCTCGCCCCACTTCCACTTCTCTGTTCCCGTTCTCTTTTATTTCCCATTGCTTTTTCCCCTTGCACGAGTGGCTGTTGTGCAAAGGAGTGCATCCAGCTCGCAGCCGGACTGCAGGACGTCCCACCAGAGCCCGTGCAAAGCCCCTTCGGTGCGCAGTGCTCCCTGCAGCTGATGGGGATCTCACTGCTGATGTGCGGCCCTGAAGGAGATAATTAGGGAAAAATTGCACTCTCAGCCCTCTGATTGCAGCTCTCCCCCACCCAGACCCTGGGAAAAACACACACACACATACACATGCAGAAAAAACCCTCACTGCTTTTTTATTTCTTTGTTCTTTCGTGGATCGGTGTTATAATTATTGAGATTTCACTGCAGGGCAAAATGATCATTTGACAATGTAAGTGGGGAAAATAACTCTGGCGTTATCCAGCAGCCTCACTCCTGTCACAATTACGGCGCGACTCCTACAGACTTCAGTGGGGGGACACATTTCCTCCCATGCAGGTATTTGTCCTTTCAAGGTTTCTCTGGGTTTGATTGCAAATGTTAGGATTTGTCCCTCCTGTATTTTTAATAACCTGAACTGCTGACGGATCGGAGCGGGCCGTGGAACCCATTGTTTTCCCCACTGTTTTCATCAAGCCTTTCCCATTTCCGTCACTCTCCACGCTCACAACGGATCTTTATGGGCAAATACCTTGGTTAGAGCTATTCAACACTGTTTGCACAGGAATGTCTGCAACAGCAGCAAAACCCAATTGAAGAAATCAGGGGGAAATTGATGGGACAACGACATGTGGGTCCATATCAAGTGGCCCAACGTGTTCACAGGGCAGCTCCGGGGCACCCCATGGCTGCCCCATTGAGGAGGTCAGTGCTGACATCAGGCTGTTGCTGAATTTTCATCCTTTCTTTAAGCTCAAGAACGCTCCAGTGCACGAGAGGGAAGCAGTGCCATGCTGGAGCTGGGGGTCCCTTCGGCAACATTGGCACAGACGTCTCCAGGAGCCCTCAGTCCTTCTTGGGGTCACGTTGGGAAGGAGCCCACTGTCCCCCATCAGTCACCCCGAGGCTGATGAGAATGAGCTGACAGAACGGAGCAGCATTAGCCTAATTATGGCCATAAACGATACCTCGGCGGTGGATTTTCCTTTCTTAGTGACTTCCTGTTTTCCTCTTTGAGATGCAAATTTTTTGCACAGCTCTCAATCCAGATCCCCTCCTCATTAGCATGAAATCTGACTGGTTCTGCGATTTTTTTTTTTTTTTAATAGCGAACGGGAAGAAAGAAAAAAATAGACCAAAAATTAACAAAAATGACAAAGCCACGCACAGAGTGGCACTGAAACCCTCACAGTCGTTGAGAGGGAGATTACAGGGGGGGAAGATGGGGTGCGGGCACCTTGGCAGCCCTGTGCCATTGCCAAGCACGGGGGCTGAAGTGTTTGCTTTACCTCTTCCCATAGGATGGCACTCATCAGAGTGGGGGGGTTAAAAAAAATACCACCCAAGTGGATTTTTATTTTTATTTTATTTTATTTTACTTTATTTTACTTTATCTTACTTTCTTTTTTGCCGTCCTCTCTACCAAGGGCGGGGAGCAGACTCGCTGTAGCGCTGAAGCAGACGTCACTGTTTTGTGCTAAATGTCACTCTGGTAATATTTAGCTGTCTTCAGAAATGAAAATACAGTTTGTGCTGAAGCGATGTGCTGTGGGGACGGGGCCGCCCTCACCCCCTCTACCCCCCAACCCCCCCTCCCCCCAGCTCTGCTCCCAGCCCGTCCCTCCCCTCTGCTCTGCGCCACATAATGAGTTTGATAAGAAATTGTCTCGTTAACAGGATTAGCCATGGAAATCTCGAGTCCCCTCCTCTTCATTTTGTAACGCTCTTCATCCTGTTCTGTAATTTTCTGCTGGAATTAGGCATCTCCGGGCCACCTCAGGAGATGGATTCCTCCTCCGTCCTCAACAGCACTGGGGGGGTTGGGCCAAAAAATCTCAGCGGGGTCTGAAGCCCAGAGTGGGCAGTTCTGCCCGGCGTGAGCCCGGTTTGTCGGAGGCACAATTTGGCATTTACTCCTGTGAGAGTGAGTTCTGAGAGTGGCCCTTTGGTAAATAATTACTCTTGATTTAATAACTCCTAGCAGCCCTGCAGGACGTGCTGCTTCCCAGGGAGTTAATAGAAAGAGATCTTTCTTAGCATCTGCTTCCCCAGGTTTGCTGACTGTAAGCCCGTGGCTGGGAGGTGGCACCCAGGTTTCGGTGCATGCTGCAAGTAAGCAAACTGGAGGAGGAAAATGTCTGAAGCAACTGTGCACTGGAAATAAGATGTGCACAGGGTATTAAAGTGACAGCAGCATTTTTCATTTTCTCACGTTAAATGAAATTAGCATTTCTGTGATGATTTCCTTTAGCTCCTACTGGGACTGTGGTTGCAGCTAAAAAATGCAGCCTTTTGCTTTTTCATTAAAAAGCTTCCTGTGCTCAAAACCCTAACTTCTCCTTGTGCCTCCATTGCCCAAAGAGGAAGGAACACAGAAAGCAGACCCATGGCACCGGTAGTAGAATGATGTGGATGCTGACTATTGCTTGATATTGCTTGTAAGATACCAGGAAAGAAAAGGAAGTGTGGGGCAGGGAGAGCAGGGCCATGGTGCGTGGGAGCTTCAACACAGTGGTTCTCACCTGGCAGCTTCCCTGTGAGCTGAGTCATTCATTGCTCAACTTTTGATCCCTTCAGTTTGGGTGTCTGCAAGCAGCTTACACCCCTGTGCTCAGCTCTGTTGTACAGTGCAGAGCTGTGTTGTACAGCACACAGCTCCACCATACAGTGCACAGCTTTGCTGTACAGTGCACAGCTCCATCACACCGTGCACAGCTCCATCACACCGTGCACAGCTCCATCACACCGTGCACAGCTCCTCCATACAGTGCACAGCTCTGCTGTACAGTGCACAGCTGTATTGTACAGTGCACAGCTCTGAAGTACAGTGTAGAGCTCTATTTTACAGTGCTCAGCTCCATCATCCAGTACACAGCTCTCATGCAGGGTGCACAGCTCCATCATCATACTGTACACAGCTCCATCACACCGTGCACAGCTCCTTCATACAGTGCACAGCTCTTTCATGCAGCAGTTTGCAGGGGCTGCTCACGTACTGCCAGCCCCGGCCATAAATCCCACGTTCAGAGCCAAACCCAGGGCTGGGGGAAAACCGTGGCATTTCCTCCGGTGTTTATTCGCTCATCCCCTGCAGACTGCTGTCCTGCAGGTAATTCTGTACTGCATTAAGAGGTAATGCAGCAGAAAATTATCCGCTGCTGTAATGCAGCTCTGGAGGGCACGGGATGGGGTTTACCGTGGGATTAGAGCTCAGAGTCAGGCCCCGGCCCCTCGGCCCCTTGGCCCCTCCTGTGCCACCGGGACACGGGGCTGCCTGGCAGCTGTGTGACAGCGAGGTGACAATTACTCCGCTCCTCAGCCGCTCCTGCTTCTTTCTCTCCCTCTGCCTCTCTTTTTTTGTTTCATCTCTCCTTCTCAGAAAGCCCATTTAAATGCAATTCCATTCTTAAAACATCTCCCTCATGCATGTCTAATGAATGTCAGGCAGGCATGCTGACAATGGGCCCGAGTAGGATCCAATCTCGCCGAGTGTCTACAAGTCATTTGGAAGCAACCCTGGGAGCGCGCCCAGTTTTATTACAGCGTAATTAGAAATAAAATCTTGTTGCAAGAGGAGAATGAGAGATGGGTGTTAATCCTGTAACGGGAGGAGATAGAGCCGTGCTTATAAAGGAGATTAAGGGGAGGGGGAGGCGGGCAGCTTGCCGTGACTCTCCCCCCAACTTCCATCTGTGCTGTGTGGGTCTCAGCTTGGGGGGGGAGCGTGGATTTTGGGGTGGCCTTGCACGCTGCTGTGATTCAGTGCTTCTGCAGTGCTCTGACCAGGAGCGAGCGTGGGGAGGGATTATATTTAGGTCTGCAAGGGGAGGTCCTGGTGATGCTCCGCAGCTGTCTGGGAGGGGTTTTTAGGGCTTTTGCACAAAGCTCACCGTGCGCTCCGGCTCCTGTGCACCGCTGGCAGCTGGCACCGCACCGGGCACTGGTGGGCATGCACTGAGCTGGCTGCAGGGCTGTGCTCCCATCCCATCGTCCCCTCCATCATCCTGTGGAGGGGAAGCATTCTGAAAGCTGCCACCACCCCACTGCGGTGCCCGGGACACAGCGTGGCTGAGGTGCAGTGCTGCAGCCTCCCCAGAGCGACGTTTCTAGGACACGGTATTCTCGTTCCAGTGAAGCCCCGTTCCTCCAGGATTGAGGAGGAGGAGAAAGAAGGCAGGGAGCCCTTTGGTGCAAAGCGTGACCCACTTACTCAGCTGGAGTTGGTGATTTTACAGATGCCCATGGAACTTCAAGGTGGAAGCGCTGTGCTGGGTGCTGGGCTGCTCAGCTTCGCATGGCTACGTAGGAGAAATGTGTTTCCTTTGAAAGGGCTGGGGAGCCTGCGACTGCCTTACACGTCCCCTGGGATCCTGTGTGCAGGGAAACATGTAAATAAATCTGTCAGATATCGTGCAGCTCTTATTAAATTTGCATTGGGCTCGAGTCGTGGCTCCTATTTACCGTCTCTGGGATGGATGGATGGATCTTTAATTTTCGCGCCTCATCCGGGCGCCCTCTGCTTTAGGTATT
Organism: Cyrtonyx montezumae; assembly: GCF_038088225.1. Taxonomy (NCBI): domain Eukaryota; kingdom Metazoa; phylum Chordata; class Aves; order Galliformes; family Odontophoridae; genus Cyrtonyx; species Cyrtonyx montezumae. Next base: position 1,491,175 of record NW_027071959.1, read on the forward strand.
TGCTGCGGCACTGAGCCCGGGATCTGGGATGAAGAGGTGTGTGGTGCCATGGTCCCAGCGTTGGTCTGGGGGATGTGGAGTGGACCAGATGACCCTTCTGGCTCTCTTTGGTGAAAGGCACTGGGGAGGCATCCTCATCCCCATGCAGGAAAACCACAGGCTGTGTACTTTGGGGCTTCCCTCTCTGTACCTTTCCCCCAAGGGAAGCATTTGTCACTTTAAATGTGTCCAAAAATAGCACCAAACATTTATTGAATTTGTCCGGGATGCCTTGGGTTGCATATGCTCCAAGTATGGCTAATTCATAAATGCTGGCACCTATTGATTCTCCAGCAGTTAAAATAGACTGTGTAAGAAAATATTGGCCCCAGAGTACCAAGGGAAAGTTATCTCATTAGTCTCATGAACTATAAAATGTGCTCTCTCCTGAAGCCCTGACCCCATTGTTTTTATAAATCTATATTGAATGGAGCAGTAACTGGTAACCTATATCGACTGTAATTTTTCTCTTGGAATTGGGAGGCCCTTGGGACTGATGTTGGAGCTTTGTGGCCACTACAGGCAGCTGGATGGGGACAGCATTTCAGTGACAAAGAATACGTGTGGATGTGTGTATGTACAGGGAGAGATCCTCCTAATGCTCTGCTTGAAGGGGAGCACCTCTCTTTCCTAGTGATGGGGACCCTGGTGATGGGTACCTCAGTGCTGGGTTACCAGGTGATGGGTTCCTTGGTGGTGGGTACTCTGATGATGGTTACCTTGGTGACAGATATCTGTGATGGATACCTGAGTGATGAGCACTCTGCTGATGGGTACTATGGTGATGGGTACCCCGCAGCAGGGAAGGGGATGTAGGGTATTGCAAAGCCTTTGCCACAGTAGCAGCTGAGATCTGGCTGGAAGAGTTATTAGAGGCACATCGCTCCAGCCTGGCTGTGGATGTACTTAATCCTCTGCATCCTGTAAAGCTTTTCCACCTCCTGGCAGGCAGAAAGATCTGATTTTATTCGGCGACCTTCGACGTTAATCTCGCTGGCTAACTGAGCCATAAGTCACTCCGGTGAGGTCTCCGTCAGACCTGCTTACATCAATTATTGCCCTGCATCTTTCCCTTGAACCAATGCAGTGCTCCTCAACCAAGTTATTTGTCCCTTGTTGGGGAAAACAACCAAAAATAAAACAAACAAAAAAAGAATTGAAGCTGTGCTGTCGAGTTGTGTAGACCTTACATTTAACACAATGGCATCTTTGAAGCCACGCTCCTGTCTGGCCCTTACCCAACTCGCAGGCTCCATCTGGATCTGTGCATGCTGGCGAGCTCCAGGAGCTGAGTGTCCAAGGTGGCACGAGGTCCCCACGGTGCTGCTGCTGCTCCTGGGTCCCTGTGCATCGCTCCCACTCTCTAAGTCTTTGTTTCCAGAGTGCTCACGAGCGTGCCTGGCAGCAGGGCTGCAGTTAGGCATGCACAGAAGTGCGCGCTGTGGGGGAGGCCAGCTGGGGCTGCGGAGCACTTTGCAAAATGCAGCAGCTGTTACCATAGAAACTGGCTCCCCCCTTCTCAAATTCCAGTGCAGCCAATGCTCTCTGCTTACTGGTTTGATGGGAGATGAAAAATTAATGCTTGATTTGCATGCTATTTCAGCTGCGTTTGCAGGACTGCTCCCCTTTCCCTTTTACAGAGGTTTGCATGAAGCTCTCGATGCCACCAACTGATGGTGTGGGACACTGACCCCTCCAGCCCTGTCCTGAGCTCATGGGATGCTCAAGTTTCTCCTGCCTATGCCTTCCGTAGCCACATCTTGGCTTGCATCTCAGTGAGGCTGCTATTTCTTCTGTCTGGAGTCCCGAATACTCTCAATTAGAGTCAAGCCTACCCGTCCAGCTGAGCTGCAGCGGGGTGGGGGGCGGTGCCAGCAGGGTCAGGGCTGCCCTCCACTCGGCTCTTGTGGTGGATGCTGTCCAGTTCCTGGGTGCAGAACTGGTTTGTGCCAATCTGCAGCCTCCGGTGCTGCATCTGGGGGCAGGGAGAACTTCTGCCATCCTCTCCAGAGGCTGTTTTGGGAGTTTTCCTTTTGTGCCTTTCCCACGTGCGTGTGCTTACCTAAAAGCAGCCAGCCAGTGCCACAGGGCTGTGCTGTGCTGCCCGGTGGCCTCAGCAATCGTTCCCCGGTGCTCCACTATCAACTCAAGCCCTTATTTGTTTTCACACGCTTCTAAGTAAGTTAAGCTAATTATTAACTCAGCAGGATGGATTCACTTTTAATTGCAGCGTTGCTATGCAGCACTCTGAGATGGGCTTCATGGTGCGTGCTCCTCTCTTCAACCACAGCCACCGAATTGCTGTGAGCTCAGGGCTGTGCCCACACCGTGCACATGGGCACTGGCATCAGGACCAGGGGCTGCGGGCAAGCTGCAAGGACAGCCCACTTTTGTACCTCAGTGCACGGGCAGGATGTGTGCCGCAGGATGAGTGCTGCTGTGTGGGAGTGCAGTGCCCAGGGACGTGTGGGCTGCTGTTGCACACCCGTGTGCAGCACTCGTCCTCTCCACCTGCCCAGAACTGCAGCCCTGGTGGTGCCAAGCCCGAGCACAGGGCTCTCCCTGGGGGTGCATACAGAGGGGGGGAACATGCAGTGCGAGGACCCACTCACCCTTCCTCTCCCTTTCCTCTTTGTGTGTCCAGAAAATAGGTTTTTTATTACTTCTTACGGAGGTTTGTACATATCGGACGTGCAGAAGGAAGATGCCTTGTCCACCTACAGGTGTATCACCAAGCACAAGTACAGTGGGGAGACGCGCCAGAGCAACGGGGCCAGGCTGTCGGTGTCAGGTGAGCGCGTGTCCCCTGCGGTGTGCTGGGGACGAGCCCAGTCCCACCCAGCCCTGGGGACAGCACCCAGCCCGCGTAGCCCGCTTTGTGTGCACCCTTTCCCTTGTCCCCGGAGGGTTGTGAGGAGCACAGGGGGTCCGTGCCGTGCCCCGATGCCCGGCGGTGGGCAGCCGTGCCGTGCAGCACCCCGAGCAGGAGGCGACGGGGCGCGCGGCGATGCGATGTGACAGCTGGCGATGTGAGCAGCCTGACGCGATGTGACGAAGATGCAAGCGATACTGCAGCCGAGCGACGCAGTCCGTAGTGCTGACTGGCTCCGGGCGCTCCCGGCTCCGCTCACTGCCCAAATTACTCTGCTCGGGAGCTGCATCGTCTCTCCTGCCCATCAGCTGCAGCTTGCCTGCGCTCTGCCATATGGTTTTTCTAGCCTCGTGTGTGTGGTCCCTACGTTAACTCCTCGAATTAACCCCTAAAGAGGGTATGGGATGGGGTTGGGAATGGCTGAGGATCCTCAACTCGACCCTGTCGGATCCCAGAGCAGAGCACGGGCAGCCACGGGGCACCCCGTCCCCTCTCCCCACGCATTTGATGTGCCTTGGTCCCCTCCTGGTCGCTGTCATTATTTACACGTCACGGCGTTTTACTTCTGCTTGGGAGTAATGAAAGAGGTTTCTTTCCCCTGGAATTTAATTTCACGCCTGAGACTTGGTGATTAATTTTCTCCTTTCCCAGCTGCCTGATGGGCCCCTTTTGCTTGTAAATTTTGAAATGTGCCACAGAATTTGTGTATTTTGCACCAATTAGGTGTCACCTTGAGTAATTCCTACAGAGCTGAGTTTATCCATCCCACCAGCCGCTCGGGTGCTGCTCCTTGGGGAGGTTCCACCGCGTGACGCAGCGGTGGCCCACTGCTCCCAGTGTGCCCATCAGCTCAGAGCCCAGCTGCCCCCGCTGGCCCAGGGCAAGAGCACATCTCCTTTCCTTCTCCGGGTGAGTTGATTTCCTCTCCAAACGCAGACCCGGCCGAGTCCATCCCCACCATGCTAGACAGCTTCCAGTCGCGGGAGGTGCGTGCGGGCCGCCTGGTGGAGCTGCCCTGCATCGCGTCGGGATACCCCAACCCCGCCATCCGCTGGCTCAAGGACGGGCGCCCGCTGCCCGCCGACGGCCGCTGGGCCAAGCGCATCACGGGGCTGAGCATCGCCGACCTGCGCGTGGAGGACAGCGGGACCTACATCTGCGAGGTGACCAACACCTTCGGGTCCGCAGAGGTCACGGGGACCCTGACGGTCATTGGTGAGTGCTGGCGGGGAGAGCTGTGCTCTGTCCATCTCTGTGAGGCCTTAAAGCTTTGTGTTTCAACGCGGCGTGTCCGATGCGGTGCTCGGAGCGTTCGGGGGGGGGGGGTTGTAATGCTGCAGCTGCAGATCTGCAGCCATCCCCTGATTTAATCGGGACCTCCGGAAAAAAGCAGTGCAATAGCATGGGATGTAAATTGCTGGATGGCAATGTTCTGTGAGGTGCCTCTGTGCTTTGTTTTCCTGATTTACATGAAATAAGCTCCAGCCAAACTGTAAATACCATCTGGGCAGGCCAAATATTTACTGCCTGTTCTGCTTCTGGGGGTTCCTGCAGCCACCAGCAGCACCTGGGCTGCCATTGCGTGCCTCCAATTGGCACTGTCCCATCACTGGGCCACGTCCCCAATGCTGCCCCAACAGTACCATCCATTAAGCAGCACAAGGGAGGGCAGGGCTGCTCATCCTGGCTGTGTGCACGTAGGCTGGTGATTCCAGAGATGGAAAGGCAGAGGAGACATCCACTGCATCTCCAACGTGTTACCTGCTTTCACCCTCTCTCACATAGACCCTCTGCGTGTGACCCTCACACCAAAGAAGCTCAAGACGGGCATCGGCAGCACCGTCATCCTCTCTTGTGCCCTCAGTGGGTCCCCCGAGTACGTCATCCGCTGGTACCGCAACACGGACCTGGTGGTGGTGGATGACTTCATCTCCATCCGGGGCATCAGCAACGAGACCCTCCTCATCACAGCGGCGCAGAAGAGCCACTCAGGAGCCTACCAGTGCTTTGCCACCCGCAAGTCCCAGACAGCACAGGATTTCTCCATCATCACGCTGGAGGGTGAGCTGGCTTCCTCGGGGCGGGGGCTGCTGGGGGCTTTTTCTCTGTCCTTGTCCAAGCTGCACTTGGAGCACATCCCTGGATGCTTTGTGCATGGAGGGAGGGAAGTGAGTGCATCGGGGTGGGCACGCTGTCTTCTACAAGGCATCTTCTTACCTTGGTGACAATGGGGTGGAGATTATTGGCCATTGGAGAGGGGATGTGCACCCTTTGAGCCAAGGGTGCACAGGGTGCGGGGGCACGGGCGTGACTGCAGCCGTGCCCTAACCCCGCTCCCCCTGGGTGCCCCCAGATGGGACCCCCCGCATCGTCTCCTCCTTCAGCGAAAAGGTGGTGAACCCCGGGGAGCAGTTCTCCCTGATGTGCGCTGCCAAGGGCGCGCCGCCCCCGACCGTGACCTGGGCCCTGGACGACGAGCCCATCCCACGGGACAACGGGCACCGCACCAACCAGTACACCATGTCGGACGGCACCACGGTGAGCCACATGAACGTCACCAGCCCGCAGATCAAGGACGGCGGCGTGTACCGGTGCACCGCGCGGAACTCGGTGGGCAGCGCCGAATACCAAGCGCGAATAAACGTAAGAGGTGCCTGTCTACTTTTAAATATCAGAATAGGGCTTTTACTGGGCTTTTTTGGTTGTGTTCTGTTCCTCCCCACCCCTGCCCCTTCCCAGCCGTGCAGGTCCCTCAATGCCTGACCCCCCTGCGGCCCTGTTGGCCACCACACCCATGGGATGGAGCTTCCCATGATGCAGAGCAGGGCCCTGAACTGAATGAGCATCCAGAGCAATGTTTCCCAGAGGGGCAACACCTCCCTGTTGGGCTCTGCCTTCACCCAGCGTTGGGTCCGTGCAACATGCACCTCCGTGAGGTCCATTCCTCTGCACCCACCAATGGCGTGTCCCCAAACCACCCCAGGACCCCGACTCGCCCCATCCAGCCCTGTTACAAGTGATGATGAGGCAGCACGGGGACGGTGGAAAATGAGCTTGGATGTGTTGTGTCTGTGTTTTCTTTGTCTGCACACAGCTGTGTGAGTCACTGCATTGTCACCCTGGAGCATGGTGTTCTGTGCACTGTAGGGTGTTCTGTGGGACATGGGGTGAGGTGTAAGCCCCTGCCCATTCATAATCACCAGCGAAAGCTTCTAGGCTCGTAGGTGGGAGCAGAGTCAAGGTAACATTAATTTATCTACTGAGAAAGAGGTTTGAAGAGCTGTGTTTGTCTGTGTCTCAGGTTTGAAATGGATCTAGTGGCTTTTTGGCTGGGATCCCAGGAGAGTCTGAATTTTGCTGCCATTTACTGCTAAATTTGGAGTGAGTTCATGTCCCAGCCACAAGAAGCAGTTACAGCGTTTTTGAATGAGGGTGTTTCATTGTTCTTCCTTTTTTGTTCCTCCCTCTTTTCGTCCCTGACTGCCTGTCACTAGATAAGATTCAGGCTTTTTATTTATTTTATTTTTATTTTTTTTGCCTTGGAATTGAGCAAGTCTCTCCAACAGGCCCAGGAGACAGCTACAGATGCTAATTTCTCTCTCTCTGCTCCTTATGGTGTGCTGGGGGGTGGGGGCTTCGTGCTGCTGTGCCCCCAGACACCTCCCTGCTCCATGGGGACAGAGCATCTCCCACCAAACCTTCCCAACATCTGATGGGTGCCCCCCACGCTGGGGGCAGCGGGAGTTAACATAAGGAAACACACTAAAGGCAGCGCTGGCTTATCTGGAGTTTCTGCTAAGCTGTTATCCTCACCACTTAGGGTGAGGAGCCAAGATGGAGTTAATCTGCAGATGGGTTTGCTATTTTATACGACAGCCACAAGAACAATATAATTACTGAAGCATGAAACCTCTTGTTATAATACTCACCTGCAGCATGCCTGCAGTCCTCCAGCCAGCGTGAGAGCAGCCAGGAACAGGGGGCAAGCTGGCTTTGGGCAGTACTCAGGCAACCAGTGAGAGGCACAAAATGGGCTGTTTCAGTTGAGAATGACTAAATGTGCAAACGGAAGGGAGGTCCCTGCGTGCAGCTCTGCACCAAGGCCATTTGGCAAAGCAGGCGGAGCAGCTGGGGAGGTTGGGAGCGCTCCCCAGGTGTCTCCCAGCAGCCTCTGGAGTCCCAGCAGCAGCATTTGCAGCAGATTTGTGTGCAAACACACCACCCTTCGGAATTAACCTAGCCTGCCTCTCCCTTCCTCCCCACAATGTAGGTCCCCCGAGCATCCGGGCGATGAAGAACATAACGGCGGTCGCGGGTAGGGACACTTTCATCAACTGCAGGGTGATCGGGTACCCCTATTACTCCATCAAGTGGTACAAGGACTCTTTGCTGCTGCCCGATAACCACCGCCAAGTGGTCTTTGAGAACGGGACCCTGAAGCTGATGGACGTCCAGAAAGGCATGGACGAAGGGGAGTACCTGTGCAGTGTGCTGATCCAGCCCCAGCTCTCCATCAGCCAGAGCGTCCACGTCACGGTGAAAGGTAAGGATCCGGAGAGGTCGCCCAGCTCAGACATCCAGGTGGTGCTGGGACCACCTCTGTGAAGGGTGAAGGTGGGGAAGCATTGCAGGGGATGCTCTGCAGCCCGAACGCACCGCACCTCGCACCCACCTGTGTGCTTGCTGCTGCTCCAGCTCCATTTCTTGCTACACGCAGCGGAGCAAGGATTTACGGTGTAAACACAGTGTATTAAAACATCTAACCTTTGCTCGGATCACCTTCACTGATGTTTTTCTCTGTGTGTTAGCTTTTAAAAAAATAATACTCTCGGTCTTCCGAGCGCACAGAACATCTTAAAAGCTTCTCCAGGCCATCAATTATTCAGCCCTATTGAGGGAGCTATCAGTCCTAATGAATTGAGTCGGATGCATTCCCTCCCAGTGACTTGCTGAGATTGTGTTATGAGCGCGCGGTGCTATCGTATCTCTCGTCCTCGGAGTTGTCGGGTCGGCTCTGCCCGTTGCCGGTGCAGTGTTTGCAGTAAATCATTCAGACAAACGCGGCCACGCTGGGGATGGAGCTGGCCAATTGTCTTTCCCTCTGTCTCACTGAGCAGGGTATTTATGGACCGGATTTTATGCTGATCCCCCTTCCTCCCCTCCCATCCACCATTTTCTTATTAGGAATCAGGTTAGCAAGAGAGTGCATCAAGCTGATTATAGATGCTACCACTTGATTAGCTAATGCTCTTCTCCGAGGCTTTGCAAGCGGAAGTGTGGGATGCAGATAACCTCCGGGCAGTGCCAAGGGGAAGGATCCCCCTTACACCCTCGTTGCAGGGCACAGCCAGCCTTTGTGCTCCTCCCTTTGTACCAGAATCCTCACAAGAGAGCGTGTCCGGAGGGATGCTGAGTTACACGCTCCGCTTTGTGCCCATTGCTGGGAGGTAGATGCAGAAGTTCATCCATAAATTCTGGGAAGCAAATGCCATACAAACCCCTCTGAGCCTGGATTTACTGCCTTGGCTGGAAGCTGCCACGCAGTGCCGTCCATGCACCTTCATCCCACTGAGTTACACCCGGCCCAGCCTGGCTGCTCATGCTGCCCATTGGACAGAGGACGGAGGGGAATTGAGCTGCCCTCAGCTATCTTCAGAGTTCACTCCGAGCAGCAGAGTAAATAAATACGACCGTGTTGAGTGCAGGATGGCACGGAACACCGTAAAGCTTTTATTGCCACAAGTGCCTGGCGGCCACGCTAAGTGCCACCAGTGAATTACGCAGGCTTCCCAAGCAATGGCAGTAAAATCCTCACGGGCCCCTCCCACCAGCACTTCCATCCTCTATCTGCCACCCATTTACAAGCCCTTGCTTGTTCCCATGTCTCCCAGCCCCATGTCCCAACTGGGAGCCTCCTGCATCCTCTGCTCTCTCTGCATTGCCGAGGTGCCCCTCAGCTTGTTATTTAGCAGCAGACATCTTGGAATGTTTTAATTAATCACTTGGGGCCGTGCTGCCTGGCTGTGCCCGGAGGAAGCAGTGGGAGCACAGTGCTGGGTGATCCAGGGGCTCTGCGTGGTGCCAGGGCTGTGCCGTGTGTGGGAGAGCCCGGGAAGTGCTGCAGACAGAACGTGCAGCACGAGATTATTTGGGGAGGAAGGATGAGGTCTGGGGCTCCGGTTAAGGGGAGGTAGAACAGGGAGAGCTCTTCTGTCGAGAGGCCGTGTGTGCTCACAAGTGGCCTGTGGGGTGTGTTTGGAGATGCACAAGCCCGGCCCTCTGCAATAGACTGCAGTGCATTCCCAATTAATTATTCATTAATTATGGAAAGCGGGCGCTGCTGGCTCCATGGCTCCGGCAGCTCGAGCCACGTCGCTGCAGCATTGCTTGGGGTGACAACCAACCTTTGTTACTGCCCTTCATGGCTACTTGGCTGGGCTCTGGGTCACCCAAATGGGGCCCACCTGGTTCTGGCCAGGCCCTGGAGCCCTGAGCAGCACCGCCGGAGCACGGAGAGCCTTGCAGTGTGCTGGGTGATGAGTGGGGTGGGGATGGGGCCATGCGCAGTGGCACGGTGAGCCCTGACTGCTGGGGCTCCACATCTGTATGAGAGGGCATCTTATTTCTGCCGAGGGGACAATTGGCAGCCTGCTAATTTAATTATGGAGGCTGCGGAAAGAGGATCTCGTCTACCAGGTGCTGAGCCTTGTTAAGCTAATTGTCTCCCTCTCTCTGCTTTCATCCCCCTCCCACATTGCCAGAGATGCTGCGGTTGCATAATTAAGTTATCAGGAAGATAATGGCTGGTTCTGAATCCAGAGCCTTCAAGAAAAGCATCCATCTAATAACTGCTTTTCTGTGAGCAGATAAATGCTGAGGTGGAATTTCAGCTGGTGCACACAGAGGAGCTGAGGGCTGGCAGCTCCCTGTGCTGCCCCGTGCACAGTCATGTCCTACTGTCACCTGCTCAATGGCATCTTTCTCTCTCCTGGAAGTGTCATGGCTGAACAAAAGCCTGCCTGTTTCTGGGCAGCAAATGCTTTGGGTGATGGTGTGATGGGTTTCTGAACTGCTGTGCTGGCTCCAAGCAGGCTCACTCCTCTTCAAAGCCCTGTCCTACTGTGGGATGGTGCTGGGGCTGAGAGGTGATGGCCTCCAGTTGCACCACAGGAGGTTCCGTTTGGACATTAGGAGAAATTTCTTTTCCTGAAGAGTGGTTGGGCACTGGCACAGGCCGCCCAAGGAGGTGGTGCAGTCGCTGCCCCTGGAGGTGTTCAGGAAACGTGGAGGTTTGACACTGAGGGACGCGGGCAGTGGGCATGGTGGGGTTGGGTTGGTGTTGGACGTGGTGACCTTAGAGGTCTTCATCATCCTTAATGATTCGATGGTGGACCAGGCTGGAGCACCAGCCTGTGACAAGTGCCAGGAGCCAGAGACATGATGCTTTTCCTCATCCCTCCCCATCCCTCCGCCAGCCTTACCCCTTCCTGTGAAGGCTTCCCCCAGCAGGTCTGTACAGCATGCTCTGCCTCTCCCTCCCGCAGTCCCTCCTCTGATCCAGCCTTTCGAGTTCCCGCCAGCCTCCATCGGGCAGCTCCTCTACATCCCCTGCGTCGTCTCCTCTGGGGACATGCCTATCCACATCACCTGGCGCAAGGACGGGCACGTCATCCTCTCCGGCTCAGGTGTCACCATTGAGAGCAAGGAGTTCATGAGCTCCCTGCAGATCTCCAGTGTCTCCCTCAAGCACAATGGCAACTACACGTGCATCGCCAGCAACGCTGCTGCCACGGTCAGCCGCGAGCGGCAGCTCATCGTGCGGGGTGAGCCTTGGGGTCCCCTCATTGGTTGGGAGGGTGGGAGAGATAGATGGGGGCAGATGAAATCAGGCTGGGGAGCAATGGGCAGAGATGATTTTCAAGAAGAGGAGGCTCAGGTGGACCTCACTGCTCTCTCTGATTCCCTGGAAGGGGGTTGTGGTGAGGTGGGGGTTTCTCTATTCTCCCAGGTAACAGCAATAAGGTGAGAGGTGAGGGTCTCAAGTTGCAGGACAGGTTTAGGTTGGTTATTAGGAGAAACTTCTCCAAGAAAACGGTGATGCACTGGCACAGGCTGCCCAGGGAGGTGGTGGACTCACCATCCCTGGATGTATTCAGGAAACATGTAGGTGTAGTACTCAGGGACACAGTTAGTGGGGTGGGTAGGTGGATGGTTGCACTGGTTGTCTCCAACCTCAACGATTCTGTGATTCTATGATTCCTTCCTGTTATGCAGTGCCTCCTCGGTTTGTGGTTCAACCCAACAACCAAGATGGCATTTATGGTAAAGCCGGGGTGCTGAATTGCTCCGTCGATGGGTACCCCCCTCCGAAAGTGATGTGGAAACATGCAAAAGGTACATGGGAGATGATGCAACAGTGCATGGGGACCTCTGTGCAAGTGGAGCAAGGCTCATTCTTGCTGGGTCATCCCAACACCGAGCCCCACATGCACCTCCTGCCTCGACTGTGCACTCATTGATGCATCTCTGCTTCCCCTCCAGGCAGTGGGAACCCCCAGCAGTACCACCCCATCCCACTGACGGGCCGCATCCAGATCCTCCCCAACAGCTCGCTGCTCATCCGCCACGTGCTGGAGGAGGACATCGGCTACTACCTCTGCCAGGCCAGCAACGGGGTAGGCACGGACATCAGCAAGTCCATGTTCCTCACCGTGAAGAGTAAGTAGCCAGGGCATGGCTGGGATGGAGCTGGGGGCGGGCTGGGATGGACAGATGGACGGAAAACAGATGGGTGGATGGGGAATCACAGCTGCAGCACGCAGAGATCAGCTCAGCGCTGGCCCGGCACCACGCAGCCCCGGATCTTTGTGGGCATGGAGGGCATTGATTCCTCTCCTACCAGGGAGACTTCCCTTATACTATTAAAAACACTTAGTCCTTAATAAAACTTGGCGATCAATCTACATCATGCGGCAGGAAAGGAAATAGCTCTGCTAATTTGACAGAGCTGGGCCGGGAAGTGTTGTTAGACACCATGTTTGAACTGTGCTTATTATTGGATTCCTCTCCCGTTGCTATCAGCAGAATGCATGATCTCCAGCTCTTCTCTATTTATTTCGATTGCATCTGCCATAAGAGTTCAAACCCCTGGAAGAGGTACAGGAGGGAGAACTCCCCCGTGGCAGTGGGGCTGGCACGCAGTGTGCTGCACTCCCCACCTGCCCCACACCCCGGTTTGGCTTCTGCTGGCCCCCAGCACCCCCTGCTTGTCTTATTGCTGCCTTCCTGGCTTCTCCCCTCCCCAGCCAGCTTCTCGTGGGGAGGGCCGAGGGCAGCCTTTCCCCTCCCTGTCAGCTGTTTAATTTATCCCGCTGATTGATGAACTGAAACGAGCGACTTCAAACAGCCCACTTCAATGAGGCACAGGTACAAAGTCAAGGCGATTAATCCCCAGCGAGTGTGCCGAAGTCTTGGAGCCTGAACTGTTGCCGTGTCCCTGCTATCTGGTATAATTGCATCCCAGGACAGGTTGCTTGCTGACTTGAATAGCACATAACCTTATTATGCATGTGCTTTTACATTTCCCAGAGACCTCAGCAGCCTTTGAAAAGGTTCGAATGAATAGGTAGACGAAACACCACAGCCAATTAAGCATTATATGGGGCTCTTTGTTTTGTTTCATTTTTTTTTATTATTATTATTTTTGATTTTTGTTTGTTTAGTGAAATGTCAGGCCAATTAAAGCGAGATCAGCGCCGGCCTGCGCTTCAGGCCAGGCCACTGCAGACGGGGCGAAGTGGGAGTTCAGCAGAGCCCAAACCACTGGACGAGAGGTGCAGCCCCATCCCTCACTGGCCGAGGCAATAAATCAGAGCCCCACGGATGCCAGGAGGAGTTAGATACTGCTGCTCTGTCGGGCGGTGGCAAACCTGCGTGCAAAGGGAATCGCGGCGGTGCTGCCCCCCCCCCCGCTGGGGCACCGCAGGGAGCACAGTGCCCAGGGCATGTGCTGGCCCTGGGACCTCACTGCCGCACCGCTCTGCTCAGCCCTGAGCACAGCACCTGTCTGCACACGGCGGCATCCTGCTGGTGTGCGGGGCTGGCTCGTTCATCCGTGCTTTCCAAAGCGACTTGTTAGCACCGGGTCCAGCGCGCTGCCGAGTGGGAGGTGTGGGGTGCTGCACCCCGGGGGGGTGGCACAGGTGCGAGTGCGTGCTAAATGGCATTTAGCACCTGGCTGCACGCTGCTCTGTGCTCGGGAGCAGAGCGTGAGGGATGGATGGGGCTGAACAAGTCCCCAGGGCAGCGCTGGTTGGGGGGAGGGGGCTCGGGATGCCGAGCACCGGGCAGGGCCAGAGGTCCTGCAGGAGCATCTCTGATTGCTTCCATGCAATTTGAATTAATCTCGTGCTTCAGGTGGAACTCAGCTAATCAGTGTAGAAAGGAAGCTGAAACGGGTGCAATCAAATTAACATCACAGAGCTAGCTCTAAACAAGAAAGAGGGGGGGAGAGGAAGGCGGGCGCAGCCCTTGTCACCGCTGTCACCGTTCTCATTCAGTTGTCACTGCAGGGCTGTGCTGCTTCTCCTGCCCCGGCGTGGCTAGGGATGGCACGTGGGGTGCTGACAGTTCCTTTTGTGCACAGCCTTATCTCTGCCCGGCAAACGGGACGTGGCTCTTGTCGGAGCTGTGTTAACAGGAGCTCTGGCGTGCGGGAGCCTGCCCTGTGCAGAAGGCTGCTGACGGCTGCTGGAGTTCTGGCCACGTGCATCCTCCTTCCCTCGGTCACTGTGGGCATCTCCGGGCTGGGGTGAGGCGGGGGCACAGCGTGCCTCCCAGCCCTTGCCCATGCTGCCTGCACGGCTGGTCGGGGTTTTCTTCTGGTTTGTTTTGCTGCTTTCCTCCGCTCTGGGCTACGTGCCACTCTCCTGGGACCCCGGCAATTGAGAGAAGTTGATATGTTTACATCCAAGGAGCTGCTTTTAATCAAACATCAATAAGTGCATTTCAGCAAAGCAGAGCCTGAAACAGAGCTCCTCTCCCAGGGTTGCTGAACGCAGGGCTGGCTCCTCCACATCCTGCTGAGCCCTGGGGCCATGCGGTGGCCACAGACTCCCTGTCCTCATGCTCCCCACGCACCCCATTGGGTCGGGCTCTTCCCTGCCCCGCTGCCTCACATCAGCTCGTGATGCTGTGCCATCCCAGGGCTCCTGCAGGCAGAGTTCCCGTGGGCTCCCAGGGAACCGTCACGTGGCAGAGGTGACCCCAACGCAGGCCATGCCTCGTCCCAGCCACGTGGGCACAGGGCTGCACCCCAGAAACGGCAGCTCCGGAGGAAAGGTTTCCTTAGCTGCTAATTGAATTACATTGCCACAGAAAGCCGAGAAGTCGTAGCTCATTAGAGCCTCTTGTGTCCCATTATAACAGTGTGTGTTGCCTTTGCGGATTGTCATTATCATATATTACTGCGGGACTCAGCAGCGCTGTTTGTTTATGCATTACATTTTTTTCAGCTTACCCAGCCCATCCCCACCCCCAGCACTGGTGCTCCGGGGGACACGAGGTGCCCTTCGTGCTGCCAGCGTCCATGGCAGCTCTGCCACCCAGCACTGAGTGCTCCCAACGGCCACCTGCAATGCCACCCCACAGTGCCACCCCTCAATGCCACCCCACAGTGCCACCCCTCAATGCCACACCACAGTGCCACCTGCAATATCACTCTGCAATGCCACACCGCAATGCCACTCTGTGATGCCACCTGTAATGCCACACCACAGTGCCACAGCATAGAGTGTCACCTGCAGTGCCACAGCACAGTGTCACCTGCAGTGCCACCCCACAATGCCACCCCACAACACCACACCATAATGTCACCTGCAGTGCCACACTGCAGTGCCACCCCACAATGCCACAGCACAATGCCACACTGCAGTGCCACCCCACAATGCTACAACACAGTGTCACCTGCAGTGACACCCTGCAATGCCACCCCACAACGGCACACTGCAATGCCACCCCACAATGCCACCACACTGAGTGCTACACCAGGGCAGTGGGTGTCCCCTCCCCTCTTTTCCATGTTTTGGGTGAATATGAGGAGAAAAAAATCTCTCCCCAGCATCTGCAATGCAAAGGCTGCTGCCTTGCTGCTGTGGAATCACGCTCTATATTCTGCCCAGGTTTATACGAGTGAATTATGCAAATCTGTGATGGAAAACATTCTTCCTCTCATCCTCGGGAGTGTAAAACCTTAGTCAATAATTCATACTCGCACGTCTCCGACTGGAGGCTTTCTCTTCATTATAGCGTGCGCTTGGTTATTTGTCTTTCACGTTTTATTGTCTACCCCGGTGTAATGCTATGCATTATAAAATTTATCTGCTTCATTATTTTATGATCCTGAGCCGTATAACGCAGCGAAACGCTTCCGCTCGGGGCTGCGTGTCCTCTCGGTGGGATCTGCACCCAGCACCGCCCCGCTGGCTCTGGGGGGTGCCCGGCGGGTGGCTGAGCCGCGCTCCCTCCCGCAGTCCCCGCCATGATCACCTCCCACCCCAACACCACCATCGCCATCAAAGGGCAGAGCAAGGAGCTGAACTGCACGGCGCGGGGCGAGCGTCCCATCATCATCCGCTGGGAGAAGGGTGACACCGTCATCGACCCCGACCGCAACATGCGCTACGCCATCGCCACCAAGGACAACGGCGACGAGGTCATCTCCACCCTCAAGGTGAGGGCAGGGTCCTGCCAAGAGCCTGGGTGTCCTCCTCCAGCACGGGGACATTTTTGTGCAGCAGGTAGCGGGGTGGTGAATGCACCACTGCTGCATTCGGCGCCTGCAAAAGAGTGACAAAACGACCGCTGTCCGCTTGCTGTGGTGGCCCCAAAAGAGGAGCCCCGGGGGCTGGGTTGTCCTTGCACCAGATTTTGCTTTGCTGTGCAGTGGGGCCTTGTTTGGAAGGTGTGTGGCAGCACCAGGGATGCCTCTGAGCATGAAATCTCTGTGCACGTCTGAGCAGGCGGTCACAGAATCACAGAACGCTTGGGTTGGAGGGGACCCCAAAGATCTCCAACCCACCGGATCAGGCAGCAGATGGATGGGGATGGGGCCTTGGGGCAGGCTGTGTCTGCAGACTGGGGTTCCTGTGGGAAGAGGAGGCTTGGTGCTCGGGGTGACTGAATCTGAAGGGTCTGCTTTTCTGTCCCCAAAATATCCACAGCTGAAACCAGCCGACCGTGGGGACTCGGTCTTCTTCTCCTGCCATGCCATCAACTCGTACGGCGAGGACAGGGGCCTGATCCAGCTCACCGTGCAAGGTACCGAGCTCATAGCACCGTGACCCCTGGCATGGGGGCAGGAAGAGCCTCACCTCAAGGTCCCATTGCTCCACCTGGCACCCCGTGCTCCTAACCGCCCCCATCCCCCCCCAGAGCCACCTGACCCCCCGGAACTGGAGATCCGCGAGGTGAAAGCCCGCAGCATGAACCTGCGCTGGACGCAGCGCTTTGATGGGAACAGCATCATCACTGGCTTTGACATCGAGTACAAGAACAAGTCTGGTAGGAGCTGGTTGCCCCCCGATGCCCCCCAGGCCCCCATAGCCCATGCTGGGGGCTCGGCTGTGCTGTGGGGCAGGTGCAGAGCTGGCCCCGCTGCCTCCGTGCGGGGAATATTCCGCATCCAGGCTGCTTTGATGAAGAAAGGAGAGAGCGGCATTAATGAAATATGTTAATTTATGTTCGGTGGGAGCATTTGAAAGGGAATATTTAAAGAGGCAATATTTGTGAAAAGCCGAGCCGAGAGCAGCGAGGCAGGGGGGACACAGCGTGGCACAAGGCTCTGGGGACCACACGCCAGTGCAGGGTGCGGGTGCTGACCCTCCTCTGCCTCCTCTTCCAGACTCCTGGGACTTCAAGCAGTCAACACGTAACATCTCCCCAACCATCAACCAGGCAAACATCGTGGACCTGCACCCGGCCTCTGTGTACAGCATCCGCATGTACTCCTTCAACAAGATCGGGCGCAGCGAGCCCAGCAAGGAGCTCACCATCAGCACGGAGGAAGCAGGTGCTGCTCTCTGCTGTAGAGGTGCACGTGAGCCCTCTTTAGATGGGAATTCTCGTGATAATGTGTAGTTTTTCCCTCCCCCAGCTCCCGACGGACCTCCAATGGATGTCACCTTGCAGCCGATGACGTCGCAGAGCATCCAGGTCACCTGGAAGGTGCGTGGGGCCAGGGCAGCGGGCTCTCCTTGGCCACCCCCACTGCTGGGACTCTGGGACCCAAATTTCCCCTCGCAGCTCAGAGGATGACTCCTGAGACATCACAAAACCAGGGGGCTGGGCGTACAGCTCACCCACAGCACGTGTTAATCACGTTTGGTAACAAGCTCATTATCTCATGGGATATCTATGGGAGGCCACGGGGAAAGTGAGGATAAACACAGGCAAACGGAGACGTCTGGTTGCCAGCTGCTCAAGAGCGGATCGATGGAGCTCAGAATCAGATTTATTTTTCAGAAGGTCGAATGAGAAAAAATTGATTATAAAATTAGGACTTCAGAATGAACGGGGAAGTCGATAAATTTAGGGTTTCAGCTTCTCCCCCCCCATCTTCCCCCCCCTCCTGGAAGACAGATTAATGAGTGATAAGGTTCGCTTGGAAGATAACTCCGTTTGCTTGCAGAGTATTGCAGCGAGATGGATCGCGCTGGCTGTGTAACATAAATTTACAATCAACCCTATCGATTTCTTAATGCTTTAGAGAAACGCTGTTCAGATTGATTTAAAGGCTGCGGGGCTGTCAGCTCCGTGACACCGCTCCCCTTCGTGTCCCCATTGCTTCAGGCCCCAAAGAAGGAGCTGCAGAACGGGGTGATCCGCGGCTACCAGATCGGCTACCGCGAGAACAGCCCGGGCAGCAACGGGCAGTACAGCATCGTGGAGATGAAGGCCACGGGCGACAGCGAGGTCTACACGCTGGACAACCTGAAGAAGTTTGCTCAGTATGGGGTGGTGGTCCAGGCCTTCAACCGCGCGGGGACGGGGCCGTCCTCCAGCGAGATCAACGCCACCACGCTGGAGGATGGTAAGGATGGAGGGGTGGTGGTTCCACAGAGCCTCCACTGTTCCAGAAATGAGCAGAAAAAAGTTTTTCAGCGCATTCGCGCAGCAGTTTTTCATACTTAATTAAGGCCCTCGTTAGCCTGTCAAACCGTGATCATTTCCTGGCTACATTAGCACTCCTCCTGGGGTATTCAAGGGCCCCTGTTTTAGCAATAGTGTCTTTTCCATAATTATATTACCTTCATTTTGTTCAAACGGACTATCTGTATTAGTTTATTATACTCGGTCCCTAATTACATGGTGCTTATATTTTTACACCTAAGTAATACGAAACAATAATCATTTTCAAAGAGGGTCGTTACGGTGATGTATCATCATTTAAATGCTCATAAAAATTAGAGTTACCTCTTATGGGGCAATTGGATGCAATTACCTCGCATCCAGACGGCTCGCCCCTCGCTGGGAAGTGCAGCATCCTGGCAGCCCTGGGGTGAGGAGGAGAAGGATCATGGCACCGGGTTTGGGGAGAGCAGCGGGTGGTGGGGAGGCACAGCACAGAGCCCATGGGATGCAGCTCTGGACATTAGGATGACCGTCTCCATCTGTGCCCTCCCAGTGCCCAGCCAGCCCCCCGAGAACGTGCGGGCCATCTCCATCACGTCGGATGTGGCTGTCATCTCCTGGTCAGAGCCTCCACGCAGCACCCTCAACGGTGTGCTCAAGGGTTACAGGGTCATCTTCTGGTCCCTCTACATGGACGGAGGTGAGCGCTGATTCCTGGGGCACGGGGCACGCGTGGGGGGCAGCACGGAGCTGATGGCCTGTGTCCCTGCAGAGTGGGGTGAGATGCAGAACATCACGACCACACGGGAGCGAGTGGAGCTGAGGGGCATGGAGAAGTTCACCAACTACAGTGTGCAGGTGCTGGCCTACACGCAGGCTGGCGATGGCGTCCGCAGCAGCGTGCTCTACATCCAGACCAAGGAGGACAGTGAGTGGCACTGCCCCGAATCCTTTGTCCCTATGGTCCTAATGATTAGGTGGCAGTCAGAGAGGTGTGGTGCGACCCAGGGTGATGTGGGCCCATGCAGATCCTAGCACATGTGGCTGCTCCTGTACGCTGCGAGTGGGCACACGTCTCCCCCTTCTCTGGCGGATAAATCACAGTTGCATGTGTTAATTAGACTTAAGAACATGGAGTGTTGAGTAAGAGCCATTGGCAAGGAATAATGAGGAGAGCTTTGCAGCCCCTGGAGGAGGCAGGCAGGGCTTCTCCATCCTTTTCTCCTTGCTGGGTCTGCAAAAAAGCCTGAGCCCAAGCTTGTGTGCAGCTCCTGCCCTTTGCAGCACCCCTTGCTTGCAGCCTCTAGGGCTGGTGTGCACGCACCCCCAGCTCCACAGGCAATCCGTCCGTGGGTCGGACGCACTGCCAGGGTGCTCCCTTTAGCTGCAGAGCACTGTGGGCTGCAATCTGTCAGAGATCCTTTGGCAGACATATGTTCTTGTGCTGATTAGGCCGATAGGCACACAGTAATCCAGGCACAAAGTGCCAAAGGGCCAGCGAGCAGCGGGGCTGGGTGCACGTATGGGGGCAGCTGCAGTGTGCGGGGAACCCCCAGCATGCAGCACACAGGGCATTTCCCTTTCTATGTTTTTTCTTTTCTTTTCCTTAAGTGCAGATATTTAAATATTTACACCCTGCCTGGCCTACTTTAATGCCATTATCTCTGTAGCAGAGTGGCTCCTGCCCAGTGCAGCCCTGGGAAGCAGCAGCTGCTCAGCACAGTTACGCAGGGCAGGGCTAAGCCAGCGGGCGCTGAGTGGATTAAGGCGATGGCCACTCAGTGCTGATCACCATTTCTAAACCTGCACTGCAATTAACCCTCCTGCATCCACGTGGGCAGGGGTCTGGGCTACCCATGGATGTGGCCATCACCGTGCACCAAGGGGTTGGCACAAGGGGCCTCCAGTTTCTTCCTGCGTTTCCAGTGCCATCACACGCTTGCTCCTTCAGTTCCAGGTCCCCCCGCTGGCATCAAGGCTGTGCCATCCTCGGCCAGCAGCGTGGTGGTGTCCTGGCTGCCCCCAGCAAAGCCCAACGGCATCATCCGCAAGTACACCATCTTCTGCTCCAGCCCCGGCTCAGGGCAGCCGGTAAGGGCACAGTGATGGGAACAGACTGGGGTTGGGTGCTGGGGAGCTATGGAGCAGATGGAGGCAGAAATAGTGTTACAGGGACCTGCTCTGGGTACTGCCAAGAGGATGATGCAGGTGGTGCCATGCATCCAGCCTACGGCAGCACAGGGGTGTCCAGGGCACCCTGTGAGTCCCACCACCCACCACCACCTCCCTCCAGTGTTCCCCCACCTCAACACTCACTCCAGAATGAGAAACATGCAAACAGACGACTGAAAATAAAACAGAAATTCAACCTGGTCCCATCCCTCCTTGGCAAGGGAGAGGTTGATGGGAGGTCTGCAGACTGGTGCTTATCAAAAGCTCCTTCTCAAACTCATTTCACTATCTGAGCCTCTGGTTTCCAGGGCAACATAATCTTTTCATCAAAGCAACTGGTAAAACCGCTGGGATCCGATATTGTTTTCCTGGCATCTTGTCAAAACTGTCATTTGGTTAAAAAAAATTATGTATACCATGCAATATTCATAGAGGTGTCTGCTTGTGGGGTACGCTCACATCTGCAGGCCCCACCAGGGTGCATGTTTGGAGACGATGAACGTGCAGATGCCCGCGTGCTGCCCTGTGTGTGCACACAGAAGTAACGCATCCATCCCTCATGATGGCATCTCCATGGCCCCATCTCACGCCAGCAGGGCTGGGGCAGTGGGGAAGCACCCGAGAGCCAGAGCACACTACAGGGACCCCATGGGGCTGGGACATCTGTGGGGAGTTTTGGAGACCCTGAGGGAATTTGGGGACCCTTTCACTGCTGTCCCTGTGCAGAGGGGTTTGGCTGACCGGCTAGGGCCTGCCCTGTGCCCCACTGCAGCCCGGGGTGGCCAGGAAGTGTCATTTCCCTGGAACAAATCATGCCGTTGCTGCCATCTGTTCCTCGCGCACTGGCCTGGGCTCCCTGGAGAAATTACGACACCAGCCGGCTTACACCGGCATTAAGAAACACCGAGCAGAGCCGAGCTGCTGCCGGGGAGTGAGCCCACAGCACCTCGAGGAGGTGTGCTGCTGGAAAGCTGGGTGGAGTGATGGGGCAGTGCAGCCCCCTCTGCCTGCTGCCAAGTGATGGGGGCGGGTCTTGAGCCTGCTGGCCTTGGGGATGCCTTGGGTACAGCAGCGATGGCGATGCTCTGGGTACCATGCTGGTGAGGATGCCTGGATGCAGTGCTCCCAGTTTCTGTGTGGCCGGGATGAGGGCTGTGAGGGTGAGGCCCTAACAGAGCTGTGCCTTCTCCTGCCTCCCCCTCTGCAGGCCCCCAGCGAGTATGAGACCAGCCCCGACCAGCTCTTCTACCGCATCGCACACCTGAACCGCGGGCAGCAGTACATGCTGTGGGTGGCTGCCGTCACCTCTGCCGGCCGTGGCAACATCAGTGAGAAAGTCACCATCGAGCCTGCTGGGAAAGGTACGGGGGATGCCTGGGGGCCACTGTGGGATAAGCATCCCAGTCCCATACAGAGGTTTGTCCGCACGCAGAGCCAGAGCCATCATGCTCAGTGTGTCTCTGGCAGTGCTCTGGGGCTCAGCGGTGGGTACCAGCAGCAGGGCTGACCTCCTCCTCCTTGCTCCCCAGCCCCAGCCAAGATCATCTCCTTCGGAGGCACCGTCACCACCCCCTGGATGAAGGACGTGAGGCTGCCCTGCAACTCCGTCGGGGAGCCGGTCCCTGCCATCAAGTGGACCAAGGACAGGTACTGGGCGCTGTAGAGCGGGACAGGGACGGCGGCTGTCTGCAATCCCATGGGGCTGACATGCTCTGTCCCCTCCCGGCAGCGAGGACTCTGCCATCCCAGTGACGGTGGACGGGCACCACCTGATCCAGGCCAATGGCACGCTGGTGCTGCGCTCAGTGAAGGCGGAGGACTCCGGCTACTACACCTGCACTGCCACTAACACCTGGGGCTTCGACACCATCATCATCAACCTGCTGGTGCAAGGTGCGGGCTGCTGGTGGGACACGGCATGCGCCGTGGGGTCGGTGCCTGCACGGTGCTCACGGCCGTTTGCACTCCTCCGCAGTGCCCCCGGACCAGCCCCGCCTGACAGTGTCCAAGACCTCGGCCTCCTCCATCACGTTGGCGTGGATTCCTGGGGACAACGGGGGCAGCTCCATCCGAGGTACATCCCCAGTGCCGCCCCACGTGCTCCAAAATATGGTTAACGCTTACAGGAGGAACGCTGCTCTTCGTGAGTCCTCTTTCAGCAGGATGCAGGGAGTGAGGCAGCTAACAAAGGGCACGCCATTAATTACACAGGTGCTGGTGGCTCCAGTGCTGGAGCTCTGCCGGGTTCATCCCCGGTGTCCGCAGGCTGGGCTGCGGGACCACCCCTGCCTCCCAGAGCCTCCTTTCTGCTCTGATTCATCTGATGAATTATACGTGGAAACAGCTGCGCACAGAGGGGGGAGCGGGGAGAGGGGAAGGAGACCTCGCTTACAATTAATTAAAAGCATGAAAGTAATTACAAGCAAATCTCCCCAGCCAGCAGCCTTTCACTCCAGTGGACTCTGTTGATAAATTTGGTTATAATTGGATTAGAAATATTAAAAACATGCTGCATGTACTAAATAAATGAATACCGGGTGGCAGGCAGCAGGGTGCTGGGTGGGCACGGAGCTGGGGCCGGGGCAGCTCGGGTTCCCTGTGCTCTCACTGTGGGTGGTGGAGGCAGCGGTGCAGGGAGCAGAGCTCTGTTTGGCTCCTGATGCACAGAACGCCCGCTATCTTCGCTTGAGAACTGGCAAAGGAAAACGCAAAAGCAGCCAAATCTGGCGATGCAACGGGGACGTCAGTGGGGATTTTGCATCACCAAAAAGGTCAAAACAGTCAAAGTGGTGGTTCCCACAGCAACGGGGCCGTTGTGCACACGCAGTCAGGGCAGCCACGCTCCATCACCATGGCCCGAGGTGCCTGGCACGGGCAGAGCAGCAGCGGGTGTGGGCAGCCCTGTGGTGATGGGCTCCAGGAAGGGCCCTGCGCTGGTGTTGGGCACATGCTCACGTTGGGTGAGCAGCTCCGTGCTGCACCGCCTGTCCCAGCAGCTGTGCCCCTCCATGGGGAAGCCCAGAGTGCCCTTCTCTGGCATCTGGCTGCCGGCAGCATAACAGGTTTGCTCATCCAGGACGCAGTGCGCTTCCTAATACTCTTAATCATGGGAAAGGAGGCGGCGTTCAATGACAGAAGCAACTTCCGAGTGGCTTCCCGAGGGAGCTAGTTAATTCTGGCTTTCCCTTTATAGCCTCGCACCAATCAATCACGTTCCACGCTCCCCACGTTCCCGTGCACAACCGCAGTAATTGGCGGTGGAGGCGGACACGGAGCACAGAGCTGCTCAGGGCGGGCAGAGCGCTGCCTGCAGCCGGGCTGTGCTGCGATGGGGATGGCACTCCTGGGGGGCTCGCTGCTGGCCGTGCCCGCAGACCCCGTCCTCCTTCAACCCACAGGCTTTGTGCTGCAGTACTCTGTGGACAACAGCGAGGAGTGGAAGGACGTCTTCATCAGCTCTTCTGAGCGCTCCTTCAAGCTGGAGAGCCTCAAGTGCGGCACGTGGTACAAGGTGAAGCTGGCGGCCAAGAACAGCGTGGGGGCCGGGCGCATCAGTGAGATCATCGAGGCCAAGACCCATGGCAGAGGTGAGCTGGGCAGGAGGGCTGGATTCATCACTGCTGGGCCGGTGGCAAACAGCCCAGCATCGCTGCAGCCACCACCACCACAGCTGGTGTGTTCCTGCCCCAGAACCTCTGCCATCGTACGTCATTGTGCACAGCCCAAAGAGCTGCACGTGCTTTGGCTAAGGGGCTCCCCATGTGCATGTCTCCCCGCTGCACCCTTACTTCCCACATTACTCCTTGGTGTAAAAACCCAGGGATGGGGCCCGTGGGGATGGAGACACCCCATCCTCAGCCCCGCGCTCTGATGCCGACGGCTCCTGTCCCACAGAGCCCTCCTTCAGCAAGGACCAGCACCTCTTCACCCACATCAACTCCACGCACGCCAGGCTCAACCTGCAGGGCTGGAGCAGCGGGGGCTGCCCCATCACCGCCATCGTCCTGGAGTACCGCCCCAAGGGCAACTGGGGCTGGCAGAGCCTGCGCACCAACAGCTCTGGAGAGGTCTTCCTGACCGAGCTGCGTGAGGCCACCTGGTACGAGCTGCGCATGAAGGCCTGCAACAGCGCGGGCTGTGGCAATGAGAGCACGCAGTTCGCCACGTTGGACTACGATGGCAGTGAGTGGGGGATGGGGGGCTGTGCTGTCCCTTGGGGGGCTGGAGCGCTGAGCGCATGCCTTGCCTGCAGGCACCATCCCGCCCATCAAGTCTGCACAAGGGGAAGGGGACGATGTGAAGAAGCTGTTCACCATCGCCTGCCCCATCATCTTGGCCACGCTGGGAGTGGCCCTACTCTTCATCATCCGCAAGAAGAGGAAGGAGAAGCGACTGAAGCGGCTGCGAGGTGAGTGGGGCTGGGTGCTCTGTGCGGGATGGGGTCCCCAACCCGAGCTTGACGTGCCACGGTGATGCCCTAAGGCTCAAAAACCTCCCGTCCTCTTTTCCCCTCTTTTAATGTACAGATGCCAAGAGCTTGGCAGAGATGCTGATCAGGTGGGTCCCGGGGTGAGCTCCTGGCACAGGGACTGGGGGGCCGGGGGGTGCTGAGCCCATGGCTGGCATGCGGGGAGCCCCAGCCTGTGCCAGGCTCGAGCCACGGGGGCTCTCCCCAGTAATCGCCGGGTGTGCGTCCCCTCTTACCTCACAGCAAGAATAACCGCAGCTTTGACACGCCGGTGAAGGGGCCCCCGCAGGGCCCCCGCCTGCACATCGACATCCCCCGTGTGCAGCTTCTCATCGAGGACAAGGAGGGCATCAAGCAGCTGGGTAAGCATGGTGTGGGGACTGCAGGGGTGGGCACAGTGTCCCCGGACTGTCCCCTTCCTCCTGAGGCATAGTGGTGCTCTGGCTTATGGGGTTTACTATCCCACCCCATCCCCACCCCCGGGATGCTCTGGGGCACAGCGGGGCGGGAGAAGCCAGGGGATGCAGTGAGTGAGCTGGGCACAGACTAGCAGGCAACGACACCTTGCTATGGAAAGAGCTTTGAGTTGCAGCTGCTCCCCACAGGAGACGACAAAGCCACCATCCCGGTGACGGACACTGAGTTCAGCCAAGCTGTAAACCCCCAGAGCTTCTGCACGGGCGTCTCACTGCATCACCCCGCCCTGATCCAGAACACGGGGCCGCTCATCGATATGTCGGACATACGCCCCGGCACCAGTGAGTGCAGGGCTGGGTGTGCTGGGGGCAAGCGGGCCACAGGGAATCTCCCCAGAGTGGGTAAAGAGGAGGCTCTGGGACTGAGCCCTCGTGGTGTTGTCACTGCTGTGTCCTAGATCCTGTGTCCAGGAAGAGCGTGAAGTCCGCGCACAGCACCCGCAACCGCTACTCCAGCCAATGGACCCTCACCAAGTGCCAGGCGTCCACCCCAGCGCGCACCCTGACCTCAGACTGGCGGACAGTGGGCTCCCAGCACGGCATCACTGTCACTGAGAGTGACAGCTACAGCGCCAGCCTCTCACAGGACACCGGTACGCAGTGGGGACAGTGCTCACGGGCTCAACCCAAGGGTGCTGGGGGGTGGGAGGACGGGGGGACAGCCCGGCTGCTCGGGGTTCTTGGTGGCTCCTGAGCCCCAGCGCTGGGGACATGTGGGCAGTCCTGCAAGGGGAAGGTGGGGATGGCATTCCCAGCTGTGGGATAGGGATGAGTGAGGACCTGATGCCCTCTCCCTCTGCAGACAAGGGCCGGAACAGCATGGTGTCAACCGAGAGCGCCTCGTCCACCTACGAGGAGCTGGCGCGCGCCTACGAGCACGCCAAGCTGGAGGAGCAGCTGCAGCACGCCAAGTTCGAGATCACAGAGTGCTTCATCTCTGACAGCTCCTCGGACCAGATGACCACGGGCACCACAGACAATGCAGACAGCATGACCTCCATGAGCACCCCGTCGGAGCCCGGCATCTGCCGCTTCACCGCATCCCCACCCAAGCCCCAGGACAGTGAGCGCGGCAAGAGCGTGGCCGTGCCCATCCCACACCGTGCCAGCAAGAGTAAGTTGGGTGCTGGGCTGTGTGCTGCAGTCAAATGTAGGCATAGAGGCAGGGCTCAGTGCTTCCTGCAAAGGGGAGCGAGGAGAGGGGAGGAGATGGAGAGAGAGGGGAGAGAGGGGAGAGGGAGGAGAGGGAGGGGAGAAGGGGGAGAGAGAAGAGAGAGAGGGGAGAGAGGGAACAGGGAGGGGACAGGGAGAGGAGAGGGAGAAGAGAGGGTGAGGAGGGGGAGAGGAGAGGGCGAGGACTTGGCCCCCCTCTGCCCAGTGGTCTGTATTTCAGTGTCATGCTTTTTGCGTGCTTGCTTGTATTAAAACACAAATGGTACACATATCATAAGACGCACGTGTCAGAAGCTGTTGGGCTGTGTCAGAACCTAATAGATGTTGATACGATCTGTCAGGGGCTGATGCGTGCCAGGAGGTTGTAAGAGATTCTGACACCACATTTAGAGATTGAGACAGAATCAAATGTGATGTCAGGATTTCCCAGAACCCGCTGCATTTTAATCAATCCTGGAAAACAATTAAAAACTATTCCAATAGATTCAAGAGCCCGACAATAACATAGATGCTGACCAATTCTATTAGATTTAAAGGGATTCTGACAGATTGCAGTAGGGCTTAAGTGACTTGTCAGATTGTGAAAAAATGTATTAGAGTCTGACAGAATCTGAAAGAATCTCTTGAAATTGAATAGTGCATTATAGTTCCAGAGTCTCCTGAATTCCAGTACGTTTCAAAAGGATTTCTTTTGTATCCTATTGTAATCTAATAACCGAAATCTAGCAGAACCTATGAGATTAGGTCAGGTTCCAATATACCCAATGAACTGAGGCCAGCTGTTCCAGATGTGGGCAGATGTGGCCAGCCACCCCCCCCAGCTCTTGCACAACCCTTGCAGGTGTGCCCCCACCATTCCAGATGTGGCCTGATGTTCCACCCCTGCTCCTAATGGCACACTCTGGCAGATGTTTCCAGATGTTGCTGTGCGTTCTGCACCTGTTCCCAATGGCCTTGCTCTTGCAGATGTGCTTTTGTACCTGTGGGGTCCTGCTGCTGCAGTTGTGGCCTGCTGTTTCCAGCTGTTGCACACCTCTTCCCAATTATGCCCTCCTTGCAGATGTTGTACATCTGTAGACAGATGCTTCCTGTGATCACAGATGCAGGAAAAGAGGGAGCCATGGTGCTTGACACAAGACACAAAGACCATGGGGCGTTCTGCCACCCTGCTCCTTCTCCGTTGCTCTGCGCAGCGCCAAAAAGATTGGGAGGAAGGGCTGTGCCACCACCCTCAGAAACAGCACAGAGCACTGTGATAGTGTCAGATGTTCTCAGTGTAGTCATTGCATTATTCATTGTCACGTCACGTTGCTGTTGCTATATCTATTATTTACACTACCTTTTATAAAATCAATGACTGCATTGAAATTGTCTATGGAAAGTGCATCTCAGGGCTGTGAGGAGGAAGGGGACAGATTCTTTGGAAGATCTGTGGTGGTAGGACAAGGAGAAATGGCCTCAGGCTGAACGAGGGGAGATTCAGACTGGCTATAAGGAAGAAGGTTTGACACTGAGGGCAGTGAGGCACTGGCACAGGTTGCCCAGAGAGGCGGTGCTGCCCCGTCCCTGCACACAGCCAAGGTCAGGCTGGACGGGGCTCTGAGCACTGATGGAGCTGTGGGTGTCCCTGAGCACTGCAGGGAGCGGCACCACGTGGCCTTTGGGGGTCCCTTCCACCTCCAACCATTCTCTAAAACACAACAGGCACAGCGCATGACATTCACTGCTGCACGACGCTCCTCACCCTCACCCCCACTCTCCCCTCCCCGCAGGTGATTACTGCAACCTCCCTCTCTACGTCAAGTCGGACGCCTTCTTCCGCAAGCCGGACTCCCACGAGCCGTGCCCGGTGGTGCCTCCCCGCGAAGCCTCCATCCGCAGCCTGGCCCGCGGGTACCACCCACCCGCCCGGCACCTGACGCTGGACCCCGCCGCCAAGCCCCCAGGCCTTCCTCCCCCCTCATCCTCCTCCACCTCTTCCACCACCTTACCTCAAAGGACTCTACCCATGCCCACCGCGGCCAGCACCGCGCCAGCGCCCGCCCCAGCACCCACTGCCCCCACCGAGCCCACCGCCACCGCCACGCACTCCAAGGTGGGGGGCTCGCGGGACTCGCTGCTGGAGATGAGCACATCGGGCGGGGGCAGGGCACAGAAGCAGGGGGCCGGAGCCTACTCCAAGTCCTACACGCTGGTGTAGGCACGGCGGACTCAGCCCCCGCCCACCCCGCCCTTATTTCTATTTAAAAGTCACGGACCTGTACATAAGGAACTCTTTTGTATAAATGAAACTATTTTCTTCTTCTCCGGATGGAAAAAAAAAAAAAAAAAAAGACAACAACGACAACAAAAAAATAAATAAACCAGGGCACAAATGATTTGACGTTACAGATGAACAGGAAAAAAAATATAATATATATGTAAACATATATATATATATTTCACATCATTTCGAGAGGGGCACAAGGAAAGACTCAGCGACTTTTGTTTTGGTTTTGTTTTCCCCCCCTGGTGTCGTCGGTGGTTTTGACAAAGGAACGTCTCCAGGACATTGCATGCTATTTTACTGTTCTGAAAACAACAGGAGTTGCTTCGATTTGCAAATGCTTATGTGTTAATACCTTTTTCTATGAAAAAAAAACCAGCGCTGTGTGCAATAAAGGTTATGTTTATAGCCGGGTGTTTTTGGTGGCTGAGCACGGGGCTGGGCTGAGGGGGAGGGCACGGCTGATGCCAGCACTGCTGGCGTTGGGTTCTCATTCACCCCTTGTTACCTCTACTCGGTGCTTCTGCTCAGCACATCCCTCTTTGCCATCTGCTTGTTGGAGTCCTACAACACTTTAAACCCACTGAAGCTGGAAGCTGCCTCGGCAGCAGTCTGTTTTATGGAGGGGGGACCCAGAAAACGAGCTGAGATGGTAATTTCTTCTATATGTATATCAGTTTTGGTGGTGGTCAGAGCTGCCCTGTGCCAAGGAGGGCAGACACAATCCCAAGAGCTGTTGTGAATAGCAATTACTTTTCCACGACTTTTCTCCCTCAGCTTTAACAGGTGGCTGGAGGCAACAAAGCCATGGCAGTTCTCCAACTTGCATGCAAAGAGGACATGGATTTCACACAGCGTTTGTACACAGAGCAAGGCAACTTAATGCTGAAGATCACATTACGCAGCTCCAGCGGGGCTTCCAAGGACCTGAAATGGTGCGTGCGGCTTCCTATAAGGTAAGGAGACATGCGGGGACCAGGGGAAGGAGCCAGCAAGGCTGGGAGGCACGCAGTGACCAGGCACCAGCACCCCAGCACAGCTGCTCCCATGGATGCTCAGCACTGTGGCTGCAGCTCTGCCCTCATCAGCTCACCCCCATTTCGGGTCATTCTTACAGCATTTGTAAAATCAGACCACTTCTGCCCCCTCTGGCTCCCCCCAAAATCGGTGGAAGGCACAGAAAAGCAAACAATAGTCTTTTCCTAGAGCGTTTCTAAGACTGCAGAAACAGAACAAGCGCATTTTAGACATCAAACCCTGCACAGAGTATGCATGGAGCCCAGAGCCCATCCCAGAGCTGTGTCACACAGCAAGGCAACTGTGCAGCAGCTCTGAAATGTCAATCCCAGACTGGAAATAGAAGAGGCAAGAAAAGGCAAGTGTGTTCTCAGCTGCGAGAGTAAGTGGATTAGCAAGATAAAAAGAACAACAGATTAAGAAGTCTTTATTATAATCGGCTAGTACAGATTTCCTTCTACAACTTAGCAAGAATTCTCCACCTCACCTTCCCCAGCAGTTCCAGACTGTGGCTTTGCATTCATTACCAGAGGCCAAATTCCTGGTGCTTGGCAAGCTCGTGACTCCAGCACTCCCTCTGCTCCCTGTGACCCTGCTATGCTTTGCCACGGCTGCAGACCCTCCCCAGGACCCCCAGTGACAAGGCAGGAGGTGAAGGACACAACACCAGCATCAAAGCTGGCAAAGAGGCAGCTGAGACCACGCTCCAGTGGTCAGAGCATCACCGCTCACAGTCAGCATCTCCTCTACCTCCTGCTCCTTCCACTTGTGCCATAGCACTTGGATCTCCTCACCAGCTTCTCAAACGCTTTCTGCTTTCCCAGCCCACCTCTGCTTCCATTTTCTCCTCTTTCTCAACATCTCTGCACCCTCCCAAAGCCAGCACTCAGAAGTGGATGCTAAAAACCAAGAGAATCTCGGGTCCTGTCCCTGCCAGGTGTTGTGGTCTGCAGTATTCTGGAACAAAAGAGAGGGCACAACAGCAGGCTGACAACAGGCAGCCAACCCAAAGCCCAGGGGTGGCAGGGGGCTGCCTTGAGAAGGAGCAGTCTCACCCCCAGCCCTGCTCTGAAGCCACGACCCATAATGCTCCCCAAGAAAAGTAAAAACCAGCTCACAGCACACAGCACACCTCCTGCTCCGTCACTGCCTGCAGCACACAGCCTGGGAGACATCCCCGTTCAGGTCCAAGAGTGAGGGAAAGAGAGGAGGCTGCTCTGCCTCAGCTCCAGCCACAAAACAGAGGCACAGAGGAGGGCTGAAGCTGATGAGAGCAAGCCCCACCCGAATGCTTAACTGCTGCAGATCACTCTTAGCTGTGTGTGCCCTGTTCCCCCCACCCTAGGCTGCATCTCCCAGCACTGTTCTTCCACCAAGGAGAGGGCCAAGTGCCAGCTCTGCCCTGGGGCTGCCAGGCTCCCACCAGCAGCCCTGCAGTTGCACCTCGGTCCTCATGGCAATGCTGTCCAGGGAAGGAGCCACCAGGAAAGAGATCTGAGCGAGCAGCAGACAATCTACACACACTAAGAGCTAGGAAACAGGGAGCAGGGTCACAGTCACCACGGCCACAAATCTCGCTGGGAAACACAATGCACAAGAGGAGGGATGGAGCGGGGCACGGCGGCCAAGGCATCTACTTCTTCCCCTGCTTCTGCTGCTGGTATCTCCTGAAGTGGGTCTGGATGGTGAGAGCTGCCTTCTCGGAGGGATCGCTGAAGAACGTGCCCTCACTGCTGGCATCAGGGGTCACATTGCCTACAGTGAGAGATGAGGAGCTCCGTGAGCACAGGGACAGCAGGAAACCCACCAGCACACGCAGGGGCAGAGGAAGAGGAGCAGGGAAGCAGGAGGCTGGGAAAAGCCCAGCCTCCCCGGCAGCTCTAAGCCCTCTATTTACACAGCTTTACTCCCCAAAGACCTCAGCTTCCCCACGTTTAATCACCACGTATGATACTCACTTACTTTCACACACACAAATAAGATTAGGGGAAAAAAAAAAAAAAAAAAGAGCCCGGCACTGTACGGCAATAAAGCTCTCACGCTGATAAATGGGAGCCCTCCCCACTCCACGCTTAATGTGGCATTAGGGAAGTATTGTGAAATTCAACAGGAACTGAATCAAAGCCACTCAGCAGTGCTCTTTTAACCGAGTGTGTCACCGCTAAGCACCCCCCGAGCAGCGATCAGCAATCCTGATGCCAGATGCTGCTGTATAAACTCACCGATGTCACCTGAACCCATTTTTATTCACATCCTAAAAGAAATTGCCAAGTAAAAAGATGCATAAAAAAAAAACCCGCGCTGGGAATCAGCTTCCCTCCTGCCCTGCTTAACAAGATACACTGTCAGCTGTAAATCCTGCCCGCTGCAAAAATCCAACGCCAGAGGCTGGGGAGCCAGCGGGGGCACTTACTTCCCGAACCCAACCCCAGCAGTGCGGGCTGCTGACAGCTCCGTGAGAAATACGCCGGGTGGAGGAGCTCGGCAAGGCTCAGCAGTGACAGAGCCCATCAATAACACCACACTGGAGTGCCACCGCCGGCCCGGGAAGCCTTAGGGACCTTCAGCTGATCACAGGGCAATGAAAACCCCCAGTGCAGGTGAGCTGGAGCTGTTTAAGCCACGCTGTGGCAGTGGGGTGACAGCAGCACCCCCCAGCATCGCTGTACCCGCCTTCATCTGATTACCGGATGAGGTGCGCTGAGAATAGAAGTGGACAAATCCTATTTGCTGAGTGCTGGCAGTCTTAGAAGAGCAGGGAGGAGGAAAAGAGGGGGACAGTCCAAGCCACGTGTTCCAGTGGGGCAGGAGGCATGGGGAGAGGGAAGCAGGGATCAAACACACACACGCTCCTGTCTGCTTGGACAACTTCCCCACCCCTCCCCCGCCCCCAAGCTCCACACTCACCTTTATCTCCAGAAATTGAGTAGATGCTGTTGTGACGTGAGCTCCTGCCTCTCTAGAAAGGCACAGAACAGGAACACACAGTCAGTGGGAGCAGTCCCTTCTGGCTGATGGGGATGCACTGAATGGGACGGGGCTCCACTGAGCTTTCTGCTATCCATTCCCTTTGGGAAACTTGAAAATACTTACTGTTCCCTTAAAGAACCCTACAGAGCAGCGATTAATTAATTTGCATTTGCGAGAAGTCCTCCAAGGAGAAGCAGAGAGAAGAGCTTTGTATCAAAAATCTGATCTGTGAGACTTGCTGGGAACACCTCAGGATGAACGTTGGCACAGCCTAGCATCGCTAGAGGTGCATTTCAAACCAGCACGGAAGCAGACTGCCTGGGTTGGTTCCCTCAGCTCCAGCCCCTACCACAGCCCTGCAGCCCCTGGGACATCAGGTCTGCTAGGGAACGTCTTCATCCTTCTAACATAGCAGCTTGAGTTTGGCTACAGAAAGCATCCTACGTTGCCCTGCCTCCTGGAATTACCCTGTTCTCTGCATTTCAAAGAAAAGAACAAATCTCTCTCCCTCACCCAAACCTTCTGTTCCAAGCAGACTGCTCAGTTAACAGATGTTTGCTGCTCTTTATAGGAGCTCTGCACCAGTCCCTGTATGCCAGGCACCCCATTTCCCATACCTACCAGTCAAAGGCCACCCAATGCCAGCAGAACCCAGTGAGGCAGCTCTGGGTACATGCCAGAGAAAGGCCATGGGCTG
The DNA here is from genome assembly GCF_038088225.1 of Cyrtonyx montezumae. NCBI lineage: Eukaryota > Metazoa > Chordata > Aves > Galliformes > Odontophoridae > Cyrtonyx > Cyrtonyx montezumae. The sequence goes on from NW_027071959.1 coordinate 1,524,454, forward strand.
CACAAGGGCCAGCAAACAAGCCCTCTCTCCCCATCAGTTGCCTTTTCTGACTCCATGCAGCACTCACATCGCTGTCCCGGCTGGTGCGGCGGCTCTGCGTCACACACTGGATCTGCCAGGGCAGGGGCTGGTACACGAGGTATGGCAGTGGCTCTTCTTGGAACAGGCTGCTCCCGAGCTGGATGGAGAGAGGATGAGCAGCAGGTGAGAGAATGCTGCCCTCTCCTCCTGCTCCCACCAACAGCATCACCTTCCCACCTGACATCATGCTTGCCCATCAGAGACGACTACAGGGTCACGAGCAGCAGGACAGGAAGGAAAGATACAGAGGCACAACTAAAGCTAAGCAAATTGTCACAGCAAATGCAGAGGCCATGGATGAGGTTGATGCCACGTGGCTCTGCGTTAAGTTCAGGTGACCCAGACCTGCTCAGGGGGCTTTTGAACATATCCCACCAGGCAAGCACGGAGTCCTCATCCTCTTCCCCCAGCCCCAAGGTATTGCTGGAGGGTCAGGTGCCTCCAGCAGCAAGCAGGGGCTGGTTTTCCTGCTTGCCTAGCCCAAAGAGCTCCAAGGTTCACCCCATTCTCCCAGTCTGGGAAGCCCAAGTACCTGCACTTTGCAGTTCTCTGCAAAGCTGCTGATAAATCTGCTTTGCTGCAGACACAGAAACTCAACTGTGCTCAGACTAGCTTAAAGTTAACAAGATAACAACCCCTACACTTCTAGAAATAAGATGAAAAGCATTAATTCCTACCTGCTGCCAGGCCAGCTCCGACTCACCTGTCCAAATGCTCTCACCACAAAAAATAGTGCTGTCATCAGGGTCCCCAGCATGGCTATGGTCTCTGAGGGGCTCCCACTGTCCTGGGGAGACCAAGCTCTGGCAGCGATGCACTGTGCTCTCTGAGCAGCAGTGACTGAAGCGTCCCCTCCTCCAGCAGGCCGACTCCAAGCTCCTTAATGAGCTTACAGCTCGTGTTCATCCTGGCACTGTAATCATGCGCTGTCCTCCTGCTCTTCTAATCACTGAATTTCTCCAACATATACATTACTAGCATGCCAGGAAAAGCAAATCCTCTTCTTCCTCATGTACCTGTGCAGACCCATGCACACTCACACAACCCCACACACCTCAGATCCGTGGCACACAGTGAACCTCTGCTTTGGACTGCTCCTCAGCTGGATGCCAGCACTGCCTCCTGCACCCAAAAGGCACTGAGTTCAGATGTGAATTTGGGTTTCTCAGTGCCACCCTCTGCTCTTTGCACAGCAGCTGCTTCAGGAGTAGGGAACCAAATGACTTGATTGCTTCAGTTGTTGCTTGGGCTTAACAGTGTGCTGAGGTCTGTGGATAAAGTGTTGGGTTCAGCTCTTCCAGTGCCCCATCAAAACGGTCTTTGCATTTGCTATGGCCAAGCAGGACAATGTGTAATTCAAGGTCTGGGGGTGGTTTGTGTTTTGTTTTACAGGACAAAGCGCATCCAGCTGCCAGCCACCATTTCTACGCGGCCAGCAGATTCTTCCTGCACCTCATCTGTCCCCAGCAACACACCCCTCCCTTCCAGCCCCCCTCCATGCAGAGCACAGCTGTGTGCCCACGTGCCTCGTGCATCCCAGGACCACTTTCCTCTCTGAGTTTTGCTGCTGCTGTACCAGGAGCTCAAATTATATTACAGTTGCCAGAGTCCTCCCATCCCCATCCATCTGAGCTCGGCATTTCCAGGTTGTGTCGAAGTCAGAGATGGAAAAATAAGGTCAGGTGCTACTCTCCCTCTCCCTCTCACTTCTGTCATTGTCCCTGTTACACATCTGCAGTCCTCCAGCACCGGAGCCTTCACTTCAGTGTTCTGAGACAAGCTGAGTTTTTAACCAGACCAGGAATAAAAAGTCCCAAAGAAGCAAACATGCAGAGGGAAGGGCAGATCATGGGAGTCCCAGGGCCGCTGGGAGGTGGTAGGAAGGGGAAAGGAGCAAACCACGGGCAGAGGACAGCACATCTCCAGCCCTCCTTGGTGGCTGGCGAGAACATTACCCAGCGACACCGCAGCACAGGACCTCAAACACCACAGCAGCTGCGAGTTAACCACTTCTAACCCATCCTAAGTTATCCGTGAGCAGCCCCAGAGCCAGGCCCTGTTTCCCGGCAGGACGACACATCCCCAGGGAGCCAGGGCAGGGACAAAGCAGCCAGGAGAGCACCCGGACCCCCCCTGCACCTCCCGCAGGGCCGGCCTTGCTCTGCCGGCATGCAGCCTGGCTGGCAGCCTTGACACGAAGCTCAGGAGGGAGACAACCATTGTAATGAGTCTGGATGACAGTTTTATGAAAAGGGCAGGGTACAAGCCCATGAAAAGCTGTCCTGCTGGCTGAAAGCCCCGTGAAGAATTGCTTTTGTAGTTTTGTTTTTTAGCTTTCTATCTGCCCCTGCGTTTGCTACCGTGGCCAGATACTTAATAGAATAATGGTAATAAAGCTACAGGGAGCTGAAGTGGTCTTGAAAATTGCCAGAGATGACCTTGACAAGACAAAACATGAAGCAACCTGGAGACAAGCGAGGGGAAGATGTGAGAGGTAAGAACGAGCTGGCTATCTGGGGCTACAAGTGAATAGCTCAGTAAGGAGAAATAAAGCCGCAAACGTCACCTCATACAAAACAGACTCGTGCTGATTTAATTTGCTTATAAAACCAGATACAGCGATCACAAGTTTCAACGGGAAGGATAAACATGTTCCAAAATGTATTATTGCTAAGAAAGCAGGCGTTTCTCCACACCACCAATATCTGCTTTTCAGAACGCGGGCTGAGCTCAGCTGCACGGCTTTGGGTATAGCATCCACCAGGCTGACAACCTCCCCACACCTTCGGGGAGCCAGAACTCCAAGATAAGACCAAAATAACTGGAGCTTCCACCGCGCGTTCCACCAACAGCCTGGAAATCAAAAGCAAAACCCCCACAGAAAAGGGATTGGTATAATCTGACAGCAGCCAGGAGATCTGCATTTCCATCCATCCCTTCCTATGGAGGAGGGATTGCCCCAGACAGCTGCCAGTCCCTGTGGTCACACGAGGTGACGTTACCTGCTGCAGGAGGTCCCAGGACGAAGGCAGGCTGAGGAATTCAGAACATTTGAAGGAGTTCAGCCAAAAAAATTAAATAAATAAATGCAAATACGGACATTCTTCCTGAGGAGTTTGAAAATGTTCATCAAAAATATATTCCTATTTGCATGTAAACATTCCCCTGCCACCCTCACAGCGTGAGCTGCTGCAGTGTTGTGCCAGCACACAACAGCCAGGAAGCAAAGCAGGAGGGGGAGCTGTGCTTTACTCCACTGCACATCATTAGCCACACTGAGAAGCACAAACAGCACTGAAGGGTGAAGAACGGCAACTTCGCCATCCTCCCTGCATCAGCTGCCTCCAGAGAGAGTGACTTTGAAGATGATTTCTCACAGATGGGATCCCTTGAAATGCAGACTTCTCATCAGACAAAATAGCAAATGGTACAGGGTGTTTTTTTTTTTTTTAAGCATTAAATATTTAAAGTCAGCTTGGAGGAATGACTGATAAAACAACCAAATACCACTTTTCCCACTTAGCAGTATGAAAGCATGGCCTGACTTCTCCCCCCCATCCCTTTGCTCAATCAGCCCCCTCCCACCTCTGCACGCCAGCAGGACAGTGCCACGCTCCAGATGCAGCCCACCCAGAGCACCACAACCACTGCCATCTGCTGAGGTGTGAGCTCATGTCAGAGCACAACACACGCCAAGCCCTCAGCACTGCTCCACAGCCCTGGGAGAGCTGCTCCAAGCAGTGGGGCTGGCCCCAGTGCTCAGCTCCTGTTGTGCAGGAAGAGCCCCAGCTGCTGAGCTCCACATCCCCCTCCCCAGGGCAGGGAAGGACACAGATGGGGCTCTGTCCCCTCGCAGTCACACTGGGCTGAGCTCCCTAGCTCTGCACCAGCAGAAACCTCTCCGTGCTCTCCTGCCACTCCTGCTCTGCGTTGCCATCAGCACATTTATAATACGTGAGCTGAGCTCCCACAGCACAGTTATGCTGTGCAGTTCTGGGCAGCCTGGCAGGAAGAGGAGGATGCAGGGAGCTCTTTCCTTCAATATCTGCCATGAAAACCATCCTTGGTTTTGTTCCTATTGTTTCCACACCAGAAGAGAGGAACGTTTCCCAGATTAAAATCTGCTGTTTCCCAATTCTGCAGCCATTTTGCTGTCCCTTCTCCCCTGCTCATGCCCTCACCACCAAAGCCAGATGACTTGGCTCATCTGTAATTAAGCATTTGTTGGGCATCAGTGTGGGCTCATTTCCTGATACATTTCCTCTCGCAAAGTCTCAGCTAGATTCATGTCCTCCCCCTTGACCAGTTACTCAAAGTCCTCCGTGATTCACAGCTACGTCTCACGGTTTCTAGAATACTAATGAAAGAACTGTTGATTTATTGAAGCCCTGATATTTCAACACTGGATTAAACGGTCTATAAAGTATATTTGGACACAGAGAAGTGTCCAAGAGACACTGTATAAAAGTATATTTGGACACAGAGAAGTGTGCAAGTGTTCCAGAGAAGAATCCACCTGGGAAGCTCACTTCCTCCCCCCTCTGCTCTCTTGTTAAAAAACTTCATTTCAAGGACAAAACACAAAGACAGAGATGATTGGGTGTCACCAAAATCAGCTGCATTGTTAGGGAGGCTGCACAGCTCTCAGTCACCATCTCTCCAGGTCACGTGTCCAGAACTGAGGGCTGAACACCAAGGAGAGGGCCACACCTTTCAGCACCGGTACACTTTAATTTGTCTGTTTTCATCCAGCCCTAGTTGAAATAGGCTGGAGCTGCTGGCAGGACGGTTCTCTGTGCCTGGGAAGAGAGGTCTGACAGCTGGGTGAAGGAAAAGCATGGCTTACACAAGGGATTAGCAGGCATGAGCACAGCCAGGAGACAGGGCAGGTACTGAGGGGCAGGAACCAGCCTCAAGCACACGTGCTGCCTTCAGCCTGCTGCATCCAAGTCAAATGGAATTAGAGGGGGATTATGGAATTCAAAGGAGCACTGTGCTCAGGACAGCATGCGCTACCAGAGGGCCTCAGGGATTTGCTGCTAATATCAGTGTACACCGCAAAGGAGATACTTACAGCATAATGCTGTTACGACACAAACCTGGAAACATTCCCATTAGGTTTCACTCATTTATACATCTCCAAATTGAGCTGGACAGGACAACTCTCCACCAGAGAGTCCAGGCTCTCCCTGCACAGCCATGCGACCATCTCACCTTGCAAGCCACAGCTGCCACACAAAGCTTTGACTGCACCTCATGGCTCCCTCACACCAAGCTGCCCAGCAGAGGCTGCCTGATGCTAGGCTGTGTCAGCTGCACCAACAGCATGCCTACAGCACGAGGCAAAATTCTCACATTACCATCTCCAACTGTTGTGTTCCACTATGGAAAAGGAGGGGAGAATATCTCAGGTAAGTACAGCTCAAAGATGGAAAAACCAGGTCACTCGTGCTTCAACTGCTAAACAACATTCTCTTGCAGAACTGGACACTAAAATAGAGGCTAAGGCTTCAAAATTGCTGTTCAATCTTTTAGTGGCTCCTGATTCATTCACCTCCTGCTGCTTCCTCCTACCTGCTACAGGAAGCTAGAGTGCAATTAGAGACCAAATGCAGGCAAAGGATACGACACTGAATCCTTCTTGAAGTCTTCCAGCCATTTCCTGTTGGCCTCAATCATTCCTCGAATACTCATCTTGCCTGACTCATGGCTCCGGAACATGCGCATCTGCTCACTGTTGTGAGAGAAAAAGACAGCAGAAGTGAGAAAGAGGCTTAGACAGAAACAATCCCAGAGATGAGAAAAAGCATGGCTAAAGAAAGAGCTGAGGTTAGCAAGCAACTTCATCTAAGCTCTGAACGCTCTGCCCAATCACATCACAGAGAAGGGCTGTAGCAGCAACAGCCCCCCCATCCCATCAGGCTGCTGTCCTTCCTTCAATCTGTGTAGCATCAGGAAGGCGCAGGTGGCAGCCTCCAGTGTCACCCCTCCAGTGTCACCTGCCACAGCAGAGGCAGCCTGAGTTCTGCCTGAGACAGCTGGCAGACCTGGATCCTGCTCCTGGAGTTAGTGTTATCAGCACAACTCTGGCTTCTGAAATAAAGCTGCTGCCTCAAGGCATGTGGCAGTGAGTAACCAACAGTCTCTACTTCATCTTCTTAATATCCAGCTTGTTTCACAGAACAAGTAAGAAAATCATCCGATCTAAAAATTATTCCAGAGAAATAAATGCAGCACAATTAAAACAGAACACTCAAAAGGACACTTACCGTGCAGATACATATCCCAGCTTGTTGTCTGAAGGACCACGATTTCCACTGCACGATGGGAACCCACCTGGGAAACAGACATTAAATATTGGTCCTCCCCTAAAAATCAACAGGCTTTAAATCTGAATGCAATTGCCTTGTGTGTTATGGACACACTGTTCCTACAAGCAGAGTCATCTGCCAAGATATCAATGTTGTTATTAAGGACACTGAGAGGGTGAATCTCTGTCTCCAACCCACGGGAGGCTTCTGGTGAAGATCTGGATTCCTTTCTGCTCATTCCCATAATAACTTTTCTTGTGCATGTATCAGAGTCAAACTGTTCTGGAGGCAGGATAACCTGGTTGGACATACACTGCACTACCTGGAATGAGGATCTCATTCTTGATCTTGTTAACATTACTCTTAACAGCAATGCAGATTGGCACAATGAGCTGATAAGAATGTGCAGGACTGAAACTGGAAGCCATAAGCAAACAGTGAGATGGAGTAAGGACAGGAGACCTACCTGGGAAGTACTTGCGCCACTTCTCTGCCAGGATGCGGTCCACTGAGCGCTCAGCCTGGAAGGAGCGACGGGAGCTGAGCCCAGAGCCCAAGGCCCACTGGTTGGGCACAGACACTCCTGCGTGGGGCCCTGAGGAGGCACCAGCCTGCAATCCTGCCGAGGAGGTATATGCAGAAAGAGAAACGCCATCACAGGGCACCTGCAGGGGCAGCTGCGATGAAGTGAAGAGCGGGGACTGCAGGATGTTCAGAGAACTCAGAACGTTGAGGATCCCATTCAGTTCACCAGTGATGTGTCGCACGGAGTTTGTCAAGTACTGGATCTTGTCCTGCTGTAGGGCAATCTGTACCTCCATTCTCAAGTCAGCTAGCAGAGGAGAGAAGGGAAAAAAGGCATGGCTGGGAAGGTGAGGGAGACACTGTCTCCTAAGGAGAAAACTCACTCTGCACTGTGTCACAGTGAGCTGAGTTTGATCAATCTCTACTCAGTGAGATACAGAGCACCAGAGATAAAGAATCATTTGAAAGAAAGAAAGGAGGCAAATAGAAAAACACAGCAGCAGATATGGGAAACTGCAGCAGCTCGTCCTGACAGAGATGTGAGGAGGACGTCTGGACACTGAAAGAGCATGACAGCTCTGTAGCAGCAGAGAAGGAACAGATAAAGGCACATTTTATACTCCACAATAAAAATAGGGGTAGATTTAAGAGGCAAGTTCATGCACAGATTCCATCCCTCTCGTACACTGCTACAGGCAGGAAATAAGTTTTTCAAGCAAAATTTTATATACAGAGCAGTCTCAGTCATAAATAGTAAAGCTGCCTTGGACTCAAATGAGCACAAACAGGAACAGCCTTAAATAAGTCTGAGAGGCAAAAGGGAAAGCCAGACACTGCCAAAAGCATCGGGCACAGAACATCAAACCAGTCAGAAACTTACACTTGGGCAGGTGTACGTTTGCACTGGACACGCTGTTTGTGCCCTCAGAGTTGCTGAGATCAAAAGTCACCATCTTCTTGCATGCAACACTGTTCAGCGTATCTTCATCTGAAAGCTGATAAGGAAAATGCTGCATATAAAACCTGCTTTCTGCCTCTGAACAGGAAAGCCATTGGAGTACTGCCTACAGCTCATCTGAGCAGGCAGGTCTGCATGGTCAGGCACAAAGCAGGTGAAAGGAGAGCCTTGAGAGCTCCAACAGCAACATTTGAAAAGTAAAGAAACTGTTTGGTCTCTGGAAGAGGCATGTGCATTCACTGGAGGACAAATTTAACAGATACATGAACTGGCCCCTCTAGGCAGAAGTCAAAATGTTCTGTGCATCAAATATGCCTTCTATCCCTTGCATGGCTGGGTTATCTCTCTGCACCAACTCAGTGTGCTTGGCCACCAGAAGTCTTGTGCTTTCATATCTACACCACAGCCCTAAGGCCACATGGTCATGGGCAGAGCTGGGCAGATTCCAAGGGCTGTCCTGAACAGGAAAGCAAAGCACAAGAGGTGACCTAGCCTTGTTCTCTCTGGGCAAAAATCATGCAGATTTTTCAGGTTGCTTTCTGGCCACATGCTTAATACTGAGTTCAGAAGTCATCAGCAAAGGGAAATATTTGCCACCTTGCCCAAGATACAGATAGTTAATAAAATATCTAACAATTCTGATTAGAATTCAGTTCATATCACATTCTGCATATCAGCGATAACATGGATTTGCTTCTGACCTAAGAAGCTTGAGGGCTCATTTAGCAGAGTTTTTTCCCAACCAACTCAAGCCCTGATGCCAGCAGCCCTGACTCGCAAGCTGCAGTCATGGGACACACTCTCCCTCTCAAACCTCAGACCTGGTGAATCACATGGATCACTGTCTCACCATGTTTGCTATTCTCTCCAGCTCTTTGACTTGCCTCATCACTCCCACTCTTCCTTACAGATCCATCAATCTGCTCCCAAAGCACAACCTGGCCAAAAGCCCTGCAGAGACCCCTGCCTATGGAGGAGGCCAGCAGCTCTGCAAATTGTGGGAGCAAAGCTGGGCAGGTCCAAGCAGGGTGCTTGTGCTTACCTCCTCCAGCGAGGAGGACTCCAGCTGACTTTGTTTCTCTTCCTCCTTCAGCAGCACCTGTCCTTTCTGCATACCTGACTTCATCTTGTCCAGCTGCTTGGCTTCCTGCAGTGGATCAAACAGCCATGCCAAGGAGGAAAATTACCCAAAAACAACAGGAAATTATCTACTTTAGTGGTCACAGTGATTTTCACCACCTCTTTTCTACCTGGCACAAGGAATCATGCTGCTGGAGCAAAACTGCTCCCAAGTCTTGCAGAGCAACAAAAAGAAATGTGCAGAAAGCACATGGCTTAGGCAAGTTTGCCCCAAGGAAAAAGGGGTGTCAATTCCTAACCCCACATCCAACAGAGTTGACAGCTTTGCAGCTAACAGCTGCACATAGGAGCACTCTGTCACTGCAGGAAATGAAGATTCCCTGTCTTTGGTTGGTGTAGCAGCAGAACTGACAAGTACTCAGGGGTTGCTTTTCAGGCAAGAATGAAATTGCTGCAGAACTACAACTGTGAACTTGCACCTACTGATGGGGATGGGGGCCTGCCAGTGCTCAGTGCCTCACCTCTTCCAGGTTCTTGTGCACTCCCCCCAGGAGCTGGGACTTGTCAGGATCTTGCACCACCTCTTGTGCTTTCTGCATATCTTGGTGCCACTGCTGTTCTGCAGCTTTCAGTACCTTCTGTCTCTTCCTCATGGAGTGGGTCTGCTGCACCAGGAATTCTTTGGCTTTTCTGATGGAGATTCCTTCAGCAGAGATGTAGCTCCTGACACTGTAAGAAAGAAACAGGTAGACTTCTGGCTTTCTGTGACAGAAAACAAGACTCATGCAGCTCCCTCCCCCAAATTAAACTGTGCAATGCATATAAAGCCAAGCAAAAACATTTGCTTCTAAGGCTCAAGGAAAAAAAGTAAAAACAAAAATAAGAGCCACATTTTCTGAAGTAGCTGGTACACAGATACTCACTGATCAGACTGGAAGTTGCTGTCTTCACGGCTTTGAGAAGGCAGGGAAGCAGGCTCTCTGGATGAATGCTGAAGAATTGAAACATTTCAAAAACTGATAGATATGTTCAAGAAAACTGAACCTTATGACACCATTAGAATCAAATTAGGGGCAAAAATTCTGGATAACATCAATGTATTATTGCCATGATCCAAGACTAGTGCTGGGGATATTTTTATGTGATATTTTTTATTTTAAGAAGCAAGAGACTCAAGTCCTGCTTTTGACTTCAAGGGCACTCAGGCATCCCACACTCCTTTTCCCCTAATATTAGGCAGAAAGCAACAAGAGTAGAAAACATTGATGTCTTCTGGCAAAGAAGAATGCATCAATGCATCTGAAACAAGTTTAGGCAGAAAGAGCCAAGGCTGGAATTTTCACAAAGTTACAGCGTCAGATCTCACAAGGCAAATGTCTTAGCAGACAGCTCTACTCACAGCTTGAATAGTTTCTCTCGGGTCTTTATCATGGAGCTCAGCTTTCCTTCTGGGAGATTCCACACTTTCTTCTGCCTCCAATCCTTTCAAAACCTCCTGCTTGCTCCTGACAGCTGCCTCAAGCTCACTGCCACATGAAAAGGCAACAATGGCAGCAATTCATTAGACTGCAGGTCCTCCTAGCCCAGTAAACTACCTGCAAGTGTCCAAAGCAACCTCCAGATTCCAGAAAGGAAAGGGCCAGACAAGAAAGATAAGTGGGAATGCAGAAACATACTGATGACAAGGACTCACAACAGCTTACTGCAGCTGTCTCATACAGCTTCCCACATACAGGAATAAACGTGAGACTTCATAGAGCAGTTTGCAGATACAGACTTCTAGATCCAGGGCTGGGGTACATCAGACACTAGCAATGCAGCTTGACAACTACCATTAAGTCAATCTCCTACTGCCACTGGCTCCTAAACACAACTGTTGCTCATGCAACACCTCCAGTCAACACCAGTTATCAGGTAGGTTTCGGGCACAAGAGGAAATCTCTCACACAAAGACACACACCTGTCACGTTTCTGCAGACTCTGGCTTCGGGTCTGCAACAAGTTCACTTGGGCCTCCAGCTCAGCTTTCTGATCCTGGAGCTCTTGGAGAGCCTTACGTAGCTGCTTGATGGACTCAAGAAGGTCAGCCTGCTCCTTCCGATTCTCCTCTAGGTGGAGTTGAGAAGATAAAGCAGCTTCCTAGAAACAAACAAACAAACAAAGCTCTCAGCCTTCCCTGACAACCAAGTGAAAGCACACAGTGTGCAAGAGACCTTCACTACCTGCACAGCTCATGGCAGGTCCCAGAGCCATACACACATCACACATCCATCCTGGGGGAACAAGACTGCCTGCTCTTTTGGGGAAACATCTCTGAGCTAACCAAGCCCCCAGCAGGATGGCTCTTCAGGCCAAGCTGAAGGGGCAGGAAGAAATTTGCAAACTCACAATTTAGAAAACAATGTTTTGGTTTTTTTTAAGCCATGGTTCTAGTGTATTTCCCTCACCCTCCCCAAAACCAAAGCAATACAGATCCTCTCCAGAGCCAAGGTATACATACATCTCTTTCTAGCTCAATCCGTTCATCTTCATCTAGCAGCTGCTGCTTTTTCTTCCTCAGAGCCTCCTCCTACATACAGCAGAGAAAGCAGGTGACTATCAGATCATAGGGATGCCAGTAGTGGAGACTGCTGATGCTCAGCAGCACTTGAAATACAGAAGTCAGGCCTAATTTTCAAGACAACTCAAATTTACCCAAACGCTGTTGTCAGTTTTGCTTCATCCCTTCCCATCCAATTCTGTAAGTGACAGAGGGCTCGTACGCTGCCTCCCAAAGCAGGGGAGCACACTCAAGGCACTGACTTTCATGACAAACAGCACTAACTGTGAGACTGTGCTAGGAATGCTTAGCCCTCAGGATACAAGTTTTATCTTGAAACTTGGTAATTTGGGCAGTAGATAGGACCCACAAGGAAGCAGCCAGGGGAGCAGCTCAGGCAAGGAAATGTCTCAAGCCCAACAGGACCAACTCACCTCGCTAAGAAGCTGCACCGATTTTGCTTTAAGATCCTTCGCACGTATTTCAAGCTCGTTTTCTGAATCCTGGAGTCTTCTCTCCTGCGCAGAAACATCAGCTTAAAGAGTGAATGGCACAAGCTGTTCACCCAGCAGGTAGAGCTCTACCACCAGAGGGATAACCAAATATATCAGGAGAGCATGACCTGTACTTGTGCTACCATTGGCTACGGAGGGTGGCAGATGCATAAAGGTATCACAGTATCCAGGCCAAAGCAGCCAAGTCCCAGACTGCCAGGCAGTGCTCTCCTCACCTTCTCCTTATATCTGTGCTGCAACGAGGTCAGACGTTCATCCAACTCTGCCTGCAGAGCTTTCACCTCCACTTCATGAAGCTGTCGGAGACGTGCCATCTCACCTTGCAGGCCTTCAAGCAGCTCTGCTCTCTGCTTTTTTTCCTGTTACAGAATACAAACAAGAAATAGTGGCCGAGTGAAGCTCTTCAGAGAGCCAAGAGCACGAACCTCTGGTCACCTCTGGGTAACCATCGCATCACACAACACATCCTCAGTAAATATCTGTTTCAGTAAGATTAAAGCCTTGCTTATAGGCACAGTATTGTTAAGACGATGGCTCAGGAAAGAAGAAATGACCCACGATAGTCTAGGGCTTTGTCACACATTGCTGACTGTGTGACAAGAGGCTTTCCAGAACAGGCAACTATAAAACTACTAAAAAGCTTCTCTAGTACAGAGGTCCACAAACACATGTGGAAGCTGCCTGCACAGAATGCTTTGACAGGTTAACCTCATAACCTGAGCCTCAGCTTGCTTTACATGGCAGCAAAACCACTAGAACAAATGAGGTGTCCCAGTTCCAGGAGTGGCTATGATAAGCAGAGCTGGCAAGCAGCAGTGCCAGCCCAGGTGCAGTCCAGCTGACCAACAGTGCTCTCCCAGTTCACTGCTCTTCCCCACAAGTACCTCTTCATCATATTGATCCCGAATCCTTGCTAGGACCTCCTGGTGCTCCTCTTTCATCCTTTCCATTTTCCTCTCATGGTCTTTTTCCACTTCCTGGCGTTTCTCTCTCATAAGCTCGCTGAGCTGCAATGACGACACAAAGAGGCCTCACTGAACCACTGCACTGGCTCCCCAAGAGAGCAGCTTCCCACAAGAACAGAAAGACTGAATTTCAGAGAACCTTGCAAGTGGGATCAGGCCACAGCCTAGATAATAGAAAACAAGCACTCTGTGAAAGGAGATGCTGCAGGAATGCCCCTTCCCCTGATACGCACCACTGTCACCCTTGGGCAGGGGACTCTGCATCTCAGACCTCACCAAACACCCAAGGAGAGCAAAGAACTTTTGGCATCCAAGATGAATACTTGCCTCACATTCGTATTCTGCTACTTGAAAAGCTTTCATCCGCACTTTCTCCTCTGCTCTCTGTAAGTCTTCACGCAGCCAAGCCTCCTCACTCCTCTGTGCCTCTGCTATCTGGGTTTTCAGGCTAGAAATGACCTGCCATGAAAATCACCCACGGAGACTCGTCACCCTCCTGACAAGATCTCTCTAGTGCCCTCTTACAAAGATCAAGAAACATGGCAAAGATCAGTGTGTACAGTCTCACCGCCCTCCACTTGGAACACACCCAAACGCTGAGCCAGACCAGAACCATGTGTAGGAAGTAGAAAAAATTAATGCCACCCTTCCTGAACACACTTGGAGATAGAGTGGAAAGAGAAAGCAATTGACATTCTAAAGATGCCACTTTTACCTCTTGATGCTTCTCTTCTGCTGCAAGTTTCAGCTGCTGGAGTTCAGTTGCAAACTGTTCTTCCAGCTCCTCTGCAGCCTACAGGAACATGAGCCAAACAGTTTGCTGAATATCCTCTATTTATAAGGACATGCCACACAAGATGCAGTTGCAATTAACATCTATCCACAGGCATCAAAAGCACAGTGAACCCCTTTCAAAACAATACAAAATACTCCTCTCTGGATGTTTTCCCTTCCAGAAGATCTCAGTGGATCTCAAGTCATTCCATCCCATGGAAGGACTACGAACTGCCTCTATTCAAGAACCCAAAGCCCTCCAGAGTGCTAAAGCAGCACCCAAGAGGTAGTCTAGCCTGATAAGATAGTTTGCTTTAGCTCAGCCAAGACAAACAATGATCTTTTTTTCCTTCAGATGCAATGTGAATATTTAATCCCCATTGTAAAAAAAATGAGGGGAGTACTCCCCAGCCCAGCTCTAACAGCATGCCAAACATCCTTCCCTTGTGTTTTAATGGAGTCATTATCAAAGCACATGCAGGTGTTACTTAATCTTATTTAACCTTAGCACTGCAGTGCAAGCCAGATCAGCATAAACAGCAAGGGTCTGGCACTAGCTAGTAACAAACAAGCCTCACCTTTTTCTTTTCCATTTCTAATCTCTCCTTAAGCTCCCTTAGGAATTGTTCCTTCTCTTTTTCCAGCCTGATCATTTCTTCCTGCTGAGCTTCCTCCATTTCCAGCTTCATTTTCTCCAAAGCAAGCTGCTTCTTCCTCTCCAAGTTCTCCTTCTCCGTTTCCTGCAGACATTCCAACTCTTCTCTTAGTTTTTTCAGTGCCAACTCTTGCTCTGCCCTGGTAGGATTGCAACAAGAGCAGAGAAGCCAGTCAGAATTTGGTACTGTTTAGGAAACAGAGCTAAGAGAAGATCAGACATGAAAATTGCAGAAGAAATGGAGAACCAATGCACACTTTGAATCGCAAGTGCATCAGCAAAGGCCTTGGGAATAAACAGCAAGGATGCTGACGACATGCAAGATGCTTCCCTCCCAAACCCACAGTTCATGTTCCTAGGGATGGCAGCTTCCTGCTTGTTGTGGCAAAACTCTTCACCTTATCTTTTTCTTCTCTGCCTCAGTCTCAGAGGTGATGGTGGCTCGCAGTTTTGAGAGTCTCTCAGTTTCCTCCTTTCTTATACGTAATTCTTCCTCCTCAGAAACCTTTGCCAAATCCTCTTTCAGAGTCCTGAGAGATGAGCAGCCAAGAAGATAAAAAGAGGGAGAAAAAAAATAAAAGGATCAGGAAGCTTGTAGTGCCTTCAAACCACCTCCCCAGGGCATACAGATCAACTCTCACAAGCTGTATGTGCCCAAGCCATGCATTCCCTAGGTTCCAGACAGTTAATTCCCTTCCAAACCTTCACAATTTGGCTGCTTGCACAGGAGACACAACCCCTGAGCATCAAGCTCCTGTGGTATATTTTAAAGGTGCATTATATCACCACCATAGGTGGCACCTTTTTGCAGGTACATAAAAATCAGCTCTATGAAATGAAGGCAGATTCCCAGCCGAGGTAGCTGGAAACATTAGTATAAGCTTCATGCTTTTCCACGACACCCTTCTTCCCACTGCTTAATTCCTGCTCAGACATTTCTCCCTTCAGGTGCAATTTTTGTCCTCTTTTGTGCCCAGGGCAGCATTCCCACAGTGCTTCATGTCAAGGAACCTTTTCTGGCCAGGTGTGTGCTGCTAAGTGCTTACAATACAAGTCCTGAGAGACAAATCCCCCAATACAGAGGGTACCACTCCTATTGCTGTTCTGCTCCCCAGGTTGCCATTAGATCTTCTTGCACTGGCTGGGTTTTGCACATAGAAATCCATGCCCTATTCCTTAAAGTCTTGTTTGGAAGTCCTTCTGTAATACACACAGTACCAGAGCTTCAAACAGTTCCTCTGAGGTCACCTCATCTCCTCTAATGCCCCAATTTCCAGTCCTATTACCACCATTTAGCCCAAGATTTGAAAGTCTGCCAGGCGCTAAAGCTCCAAGCAGTGAACTGGAAGCTTTTCCCAGGTTAACAATAAGAGACAAGTTCACAGCTCTATGAAAGTTGCATGTGCATCGAATCATAGCTCTTCTGACAGGACACAAGGAAGATGCTCTCTTGTCTGTACAAGGGAGCATGTTTTCCTCAGGAGGACTGCACTCTGCTTTGAGCATTTGCAGCACTGAGAGCTGACCACTACCCATTTCAGTATGTGCAGATCCTTAATGTCACTGGCAGCATGAAGCCCCATACTCCTTTACACCTCAAGAGCTCTATTCCTGCCTCCTTCACCCACAGCTCCACAAAGCAGCTCTCATTTCAAGGTGGCCTATAACAGCACAAACTTGCTGCAACTAGCAATGAATCACAACTGGGAAAGACTCAGTTGGAGAAATGGGAAAAACAAAAGAGTACCTGAGGGATTTTTCTTTCTGCTGATAAAGCTTCCGAGTTTCTTCCTCCTCCTGTAGCCTCATCTCCTCCTGGAATTGCTGGATTTTCTCCTTCTTTGCTTGCAGTAAGTGCATTTTCTCTTGCTCAATCTCTTTCTCCAGCTCTTTGGCTATTTCCTTCAGAGATTCTTCACTGGACTGGTTTAAGGACTGCTTTTGTTTTATTCCTTTCTCAGGTTGCCTATCAAAAAGAAAAAGCTCCTTTGGTAAAAGGGTGAGAGAACTAAGTAACACAATGGGAACCAGCAACATTCCCACACACAGTATCACCTCCAAACCAAAAATCTCAAAGCCACCTTCTCCACAAGCTTTCCTCTCTATGAAGGGAAAGGAAATGCAGAATCTCCACTGGATTGCAGCCACTTTTTTTGCTGCTGTGGAGCACTTGCTGTTTCTCTCACAGGAGGTGAGGAATAGCAGTGTAGGCAGGCAGAGGGCACGCAGGTAGAAGACAAGCTTGGTACAGAATTCATGCTGTTACTGTTCCCTACGACATGCCTGGAAAACAAACCCATTCCCATGCTTGCCAGCCAAACTCACCAGCCTTACATCCTGAACTTTTGCTGCTGTAGACACAGGAAAGCATTTTTTACAAGGCTGTTGAGGGACACATAGCACATCCTCCAAGCTCCAAGCAGCACTTTACCTCAGATAACTGCTTGGGGATGTTCCCAGGCACCACCGGCTGGAACTCTTACTGACTTCAGAACTCTGACTGGTAATAGGAATAGGAATTAATCCTAGTCTGAACAGAACATAGGTCCTGAACAACTCTTATTTGGGCCCACCACAGCCCCCCTCGTGAAGGCAACACAGCCTCACCTCACAAAGGATCTAGCAGCTATGAAATCCCGCCTAGGACCATAAAAGCAATTGCAATCAGAACCAGTTTCTAACCCAAGGATTGGCAGTACATTTCTAATGGACCAGGTATTTTCTGCAATTGCAATCTAAAGTGTGCTGGGAGTTTGCCAGCCCTAGGCGACAGAAAGCCCTAAGCTCTCCAAAAATTAAAAACCGATCTGTTTCTAATGACGTTTTTTTCTTTCTTTTTTTTTTTTCCAGACATAGAGTTACAAAATCATAAGGTCTGAAAGAGGCTGAAAGGGAAGAGGGAAAAATGAAGATTAGTCTAAAGGACAAAATTCTTATTCTGTGCTAGTGAAAACTGAAGCAGCAAGGTCTTCTCATCATGCTCTGAGACTGCTTGCATAAGGCAGAGTTCTCTGTCTTGCCTGGAATCAGGGAAATAACAGCTCTAGTAATATAACCTTGAGTCAGAGAGAAAAGGTTACTTGTGCAGCCATTAGCAAAAGAACAGAGAGAGAGGAAAGGGTAGCAGGGTCCTGGAAAAATCCTGTTTCACTAGTGCTCCCCTGTAACACTGCATGCTCCAGGCCAACTGCACAGATACCTACAGGAGGTGCCATTTATCAGGCTGCCTTGCAAAGCACCTCAAGCACTTCCACCCTTTTATCTGTTCTTTTTGCTCTAATTTTTGTTCAAATAACTATCCAACCAACACGTGCACCTTTACACAACTGCGAATAAAAAAAAGGAGATGCTGCGCTCGACTTCAAACCAAAGATAACAACTCCACCACTTTGTCTTGATAGATGCGTTTTTCCAATTACTTCTCCTGATCTGTCATTTGACACAGAAAGCAAAGTCAGCATGTTCACTTCTACTGAGAACTTTCATTGCAGTGAAACTGCAGGTACCCATCAGCAAACTCCACCAATTTAGCACTGTGACAGACCACTGGCTTTTGCAGAGAAACTGAGCTCTACCATCTTCTGCTCTGACCTCGTTATCCCAAACCAAACAGTGCTGCCAGTGACTCTAAAAGTGAGAGGACTTTTTTTTCCCCCTCCCTCCTTCCCATCTCAGCACTACTCAGCAAGCAAACTCAGGATCAGTGAAAAACTGTTTATCTAAGGTGTATAAATGCTTAGCCTCATTAGTGACAGTGGTAAGGAGGCTTTTCCACATATAAAACAAACAGATCTTTTTCCATACCACAGTCCCGTGCCACAGACCCCAAGGGCTGAGCTGCTGTTCTCACCCTCCCCAGGACAGACTGTTACCTTGGCACTCTTGCCAGCAGAACAGCTGCTTGGATTTGCATGCTGAGATGCTCTCAAGCTTTGCTGTGCCCACCAAACCGCATCTCCTAGCGTGCCAGCCTCACATAGTAAGTTCAAATAAAGGGGAGAACAGAAAAAAAGGACAAAAGCTGCTATGCATACAACACTAGGGACTTAAATGAAGCCCTTAAGCTTTTTGCGGTGCTGGAAGTTCTTTCAGATTGATTAGGTCATCCAGCAACTCCTCCTCCAGCTCCTGGGCCACAGCCTCCTCCTGATTGGGATTTTCTAAAGCGACACACTTCTGTTCTGATGCTTCACAACCACTTTGATCCCTCTCACTTTGAAGCACAAAAAAAAAAAAAAAGGTAACAGAATACCAGATTAGTACAGATTAGGTTCTAGTGATTGCCCCAAGTAGACAAAGAGAAAGGGAAGATGGGATGCACAGCTGACTCAAGATGGGCAGCCTGCAGCACAAGCTCATGCCTGCCAAGGGGCCTCATCTGCCCAATATGGGGCTGCCAAAGTCCCAACAAAGCTCCAAACCATTCACACCACCTCAAGCACTGCCAGATTCACAGGCAGCTGAAGGTTTAATTTGTCTGTCAACCTCAGATCGTCGAATCTCTTTGCTGGATTACCTCCCTCTCTTTGCAAGTCCTTACAGAATTTCCTCAAAATAAATCAGCTCTATTAGTAACACTCACATTGTTGTCTAAATTAGAGATGGAAATACATTGGCAGGCATGTTTACTTGTTAGAGTCTAAGCAAGCACAGAGTGGCTGCACAGGCAGAGCGAGTGGAGAGGACTCACAGCTGGGAAGCAGGTACTAAGTGATAAAGAGAATTCCTTGGGCAGAACACATTTGTAAGGACCTTCATGTGAACAGCTCCTCCAAGCACAAAGCTTTGAATCCCAATTGCACGCAGTCATTAAGATGGACTGCAGCTTCTTCTGTTCACAGGTTTTCCTGGCATAAGCAACAGCTTGGTTCCCAATGCCCCGGAATGCTGTGTAGCTCTGTGTGGAAGCTAAGAGTTTTGACACAATTCATCTATAAATGCCACATGTTACAACTCTCAAAGGCAGAGCAAGGTGCTCTAGAGACCACAGAGCTCTCTGATCAGCACAATATTACAGTTGTTTCAAACAAGTTTTCACAAATGGGGAAAATAGCCCCCCTAGACAGCCCAGTCTTCACAGTAACTAAAGGCTGGGAAAGCTGTGCTGCTCCTGGGGTTACAGCTGTTGCATTATAAAGATGTCCATACAGCAGGATAACAAAATAGCTTAACATTTATGCTTGGCCAAACAGCAGCCAAGTGGCTCTAGGACTCCTCTAAGGAAGTGGAAATGAACTGTTCTCATTGGAGCTGAACTCTCCTGCCAAACCAGCACTGAGGGAGGCTGGGTCCCAGAACCTGCAAGGTTTGTTATCAGGCAGTGGCTAGGACCTAACTTTCCTATGTTAAGTGCCACAAGGCATAACACAATGCCACAACACAGACCATTATGGCAAGAGAGTGACTTTCACAGCCTTAAGTTAAAGCCAGATAGCAATAAGGAAAATAGAAAATCCAGCTTCCACATCTGGGAGTAGTCATGAGGAAGTGAAAGGGAAGCAGTTCTGCCATCTTCCAAACCAGAAGCTGAAACAGTGCTGAAATCTGCTGAGGTGATACTAAAGGGTTGGTGGGAGGAAAGAACGATTGAATGGAAGAGACTCTGAGACACTGTAGGATCTCAGGGTGCTCTGCAGGGAACTCCTGTACAGGTTACAGTGACCTGAGCACAGCAGGAACAGACAAGACAGGAAAGTCACTTGGAGCTAGAGCTGCCTATGCCTCCTTTCTAGCTCCATTTGTACCATACCTCTCAGCAGCTTCTGTTCTTTTGCTTTGCTCTGCATCTGTACTGGCTTTGCTTTGGTCTTTTTCCTCTTCTTTCAGCTCCTGGGCCTGCAGGTAAAAGCAAACAGTGTGGAGTTTGCTGGCTCCTTTGCCATCAAAGCCTCTCAGGACCTTACAGTGGCTCCACTGGAAAGCAGTACCACTTGGGTCCAACATAGCAGCACCAAGACCAGGGACTAAAATGCATCCACAGGGCACTCCAGAACGCCCAGCTGAATGCATCAGTTTCCATTCTTGCATGTAACCAAGGTCTTGAGATATCACAGAAACGCCTAGAGAAACACTTCCATCAGCACAGAGACATCAGGGATTGCAGCTCTCCAGGTTGCATTGCTATTACTGGTCTCAGGGTTGTTTTTTCAGTACAGATGATGAACTCTCTGCCAGCACAAAACACTCTCAACATCAGCTTCGGTTGTTTATTCCCCCCCCCCCCCCGAAGGTCATCTTACATATCCAAGTATCCATAAACTGTCTGAATAATGTAGGACAAATCTTTTAAAGCTGGAATGTCGCATATACAAACATGAAATAATGTACTGTGGCCATAAAGAAAACTGAAGCATTGATTGTGACCAGAATTACAATAGTCCTGCCCTGCATCCTGGCTCCTACACAGACCATGATGGGCAGTATACTTCATGCAGTCACATCTACCCAGAGACTTCTGAACACTCTCTCCAGAAGAGATCAGTCTGGATGCTGCTGACAAAGGCAGTCCCTCAATAACACACTCAGATCGACTTCAGGGGGCTTGCTTATGGAATAGGAAATACTTAAAATGACAAATATTTGAATATAAAATAGTCAGCTGCTCCTAGTCCCACCTGCCATCTACAAGGCATCTCTGTCCCCCCAGCAAGGACATGCAGACAAACACACCGTGTAATTCACTTAAGGAAGGGGAAACAGATTCCCTCTTCAAGCCCTCAATCCCAAATGCCAAAACACTAACAGCTCATCCTGCCTGCTTAGATTTCTGGACGCTACATCTCTGCTCCCCAGAGCCCATCCACAAATTCCTGGGGACCACAAACAGCAGGTGAGCTCAGCCCTTGCCATGCAGGAATGTAATGTGGAGCAGGGCCAAAATAACACAATTAAAACAGCAGTAATTTATGCAAATGTTCAGCAGAGCAAACAGCAGAAGGATTCCCTGCAAGTGCTGTCACCTTCCATCACATCAGCATGGTCAGAACACTCCCAGCAGCTCCCCACCACTCCAGACTAAATAAGGATTTCAATTCCTGAGAACTGGGGAACCCAGAAAACATCACCTAGCTCAAAACAGGCTCTGTCACTTCTGCCTGAGAAAGAAAAGAAGCCAGAAAAATGAAGAATTAGATCTTCTGGGGAATAAAGATGATGAGTTACAGGTAACACTGCTGAGCCCATGCCTGGGACCTCTGCTGCACTCCTGTGTCCAACATACCTTCCTGGAGCAACCCCTCCCCAGAAATCCCAAACTGCAGGAACCTCCAAACAGATCTGGGAAGCTGAACAGAGCACGTGCCAGCAGTGAACAAGGGCTGGATTTTAAGCCCTGCCTGTGAAATTCCCAGAGCCTTGCCCCTCTCGTTGCCCCAGGACTGCCAGCAGTCCGCAGGAAGCACTGAGTACTGCTGGCAGCTTGGTTTTCTGTTCTGCTCAACACCAGGCTGAATCCCAAAGGAAAAGCCTTATGCTCACAACACAAAGCCAGGATTAGGCTGTCTCCTCCCTGCACAGCACAGTCCCCAAGGGGCCTTGAGAGGAGGATTTCTATGGTCTCCAGCATGTGACAGCTCCGATGCCATGCCTGCTTCCAGCTCCTCACCACTATCACCCTCAGCTCAACAACAGTGCCAGCAAAGCAGGATGCCAGAACTTTAAATGCCTGCTAAGTGAAGGGTGAAAGGAGCAACCTTCCCACTGCCAACAGAGAAGTCAAGTCTAGCAGACAGCAGCCCACACTGCCTCTGCAATCTAACACAGCTCCTGCCAGAACACACTAACCAAAAGCCTCCAACATTGTGCACTTGTAGTGCCATTGAAGAGGTCTTTTTTATTTAAAAATAAATAAATAAAATAAATTTGGCAGTATATTCAAAGTCCATTACATGGAAATAAACATATTCCAACAATCTGGAGTCTCGTTTCAAAATAGCCTCTGTCTTTTGACACAAAAGAGCAGCTGCAGTTCTGCAGGGGGCACCATTTCAAATCCACCTCTCCCTCCTCAAGACAAGGCTGTAATAAACTCAAAATGTGTCTGCTCCAACAAGACATTTGTATGCACGATGACTGTGCTGTAGCAAGAAGGAGAGGGGGAGAACACAGCAGGCATATGTTTTGTTTTCCCTTCACATCTGATTATGCTCATTATTAGGCACAAGAGGACAGGTGTATTCTCCAGACAACCTAACAAACTGGATTGCTCCTCTCTGCTGGACAGGTGGTGAGTTTGCCACTCAAGGTCTCCTCCAATGCAGCTGATCAACTCACTTACAATCAGAGCAAGGCTGAGTAAACCCCAGCTGGAGCCTGACCCTCTGCCTCGCTGTGCAGCACGCTCTCCCAGCCAATGTGCTGATGAGCTGAGATGGAGCAGGAGAGGGATAGCTGGCAGGGCTCAATAGGAGTGTGGGGCTGAGGAGAACAACTTGGCAACATGCTGAGAAGACGAGGATAAAAATCACAAGAGGCACAGTAATCTTCAGTCAGAACTGCCCTAACACAGCTACATATGGGGCCAATGTGATGGAGGAAGCAGACGTGTACACACATATGTACACTCTTTTATATGCCACAGACTCACTGAAAGGATCCTATTGTTTCCCCTACACGAAAGCAGACAAGGCAGGCAAATGTAAAATTAAGTCTCTCTGTCAATGGAAGGTAACCTCCATTTCTTCATTTTCTGCCACTGTGCTTTGTTACACAAGTTCTCTTCATCTGCTGAAGAGAAAGAATAGGACAAATGCACTCACAACAGAAAAAAGCAGAACAGACTCTGCTTCCCAGCACTTCCCAGGAAAACCAGTTATCTACACGTGTACCGGGGGCAGTGAAGGCACACACTTGTGAGCTTGCACACACACATCACCCACAAACCACCTCTTCCCAAGAGTATGATACTCGTGTAGCTGCCCCTCACAGGAATGGCTGCAACTCCCTGCATCTCTGCACACACAGCACTGCGCTAGAACTGCTTCTCTAATCCCTCCCCTAAAGTCAGAGTGCTGTGTCTGCCTCAAAATCTTTATGCCAATTGCCTCATCCTGACACAACGTGGTGTTTTAACCTGCCCATTCCAAGATTGGTCTCCAATCAGAGATAAAGCACTTACCTTGCACAGGGGGCTGCCTAAAGCAGGAGACAGAGCACTCACATCCAATACACGCTCAGAAAACCGACTCTGGAAAGCCACATCCTGAAGAAGAAAGAATAGGATCACTGCACTGGTCCCTTGAGGGATCCTGACAGATTAGAAAAAAACCTGAACACAGTTAGGAATCCTCGTTCGTCATCCCACTGACAGCAATTTCACTCAAATATCCAGTGCTACTACAATTAGAAAGCTTTACAGGACACAGGGCATGGCTACACTGAGGTTCAGGCCTTCATCCAAGCACAGATTATATCTGTATTGCAGTCAGATGGCCCTGGCAGCAGCACAACAGCAGCAAGTTGGGTTTTGTTTCCCGAGCTGAAGGGGCACACGCAGGTAATGCAGGAACTGCTACAGAGTGGTGAGTCTTGCCATACTACCTCATGCAATCTTCCATGCCACAGATCACAGCAGGCACGGGTGATACATGACACACCACATCTATAGCCCGTGACCCTCTACTGCTCTACTTCCCAATATTGTTGCAGCTCTTCTGAGATATTTTTTCCTAGAAGTCAGCTCCTGCAAGTTGCCCACGGGCTACTCACTCTGAATTCTCCCTACTGGCAGAGGCTGTGGGTTCACACACTTGGCTGCACACACAGCGTGTGAGAGAGCACACACGCATGCCCATAAACAAGCTCTAGAAAACGTATTGTTTGATGCAGCAGCTACTTGCCAACACGGGCTCATACAAACACTGATAGATAATGATATTCGCAGCCATTTTCTGGCCATGCTGCCTCAGCTCCCACTGGCAGATGGCAGCAGCAGTTTCCTGCAGAGATGAAGAGATGCTGATGGGCACTTCACCCCTCACCTCAGGGCTACCCTCCTCTATGTTCTCCCCCTGGAACCTTCGGGAGCCAGGACTCTCAGCCATACACATTTCCTTTAGAAAAAGCTGCTTCATCCCTTAAAGCATGATTTTACATTGCATATGATTTTCCATTTTGCAATTATCCAAGTGGAGTCCCAGCTATGAGTGACCTACTTTGCCAGGGCTATTACCTCACTCACAGAATGAACCTGCACTTTTCTGCAATTTCTGCTCAGTACAAGTCTCTCATCACACCTGACTACAGAAGTACCACAAGCCTCCTACCAAGGGCAATACATATGTCAGGACCTCACAGGCAGACCTGGAAATCCTTCTGAGTGCCTGACTTGGGTCTAGCTTCAAACTGGGAAGCACAGCTCTGGAGCTAGAGGACTTCAGAGTGAGAGCTGGCTCCAAATACAGATAGTTCTTGGCCAAGCCACTTCATCTGATACAGTCTGTGCAGGCCCGGGAATTTGCTAAGCAAAGGATGCTTCAGTTTTCCAAGAGTCTTCCTGAATATTAAAGAGAGGCAAGCAGAGAGTGACACCAGTGACCTGTGCCATAGCAGCATGGTCAATACATGAGTTAGGGATGCAAGAGATGGCTGTAACCTTGGGGCTCCCAGAGGGATGCAGAGCCCTCCCACAAGAAATAAGGAACCCCTGGTCACTCACCACATGCTGGATCAGCTCCTGGTCTAAGTGGTTAGAAGCCTGCAAGTCCTCCATGAGTTCACTACTCTCAGATACCCCAGAAAGCTGAAAGGAGATATGTACATGTGTTAGCCCTGCAGCTTCGTTTAGGCATTTCCAACTAAAAAGACAACAAATGATACCTGGAAGACAGATCGGTCTCTGTATACCATAAGGAACTAAAACAGGTGAATGAACATATTAGGAAACACTGAGGGTGTAACCCACAAGGAATCACAGAATGCCACAAAGGACACGTGAAGGAGATGGGACTGGGGAAGGCAAAGAAGTGCTCTTCAAATATCCCTGATAAAGGCACTTGCTTACTGCCTCATTCCTTCTGCGAGGACCTTCACAGTTTTGAGAAGCCCCTGGGCCACCAAGCAAATTGGGAAGCCACACAGAACTGGGCTTGTTCCATGACTTCAAAAACACAGCACCTTGCTGTCCCTGCCTGCAGTGCAGATTCCTATGTTCCTAGTCACAACAAAACGATACAGAGCTGTTGAACATTTACACCCATGCAGTCCCACTGACTCCAGCAGACCTAACCAAACATGTAAACAGAGTTTTATAAAAGCAGTAATTTTTGGTTTTAAGCTCTTCAGGAAAGCGTATCTTTTCCAGCATCACTTACATAGTTTATCGTTTCTTAGACACTACACTCTAGAGAAAACACCAAAATTATCAGGGAGAAAACAGGTTGGAGAGGCACCATTTCTCAGGTCTCATTTCAACACCTCTGCAACAGAACTGGAAGGTGCACATCTGACACCATGGTTGCAGGGTCCAGGCTGTTAACCCACCTGCATCTCGTGATGCAGAATGGTTCATCTGCCAGAGACTGCACAACCGAGTGCCTCGGTGCAGCTCAGTGCTGACTGCCAGCTCTCCTCCCTGACTGAGCTGCAGCTCAGGAGCCAGCCCCTAGGTACAGCCCTTCCCCACTCTGACCTCACACCTCCCTCTCAGCATCCTCCTGCAGAGCTGTAAACATCACAGCTGGCAGCTCACTTTACACTTTTGCCCCATCTCTACATAAGCTGAGAGAAACAACAGAAGGAGAGAAACAAAGCAGTAGAGACAGCTGAGCTTGGTGTGAACTTCATTATAAAACCTGCTTGCTTAGTACAGATGGCAGCACTGAAAGCTGAGACTTATTTCTCCTCTAAGACTTGAAACATGCGTCACAGTCCAGGGTTTTTGCCTGTCAGTTGCTTTGGACAGCACTTTGTGTATGCATAGAAGAATATTTCCTAGCTCAGTACCGAAAAAACCAAGCTGGGAATTCAGAGCACTTGTGCCATCCGCACCCCCTCACAGGTACACGCTGCTGATTAGGAAAGCACTTATGCTGACTTAACAGAAAATGAGTGCTCCAAATGCTTTCCTGAATCAGGGCCTTACAAAGCAACGGGAACAGCCACAGCAGATCCCACACCAAACCCAACCCCAGCAGGCAGGTCACTTACTTTGCCAGCATCCAGCCTGCTGTCTGCTTCCACATCAGCTGCTTCCTCCCTCATTTCATTTACTATATTTTCATCAGCAGACATGGTGTCAACGGTGACAGCCAGGCTTGCCAGCTGATCTGCTTCAGCAGCTTCGGCATCTGGAGATGCAGCTTGAGGTTGCCCAGGACTGCCAGGCACGTCTGTCCCTGCTCTTCTCCCTTCCTCCAGAGATTGTAGCAGCTGATCAGCTGGAGCGACATCACCTTGCACCTCAGCAGCATTCTTGCCCAGTACTTCATTCCCAGTGAGTTTCCCATCAGATTCCTCTTTGTTCTGGTCAGACAGGGTATTGTGAGCATCTCCGGAAAGGGCTTTAACTGGAGTTGGAGGACATGTGTTGCCAGAATCAAAGCAAGACTCTTGCCCTTCTTCAGCATGTCTTGATTCTAAAGACTCTTTCTAGGCAGCAAGACAAACACAATTACAGCTGTAACATTCTCTACTCTCTCTCACTGGGAGGATGCTGGGTGAAAATAATACGAGCTCTTCTACAGCAAACAAAAAAATCACAAAGCTTTGGGTGACTTCAGCAAGACCAGCTTGATTTTATTTTCATACAGGCTCTTTCAAAGGAAAGGAATGTTAAGACAAACTCATTCATTTCCTGGGGCTGAGACTACTCCACTGCTTTTGTAATCACCAGTAGCTAAGTGTGAGCAGTGGCTGCTGTAGGGACCATCAGACCCTGAGAGCTCTGCAGTAGGCTTTTATATTGAGTCTGTTCAGTGAGAAGTGGAAGTTCTGCAAGAAACTTCACACAAAATAACTAGAGAGGAGCAGGCGGGATGCAGCCTCCCCAGTTTCCAGTGGGACAAGCTGAGAACAGGCACTGATTTAAACTGCTACTCAAGTTCCAGTTTGATTCAGAACTCTACTAAGATATTAGACTAAGAAATGTTTTGGGTTTTTTTTTTCCCACTGGCCTTGGGAAAAAACAATCCCAAGCAATAACTCAGTCACCCAAAGGTTCAGCTGCATCTCCCAGCAGTGGGGAGGCCCACAAAACTCACAACAAAAAGCGTAATCGCCAGGAGGATGCAGGGAAAGGTTCCCTCATCGGTATGCAAACAAAACTGCTAGCTCTTCCTACTTTCTCGCTGTTTTATTAATGCTGTGGTATCTTGTCAAACATTAGCTGCATCCACGTACAGCGTGTACCATACACAGACTGCATATTTTAACGATGTATTTTTATCAAAGTGCAACTGGAACGCTGTCAGTTTTGAACGCGGAGCTGCAGCAAACTGAAAGGCTGTCCTGGGCACATCATTTGTCTGAGAGACCTTCTCAGGGCTGAGAGAGTCATCAATCAGAGCAGAGGGGAGGACAGAGAAACCAAATCACTGGGTACTTTCCAAAAAAACTACAGTTCAGAGCCTCACCTGCAATCTGCCAAGTAATAAATGAAAGCTTATGGCCTGCTTCCAGTTCAGTGCCTGGTTAGCAGAGGTTCACAAACACCACTGAATCACTAGCCAGCCACAGGAGGCCTTTCAAAGGCCTGGCTAACATCTCTGTTCCAGAACCAAGAAAAATGTATGTGATGGTGCCATTCCTTTAGTGATACTCCAGTGGGCCCATCTTCATGATGCTTCCTTTTATCTGGGGATAAGAGCATCTGGAATGACACTAGGTGTGCTTCTGTTTGGACAGATTTGGTTTGGAGTTTTCATGAGGGCCTTTCCCCAGGACAGCCGACAGTGTCCAAGAAAAGACATGCCAGATGGGACCAACAAGGATTCTTTCACTTAAAAGCCATAAACAGATCTTTCCCTCTGGGGAGCACACATAATATACAGGTGTATCCACTGATGCTCTGCACACACAAAGACCTCTCTCCAGTAAAATTTACCTCAGTTACCAGAACATCCCAGAACAATTTCTTTAGCTGGTAGATTTCTATTTTAAGGACAGATGCAGAAAAGACTTCTGTTAATGTTACACCTTAATGATGACAAGTGTAGCTCTCCAGAATAGGAAACTATGACAGTCAGACACAGTTGGAAGAGAAAGGAGGTTTTCCTTGTGTGTGAGACCACGGATTTGCTACAGATACTGGGGCAAGGAAGAACCATCCAGGTTATAATTGGCTTTAGCTGATCTTTTCACAAGCTATAAAGCAGCTCACCTGCATCTGAGTGATGCTAACTAATATGGAATCTCTGCCTATCGAACACATTATTTCCAGACTTCCAAGTGATCAACATAATTGGAGGAAAACAAATAGGGAAAAAAAACCAACAACCCACACGGATACCAGTGGGATCGAGTTCTTGGAAAAGTGTCCAATTCATGGATGAAAAATCAGTGCAGGCAGCAGCCAACAAAACTGCATCTTATTCATCTCCCAAAAGAGGATGACTATGCCACTTTGGATTTTAACAGCTTGAAGATGAGAGATTACAACAAAAACCTTCACAATCTTTCTATCTTTAAAAAGAGAAGGAAGAAAACAAACCACCCATACTGCATACAGAATTCCTTTGCAGGCTGAACACGCTCTCCCTTTGCTTCCTGATTTCAGGCTGATCCCAAGGCAGAGAAGAACAGAGTGGGGTAGGTCTGGAAGCATTTGCTCTTAAGTTTACACCTCTTTCCACACACATAATAGTTTAAGAAACAAGCCAAGCAACAATCAGATCCACTCCACAACACTGGAAGCTGCAAGCAAAGCTCTGCATCATCATGCAAGCAGGGCTGCAATGTCAGAGCCACTCATCACCTCTCTGAGACTGCCAGCTTCCTCTGTGGGACTCCTCTGGTCCTGGAGATGAGCTTCAGTGACATCAGCCAGGCAGCCGCCACAGTCCTCCTCTGCTTTGCTGTTATCCTAGTGAATGAGGTAACATCTGCTAGCCAGTACTCACATAGTACCCTTCTGATCTGGTGGGATCACCTGCCTGCGACAGTCTGAGTAAGAACTGAGCACAGCAGCCCTTCACTGTGCTTACCCAGGAGGCAAGGGAGCCAGGCTATGACATACCAGTCCCTTTTAACTAGCCACTGAGGCACTGATATTTTACAGATGCCTTAATGCCCTCAGAACTAGCAACACTGCTTCCTGAGTATACATCTCTGCAATAACACGTATACTGTATTGCATAATGTTTATTTACAGAGAGAGCTCCCTTTCACACATCTCCATCTGGTGAGAGAGCTTTGCATGTTAATCCCCCATCACATAAAGGTCCCCCTCAACTCCAATTGTTTACCCAGAGATTGACCTGTACAGAAGGCAGAGTGCTAAGGCTTCCCAAGCTGCAAGCACTGCAGCCTGTACACTACTCCTGCTGTCACAGGACTCTCACTTCAGGACCTCAGAGATG
Organism: Cyrtonyx montezumae; assembly: GCF_038088225.1. Lineage (NCBI taxonomy): Eukaryota > Metazoa > Chordata > Aves > Galliformes > Odontophoridae > Cyrtonyx > Cyrtonyx montezumae. The sequence continues at coordinate 1,554,369 of NW_027071959.1, forward strand.
CTTCCAAGTCTTTTCCTCCTCCAGACCCTTTCAGGACTATCCCTACACCTCAGCACATCACTACACTCTCACACTTCTTTTCTCTGAATATGGATATTCAGCCCTGGCCCATAGACTTCACGAAACCAGCTTTTCTCACCCCACCACTTCCTCCATTCCCCTTCCACAGAGCTTCTTTTTATGAATTCTTTCCTTCTCTCCATTTTGGAACAAAGCTGGAGAGATGGGATGCGGGATGAGAGCTCACTCATAGGAATGTTTTTCTACTGCCCTCTCATGGAGTTACAAGTGAATGATATTTTCCATCAGGGCACTAATATTTTATCAGGGCTGAGATATCACCAATCTGAGTTACTAGCTTTTGAGAAGCAGCCTGGCTGTTGGGCAGCAATTGCCATTTTATAATAGATTCCTGAAGCCTTGCCATGTCACTGAAATGCCAAGACAACTCTTTGCTCCTGGACACATTAACATTTCAGTGACGAATTGAGCTCTGACAGGCTTCTTGTTTGCAGATGAGAGTCAAGCCTTTTTTGTTCTGCTTTTTTTTTTTAAACATCCACTTCATTAAAAACATTTGCAGTTCCTGTCCAGCTCTGTGAATGAGTTCTCCAAAGTACTTTACAGCTTAATTTTCTGTATATTGTGAAAAGGATGAGGGAAACAGTGAAAACGTTTTAACAGAAATTAATTTGACTTTCAATTGCTGAAACAGAATTTTCAAAGTGCTAAGAAAGGATTAACGTCAGTGCAGACAGACTGAATCACTAGAGCTGCTTGCAACGCACTTCACATTGTCCCTTTGTCATCTTAAGCCTGATCACTGCTAAGAAAGTGCTGGCAAAGAATGAACACCCGCAGGGAAAGCAAAATGTCTGCACGAGGCAATGCCTGTACTGAACTCATTGCTGATGCTGAGAGTCTGAGCAATGTAATTTATCAGCAGGGTAAGATACAAAATGAGTTTTATGTTACCACGCACACAGAAATATCCACATCCACATCCAGTCCACAATGAAGTTCCTAAGAGATTCTTACATAAATGAATGACAATGTGAGGATGGTGTCTCCAGACTGAATTCCCTCTCCACTCTGCAAATGACAATGCTGTAATTTCTGCTGAGAATAAGCCTTCCTTCTACACTGACTGAAAAAAAGCAACGAGGAAACAAACCATGCCCCTTCCTCATCAATCCTTCCTCCCACAGCATGAGCAGTGACACCACTCAGATCTGAGACTCTTCTTTGTCATTCCTTGGAAGAAATGACTTCTGTCTTGCCCATCACACCTTTGCTTTAAGTTTCTCTCTTTCTTCACTCATCAGGAATTAAAGCTCCACCTTGTGCAAAGGTGCTGTCAACACAAATGCTATCTATCAGACTGGAAGCACACTCCTTCAAGGACAAATCTGCCTTCTGATACTCCCTGAAGAGGGGCAGTGATGTGGGTATTTGGTTTCTCATACCTGCCCTCCCAGCCCTGCTGTTGTGCATTCTTCTCCATCAGCCCTGATGCAGATTGTTATTCCTCATGAATTACAAACACTTCCTCTGCTTCTGTTCCTGGGCTCTCACACTTGCAGCCCACACATGGGCAGTGCAGTGTCACAGCTCCTCTTCTATCTGGGCAGTTTCACATACCTGTTTCATCATGTCTTTCTTACCTCAGATCCAAAGCTGCGTCCAAGGGCGCTGACATCCACGTGCAGGTCTCTGAACATACTTGTTGACCAATGGAGATTCTAAATTTATTTAAAAAAAAGAAAATGGCTGAAATTGAGTTCTCTGTGATCCCAGAGGCTGTGCAGAAGGAACTTGAGGGTCTGTAATCAGTGGAAATAAGGGAGTAGAGCCAGAGAAACATACCACAGCAATAAGCCTACAGACAATTCATTTTGGAAATGTGTGAGGGCAGATGTGGATTTACAGGGAGTACAAGTAGAAAACAGGATGAGATACTTTTTGGCAACCAAGCGATACACACAGGAAGCACAGTGCAAATTGAGGCCTGAAGTCAAACTGAACCACCACAGTCAATCAGCCATTACTGGAGTAGTATCACAGTTTTCCACTCCTTGAAGCTTCAAGCACTGCAGTTACTGACATAAATGAGGAGCCAATACAAGCCAACTACCTCACTCTCACTGTCTTCTTCATTTCTCTCTTTATTTACAGCCATTGTGTTTAAAGAACTCCTCTCTTCACAGATCAATCCCAGTAACTTCTTGGTCTCACTAGTGGGCTTACAGGTCCCTCTAGGCTGTGAAATCAAAAAGAAAGGGAAGTCAGAGGACAGGTAAAATAACAGGGGAGATAGAAGCTTGCAGAAGCAGAGAATAGAAAGGAAGTTTTTGAATTCTGAGAACTTGCTCAGGGTAATGCTGCTACCCTTATTTTGCAGAGCCACATCCAGCTAGGAGATTACATTCCTTGTGAGGATTCACTTTCCTTTATAAGAAAGAAGCTCCTGTCCAAAAGAAGCACACATGCAAAACCCTTTCTGTATAAATTCGCTCAAGAGTAACTGTGGCAATGTTTTGTTAGTGTCACTTTATAACATTTATAATGCAAGAAATATTATTTATTAGCTTATACTACCTGCACTGTACATCGTGCTTCTTTGAGGTAGAAGTCAAAGTTCCCTTCAAATCAACTTAACAGTTTTTCAACAATTAAAACTATTCTGCCTTTCAAGCTGCTAAACCAAGAAAAATTATCAATGAACTCCCTAAAAACAGCAAAAGACAAGAAATGTAGCAGAACAGTAGAACTATTTCAGCCCAAAGCATTCTGAAACAGAGGACAGGTCACAGATATTGTCTTCGAAACTTTGAAGTAACACCAAACCTGTGACCACTTGCATGGTCTGCTTTTCTGGGCGTGCTCCCAGTGAAGACAGTTTTACCTGAGATTTCATTCGGGCTACAAGATCAGAGTCCACAGAGCTTCCCACGTCTGAGTGCAATGCGCCATGCAGGATGCCATCTTGAGAAGCCACAGGGCCACGCAGAGGAACAAGGTTCCCCAAGGGTATCTGCACAGGTGCTAGCAGGGTGCTGGAAGACTACAGGATATGAGAGAAGAGCACAGGTTCACAGTTTACACTTGTTTCAGAAGAAGGCACTCCCCAGTGCAAACACTGCTAACACGGAAGTGTTTGCACCTAGAAATTGTTTCCAGAGCTAACACCGAACAATTACCAGCACATGACACATGTAGGGAACAGCAGATTGATTTACTCATATGTTCTGCCTTCCCATCTGAATAGTGATTGAGTTGACAGCAGCAAGGTGATCCAGGAAATAAATGGGCATTACTCCAAAATGGAAGCAAGTGCTTAACAACAGCCACACTAACCCACACATCTGCATGCACCCAAGCACAGTACTCTTTGAGGGAGGCTCTTACCAGCACACCACCCTATGCAAATTGGGTAGCTTTCCTTCCCAACTCGGCACAGCATGAAACAAGTGAAGGAGAAGCCAGCAACCACAAGAAAGTCTCCCACTCTCTAAAAGCTGAAATTAACATCTCCAGACAGAAATCCAGGCTGCTCCCATACCTTACACCAGCATACTTTTTCAGCAGTACTGAAAATGGAAAGCAGCTCTGCTGCAGCACATCAGTAAGAAGCTCCTGAATACATCTCTACCTTTCAAAGCACAGCAAGAGCCCTGGGAGCCACCCAACATCCTCACCTCTGAACAATGCAAGCTTGACATCTCAAGTTATCTCCACCAAGAAATGTGACTGTTCTGTTTTACTTTGTGGAATTCACCGCCCAAGAAGTCTCACCTTTGATACACTGCACCAGTTAAATTAGAAGCAAGTGTACTCTAGGTTTTTCTCTACAGCATGCCAGTTCAGCCAAGAGCTATTGCTTCAGCAGAGCACACGCTTATTCATAAATCACAGTCCTGGTACTCTGTGTTTATACAAAATTACAGACTGAAAACAGAGTTAATTCACTTGCACACTGAGGGACAGGGAGAAGGAGATGAATGCATACAGATCTTCCTTCCAAGTCAGTGCCACAGCAATGGTAACAGTACAAATAACATATTCTGGGCTTACCTAATTATTTTCTACAGATGGCCATTAACTATGCATGTGAAGCAGTAGACACTAGTTGTCCTTCAGCAAAGATAAACTCACTTCCATTGGGCTAATTAAAACTTTCAGGATAATCTGCAGTTTATCTGATATTTATAGGTATAGTTATTATCAGCTAACTGAGCACTACCACACGCTGTTAATTAGAAATCTGAGCTAGCAATTCAGTGGAGGCACAGCTGGGTACCTGCAATAGTAGAGCAAAGCAATTCATTACCACTACGCACAGTGACCTTTCAGGTCTGGGGCAAGTTTTGCTTTGTTTTTAGAGCAGGAGATTTCCTAATTTCTTATTAAATTGAGGCAATTACTTAAGGACAAAGACAAAACAACCTGAAATGTTCCTCCCAGGGAAGGGGGGAGCTCTATGAGTTGAAAGCTGCAGGACATATTCCATAGCACTGATGTACAAACAGCAACAGAAAGCAGCATGTACCTTTTCCACTTTTCACTTTTTCACTTTCTATCCACTTTCTTCCACTGGTGCAAGCTGAATGCCAGGTTTACAGAGCAATAGCTTTCCTAACAGCTTTTTTTTGGGGGGTTGGTGTTCAAAGAGGAAGAAGAAAGTTATATTTACAGAGGGCCCCACCATACCAGTAAACCTTATTGGTGTCCTAAGACCACTTAACACTGATCCAAGGACCAGAGCATGTTAAGTCATACTGCCTGCAAAACAATGATCTGGAACCAATGGGAGCAATCCTCCTTCCTTCTCTTAATTCATTCAAACATTTTCCTATTTTTCTCATTTAAGAGAGAGCAGAGACCATTCATCCAGACACTAGACTTGTAAGTGGGAGACCCGCATTTGACTTACAGCTTCTATAATGTCTTAATCAACACATTCACTCTGAGCCTTGAGACTCAGAAAGCAAAATTAGGCTTAAAAAAGCTTATTTCACTCTCAATTTAGACTGCAGGTTTTAGAGGGAAAAGACTGACTTTTCCTTGCTTACTACAAAGGATCTGACTGCCAAAATTAAAGACGATGTTGCAATCCCTTTGAATTCCCTGCCAATCACCTCTTTTTTTTTTTTTTTTAGGAGACACTTTCCCTAATATAAAACTAATTTGAGAGTAAATTCTGCAGTTTGTCACGGTTCCTTATATAACTTCCAACAAGATATCTTCTCCCTTTGCTCCTGAATGTTAGCTACAATGCGTGGTTTCAATCTCAGTTCTCCAGAAATGTTCACAATGGAAGTGCCACCAGAAAGGACCAAGTCCTACCTCATTCTCACCTGCTCCTTCACCAACCTCTGTTTTGCTGTAATTCTCAGCAGTTTTTCTGGTCTGGGTCACCCTCACTACCATGTGCTGACCAAGACTGTTACTTCCTTGGCAGTCAGCAATCTGATAGAGATACTCAGGAGGAGCACACAGATCTTCTGTGCCTCCATCCTCCCACACTCTGGGATCTATTCTATTTTCTTTCTTCTTTTCTTTCTGTCCTTCAGCAGCACCATTAGACTCCCGGGTAGTGAGTTTCCCACAGGAATCCACCACAAACCTAACACATTCAGATTCAAAGCTGGCACTTTCTTCATATCCCTGCAGCGCAGGGAACAATTTTATATCCTTGAAGCTGTGTTTCCTCTCTGATTTTTGGGCAGGACTGCATATCTGAGGCAGGGGTGATTTCAGGAAGTTATAAGGCAGCAGAGGCTCTTCTGTGAAACAGTACAGACCCTCTGGTCTTCCAGATTCACAGTGAGGAGAGAACTGATGCCTCACTCTCAGTATCTGGGCTGCATTAACACTCTGAGAACTGTCCCAATCATTGCTGCCACATTCTGAAATCAAATCACCTCTTTCTTCATCTTCTCCACACCCATCTTTGGCAGATGAAAAATTGCATTTTGATGTACAACACGTTAATTCCTCCCTTTGCATCTCTTTCTTGCAATCAGGGTTGCATACCCATGATCTCTTGAGGAACTGTGGATGGGTTCTTTGGTATACCACTGATATGATCTGCTTTTATATCTGCTCCTAGCTCCATTAGTTCCATTTGCTTTGAATCCTGTCTCCCAGGTCTGCTCATGCTCTCAATATTCTTGCACATAATGACAGCTTGACCCCAAAGCCTCATCCTGAACTTCTCTCTTACTTCTACTCTGAGATACTCTGCTGTGAGACCTTAGCAATTCTTGAGCATATGAAGCACCTACTGTCTCCTGCAAATTCCAGTCATCCACGAGACTGGAACCAAAGAGAGTCATTCCCTGGTTCCTTCTTTCTTCTCTGGCTTGCAATAGACTTGGACTTCTTTTCATGTCCACAACAGAGTGGAAACAAAAATTTCCTCTTATTTCCAAAGGTATACCTTGGTCCTGGTGGATGTCTACATCAAAGCTGCTGAAAGGTGGGACATTTTCTACAGGTTTCACATCAGTTAAGGTTTGGCACGGCCTAGTGAATGTTGATACAAGTGTGGGATGCAGTTTGCCTAGCCACGTGCCTGTAAATTGTCTCCATGAATAATTTATGTCTGGTGGTCTCCCTCTGCCTTCATTTCTAATCTGGCTATCTGGTTCTGGATTCTCCTGTCCAGGGTACAGAATGGCACAGGGTATATGACAAAAGGATGTTGAAAGAAGAATCCCTCAGTGCATTTCCTAACTAGATAAATATTCGCAAATAACTGAAACATATCACAATGTATGTATATAAACTCTTATTTAAAGTACAAATTTATATGTATTAAATATGTTACATATATAAATTGGTGTGCAAATTTTAGAGCACTTAAAGTGATCTGTATGCATATAAAAGAAAACACTCCTATTGAAGGCCTTAGGTTAAAGATGTCTGTGCCTTTAGTGGCAACACAAAATGCTCTTGTCCCACTGATACTTATCTCATTACAGGCAAATGGAAGGCAGGAATGAATTCCATCACTCAGAATTCTAGAGGGCATTTGGCTATGCCTGCAGCTACACAAAGCATAGTGACTAGCCTCACTTGCACTCAGTGTGGATATTGCAGCAACAAGCACAGACACACTCTATTGTCTTCTCCAAAAGACAATCTCTCCAGCACACCAAGTGCTGTCCAGTTTCCCTCCCTCTCTCCACAAAACTGCAGAATATTAATTGCTTTCTGCACAAAAGAGAACATGTCATAAACAAGCAACAACCTCAAGTTCAGAGCTCAACATGGTTATTTTTTTTTATGTTTCCTTAAGAATGGACAGTATCTGTTCTGAACAGCACCAGCTGCCTTGGTCTGCGTGCTTTTCAGCAATAGCATCATGGGGCTGTGAAACAGCCACTAAAGGTGTGTACCTCTAAACCAAAACTGCAAGATTCCTGGGTGTGTGATCTCATTTCCCTTGGATTTTCATCAGACTCATAGCTTGACAGGATCCCCAGTCAAGTGATTGCTGTTCCCATCCCAAATCAGCAACAGTACAGCATTACCCCATAATTCACAGCCACTCGTCCTCAGCCAGCCACCTTGCTCCTCCCCAGAACCACTGCATGCAGCAGAGCCTACTTACAGTGTGTTGACTCAGTGACTGCTTATCCTTGTCTTTCTTATCTTTCTTGTCTTTCTTCTTCTTTTTCTTCTTCAAGCTACCACGTGCCAGCAGCTTCTTTCGTTCCTGAGTGACAAGTTCTCTGTAGTAGTCATCACAGGGGTGGTCCCACATGGATTGGCCGTTATTAAAGTTGAAGTAGTAGATATCACCATTGACATCCTGGCTGTGTGGCGACAAAAAGGTAATGACATGCAGCAACCCTAGCTCTGCACAGACACGGCCTCATTCAAGGAGTTTTGAGGCTCTAAAAACATTCTTATTGCACCACATGATCACCCTGTATTCAGTGAATAGCAGCACAATGCCTCCAGGAACCCAGAGGCATTGCTGAGGTGAAGCAGCCCTCCTTGAGAATGCTCGTATCCCCGTTCAACTTGTCAAACACTCTTCTCTCTTCTTCCACCACCCCAAGAAGAACCTGAGTACATTTTTTTCCCCTTGCCAGCTGGTACTCTGCTCTGACAATCATTAACACAGCATAGAAAGCCAGTAATCTTATAAACCAGCTTCTGAGAGGGTTCTCTCACCAGGGCTTCCACTGGGGCGGTAACGGGGCCACAATGCCTTCCTTGGCCAGCCACATGAGCCCGGGCTCCTTCTCGGGGTCAATGCCAATTTCTCTTGCAAAACTCTGGATCTCTAGGGAAACAGAACAGAAATCTGAAGGGACAGCTTACACCAAGCAATATACAAAGCCAACTTCTCAACTAAAGCAACGGACACAATGGAAAATCCCACTACTCAAAACTGTCCAAATAAGTCTGTATATCAGTGAATGTGTTTTCCAGGCTGGTGAAGCAGAGGGATAGAGACTGCAAGATGGCAAATATCCTTGCAATCAAAAAGCTAGTTTTTCAGCTCTGCATGACATCTCCTTTTGTCTCACCTCCTGAATCACACTCTCCTCGGTTCCCATTTTCTTAATACTCCTTGAAATAAGTTAGCAAGTTTGAATCCCTTATTGCAGTTCCTAGGAGGACAAGCACCTATTACCTTGTTCGCTGGGAATGTACGACTCATCATAATCTTCTTCCAGGATAATCTGATCACCAACGGATACAATACCTCCTGCCATGGTCCCCGGCACCTGAAGCAGGAAGGAAACAACACAAAGATCACAAGTAGCAACTGCAGACAGACAGAAACAAAACTTCACATAGCACGTGGTAGAGCCCCACAGGAAACTCAGCACTGGGGGTCGCCAAGCGTGGATACAGACTGGGAGGACAAAGTGCTAGGGCAGCTAGAAACTGAAACTCCACCCTTCAGTGCCAAGGGGGAAGGAGATGCCACGTTGGTCACAACACCATCAGCCCAAGGCACTCTGCAGACAGGAAGATGAGGCAAGCACAGCTCTGCCCTGCTCACAGCGCTTCCCCAGTGCAGCGCTGATCAAAGACCTGAGGCTGATGCTGACAGAGAAGTTTGACTCCCCCAGGCTTTCCAGCACCTACAGAGGAAACAACCCCTGGCTTTGTGCACTTTCTAGACAGACAAGGGAAAGCTGAAATAAGAATGGTTAGGAAGAAAGAGAAAACAAATTTTCCCAGACCACAGAGCAGCTTTCTGAGAAGTCCCTGGGCTGAATTTGCTCTGCCTAGGGACAAACCAGCTTCTCTCAGCAACCCACTTGGCCTCTCCATGTTCCCAGAGGACATTTTGGAAGCGAAAAGCTGATCTTAATTTATTGTGCCTCATCTCTAACCTCTGGAGAATCGTTTCAGTATTTAACTTAAACTCCACAGACAGATCTAGGCCATGCTCCTTTAGAGCACTTCACCACAAGCTCAGCAGACTGCAGGACGTTTCCCTGCATTTTCCCTGCATTTGAGGTTGGCACAGCCACAGCTGGCCAGCACTAGCCCTCAGCAGGCAAACGGCCCAGCGGGCTGCAGTGCAGCTGCCCCAGCACTCATGCAAGCACAGGGCCACGAGCTCACAGCAGCAGAGGGGCAGGCCTGTCCCATTTATTTTTTAAGAAGGGACTGATAACAGCTCAATGTATAAAGCACACCAGCATATAAAGCACCAGAGCAGGGGCTCCCGGTGTCTGCACTGCACTCAGGGGTACAGGAGCGGTGTCAGCCGACAGCTGAGCTTCAGTGCCCTCCGCACACAGCCCTCACGCAGAGCGAGGCCCAGAGGCAGCAGTTCATCCCGGCAGCCCCAGGCACAGCCGCTGGGACACACCTATCCCCCCAACGCGCACGCAGGTAATTAACGCATAGCTGTAACGGCCCAGAGGCCGGAGAAGAAACCTTTTACGAGTAGAAAGGAAAAGCACTGAAACTAGAGGAGCATAAAGAGGCGGAGGCCCTGCACCCTCATCCTCACCCGTTACTCTGCCCCGCCGTGCATCCGCTTCCATGGCCTCCCACGGCTTGCCTGAGTTCGCATAGCAACCACATCCGGCTCACAATGCCCTGACCCGCCCGCCCCCGCCGAGCGCCATTGGTCAGCGCGGTCACCGCTCGGCTCTCGATTGGCTGAAGGGCGGCGGCGTGCGCAGTGCCCGCCGGGAGCTGTAGTTCGGGGAAAAGGGGGGGGGGGGGGGGGAGGGGCGCTGCCACGCGTTGCCATGGCGACACGACCCCGGGGCCTGTCTGGGCCCGGCCCGAGCGCGGGGTGCTGCGGGGCAGGGTGGGGCATGCTGGGGCATGCTGTTGGGCGCGGGGGCCGGGCCGGGATCCGAGCGCTTCCGCCGGCGGGCGGGGCGACGGCAGCGCGGCCGGGCGCAGGGGCGGGGAGCGCCGAGCCGCCATGCCCGCCGCCCCGTTCGGCCCCGCGCCGCCTGCCCGCCCCGGCACGGCCGCCCGGCCGAGGCGCGGGGCGCTGCGGGCCCGCTAGGGGCGATCCGGGCACGGGGCCGCGGCCATGACTGCCTCCGCCTGGCCCTGCCTGCTGCTTTGCCTGGGGGCCGCGGCCCTGAGCGCCGGCCCGGCCCCGCCGAGCATCCGCCTGCCGCTGCGGGGAGGCGCGGCCCCGCCGCCGGGCCCCAGGGTGCGGAGGGCCCCGGAGGAGGCCGAGAGGAGGAGCGCATTCGTGGAGATGATCGATAACCTGCGGGGCAAGTCCGGGCAGGGATACTACGTGGAGATGACGGTGGGCAGCCCCCCGCAGAAGGTGAGGAGGGGCGGGGGAGCGAGGCGCGGGGCAGCGGGGCCGGGTCCGGCCCGTCCTGGTGGTCCTTGGGGGTCCTGGGGGCGGCTGGGGGGGTGGGGGCATCGGGGGCACGTGAGGAGGATGGCATGGGATGGGGGTGCCCCTGAGCACGCGCAGCACGTGGCCCTGCTCCTGAGCCGGGCACGTCGTCCTGTGCTGCGTGCAGTTGGTCGAAGTGAGGGCTCTGGTCTGGCTCGTACTGTGAGCAGACGTTTCTGGAGATCGCTTCGTGCCCTGTGCGTGGGGCAGGACACGGGGAGAAGTGCCCAGCCTGCTGCCAGCATCCCCCGTGCCCTGCTGCGTGCACGGCGGATGGGATGCGTGCTGACCTCGGGCCCCCAGGGCAGAGCAGCTCCTCCTCTCTGCTGTAGGGGCGCGCAGGTTTCTGTTGCCGCATTCTTTTGCCCCCTACATATCCATACGTAGGACCAGCAGCAGCAGGGTCGGCCCAATGGGGGTGAAATGCGTGGAGGTCTGGGTTTGTTCGAGCACAGGTTCGGATTCCTGTGCTTGTGCCACCCACGGTGTAGGTTGGCTCTGCCAAAACTCTCTGCCCACGGATGCTCTGAAATAGCAGCTGGCTTTGCTGTGTGCACCTACAGCAAGATCTGCCTCCTTCCTCGGGTGCCTGGTGGATGCTGCACAGGTGGTGCACTGAGGGGAGCAACCAAAGAAGAGAAGTAAACCACAGCTGGGGGCTCATACAACCATCTTTGCTCACAGTCAACAGAACATTGCTCGTGGGAATGTTCAGATAGTGACAGGACAAGAGGGAATGGCTTTAAAGTGGAAAAGGGGTGATGTGGGTTAGATGTGAGGAAGCAATCCTTCCCTCAGAGGGCGATGAGGCGCTGGCACTGCTGCCCAGAGAGCTGTGGGTGCCCCATCCCTGCAGGCACTCAAGGCCAGGTGGGATGGGGTCCTGGGCAGCCTGAGCTGGTGGGGGGCAGCCCTGCCCACAGCCGGGGGTGGCACTGGGTGGGCTTTGAGGTCCCCTCCAACCTGAGCTGTTCTGTGGCTCTATGGATCGTGTGTCTTGATTCAGCTTTGTGTTGTTGGTGTGTGTTTAGGATGTATTTTTCTGCTCAGGCAGGGTATGCTTATGGGGGGAAAAACAAAAGGAGATTATTTCTAAAATCTAGCTCTAAATGTGATTTCATCATCCAGCTCTACTGGAGCTTTTGCTTGGAACATGCCATGTGTCGCAGCTGCCAAATAATTTCAGTGAGAACCACCTGTTTCCAGGCGCTCATGGATTTCTGAAGCTGTCACCCTTTTGGGAAGCATCTTCCAGCCTTGGAGTGCTTCCAAGCGTGGATGCAGTGTGTGTGCATATGCATGCGTGTGTGCATGTTTGTGATCCGGAGCAAAATCCCTCCAGGCATTTTAATGGAATTAAAAGATTCACATGGAAGGCTAAGTTGGTGCATACACAGGAAGTGGGGGAGCGTGGCGGGTGTTTATCTGGGTGGAGGTGTGCGTCCGCTTTGGAGGTACACATGCAGCCCAACGTGGTCTCACTGCCAGCACCTCGCTCTCCTTGGCTTTTGCTTTCTTTGTTGTGCTGTGCTTGAATTTTGGCTGCGAGTTGGGCTGCACTGCGCAGTCACTACCGACAATTAATCGCATTCCCCCCCCCCCCCAGCTCTCAGCTCTGATTCACCCGGACAGCGGAGGAGGTGGGAGCAGAGCAGCCCAAGCCAGTGCTCTGGGACAGATGGCAGAGGCTCAGTGCCACCGCTGCGTGCTTGTCCCCCCACGACCCCACCAGCACGCTGCCGGCCCCGCTCTTGTGTGCAGCACAGAGACAGTGCTTCTGCCAAGCGCCCAGAGGGGCTGTCACATCCAGGGAGCTGCAGACAGGCTTCAGAGAGCGTCCCTGCCACACACATCCCTGCCTCACTGCTGCACGTGTCACGTCCTGGCCTCAGACAGGGGCTGGGCTGTGCCTGGAGGATGTGGGACCAACGCACGTGGCAGCAAACCCGAGGCATCAGAGCTCAGCCTGCAGGGCAGAGTCCCCACCCCTGCCTCCCACTGTTGCTGTCACCGGTGCAAAACACCGCACGTGCCATGCAAGGAAGAGCCTGGTGGGCAGTTCTCGGACTGCTGAACATCCAAGGGTTTGGTGCAGGACCTGGGCAGCTGCAGGTTTCCTCATCTTCCTAACGTGGTTGTTCTTGACAACACAGCCTCCAGAGCGAGCCTGCTGCCTGAGTCCTCTCCCTGCAGTGTCAGCTCAGCAGGTATCTCTCCAGGGAAAGCCATCCTCACCAGGCACCCTGGAGATCAGCAGGAAGGCGGTGTGCAGCAGATGGCTAATGAGTGCTCCAGCAGCCACCCTGGGAATGGCAGGGCTGTGGTTGCCTGGGGAAGGCTCTGGGTGCTCCTCTGAGCAAGGTTTGCAGTGGGGAGAGCATGGTGCTCTACTTCCTACCTGGGGCTGAAGGTCTCCTTGGCGAAAATCCTGGCTGAGTCACAGTGTGGAGGACGCAGGACAGCCACCAGGGTCGATGCAGCAGAGCAGCTCAGGGCTGTGGTTGCTGAAGTGGTGCTGTGTGCCTGGAGCCACTGCCCATCCCATAGTTCACTGAAGAAATTCTGCAGGTGGTAGCCAAGCACCAGAGCGATTAGCACAAGCGCATTAGCTTCCTTCCTCTCCTCTTCGAATCCACAGCTTAAGGCCCACAGCCCTGGTGGATCACTTGTATGGATGAGCAGCCCCATGGCTGCACAGCCCCATGCAACCAGCAGTGTACTGCCAGGTGCAGTTCCAGTGCAGCAAAGGGGCCACAGGCACAGCTCAGCCAGCAGCAGGACAGGGCTGGCCCATTCCTAGCCAGGCTGGTGGGGTGCTTGCCAAGCTCTGCCTGTGAGCTGCTAATCCAGGGTAAGGCAGAAATGAATCGGGAGCAGAGCTCAGCATATGGATGGCTGATTAGCAGACACAGCAATCCACAGCAGCTTGTGTACCATCAGTCCTTCCCACCAGCAAATTAGATTTCCTACAAGGGGAACCTGGAGACCTTGTCTTGCTGCTGCACTCTCCCACACCAGTTGCAGGGGGCTGAGGCCGTGCTGTGCTGAGCAGGGCAGGAGAGCTCATGCTGTGTTTGCACAGTGCCAGATGATGTTTGCTTTTTGTGCAACAGTTTGATGTTGCTGACTCCTGCTCCAGCATCGCGTCCTCTTGCACAACTGCCCTGAGCTGTCCTTGTGCACAGCATCAGCAGGCACAGCTGCTGGGCTGCAGCCTCCCTGCCCTACTCCTGCCTGCACTACTGCTGCTTGAACAGCCTCACAGGTGTGGTTGGCACACAGCCCTGGCCAGCAGAGCAGAACAAGGTTTGCTACTGAGATGAAGACCCAGAGCTGTGGGTCCCTGGAGCACACCGCACAGCAGCCACCATGCAAAACATGGGGCTGGAGAAAGCATCACTTGCCTGCAGTGCCACTGACCTGGGTGCACAGTGCAGCCTGTGTTCTGCTGCAGTCACAAGCCTTCCTTGTCTATTCCTTCTCCAGCTCAATATCCTGGTGGACACTGGGAGCAGTAATTTTGCTGTGGGAGCTGCACCTCACCCCTTTCTCCGGAGATACTACCAGCGGCAGCTGTGAGTATGCCATGGGGGCGGGCACTGGGGGGAAACGGCACAGGCACCAATCCTTGTGCCTGTGGCTCACGTCCTGTGGTGGTGCTCTGTCTTGCTCTGAGTCTGGCTAGACGTGGCCCTAAGTCCTGGGCTGGCAGGTAGGCTGCTCAGCCTCAGGTAGGTCCGGATGGCCCTTTCTTTCCCCTGTATGTCCTATTACAGCCTCAGCCCAGGCTGCAAGGCACTGCCCTTGTGCTTCACTGACCCTCTGTGGGCTCTCCAGCAACCAAATGTACAGAGAAATGCGGTGTCACGCAGCCGTGCTGACCCATGGGCTGGGCAGGCCTGTGCACCTGCAAGGCTTGGCTGCTGTGCATGTGCTCTGACTGTCACTGTCTCCTTTGCAATGGTTTTGCTCTCTTTGGCACCGTTCCAGGTCCAGCACCTACCGTGACCTGCGGAAGGGTGTGTATGTGCCCTACACCCAGGGCAAGTGGGAAGGGGAACTGGGCACTGACCTTGTCACCATCCCCCACGGCCCCAACGTCACTGTCAGAGCCAACATCGCTGCCATCACAGAGTCGGACAAATTCTTCATCAATGGCTCCAACTGGGAAGGGATCCTGGGGCTGGCCTATGCTGAGATCGCCCGGGTGAGTTCTCATTGCAGCTGGGGGCCCATGTCTGCCTGTATTTGTATCCAGCTTCTCTCAGCAAACATAGGCATCCTGTCCTGTCCCAGCACAGCACCCCTTGCTCAGGGGGTTAAATTTCCTCTCTCCTTAGCTCCACACAGTCCCAGTGTGCCCAGATAGGGTGTGCATTTGTACTACTTGTCCTTGAGCCCTGCTCCAGCAGCATACAGAGACAGGATTCCTGAGGCACAGAGCAAGGGGACGTCTGGGTGTCCTCCTCTGACACATCCCTGTCCTGCCTCTGCTTTTCTGTAGCCCGATGACAGCCTGGAGCCCTTTTTTGATTCCCTGGTGAAGCAGACCCAGGTGCCCAACATCTTCTCCCTCCAGCTTTGTGGGGCAGGCTTCTCACCCAATGAGACAGAGGCCTTGGCATCAGTGGGAGGCAGCATGGTGAGTGCTTGAGGAGCCAGCATGGCAGGGGGGAGGCTGGGGATTCCACACCTGGTTTGGATGTCGCTGTGGGCAGGGATGGCCACACAGGATGTGCCCTGGCTGGAGATGGTAGGCACATTTCTGTCCCCATTGCAGATCATTGGTGGCATCGACCGCTCACTGTATGTGGGTGACATCTGGTACACACCCATCCGGAAGGAGTGGTACTACGAGGTCATCATTGTCAAGCTGGAGGTCAACGGGCAGGACCTGAACATGGACTGCAAAGAGGTGATCAGGGGCACCAGGGGGACCTGCCCTGCCAGGGGTTGCTTTGTTACTGAAGGCATCTGTCCTTTGGTTACAGCTAAAATCATCAAGTGTAGTGAATGCTGCAGGCCCTGGTGCATGGGGATTCAGTGTCGGGTTGGTGATGGAGGCTGAGGGCACCAGGCAGCTTGGTGAGGGGTGAAGCTGAGATGAGCATGGGCTTTGAGTCCATCATAGTAGAAAGCAGGGAATGGGCTCAGTCTCAATAGCTGCGCAGGGGGAGCCAGCGCAGTCAGGTGTTGGCATGGAGGGGAGCTGGGCTGGGGTACCACCATCCTCCTCTTGCTGTCCACAGTACAACTATGACAAGAGTATCGTGGACAGTGGCACCACCAACCTCAGGCTGCCAAAGAAGGTGTTTGAGGCTGCAGTGAAATCCATCAAAACAGCTTCTTCGGTCAGTGTGGCTCCTGAAACTCATCCATCCATCCCTCTCTCCTGTGGGCACATCCCCAGTGCCAGTGGAGGGCTGTGGGCAGAGTGACTGCTTGTCACCGGCTTGAGCATTCCTGCTCCCTGCCCACACAGACCCCTCACCTCCCCTTTCCCTCTGGCAGACAGAGAAGTTCCCGGATGGCTTCTGGCTGGGGGAGCAGCTGGTTTGCTGGCAGGTTGGCACAACCCCCTGGCACATCTTCCCTGTCCTGTCCCTCTATCTGATGGGGGAGGCCACCAACCAGTCCTTCCGGATCACCATCCTTCCCCAGGTGAGCATTGGCTGAGCCATACTCTGCCCAGAACCGAGCTGGAGAAATCGGTAGCAGAGCTGACAGCTTTTCTCTCCTTGCAGCAATACCTGCGTCCAGTGGAGGACGTGGCCACCTCTCAGGACGACTGCTACAAGTTTGCCATCTCTCAGTCCTCCACAGGCACCGTCATGGGCGCCGTTATCATGGAGGGTTTTTACGTGGTCTTTGACCGTGCCCGCAAACGCATTGGCTTTGCTGTCAGTGCCTGCCATGGTAAGGGAGAGAAGGAAGGCAGGAGGGGAGGGAAGGCAAGGGCCTACGGGGAAGGGATGTGGACTTGCAGTGGTGTCTCAGTGACCAGACCCTTGCCTTTAACTGTTGACCCATAGTGCACGATGAGTTTCGGACAGCCGCGGTGGAGGGGCCCTACCTGCACTCCAACATGGAGGACTGCGGCTACAACATCCCGCAGACGGATGAGTCCACCTTGATGACCATTGCCTACGTCATGGCAGCCATCTGCGCCCTGTTCATGCTGCCTCTCTGCCTCATGGTGTTCCAGTGGCGCTGCTTCCGCTGCCTGCGACGGGACCACGATGACTTTGCTGATGACATATCTTTGCTGAAGTGACACCGGAGCGTGGGGGCAGCCCCGGGACCGCAGGTGAGGCAGCAGGGCAAGGAGAGGTAGGTCCTTTCTTTGGAGGCTGGAGCGTGGAGGCAGGACATCGGTGTAGGGTGCTCTGGCAGTCAGCCCGGGTCCTCCTAGCCACAGGGGCCCTGTGCCCTCAATGTGAACGGGCTGGGAGCAGAATGCCAGCACTGAGGCTCAGCCTTTGTGTCCCTGGGTCACCATCACCCAGGGAAGCATTTGTGTAGCAGGACAGGAGAGGCAACACCAGCACTGGGGAGCAGGTGGAGATTGGGTCCCAGAAGCAGTTTAAGATCCCCTTCTGTTCTCCAACGGCTTTGCCTTGGTTCTGACACCAGCCAACCACCCCTTGCTGACCCACAGCCAGACACAGGCAAACATCCAGCATGTACTTACTGCCTGTCGGGCAGCAGTGTGTGCAAGCGCAGCTTGGGAAGCCTCAGGCCTCAGCTGCTTTTGGCTGGGATCTACAGATACAGCTTGTCTGCTATTGAGTGACAGCACAGCAACCTTGTCTCACCTGTAGCCCCGGAAGGACTGGGTGCAAGTCTCTGCTCTGGCACAAAAGTGAGCTGAGCTTTCCCTAGCTGTCCTGCCAAGACTTCCCCAGCTGATGAGCCATCACCCTGTGTCTGTTCCCTTCCCCCCCCCTCCACCCAGTGCTGTGTATCTGCCCTTCTCAGCCTGCTCTGTAGGGAAGCTGCTGGCCTAGGCTCTCCGTGTAGTGATCTGTGCGTGTGTGCATGTGCGCTGTGGCTGTGCCTTCCCCATGCAGCTCCCCTCCCCATGACACCTGTGAGCTGGACTCCAGAGAGTGCATCTCCAGAGCTACCACCCCCAGGCCTGGGCTGTAGGAAACACCACACAGTGCCAGCCTGAAGCTGCCCTGGGATGAGAGAAAGCAGAAGTTGGGGGACAGCTGCTCCCATCCTCCTGCTCCCCTGTAACTGCGCACTCTAACATTTGCTGTGACATTTCCCCTGCCCTCCCGCTGCTGCCACCCCCAGGCCTCTCTGCCCACCCTGTCCTGCTGCCTCCCAGGACAGCAAGCCATCCTCTCCTGACTCCATTTTTGGTCACCATGTCCCCTTGGGGGACAGGGAACTGCCTCACCTGCGTTCCAGCATCCACAGCATTCGCTGCCCTCCAGCCCTGGGGACAACATCCTCTGCTCCAGGACATGGGGTTCTCTTCCCTGAGCTTCACAGCCCCTTGGACTGAATGGGAACAAAGGAAGGAGCTTTCCCCACAGCCTGGAACAAGCAGAAACTGCATGCTAGGGGAGAGCAAAGCGCTGAACCCAACGCTTGCCCGTTCCCCAGCCCACTCGCCTGTTTGAAAGCCATAGGGCAGCCAGCGCCAGCTCGGCGGCCCCCACCTGCAGCTGCTGCCTCTGCTCACCCTGGCACCTGGCAGCAGACACCTCGGACCTGGGCTTCTGCTCCCAAGGCAAGAGACAAACTGGCAGCACAGGGGAAAGGAGGCGGCTGTGAGGGACTGCAGCGTTCATTGTTTTTTTTTAGCATACGGTTGTATTTATTGTTTTATGATTTGGTTGTTTGTTTTTTTACAATTCGAGTCACTGTCAGTACAGCTGTGCAGCATCAGTGTGTACGTAGCAGGTCCAGCACTGCACACAGGTGTACAAATAATGGTTGGCTCCTCACCTGTACCATATATACATACAGATCTATTTTTAATTCTAGCTCTGAAAGCCACTGTTCCAAACCCAACGTTAGGGGCTTTTATCCCATTCTGTTGTGTCAGTTTCTTTCTCTAAATGTTTTCAGCCCTCTGCTCAGTCCGAGGGCCTCGGCCACCACTCAAGCCCAGGGCTGCTCAGCAGCAGTGTGCTTGGATGGAAGCACTTTATGGATCGTGCAGTGATCTGGAGTTGGTGTCAGAGGAGGTTCTGTAAGTGATGTGGTGACAGGGATGGAGGGATGCAGGATGAGGCGCAGCTGGATCCCAGCTGTGGTTCACAAGCCGAAAGGATGCGTGACA
Source organism: Cyrtonyx montezumae (assembly GCF_038088225.1). Lineage (NCBI taxonomy): Eukaryota > Metazoa > Chordata > Aves > Galliformes > Odontophoridae > Cyrtonyx > Cyrtonyx montezumae. Next base: position 1,573,529 of record NW_027071959.1, read on the forward strand.
GAGGAGGTGGTTTTGCCCTCACTTTGTTCATACAGCGAAGGGAAGATTTTGTGGTGTTCCTTTTTGTACTCCTCTGCACCACAGCTCACCCTGCCTCGGGAGGAGGGTGCTGCTGTGGTCTTCTCCCATCCCCAGAGCACATGTTCTTGAGTTTGCTGACAGTTATAATGCTCTGTTTCCTTAATTCTCTGCCTCAGCGTCGGGTGTGAAAGTGCTTTGTTTTGAACACTGAGCTCCACTAATGAAAAAGGCAGCGTTCCCCAAGTGAAAAATCAGAGCTACCTGCAGTGCCGGGGCCTGGGCAGACCTAAGGCACCAGTTCAGGTGGAGAGCAGCTGGAGCACTGCACGCCTCGGGTGACCACTAACACAGAGCTCAATAACAACACCCTGCAGTTAAAGATCGCTTTGAAAAAGCTGTGTGGAGCCAGAGAGGCAGGAGGAGGCGCAGGGCAGGAGAGCAGGAGAGAGGCAAGCACTAGGCACTAGCCCAGCACATGCACCCCCACACCATCCCACCTCACAGCAGTGTTTGGGAATAGCCCCCCGTGCCCACGCTGTGCTCCAGACCTCATCCAGCTCCAGTGCAAGAAGGCGAGGTTATGCAATTGCAGAGTGCACACAGACCTCCACACCCTCGTGCCTGCCCAGGACCCTCCCCCAGGACCCCCAGAGACTCTGTTGTGGACCACTGCCTTAAAACGTGCTGACATGAGTGTGTGTGCGTGCGTAGGAAGATTCAGACTGCGGCCCAATTCTGTACCCAGAAGCACTCGTGCTGACCGACCCCAAAGCAGCGGTGCTTCGGGCAGTGCTGGATTTGTGCCACAGACTGCAAAAATAAAAATTAAAAAAAAAAGGAAAAAATAACCTACGGAATAAGTACGTGAGTTTAAGTGGTGCTGAGCACCTCGTGATCCCACCGACATCCATGGAGAAAGGCTCGGTGCATCAGCCTGGGCTTCAGGAGAAAGTACAGGAGAGGGGATGCTAGGAACTGACACTGGCTGGTTATCCTGAGCTGCAGTGCAGCCAAATGTGTTTGCTCCCCACTGCTCCCTCCCCAGGACCCACAGCTGCCACAGGAAACAACGGCTGAAGAGGTGTGAGCTCTGCCCAGAGGGAGGAGGATGGGGACAGCTACCGCAGGCTGGCGCTATAGACTCCAGTACTCTGTAACCTACTGTCTGTGTAAGAACAATGAATGTTAACACAGTAAATTATTAAAGGAAAAAAACCCAAACAAGCTTTTCACACGCAACCTGTTCATTGCTAGGAGGGGATGGAGGTGGCATGGCAGGGAGCACTCAGCTGAGGCCTGGGCACATGGGACATCCCATCCCAGGGAACCTTAGGAGGGAAAGCAGCAAGGCTACAAACCAAGAAATAAGGAGCAGCACCAAATCACTGCATAATATACACACTTTATTTATGAATTTGTATGTATACAGACTTTCTATACACACATTACCTATATAATAAAAATGTACATGTGTATACATGATCGTATAAATATAGAACTGTAGAAATCTCAGAACTGATCCTGTCTATTCACAGCAACTCCTCCCGCGGGAACACTTTGTTCGAGCAGCCGTCATTTGAGACTTGGACAAAAGGGGCAAGTGTCATTTGTGTTGGTTTGTGCCCAGAATTTGATGCACTGGAAGAAAGAGAATTAGTCAAGAGCCACTGGCACAACTCAAAGGTGCTGTGAACGCAGCGTGGCGTTACTTTTCCAGAAGCGATGGCAAAGGGCATCCATTCATGGGATGGCTGACTGGCTCCTTACAAACAGCTCCTGTCAAAAGGCCACTGGGAATAGGGAGCCCTTTTCAGCTGAGCTCCAGTATGCATGTCTGCAGTGCACCAGCAGCGAGGTGAGTGCAAGCTTCCTGCATCACTGTGCTCTATAACCTCCAGGAAGGCCAAGATTTAACCCTCCTGAAAACAAGCACAAGCTCCGAGGCCAAGTAAGGATAAGCCTTGTTCTTAAAGCCATACCAAACGGCCACCCAGGGTGGTCCAGCTGAGAGCAGGGGAAGGTGATAGGACACAGAACTCAACTCTGATCACACCTTTCTCATGGCAAAGTCTCTATACAACAGGAACTCACTACATACACTCAGGGGCCCAGGAAGGGAATCTGCACCGGGAACCATAATAAAGGAACACAGAAGATGTACGTAGCAAGGAAGGACTTACCTCCTTGTGCAGCACATGCGAGCAGGCCATGGGATGAAGGTCGCTGGGCTGCACAAGCTTCTGGCACATGAGACAAAGCTTACAGGCAGCTGGGGTCTGGGTCGAGCAGCAAGAGAACACAAAGCAGACAGTTATGCTACTCAGATACACCTGCTCTGATAACACATTCGGTGTTGCAGCTACTGGTCTTGCCAGGGGCCCCAGTTTGCCCAGTTCCTTCCCTCTGCACACTCATCCTGCAGCTATTCTCTCCTCTGATGTGAAGCACAGAAGAATCCATGCTTCCAACCCTTCTAACCCCCACCAGCCTGAATAGCTAGCTGAAGAGAGAGAGAAGCCCCTGCTTCACTGGCTCATCCCTTTGGCTACTTCTCCCTCCCCAGCTGGAGGTGGTGAAGGAAAACCACAAACATCTTACGTGTGACGCTGTTCCAGGGTAAGCTACCTGGGCTGGGGGCAGGAACATGGGGGTGCTGATCTGAGGCAGCGGAGCAGAAAACATGGGTGCTCTGATTCGACTGAGAGGCTGTGGGAAAGCAAACAAGACATAAATGTGCAAAAGTGAAGGACAGCTGAGCTACCCTAAGCTACCTTTGGGAAAAACTGCTCCCCTGGCTTGAGCTCTGGGTGGTCCCAGCAGCGGGGCCCACTCAGCTCAGTCTGCAGGGAGCCAGGGAACAGGAGCTGCTCGCTTCTCTCTGCCACCTAGACTCCCTTTCCCTGCAGCCCCCACCACCACCCCAGCAATCCTACCTGAGCCCCAGCTGCTGCCCGCTCCTGCTGCTCTGCAAGCTTGGCTGCCACCAGCTGGTTCAGCTCCTCCATAGTCAGACCCGCCATTGTTCTCCGAGCAGTCTTGATCTGCTGCAGGATGTTGGTGAGCTGGGCCCTGCAGAACAGCAGCCTGCTAAGAGCTCCCACCCGCCACCACTGAGCCAAGCAGGGGTGGACCCTCCATCAAAGGATGTGCAACAACACTCCATCCCAGCCAGCCCCCCAGTGCCAGGGGAAGGCTGTATCACAGCAGAGGAACATGTGCTCTCAGCTGCCTAAATGAGACACATCACATGCTGAGCTTCTGTCCCTGAAACACCAGGAAGCGAGGGAAACCCAGCCTGAGCAAAGAGATGGTGCCCACTTGTCATACAGCTCCAGACCGCAGCACCTCAGAGGAGGGAGGCAGTCTTTTAAATAAAGCTCCAAACGTTTCTTACTCACAGTGCTACAGAAAGCCTGGCAGAGAGCACCCACCCTTTGCCTTCACACTTCTCTTACTTTTTTCCAGACCTCCCAAGCTTTACTTCCCCTTATCCAAGCTCATGCCTCACCCGCAGGTTTTTGTTCCTGGGGAAGAACATCATGAGACACTTACTTGTTGCACTGTGGAAATCGAGTCAACAACTTCTCCAGCAGCTTCTCCAGCTTATCTGCTGGCTGCTGCCTGTGAAACTCCGGAGTGCCCTTAACTCCCCCCAGGCCTGGTGGAGGAGGGATGGAGGCAGCGGGAGCCATGTGAGGACTGTGTGTGCCAATGAGCGATGCCACAACGGGGCTGTTTCTTCCTTGGGACGCAGGCAGCGGTGGGGAAGGCTGGTTGGGTCTGGAGATGGCAGGATTCAGGAGAGGAAAGGAGAGTGCTCGAGGATCAGCACTCGGCATGACCATGGGAACAGGAACGGGTCCTATGGGAAATGGGAGCCTGGGAGTAAGGGATGGGTTGGGCTGGAATGCCGTCAGCATGAAATCTGTCTGAGAAAGAAAAACAGCGGGGGAAGAAAAGGCTGGTTAGAGTAAGTCCATCTCAGAGCAGAGCTGAGCATCTTCCTCCCCAACCAGACAGGAGCTGGGCTGAGCCACAGCCACTGAAACGTGGCAAATGAGGGCTGTGCAGGCCACTCTCACAAGGGGCAGCAGGTGAGCCCAGACAGACAGCTGCCTCAAAGGCAAGCAGAGAACTCCAAAAAGTATAATCCTACACAGTCTCCATTTATGCACCCAGCAAAGACAGTGCCAGGCCATTCCCAGAGCCTCGCAGCAACATCCCAGCAATGAAAGCTTGTATTTGTTAGGCTGGAGAGGCACTCACTTCTGAGGGTGGAGGTGGCAATGTTGGGGTTGGGATCTGTGGGAGGCTGCTCAGCTTCGTGCCATTTCTCACCATCTGAATGTGGTCATTGAACTGATCCTAGAAGAGAGAAAAGAAAACAGACATGTTTATCAAAGTCTCTGCCTGAGGAATTTTTGGGCTCTGAATGCCCAGAATAGGCAAATTCCACTGCTGCCTCAGCAAAGCACTCAGCCCCAGAATGGTCACAGGCCCTAAAACAGATATAGCTTGATTTTGCAGGACTGAAGAGAATGAGAAAGGACCTGAAAGGAGAAAGAGCAACTGTCTCTGTTATTAACTCAGCACACTGCTTTCATATCCACATGGCTTATCCTCATGCATGAGTCTGGGCACAGGCAGAGCTCTGCAGCTGTTCACAAATGCAGACTGACTGTGCTACGCTTTGGGACACAAACCTCTTTCCTGGGTCTTCATCTTCTCCCAAGCACAGTTGCAACTAAGCACATGAAAGAGCACTGATGTGAACCACACACTCTTAAGCTGGAAGCTGCCTGACAGGAACTTACTCGGACACTTTCCTTGGTCATTCGTATCCTGTTCAGCCTCATCTCCCACTCCTGCTTTGGCCTCATTGTCTCCAGCGTTGGTGGTGCAGACCTGCAACAACAGTTTAACATTCCCTCTTGCAAGCATGCTGTCACCAGCAGCAAAGTGGGAAGAGCTGGAAGCAACCAACTCCCCAAACCCTTCTGCTTTCCCCTAGCAGGGGTCCCCTCTTCTGGCTGGGGAGGAAGAAGAGCTCAAACCCGAGGGAAGAACCCAACAACAGGAGAGTGCATGGTGCTATCACAGTACGGACTGATCTGGTGCACACAGACACCACAGACAATACAGCCCCTACAGCACACAGTGTAGCACACAGAAGACCTTCACCAGATGAGCAATAACAGGAAATACATAAGCACAGCTTCACAACTCTGTTATGTAACATGACTGAACCACACTGGATGAATAAAGGAAACTGAACCACTCCACTCAAACTTCCTGAGTAAATAGAGGGAGAGGAGCTGAGCACATAGGCACATTCAAATTATCTGATCACTTCTGAGGTTACAGGGACTTACTTGAGGTAGGTGAGGTGCAGCTCTGCTTCTTTTTCTGCTTCTTCTAGCTTCAACACCAGCAGCTCCTTTCGACTCTCCAGGGACAGGATCTAACACAGAGGGGCCCCACATGAAGAGCAGTTTCTGTATGCCCTTATTTCCTGCTGCAATACCATGACTGTGATCTCCTCATAAGCACCACGATGCATGCACTTGGGGCATCAATCCCAACTAACGTTTACTGCACTTACATATGCCAAACCCTTCTCTTGTCCTCATGCTCACCTGCTCTTAATTTCACAGAATCCATCATTAACAGCCCAGAATCTCAAAAAAACCTGCAAACCAGATGAAGAGGAAGAAGTCACCTACTAACCTCTGCTTTCCAGGCCCGTTCTGTCTCCTCGAGAATGTTCCTGTTGATTTCATTGTGCTGGTTCTTCAGCTTATCTAGCTCCATCTCCCACAGCTGCCTGCAGACAGAAACAGAACAAGTCTGCTTCAGCACTGGAATCACTTGAAAGAATAGAGCTGACAAACTCCCACAGAGCCAATTGATCCTAGCAACTCTTGACGGAGTGGAACTGTGAAATATTGACAGCTTCCAGACCATGACACCAGTCACATTTCCCAAGGCTGTGTGAGTCAGAATCCCAAGAGTGAGCTGTTCCAGAGCAGGCAGACAAATACTGTGCAAACACATATATACAGCTTAGCAAAAAGGGGAGGAAAGAACTCCCCTCACCAAAATTCTGTCCAGCTCCATGGAATGGTGCACAGTTGTGGAAAGCAACATGAACCAATACACAGATAAAGTCATTCTGATCAAGAAATAGGAAGACGTCCCTTTCAGCCTGTGACTGGATTTGGAACTTCTCTGTGCAGCATTAAAATACCTGAAACGTGTCCAGGTTTAGAGTAGTTGGGCAGCTGTAGGGAACAGCACAAAGAAATAGGTTTGCCTGATTTCTGGGAAGCTGAAATGCAGTCAGAAGTGGCAGCTACAAGCTGAGTCAATCCATTAGGCATACAATCCAATCTCATGGGATCTTTATGCTCCAAGTATCCAGGAGCCTTCTTGTGACCAGGATGAAAGAGGATTTAATCCACAGGCTGTGAGCACAAACCTGCTGGAAGGGAAGATGAAACCTCTAGAGCACATAACTGGACCATCCTCTCCAGCCTATCCCACAATGCACTTCCAGACAAAATGAGCACTACAAGAATGTTCAACATCAATCTGATAACAGAAAAGAGCCTTACTTCTCATCAGACTGCTCTGCAATCAGAGAAGCAATCTTGTTTTCCTTCTCCTCCTGTTCTTTCAGCAGCCTGCATAAGAAAAGAAGAACAGATGGAGTCACCTACTGCTAGGTATTAGTGCACAGCCACTACTGCTGCACTTCAGCTTTATACTGTATATTTGCACAGCTGCGTGCTCTGTCACAGCATGCTCTGAAGACTGCTTTCAAACACATAATGTGTAGTTCAATCACCGACATTCACAAGAGCAAAAGTTTTGCTCCATCACAATGCTGCAGCTTTCATCCAGCAGCCATCAGAGAACAGTGCCTCTCTGACAACGTGTGCTTTGCAGCAGTTTGTTTGTGGGGGGGGAAGGAGCTGAATACCAGGAGTCATTACTAAGGCAGCTTATGCAAAAACATCCCCAAGCCCTCAAATTACAAATTCAGATCTCTGAGAAATCACAGAATGACTCCAGCAAAGCACCAGTTCACTGTCCAAAGGAACCTGAAGCTCTCTGCCTGCCTCAGAACCCCTCTGAATCTTTGCACAGCACATGCTGCCTACCTTACAGCAAAGCATGGCTGATGCAGACACTTCCAAAACCATTAGGCACAGGTAGGCAATCTGAGCAGGAAACTTACAAAGGGAACCAGGAATTTTACAACAGGAAATGGTGAAACTTACTACACTAGCACTGCCAATGAACAGTCCTGCCTCCTGCTGAAAGGCTCTGGATTCTGAAAGATGCAACACAGAGCACAGCAGAACTGCCAGGTTCTGTCCACACATACACCTAACAGGCAAAACCTCCACCCCCTGCTCAAGAATTTTTGGGATCACATCTGCACACAGCTGCTCTGCCCATAGTAAATCCACTGAGAACTGTACAGCTCTACACCAAAACACGTGCTGCTTCCAGAAGTCTAAAGTGATCCTCCTTAACATTGTCAGGTGCACACCACAGTTACAATTACACTTCCTCCCTAAAAAACCCTTGCTTTTTCATACTGTACCTTCTGCCTTTCTCGCAGAGTTTCTCAATTTCTGCTTTCAGATCCTGCTCTTTCTGCAGGAACTCTTTCTTTTCTTTCTCCATCTTCTTCTTTGTCTCTTCCCGCTTGATAGTAACATCCTGAATTGCTTTCAGAATCTCCTAGAGTGGCATAAACATTACCCAAGTAAAGAGCAAAATCCTCAAGTAATGACTTCCATTGTTTATAAACCCATCTTAACAACTTGAAGAGACATTAGGAGATTACAGACATCACTATCTTGCTTTTTAGTAGACCCAGACATTCATAGAAGCTATCATAAGGCAACCCAGGTGGCAGTTCTTCAATACTCAGATCTGAGCAGGGAGCAATCCTTAATGCTGTACAACATGCTTGTACACGGTGCCACGCTGCGTGTGTCTGCCACTTCTCACAATGCTCTGCACCTCACTGCACCCCTCAGCACAGGCCCAGATCAGCCCACCTCGGTCACAGGGCAGGGCTAACTTTGATAATTACCTGGTGGTTCTTCATCTCTTCTTCCCTCCGCTGCTGGAGCTGCTTGAGCTGCACCTGCAGCTGGTTCTCCACTTGCCGCTGTTTGTCCAATACCTCTTGGTACCGTTCCTTTAACAAAGCCCTCTCAGACATCATTTTGTCCTGCAGCAGAGAGCAGAAATTCAAGGAGAACCTTTCCCCTCCTTCACGCTACAGAGAGCATGGATGCAAACAGATAAACTCAGCACAGCAGTATATAAAAGCCCAGTAGGTGCCAAAGCTTAAGTTGTCAAGAACCACAGCCCAATGACTCCCACTTTCAAAGCTGAGACACTGCATCAGAGAATATGAATGGCAGTGCTGCCTGAAGCTGCAGCTAGAGCTGCATTTCCTCTTCTAAAGAGAACAGCTCAAGAAGCTACAGCTGGTATTTAAATGGAAAAAAAACATCCTGTGGGAAGGACAGGGGAGCCAGCACTGGGATGCCTAGTGCCAGGCACAACCCTGCCTCCAGCTACTTCCTATACTTCCTCTACTTTTTAGTAAATAAGATATTTAGAAAGAAAGAAACCAGGAGTGTTTCACTTACTAAGGAGCTAGAAACAGAGCAAGATTCACATCACGTATCTGCTGAATTGCCAGGATGATCCTTCTTGCTCATGCACAGCACAGCAGAATGAACAAGTCCCACAGATGCTATCCCCACCGCCACTGCTTTGCGGTGTTTCATAACTCGGATCGCACTGCTGACTGCTAAAGCACCACAAGAGCTTCCTGAGCACCCGCAAGCTCCCAGAGCAGCACGGTACAGCCAAATCACCCCCTGCAGCCACGGCCTGGGAGCAGGAGCAGCAGAACCCATACCTACCACAGGGCTTCGGTACCCACCAAGTTCTTCTCAATGTCCTGATCCGTGTTCACATTTGTGTCAGCCGTCTTGAAGTCAGTCTGCAAAGAGTGACAGCTCCCGTTAGCCCCCCCCACAAACACCCTGACCCCTCCAGTGCCGGACGCACCCCAAAGCGGCGGCTCAGACCCAGGCGGGCACGCTCCCCACAAACGCTTCACTCTTCTACTTAAGCCTCCCGAGCACCGCGCGATGCCGCAGAAAGCCGCCCCTCGCCACCAAACCCCACGGCAGCAGCAGTCCCCGCGCGGCGCCCACCTGCACCGCGATGTTCTGCGAGGGCCTCACGGGCGCCGCCTCCGCGTCGCGCTCCTCCGCCGCCCCCTCGCTCTGCCCCGCGGCCTCCGCGCCGCCGCCCGGGCCCGGCTCCCCCTCGCCTCCCGCCGCCGGGGCCTCACCGGGGAGGGCCGCGGGCTCCGCCTCTCCACCAGACGCCGCCTCGCCGGGGCTCTCCGGGGCGGAGAGGCTGCGCAAAACAAACAGGTCACCCGCCGCCCGCCGCCGGGCCGCCCCTCCGCCCTGCCCTGCGGCCTCTACCTGGCGGGCGGCGCGGCGGCGGGGCCCTCGGCCTGCGCCTGCTCCAGCGCCATGGCGCTCCGTCCGGGGGCTGCGGCTGCGCCCGGCGCGGCGCCGCTCTGCCCGCGTTCCGCCCGCCCCGCCCCGCCCCGCCTCTTCCTCCCTCCGCCGGAAGCGCCCGCGGCGGTAGCGCCCCCCGGCGGAGCGGAGGCCGCGCTGCGGAGGGGCGGGCGCGGACGTGACGCGGCTGTCAGAGGCCGCGGGCATCCGGCAGCGGAGCGGCACCGGCGGCCGCCGGCGGCCCATGCCCGGTGAGCGGGGCCGGGGCAGCGGGCAGCGCCGTTGCTCGTTGGGGTTCAGGCGGGGGACTGCGAGGCATGCGCGGTGCCGGGGGCGGGCGAGGTCGGGGCCGCGGAGTTGGACTTTGGCCTGGCGCGGCCCGTGCCCTGGGTAGCGGGCGGCGGTGAAGTGGGTGTCCGACTGCGGCCGCACATCGCGGCGAGTGACGGTTCGTCTGCTGCTTTCCCGCGGCACAGGGCAGGTGTAGGCACTGCCTTGCTCAGGGCCTGCCGGTGCAGGATCCTGCTGGCACGGTGCTTCCCAGGGAGGGAGGAGACCTGGAACGTGCCAGGGACTGGTAGCCAGCACAGCTGGTGGGTACAGATCTCACCGCGCCTCTTCCACGTCGCTGTTCCTCTTCTTCGTCACCGTTCCTGTTTTTCGGTTCTTTTCCAGCCTGCCTGTCTGATGCCGCATCGGGAGCGGAGGTTGCCGCGATGGAGCGCAGGGGTGGAGGCCGCACGCTGCATCCACACGTGCCTTTGGCTCGGCGCTGCCTGGATCCCCTTCGTGCTGTCCCACGGACTGACCCGCAGCGCAGAGCTCGATGATGGCCGTAGTGTGGCCCACGGTCACGAGGAGCTGGCGTGGGCTGTCAGCTTGGATGTGCCAGAGGAGGAACTGGAGCAGCAGGCAGAGCAGCTGGCCCAGACTGCGGGGCTGGTGAACATGGGCCGCATTGGGGAGCTCAAGGGCCATTACCTCTTCTCCTACCGGCCCGACAGCCACGCGGCACCTGAACCTGAAGCAATAAGGAGATCGGTGGACACTTTGTTTGCACAGCACGACAGCGTGCGGTGGCATTCGGAACAGAAGCTTCTGAAGCGCTCCAAACGCAGCCTGCACTTTAATGATCCCAAATACCCCCAGCAGTGGCATCTGGTGAGTGGTTCTTCTGCTGCCGCCCTCTGGGGCCCTTTGTGTGGTTACGAGTGAGATGTCACGTGGGCAGCTATCTATAGCAGCAGCTATCTGTGCTTGCAGCAAGGAGGAAGCAGGCTGAGAGCTCTTTGTTTGCTCACTGTTATAAAAGGAGGAGCAGCATCTGGTGCTGGCTGTGCACTGCTAGCTCTCTGCTCCGTGGCTGAGCAGCTGTTGCTCGCTGGCTGTGTAAAACCAGTCGTTAGTGACTGTCCTTGACACCTCCCTGCACTCGCTCCGGCCCTGTGCTCTGTAACCAAACTGCTCAAAAGCTCCCTGCTCTCAGGGCGGATGCGCTGCTCTGCCCACGTGCTGCTCTCACTGTCCTTTCTGGTGCTCAGAACAACCGCAAGAGCCCCGGGAAGGACATCAACGTCACCGGTGTGTGGGAGCGGAACGTGACGGGCCGCGGTGTGACAGTGGTGGTGGTGGATGATGGCGTGGAGCACACCATCAAGGACATACAGCCAAATTACGTGAGTGCCAGCGCTGCGGGTGTGAGGGACAGTGGGCAGGTGGCTGGGTGCGGGGACACCCTGCTGGTGGCTGCTTGTCCAGATGCCTGAGTTGTGACCGCGGGTCTGTTTTCAGTGCCCAGAAGGCAGCTATGACTTGAACTCCAACGACCCCGACCCCATGCCTCACCCCGACGAAGAGAACGGCAACCACCACGGTACTCGCTGCGCGGGGGAGATCGCTGCTGTGCCCAACAACAGCTTCTGCACGGTGGGAGTTGCCTACGGGAGCCGCATTGCAGGTGGGTGCACGCTGCAGCACCGCCTGCTGAGCCTGTCTGCCCTCCCCAAGTGCTGCTCAGCCCAGGTGGCTGTGAATCAGGCAGGGCTTGCTGAGGCTGGTTCCTTCCTTAGAGGTAGGGACTGGTGTCTGCCTTGACTCCTTTCCAGAGAAGCCTGACAGCATGCTAGGTGTGTGCCAGGGGTTTCCAGAGTGTTCACCGCACAGCTGAGGAAATGTGTGCCACATTGCACAGATGTGTCCACGCTGGTGCAGAAGCACAGGCTGTGTCTGGAGGCATTGGGAAGCAAATGTCTCACAATCCCCCACATTCCTCTTGGGTGTAAAGGGCTGCACATTCACCCTGTGAGAAGCTGAGGAATGTGCTTTGGTTATCTCTGGAGTTCTCACTTTCCTTTGCAGAGGGAAGCGAAATCTCTGTGCCTGATGTCCTTGGCAGTGCTGCTGTGTGATTCTCTCCACACCCAGCAGATGGTGCCATGTTCCCTGCGACGTGCACCAGCCTTGTGTGACAGCCCTGCTGGGGAACAGGGTGAGCCCTAGGGTGCCAGCAGGGTCCTGGGGTTACAGAACTCCCCGGGGCACTGCAGGCAGCTCGGCATCCCTGCCCTGCTTGTGGCTCCCCGTGGGATGCTTCCAGGGCAGCCTATGTGTCACAGCACAGCCCCAGTCTCCAACCCACCAAAGACTGCACACAGAAGCTGCTGGTGAAACCAAGCTGGTAGGAGATTAGCTCGTAGTTTAACTGCAGCACTGTGAATACAGCAGTAGGAAGGGGTTAGCTCAAGCTCGCTGAGGCAGGACCCAGCATTTCTTTGAGCTTTGGCTCTCCAAATATGCACCTGACTTTGCAGGATGAGCACAGGAGGACAGCCTTGAGCTCTGGGATGGCACAGGGAGACATGCCACGGCAACCTGGAAACGCTGGAGCCAACACAGTGCCAGCTGGGGCAGGCAGAGCCAGCACATCCCTGGCTGGGCTGCTGATCTCAGCCATGGGACAGGGCTTAGATGTGACAGCAAAGATCTGTGTGCGCTGTGCTGGGCAGGAGCTGAGATGGGTGGGCAGTTGTACTGCTTATAAATAGTCTTAATTGAGATGTGTGTCTGGTTTCCATTTGTAACATTCTTTGCCAGCCAAAACTGTGATGTAAAACTGTAGTTATTAAGCATTTGGGTCAAGGAAAACTCTGCATTGAGCTTTCGTTTGTACTGCTGTAGAGGTCCTGAGCACAGTAATTGAGGTGTCTTACATCTTTTGTGCCCTTTCCTCAGCAGTCAAGCATGCCACCCATCCCAAAGCAATGCCTGGCCATTCGGTGACCCGGAATGGGAAGCAATTGCTTCAGGCAGGGACTAACCCTGAAAAGAACCAATAACGTGGAGCAGTGCACTAGGCAAGGATGCTCTGGAGCACTGAGGAGTGAGCCCAGCTGGTGTTCAGTTCTCCTTTCCCCATCACCAACTTGGTTCTGGCCATGGGGTTGGAGTACTTGCTTAGCAGAAAAGCTGTGTCTGGCAGAGGATGTGGGACTGAGCGTGAGGATGTGTCTGCAGTTCCAGACCCTGGCTGCAGTGTGCCCCTGCAGACTGATCCCTGGTTATAGTTCCAGGAGGTCTGATTCGGTCAGGCTGGGAGAGCCAGTGTCCCTCGTGTGAACCCACTGAGGAATTTGTTCACACTGTTTACACAGCTTGCTTTGATCCCCTTCAGTCACGCTCACTGTCCTCTGTCTGCAGGCATCCGAGTGCTGGATGGGCCCCTCACTGACAGCATGGAGGCCATCGCCTTCAACAAGCATTATCAGATCAATGACATCTACAGCTGCAGGTGAGCCTGCAGCATCTCTGGTTGGGAAGCTTTCTTTGCATTACCCCAACACCTCATAGCTCCTTCTGATGGCAGACCATAGCAGGAGGAAGTGTGTGTCTCCTATTCCATCGCAGTGTCTCTCTTTGCAGCTGGGGTCCAGACGATGATGGGAAAACTGTGGATGGCCCCCATCAGCTGGGAAAGGTACAAAGCAGTTCCAGCAGCATGGGTTGCCCCTGGCCCGGCCCTGCAGTGCCTGAACAGGCTGGGCAAGGTGCTGCTGTGGAGCAATGCACAGTTGTTGGCTCCTGTTGCTGCCAGCAGAGGTGTTGCATGTTTGTGCAGTGGGGAGAGGTGATGTTGCTGCAGGAGGGCAGGGTTCAGGCAGTGCTGGATGAGCTTCCCAAGGAGAGGCTGGTTCCAGCAGGAAAATGATGTTCTGCAACCTGTGGTGTTATTCTGATGCCTTTTTGCAACCCAAGGGATGCTCGGGGTGCTCTCAGCTCGGACCAGGCATTCCCAGCTTCCTGTGGACAGCTTCTGCTGCTGGGTGCTGCAGTGAGGGCTTGCTGCAGGGAGCCCCAGAACTGACTCTGCATTGCTCATGAGATGTGGTTCTGCTTCATTTCTCTTCTGCTTGGCAACCTTCTGCTGTACTTTTCTAACCACGAGATAGCTGTTTTGTGCCATTCAGAGCAATGCTGACAACTGGGGCACCAGCTTGAGGTGGCAAACAGTTTCCAGTCATGCAGTTTATTCTCTCCTTGCATGCAGAGACTGCTGGAGGAAGCTCTGGGGCACAGTGTGTCAGGTGTATGTCAGGGCTGAGGCCTGGAGGAGGAGAAATGTCATGTATGGAGTATGTCAGGGCAGAGGAGCAGAAAGCCTCGCTCAGCAGGATGCTGGGGAAGGCAGCACCTGCAGAACTGTCCCCTCTCTGCAGGCTGCCCTGCAGCACGGTGTCATAGCAGGCCGCAGGGGCTTCGGGAGCATCTTTGTGGTGGCCAGTGGCAATGGTGGGCAGCACAACGACAACTGCAACTACGATGGTTATGCCAACTCCATCTACACCGTCACGATAGGTGAGTGTGTGTGTCTTCTGTCCTGCTCCTTCCCAGGGAAGGAGAAATTGCTGCCTGTGTTCAGACTTCCATCACTGGTGGTGGGAAACCCACGCTGCCGTGCTCAGGGGATGACCTGAAACTCAGCGTGCCCGCTATGTGTGTTAGCAGAGAAACATCTAATCCATTTTCTTGAGGCCAGAAGCTACATAGGGGGTAGAAAAGCTGTTTAATATTAAGCACGATGAAAGGTTGTTTTTTGTGGCTGCCTTTCCTGTAAATCTTCCAGCCTTGGAAAAATACAGGCTTGGGTCTGGTTTCCTTCCCCAGCTCCCAGGAGCAGGCTCTGTCACTGCTCTGTCTCTGCTAGCAGTGTTTGCACTGAAAGTGGTCCTGGTGCTGAGGGGCAGCGTGTGGGGGTAGGAAGCCATGTGCACCATGGCCTGACCCCTCCTCCTGTCCACCCCTTCTCCTGGAGCTTTGGGGTTAGGGTGTGCTCAGGGCATGTTACTGGCAAAGCCAGGTGTCTGCCTGCTGCAGCGGACGTTGCAAAGCAGCAAGGCAGCCATCCTGCCCTCCCCTTCTTCCTCTGTGTCTGGGGAAGGGAAGAGTCCACCCATGTGTAGAGATCGTGGTTAGCTGACAGGGAGCCTGTGGAAGAAGCACAGCCAGCAGAGCAGGTCCTCGGGGGCTCATCACCTTGCATTTTCAGGGGTTAAAATCAGACAGGCTTCACATGGTCACTGCCTTCTGCTTTCCTCCAGGCGCAGTGGACGAGATGGGCTCCATGCCATTCTATGCTGAGGAATGTGCCTCCATGTTAGCTGTGACCTTCAGTGGTGGGGACAAGATGATGAGGAGCATCGTGAGTACCACGTGAGGCACATGTCTTCCCCGGGGCTCTGCCAGCTGCAGGGCTGTATCAGTCCAGCACAGACCAGGGACAAGGCTTTGTCTCTTCCAACCATCACGCAGCTGCAAGGCAGGGAATTAACATGCTTTTCAGCTAGGACCTACATAAATCGTGCTGTGAGCAGGAGATTCCTGTTTCTAGGTGTTCCCAGTGCCATCCCTGTCAGTCAGCAGCTGACTTGCAGTGCAGCAGCTGTCTCTCAGCTGGGTTGTTCCCTGGGCATGCTGTGTTCCTGGCCCCAAGTGCAGATCCTGTCTGCGTCACTTTTGCCTCCTCAGCTGTAGGCAGGATCCAGAAGAGACAGGGACTGTCTTGTCTTATCTCCTGCCCTGTGCTGCTGGGAGCTGCATGGAGACATCTTCTGGGACAGGGGCCACTTGGGTGACCCCTGAGAAATTCCTCTGCACTGTGTCCCTGGAAACGTCACCAGGAGCTCCCCCAGTGACAGCCAGAAAACAAGCTGCATCCCATCTGCGTGTGCCCCACTTGAACAGCAGGGATGGAGCTGGGAGCAGCGTGGGCTTTTCTGAAAGCAGGGCCATGGTGGCAGTGGGGTTTCTGCTATGGCTGCATCATATCCTGTCACCTCTGTTCCACATGGGGAGCCAGGAGCAACATCATTCTCTTTAAGCTGCTTGGCCACAGCTCTTCTCTTCTGGCACATGTGCAGCTGATTTTTTTTTTCTGAATATTTTTATCAGCCTTTCCTTGTTTTGCCAAAAAAGATTTCTTGTCAACAAAATGTCCTTTTGCCCTGAGCCAAGCAGCCAGGCCTGTTTTCACCAGCCCCAGGCCTGACCCAACACGTCCCTACCAAGACAGGGGTGCTCTCAGGGAGCTGCCAGGCTAACCAGTCCCTGTGTTGCATACTGCCTCTGTCCTGTGGTGCCACCAGAACCTGCACAGCTAAGCCCACCCTGGGGTGTCCCATTCCCAGGGCAGGCAGAAGAGAGATGATCCCAGGAGCAGGGAAGTGTGGCTGTGGCTCTGTGCCTGATTGAGAGGTGCTGAACCTGGACTTGTCAAACAGGATTCCCCACATGCTGGGTAAACCAGGGGAACAGGGAGAGCCTGGGAGAGGAGCACACCAGGGAATGGGAGAGCCTGAGCTTCTCAGCTGCCTACCTGGGACTCACAAACCCCCGTGCAGCCCCTTTTGCATTCCAGGGCCAGGGCAGAAACCTGTCACTAACTTGAGCAGGGCACAACCTGCCCAGAGCAATGACTCAGCTCATGCAGCAGGGAAAGTAAAACCCAGAAATGAGCTCTTTCTTTTTTTTTTTTTTGTATCAGAAATAACTTCAGTTGTCCCATGCTGGTTTGGAAATTTGATGCTAGGAAACAAAGCAACAGCAGCCAAGTAAGGGCTGGACTCTGATCAGGAGCTGCTGTACTTTGATCAGGAGTTACAAGTCTTTAGTTTTACGTCCAGCTGCCCACAACCTGCTGGTGGTGAGGTAGCTTTGGAGGTCTCAGATGCCTCTTTGTTTTGAATTCTGACAGTGATGTGGCAGCTGGTATTCCATCAAGGAGGCAGAAGGTGCAGAGCTTGGGAATGGGGTATGATGTAGCCATCCTTTTTCTTTGCACTGATGTGACTGCTCCTCTGTGAGCCCCTTTCGTAGCTCTTAAGTACCGTGTAACTGTGCTTCAGTGATGTCAGGGTTAACTTCTGAGCCATCTGCTGGGCTTTTTTCTTTTACCAGTCTGTAAACTTTGTGTGGTT
The DNA here is from genome assembly GCF_038088225.1 of Cyrtonyx montezumae. NCBI lineage: Eukaryota > Metazoa > Chordata > Aves > Galliformes > Odontophoridae > Cyrtonyx > Cyrtonyx montezumae. Next base: position 1,590,591 of record NW_027071959.1, read on the forward strand.
TCCTTAATGGGAAGAATTTAATACAGCTTCTGGCACGAGCTGCATTCCCTACTGAAAGTTTATGCTGCTCAGGGTGTTCTTTGTAGGATGTGCCATGTCCGAGTGCTAACTGAAGTTGTTAACAGCTGACAGAGTGGTATGGCATCAAACTGAAGGTAACAAAAACTGCAGCTCTTGGCAGTGCAGTGTGTCCCTGCTGAGAACAGAAGGAGTTGCAGTTTGCAAGGAGATGGCATACTTTGGGAACCTCCCTGTGCCTCTTTTGAGGCTCTGTGTGCTCCTGCACAGCCCAGTAAGATCCCTCTGCAGACATCCTGTGATTCTGGGGGTACAGCATGGTCAGCAGGGAAGATTAGCCAGAGTCCTACAGGCACTGTAACTGCCTAGGACTTCTCCCCACATTGCTCAGCTCAGGCACAGTTCTTCTCCCTCTCCAAAGACAGCTATCTGCACTCTTTGCTTTATGTGCAATGTGTTATCCCTGAAACAAGGGTGTCCCAGGAGTCTTTAAGTTGAGCTGGAGTTCCCTATAAACAGTTTCCCCCTTAAACAGCTCACTCAAATTGGTGTTTGGGTCCTAGTTGCAGTATTTGAGCATGTTGTGTGTGTGCCTGTCCCCAGTTGTGAAGGTTTTCATGTGTGGGAGCAGAGCTGAGAGATGTCACCTCCCGAGGCCCCCAGGGAGGTGAACTGAAGCCACCACCATACCCAAAGCCTGGCCAGGAGCTGTCTGGGAAATGTTTCCAGGCTTTTCAGCAACTAATCCCTGACCCTCTCCCCCTGCTGCTGCCTTGTTCTTGTTGTTGTTCTGGTCTAGGCTGAGGGAGGATGACGGGATCTCTGGCTGCCCCTCCTGTCTCTGAGCCTGATCTCAGCAACCACAGAGAGAAGGAAAGCATGTGCACTGCAAATTCCTGCTTGCTTCCTGGGGGAGGAAGCTGCTGGTGAGGAAAAGACTGCTGGAGACAGGCAGATGAGTGGTAGTTGATGCAGGCAGGGGGCTTCAGACCACCTCCCTACATCTGTGTTCTGAAGGGCGAGTCCTTGGGCTTACAGAGATCTTTCTGTCTCATTTAGTGTGAAAGCCTTCTGTGTGAGGAACTGGAGTTTGGATGCTGATGCTGGCATGCTGTGTGCTGGAGCACTGCGTGGTGCCCTGCAGCATCTGGGGCAGTGCTCTTCCCTGTGTGCGCTGTCATGCTCTGATCCCTGCTCCAGCATCCCTGTGCCAAAATGTTTTTCTGTCCGTTCACCTGAGACAGACAGAGTTTAACAGACATTTGTGGCTGGGCTGGAGAGCTGGGAGAGCAGGAACCTGCACTGCTGGCTGCACAAAGCCTGATGGTAGCTGCCAGGGGCTGACTTGGTTCCTCCTTCCCCAGGACATGGCACAGGCACCCCAGGGTGGAGAAGATATTCTCCATCCTGAGCAAAGAATAATCTGGTGCCCCAGTGGGCTGTGGCACAGGAGGAAGGGGCTGGCTAGTGTGGGCCCGTGCCTGACTTGCTTTCAATCCCATTTTTCTGAGCCCCCTCTTTATGTTCCCAGCCAGCCCTTGAGGGATCTTTTCTTCCTCACCAGGCTCATGGTAGAGCAACAGCAATTACATCAGTATTGCTGTTGGTAATGCACAAGCAGTAGGTCAGCACTGCAGGCCTGTCAAGAAAACCTACCAGCTTGTATGCACCATCCTGCACACTGCTGGGGGTGCTCATGCAGTAAATTAGGGCTCTTTCTTCCACAGAGTGCCCCCGAGCTGCTCTGACTTTGCAAGCTCTCCACCATCTGCCTTCTCTGCCAGAAGCCCAGCTGCTGGCCTGCTGTGCTCAAGCATTGCCTACTTCTTAGCTGTGAACAGGGCAGAGCCCCAGATCCTCCACCTTTTTTACTATCTACATAGTGTAAGGAGCACTACTGACCTCTGGATCAGCTGTGTCCCCAGGGTTTCTGCTAGTGGTTGTGTCTCAGGCTGAGCATGGGCTGCCACGAAACTGGTGGCACTGCTTGGTCGCTCCCATTCCTAACCCAGCCACAGCAGTGTGGCAAAGATTGGCCTGACATGAGGCATCTCTCCTCTGTCTCTGAAGGTGACGACAGACTGGGACTTGCAGAAGGGCACAGGATGCACAGAGGGCCACACAGGGACATCAGCTGCAGCTCCACTTGCAGCAGGGATGATTGCACTGATGCTGCAGGTGCGGCCGTGCCTCACCTGGAGAGACGTGCAGCACATCATCGTCTTCACAGCCACCAAGGTGAGCCAGCAGCCCTCCCTCCTTCTGCATCTCCCTCTGAGGATGCTGCAGGATGGCCATGGTCCTGCAGTGCACATTCTTGTTTATGTCTGTCCTCCCCTATATAAATCTCCCAGTTGTCTGATTCCCAACAGATGGGTTGCGTTCTCCCCTCACCCCTTGTTCCTTCCAGGAATGCAGCATAGGCATTTTCCACTGTCATGATAACAAATGGGGTATTTGCTCCAGGAGTGCCTCCATGTGCTGCTGTCCAGGTCTCCCACGGGCTCACCGGTCCTCACCCACAGACCCTGGGAGTGTGTGCAGACATGCAGTGTGCCTGACATGTCCCCACTGTGCCTCCCAGCACTGTGCAGTGGGAAAGCAAAGAGCTCTGTCCTGCTCCAGCCTGTCCTTGTATTCTCCAGAGAGCTGAGCTCTTGGAAACAGGGAGCTCGGTGGCAAAAACAGCCTTTGCTTATGCTCGGCCCTGACTCCAGCCCAGCTCCTGCTGACATGGTGGAGTTCACAAGAGAAACCTGGAGTGGGAACTGGTTGGAGCTTTTGGTTCCAAAGGACAGGGCTCTTCACAACGCCCAGGGAGCAGGAATCTGTGTCCAGCTCATGCTGTGTCTAAGAGGAAACTCACTTTGGCACAGGGCGGTGTTTTCCACAACTTCAGGCCAGCACTGCCTGAATACTACAACCTGATAAATGATGGAACCCAGATCCTTCTTGCCTGAATCTTGTTGATTTAAAGGACTAGGTTCTTTCTTCCCAATGCTTCTGCTGTCCCACAGGCCATGGCTGGGGTGGCAGGGAGAAAGGAACAGCTGGGATGTTTCAGAGCAGAGGCATTTATGCCCTTTTGTGCTGTTTGATTTCCTTTCTGAGGAGATGGGAAGCCTCTTTGTCCTGGGACTTGTTTCAAGCAAAGGTCAACCTGTTTCTTTCTAATAAGGCAATATGGGTCTGCCTCCCCACTCTGCGGGAGATTTCTGAGCCTCCCTCCCTTCAGGTCCAGTTCCTCTGGGTTTGCAGGGCTGCCAGGGTCCCCCAAGGTAACGAGTGCCCCTGCTTTCTTTTCAGTATGAGGATCGTCACGCAAAGTGGGATGTCAACCAGGCCGGCTTCAGCCACAGCCATCAGCATGGCTTTGGCCTGCTCAACGCCTGGAGGCTGGTTAATGCTGCCAAGGTAATTCTGTCCCTGTCCCAGGTGTGCCCCAGAGGCCCCTGGAGCAGGTCTGCCCCAGCAGCAGGGACAGTTCCCCGTGCTGGCAGCGCAGTGGGATGACACTGCTGCAGTGCAGGCCAGCAGTGAGGCTGTCATCCCTCTCTACAAGGCTGCTTTTGGTATGAAGTAATGAGGCTTTCAGCAGTGTCTGAAACCTGCTCCCGAGCTGCTGCTCTCTCACAACTATATATAGCCATGGGCGAGAACCTTCGCTCGTGGGAGATGACAGCTCTGATTCATGGCTTGGGGAGATTTGTCAGCACCAGCACCTTCCCCCTGGGCACCAGGCTGTAGGGAGGGCACCATGCCCCAAAGATCTGGGGCGTTCTGAGCTGGCAGCTCCATGTCCCAGGCCCTGTGTGGTGTGTTGTGGTCAGAAGAGGGACATCCCAACCTCTACTTGTACCACTAACTGCATGGAGATGAGGGCACTCCCATTTGGCTCTTGGTCCTCACCCACCTGCAGAGTGCTGCATGGCTGTTCAGGGTTGCTGCCTGTCGCCAGCAATGCCCAATTTTTCATGGGATTGTACAGGCTTCTCACTCTTCTCCCAAGGCTTTGAGTCCTACCCTGCTGTTGCTGCTGGAGCATAACAGCTGTGAGTAACTACTCAAAGCCACTCAAGTAGTGGAGATGAAACCAGAGGTGCTGTTTTCCTGGAGTCCTGAGTCTGATCGACTTCTCCAGCCCACAGGCAGTTGCTTTGGTTCTGCTCTTAGGCACATGGACACTCCTCCCCAGCCCTGTGCTGCTTGCCACTGCCTGGGTTTGCAAGCTGAGCCTGTATCTGCACACAGGAGGGATGGTATGAGTGGCTGGCAGGAGTGATGGGAGATGAGGAGGTGGACATGCAGGGAGCGACTGAACCCTTTTCCCTTCCACCTGGCAGATCTGGGAGTCTGTTCCATACCTTGCCTCATACGTCAGCCCTGTGCTGAAGGAAGGCAGGACCATCCCGCTGCTGCCACAGGAGCTGGAGGCCACGTGGAATGGTAAGGGCAGGTGTGGTGCCACGTGGCAGCGTGTGCTTGTGCATGCTGAGGCCTGAGAGCCTGTCCACCACCTACCAGGCAGGGCAAGCCACAAAGGGGTTAAGTGCTGGCCTGCCTGGCCCCTTCCCTGTCTCTTTCCGCTGCCCTTCCCTAGAGGACCTCTTTCTGTTGATCTGCACCCCCTCCTCACTCCCCACGATCACTCTGTCCCATAGATTGATGTCTCTGAGGAGCCAGACAGGCTTTAGCACGCTGGGCTGTGCTGGGCAGCAGCCAGACCTGTTCCTCTGGCTTTGACCATTTTAGGTAATGCTCCAGCTCCTGACTTGGCCGGCCGCTGTCCACATAAACAAGGCGATGCTCAAGCTGCTACCAGTGGGAAGGAGAGCTGGGCTTTGCCCTGCACCCTTCTCACCCCCAGCAGCACCCAGCTCCTTGCTGGCACCCCCACTGCCCTGGCTGCAGCCCCTGGTGGGGGGGACTGGCAGTGGCCAGAGGCTGTTGTCCTGGGCAGAGGTCCCCCAGGAAGGAGTGGGGAGCTCAGCAGCTCAGTGCCTCGCTGTTGATGCTCTCCCTTCTCTCCTTGCTGGCCGGCTGGGAGATGCTGGGTGGGCACAGGTTGCACTCTCTCCCTCTGTCCCATCCCCAGGCTCTCTGGCTGCTTTGTGGGCACCAGCACTGCAGAACTGCAGGGGTGAGAGGGTAACAGCAGGGGTCTGGCATCAGGGTTAGCCCTGCTGCGCCTCAGATGAGGGCTGGGGCTAAAGCTGCTCCTTTTGCCCTAAATGGAGTTACAAGCTGAAAGCTGAGCAACCACAGAGCCTTGGGAAGAGGCAAAAAAGAGGCAACTGGGAGAAGTATGCGCAGAGGAATGTGCAGCCAGCAGCACTGTGGTCCCCCAGGTACTGCAGGCTGGCTCAGGGTTAACCCTTTCCCCACGTGGCCCCAGGGAGCATGCTGCAGTCCTGGGCTGTGCCTGCCTTGCTCTTAAAGGATGCTGCAGAGTACCCACCTGCTGCTCAGCCAGGCTGCCTGGGGGGGCTGAGCCACGTGCTGCAACCTGCTCTGAAGCGTGCTGGGATTTCCTCTGCTATAATTAGCAGCTCCAGGGCTGTGAGCATCTGTGGAGCTGTGAATGGTTTGAGACTGGAACAGAGAATCTGGACACCAGGTTTCTCACCCTCTTCCCAAATCTAGCTCCCATATAGCTGTGGTTCAGAGCAGCCTCTGGGGCTGCTGAAAGCTTACACAAATCCACAGATTGATAGGAGGCATTGTGTTATGTCATTGCAATGGCCAGAGCACGCTGGGTGGGCCCCAGGTCAGGGCTGGGGTGCCAGCCAGCAAGACCCTTCTTGGCTCCGGGGCCACAGACATACAGGGGTGGCTGGGAGAAGGCAGCAAGCAGTTTTTGTGCCCTTTCATAGTCACCACCGCCGACCTACAGCTCTCTGGCATGAGAACCCTGGAGCACGTGGCAGTCACCGTCACCGTCACGCACCCCCGCCGCGGCAACCTGGAGATCAGGCTCCTGTGCCCCAGCGGCATGATGTCCCTGATAGGAACCACCAGGAGCATGGACTCGTAAGCATCGGGGAGCGGGTGGAGCAGCGGGTCACACTGCAGGGCAGGACACCTAGCCAGCCCCAGGGAGGGAAATCAGGGCCCGTGTCCAGCCCCGTGTCTCAGGCTGCTTTTACAAACTCATGGTTCGTTTCTCCCGCTCTCTGGCAGGGATCCCAACGGCTTTGCTGATTGGACTTTCTCCACGGTTCGATGCTGGGGTGAGGAAGCACAGGGCACCTACAGGCTGGTCATCAGGGACACCGGTGAGTCCTGCTGCTGGGGTGCTCCCAGGATGGGGACAACCCCTCCCAGAGCCATTTAGCCAGGGCGTGCACCAGTACCACTGTACTCTGGCTCCCTGCCGTGCCCTGGGGAGCTACCAGCCCAGCACCTGTGCTGCTGTAGGTTAGCCTGATGCGGTGCCAGGTGGGAGTTCCCTCTGGTCCAACCTGTTTCTTCCCCAGGAGATGAGAGTCTGAGGCCTGGGACCTTGAAGCAGTGGCAGCTCACCTTGTATGGCTCCTCCTGGTCCCCAGCAGAGATGAAGGAGAGGCAGAGGTAGGAGACCACAACCCCATCTCAGTGGGGAGACAGGAGCTGGAGGGCTCAGGGTCGTTAGGTAGGTCTCAGAACTGGAGCAGTGTCATCACAAAGTACAGGGCAGGGTGAGGAAGAGGGGCTGCAGCTCAGCAGCTGTCACCTAGCACAGGGTCACCCTCAGTAGGTGGCAGAGGGTGGTCTTGTGCTGCGTAAAAGTACTCTGTTGCAGAGCTGCCAACCCTCAGTGGTGGGAAAGGTGCTCCAGAGCCTTCACAGGCATATAGGATCCTCCCTGGGGAGTGGTGCCTGCCTGTGGGACCCTCAGTGTGTGCCTCTATCTTCCAGACTGCTGGAAGAGGCCATGAGTGGGCAGTACCTGAACAGCGACTTCTCCCTGCCTTGCCCTCCGGGTCTGGAGATCCCTGAGCAGCAGCACTACACCCTCACAGCCAACACACTCAAGGTGAGCCTGCCGTGGGCTGGGGGGCAGGAGGGGAGGCCAAGGGGTCACTGGAGAAGCTGTATCACCAATCCTGCTGGTGCTGGGATGTGCCAGGTGACACAGCGTGGCTGTGGGGTAATTAAAGGCTTTGTGTCTAAAGAGATTTCCTCCTCCACAGACCCTGCTGCTGCTGGGATGCTTTGCTGTGTTCTGGACTTTCTACTACATGCTGGAGGTTTGCCTGAGCAGGAACAACGTGGGCCTTGACCTGACCTGTCACGGCTCCACTGCCTGCAGGTGGTACCAGCAGGGGGGGAAGCACAGAGCCCTCGAGAACGGGCTGGAGATGGAGTCCGTGCCGCTCTATGGAGAGAAGGGTGTCGAGGACATCGAGATGGAGTGTGAGCTGCTGGAGCCTGCCCAGGAGGACACAGGGGAGGAGGGGTCCTGGACCCCCACCCGCTCCAAACTTCCCACTGGCAGCAGAGCTGCAGCCCCCACCACAGCGGGGTACCTGGGCCGGGAGGCAGCGGCCGAGCTCCTTGCAGACAGCAGAGAGCTCCAGGCGTGCTAGCAGGGGCTGGGACTTTGGGCTGCATCCCCCTGCTCAGTACATCCATCCTGAGCGTGGGCAGCAGAGACTTCCTGAGCCACCAGGGACCATTGCCGCTGTGTGCTGCGGAAGGTGCTGTTGGAAGTGGCTCAGAAACATGGAGAAATTCTGCTGGCAGTGGGAGAGGAGCTTCCCTTTCCCCTGCTCTGGAAAACAAAGCAAGCCTTAAGCCCTTTCCTGGAGGAGCTCACTCCCGGTCCCCTGTGCTCTGACTCTGCCACCTTGTCCTCTCCAGCAAGCACATGCAGCTGCACGCTGGGGGAGGCAGAAAGCAGCAGAGCTTCCTCACCCATCCCACTCGTCGGATGCAGCAAGAAAACAGCCCAGAGCACAATGGGTGCCACCTCTGCCACAACCCCTGTGCCTGTCCTGAGCAGCAGGCAGGGCAGAGGGATGGGCTGTCCCTGCCGGGGCACCTGCAGCAAACAGAGTCACCCCTCGCTGGGGCTGCTGCTCACTGGGAAGGATGGGGCCCCGTGCAGTGCTGCTTTGGGTTGGGAACAGGAGGACAGAGTTGCTCTGGCAGTAGAAGAGCAGGGCTGCTTTGTTCACGTGTCTTTGGATTCACTGGTTTATTTTTTTAAAGCCGAGGGTTGTTTTTTAAACAGCAAAGTCCTATTGTGTAACTTTCCAAATAAAGCCTTCAAAAAACCCTCTCTCCCCACTCGCTGACTGCTCTGCCCTCCCAGCCCTTGCTTGGGTTGGGAAACTGCGTCACAAAGTCCTGGGGCGGTGGGGCTGCCGTGCTGGGGGTGCCCATAGCACTGCTTCCCTGCAGCCCGGGCTGCTCCTGGCATGGGTGAGCGAGGGCCCAGGCAGGTGGAAGGAGGAATGGCAGCAGCCATTGGGAGAGGATAGAGACCCCCAGCTCGACACCATCCTCCTCTCCAGGGCTTTCTCTTCCGTGGGTGCCCTGGGAGGAAACCTCGGCAACGCCGCTCTAGATGAACAACCTTTTAATTTTGACAAAAACAGAAGTACAAAACCGAGGCCAATTTTTCTTTTCTCCCCATTCGCAAGGATCTCTGCCGGAGTGACGCTTGGCCGTGTGGGGTGGCGGGCAGGGGGGGTGTGGCTCCGGGTGCTGGGGCACGCGCCCACCCCGGGGAGGGCCATGGGGCACCGTGGGTGCCTGCGAGTGCGGCTCGGCACAGCGGGGCAGGACCAGCTCACAGCAGGGATCACAGGGGTGAAGCGGGGAGCGTGCGAGGCCGGAGAGGAGAGGAGAGGAGAGGAGAGGAGAGGAGAGGAGAGGAGAGGAGAGGAGAGGAGAGAAGAGAAGAGAAGAGAAGAGAAGAGAAGAGAAGAGAAGAGAAGAGAAGAGAAGAGAAGAGAAGAGAAGAGAAGAGAAGAGAAGAGAAGAGAAGAGAAGAGAAGAGAAGAGAAGAGAAGAGAAGAGAAGAGAAGAGAAGAGGAGAGAAGAGGAGAGAAGAGGAGAGAAGAGGAGAGAAGAGGAGAGAAGAGGAGAGAAGAGGAGAGAAGAGGAGAGAAGAGGAGAGAAGAGGAGAGAAGAGGAGAGAAGAGGAGAGAAGAGGAGAGAAGAGGAGAGAAGAGGAGAGAAGAGGAGAGAAGAGGAGAGAAGAGGAGAGAAGAGGAGAGAAGAGGAGAGAAGAGGAGAGAAGAGGAGAGAAGAGGAGAGAGAGGAGAGAAGAGGAGAGAAGAGGAGAGAAGAGGAGAAGAACTGGAGAGGAGGAGAGGCCGCCTGGGAGCCGGAGCGAGCACGGCAGGGCATGGCCGGGCTGCCCCAGCAGCGCCGCGGGGGCCGCCGCTCGGTGCGTGCTGCCATCGATGCGCTGAAGGGTCGTTTGGGCGGGCTGGCTTTTTGTTTTTTTCAATAAATACCAATCGGTGAGGGGCGGTTGGAGCCGCCCTCGCCCCAGCAGCTGCGGCACGTGGGGCAGAGGGAGCGGAGACGGAGGTCCTGGCTGGGGCTGGGGGAGGCGGGGGGCTGCCTAGCTGATGATCTGCCGGGGCCGGCCGTAGCTCATCCCCGCCTGTGATGCGCCCTTGTTGGTCCCCATCTGTAAGCCAATGATGTTCTTGCCCTCCTTCAGTTGGCTCTCGGAGAACTCCCGCTTGTGCTCCTGCGCCTTCCTGCAGGGAACAGAGAGAGGCAATGGGGCACCCACGCTCCCCACACCCCCACCCCCCGGACCCCTCTCAACCCTCAACCTTGGGGTTGAGGTCCCCTCTTACTTCATGAACCAGTTGGGATCCCCGTGGTAGTGCCCATCGTTCTTGGTCACCGCCAGGCTCCCCAGGGCCACCAGTGTCCTCTGCACCGCTGCCATATCCTTGGCTATGGAAGGGCAGCACGGTGAGTGCCGTGACCCCCACCCCAGCAGCCCCACACCCACCCGTGCACACACCTTCAAAGAGGTCAACGGTCTGAAACATGTCTGTCTTGACCACGCCGTAGTCCTCAGCCGCCTTGAGGAACTGGGCGATCTGTTCCATCTGCTTGAAGACCATGGTGGGAGGGCTGTCGGGGATCTTGACGGGCTTGGAGCCGTCGGGGTAGAGGCTGTTCACCAGCTGCCTGAGGACCTGCGGGCAGAGGAGAGGCTGAGCTCCGTGTGCCGTGCCACGCTGTGCCATGCTGCACCACACTGTCACACCGCACCGCTCCCACCCTGCAGCCTCGCACTTACAATGCCGTTCTTCAGCCAGACCTGGAAGCCCAGGCGGCCCCGGTCCGGGCGGCCCACGCTGGACCCACACTGAGCCACGATCCACTCCACCAGGCGGTCCTCCAGCTCATCGTCGTACTTCTTCTCGATCTTGGACTGGACGTCCCTGCTCATGCCATAGGACGGGCCCTTGTTCGCCATGGCTGCGGTGGGCAGAGACCTGGAGCAGGAAGGGGCCGTGAGGGGCTGCCGGGCCCCGCACCCAATGCTGCGTCCCATGGCGTCCTCCCTGAGCTCATCCCAGGGCAGGCGATGGCCGTCAACACCAACAGATATCTGGAGGCATGTGCATGGCCACGATCCTTGCAGCACACCCTGGTGGATGGCTCCCACCCAGAGCTGCCTCCCTTGGGGTGCACTGCCCCATCCCCATCCCGCTCAGCCACCGCCCGGCTCCTGCTGGTGCAGATGTCCCCCGCATCGAGTGGCCGTGGCTGGAGCTGGCAGAGGGTGCCCAGGAAGGGAGCAGATGGAGGAGCTGTGGCACAGCGGAGTGCTGCGTGTCCTTGTGCCAACACCAGTGGGGCCAGGCCATGGCAGGAGCAGACCTGTGCCCTTGTAAGGGCATGGTGCGGGCAGAGCAGTGGGTGGCTGGGGTGGGCAGTGCCAGAAGGTGGTGGGGAGCCAGCAGCTAAACCCCCACAGAGGTAGCCTTGCTCCTCCTCACACAGCTCCTGCTTGAGTTAAAGCCAGCTGTGTGCTGGGGCTGAGCCATGGAGCAGCATGCCTGGTTCCCACATCCAATCCTTCCCTGGGCTTCCCCAGCAGCCAGCTCACCCCATCCACCAGGCAGAGTGTCCCAACTCCTGCAGGACAGCCCTGAGCCCTGGCACAGCGGGCAGAGCAGAGCACGCAGCCTGCCCTCTGCCAGCAGCACAGCAGACCCCATGAGCCCCTGCCCTGACCCCAGCACTGCTGAACCCACACCAGCCCCATGCCCACCTCCTGTCCCCCTGTGGCATACCATGCCCTTTTCCTGCAGGAACTCAATAACTGGGGGCTGCACCTGCTTCCCCTGCACAGCCAGGGCTGGGCAGAGCCAGCGCCTACCAACACTGCTCCTGTGAGCCACAGAGCCCCAGTGTCAATACGGTGCTGAGTGCCAGGGGAGCTGCATGCCTCGAGCAGCACCCCCAGCCCAGGGAGCTGCAGTCCTCTCCTTGGGAGCAGAACCCAAACCCAGAAAGCATCACCCAAATCCCAGCGAGCAGCATTTCTACCCCAGCAGCATCACTCCTATCCTCACTGCATCATCCTCATCCCAGAGAGCAGCACCCCAGTCCACGGAGCGGGGACCCAACGTGGGGAGCAGCATCCTTATCCCCACAGCAGCATCCCCACCCCAGGGGCCGGCAGCCACGGGACACCCCCCCTCCAGCATCCCCGCAGGACTCACAGGCAGCGACTCACGGAGGCGAGGGGCGATGCTCGGTGGGTGCCAGCACACTGCACAGTTCGGAAGCCGACGCTGCGCTAAAAGGCCGGACAGTGATGTCAGCGGCCCCCGGGACAGCCCCCAACCCTCCCCCAGCCCCGCAGCGCCCCATGACTTCAGCCCAGGCACCATATTTGGGGAAAGACTCCGAAAACCGGTGACTAAAGCCCGTGCCGGAGCATTCCCCGCGTGCCTCAGCCCCAGTGATTTTGGGGCAGGGAGGAAACCGGGCCCGGGGGCTCTGATGAAGTAAATCCTTTTATAGGCAGGCGATCTTGCGGAGTTTTCTGCCCTGACTTCATGGCTGGCTTTCCCCTGTGCTCACCGCGGGGCTGGGAGGATCCTGGTGGGTGGGGGGGCACGAGGGGCAGCGGGTGCAAGGCTGGGGGGACGGGATGGCTGCGCTGCGCACGGGGGATCTTGGAGAGCACAACTGAGCCAGGGCTGGGCAGCACAGGGCAGTGAGGCATCCTGACAGGGCACAACGGGTCCCGGGCATCACTGCCGCAGTGGGGTGGGCAGGATGCAGCAGGGTGGGGAGCTGATGCTGGGATGGGGTGCGACAGGGCGCACGGACAGCTCTGGGCTCTCCCCGACCCTCTCTGCAGTGCCAGGAGCTCCCACGTGGCACAGCCACAGCTCCAATCTCATCCCCTGGGGACCCTACATGCTCAGCATGAGGCGCAGCCCCGGGACCCCACAACATCCATCCCCCCTTCCCCGGGGATGCCCAACCGCTCCACACCCCGACCCCATACCCGCAGCTGACAGCACACGCAACCCTACACGCGGAGTGTGGCTGACACCCAGCGGCAGTGCGCACCCACTGAGCCCCCAGCCCCACAGGAGGCAGCAGCTGCTGTAAAGTGCAGAGACTTTAATGCGAGCCGCCCGGAGCCCAGCTGAGCGCTGAGCACTGCGGGAGCAGCGGACGGGAGAATAAAAACCCCGAGAGGTGCAGAGCCAGGACAGCCCGCGGCCGCCCCGGGGAGCGAAGGCATCGCCGCCCCCCACAGCCGGGCATTAGGCACTGAAGGTCCCACACCGTTGTGCGTGGAGCTGCGGGACGGGCAGCCCACCGGCGCCTTTCCAGTGTCACTTGTCACCAAGGATGGGCGCAGTCCCGGTGCAGGATTAGGGCCGAGCACCGTAGTGCATCCCCAGAACAGTTTTTTGGCGACGCCGTGTGCTGGGCAGCCCGGGGACGGCACGAGGAGCACGAGGTACAGCGGGGCCAGGGGACCCTGGCCCGCCGTGGGGACGGGAATGAGGATGGAGCTATCCAGCGGGGACCCCACAGCGCAGCCGCAGCCCCTGGGGTCCTGCCGGGCTTTTGGCACAGCCCTGGGAGGGGGCACCGCAGAGCAATAGCACGGCAGGGCCCTGGGCGCTGTGCCCGGCCCCTCTCCTCCAGGCTCTAGAAGACGTAGATCTTGTCCCGCTGGACACAGTCCAAGTCGTCATCCAACGTCAGCAGCACCTGCAGAGGGGAGCGGGGCGGCAGTGGGACGGGCGGCAGGGATGGGGAGCGGGACGAGTGCGGAGGGCAGCGCCTACCAGGAACGAGCCGAACATGGCGATGGAGGAGAGGAAGTGCCAGATGTCGTGGTCGTCGAAGAAGTCGAGCAGGATGCAGTCACGGTTGTGCTCCCGGGACTCTGCTGGTGTTTTCTGTGCAGGACGGGGCAGCAGCCATCACCGCGCCCGCCCCACAGCCGCCCCACACCCCACACGGCCACACACCCACCTGCCAGGTGCTGAGCCCCTGGAAGAAGAAGAAGAGCGCGAAGCCCCAGACCACGGAGGTGCCGATGATGCAGAGCAGGGGGATGAGTTTGATGCGTTCTCCACTGCGGAGCTGGAGGAGACAGTGGGTCACTACACACTATACACTACACAGTACACAGTACACACCCCTGAGGTGCCCCCTGCCCCCCTCCCACCAGGCTCAGGCACGCCCAGCCCGTGGCTCGCACCTTCATGATGATGTAGAAGGCAAAGTAGAGGAGCAGGTTGCAGATGCCGATGGCCAGCAAGTAGGAAGCGAAGTCATTGGGGCGGACAAGGAGCCCGTAGGCAGCGCTGGGGGGGCAGCGGGGTCAGCACAGCCTGGGGACTCCTCCCCCATGCCCCACTGTCCACCCTCTGGTTCTGCTCCTCCAGGCACTGCAGGAGCACTGGGTGCCAGGGGTGTGGGAGGTTCGTGCTGTGCTCAGCTCACTGCTGTCATGAGCTCAGTGTCCTCAGCCCAGATGGGGACAATGGGTAGGGGTGGCCGAGGCTGAGGGGAGCGGGTGGGAGCAGCAGCGGACATGGGGGGATCTGAGCATGGAGGAAGCAGTGCGAGGGTCTCGCCTGCTCCTGGCTCCTCACTTACAGGGACCAGTTGATGATGTTTCCCATAACCAAGAGCACCATTCGGTCCTGTGAAGGAAGACATGAGGGGTGAAGGGGGGCACACGGGTGCCTGGCCACGCTGTAGCAGGGTCTCAGCACAGCCCCTCTCCTGGGCTGGTGGTCAGCAACATCCCTTCCCCACTGGTGCCATCACTCACCACGTACATGGGGCCACTGCACTGCCGGACACAGTCTGTGTACATCACATGAAGGATCCTGCGCAGGATGCCTGAGTCTGCAGAGAGAGGAAAGGAAGCACTGGGGGCACGAAGCTGGCCCTGTCCCATCCCATTGCACCTCAACCCGTCAGACTGCAAGACATCCCAACCCAACTCAACACTTCTTATCCCATTTCACTGAATCCCACCATGTCCATCCCATCCCAACCCAACTCGTCCCATTTCATTGCATCCCAACCCAATCCATCCCCACCCAATCCAACCCAACCCAATCCATTGCATCTTATCCCAGTCCATCTCACTGCATCCCATTACATCTTCTCTCATCCCAGCCCAACCCATTCCATCGCATCTTTTCCCATCCCAATCCAACTCAACCCACTGCATCCCATTCCAACCCGGCCCATTGCACCTCCTTCCATCTCATCCAATCCCAACCCAACCCAATCCACCTCATTTCACTGTACCCCTTCCCATCCCGACCCTTCCCATCCCAACCACTCCCATCCCAGCCACTCCCATCCCTGCTGCCTGCAACACGACCCCCACGCACACCCACACGCGGTCCTCACCGAGCTTCCAGCGCCCCATGTAGTAGAGCTGGGTGCTCAGCAGCAACGTGGCCATGATGTGCATGACGGAGAAGACAATCCAGAAGACCATGTTGCCTTTGCCAAAGACCTGTGGGGGCAGCATGATGACGAGCGGGTGGGCAAGCAGGCACCCTGCACCAGGCCCAGCCCCACGGCGCCCACACTCACCACACCAATGACAGAGAAGAAGATGACAACAGCCAGACAGGCATAGGCACTGTAGGCACTGGCGTTGATGTCGGGGTGCCGCTTCTGGTACAGCTTCAGCATGCAGAGCCCAGCAATCATGTACATGAAGGAGGTGTCTGTGGGATGGAGAGGTGAGCGGGGCTGTGGCAGCTCCCAGTGCGGCGCTGGGATGGCACTCACCAAACTGGAAGTTGGTGTAGTTGGGGCAGACGTGGTAGCAGGCACTGAGCAGCCCCTCCATCATCAGCGCTGTGCCCATGGCGTAGAAGAGCCCAAAGTGCTTGGGGATGCCACACTCCTGCGGGGGCAGAGTGGAGGAGAATTGGGACCTGGGGGAGCTGAACTCTCTGGGGACAGGGCTTGGTGGCGTGTCCTTACCAGGGCACGCGTGTCATTGCGCATGAGTGCCCGGTTGTAGTTGATCTCCCGCTGCAGGATGATGAGCAGGAAGAGCAAGCCCAGCAGCACGTAGCCCAGGTTGCTGATGATGTTGTTGAAGGCGCTGGGGGGGGTTCAGCCCGTCAGTGCCCTGGGACCCACACCTGCAGCCCTGCCCCGTACCAGGACCCCCCACTCTCCCACCTGAGGTTCCCCAGCGGGTGGGCACACAGGAAGTTGTAGTAGCAGATGTCCTGGTTGCCGGTGACGTTCACCACCTGCAGGTGCGGGTACAATGAGAGGAGGTGGGGAGGAGACGGGGGGGACACCCAGGGACACAGGCACGGTCCCCATTGCAGCTGCAGAGGGCAGTGTGGTGTGGGAGCACTGCCCGCTCACCGTCTGGTACGTGATGACGAGCTGGACGACGGGCAGCGCGTAGAACACGGCGATGGTGGCGATGTTCCTGGCGGGGGCACAGCAGTGTCACCACTGTCCCCACCACCCACCTGGGGCAGTGGGAGAGGTGCTGCTGGGACACGTCCCCAGCCCTCCAGCCACCCCCCGCTCACCAAGAAGTAGATCTGGTACTTCTTCCGCAGCACCCGCTTGTCCTTGCGGGCCAGGTCGGCCACGCAGAGGTATTGCTGGAAGGAGAGGAGGGGTGAGGGCAGGGCCCGGTGCACAGCATGGCACGGCACGGCATGGCATGGCACGGCATGGCACGGCACGGCACGGCACGGCACGGCGCGGCACGGCACGGCACGGCACGCACCTTTGGTGCGGATGACGTTCTTGTCGTAGTCGATGTCGGCCAGCGTGTCGTAGTCGTCCTCCTCGACGGAGCTGAGCGAGTCCAGGCGCGGCCGGCCGGCCACGTTCTCCAGCGACCGCTCTCCTGCAGCAGAGCCGGGGCGGTCAGCTCGGCCACACCGAGTGCCCTCGGTTCCTGACCAGCAGCAATCACCCCAATTACACCCACCACCTCCCCACCGGGGCAGGACGGGGCACGGAACAGAGCTACACCGCGGGACACGGCCATGTCAGCGCCCAGCGCCAGGCCCGGGCAGGGCAGATTGCTTTGATTGGACCGCCCCTGTTGGGACCAACATCTACCCATGGCAATGCACTGCTGCCTCATCGGGGCGGAGGGGATGCGCCGCTTGAACTGCTCCTGCCCTTTAAAGGAAAGCGAGAGTTATTGGGGCAGGATGGGACCGAGCTCATCGCCGGCACCTCGGGACCTCCCCGTGTGTCACTGCCCCACCACCAGTTGGTGACGCCCAACTGGAGCCCCCGCTGCGGGCTGGCGGCAAGGTGCTGCATGCATGGAGCCCTCGGGGCGGCCCCACACGCACCCACATATCCATAGGAGACATCTGCAGAGCCCACGCTGTCCGTGATGGCCTCGGTGCTGCAGGAGGAGCCGTTCTCTGGAAGGATGGAGGGGGTGGGCATGGCGGCACAGCCGTCGGCCCCATGGGTATGGGGTGGGGGACGGCACGTGGCACTCACCGAAGGAGCCGTACCCACAGCCCATGTAGGGGGTGTGACCAAGGAAGGAGTCTGGGATGCTGTGGGTGTGCCCTGCAAGGCAGGAGGGGACACAGAGCACCATCAGCACCCCAACACGGGGCTGCGCCCGCACGGTGTGCAGCAGTGCCAGCACCTACCCAGTAAGGATGCTGGGGGTCCCAGAAAGACATGGAAAAAGAGAGAGACTCGGTCAGTTGCCCAAGCCCCCGCTCAGCTGCATCAGCCCCAGAGCAGAGAAGTCAAACCCCAGGACAATCCTGTCCCTGCTCTTTGCCAAAGGAAAGGCTTCAAAGAGGAAAAGGACCCACAAGCCCTGGGCTCATCACCTCCACGTGCCCCCAGCCCCTCACCCGTGTCCAAGCTGGGCGAGTCCATGGCAGCCAGGAGTCCTTTCTTCTTGTGCTGCCTGCCAAAGGAAGCGGCCATAAGCTGCACCGCGAGGCTGGGACGTAGCACAGGGAGGGACATGGCACAGGGGCTGGGACACAACACCGGGACAGGGATGTGGCAGCAGGGCTGGGATATGGCAGCAGGAGGGGACACAGCACTGGGGATGGATGCGGCACTGGGAAGGGACGGGGTGGCCAGCTCCCGAACTGGAGCAGGGCGGGACAGTGGGACCTCACCGGCAGTTCTCCCAGCAGGCGATGAGCACTGTGATGACGTAGAAGGAGAGGAAGATGCCGAGGCAGAAGAGCATGCTGCTCACGTACGCCTTCGCTGCAGAGAGCCTCAGGGTGAGCAGCAGCTCCGGGTCCCTGCAGCACCCAGCAGCACCAAGCCCTTAACGGCGCCCGGAGCCATCTCCCACCCAGGCTTACAGGTTATGGCCGGTGACACCATCACCTCCAGCATCTTCTGCCGGTTGTGCAGATCCATTGGCTCATCTGTAGGAAGGTAAGGGCAGCAGTCAGCCCCACGGTGAGGGACCAGGCCCAACCCCAGCAGCAGCCCCACAGCGGGTACCTGGGGAGGTGCGCTTGGAGAGGGGGTAGTAGGGGAGGGCTCCCCCACACGCCTCATCCTCTGTCTTCACCACCACCACCACGTAGAAGCTGTTGCTGGGGAAATCCTTCCTCTGCAGTGGCCGTGTTGGAGGGAGACATGGGTCAGCAGTGCCCAGATGGGACACGTGGGACCCTACAGGGCTGGGGTGTCCACCCACACCGACCTGCACCGTGATGGCTGCCTTCTTGGTCATGGTCTGGTACATCCCAATGAAGGCCACGTTGTTGTCCAGGTCGTAGACAGGGCACTGTTGGGTGGAGGGATGGGGACATCAGCACAGCCGAGCACCACGGGCCACCCCGTGAGACCCTGAGCCCCATCCTACCAGGATGTCCTGGATGGAGATGACGGAGCAGGGGAAGGCCATGGCTGAGGTCACCTTCACAATCACCGAATCCACTCCGTCGGGGAACTCATACTTGAAGTACTGTGGGCAGAAGGACACACTGTTCCCTGCACTGCTCCCCCCAGCACAGCCCCTCTGCCCCAGCACAGCCCCTCACCTGCGGCTGCGACGCTGTGGCATTGAAGGTGAAGGCTTCATTCGTCCTGCAGAGAGCACAGAGAGGATGAGGGCGGCCCAGAGGGACAGCCCCACCACAGCAGGCAGGGGACAGGGCCGCGTCCCTCACCGCAGCACAAAGTTCTCCACGCGGGTGACCCGCAGCTGGTAGGAGGCATTGAGGGACAGCGTGGAGACGTCCACGAAGAAGTGCTGGGTCTCCACCTCCACTTTGGTCTGTGGTTGGCACAGCGTGCGGCTCACCTCCTGGTAGGCGTATTTCCGCTGGTACCTGGGGCGGGCAGACTGTGCTGTGCCACGCTGTGCCACCAGCTCCCAGCCCGGGACCCCCGACCCACTGATACTCACAGCCCCCGGAGGATGAGCGGCACTTGGAATGAGACCACCGCCTCCTTCTGCCTCACCACGAAGAGCACGGGCAGGTCCTTATGGTCGGACAGGACGTTCACCGACACCCGCACTCCCTCCGTCTGTGGGGAGGTGACACTTTGGCCGGGCAGCACGTTCCCCACAGAGTGGACTTTGCTCAGCCCGCACCGGCGGACATGTCGGCCCCCACTGCTGCTCCACTCCAGGGGCACACAGGGCTGTCCCCAGTGCCTGGCCACACTGCCAGCCTGGGCAGTGACACAGGGCTGCCCGAGCTCCCTGGGTCAGCAGAGGACCTTGTGCCCTGGAGCTGGGGCAGCAGGGAATGGGAAGTGTGCCCTTAAATGGGAAACACAGCCCCAAAAACGGGAAATAACCCCTCCTAGAATGATGGGGCAAGGGGGTGTGGATGATAGGATAGTGGGGGAATGGCTTGATACAACAAGAGGGGAGGTGTAGGTTTGGTGTGAGGGTGGTGAGGTGCTGCCCAGAGAGCTGTGGGTGCCCCATCCCTGCAGGCACTCGAGGCCAGGTGGGATGGGGCCCTGGGCAGCCTGAGCTGGAGGGGGGCAGCCCTGCCCACGGCCGGGGGTGGCACGGGGTGATCCTTAAGTCCCCCTCCAACCTGAGCCATTCTATTAAATGGGAACCAACACCAAAAATGGGAAATAAACCCCCAAACAAGAAACATTCCCCCCCCCCCCAAACGAAAATACACCTCCAAAAAGGGAAACTCACCCCGGAAATGGGAAATTCACTCCCTAAGAAAAGGGAAACTCACCCCCCAAAAAGGAGAACGCACCCCATAAAAGGGAACACCAAGCACCCCGGCCATCAACCCGGGATGCCGCGGCCGCCGGCTCACCCTGTTCCTCAGGACCGTGTGGTTGAAGGCGTAGATGTTGAGCGTGTCGCTGGCCACCCAGTCCGAGTAGGTCCTGTCGAAGACGGCGTCCTTCTGCTCCACGTTCTTCTTCGGGTCGAGGGGCTCGGGCAGCGCGGGCGGAGGGGCGAGCAGCCACAGCAGCGCCCAGGACAGCGCGGCGGCCCCGGCAGAAGGCATCGTGCCCGCATCCCCGGCCCGGGGAAGGGGGGGATGGAGGGGACGTGCGGCGGTCAGGAGGAGCGCGGCCCCATGGCGCGGTGCGGGGCGGTGCGGGGCGGTGCGGGGCTCCCGGAGGCAGCAATTCGTATCGCCCCGTTCCGCGGACGGCTGTAAACACGGGCCCGGCGGTGACGTAAGGGCGGTGACACGCGTTCATAGGGCCAGGCCGGGGAAGTGACGCGGAGGGCGGCGGGCGGTGCTGGGGAGCGGGCGGTCCCCGCTGCTGCGTGGGGGCTCTGCCCGAGGGGAGCGCTGCCCCGTGGGAAAAGCGCGGTCCCGCGGGTGGCACCGGTGGGACACAGAGACAGAGCGGGGCCGCCCCCCACCCCCCCTGAGCTCCGTGGTCCGGCCTCGAGCCGTCCCCGTCCCCGTCCCCATCCCCGCACCTACGTGCGGCTGCCGGCGACCTTGCGCACCGGGATCGACAAACAGTGACACGTGGCATTGGTGGCCTCCACCGCGCCCCGACGGCGGCGGGGACGGCACAGGGCGGCACAGCGGCTGCGGGAGCCGTGGGTGGCACGGGATGGAGGAGAGCTGGGAGCACCTCCTTCCTCAATCCCACCGTGTTGTCCCGTCCCCCCACCCCACGGTTGTCCGCTGTTCCCATGCCCTGAAACGGCTCAGCCCCACACCTCGCAGTGCAGAAAGACAACCGGACCCCGGGCTGCACCCAGAGCAGTGTGGGCAGCAGGGCAGGGAGCTGCTCCTGCCCCTCTGCTCTGTGCTGTGACACCTCACCTGGAGCACTGCATCCACACGTGGAGTGCTCAGTGCAGGAGAGACGTGGACCTGAGGAGGGGCACAGAAATGGTGCCAGGGATGGAGCCCCTCCCTACGAGGACAGGCTGAGAGCTGGGGCTGTGCAGCATGGAGAAGAGAAGGCTGCGGGGAGAGCTGAGAGCGGCCTGTCAGTATCTAGAGGGGCTGTGAGAAGGAGGGGACAGACTTTATTGGGGTCTGTGTGATAGGACAAGGGGAAATGGCTTCAGGCTGAACGAGGGGAGATTCAGACTGGCTATAAGGAAGAAGGTTTGACACTGAGGGCGGTGAGGCACTGGCACAGGTTGCCCAGAGAGGCGGTGCTGCCCCGTCCCTGCACACAGCCAAGGTCAGGCTGGACGGGGCTCTGAGCACTGATGGAGCTGTGGGTGTCCCTGAGCACTGCAGGGAGCGGCACCACGCGGCCTTTGGGGGTCCCTTCCACCTCCAACCATTCTCTCCCCCAGAAATCCATCTTCTGGACTTAAGCTAGGATGTTAACACCTCTGCTGCACCTCTGTGTGTTCTCTGCTGGACAAACATAGAGACACGAGCATTGCTGCTGTTGTGCACTTTATTTCTCTAGGTGCTCTCGCTGAGGATCTCAGAGCACTTCTCAGGCAGTCTGAGTGGTGCTCCCTGCTGTCAGGTGCTGCTGCTGCCTGCGGGTCGAGTGATTTGTGTGGGGACAGAAGGAAGCCCCGAGGAGCCAGGAGCAGGACTCAGCTAACTCCCCAGCTCCTGGTCAGGTGCAAATATTGCCCCCACTGGAATGACCGTAAGGTTGATTTTGTAGCTGCGTGCATTCCCTACGCGTTTCAAGGCTATCAAAAATAGATCAGTCAGTAGCAAGCTAGTATCTCCTCGAGGGCCAAGAAGAGCCAGTCACCTTCACTTGCTGAACATCACTGAGAGCTTTGGCATTGTTTTCCAAACATTGGGTAAAAGGAAAAGCAGCAAACAGAAAGAACCAAAACAGACTGGAATTAAGGACAGATTAAACAGTGAGGATTTAGACGAGTGTGACTTTCAATACCCCCGACCCGGTGAAAATCTCTTGGTTGGAAGCAATCTGCTCTCCCCACCCCGAGCAGCAGCACTGCTCCCAGCAGTGCTCCCCACAGCAGGAACAAAACAAGCAACCAACACAGGGGAACGGAGGACGCACGTGCAGATGCACACACACACACGCTGCAACACGTTGGGGTGAAACATTTACATTTATATCGAAATATGCACTAAACAGAGTGAGTTCTACCAGCTGATGCATTTTCGCCAAAGCAGAATCACAATTTCTTCCTGGGAAGGTTCGAGTCGGTGAGCAGCGATGGGGCAGGTGCTGTCTGGTGCACATTACACAGGCTTTGCTCCTCGCAGGTCCCCACCACGTGCCTGGAGTGCTCTTTCCCCCCCCTCTGACACGTTACAAGGGAATCTTGCTGTCCTTTCACATCTTTTCTTCTTTGCTGCAATAAATATGGAACTTGGCGATGCTCGCAGGCCACAGCACAGACAGGACAGCAGGCTTCAGCACAGAAATGAAAAATGCAGCTAGGTTGTTTACAGAAGGAAAAGGCCTCAAAGGGCCAGTTCTTCCACAGCCAACCACTAACAATGACACGGTTCATGCTGGCTGGGCAGGGGCAGCCCAGCCCTGATCCCAGGGGACGTCGGTCACCCAGAACTGTGACTGAAGCTTTCCTACACTTCTCACAGCGAGGCACTCGTTTTTGGTGCCTGCTCAGTGAAGAGGCACAATCCCTCCCTGCCCTTACACAAAACCTCTCCATTTGAAGCAGGACAGTTTATTACTAGGCAGCCACAAACAGTGCAGAAGTCTCAGACACAAAGCTGCCCTTTCCTTCTCTGTCCATCAGTCATGTCAGCAATGATTAAGGTAGCAGGGGGCTGCAAACACTGAAGCAAGCACAGAACATGGCACCTTAGCACACCAAGCTTAAGCAGAGAGCCAGCAGAGCCATCCTCAGTCACGTTGCACAAGAGTCATGAACCTGCTAAACCTCTCACACCACACAGTGCCCTGCCAAGAGCAGCTGACTCACAGCAGGACACAGCCCTAGTTGTAAGGGTGCTTAGTTAAGAAGTTACAGCTTTTTATTGGAGAACACATTCCCAGCCAGCGTCTCTTGAACCAAATGCTGTGACAGCAGGGAGCAAAGCAGGGATGCATAGGTTCAGCAACCACACTGCCACTTGATTACAAAAGCTGAAAAGCACACAGGGAGCAGAATGTGTTTTAACTCTTCTCCCTAAGGAGAGCGTGTGTGGAGAGGGAGAGGGATAATAAACCTTTTCCCCAAGAATCCTTCACTGCAGTGTATTTTTGACATCTGATTTTACACTTTCTTACACCAGCTTCTCCAGCGAGCATCCAACCAGAACTGTGAATAACATTACCTTAAAGCCCCCCCTGCAAGGCAGCAGGGCTGCTGAGCACGAGGCTGAACGAGGCCTGGGGAGCAGCACGCACCCAGCCTGCTCCGTGGGGTAACACAACCATCCCTCCTCTACTACAGCACTCTGGTATGTATTTCTGGGAAATGGAAAGCTTCATCCTTCCTTCATCTGTGTGTAGATCACATATACTGGAAACAAAACACAAACTATGCATGCAATCCAGGCAGAAATCCTGCTATGATCAAATCTACAGGAACAGGGGAATGTAGTGGGGACGTAAAAGTATTCCTTAATGCTAGATTATAGACTGCATTAAACACCAGCACCCTTTATTATAAAAAAGGGCAAACAGACTATATACAGTACCTATGTACTTCCATTGCAGCAGGGCACAGCAAGCAACCTGGACACCTAAAGACCCCTCCTTAAGGACAGAGCATGAAGTGCCTGCTAAAAAGCTATCAGTTCCTCTCCAATTTACCTGCCCAGATGAGCACACATGGCTACAGACTCCTCATACACTGAAAGTGCAGAGGTCTGTGCTGGCAGCTCTCCATCCAGCTACCACGCTGCAAACCACTGCAGTGTTTGCACAGTGCTGCAAGCTCCAGCTCTGGTAGGTAAGCCAAGGAAGAACAGACTTCATTTAAAATTATTTATTTGCAAGTATATTTATCTATTCACCTAGGGCTCTGCGTGTAGGGTCCAAAACTGTTTCTTCCTGAATAGACAGAAGCTTTCATTGCAGATGAAAGGCTATTTTCATGTTACCATTAGTAGGCTATAACCAGATCTCATAAAAAAAAAAAGAACAACCAAACAAAAAAATCCCATCTACTTGCAGCCCCTGTAAGAGAGCACTGCTGCACTGCTTCCTTGGCTAGAGGTGAGCAGTGTCCAGGGCAGCAAAAGGCTACACCTTGACTTTTTACTGTAAGAGGCTGCAGCTGCTTGAATAAAATGTTTATACAAGTAAAACAGAAGCAGTAAAGAAATATACACCTTTGAATCTGTAAAGCTTCAGACTGTTTTATGCCTTGCAAAAAGGGGCTACTCATGTGGGTTTTCTTTAGAAAAGAAGGATGTAACAGTCATACAAAAAAAAAAAAAGAAAAAGGAAAGAACAATGAACAGCACTGCAAAGAGCCCTGTAGCACAGGCATCCCAAAGGAATGAAATGTCAGTTCCAGAGTGGCGAGGAAGCAACTGCCTTGTGTGATACTAACTGGATAATTAAAATCCTAAACTGAATGACTGTTAAAAGCCAATAATACCATACACAGGTGCAGAGAACAGAACAGTCATCAGGAGCACCTGAATGAGACTGCCCACGGGGAAAGCTACAAGGAATGAAGAGTGCCCTGGCTAGTAGGCACGGTGAAATGAGCACAAGAACAAGCACCTGGGAGCATTACACAAGTTCAGTCAACAGTTTGTTCCCTTGGATTTCTGAATTCCAGTTTCACGCTGCTTCAGAAATAAGGAGTGAGAAACAACACGTGTCACTTAAAACACCCAGGAAAAAGAAAAAAAAAAAACAACCAACCAGAAACCTCTAAAAGGTCGGACTGATCCTGGAAAAATGCATCTGTTCTGTTATTAGCAAGTGGAATGCAATTCTTGTTCACAGGCTAATACACAGAGCACAGTCCCTACAGCCAGGAAGGGTGAGCCAGGAGCTGCATATGGGCTGTCAGAGACAGGCTAAAAAGGTTCTAGGACAACCACAGAGCAACAATACGTGAGAGGGGCACAGGGTCCTGTTCTCGTTTTAAATGAGGAATGGTTTAAAAGTAAAACTCTTCTTCAGCTAATTTCCTCCTGCAATAAAACCAACCAAGCCGGCCCTCACCTGTACAAGACCAGTTAAACATCAGCCTTCCCCCTCAAAACACTAGATATGAACATCCGTAACATTCTACAATGGAAAGTGCTTTAAGAAAGAAGGATTCTGTAGTGCCAGTGACAGAACTGATCTGATGGGCTGGATGATGTTAACTCTGACATCAGCTAATCAGGCCAGGGCAGCTCGTTTCTCCTCAGGGGTCTCCTCCAGTAGCTGCATGATCAGTTCATGGAGGGGTTTGCAGATCTTTGCATAGCCCCCTCCTGTCAGGTGCAGGAAATCAAACATATCGTGGTAGGAGATGGTGCCATCTGAGTGCACGAAGCCGGCGTCTACATCCAGGAGCTGGACATTGGGAAGTTTGGGGAGGGAGGCTTTTAGCAGATGGTTCACCTTGGCATTCTTCTGCCGCAGAGGGTTTGGCTTCTCTCCACGAGGTAGCAGGCCCTGACACAAGAAGGAGGCAATGAAGAGCTTTCATTCAACTCTTGATGGTGTAATAATGATTTCCCTTTCAATTCAGGCACCCTTCCAAGATTTAAGATGTCTATAATAAAAGGATCTCATTCCTTGAATCACTTTGTCCATTCAGAACTAACTTCAAACGCGACTGGAGAAGCCAGATGAGCTAGAAGCAAAACTGGTATGGAATCTATCAGTCTGTATTCTTTTTACAAGGTTTCAGTGGTGTGCTGAATGCCTTTACTCATCTCAAAAAGACAGACAGCAGCTGACTCGTTAACATGAGGAAGCAAACTAAGACCTCCAAATCCCAGCTCTGATGTTGGCACTTCTATTCCTTACAGAACACCTTCAACAAAACATTTACATGGGATGGCAGTACTGCTAATCAGGATGATCACATCTGACTCCAGAGGGTCTAAAAGGACAACTTCTGCAAAGCCAGGTGAAGCCAGAAAGGCACGCACAAAACAGAAGACAAATGAAACAACTGCCCTCCCCCATCATGACCGTAACTCCCAGTACCACAGAGACACAGTACAGAGAACACACAGCTTCCTTAGAGGGCTTTGTTTTTGTAGCTCTCCAATAAACATACCAGTACAATAACTTTGGCCTGTGGCTGCTGGGTATTTATCAGGCGCACGATAGCCTCAATCCCACCTGCTACTTCTTCTGCTGTGTTTTCGTGGTTATTTGTTCCAACCCAAACAACAATGACCTATGAGGAGAAGAAATGTTTGCAACTTCTTCAGAACAAGCTGTAATAGTCTCGCTGACCCTGAAAGCACTGCATAAACATCATCTACAGTCATCAAGCTCAACTGTCAGGTTAAAGGATAAACCAAAATTGCAGGAGGCTTTCAGTTGGCAGTTATGCTGACTTTTGAATAGCATCTTACAAGCTTAAGATTTGGCATTCAGAAGAGAGGAAGAACAAGAACTTCTGAAGGTTTTCTGGAGAGCCTATGAGATGTGTGAGCCCACTGTTTCACAGAGCCTCTTGGTCAACACACTGTGGGAGCCTACGCTGGTCAAGAGGACATTTACACAGCACAGCGTGAGGCCCTGCCTTCTTACTGGAGCACACTCTGTAACTGCCTTGCCCCGTGGTGGGCCACTCACTGCTGTGTCACAACAGGGCTGCAGCTCTAGGTGTAGAGTAGGAAGCTGTTCTTCACTACACATACTGAGAATCTTTGCTCTCTTTTTATCAAATATTTCACCATCACTATCTGAGAACATATCTCAGGTCTGAGTCATGGCAACTCCAAACTACGTCTAATGACAGTGCAAATGTTGATCAGCCTAAGGCTATTTCTCTTGATGACTTCTTCTGATGCACATTAGCAGTGAAAGCCATGAGAAGCATGGCTCCATTCCCAAGCACTCCTAATCTAGCCTAATACATTTTAGTACCGTATGCATACTTAGTGGCAACAGTTTTCCAACAAAAGTTCTCCTGAGTCAAAGGCTCGCTCAGTTTTGCACCTAATATCTCTTATAGGTCAGCACAAGGCTTCCTAGTTTGGTTGTCTGTTTATACCTTCGGTTTAATGTTCTCCAGTTCACCATTCTTCAGTCTCCACAGAACGTGCCCAGTGGTGTCTCCACCAATCCCAAAATTCAATGCATGGAGTGGTGAGAAGAGCTCTCGCCATATCTGCAATCAGAGGTCAGTTTGCAATTTGATAGGAGCATCCTGATAGTGAAAGAAAGATACTACACACAATGCCTTCAGTGACACTGGAAGCAGCAGTGAGAAACCCTCTAAAAACTCACTTCCAGAAATGGCATTTAAGCACAGGGTGAAGCTTTACTCCATGGTCTAGAACAGACAGAATTGCTGACGTTCATGCACTCAGCCCAGGCACAGAGGAAGGGGAAGCTCTCTTGAGCAGCTACTTGGTATCAGAGATACAGAAGGGACTTGTTGTAGACCATGGTGCCGCTAGCTTAACTAATTACAGGATTTCTAAAGAAAGTATCTACATTGCCAGGAAACAAAACTAAAAGTGAACTACACTGAGAAGCAGCTCTTGCAGACCAATGCTACTCAGTTACTGCCACTGTGGAGCAGAAATTCTTAGTTGTACTCCAGCAGTTTCACAGTGAAGCATATGAATACAACCCATCTAGTCCTCCATGTAGACTTCACTTCTGAGAAGGTCTTTAACACTTTCCCTTTGTCAACAGAAAAGCAGGCATGCCAATGCCCAGAGTACATCAAGGGTTAAATGTGTTCTGGCCTAGAAAGGCACACCTACGAAGATTTCACTGGCATGTTCTTGAGAGTTTGGTGTGTCAAAGCAGAGGTAGTTATTAATTGCTTCTGAGAACGACTGCAAATGGCTCATAGAGATAAACCAGCAATACTTTGTACAGGCACTAGGAAACTAAGGAATTAGGGCAGAGTAAACCAGAAGGCACAGCATTAAAACCAGAATTGAACAGAAGGAATCGTCTGGACAGTGAATTATTGTATGTGAACGCATTAGAAATTTAATTCACATAACCCCACAATTGTCTTTTTTCTTTTTTAAACAATACCTCATATTGCTGTAGCAACTGCACCATGGAATCACCCACAAAAAGCACATCGGGTTCCTTGTCTTTGCAGTCCGAGACAAATCTATTGTGCTGTTTAAAAGAAAGCAGCGTAAGTGTAAGCTCAGACTGATCACTCCTCACCAGGACAGAAAGGGACAGTTGCCCAACCAGTTCCCCCTGCTCTCTCCTGTCTGCCCTCCAATGTGCTTCTCCCTGTTAACCCGTGAACTTCTGGACACACCCCTCAACCACACAAACTCTAACAAAGGATGTGGCCTCAGTCCTGAGAAGATCAGTATTTTGTATACTCCATGCCACCCACATTCACCCATAACCCTGTCAGACACCCATTCAACAATTAAAGAACAGAGAAATTAACGGTTAGTCAGTGCAGCAAGTATCCTTTGGCTATTTCACCATGTCTGTAGGAGGAAGTGCTGAAGAAAAACACTGGGAGACGAGACACTTCAGTGCTGCCTTTCAGCTTTGTCACTCCCTTGCAAAGCAACACACCGGAAAGCACTGTTTTACTTTGTTTAACAAATGAGTTGGCAGTTTCTCACAGTTAATAGGCCAACTGGGCTATTTTCTGAAATTATTCCACAGTGCAGTATACAGGTCATGCAACAACACTGCTTTTTGCCTTCCTTCACTATTCCAAGTATGACAAGCATCAGAATGCTGTTGGGTAGCAGAGCTATTACAACCTCAAATCAAGAGCGCAGTCAGATGGACACATGCAGCCCCCAGCCCCTCAGGAAAGAGGATCCCATCTCCCATGACAACTCTCACCTGCGACATCCATCTGTCATCTCCCTGAATATCCTCAGCGGCATGTGGAACTGCTGCTGGATTCGAGTCTCTCTGGCTCATTCTATTCCTGCAAAAAGAACATTTCAGACAGGCTGCTTTCAGCAGCTAATCCAAACACAGGGGAAAAAAGGCAGGCTGGCAGAAAACCACTGCACTTCCTGATATTCACAAAGGACAATTCACGACCATTCCAAAGCACGCTGACTTCTAGCTGACAACAAAATCCATTTTACTCTGTGCAGCACTGCCAGACAGACCCTACAGGCAGCCCTCCTGAAGCCATCTACTGACACATGAACACAGCATATTTAAAATGACAAAGAAAAACACATCTCCGAGACTGTTCTGCAGAAGCACACCTGAGCTGGGCAAATCCTTCACTATAATGAATGCTGGTAATCTGAGGATTAGCTCCTATTAGTACAACGATAGCCAGCTTACAGCTACTGAGCCGCGCAGCACAGGTGGATTAAACGGCTGCGGGAGGCTGTGCATCGCGGCCGAGCCGATCCCGAGGGATCTCCGGCAGGAAGGACAGCGGCCTTCGGGGCGATGCTTCCAGCTGCTGCCCCGCGAGAGGACTAACCCAGCCCTTCAATGAAAGGCCCAGCAGCCTGCAGAACAGAGACACCGGAACAAAACCAGGGTCCAAGCGTCGCGTTGTGCAGGCGCTAGGCCGGGCGCCGTGTCCGTCCCTTGCAGGCACGGATATGTGGGAGAAGGCCGCGCTCTTCCCTCGGATGGCAGCGCTGAGGGCCGGATGCCGCCACACCCCGCGGCCGCCGCCTGAGCGGTGCCCGCGCGCCCGCACCCAGCGGCTCCCACGGGCCGCTCGCAGCCGCTGGGACGGGAGGGGCTGAAACCGCGGCGCCGCCATCCCACCGCCTCCCCCCACGTAACGAGGCGAGGCCGAGAGCCCTGCAGCCCGCCCGGGGCGGGGCCGGGCGGTGCCCGCGCACTCACGGCGACAGCTGCTCCCCCCGTGAGTCCATGGTTCGCTCGGGCGGGCACCTCCCTCCCTCGGCCCGGGCTCTCTCCGCGCCTGCGCCAACGCCACTTCCGCTTCCGGCGCCACCAACCGGCCAACCACCACTCGCCCTCCCGCAGCGCTTCCGGCCGCGCTGCCGGAAGTCCCGCCCAGAGCTCATCTGCGCCCGGCCCCCAGGGGGCACCGCGTCGCGGTGACGTCGCTATGACGTCATTGTCGCGGCGGTGACGTTGGTCGCGGTGCTCTCCCGGGCTGGCTGGAGGCGTGCCCGCGGCCTGGCGTCGGGGAGCGAGGTGAGACAGGGCAGCTGTCACCTGAGTGCTGTGCAGGTGCAGCAAAACACGGCAGAGCCACAGGGCCGCAGAGCCATCGCCGCGTTCCGAGGGTCCCCACCCCCCTGTGCGTCTTTTCAGTCTCACTGTCACCAGCCACAGCTGCTCGTGTCCCTCGTAGGCCCTTCTTGTTCACCAGAAGCTGCTGCAAAACCTGGAGGGAGCTGCATAGCATGGCCTTCCCAAGGCCGTCGTGGTGTCATGGCTGCAGGCAGTTTCTGCAGCCCCAGAGCTCTGTACGATGAATTTAAAGCAGCAAGGAAAGGACTGTTTGATTTCTCACTCAGCTTTCTCCTGAAGCACGATCAGGGCAGGACAAGGTGGCCCCAGGGGCAAGGAGGCAGTGTGGGGAAAGCATGGGGTAAATGTGGTGAGGAGGTGGTTCAGGTTCCCTGTGCACCAACCACAGGACAGAGGCTGTCACTGTCCCATGTGTTCAGTGCCAACAGGGCAAAGATTAATGATTATTAAAGGAGGGCTGGGCAGCAAGCAGTCTTCTGCTCTTTCATAGCTTTTTGAAACACATAAGTAGCACACCTGTCTTCTTTCATGGGCAGATGCAGCTGAATTGTTGCTCTTAGCAACAGCCAGACCACTTGAGGCGAATTCTGCCGTTTCCCCAGGCAACCTCAACAACAAACTTCTGGGAAGATCCCTGCGGGTGGGAGGCACTGCTGGGTGGAAATTGAGGGGTGCAAAAAGCCAGCAATGATCAAGTGCAATGCCTGCAAGCCATGGGTGGTGACCAGAACAATAGGAGGGCTTTTGTAGCTCCTCTTTCTGTCTTTTTTTACAGGCTTAATCTCTGAACTACAGCCGTGCATTGCCTGCACCTCCTGCCCAGACCCCCATGTTTCCATGGACCCCTTCTCTTTCCTACTGTATCTCTGAGGGAGGATTGCTCTTAGGGTTGCTGCCCGGGAGCAGACAGAGGGGTGGTGATCCTGGTGTGCTGCCAGCACCATGCCCCTGCCTGCTTTATGTAACCCCGCAGCCATTTTCCCAGCACACAGCAGCAGGGTGACGTGCTGGGGGGACGTGCTGGGCTGCACTGAGTCTGGGGCATCTGCAGACCCACAGTGAGATTCCTGCAAGCATCCTGCGAGGGACTGAGTGCTTTGCTCAGAGCAGCCAGGCCTTCAGTTGCCAGTGTCTTCCAAAGTTGGACGCCTGCCCTTAGAAGAGATATTAAGGCTGTATAAGAACTTAATATCAAGCTAAAAGCGGCGTTCTTTCCCTCGTGC
This sequence comes from Cyrtonyx montezumae, assembly GCF_038088225.1. Taxonomy (NCBI): domain Eukaryota; kingdom Metazoa; phylum Chordata; class Aves; order Galliformes; family Odontophoridae; genus Cyrtonyx; species Cyrtonyx montezumae. The sequence goes on from NW_027071959.1 coordinate 1,622,033, forward strand.
CACAAAAGGAACAAAGCACGGATACATAACCGCAGTGAAAGCCCATTTTATCGCCAAGAAGCTGGAGGCCGAGCTGAAGTTTGGCAAGGCCCGGCCACCTGCCCCAAGCGCGCGGCGAGCTGCGTGCTGCCGAGCAGCGCCGGGATTCGAACCCGCCGCTCCGCGCCCTCCCCCGCCGCCCCACGCGGGGGCGCCCTCCCCGCCGCGCCACAGGGAGGCCCCCCAGGCCGCGCCCCTCGGCCAATCCCGCTCCTCGGCGGGCGGTGACGTCAGGGGGTGTCACGGCGGCGCTGACGTCACTCGCCCCGCCCCGCGGGGTTGCCATGGCAGCCGCCCGCCCCCCTCCCCCCCCCCGCGGATGAGCTCACGCGGTGCCGCAGCCCCGAGGGGGGGGGGGGGTTTGCTCCTCGCTACAAGATGGCGGCGGCGGCGGCTGCAGCGGCGGCGGCGAGCGGCGCGGGGGGGCCCCCTCCTGCCCCGCGGCTGCCCCCGGCCCCGCCGCCCCCCAGGCCTCCAGGGCCCGCTCGCATCGGCTACTACGAGATCGAGCGCACCATCGGCAAGGGCAACTTCGCCGTCGTGAAGCTGGCCACGCACCTGGTGACCCGGGCCAAGGTGAGGGGCCCGGCCCGGACGCTTGCGGGGCCGCCGCCTCCTGGCCCCGCTGGAAGAGCCGGCACCGAGCCGGGCTGCGCGAGGGCTGTGCGGGGAGAGAGCGCCCCGGAACGGGGCTGGGCCCGTCCCCGTGGGCGCTGGGCCGCAGCTGGGCCCGGCCGTGCTGTCAGCGGGGCCCTGCCGCCCGCCGGACCGCGTGGGGCCGCGCCGCTGTCACGCGGCCGCTGTGCGTCCGAGGGCCGGGCGGGGAGCGGAGGGGTGCGCTGCGGGGTGCGCTCTGACTTGCGGCGGTGGGGATGCGCTGTGTCTTGCGGTGACGCCGACAGCGCTGCTTTTCCGAGAGGTTCTTCCAGGTGTGGTTGTTTTTGAGTCTTTTCAGATCGTGCATTGCAAGGGGTTCTGATGGCCGAGGAATTGTAACGCTCAGGTGTGTGCAGGTACGAGCTCTGCTCACGGGCTGCCTCCTCCGTCTGCTCTGTGAGCTGCTGGAGTGCGGTGGGGGCCGTGCTAGCTCTGCTCCCTGCTCAGCACACTGTGCTTTCGAGGACGCTGCATCTGTGTGCCACTCTGCTGCTGGCAGCGGTGCCGAAGCGTCCTTTAGATCAGTAGGGAATAAAAATGTTGATGGAAGCTGTGCAGGAAGGTGGTGCAGGCTGGGCTCGGTGCTCGGGCACGCTCCTGCCTTGCTGTCATGCTCTTGGCTCCTGTGTTAGCAATTTGGAAGTGCTGGATGTGGAGGCCATAAGGAGGGCTGTAGCTTTCATGCTGGAGTTGGCTTCTGAGTGTTAAGAGTTGTGTTCTGATTTGCACTAATGCTTCTACATAAAGTGGTTTTGTTGATGATCTGTCTGTCTTCTTCTCTGGTAACCAGGTGAAATTCATTTCAGGGGCTGCTTAGAAAGCATCTACTGGGCATTTCTTTTCAGTACTAGCAAACACTTGTGTGTATTGCATAAGTTGATATCAGTTTCAAATGCTCGATGCTACAATTTAACCTGCAGTTCAGCTACTGTTGTCCTTACGCAGAGCGCAGTCACTGTTTCCTCCATCCTAAAGCTGAGTTTTCCTTGTAGAAGCAGTGGTAGTAGCAGCTTGGGTGCTTCAGACACAGAAGGCTTTTCCTCTTAAGCAGAGTTCAGTCCTTTGGCTACAAGGTAAATCAGTGTTTTCAGCTCTCCTTGTTGAGTCAAGGCTTCTCTTGAGCGATGTTAACATGAAGTTTGCAAAATACTGATGCAGAGCCTGTCTTTGCATTCAGATAGCTGGCTGTGTGTTTGTTTTCCTCAAGGATGGCAAAACGCACGCAACCTCAGCTTCAAAAGCTGTGTTCAAAATGGACAGGACTGAAGATAACTTTGATGCTTTAATTATGAATGATTGAAGAAGATATGAAGGTGGAATGGCCGTTCATGAAGAAGCTCTGCTAAACAGCAGCTTACTGGTGCCTACAGCTCTGAAGCTAGGGAAGGCAGTTTGTTTGCTTTAGGAAGCAGCACAGCTGTTCTCAGGGTGGGATGTAGGTGTAGTTGCTCCTAGCACCTGGTGAGTGAGCCTGCTGGAGTGTGAGTTACTCCTGAGGTGGTGCTTTATGTGCCTTGAAATTCCCCGCAGCTAAATGGAGGAGATGCAGTCCTTGTGAGTGCTGAGGGAAATACCTGTGTTGAGAGCAGCTGGGATCTGTTGGCTGTGTGAGCTGCAGGGCTGGAAAGGCTGAGGTGGAGCAGCCAGGAGCTGAAACTTGACCTGGAAGCTTTCTTAACTCTGAGGTCGGGTTTCCTTTAAAATCCCACCCTGACAAGCAAATGGGCTCTTTTTGCCTGCAGATCCCAAGTGCTGTTATTTCAGTACTTCTCCTTCTCTGCAGGCGCTGTCATTGCTGACTCCAGGAGAGGAGTGAGGAAGGAGGGAAGAGTTATTTGCTTCAAGCTCTATAATTCTTGAGGTTAGAGGGGAGGTAGTGATATAAAATACCCTGGAAAGGGCGAATCTGTGTGGGAAGTATTTTTTGAAATGGCAGTGGGAATAGAAAACAGCCATTGAGAGCTTGGTGTCACCCCAGTAATACTTGAAACAGTTAGCCTTAATGGAAATTACTTCTAAGAAAGTACAGACTGTGAAATGGTTCCATTGGTGATCTGAAAGGACCCTTTGAACGTACTGTACAAATGTAATACACTTGTTGAGTGTGCTCACAACCCTTTCCAGAGATGATTTCTTCCAGTAGTAGTTGCACAGAAGAATAAGGCAACGTTCAAATATAGCCATCAAATCCCCGCACAAACTTGACCTCGTGTCACATTCTCTTGGAGAAAAGCTGGTTTGCTCATCATGGCCACTCCTTGGGAGCCATGCTCTTCTGCTTCAAAAGGAATTCCAGTGTGGATGTCTATGCTCACTTGAAAAATAGCGTACCCTGTCGTCTTATGTGACTTTGAAGATGAAATTAATAACTTGGAAGGCCTGTGTTCATTGCTGCTCATGAATTTAAAAGGCAGCCTGCCTATTGATAAGGTTTGGGAATCTGTTTTCCTTTCCTGTGGATGTTTGCCAAGTTAAGCGGACTTTGATGTGACATCTGAAGATAACAGCGTGAGCGTTCCTGGCTTGTGTCCCCTTTTACCTAAAAAAGTGAAGCAGGGGATGGTTTGGTGCCTGCTCCTGTGTATGAAGGACTAGGTTTTCTTAGCTGTTTTGGAGTGAAGGACTGTGCTTGTTTCCGGAAAGGAGCAGAGCCAGTGCAGTGTGTGCCTGGCTCTGATGGTCTGGCACATCTTGCTGACACAGGACATTGCAGTTTACGTATAACTGCATTTCACAAGTTGAATGTGGGTCAGCAGCGTTGGGGGCACTAACGAAAGGGAATGTTAATCATCCTAAAGGGCAGGAGGCCTGTATTCATAATTGTATTTGTTAGAACTAATGAAATAGAAAGGAACAGTTGACAATTTGTGTTGACCAAGCCAGCAATTTATATTCAGTACCCGGTTATGTGAAGTTAGAGTCCTGTGCTCTGTAAGGGCCCTATTCTGATAGCTGGGAACGAACTGGGGCTGGTTTCTCAGAGTGGGATTAGCTGGGCACCTGCAGGATATCTTGCTGCATCTCCTTTCCATTTCCTGCCTTCTGGCCTACCCTGCTTTGTCTTTTCTGATGTTTCCTAATAAGTCCTTATTTTTACTTAAAAAATCTTCCAAATGAGGTATTCTTCATGCTGTTTCCACTTATAAATCATCTAAGTTGACTTCGTTAGAATTCCAGCTTTGTTCAGGTATGGGAATTGTTTTTATTGCCATGCTCGTTTGTGAGAGTGGGACCTGCTGAACATGCTGGTGAGCGTGTGCCTTATGTCCCCCTGTTTTTTGGGTGTTGCAATGAAGCCTTCAGGAGCTGCTGGGGAGGAGAGGGATCCCAGTGGGTGCTGTGTATGGCTGGACTGCAATGGGCATCAGCGTTCACAGTCCTGAAGGAACGTGGCAACCTCCCAAGTCCAGCGACCTTCTTGCTATCCAGCCTTAGCTTCTTGCAAGCTCACTGTCTACTTGTTTTATAGTTTCTCTGAGCTGAGTTGTTGTTTTGTTTTTCTATCTATCCATTTAAGGAGCTGAGCCTTTTTTGGAGATGGATGTCTCTGCTTTAACCAGGGGAGCGTGGTCACTTCTGAAAGAACTGGCTCAGTTTCTGTGGTTTGTGTTTGGAAGAATCGAGAGTCGGTGGTAATAATCTTGCAGAGTTCCTGGAGGTAGGCACTGTGACACTTAAAACCAGGCTAAAATCCAGCTGGGGGCCTGTGACAGTTAGGTATTGAGGCTCTTAAAGGAGTTTGGCCCCAGTTGGCGTGCTTTGGTCACTGTATGTGGGAGCCTTTAGAAGCTGCCATGGTTTGTCTGGGTTTGTTGCCTTGAGATGAGCGTGGAGCAGCTGGCGGACCAGTCACTGGAAAAGTCTTGGCTGCTGCTTGTTCTCCTGCTCTTCCCTACCTTTGGCATGCAGCACCAAGGCATGTGACTACGGGATAACCACGGATCATCAGTGTTCGGAGTGTGATAATCCAAGTAGTCTGTGTGCTGCTATGCAGTGGTCGGTTCTTGTCGTGTCAGAGGAGAATTATTTGATACTGGTGCTGTTCGTTTCATAAAGAGCCATGCGGGGGCCTTGTAAGGTGACCTTTTTCAGTTGTTTTCTTCTGCTTTTTCAGTATTTGTTGGTGCATTGTCTGCCCTGCTTCTTATTTCTCTTGGCCATAAGAAAAGCCAATAGCTGTAGATTACTAATTCCTCAGGCATCTATTATAATACTGCTCACATGGCCTTTTGTTCACAGCCTTTGCATGTAGGAGAGTTGTGCTTTAGTTCTCGTTTAGTGGAGAGGTTTAGTAGAAGCCCAAGAGCCAGAAATGGTCTTAGGCTGAGCGTAGTTGCTGCTGTGGGGATAACAGGGAATATTTATTAAACCCCACAGAGGTATTAACTGTATCAACTACAAGCCGAAATAGAGACATTACATGTTTCATTAAAACGTTTTTCTTGCTGTAGGAAATAACATATGGTTACCAAGAGATTAATGTGAGAGCTTGGTTAAATTTGAGACCAGGATTCTTCTTGATGAGTGTAACAGTGCAGCAGTTCAGAGTACCAGCTAACAGCAGTGCTGCTCCTGCAGGGTGAGCCTGCCCTGTGTTCAGCCTTCTCTGGCAAGGGAGCGGTCTGACTAGGAAAGGTAATTAGTACTTGCTTTTCTGCTGTGTCAGTGGTAGCTTAATTGGGGGCTGAGGGGGCCATGTATTTGGTGTCTCTTCAGCGCTGCAGCCTCCCACCTTCTGCACAGGAGCTCTTCCTCTCAAATGTTTATTATGTTGAAGCCTTAGATCTGCTACTGAGCTGCAGGAGCAGATGAATGCCCGTACATAGAGCTTGGTACCCTGGGACAGGGACAGAAATAGCCCCCAGGAGGGAGAGTGGTTGTTGTTGAACGGGAGTGCGAAGAGGAACAGCTATGACATAAAAATGGATTGGTGTCTCTTTTCTTAGCAGGTGCCTTGCAAAAGGTTTTGTGAATGATGTGGAGGATGACTTAGAGTTCTGAGAGCTGATGTTCTCACTTGTGTTTGAAGGAGGAATCCTGTTAGAAGGAAATACAGCAATCACAGTGTGCTGCTCTGGACCAGGCTCCTTGGGCATTGGGTATTTTCAAAGATCAACAGCAGCTCAGCTCCTTCCTCCCTTCTACATACTTTCATTGTGTTATATTTCAGCCTCGTAAAATTACCATGAGTGTGTGTTCCTTCTTGCTCTCATGATTGTACATAGACATCTTCCTGCCCCAGTGTGGAAGTGAAACTTTAGGAAGGTACTCCAAAGTTGGCAGGGTAAGTAGTAGAGGCTAAAATTTGTAATTGACATTTTCCCTGGCTGAAGAGAAACGAATGTGAATTCTGTCTTCCCATGGGGAGCCATGCTGTCTTCTGCCAGGTGTTGGTCCTGCTGTCTTTGTGGCACTGTTTGTACACAATCAAGGGTTAAATGGGATCTAGCATCCCTTTGGAGACTGTGCTGGTCTAACTCACTCATTGCAGACAGCCTTCCTGCTGATCCTAGTCCAGGGGTTTAATATGCTGCATTAACACTTAAATGAAGAAACCACTGAAGGCTGATTCATTGTTAGTCATTATGCATCTCTTTCCTAGTAATCCTGACCCCAAGACTCTACAGTTGAGGCTAAACCTCACCCTCTCTGTTAAATGGCCATCAAAGGGGTTCCATAAAAAGAGAATTATGTGGCTTCAGCCAAGTTTCAAAGTAGTCGAATCATATAAACCCACACAAACAAACTCCCACACCCAGTGGAACTGACACACTGCGCCCAAAAATAGCACAGCATTTGGCTGTGTGCGGGGGGAGATGAGCTGAGCTCGGCTTGGCGAGTCAGCGGTGTCTGGGGACAGCAGATATCTGGGCTGCATGGCACCTGAGCCCAGGTGGGCCTTCCTGGCAGCCACCAGCTCTCCTACAATCATAGAATCACTTAGGTTGGAAAAGACCTTAAAGGTCGAGTCCAACCAGGACATAACCATACTGCCCTAACTCCACCAACCCTCTGCTAAATCACGCCCCTGAGCACTGCATCCAAAGGGTTTTTAAACACATCCGGGGATGGTGACTCCACCACCTCCCTGCGGAGCCCATTCCAGTGCCTAACAACCCTTTCTGTACAGAAGTGTTTCCTGATATCCAACCTAAACTTACCCTATCACAATTTAAGGCCGTTTCCCCTCGTCCTGTCACTGTCACCAGTCAGAAGAGACCAGCCCTGCTCTCGCTGTGAGCACCTTTCAGATACTGGAAGACAGCAATGAGGTCTCCCCTCAGCCTCCTCTTCCCCACACCAAACAGTCCCAGTTCCTTCAGTCTCTCCTCATAGGGCACACTCTCCAGGCCCTTCCCAACCTCGTTGCCCTTCTTTGGACTGCTCCAGCACCTCAATGTCCTTTGTGAACACAGTACTCGAGGCGAGGCCTCACCAATGGCGAGTACAGGGGCAGGATGACTTCTCTAGTCCTGATGATCTTCTGTGATATCCTTGATGTCATAGAATTGTAGACTATTCCAAGTGACCTACAGGGATCATTGAGCCCAACTGCTTGAAGCATTCAGTAGATGTAGACATCCTGATGACACTGAAACGCTGCTTCTGGTTACCCCAGCAGCCTTGTCACCCAGTACTGGGAATGTTAGCAATTTGTCCAGTTGCATTTCAGGTTCAGGGATGCCGTAATGACGAGGAACTGGAGAAGAGGCTTCATTCTTGACCAGTGCTGGTTGGTTTGCAGTGGCTCTGGCATGCCTCCTTGGGTAGTGCATGGCTAACTGTGCGGAAGCAGGCTGAATTCTGTGCTGTTTGTTCATATAGGAGCTCTGGTTATTGATACAGCCTGGTTGCCTTGAACGTGAAGCCAGAGCACAGGCTTTCCTCCTGGAAGCTTTGGGTCACTGGGAATTTGGTGTGAAATTGGAGGTATTGATGCAAATGTTGATTTCGTTGGAGTGCGTGAAGGTCATGGAAGATTGCGCTGTGCAAAGTGCCTGCTTTATGCTGTTAAGTGAATGGCCTTTGTTCTGCTCTTGTGTAATGCAGGTGATGTCTTTGTTGACAGTCACATGTAATGGGTTTCATCATAGTTCAGTAGCTCCTTGGTGCTTGCTGCTTCTCTGTATGGCTCGGAAATGGGAAGCTCTTCCTTCAGCTTAAAATATCAGATGCAATGCCAGTACGTTAATTGCCAAGTCTTTAAGATCATTCAGAAGAAGAGCATTCTTGTAGGGCATCTGCATGTGACCGTGGGGCTGGAGCAGAGCTGCTGTGGTTTGGCAGAGCCAGGCTCTGTTGGGAAGATGCACTGTAGATGCTGGGAACAAAGGAGAGCACGAGGCTGCGTCGTATGAAAGCATTACACCTAAAACCTGCATTTGAGGCTGCGGTGCCTGCTGCCTTTCAGCAAACTGATGCTTCTCCTTCCAGCAATTTTTAAGATATGATAGGAGTAGTTTTGATGAAATGAACTCAGTGCTTTCATGGCTGGGAAGGTGCACATGGAATTCTGCCGAAGAAAACAAACAAATTCCCAAGACAAACCATCTTAAGGCTTTTCCTTCTCCAGACAGCTTCCCTTCAGCTTGTGCTCCCTTTGATTAGCTTTCAGCTGTGTTGCTTCTTGTGCTCCTTGTATCCTCCACTGAATACATGTACAGGAATACATGGGAAGCTCTGAGGGACCCGTGGGCAGCCTGCCTGTGAGCAGTGCTGCTGTTGAGCTGTGCTCCTGCCTTTGCTCTGTGCTCTGTGCTCAGGCTCTGCAGGCAGCTCTGGGTGCTCGCAAAGATCGGGTCAGTCTAGTGTAGGCCCCCTGGCATCTTGCTAGTAGCTGATGGCAGGAAGATGGAAGCTGATCTTCACCTAATTGTAGCTTTAGATGACATCTAAGTCTTTTTAATTGACTTTGAAGGAATAAGTCATGTGCTTGGTGTAATTGTGTGGCAAATGGCTCATGTTCTTCTGAACAGGAAAGAACAGGGTGAAAAAATGCCTCTTGTTGCCTGTATGCTTAGGCTGTCTGGCTCTGCCATGCGTAGAAGTGGGAAGGGTGGTGTGCTGCTGGCTGACAGCAGGCTGCCGTGTTGCCAGGTGCCTTGGAGACAGCAGTGTTCTGTGCTGAGCTCCTCTTGTCTGCTTCCTTCTGCATCCCTGTGGCTGTGAGCAGCTGGCCTCAGCAGTTTTTGAGGTAGTAGGGCTTCCCCCCATGCCATAGTTTGTGTTATTTACTAAGAATAAATGTTGTATTGTTAAACAAATAGACTCCTTCTCCAGTAACCATGAAGGAGTATCATCTTGGTGCATGGAGCCCATTGATGTTCTGGCATCTTGCTTTGACACAGTGAGAGGGTTGTCAGTTGAATAACAACCATTTGTTTTCATTACAGTCTCATTGGAAACTGATGAAAATCATTCTCATTCATTCTGTATATGGTGATTTTGATATTTGGCTTCCAGCGTGGTTGCTTTTCACCTGGGCTGCTTTAAGATGGTTAAAAGAGAAACAAAACCAAAAAACCCAAAGAGTTTTCCTTTGTGTTGGTTAGTTCAACTGTTTTATAATATAAGAAACAGGACACAGTGCTGGGGAGAAGGAAACCTCAGTCTCTGTGTCTGGGGTTTGTTGCTGTGTGGGTGCTGGGTGCCTGCTGCCCTGGGACACGTGCATCCCGTGGCTGCTGGCTCACATGGGGAAGCCTGTGCTTAGTCAGAACCAAATATGAATACTTTCTCAGCCAAGCTGAGGCTCACGTCACACAGTAAAAAGATGAGTGAAAACTGACTGTGGGTATTTTCCCACTCAGAAGTCACATCTGTAGTTTGAGTCGTTTGGTTGATGTGGGCCCTGATCTCTGCTCTGTGCTGCTGGTCCTGGTTTGGTGTGGCCAGCAGAACTGGAGCACTTCTTTCACATAACACTGACAGCTGGGTATGAGCTGGTTCCTCCACGTGAGCTCAGAGGCAGCTGTGAGAGTTGGGGAGCTGTCCTACGGGATTTGAGGCTTCATCACCTCTCCTGCCAGGCAGAGATGGGGTGCAGCTCTGAATTACAGGAGTGGTTGGATTCTCTCCCTTTGGTTTGATTTTTTTTTTTTTTCAAAGACCTGGAAAACCTGAGGTTTCCTTCCCATGCCTTGCTCTGAGCAGGGCTGTGTTTTGTGTTGCAAATCGAGGCTTAGAAAAAAAACAAAACAACACAGTTGTTTCAGCATTTTCTCCAAAACAACCATGTAAGCTGCAAACACTGTGCATACAGACATGAGTCCCTGAGCAACCCCTGGGCCAGAAAAGCTGCCTTCAGTGGAAGAGGGTGGTAAAGGTGGCAGTGAAATTAGGGGCTTGGCGCTGGGGAATGGGAGTGAGTTCTGCTGATTTGGTTTCTAGCTCAGCTCAGCACCTGGCTTCCTTTTAATGGCTGCAGTACCAGAATGTTTTCTAAATGCCAGGCAGCTTGTTTACCTTGCCTTGATGGCTGTTTCTAAACAACAGAACAGTTGTAAGGCTACTTCGTGGGCCAGGGCACAGCTTAGGTGTTTAATTCCTCGCAGCCCACAGGGTTGCACTAGCACTACGTCACTTTCTGATGGCACGATGCGAGTCTGGTCATGTATTTTCATTTTGGGGAAGGTCTGGAGCTGCCAGTGCTTGCTGCTGGATGAGTCAGTTAAAATTATGGCTGTGTCAGAAGTAGAGAAATTTCTGTTTTAGTGGGTATATTGCTGGTGCTTAGGCTCTCTGACAGAAGCAGCCTGTTGGTGTTGTGCAAGGTCCTTGTGATTGCGCTGCTGTCTGTACACAAATGGGACGAGATAACAGGTGCCTTGCTCACAATTGCCACAGGTTGACTGAAGTGATGCAAAAAATCCTACATTAAATGGTTGTAGGTGGCTGGGAGGGCTCTCATTCAGTTGCATGCTTTGCACGCACCGTGCCACTCAGTGCAGTGTGTCCTGGTGACCAGGGCAGCGTGTCCCAGCAGGGAAACACTGCTTCCTGCCAGATTTGCATTGCAAACCCCGAGTCAGCACTTTGGGGTTTGGTACGGTAGGGTGCCCCAGCTTGTTGGAGTGAGTCAGAATTCAAATAGTCACCCAGCAAACGTGCTTGTCCAAACAAGAGGTGCTGTGCAGAGCCACCCAGGCAAGCTATTTTAAAGCAGCTTGTGTATCTCTGAGGTAAACAGCCAAAAGCTTTCTGTTCTGCCACATGTGGATCTTGAAACTCGAAAACCTGATGCATTAGTGCTGGTGATAAGACTGTTTCTTGTTACCTGAAACAAAGCTTGCTTCCTGTCCTCCTAATTCAGGCAATGTCAAGTTGGTGGGAAATGTGATTTGGGCTGTGTGGATGAGTTTTCCTTACAGGATTCCTGGACAAAGGCTTCCCTTTGCAAAACCTCTGAAGGTGGCTTTCTTCTCAGCTGAGCATCTGTGTTGTTAGTGCCAGTGTTCAGTGTGTAAAATGCTGAATTTATTAGAGTGGGAAGATAATCTTACAATAAAATAGTGATTGAGACTGCTACTTTCTTTTGTTAGTTATTTTTTCCTGTGTGTATGTTTTGAGATCTTGAACTGTAGTTCCAAGGTTGTGCTCGTCTTGGCCCTTTGGTTTCAGTTTGGCTTTGTGCAGAAAAGGGTACGAGTGGCTCTGCAAGAATGGCATGTGTTGTTGGAAGGGCTTACTTGTGCTTAGCTGCATCTTCACTGGAGGGTTTTCGGACTCCTTTACCGACCTGCCATGCTAATTCATAGCTTGAGTAAGAGCAATTTATGATGTGTGGCTTCAGTGAGTCACCTGATACGAGGCAGCTGTCAACCACATTGACTTGAACACATTCCAAAAACCCTGTGCAAAACGTTGGGAAATAAACCTTCCTGATGTTATCCAGAGCAAGGGCACCTCCTTAGATTGCCGGGCCGGGGCTCAGCCGTGTAAGCAGTGCTGCTGCTGTTTGTGAAACCGTTAGAAACCTGTGGGAAAAGCTCTGGCTCTGGGCTGCCTCCTGCTGTGGCTGCAGCCACGGTTCCTCCCAGAGGTGTCCTGCAGGCTGCAGAGGAGCTGTCTGATGGATGAGCATTGCTGTGAGAACCGAATTTTTCTTTTTTTGGTTCTGTTGTTCTTGTGTTGCCACTGAGTACTAAGAAGCCAACAGTTTTCTGGCTCTGCTGCTGGGTAGAAGGCCTTGTGGGACATTGTTTTGGCTTTGGATAGTGTTTGCATTTGCAATGGGCTCCTTTGTCCTTGGGCTCTGTGTGCCTGTGCCTGGGTATCAGCATTCCCTGGCCTCTTGTTGGCAGATGGTAAGCCAAATGTATACACAGTTCAGTGCAGTGGCTTGCTATTGACAGCAATGCTTTTGGAGTAGCTGATGTTTTAAGAAGTGAGCCATGTCCACCTTTGGCTTTTCTTCTGTCTCCAATGCAGTGTAAACTTTTGGGACCAAGCCTCTCATTTTCCCACTGCTCAGTAACAAATACTTGATCCTGTTGCTGCTGTTTAGAACCTATGGACCAAAGGGAAGAGTGGGATGCCTGCATGCCTTGCATGCTTACAATCTTCTAGGTGGTGCAAGTCCTCTGAGGAGAGGAGGAGGTGGAGGAAGGTGACTCAAGGTGAATGAATGACAAATGGGGAGCACTCCAGTGCAATACTTCGAGCTTGCTCCAGGTGTGACAGTGCTGCTAGGAAGGCCTCTGCACAGGTGAGCTGGAAGAGGAACTTGGGCGATACAGGATCAAGGGCAACAAGGTAAAGAACAAATATATCCTTGTTCATTTACCTGTGTGTGCTGCTCGTGGCAGTTACCATTCATCAATGAGTTCTGTGCTGTGATGTGCCTAGAAATGCTTTGAGGAGCAATGCCAAGTGCAGTGGTTTGGAAGCTAGGCTGACTGACACCTCTGGCAACCAGCTCAAGATCAGCAGGAGCAGATACAAGATACTCGGTTGCTGTTCAAGCTGATAGTGCCAGATAAATATTTAGCACATAGGTGACACTTACAATCTTTAAAGTACTTCACAAACATTGGCTAATCCCACAGCACGGTTCTTGGTTGGCAACCTGTCTGTCTTCATCGAGGAAAACAAGGCTGGAGGACTGTGTGAAGCGGCAGCACAACCTGGGCTTCATTTTTGTTGGGGGTGTATAATTCAAGCAACTAGATGCATTGCAGTGTGTCCCTGGATGCACATCTTTTCCCCTTCCAGCACTGCCCTGCCAGCAGAGGCATGTTGTGGTCCTTTCACAGAGTGCAAGGCACACAGGGTGGGAGAGTTAAACAGAAAGCATCTAAGTAATGGTGCTGGAGCAGCAGAGCCTATGTAGGATTGGCAAGATCAGCTTAACTCCACAGGTTTTCTTTAGAGTTTAAGTACGGGGATGAAGAAAAGCAAACTGTTGGAGACAGCTCAGCTCCAGAAAATGTAATTTGAAAGGCAGGTGCTGTCTGCATTTGGGTGGCTGCTGATGGGGCAGCACAGATCTCTGTAGGCCCTCAGTGTGAGCATGAATGACCAACAAGGTGATAACTTCAGACATCAGCAGTTTGTTTTTTAGGAGGCAGTTAGCTGCCAGCTTTTGAGTAACTTCTGAGAAGATGCCTAGTGTAAGAGTGCACTTGTTTGCTTGGCATGGCCACAAGTCAGCCTTTGAGTCACCTGCTCCGTGATGGATGCCTGCTGGTGCTTTTGGAGTCAGACTGCCCACTCTTCCCTTCCTCAGCTCTGGTTATCCATGGCTGCAAGCCTAACTGCAGGAGAGATTGCACGAGAGTCAGGCTGGGACTTCATTTTAGTGAGGATTACAGCCAAAGTTCCTGTAAGCTCTTGCTCTGTGCAGCTGCGATACAGAAATTCACGTAGGTTGGAATTTTGTCTTTCAGCATGCTGCCTTGCACACCTGTGATGCACTTTAGATCCATGCTTGATAAAAAGCAAATTAGAAGCGTAATTAGAAGTCGTTGGAGAAATGCTCTGAAACCACTAACTTAGTTTTGGAAAATGTGTCCTTTGTTTCATGGCTGTGGAAAGCAGTTTCTCAGAGTCCTTGCTGTAAGCAATGCAAGGGATGGGTTGGCAGTCCCAAGGGGGTTGGGGGTGGTAGTGCCTGCTGTCAGTGTCATTGTGTGCACCACTGCTTGATTGGCTTCAGCTTTTCAAATTATCAACCTGCACGATCCGATAGCTGTGTGCAAGTGTTACTGCTTTGATGAACTTTCTTTAGAAGATCCTGATTTCCTTCTTGGTCACCTGTCTTTCCCTCCTTCCCTGTCTGTACACCACCGTTTCACTTTACATGTCCTTTTGAAGGAGTCAGGATTGCCGTGGTGTGATGTGTGGTGTCAAACCTGCTTCTGTTTCAAAGCACACGAGTATCCAGGGCTGTGCTTTACACAGATTTGATGCTGAACACTCATTGCAAGTGGAAACGGCTTGAGCTTCGAAGTATGCTTTCTATGGATTCAGTGTAAGGGTTTGACTCTTGTCTTAGGAACAGGATAAGGAAAAGTCTGGAACCGTGTTGTCAAAGATGGTCACTTTTAAGGTCTAGAGACGGGTGTTAATTTCTTTCCTGTAGGTGAAACTTTGTAAGATCTTTGCTGAAGCTGATGACTTCCAGTAATAGGAAATATGTGGCAGTGGTGGCTTGGAAGGCACTTACTGCAGAGATAAATATTTCATACAGGCAGTGGCCCATACCAGTATTTGTCTAAGCTGATGAGCCTTGTCCTTCACTTTTCTAGAGTGCCTCAGATTATCCTGGGAACTTACTGTAGCATGACCAGAGCTGTGCTTGCACAGCTGTTCTGTGCGAGGAGCCCAGCTGCCAGGCCTGGCCCTGCAGTGCCCCATCCCTGCAGTCAGGGTGCCTGGGACCATCCCTGCCTGTTGAGCTGCCCTGCGTGTCACCCAGCTGAACATAGGGCTGCTGAGCTGCTTCTCACTGTGCCTCCCTAATAATTCATCTTCAGTTAGGCTTCTTCGGCTCTAATGTGTTAAATTTTCCATAGGTAGCGGAGCTCTAGGCTTGAAAACCTGGAGAGGGAAAGCTTCTTACTGCTTTAAAGAGCTCCTAAATCCCTCGGCTTTTTATTGTATTCATCTTGCCAATTTTGGGTTATCTTCATTTCCTTCCCCCTAAATGAGATAGAAGAAAATGTGCTGAAGAAGTGCCTCACCCTGACAGGCTGAATGCTTCTGGAGGCCAGCTTGCAGATAACTTCATTAAAGCGTCAGCCCAGGGGAAATATGCCCGGGGGCAGCTTTGAGTGACAGCACCGTGCATGGTTTGCTGGAAGGCTGGTGGCTTTCTCCTGCGTTAATGGAAACCTGAGGAGTTCCAGATGTTGTCAGCCACGGGAATGTTCGTGCAGCTTGTAAAGCTGCCGAGTCAAGGCCTCCTTCTTGGGTGATCTTTGAGGTGCAAGAAAACCCGGGTTCTGGCCTGGGCTGAAGCTGCTGAGCAGCACTGCTGGGTCCTTGGGGCTTCAATAAAAAAGGAAAGCAGTGGAACATTCTGCTCCTGGTGCTGGGCAAGCAGCAGAGCAGCGGGGTGGGATCTCAGTTGGTTATACCCTGAGCAGCAGCAGTGTGAAGGATACCCGTGTGCAGAGCTCCTGATTGTGTTGAGCTGCTTGTTTTGGAGAGAGATGGAAGTGGTGGTGCTAGGCAGATGGAGTTTTATCTTGCTCCAAATATTTTGGCTTAAATCTTCAAGCTTCATCAATAAGACAGCATTTCTCAATAAATCTTTTTTTTTTCTTCCCTCATTTGCTTATTAGTTAAAAGAAGAGTAAAATCTTGCTTTTAATGCTTTCTTTTCCTGAGTCTCTGGAAGCAAAGTGCTGTTGAGCAATTTTGATTTCCCACAAGGAATAAAACTCGACTTCTGCTCTTGAATAGCTTTGCTCAGCATCCTGCTCTTGTGAGAAGGGCAAACCTCATCCTGGGGCAGGTGAGTGCTTGTGGTGTCTGCCCGCAGCTGCGAGCTGGCCCTGAGGTGAATGCTTTTACCAGCAGGGAGAGAAGGGAGCTGTGGGATGGCAGCGGTGGGGGCAGTGGGGTGGGCTGTCTCAGTGGGGCCACAACTCCGTCTTCTGAGATTGCCCCAACTGCTGTGCTGCAGGCTAATGGGGGAGGGGATGCGCTGCCTCTCCCGTTGAAACTGGGGTGCTGTGTAGGAAGAAAGGTAAGATTTGTATCATCAAAGACCAAAAGCAAGAGGGAACATGATTTTGTAGCCTAGTGATGAGGGAACTCCCCTGGGAGGGGAGAGGCATCAGTTTCCATCTGTGCTCCAGGGACTGTTTATGTATTTTGTGTTGAGAATTGTTGGATAAAGCACATCCAGAGCTGCTGTCTTACTGAGAAGCCAACAAGCTTCTGAAGAATAATTTGGGAGTGAGGTTGGCTAGCTAACTGTATTTCACTGCCACTGTGGTTGCTGTGCTTGGTTTGTCTGCTTCACCTATTGTTCATGGAGCAGGAGGGGACTGCTTATTTACAGGGGATAGCAAGCAGTTGAGTTACTATAGCTTAGTGTATTAATCCACTACTTACTGTCCTTCTGCAAGGAAATGTGTTAGTTGGGCCTCCTTCAGGCAGCAGGCAGCTTTTTCCAGAACTGAGGTGGTTACTGGGAGCCACGACCGGTTGTGTTTCGATTTCGACATTGAGAAGCTTCACTTCTAACTCAGTTCTTAGGTATCTAAATTGCTTAATGAAAGGATATTATGAAAAACTTGCAAGTTAGGAAGCATGGCTTCCAGTAAAGCTTCAACCACAAGAGGTTAATCAGAACCTTGGGGGTGGGGGGCAATCCTGTTATGTGTTTACCAGTAAAGAAACTGAAATACGAGGCACAGCTCCCAAGAAAGAGCATCTTTTTGTTCTTTCAGATTTGTGAAAGGTAGAAGAAGGGAAACGGGGGATCTGAGTTGTTCAGAACCAACTGCTTGCTATCAGGAGCAGAAGCTCCAAGGGCGTAGGTGCCCAAAACAAGCCTAGTCCTGCAACATTTTGTTTAGATAAAAGATAGGGTGCTCAGTGGTAAACTGCAGTTATTTAAAGTCCTTGGTAACGTAATGAACCTTTTCTGTTCGGTTGGTGAGGTATACTCAGGGACTCCTTATCCTCGTGGAAGTAGGATATATTGCAGCAGAATGTGCACGGGCTGATGGTCACTGAGCTGCTGGGTGATGCACTGCTGGCTCGTGTAGGCTCCTCTCACTGGCTTCTCTCCCTGTGCCAGCAGCATGCAGGCAGTGCTGGCTCTTGTCATACACTGGGTCAGAACCCCTTGCTATGTTGTTGGCAGATGTGTAACTGGGCACTCTGTCCACACCACCGGCAGGTTGTTGCTCAGGGAAGATGTTTTGTTTGGTTGTGATTTTGTCTGTGCAGGGAGGGATGTTTCGATAGCAAATAGCAGTCACCAATAAGGCTATCAGCTCATGCAAAAGAGGAATGGTCTGAGCTTTATATAACCAAATCTGTTCGCTTAAAGGCTTTTCAGAAACAAATTTTGCGACTGTGCTGGAGGCTAATTACAGCAATATATATACTGCATTCCGTAGGGAATCAGAGTATCTTTGGATCTATCCATATGCTCCTTGTTGCACTGCTTTTCAACAGACCTGAAGGCAGTTGAAGGGTTTGAGAAGGGTGTGTGGCATAGGGGGGGTTTCAGCTCACCTCCCTTTCTGGGGAGCTCAGTGCCTGCCTTCCAGACTGCCTGCTGCTTCTCTGCCATGCCATGCAGTGCATAAAATGGCAAAGGAGCATAAAATCAAACTGGAATGGTGAACGTAAAAGCTCTTTGTGTAACCCCCTTTACATAAACCCCTTTGTTAATTAGCAATTTGTTGAGATAGTTGCTGGATAAGCTCTAATCTGTAACTGTATATCTGCACTTCTAGAGTATAGCTTTGGGAGCCTAGGAAAGCATGTGTGTAGTGAGGAGTTTATGCTATTTTCAACCCAGGCTTGCATTGTTTCATTTTCTTCTCCTCGGGTAAATAGTGAGAGCACTTCAGTAAGCACTTGGAGCTCTGAGGTGGGGGATTTCATCTCATAATGCTTTAGTAAGCGTGTGAGTTTGCCTCTACGTTACACGTATCTTCAGAAACAGTGAGAATGGGACAGAACCAAAAAACCTGCCTCAAATATCATCCTCTTCAAGCCTGGATGGTTAGGAAGTGGCTGTATCATGCAGGCTTCCCACATCTGGGGGGGTTGGATCTTGCTTTATGCTTCTGACTCTTACCTGGTTGTTTTGTACTGCAGCTGATAAAAGTAATTGGTGCTGTTCATCCTCCTTTCTGCACACCTCTGTACAGCTGAAGTAGGGATGAGTAATGCTTTTTAAAGAAATGCTACCCTAACCTTTCTGCTGGATGCGTCGATTGAACATTTAAATCTCTAGATTTTCCGTTGCATTGGAATGACTGTACATTCCTATCAAATGATTCATTCCATTAACATAACTTACAAACCAGAATATCTCTCAGACCCTCAGATGGGATCCGGAGTGCAAATGCAGATACTTCGTTGGGAGCTGTGTGCTTTCCATAGCTGCACACAGACAGGTTGGAGTTGTCCTCTTCCCCCCTCACTGAGCGTGCTGAGTTCCCTCACATTCCATTGCAGTGACGTTGGGAAAGTTGTTTCTTTCTTCTTCCCCACAGGGACTCAGCAGAACTGTTTACCCTCCGCTCGCCAGCTTCCCTTGGACGGGGGAAGCCACACAACGAGAGGGTGAAGGGTGAAGGATGAGCAGAGGCAGAGGGCTGTGGTGCTGGGTCCCCATGTCATGAGGTCTGCCACCACCACGCTCCTGCTCGCTGTGCTTCCTCTGCCGTCAGTGCTCAGGTTGGGTTTGCTTGGGCTGGCTTCGTCCTTAGGCTGTGGGGTGTGCTGCGGGTCGGTGGTGCTGCTGGTGGGAAGGACTGACTCAGTGCAGGCCTGTGATTTCTCCAGAATGTGCACGTGCTGCCCTCAGCCTGTTATGGCTATCTCAGATGTCACTGTTACTTAATCTTGAAGACTCTACCATATTTCATAACCAGGGAAAAGTTCTTGCTTCCCCTGGGGCAGCTGTTGCATGTAAGGAATGTTTGATGGATACTGGAATAGAAACTCTTATTTTCCTTTTGTACCTGACTTGTAGAGATTCATGCCGATGTGGCTGAAGATCGTTTCTGGAAAGGCAAGTTCTCTCCAGAAAGCTCTCCCACTCAGCACAAACCTCTGTGACCGTGCCAGCTCTGCTCACGTCTTCCTTGTCCGCACTGCGTGTGCTGAGCAGGGATGTTCCTCTGCTCACTGCTGCTCACGGGGAAGTCAGAGCCCTTCTGCACCCACAGGAAATTCTGTAAGATGCCTTTCATGCAGGGGCAGCAACATAGGTGTTTTTGTTGACAGATTTGGAAGTGGTTAGCTTATGCTAATGCATCTGGTTTGTGCTCTAAAGATGACGCTGAGTGAAAGCCAGCTGCATGCATGGGCTGCACTGATGTTCTGCAGCATTGTGTAACTTTGCTCAGGAAAAGGGTCCTTCAGTTTTCTGAGGCTGCTGCTGCTGAATCCCACTTGCCTTGGGTGGAGGCTTGTCATACTTCTAGCCCTTCTCCCAGTGAGAGTGACCTGTTGAAAATGACACTTCTAAGCACTGGGCCTCTGAAAACAAACCAAATGTGTTTGACTTGGTCACGAAGGAGAAGCTGAATTGCTGCATGCTCTTGGGAAGATCACAGCACGCTGTGTGCTGCAGGAGCAGCAATCTCCACACACGTGGCCTGACCGAAAGCAAGGCACCGTGCTCTCATGCCAGCCTGCAGCAGTGAGGTTGCTGAAAGCAGGCTGTCTCCTGCATGCTTCATGGGAACACAGCAAGATAAGGTCAGAAAGTAATGTTTAGGCACACACCGTGCTCTCCTCTTTCTGGTGGCTGACATCTTCCTGCACTCTGCTCTGAGGTCCAGTGGTGCTGGGGCTGAATTGAAATGAGCGGAGGGTCTATTTTAGCATGATTATTTGATCTTAGCTGGTTGGGATTTTGATACGTGGTTTTAAATTTACTTGGACGTGTCTAAAGGATAAGAGATTAGTCCGTGTGGAAATAAATTTGTTGGGATTTGTGAGGGTGGAGGTTAGAAGGGGAGGACTGGGGGAGGGAGGAATGGCATGCTGCCTTGAAGCCTTCTTTGCCAGCCTGTGCGTTTCTTGTGATCTTTCTCTTCCCAGGAGGAGGGATTACAGCTGAAGTACAAACTCTGGGTTATTTGGCTTCTAGCACTGAGGCCGGTTTGGTGTTACCAGCCTTGCAGTTGGTAAATAAGCTTTTTTTGTTGTTTTTATATCTGCATTTGAATAGAAAATAGTGGTCGGCCTTGCGAGACAGCAGCTCTGTTTTCTTGCTGTTATGGTTTAAATTGATAGAAATCTCATTTATCTGCTTCTGGTAATGTATGTCCCTGGAGAGCAAGGTCATCACAAATGATACAAATGAATGAATAGAGGAGATCGGAAATGTGATCTGAAATTCCTGCAGGCTCGCTCATCTTGCACCCTCCGTGTGTCCAGGGAGACTGTATTTACGTCATTGTGCCTTACATAAGGATCTATAATGTGATAGCTTCTGAGGTTGTGTGGGTCTTAGGAGGCTCTTGTTTAATTGGTTCAGTATGTGCTCAGCAGAGAGCTGCACAGCACTTCTGTGTGACTTTGCAGCTGCATGGAAAGATTTTGTATTATGGAACCTTTATGCGGCTCTGGATTCCTTTTCTTCTTTAATATCATAATTTCTCTGATGTTGCAGCTGTTTCAGACTCCTCGGGTTTTTAGTACATGCTAAAAATGCAAAACAGAGGAGGAGCTCAGTTAACTTGTAAATTAGCTACCCATGGCCAAGCAGTCAATATTTGGATAAAAGGTTGATATCAAAGGAAGGTACTGTTTGGATTGCAGCACTTCTTCCACGCTTTCTTGTATGGCTGCCATAAATCTGCCTTGCTCAGGATCATTAAATTGCTTGTTAAATCAGCTTCTTACCTCCTCTGATTGTGCACTTCAGAAGCAGTGCTGCATTTTGTAATTGCATTAGCCACAGTACATGTCACTGAATAAACAGAAATAAAGCTAGGCGTGAAGTCAAAAGTTTAAGCCCCTGTGCTTGCTTATAAGTGGGGAGGTGTCTTTTTTTGTGTGAGTGTGAGCTAAATCTTTCCAGGTTGGTTAGAGTGATGGAAACGTGTGGTGGAAGCAAATGCCCCATTAAATGCCAGTTACCGTTCTGGAAATGATCAAAGGAGGAGATTTGGGGAAGGGATGCCTCGAAATGATCCAGATTGCTGCTCAAACCAGGCAGTGCTGGCAAGTCGTGTGTGCTTAATTACTTGCAGGCCGTGTGGCATATGCAGTGCTCAGGTTACCTGAGCAACTGGGTGCTGCTTGGTCTCCAATAAGCAGTGTGCTGTGCGTGCTTTGCTGCTAATGCAGCGCTTTGTGGCTGTGTCTTCATGGCAGCCAGCAAGCACCAACCGAGCTTGTGGCCGCCCCGCGGGCAGCACTGTGCCTGACATTTATGTCGTGGCCTTGTGATGGTCCAGGTTTAGAAAGCAAGCAGCTTGTTTTAGTGGATGTGTCATTCGATAGCAGTACAGTGTGAGCTCCTTGCTGAAATCCCAGCGTACAGTGCAGATGGGACAAGTGCTGAGCTGGGCAGCGTGCTGTGCTGACTGCTGTGCTTCCCAAGTGCCCGACGTGTGTGCAAAATAAAAGATTAAGTACTTCTGCCAAAGTCCATCACCGTCCCAAAGTCTGTGTGGTCAACCTCCACTCTCCATTTACAGCATCATATGAGCAGAAAAGGACTTCTGTGCCCCAACCTCCTTTTGAAGTCACCCATAGGGTAACCTGAGTGGCACAGGAGCGGGGTCCTCTGTGTGGGCACAGGTGTGAAACCCAAGTCTGGTAACTCCTTGTGCCATCTGCTTGGGGAGATACTGTGTTTTTCTCTTGGTTTCTGCAGTGACTTGGGCTATTGAAGTACATTGTGAGAGGAACAGGGCATGCTCTGTTTGGTGGCCTCTGCTTGCACAGGGCAGAGGGACAGAGTGAGATCTGTATGAGAATGAGGCAGTGGTCATGGTGATCTGTTCCATATATAGTGCTTTTCTGTGCTACCATTAAAAAAAAAAGAAATTTTTTTTAAGAAAAATCAAATGCTGACTTGGCAGCCTATCCATCTAATCTTTGCTAAATGCAGATGTGCATCTTGGAACAATTTACTCCTGGTTGTGTTTAGGGCTACCAGAGCGACTGTTTATTCCCACATATGGAGCATGGTTTCAGAAGGTAATTTAAACAAATGGAGTGCCACTTCCAATTTTTCAGGCTTCCAGCCTAGGAGCCAAAGCTGTTTGCCTGGCTCCAGCTCGCCCACCCTGGCTGTGTCAGCTCCTATGTGGGCTGCCAAGCTTGCAGAGAGCCCTCTGTGGTTCCCTTTCCACGATGAAAAACCTCCTGGCCCAGAGGTGCCTGGGCTCTGCTGTGGGTTGAGGCATCAGTGTGCATGAGGGCAGGCAGAGCAGTGCTGTGCCTGCACGGTGAGTGGGGTGAATGCATGGGGAAAGCCCTGTCCTGTGCATTTACTGCCTTTGTGTTTCTGGAGCTGGATGTTGTGCAAGCTTCTGACTGTGCCTTCCATGTCTTTATCGTGGTTTAAGTCTGCTTTGAAATAAGAATTCAGCTGGATATTAAATTAAGAGTATTAGCAAATGCTATCTCATGCAAAGGTTTGCTCTGCAGAGTCAGGTCTGGTGCATTTGGTCCGTGCTGGACACTGTCACACAGAATATCATTTCCTGGTGATGTGCCTTAGGAAGGCTGAGTTGTTAACAGAAAATAATACGGTGTCAGTGTCACCTGTGGACAGCAAGAATTGATGGGGAATACATATACCTCTGGGTTATGTGGCGGTTGGACTCAACGGCACTCTTAAAAGCAATCATATGAAGTAAGCCTGCCTGCATGGTTCCTTTGTATTAGACTAAGAATTTGATAATTTACACATATTTGACTGGGAGAGGTTGGTCGTTTCTCTTCCTAATGCTGAGTTGGAGAGGATGAGAGGTAACCAAATTTCCAGCGTAATGAAATCAGCCAGCCCCGCTCTTCGTTTCCTGGTGGAGCTGATGGGGAGAGCCCTGCGAGGAGCAGCAGAACACAGCAGAGCAGCATGGAGCAAAGCAGCTTTGGGAAATGGCTTGGGAATGGTCTGCCTTGTTTGCATGCTGAGTGTGCACAGAGCCTCGAGGAGTGGGCACGCGGGAGCTCGGGTCTGCAGTTGCAACCATTCAGTCCATCTTTTCTTCTGCACTGCTGCACTGCTCAGTGATTCCTTGAGTCGCAGCTCCCTGCCCATGTGTGCCTTATGTGGGGTAAGTAGCTCAAATAGTGAACATTCAGACCTGCAGAGTTGTGCACTGCAGGCTTGCTTTAAGACCCCTGAACGGATCTGTAGATTGGCTTTATTTGTTTGGTTTTTGTTTTCTTGCAGTTTCTGTAGGCATAAAAGAGGCTTTGTCCTCTGCAGGGCCCTGAATTTCACACGTACAAGGGGAGGCATTGAGTGGATTCCAGGCTGTGGCTTTGCTTCCACGTGCTCCTGCTGCATTTACCTGTATTTAGTGCCTGTCTCTGACTCAGTGTTTACTCTCCAGTATTTAAACATTCCCTAGAAATTAAATCTTTTAAGAACATTATTCTTCACACCAAGTGCTTGCAGAAGCCCAGTTGTGCAATGCCTACGCTCATGTATTGGCTGCTGTCTTACTCCCTCAGAATATGATTTACAGTGGTAAAGCAGCAGCTACAACTATGAGAGTTTCACTACTACGATTCTGAAGGCTGCTTGCAAAATAGCAGCATCTCCTGCTCTAAAAATACTCCATTATCTCTTGTTTTAATTTCTTTTTTTTTTTTTTAAGAAGAATTTTGGTTGGTTGTCAGGCCAGGGAGGACTTCAACTGATGAGGAAAAGCAGGTTCTGTTGTGGGAAATGGCTTGTGTGCTTCTCGATGTTGTAAGCTGGAAGGCAGCACTTTGAGGTGCCCTGTGCAGCTATTGCTGTGGAGGGATCTCTTGTCAAGTTTGCGTTATGGAATACATTTAAATTTTAGGGTAATCACTGTGTGCCTACAGAAAAAATACCTCCTAGAAGCTTTGCTTTCAGGGGGAAAGGCTGTGTTCCAAAAGCTACAAGGAACAGGTACCTGGTGCCTTCTGCCATCACTGCAGTGGAAATAACTGCAAAGGTTTCCTTGTCCCCAGCAAGCTATTAGTTTGTCCTTGGTGAGACTGAGGAAATTTCTCTCTTTACTGAAGTATTCCCCCTCTCTACAGTTGGTGGAAATACCGCTGCAGAAAAATGTGTTTTTTTGAAGTCAATCTTTATGATGGAACATAAGCTGTCAACCATGCTCTTCCTTCTAGCTGTTATAACCACCCCTGAGCACAGAGGGCTGAAGGCAGCTGGGTGCTCTGTCCCCCAACAGAGGACACAGAGACGTGGAGACATCACTGGCTGCAGACATCTACCGAGCTGTGCCCTGGGAGCTGATAACCTCGTGTTGGGGAACCTTTGCAAGGCAGCACTGTGTTGTGAGAAAGCCATCTGTGAGTCAGGCTGCCTTTGGCTCAGGTGCTTCAGCAGTCCTTAAAGTTCAGCAGTAGGTGTTCAGAGCGACTTGGGTGGGAAGAGGGTGAGTGGCCTGGAGAAAATGCTGAAAGGCATGGACTGCTTGGCCTTCATGGTGCTGCTGTGCCTTCTGCAGAGCAGGCACCTTCCTGAGGCTTGTGGGAGCTAGCTCAGTGATGACATAACAGTCAGGATTCTGGCTCTTCCCTGGCTATTGCCAACCTTTTTCTCATAGGAAATCACTGCTCCCAGAACGAGCATTTATATGGGTGGGAGAAGCTGCATGAATTAAAGCTGCTATTGAAGGAGTTGGCTGCTGCTGGGAGCAGATGAATCCCGATGGCTCGCACGGCACCTTGCGTAGCGGGGGGTTTTCATCATGAGTGCTGAGGGCAGTGCACGTGTGTACTGAAAACATCATTGTTTTGAGGCTGGCATCTCGGGATGTGCTGATAGAGGGTGGGTTTGATGCTACAGTAAGAAAGTGCAGTTTACATTTTGTGACGGGGCCACTGCTTATTTGTTCCCATAGAAACTGCCAGCTAATCACAGCGAACTGCATAAAGGCTGCTGCTGGAAGTGTAATCTCTAAAAATTTCTGAATACATCATCTAGATCTGACATGTGCTGTGCTTCATCCTTCACTTTCCTGTCAAAATCTCAGTCCCTCCTTGCTAAGTACACTTGAGATCCAATAACAGCAATGCATTTGGCACTGTTAAGCACAAATGCAGTAGTGTCACCTTCTGATTGTGATCCTAAACTTACCAGCTGGGGAAAAGCAGTTATTTTTTGCATGCAGGGAGCTAGCAAAAGATGAGAGCACCTTGCAGGGTCTCCTGCCCTGCTCACAGCCCTTCGTGCAGCCTCCCAGCACGCGCTTGGTGCTCTGCTCACAGCAGGCTGTTGGTTCACACTTTGTGCATCTGAAATACTTGCCTTCTAATGACCATGTGCAAGACCTTAACTAGCTGATGGTTAACAGCTGCATCGTCACTTGGTTTATAGGGTGGGGATTCTACAAAACCAGAGTTATGAGTATTTCCAGTTGTGTAGCAGCCTGTATAGGTAGTGACACTGAGATATTTGGGTTTGGTGGACAAAGATGATTGCCAGGGACCAGTCTGTCACCCTGTCCCTGCTGTAGTCTTGGTGCATCCACATGAGCTGTCCCTGAGCACAGCACTGAGTTCTGCTGAGGTCCCTGGGAGCAGAGCTAGCTGTGGACTGTGAAAAGTGCTCATAATTTGGTATTTTGCACAAGTTTGTACTGTTTGGCAGTCTTTAAGCTGCAGCGTAATCATGCCATAATTCCATTTTCTAACTATTCCTCTTGGTTTAGTCTGAATATCCAAGTAGACTCACTTCACTATTATTAAAACAAACAAAACAAAAAGCCAAGCCTAATGCTTTCAGGCTCAGGCCTGTATCTATGCTGGTCTGTGTTCTGGAGCATGGAATGCCATATTCCCAAATGGACTTGATGGCACTTGGAGTGGGAGGATAACTCATTGCATCTCGCCTGCTACTACTTCAGATTTTCTCTGATCCTTTGCTGATGTGATGTGATGCAAGATGCTCTTGTGGTTGTGACAGCAATGTGATGTGCAGTGGGGTTGGGCAGGTAGAGGGGTGGTGATGGAGTGATAGGTTGCTTGGGTGTGCAGGATGGGAGCCAAGGCACCAGGGCTTCATGTCTTCTGCACATCCACTGCTGCATCCCTTCAGGACGTGCATCAGGACCTGTGTGGGGACACGTCCTGGTGCTGGGCCAGCTGCTATTCCCACTGGCAGCTCATGGCACACTGGCAGCAGGATTTCTTGAGTTGCATGGAGAAGAGCTCAGCCAAACCAGAACCACTCTTGTTGCATGTCTGTTATCTTTAAAAACCAGCTGCTCTGTGGTGGTGCTGGGCTGTGGTGTGCTGCTGTTCTGCTGGAGACCTCTGGACACGAGTAGTGATGGTAGCAATGGAAGTGCTGCTTAAAAATACAAGCAATTGTGTGGCATGTTTCTGAGTGTTTCATGCACTGTCTACTAAATTTCTTCATTTTTCTCCTTTTGCTTTTTAATAAACCAATTCAACTCAGATGTGAACGCGAGTGTGCTTTCAGCTCCGTGCCTGAGATGTACCACTTATCCTTGTTTGCATTTAGGTCGTCAGAGGTGGAGCAAAACAAGTGCAGAATAGCTTTCAGTAGAACAGATAAAACCTGCCTGCTCCAGCACCTTCGGAGCACTCGGGTGACGGCTTTGTGTTAGAACTCAAGGAGCGGAGTGCCCGGTCCTTCCCCACCTTCCCTCCAACAAGCCTCAGCGTTGCAGCAAGTGTGGCTTAGTTCCCCAGCGGGTGACGGGTGGCTGCTGCTGCCCAGCATTCTTGATGTGGAGCCTGCTGTGACAGTTTTCTTCCTGCACGCGACTACATTTCCAAAACTGTGCTGCTAAGCAACTCCGGGAGCCCAGGGTTGCTCTAATGTAGTGTCAGTGAGTAACAGTCTTGTATTATTTCCTCCAGCTCTGCTGACTGCAGGCAGGAGCATTAGCAATGCAAGAAGCACGATAATTACAGTGCAGGGGACCTTGGAAGCAGGTCTGGGCTCTGGCTCTGGCCCGAGCTGGGTGTGTTGGCTGCAGCAGCTCCACACCACTGCTTGGTTCTGGGCAAAGTGCTGATAGTTGGCTGTGAAGAGAGTGTGCACTCCTGCTTTTGCAAGATGCTCATTCTTCAATGTGATGTGTATTAATAAAGTTTCACTGATGGGATGTAGCAGCACCTTTTATTTTTAGCAGTATTGGCTCTTGAGCAGCCGCTTCTCATTTTAAAATGGCAATCTGAAAAGCTGTTACAAATCAAATGTCTGAATGGTAGTCAGTCTCATCTAAAACCACCTGGAATGTTACAGACAAACGGGAGTTAGGGAAACTCAGTCTTGTTTTTGTTGGGTGTTTCTGTTGCAGTGCAACCTTGAGGCTGACCAGCTGCCCGGGCCTGAGTGTGCGTGTGCTGTCCCAGCATTCAGCACCAGTTGGGGTGGGATGGTTCTGGGTGTAATTCCTGCAAGGCCTAGCTTTCAGCAGCACACTTTTCCTTCTGCTCAGAACCGGTCTTATTCTCCTGATATTGTTCCAGCCTGCTGGACGGTATTGGATGTTGCTGGGGAGGCTTATGCACGTCACTGGTACTATAAATGAATTCACTGAAGTCTCCTCCCCTGTGCTGTCTCGGCAATTAAAATAGCAGCGGAGAACCTGGTGCGTCAGTGAGTGCCCTCTGAGACGAGCTGCAGTGCTTTTGGTCTCACCTGGTTGCAGCTGGGCACTTCCTCCCAGTGCTGAGGCCTGTCCAGTTCTGAGCTGTAGTGCAGCAATTTTTAAGGCTATTAGGAGGTGTGCAGTGAAGGAAAACCTACTGGACATTTGAGTTTGCTGAAAACTTTACAAATGCCAATTCAAAACGCTCCAGCAGGGTCACGAATGTGGTCCTCTAACCACGCCTCAAGCAGCCTTTGGCTGCAGAGCCCACGGCTGATGCCTTGCTGCTGTTGGCAGCTGCGGGGCTGAGCTCTGCTGGTGTCAGGCAGCTCTGCTTCCCAGCAGCAGCCTTCCCTCCTGCTCCTGCTGGCTCTGTCTCCAGGCAACCTGCCCTCCCGCAGGATCCCCAGCCTGTGACGTCCCTGCTGATCTCCCCCTCAGCTTTTTCCATCCACACTGAGGTGCGGAGCTGAACGTGTGCAACTGCTTTTTGTTTCCCTCCTACGTGCAGTGTGATGTGCGCTTCTCTCCATGTGTGGGAAACAGCAGATAAAAGATGAGAACATCCTGTGTTGTCATCTGATTTTCCCAGGCCTTTCCTCCCTTCTCCTTGATTTAAATGAGGTTAGTGCTGTGTCCTGTCAGCCGGTCTGTGCGGACACGGCCCAGCCTTGCTCATCTGCGCTGAGACAGAAGTTCAGCTACTTTAATTCCTTTATGAAGGAGTGTTGGAAAAACAGCCTGAATGTAGTGCCCTGAAATAAAAGGATGACCTCTATGAAGGAGGGACCTAGATGGGCAGCAGGCTTTCTCCCAGGGCTGGCTTCAGTCCTCAGCTTCTGTCTGATGCAGGGGGTTAGAGGCTGTGTCACAGCAGACATCCGTATGGGCCTGCCCATAGGACTTCCCAAACGCTGTCTGCCAAGCAGCTCATGCTTACTAAACCAGGATCTGCTTTCTCACCTTGCATTTGACAATGTTAACCAGCTTAGATAAATTTAAACGTGCCACCGTTAGGCTCTGCACTAGCTAAACCAAGCTCATTCAAATACTGGTTTTAATTAACAAGTGCAATCTCTGTGCATGAAGAGTTGAGATTGCTTTTAATTTGCAGAGAACCCACAGAGGTAGCTCTGCAGATTGTCAGCGGATCGCAAGCTGAAACAGTGCAGGATGCATGTCTGAATGCTCCATCCTTCTGCTCCAGCAAACCCACACCGTACTAGGCTGCCTCAGTAGATCCCACTGTAGTTAATGAAGGGCCACTGCTAATGTTAGGAGCAAAAGCTGCTTTCCCATTAATCATCTGTCTGATGTGTTTTGCACCTGCAGCGTGGGTTAGATTTGACCAGATAGTGGCCTAATTTGCAACCTAATCTCTGCGAACTGATTAAAGCATACCCTGGACTGGGAGATCTCAGTTTCTACAGTGGAAAGCTTCTTGTTAGTTGAGATGTGGGGGAAGCAAGGAGGAGCTGGCCTGGGGACAGCGGAGGTGGGCAGAGTGCCTTCATGAGCTCTTGCTAACCCTTGCTGCCTTGGGCTTCAGCTCACTTGGTATTGGTCCATAGATATCCTGCCTTTATAGTCAAGCTGTGAAGCTCAGCTAAATCATGTTGGCATTCAGGTTTTCAGACCTCCTGCCTATGCAATATGGTGAAATGTAGAAGCTGGCTGTTGCAGTTCTTTCTCTTCCCAAACCTTGCATCTTCAGTCTGAGATGATGTTTTCTGGTGTTGCCATCTGAAGCATTTGCAGTTACAGAACCTCTAATTTGCTAAAGAAGGTTCTTCACGTACTGAAATGGTTTATTCAACTAATCAGGGTCTCCAGTTATGTTTCCTTTGTCTTTCTCTGTGATCTTAGCATCCGTCGTGCTGTTGTGCAGGCCTGGGATGCAGTTGGGATCAGCACGCTGAGCAGTCAGCAAAGGTAACCTGGAGTCTGTTTCCTGCTGTTAACCAAAGTGATGAAGTAATTAAGAACAGCTCTCCAGAACCACACTGTTGCTGATCTATGATGCAAGGAAACAGTGACAAGTGAAGGAGAATACAATTACTGGAAGCCAGCTCTAGCAAGGCAGTCAACCTGGTTTGTTGCTTGCAGAGTATTATTTCTAACTCACTGTGACTGGGACTGCAAGAGCGTACCTGTCATCCCTTTTATCTTTCAGAATGGAAAAAAAGAAGAGGAAGGATTTGCATTTGGGTTTAAGTCACTGTTTGGCACTGGAGCTCATGCTGTGAAGTTCGGAACAGAGCAGACGTGCAACTCCTGTATGCATTTGATAACTTCTTTTTGAGAAGTTGTAACTGCTGGTGTAAAGTCGGTGCTAAGCTGGCAAGGGAGGAACTGGTGCTTGGGCTGTCTGTGTGGCTGAAGACTGGACCCCTGGAGGGTGTTGTGGATGAGTTTCCTCTAGCTGTGATAATTCTAACAGCACATGTAGGCTGTTGTATGTGCACTGAAACGATGAGGTTTCTGTAATGGGGTTTAGCTGCTACTCTGGGCTGTAGATGTGAGCGTTGTTTTTCCGCCTCTGTCATTGAAATCCCAGTCCTGTTCCCCTGGGGACAAGGAAAGGTCATAGCAGAGTACAGCATTCACACAAGTGGAGTATTATCACAGCAGACCAAGAGGATTTGGGCGTATTGACTTTCCTCCTAACACCGTCAGTATGTTCTTCACCTTGTGCAAGGTACAAGTCACTGCATTGATTCTGAAGAGGGATGTGGACGAGGTGATAACTTCCTTCCTGAGCAAATGCAACTTCTCTAGACACATTTCGGTCCACAATTTCCTGCTTTCAGTTGCTGCCAGTGTTTGCATTTATGCCACCTCCAAAAGCCACCGGTTTTGCTGCAGAATGGCCTAGTTTTATCTGCAGCATCACTTTTGGTTAGGTTTGTGCTGCTGGTTAGTTAATTCTGAGGTGTAGATGCCTCTCTTGCTCGTCGAGGGAAGTTTTTCTGGTTTGATGGCCAACATGCTGATGGCACACCATGGAGCATGTCAGCTGGGAGTGCATTTTTTTGTTGTTTCTGTGGAACGTTTTCTTCTGACTAAAGTTGCACAAATTGCCTGTTTGTATCTGGAGAGATCACTGTCAGTGACCCTAAATACAGAAGCAGACTTGTGTTGACAGCTTGCCTGACAAATGCGTCCCTCTGCCGTCACACCATCCATCCGAAATAGCAGAGTCACTGCGGAGTGGCATCAGACAGAGCTGCTGGAGTGGGACGTGACCTGTGGCAGCCCGGACCTTGGGAGTTTGTTTTTATGGCAGGCTGGTGTCCCTCTGCCACCGAGGTGTCTCTGCCTGTAGCTGCTGTGTGTGTTTGCTGGCTTACATGCAGAGCTCATGGCTGGTCAGTTCTACCATAGAATGGGGGCAATGGTGTGCAGCTGCAGTTACCCCTTGGGCACCCAGCACCTCAGTGGGTCGCATTTGCAGCTTGCATCTGCTACTGATGTCACGTTTCCTGGCCTTGCCTTCCCCTTAATTCTGGCCCCTGCTGCTGGAGTTCTCCAGCAGGTTCTGTGCAGCTCTGCTCACTGCAGTACTTTGTAGCCCTCAGCAGCTGCTCCAGTGAGTCGGCTTTGTTCTGACTGCTGTGCAGTGCTTAGCTCCAGTTCCCCACCCATCACACCCTGCCTCTTCTTTTTGCACATAGACTGGCCTTCTGCAGCTTGTTTATTGGTCCCAAGACCAGTATGGATGCCGTCTTTGTGTTGGTTGCACTGTGCCAGAGGTGATGGAGGAGCAGAGTTGTGTGGTCACAGTAGCAGAGTACATCTGGTGAATGTTCACAGAGGGTTTTCCAGGAGGGATTTTGAAGCAGAGGGATTTCTCTGAACAATTCTAGGAAATGTACTTTTCCTAAACATGCTTTTTTTTCTTTTTTTTTTTTCCAGTGCAGTCTGTTTGTCAGTGCCATCTGTTGGCTCTTGTTACACGGAGGAGATCGATTGCTGACTTAATGCTAACACTTACTGGCACTATTATTTTGTAACTGATTAGATTGGTCACGCGGTCACCGTCTGAAAAAGTGCGTGTTTTTTCCTGATTTTTAACTTATGCCACTATAGAAACAACTGAAGGTGGTTTCTTCATGGGATAGTCACCCAAGCAGGGGACTTTAATCTGAGTTACAACTAGATTGAAGTCGCTGGGTGGTAAGAAGTGATAGATGTTAGCCCAGGACAAAGTCTTTAGCTTTTCCTTTGCTCATGGGAGAAGCAGGAATGATTTCTTTCATGGCTTCTTTCCCCTGAACACAGGCTCGTATTTCCTATCTTTTTTCTCCTCTCTTTGAGAAATTTGATGTTCATTCTCAGCGGGTGCTTGGCCTCCCCATGTGGCTCTGTGAGTGCGGCTGTTCTGGAGGGCCCTGGTAAAGCACGTGGCTTAGCAGGCTGCTGGGCACAGCCTGTCTCTTCCCAGCGATGCTGAGGGAAGATTAGCTGACATGGGGAGGGAAGCCAGGGCTGGTTGCCTTCTCATTGCCTGTCCTTGCAGCCTGGCAGTGTGAGCCCAACTGGTGTGGTTGGTCCCTTCCACGTGCATGCGGTGCTGTGGGCTGTTCTTCATGGCTTAACCTCAGTGCAAGGTGGAATTTACGGGCAGATCTGTTCTGGTGCATCCCAGACTCTGCACGGGTTTGAGATGTAGAAGAGAATGGTGACATGGAGGCATTCAGCACCCAGGTGCCTCCTGGTGCCATCCATGCTCCCCTGCCAGCAGGGATTTGTTCTTGTTGGCAGGGCAGTGGTGATTCAAGGAAGTATGCATGAGCATGAGCCACGCTTAGCTGATAAACAGGATGTCTGCATAACTTTGAATTCCTACAAGTGGGTATTATTTTCTGCACCAGGACTTCTGCTGTCGGTCCTTTAGCTCCCCTCCCAGTGCAGGGATGCTGATGGGCTAATCAGGTGATGAGCACTCTTGACCTGGATCAGTCACCAAGCTTCTGGGCTGCCTGGGGCTTTGGGCATAGTACAGTCAGCTCAGGGCTCAGGCTGGGAGGCTTTTTCACTTGGAGTTTTCAGGTCTCTTTAAGACTGACATTTATATTTTGTGCACACAGTTGCTTTTAAAACCTGCTTCCTTACTGCAGTCTTCAATTAAGAGCAGGTTGGCTGGCTCCCACCATTCACAGATGCCCAGCACAGCTTCAGAATCAGGAAAGCACGGAGCAGTGTGCATCTGGAGCACACCGGGCACGAGAAGTGTGGAGGTGCCATGGCCAAACCCTCTGCCCCAAAGGGCACAGCGTCAAGGTCATCAGCTTGAAAGCTTCACCTTCTTTTTATGGATTGTTTTTAGGAGCTTAACTTTTCTTCCAAGTAATGATTTGTTCCTCAAACTACTGGTGTGTTAGTTGGCTCCAAGAAGGAAGAAAATGAAACGTTTAGAAGTGGAGGGAACATTTTGTTAATTGGTAGCAGCATGCGTGCCCCAGAGCTGGCGTGTATCCTGCTGCCTGCAAGCTTCATTAACTTTTGATAAAAGAACAGTTAATTTTTCAGACTACTTTTTAAAGAGCATTTCATTGTTTAAGAAATTAGATTATGGTTTTCTTCCACTTCTAATTGTAGCTGTAACTTGTGCTTTATTTAATGATGTTTAGCCTTGCTCTCTCCATATTCTGCGTGGAATTCACAGGGGTGAGGGAGTGCACTTCATTGGAGTTGAGTCTCAGTGCTTCAAGAGATTAGTTCCTTTTGCACGAATGGTGCTGCAGAGCCACAGTGCCATAAATGCCTGCATTCCCCTTGACTGCAGCAGGAAATCTGTCTGCCTGTGCCTCTGACTGGAGCGAGGAGTGCTCGTGTGTGCAGCAGAGGGCTGTGGGCACCGTGGGGCTGTGCCCTCGGCCCTGCTTCGTGCTGCAGCCTCATCTCCGAGCTGCGTCACTGACACGGATCCGGTTGTTGCCGGCTGAAGCTGCCAACGAGGGCGGTGATTGATGGGAATTGTCTTGTGAGTGATGGGAACACTTGTCTGGGTCTTGGCTGGTAGCAGTGATGCCTGGCAGAGGGGAGGGGTGGGGATGAAGCAGCACCTGGCTCCTCTGGGCACTGCTCGGCGTGGGCGATGGGCCAAGCTCAGAGCACTGACCCCAGTGGCATTTCTCGTGGCCCAGTGGGATGGTGATCCTGGTGAGTGTGCTGTGCTAATGTACACAGAGGGTGCTGCAGCGTGCTGTGACCCAACAGCTCCAAAACAGTGCAATTAGAAGGCTGGCCAGAAAGCATTAGCAAAAGGACCAGGAACCACAAGGCAGTGCTTTATGGAGAAGATGGTTAAGCACACGCTTGGGCACTGTTATTACACAGCTTGTGGAAAGTGCCTGTGCTGTGTAAGGGAGCAGGCCTTCTGGCCCTCATTCTGGGGCTGGATAACCTGTGGGGTCGGCCAGGCATTTACATCCAGGTGCACGACTGAACCTCCATCCTCTGTGCATTGCTGATCTTCAGATGGAGTCAGTTTGGCCGATGTGAGCTCTCCTTTTTGTTGAGATCCTGAACCATCTTTCAAGGGAGGGGGTGGATAATAGCCAGCTGGGAAATGCAGGAGTGGAGAAACCAACTCAGACCGTTTTGGAAAGCCTTCAACCACTCCTTCACTCTGGAAAAACAGCATCCAAGCATCCAACACAAACCCCACACAGTTCCTCCCCCAGCCCTGACACTCCCTGTGCTGTCCCCCTGTGGGGAGCACCAAGGGGATTTCCTACTTCCACCTGCCCCCTGGTAAGGAAGCCCTGAATTTCCTGAAACTGGAGCATGAGGTGCTTTCCCCAGGCTTTGTCAGGACACTGCTACCTTTTTTGTTATCTCTGTCGCTGGAGGCCTTTAAATTGAATGAATACGTTTGGAAGAAACTCCATCAGAAGTTCTGGCTCTCTCTATCACTTTAGAGGGCAGGCTCAGGTCTACTCAAGGGCCACCCATTTGATGGGGAAGTAGGAGGCCTGTAGGAAGGCTGTGCCTTCTCACACCTTACACAGGTTTATGGGGTGGCAGCACAGTTCCCTGCCCTGCACTACCAGAGACGAGCAAAGGAATCCCGTTCCATTCTGCCTGGGCTCTGTGTACCTTGAACTTGGCCAGAAGTGTCAGCTCAACTCAGATAATTAAGCCAGGAAATGAGATTTCCTTTGAGCAAATATACAGCTTGAAATAAGTAAGGAGCTTAGGAGTGCTCCGGACCTGTGGATTCTCATTTAAATATTTGTGCCTGAACATGACTCATGTCTCTGGGTGGACTTCTTGCCTTCGCTCTTGGAGGGAGCTTTATTAAACATCACTGGTTTGAGCTTCACAAAAGCTTGTTCATGTGAGGCAAGTCTTTGGTGAGAGGCATGCAGCGAGCGCTCCCAAACCTCCTCTGCCTCTCCAAAATTTTCCAGTCGACTCCTGATGGTGTCCTTGAAACCTGACAGCACGGACCTCCAGTGGCACAGCTCACAGCCACACACTGCTGCATGTCTGCTGGGCCACAGAGGATGCTGCCAGCCCAGGACATGGCAGCAACTTGTCACCCTGTTAATCACTGCCTGTTAGTGCCTGGCAGCAGCGTGCAGGGGCTGCTTGTGCTGCTTCACCTTGTGCCTTGGCTCCAGCCCTGCTGCTGCCAGCTACTCCTGATGATGAGTGCCAACCCTGGCTGCTTTACAGCTTCTGTTCTTGCTGTAGTAAGCACGCTTGGTGACTTGTACGTCTGGAATGATTCCTCTGCTCTAAGTGTTTCAAGTGAAAAAAGCAGCTTGTTGTACGTAGTGCTTCTTTAGGGTTTTGCTCACATGCAGGGCAGCCATTCTTCCAGCAAGGATTTTCTCATAAAATACATAGCTTAAGTTTCATTTGCTTCAGACCATTCCTTTAAAGATTCTTAAGCTAGTGCTGTCCCCCCCCCCCCCCCTCACCAAATAGCTCCATGCCTCTTAGAGCATCTTTTGGTATCAAACCGGGGTTTGACACCAGAAGAGGAACACCACCAGAACCCAAAACAGCTTGCTGCTGGCCACGTCTGCTTTCCTCTCTGTGCTCCTGGGCCACCTTGCAGTGCTCCCATGCCCATCTGCGGCCGCAGGGCCTCGTGCTTGGCCCCGTGTGCTCGGGCTTCCCCTGCTGCCAGCACCTGTGCTGGGTGTGAAGGTCAGAGCTCTTAGTTCAGAGCTTGGGTGCGTTCCAGTTGCATGTGGTGCAGTTTCTGCAGGTTGACTCGGTGTCAAGTCCTGCCTTCCACCAGCAAGATCTTGTTTGAGGGCAAAGATGGAGCTTCTGTATGCTTTTAATCGTGACAGACTTCAAAGGTAATTGATTTTTCGGTATAATCAGAATTGTTTGAGTTGGAAGGGACCTATGAAGGCCACCTAATCCACCTCCCTTGCAGTGAACAGCTAGATCAAGGTTGCTGTATGTATTGCAAAGGACTGGACTGCAGAATAAATGATTTCAGGAGTACTGCTTGAATTTACTGTGCTGAGGAGTGCCAAACCCCAGTGCTGCCATGGTGGTGATGGCACAGTTCCTGTGGCAGACGGTGTACAGGTGGTGGTCCTACCAAGGAGGGCCAATAGCCTGAACAGGTCCTTTTAAAATCGTCACCTTATGTAGTGCCTTTGAAAAAACACACGTCCCTGGGGCAAATGTCTAATTCCAAGGCAAATAATGCTTTCTTGGTACATCAGAGCCTCTCGTTTCTATAGGTGTTGTCTCTGTGCTGTCACAACTGTGAGTTGGTTGGACACTGTCACTCCCTGCAGCACACATTGTTGTGCTGTGTGCTTGTGCCTGCAGGACCTGGACATTCCTGCTGGTGGAATAAGAAAGAGCCTGCAACTGGCCTCTATGCTAAGCACTTGTCCCCAACCCTAGTGAATGCTGGAGCCTGCTGCAGGCTTGCATTTACATAACTGGGCTTCAAGCTCCTGTGTCACATCTTTCCAATTGAACATCATCAGCACTTGCATCTGCAGTGCTGCTTTGCATACTCTTCCCCTGATCCTTATGTGATTCTGCAGCCTTCTTGGACAGAAGTCCTGCAGATCACACGTCAGGTAAGCAACCAGGAGAACTCACGTAAAAGCCACAGTGTGGGAGCCCATTGCTCTGGTGCCTTTCCCTTTCCTTCATTGCCCCTTTTCCCCATCTCTGTGTTCAGAGTCTCTGGAGCTTACTGGGGCTCCCAGACTGTCCAAGGCATGGGCAGCAAAGCACTGTTTTTCATCCAGTGTTTAGCACAGCATAGTCTTATGTGTGGTATTACTTGTTTGTTTGTTTGTTTATGATCTTGGGCACGTGATTGGTAGATAACCTCTTTTTTAACTTCTCTCCTGCTAGGTTGCTATAAAGATCATTGATAAGACACAGCTGGATGAAGAGAATCTGAAGAAGATCTTTAGAGAAGTTCAGATTATGAAGATGCTGTGCCATCCACATATCATCAGGTTATATCAGGTAGGAGCACTCTGCAGCACGTTTTCCCTCCCTCTACACTACAGCTTTACGTTGCATAGTCGTGTGTTGTATAGGTTTGTCCCTCTGTTTCTCCCAGGTGAAGTACAGGGAAAGTCCTTTGTGTTTTCAAGGTCTCAAAGCACTTCAGTGAGAAGGGGACAGGCAAAGAGTGTGGCTAACCCTTCTCTTTTCTGGGAGATCACACTTCCTCTGGGGGCTGGCCCCTTGCCATTACTTTATGGCTATTGTGTGCTTTTCAGCTTCCCAGCTGAAGCCGGATGTGGGGTGCCCTTCTCAGTTGAAGGGAGAGACTGATTCTCATCCTCTAGCAGGACTGAGTGCATGCTGCTCTCCTTTCCCAGCACAGTTTCCTGGTGGCTTGTGGACTTGCTGATCTGTTCTGTGCTTTCCTGGAAGGTGATCAATAACAATGGCACACCTGCTTTTGTCAGGTGTTTGCTGACTTTTTGCTTCTTTGGCATTTTTACTCTGCAAACAAAATCGCCAGAGACAGAACCCACGTGTGCTGCTTTTTACGCACGCATTCAGCATGGTCAAACGGAGCAGCAAGGAAGCTGCAACAGCCCCAGAAGTGAGCAGAGTGAGGGGAGCAAAGAAGTAAGAGGGATCAACACCTTGGTGAAATGCTCAATGCTATTCTGGAAACTGATGGCTTGCTGAAATATTCCCTTTCTGAATCGTTTTGATTCAAGGCCTCACACAGTTATTTACAACCAAAGAGTGTTTGAGAGCTTTGTACAAATTCTCTCCTGTTGTCTGATTTCTGGGAAGCTGTAGGAAAATGGCTCCTTATCAATCCCCCTCCAGGGCTGACCGCTGCCTGCCAGGCTGCTGCAGGACCACCTGCCATCTGGTGCAGCAGTACCACTGCCCGAGGGCTCAGAGCCACAGCCTGAATTGGGAAGGGAGGGAGCTTCCATCCCAGCTCTGGTTGAGAAGTCAGCTCCTCTTTGGGCAGGCACACACATTGTCCAGAGCCCTTTATCTTGGGAAAGTATTACAGTGCAAGAGACTAATTAATATGAGTAACCTCCTGTCTGTGGCTTTCCTCCTCTGATGGCAGGCAGTGGAATGTGGGAATTCGAAGTTCTGGGGAAATAGTTGGGTGTTATTTCCTTCTGTAATGTGAGGTTCATGTATGCGTTCTAAGAGAGAAGTTAAACCCTCAAGAATGGTTATACCATTTCTTAGAATCAAACCCTTGTCCGTTCAAGACCATTCTGCATCTGATTTGTGCCTGGTGGATGTAGGCATTATTTGGACTCCAAAGAGTTAAAACTAAGCAGAAGTGAGAGAGGTTAATGTTTAGCTGTTTTTACCCAAGAGCCCAAATTGAGTTGCCTACAGCAAACTCTGCAGAATTATGATACTTTCAGATACCCGGGGAATGTTTCTTTGTGGATTGATTTCTTCATGCTTTTTTCTTGCCCAACAATCCAAATAATAATTAATTTGAGAATTCAGAGCCTTTCACTGCTTTTCGTTGACAGTCTGAGTTTGAAACCATGTTTTGTTGACCGTGTAATACTTGAAAGGCGTAAGTAAAAAAGGAGAAAGGACCTGCACTGGTAATAGTCATAAAAGATTTTGTTTCTCAGGAAACAGAAATATGCAATATTAAAAAACAAAGAAATAAAGAAAAAATCCACCCTGTGTTTCTGGACGTGTGTTACAGAAGGAATACAAATTTCCTATCATGTTTCTTTCTGTGTGAAGCAGTCTGCCTTACCTGTCACTTTTTTGTCCTTATGTCCAGGTTATGGAGACAGAGAGGATGATTTATCTAGTGACAGAGTATGCTAGCGGAGGGGAAATATTTGGTAAGTACATTTATTGCATTCTTTAATCAGATAATGCACTCAGTTAACTACAGTAAACTGAAAATAGCTGCCGTGCTCTCTTGTTTCAGTTGAGAGATGCCCTTCAGCCTGGGAACTTTCCATTGACAAAGGGGGTAAAAAAATAAATGGTACCAACTTAATGGAAAAATAACTTCCATAGCCTCTGCTTCTTCTTTGGGTTTCACTGACAGGTGGTGCTGCTCCTCCTTTATCCTGTCTTTGGGTTAAGTAAGTTGTAGCAGTAACCAGTTGCATATGATGCTGAGGGCTTTGCTTCCCATCAAGTCATCCG
The DNA here is from genome assembly GCF_038088225.1 of Cyrtonyx montezumae. NCBI lineage: Eukaryota > Metazoa > Chordata > Aves > Galliformes > Odontophoridae > Cyrtonyx > Cyrtonyx montezumae. The sequence continues at coordinate 1,661,314 of NW_027071959.1, forward strand.
AAACTTGGTGACTGTAGATCAAATGCTGGCATGTGTTTGTAGCATTCAAAAACAAATAGGCTCCTGCAGTTCTGTAGTATTTCATTCTTAAAAGCATATATATATATATATATATATATATTTAAATATCAAATGTTATCTGAGCATACATTAGCAGCATTTGTTTTAAACTCCATTGTCTGCTAACGAGGTTTTGGCTGAGCTTTCTTGACCACAGAAGCTCTTCTTTAACACACACACACACAAGTATCTGTGCACCACAATTGCAAGAGCTGTTTCCTGATTTATTGGTTTGTTTGCTCTCCATTTTGTCCTATTCAGTCAGCGCAGGAGTCTCACTTTTGTTCAGCACCTCTTACCCTGCTGGAGGTGAAGCTGAGTGCAATAAAAGATAAAGCTCTTAGTGAGACAAGGGAACCCCCAAATTATTTAAGATAGGTGCAACTTTAGCTGGGAAGTGCTGATTTCTAGTGAATATGGTCTCCTAGCTGTTCTGTAGATGGTTGTCATACTTTCTTCTCAACATGGTCCTCATCCTTCACCTTCCTTCTCATTTGGGAATGAGGCAAGTCATGGCCAGTGCTTGCAGAGTGTGGATGGCCCAGTGCAACCCTGCCTTTCTCCAGCTGAGTCTCCCAGTTGTTTACTCAAACATTAATCATGGTGCTGGACGCTCAGCAGTTCTGAGGGCTTGTGAAACTCATCTGGTGTTGTGCAGCAAGCCATAATTGCAGCACAATCATCTGAATGTGTATCAGACGCTGCCAGTGGTTATGAGACTTCACTTGCATGTGGATCACTGCAGGAAAGTATGAATTCCTTTTGACTTTTTCTCCCTCTTCTGTTGAATTTGGCAGAGACAATTCATCCCTTTTTAAAATCCAGAACTATGTGCAAGCTCATATGCAATCTTGGAATGAATTCTCTTGGTTACAGAAATAGCCTTCTGCATGAGATGAAGTGAAAAATCTAATTGCTTTCTGAAACATTTTATGCTGTAGTAAATTCAGCTCATTAGAATGGCTAATTCCCATTTTACTGCCCAGCATTTTATCCTCATTCAGAGCTGGGAGCAGACAGCCCAAGCACTGCCAGTGATATGGTAGCTGTGATGTTTTTCCAGCCCATGGCTGCGAGGTTGTGCTGGGCTTTTTGCATTTCCAGGTCCTGCACGAGGCCCAGCACCCTGCACCATTAGAGCAGAGAGAGGAAAACCAAAGTCTCAGGTTTCTGTAATCAGAGTTTCCTGAGTAGCCATTAAGATTTTGTGCTAAGAGAGGAAGCAATTTACTGGGAGGAAGTAGCAGCCCATTTTGGAAATGTTGCCTTGCAGTCGTTAGCATCTCTAGCACGGAAGAGTCACATCCTCATGTTGCCCAAGGAGCATCTCCCTGCAGTGTGGGCTGCCAAGGTTGGTGGGTAGGTGGGCCTGGAGAGGCACTGTGCAGCCTGAAGTGCCCTCGAGCTCAGCTCTTACTGCGTGGCCAACAAACCAGAGCAGTGTCAGCTCACACCCTCACAGAGTATGGCAGCGTGTGCTCTGGTGTCGAGGGTATGTGGGAGAAAGATGCCTTTTTTCATTGGATTATCTGCTGCCTCCTGGACATGGGGTACATCCCCTATATTGAACATGTATGTTCTCTGTCCTTCATCAAGTTCTTCTCTCTTAATGTCTGTGTGACAGCCTTGATTTTCTGTGCATTGAATGCTTGATGTAAAGCTGAGTGCCTCATATAATCGGAGTTACGTTATTACAGTGCTGTGAGCTTCAGGTTCATTTGAAGCAGATCTAAGCTGTTTCCCTCTGATGCTTTACAAGACCACTGAAGGCATAAATTGGATCTTAGAGCTGCAGATATTCCACAGGCAGTAGCACAGCGTGGAACAAGTGGCAGTTTTATCCCAGTGGCTGCTGTGTGAGCACACCAGTCAGTGCTGGATGCTTGCCTCCCTCTCCCCTTGTCATTCTGAGCTCTCAGGCTCTCCTCAGCTAGCACCTGGGAGCTTTACAGCTCCTTTATCTGAATTTCCAGTAAAAGAGCTGTGGTGGGGCTGATAACTCCTCCAGCAGCCATGCCGTGCCATGAGTGTCCGTGGTGCATCCGTTACTGGAAGCGTTCTGATAATTCACTTTGTTTGCACCACACTGTATGGGGACCAGGGTGAAGGCTTGCTCCTACTTTCACTGTGGACTTAAGCAGCACCTTCTAACCCGTGCTTTCTGTCACTATGCATGTTTTGTGTGCTGTTGGGTCAACATTATGAACAAATGAACATCGCCTTTTAAACACAGGATGCTCTTTGTCCCAGCTCTCTCAAGTGTCTTTTTTGTTGTTTTCTTTTTAGTTCAAATAGAGCAGTCTGTCTGATTTTTGCTGCTTAGCATGGATGCTGTAAATGATGTCCAGTCCCCACTGCCCAGCACATGGCTGAGGCTGGTGGGAGCTGTGCTGCAGCAAGTGGGCACTGACCTGGAGAGCAGCAGGTGCTGGGGACGTGCTGCCTGCAGGTGGGCACCAGCCTTGCTTCTCAGCCAAGCTGCTGCTGAGACTACAAGGTCACCGAGCGGGTTCTCACAAGCCTTGTTTTCTTCACCATACACTTTTACTGTGTTGTTTTTTTAAAATGCAGAGGCTAGCATCGGGTGCTTCACAGAAGTCTGAAGGAAAAAGTGCTTTGGTTTGTTTTTTTTTGCTTTTTAAAGCTGTGAAATCAAGTCACATGTTGCTTACTCTATGGAAAACACTCAGAGGATCAACTTCAGATCCAGGAAGACATGGTGACAGAAGCATCGGGTGTATTGGAGCTGGCAGCTTGTGGCTGTGGCGTGGCTGAGCTCAGCGAGCTGGCTGAGCCCACGGCCGCCGCTGTACCCGCTTTGCAGGAGGGGTTTGTGCAGACTAAGCTTGCAACAGTTAATTTTGGCGTACAGTTGCCCTTGGTGGTATGCAGAGTATTCTGTAGCTTCATTGTTCCTTTCCTTCCTCTGGAGCTTGTGCAGAAATGTCAGCAGGCTTCAAATGCGCCTACGTGCAGAGCTCGGGGTCCGGCCCATGCTCCGGGTTTCTTCCTTAAGTGTGAAATTTCATGTCTAACCTAAAAGGACATTTTTTGCAGCCCAAGCACCACTAATAACGGGGAAGCAGTGCTTTCAGTCCAAGTGGACAGAGCAGCCACCAGGGAGTGTGCAGCACCTGATGGCAGCAGGGCTGAGCCCAGGGCAGCCCCTCTGAGCAGGAACCCCTTGGCCCTGCTGGTTTTGTGCTGAAATAGGAACGATTTTCCTCTCCCAGGTGCACTTCTGTACTTCATGAATGTTTTCAGTTTGTATTTTAGCCTGTGCTGGGCAAAAGTGAGCATCAGAGAGCCTTGTAGAAGCATGCATGCTGCAGTAGCTGGGTTTGATTTCTTGCCTGTAGGAGAATGTCTTTGAATGTTTTAAAAACGTTGAGAGATTGGAACTTTGCACTTGGTTTTAAGAGTGCTTACTGCATCAGCAGGCTGTGTTCCCAGACTTGAAAGGATTACAAATGTGAATGACCTTGACTTGTTTAGGGCTGAGCTATCTATTAATCAGCAGTAATGCCTCAGTTGGAGCAGTCCCTTTCTTAACTGTGCTCATCACTGTCACGACTCTTCTGGGCACGCAGTTTGTGACCATGCAAAGGACTTGGTGAAATACAATGGGAATGTGTGAGAGCAAATGATGCTGTTGCTAGCAGGGGAGTTAAGGACGACATTGGCATTGGTGCTAGACTCCTTTCCTCAACCCTGGTTGAGATTTGCTCATGGAATAAGTTTATCCAGTGAACAAAATGCAACTGACAAGTTTTTGAAAGCCAGCCTCACTCTGTTGCACAACAGCAGTACAAGCATAGAGAAGTAGGCTGCTCTTCAGTCAGAAGCAGGCAGAACTGCTTTCATGTATCTCAGTAATTAGTATTTACTGCAAGTCAGTTATGTCACAGGTATTTTAATTGTTGGGTGGCTGGGGAAGAATACAACCACCTGATGAGAAGAAGCAATTTATTTGTATGATTTTCAAGAACAAATATCCCTATAGAGCCCTCCAGTTTGGGCAGTGTTTATGGGATGAAATGAATCCCTTCAGCCTGGTTTTGGCCCAGAGCTGTTGGGGTCAGCCTGAGCAGAAGGGCCTCTTGATGTGGGTGAGAAGATAGCACTGGGCATTCATTGCTCATATTCTGCCCTCACATTGCTCCGGGAGCATCACTACAGTTGCTGGCTGTGGCTTGGTTTTGGGACATTATGTGAGTCTTCCTGCTTGCCTTCTTTTTTTATTTTTGCTTCTTTAGAGGGAGAAAGACAGAGAGAGAGACAGAGCAAAAGTGGTGCAAGAAGTATCTGTGTCCCCCAGTGATTCTTTTCTGAGGTACCTGCCCATCCCTGTTACCCTGAGTGCCACGTGGTGTGTGGGCACAGAATGAAGGAAGGCCCCTAGTGGAGCTGCCTTCAGCTCCTCAACTGACAATTCCTTTTCCTGGCAGAGCTGTGTTCCTGTTCTGTGATGCTCAGGAACATGCTTTTGTCCCTCCCTTCTCTGCCATGTTTTACTGTCCGTCTCCATCCTGTTTGCCCTGACTTACAGGGCAGGATGATTAGTGGCTTTTGTAAGCCTGGTGCTTTCCAGCTGTAAGCAGATTGATTTAAGGCTTGTTGCTGTTGGATACCTGCCTTTGTGATCTCTTAGGTCAGCTGGAGCCTTCTTCTGTCCATGTTTGCCATAGTAGCTTCTAAAGGAAGCCTGTCTGGCCACAGACACTGTCTTTGGGTGGTAGATTTTTCAGTGAAATTCTGGAGAGTATTCAGATTTTCTTAGTAGAGGTAAGCTCCATTTCCCTAGTAAAGTGTGCTGAATATTACAAATATATTTTTACACCAAATATCCAGAGATTGGGAATTTCTGCACGTATTTTGAAGCACGAGGGACAGTTTTCTTCATTGCTTTGTGGAAGTAATCACTTTGGTACTGAGCTGCAGCACTCTTGTTGGGTGCTTGTGTGCATCAGCATTGAGGCTGGGCCTTGGCCAGGGCTGCCCTACAGAGTTCTCTGTCCCCCAGCAGGACCCTGGGCTGATGTGCAAACTGCTGGAGTGGGGCAGCAGAGAAAACGAAGGAAAAGGTTGACAAAGTTTGTTTTTAATCTGGTGTTGAGGCAGATTTTAAGGCCTTAGGCTTCTCACAAAGCAAAGGTCTGGTTTCCCAGCTCCCAGTGTCAGTGAGTGCTCTGTTCTCTGCTTTGTCCCTCGCAGATCACTTGGTGGCCCACGGGCGCATGGCGGAGAAGGAAGCTCGGAGAAAGTTCAAGCAAATCGTGGCTGCTGTCAACTTCTGTCACTGCCGTAACATAGTTCACAGAGATCTCAAAGCAGAGAATCTTCTTCTGGATGCTAACCTTAACATCAAAATAGCAGGTGAGCTACGACTCGCGGTGTGGGAGGAAAGCAGCTGCTTTCAGAAGTTAATAAATGTAGGCATTGGCTGCTTCCAGGTATTCAGAAAGAAGGAAACACAGAGCAGCTAAAGGAAGCTTTGGATTTCTCTGTGGCCTGCTGCCCAGAGCTGGAACTGGCAGGCTGTGGCCAGCAGATTTATATCTCCCTTCAAGAACTGCAAAATAATTAAAAAAAATACCAACAAAAAAAAGTAGGTTTGGCTTCGTAGGCAGATATGCACCTGTAGATACTGCAGTGTTACAATACACCAGGTCGTGGCCAAGACAAATAAAGAAACTGACCTTATTTTGTGAGCTGTTGCCAGGTTAGGATTTCTTCAAAGCAGGGCAGGCCAGGTGAGTGAGAAAGAATGGAAAAGTAAGTATAACAAAATTAGTGGTACAGAAGCAAAGGGGAAAAAACAATCTTGGAATGATTTCACTGTCTCGCTTTGCCAGGGTAAGAAAATAGCCCTGGTGACTTGGCTATTTTGTTCATCTCAGGAGGAGAAGCTGGAGCTGTTGAAAACCAGGCCCCTTCAGTCTGTCCCCGGTGTTTTGTTGGTGCTTTGCAGGCTTCTTTTTTAGATTGTTTTAGAAATAGGCTAGGTATTAGGAAGAAATTCTTATTATTATATATGTGAGAGCAGTTAGACACTGGAACAGGTTGCCCAGTGAGGTTGTGCATGTCCCCTCCCTGGAGGTGTTTAAGGCCAGGCTGGATGGGGCTGTGAACAACCTGGATTAGTGGGAGGTGTCCCTGCATATAGGTTGGAACTGGATGATCTTAAGGGTCCCTTCCAACCCAACCCCTTCGGTGATTTCTTTGCTATCAGCTGTTCTTTCAGAGAGCTACATCTTTGTGGGCTGGCCTAGCGTGTCTCATGTTCCTCTTGTACATGAGAATGAGCCTTGGCTGCTGAGCTCTGCGATGTACTAACTAGACCTGACTTCATGTAGCTTAGTGGGATTATGTAGTAACTGCTTGAAACAAGAGGATTTAGTACTGCCCTGGTCATCACATTTCATGGGCTTTTGCTCTGGAACAGCCAATACTTAACATTTAATTCTACTAGAAACTAACATATACCAGAATGTTTTTGGAAAGCACTTTGTTACCCCCGCCCTGTCTTAATAGGCTTCCTCTGAGAGCTTGTCAGCTTTTACAAGGGTTTGTAACATGAATTAAAAGGAACAAAAGTGCCTAAGTCTGTAACTTACTACAAAAGCTTTCGGTCTGGCAGGAAGGCATCTCGGGAAGCCTGTGTAAGCAGTGCAGTATCTGCTTTATGCAAACAGATGCACTCATGATTTGAGGACATCATGTGTCCAGGGTGTAAAATCTCATCTGTATGTGTGGGAGGAAGGGTTCCCTGCAAACCGGAGGGATAAAAAGCAGCATGAAAACTAACCCTGCAAGAAACTGGTGTGCAGCTGGATTTCCTGAAGGAATGGCCACGTGAGCACACCACGTTCAGTGAATGCCTGGAAATCATGGGGGCTTTTTACCTGGGGAAGGTGGAAGCTGTTTTCTTTCTAAATCTTTGCTCCCAGAATGGTCTTTTCCGAAGGTATTTCCCACTCTGGTAGTGGCAGTGTTTTACTTGGCAGGAAGATGGAGCAGATTTGAATAGTAGCCTGGAAAAGCTGATTTATGGTATAGGATTTTCCGAGTATTAAGTTTTGTCCGTATAACTCATCAATTGCAGCTTGACACCAAAGCTTCCATTGTTTCAGGAGGAAAAAAAGAAACAAAAAACGATAGCGACTGATCGCTTTCACTGTCGACCTTCCAGAATAAATACTCCAGACATGTTCAGAACCTTGTTTTGCAGCGTGGAGGATCAGCAAAACCTTCACTGCCAAGCCTGTTAACACCAGCAAACTCCGGCCTCTTCAGTAACACGCTTGTGTGTGTAGCTCCAAGCAGCAGAACCACCCTGAGTGCTCTTCTTCAGCCCCTTCTGGTTGCCATGCAGATTACCTAGCACAGCGCTGTCGGTCTTTCTGACCTGCATTTGCAGCTTTGCATTACTTTTGCTCAGTATTACTGAGGCAACTGACACTTGCAATAAAGAAGCAGGCTGATGCTGCTGTTTCCACTTGGTGGTAACTAGAAACGTGCCTGTTTCTTTTGATTGATTGCAACTGTACAGCTTTTCCACAAACAGTACAATATGAACGCCGTGACCCCAGTCCTCGTTTTCCCATGGATGCCTTTGCTCCCGCGTACCTTCTCAGTCTGAGTCAGTAGCTGCTGGCACTGTGCTCCCTTGTGCTCCCAGTCAGAGAGTTCAGCCAGGAGTTGAGATTATTGCTAAATACCCAGGCCTCCCTAGGATATGATTTCAGACAGGAATCCGATCTATGCATTGCTTTGCATTCGTTTGCAAGAGCCTGCTCGCTGCTTCGCCTTCACAGGATGGAAGTCCCCGTGCACAGCCCAGCAGTGGCTCCCTGGGCTCTGCTGCAGGATAACAGGACGGACCAGACCCTCTGTGTTGTAGTGCAGAGATGGCTTTTAGGTATTTTCCCTCTATTGCATCATCAGGAGGTTTTAGTTTGTTCCCCAGTAGCATCCTTTTCCCTTTGCTCTGTTTGTGGAGTGGGACCTGGCTGCTCCCCAGTGTTTGGATTTGCCTTGTCTCTGGACTAGGGTGACTTGTCATCATTTATAAGAACATTTATTTCAATCTTTTTGTTTATTTGCTTTGGGGTTTGGGAGGTTTTGTTTTTCGCTCTTTTTGGCTGCTTTTGAGGGTTTTTTGGCTGTTGATTTGATGTTCCCAAATCCTCCCTCCTATCTTGCTAGGCTAGGGGAGCTTTAGATGTGCCATTTCCACCTTGCTTGGCTGCATTCTTTCATGGTTCATTGAACACTGGTGTCTTCCAAAGGAGCACTTCCAGCCCCAAGCTCCACATGGAGCAGACATGATCACAGCTCCCACGGGGCTGAGCTCAGCTCCCTGCAACCAGAACCTTTCCTTTCTGCCATCCCAGAGCAGACACTTCCAGGAGCTGCTACTTCAGCCTTTCCTTGCAGCATCCCTGCCTTGGGCTGCTTCCCAAACGAGGCACTCTGCAGAGCTGCTCTTTGACCATCTCCTCCTCACTTTCAGTAGAAATAAAAGTGAGCCTGTGGGCTAATTTCAGCCCAGTGCAAATGAGGAGTAAAGTCCAGTCACTGCATAAAAGGATGAATAAAATTAAACCAGAACAATTTGTTCAAAGTATCACTGAATTGTGAGGTATCAAATCCCCACTGTGTTCTTGCATGAGTTTACAGATAAACTTGACTATGAATGCTTTGCCACTAGGAGATGGAAATTAATTTAGTGCTGCAGATTTTATTGCTTGTTCTGGCAGTCATAGCTCAGACACTTGTTAAAAATCCCACTGTAAATGTGAGACAGTAAATCAAAAGCTTACTGAGGTGGAAAAGGCAGTTGTGCCAGCTGTCTGCTACGTCCCTCAAATTCATCTGCCCAAAGTCATCTTTCCTTGTGTTTTGGAAATGAAGATTATCCCATTTCCTCCAGTCAAAACTGCCTGGTGTAGACACTGCAGTGCCTTTCCAGTCCCTATGCTCTGTTCTGAGCAGGGGTCTGCACCACATTGCCTGTCCTGCAGATGGTTCAGCAGGAGCACACTGCACCAGGGGGTCTCTGCAAGCACAGGTAGTCTCCTTGTGGGGGTTTTGCCTTCTCTGAGGGTGGGAAGACAAGCTGGCTGTAACCTGATGGCTTGCAGTCGTGTGAACTGTGCCCTGCTGCAGCCAGCTGTACCCAGCTGTGCCTAGGTGCTGTGCTGGTTCCTGCTGAAGTTCTTTGAAGGAGAAGAATGTAGTCACCTGGAATTAGGTCATGGAAAATCGTGCAAGGAAACGGAGGCTGCAGGCAGGAGGACGAAGCAGCCTCTTGTTGCCTGCCAGCTGGGTGTGCTGTGTGCACTGCACGGGCTTTGCTGTGCTTTGAGAAGCTCTAGGTGTTGGTGGGAAGGTTTCTTTCTCCAAAAGGTGATTTCTTCTCAGCAGAGTGATATCAGATGTTGTGGGGCAAACTCGTAGTTCACTGTGGTTTAGGAGGGCGAACCTTTATTGCTGGCTGATGAGTTCCTTGTCTTCTGAAGTGTAGGCAGAAGGAAGTAAGGAGAAATAAGCAGTCTAAATTAAGATGGATGTTCAAGATGAGTGTGTATTTATTTCAAGAAATGGGGGGGAAAAGAGATGTTGTATTCTGGTGGCAGGTGAGCCATGTCAGCTCCACGTTATCCCAGCTATGCTGCAGCTAGGAACAGCAATGAAATCAGAAACAACGTGAAGCTCTTCATGAGAGTTTTGTTACCTCCTGCACCTACACTATCTAGTTTTGGTCTTATTAGTCTGAATTTGTAGAGTATTTCCAGCCTGCCTTGTTTTTTTTTCCGGGATTGCTCCTGCCATGGGGATCTGCTGCTCATGCAAATGCTATGAAACTTGTCCTTGTTGCTGTGGGTCCCCATCCACACGCGTTAGTGTCACTCACCCTCCTGCTGGCACACCTCTAGCAGAAAAACAGGCTGAGCAGTCTGCAAGTAGCTGTGGTGCTGCTCCTTCTGACAGAAACTGCTTTAGGGTCACCATGTCCATGGGACGTGGAAACCCCTTTCTGACCATGGATTTGCTTTTATTCATCTGAGACAAAAAAGAAAGAAAAAAAGGATTCCCTATTTTTATAAGGAAAAACTCACCTATCTTGAATGCAGATAGTTGTTTCTTTGCTCTTCCAGCACAAGTCTCAGCTACGTGCCTGGGGTGGCAGGTTAATTAGCAGAGAATGCCCTCAGTGCCCACATAAGCTGACGGCTGGCTGCCCATAAGATTAAGGCATTTCTCTTAATTTCTCTTCCAGGTTTTATTATTTGTTGCGGGTGAATGACTTGACTTGGTTTGTAGAGCTGCCCACCAGAACTGGTTTCCAGTTCCATGTAATGCTTTCTGGAAAATAACTTGATTTACTGTGTTTTTTTTCCTATGTCTGCATTGCCTTTATTGACAGCTGCCCTGGTCCTAATGGAGTTGTGAAACTAGTCATCAGAGGAGCTGAGGGTTGGAAATTAGTGCCTAGATGTATGTGTGGTCTCTTGAATATAACCCAGAGGCCTCCTTCCAAAGCATTCACTTGGCTTGCCGCATCCCTCGCTGATCTGATCACTAGTTTCTCAGCTCTGGCATGGAAATCATGTTTGAAAAATGAACAGCAAACCTTTCACATCTTTGTGTCCTCGTAAGCAAGAGCAGTGCAGCTGTAGTATGTGATACAGGCCCAACTCGGGGTGTTTTGCAGCGGGTTGTGTAAATAGAGTTGATTTTATACTGTATGACGTGGAAATGTGACTTCACTGGACACAGCAGATAATGTAAATGCTGTTTGTTCACAGCAGTTGTACTGGATCACATCGCAGTGAGCCATTCTCTTTATTCTTTCAGACTTTGGGTTCAGTAACATCTTCACACCTGGCCAGCTGCTAAAAACGTGGTGTGGAAGTCCTCCCTATGCTGCCCCGGAGCTCTTCGAAGGGAAGGAATACGATGGGCCCAAGGTTGACATTTGGGTATGTGACGAACCTCTTCGAGCTGGGTTTCATTTTTGGCTTTGCTTCTTGAGTAAATAGAACAAAATAAATAAATACAAGAGAAAAATAAAGGTGTCCAAAGAAATACTCGTGCTGTTGGCTTGTTTAGCCACGGACTTCTGAGGCTCAGAAGGAAGTTTTAGTTAGGCCTGGAGTTTAAAGGAGAAACTAGGCTGGCCTGAGAGTGAGATGTGACAGGGTCCTTTCTGAGGGTTTGCTCTTTCTTTGTTATTTATCATTCCATTTAAAGAAGGCTTATTGCTGTGAACCCCACTGCTGCTGACTGCCCTTTGTCTGATGCAGAGTCTTGGTGTGGTGCTGTACGTGCTGGTCTGTGGTGCTCTGCCCTTCGATGGGAGCACGCTGCAGAATCTGCGTGCCAGGGTGCTCAGCGGGAAGTTTCGCATCCCGTTCTTCATGTCCACAGGTAAGGCTGTGTGCCTGCAGTGCTGGACGTGGTGCTGGCACAGCTCTGCCTACTGATCCTCGGAAATGCTTCGATTTTAATATACCAGCTGATTTATATGCCTGGTGAGTGGTATGCCAGGAAGCAGATCAGCTGGATAGCGCGTTGTAATGGAAGCAAAAGTGGATTTTGAATCTAGAATGTAGACACTCAAATGCTCCTATTTCAAAAATCTTGACTTCCATGTGTACATATAACTGCAAACTGTAGCAAAACATTAGCAAAGATACATTCTTAGTAGATGCTGGGAAGTGTGAAAGCTAAAAATGGAGTTGTGGTGTAGGAATATAGAAGCTTTCACTGTTTTAGACAAGAATCTTTTTACAGCATTGTGGCACATTAATTTCCTGCAATAGCCCCACCACAAGTGAATGTCCATGTCCTGTTTCTGCAAGTGTGTTTCTGAATGCCTGAGTAATAAATGTTGTTTCTAAAAAATGTGATTAATTCTCGAATAAAACCAACTTACTTAAGAGCACCTCGTATTTTATGATACCTTTGAGTGGAAAAAATGATGGAGGATTAAAAAATGCACGCTTTTCTCCTTCTGAGCTGAATATCTCATCAGACTTGAATGCTCTGAGCTTGAGGGAAGTGGTGATGCCACGCGTTTCACTGCGGCAGCTGCCCGGGAGAGGTGTTCCTGCAGGAACCCAAGCCATGGCAGCTGTGTTTTGCCCTTCAGCCCCACAAGCTGGTTGCATCCCTTGGGTAGTGCAGGGCAAGGCAAGCAGGGACAGGGTGACAGCATGCCACCTAGGGGTGCTGGCAGTCAGCACAAGGGTACTGTGGCCTGGCTGGCTTCCTCCCTAGCATGGGGAAATCCTGCATGAGGTAAGTGTAAAAGGAGCATGCTGACTGATGTCTGTATTGGCAGTAAAAATTTGCTCCAGAAGTAGTTTCAGATCAGATTTGGAAAACTGTACAGCCAGTAAAAACAGGCTCTGAGTTAGGATGATCTCATGTATAGCAGCTGCAGTGGCACTGGGAGCTTGGTACTGAGGGCTGGTGCTGCCCTTGCCCTTTGTAGCTTCAAAGAGGAGAGAGAACACCTGTGCTGCGGTGGCAGCAGCTATGAGGTGTCTTGAGAGAGGCTTTTATTCCTGTGCTGACTGATTTAGACCAGTACTTAGCCAGAAAGCTGTGAGTTTTCACTGACAAATACAGTCCCTTTAACTCTGAGCATCACACTTTCGTTCTGCCTGGGAGAGGCTGTGTTCTCTTGTCCTCTTAGCTGCCTACACATGCAGCTAAGTGGTGCATGGAATGGGTGCAAGGTCCAGAAGGAGAAGTGGTATTTTTCCTACATATGACTTCCTACAGAGAAGTTGCTTTGAGGGAAAGTCTTGCTATTGACTTTGTGGCACAAGGCTGCCTGCTGCAGCAGTCTCGTTCCTCACTGTGGTTACTCAGCAGTCTGTTCCCTTGCAGAATGTGAACATCTGATCCGCCACATGCTGGTCTTGGACCCTAGCAAGCGGCTCTCCATGGACCAGATCTGCAAACACAAGTGGATGAAGCTTGGGGAAGCTGATGCAGAGTTTGACAGGGTGAGCAGCTGAAGTGATCCAGTGTGTGAGTGGGACTTGCTCAGTGCATGCAGGACTGCCACAGTGTTCATTTCAGCTGCTTGGGGAACTCCTGTTCCAGGCACTGGTGTATGGCCTTCCCACTTTGTCTGTTTCCCCCCTTGTCTTGCTTTCAGTATCATCCTTTGCCTCTGATTACTTGATATTTTTTCCCCTTTGAACTGATGTTCCGTTGGCCTTCAAAGCTCGTGCCAGCTTGCAGTCTGAGCCTTGTGAACTGGTTCTTCACAGCACTGTGACTCATCGCTGTGCCTTTGGGAACATAAGCTCTGAAGTCTGTATCTGTGCTCTTACAGCTGATAGCAGAGTGTCAGCACCTGAAGACAGAGAGGCAGATGGAGCCACTGAATGAGGATGTGTTGTTAGCCATGGCAGAAATGGGGCTGGACAAGGAGCGCACAGTTCAGGTAATGCTCCACAGCTGACCATCATGTGCTGCCTCTTGCAGTTAGTGGGCTGTTGCTTATCATGTCTGGTAACTGAGCACAGTATTGACTATTTCTTCCTTTTCTTCTTTTAGTCATTAAGAGCTGATGCTTATGATCACTACAGTGCAATCTACAGCTTGCTCTGTGACCGTCTGAAGAGACACAAGAATCTGCGCATTGCACCATCTCCAAGTATACCACGGACTGTGACCTTCCCCACCTCTGCCAACATCCAGGTAGATCCTGCTTGTATAATATTCTTTCAGCCCTGGAAGGCTGGGCAGTCCCTTACCTGTTAAGCTTAGACTTATTTGTGAGTGTTCCCATTGTGCCAAAAGTGCCAAGATCTCCTGTGTCTGCGAACCTTTTGTGTGTTTAGGGTTCTGTAACTGTGAGGTTGTTGACTGTGGATTTACCAAATATTCTTCAGACAAAATCTAGTCTTAGTTAACCTAGTGACAGAAAAAACAATGTGAGGATTACAGGGTAGAAGATTAAGTTTGCAGACCCTGACCACTGCGTGATGCTTCATCCTCAACTTGAGGTACTATCCAAGAAATGAGTATTTGCTTTAGGAGTGGCCAGGTTATAAGAGGAGAGATGCTAGCCCTGCCTGGACAGAACTGAAGAGAGGGAGGGAAAACGAGGCAATGAGGCAATCCCTTAAGAATTAAGGACACCGTCAGTAGCTCCAGGACAGTCTCTCTTCCCGAGTGGTTAAGTCTGTTCATCAGTGTTAGTCCAAGCGTGATTATAAAGGGGTTGTAAGAGATGCTAGTTTGATGTCTACTGATTTTTGATCCTTCTGCTCAGCAGACAGAACAGGCAGGCAATACCATGAGCATCAATGTGCCACAAGTCCAGCTCATCAACCCTGAAAACCAAATTGTGGAGGTGAGGTAGTCCCCTTGGTGACCCCTACAAGTTCTTTTCCAAGACTTGCCTTTAGATTGATTGACCCTCATGTTGTGTTTCAACGTCTCCCATGTTGTTCCTGCCCAGACTGATGGAACAATGAACTTGGACAGCGATGAAGGGGAAGAACCATCACCTGAAGCTCTGGTCCGTTACCTCTCAATGAGAAGGCACACGGTCGGAGTGGCTGACCCACGGTTAGTATTGGACTCTTCCTCCTTAGTGAGGGATTAAGGACTCTTCCTACTTGTAAACCCTCTCTGAGGTAGAATTTGGGGCAGTGCATTTTTAGCTTTCTGTGATCTCTTAGTAACAGGTGAGGATTTGTGTGTGTATCTGTGCCATAGCTAGTATCAAACCTTTGGTTTTTTGCTCCTGCTGAGTGGCTTGGAGTTATTCCTGCACACTGGACTGTTGCTAGATGGGGAAATTGTTGCTATCGTGTCCCAGCTGGAGTCTTTGTGATAAGTGCTTTCAAGGTTAATACAAAGAGCAAATGCTGGAAAAATTTAACCTAGAGGAGGGAAAAGAAAGGACTGATGAAAACTGAAAAGTGGCCTGGCTGCTCTCTCTGACCATTTTCCAGTGCAATAACAAGCTTGTTTTGTGAAGGGAAGCTGGATGTACTGAGCACATGGGTGGTTCTCCATGCATTGTTGCTAAGTCACCTGTCTATAAATATGATTGCACAGGACGGAGGTCATGGAAGACCTACAGAAGCTCCTGCCTGGCTACCCTCGGGTCACTCCTCAGGCTCCATTCCTGCAGGTGACCCCGAATGTGAACTTCATGCACAATGTGCTGCCTAGGCAGAACCTGCAGCCCACGGGTCAGCTGGAGTACAAGGTACTGACCCATGTGCGTGCTCCCTGCAGCCTGTGCCACGCCAGCAAGTGTATGGTTGTGCATTTGTGCTTGTGCTTGCTCTCTCTCTATCTGCCAATTCCTTGAACTTCATGAGCTTCACAAATTACAGTCTTGCTGCTGCTTGAGGTATGATTCTGGCTGGTTGCTTCAACTAAGAGTGAAAGAACTCTGCAATATGGGATTCATGAATGATCTGGGAAGAGAGAGGATTTTGCTGCCTGGTTTTGGAGGTGCAGGTGCCAGCCTGCCTGGTAACTAAAGCATAGTGCTGGGAAATGGAGAGTTAAACACAACTTTTCCACTGACACTGTCTCTGTCTGCCCCATTTCAGCACGGAGATACTGATAATTCCTCATTTCTCCTGAAGCCCAGAATGCTTGTCTTCTCTCATGCTAATGACTCAGTTTGTGGCCTCGGGGCTCAGGCACCAGAAGGAAGTGGTACTTGATTGGTAACTGCACTGTGTTTGCTTCCCAGGAGCAGTCCCTGCTGCAGCCCCCCACTCTGCAGCTGTTGAATGGCATGGGCCCTCTGGGACGGAGAGCATCTGATGGTGGAGCCAACATCCAGTTACATGCACAACAACTGCTGAAACGTCCTCGAGGTCCATCTCCACTCGTCACTATGACTCCAGTAAGTAGCCAGAGGAGAGAACAGAATTGGTGGTATGCTTAAAAGTTTGTTTTCCTGGAGGCAGAGATGACAGCCTCCAGGCCGTGGTAGACAGAGTAGTAGACTCAGGCTGTAGTACTCATTGAAATGCAGCAGGGATTGTGCCTGCTTGCTGCCAGAAGGATCCTTCCCAACTCTGGAGTGGTGGGGTGCTCTGTTCCCTCATGTGACGATTTCTGTAGCTTCCTGTGGCTAGAAGATGAGATGCTATTGCTCTTTGGAATTGACATAGGGTTTGTGAACTTTTTAATACAGTTGATTTTCTTTTCTATTGCTGATCTAACAGAGAGAAAACTAAAATGTCAATCTTGGCTCTTAATGCATCTTCTTTCTTCCCTGACGTATCTGCATCGATGGATTTTCCTGGTAGTACCAAAAGAAGCAGCAGCCTTGCACAGGCAGTTCTGTGTGGGGGAAGGAATGTGGGAAGGGGTTCTTGGCTGAGTGCCCTCTAGCTGGCATGTGTCCTCGTGGAAGCCTGTTTGGGAAGGCCAGGTGTCCACTGAGCGGATGGGAGCAGGTTGGCTGCCTTCTGGAGCCCTTGGCTTCTCTTTTCCCTGCAGGCCGTCCCAGCTGTCACTCCCGTGGACGAGGAGAGCTCTGATGGGGAGCCAGATCAGGAAGCTGTGCAGAGGTAACCCCCAGTCTGTTAACATTTGCCCTTATTACCCTCAAAGAGGCTCACCCTGTGGTGTTCCACTGCTGAATCAAAACACGAGCAACCTCATCACAGGCAGCAGTGTTAGTTACAGTGAAGGCTTAACACTTCTCTTATTCTTGTGGGTGTTGATTACTGCAGGCAATTATTCCTCTGATGCTACTAGGTGCTTACAAAACTGGATTTCCCCTGAAAATCTGTAAGCTGTTAAAGCAGTAGGTTCTCTAGAAACTCTGGAACTGCTAAACTCCTTTGCTTAGTCTGCACCAGCATGCAATCCACACTAACCTGCAAAATGAGTGCTAAGTGATTCACCCCTCCCTGCTGAGTGATGGAGGTAGGAAGATCTCATCTGTGGCCTTGGGTGTAAACGCAGCTTTTGTATCAAGACATGCAGTAAACATCCAACTCTGATGCCTTAAACAAAGTGAGCTTGCTGAAAATACAAGTACCTCTTGGCTTCTAATTTTAGCAGTAGGCCTTAGAATAGTCTGCTCCAATAAGAAAAGAGCTATTAGACATTGGTCTGCAAACTTCTGTTCTCTTTGTCTGCTCCAGATGCATACTGGGAAGTGGGTAGAATACACTTGTACTTTCTCAATCCATGAAAACACTAACCATTTCCTTGCTAACATTTCTCGGTAGCTTTTGTGTAGTTTCTTCTGTGCTAACCAGCTGGTGCACTGTGTTTTGGGTGTGGTTATGGAGTGCTCCTGTCTCTTACCTCAAACTTGAAAAGATTTCTGGATTTCCCTCTGAGTTTGTAAAGGCCATCACCTCAAGTAAGACAGCATTTCTTCTGGGGTTATGCTTGGGTGAATGATTCAGATGATGGTTGGTTGCAGGCAGAAACTCTGGGATGGGCAGAACTCACGTCCCAGAGCCTTGCCAGCTCTTGTCACTTCAGTGCTTCACAGCCTAGAGGATTGAAACAGTGGTGCGTGCAGTGCTGGCTTGTGCAGAATGTGCGCTGATACTCCTTTTGCCTCCCACAGCTTAGAAGGATGTCAGGGCTGGTCCATGCGAAGGAACCTGCTTCCAACTCTGCCTTAGAATTGGCACAGCAAAATGCATCCTGTGTTTTCCGTGTCTCCTCACATTCTAGTTCCTTGCCACCCTCATCTTTGTGCTCACTCTCGCAGTATTTTCCAGCTTCATGCACTGCTGTTCATCCACTTGCCCCAGGGAGAATAGTGAAAGGAATGGGGCCAAGTCATGGTGAAGCAGGTGAAGAGCACACACCCCCTGACACCACAGGCTGCGTTCGCTCCCCTTCAAGCTGCTGTACCCTAACTGCACTGTCCTCTCCAGCAGGGCTCAGGAACACCAACTGTCTGTGCTGGCAGCTATGTGCAGCTGTGTGGTTTAAGAACTAGCTCGACTGGAAAGGCATGAAAAATAAAACCCTCATGCAAGTTGCAGAGGTGTTTGAATCCCACTGAAGAGTGATTTCCTTGAGCCCACAGGTCACTTAGCTGCTCTCAGCTGCGCTGTCCTCAGCCCTCTCCTGTTCTTCCACCAGATGGCCCATCCAGGTTGTGTGTTAACTTACTCCCCACCCCGATGTGTTGCAACACATAGCTAGTCATCAGAGAAGGGTAAATAGCAATAACATCATGGGCAGATGCAAATATTTAGCTTCTTAGAACAGTGTTTCCAACACTGCATGCAGCCACCAGTGAATAATTTTTTGCCCTTCTTAATCTGACCTTGAAAACAGCATGTATACTTTTCTCTGCTCCAGGGAACAGCCACATCTCCTTTGAGCTTTGGGAAACTTTCTTCCACCAGAAACACTGTTATAGCTCATGATTGGATTGTTCCCTGGAGGTCTGAAATAAAATGATCTTAGCAAACCACAACTGTAAAGCTCTTTGGGAAACTTTCCCTGTCTCCATCAAATGATTCTTAAACAGCTAATGGCACAGACTTTGGCAAGTTACCGCAATGCTGAGCACTCTTCATTCTGTTAACTTGCTGCCTTCTGCCTAAGTGGCTTTAGTAGCTGGCAAAGGCTGATTTTGGACGAGGCAACAATTTTTATTTATTTATTTTTTGCTTGTGGCTCTTTGCTTTACAAGATGAAGCTGCAGTTGCAGAGGTTAAAAAACAAAGGTGAGAATTCCCCCTCAATATCTCTTGTGTCACTGGCCAGGTGCTCCTTGCCACAGCCACCCTGTTGCTGCTGGTTCCCAAGAGCAGAAATAGTTGAGTTCATAAGCGGGCATTCACCCGCCTGTCCTTGAGTGGGCAGAGTGCTGCCCCAGCGCTTGTCACACGCCGAGGCATTCTGGGTAGGTGCTCTGTTATCTCTTCTGGCCCTGTGCCCCCAGCTGGTCCCCAGGCATCGCTGCTGCTGCTCACTGCAAGTCCAGCAGGGCACAGCCATTGGTGCCGTGCAGCCCTTCCTGACGTGCTGGCTGAGGCACAGCTTCGTGGTTTTGCTCTGCATGCTCCCCCACTCTTTGAGGGTTTCATGAAGTGAGGAAGGATAGTCATTCCAGTGCAGAGGGCACCTCAGCTTAAACCACCGATGCCAAGCTCTGGTGCTAGGGCTGTGGCCCCAGAACAGGGACTGTGCTGCTCACATCTGTCCTTGCCCAGTGCATGGCTGGGCAATTCCCAGCTCTGCAAAGCAGGATAGGAACTAGATGGCGCACTGTGACCGGGCTGGGTTGTGCTGCGCTGCCGGCGCTCTGTCCTGGGACAGCCAGAGCTCTCCTTGCCCCTAATCTCCAGTGGGGTGCCCTGTGCTGTGCTGGGCTGGTCTCTGCTCAAGCCCAGGGTGTGACGGGTCCGGTCTGAAGTGCTAAGGGCAGCTGCAAGGGGGAAACTGAGCAGCCTCTGCACTGTGCCTCTTCTCTTCCTTGCTGAGGCTGTGACTCCACGAGTGCAGCAGATCTCTCTGTGCCTCGGTGGGGCCTTGTGAGGGGGAAGCAGACCTGCTGCAGTGGAGTGAATCCACACTGAAAGCAGCAGGTCACCATGGTGTTCCCCAGGGAATAGACCAGCATTCCCATCGAGACAAAACATGGCTTTCTGATGGGAAAATCAAATGGCTTCTCTTTCCTTCTGGGAGCAGTGTTAGTGCACAAGCAGCTGAAACCACGCTTGTCCCTTTGTCCCCTAAGTGCTGAAGGCATAGTGATCTGACAGGCACGGGCAGCGTGTCCATGCTGTGCCTCTCCCTGGGCGTCACTCAGCCCCCAGTCAGTTCTGAGCACTGCAGCAGCATTCTTCCTTCACCTTTACTCTGGATTATCTAACACTCCCTGTTTTTGGAGTATCATCCCATCAGTCTCTTATAAAATGTGCTCCTGCTTGTTGCAGATACTTGGCAAATAGGTCAAAAAGGCACACTCTGGCAATGACCAACCCTACAGCTGAAATCCCTCCAGACTTGCAGAGGCAGCTAGGACAACAGTCCTTCCGACCCCGGGCTTGGGCTCCACACCTGGTACCCGATCAGCACCGGTGAGTAACGACACCGGCCCTTCGGGCAGCTTTGCGCCTGGAAACCTGCTCAGATGTCACCTGGAATGGAGCACTGAGGACATCTGCTTGGCAGGGAGGGGTGAGGAGGAGGAGGAGGAAGCATCAGGAGCAGATCCCCAGGGCAGACGTGTCCGACCACGCCGGAGTTCTGCAGTGGTGTGGGCTCTGTGCCTGCAGCTGCAGGCAGTGCTGGGGCAGCAGTCAGCTGGCTCGTCCCCTCCGGTCCTGTTTTTGCAGCCAGAGATGGTTTGCCAGAATGGATGCCATCACTTCAGGGTTGAGAATAATCTATTCATTTTAGAGACCTTCCTCTGCTATATTGGTAGGTGTCAAGTTAGCAGTAGGTTGTAGATTTTCTCTGGAACATTTTGGAGTCAGATGCAAGGGCAAGACTGCACCAAAAATTATCTAAGCCACAGCTTAAAATCCTCACTGTTCTGCACCAGAGTTGTTTGTTTTGACTGCAAAGTCTCTTTGCAAAGCTCCTGGAGAGCCATTTTATTTCCTGTCTTTAACCCCTGAGGGGAAGGATATGAGGAAAGGCAGCTTGAGTGGGAAGAAAAATTGCAGTGAAAAACAGGGAACTGCTGCAGATGGCGTCTAAACACAGTCGAAATGTTTGAGTAGTTCATTTCTAATTATGAGAAGCATTAATTTGACACAGAGTCCTTGGCACAGAAGCAAACTGTAAACACTAATGCCACAGAGAGAGCTTAAAACCTGCGCTCTGAACCTCTCGGTGCCAAGAGTGCAAACCAGCTGCGAAGTACCAAGTTTGCTGCCTGCTGGTCTCGACTGTTGAGAAAGCAGTTGCCTACCAGGCTAGATTTGCATTAAATCTTTCAGCCAGCTCACACCGGTGAGCTTGACACAGCGCTTTTTATTGTAGCCAGATACCTGCTGAGCTGAGCACTGATGTAATCAGCAGAGACAGGTGAACTCTGAGCAGACTGAGGCAGTGTCAGTGCCACGCTGGAACTCTAGACAACCAAGATAAGCACCTCTACACCCTGAAGTTACCCTCAGTGGTGCTTGGGGGATGGGAAGAGCAGGAGGGGGAGAGATTTCTGGGGTCACAGAAGACCTTAATAGGAGGAGAAGTGCAGCTTGCAAAACAACCAGAACTTGCTGTGTCCTACTTTAAGGATTGCTTCAGATTGTGAAGGTAAGCTGAGTCACTCATGCACTGCAGGAACTGACTTATTTTTTTTAAGAAATGGTCAAAACACCCCTTGTCAGTATGTTGGTATCACCTCTGCCTCATGGTCTTGAGACTGTTCTGTTCATTCTGCTCATTCCACCCTTGGTGTTGTAGTGTGCTATGGGCCTGCCTCACGTTTTGCTTAAGAGACTTAATCTGACTGTGGCTTGAGCAGGCTCCCCCCAGTCATGTCTGAGACACACAGGCACAGAAATCATTAGCTCTCCTGTGTCATCACATAACCAGACCTCGGTTGTTGAACAGCTGGTGGGTTTTATTTTAGCACTTCACATATTTTAAGCCATCTTCTTTATATAGAGTACCAGTTTTGGTCATGATAACTTTGGATCTGAAAGCAGATTGAAGTTCAGTAGCCAGCAGTGTTTTGCCTTGGCCATGTGTGCTTGGGAACCTCAGTGTAATTTTTACCTGTAGCCACTTCCTATTGATATAACAGAAGATGAAATAATGGATGGGATGCTATCAGGAGGGAGTGACGTAGCTCTGTCCATGGAAGGAAGTCATGTGAAATCTATGGAAACTGATTTATGTCCTGCTAAGGCAGGGTAAAGGACAGGACCTGACCCTGGTGTGCTGGCAGCATTCCAGCACAGTCATATTCTGATAAGGGGAAGCTTCTCCAGGAGAAATCATTCCTCTTGGAACAGACTTCAGCTGAGAGCAGTATGCACAGTAGCACAAAGAGCAGTATGAACAGTCGCTAAGACTTCGACTTCGGTAATGCAGCTGAGGGTCATATCAGTATGAGAGTAGCTGGGGTTCTGTTGGATTTAGTGCCCGATGCCACAGGTGCTGAGGTTTCATACTGATGGCAGGCAGAAGCTTAGAGCTTAACTTTGATAACTGGGAACCCCAACTTTGGCAGAATCTGGCTCCCCAGAAAAATCCTATTCTGGCTCCCCCTTATGGTGAAGAGGAAATCTCATTGCAGAGGAGAACGTGTAATTCTTAGGGCACAATTGCTTTGATTCTAGCTGTGTCTGCTCTTCAGAGTTGCCTATGGGTGGACGAGTTGCTGGCTGTCTCTGGTCTGGTTTGTGGCTCAGTCATATTCAACCTTGAGTCACATTTATCTGCCCAGCCACCAAGGATACTCAGTAATCTTGCTTCCTGTTCATGGTCTTGATGGCACATTATTTCTTGATCTAAAACATGATTTATTCTGGGTGAGTGGGCAGGTAGAACTTGGCGTGGCTGGTTTAAATTAAGTGTCTCTGTACCACAGCTTGTTTTTTATCTGGCATCACTAACCCACTTCCCCATGTGTTCAGTTCTATTTACAAGGACTCCAATACTCTGCACCTCCCCACTGAACGCTTCTCCCCGGTTCGGCGTTTCTCTGACGGTGCTGCCAGCATCCAGGCTTTCAAAGCCCACCTGGAGAAGATGGGCAATAACAGTAGCATCAAACAGCTTCAGCAGGTGAGAGGGTCGGAGGACATCAGAAGAGTTTTTTATCATCTCAGACTTACTGCTTCAGGCAGCTAGCCCTGCAGAACACCCTTTAAACGTACGTGCTGCTCAACTGGGAGCTTTGGGGGCTTCCACTCCTCCCTTCCTAGGAAGAAAATGCAGGTGCTGTGCCCACATGTGGGCTGTTCTGCCTGCCCCTGTGATCTCATCAGCACTGCCAAACTACGGCTGCTGCTCTCCCACACTTCCTGGGGCAGCAAAGATTTGGGGCTGTTCCAGAATGCCTGGGAAAAGGGCAGTTCATACTGCTGGAACTTGAAGTAATGTTGTATGCAACCAGTGCATGTCTTATCATGGCTTGAGCTGGATTTGGCACCAGGACAGGACTTTAACTGTGCAACACAGTGAAAATATGAGATGCTCTTTTCACCTCAGAGTTATCATTATTAAAGCTTTGTGCTTGCATTTTTTAAGGGAGTGCAGTGCTTCCATCTTGAGCTTGTGTGCAGTTTCTCCTCTGTTATCTACAGCTTGACCTAGCCATGTTGTTGCACACTCAGTTTTGTCAAATTAAATTGATTAGGCTCTCTTTACTGGATTTTCCAGTCAACCAAGTGCCTTGTTGCCCAGCAAGTGTGCCAGGAACAAAACAGTCACTTTTAGGGTGTGTTGGATTCCTTACAGGAATGTGAACAGCTTCAGAAGATGTATGGTGGGCACATGGATGAGAGGACCCTGGAGAAGACACAGCAGCAGCACATGTTGTACCAGCAAGAGCAGCACCATCAGATTCTTCATCAGCAAATCCAGGTATTGGAGCCTGAGGCAGTCTTTCTGATGTCTTAGCTATGTTTTCTGAATGGCTGCAGATCAAACTACAGAGCAGGTCCATATGGGATTGAGGAGGGTAAATTGCTCAGCTTACTGAATGAGGAGCAAGCCTGAAGGACCTGAAGCAGTGATGTTTGCCACTGTGACAGTGAGAGCTGCAGTCAGGGACCAAGTGTTTGGAGGATGTGGATAATCACCGTGTCCTGTGTGTATTACTTGATGCAGTATTGATCATAAACACTTCTTGTTTTCCATTGCCTGGTTCAGGACTGTATCCGGCCGCCTCAGCCGTCTCCACCCTTGCAAGCTCAATGTGAAAACCAGCCAGCTCTGCTCACTCACCAGCTTCAGAGGTAATGAAATGGCATTAACAAAGCTCTGGGAGATGGGGTTTACTCTGCCTAACCAAGGATGAGCTAATGTGCTTGGAGTCCAGGGCCAGGCTGGAAGTGTGTAAAATAAGAATGGCAGAACCAGTTCACAGGTGAATGTTCTTGGTCCTTTTTGCTGGATCTTGTCTGAAAGAATTCTGGAGGTGGAGGAATGTGACTCAAAGGCACAAATCTGCTTTGAACAGATGACGGTTTTGCTTATCAACCAGCTTGAAAATGTGTTGCCTTCAATAAGCCAGTTTCTACTCTGAGGTGCTCCTGAACTTCTCACATCTTTTCAGACTTTGTGTTAGGTGTCAGTCTTTGTTTTAATCACCTCTGACTTGTAAACGAGGCAGGCTGAATTCTGGGAAGGAAGGAAGGTTTTCTCGCAGGCCACAGTGAGTCAGGAAGAGAGCTTGAGATGTTCTCAGCCCAGGGCTTTTGTTCTAGCCACAAAGTTATGCTCGTTGCCTACATGTCTTATGCATGGCTCTCAAAATAGAAGGCAAGCTGCAAAGAGCTCGGGATCCCAAACACGGGTTTTCTGCTGTTTATCTTAGATTAAAACCACAGTGTTTGGCGTCAGCTCTCACAGTTAAAAGGTGTCTTAATGAAGAGCATGTGTGATGAAAAGGTGTTTGTTTCCCTGCATAGGTTACGGATTCAGCCATCCAGCCCTCCCCCGAACCACCCCAATAACCACCTTTTCAGGCAACCAAACAGCAGCCCACCTCCTGTGAGCAGCAGCGTGCTGCAGCCCCACGGTAAGTGCTGACAGTTGACTGAGCCATCTGCTCTCCTCAGGGTGGGTCTCTTAGCAGAACCGTGTGGCCCTGTCCAACCTCCAGGAAAACAGTGCGTGGGGGAGCTGGGGGCTTTGGTCCCCCCGTGCTCAAGTCCTTGTGTAGTTTGCTGATGATGTAAAAGATTCTCCATCTGGCAGCAAGGGCTGGTGTTATCGAGAGCTCACAGGGATCTGCCAGCTGGAATGTGTTGATATGTTTCTTGTCATGAGATCCTTACTTATCGCTCCCGGGGGTGGGGAGGAAGGGCTGATATTCTTGGGTTGATACAAATCACTGTGAGCTGTGCTTTGTTTCTGTTTCTGTGCAAGAGGTTTTCTAGCTTGACCGTCGCACCCTGATGCAGCCTGACAGAGTTGCCAGGAGTAGCACACTTCTTGCCATGTGTTCTGGGGCTCTGCGTGCTGCTCTCTCCTTAGCCTTGCCTTGGGCTGATGTAGGTGCTGAGAGTCTTTGTTCCTCGTAGGTGCAGCCTCCCAGTCCCAGTTCCAAGGGATGCCGTCCCACAACACAATCTTCCCGCAGTCTGGTAACTGTTCCCCTCCCCCAACCATGGGGCTGACATGCCTGGCCCTGCAGCAGCAGTCCCAGGCCCAGCAGGTCACCATCCAAGTGCAGGAACCCGGCGACATGGTCAGCAACAACCTCCTGCAAGGGGCCTCGGTGGCCGGGCAGGGCATGTCCTCCCACACACGGGGCATGTCCATCAGCCCCAGTGCCAACCAGATCCAGATGCAGCACCGTGCCAACCTGATGGCCTCACTCTCCTACGGCCACAGGCAGCTGTCCAAGCAGCTCAGCGCCGACAGCGCCGAGTCGCACAGGTAAGGCCACCAGTGCTGCTGCACCACGTCCCAGCTGAGCTGGAACAGGGCTGGGTGCGAGGTGGAGCTGCTGGGTGCGAGGTGGAGTTGGGGGTTCTTCATCAGCCCCTCATTCTGGGCATGAAGCTGATTCTAGGTAGCAGTTGCTGGCCCGGGCTGGGAGCTCTGGGAGTGTGCAAGGCTTTGTTTTTTTGTGCCTTGGGAAGCACCTTGTGCCAGGAGTGGTAGTCCCTGCCTCCTGCCAGGGCAAGCCAGGAAGGGGAAAAGTTAAACAGAAGAGTGCTTTTGCATGAAACAGATGCTTTTCCCAGGTGGTATTTTCCTCTCAGTACGGTCAGGATTCCTGCTTCCCTTACCTTTACCAGCTCTGGAAAGGGCTGCACCACCTTACACTGCAGCTGCCCTAGTGAGGCACCTGGAGCACTGGATGGTGGTCGCTCCACCTTTGAAGTAGCTGTAGCTTCCCTGCTCTCATGTGGGTACAGTGGATCAAGCGAGCCCTGTGTGAGGTGGGAGCTGCGAAGAGAGCCCTGCACGCCTCATTAGCTGGAGCTGCCACAGTGCAGTCACTTTTCTTCTCTGTTCTTTGCAGTCTGAACGTGTACAGGAATCCCCCTGCCAACTACGACCAGGTGCACTTACACCCCCACCTGTTCCCAGAGCAGCCTCGTGTTTCCCCCAGTAACTACAGCCCATCAGGAGGAGTTGGTTTTCCTCCAGCTCAGCAAGCTCTCAAAGTCCCACAGCTTGACCAGTATCCCAGCTTCCCTCAAAACGCACATCAGCAACAACAGCACTACACTGCATCGGCACTACAGCAAGCACTGTTGTCCCCAACACCTCCTGACTACAGCCGACACCAGCAGGTACCACACATCCTCCAGGGACTGCTTTCTCCCCGTCACTCGCTCACGGGGCACACGGACATGCGGCTGCCCCAGGCAGAATTTGCACAGCTCATCAAACGACGGCAGCAGCAGCAACAGCAGCAGCAGCAGCAAGAGTTTCAAGAATTGTTCAGGCACATGAGTCAAGGGGATGCTGGGAACATGGGCACCAGCATGGGACAGAGCCTGTCGGAGCGTCAGTCGTTGTCTTTGCCTTATCAGAGTGCTGACACCTATCATCCACAGAACAGCCCCCAGCATCTCTTAAAAATCAGGGCGCAGGAATGTATCCAGCAGGTACCTGCATCAGTGCCACCGCACGGATACGTACACCAGCCAGCTCTGTTCCATTCGGAGAGCATGGAGGAGGACTGTGCGTGCGAGGGCGCCAGGGACAGCTTTCCAGACAGTAAGAATTCAAATACATTGACCAAAGGTTGCCACGAGACCCCTCTGCTTGTAAATGCAGGAGGGCACGGGGACCCAGAATCTTTGCTAGGAACTGCTAATCACGTTCAGGAGCTGGGGACGCACCAATACAGACATCAGCCCGCTGCTGGATTCAGCAGGAATAAGGTGCCCAGCAGAGGTAAGGCTCAGGGCCACTCACATGGCTGAAATGCTTTTCCACACTGGCTGTGTACTGCTCGTGTTCCTGCCACAGAGCACCATCCCTTCCCAGTTCCACAACGGTTTCGTGACATATTTTGCATAGCACAGAATTACCTAGATTCTTTCTGGCTTCTGTGGCCGTAAGTGAATTGCAGGCATAGTCTCTCTAATAAACAGTGTTAAATAAGAAGTCTGCTAGATTCTTCTCTTTGGAATGTGACCTCCTTCTGTAGGCAGATAAAGGCCAGGACCACGATAGCACTGTCTCTGAAGAGATGCTGGGATCTGTTGACTCCTTTCTTCTTGCTGGAGGTGATCCCCCATCCTGTGTAAATAAGTGCCTGGAGAAGGTTGCATTTCTGGAGGATGTGTAACTGCAGCGTGTTGTTTCCCTCCTCTTAGGAGCAGACCTGTGAGTCCAGGCATTGCTAAGGCTTCCATAAACTCACATGTAAGAATGGTGATAAATACCTTGCTGCTGATTCTGCTCCATGCTGCTCGGGCACTTTGGGGAGCAGCAGCAGCAGCAAGGCTGGAGCCCTGCTTCAGCTGGGAAGAGTTGACTCTAAAGAAAGGGAGTTGAAGCTTGCCATTAGCATGTGGAGACCTTTCCTGCTAGTTGGAAACAGTTGTGCCCTTGCTCCTTGGTGGCTGCATTGGCAGTGATGTGCTGTAAGTGAAATTCCTGCCCAAGCTATAATTACAGGGCTTCTCTGTAGGAAAAACACAATCCTACCCCCTTGCTAAGAGGGTTTTGAAGAGAGACTTTCCAGGCTGAGCTGGGTGGATCAATATTCACTGCAGGAGTGAGCTGTACTGGTCTGAAGCCATCAGCTTGCCCTTGGCACAGGGAACCCTATTGCAGGGGAGCAGTGTCCTGGGCACAGGAGGCACTGTTTTGTTTGGGGACACAGCGTGGGTTTGTTGGGAAAGTACTGGCTGGGAACAGAGTGGCACAGAGGGCAGTGTGGGCATGCCAAGCCATGTCCCTCAGAGCAGGGCACAGGGACAGGGCCCAGCGTTTCTATAGTCTGCCTTAATTTTGTGTTACTGCTGTGTTTTCTCTCAGGCTTTAATATTCCTATGGAGTTTGCAGCACAAAAGGGAAGAGTAACCCCAGGTTGAGTGGGATTTGAAAGCTCTGGGGGTGCATTTTGAACCAAATCTTGAGTTCACATCATAATAGATGAGACCAAAACGTGCAAAATGATAAGATCTAACAGAGTCAAAAGCTAAAGTTCTGCCCCAGTACTAATGGTGCTAAAACAGGTTACACAAGGGAAAAGGACTTTAGACAACAAGCATTTGTAAATGAGTAAAAAGCAAGTAAATGTTTGCAAGTCACACTGTGTAAGCACTTCTGACAGGGGCTGTTTGGAGGGCTCGTGTAGTAAACCATGTTCAGAGATGTGGCTGCTCAGAGCTTTCCTCCTGGCTTTAATAACCCACTTGGAATCTGGCCTGTGTTACTTCACTTCCAAACAGAGCAGACATCTGTGCAGCATAGGTACAATTCAGCCCTATAAAACCTTGCTGCTCACCCCAGTATTGCAGGAGCTGTGCACTGGTGCTGAGGGGTGGCAGCTGGAGGTTTGTGCCCCAGTCTTTGCCTGGCAGAGGGCTTTCAGCAGGGCTGCTGTTCTCAGGCACAGCTTGGGGTTTTCCAGCTGTCCCCTCTGTGTTGCAGACCGGGGACAG
This sequence comes from Cyrtonyx montezumae, assembly GCF_038088225.1. Classification (NCBI taxonomy): domain Eukaryota; kingdom Metazoa; phylum Chordata; class Aves; order Galliformes; family Odontophoridae; genus Cyrtonyx; species Cyrtonyx montezumae. The sequence continues at coordinate 1,690,137 of NW_027071959.1, forward strand.
CTGAGAGGGCAGATATCTCCTCCCCAGCTTGTGAAATGCATGCTGCTCTAGGGAGGAGTGCAGATTTGCGGGGGCTCAGCAGGATTTCTGCCTTCCAAGAGAGTGCATTGACCCTGCTTTAAAAGCCAGCTGAGCATCTGCCACAGAAGGTAACTGCAGATCATGAGAGTTTCGACCAAATCCGTGCTTGGGATATGACTGAACCGCATCGGAGCGGCTCGGCTGCAGGCCTGTTCAACCTGGGGTCGGGAGCACTGCCCGTGGGAAACCTCTCCCCAGCACCGCGGTGCCAGCGTCACATGCACTGCCACAAAGGCAGCCTGGGATGAAAGGGTCCCACGCTGCCGGAGCGGGGCGAGGGAAAGCTCGGGGCTCCCTGCTGCTGGCCGTGCCTGCCCATTCCCACAGCTGGAAGGGCCCCAGCGCCGTGTGGGCGGCACTGCGCTGCCAGCACGGCCTTACCTCATGTTTTCCTTCTTGCTTTCCGGGAATGCTGACCGTTAACTGAGCTTAACCCCACAGATGTGTGAGGGAAGGAGGCTCCAGCGGCGCGTGGGGAGCAGTGTGGGGCGCTCAGGGGATGACCCAGGAGCCGTTCGGCTCTTGGTCACGTTAGGACAAGTCTCTGGAAAGCTCACGCCTTGCCGGCTCCCAGGGCACGGTCCCAGCCGGGAGTTTTGCTCCTGGCACAAGCAGGGGTCGCTTCCTGCTGACCAAACCCTGCCAACCTGGTAACTGCTGCTGGGATCCGTGTCACTTCAGGGCGGCTCCTGAGGGCCCGAGGCCTCGTGCTTTTCAGGATTGCTCACCGAGAGGGAATTGTTTACGTGAGCCAGAGCCAGCGATAGGCTTCTCCATACCTCAGGGCTTTATTCAAAACATCGTGTACTTAATGATGATAGGTTCTGCTTGATAGGAATGTAGCCTTTACCCTCGGTCATAAGAGCTTGCTGTGCAGATGGACTTTGCCAGGCAGAACGCTCCTGTTCTCCTCCAGCCAGATTGGAGGAGGGCAGGGAGAAGTCATCTGATAACAGCTACTACCTGGCAGCTCTTCCAGCAGATCTGTTGCATACAATTGCCAAGGGGTCCTGCTGGAGCATCCTGTGTCAGAGGTGGGGGTCACCCTTCTCCTACTCTTGTGTAATGTGAGGAGGGTGCGGGGCTGCAGGGAAGGCAGACGGAGGCTGCTGCGGGAGCAGAGAGCTCTGTGGGCCATCCCAGGGAGCCCTGGTGCTGCAGTGCTTGAGCAACAGCAGCCAGCCATTCCCTTCCCAGCACACTGCAAGTGACGTTGCTGCGTGCTGCGGTGGCACATGTTGCCAAGAGCTCCTGGTTCCTTGTGCTAATCTGACACTTTTCTGTCTTGTCTGGTTTCAAGAGTCCGTCGTAGGGAACTGTATGGACAGGAGCTCCCCCGGCCAAGCGATGCAGGTGCCTGACCACAACGGGCTGGGCTACCCGGCACGGCCGGCGTCCAGCGAGCACCCGCGGCCCCGCACCCTGCAGAGACATCACACCATCCAGAACAGTGATGATGCCTACGTAAGTGGGAAGAGTCCCGTGCCCAGCAGCTCCTGGATGTGTGTGGGTTATGGAAGAGGTGACACGGAGGAAAGTCAGCAGCCTGCTCTGCGGGGCTGCTAGGAATGAAGTGCTGTTGGGATGCAGCAGTCAGCACGCCCAGTTATAATAATACTGAGAAGCATTTTAGCAGAGACCAATGTGGAAGTTCTCCTTTGCTCATGTGTTGCTGGATTTGTCCCAGAGCTGTCTGCTGTGGCTACAGCTTCTTTCCTTTTGCCTCCAAGGTGTTTCTGATGAAACCATTTGCACTGCCCCAGGCTTGGTTCTGGCTGCAGAAGTTTTACAGACACACAGAGCCCAGCTTTCAGTGAAGCTTCTCAGTGCTGCTCAATGACACGGTCTCGCCAAGAGCAAAGAGCAGCTGCTCTGCTTTCTGCATTTTGAATCTCTGAGAACAGTCAGACCCAGATCATGGTGTGTTCCTTGCTACAGATTCCTACCTCTGCAAAAGAGGAGGGCTCTTCCCTAAGTAGTTCAGTCTGGAAGGGGTTGAGTTGTGTTGAGGTGACTTCAGCTGTGCATACGCTGTCCCTGAAGTGTGCTCTTGTCCTCAGAAGCTCTTGCTGAAGGCTGGCAGAAACTCCCTGGGCAGCTGTCAGAGGTAGCTGGGGAGGCAGCAGGTGCCTGGCTGTGGTCCCACTTTGATTTGTGTACCGGTGTCTCCGCAGGTGCAGTTAGATAACTTGCCTGGGATGAGTTTAATGGCAGGAAAAGCGCTCAGCTCTGCTCGGATGTCTGATGCTGTCCTCAGCCAGTCGTCGCTCATGGCCAGCCAGCAGCTGCGTGACAGGGAGAGTGAGGGTAAGGAGCTGCCTGGCTGCAGGCATGGTGTGGGCACTGCTCAGGGCGTGGGTCAGGGGCTGACAGCCTGCATTGCAAAGCCACCACTGCTGCCAGCGAGCACTGCAGGGCTGCAGGGGTGGAAGGGTTAGCTGAGATCAAAGCCCCCTCTGTAGTGTCTCTTGGATCTCTCGCTGCACTTTGTGCACGAGCTTGTGGCAGCAGTGACCGGGGCTTCCCGCTGACCTGACCCACGTGCAGAAGCTGCAGCTCCTTAGTTCTCCTAATGCAAATCCTGATGTTGTTCTTCGATGTTACAGAATGTGGGGAAAGTTTGGAAGGTCAGGAGCATCCCAACATAGGCGATGGCAGCCAGCATCTAAACACCTCCTGTTACCCATCGACATGTATTACAGACGTCCTACTGAGCTACAAGCACCCAGAGGTGCCCTTTGGGATGGAGCAGGCAGGGGTGTAACCAGGAGGGAGTGAGTATCCGTGTCCTGCTTTTCCCTCCAGCTGCACATCTGGGGATGGCAGCCCCGAAGCCGTGCTGTCCTGACTTGTCATCGTGTGCTTCTCCTTCCCGGTCCCTTTGCTCCAGCATTGGTGCAGGGCTGGAGAAGAGACTGTCAGCTCTGGGCTCCCCACTGGTGGCTGTCCCCTGATTGCTCAGGGCCCTCCTTTATGCCTCTGCTGTCCTTCCGGAGCCACGTTTTGTCAGTGGGGGCTCTGCTTTGGGGTATACCCTGTGGGTCTGGGCTGGGAACGCGGTGTGGGGCTGTGGGAGCAGAATTGCTGTGGTATCCCCTAACACATCTCTGCTTCTTCTCTCTGTTGCAGGTTTTATGTACAGCTTTGAAATGAAAAGGTCCATTTTAAACCAACAGTATCTAGCAGCATTGCGCCAAATTGCCGTAGTATTTCTGACTAACTGGAATACCATGGCCCCTTTCCTCATAACCAGTTCATCCAGTGTGTTGTTCCTTTGGTTTCTTACATTTTTATTTCTTTTCTTTTCTTTTCTTTTCTTTGGCCATCTTTGCCTGTAACTCCAGCTATCACTGAAGTAACCGGACAGCCCCAGTCCTACACCGCCAGCGGGGGATTTGTGGAGCCTGAGCACTGAGTGGGGTTTGGAGGGCTGTGAGCAGCCGGGGTGGGCAGAGCCGGGCTCTGCATCCCTGCCCTCTTCTGCTGGCTCCTCAGTGCTGAGCAGGGCAGGGTGCTGTGCCCATCCCCCGCCCCGCAGCACTCAGCTCCCACCCCGAGCCCTGGTGCAATACGCTTCTCCTCTCATCTCTGTCTGCTTTTGCTCCTTCCTTTGTCACCGCGCTAAAAGGATCACTTCCTCCCCAGCCCCCCCCACGCACACACACTTTGTAATCCTTTCATTTCTAATCCCCACGCCAACTTTTCCTTTCCTTTTTTTCCTCCTGGCTTAATGTAGGGAAGACAGCTTTGTTTTCTGAGCTTTTCCTCCTGATCATGTAGGAATCGTTTTTTGGTTTCGTTTTCTTCTTTTCTTTTTTCTTTGTAAATGTTTTATTATTATTGTTATTAATAAAAGGCAAAAGGAGTTTCTGTTGGAGAGAAATTTTTAACTAGATTCTGTTCTATATGAATTGTGACTTGCACCTTTTGTTCAGAGTATTTTATTTCTTTGGATGCCATTGTCATTGTGACTGGTTTTCTCTCTTGTGCCAGTGGCGAAAGTGGTATTCTCCTTTATGCAGTTCAAACGTGCATAGATCTCTTCTTTGTTCTTCTTTTCATTCTTTCCTTGGCTGAGAGAAAGCAAAGCCCCCCCGGGCAGCCGGGGCTGTAAGGCTGCAGCCTGAACCCTTCTTAATGACACTTTTTGGAATATTTAAAGAAATATATATATAAATATATATATAAGAAATAAATAATAAATAAATAAAAGAACGAATGAATAAAAGAATCGACCCAGCCCTCCCGAATTTGCACAGAAGGAAGTGTGAAACCAGCATGGCAGAGGTTCATTCGCTATCGCTCCCCAGGACAGCGACGCTGTGCAGTCTGGAGAGGAGGAACAAAGCCCCCAGCCACCAGCAGCAGCTCCGGGGGGGTGGGGGTGCCAGGAGACACCGATCGCCTTTTGCTCTGTACCTTGGGTTTGTTTTCCCTTTGTTTACATGACACTGTATTTGTGGGGGAGCTGGGGCTGCCCTGCAGTGAGCCCCCAGCGCGGGGCAGTGCTGCTGGCAGTGCCATTTTGCAGCATCACACTCGGTTGGTTCGTTTCCTTTTTGTTGTTGTCAGGTTTTATGTTTTGTTTGGTTTTTTTTTTTACCATTGCTTTGTATTGTAGCGATCAATACGCGCCGTGTATGTTGAATGTATATTAATATACTTTGCTATTATTTCTGTTTTTTGGAAATATCGGAAGTATTTTTTTTTCTTCCTCGTTTATGTTGGACTAAAAAAAAAAACAAAACAAAAAAAAAATCCACCCCAAGTTTCAGTAAACCTTCGGTCCATTTGATTTGATTTGATTTGATTTATTTTTTTTTCTGTGGGTCACTTGCAACTAGTCAATAGTTGGGCAGTGGGATCATGACAAATAAAACCATGATGATGATGATCTTCCCTCGCTCTCTGTTTGCCTTGTTGCTCAACGCCGGGGGCGGATGGGCTGCAGGGCCGAGCGGTGCACCACACACGCGCTGACCCCATAGGGAAGGGCAGTGCTGGCCACCAAACCCCACTGCCAGCTGTGCCCTGCCAGGACTTCATGGGAGCTCTGTGGCGGGAAGACCTGGAGCTACAGACGGGAGGAGAGCTGGGAGAGCTGGGCTGCTCCTGGAGGAGGTGGGCACCCGGGATGGGGGTGCACATGGAGGTGCAGCAGGAGAGATCAGGGCTGCCCCAGGGCAGGGAGCGTTGCTTCTCTGTGAGCAGCTGCCCCACAGCACTGACCAACCCATCCACTAACCACACAGACATTAACCAACCCACCCACTAACCACACAGACATTAACCAACCCATCCACTAACCGGCCCAGACATTTAACTAGCCCAGACATTAACCAACCCATCCTCTAGCCAGCCTAGCCATTAACTACTCCAGACATGAACCATCCTATCCACTAACCAGCCTAGCCATTAATCAGCCCATCCACTAACCAGTGCATCCATTAACCAATCTATCCACTAACCTACCCATCTGCTAACCAGCCCAGCCGTTAATGAACCTCTATCCACTAATCAACCCATCCATTAACCAGTGCATCTGTTAACCAACCCATCCACTACCTTCCCGCCCACTAACCCACCCACCCATCACTCACCAGCCCAGCTGTTAACCCAACACCCACAGGCTGTGCCCACATCTGTGCCCCCACATCCGCTCCCTGTCGGGCTGAGCCCCGGTAATGGGGGGTGGGGGGAGGGTCGAGGTGGGGGTCTGTGCTGCCCTCGTGCTCGGGGCTCAGCCCATCCCCCTCCACGTGGGCTGCGGTGGGCACTGAGCAGCTGTGGGGTGCAGCACTGGTGGCACAGTGGGATTTATGGTTAGGGTTAAGGTTAGGGTTAGGGGTTGGGTTTTGGGTTGGGTTAGGGTTAGGATTAGGGTTAGGGTTAGGGTCATGGTTTAGGGTTTGTGTTAGGGTTAGGGGCTAGACTCTAGGGTTAGGGTTAGGGTTGAGTTAGGGTTAAGGGTTAAGATTAGCATTAGGGTTAGGGTTAGGATTAGGGTTACGGTTACATTTAGGGTTAGGGTTTCAGTTAGGGGTAGGTGGGGTTCTCATCTCAGGGAAGGACAGGGTGGGGACCCGCGGTGGTGGCAGGAGGAGAACAAGGGGTTGGGGTACGGGCGGCCAAATCCCTGCGGGTACAAGCCCGGGTTCCCGGGCTCTTGGCCAATCCCCGGGGCTGCGAGGGGCCCCGGCGGGGCCGGGAATCTGGGTCACCCGCGGCGTAAACATCTCCTCGGCCAACACCGCATCCCGGGGGAGCTCCTGTTTGCTCGCGGCTCTGCCAAACCGGCGCTCCTTGGCGCGCTGTCCCGGACCATGCGCACGATCCTTGAACTCTACGCGCCACATCGCCCGCGCCGGGACTGATTTCTTGGGCTGCGGCTCTGGCTTATCTCCTGCTGGAACTGCCCCTCCTGCATAAATAGCGGCGGCCGAGAAGCTGCGGGCTCACACGGGACGAGCAGTGCGGAGCAGTGGAAGGAGAGCGCCGGTAAGAGCCCGAGCGGTGCGCCGGGACCCCCCCGCCCCCAGGGCGCTGCAGCTGGGTCGGGGCTCTGCGACTTCGCGGGGGGGTTCCCCGCTCATCACTTCTCACTCTGCCCCCAGGTTCAGCCTGAAGATGAGAGGCGTGCTGCTCGCCCTTGCTGTGCTCTTCCTCACGGGTACGTCCAAACGGGGCAGTGGGGATGGGGTGAGAAGGATGCGGAGCCCGCAGCTCCCCAGCGGCGGAGCTCTGATCCCACGCGTCCCAGACGCAGCAGTGGGGTGAGATCCTCCCACCCGCCCGTCCCCAGCGCGCTGTCTGTCCCTGCAGGCACCCAGGCCCGCTCCTTCTGGCAGCACGATGATCCCCAGACGCCCCTGGACCGCATTCGGGATATGGTGGATGTTTACCTGGAAACGGTGAAGGCCAGTGGCAAGGATGCCATCGCCCAGTTCGAGTCCTCCGCTGTGGGCAAACAGCTCGAGTAAGTGGAGGGATGCGTGGTGATGTCCCCACGTCCTCGCGTCCCCATGTCCCCATTTCCCCATGTCTCTATGTCCCCATTTTCCTACGTCCTTGTCTCCCTGTCCCAAGTCTCCATGTCCCCGCGTCCCTGTGTCTCCATGTCCTCATGTCCCTGTCACCTCATGTCCCCACATCTCCACGTTCCCATATCCCCACGGCCCTATATTCCAGTGTCCCCATGTCCCCACGTCCCCTGACCCTGTGCTGCTCTCCCCAGCCTGAAGCTGGCTGACAACCTGGACACGCTGGGCGCCGCAGCCGCCAAGCTGCGCGAGGACATGGCTCCGTACTACAAGGAGGTGCGCGAGATGTGGCTGAAGGACACCGAGGCTCTGCGCGCCGAGCTCACCAAGGACCTGGAAGAGGTGAAGGAGAAGATCCGTCCCTTCCTGGATCAGTTCTCCACCAAGTGGACCGAGGAGCTGGAGCAGTACCGCCAACGCCTGGCGCCTATGGCCCAGGAGCTGAAGGAGCTCACCAAGCAGAAGGTGGAGCTGATGCAGGCCAAGCTGACCCCGGTGGCTGAGGAGGCGCGGGACCGTCTGCGCGGGCACGTGGAGGAGCTGCGCAAGAACCTGGCGCCCTACAGCGATGAGCTGCGGCAGAAGCTGAGCCAGAAGCTGGAGGAGATCCGCGAGAAGGGCATCCCCCAGGCCGCCGAGTACCAGGCCAAGGTGGTGGAGCAGCTCAGCAGTCTGCGCGAGAAGATGACGCCCCTGGTGCAGGAATTCAAGGAGCGCCTCACCCCCTACGCCGAGAACCTCAAGAACCGCTTCATCACCCTCCTGGATGAACTCCAGAAGTCTGTGGCCTGAGCTGCCGGCCCAGGGACTGACCCCAGGCCATGGCAGACCCCGGGGGTCCTCCTCGGGGACCCCTCCTTGCCCTCCTCTCCCCCCCTGACCTGGAGTCCGTCTCAGCTTTGCCATTCTTTTGTCAAATAAACGTGACTTAAGTTATTGGAGCTCACTCAGTCTTTGCAGTGGATGCTGGGGAAGGGGACCTAAGCCAGGAGTGGGGATGGGTCCTCGGGGCAGGGGGGAGTAGGGTGAGGGGTGGGGGGCTGCAGGGTGGGGAGCTGGGTTAGGGTTCCATTTGGGTTAGGGTTAGCTGTTCCCACTGCCACCACTGATCCCCACAGTGCTGATCCCAGCTCTGCTCAGACAATGCTTGCAGTGATGCTGGGTTTGGAGCTCCCCCAGTGCCACCAGCTCTGTGCTGAGCACCAAAAGGACACGACCCCGGGCCGGGTGTTGGCTGGACTCTGGGCTCACAGTGGCGGCACGCATCTCCTCACCACCCCACACACATGTCCATGGTGCAGCACCCCCAGCCCTCCTTCCACCCCACACCCCAGCGACACGGCCATCTCGCTCCAGCTCCACTTTATTGCAAGAACCACAACAAAAGGGAAACGGTGCTGCAGGGAGAGGGGGGGGGGAGCAGGACCTGCACCCAGTCAGCCCCCCCCAGCCCACAGCCACGCTACGCAGTCAGCGTCAGCTTCCAGAGCTCGGCCAGCTGCTCCTTCAGCCGTGCGAGCTGCTGCTTCACCAGGTTGGCATTGGCTGACAGCCACCTCCTGCAAAGGGACCACGTCAGAGTGGGGTCTGGCAGTGCTCAGCTCCGTCCCCCCTGTCCTGTGCCATCCCCATCGCCGGGGGCACACCGGTGCTCAGTGGGGTACAGGGTGCTGGAGGGGCACATGGCAGCACCTGGCTTGCTGAGCTGCCTCTGACTCGTGCACCGTGGTGAGGGCCGTCTTGACCGCCTCGGTGGCTTGCTTGACGTACTCCTGCATCTTCTTCACCACCACATCCGTCTTATCGGGAGCATCAGCCCCTGCAGGCACAGAGCACATGGGAGAGGTGCACCCCAAACCCCATCCACCCCTTGCTTCCTGTCACCCTTACGTGCTCCCACTGCCAGGATGGCTGTGAAGATGAGCAGGAGCAGGATGGAGACCTTCATAGCTGGGGAGAGAGCAGAGCATGTGGTGTGGGGTCAGGCGTGGCACCCAGCTCCATCCCCTGGTGTAGGTCCTGACCCTGGGGGCCCCGCACTCACCTGGCCACGCTGTGCTTTGGCTCTGCTCAGTGGGGGCTGTCCTGGGTTCCCACTTTATACCCTCCCCAACGGCTGCTTGTGCAAAGGTCAGCGGTGGTGCGGTCGCAGGGATGGGGCCCCATCCCCGGAGCCCTTTCCCCACTGCCTGGTTTGCTCTGGATGGGCTCCTCTTCCCCGCAGAAGGGGTTGAGAAATCCCCAGGGGCCAAGGCTGGGGGCTGTGCATGTGCGCGTGCACACACGTGTGCGGGGTGAGGGTAGCTGTGCATGGGCACACGCAGCACAAGGGTGACATCCAGTGGCGCCCACTGCAGGGATGGGATGCTGCCGCGCCTGCTCTGCTTGTGGTGGGGGCTGCAGAAGTCCCAGAGGGGCAGGTGGCAGTGGCCAGGATGCATCCTCAACCCCAAACACCCGGAGATGAGACCACGGCTGCGGCTTCCCACACCTCACCATCACCTCTCCAGCACGTCCCCTCCTGCCTCCATCCCCATTCTGTCCCTTCTCTGCCCCAATAGGGTCTGAGCCCCACGTGCCCCTCTCTCTGCAGGCCATACCCACGCACCCTGGCAGTGCTGGCCCCTGGCACCCCGCCGGGTGCTGGCAGTGCCGTGGTGATCTCAGTGCTGCGCACACGTCAGGTGCTTCCACGTCGTGACCTTGCTAAAGTCCAAGCCCGCGGTGCAGGCCTGCGTGGAAGCCGGCGTGGCTGCTCAGGTACATAAATAGCAGCAGGAGCTGCCAGCACAGCAGCTCCCACAACCCAGAGCAGCACACGGAGCAGAGCTGGCAGTGCTCAGGATGTCACCCAAAGCGGCCACCCTCCTCTTGGTGCTCCTGGCTGTGACAGGTGAGGCAGCGTGGGGGTCCCTGTCCCATGGGGGGATGGTGGGACTGAGCACGTGGCCGTGTCTTGGGGAGGGATGAGGGCCAGCTCTGACCCTGTGCCCATGTGCCTGCAGGGACGAGGGCCGACGTCAGCGCCGACCAGGTGGCCACTGTGATCTGGAAGTACTTCACCGAGCTGGGCAGCAATGCCAAGGAGACCGTGGACCAACTGCAGCAAGCTGAGATCACCAAGCAGCTCAAGTGAGCGCAGGGGCCACCGAGGCACCGGGGCTGAGGGCAGGGGAGGGCTGAGTCTGGGAGACGGGTTGGGTGCAGGGCGCCCGGCACTGGGCTCTGTTGGGTGTTGGACGCAGGGCACCGACTGCCTGCTCTCCCCAGCACCCTGCTGCAGAGCAACCTGCAGTACGCCGAGGAGCTGCAGCGGCGCCTGGTGCCCTTCGCCACGGAGCTGCAGGCGCAGCTGGTGCAGGACTCGCAGCGGCTGAAGGAGCAGATCCAGCACGAGCTGACCGAGCTGCAGGCCAAGCTGGCTCCCTACGCCGACGAGGTGCACCAGCAGATCGGCTCCAACATCCGTGAGCTGCAGGCCAAGCTGAGCCCCTATGCCGACGAGCTGCGCTCTCAGCTGGACCGTGGCACCGAGGAGCTGCGGCGGGCGCTGGAGCCCTATGCCACCGAGCTGAGGGAGCGGCTGCAGGACAACGCCGGCAGCATCCAGGCCTCCCTCGGGCCCTACGCCGAGCGGCTGCAGCAGCAGATCGACAGCAGCGTGGAGGGGCTGAAGGAGCAGCTGACACCGCTGGCTGACGAGCTGAAGGCGCAGGCTGCACAGAGTGTGGAGGGGCTGCGTAAGGGGCTCAGCCCTTATGCACAGGAGGTGCAGAACGGCCTCAACCGGCAGCTGGAGAACCTCTCAGTGCACATGGAGAGGGCGGCCGAGGAGCTGCGCTCCCGCCTGGCTGCCAGCTCAGAGGAGATGCGTGCCCAGCTCAGCTCGCTGGCCCAGGAGCTGCGGCAGGAGTTGGGCAGTGATGCTGAGGCCGTGAGGCAGCGGCTGGCCCCGCTGGCACAGCAGCTGGATGAGCGCCTGGCGCAGACGGTGGAGGCGTTCCGGCAGAAAGCGGCTCCCATCAGCGAGACCTTCCGGCAGCAGCTGGTGCAGCGGCTGGAGGAGATGAAGCAGAAGCTGGACTCAGGCACTGCTGGCGTGGAGGACCACCTGGACCTCCTGGAGAAGGAGGTGCGGGAGAAGGTGGCCACCTTCCTCAGCACCGTGGAGCAGGCGGAGAGCTGAGCCGTCCCTGGCACCCAGAGCACTCACGGCTTCTCCCCGTGGCACAAATAAACTGGCACTTTGTGATGTATCCCGCGGTCTGTGTCCGTCCCTCTGCAGCCATCCTGGTCTCCAGGTGACCACCGAATCGGGGTCTCAGGGAGCCTGAACTGGAGCCTGGGATGTCATCGCGTCGCAGTTCTGGTGGTACATGGGCTTCCCTGGGGCTCTGGAGGGGAAGGCGTAAACCTGAGCACCCCACTCCTCATGGCAGGGCCTCAGCAGCACCCCAACCCTGGCAGGTGCTCTGCAGCTCTGCACTGCCCTCCTTCAGCCCCTTGTCCTCTGTGGCCCCCAGCCCCAGAGCCCATTGAGGATGGGTGACATTTTGGGGCACCGCACAAAGGCAGAGTACTCCCGGGGGTGACCCCGCATGCAGCAGTGTTTGCACAGGGCAAGAAATAGGGCCAGAATTTGGCCCCCAGCCCTGGCACTGTCTGGGTGGGGGCAGCCCCGGAGGTGCCAGGTTCCAGCAGGTCTGCTCCTGCTCCTGTTTGCTGGGTTGCTTCAGAGCAAATATTACAAAGCCCGGGGTCAGCAGTCAGGAAGGGGCAGCCACGCAGCAGCCATGGGCACTGTTCTGCTCAGAGCAGGGAGGGAGAAGACCTGCACTGAAAACAGTGACACCTCCGTGGGGGAAAAATGGTAAAAGAAATACACAAAACCACTGAGCCATCGGTGATGCCTAGGCTGCTCACAGTTGGCAACCAGCACACAGCTCAGGAGCGCCCCCTGGCCCAGGCACTCCCTGCTCTGCTCTCCCCCACACAACAAACCCCTCATCCCATGCACAAGGACTTCACTCTGCGTTACAAAGGACAGGTGGGGGCGAAGGTCAGCTCCATCCAGAGGAGAGCAAACAGCGAGGGGCCGTTATCGCTGGGACAACAACGGCTTATCCACCCGCTGGGAGATGCTGGGGGAGCGGGGTGGGCCCACCACAGCCCTGGGGGTTAAGGTCAGGCTGGATGGCCGCAGTACGGCTGGTGCAGGGCACGTGCAGCAGTCAGGTGATGGGCACTCACGTCATCCCCCAGGCACGCCGCTGAACCTCCACGTTGCATTTACATGGAGTGAGGTCCAAAAAGCCTACCCCTGTGGATGCGCTTATCACCGAGCTCTTCTGCCGCCCGCAGATGGGTATATAAAGTGAGCCCGTGCTTGGCTGCAGCAAGAGGTGACAGCAGCCAGGTGCAGAGCAGAGGTGCAGCCTCGCTGTGCTCCCTGTGCTGGGGGCACCCAGCCTCTGGCAGAACGTGTTTGACCTCGCCGGGCAGCCCCGCTCAGGAGCAGCACTACTCCCGACCCCAGAAGTGAGGTAAAATCAGGCAGTGAAACTCAGGGATGGATGGCCCACGGGACAGAGACCTGCACTGCAGCATGAACTAACGCTCCCTTTCTCTCCTTCTCCTGCAGTGTTGCAGCTTGCTGGCCCAACAGATCATGTCGCTGAAGGCTGCGCTCCTGCTCACCCTCCTGGCCACCCTGCCAGGTTGGTGTCTGTGTGGTTCCAGGCTGCCCAGAGGGATGGGGGGAGAAAAGGGGTGCAGAGGAGCTCTGGCAACAGCCAGCGCAGAGCAGAGGCAGCCACCGCTCACATGGCACAGCTGCCCTGGCCCCGTGATGGGTTCCTGAGTTCCTTTGAACCCATCCCATGACCGCCGTGTGCCGTCCCCATCCTCACATCACCTCGTGACTCAGAGTTATCCACGGGGCAGCTGGTGGCTGCTGCAGGCACAGGGTCCTGCAGGAACACCAAGCCCCAGCAGCTGCGTCCCTCAGCCACTTCAGGGATGGGTTCCCACTGGTAGAACACGTGATGAAGCCCAAGAGCATCCCCACCCCACACTCAAGCACCCCAGCTGCTCCATGCTTCCCCATGCCTTGCTCTGTGTCCCCAGCTCTGTAGGCTGTTCCACTAACACCTGCCCTCCTCCTTGCAGTGTCACCAGCTGAGCTGGCACAGAACAGCTTCTGGGAGTACCTCAGCCAGCTGACCAGTGACAAGGACAGCCTGGAGCAGGCACAGGGCAGCAAGCTGGGCAAGTTCACGTGAGTATTCCACTCTGGGGGCTCACACCTGCTGAGAGGAGCTGGATGTAAAGCTCCCACCCTTCCTGTAAGTCGGTGGTGCTTTATTAACTGCGTCTGCTGTGTGTACAGAAACCTGAAGGAAAGCCTCCAGGATGGGGTCAGCAGTGTGGGGAACTTCCTTGAGAAGCTGGCACCTCTCAACAGAGGCATCCAACCACGGCTCTACCATGACTCCGACAGCCTGCGGAAGCTCATCAGGAAGGAGCTGGAGAGCCTGAGAGTGAAACTGTCCCCTTACGTGGACGATGCGCACCACAGAGTCGGCAAGCACCTGGAAGAGCTCCGCTCCCAGCTGCAGCCCTTCACCGAGGAGCTGCTGGACCAGGTGTCCCTCCGTGCACGGGAGCTGCAGCGGCACCTGACCCCCAGCCGTGACGTGGCAGCTCAGCTGCTGCACGGCATGGACGAAGTGCAGCGCTTCATGGCTCACTACGCCCACAAGATCGCCTTCCACACGGACCAGGTGAGGGACATCTTCCAGCCATATGCTGACAGGCTGCTGAGCGAGATCCAGCGCTCAGTGGAGGAGCTGCACAGGAACGTGGTCCCACACAGCCCCGCCAGCCCGGAGCAGCTCAACCAGCACATCCGGCAGCTGTCTGCCAAGCTGACACAGAACGCAAGGGATCTGCACCGCAACATCCAGCGCAACCTGGAGCAGCTGAAGGCCAAACTCAGCCTTCGTCCCGGCGGCCCCCGGCAGCTCTACGCCGAGGAGATGGCCCGCGAGGTGCAGCAGCGCATCGAGGAGTTCCGCAGGGACACCTACGTCCAGATCCAGGACTTCACGCGGGCCGTGCACCAGGAGACGGAGGACGTGAGGCTGAAGCTGTCCTCCCGGCCGCACTACCTGGAGGAGACCGCGGGCAGCCCGGCCCCGCTGGAGGAGCTGCGGGCCAGCCTGGACGCGCTGTGGCGGGACCTGTCGCACAGCCTGAGCGAGCGCGGCGGGGACGCGCACTGACGGCCGGGCACGGCGCGCGGGGAGCGGGGCCGGGCGCAATAAAGGCAGCGAGCCAGCACGCCGCACCTCCGCCGCCATCACCACCCCTTCACCGTCACGGTCATGTGATCTCCCCCCCATATCACGTGTTCTCTCTATCACGTGATCTCACACTATAACGTAACCTCCCCCGTGCCGTGATCCTCCACGTCACGTGATGTCTCCCGATCACGTGACCTCCTCCCGTCACGCAGGCGCGTTGGGAGCGGTCCGGGCAGCATGTCGGCGCTGGGAGCGGTGGAGGCGGCGGGCGCGGGGGGGGCTGCTCTGTTCCGGCCCATCAGCGCCGAGGACGGCGAGCAGCAGCCGGCGGAGATCGAGTCCCTGTGCATGAACTGCTTCCGCAACGTGAGGGAGGGAAGGGAGACGTGGGGGTGGGCGCGGGGCCGTGCTGACGGAGCGCGGTGGGCGTGTGGGGCCGTGTAGGCCGCGGCCCGGCTCCATCGGGCTCCTCGCTGCTGCAGGGCGTGACGCGGCTCCTGCTCACCAGGATCCCCTTCTTCAAAGAGATCATCGTCAGCTCCTTTGCCTGCGAGAGCTGCTCGTGGTCCAACACCGAGATCCAGTCGGCGGGCCGGATCCAGGAGCAGGGCGCGCGCTATGCCCTGGCAGTGGCCTCCCGGCAGGTGAGCAGCACATCCTGGCTCCCCCTGGCAAGCAGCTGGGTCTGTACCGATGGAAGATGGGGAGCTGCCCTGTGTGTGCCTTTTTTCCTCGTGTGTTGCTCTTGAGAATAAAAACTCCTGTGCTGTTTGAGAAATAACTTTTTTTTCTATTAGCCACTTAAACCCAAAACATCATGTGTTACTAATGTGCTTGTGCGTATAGGAAGTATTTTCCTGCATGCCCTATTTTTCCTAGCTCACTGCTCCCTCTCTCTGTTGTCTGCTATGAGCAATGCCTGCAGCTCTTTCACCAGAGCTGCTGATGCTGTGAGAAATCTGCCCCTGCAGGTGGATGAGGCAGGAGTTTGGGCTGGGTGGTCTCTGGAAGTGTAACTTCAAACTGCAATGGGCTGTTTGTCCCATTTCTGCCTCAGACTGAAGAGGGAGGATGCTAAAGCTCCCCTGAAGCTAATGCTGGTGCTTCAGCAAGAGCTGTGTGCCCCAGTGTGGGCACTTAGGGTGTGGAAACTCCTGGGCCTAACGCTGCTTGTTAACTGTTGCACGCAGGATATGAACAGGGAGATTGTGAAGACTGACTGTGCCACTGTTCGAATTCCAGAGCTGGATTTTGAGATCCCTGCCTTCTCCCAGAAGGGAGGTGGGTATGTGGCCTGTGCCCGTTTGCATGTTCTCTGTCATGTAGTAGGCAGTGTTTGAGGAACAGCCCTCCTATCTGTGTATATAGTCAAAGCAAGTTGTCAGGTTCAGGAGCACTGCTGTCGTGTACTTAAAGCAGCTCTTGCTTCTGTTTTTTTTTCCCCTGTCAAGTTCTTACCACCATTGAAGGCATAATTGACAGAGCTGTTGTGGGTCTGGAGCAGGACCAGCCTGTCCGCAGGGTAAGGTGGTGTGAAAGAAGAATCCCTGAAGAGATGCTTGCTTGATAAACGCTTTGTTATTCCCCCACCTATTGGCTTTACGCTCTGCCAGGTGTATTATGAACTCTGTTTTTCACTTTTTGACAGTGTTATCTTCAGCTCTGAGTCACCCCTGATATCAGTCTCAAATATGTCCTTTTGCAGGCAACAGACAAAGAGGTGGCAAGTAAAATAGACGAGTTCATTAGTAAGCTAAAGCAGCTGAAAGAAGTGCATTCCCCTTTCACATTTGTAAGTATATCCAGGAGCACAGACCCATGGTGTTGGAGGTGTGGGCTGGCTTCCTAAGGCTTCCTGTGGCTCTGTTCTCCTGTAGATCATAGATGATCCTTCAGGGAACAGTTTTGTGGAGAATCCCCACGCACCTCAGAAAGATGAGGCTCTTGTAGTCACTTATTATAAGCGGACTCCTCAGCAGGATGCCATGTTGGGTCTTGAGGTAACTTGGAGGTGTTGTGTCCCCTTCCTAATGGTCTTGCCCTCTCCATTGCTGGTTGTGTGGTGTCAGCTTTCTCCTACACAAGGCCAGCTGGCCTGAACCTGGGGAGACCCTGAATTAGAGAGGAGGCACTGGTAGAAGTTAATATTGCTTCTGGCATCTTCTGTTGCAGGGAGAGGAGTTGGATGAGAAGCCTGCTGATTCTGCAGAGGATCTGAGGGACGAGGTGGGTGGTTTTGCAATGTAGTGATGGCACGTGGTGCAGGCTTGTGGGGCTGGCTGATGCTCTCTGACTGTCCTTTTCTTTCCTGTGCTCTAGGTACTGCAGTTCAACACCAACTGTCCCGAGTGCAATGCTCCAGCTAACACAAACATGAAGCTAGTGCGTATCCTTTGAGCAATGGCACGGGCTCAGATGGGTGTCTTCTGCTGGGGGTCTCTACAAGGGCCAGGGTGCAGGCTGCTTTGTGAGCTGACCTAGACCTATTCCTGCTGCATCCATAAGACATGAATAAATTCTTTCTACTAGAAATTGCAGGCCACTCTTAAATTTTTTTCTTCTGAACGTCTGCTCCAGAAATCCCACACTTCAAGGAAGTGATTATCATGGCCACAAACTGTGACTCCTGTGGGCACAGAACAAATGAGGTAAGCTACTGACTACTTTTTTCTTTTTTGGGGAGCATGTTCTTCTGTGCTTTGGTGGATAGGAGTTCCTCAGACTCACTGGCCAGGGTTCTGCATTCCTGAAATGAGTGAAGGGATAGAATTTTGTGTCTTGAAGAGCTCCGTGTAATGAATGAGGATAATCCATATCCAGAGCTGTGCGTGTTCCCTGTTTTTGAGGGGCTGTCCCCAAGTCTGGAGTAGCCTTTGCACAGCAAGCTGAGCTGCCAGGGCAGGCCCTCTGAAAGCCTCCTGGCCTGACTCGAGTACAGAAGTCCTGTCTGCTGACTGCCAGGTGTTCCTAGGTGAAGTCTGGAGGAGCAATTGAACCCCGAGGCACTAGGATTACCTTTAGAATTACAGATCCTTCAGACATGACTAGAGACATCCTAAAGGTAATGAACCTTCAGGTGCCTGCCTCCTTCCCTCCTTGGCTCCTGCAGAGGGTGCACGGTGGCCTGGCTGTTCCCTGAGGAGTGGAGCTGTCAGGATTCACGTGGGGGTCTCTGTTGCAGTCGGAAACGTGCAGTGTGGAGATTCCAGAGCTGGAGTTTGAACTGGGAATGGGAGCACTGGGAGGGAAATTCACCACTCTGGAAGGGTTGCTGAAAGACATCAAAGACTTGGTGAGTGGTCCTTGTTTCCTTCCAGTGGAGCCCTGCCAAAGGGACTTGTTTTTCTCTGGGAGGAGCAGTGTGCTCCCCTGTGTGCTTCTTGTTCCCTTTTCAGCATAGTGTGCCAGTTGTATTTCTGTACTCTTGTCTCCAGTTTCTGTACCCCACTATTTTGGTGGCAGCATGGGTCAGACTGAGTCGTGCTGTCAGTTTGAGTCCTTGCACTGAAGGGCACTTCTCAACACTGCAGAGCTCAGACCCCTCTGTATTAATATTTAGCCTGCCTTTGGCACGGGGGCTTTGGTTCTGGCTTTCTGCTGTGCTGCATAAGTGTCTGGGTCTGCTCTTCCAGGTTGAGAGAAACCCATTCACTTTGGGGGACAGCTCTACTCCAAGCAAAACAGAAAAGCTGCGGGAGTTCATTGGCAGATTGCAGGAGGTAAGTGTCCTCTTAAGTCTCCATAACATGATTTTGCTGTCGTTTTTGCTGCTGTAAAGTGTGTTAACTCCTTGGCAAGTATCACCATAAGCCTTCAAGCTGTTCCACGCTTGCCCTTTGTGCCATCATGTTTTATCAAGCTGTTGCTGAGGAAGATGTTAGAGCTCTGAAGTGTGCCATGAATCTGTTGGTGCTATAATATTGAAGGATTTATAGTATAAATAGTATATATTAGTATATATATAGTATGTATAGTATATATTTATAGTATATATAGTATTATACTGAAATACTGAAGGATTGGAAGAAGCCTGATGTGCTGCTCTTTTTCTGCAGATAATAGAAGGAAAGACAAAGGTTCTCTTTATAATGGATGACCCTGCAGGCAACAGCTATCTTCAGGTACGGTGGCATGCACTCAGACTAGAAGTACTCTGAGCAGATTGAGTGAATCTTCTTATTTTCCTTGGTGTGTGCTGGCTGTCAGGGTTCCTTTCGGGCTTGGGTACTGGGTGGGTTCCTGCAGGCTCTGCCCAGGGGAAGAAAACTGCTGGTGGCTTTGTGGGAAGGAAGGTGGGAGCAGCGTTGGTGCTCTGATATCAAGGAGTCTGGTGGTCCTGTCTGGACTGGATGACGTAGGCTATGCCAGGTTTTATCCTCGGTGCAGGGGTCAGATTGAAGTCCTGCCTGAAGCTCTGCTGCTGCTGAAGCATTTATAGCCCCAGGCTCAGACAAAGCCTGCAGGAAGCTCGTCTCTTTTCTCTCCCTGCAGAATGTGTATGCCCCAGAGGAGGACCCGGAGCTGAAGGTGGAGCACTATGAGCGCACGTTCGAGCAGAACGAAGACCTGGGCCTCAACGACATGAATACCGAGGGCTACGAGACAGCGCCGGCCTCAGGCCGATAGCGGCACGGGGCAGAGCCGCCCCCTCTGTGCTCTGAGAGCAGAACTCATTCCTTCCCACGCTGCTGGAAGCGCCTTGCGGGGCGGAGGGGCCCGAGGCTCCCGGTGGGGCTGTGTGTGTGTGTGTGTTTGTGTGTGGGGGGGGGGGGCGGTTATTTGTACGCTGCTCGCGCCTCTTCAGCGCTGTACACCAATAAAATGTTATCACCGCGCATGCGCACGTGTGCCGGCAGTGTGCAGCGGGACGCCCCGCCCCTCGGCGTGGCCACACCCCCCTCAGCCGCGGAGCCCCGCCTCCTCTTGCGTCACGGGAACGGAAGCGGCGCCTCGCGCCGTCCTTCACTTCCGGTCGTGGTGCCATGGCAGCGCAGGGTGTCTCTAAGGCGCAGTATCTGCAGCGCTATCTCAGCGGCCCGCCCGCCGCACAGCCCCGCCGCCGCCGCAAGAAGAAACCGCCGAGCGGCTCCGGAAGAGCCGGGTGAGTGCGGGCGGCACAGCCCGAGCAGGTCGCGGCCTCCATCGCACCCGTACCGGAGCGGCCTGCGGGCCTCGGGCGGGCGCTCCGCTGATGGGGGCCCTCTCTCCGCCCTTAGGATGCGGATTGTGGATGACGACTTGGGCTGGAGCAGCATCGCCGCCGTGCCCGAGAAGGAAGAGGAGGAGGATGAAGGCGACATGCCCGTGGTGAGCTCCTGGGCGTGAGCCTGGCCTTGGGGGGTGGGGTGGAGAGGAGTAGTCTGTAAGCCTGGGATGAAACCGCTTACAGACAGCGAAAGCGCGGGGCAGGGCCTGTGTGGTGGCTCTTAAAACATCCGAGCGGGGTGAGGCCGAAGGGGAGGAACAGCTGTTGAGTGTGCTCAGCGCCGGCTGGGGGTATAGACAGGAAAAAGAGAAACACTGAAGCTCACGTAGGAGAAAAAAGGCTGAAAACAAAGCCTTTGGGTCCGTTCTTTCTAGTGCAGGAGTAGCTCATCATTTGGTTTAGAGAGCTTAGATCCTTTATTTTTTAAGCTGTATTGTTTGGTCTGTTATTTCGTCTTCAGGTGGCAGAGTTTATTGATGAGCGTCCAGATGAAGTGAAGCTCATGGAGGAGTTCCGAACAAACACTAAATGGAAACTTCTAGGAGGTGAGGGTGGATGTTGCTGTCACTTCTGCCTGAATGTTTTTGCAATCTTAGCCAGTGAAATTACAAAGTAAAAGTAATGAAGAACCTTAATGGTGATTACTTACTGACTGCTTTTCATTCAGACCAGAATGAAGACTCGCAAAGCTCAGATGTTTCAGTACCTGCCAAAGCCACCACAAGGTATGGATCTCCAGCTGCAAATTCTAATATCAGTTAATCCTTTCTTCTGTCTCATTCTGTAGTTTCAAGATCTGAGAAGTATTTTACACGAGAATACCTTTTCCCCTGTTTAACCTAGTCTGACTGGGGGAGAAGAGCTTCCAGCTAGCATATTTGAGTTTCTGCAGGGTCCACAAACTGTTATCCTATAATCCTTTGACAGTATCGGGGTGATCTGAGCAATGACCGACTGTAGATGTGGAACACAGTGAGGATGGTGGTCTTATTCAGCATGCCTCTTTTCTGAGGTAGTTACATGGGATATTCTGTGATCAGAGTTCAGAGTGAGACACTGTGGTGAGGTATTATGTTGTGAGAAGATGATTATTTGAGGGCACAAAGCGGATTTTATAGTTTGAGTGTTACAAGGGTTAATGTGTCTTTGAAGCGATACTGTTAGAGCTTTTCTGTGATCTGAGTTGTCTTTGACTGCTTCTAGGATGTGTTTTGGAAAGTCTGTGGCTCAGTAATGCAGATGACTTTATGATACCCTACTGGTAACTTTACAGGTTCTGTTTTGTTTCTGTTTCCACTCAGAAGACAAGAAAACAAAATGAATAAGCCAACTCTTATTTGAAGCTTCTCCTCCTCTCTTAGGCAACAGCGTCATGACACCCCAGACAACTCCCCACCGAGGCGAGCACGCCATGACACGCCAGATGTGTCCCCTGTCAGACAAGAAGAGGATTATTCTCCCAACCACTTACCTCTCAAGCAACTGCTACGAGACTCTCCGGACCTGTCCCCTCCGAGGCGAAAACGCCATGACTCCCCAGACCCGTCCCCACCAAGGCTGCAGTACTGTGACTCTGTGGACCCATCTTCACTGAGACGAAAACGCCACGACTCCCCAGACCTGTCCCCTCCAAGACGAAAACGCCACGACTCCCCAGACCTGTCCCCTCCAAGACGAAAACGCCACGACTCCCCAGACCTGTCCCCTCCAAGACGAAAACGCCACGACTCCCCAGACCTGTCCCCTCCAAGACGAAAGCGCCACGACTCCCCAGACCTGTCCCCTCCAAGACGAAAGCGCCATGACTCCCCAGACCTGTCCCCTCCAAGACGAAAACGCCACGACTCCCCAGACCTGTCCCCTCCAAGACGAAAGCGCCACGACTCCCCAGACCTGTCCCCTCCAAGACGAAAGCGCCATGACTCCCCAGACCTGTCCCCTCCAAGACGAAAACGCCATGACTCCCCAGACCTGTCCCCTCCAAGACGAAAACGCCATGACTCCCCAGACCTGTCCCCTCCAAGACGAAAACGCCATGACTCCCCAGACCTGTCCCCTCCAAGACGAAAACGCCGTGACTCCCCAGACCTGTCCCCTCCAAGACGAAAACGCCACGACTCCCCAGACCTGTCCCCTCCAAGGCTGCAGTACTGTGACTCTGTGGACCTGTCCCCACCGAGACGGAAGCGCCACGATTCCCCGGACCCGTCCACACCAAAGCGCCAGCGCCACGGCTCCCCAGATTTCTCTCTCAAGAGATTTGGTTCAGCAGCAGGAAAAAAAGGTGGTAAAATGACAGATAAGTCGTTGTCGGGGGAGATCCAGGAGGAGCAGCTTTGTGTCAGGCACAGCTCCTCTGACAAGTCACGTCAGAAGCGGCAGACTACGCCAGATCTGTCTCCTCAGCGGAAGAGGAGGTACGATTCTGACCCAGATTCATCACCACCTCTGAGAAGGAGGACTGGCTCACCGAGTCAGAAAAAGCCAAGCAGAACAGAAGGTGAGTGTGTGGAAGAATTTATAGTCCGGAAGCACGGGGTTGTGGTGGATAGGTTGTCACTTCTGCTGGTAAAGCTGGTTCTTGTAATGCTATTTTTAAGTACTTTGAGAAGCATTAACCTAAAAATCATCTGGGTGAGTCTTAAAAGCTCGTCCAAAAAAAAAACAAAGTTTTGAGCCTTGTTTCCAAGCAGTGCATGTTCAGAAGGAGTAGTGTTTAAAGGTTGATGTCACGTGCTTGTTTTTTTCCCTGCAGCTTCTCATCACTTCACGTTTTGGTTTTTCTGTGAGTTATTACATGTTTAGACCTCTAGTGATTCTTATTAATACTTTTGTATTGAAGATGCTTCCCCAGTAAGAAGGCTTCATCGTGACTCTGATTTTCCACCTCCACGAAGGGGTACCCAAAATGCTTCTGAGGCAGAACTTTCTCCCCAGCAGAAGAATCACAGGTTAGGTCTATTCCACAGTGATTCCCCAAAGTGTGGTCCTCTTAAACATGTTCAGAGGTAATCTTCATTCTCCAATTTCTCTCTTCCTCAAAGGGCTCTGCCTCCTGGAAAGGATCAGCACAGCTCAAGGAACCCCCCTGATCATCACCACCCTGGTGATAAGGGATCTCCCAAGAAGGTAAGGGTTTTGTCTTTCCATCTGAATTGTTGATTGCTTCCTTTGATAGAAATCTTTGAAAGTGTGATGGCTTATAGATAATAGAGCAGAAATATATCTCATAAATGCAGCTATGCCAGACTGTCAATTTGCAGTAAGGCAAAGTGTGAGGTTGGTGGAAGATGAGCTCTGCCTCAGCCTTCTGGGAGCAGCTTCCACAGACCTCCAGAAGCACAAAGATGGCAGCAAAGTGGCTTTGTAACATGGCTGTATCTCCTGGAACTTCCCTTTATTATATCTCTGGGTCACTGGACAGCTCTTAGTAGCAGTAAATGTGATTCTTGTTTGATTTGCAGGCCAACATGATGTCTGGGGTCAAAGCTGGCTTGGTGTCCGCTGAAATGTTGCGGAGAGAGCAGCAGGAGCTCAGGAAGCAGGAGAGAAGTAGCAAGCACTTGGAAGGTAGGGCTGTAAAACAAACATCAGCTTTTTCTCTGCTTTCAGCTGCCTATTAATGCTCTATCAGGCCTTGTCTCAGAGTGCTGGTTGTTAGGGTGTTGATGGAGAGCATCCCTGTTGGCTGGTATCTAGGTGTGCTGATGAGTTGAGATAGGTAAGGCCACTGGGTCTCTAAAATAAAAATTCAGGAGTGGTGATTTCAAAGAAATGCCAGTGGAACGATTGTGTGAGTCTTTAAGAAGTGAAAAATACGTTGTAATGACTTACAATTAATCCTTGGATGGTCTGGAAAGTGAAATATTCCAATGTGAGTGACTTAGGGCCTCTGTTATCCTCAGAGGAATCCCGACACACTGAAACAGTCTTCCGAGACAAGTCAGGCCGCAGGAGGGACCTCGTGCAGGAACGCCTTCAGCAGAAGCTGAGAGATGAAGCCAAGTCAGAGAGAGATGAACAATATGCCAAATGGGGAAAGGGGTAAGGTGGTTTTGGTGATGTGTCACTTTGCAGGGTCAAGGACTGAGGGTTATTTTGTGTGGGATTATCCTGTCTGTTGCTGGGTGCCTATCAGGAACACTGCACAAGGTGGATTGTGGTCAATGCTGCACGTGGAGCGAGCTGCAGTAAATGATTTCGTAGTTGTAGGTGAAGGTTTTGTTTTCAGATTGGCACAGGAGAAGCAACAGCAGCAGAATGTGGAAGATGCAATAAAAGAGATGCAGAAGCCACTGGCCCGTTACGCCGATGATCAGGATCTGGATCGAATGCTGCGAGAGCAAGAGAGAGAAGGAGACCCCATGGCTGAGTTCATCAAAAAGAGGAAGGCCAAAGAGAACAAGGAAAAGAAAGGTACAGACATGGAGCTGCACTGGTGTATGTTTTAAGGCCCATGGAGCACAGAAGTGCAGCTGCTGTTAAGTGAACACCGTGAGATTGCCATGACAGCAAGTCTTGAAGGTCTCCTTCAGGATTTAGTGCCACAGCAACGTGCTCTATTATTGACCTGTTACCAGTTTCTGTTACTATTACCTGGTAGCTTAGGGTGCAGTTATGTGGTGACTTAAGCAATCAACACACTTCAGTTTGTTTAAGAGGATTGTTGGGAATTTGCACTGTGAGCTCTTGGGCCATGAGGCATCCGGTGCCTTGGGTCTGTCTGTGCCTTGCAGGTTGGTGGTAATGTGATCTCAAGATTGCACTCAAGTAACAAATGGTTGTATTGCTGTTTCTGTCTTTAGAGAAACCTAGGTACAGTGGACCAGCACCTCCACTCAACAGATTTAATATATGGCCTGGGCATCGCTGGGATGGTGTGGACAGGTAGGTATTCCTGATACACTGATATCATTGAGTGATGGTAAAACTAAATGAGATTCTGCTTCAGAGAGTTTCCGGTCAATGAGATTTGACACATTCAGCCTTAACGCTGCTAAAAATTCTGAGTGGGTGGTAAAGACTGGTTGTCTGGAGCAGAAGGGAGCAAGGTTCTAATCTGGTGGGTTGTGGTTCATGAGAGGTGGAACTCAGCTGGAGATGGTGATGCAAAAGTAGTAGAGAGCTTGTGATGTCATTAAAAAGCTTTGTGGCTCTAGAAAATCTGCATGGTAGCCCACGGTGTTGTTGGTCTCACTTTGTAGGTCCAATGGATTTGAGCAGCAGCTCTTTGCCAGGATGGCCAACAAGAAGGCTGTTCAGGAGCTTGCATACAAGTGGAGCATTGAGGATATGTAGACAGAAGGAATAACCATGCAAAACAGCACGCCTGAATTGAGATCTGCCTGCCACCACTGCCAGAGCCATAAGGAATGGCTCCTCTGCCTGGACCAAGCACTGTCCTGGGCATTCAGTATCCAGTGGACCGTCTGCTAGGAAGCAAGGAAGCTCTCTCTGCAAGGAGAGCTGCTGAAAGAGAATTCTCCTGCCAGCCAGAAAGGACCAGTGCCAAAAACTGCAGTGGTTGAACGTGGTGGAGCGGTGCAGTGGCTGCTGCCCTCAGGAGTACTTCTGCTCCTCGGTGCTCCCTCATGCGGTGCTGCAAACACTGATGTCTGACTCACTTGTTTCTCTTCTCATGAACTGTAGAAACTGTGTCAAATTGTTTTATGCCAAATGCTCTGTCCTCTGAAGGCAGTTTACAGATCTTCAGAAGTCCTAAATCTCAGGTTGCTTTTCATGATGAGAGTGCTGGAATCTAAATTAAGGAGGGTTAACCCCATCTGGTGTGTGCTGGTCTATTGCAGCACACGGTTGCAGTTTCAGGTATGGCTGAGTTCTTCCAGAGGGTGTTTTTTTTTTGCTCTGAAACAATACTGTGAGCTGGTTTGCCTCTGGGCTCGTGTCAGATCCACCCCACGTCCTTGTTAGTGAGCCCAGAGGGCTTCTGTTCAGTTCTGTGTGACTATTAAGCCCTCTTGTTCTTGGATTCAGTGAGGTTAGTACAGCAGAGCTAGTGACAGCCCTTATCAGAGCTGTGCTGTGTGGGTCAGTATGTGGCAGGAAGCTCCTTGCTGCATGTCACTGTGGCTCTCTCCTAGAAAAGGCTAAATAAACACCACACAGTGTTGTATTTGACAGCAGAATCTTCAGAAGCTCCAGCAGCTCCTTGGGGGTCAGTTTCTTGTGGAAATAAACATGCAGAGGCCATTTAAACTGTTTCCCCTGACCATTATTTTCTTCAGAGCAGCTAATGGTCATGGATTAGTCCCCACGGATTTCTCACTGGACAGGATTGCTGACGGCTCAGCACTCCCCTAGCAGGGCTGCCTGGGGGCTGGCTTCAGCACCAAGCACAACCTCTCTCTTGTGATCAGATTTGTCGGGCTTGCAGCTGGGGGCCAGGCAGAGTGCTGCACTCCATCCCTGCTTGCAAGAAAGCACTTCTGGAAATAAATACAGTTGTTCTTGTTTACGTCCCAGAGAGCATGTACTAAAGGCAGGCAGCAGTTTCCATGGAGATGCCTTGTGCTCTGCAGTGGTCGGGGGGCACTCATCAGCATTGCTCTTTGCAGTGATTTTCGAGCAGTAGGAGGGCTGTGGGTGAGAACTATAATGACAAAGTTTTCTCTGGAGCGTGAACGCCTTGGGACTTTCTTCCCCGTTTTCATTCGCTGTTGTTTCTAGCAATCCATATGTATACTTGTAAATAACATTGCTTTTTTTTTAACTTGATTTTTGTGTGCTGGTTTTTTTTTTTTTGGTATATATAGTTTTTTTCAATGCAAGGACAAGGAGGGTAAATGATTGCCAGCCTGCTGGTGAAAGGATTGGGTTTAATTTCCTCTGCTGCAGTTGCAGTCTGTGGTTAGCCTGACCAAACAAATGGTGCTTTGCTGCCATCTTTTTCTGAGTCTGTTGGGCACTCTGTAGGTGAGAAGTGGGAGTTTGCTGGACTATAGCTGCACTGCTCCTCCTGTATTGATGGGGCAGAGGCAAAGCCTCACTGCATTCTGGGGCACAGGAACTCCTCTGTCACTGCTTGCAAATAAGGAAACCATGGGCTGCTTTTCACAGCCAGGAGAGGGATGGAGAATGAGGCACTGTTTGTTGAGTTGTGGGAGTGAGTTGTTGCTTATTTTAACAGCTGAGGGGAGGCAGCTCTGAGCAGGACTCATTTTTTTGTGGGTACAAGGACAGCTTTGCTGGCCTGGACTCTGCTGTAGCCTATGAAGCAAGAAAGCAGCTTGGGAAAGGAGAAAGGAGTCTGGGAGGCAGCAGTAATGGTTCAGTGCAGCAGAGCTGCCTGCCTCACTCGTTGCCCTGCTCAGATGCTTTCACTGTCCTGTCCACCTTGCCTGAGTGGAGGTGTGCTGCTGCCTTGCAGAAGAGTAGAAGACTGCAGCTGGCTGCCCAGCATGAGAGCAGGGAATAGGAAGTTCCTGTTCAGGAAGGCAGAGCCCTTTTAAATGCTGGCACTGAGCACGATACTTTTTTAGTACCTGAAAACAGTGTAAACTTTTGCAACTTGAAACTGTTAGGTGGGGCAGATGTTTATTGCTACCATAGGGACCTTATAGCAGAGTTCATTACAGTACTGAATTTATAATATGTGCATTATAACTTTATTACCAGATACTTTCTCGCAAAGATATATCTGTGCAAAGCAGCAGAGTACAGGAGAGTTTTAGCTGATGCAATTTACACATAAAAATGAATCCTTTTATATCGTTGCCCAGATGTAAATTGGCAAACGCTGTGATGGCTGATGTGGATGCAGTTGGATGAATAACTTCAGGGATCTGAAATGGCTCTTCAGCTTCAGGAGGGTCAAGGGAGCTGCCTCTCTGTGCTGGTGGATCAGGTGTGTCTGCAGACAGGGAGCTTCGCTGGGTTGGAACAGCTCTGTGGAGTCCCATCAGCAGCAGAAGGGCAGAGAGGGCTGGGGGATGTGGCTCTGTGGGAGTGGTAAGAACTGACAGTAACTGAGTGTGAATGCTTCTGCCCTGTCCCCCTCAGAGTGACTCCAAAGCTGATGGACACACTTGGCAAGCATGGATCTGGGCTCTGATTGTCTCCTGTGACAGCTGCAGGATCTGGCTTGTGAGACATTGGCTTTGTGTGCAAGATAACCAACGCACGTCTGACTCGGGCAGCGAGAGGAGGGGAAAGCTTCCTGTGCCTTGCTGAGAGCTCCCGTGCTTTGGGAGGGCGGTGAGGGTGGGTGCTGCCTCCCCACAGCAAGCCATGGCAGCCGGCAGAGGGTGCTGGCACTCTGACTTCGGCCGTGCCTGTGGCACAGGGGGATACCCCTGCCCAGGGCTGGATGAATGAGGTGTGAGAGCAGCTGTGCCTGGGTGCTGCTGCAGGGCTGTTTGGGCTGTGCTCCATATCCTGGAGCCCAGCCTGAGGTCTGAGCACGAGCTGTGTGTGCCTTCCTCCCTGTGCTGCGTTGGCCAGGGAGAGGGGGGAGGATGGCTTGTCCCATTGCCCTTGGTCTGCGCTGTGTGATGTGGATGTATGTGAGCAGTCCTGGCAGCAGAGAAATTGGAAAACACTCCGGGATCCTTTGGGATGAGAGAGGTGATGGAGACGAAGCGAGTGGCTCTGGGAAGTGGATCTCTTGATTACTGTTTCTGGAAGGGCAGCAGCCCCGTTCCTGGCATCTAACAGCAACTTTGATTAGCTTTAACCAAAGAGAAATGAATATTAAAATCTTAATTTAATTTAAAACACTGTCATTCATAGTCATGGCAAACACCAAGCGGAGTAATTATTATGCAAATGAGGCAGATAGAAAAAATGATTAATAATTGCACAAATTAAAAATTATTGTAAACATCCTGTGACTAGTGATAAGTCTGTGAGGGGTGCGTGCGCAGGAGGCAGCGCTGCTCTGCCAGCTCCTGCATCCTGATTTTCTCATTAGTGGGATTTAATTAGCAAGCGATGTGGAGGAACTGAGCAGTGTTTGGGGCAGGTTGAGGGTCGCTGCGCCCGGTGCTGGGTCCCAGCTGATGGCAGAGAGATGTGGGCAGCAGCTCAGCTGGGTGATCAGCTCCATCCCAACAGCTTTTGGAAAAGTGGCTTTTTGGGGGTGCCCGAGCAGGGGGAGGGGGGACCTAGAGCTGCTGCCCGGGGTTGGCAGTGTGTGCTGTCCCCACGTGCACCCTGCTGGTCCTCGTATCACCTGGTGCCTGTTCTCTGCCATCCCCAGGTACTGTGCTCTGTGCTGCCCCAGCAGCAGGCTTCACCCCTGACCAGCCCCCAAATGGCCAGTTGCTAATTACTGGGAGAGCTTGCTCCCTCCAAGAATTAATGAGCTTATTTGTCTGGCATTTTGCTGCTAATTGCATAACATTATTTTTTTTCCCCCTGTTCGACTGTTTTGCTTTTATACTTTTGACAGCGAGCACGATAATAATAATAATAGGCTTACACTGGCTAATAGGCTTACGTGGTGCATTATTCATGTCAAGGACAAGCAATTAAGCTTGGCCTCACACATAATAATTAGATTTTTGTTGATGAGCTCATCAGTAATGTGTTTAGTCAAGATTAAGAGCTTAATTCCTGGTGGGGGACATCACCTGCCCCCTGTGACCCCTGAGCACGGTGAGGGGTGCAGTGGGACCACAGCACTGAGCTTCCACTTCCTGGGGTGAGCAGGGTGGGTTTGTGGATGTGGTGAGCAGAGTGCCTGTCCCTGTTTCACACCAGGAAAAAGTTGGAGGTGGTTTCTCTGTGATGCTGTCATTTCCCACCTGGTTCTCAATGAGCTCTGCTTCCCTGAGCCCTGCAGTGCTCAGTGAGGATGGATGGAGGGAAGTGAGCCTTCCTCTGACTCCCAGACTCTTTCATTTTTTTTTCTCTTAAATAGCTCAGCTGAAGTGGGTTCTGGCAGGTGATGTTCTTGTAACCGCTTCCTGCTGTGATCTCCTATTATTTTTTAATTAAAAAGAGCCCCAGATTTGTCATTTTAATTTCCCTCTTCAATTGGCAGCGGCTCCCAGTCACAAAGGCTGGCGGCCCCATAAAGCAGCCTGTGCTGCTGGGATGGCTGAGGGGTGGGGCCCCCCCGTGGGACCCCCCCGGCTCCAGCAGCCCCCTGTGCCCTGGGGCTGTGAGCCCACCCCACCTGGCAGCAGTGCCAGGAGCACAGAACCCATAAGGCCGCCAGGTTAGTAATTGTATATGCACATGTGCACTTTTCCTAATTAAGGAATAATTAAGGACACGCAGAGATTAAAAATTACTAATAATATTTACTCTAGACTCTATTTTTTTTTTAAATAACCCTTCTCTCTCTCGCTCGTTCTCCAAGTCTTGGTGGAAATAACTTTGCAGATCCCAGTTAATGAATATTTGTAAATGCAGGAATATCCAGAGGGCATCCTCTCTCTTCCTTGTAGTTATAATTTATTTATTTATCTATCTATTTATTTATTTATTTATTTCAGGAGATATTTAATATTTATGGTTCTGTATCCTCATGAATAAAAAGAGTCACCCGAGGAGCTGAGGGGCTGTGGATGCTCACAGCTCTCCCTTTTCTCCCCTTTTCAATTACAAAGGCACCTCGCATAATGAAGTGCTAATAACCTTGTTAATCTAGGATTGATGCTCTTTCTCCTGGCCATCTCTTAATAGAATTAAAAACAGATTAATAATCAGCGGGAGACCGTGCTGCACGTGATGGAGGGAGAAGAGGGATTGGGGGGGGTATCCCAAATCTGGGATGTGGGCAGGGGGCAGGATGGCAGTGCTCTGCTGGGGGGGGGGGGGGGGGAGATGGATTTTCCCTCCTCTTTACACAGCTTAAATTTTTAAGACAAACAGCCGTGTAACGCCATCTCCTAATGAAACTGTTTTATGTTAATTAATTATGTATCAAGGCTCATTTTCATGCGCAGCCCGGCTCTGCTTCCCCTCTGCCGAGCCTTTGATCTGTCAGAGGCTAAACGGGAGATAAATAATCAAATTAAAAGGCAGCCTGGTTGGAAATAAACACATTTAAGCTGTGTTATCTGGTGGTCGGTGCAGGGCTCTGAGTTCAGCTGCTCCGTGCCTCAGTTTCCCCGCGGTGTCCCTGCACTGCCACTGCCCTCTCTTACACGTTGCAATTGGGAGTGTTTTATGGCTGTAATAAAGTCATAATGTTCGAGCCTGCCTGCAATTACCAGCTCGTAGATCCCTGCTTTAAGGGTTCTGAGCAGAGAGGGGTGCAGGGGTAGTGCTTCCCACTCTTGCTGTGCAGTCAAAGGGAGCACGGAGAGCACCGTGCCCTCCAGGCTGGCTCCAGGCCCTGCCTTCGGGCTTCTGAAGGCTCTCATCCTCTGCCTCAGTTCTCATTAATCTGCAGGTTGAAGCTGGATTAGGGGGCAGAAGGCAGCAGGCCCAGGGCATCGGGTGGGCAGGAGGACACCTTGCTTTCGGCTTGGCAAAACCCAACAGGACCTCTTCTGTTTCTCCAGGCCCAACCAGGGGGCTGCTGAGCTGTAAAAGGAAGGTGGCTGTCACGCAGGGGGGTGCCCATCTGCAGCAAGACCTGTCCCTCCACCTGCATGCAAAAGGAGAAGGAAAGGTGTAAGATGTGTGCAAAGGTGTTGTGTCATAAGGAGCATCCCCTCCCTGCCCTGGCTCAGCAGCTCTGCTGTTTGCTGATCAGGTCAATGCGTTTTTAACGTGGCATAGGAAATCTTTGGTTTGGTTGTCTTTTTTTTTCTTTTTGTCTGTCTCATCCTTCTCCCCTCTCCCTCTGCGGGGGGGCTGAATTATTTAATGCTGAATATTAAGCGGAGCTGTTCTCCCTCTGCCGGGCTGCTGACGGTGCGTTTTGGCCCGGGAAGATTGGCAGATGGCTTTTCTCTGGGGCGGGTGTGGGGGGAACCCATAATGCTGAGCAAATTACCCACTTACAGCCAGATTTACAGAATCACTGAGATCACTTCAAGGCGTCTCAATAAACAGGCCAGATTCGCTCGAGCGTGCAGCACCCAGCAGCTCAGAGTTACACCCCAACTGAGCCCTCCCAGCCTCTCTGCCTGGAGTTTTTCCATTTCTTTGCAAAATCTGCTCCTCTCACATCGTGCTTGGCCTGCTCCGTGGCCTCCTGTGCTGCAGTGATGGCACTGCAGAGGAAGGGCTCTGGACTGGAGCCCGTGGGGCGATGCTTGGACTCAGCCCCCAGTTGGGTAGTGCCCGATGTGTGTTGGTGGGGCAGAGGTTGGGCACACCAGGTGAATCAACGCAGAGGGCTGCTCTGCGTATCAGGGTTTATCTTCTCCATTAATGGCTTTCTAAATTGGTGGCAGTGGAGCAAAAAAACCCAATTTGAACTCAGAGCATGCATGATTACTATTGTAATAACCTTGGCTAATAAGAATATGATGTGGTGTTAGGCTAGGAAAGAAAACACATTTCTCATTAGCTTTCTGATTAATTACTCCACATAATTTCCTAGGGGGACAAGCCTGGGACTGATTGCCTTTGCTTTTGACGCGCGGAAGTGGTTTACCTTAACTTAATAATTTTCTCTGTGACATTTTAATGGCAGCCCTCAGTTCAGCTCCAGTTGGCTGCATGCTGTGCTCCCACTCTGGGCGTGGGGTGGTGCCCTCTCCCAGCCCCATATGGCCCCATACAGCCAGGCTCAGGCTCAGCAGAGGTGTTTTGCTTTAGTACCTGGGAGTCTGACAGCTGTAGCACCATGTGAGCGCTGCCAGGAATGCAGCTGCTGGAAGGCATATGTTTCCATACGGAAGGGACCAATTTCTTTCCATGCTTTATAATGTAAATATTTGACAGGAGCGAAAATATCGGGCGGCTGTGTGATGTTGCCCCATAGGATGGTACTGAAGTAGGGTTGGAATGGAGGGGAAAAGCTGAGAGGGGGAGCAAACAGAGCTCTGTTGTGTTCCGTTGCTGGAAATTGAGTTATGCTCTGAATTTCTCCATCATAATGTCACACAGAACATTGATCTCTGCTTTATAGCGGGGGGAGGTGTACTGGGGTGGGGGCACGTGCGCTGCTGGGCCACGGCCCTGTGTGTCCCACACCAGGATGTGCTGCAAACCAAGGTGACCTGCCACAGCCGGCGGCTTTTACTTCGTAATTAAAACACTGGTGAGTCCATACAAATCTCCACCAACTGAAATGTCAGGGTAATTCTCACCCTGCTGCCATGACATTTCTGGGGGCATTGTCTGGGAGCGGATTGCGCGCTGCTGGGAGCTGCCTTCCCCCGGTCTTATTGAGCTTTGTGCTACTTCGGTGCTCCCCAGGACCTTTATCCCACGGCTCATCTGCACCTGGGGGCTCACAGAACTAAAAGTAGTGCCCGGCCTTGCTGGGAGCCTGCCAAGTAAAAGGGCAGAGCTGCAGCCAGCAGCCTCCAAATGGAAACCGGAGCACAGCATCCTCTGAGCACAGGTGAGCAGAGGTTGTGCTACCAACGCAGTAATGCTGCAGGGTGAGTGCTGTGCGTGCAATGGGGGTTACCTGCAGGTGACGGACCCACGAGGTGCACCTGCTGGAAGCAGGAGGTGGGCGAAGTCCCCCTGTGTGCTCAGGGGTCGGGGCAGCACGTCACACCTCATCGCTGCAGCGTTGCTGCCCGGGTGCAGGGAGCATCAGCGATATTTACGTTTCCGCCTAAATGCCTGGATCAAAGCAGACACTTTAATCTACTCAACAACAACTCAAGGATTAAAAAGTTGCAGGCAAATCACAGCCCTAAATTGGCAATATATTTTTTGCTTGTCAGTTGACAAATCATTCTATAAATCCGCTCTGCAGCTTCCCGAGGTCCCCGTGGCAGGAAGGGATGTGCCAGCCCCGACCGCCGTCTCTCAGGAGGTGGCACGCAGGAGGGGCACTGCTTTCCCAGTAGGACCAGTTCTCCTTGTTCTCACCACTGCTCCATTAGGGAGCAGTGTGCCAGGGCCGTTCTCTACTTGTATTTTCTCTGGTGCTGCAGTTTTCTTCCCTTCCACCTCTCCCCACTGCAGCAGAACCCCGGTTAGGGGCCGGCTGCATGCTGCGGGCACCGCCACCCCATCCCCTCTCCAAACTGCTGCGACTTTTGTTTACCGGAATGTTTCATTTTCAAACAAAGTGATCACTAATTAATTGGCAAGGAGCTTTATTTCTAATCCCTCGGCTCCTAGGAGGGAAATCTGGCCGTTTTCTGGCCGGACGTCTGTGGCGGTGCTTGATGGCTGCACCATCTGGCGGGCTGGAGATAATTAGCAGGTGTCCGGTGTGGGAGCAGGTAATTGCCAATGGAGAGATCTGTGTCTTTCTGCATGTGTTCGTGCAAGGAAGAGCCCGGCCGGGCTGCACGAGGCAGGAATACAGGCTGCAGGGCGGGCTGACAGCTGCCGGCTGCGTCCAGGGAGCACTGCTTTGCTCTGCGTGAACGTTTGAGCTGGATTTAGGGCTTGGTGCAGCAGAGCTGCTGTTATTTCCAAAGGACCCTTTGGATAAGCACGGTGGCTTGGTGCTAAAGCCTCTGCCCGCTGCAGCAAGCTGCTCTGCACGAGCATCCCCCACTTCTCCCTCGCCCATCTCCATCCTTCCCCAAATCCTACCGGGCGCTCCTCCTGGAGCTGGAAGGGGAGGAGGCACTGATGCAAAGGGGCTTCTCCTTATTGGCTTCTTTTTGTAGGATTCTTCTCGCTCTCTCTTCTGGCCAGTGCCAGGCAAGTTGATGAATTAGCTCAATATATATTCTGTCTGGAAAGAAAACACATATCATATATATCTTTGACAAGTTATTATTCTTCCTTATCAGAATATGTGTGCATCTAGGCACACTATAACTCACCCTGTGCGTCGCTTGTGGGATGAGACAGGAGGAGCGCGGCGGGTCCTGAAAACTCCTGCATCCCTCAGCATGGTCTGAAAGAACGGAGTGTGCTTGGAGCAGGATGAGCCTTTGTGATCAGAGAATGTTGGAGGTGGAAGGGACCCCCAAAGGCCGCGTGGTGCCGCTCCCTGCAGTGCTCAGGGACACCCACAGCTCCATCAGTGCTCAGAGCCCCGTCCAGCCTGACCTTGGCTGCCTCCAAGCTTTTGCTGTTTGCTCACACTTCTCCAATTAGGGATGCTGGGCTGGGTCTCATCATCCCCAGGGCAGGAGGTGGGGAGCTCTGGGAGAATCACCACCAGGATGGGCACATCTGGAAGGCAGAAAGTCCCCACCATTCCCCAACCCTGCTGCAATGCTTTAATGTTTAACTTATTAAGATAATAGCTGTTCCATCTGCGATGGTTTGAAACATGATCTAACAGGAATCTTCTAACAAAAGTTGCTAAGCAGCTCTGACATGATTTACTAATAGACTCTGAAAGTGCTGTAACTGAGATGGAAATTAATTTAGTGATTAGGAGATTAATATATAGAGTAGAGCACATCTTGGTGGGAGGAAGTGTTGGGATAGGAATCTCCAGTGGCTCCTACAGGGGAGATGTCAGACTTGTGTCTGAAGGTGGAAGGTCTGCATGTGTCTGGGTGCAGAGGAGCTTGGCATACTGCATTTTGGGATGAAG
This sequence comes from Cyrtonyx montezumae, assembly GCF_038088225.1. Lineage (NCBI taxonomy): Eukaryota > Metazoa > Chordata > Aves > Galliformes > Odontophoridae > Cyrtonyx > Cyrtonyx montezumae. The sequence goes on from NW_027071959.1 coordinate 1,725,321, forward strand.
ATGAAGGAGAGGAGTAATAGAATCATAGAATGCTTTGGGTTGGAAGGGACCCCCAAAGGCCGCGTGGTGCCGCTCCCTGCAGTGCTCAGGGACACCCACAGCTCCATCAGTGCTCAGAGCCCCGTCCAGCCTGACCTTGGCTGTGTGCAGGGACGGGGCAGCACCGCCTCTCTGGGCAACCTGTGCCAGTGCCTCCCCGCCCTTAGTGTCAAACCTTCTTCCTTATAGCCAGTCTGAATCTCCCCTCGTTCAGCCCGAAGCCATTTCCCCTTGTCCTATCACACAGACCCAACTGAATAGTCTGTCCCCTTCCTTCCTACAGCTGCCCTTTAGGTACTAAAAGAGGATTGCTGCTTCGTGTTACGTTGAGTATCGTGTCATCCCAATGCATTTGTTAGCATTGTTTTGTTTTTCTGCCACCTGAGCATGATATCTGGGGGAAAACACACGCAGCAGTCCCTCCTACCTGACAGAATTTAGGGCAGAGGCAGCACTGGGACCACACAACTGAAGGGAAACACGTGGGGTTTGGAGCCTGCCCCTTTTTATTTGTGTTGATTCTTTTTAACAGCAGCTGTACATCCATATTTATTGAGGGGAAGGGAAGAAAAACCGCCTGTACTCCCAGGAAAGCAGAACATCTTGTAATTATCTCGCTAGCTTGGCTAGTGCAGGCAAACACCGGCTCCCGTGAGTGGATGCTGACCATGAGCACCGCTCTAATTTCCCAGATCTGGGTCATTAGGGAGGGCAAACAGGATGGATCTGATGTTGAACACGCTCTGAACATTAATGGGATGAAAGGAGCTGGCGGACAACCACCTCTCCTGGGAGGAGTGGGGCGGGAGCTGACTGCTGCCCTCCTTTCCAGCCCAGAGCTTGGGCACGGGGCAGCGAGATGCTCACCATGCAGCATTGGCCTTGGCCGTGGGCACAGGGCAGCCCCCAGAGCCCTGCCCAAGCTGGTACCTCCTGACAGCAGAACTTGAGCTTTAAAGCCGCTGCTAAGATCTCTGACAGAGGGCAGGAGTGCAAGATGAAGAGGGGTGTGTATATATTTTCCTTTTCCCTCTTTTTCCTTTCCCAGCCACATCCCTGCACGAAAAAAAAAGAAAAAAAAAAGGCTCCTGGACATCTGTGCTTCACTCCTCCCTTCCCCACGTGGCCATCAACATGCAGCGCCCCTTACCTCGATGAACGACCCACGCTGCCTTTGTACAGCCAAGGTTACCTCGGCGCTGTGCTCTGCAGCAGCCTCATGGTGCTCACACCTCGCTGCCAGCTCCCCCAGCCCCAGGAGCCCCCAGTGCCCTTCGGGACCCGTGCCACACATCCCTTCCTTCCTAACAGCCCCCGGGAGCCACGCACCCATCTGCCAGGCAAGTTTTTCCGTGGCAAATCCTGCCTGAAGGAGCGGGTTTGGGCGAATGGGAGGTGGCAGGCAGACCCAGTCGTGCAATAGCACGGGCTGCCAGACACACCTGCTCCCAGCGCCGTAATGAAGGCAAATATTTAGAGAATGGCAGAGTCCAAATTGCTCAGCGTTTCAGTCGGAATCAACAGCCTTTCGGAGGCTGGGATTAATTTGAAGGAATTTACTGGTGGAGTTGGTGGCAGATAAAACAGTTTGCTTATTTCACACTTGTATGGCCACCTGCTACGAACTGTTTGTTCAGTTTCAAATTCTTTAATTAAAATCAACATAAAGCAGATTGAAAACATCCCAAGAAGGGGATGCTTGATTTGCTGGAGGATATTGCAGAAGACATGCCAAAGCTCTGCAAAGGCGCCTTAGCCAGCAGAGCCCCCGCGTGTGCCGGGCATGGGTGCAGTTTGCCACAGTCCCCAGCCCTCCCCAGCCCTGCCAGTGATGCTTGGGCACCTGTACTCCCTGCTCCTCTCTTCTGGGGCACCGTTTATCCACATTTCTTCCTCCTGATGTCCTTCCTGCAAGGCGAGCCTGGCGCGCTCGGTGCACAGCGGTGCGTCGGCCCCTTTGTGTGGCTGATTAGAGGCCCTCCTCCACCAAACATCAAAGCTTCAATTAACACAGGCCGCTTGCAACCCTCTTGCAGAACTCAGATAAGAATGGAATTTTCCCTTGGAAAATGGATTTGTATTTAGCTGCGTGCGCTGTGCAGTAAATGACCTGCTCTGTGCGGTGGCAGAGAGGGTCCGGGGACAATTAGGGTGCTCATTGGGAACTGGTTATCTGAAGGAAACAGGCATGCTGCTATTTAGCTGTCTAATATCCCAATGGGAGGGGAACCAAAATTAAAAACTGTCGCTCTTTTCAGAGCCATTTGAATCTGAAGGAGGATTCCTTTTTTATTCGGTGGCTTTTCACTCGAAGGTTTCTCTCTCTCTCTCTGATTCCCTTATTTGTGTGTGGCCGTTTGCAGATGAGAAGAATGGAGAGGGGAAGGAGGGCTGACTGTGCTGGGGGGCACAGCGCTGGGCTGTGGGCTCCTGCATGTCCCCAGGGCTGCTCAGTGCTGGGACAGCAGGGCGGTGGAATGGCAGGAGGGCAGGACAGGGGGACAGCAGGACAGCAGCCCTCAGCCCCACAACCTCGGGCATCCATCAGTGGGGCAGCAGGACAGTGGGACAGCAGTATGGCAGTGGGACAGTGGGATGGCAGGATAGAAGGGCAGCAGAACAACGGGACAGTGGGACAGCAGCCCTCCTCAGCCCCACAACCTCAGGCATCCCTCGTGCACATGGCTCCTCTGCACAGCAGCAGCATCTCAGCAGAGGACCACTGATGCTCGGGGACACCACCGGAGCCTCTCCACGTACTCTTCAAAGCACACGCATCTCCCACTCCAATGCAGGCGAAACAATAACAAACACACAGTGCAGAAAGTTAATATGTGGCCAGACGAGCGTTTTAATAACTGGAGAGGTTAAAAAAAACCCTCCCAGGCTCCGTGTGGGCTCCTGCCAGCTCGCGTTCCTGAGAGTCTGGGAGACCCAGAGTACCATGACTGTATTGATTCAATTATTCTCTACAATGTAATACTCTGCATTTGTGTGATAGCAACAAACAGAGTTGAAAGACATACAAAAATAAATGATCTGAAAGTTAATATGGCTGAATGAGCAGCTCTGAATAAGAGGAGAGAGAGCTTTGGTTTTACATTGTAAAATCAATAGCGTGCAGAACAATGTCCTAACTTTCTCCAGGGACCTGGAGAGGACCCGCCTGAATCGATCACTATGCAAATTAATTGAATTCATGAAATCCACATTGCTGGGTAATTGATGCTTCTTATAATTACCTCCGAGTTATGAGCTTTTAGGGGATTTCATTGATTCTCATGCAGAGGCGGGGGAAAACGAGGACAGTGGGAGCATCCAGAGGTTCTGCAGCTATTGGGAGGGGACAGCTTTGGGGTGGAGGGAAGAAAAGCAGATGGGTTAAGGCTGATATTCTTCTGCCTCTGACTGGCGGTCCAGAACAAAGGTGACAAAGCTGTGGCCACTATCAGAGTTTTCCCGTTTAAACAGCCACGAGCGCTGGGGTAATTGCTTTCAGCGGAGGAAAAGAAACACCACGCAGCCAAGCTGAGAGCAAAGGCAGTGAATCAGTGAGAGCACAATGCTTTTGTCAGGGACACGCTCAGGCACGCCTCCGTGGGGGAGCAGAGCTGCCGACCCTCCCTCCCCTACTGCAGCCCTCCATCCCCACTGCTCCATCTGACGTCTCCATGTGCACATTGCTTTTGCTAAGGGATGCCCAAACCCAAGCACGGGTGCAGTCCTGCAGCATGTCAGCCCCACGGGGGGGCATCTCCTCGCAGGGTGTGGGGCTGGGGGTTGTGCCACAGGTGTGTGTGATGCTTGGCAGCCCGGCTGGGGGGGGGTGGTGTGAGCGACCAGGTTTAATCAGAAGGGATAATGGGCTTACGTGGCACATTATTTAAGAAAAAGGGACAAGCAATTGAGCTCTGCAGACTAATTAGATTAAGTTGATGAGCTCATCAGTAATGTGTGTAATTAAGATCGGGAGCTAATTGTGGGCTGCCTGGTGCCCTACATTCGCTGGGCTGTCCCTCATGTGGTGTGGTGTGGTTGGGAAGCAGTGGGGCTCTCTGGAGATGGGATGGCCCAGCTGAGGCAGATGGAGGCAGCGGTTCGGGCAGGGGTGTCCGACATTTTGGCTGCATTGTTGAGCAAAGAGGAATTGTTTTGGGCTGCACGTACGTAGGTTGTACTGAAAGTAATGCCTCCTATTTAATTCCATGGAAACCACTGTAGATACAAAGAGCACAACAGCTCTGTGTGATAGGGCAAATTCTCAGCTGCGAAACACCACTTTCCTGTGCAGTCACCACCACGGGCTCTGCGTTGTCACTGGTGATGAACAGAAGTCTGCATGCTGTGCTCATCAGAATGTGCACCAGCAGAGGTGACCCACTGCTGCCACTGCTGAAATGCACCACCCACCCCTCACTGTGCCTGTACCCACTCCTTGCTCTCCAGAAACATTCACCAAACTTCGATGGATGTCAACGGGGGGCATTTTTTCCCACATGGAGGAATTTGGTGACACACCTTTGCTTCCTATGCACTTCCACGTCAGACATCCTTGAGTCAGATTGTCCCTCTGCTGCCACCTGGCAACACCATGGGATATTGGGATATTGGTGGCAAGGTTCCGCCTCTACTGCCATACCACCACCATCCACCTCTGATGTCGTGGCCTAACACAAGCATCCCGTATAGAATATATAGCATAGCTCATGTACATGAAATAACAGAACTTATGTTACTCCTCCTGTGCTTCTCAGGGGAGCGTGGTTGTTCATACTGGTATTCAGCCAATGCATCTCAGCACACAGCAGTGATGGCCACCCCTGGAGGCAGCACCACCCCGTGCCCTCCCCAGGTGCTGAGAGCACAGCAGCAGCAGTGGGAACGAAGGGATGCAAAGACACCAGTGCAGAATGGGGAGAGAGAAAACAAAAGAAAACAAGCAGGATGGGGCAGATGAAAAGTACCAAAACAAAACAAAACAACAAAGAGAGCCCAAGTTCTGAAGGAACTGCAGAAATTGCTTGTTCTGAAGAAATAGTATGTGCTGATGTTTAAGATTTATCAATATAGTTATAGTGCTTAACAAGACAGACAATCCTTGCCGTGTCGTGGCAGCTGGAGTGCTGGTGCAGCCTCTTTACAGCTTTTATCCTTGCTCTCTCGTATTTCATATCTGATCTTTTTTCTTCTCTCCTGCATCAACGTCTCCTCTCTCATTCCCTCTCTTTATTCTCCTGCATTGCTTCTTTTTTCTCCCACTATCTCATCTCCCTAACCCTCCTGCTCTCTCTTCACTCAATTGGTTCTGTGTAGAATCACTGCATCCCTTTTCCTGGCCCTCCCTGACCCCACTCACAGCAGCTGTAGGGGAAAGGGACCACTGCTGATGTCCGCCTGGGCACTGCGCTCCCATCACCACTCATTTTCTCCCCCATCTCCAGGATTACCCAGACCACTTTCCCATCCTTTCCTGAGCTTGCACGGCTTTGCATTTTGCTTGTTGCTTCCTTTTGGTGCCTCTTTGCTGTGGGCTGGCTGCTGTCTGATAAAGCCATTGCATGTGGCCAGTGGGAAGGCACAGTTTCACTGGTCTCACCCCGATGTACTGGGACAAATGCTCGTGGGGCATGTTATGTAAAACACGAATTACTTGCTGGCTGTCACAAATGCAAGGGCTCGCAGGCCCCAGCCTGCCAGTGAGACTTAGTGCTGTGATCCTCTCTGTGGGGCTGTTAGTAATCACAGGATCACAGAACGGCCCAGGTTGGAAGGGACCTCATGGATCATGAATCTCCAGCCCCCCTGCCACATGCAGGGCCACCAACCTCCTCATCTCATACCAGGGCAGGCTGCCCGGGGCCCATCCAATGTGGCCTTGAACACCTCCAGGGATGGAGCACCCACAACCTCCCTGGGCAGCCTGTTGCAGCACCTCACCGCTCACATAGTGAAGAACTTCCCCCTGACATCCAACCTAAATCTTCCCTCCCTCAACTTAAAACCATTTCCCCTCGTCCTGTTTATGGGCTCCTTTAGGTCCTGAAAGGCTGCAATGAGGTCATCCTGCAGCCCTCTTTTCTCCAGGCTGAACAAGTCCAGCTCCCTCAGCCTGTCTTTGTAGGGAAGGTGCTCCAGCCCTCTGAGCATCCTAGTGCCCCTACTCTGGACCCTCTCCAACAGCTCCCAGTCTTGTACTGGGGGCTCCAGACCTGGATGCAGTGCTCCAGATGGGGCTTCACAAGAGCAGAGCAGAGAGGGACAATCCCCCCACCTGTCCCTGCTAGTCACCCCTCTTCTGATGGAGCCCAGGATACATTTTGCTTTCCGAGCTGCAGGAGCACACTGCTGGCTCATGTTAAGTTTGTCACCCGTCAGGACCCCCAGGTCCTTCTCTGCAGAGCTGCTCTCAAGAACTTCTCCTTCCAGTCTATATCAATGCCTGGGATTCCCCCTGCCCAAGTGCATAACCTTGCCCTTCGTCGTGCTGAACCTCATTAGGTTCACCCGTGCCCACCTTTCAAATCTCTTAAGGTCCCTCCGGATGCCATCCCTTCCTCCCACCGCACCAACCGCACCGCTCAGCCTGGTGTCATCAGGGTGCAGCGTGACAAAAAAATGCCAAACGGCCCCAAACCCACCCGAAGTGCGTGAGGAAGCCCCGAGTTCCGGCAGCTTCCCTCCTCCCAGCGGGGCCGGAGCCGTCCGGGAGGTGGCACTGCTGCACCGGCGCGGGCTGAGAGCTGCGGGAGCCGAGAACCGCATCCCGGAGCCGCCCCGCGATGAGCGCTGCCCCGACGGGGCGGACCGACCCGCAGTGCGTGCAGCCCTGAGCTGGGGAGGGGGGGGGAGGGGGGTCTGGGGGTAGGTTCGCGGTCAGCCGAGCGCCGACCAACACCCGCAGGTCCTTTCCCTCCGCACAGCCTTCCAGCCATGCTGCCCACTCTGCAGCGCTGCGTGGGGTTGTTGTGAGCACCGTGCAGGACCCGGCACTTGGTCTTGTTGCACTCCATCCCATTGGGCTCAGCCCAGCGATCAGCCTGTCCAGGCCCCTCTGTAGGGCCTGCCTACCCTCAGGCAGATTGACATTTCCCCCACCTTGGTGTTGTCTGCAAACTTCCTGGGGGTGCACTCAATCCCCTCATCCAGATCAGCAATAGAGGTACTGAACAGGACGGGCCCCAGTACCAGCTTTCCCTCATCCACCAGCTGGGTCACCCGGTCCTGGAAGGAGGTGTGGTGACCGGTGTTTCCACTGGGGGAGGTGGCATTGAGCCCCAAATGCCACCTCTGGGAAGAGCCCTGCTCCTGCTCAACCTCAGCTGGCTGCAGGCAGTGGTCACGGTGCCCAAAAGCTGCCAGCAGTACAGGACAAGGGCAAAAACCCCAGCTGCTATTTCCCAGGGGGCACACTCACAGCAGAAAGATCTTGGAACAGGAGAGATTTCTCTCTCGGTTTTTCTATTTTTTTTTTAAGAGCTCTTTTGAAGGGGATAGTTTGGAGTAAAGAAGAGTTTAGACAGATCTGATTCCCCTATCTCAGACAAACACACTCGCCTTTCCCTGACTGCAAATCAACAGGACATGTTCGAGGAAAAGATCATCACGAAAGAAATGGATTTTCCCCCTACTGCTTTGCCATTTTTGCTTGTATTTCTGAAAGCTGGAGTGATGGGTTGTGAACTTTAAGGAGCGATTTCTATTCTTCTCCCTAGTCTGACATGTGGGCAGAGGGACTGCGAACCTGAATAACGAGACAGGACTTAAACACCTTGGGGGAGTGAGGCAGCGTCTTCTTACCTTTGAAAGCTGCCTTTACTTCCCAGCCCTGCAGTAGGAAATTGTGTTCTGGTCAGGAGACAGCTGCCTGCAGAGACCAGAGCTGCCGGGGCTGACACTTACCCATAATGGTTGGAGTCGAGCTTTTCCAGCCTGAGTGAGTCTAACGATCCTATAAGCTCCCGGGTGCTGCTTGGGGCCCCACTGTGGGGCTGAGGCCATGCACAGGTGGCATTGGGTTGGCTGGGGGGAGCTGCTGAGCCCTGGGTGGGTGCTGTGCACCACGGGGTGCTCGGTGTGGGGCGGCGAGCACAGCTGCGGTGCAGGCTTCATCCACTAATTGCAGTGAGCAATAAACACGCAGCAATCCAAGTGTTGTAATGGCGACATTTAATTAATAACGAACAACTCCAGAGCTCATACAGATTTATACATTAGATCCACATTAACGTGAGGTAATCTGATCGTGGTAATGTTAAGGCGATGAGTGCAGGTGGGTGTGCAGCTCCATGCGGCTCTCGCAGCTGGGCACGTGTGGGGCATGGAGGGAGCTGGGAGGGGGTGCCACCCTGGGGGGGGTAGAGGTGGCAATTGTGTCACTGTGTCTGTGCATGGCCCCGTTCCCCTCTCTTTTGCTCTGCTGATGCAATTCTTCACAGCCAGGTGAGGGACAGTGTGGATGCGTTCAAAAGAGCTGCACCATCAGAAGGGGGGCAGCAGGAAGAGGATAGGGAGGGGTTGTCCCCCTCTGCTGTGCCCCTGGAAGGCCCCACCTGCACTGCTGTGCCCAGGCCTGGGGCCCCCAGGACAGGAGGGATGCGGAGCTGCTGCAGGGGGTCCAGAGGAGGGCACGAGGATGCTCAGAGGGCTGGAGCACCTCTGCTGTGAAGACAGGCTGAGGGAGCTGGGCTTGTTCAGCTTGGAGAAGAGAAAACTGCAGGGAGACCTCATTGTGGCCTGCCAGTGCTTGAAGGGAGCTTACATGCAGGAGGGGGAGTGACTGTGTGCATTGTCTGATGGTGACCGGACAAGGGGGAATGGCTTTGAACTGCAAGAGGGGAGATGTTGGTTCAACTGCGTATATGGGAAAGCCACAGGTGGTGCGTGGGGCATGGAATCCTTTGCAAACCACGGCAGGAATGGGGGAATCATGCAGAAAACCACTGGTGTGCAAGACTGTCTTCTGTCCCATGGGATCTGCAAGCTAAAGGGGCCCAGTGCTGTGCTCGGGTGCTCCCTGTCCCTCAGTGCTGTGAGCAAGGAGGTGCCCACTCCCAATAAAGACCTTCATGGCAGAAGCAGAGGCTCCTGAAGTTTCAGAGCTCCGCCTCAATGGAGCTTTCTGTGCAGAAAGAAAGCATTCCCCCACCCTAGCCCTTCAGTCTTTTGAGTTTTGTATTAAACACTCATTATACCTTTGGTGTGACAAATGATTGAAAAGTGTAATTTGAAAGCTAAGCTCCCCATCACACTCTTCCCTATTGTTTATTTGCCAGCTCTGAATGGGTTGACTGCCAAGTAAAGTAATCAGAAGGTAATAGCCTGATATCGGATGAATCCCCAGAGCTGCCAGCAAGCTGGAAAACTACAATCTCGGTGCCGCCTGCAGTATTCATGCACTGAAAATAATTGTGTAAAACACTGTCGCTGGGCTCAAACTTGGGCTGACATTTTGCATTGTAAGATTTGCGTTCAGCTCGGTCTGATGTGGTTATTAGTAACTTGCTTGGGGGCACGACAGCCCAAAGTGTCTCATGGAGGGATGTCGCGATTCATTTGCCTGTGGAGATAAGACGGCGTCTTCCCAAACCCAAATGCGTATCTTTATCGGCGTCCCCTCCCTCCTCCATCCCTCCTCTCTTCCCCTTCTCGCCACGCTCCTTGCAAAGCGCTGATTTTATTGAGTGTGGCAAGTGGCAGTTCATTAAAAAGTGGGAGCAGATGGGGAAGGGATTGTAGAAGAAGATTAATGATGCACACCGACAACTAAATAGGCCCAGGTTTCCGAGTAAACACAATCACGCCGGCTTCCTGGGAGTGGGTAATCCTCCTCTGTCAGCTCCATTCTAGTTAACAGCCGCGGAGGAGCTCGGGAGAGCTGATGGGAAGGGCTGGGCACTGCCTCGCCCCAAAGTGCCTGTGGCTCTGCGCTGTGGTTCCACTCATGGCTCTGCAGGGATGCACCTGGGGCTGGGCAGGATGGGTGGCACCGATGGGCAGGAGCCACTGGCACTGGGACACCGAGAAGCTGGGTGCTCACAAAGAGCACCAAAGCTGTCAGAAGGCTCTTTTCCCCGCTGTGACAAAGTTCACCTTTCCCTACCTGCTTTGCTTGTCTCGGAGTCGTGGTCTCCTTTCGTTTTTCTGACAGTGCTGACCTATCCAGCAAGCTCCACTTCCCCGCTAATAGAAAGGCCATACACCAGTGAGCATCCGTGCTGCTTGATTTAAATACAGGGTACATTTGTCTTTCAGCAGGACGGCTGCTTCCTGCCAGCGTCCCCTCGGCAGGACAAGCCTTTCATTATTGATGGAGCTGTAATTTCACTGCAATTCACAGAAAAACGCTCGGCACCTTGGTTCAGTGGGGAGGGGAGCGAGACCGGGCTCGTGCGGATCGGTGTGGGGTGCCACCAGCCATGCTCACGTCCCCATCCCCATACGGCCCCACTGGGGGGGACAGCTCCATCCCAGCTTGGGGGGGCTGCTACCCTTTCGTTCCCAACCACAGTGCCATGGAGGGATGCCCAGCACAGGCACCGTGAGGGGCATAAATAATTTAATAACAGAATGTTGGAAACGATATCATCCTAAATAATATAATAAACCCTAATTTACTCGCATTTATCTCCCGGAGTTTTAGGGTTTTTTTCTTTCTTTCTTTCTTTTTTTTTTTTTTCTGAAAGCAGTAATCTTGCATCTTCCTCCGTGATGGATTAGCAGGAAGGAAACTCCGCTGGGGAATAAAAACCCACATCGTGTAGTTTTTGACATGTTATTATTCAGTTTTATCTCGGGTTGCTCGTTCCCGGCCCATTACTCATGTTCACAGGGAGTTTTCTCCCCCTTATTTATTTATTTTCACCGTGACCAGAAGCAGAGATGCCAACAAATCCAAACTCTTTGGCGTGGAGGGATGGGGCAATGGACGCAACGTGGAGCTGGGGATGTTGCCACTGCTCCTTGGCAGCTGGCAGGGGAGGGATACAGCTTAATTAATCTGTGATTCTCTCATTGGTTTAATTAATACTATAGGTCCTGTTATTTCTAAGGCACTTGGGGAGCTGCTTCTAAGGGGAAGAGGCTGGGGATGGTGTGGAGGTGATGTGGGGTGATGTTCCTTCCCTTTCTGATGCTCTGTGCTGAGTGCTTGCAGTCATTAACACTGAGAACGTGCGAGTCCTCCATCGGTAGCTTTAATTATTGCTAAATCTCCATTGTTATTGCTTATTTGCAATTATGCATGGTGGTACCCAGGATGCAATGCCCCGTAGTTCTTCCTTTGGAGGGAAGGATTTTTGGCTGCGTTGCTTCAAGTCTCCAAGAGGTGATGAAATAATTGCAAATGATCTGAGTATCGCTGGGGCTGGTGGCTCTCCCCATTACCACCGCTGCTTGGTTTACTCCAAAGCTTCGAAGAAAACTTGGAAGAGCAGAGAGCAGCCAGGGGCTGGTGCTCACAGGGCAGGGAGCAGGTGGAGTGCTGGGACTCTGGGGAGAGTCAGTGGGAGTGCTGGTCCTTTCAGGACCCCCTTCTGAAAGCCCTGCGTGGTCTGTCTGTCCATCTGTTGGTCAGTCCATCTATCCAAGCTCTGCAGCACTTCTGTGTCTCTTTGCATCCCCCCGCCAAGCTGCAGGGATACACTGCATGCAGGCGAGCTGGGGGAACACTGGAGGGAATCCAAAACGCCATAAATATAACACAAACCCAAAGCTCATCTGATAGTACAAGCCAGGGCTGCTTTAATTCCTCCTGCAGTGACGCCAGCCCAATAGCCACTGCAGTCCTGACACCGCAGGCACTGTCCCCGGGGCTCTGCTCCACTGCTGCTCTCATCAATGTGCTCAGCAAAGAAATAAAAGCAACTCTGGCACTGAGTTTAGCAGGACTCAGGCTGGGCCTTTGCATAAGGGAAGGAGCCACACAGGTGGGCTTCTGCCCCTCTCCACCCCCAGCATCCTTTGGTAGCTGCCAGCTTTGCCGCATCCCAACTTTCCACCCTGCGCACAATTAGCCAGACAACAAACTCCGTGTTTGACTTTCCCTGTCTAAATTTGCTTAGCTCAAGCTGGAAGCTGCAGTAAGTAAACGATTTTCTGTTTATATTCAGCACTAATGAAGAGGCAGCAAACGCTGCCCATTAATAACGCAGGAGATGATGGTGTTTGCAGAGGGCCTGTATACAACATGTCATACTTACCGGCGAGCGCCCGACCAGCTATTGATTTCCCAATATGCATGGGGCTGTTGGCTGTGGCTGCATTTGTTTTCTTCCAGCAGGAGATCATCTGCGCTGGGGAGGACTGGGACAACCATGCAGCAGCTGCTGGAGGGTGTAGGCACGTCCCTGGGATGTGCTGGTGCATAACTGACACCCGTCATGGGATCCTGCTCCAGGCAGGTCCTAACAGGCTGGAGAAGAACTCCTTGAGAGCAGCCCTGCGGAGAAGGACTTGGGGGTCCTGATGGACAGAAGCGGGACATGAGGCAGCAGTGTGCGCTTGCAGCCCGGAAGGCGACAGTGCCCTGGGCTGCAGCAACAGAGGGGGGGCAGCAGGGAGAGGAGGGGGAGGGGTTGTCCCCCTCTGCTGTGCCCCTGGAAGGCTCCACCTGCACTGCTGTGCCCAGGCCTGGGGCCCCCAGGACAGGAGGGATGCGGAGCTGCTGCAGGGGGTCCAGAGGAGGGCACGAGGATGCTCAGAGGGCTGGAGCACCTCTGCTGTGAAGATGTCGGTTAGATGTGAGGAAGCAATCCTTCCCTCAGAGGGCGGTGAGGCGCTGGCACTGCTGCCCAGAGAGCTGTGGGTGCCCCATCCCTGCAGGCACTCAAGGCCAGGTGGGATGGGGCCCTGGGCAGCCTGAGCTGGTGGGGGGCAGCCCTGCCCATGGCCGGGGGTGGCACTGGGTGGGCTTTGAGGTCCTCTCCAACCTGAGCTGTTCTGTGATTTTATGGTTCTATGACAAGTGCATGAGGCACTCTGCACTGGCTGCCCCACATCTCCACTATCGCCATTATTTCCGCCGGACTCAGCCCCAAGCTGCCAGCAGCGGCTCCCAACCACCCGCCCTTGAAGGGAGCACAAGAAAACAATGTTTATTTGCAAATACGGCTGTTATTGAGCCAAATGAGAGAGATTATTAGGGGCTCATGGAATTGTCAGCGAGCACTTTTTAATTAGAGCTCAGACATAACACTCATGATTACCCGTAGCTCCGCTCTGATCTCAGGCTCTGTACCCCCAGGCTTCCCCGGCTGCAGGGAGCGTGGCGAGGCCGGCTCTCCCCAGCTCCCTCATCAAATACCTGCTCCAGCCTCTCAAGGTTAGCACGATGGGGGTCAGCCATGTTTAAACGTTGATTACAGAGTCGGCGGGAGCTGCTAAGATTTCTAATTAAGATTAAAGAATGCACACGGCTTATAAATGGTTCTCAGGAATGTGTAATTTGATTAGCTTGTTTTCTTGCATCTCTTTCAGCCCCGAGTTGGTTGGGATAGCCCAATCCTGGGGACTCCCCACTTGTGTCCTCAGTCTGAGCCTATGAAGTCAATGCTGAACAGCTCTGTCCCCATCTCTGTCACCTTTGCCACACGGTCTCAGCCAGGCTGGCTCTGCAAAATGTTTGCAAACCCAGAGCCAAAGGGGAGCTTGGTAACACCAGGCTACTCAGCATCACTGCGTGCTCAAAGGCATGGGAGCAGAGTGGGAGATGTGGTGTTTTGCTTCTGCAGCTTTTATTTATACAACTTTTCCTGATTTATTTAACTTAAATATCACTTGGGGAGGGCGGACACATCATTGCTTGGCTTGTTTGTGCTGTGACAGCCGTGAGCTCGAGCAAAGCCATCACAGCCCCCTCTGGGGTGTTATTGCTGGAGGACCCAAAGCTGTGCTTGCAGGCAGCTCCTGGCAGCAGGATCCGTGCTGGCAGCTGCCCATGCCTGGGGCACACAGAGCTGCCACAGCACTGCCCCATGCTCTTCAGAACCATCCCAAATCTGAGCTAGACAGCCCCAGTCTGAAATGGGATGCCCCATCCCAAGGCTTCCACCTGTGCTTTGGGGTAGTTGCTCCTGATCTCTTGCATAGAAATAGGGTGGTGGAGGGGAAGGGAAGCAGGTGGCTGCCAAGAGGATGCTGTGTTGCACTGCTTGGGAGGAGGAGGCAGCAAGACAAGAGCGAGAGGGAGAATGTATATGCGCAGCCTTGGGCTAGTGATAGAAGTGGAGTTTGAGCTCGAACCCTCTGCTCCCCTTGGAGCTACAGAAACCTCTCAGAAAGTTAGTTTCTTCTGCCTCCTGGTGGTCCCTTGGGTGGTGGTGCCCAGTGCCCAGCACCAACCAGCAGCTCCCTCTGTGCTGGCCTGGCAGTGAGCGCAGGCAGGGGGCAGAGCCGGCGAGCAGCTCCAGGTACCTGCGCAGGGGACAGCTGTGCATCAATATTTATTCAAAACTCCCAGGAAACCTGGATGAAGTGTAATTATCTCAGCTCAATCAACTTGGATTAGCATAACATCAAGTCACCCATCAGACTGGGGTTTGATTTCTGGGATCAAAGCCGCGCACTGCAGCCGCTGATGAATCAGATTCAAGGGAGGCAGAAGAAGAAAGCCACGTGCTCTACTGCTTTGATATCCCAATTGTGGTTGAGTTCGCTTTCTCCTCTCTAAGTTCCCATTCCTCCACCGGCCCTGGAGCTGTTTCCACTGGCAGCCCCAGCAGAAGCAGGCAGAAAGGCAGCAATATGGTTAAAAACTCTATGGTTAAAATTAAATCTATAGGTGCGAAAGGAAGGGAGCAGGCGTTGTGTATGATGGGTTTGGTGAAGCAGTGCTGTTTGTCCTGGCAGGAAAGGGGCTGCTCCTGGAGAGGGCATGTCCCCAGCACATCCCCATCAGTCCCTACTGTAGGCAGCACTGCGTGGCAGCAGGCACCTCCATGCCCTCAGCACTGTGCAAGATCCCTCCCCGCAAACATCTAACCCCTACTGCCACTCCCCTTAATTATGAACTAAATATAGATCTTAATTAAGGCACTGATGAATTTAATTTAGAGTGGCATTACTGCCTTAACTTCCAGAGCTCAACGCCTTGTTTGTATAATGTATAATATAAGCTAAATGAGTGCTTACTTGTTACCACCATAAATAATTCCCTTGCAAATCCCTTCAGATATGTCTCAGACACTAATCCATCTCCTCCTACAGAATATTCATGGGCGCCAATCCTTTTTCATCCTACCTCACAGATTTTAATAGCAATCCTCCCAGCAGCTTGCCAGCCTCGCCTTCCAAAAACCAGCAGGTGCTGGGTGAGGGAAAGGTGTGCATGGGGCAGAGCGGGATGGTGCTCTGGATTAGCTCCTGATTACAGGTTGAGGAGCACCAGGAGAGCACGATTCACCTCCCACCCTCACCTTCCACATCTTGGGCTGCACCAGCTCTGGGAAACAGCCCCCTGTGGCTGCTCCAAGGTGAAGGACTTGGGGGTCCTGATGGACAGAAGCGGGACATGAGGCAGCAGTGTGCGCTTGCAGCCCGGAAGGCGACAGTGCCCTGGGCTGCAGCAACAGAGGGGGGGCAGCAGGGAGAGGAGGGGGAGGGGTTGTCCCCCTCTGCTGTGCCCCTGGAAGGCCCCACCTGCACTGCTGTGCTCTCAGGTCCTTACGGTCCCCTCCAACCCGAGCCGTTCTGTGTCTGTGACTCCACAATGATGCATCGCGGTGCATGCTGTCACATTATAAGAGGTGCTCTGTCTCTCCCTAGCACAGCCAGGCATCCTTGTCCCGCTATTGCTGAGCGACTCCTGAGCTGCTGGCATGCAGTGTGCAGGATCTGTGCTGTAAGGGCAGTGATCACCACTTGGACAGCGGGGTCAGCGCCGGCGGAGCTTGGCCGCCAAGCCCAGCGGGAGTCTGTATAGCCAGGAATCAGCCTCTGCCTTTGATTAAGTGACATCCAACAATCAATTCCTTCTGCAGGAGAACAGTGCTTGGGAAGATTAAAAAAAAAATAAAAAAGCCTACGTTTGCTCTGCACTCAGCCATGAGCTCGTTTTTGTCTTGCTTGCTCAAAGGATTTTTTTTTTTAAGTCCCACTTTTATTCCTTAAACTTATAGCAACATAATCAATTGATTTTTTGATACAGCCTAAGCCTGACGGTGAGCTGGGAGAGGCGGGCTGCTTGCATTGTGCTGCCTCCAGTAGGGTTTCTGAGCATGGAGGCCTTCCCCTTCTCAATCTGGTGCACATCCTACAGGGGTGGGTGCAGTGTGGAAACCACACATGGCTCCCTCTGCTCAGAGTGATTCTCCCATTTGCACCAGCAAGTGCTGACAGCTGCTAGCAGGAGGGCAGCTCCCTCCCCAGCATCCCCATCTGGGATGCAAGGAGGTTTCTCTATTCCTTCCACATCCCTAAAGATGAAGGAATGAAGGAAAAATGAAACAGGAGCACTCTGGATGTTTAGTCTTTATGAAGCTGAAAGGAGAGGAGGGTGCAGAGTGACTGCCCCGAGGGCTGCCCAGCAGCAGGACCCTGAGGGGGAAGGGCAGGGCTGGGGCTCCTTGCAATGACCCAAATCCTTCTTTTTCCTCCCCAGCACCTCACTGCCATTGCCCTGGGTCAGAATGGGCAGGCAGCTTGGCCTGCTCTGGTGTGGGAGATGCTGAGTGGGCTGTGTGAACCCTGTGCATCGCTGCACCTCTCCCGTGCAGACCCTCTGTGCATCCCCTGTGTGTCACCTGCTCACCCCCTCTACATCCCCTTCATAACCTTCAGCATCTACTGCACACCCCCTGAACATCCCCCATGCATCTCTGCCTCCTGCTTTGCTGTGCCTTCACCAGCACACGTCACAGTGCTTCATAACAAATTTAGCTGTCGCTCCGTGTTTTATTAGTATAAGTGCCTTAAAAACAGATCAGAGATTCAACTAATTTACTCATTAGTAAAAGGAAATTAGCCATTTGTGATCTCTCCTAATAAAATTAGCTGTGTGACAGATGCTTTGTTGCCATCCTGATCGGGTCAGCACGCTCCTGGCACCCAACGGCGGGCCTGGCATGGCCTCGCTGGGATTTGGGGATGTGCGATGGGGCCTTGGGGCACCTCCTGCTGTGGCGCTGCCCGTGCTGGCTCAGAGTGCCCAGCAGCTGGAGAACACGGCTCTGGAGCAACAAAAAGGAGGTGATGCTGGGCACTGCCGTGGGCTCAGTGTGGGGTTGGAAAGCCAGCTGAGCAAAGCTCATTGAGCACCTTTCTGTCTGTTCTGCTAATGCAGCCAGCTCCCCAGCCAGCCCCTCTGCTGCCCATTACCTCGCCCAGGACAGGGGCTCCCCGCGGGGCTGCGATGAAGAGGGCTCTCTTGCCCGGGCAGGGAGGCAGCAGAGGGGCTGTGATTGAGCTATTCAGCGCAGTGCAGGGCTGACAAGCGGTGATCAGGCTTTTTGTGATTTTTTTTTGTGTGTGTGTGTGTGTGAGCGTTACCCTGTCCTGTAGCAGGGACAAAAGAGCCTGGTGAAATGCAAGTGCTGCCCATTGAAAGCCAGGCGCTCAGCGGGCGATCATCTTGGGGCTCTCTGCAAGGACCCAGCAATGGGCCAGGAACGTCCCCTGGCAAAGAAAAGGCAGCAAGCTGGAAATGGGGGAAAGACAAAAGCCAGAGCGCTGCCATCGCCCTGCTAATCACTGCGGCTGTCCCCCGCCGAGCGCAGCAGCACTTTCCCTATTCACCAGGCTCTCAGCATTTTCCCTATTCACCCCGCAATGCTGTGACCCGCCGCGCTGGAGTTGACAGCACATTAACCCCGTGCTCCAGGCAAGGGGTGTCCATCCCCACCGGGACGAGGACGGGGACGCTCTGCCAGAGCCCCACTGCAGGTGCAGGTGGGCTCAGCACAGTCACTGCTGTCCACTCCATCCTCTCGCCTTGTACCGTCCCGGTGCAATTCATTTGCTCAGATAACAGATGACGTGTTTATCCCAAGGGACACAAGCCTGAATATTAGGATGTCAAACCCAGCCGTATTTGCAATACGTTACTGTCAAATGGGAAATAAAAAGGGAGTTTCAGTTATTTAATTTGGTGGCAGTGCAGGAAAGCTCAGCGGCGGGGCTGCAGCTCTTCTCTCTTCTCCGTCCGGAGCCGGCCCGGGTGAGCCCTGCAGGAAGCAGCACGCTGCCCTTGGCCTGGGGAC
The DNA here is from genome assembly GCF_038088225.1 of Cyrtonyx montezumae. Lineage (NCBI taxonomy): Eukaryota > Metazoa > Chordata > Aves > Galliformes > Odontophoridae > Cyrtonyx > Cyrtonyx montezumae. The sequence goes on from NW_027071959.1 coordinate 1,743,551, forward strand.
AGCGAGGGCAGGAGATGGGCAACAGTGCTCAGTGCTTCTCCTCCTGGCTCACGCTCTGCCTTTAAACTCGTCTGGGGCAGGTCGCAAAGGGCACGTGGCAGCTCATTCATCCATGCCAGGAACATTTGTACTTAAAAAAACCCACATTTCTTCTTCTTCTTCATTTTTTATATATATATATATAAAAGGCTTTTTGAAGACAAACAACCCAGCTCCTTGGGGAAGGCTCTGAGTTTTCAGAATACCAATTAAAAATATTTTATATATAAAATATAAAAGAAACTGTAAAGCCAGGTTCTCAGATCGGGGGGAGAAGGGGATGCATTGTGGGGGTGGGGGTGGCACGTTGTGTCCTTTAGCAATAACAAGTTGAGGGGAGGGAGGAGGAGCACTGAGCTCTGCAGCAGGGGTACCAGGCAATGCCTGCTGGAAATTAGAGGTTTTATTTTTTGGTATGAGTGGCACATTCTGCTTGTAGCAGGTATGTCTCACCTGGGCACTCCAAAATTCAGGCTCTTGCAATGGGCTTTTCCCACTGCATAACCTCAGGGGATCATTTTTGGTATATCTTTTTGAGGATCAAAGCCATTTCTGTGACACGGGCACCAGCAAGGTTACGGGTCTGGATGTGTGGGGGGTGACCATGGAGAGTGGCCATGAAGGACGACCACAGAGGATGAACAATGGAGGGTGACCGTGGCATGCTCTGCCCACATCTGAGCATTTTAACAGCGTTTATGCTCCTTCCTTAGAAGTCCTCACCATGGTTGCTCCCAGGTCACCTTCAGACTGGGGACAGTTAGTGTCCTGCTTTCACGTGGGACGTGGTGAGTGACAGCCTGCCAGTGGCGGGGATCGGGGTCTGAGTGCTGATGCCAAGATAATGCACTGGGTAATAGTTTTCGACATATTTCATTGAAATATAACAAAATATTTGCATAGTGTTATTAGATAAATGGGAGCTGACTGGAGGCAGAGTTCATTTGGAAATCTGATATGAAAATTCATTTAAAATGAAAGAATATGGAAGCTTAAGTTTATGGTAATAGACTGATCGCAGGGAGTAGCTAATGGCTCTCAACAAACATGTCTCAACCACAATATCCTCCTTCCCTGCTCGGGTGCTGCCCTGTGCACATTCATGCATTTGCTAGCTCCCATACAGAGCAAGGAACACCTCTGTGCTGCAAGAGCTGGATTTTAGGGCTGAAACGGTCATCAGCTCTAACCCAGACTGGGATGGGGAGAGTGCGCAGGGTATGGTGGGGCAAGGGAAAGAGCTGTGTGCTGTTGGGATAAACACTTGGGCTTAATTTCCATCTCCTGATGCTATAGCAGATTGGAATGAAGTGAGTGAAAAGCTGCAGATGAGAGGTGGGGAAATTAATAATGTGATAGTAATAGTAGTAATGAGTGGCTGTGCATGCGCTAATTAGTTCAGAGCCCTCTCTCCAACTTCAGCGTGCATTTAATCAGCTCGCAGGTTCTGAACAGTGCTGCAGAGCTCTCAGGTGAGCAGGAGTTGCTGCCCACCTGGGCTGCATTCGGCTCGTTAACGACCAAGGGCCTGGGTGGGATAATTGGGCAGATGGAGAGCCTAGAAATAGAGGTGGGTTGGAGGTGTGGGGCTGGTGGGACTTGGTGCTGCAGGGGACGGGCACTGCTCTCTGGCCTTGGAAAATGCAGGTAAGTCTCATCCTTAATGTGGGACTTTTGCTCACTTTGCTAGAGGAAAAATGCAGGTTTTGGTAGTGGAAAATGCAACCCTGGCTGTGGGGTGCTCCTTGAATGGAGAGGTCACCTTCCTCCTGTGGCCCTTCAGCTCTTTGTTGTGTTGAAATGGTAGCCATGGCAAGGGGGATTAGCATGGTGCTGAGGAATGTTATAAAACCTTGCAAAACAGATGAATGGGTTCTGTGAGGGGTTTCCAGGGAGCACTGGAAGGAGAAGGAAGGGTTGTGTGGTGTGGGACCAAAAGCAATGTAGAAAAGGTCTCTGCGGCCACCTGTGACACAGATAAAGGCACACACTGAATTTCTGGCTTTCAACATTTTAGCTAAGTTTCTCCTTTTAAGTTCCTGGTAGGTGTGGGAGGTGGAGCAGTGTGGGAGAGAGAATGGAAGGAAGAGCAGATGAAAAAGGATAAAACACAGCACTCAAATAGGCAGCGGCACCCTCTTTGTGCCTGCTCAGTCACTTGCCCTTCATTTGTCACAAAGATTGGGTGGAAGCTTTGTTTTGGGCTGGTGTGAGGGATGCTGGGTGCTGAGTCACAGGTTGGCCAATCCACTCAGTCCTTATCCCAGAATGGGCTGCCCGGGGGGTCTGTTGCAATAGGGAAAATGAGTGGGTAGAGATGCTGTGCCACACGTCAACTGGTGTCAGCCCACCAGCAGCCTCAGTGGGTCCTTGGTGTGCCCAAGCTCTGGGGATAGGTAGTCCTTGGGGGCAGCTCCTTCCCCAGCAGTACTCAATTTTTTTGGTCTGAGGACAGGCTAGCAGAGGGTTAAGCTAATTTAATTCATTTTCTCATTGTTCAGAAACAAAGGCAGTCTATCTTTAAATTGCATAAAGAGTCTGCAAGCCGCCTTCGTTTAAAGCTTTCTTCAGAAATCGGCTGCCCATGGACTTCCACAGGCAGTCAATACTTTAATCTTGATATTTCACTAACAAAAATGTTGCTCAGAAGGCTTAAAAAAAGGAAACTGCTACTTATGATGTAGAAAGGTAGAGACTTTTCTGCACGTAACATCGCATGAGAATAGCAGGGAGAAAACTTTCTTGCCGTTAATCGTGAGCCCCTTGCTCTTGTGTTGATGCTGTCCCCATTAGTATTCGGTGTCGGTACGAGAGCCACTTAGGCCTGAAGACAGCTTTGCACTGACACAATTGAAATGTTTTTATAAATGACCGGCCGAGTTTGAGTGACATGCCCTTCTTGTGCTAGATAAAATTAAAGGTAAATCTTCTCAAAAATAGATGAGCTAAACATCCCTTCTGCACTTCATTATGCAGATGGGGCTGCCCGTCGCTGTGACAATTAGCTGTATCCCTCAAGGTGTTTTATGGCTTCAGTGCAGGGACCTGGGCAGGGCAAAGGGCCCAATCCTTTGCCTGCGTGCCTCCTTTTCATCTTCCTCCTTTTCTTCTTCCTCCATGGGGGCTGGCTGTCATGGGGATGAAGATGTTGGCCGCTGGTGAATGCTGGATATCCGAGTGGAGCTCCTCCATGTTCTGCTGTGAATTATAGAATTGTTTGCTTGCCTTTGAGATAAGTGGGGTGGTCGGGGTGTCTTGGCTCACTCCCTGCTTACTGCTCCAACCTCATGGAGCCTCCCTCAAGCCCCAGCACTGCTTGAGTCAATGGGCTGCGAGTGCTTCTGCTGTCACTTCTTGTCTAATTACCTCTGTCCTTGTTAGCACGTTCTCCCCTTCTTTGCTCTCCCCCCGATGAGCAACTCCTACTTGATGTACAAGATGTAAGTATACAAGTTATTAATCTTCCACTGAAGCAATTACATCAGCACGAAGTTCCTCACCGATGGTGCACTTGTGCTGCCATTGCCCCCTTATCAGGTTAGCAATTTCATATCTGCATTAAGTGTTTAGAAATCAATTTTCAGCTTACTTTGTGCTACAAAATTCACCGTGCCTGAATCTGTGATACTAATTGAACAAGAGCAATTGATGTTTTAGTAGTAATTAAAGGTGGTAATTATTACCAAATCTCCCCATGGCCCCATGTGTTTGCTTTGGACTTGTCAAAACCAGAGGCAGGCAGAATCTATCTTAATAAAGTTGGTGCTTCAAAGCATCTTCCCAGTAATGGCTTCCAATAAGGTTGGTGATAGAGCGGTAGAGGAAGATGGGGAGAAATCATGATGCCTTGTGGAGTGTGGGGATGCTAACGGCTGTTGGCTAATTTGAAAAGGTCTTCCATAAAAAATGGGAATTTCTCATTGCTGTTGAGTGGAAGGATCCCTGTAAGAGGTTGCAGAGGCAGGGTCAGGCAGCACCAAATGGCGCTGGGCTTCCCAGTCCACGCATGGCCCAATCTCAATGGTTTCTGTTTCTCTGCAAGGGAAATGCCTTCTGACTGATGTTTATATGAGCAAAAGCAGGATCAGGCCTGCCCAATTGCAGCCTGCTTGTCCCCATGGAAACAGCTGTGGGATGCTGCAGAGCTCCGTGAAACTCCAACTCTGTGAGCCTGTGCCCAGTCCCCACGAGGAGAGCTGTGAGCAGGGGGGGATGGCCCTGATGGCCACTTTGTCTTTGGAGAGCAAAGCCCTTCTTGGAGCGGGGAAAATGGAAATGTAATCAGATCAGCTTGTATCGTGCAAATAGGAAATCAGTTTTAATAAAGCCAGAAGAAATGCAAAGCAGCCGCTTGTGATGGAAATTGTGTTAAATAGACACCTCTTTAAGGAAAAGCAGCTCTGGGGACGTTCGTCAGGGAGGTGCAGCCTGAGGACCGCTCCGGCTTTATGGGATGTTGGGAAGCAGCATCAGAAGTAGAAATGGATCTGTGGGGCAGGATTTGTGGGGTGAGGTGTAGACACCTGCAGCCCTTTGGGCGCCTGTGATGTTCCCTCCTGGTGAACAGCTCCTGCTCCTCCAAAGCACTGCAGCTCTTAGTGATGGCTCTGAGGAGGCAGTTTGGCTTTATTGCTTTCATTTATTACACCAAGACCAGTGTCTGTTTTCTGAAGCTGCTATCTGGTCAAATCGTGGTTGATAAGCAATGCTGGCCCGTCTTTTTAAGACAGCCAAAATTTATCACTTTCCACTTATTTATTTATTTTGTGGAGCCGTGGTGGTGTGGCATGTATTTTTCTCCGAGTGACAGTTTGCAAAAGGCTTTATTTTCCCGTTCAGCCCTGGAGTTGGGTGGAAAATAATCAAAGAGCAAAGCAGTTCTGTGATAAAATCCATGTGAAGGGGAAGGAAATACCTTGGGATTGTGTAGGGCTGTGGTGTGGGTGAGCTGTGCTGGGATACCCCGACCCCAGTGAGTGCCCTTGGTGAGGCTGTGGCATTCTGGGCTTGCTGTCCCAATGGGGATGCTCCTTGCCCAGCAGCTTTGCATCACTGTGCTCAGATGGTGCCTCCGTTCTCCAAAGGCCATTTCAAGGTGTCCTGCAGGACTGTGCCCAGATTTCTGCCAGTCCAGCTCTAAAAGGAGTGCAGAGCCCACGGGATATCCTTGTGTGGCTCCTTGCCCAGGGCACTGTGATCCCCAATTACTGATGGGGACAAGTAGGTTGAACCTGTCAGCCCTGCTGTTCTCCTTCTTTTCCAATGGGTTGGAAGATATTCCATGGGTAATAAAGGAAGGACAGCATCTCCCCCTCGGTGTCAATCCCCAGTTCAGAAGGAAGTCGTGTGTTTGGAAGGGACTGGAGCTGAAAGGCATGCAAAGCAAAAGGCACGATCTATAATTGGCCAGCTGTAATTTCATAATTCATCTCTGCGAAACACAATGAAATTAAAAGAGTTTAGATTCCAAAGTGTAATGATCATCAATTAAATTCTGCTGGGGCTGAGCTTCCTTCTCATTTGAATTTTATTTTATTATTATTTCTCGGTGATTGCAGGAGGCTGAAAACAAAAGCTGCTGCTGTTGGAGGTTGCTGCAGTGGGGCTAGGGGGGGGGGAGGGGGGCAGAATTAGAGAGAGCAATTACTGCTGGGTGACAGAAAACGGAGGGAAGGGAGGTTTTTTTGCTCTGCCTTGCTCCAGTCTCAGGCAGGGGAATCCATCATCCTGAGTCTAATCAGCTAATGCTGATAAACTGCCAGCAATAACTGACAATTGAACTGGGGGTTTTGGGCTGGGAGTTCATTCATTTTGAAAGTGCCATAACTAACCCATTAAAAACAGAAAAGCTAAAAAGAAAAGCCCTGGCCCACGCCTGGGTCCCCTAATGAAGGCTGCTGTTTATTCTTTTAAGTGTGGATGATGATGTGTTTAGCAGCTATTGATGCCAGAGGTTTAGCCCGGGCTGGAAAAGCTGCTTGATGCTTTGCAGAACTCAGTTTGCCTTTATCCCTGGCAGCTTCCACCCTGTGCTGGTTTCCACGTGCAGTCCTAAGGGATCTGGAGCTGCTCAGGGCTGCATGGGGCACTGGGATGTCTCCTGCCCTGGGTTCTGAGCTCAGTGCTTGCAGGATCCTGAAGTATGATACGCAGCAGTGTCGATGTCAGTATCTCCCTCGGGGGATTTACCTCCTGTTGATTGCATCACTTATTGTCTCCGTGGTAAATTACTGATGCAGAGTCAGGCTCTTTGTGCAAGCTGTCTTCTAAATGGCAAAGCCTCGCTCAGGAGTGCGGCTCCACTCGGAGCGTGTTTGCTTACTGCTTCCCACCATTAAATGCACGTTGACAAATGTGCTCCAGGTAAACACAGCATCAGCAAGGTAGAGCTGGAGCAGGACAGTGGTGGGTCCCCACCTCGGACCTCTGGGCTGTGTGCTGGTTGCTGAGCTGATGGATCACCCAGAGAACTAGACCCCTTCCCCAGCACGTGTCCCTTTGGTCTTTCCCAGCCAGCTTGGCTTCTACCAGAGCTCCATCATAGCTTGAAGCTGTGTGGGCAGAGGTTTCCAGATTTATAGCCCCATGGGATGCAGATAGCCAGCTTTCCTTAATTTAAAGGGAATAGCTCTTCTGGTAAATCATAAAGGCAGAGAGTGAGTGCCCCAGTTGCATGTCCTGTATAACGTGGGCTGGAGAAGCTCCCTGAGCTGCTTTCTGTTGAGCAGGGCAGGTTTCTCACCCCAACACCACACTGGGGTTATGGTGTCCGAGTACTGAGAATGCTTTTATGAATTTCCACTGCTTAATTACCTGTGTTATAAAGCTGCACCTGATGTCTGGTCTGCGTTTGCCTGGCTTTTACTTCCAGCCACTGAGGGTTTTTTTTACAGCTTTGTTGTTAGACTGAAGAGCCCTCTATTATCAATTTTTTTTTGTTCTCTGTGTAGGTATTTAAAGGCTTTGATCAAGTCACCTCATCACCTTCTCTTTGTTAATCTGGAAAGACTGAACTCCTTGAGACTTTTGCAATAAGGCAGGAATTGTGCCTCTGCATCCCTCGGCTGCTTTGAAAATCCCAGCTGGAGAGTCTAAGGTTGGGCACCTGAAAACGAGAGGGTATTTAGAGAATTCACCCCGTTACGTCTCTGTGCTTCTCTTCCCCCTTTTTGCTGTGGGCTTTGAGATTACAGAGGGCTTGTGCTGGTGAGTCTGTAGGAAAGTTTCTGCTCATTTTATCCTTTTTTTTCCCCCTTCTGTGATGGATAACTCCTTCTCAGAAGCAGATTTCATGGGGAATTACTGGCTCTGAGCACTCCCCTGGCTGCTGTGCCCCCTACACCTCTGTGCTAGGGGTGAATGGGCTGGGGAGATGGGGAATGCTGCCTTCTTATCCCACGTTCCTCAGCCTCTGAAGGCTGGGGGAGTGCTGGGATCCTCTTCCCCGTGGTGGTGGTAGAAAATCCATTGTTAGTCTTCGGGCAGGTGGGAAGAGAAGCATCAGTGAGTTATTCTCTTCAAGAGCTGAAAATGGCCGCGTGTTCTGCTCAGAATGCTTTCATGGATCAGTCGAGGAGGACTTGCTTTAATCTGGACCCTGCAGACCCTTCAGCACAACGTGTTTAGGAGGTTGCACAAGTTAGCTCCAGGAAAGCCTCCTGGGAGCCCACTAAATCCTATCATCAAAGACACGCAGTCTTGGCAGGAAACAAGATTGTGGAAAGACTAAATGATCCAGAAAGGGGCTTCACCTCAAAGGGGGCTCTGAATTTCAAATTCCTCTCTGCTGTGGGCCCAGCTCAGTCCCTGAAGGAGCAAAGTGCAAGATGTTTATGGCTATTATTCAAGACCAGGCATTGCAGCTTGATGTCCCTGGCACTGGGCACAGTGATGGGCTCTGCCTGGCGGGCAGCTGAGATGGATTTTAGCAGAAAATCACTCTTGTTTGGCAATTCCCCTTCCTGCCCCATTCCTTCTGCTTCACAGAGGGCAACACAAGGGGCTGGAGGTTCTGTCCCACATGGGAGAGCCTGTCTTTGAGGTGCTTAGGTTTCCACAGAGCAAGATTCCCCTGTAGAATGATGCTGGCTGGCAGGCAGGGGAGGAAGGCTTTCCTCATCCTCCTCCCACAGCTGCCCCGCTGTAATGAGTTGTCAGGAACGTGAGGATGGACGGGGCGCACCAGGTCCTGATGAGATGATACAGCAAAGATTCCATTTCATCTCGAATTTGACATTAAACTTTAATAGTCTCAAGGACAAGAAGCCAAGAGATATCAGATGTAATGAGATAAAGCAAAGTTTCTCTGACAGCAAATTTGATCACAAATGGGCTCTGAGATTGCTTCTTTGATATAAATGAAACATAATTCATCTTCCAGTGCCTTGAATGGGCTTTGAGGCCATGTATAATAACAGTGTCGCCATTGCCTAGCTCTGACAAGTGCAGGAGGAGAAGGGCCCCAGACCCTGCTGCTCTGCTGTGGCCCAGAGGGGACAGCCCAGGCAGGCTGGGAACTGCGAGCAGTCAGAGGTGGGATGCCTTCTCCATCCCCAGATGTCGGGGGCAGCTCTTGGGTGAGCTCACACCTGCATCCCATGATTTGCTGTCACCCAACTCCAGTTTTTCCCTGCCTGTGGGCATGGAGCTCCAGGAGCTGCTGAGCACCAACCTTGCCTGCTCAGGGAGTTGTTTGTGGTGTTACTTTGGGTAATGGAAGGCAGTGTGGATGGTCTCAGCAGGTGACCCCCAGGGGATCAGTGGAGCAGGGAGGAGTGCCACCAGAAAGCTGTGTTTCCACCTCCTCAGGAAACTGCTGCCAGAACCATGGTGCTTTGAAGGGTTTGCTCCTTGCATGGCTGTTCCACTTTGCCCAAGTGATGACTTTTCCCTACTTCATTGGCATCAACCAACAGTGGCTAGAGAAACAAGCCACATTTCCTCTTGATGGCTGTGTTTCGTGCTCTATGGCTTTGTTTTGCTTTATTTCTGCCTGTAAGAAGCCATCAGGTGAAGCCATGGCTCACCTGCTTGCACAAAAGGCTTCCTTTGCTTTCGTGCTGCTCTGGAGGTCACTGTACCCTGCCCAGGTGTGGTGCTTGGCTGTATACCCAACCTGTGTCCAGTGTTATGGTGTATCAGTGAGATATGGATGAAGCAAAAGCTTCTGAGCAGCCTGGAGCCTGAAACAAGCTCACCTAGCAGATTCATTGAACAATTGGGAATAACAAAGGTATTCACTAAAAATCTGATGGCAGTTAGCTGGGCAAAGGAAAGGGCCAAATTAATGGGGTAAATCATTTGTGACAAAGAGTTGGCCAAGCTCTGGTCATGAAGATTAATTAGTGTTTGAAGAGATTGAAAGGAGCTGAAAGATTGCCAAATGCTATCAATTAGCCATTCGGGAAGTAGCATGGGCAAGGAAAGCTGGCACGTGGCTCTGTGAGGATGCCCTGTTCTGGTTGGAACACCTAAATCCTGTGCTGTGTTTCCTTGAGCTGGACCCTACCCTGGGCTTGGGACACAGGTGCTGAGAGTGTTTTTCTTGATGGAACTTTGCTCTGTGAAACTGATCTCCCCTTGCCCTGGTGCTGTTGCATGAGCACTGCACTCTGCTCGCCTTCCGCAGCCCTGGAGGAGGACCTTGGGGCTGGCAGTGCTGACACTGTAATTATAATGGATTCATTTTGCTCCGTTTCCTGATCTTGTTATTATCTTTGTCATCAGAATTAATTTAGCTCTGTTTCTTTTTTTTCCCCCCTTCCCCCTTCTCATTACAAGCTTCTCGGAGAGGATGTGACAGCATCCTAATGGCCAGCATGTCAGGGTGGCACAGAGGTGCACTCCAGTGCTGTGACCTCTGCAATGCCTCGCTGTCACTGAGCCATGGGGCTGTGCCCCAGCTCTGGGGGCATTGCACCCGGCTCCTCCTGCCCCAGCACGTGGGTACCCTGCCTGGTTCCCTGCCCTGCTCGTGGTCAAAGTAGCAATCAAATATTACCCATTTTCAAGGCAGCGTCGGGTTGGTTTCCAGATTGTCTCTGTGTTTTGCCTTCAGGTGTCTCTCTTGAGCAGCTCTAGGGGTGCTGCTGGCGCTGGCTATAAATATCACAACTGTGAGTGGGGATTGCTCCTGCTGCCTCCCCCCCTGCATGCACACATCTGGTGGCAAATGCCATCAATCTGCTGGAGTGGGGAAAAGGTGCCCTGCAAGGAGTGCAACACTTGATGCGTTTTCCTAATTGGCACGACGGACTTGATTTATTTGTTAATTAATGAACAAGCATGTGTGAGTTGTGGTTTAGGTGTAGCTTGAAGTGACTGCTCCCTTTGAGGAGCTGGGAGGGGTGGAGGGGCAGTGGGAATAGTTCTGTTTGCACATGGAAATAGTGGGGCATGGAGTAGGGAGCAGGACAGCAGATGAGAAGTTGGGTTGTGAACCTCTCCTTGGAGCTTTCCCAGGTCTGGGGGTCTTCCTTGGGCCAGGATGAAGGCAGGGGAAGCTTCCCTTCCTCTTTACACCACCAGTGTCTGTAGCCGAGTCTGTCTTTTGCTTGCCTTGGTGAAGGCTTGGTTTGCCCATGGCATTCTGCTTGCAGCAGACTTTCTGTCGCAATTGCACGTAAATTAATTGTCATTTGGGGGAACGCACAGGAGGTTTTTGCATGATAAAGAAGCCCGAAAATCAAGGATGGCAGTCATTTTGTTTCCTATTAAAAGAAAGAAATCATTAAATTGCTTCTTGCAGCCTTTAATAGTTTTGTACAGTTGCAATTACAGCTTTTGGAGGATTAAACCCTGTGCGTGCACACATAACCTGTTAGCTTAGTCCAAAGAGCAGAGTTGAAGTTCCTCAGTGGAAGGAGAGCCAACTCTTCTCCTTCCTCACCCTAAAAAGGGCGATGTGCTGTAAAACCAGGGCATACGTTGGTGTGCTGGAGCTTCTTGTTGGTCTTTGGCTGCCATGTTGTGCTCCCATTAGTTGGCCTGCTAGTTGCAATTGCTGCAAAAGGGCCTGGGGATGTTTTGTGATGCTTTTGCTGTGTTCTACTTTTTCAGGGACAAAAAGGCCATTTGCAGTTCCCAGATGTGTTGCCTAATCGTGCTCTGTGATGACAGTCCATTTTCCTGCTGCGATTCCCTGGCATCTGCTGGAGCTGCAGCCAGCAGAGCTGGGAGGCCGGGGCTGCATGAATGGTGTGCTGTCCTCATGCTTCCCCTTCCTGGCTCTGTAAAACAGCACTTGTGCTTTCCAGTGACGCTATGCAGTGAGAGATTTTTCATCCCCTTTGCCCCCCCATGTGTTGCTCTGTGCTGAAATGCGATGGGCTGAGTGCAAGCTGTTGATGGGGTCCTTCCTGCCTGAAACTCCCGGTGAATATGAAAAGTCGAATTGATTCCCTCTAATAAATGAAGCAGTTGGATGTCTCATTTGTAACTTGACATCCACGCCGGCGCTTCAGCTGCTGCTTCTCACCCCTGGCTGGGAGATGCACTTATTAAGATGGCATTCTGCAAAGTTATTGCCATTTACCAGGAGCCAATCTATCTGCAATTCGCTTCGGGTCGGGAAGGAGCTGCTGGTGGGGGCAGAGAGAGCTGGGAGGGGGGGGAGAGAGGTCTGGAAGGGCTTTTGGATGTCTACTTTCTGCCGATAGATCACTGTCTTGTTCATCGTCTGCTGCTGAAGGAGATCATTTGCTAACTTGGCAGGGACTCTGGGAGCACTTTGTGCAGGATGGGAGCAATCCAGGTACACGCTGTGTGTATCAGCTGCTGTGTGGGGCTGGCTGGTGCCGAGGGGGCAGGTGGAGGTGCGAGAAGCAGGACTGTGTGCTGCAATGGTGCTTTTTCTGCATCCTCTTGGTTCCCATCCCTAGTTTCTCTGCTCCCTACAAAGCTCATGCCGGTCAAAAATATTGCCCTTGGTAGAGGAGTGGGAAACACGGGGATCCTCCTCCTGAGCAGTACCCTCATCTATGTGGGCTTGTGATGGAAGCAGCCTTGCTCATTTCCCCTCCCTTCTGCTTTTCTGTTGTGGCTCCTCTGCAGGATGAAAAACAATAACGATAAATCAGAAACCCTCCCTTGGTCTTGGAAAGATGCTGAGAATAGAAGATAAGAGTTTATCCATCCTAAATAATAATGCACTGGAGTTGCCAGCTCCCTGTTGGCTTGATTTGCATGACACTAAAAATCAGTGACCCAGGTGACTCTTTGATGCACAGAGAAGTGAGTCCAAAGGACTCTGTGCTGGACTATCCAGGGACACACACGATGCTGGAAGCTATTAACAGTAAGGACGTTGTCATGGGCTAAACATGCCCTGGATTTCACACCAATCTAACAAAGGAGTTGGTTGCTGCGAGAGCGGAGCCTGGGCTGATTAAATCTTTGTTTAAGAGCTCCAGAGCTCCATTACCTACATCAGGAGGGAGTTAATTAAACAAGGAAGGTGGGAGGTGGCAGTCGATGTGGCTGAGGGCATCTCTGCAGAGGCATGGAGCTGCATGGTGCGAGACACATTTGCTCACAGGACGCTATGCCAGATGACAGAAAGCCTGTCTGGTCACGTTGGTGCTGTGCTTCTCAGGGAGGGGTGAGGTGTGGAATTGCGGTGTCCAATCCTTGCTTTTATTGCCTTCACCATGGGGGTCTCTGGGAAAACAGCATTGCCCAGGCTCTGGGCACTTCTGGTTCCACACTGTGTTCTCAAAGCTGTCCTGCAGCACTGATGCGGGCAGAGCATGGGGTGTCCTCAGTGCACTGTGACTAATCCCAAGCAGCAAATCCCCATGCAAAAGGGTGCAGAGCATTCACCATCCCCCTGTGCGTGCTGGTGCATCTGGTGCTGGCACTGCCACGTTTGCTGGGGCTGCCAAGCACTCCTGCAAATGAGTGCAATTTTACCTGGCTCTGCATTCAACACCGCAGTGATGGGGAAGCAGCGGAATTCCCCTCCAGCACCAATAAAACAAGTTTCTCTCCAGGATCTCCATTTGTCATTTGGATATTAGGCTGACCATAATCTGTTTCCATTCTCATTACGTGCATCCCTGTCAGGAGCCGGAGGCTCAGTGGCAGACGCCCTGCTGCTTCCATTTGACTCTATGAGGCGATAGATTAGATTCCTGTTTGCTTGGTGGAAGATCCCCAGTGATATCAATTAGATATGTCACGGGGGCCCGGGGGAATATTTCTGCCTTTATTTATTGGAGTGGAAGGCATCACGGGCTGTCCCAGTAGGACTTGTAATGTCTCTCTCTTCTCACACTCACCCTTTTCAGATGACTTGTAGCAAATCACAGCAAAGGTTGTTTCCATGGGGAGGAGCACTGGGTGGATGGAGCAGCCCTGCTCCCAGGGTGATGCTCCTGCACACATCTGAAGCAGTGCTGGTTTGTGCACTGCACGCTGGTGCTGGGGCACCCCACGTGCTCCTGGCAGGGCAGGGTGCTACTGGCTAAAGTTGCCACTAAAGCAAATATCATGAAATATGCAAGAAAGCAGCACGAATAATTTTAATCTGTCAGCGCTGGAGATGGTGAGAAGTGAAAATAATGGAAGGAGCCTGGATGGTGTCTGACACAGTGGCTGTGTCTGCTGGAACAGGCCCTTCATTAACGTGCTGCAGTCCGTGGCTGCGTGTGGGGAAGGGGAGATGTCAACTAATGATCTCTTATTCCTCGTGGCACATTGGAGCAGTGGGGCCAAATGCCTCCTCCTGTGGGGGATTGGTGAAATAACTGGGAAGTAACAGGGTGAGCAGTGATGTGGAGGGGGTTGAGCTGGATGGGAGTAGTGCTGTGTGCAGGCAATGCACGTGGGCTCCTGCAGGAGCAGGGAGCTGAGTTGGAGTTGCATGGGACTGTGCTCGGGTTTTGTTCAGTGTGTGTGTCTGAGTAAGGCGATCTGTGGGATGCCTGGCTGCTGTTAATCTGGTTTGTATAAAATACTGTTGGCTCCTGTCATTAGATGTCTCCTCTTCCCACTGAGGTCAAGTGCAGTCCTCCCATCCATTTCAATGAGAGGAGGGCAGGCCATAAAACATGCTTTATGAGCATTAGCTAATGAATCCCTCCCACGAGGCACATGTTAGACAGCGAGGTGCTTGGGAATATTTCTCTTCATCCCTCTTGAATAGATATCCTTGGTGTTCTGTGGGGTTTTCTTGCAAAGCAGCACTCTTTTTCATCTGCACAGTCCCATCCTACGCATGTGGACATGCTTCCAGGGAGAAGGCTTGTGACTAACCCATGGGTAGCTCAGTGCATGCTGAAATCAGCAGCCAGAGCGCTGCCTGGCTGTGCTATTAATGCACAGACTCCCCCTGAATCGTCGCCTTACTCCATCTCCATCTCTGGGAGTGAGTCCCATTTGAATGTTAATGCCTCTAAGATGAAACCTGGCTGATTAAATTTTAGACTTGCAAATGGATTTGGTAAATAGATGTTAGGAAAGGCGGGACGGAGACTGCCTGCCTTGATAGCAGATACAGTAAATAGCGGCACTTTGTGATTAGGTGAGAGATTCACTCGCGGAAAATGGGAGTCTCGAGGGGCTGTTTTCTGGTGAGAAATCCTTTAAGTAAATAAATTTATGGCAGGTTTTTTCTTTTTTTTTTTCCTCTTTCCTCAAACAACAGCAACAAAAAGTCCCCCGGCTGTTGCTTCCAGGTTGTGTGCAGAAGGCTCAATGGGAGAGAATGGCAGCCCTGTAAGCACTGCTGCAGTGCTTCGTAGCAATAGGTGAGCAGGGGTGGGTGATGCCTCCCAGCTGCTGGGGAGCTCTTGGGCATTGGTAGCTCCTCTTTGCAGATGGGAAAACAAAGGCATAGAGCGTGTATGTAACCTGGGAGAGAAGCCCTTCCCTCCTGCCTGTCCCTGGCAGCAATCTCAGTTGAGGCTGGGGATGCATTAGCCCTGCTTGGCACGAGGGTTTACTTTATTTTCCCTATGAAAAGGGAAACTGGTATTTGAAATGGCTTTAAAAATGCAGATAGCGGGGCAAGCCACATCGACCTGTGTGTATAATGTAAAGGAAGATTTTAATAACAGTAGTTGTATTCATTCTTATCTGGAGCAGTATGAAATATTAAGAAGAAAGAAAAGAGGAAAAAAGAAGTGTTGAAGCTAGAGCCTGGATTTAGCACATATTAAACCATTTGTCTTTTGCTCCCCTGCTGAGCTTGACTGTACAGGGCTGCTCTGGGCTGAAAGTCTTGGGAAATGGAGCATGGGCAGGGGATGCCCAGGGAGAAAGGGTCAGCCCAGCAGGATGGGTGCTTCCCTCTGCTGTGCTGCTCACTGGGGCTGCCACACCTGCTTGGGGCAGGGCATGGTGTGCTGCAGGGTTTGGTCCTCGGGCGGCTCGCTTGGTTTGTAGGGCTGGGATGGCTGCTTTCCCTGCTGCATGCATTTCTGAGTCTTGAACAACACGTAGGTCCTAGATGCCTCTAGGAGAGCTCCTGCTGCTGTGCAGTGACAATCAGAAGCCAGGATATCACTACGCTGGTGGGGATCTGTTACCATCAATCGGGAGTTATGCTTCCTATTTACCTGTCTGAGATTTCCATTGCTTTTCTTGTTCTGTGTATTGAAACATACATCATCTGTTCATTAAAGCATAATCTCCAAATTATCCCAGCTCCGAGCAAACAAGGTTACACTGACTGCCTGCATTAGAATGGATCAATATTGCACTGTGCCTGCTGCAGCTATTTCTGAGGAAGTGGCACTAAATCCTCATTTCTTTGACCCAGGCAGGCTGAGGGATGCCCTGTGTGTGGGAGGGATAACAGCTGGAATTCCGTTCTGTAGATGAGCAAAACCGATGTGAAATGGTTTTGAAAAGCGAGCAGTGTGCCCTCACAGCCTAGAAAGTGTTAACAGTACCTTGGGCTGTGCAAGCAGCAGGGCAGGGAGCTGCTCCTGCCCCTCTGCTCTGTGCTGTGACACCTCACCTGGAGCACTGCGTCCACGCGTGGAGTGCTCAGTGCAGGAGAGACGTGGACCTGAGGAGGGGCACAGAAATGGTGCCAGGGATGGAGCCCCTCCCTACGAGGACAGGCTGAGAGCTGGGGCTGTGGAGAAGAGAGGCGGTGCTGCCCCGTCCCTGCACACAGCCAAGGTCAGGCTGGACGGGGCTCTGAGCACTGATGGAGCTGTGGGTGTCCCTGAGCACTGCAGGGAGCGGCACCACGCGGCCTTTGGGGGTCCCTTCTGGCTCCACTGTTCTATGAAAGAACCCATTGTGCAGGAGCTGAGTTCCTTGGGGGCACAGAGACTCCTCTCCCCCAGGAACCAGGAGGACCCACACTGTGCAGGGCACATCACTGCTCACTGTTGGCCAGTGCTTGGCCGTGGTGCTGTGTGTAGCCCAGGATGGCTCCGTGCCGCTCGCAGCAGGAGCACAGCAGGCATTATCATTGAGAGGCACTGCTGCAGTACCCCGACCGCTATCCTCATGGGCACAGTAGCTGGTTTTGATTTGACAGCATTTGTGGGAAAGTATTTTAAATAATACATGAAGTTTCTGTGCAGTTCAAGGCTTGTGTGCTCGTTTAACAGCAGCTGCGATGTGTTATCATCTGATAAACATGCTTGTTATATATTATGTATATAGCATCCTGATGCCAGATTCATAGGGAGGTTTCTCTGGTCATGCAGCTGGGCTGTTTGCTGTGCATATGGATTAGGTTATGTTAGCATCTCCATTGTAAACACCAGCATAAGCTCTGCTTGTCTCCCCTCAAAGCAGCGTTGCAATGTAATGGAAAGGAGTCTAATCACTACATCTAATTATGGAGGAGAAATCAATACAGGAGATTTCTGGGAGTCCTAAAATACTCTGAATTCCCCGCTCTCGTGGTGCTGCTTGCTGCCTTCAGTAGGAACAAGGGAAATTTTCTTGTGATTTCTTGGAAATGTTGAGCTCATTTGCTTCATAGGGGGAGATAAGGTCCATTGGATGGTCTGGCCCAGACCTCCTGGATCAGAGGGCAGCAGAGCTCTGCTGTGCAGTGCTGCACTTTATATGTTCAGTGAATGTTTAGGTGTTGTACACCAGCTGGTTGGGTAGGAGGTGGATGTTTGGACTGGATGATCTTGGAGGTCTTTTCCGACCTCGCTGACTCTGCTTCTATGACTTTTCAGCCCCTGTCTGGTTCCTCTGTGAGGGTCAGGGGTGGGTGTGGGGCACCCCATGCTCACAGCTCAGCTGTGAAGGTGCTCCATGGATGTGATGGGATCCTGCACAGAGCTCTCATGTATGAGCTGGGAAATGGGATGGTGCTGTTTCAAAGGCGCTGATTAACTTAGATTCCAGGCAGATGGAAAAAGGGAACTAATTAAAAATAAACAAATGAGTTCATCTGCTTTTTTAAAGGTTATGTATTCGGCAAATTATGCCTGCCAGCTTCAGGCGAGGGACTCGGGGTATTAGATGGAAAACAACAACACAAGTTTGTGGCTCAGGCCGGTTCACATATGCTGGCTGCTGTAGGAGGGAGGCATCAACATCCAGCTGCATGCAGCAGCATCCCACAGCTGTGGGGTCGGGGTGCTGCCCACTGCCCCATTGCTCGGGGCTTTGGTGAGCAGCGCATTTCTGTCCTTTGGGTGGAGGGGGGAAAGAAGCCAGCTCTTAATGAGATGCAGTAACCTGCTCCTGCCTTGCTGGCCAGATAATTGAGGTGTGCTAGCCCCTGTCCTGTTAGGCAATCAAGAGGAGTTTGTCTAAAGCAATTGCTGAGCACCAGTGGGATCAGAGGGCCCGGGCTCTCCAGAATGCCACAGACCTGGCTGCTGGAAGTGCCTTCTTCCCACTCAGCTCTCCTCCTCTCTGAGTGACTGGTTGACAAAATAAATCTGTGGGAGAAGGAGGCATTTCTGATCGGCTGTCATCTCCCCCAAATGCTCCTGATGCATTTTCTTTCCTCATTACATGCGATATGTCAAGTCCTCACCTGTGAGAGTGCAACTCGACATCTCTTCTGCACGCAAACCTCCTCCTGGAACGCTTCAATCTCCCCACGGCAGCTCCTTGACAGCTCCTTGCTGTGTCCTTGGGAAGGGGCTGGGCACAGGGGATCTGCCAACAGCTGGGGGTGGCTCTACATCCTCTCCTTGCTGCCCCACAGGGTGGTTCTCCTGTGCTGTGCACCCCTCCCTGCAGATCCATGAGTGGGGTTGAGACCCCATTGATGTGAAGTAAGACTGCCTTCAGCTTGCTCCTCCTCCTCTTTGCTGGGAGCTGTGGTCTGCAAAGCTTGCAGCAGTTCCTGCAGTGAGCACACTTGAGTGTTTACGTGTGTGCATGAGACTCCAGGACAGGCTGCAATGCTGCTTTCCTTCCACAGCTGTGTGCGTGCAGAGAGCGGGGCTCGGGGAGGGCTGGCGGAGCTGACTCACCTCCAGCATGTCTTTGTGGAGGAGAAGGAGCAATTAGCAGTCTGATAGCAAGATTAATAGCAGATGCTCATAATTAACTCGCTATGCATGTAAGCAGCTATTGTCTCCATTTTATCCTGTGTAGATTGATATTCAGGAGTGACTCATTATATAGACAGAACCTATTTTGCCTGCGGAGCGCAGCCACCAGAATGGAAATTGCAATTAGAGTTGACTCTGTCCCTGCCAAGAGATTAAAGAGGAGAGTGCACTGGGGTGGGATGGTGCCTCCTGCCTCGGTAATGGGGGGGTCAGGGGGAGGCTGGATCTGTATGCAGGGCTGGCTGGGAGCAGTGTGTGGACAGTGTTTGCAGTGCGCAGTACGGGATGATGCTCTGGGCTCAGTGCTGCTGCTACAGAGCTGTTCCCAACCTGGTCGTGAACAGGACTGAAAAACGGTTGGAGAAACTGGAGGGTGGGCAAAACCAGAGCAAAGTGAGGGCACGCAGAGGCTCCCTGCAGTTGGAGCAGTGGTATTTCTTACCTGCAAGCCCTGTCTGTCCTGTGCTCTCGTTGCTGGCTCAGCTAAAATCCTCGCACTGTGCTAGAGGCTTTGCCTGCTTGTCCCCTTCCTCCTGAGGAAGGCTCTGGGTGTCAGCTCAGGGCTGCGTGGGGTTGTGCCCGCTGTCTGATGGTATGAAGCTTCCCCAAGCTCCGTGCCACCCTGAGAGGGAGAAGTGCAGGACTGGACTTTCCAAAACATGGGAAGCAGCTGCAGCAAGCACAGGCAGTGAGAACACACACGTTTATGTTGGTGGTGTCTGCTTGTGGCTACTGAACTGCAAGGACTTGGACCCGGCTCTGTAACTCCCTGTAATTGCCTGTGTCAGTTTGGTTTCCTGGAACAGCTTCTCGGTGGATGAGCCTCTCTGGAGAGAGGTGTGAAGCTGTGCTGCAGTCTATTCCTTTTTCCCTGCTCACCATCACCTCTCAAAAGCCCTTCGCCCGAGACTAAGTCAGGGAGGGTTTATTCGTGTAACCCAACAAAGCATTGTCACACTGCAGAGCTGCAGGCTGCCCTGTGAATACCACAGTGCTGCTGCAGGGATGGACTGGGGGTGGGGGGTAGGTTATGTGAGGGTGTGCAGTTACTGCACGGCTGCCAATGCAACCCCTTGCTATTCTTTTGAAGAAATACTCAGCCCTTTAACAAACCCACTCCTTGTATCTAATGGCAACTGAGTGTTGCTGGAGATGTGCAATAGAGCCAAGAGAGCTGGACCCAGACCCTTGGCAGATTGGTGTAGCAGTGCCCCAGTTCCTTGCTGCAGATCCTGTGTGGTGATGGGCAAACCCCAGCACTGCCAAAGCACACTACAGTTTGGATCTCAGGCAGCAGTCTGTTCTCACACCTCCCCACAGCCTGATGTTGGGATGCTGAGCCCCAGAGCTCATCCCATCTCCTGCAAGGATCCTTCCTGCCCGTGGTCCTCGTGCTGTGCAGGTGTGATCTGTACATTCCGTTCCTCAGTACCAGGAGCATCCCTGTGACCTCAAGCACAGAGCTGAGGCATCAAAACAAAGGGTGCACGGGAGCAGAATAGCTATCAGATGTGTCTCCTCGTGCAACAACAAGCCCTGCTTCATTAGCTATGCACAACCCGGATGAAACGAGTGATACTGTAGTGCTGGAGGAAGCTCGGTGCTCCTGCTAATGAGTGTCTGTGTGGTGCGATAGGGGGAGAACCAGAGCAGTGAAAGGCAGCTCCATAATAGTGATGCGTTCTGCAATAAAGGCGAGGTAGGAGAACTCCTGTAGGCTTTGTGAGGAGGGAGCAATAAAGGCTGTGTAAATAGAGTCACCCATAAAGCGGGCACTTGAGGGAGAAATGTGATGTCTGTGCCCGGTTTTGGGGAAGAGGAGCCAGGGGTGGGGCTGTTGTGCACTTTGCTCTCTCCAATGGGGCAGTCCTGGCTGTGCTGTGCTATGCTCGTTGAGTCTTGTGGAATCTGGTGTGCCCTTAACGCTCCAGATCTGATAAACTGGAAAGGAGTCTGTGTTGAAGAAATGTTCCTCTAGAGATTTGCAGACCAGAAGCTGTTGAAAAGAACCTAAAATGTGGTGGTTTTGCATTCCCATTACTGCTGTGCTGGGATAACGGTTTCCCATTTTCCACCTCTGTGCTGAGTTTCTTTCCTTGCTCTCACTTGTCAAGCAGAGTGATTAAACAGAATCAACCTGGAAAAGGCACTCTCTATGGGAAACATGAATAATTACAAAAAATGCAGCCCAAGTACCTCCATTATAGCCTTGGCTGGTGTGAGTGAGTGTAATGGGGTGACCTCCTGCACCCGTGGAGGGCTGCTCCAGCAAGGTCTGCCTCTCCGGAGCACCGACGCACCTGTTAAAACATCCATTAAATGTGATGACAGCAAAAGAAAGAAGTCAAATTACCGTTCATTATTTGCTAATGCGGCCTTGCTGGTGGACATGAATCTGATTGCTGAAGGTTGGTTCTGGGGGAGTGATACCCCCATAACACGCTGGGACCACGCTTTGGGTGGAGCAGCATCTCGCTGCTCGTGGGCAGGGCTTTGCGTCAGCTGGTCCTGGTGGCTGTGCCCCTCTGCACACGTGGCACCGCGCTGCAGTCGAGCAAAATATTTAAGTACGTGTTTAACTTTTCTAAACCCATGTTTAATATATTTCCAATTAACCAAAGCACTTGAAAATGTGCCGGGATTTAAGCACGCGGTTAATTGCGTTACAGAACTGGCGGCGTTGTCAGGTCCAGGTACACACCTAATGATGCTGCATGGAGCTGGGAGAGCAGCTGTCCTTGGTCTCGCTGTGAATCATGCGGGCTTCATTACCTGCCCGCACAGCCTGAATGGAGAGGGCCACTTCTGCTGCAAAAAAAAGAAAAAAAAAGAAAAAAAAATACACCTTTGCAGGGAAATAGTTTTATTGCTGCTCAGATGGCTGTGACTCCATGGTGTATGGATGAGAATGTTGGGTGAATCTCCTTGGGTGAGGTGGGAGAGTTTGCAAAGGCAGGTTTGAGGTTTCATAGCGTACAATCAGAGAATGGTTGGAGGTGGAAGGGACCCCCAAAGGCCGCGTGGTGCCGCTCCCTGCAGTGCTCAGGGACACCCACAGCTCCATCAGTGCTCAGAGCCCCGTCCAGCCTGACCTTGGCTGTGTGCAGGGACGGGGCAGCACCGCCTCTCTGGGCAACCTGTGCCAGTGCCTCACCGCCCTCAGCGTCAAACCTTCTTCCTTATATCCTTATATCCTTCTGACAGGGTCTGGTTTGGCTCCTGTTCCCCCTCCAAAGCCAGGGTTAGGGATGGCGGTGCGCAGGGAAGCTCCCAGACCCCACCTCGCTCCCCTGCTGTCCCGAAGTGCTGCAGCTCAGCGGGAAACCAGAGGAGGGAGATGCGGTGCGGTGCATCTCCCGGCAGCGATCGCTTCTGCCGCTCCTTTCAGAGCGGAGCCTCCCGCTGCAGCACACAAAGAGGAGTCAATCAGTGCCCCGGGGGCTGGATGCAAATGCGGAGCGCTGTGACCTGCGAGCAGCGGGGGGAAGGCGTGTGGATAAGACAGAGGCAGCGGGACTCGATGCAAAGCAAAAGATTGAATTACGCAGCGCCGCCTGCTAACAAATTATCCCATTTGCGTAATCCCCGCACCCTGAGCAGCCTTGCTTTCTGATCTCCTCTGAAACTCCAGAGATAATCAAACATTTTTTGGCTAATATCGTATACAGGCATAATTAGGCAGCCGCAATTACCATCTGAGCTCTGTATGCTCACGCAAGCCTTGAACCCAGGCGTGGGGCACTGCTGGGGGGCACCCCTGGCGTGTGGGGCACCATCACGACCACCCTTGCTAGCAAGGAAGGCTCCTGTGCCCTGTGGAAGTCTGTGAGCAGTTGTGCCCCCTCGCCTGGGTTAACAGCACCTGTGGCTGCGGAGTGCTTTGTGTGGGTGCAGTAATGATGCCATTACTCCCTCTCCCTCCTTCCTTTTGCTCCTTCTCCTCTGCTTCACACCCGGGAGGGATTTATGACTCTGGACCCTCTGCAGAGCATGGTGCTGAGCACACCAGGCAGCCTGGCTGCCCGGTTATTGGATTCCATGAGTCGTGGCTCTGGTGGAGGCTGTGGGTGCCAGGCTGGCAGGGAGGAGCGTGCTGCTCCCAGCCTCCAGCTCTCTGCTCCTGCGTCTCCCTGGCTCGCGTTGCCTACTAACAGACCGCGAAGGCGCAGGCATATGGTAATGCATATTTAACTGGTATTTACATTCAACATTGTCTCTCTGTAGCTCTGCTTTCCTTCCCAAACACTCAGATTCCTCCAGGCTCGCTGCTGGGAGGCTGGTGGGGTGCTGGGTGCCCTTGGCTGGGTCGGGAGAGGCTGTGCTGCATGGCTGCAGCAGGGTGCTGCCCCGAGTGCTGCTCCTTGTTGGGTTGCCTTCCTGGGACAGGAACTGTAATGCAGAGACCTGTGTGTTCGAGGTGTCCTCCCACCCGAGCAGGGCCATGGGCATCGGCATTGATGTGACGTTGAGGGAAGCCATCAACAACAGCACTTTGCAGAAGAAAACAGTGTTTTCAGCAAAGAGAAGGCTCTTTGTGGAGGGAGAGCTCGTGCTGTTGGCCGGATGCTCACACCCACCTCCTCTCTTCTTGTCCCCCTGCTCCAGACAAGCGTTCCCCTCCTGCTGCTGAGCACACCCCGGGGCCGGATGTAGGGAGGCATCCATTGCTGGCTTCACCTGGTTGTTAGGAGTGCAAAAGCCAGTTAGGATTGAAGAAGAATTGTTAAGGGGGAAAAAAATAATGAAATAAGTAGCTCCTGTTCCAATTGACTCCCCTTCTTAATCTCAGTGCTCAGGAGCTATCGTTATTCCAAACATAGAGGCATAATAATTAAACATAATTACTTGTAGGTTCTGGGCTGCGGTGACTATCTATACCTAATGCTCCTAATGAAATTTCTATTAGAAATACACCAACTGTTTAATAAATAACAATACCTTGCTGCCGAGGTGTTCAGACGGGGCACAAAGAGCTCGAGGACCTCAGCAGGGTTGGTGGCAGTGTCACTGTCCCCTGCACTGTGGTGGGAGTCCTCACCTTCCCCCAATCCTCTGTCCCTGCCCTGGAACACAGCCCCAGTGCAGTGCTCCTGCAGATGCTGCCTGGGGTTTTTTAATCTCTCCGTGTAAATTCTGTAAAGCAAATGATTATTTTAGTAACGAGAACGTCACCGGAGCTCCGGAGAGAGAAATCACCTGTTTAGCATGGAACCTTTTCCTTGAGAATTAATCCTAATTTAGGATCCAATTACAAACATCGAGGGTGATATAATGGCCTGCAACATTAGTCAAGGCAAATTCCTTAATTGATGACTGTTAATATGAAACAGTTTGAAAATGAGAACGCGTTTTGTTTTTAAATTTTCCTCTCCTCCCCCTCCTCTGAGGGATCTGCAGCTTCTGGAGCAGAGCACTTCAAGAGAACAAAGACCCTTTGAAAGCTCTTTTTTCCCCCCCTTTCAATGCTTATCTGAAAGGACATCTTTTTCCCCTTAGTTGCTGTAATCACAAAAGCACAGGTGACAAACTGCTTCATACCAGGCATCATCCGTTCTAAGTCGTTTTTTTTCTAAGTACATTATACACACACACAGAGGCAGCAGCATTCCGCCCCGGTGCAGGCAGATGATTCCCACCGGGTGATCCCTATCGGGTTGGTGGGGAGAAGGATGTCCGCAAACTTTGTGACAACTTTCATATCATTTTCTCCCTTTGCTGTAGAGCTGTGGGTGTGGTTCTTCTTGCCGGGAGGGCTGCTGGGGTGTTCCCTTTTATCTGGGATCCCATTAACAGGGCTGTGGGGTGAAGGGACACATTATTACTCCTCGGCCGCCAGCGATGCTTTGCAATGCACTGTAGGCGAGCTTCTCTGCGCTTGTAAATACTTTCATCTCTGCGATGTGCTTTCTGTTACTGCAGGAGAGCAAGATAGCTTTTAGTGTTATAGCTCAAAGTTGCCCCGGTTTAATGTCAGCAGGCTGCTGATGGAAACGGCTGTGAGCTTTCGTTAGCAATATGCTGATTTGCAATGCTCCGGGTCCTTCCCATGCAGCCAACGCGCTGCAGTGTGGCTGCAGTGGGTTTGTTTGGCCTGGGGAGATCTACATCCTCTCAGCCTGGTGTTATGTGGAGATGGGGACTGCAAAATCCTGCTTGCAACGTCGTGCAATGGACACGCTGGCAGTGCAGAAAAAGATAATGGCAAAAGGCACTTTGTTCTCAGAGCTGGATGTGGGAGATGAGCAGTCCACAAGTTAAGGAAATGGGAAGGAGCAATGTGTGTGCACCTAGGCGCTGCGATCTGGCCCCGTCAACCCATTCCTTCCAGCAATCAACAAGTTTGTAAGGATCAGTCCCCCCTAGAAGCCCAGCTCCCTGCTTCTCGCAGAGCCAACGTCCCAGGGAGAGGCCTGGGGTTGGAGCAGGATGCGCTGCGCTGCAGCCGAGCGTTTCCAAGGTGACTATCACCCTGCCAGGCTCAGCTCCGCGGCGATTTCTTGTCTCGTTACACAGCAGCGGGGCTGCCCGAGCACCTCCACGCGGTGCTGAGATGGCTCTGCTGCCCGGGATGCTTCCCCAAGTCTGATCGACAAAGTGTTTGGGTCAGATAAGAGTGACTCAGGTTGTCACGTACTTCAGTAAATGTCTCTCTGTAACAAACCTGCTCAGCAGCACTGGAAAAATCTTTCTTTTGTTGTTCCTCCTGCCATGTTTTCTCCTCCAGTGCTGCTCCAGGTGAGCAGAGGAATGGTGAAATGTGAGCCCCAGGCCTGAAGGGGGGGAGGGGTGCCTTAGCAGCCATAGATGGGTGAAGGTGTGGGGCTTCTTTTTGTTACGGAGTACAATGCAGTGCAGCCTGAGAAGGTATGGTGCTGGGGCTCTGCACCCCCTTGGCCACAGGTTTTTATCTGTAATCACTTCAGAACAACAAAGTGGAGAGGAAGGAAAATCAAATGAGGTTGAGAGTTGGTTGCCCTTTGGGGCTAGCTTCCACATCGCGTGCTTCTAAGTGCAATCCCCCCTCCCCACCCCCGGAGCCCATGCCCAGTGCCAGGCCAAGTCAGTACCTGATCCTGGGTGCCCCCAGGGCCATCCCCCCAGCCCTCAGTCACTGTATGGTGTTGCTTCACACTCACACGACCACTGTGGGTGGGAGCCTGGTGCTGTGCAGAGCTGCCCATCCCTGAGCTGCAGCAGAGCGAAAGGAACTTGTGCAGTACTTAACTTGTCTTTTCCACTCCCATCTCCATGAGCTTCTGTGTCATTTGGGTTGATAACAAAGTATTGTTCCTAGCACGGCGCAGTCAGCCCAGAACGAACCGTGCTGTGCTCAGGGTGGGGTCTCTGAGCTCTCTGAATTTATCCATCTGTCCCTTCGCATCTGTGTGTCCCTGTTTCAGTGGTTCACTCATTCCCAGGGCTGCACCACCGCCCTCCTGCCCCTCTCAGAGCTTCTCCCCAACTCCAGTGCAAGGGAGTAGCATCCCCCTGCCTGGATGGGGATCGGTGTGCGGTGAGGAAGGGCTGGGATGTGCCGTGCTCCACCACCAAGCCTCCTTCCTGGGGTTAATTCAGTCTTAATCTCGGGCTCAGAGAGTCATGGGTCGGCACTCCTCTGTGAGGGAGGACGAGATAATCTGCTTGTCTCCGAGTCCATCACACTGTCACAGCCCTTTCTGCCTGAGGAGAATTAGTGCAACACTATTAGGGATTACGTCCCCCACCGCCAACCCTGACCTCCTATAAATCTCTCAAGCTCTGCTGCCCGACTGATGTGCTATGGGAAAGTCGTGCCAAATGCTAATAGTGCTGGATCGTAAATCCCTCCTCCTGCACTTAAAAGCCTGTCATTTCGGGTCCAACCAAGGCTGCAGCGAGTGCTGTAGCAGTAGTGGTTGTCAATACAGTTGATGAGGGGGGAGCTGGCTGCATCCTTGGGTACTGGAAGCACCCCATGGGAAAGACACAGGGATATGGCATACAGAGAGGAGCTTTGGGGGATGGAGTTTCATTCATTCGGATCTGAACACCCAAGGCACCGGCCAGCACTGTGCTGCAGAGCTGCAGTTCTGTCCCGGTGCCTGTGCTTCCAGCTCCAGCGTGCTGTGTGCTGGAAGAGCAGATTTTCTAGAGGATGCTCAAAAAAAGAAGTGAGAAGTGAGACTGAGGGGCAGGAGGAGGTGGCCCTGATCAGGTGCTGCTGTGTACAGTGCTGGAGCTGCATCTCTGCTGCAAAGAAACACTGCAGCACAGTGATCACTGCATCTGTCAGAGCTTCTCCTTCTCCCTCTGTGACATCCCTCTGTGAGCAGGTTTCAAAGACAGCGCTCTGCCTTTCCACTTCTTTGGGAAGGTTTATATAAAACTTTAATTATAGTAGCACTGTTTAAAAGGGATCATTACACCTCATGAACAAACAGCAGTCAAAAGTGCTACACAACTCTGCTGTGAAATATCAGGGTGACAAAACACTCATGGTGCTATCTGCAGCGTGTCAGCTCGTTCGGCGCTGTGTAACACCTCAATTTGTAAGGAAGATCGCGTGCCATGCCCTATGATAAATGTTTAAATGAGGCGTTCAAATGAGTCAGATGTTGAGGAAGGAACCGATTTATCCTGCTGCAGAACAACAGCTCCAGCACACCTGCTAATAATCCTGCAGATGACAAAAGCCACTTTGTGAGTGAGCAACGCTTTGGTCCCATGCAGCATGGGAGGGGATAAGGGAGATTTGAGTGGACGCGTGTGCACCAGGCTTCAATTCCCTTTTTGGCTGGCAAATGAGTGCTTCCAGGGGGTGGTTTTCAGTGGGTTCCTCAATGCACGTTCCCTCCTCTGGACCCGCTGCAGCAGCTCCTCATCACTCCTGTCCTGGGGACCCCAGGCCTGGGCACAGCACTGCAGTTGGGGTCTTCCAGGGGCAGAGCAGAGGGGGCAACCCCACCCTCTCTCCCAGCCTTGTCCCCCTGCACCCTGTGCATTGCTGGGCTGGGCCCCTCGGGCAGTGTGTTGCTATCTGGCACCACGATACCATCAGCGACAATCGAGGACAGCGTGCAAATAGTTGCTGAGCACAGGGGAATAAATCTCCAGCATTAGGGGTGGATGTACAGTGCTGTAAAGCAAAGCACCAATATAACAGCCTACACAACGCCATTAGGCTGGGAGCAAGGCATTTGATATAGAACTAGAGATGGCATGAGCCAGCAGGTCTCTACTTTATTTTTTCCCTTGCATTTAATACAGCGTTCTGGATGCCGCTTTCTATGCTCTGTGTGTTTTATTGTTTCGCTCACCCTGAAAGAGGAACGGTGTGAGCTTTGATAAATGGATCAGAATGTTTGGCGGGCTGTCGCCGTGCTTCCCTTTGCTGTCTCACTGAGTGCATCGTGTCGGGGTGAACCTGGATGTGGTCCACGGAACACGGGGGGCACGGGAGGGTGAGCGGTCGGGATGTGCAGGTGAAGTCAGAGGCACCAGCCCTCCTGCAGGGCCCCACCGAGCTCTGCCTGTGTGTTGCGTGGTGCCCAGACGGCGAGGCAGACGTTGGCTGGGAGCCTGTCCTGATGTCCCCGGTGGAGAGTTAATTCAATTAAAAATTTTGCAGATGAAAGGGAGCTGAAGGAGTGCAGGGGAACCTGGGCGGGGAGCAGCGCCAGAACGGGTAGCAGAAGGCATCCACAGCAGCATCTGCTTCCCCGGAAGCAGTGCGGAGCTCTGATTATCTCCCTTTGATGTCGGTGGCCAAGCCTGGATCCATCCGGGTTCACCAGCTCTGCCTCCCCATAGCACTGTGCTCCCCTGATCGGCTCTGATAGAAGGTGTGGGGCAGACCAGGACTGTCCCCAGCTTGGTGTGGGGGAGATGAGGCAGGGATCTGATCTCTCCAGGGCTTCGCTTCGGGCTGGGCTTCCCACTGTTACCATAATGCAAAACCAGGGATGCAGGAGCTGGGGGATGCTCAGAGAAGGGCTGAGCAAATCCAGTAAAAGTGAACTGGGGAAAGAGATACCAACGGAGAAAGCAATTTTGAAAGACAAATGCAATCTGTGAATCTGAATATCCACAAGTGAAATAGGAGGGAAGATAAAAGGAGCAAAAAGTCGGGAAATCCAAGCAGCGCCAGTTCTACTTCAAAGGGGAAAGGAGCTGGCTTATAGATTTACTGCCAGTTGTGGTTGTGCCTGCACAGAGGACCGCCAGCATGGGAGAGAGCTGGGGATGCAAAGGAAAGGGAATTTTAAAAGCAGAATTTCAGACGTGTGTTTCCCCCTGGGTGAAATTACACAGAGAAATATTCTGGCAAAATACGAAAGGGACTGAGATGAAAGCGCAGCCCAGAATATACATTGCAAATGACATCTGTCCAGGAGGGACAGCGGAGCTGGCTCAGAAGTGAGGATGTACGTGGTCTGGGGGCCCAACAACGCCAGGTTTTTCGGAGGCTGAGGGGCAGAGCGGGCATTACCTGCACGCAGGTACTGCAGGAGAGCTGATAACTCCCGTTAGACCCCTCAGCTCCTCTCAGTGCTTTGATTCGAGAGCTATTGATTAGAGCTGGGCAAACCATACAAAAATGAGCCACAGATACTCATTTGAATCTGCAAGCTTAAGAGGATTTATGGTGCTCAGAACCGGAGCTGGCTGAAACAAGGCATTGTTGTGAATTGAACTCTCCTGTGCAGAGTGCCTGGCATGGTGCTGGGAGCAAAGCCCCAGTGCTCCATCACCAGCCGGGTTCTGCCTGTATAGGAACTTGGGCTTTTCCCCAGCTTCAGCGTGCAGAAATTAAAGCTGAGGCTGTGGATGTGTCCCATCAGAGCAGGCGTGGTGTAGCAGTGATGCTGGTTGAAGATGTGGTGGATCTGGAGCTCCCTTGGCCCATGGGTGGGGTGCTCAGCACAGGCTGCCTGGCTCTGTGCCGTGGGGAGAGATCTGTGCACACAAAAACCAGGAGGAGGTGGAGAATGGAAACAAAGGGAACCCAGGAGCTTCAGAAAGGTTGCTTTTGCTTGCGGCTTAAAGCACTGGGCAATAATAATCAAGATTTATCGCTTGGCAATCACCATAGCAACATCAAAACACCAGTGGGAGCGAGATGCTCTCCTGCTCAGCCAGGAGGAAGGCAGCCCTGGTGCTTCCAGCCCGCACCCTGCAGTGCCAAACTGAACCCAGGAGAAAGCAGACGCTAGGTGGGACCTCAGGAAGGGAAGCTGGGTTAAAATGATGAGGAAGGAGCAATTGCAGCCTCCCAGCTGCATCTCGAGCCCTGCTTGGCTGCTGGTCTTTGCTGCAGAAATGTTAGAGACAGGTTCGTAGCTGAGTGCAAACAGAAGAAAACATCACATTTTTGCAGCGACTTGAAACGTCGGTGTCTATGGTTCCCACCAGTGATGCTGAGAACCCCGGGTCAGTCCCTGCCTCGCTGCACCATCACCGTACAGCTCCACATAACGCAGTGCACCACTGCTTTGGCCGTGTCTGTCCTTGCACAGCTGCTGTCCATGGTAGATGAGGTCCATCTCAGCTCCTTGTCTGGCGACTTGGTGCAGGAGCGTTGTCCTGGGGCTGAGACACATGAGAGGGGCAGGGAGGAGGCTGGTGGCTTCTGGCAGTGCATAAAGGCTGGATATTAGGGCCACGGTTTCCTCTCGCTCAGGCTGATGCTTCTGAACTGAAGTCGGTGCACCAACTCTCGATTCACACTGGTGTAACACAGAAAGCAAACCCAGCCCTTTGTGCGTCTCTATTGCGGTGAGGACAGGTGCTCTTGCTGGAGGGAGTATCTCTGTTGTGAGAGCTGCGGTGAGGAATTACAGCCTTGTATTTCAGCAGTGTGTACAGCAGAGCCGTCAGAACCAGGCAAACCTCTCAATCCATTTATCAAAGAGCTTTGCAGTTCAAGGTAGAGAGCATGAAAAGAGCAGAGAGGCGATCAGTTGCTAAAGCTTTTTAAATAAATAAGGAGATGGGGAAGGGGGTAGAAAGACAGAGGGGGAATTGTTCTTACGATTTACAGAGCTGGAGGGTAAGGGATGAAAGGGGAAATCTTCTGCAGAGTACATCACAAACCTGTGGCGTGAGCCGCTGCAGGGCTGGAAGTGCTGGAGCCGCATTTTCCAGTGGGACAGTTACAAACTGACAGCTCCAGGATGCGCTCGCTCCCAGCGATCCTGAGGAGGGTTTGCCCCCACCCATCTCAGGGTGAGATGCTCACGGTGCCTTTGGTCCACAGCCCCGAGCAGTTGGGTGAGGAGTTATCCTCCGGGAGGAGGAACTGAGCACTGCTCCTCTTCCCACAGCTCCGCCACCGCGTTGCAGGGGCTGAACCAGCCTGTGGAGTTAGCAAAATCCTTTATTTTACATTTGATATCTTGTTCAGATCAATATGGATTCCTTCAGCAATTCGGGGGCTTGTAGCCTCCTGATTAGCTGTCCCTTTATCCAGTTAGATTTTTCTTATCTAGAGTAATTGTTGTTCCAAAGTACATCTACGGCTGCAACATGACCTTACAGGCAAGGGTACGATAACGCGGTGCCGGAGTGATACAGTGCGGCGGGGCTGCAGAAATACAGCTCCCAGAGCTGATTGCCTGTGCTGCCCACCCTCCCACAGCCCTTCCCTTCCCCCCCCCCCACATTATCTCCCTGTAAATTGTTTATGAAAGCTTTTGTTGCCTTCCCAAGGTGAGACGGGGCAATCCAGAAGGCAAATATATAAATCTAAACCGCTTAAAGGCCCCCGCAGCCATGGGGAGGAGGAGGAGGGATTGTTTACTGCGGCCACTTGCATATTTTAGCAGCCTGCAGTCTCCCTCCAGCATCTTTTTTCCTGATGCACTTTGATGGGAGTCGATATGAACCGGTGTGGCTTTAAGTCTATTTACGGACCCAGCGTCTTTGGTGAGTTGGTGCGAGATGCTCCAGCCTGAGATTAGTCAAATTGGAAATAAATTGCTTGTTAAATAAAAAACCTCTACAGATGTGACAGTGATGAATGAGGGGAGACGGAGGGGATGCAGAGAGGTTGCTCCTTTCTTGAGACATCGATGAAAGTCCTGGTTTGCTCTTAACTGCACTGAGGCCGAATTTGTCATCCACGTGGGGCTGTGCCATTCTCACCTCCCTGACCTCGGGCTCCAACCCAGGGGGAAGTGAATGTGAAGGCCAGACCCCAGGGCTAGAGGCTTCCCACTTGTGTGCCGTGGTGCTGGACTGTAGGGGCTCTCTTTGTGTTCTTGGTGCTGGGGGATCAGCCCAAGGGCTGGGGAGCTTGCTGATAGCCCTGGGACTGCTGATTTTGGGGCAGAAACACAACGTCACTGGTAGCTGCTGTGCCTGCTGAGCTTGGTTCCCTCTCTCCTCCTTCCCTTCTGGTGGGCTCTTTCATTTCTCCTAATTGCTTCATGGAAGCAAATACAGGGCTGACAATAAAGGATAGATTTGTCGGGTCAGGCGCGACACCAGTCCCTCAACTGCCATCTGACACTGGCACAGGCTGTACTCTGAAAACAAACAGCTCTATTACATTCAGTGCATGCGTGAGCTGCTCTGGAGAGGCTGTCTCCACGGAGCACCTATCTGCTCCTCCTCTTTGTCTTCACTGGAAAAATAAGAGCAGTGCGTGGATTTTTTTGTTGTTGTTTTTTTTTTGCCAGCAGGATACCCAACTTACTGTAAAAATCAGATGGAAGTGCATCTGTGGAATAAACAACAAGGAACCAGCCCCAGAACTGAGGTGCGCAGCTGACAGCAGACAGTGAGTGAAGCCAGGCAACTGTGTGTCCCCCCCCCCAACACCAGTCCCGTTATCCCACTGGTGGCACTGGGAAGGAGCAGCACAGCGAAGTGGCTGAGGCTGAATTCAGCAAACAGCTTTGGGACAAGGGAAAAATATCAAAACGCTTTGGGATTTGTGACATAAAGGCGGCTACCTCTTGTTTCACCCATGGATGAGGGCTGGGCACCGGGGTAAGTCAGTCCCATGGGTAAGGGGCTGCCAGGAGCCCCTTGCACCCACGCTGTGCCATGGGACAGCTCTGCAGCACGCAACATCCCACGTACCGAGTGGCTGCAAGCACCTAGAGGAGTCGCTGGTGTCTCTAATTCCTGATGGCCTCTCGCTTCCCCACGGTGCATCAATTGCCCGCAGAATCAGGAGAACATCGATTTCAGCTCTGCGCTGCTTTAGGCCTTTTTCCACGCCATTTCCCAGCCGGACTCACGGAGGGAAGAGGCAGTGCGGCCGCGGGGCCATGAGGGGGAGCTCCGCGCCCGGCAGTGTGCGGGTGCGGCGGGGAGAGGGGTGCGGTGTCACCCGGAGATCCCTCCACTACGTTTCCCTTCCACGCTGGGGCTGCGGTGTTCGTGTTTTGCCCCTAAAGCACCCGCACATCGCTATGCGTGTGCTCGGCATCCTCATCCTCGCGTGGCGGAGCAGCCCTGTGCTCACTGCTACGCACTACGTGTCCCTGTGCTCGCCGATGCTCTCTGCTGCTTCTCTGTAGGACAATCTCATAGGGAAAAAAAAAAAAAAAAAAGAAGGCAAATTCCTTCCCATGTCTGCAATTATTTTATTATGCAGCACTAATGAAACATACACTTGAAGGTCTGGAGGAAAAAAAAAAAAAGGCCTATGGTAAAGAGTTATTTAATGGAATAAATCACTTTAAATTAAGCAATTATCCCCTTGATTTTTTTTCTTTAAGACGCCAGCTGGCTAAAGGTGCTTCAGCTGTGTGTGTAAGGACTGCGAGGTGGATGGCACAGTGATGGCGTGCTGGTGGTGGAGGTCACTAAGGGCCAGCTCCATGCCTGCAGGTCTTGTGCTCACCTGCCTGGTGGCTGTGCAGAGTACCAGCTGTGTTTGCACCAGATACGTGGTAAGAAGGGTGTGATAAAGCTTAGCTAATACATCCATATCAACTTTCCAGTCTGCTGAGTCTTCCTGGGCCCTTCACTCTCACTGGATGCATAACAGAGCTGGTCTTATATAGGAAAACCAAACTGTTTTTGCAACTTCCTGGTGTGCTCGTGCAGTGCTGCCCTTGCAGGATGGCTGATGGCATCTGCCCACCTCGTTCCTGCTCAGTAACTCATTCTGTTCCCATTAACTCAGTGTTCCCATCCCTTTGGCACCATTCCCACTCTGCCTCCAGCCTCATCCCGCACCAGTTCCACCCTTCTCTGCCTTATTTGTTAAATATCCTGTAATTATATAGAAATAAAAGGCTCCTACAGATTAGTGGGTAATTACGCTTAATAGGAACAAAATGAATATTCCTGGTTAACTGTTTGGGTTTGGGAGGCAGATGGCACATAACCCCATGTTTACCTTAATGACGGCACGGTAATTAACTGGTTGCTCTCTGGTTGAGCTCTGCACCAGGATGCTGCTGGGCTGGATGCTGCCTGGTGCTGGATGAGCGGGCACTGTGATGGAGACACGTCTGTCTGTCCAGCCATTACTGGGGGCTGTGGTGCTTGTTTCAGGGTGATTTCCCAGTGTGTTTTCAGGCGTTGTTTTATTTAGTTTTAACTGTGGAGAATCCCTCTTCCCTCGGGAGGTGTTCTCTGCGTGCTAATCTTGCAGCCTGGCTGCAGGTGTGCGTAGATACACCCACACAAGCACACAGCCTTGTGATCTTTTTCTCTCTCTCCTCTTCGCATTCAGGATCAGGAGCAGACAAATCTCATTGCTCTTTGAGAATTAAGCCGCGTCGCGGCTCTCAAACCATGCCCAGTCCTTTCAAAGGCTGCTGGAAACTTTCAGCAGAGGCTGTGCAAGCAGGTGAACCCTGCTTGTGCCAGAGCTGCCATCCCTTCCCTGCTGAACTGAGCCATGCTGTGGGTTCCCTGACACTGTCCCCGGGTTTGGGGCCAGCTGGTGACCCTCCCATGTGCCACGCTTGCAGGGGTGGATTGCAGCTATCTAGGGACTGGTCCCAGCACTTCGGAGCATGACGTAGAAGAGGAAAGGAGGGGTTAAGGGACCATAAGTCCCACTAACGTGACACCCACAAGTCATTCCCATGGGGCATCGCAACCTCATTTTGCTACAGTAAATATATCTGGCATTACCTATTCCGGAAATGCACGCGACTAGTCAATTGGAAAAGGCATCTGCTGATGGCAGCATGACAAGCAATATCCATAACTGCTTGTAATCTTGCACAGACATTCAATTGCTCCAATCCAGCTCCATTGAAGATGAAGAGGCTCCTATTATCTTGAGATCCTTCTGCCACCGATACTGCAAAGTGATGCTGACACACGGCCTGGGCACGCTCAGAGCAACGCGCTTATTAAAACACGTATTTTGTCATTGCTGGCAATGCCGTGGAGCCAGGGCAGAAGAATGGCAGTGACAAGATGGATGGACCTCTGGCTCAAGGCAGGACGTGGATGAGTGGCTTGGGGCATTTGGTGTTGGGCTTTCCCCTCCCAGGAGCCATCAGGATGGTGGGATGTAAGAGGGGGTGTGCTCAGGGCCCTGCAGCACGTGGGCTGCGTCTCCCCAGGAGGGGGATCTTCTTGCAGGCACCAGGAAAAGATTTATTGCAGCTCTTTGAAGCCTGTTTGAATGCGGGCTCTATGATGTGTTCAAATAGTATTAATAAATACAACAGCAGCCACAGGGAGAGCTTGGTGTTTGCTGTAAATTCAGCATCTAAACAGAGACATCATTTTGTTTTCTACAGTTTAACACCATTCATAATTTCGTGTTTTAACAGATCTCCCCTAGGGCTCCGGGATGCCTTCTTTATATTCGGCTATTCCCAATTACCGCCGCGCCTCCGAAGAGCCGGCTCCTGGTTAAACACATGCACACCCAACTTGTCGGAGCCAAAGGAGCTGTCAGGACACACAGCGTCAGCTCCTCGCCCCGTATCCTTAACGAGACCTTTGCAGCCCGGTGCCGCCGTCAATTCACTGGTGCCTGTGCTGAGACCGGCCCACCTGATGTATAATTTATCACAAGGCTTTTGCTGCGCTGCCTTTCTTCTCCTTGGAAAGGCTTGGCAAAACATCGCTCTCTCTGGCTGCTGAATCCCTCCGTGTCCTTTTGGCTTTAAATGTAGGGAATTTTCTCTCTTCGCTCGCTGCTGGTTCACCCTGCGGCAGCATGCGCTGCCCTCCCGCTTCGGGGTGCTCCTCTGGGGTGGGGCTGCTGCTCCTTTCTTCTGTCATCATCTCTTCCCATCTTTTCTTTTAATGTAATTAGATTTGAGGGGGGCCTGAACCCATCCTGGCAGGGAAAGGTGATGATGCTGCAGGGTGCGATGCCCCCGGGTCAGGATGTACACAGCAAGGGGTGCAGTCTGCGAGTGGGGAGAGTGCACGGTCTCCCCCCCAGGCAGCAGGGATGCTGCTTTGCTCCTGCTGTGTTTGGGGCCGGAACCCCACTCCTGGTCAGGCAGATCCATTAGTGGGGCTGGGGGGAAGCCGGGAGTGAGCCCCTAGCCCTGCAGCTCTGGGGTTTGCACGTGTGGAACAGGAGGTTGCGCCACGTAATGAATTTAGATTCAATTTGCAAGTGAAAAAGATCGTTTTCTTTTGTAGCTTACGCTGCAGCCCAAATGTCTAAGCTTCTAGGGTTTAAGTCTAATTAACTGCATTTCACAGCTTATTTAAAGAAAAGAATGGAGGCATTAAAATTGTAAAATCTAATTTTTAAGTAAATCTTTCAGCACAAAATTAATGTCGCAGTCTCCCAGCCGTCTTGGCAATATATCTCTTGTCTTCAAATTTCAAAATGAGCTTTTGCAAACATGAAATTATTCATTAGACCGTCTGGTAAAAGGATAAATAAGTGTCTCTTCACATCCAAGATCTCCTGTTTTTTCCATTTAGCCCAAGATTAGCTCTTTCAGCCCAACGAGAGGTGGCTGCGGGGTCCCGCGGTGCAGTGGCTGAGGGAGGGGGTGGGGGGCAGCTCCAGCTCTTTGCTTTTGGGGGAGCTCAGCATCTCTCACTGAGCATCAGTATGGAAATTCGGGGCTTGTGAGGTCCCTAAGGTGGTTTTATAAAAGCAAAGATTGACAAAGAAGAATGGGACAAAATGAGCCCAAGAAAAATCCTGGAGACCTTCTGGCTTGCAGCTACTACAAAAGGGCAATCAGAGCCCGTGGTGCAATTAGGAGGGAGATGGGAGCAGGCATAGGCCCCAGCTTTCCTGCCCAAAGGATGCTGCTTGAAGTCAGCACCTGCTGGCCTGGGTCTGGGGGGGTTAGGTGTGCAGACACCGAGCTTCTTTCCCCCACCTTCCACATGTTCTCCTAAATCTGCCAAGCAAAGAGGACTCATTTATGCCAGATATTGTGGCAGCACAAAAACAGAACAGATATTGTGGAAGCACAAAAAATCCCATATTTTAATAGCTTCATTCTTGTATCACTTCTTTAACACTCCAGAAATGCATCTTTTACTTGATTAAAGACAAATAATCGTAGGAGTGGCACACTCAGTACTAATTGCAGGACTACTTTGGTGGGTGACTTCTCTGAATCTGGTGCTTTGACCTTGAGTGGCTCCAGCTCCTCTTCAGTGAGCTCAAAAGCCCCGGGATGCAGGAGCACAGCTCCTCGCAGGGCATTCCTTCCAGACTGCTGCTCTGTGCTTGTTGTAGGGCATCTGCAACGTGCAAGAGATGCACTCTTGGTGCTGTGCTTGCTGGTTGCTGAGAGCATCCCTGCATCATGCAGAGATCTGGGGCTTTGTTTTCCAACAAACCAACCCCAACCCACAGTACTGGGGAGGCGGTTCAACCGTACACCAGAAACAACGCAGGAGTGTCTCAGCTTGCATGAAATGCTTTGTTCAACCCCTTTGTGGGAGGGAAGGAGGAACACCTTGGAGAGATGTGTGCCAGGAATCAAAGAGCATCTGGCTGGCTGGGGAGCTGCATGGAGCTGGGCCACATTCTGGCTGCTGTGTGCATTATCAGTGCCCTTGGATCTCCCCTCCCTGAGGGAAGGGAAAGGCAAAAGCAGAGCCCCAGGTCAGCAGGAGGGGTGGATCTGTTGCTGTGCAGATGTGCAGCTACCAAATAACTCCTTCATTAACACTGGGAGCCAGAATACAGGAGAGGAGTAATTAACAACTAGTGATGTACATAAAAATGGTGCTCATTAGTGCACCTTGCGTGGGGGCAGTGGGTGGAATCGTGGGTGCCCCATCCCAGCAGAGGCTGCAGCTTCCCTATGGATCCAATGGGAAAAAGGGGTCTGAAGCACAGTGGGTTTAGTAATGCAGCCCCCTCCTGCTGTGTGGGGCCCTCTGCAGTGGGGAAGGTGGAGCTGTGGGGTTGCAGCTCCTGCCTGCCCTGGGATCCCCAACATCCTGCAAGCAGGCAGTACCCACTGACGGATGCCGTGATGGAGATTTTGATAGGATAATTGTGTAACTTCTGTCTAAACCTTTTGAAAAGCCCGTTTAGAGCTCTAGATTATCGCCTGGTAATTGAATAAATTAGATTTGTAAGAACAACCTCTGAAGCGAGCACGTCCCCGTGATCGCTGTGCTGACGGCTTCGTGTTGTGGACCTGCACCATGGAGCTGCCTCGTGGGCTCCGTGGGCACTGGAGAGGAATGACAAACCATGGGGGGATGCCCACATCCCCCTGTAGTGCACCCAGCCCGGGAGTATGTTCCAGAGGAGCCCTCAGAGGCACAAAGCCCTCGCTGCGTCCTTCATTTCTTCTCTCTGTGTGCACATCTCTGTGACTATGGCATGGTGGTGGGATCGGGGATGCTTGTGTCTCCCCAGCTCAGGCACTGGGATGGGCTGTCCAGGGAGGTGGTGTAATCAGTGTCCCTGGAGGTGTTCAAGAAACATTTAGATGTTGTACTGAGGGACATGGTTTAGTGGGGAAGTACTAGAGGTGGAAGGTTGGGCTGGATAAGGCCTTTTCCACCCTTGGTGAGTCTATGAACGTGGCACCATTGGGGCACAGTGTTATCTGGGTATAACCTCCTGCTCCTGCTGCGTTTCTCTGTCTTATTCCAACATGAGAAGGAACAAAAAAAAAAAAAAAAAAAGGAAAAAACAACCCTGAAACAGAATTACTGGAAAATGACTTTGACTAAGTGGTACATTTCATTTTAATTTTAACTTTGCACAATATCATGCAAATGAAAAATGAAGGACGGCTGAAATCTCATTTCCAGGCGGAGAAGTGGAGTTCATCCCACGGCGCTGTGGTTTCCATAGGCACTGTGCTTTGGTTAGCATGCCTTGCCCCTCGAGCCAGCAGGCAGAGGGGTCTGGGCTGCCCCTACCCTCACATAACCTCATTTTTCCCTGAGTGTCCATCTGATGTCTGCAGGACAGCAGTGCACTCCTTCTCCAAGCTCTCACCTTTGAGTGGGGCCACATCCTGCCAGGACACAGACTGGAGGACACAGCTCTGCTCAGTCCTGGTGCTGCTGCTATTTTTTGAGTCATTCTGAATGACAATGCGTGTTTGTGGGCTCTCCTCTATTCCTGACAATCACACTGTGCTAAATCAGTCCATGGCAATCAATGCTTTTCTAATGAATTTTGAATTCCTAATGTCAGGACATAGCGTTGCCTGTTTATTTTCTCTCTGCCCTTGTCTTATTCCTCCGCATTGTTCCTGTAAGCTGCATATAATACATTAGATATATATATATTTTTCCCTCTCTCCCCTCTGCAGACCTCATTGGAAAAGTTAATGGTGTGTTTCTGGAGTAATTAGAATGATTTAAATGGCCTGGTAACAAAGTTCCTCTGCAGAGGAAGCCACTTCTCACTCTCCGTGTCTGTCATCTCTCTGCTAGAAGAATAAGTGGAGAAATGAAGTGATAGGAAATGGAGGGGAACAGACCCCCAGCGAGGAGATCTGGGCTGGGAGTGTGCAGGAATTAATTATTGATGGCAGGCGGTTCTGCAGGGTTTGCTTTTATGTGCAGAAATCAATTAGAGCAAGCGCATGGCTGCCGCAAGGCTGTGCTGCTGTGATCCTTCCGGAAGATTCCACCACCTTTGCTCCAACCAAAGCAAGATGACGGCACCCAAACCAGCACGGCTCTGCCTGTTTGACATCTGTACTTTGGTCCTCAGTGATGGGTTCGCCAACCAACTGCTCCAGTGGTCCTGGATCACTGGTGCTGCCCATGGGTGCTGACAGTGAGACTCCTGGTGGGGCTCTGGGTTCACCACCCCAATGCCAGACCTTCCCCCACAGCCCTGCATAGGGATGCTGGGATGGAGCGTGCCTTTGGAGTCTCCTCTTGTCTTCCCAACAGAGCCTTAGAAATTAAGAATCAATCCGATTATTCAAGCCCATAAACAACATCATAAAAATAACATCAATTTGCACAGAAAGGCGCTGCATTAATGTGCTGAAATAATGATGCACTTTTACAACATAAATTTACAATCAATCTTGCTTTTAACACCGTGAA
The DNA here is from genome assembly GCF_038088225.1 of Cyrtonyx montezumae. Lineage (NCBI taxonomy): Eukaryota > Metazoa > Chordata > Aves > Galliformes > Odontophoridae > Cyrtonyx > Cyrtonyx montezumae. The sequence goes on from NW_027071959.1 coordinate 1,783,510, forward strand.
ACAACAGTTGGAGGAGGATCAATCCTTAGCATGAATTAGATGGCTTGAGTCAGAGATGCTCCGGGGGTTATTTTTGGAAGCTTTTACCAACAGCTCCTGCTAACGCGTTCGCTGGGTCTGCGTGTGATGGGCACATCCAGCAGCACCCAGGAAAAGGGCTCTAATTTTAGGCCATGCAGAGGTCGTAGCAACGTCTGCCTGTGCACTCTGCTCTCCCTCGACGCATTGGTGGGGAATAATGCGTGGTGCTGGAAGCGAAATAAGCTGACATATGCAGCCACAGCGAGCAGGCTGGGCTGTTGGCTGGCAACCTGTCCGTGCACAGGTTCACTCCTGGAGATTTCTGTCACCATCTGGGGCCATCGGGTGAAGGCAGAGCTTCTGCAGGACTGGGACAGAGCAAGTCCCAGAGCTGCCCCAGCTTGGGAACCATATGTCCCAGGGAAGGGCAATTGCCCAGATAAAAACAGATAAGTGCAGCTCCCAGCCCCAGCCATGCCAAGAAACTCCTGTCTCGCACTCCTGCTTCCCCTCTGTGCTGGAAAACTCACTGTGGGAACATGCAGCCCCTGCTGGGGTCACGCTGGCTGTGTTACTGCCGGAGACAACAGCTTGCTTCCAAGATCTGCATCGTGCTGATTTAATTTTTCCGAGTACGTATAAATCTGCTGTCCCTATGCAGAGCCAAGGCGAGGTGTGTGCGTGTGCTGTGTGCTTCCCAAGCGTGGGCTGTACCAGGGACGTCTGGGGTTGCAGAAGGCGTCTGTATCCTCAGGGATAAATAAAAAGAGCACTGTGTTTCCTTTGGGCTTGGCCAGGCTGGCACAGAGGTGGCTCCTGTGTGCTTGCACAACTCACTGGTGCCATGGGGCATGCAGTTTCTCACAGAGCGTCCACCCATGTTATCACCACTGTGCTAGCAGCTCTGTTGGTGCCAGCATCCCTTCTTCTTGCTTCCAGCTGGGGTGCCCAAGTCCTCCATCCCACCATAGCCCTTTCCACTGACACATCAGGCCTGCCATGCTCCAGCATCCCCAGCTCTCTCAGGAGCGCTTTTTAGCTCGCGGAGTTTCTATTTTTATTTTTATTTTTCTTCTAAATGGGCACCAGGATGAAATCTATGCTTATGGAAAGATTGATTAGTTAACCAACTCAATTATATCTTTAGCCGAGAGCTATATTAAGTAATGCAGCAAAATTATTGCTCTGTGTAGATCCATTTTGTTAAACAGCTGTTCGCAGGGCCCAAGAGGGAGAAGATGGAGGTTAGGAATGCTCTGGCAGTCCTGGAGACACACAGGTCCAGAAGTGCACCTGCCTCCTCCTTATGGGAAGCCCTCTTTGCTCCCATGTGCAATAGGGTTGGAGTCCGCTGTCGCCCACTGGTGCAGATCCTGATGTGGTGGCATAGAGCTTGAGGGGGCTCCTGCTTTACTTCATTGCAGTCAGGGCAAAGCTCACCCCATGGGGCTGCATATATCCCAGCTTGTGCTCCCTCCTCTCTGTCTAAGAGCTCCCTAAGTGCTGGGGTCAGCATTGGCAGCGTGGGGCTGTCCCTGAGTATCCCCACTGGTGCTAGATCTGGGCATGGCATGCACTCTGCTGGGCTCAGGCTATTTGCTGTTGTATTTTACAGCAGGCTCAAGTCAGCACTTCATAAATATTGAATTGTGAAATATTTACATACTCTGTGTCCTGGGTTTATAAATAGCAGAGATGGGCAGCACTCCCCTTGCTGCACTCGTAGATAAATCCCCGTGCAGTGCCCGGCTGCAGAAGGGCTGCAGGGCTGTCCCTGTGTTTTGAAGGGGTGACACAGTGCCCTACATCCCTCTGTGTGGTTGCTGTTAAAACATTAACAGCTTCCAGGGAGCTCCAGCAGCTCCAATGGGTTTCTCTGCATAATTAAAACGAAGCTGAACTCATCTCATTCGAAGTGTCTTTTAGGAATACAATTAGCTTCCACATTGCTTTTGTACTTTCTAAACCTTTTAATTTAGTCATACAAGGACAAGGGTGTTATTGCCAGGAACAGGTATGTACTAATGCGAAAGGATCTGGGTCAGACTTGGTTGTAATTAAAATTGTATGCCCCGTGTTTAAGTGCTTTTCTGCATATTACATTTGCCTTTATGTGTGATTGCAAATGCCATCGCACAGAGAGGGGAAAGGGCTGCTTGTACAGCTGCACAGACCTTTCTGTGCAAGGCTGGGAGAAGCCTCTCTATTGCTGTAAGACGGGAAGTGTAAGAGCTGCAGCCTTCCAGTGGCAACAGGTTGTCAGCCAGAGACAGAGGAACTCAGTCTGCATCCCTAACTCCTTCCAGGAGCACTAATTCCAGCTGCAGGATTTTGGTAGCGGGTCACGTGGTGATGTGGTCCTCTGGATCAGCAGCACAGTGCATCCTCACAAGATCCAGTGCACATGGAGGAAAACTGGCTGTGTGGAAAGGCCCTTAAGCACGGGTGCAGCTTGGTGCCAGAAGTGTTTCCCAGAGCCTACATCACCTGCAGATAGGTGACGATACCCTCACCAGGACCTGTAGGTGTGCATTTCATCTGGTGAGGCACTGACTCTGCTGCCCAGGGAGCTGTGAGTGCCCTGCAGGCACTCAAGGCCAGGTGGGATGGGGCCCTGGGCAGCCTGAGCTGGTGGGGGGCAGCCCTGCGCATGGCCGGGGGTTGGAACTGTGTGATCCTTAAGATCCACTCCAGCCTGAGTCGTTCTGTGATGGTATCCATTTCTCCCTTTGAGAAACCCGTGCACTGATAAGCAGCCACCTCGGTGCCTTGCCATTGCTGATGCCCTTTTGCCCCCAGCAAAAGATGTGGAAGGGGTCAGCCCATCTGAAGAGAGGGTACTGTTCATGTGGCAGAAGTCCCTTTGTGGTGGTTACTGCTTATCTGTGTGCTCCTGCCTGTAACTCAATAAAAGGGAGCCCTTCTGCACAAAGCCATGGGGTCACTCATTAAAGGTCTGCCCGGCAATCTAAGCAGCCTTGTAAAAGTGCCCTATGTATGATTATGATCCACCAGGCTCAGGTGAAATAATGAGTTTTCATTGCCACACAATAAAGTTTATGGAAGTGATAAAAACAACGAAGCTGTGTACAGCTACAAGCAGGCACCTGGAGAAGTGGAGCAGGGGGGCAGGGGGAGGGAGCTCCTCCTAGCACTTGGCAGAGGAGTAATTATGGGATGGTTGTAATGGCATTGCCAAGGGGACGCAATGGCAGGTGGGAGGGCTTGGCTGGAGAAGCGTGGAGGTGCTGGGAGCTGCAGAGATGGGCATGTATCGAGAGTGAGAGTCTATGAATTAAATACCAAAAACACCACCCCATTACAGCTTCACACAGGGGTCACTTGTTTTATTGACTGTGTCACAATTCAATCCATTTCCAGCCTGACATTTCTGGTCCTTCCTCCCTCTCAAAGCTTTTCTTTACACAGCAGCTCTGTTCCCCAAAGGGTTGGTGGTTTTCCTTTTTTCTTTTCTCACTGCAAATCAAAACCTCTGGAGGCTTTGTGTTTTCTCTCAGCCTGAGCCGGGGCTGCAGGCAGAGGTTGGCATTGGTGACAATGCCATGGGGACATATGCCACGGGGGCATCCTGCTGCTGTCCCCCACCTGCATCTCTCGTGTGGAGCCTCATGCAATTTTATATTCCATTTCCCTTCTTGCAGGTGACAAAACTGAATTATAAACGTTGCCTCTGTGATTTCTTATGAAATCACCACCTGGTGTTTTGTTGAGAGCAAATGTTGCAGCACCACGGAGAGTGAAGGAGAGAGTGCTGGGGACATCCAGGGCCTGGAGCTGTGGTTGTGCCGGGGACACTGGGTGCTGGCACCTGCTGCTTGCTTCTGATCCCTGCTGCAAGCCACACCACGATGATTTCCTGTCTTATCCTGCCCATTCACATCAGCAGCTCTCCAAGACATCCTCTGTTTCTCTCCCAGTTGCTGTGTGATGCCTGGCACAGACGCTGGTGAGAGTCTTTAGGCTCCAGCACCAATGATAACAACAGTGACTAAGTTTGATACATATCTCCATCGTCTGGAGATGAAGAAAGTCTGGTGATGACAGCTTGGAATGGAAAAACAGTCTTTCAAATTAAATTCTGCCTGGGCTTGGGGAAATTGGGCTTGTTGTTCTCTTGGGACATGACTGCAGCATGGTTCAACCCAACACAGGAGCCCTGAGCTGTAAGAGGCAGAGAGGTGCCCACAGGTGAACAACACAGACCTGAGCAGGGATGGGGAGGGATAGGAACGTGGAAATGAGCACCCTATTTTCAGCCTCATGCCATCCCCCTCTACTCCAAGAGAAATGTTCGCCGTGGTACAGCGTTGCAAAGTTCACTATTAAATATTTAATTTGCACTTAACAACTCAATACATTCGGCGCTATCAAAGGGTCCGGGGCTTGCTCCCAGCCTGCTCTGATTAACAAAGTACCTGGCCAGCAAAGATCTGCTGATCCAGTCACCCAGGGCTTTGTTACACGCTGTTCAGTGCTGGTGGAGAGGCAGCATTAACTAGGAAGCATCGATTTCAGCATTAGCCGGCTTTTACATTCGAAAGCAGACAATGCAAGGACCTTCAATTATCTTCAAAGCAACTGAAGGGAAGGAAATTGGTCTTAGATGTGGTAAATAGACTCCACAAACTCTACTGAAGCATGCAAAGATGCACACAAGGGAATTACAGATCCTTGCATAACGGTTTGGAGTTTATTCAAAAATGTGATTGAAATTCTATGGATTTCATATTAGTCCTTTTTTTTTTTTTGGTGGTGGTGATCTGATCCAGGGCTTTGTTAATCTGTTTGGGATTATATTGGGATTATTATTTAAGAAGAGCTCCTAACTTGCCTTTTCACAAGGGGCTGCCTCCGCTCGGGAGCACCGAAAAGAGGTTCCCGCAAACCTGTTTGCCATTCGAACTCACCCTATGAGTTATCATCACCCTGAGCTCCCCCACTGTTGTCCCACATGGGTCAGCACTGCCGTGCTGTGCAGGGCCCTGTACCTGCCCGGATGCTGCAGGAGCCAAACTGCACCGTGCCAGGAGCAGGGACAAGGAAAATTCATTAGAAAAACGGAAGCAAAATAATAACGAACAGCAGTGCTCACACCTCCTGCAGCCTAACGCTGATGGTGTCAGTTGGGGCTGTGTTTTGTCTTTGGGTTCTTTTTTTAATTCCCTTTTTTTTTTCCCTGATATCCTATTAATTACCTGCATATGCTGGACCAGATTTTCCCAAGAGCATTCGAGCAGCAGGAGAGCGTTTTGTGAGACTCCTGAATAATCTGTCTTTCACTGCAGATGCTGAGCACGCAAAAAACTTGCCCCTAAATTCTCCTGAGGTATGTAGCCAGGGGCTGCTGGGTGCTGTGAACATCACTCCCTGTGGTCCTGAGCACCTGGCCTCAATGCATATATATATACATGTATATATATATATATATAGGGAACCTGGCCTCACCTGTGCCTTACACCCATAGCTTAATGCTGGGGAAAGAGCTGATCAAGGCTGCACCTCTCCCTGCTATCTTCTGCACTCTCCCTCTATGCAAGGGAGGAAATACCAGCAGGAAAATGACTCTGCTATCGTGCAAAGGCTTAAATACGGAAATCCTGTAATAAATGTGTGTTTTTTATTTTTTTGTCAAGCCCTGGTGGTTTCCCCAGCCCTGAAGGTTGTATCGAGCAAATACAGCAGATCTCTCAGACAAGGATTATTGACTGGGAGTCACATACCGTGTAAACAGGGGTGGCAGTTTTGATCTACAGCTCGTCCGTGTCAATACTCTAATTGATCCAAGCAGAGGGAGCTTAGAGCCCAGGAGGAAATCAGTCCTGGCATGCAGGCACAGAGGGAGACACCAGGCTGGCCCAGATGTGTTGGAGACACGAGTGGGGATATGGGGATACAGGGACACGGGGGCCATGCAACCACTCTGACCAAACAACGGGTGAAGGCAGTGCTTTCCAGCTGAACAGGATTTATGTGCATCTGCATTGCATGCTAGGCTGGGCTTGTTCTCTGATTGCTTAGCAACACCAAAGGGCGAGCAGCTGGAGGGGGACAGAGAGGCAGCTCTGCCCAGAAGCCAGTGGGAACATCTTCTGGGGTGCTGCGGGGTGGTTGCATGGCACTGTCTCTCCCGGTTTGGGAGTCTCCATTGAGCCTATAGAAGCCATGTGCGTGCTCAGTGTGGTTGTGCCTCACTCTCTGCCAGAGGTGCAAGCAAAGCCACATGCGCTGCTCTCTGCACAGATGGGCATTTCTGTCAGCCCAGCCCGGCCCATCAAGGAAACTTTCCTAGAAGCCACTCATCTCATTTGTTATTTTATGGGAGCAGAATGAATCTCTCGGAGTGTGAGTCAGATGGCGACATCAAGATAGGCACCGGTGGGATAAATACAACTGCTCTGACAAGAGAAATTCAGTATTGTCGCTTTCAGAAAGAGATCTGAGTGAGAGAGATGTCTGTGTGTGCAGCGTGGACAGAAAGAGAGTGTGATTTGTGTCGGAGAGAGGGGAGGGAGATGGATGCAGATTCACGTTTCAAGCGGTATGAAATCACTCTTACATTTTGATTAAATGCAGAGCTCCTTTAAAACGAAAAAGCCAAAATATAACCTGCACACACTTGGTCATGACACAGGAGATCTGAAAGCCTTGTTGAATGCTTTATTTCCTCCTCCTACCGCCATCGCTGTGAAGCAGAATGAGAGAGAGAAGAGGCCGAGGATGAGGAGGGAGAGGTGCTGGGGGTGGGCGGCCTCAAGGAGCCCCCCCAGTGGCAGCACACTCCGTGGGGTGGGGTGGGATGCAGGTGGGCAGTGCTGTGGGTGTGTCCCCACCTGGGTGTAGGGACAGGGACAGCAGTGTGATGAGCACTTGTGGAGCTGGCCTGAAGATTCCCAAAGCAGCACCGTGCGGTTGGCACTGGTGTTATGTCAGCTGGCTTAATAGGGACGAGCTCACTCCCACCACAAGAGAACAGGTCCGTTAATTAGCACAGAGCACAGTAACCCGTGGCACAGTCACTGTGGTTAGCAAATACATCTATTTAAGAAGAGAAATGTGCACGGGGACCTCTGCACCAACATGCAGCGCTCTCAGCTGGGGGCACCACGCCTCCAGAGGAGCAGGGGGGCTCTCCACAAAATATCCCATATTTTTACCCCCAGATCATCCTCCCCCGCTCTGTAATTGCTCTTCTCTCAATGTCCGTTGTTTGATAATTAAATCAAGCAGCACAAGTGCAGAAGCACCTATCGAGAGCTGATCTGGCACGCTATCAAAAACTCGGAGCTGCCAATCAGTTGGTTTTCACGCACAGTTTCAGGCACTGCTCAGCACTGATGGTGAGCAGATTGTTTCAGCTCTCTGGTTTCTGCTCCCTCACCCGCTGCCCATTGCTCAGAGTGGGATGGGAGCACGGTGGGGACGCTCAGACAGCCATGGATGGGAGCTCTGAGATGCTTCTATTTGAGGGAGCATCCGAGCGTGGAGCCAAGTGATAGGACCGAGGTCCCCGTGCTGGTGCTGGGTGCCCACAGGTCGCGGAGCTGGCAGGGGTTATGCTTTGCTTGCCTGGGACGTCCTCCAAGCATCGTGCAGTCAGAGAGAATTTTCAGCCTGAGTGGTGATTTGGCTTTGTCCTGCAGGCAGCAGAAGGTTCTGTGCAGTGCTGGGGGGCTCCAGCAGCTTGGGCAGGGATCCTTAGGAGAGGTGGCACCTGAATGGCCGTGGTGGTGGGTGGGTGCCAGAGCCAACCCAGGTCCTGGCACACCTGCAGGCAGACACGGACCCTCCCATCGCCCCTGCCCAGAACTGCAGCCACCAGCACAGACCCCCTGGTGGGTGACTTTGGGTTTGTTAGAGCTACAGCTTGCCTTATTTTTTTGTGAAGCAAGACCTACTGGAGATGTGTCCCGTACCCTGCAAAGGAAAATCTGTGCAGAACCTGAATTCCCAGGCACCGCGCTCCTCTGCCCCACAGGTGGGGGGCAGAAAGCAGGCAGCATGCTGGGGGGCAGAGCTTTGGGATCGCAAGGGGAAGGGGTCCATACGGCGTGAGGATGCCAAACCTGGCTCATCTTCCCTGGGCCTGGGGGCTTGGGGCTGCGAGGAGCCAAGTGTCCCTCCCTCCGAGGGAGCTATTTATCTTGGGAGAAACAGAGGAATATTTTGTATCTTTGACAAAGCAGCACTTTACGGGCGCTTGACACTTTATTAACTAATCTCTGGTACTTGAGTAATTTATTATGTTTAAGCTGGTGCCATCAAGTCTCTCAGCAGTGTCCGTGTGCGCCGGGAAATAAATTAAAGACTGTCCAGAGCTACTTGGCTCATCGCTGTGATTGCTGGGCCAGCCTTATGGAGGGCTAAGGTGCTCTCCTCCCGCAAATTGGAAATTAGGAATTAATAAGGCGCCAGGGCTGTGAGCCCTGCTGGCTGCGGCTGGTGGAGAGGCGGTGGCAGGGCTGCACAGTGCTGCAGCCCCTATGGGCCCCCCAAAATGGGAGGGGGGAACCCAGTGCCCTGCCAGCGCTTCAAACATGTCAGTGGGATAATGTGGGTAATTACAGCCTGTCAGGCCGCCATCAATCCCGGACAATATAATGGAAGAGCTGATGTAGGACCTGATTAATAAAAAATTAAAGGAGATAATATAATAAGTGCCAATCAACAGAGGTGCATGGAAAATAGTTCTTGTCAAACGGAGTTGATATCTTTTTGATTACATTACAAGTTTGCTTGATAAAGGTAATAATGTTGATGTAGTGCACCGTGTCTTGTGCAGGCGGTTGAGTCGGTGCTCAAAGCATTTGGAATACAGAGATGAAATGGGGTGAAGAACGTGGCAGATGTCAATGGGATTAAAAGCAGTCTGGGGGCAGGTGCTGCTCTGCAACCATCAGCGTGGTGGTGGTGTGGGGTGCACGGATTCTACCACATTACTGCTCCTTAGGTTGGATTTTCTGCTCAGCCAGAGGAGCAAAGCACACGGTTATTGGGACTAAAGCCTTCGGGAGCCGCAGGGGGAGCAGGTGACGAGCTGTGGTGTGCAATGGGGTACAGCTGATCAAATCCTGGGGGCCCCGTGGTGCTGGGGCTGGGACTGCCATCAGTGGAGGAAGTGTAAAGCCCTTCTGATAGCAGTAGTAGCAACAAAATGCGAGTGGTCCCATCCATCCGTTTCCATGGCAACTTGAAATTACTCACTTTGGGGTGGAGGGATCGGCACTCACCTCTGTGTGTGCTACATCAGGCTGGGGCGGCCCTTTCCTTCTCATGGCTGACACGAATTCATGGGCAGACTCAAAGGATAATTAAAACATGTACCGTTTAACGAATGACAACAATTGAAACTTTAATTACTCAGCCTGCATCTGTATTTTTTTTTTCCTCCCCAGATTGCCCAACTCATGAAAGGAAGTAGAAGGAGTACGGAAAGAGACCGAGGGCAAAACCTGATTATGTTTATTAAACCAATACAAAAAGTTGGCAGTGTAATAATAATTAAATTAATTATAAAAGCAATTTACTACCGAAAATGTGATTTGACAGCTTACAGGATCGTGCACTTATCCAGTGGCTGCGGCTTAACGTAGGCAGGATGCAAACCCACCCAGGAAAACCAGCAGGGAATCGTGATGAGGTGTTGGGATGAGAAACCAGAAGTGCCTCATGCTCAGTGCTGCTGCTCCTTCCCTCAGAGGGTGGTGAGGCGCTGGCACTGCTGCCCAGAGAGCTGTGGGTGCCCCATCCCTGCAGGCACTCAAGGCCAGGTGGGATGGGGCCCTGGGCAGCCTGAGCTGGTGGGGGGCAGCCCTGCCCATGGCCGGGGGTGGCACGGGGTGGGCATTGAGGTCCCTTCCAACCTATACCATTCTATAAATCTATGAAAATGGACATCTCAAATAACTTATTCATGGCTAATGATTGTGAGGATGGCTCCATGCTTGTAACCTTTCTCATCCCAGGCAGAAGGTGGTTTACGGCTTTGTTGAAAAATAAAAAATAATGTGCAGGAAGATGAGAAAAGGGCTGGCTTAGAAGTGACAAGTTTTTGGCCTAAACTGCTGGATCTGGAGAGCTGTTCAAAGGAAGCAGATTGCTTTCAACCAGAAACGGTTTGATTGAAAACCTTGTTTTCCATAGGAGAAAAAAAAGTTTTGACAAAACACTTTCATACGCAGCTCACTTCTCTCTTGCTACCAGCAATGAGCGCTGCCTCTGCGCCTGTCATCAGAGCACTCCTCTTATCAGCGCCTTGGTGGTGCTTTCATTTGGGAGATGTGTTTGTGGTGGGGGCGAGAGGGTGTCACAAAGGTGGGTTCCTTCTTCCCAGTGCCCTCCTGTGTCCAACTGGTGGGGCTTGGAGCTGAAGTCCAGGACAACGACTCACGGCATTGCTCCCACATTCCCTCTAACTGCAGTGCAGTGTGTGGGTCTGAGCCCTGCAGGCTGCTGGGCTGCGTTTTACAGCTTTTGCCTCCTTTTTTTTTTTTTTTTTTTTAATGATGGAGGTTGCTTCTGCCATGCAAACTAGGTCAGAACCTCAGCGAGGGGCTTTTCAAACACCCTGGGTTTTGAAGTTGGAAAAAAACAGTGCTTTCCTCCTCTCTTCCATCCTGCTTCCTTCTCCAAAGGCACGCTGATATCCAACCACTTTAAACCACCAGGTTTGAGCAGCAAATTATAAGTTAAATTATAAATAATGCCCAGCTTTCCCAGGGCTCTGCCTATTACGCCAGACTCGGAGCTGTTCCCCCAGCCTGTCTCTGCATCCAGGCCAACGCAGTCATTATGTCTACGGGGTGCCTGGCTGCATCGATCGCCTTGAAAAATGCATGAGCATCGCTGGGCAGCGCCTGGAGCTCGAGATCCTACAGCAGCTCATGGGCAGCAAGGGGACCTGGGGCAGGAGCTGGGTTTCTGCGGGTTCCCCTAAGCTCTGTGATGTAGGCACGCTGCACTTGTGTTGTTCTGTGCTTGCTGCTGGTGGTGGTACATGCAATCAGAGCTCTAAAAAATGGGAAAGGTCGGGGCTAGCTTTGCTGTGAGGATGCTGCTTGCAGCCCACACAGGGCTCAGGATCCCACTGAGGTTCAGTGCTGGTGGAGCAGTTCCTGTGGCTCACCGTGCCTCACCCATGGACTTCCATGTGGGTGTAATGGATGGAGAAGTGTGGGCTGGAAGGTCTCGGGGGCAGAGAAGACATCATGTGAGCCATCCGTCAGGTGCAAAGGCAAAGAAGTAACATTTCAGCTCAGTAATTTTTAATAATTTATGATTTTCTCTCGGTTCCCAGAGTGTTATTACCTCTCTTAATATCATTTACAAATTACACACGGTCCCATCAATTGTAGTAAAGGGAGGAAGTGTCTGGGAGATGCTCAAGAATCAAATGCTATAGAGAAAATGAGAATTTATGAACCTGGGCAGGCTGCAGTATTGCAGGGCCCAGGATACTGCTCACATGGGATGTCCCAGGGATGTGGTCACCATGGACAGGAGGAACAAGGGAGCTGCATTCAGGCAGTACTGCTGTGTGCTCTCGCTCTTCTGCACCCACCTCCTTCCCCTAACTCTGTCTCTCTCAGCCTACCCCTCCAGAGCACAGGAACACAAGCAGGGGGTGAGCATCACTAGCACAGGATGCAGGGTTGGCTCTGCCCTGCACAGTGGTGGCTCTGGGCAGTGCAGGGTGGACACAGTCCCTTGCTGGGGCTGTGCCCAGGGCTGCAGCATCTCCTGTTGGCATGGGATGTGAACCTTGTTGGCACAGGACACCATCACCTGTTGCCTTATCCCTCACAGTGAGTGCGCTGCTTCGCTGCCGTAGCCCAGCGGGGCTTGTTGCATGGGAACGAGTGCACACAAACCCAGCTCTGCTGCTGCCAGCCCCGTTATGTGGCAGGGGAGAGGCTGAGCCCCTCCTACCCAACGCTGTTTTCTTGTTTGTCTTTTTTTTTTTATCGTTTTTTTTTTCTTTTTTCTTTTCCCCTTCTCGCTAGAAATAAAGAGCAAAAGAAAGGAAGCGAGCCAGCCCTTTTCCCACTCTTCTTCTCCTCCTCCTCATTAGCGCTGCATCCCAGGCAAGCTCAGGAAAGCGCAATTTCCTTTGTGTCACCAGTGGCACAGAAATCTTCTCCATGGCAACACGGCCGGCGGCGGGCAGTGCTGGGCTCCGGGATGCCTGCAAGGCTCCGGGGGTGGCTGGGAGCAGAGGGGATCTGGGGACGTGGAGGGGGAGATGCTGCGTGGTTCAGCACCACGGGGCACTGCAGAACGCAGCATCCCTGCGGGGCCGCAATTGGGTGCTGCACATCTTGCTTTTGGCAAAAGAAAGAATTCGTGGTGTGGTGCCCTGCACGCTCTGAGCTGGGATGTTTGCGGGGACAGCAATTAGCCAGAGCAAAGCTGGCTGGAGGTGTGGATGCTTGGCTTGCCCATGCCCACCAGCATGACACAGCCCTGGAAAAAGGGACATCCCACTGTCAGGATGTGGTCACATCTGAGGGCTGAGAAACGGACTCCTGCATGCAGCTTTGGGGCTGACCCAGGGCTGCTGTTGGGCTCCCCACAAGTCAGGTGCTCGTGCTGCCGTTGCTCCCACTGTGTTTCACACTGGAGGAAACTTGTAGCTTCCTCCCTCCTGGAGACTGCGTCGGGGAGGGGTGAAAATGATCCTCGATGCAGCTTCCTACAGCATTCCTTAATTATCCTTCTCACAAGGTTCAGAAACAAGCAAGTCTCCGCAGAGCAAACAGCCCTTTGTTATCTAATAACTCACAGGGAACAGCGATTTGCATACAGCAAGAGGAACAGAAAAAAAAAAAGCAGAGGAAAATGCCTCCCTGTGAACATCACAGAAGCATTTGATGGCAATAACTCACCCTGGCCAATCTCCCTGTCTGGAGTTCTCCCTGAGTATCTGGGACGAGTGGGACTTGCAGTTCTCTCTTCTTGAAGGCACTGCACTTGGCAGAGCCTTTTAACTAAATTGAATGTCTCTGTCCTGCAAAAATCTGCTTACATGCTGCCTTTCATGCCAGCGCACCTGGACATGCTGGTGATTGCACTACAGAAGAGCAAAGCCAGATGAAAAAGCTTATGAAATGTCAGTAGAAATGTAAGTGGTCAAGAGCTGGAGTGCCTGTTCAGCAGTGGTTTTCATCCCAGACTGAGAGGAGGGAGTGAATGATCAGGGCTCAGTGTTGAACGCGGGATTTGCGTTGGTTTGTAAAGGTGTAAGGCTCAGCTGGGCTCAGCATGGCACTGCTGTGTGCTCTGCAGACACGGAGCCATGGGGAGAAGGAGCAGCAGAAGGGCTGGGGCTGAGCTCACAGAGCTCTGTCTGCAGAGAGGGGCTGGAATAGAATTACTGAATCCTGAAGGTTGGAAAAGACCTCTAAGATCACCCAGTCCAACCATGCACCTACCACTAATGTTGCCCACTGACTCTGTCCCTCAGTGCCACATCTCCACACTTCTTGAACCAGAGATGTTGACTCCACCATCTCCCTGGGCAGCCTGTGCTCATGCCCGACCACAGCTTCACAGGAGTTTTTTCCCCAAATCCAACCTCAGGGTATGGAGGGAGCTGAAAGGTTTTGATTCAAGTGCGTGTGCTTTGGTTTCACTAAATGCAAAGGGTATCGCTGGACTCGGTGGAAAGGGACTGACTTATCTGCAATTGGATTATTTTTAAGTGAAAAGACAGTAGCAGCTGCTAAAATGCATTGACTTGTTGAAAACATATAGATTTGGATAGCAATGCCATAGAGCGCTATCACTTAGGTGTCTCAGCCCATCTGCGTAAAGTAACTATTGATTTTGGTTGATATGCATTGATTCCAAGAAAACTGCCCTGCTTTGAAAATGAACTTCCAGGAGTTTCAAGGGAAAATGCAACGCGCCGTCTCTCTTGCAGGGCTACCTTGTTTTGTTAAACGTGTCTCGCGTGTTTGAAAAACAGAAGCAAAGCCAAACAAATAGCTCGGAGGGAATTAAAATGCATCGATTCTCAGGGTGGGAATAATGGCCTTCGTTAAAAGCTTTTGGAGACGTTAACATACATTGCTTTGAATAAAGATCTCCCTCTGGCCCACTGCTCCTGCACCTGCTACCATGACAATTATTTGGATGGGAAGGTGGGGAGCTGAAACACAGCAGTGCTGCCTCAGGGGCCCCCATGTGTGGATGCAGGCCCGCAGGAGGCAGGGAGAGAACGGGAGGCATTGGGAAGCCTCGTCCTGCCTCTCCCCCTGCCCTGGGACAGGGTCTGTCCGTCTGTCCATTGCGATCTGTCTGCCTGTTTGTCTGGCTGTACCTTGTGATCTGTCCGGCAGCCACTTGTGATCTGTCCGTCTGTCTGTCCGGTTGTCCCTTGTGGTCTGTCTGACTGTTCAGTTGTCCCTTGAAATCTGTCTGACCATTTGTTCCGCTGCACCTCGTGGTCTGCCTGTCTGTCCAGCTGTCTGTCTATCTGGCTGTCTCTCACTGTCCATCTGTCTGTCTGGCTGCCTCTCACAGTGTGTCCAGCTGTCTGTCTGTCTGTCTAGCAGCCCCCTTGCTGTCTGTCTGGCTGTCTGTCTGGCTGTCTGTCTGGCTGGCTGTCTACCCCCGCTGCCTGTCCAGCTGTCCCACTGGAGGTACCTCTTCCCTCACAGTCATTTTAATTGGCAGGGAGCAGTGAGCAATCCGGCAGCAGGTCTCAGCCAGCCTGACCTAACAGAGCCTTGCTGCTTGGATCAACAGGCAGAGAGTCCATCTGGGAGACCAAGCCCTAGTCCCTCCAGCAAGTCCTTACTGTTAATTAAAGGTATTAATTGGCATGCAGCCTGCTTATTTAAAGAGGCAGTGGCCTATGCAGTGCCTGGTGGTAATTAGAGATACACAGAGCTGCTCCTAAATGAGGAGCACAGGTGGGAGGATGGGCAGGGGGCTCTGCTAGCCTCAGTTTAGTGGGGCTTCTGCCCCTTTGTGCTCCTGGGGAGGATGGACTGCTGCTGGGACTGTGCATGGAGGTGGTGAGCATCAGCTTGAGTGCATGGCTGGGGCTGGACCCAATGGTACCCTGGCTCTTTTTCACTTCTCAAGCACTCCAAGCACCTACAGTGGGAGAAAGCAGGAGGATTTTATTGTTGGGCACCTTCCTGACAGAGCCTCCGCCCCAACTTGGTTAAAGTCTGTGCAGTTCAATTTCTGAACGCAGTCTGGGAGCAACATGAAAATTAGATCTAATAATGAATGATTACAACTTTCAAGTTAAGTCTAGTTGGTTGACTAATCAATTTGGTTAAGTGAAAATCCATAGCAAATGAGTCAGCCGCAGTACAACATTTCTCCATCCAATTTAAATTAAAATCACCAACCATAATAATTTCACAATTACTCTGTGAGGATGCACCAGGGACTTGCCCCTCGAGAAAGAAAATGTCAAGGACTGCAGGAGAGACACCAGGGGCACAGGGAGCATGGGGATGGATGCTCCAGCAGTGGGGATGTGTTGTTGGGTCCCCAAGTGACATGAGATGCTCCTCATCACCAATGCATAGCACCACCCATTCCTCCAGCCCTGCATGCAGCCCCCGGGGGCTTGACCATTATTTGTAGCCACAGAGCAGGGCAGTGTGAGTGGGGAGCCTGGTCCTGTAGATCAATTTGTATTTTTTCTTTTTTGCTGTGGCAGGAGTGTGAGGGATGTGAGCATTAAATCCCCAGGAAAGTCGCCTCTGCAGCAGTCTTTAGCAGTCTGAATTATTTATCTGTGTATGTTGTGTTGCACACTGGGCCCTACCAAAATAAATAAGACCAGGGTGGGCTGTGCCTGCAGCAGACCAGATGCTCAGGGATGGGCCACATCCTGCACACAGGTGGGCTGCAGGAAGGGGAACTGGGTGCACAGAACCAGCTTTCTTCTTGGTCCTCTGCCACTGTTTACAGCAGGTAATTAATGATCAGTTCACACAGAAAGTGGAGGACGAGTCGACTTCACTGGTTGAATAATTTAATGCTCTTACAGAACTTTGTGCTTGTGCAAAACACTCAGGTGCATGCTGCAGAGTGGCTAGCCTGGCCTGCAAGGCTTTGCAGAGGTTTCTGTGCATGGCTACTGTAATGGAAATGCTTGAAACAGTGTTTGACCACCTGAGGGGAAGGCAGAGCCAACCCAGGGGAGCTCAGGTGCGTGCAGTGCACCTGAGTGATCAGAAGGGGTGGAGCCAGGATCCATCCCTTCCCAGACCTCATTTAAGGGTTGGCAGTGGAAGTGAGGGTATTTTGCTGGAGATCCCTGCATGCCTTGTGGCTTTCTGGAGGTAAGCAGAGTTTTTCCTTTGTTTCTGTTCTTATAGCTGTTGCATTTGAACAAGCCCTCTCTTGCTGCGATGTAGGACCTTGCTACTCTGCTGTCATTGCTGTACTTTCTATCACCCTATAGTTATGATGTGCACAGCTCTGCTGTTGGCATGCTGCTGTGCATGCGCATCTGGTGTGGGTGTTTGTAACAAGACCTGGTGTCAGTGCAGCCTCAAACTGTGCTGCAGCACCACCAGGCTCTGCTTTCCTTCCTCTGACATGTGCTGAAGGTAGCAAATGGATGGACGCTGCCTGCATGACCCACACAAAACTTTGTGAGGGCTGCCCAAATGAATAATAGAGCATTTCCTTGCTGTTGTGAAAGAGCTCCTGTGGGAAAAGCATTTTGATGCATTTTGATAAAAGGGTCAGGCCGTGGCCAGTGGGAGCCAGGAGACATTTATTTAATGCTGCCAACACAAAGGGCACTGAGAGCAACGTCCGCCCACTCCTGAGCTGATGTCTCTGCTTCTCCTTGCCTGGACTCAGGATGTGGGAGTTTTGCTGGGGGTGTGTAAGTGTCACTGCCCTGCAGCCACACCACTGAGGCTTTGTGCCTTCTGTCTGCCTCTGCTGGAAGGGGAGGGAGACATACGGAACAGACGGAGCTATGGATTATTTGGAGCCTCTTGTACTAATTTTACAAATGCTGCAAGTCTGCAGGATTGTAATAGTTGAATTCCTGGGTAAATGGATAAAAAAATAGGCCTTGAAGGGACTAAAGGTTTTGGGGATAACTTATGCAGCTCCTCCCATCTGAAAGCAGGTGGTAACAGGTTTTCTGCAGCTTGTCTCGTGGTGATGGTGAGTAATGTGTGTAGATGGGTGGTGAGGGATGAAAGCCTCACAAGGATGAAGTCAAGAAACCTGCTTGGCCTTGGGCACTGTCCCTTTGGAGTGATAGTGACCATGAGATGACAGCCAGGTACACAGGAAGATGGGAACTTGCAAGTTTAGTGTGGATTTCCCTATTTGGTGAGTGTCAGGGCTGAAAGCAAGCACCACCAGGTCTGCAGTTGGGCTGCTCTGACCCAGTCCCTCCAGAGTGCTCGTTTCCAGTGTTGCAGAGCTTGGCTTATGCAGAAGATCTGGGGCTGCAGGGGAAGGAGCCCAAGCTTAGGTCTCTGTTGGTGTGAAGCCTCAGGTTTTATTGGGCAGCAGGAGCCGAGGTGTTGAAAGATGCATTATGAATGCAAGGTGTAGGGAACAGAAATTATTAAACTCACAGATAGCAACAGAGCTTCCTTTGTGAGCGGTGGAGATGGGAAATTATGCTGAAGCAATGCATTGCAAATCACCCAATGAAAGGCAAAGAAGGGCCTTTTATCCTCCGGGCCCTGAAGTTTTTCCGGTATCTTTGTATGCAGAGGCATTCCTTCAGGGGAGAAAGAGAAGCCAGCAATTTTGTGTCTGATTGGCAGGCTGTCCAGTGCCAATAAAGATATTTGTTTTTTCATAGAAGTGCTCACAGACTGAAATCTCGCTCTTGCATTTTCCATTACAGAGGAAAATGAAACTTGGAATGCTTTCTCCATTAGCGCTGCTTAGCCTTGGAGTAATAGCAGTGCTTGAGCGACTTGAAAGGAGAAACACTCTGCTCCCGCACAACAACCAGAGCAGACATGCTGTGTGGAGCATGCTTAAATCACCAGGGAGCTGGGTGCCCCCAGAATCTTTCCCATTATGCTATTCTTTTGGTGTTCTGGATCACTGGGGTGAGATGGGGAGCCAGCACAAGGAGCTGCAGGGGACAGGAGCCTGGGGAAGGGTTGGTGAGCACCACGCATCCCAAGTGGCTTTGGTGGTTCGTTCCTTGAAGGACCTGGATGGTAGCAGTGCTGAGACGGGTGCTTTTGCTGCAGAGGGGATGCTGAGATAGATGCAGACACGTCCCAGGGACGTGGGGTGGGCTCCCCTACTGGTCCCCATCCCATTGGGTGTCCCTGGGTGCTCCCAGCTCCCACCAAGTCCCACACCACCGCCCCACATGCGCAGTTCCCTGGCAGTGAGGAGGAACATCTGTTAACACAAATGCCTTCCTAATTTCTCCTTAACTCTCACTCTGCATCTGTGCTGAACAAGCCCTGTTCAGCTTGTACCGTGTTTAATTCTGGAATGGATTCAAAAGCGCTGCGGAGCCGGGAGCAGGGAGGGGAGAGACGCTCAATCTTTAATGGTGTGCCGAGTCAGAACTTCTGCCGGGCTTCGTCCTAATCACACAGGGGAGAATAACCAGAGACAGAATTTCTTAATAACAAACACCTTTGCAGCAGCTCATTAAATCACTGCATTTCTGAGGCACAGCAGGACACTTGTGTGAATAAATAGTGCAATCTCCCAGTCTTGAAGTATTTTCACATCTGAGTTATTTCCCCTGCATATGATCAGCTCTGTTGGTATTTTTTTTTGGCTCCCATCTCTACGATGAATGATTTTCACTGATGAGCACAATTAACAAATGAGAGACAAAGTTGAAAAAAGCACATCTTCACCCCCCCCTCCCCAGTTCTTTCTTTAATGTTTTAGAGTTGAACAAATAGCAGAGGAAAATGGAGTGAGGAGAGATTTCTGCTGGTGATCTGAAGGTGCGGCTTTTTTCTCCTGTTTACTGCCTGTCTTTGTAGACAACATAATGCCAAAAGAGAAAGAAGGAGAGAGAAGAAAGGGTGGCAAAATAAAAGGAGGAAGGAAAGAAAGCCCCTCTTCAGGGTGTTTATCCAAGCAGCGTATTTGCTCATTTCCTATCCCAGCTCATGCATAACGCCAATGAGATGGAAAGAGCCTGTTTTGCTCGAGAGGTACCAACAAACTGGGAGACATGCCACACAATTGACTGCAGTGAAATAAATCGAGCAAAAGGTTTCCTTCCATCAGCCTGGCTCTGCAGGGCTCGCAGGAGGGGTGGACACATCCATCGTGTGTGTCACTGGGGCTGTGCTGTGGGTACTGAGCCTCCTGCTTGGCAGCACTGAAACCAGGGCAGAGCAAGTGTGTGTTTGTGGCTGTGGATGGTCAGGGCTGTGAGCAGAGTTTAATAGCACCATTGATTCATGATTATAAATGCTGCATCTGAGGTAGGGCAGAGAGTGTTTGAGCGATTTCTAGAAACTGAAGAATTTCAGTGCTCTGATGGCAAAACTGGGCTGGGAGGGCCATGGCCAGGGCTTGGGGTTCCTTGGGCAGGGGTTAGGTACCACGGGTAGGGCTGAGGATGTCATGGACAGAGAAAGCTGTACTATGGACAGGGCTGTAGGTTCCTTGGGTAGGATTAGGGGTACCTTGGGCAGGACTGTAATGAAGAGTTTCTGCTGGGGAACAGAGGACTTGCTGCTAGCCTTCCCCTGGCTCCTTACCTCCACCCCATGCTGCCCAGGGCTTCTGGCTATTGCTCTGTTGTATGATTTTAGGGGAGGAGTTTTGTGGTTTTATTTTATTTTTAAGAGAATAACCTTTTTTTTTTCTCTCTCCTCTCTGAATGGCTGAGGTGAGGTAATGCATTGGAGATGTGAACTTGAGTGGAGTAGTGCCATAAAGCCAGCAATAGTGCTTATTCAGTAGTTCAGCTATCTGAAGAACTCAGATAATGGCATCAGAAAACTCATGGCCCTGCAGCACTCCATCACACATGCTGACCTGGCTGCTTGCCCTCTACCAACTCGGTTATTTGGATGCAAGCAGTCAGGTCTCAAGGTGGGTACCCTGCAGCTGGTGCTCCAGGAGCTGTCCTGGTTTGGGAATGCCAAGCCCTACACTGTGCAGTTCACCACTTGGGGGGCTCTGACCCCCCAGCATTAAAAATCGAGAGGTTTCTTTCCACACGCACCTCCTCCCCTGGTTTCATTTAAGAAGCATTGTGCCCATCCATACCCCCTTATGTTTGTTCTCTGGCTTGATTTCCTTTTCATAAAGTGGGAATAACTGCTGATTCACAAGGAGAAATGCTGTCCCAGTCATGTGCTGCAGTGCTGAGGATGAGGCAGCACAGGACCCACCTCTGGTTCACACCCCATGCCATGCATGCACAGGGACACTACCACACACTGACATCCTCAATTTATACCTGTCCATGTGACGAAGCATTTTCCAGCGTGGTCTAATTACAAGGTAAATAAATGGTCCCTCCCTTATAGTTAATTTGTTAGGTAGCTTTATTGCCAACAGGAGAGAGATGACACAGAAGGATATTACATACAGCGTTGCTGGTAATTATTTTTATTACTTCACACGGGTTTTATTGTGGTAGTAGGGAGAGTTTTGAGTCGTCACTTTCCGCTTGGTGTAGTTAATGTTTTCTGGGTCAGCCTGGCATAGCTGAGCAGGGTCAGGTCCGTAGGACCATGCTGAGCATCACCAGGAAAGCTCTGAAATGGGGAGAACACCGGCCGAGTATTACCCCGCTGCTGGAGCAGGGCTTTTCCTTTCTTTGCAAAACCTTGGTGAAGAGGCTGGTGTTGGCAGGGTTTGGGAGGAAAGAGGTCTGTGCAGAGTCACGTGCTGATGGGCAGCAGCATCAGTCAGTTGGGGCGAGGACCCAGCTCATCTGTCAAGCGTGAGGCAGACTTTTGCTTTTGGATTTATTTCACTTCCTCCTATTGAGCGAAAATATCTATTTTAATAGAAAACTACTTGTGTAAGCAAAGAACTCCTCTGTGCTCTGAAGAATATTAAGGTGTATAAATGTCTTTGTGAAAGATGATGAATTCCCTTACTCTTCTCTAGTGAATTTTGCTTCTGTAAATCTCTTCTCTTTGCATCTGCTAATTGGTCATAGTATTAATTAATCTGATTTCATTATATTCTCTTTAATTTGTCAAGATATCATTACTTTATTGGGTAAAGAAATACTTTAGAGGATTGTCACAATTGGAATAATCCCCCCCCTTCTTTAAAGTTACCAAGAGAAGTCGTTATCAATTAAGCTAATTTGCATACGCATTAGTGTAATCGTTTTAGTTTAGCCAAATTTGCGAAAATTTACATAGCAAATTGACCTTCCACATTTTCACTTAAACATATAAAGCACAAGAGAGAATTGCGTTGGCATTGATAATGAAATGGAGATTATTTTGCATGGTTCTCTTACTAAAAGAGCCCTAATTAAACCAAGTAATTTTTTATTTCATCCGTAATTGCAAAACAAATAAGCTCTTTGGCAGTTTCTTCCCTTTCCCTTTGCCTGTGTCACGTGGAGGGGGAGCACTAATAGGAAAGCCGTGTTCTCCTCATTAAGCCACATTTGATGTCTGCGTGCTCTTCCATCAGAGATCCTTTAGTTTCTTCCAGGTATTCTTCTCCTTGAGCTGTTCAAGTTGCCTGGATCACCTATTAATAGACAGATCCCCCAGTCTGATCTGCTGAAGTAACAGGTAAAAAACAGAAAGAGAGGAGAAAGAGAAATAGTGCTGCATGTACAAAGCAGCTCAGCCGTGAGAGTAGGCAGGGTCTTCCTTTCCAGGTGGAGGAATTACAGCAGGAAGAATTTTGGGCCATGAAACGCAATTGTGGGGAGTGCCAGAACTGCCTCCTTTGGGTGCTGGGGTATGTGGACAGCCACAGAGCCCACTGCCATGTGCAGAGGGATTCTCACTGAATGCAGAGGCACACGGGGAGCAGAGCTGTGGCTTGGGTGTGCACACGGTGCTGGCACCAGGATGGCTGAGCTGCTCCTCTGGGTATGGAGGCAAAGCAGAAATGGCATTTCTGAACACGGGCAGCACGAACCCACTGAGCTGTGACTCAGTGTGATGCGAGAGCACTGTCAGAATTAAGGAAATGTTAATGCATGCAGCCAAAGCGTGCAGGCACAGAGGGAGGCTATGAGCTGAGTGGGGTGGAGGAGGGCAGGGGGACCCTGCTGGTGCCTGGGGGTCTGGGCAGTGCCTTGGCTCAGTGCTCCCCGTCCCACCCCACCTCCAGCAGCCTCTGCTACACCCTAGCAAAGGCATTTGCATTTCCTACCTGCCTGTTCCCACCTCGCCCACATGCAGAGGGCAGCGCCAGGTGGAAAATCGTCCTCTCAGGTTGTTAACTGAGCTGAGTGCTTCCCCCCACCGCCATATTTTTTTGGCCTTGAGTGTTTTTAACGGCAGCCTTCATGGTTTGATGGAGGATTTTACACTAATGCAAGGCATTACCTAGTTAATTTGGCCAGAATAGAGTGTAATTTTGCACGGTCAAAGTCATTGCTACTTGAGCTAAAAGTTCCATTACAGTGCACTGCCCACCTAGCTATTTCAGAGCACGCAGAGATAAGTAGCATTTTATTAATGGGTGTCCTCGGGAGCTTATTTAAAGGATGGCTCCTTGTCTGCATTGGAGATGAATATGGGAAGGAGCCAAGGCAGTGAGGGACGCTGGCAGCTGCCATGGATGTGCCACCCCCTCTCAGCATGGCGATACTCTGTCCGGCTCCTAGAGCATCGTGCCCGCGGGCTGCTCGGGATGCCTGGTCCCAGGCAGGGATCTGGTTGCATGAGGACATTATTATGCCAAGCACTGCATAAACACAGAACAAAAAGTTGGCTCCTCCGCCTATAAATAATACATGATCCTCTTTGATCACTCGTGTTGGCTGAGGGCTCCCCAGGCTCTCCCAAAGTTGGGACTTGGAATGAGCAGTGCTGTGGTGCTCAATCCCTACAGGAAGCCTGGAACAGCGAGATGAGCAGAGCGCACAGCTGGCCGGGCCACCTGCAATCCTGCCTTGTCACCATCCCCTTGGGATGCTTTGAAACCCCCCTCCCCTGGCTCGGATGGGCTGTGGTAGGTGATGGAGCAGCCCAATGGCCACCACAGCTTCCAAACTTTGCTTTTCTTTTCACTCTTGTGCCCCTGCTGAGTTGTGGTCTCCTGCTCGCTCCTCCTGCCCTTCTGCACCTCCTCATGGCTGCTCTCTTGAGCTAAATCCCTTTAATGTTGTGGTGGTTTGTTTTTGAAATTCTTCTCTATTCTCTCCTGCCATCCAGCTGCAAAGCAACGTACACACCAAAAGCAAACCAACCTTGCACAAATTATCCCGATTCCTGCCTCGCAAGCAGAGACAGCTGTGACTGATTCCAGCAAAACACCTTGTGTCTGGTCTACAAAGCCCAAGCTAATCCGCACGTCAAACCAAAGCGGGTCCTTCCTCATCACATGCTTGTGCTGCCAGAGCAGGGGACGTGGATAATACTTTGGAGCCACTACAAACGCTTTGGAAAAGACTCTGCCATGGTAGCAAACAGCTGGTGTAGCTAATCCATTTTCCGAGCACATTTGCAAGATACATAATTAAGAGTTCTGTTGAGGGGCGAAGCGAAGCAAGCCATTAGATTTGTTTATAACATTACGGGTAGTGTAATACTCACTCAGGATCTCCTTTTCCTGCAAAAGACATTAAGGTGATCCTTAGGAAGTGTCCCTGGGATTTCCTGATGATGCCTGCGTGACATTAAATTTGTGTAAATATTTCCAATTGCATTTGCTGTTAATTAAGCTCCGTGAAGGATCCCGCAGATTTTTTTGGATTTGTTAAGTGCTGTATCAATCCAGATGATATTCCTTCAAATTCTCTCTTCTGATTTCTGTTGTCTCTTAGGCGTGAACTGGGATGGTTTGAGGAAGAGGATGAGCGAGTTCCTCCAGCCTCATCACATCAGCATAAGTGTACTGACAAGCTGGATGTGCTTCACCTGCCGTTAACTTGCTGCTCAGTGGCACATGCTTGGTTGGCACGTGGCAGTCTTTGCAGGGCTCCTCTCTCCCAGACTGTTTCTCCCAAAGCAAACAAACATTGTCCAGGTTGAAATCAGCCTGGTTGTGGCCCCTATCCAAAGTGATGTTTGTGTTTAAACGTCTCTGAGTTTAGGGCAGCTGCTGCAATGTGGCACTGCGGTTTGGGTTTGTGAAGGGAGGCTGTGAGGGAATAGAAGGTGTAGTACAAAACACCTGTTTCTGCTTTATGAAAATCTCCTTGTGGTCTCTATTTTGACTTTAAAATCCACCTAGCACTTCCTAGCGAGGTCTGCTGGGACTCCTCTCATGCCAGGGGAGAAGAGTTGATTTGGGTGGGGAAAAAATCCCTGTTCATCGTAGGGGAGTGGGGCTAGGTGACCTTCAAGGACCCCTTCCAACTCAGATGCTTCTGTGGTTCCATGAAATCTGAGGTGCCCACAACTCTGCGCCCAGGGGTGCAGCAGAGCAGAGGTGGAGCCACAGTGATGCATCCCAGACTCTGTCTCAGCACTTTTGCTACTTGAGGAGGGCGTACAGATCTCACTGCTGCCCTGGAGAGCGTGGTATGGAGGTGTGCTCAAGCTCCCAGCCACACCGAGCCTTGCTCTGCACCTACTCTGACTTGCTGTGCTTTCATGCAGGTTCTGTAGCTCCGTGCTCCGTGTGTTTCTCACCACGTTTCCATCCTGTCGAACGCTCAGAGCCTGCCCTGCACACATTTCGGAAGCAAAGGACTTTCCTAATTACAGTGCGAACAATCCGAGGTGGGCTCCTGTCTGTCTAACTGTCAGGGAGAATAAGTCAGCAGTGAGTCAGAAGCAGAGATGTGGAAATGATGCAGGAGAAAGGGAATAGTCTGTGCTGGGCTTAATCACAGGGGCCAGGCACTTTACATTTTTTCCAACAAAACTCTGTTTGCTGCGGGTGCCTGAGGCTAGCTGAGGCGGGCGGCGGTGCTGGGGCTCATCAGGCTCACTTGCCTCCTGGGCACTGTCTTTCACTTGGCTGGGCACTGGCATCTCTGTACCCATCCCATGGCACCCACTCCTTACTCTGTGCATGCTCCTGGAGTGGCCGGGGTGCACTGTGCAGCCTTCCCTTGGAAGCTGTTTGCATTGTTATCATTATTTGACCATTCTCTCATTTTATTTATTGTTATTGGCAGTAATGCGAGCCCTTCACCTATAGAAAGGAGGGATTTTTTTTCTTTTCTTTTTTTCCTTCTGGAGGGATCCAGGAATCCTCCACTTACCTATGTCGTATTTATTACGCCTGGTTAAAGATCATTAAAGCCTTTGTTAGCAGAGCTGACTGACAAGGAGAGTGGATTAATATTAGAACACCCTGTCAAAAGTGGTGAAAAGGCTGGATTGATTTTATGGGAAGTTTAGTCAGAGTTGTGTGTAAAGCCCCTGGGGGGTTACACTGCAGTGAATCAATCTCCTATATTAGCAACTCCCTCTGGGAATAGTCAACTTCAGTGTTTATTACAGCCGAGGCTGCATATAATAGGGATGGCAGCCACTCACCTCCCTCTCTCCGTTCTCATAATTTGCTGCTTGCAATTGCAGCCACACAGAGGAGCACCTGAGATAAACAAAGGTGCTGGGCTCTGTGTAGCAGCAGAGTGGTGGGGGGTGGGTGGGAATGAGATGAGTGCCTGCCACCAGCCCCCTGCCTGCTGCACCCACCCTGTGCCCTGCCTGGGGACCTGCTGAGAGCTCCTTTGTGGTGGCAGTTTTCATCCCAGTAGCAAAAAGAATGCACACAGGGCAGTACCACCGAGAGCTTCTGCAAACATCAGTTGACTGAATCCTGCACTGTGTGGGTGAGGAGGGTTTTGGTAACCCTGAAAGAGAGACTCGTGGTTGAAAGAGATGTGAGCAAGATGCCTGTGTGCTTGTGGGTCTAATTAGGTTCAATCACCTCGGGGCAGCAGGGATGCTGTGGGTTGGGGACACACGGCTCGTGGCACTGCACTCCTGGCATTCCCACAGCCGATGGCTCCCAGCCTTCGTTGCTCAATGGAAACCACGAGTGCTTTTTGGAGAGACCAATGGAGCAGAGGCAGCTCCTGCAGTCTGCAGGCCCGCCGGTGGTTCCTCCAGCTGTGCATGCATCCTTTTGTGCCATGCCCAATAAGCCAGATAATTTTCATTCCTCCTCTTCCACTGTCACTTACTTCACTTTTTATCTGCACAACAGCAATTCCTTTCTGCTCCCCCCATCCTCTTCTCTCACTAATGCTCTTCACTTTCAAATGCTAATAATCTGCAGCACTAAAAGGCTTAGAAGTGGTTCTAGATTGTTTGATCTTTGGCCTGTGATCTACTTTCATCTTCCAGCTTTCAAATGTTACTTTGGATTTACTTTAACCTATTAACATGCTTGGTATTCACAGGCACGCACTTTTGGAGTGATTTGCATCAGATCCACCCAAATTCAAACGAGCAGGAAAAGATACTCTTCTGGACACCAACTTTTCTCAGTGACTGTTTGCTCACAGACATGACAGGGGTCTTCCCCTCATTCTTCTATGCTCCCTGGGGATGCTGACCTGAGAATGGTGATGTGATGTTCTATGCCACGAGGGGACAGTGGTGGCCTTGGACCTGCAGCCACCAGCCCAGACCCAACAGGGAACGTGGCACAAGGGATCACACTTCTCCTTTATAGTGGCGCCTCTGGAGAGAATGGCTTTGAAAGCACTGCTTTGTTCGGCAGCTCCTCGGGACTGTCTGGTCCTCAGTCGGTGTTGGATGTCTGAGCAGAGACATCAGAGCCTTCCTGAAGCTGTTATAACTTAATCTGGCAGGCCAGCCTGCTCTGGCACCTCTTGCCAAGAGAGGAAGCCAGAGTACTAGATGATTTTCAGACATTAGTGACTGCCATAAATCAGAAAGCAGAAGTTATCGAGTGCTCCACTAATGGACATTTCCTTCCAGAGTATCCCCTCTCGGGCTTTGCGGGGGCACAGGGGCTGCTCTCAGTGGGGGAAGCCAAGGGAGCTGTGCCAAGGTTGGGAAATGTGCTGAGGAAGGAGGCTGCAAGGTGAGCACCAAGCCCCATTTCCAGCCCCACTGTGGCACTGTGGGGGCTGCTGCTGCTCCTTGGGGCAGGGGGCCCAGGCCCCCAGAATCCCCATACAGTTAGCCACGCTTTGGGAGCAGTGCAAATCCCAAGCCATCAAAGGGAAGACATTGTTTGAGGCCAGCTTGAAAACGACTTGAAGTGCAGAAGGGAGATTTCAGCCAGCCTGAGCCACATGGGCAAGGTTTAAACCAGGTGGAGGAAGAGACGGTGCTGAGATGGCACTGCTCTGTGCTGTGCTGCCTGGCTTCTTGGAGCTGACATTGGAAGGGGCAGAGCCCTGAGCCCCAACCAAAGCAGCACTGCTCCTTGAGGAGCAGCGAACTGTTTAATATTTAAACTCGAACAGCCCAGGCAAAGCTGCTTTTCTTTTTTATTTATTCTTTTAATTAAATGCCAATTAGAAAGGAAGAGAGAGAGAGAAAGAGAGGGAAAAAAAAAAAGGGCATTAAACACTTAAATACACACTACACCCAGGTTGCCCAAAGTTGCTATGAGCTAATTAGCTACTTAAGTGATCATTTGAAATTCCATATCAAACAATTCATAATCTGCCCCAAAACTGGTGGTTCAGTGAGCAGCAGTTGGCCGTGCCTGCCCTATGGCCACTGCTTGGGGGCTTGGAGTTTCCCCTTGTGTGCACACGTGAACCTTGTACAGAGAGCTGTGGGACTGGGCAAGAAACAATGTTTTCTGGCTGGAGCTGCAACCAGGAGTAAGGTCATTGTCAGGAGCTCTGTCTGTGCTTTTTCACATGCCTCTACTCTCAGAGGTTGCAGTTTCCTTGCTGCATGGCCCTTCTGATGCTCCTGGCTTCAGCAATGAATCGACTGCCTCCCTGACCTGAAGATGTTCAAGAATTGTGTGGAAGTGACACTGAGGTACATGGGTTGGTGGGGGTGGTGGGTGGTTGGCTTGGTGATCTTCCAGCCTTAATGATTCTATAACCTGACAAGATGGTGCCATGAATGGGCTGCCCTGGGAGGTGGTAGATCACTGACCCTGGAGGTATTCAAGGAATGTTTAGGCATTGTGTTGAGGAACGTGGTTTAGTGAGGACGATTGGTGATAGGTATCCAGTTGGACTGGATGATCTTGTAGGTCTTTTCCAACCTTGCTGATTCTAGGATTCCATGATTCGTGTCATTTCAGCCCCGAATAAGGCCTGTGGGAAGTGTGACAGTGACATTCCCCATTCACCAAGAAAGGGTTCAGCCCTTCTGTGCACCTTATCAAGGCTGCAAATCTTCCTCTGCATTTCCTTCCATGGAAAGTGCTGCCCAATTGATTAAACCCTGTACGTGTGTCTGTCTGCATCCATCTGAACCCCACACATGAGCTCAGGGTTATGAGGGCAGACTGGGGAGCCCCATCCATAACCCGTAACACCGCCGTGCCTAAAGAACAATGCATTAATTAGAGGCAGCAATTCAACCTCCACCATAATCAATTCCGGCAGTGCCCGCGCTGCCTGCACATCCGACAGCCTCTTCCACTCCCTTCTGCAAGATTTATTAATTATCAATGCTGGCTCTGGCGTGGCATGCAGAGGAGAGCAGGAGCGAGGAGGTGGTATCGGCGGCGGAGATCTGAGAGACGTCTGAAGGGGATTGGCATGTGCAGGAGACAGCCTGCCTCCTGGGGACTCGCCCGGTGATCTTTTTTCCTCCCTTCCTCCTGCTTTTCTTTTAATTAGCAGAGTCGGAGATGCTCTGCTTGGACAGCTGAGAGGAGGGAGCACGGCAGCAAGCAGGGGCTGGTGGGTGCGTGCAGCATCCCCTGCTCCCTATATCCCATCCCCTCACCCAGGAGGGCACAGGGTAATGCTTTGTGTCCAGGACAGGTCCAAACCCACAGCCCCAGGAGCTGTGTGTCTCTGTGCAGACCCTCCCCGCCCACCTGTACGCTGCAGCCCTGCCAACCTGTAAGCTGTGGCCTTTCCGACTATGGGTGAAGTGTGGCCGTTTCCAACCCTGCCAGCTGTGATGCCTGCGGATGACCTTGTGATTTTGTTGATCTCTTCTTTCCTGCTGGTGCTGGGGAAGCTGTGTTTCCAAGCCTGCCAGCAGCAGCTGGAGGAGGTGGGTTGGGCGGGAGTGGAGGGCTGGGGGCAGCTCTGCCACTCGGGCTCACAGCCCATCCCATACCCCAAGCTGTATTTTTTTTTTAATATACTATTAGAAAAAACTCACAAAACCAGTTATTTCTATGCCCCTTTGCCCTCCCGTGCTCTCATGCCTGCTGTGTGTAGGGGGTGCTGGGGACTGCCCCCATTGTGCTCCCCAGGGTGGGCACAGCACACAGTGCCAGCACCAGCAGCTGTGGGCACAGCGTTGTATTGGCATCTGCATGTGTGCTAATAAGGAAACATCATTTCAGACTTCAGCCCTCATTTGCCGGCTACAAAACAGCAAAACAAAGCGAGTGAGAGAGCGTGAAGGGGGAGTATGTTCTAAATGTGCCTGGGAGGATTCAAAGACACTTTAAAGTGGGGATGTGGTCTGGGGAAGAGTCTATTTTCAATGCAGATTTGTTTTTGTTTGAATTAGTTGATGCTTATTTTAAGCTCCTGTGGCACGTTGTCATCTCCAGATTGCTTGTTTTCCTGTGCCAAAGTCAACCTTAATTTTTTTCCCTCCTTTCAAGAGGAACCCATGATTTTCCCTCTGCTGCACAGTGCATCAGATGGGCAGGACAGACCCAGCTTCTCTAAGCAATGCTGACAAGATTACCTACTGATTGCTGGAGTAAAATGTTGCATTTCAACTAAAGCTGGGGCAGATGGCAGAGGAAAAACTGGAAACTTGTCACTAATTTCTAGTGAAGGACAAACCTCTCGGGGATCACGGGTTCACTCTGGGTAAGCCGGGGAAGTTTGGCTGCGTTTCTAATACTCATCCCATGCATCTGTACTGGGGAACATCCCTACTCTCTGCACCCCAAAATGTACCATAAAATGGGGGGATGGACACATCTGGCCCCCCTGCAGCCCACACTGGTAACCCACTTCCAGCAATTTTGCCTTCAGTGAGGGGGAAATGCTGCCTTCACATATGCACAAAAGGGACAGGGCAGCTTGGACAACCCCTGGGGATATCCTGTGTAGCCTGGGAATGCTCCTCTTTCATCTTGTAGCAGGAGACTTGGAATGGGAACCCTTTTTGGGGTATTGCTCATCCCCAGGCAGGGCTTGTTGCTTTCCCAGATCCCAAGTGCATAGGTGCAAGGTGTGTGCTGCCAGCCCTGCTCCACTGAGGTGGACCTGCTGAGGTGACACTGCTCATACTGCTGGGTGGAGTTTGGGAACTGCAGCTCAACCCTTCCCTGGGAGCTGGTGGCAGTGTGGCACTGACTTGGGCTGCACACGCTGTGGGCTGAAACCAGCCCGGATCTGCAGACAACTGACAGAACCCAGTCCGAAAGATCAGATAGTAGCTAATTAGCTAATTAGTTTCTTATCAGCAGCTAATGGCCAGGAACTTCACTGGCATCTGTCGCCATCGCTGGCAGGTGGGGCAGATGCTGTGGACATGGCACTGAAGCAGAGCTACCAACAGAGCACCCTGCAGCATCCTGCTGCCCCGCGCTGTGGGTCCCTCTGCTTTTGTTTTTGTGCTCCGCGCTGGTGCCTTTGTAGACGAGCACGCCATCAATTATTTAGCACAATAAATAAAGCTCTTGACCTTTCCTTGAGCTTGCCCTAAGACACTCCTGCTCCTACACTGAGGCTGCTCGCTGGTGTCATTACTTAGGCTGTGTCGTTTCTCATCGTGCTTTCATCCTGCCCTGTTTTCTCTGCATTAATCACTGTAGAAAAGGTCCCAGACTCATGAGAAGCCCCCCTGGTGCCGAACCCATGCATCCCTGGCTCTGCTCAGCCCCCGGGATCTTCCTGGCCACCGGTGAGATGCCTCTTGGTCTCTGGCTGCTGTCACTCCCTTAGATTTCAGCTCAATCATTTCTGAAATGTGGAGCTGTAGCTAAAACGCCTTTGCAGTTTAACAGGATTTTTCACAGCCTACACAGCAGAGGCTAGAGTTGCTCATCACCTGCTGTTGTAATCTGCACCGTTAAGCCTCCAGCTCTATACAGAAAGCTTAACTTTGCTTTGCTTATTTGCCTTCTCTATTCCCTCGCATCCGGCAGCCATATTTTAGGGAGGAAAAGTTAATCTTTTTTTCCCCTGACTCCAGACAAAGGCATTTCAAATGAGATACAAATTGCTGATGAAATTATTGGCTTTGAGCCCCATCTGGGAAAGGCCCACTTAAAAGAGCCCCTGCTAAAGGGAAAAGAAAGCCATATTCTGCAACTCTGACTGCGTGCTGCCAAGAATCGCAGAATCACAGAGTGGTCGGAGTCAGAAGGGATCCCCAAAGGCCGTGTGGTGCCACGCAGGGACACCCACAGCTCCATCAGTGCTCAGGGCCCCGTCCAGCCTGACCTTGGCTGTGTGCAGGGACGGGGCAGCACCGCCTCTCTGAGCAACCTGTGCCAGTGCCCTACCAGGGGCTGAGATGCTCTCCCTGCAGCTTCACTGCCAGCAGCACGCAATGGGATCCCTCTCTGTCCCTGCAAAGCTCAGTGCACAGAGCATCCCCGAAGCTGCGTGCAGGATGGGCTGTGCAGGACACTCCCTTCCTTATGGCTCATTATGAATGCTGTCCTCAAAGATAAATGTACAGCTTGATGCAGAGGTATGCTTTCTGGCGAAACCGAAAAGTTATAGATGTTAGCTTTGTAGCTTTATGAAAGTGCTTTCTTATGGAACCTGAAATGACCAAGATTAGATTGAATTAGTATGTACAGTTTTTTTTTTACAAAGATTTCTAGCAGAAGCATTTCATAAAAATGCAAATCTCAGCTGAGATTTATAATTAGTAGAGATATGTGTGGAGCTCACAAATTATCAGCAAAGCCAAGCACTCCATGGATAATTGCATGGGGCTGTGCTCAGCATCTGATGGCATCCTCTGAACCCTGCTGCCAGCTCAGGGGCAGTGCAGGGTGCTCCGGGCACAGGCATGGCATGTGGGAGCTCCACAATAGTGGGATGCAAGGGGATATAGTGGAGCATCTGCTGGGAGGAGGAAGAGGAAGAGGAGGAGGCAGGTGGAGATCTTGTGATGCAGTTGATGCTTTCACATGCTCCTCCTCCTTCTGTGCTGGGAGCTGCTGGCTGGGGTGAGAGGAGCAGCGGTGCAGTGCTGTGCATCCTGCTGATGTGGATCTGTACGTATCGGTGTTTCTGGCTTATTGTGATTTCCTGACACCGTGTGAAAAACGGCAAGGAAAAGTTGTTACAACTGCTGTGAAGTTTTTGGGGAAGGGCAGCAACTCTGTGAAAGCAGCACAGCTTTACAAACGATCAAAGAATTGTGGAAACATAGAAGGGCTCAGGTTGGAGAGGACCTCAAAGCCCGCCCCGTGCCACCCCCGGCCATGGGCAGGGCTGCCCCCCACCAGCTCAGGCTGCCCAGGGCCCCATCCCACCTGGCCTTGAGTGCCTGCAGGGATGGGGCACCCACAGCTCTCTGGGCAGCAGTGCCAGCGCCTCACCGCCCTCTGAGGGAAGGATTGCTTCCTCACATCTAACCGACATCTCCCCTCTTTTAGTTGAACACCATTCCCCCTTGTCCTTTTCTTCAGGCAGCACTGGGCACGTCCACCTGTGAGCTTTCATTTCTCTTCCATTCTGTCTCTGTCATTTCTTCTGGAGGCCAGAAAGAGACCCTGGTGGAATATTAACTCTGTGGTCGCTGAGTGATTATTTATTGCAATCATTGCTTACGGGTCCTTTGACTCGACTCTGTTAATTAGACTGCAGGGTGTAATAAACGTGATGGAAGGCGCCCAGGCAGGGCTGGGGATGCTGCAGAGTGTGGAGCAGCCGCTGTGCTGGGTGCAGCCTTGTGGCCAGCCAAGCCTTGACCTCATCCATCCAGCAAAGGGCAGGAGAGCCTTACAAGTCTGAAATTGTATTAAAGGAGCCGGTGCTGAACAGCGTAGCCCTGCTGGAAATGAGTTCACACTTCCAAAGTGCCTTCTTGGTGTTGTCCCAGTGCCTGGCCTTGGGGCACTGAAGCCTGGCACCCAGATGCTCACCATGGCACAGTTACCTGTGTCCTGGTCACCTATTTTAGCACAGCAAGGGTCTGGCCCCAGGGGGCGAATGGCAGCATGCACAACCCAAGGGCATGGGGGGAGGGGGAGGCAGCATACACACAGTGCTGCCCCTGCCCTGCAAGCAGAGATAGTATGAAAAGAAGGAGAAATGAGCTCATGTAAATGGCATTGCAGCCCCCACCAGGGACTCCTGCTGAAGCAGGCTGTGTGTAGTGCGCTACGACGAGAGCTGAGAGCAGCTCAGCTCCGACAGTTATTTAAAATTTAAACCCGCAAATTAAACAGGTTCTTTTTTACAATGATAGAGTCCATGTCCCAGGTCCCTGAGCACCTCTCACTCACAGACAGCTGAAATACTGCTTTCCATGAGCAGCCTATGGGTTCCAGCATCCCCTCTGCTTGCACACATCCCTGCCCATGGCTGGGTGCTGCCTGCCCTGGGTTGGGTTTTGCTGAATCCCCCCATCCCCCCCCAAGCCTCAGTGGTGCCACGCAGAGCTCAGGTCAGCTGCAGTCTCAGCTGACTCCTGCTTTGAGTTTTAACTTCAGTTTTTAAATTACCACTCAAAGCAAAGCCGTGGTGAGAGGAGAAGGAGTCCTGACATTTGTGTCACAAAAGGAAACCTTTTTTCCTTTCTTCTTTAAAGGCTGGCTTTTCTCCTGCGGCTACCTGTTGCTCTGAATGGATTCGGTGAAAGGAAGCTTCGGGATGGCAGCACTGAAATTCTAAGCCCTGCAAGAAGAGCAGACGTCACAGGTGGGAGACGTACGTGTCTTACAAAACAGAAAAAAAATTAGGCATCATTAAGAGCAGCAAGCTTCTCTCTCTGCAATTTTAATGATGCGAGGCAGTCTGCATAGCACAGCTTCCCCTCCACGCAGCAGGGCATGGCGGTGCTCTGAAGTCACGGTGGGGACAGGAGGAATTTTCCTATTGGTACTTCTCCTGAAGAATTAGTGTTTTAATTTAATAAATAGGCTGATGGAATATGTCTCTGTCCCTAAAAGTGTGCAGTTCTACCTCAAAAAGGCAAACAAAAAGGGACCCACAGCGTTCCAGCTCCAGTAGCCCCTGGTCTGTGTTTTTGGGCTGTCACCTGGATGCTGTTTTCAGGTTGTCACAGTCATCTTTGGGAATAACGTGCCCATCTCTCATTCCATCCTTGCTGTTGTGGTAAGAACTCCATCCCATGAGGTGCCAGCTCCTGGGAAGGGTTCAGTAACCATGGGTTCAGCACAGGGAGCTTTGTGTTTGTTGGACGATGCAACACAATGTAGGGCAAAAGGGAGGGAGACAGAAAACGGAGAAAAAAAAGCTATTTTATTTCAGTGCAAAACTGTCCACTTTAAATACCCTTTTTATTACATTATCTGCATAGTAATACTAATAATAGATCTTGTTGGCAGTTCTAATGAGGCCAGAGAATATAAAGTTTCCAATAAAGTTAATTGTTGCCTTTAATATTCTCATACATTTCTAGATGGTAAATCTTTTAATGGAAAAAAACACCGATTTTTCTTCCATTATGCACTCAGGACTGCTCCATTCCTTGATGGGCCAAAACCATGTGCTTGGCTGGGCCAGTTACTGGACAACAGAAAGGAAGTCAACCCTGAGTTTTATTTAAACCATCCACAAGGGAACAGCTTGAAAAGTGTTTCAAAACACCTTCAAAAGCTTCTTTCTAGGGGTGAAATTAAAGATTTTAAGTTTATCTGAAGGGGAGCTTCCTCACCAGGAGAAAAACCTCCTGGCATTGCCTGGGCTTGGGTCTGTACTGGAGTGGAAGACCTGTATGTGGTCAGTACCAGGATCTGCTCTGATGTGCTCTGCTCCACTTCCTATTCTTCTTCTTTTTCCTCTTTTTTTCTCCTTCCTCTTCTTCTTTGTCTTCTTCCTCTTCTTCTTCATGTTCTTCCTCTTTTTCTTGCTATTCTTCTTGCTATTCTTTATCTTATTCCTTTTCTTCATTTTCTTCTCTCTCCTTCTTCCTCTTCTTCTTGCTCTTCTTTTTCATCTTCTTCCTCTTCTTCATTTTCTTGTTTCATTTCTTCCTCTCCTTCCTTGTTTTTCTTCTTTTCTTCTTTTGCTTATTCCTCTCCTTCATCTAATTCCTCTTCTTCCTTTCCTTTATCTTCCTCTTTTTTCTCTTCTTCATTTCTCTTCTTGCTTTTCTTCTTCATCTTGCTCCTCTTCTTTCCTTCTTCTTCCTCTTCTTTTCTGTCTTCCTCTCCATCTTCTTTTTCTTCCTCTTCTTCCTTCTTCTTTTTCTTCCTCTTCTTCCTCCTTCTCCTCTCCCTTTCCCAGGATGCCGCCAACCTGCTGCTCCAGCACTGGGTAATTTATAGGCTATGCTGCCATTGGCTGTGCCTTCGTTCATAACAGGTGGTTGGATAATTAAGTGTGCTTTATGCGTACAACACTGTTTTGCTCAATGTAATTGCAGATTCCATATAAATAATTCACATGGAATTATTATACTGAGGACATCGCTTGCCTCCTCATAATTTGCTTAACTGAAATAGGCTCTTTCATCACTAGCAGTGATTTGCTTTAAGACCATGTACACAGCATCCTTTACAGGCCGACTTCGGCGGAGATTACGGTAAATTTAATTAAGTTATGCAAATTGTTTGTCCACTCTACGGTGAAAGGGCGTAAGGCCACTGGACTGTGCAGCCCGAGGGCAGAGAATGGGAGCAGTGAGCCTGACACCTTTTGAAAGAAATAGGTGATTATTAATAACAAAATAATAACAGCAACCTACTTATAAATGATTCCTTTCCTCCCCATGGTGATTCTTGTGCTAAGTGCATGCAAGACAGCACATCTTTGCTGTTACCACCCCACAGAAGTGATTTAGGGGTGCTGCTGTGTGGCTGCATGAGGGCACTCCTTGCGAGGAGGTGTCCCCTGCTATGCTGTGATGGATGGGCACTGTGTGGGCTGACCCCGGGGCACGGGGAGTGCGCAGTAAAGTGCTGACTGCAGCGATGGCCAATAGTGGTGTGCTTTGTGTTCTGGTAAAGGAATTTGAGTACATGTTTCAGGATTGCTGAAAATATCGATTTTATTTTATTTTTTGTATATTTGGGACCCCATTTTCAGGAATTTTCAGCTGCTCCGAAAGTAATGCCTCTTGTTTTGTGATGTTGGCCCATGACAGCAGAGGAGGGTGGTGGTGGTGGTGGTGGTGGTGGTGGTGTGACAGTACAGATGGAACCTTCCCACCAACACCCCATTATATTTTGTTGCTGTGTGACAGATGGCAGCAGAGGGGCAATCTGACAGCGTGGTGTCTGACATGGACATGAGGAGGAAGCAAAGGTGTTCCACTGCATTCCTCCATGTGAAAAAAATGTCACCCACTGGCATCCATCGATGCTTGGTGAATGTTTCTGCAGTGGATTTAAGCTCAGTGAGGGGTGGGTGGTGCGTTTCAGCAGTGTTAACAGTGGACCTGATCTGCTGGTGCAGGCTCTGATGAATGTGGCATGTACCTCTTCTTCTGGTGGCAAAAATGCAGACCTCATGGTGGTGACTATCTATCTTGAAAGCTAGTGTTTTGTAGCTGAGAATTTACTCTATCAGTCAGTGTCTTCGTGCCTCTTGTAGCTTCCATGGAAATAAATAGGAGGTGTAACTTTTGGAGCAAACTATCTTCTTGCAGCCCAAGACAATTTCTCTTCACTCAGTGTGGCTCGAGCAAGCCAAAGTGTTGGACTCCCACACTGTACAGCACAGAGACATACAGAAGAGAAAATGATGCCATACCAGGTGATGCTTCAGCACCCCTCCCCACCCCAGGAATGTTCTTGCCATTGGGATTTTTGTGTTCCCACAAGCACTCAAGAAGCTGCTGATTATTTACAACACCAGGAGTGTGCTCTCAACCCATGCCAGCTCCTCTGCCTGCACCCCAGGCTCATGGCATCACCTGAATGAATGAGTCTACCCAGCCCCCCTGGGCCTGTAGCAGGGTTGTCCCCATCTGATGCAGGAGAAAGCTGACCTACCCAAGGTCACTCAGCATGTTGGTGACAGAGATGGATTTAGGACCCAGGAGGTGGCTTTACAAACAAAACAAAACAAAAAATCGCCTTATCTTTATTTTTTATGGCATTTAAAAATAAAACACAGTTATTAAATATCATAATACACATAATAGATTTTAGACTTGAACTGCATCCAGAGATGCTAAATGATAAATATAGCTATTATCAGAATAAGCACTCAGTGAAATTGATAGCTAGCATTTGTTTAATGAGTGTGTATATATACACAGAGAGAGGCATGCGTGTGCGTGGAGGGGGAGAGACTTCCCATGTGCGTTCAGAAGGGAAAATTCCTATGTAACAGCACCCTGTCAGCTCACGGCAGTGCTTTCCTGCAGCTCAGACACCCCTGCAGAGAAAGTGTTAAATTCTGTCATGCTAAAGGTCGCAGGAAGACCCAATAAATGCCCAGTTTAACAATGGGGAGAAATATTTTTATCGGTAACCTTTTGAGAAGCGAGTTTAATTGCATGCTAACAGTCATTCACCGAGCGCTGCTAGGAACTACAGGGAAAGGCAAATGACAACAGTTTGAAGGGTCGTTAAAGTTGGACTCTGCTCTGCTGAGTTCGATGCAGAGTGGTCCCAGTGCTGCAGGAGAGAAGGGATTTGGTGGCAGCCAGGAGCCCTGAGTGACACTGTTCTCTGTCAGGTGTGGGTGGAATGCTTTGGAGAGAAACCTGCTGGATTTGGGGATGGCACAATTAACGCACGCAGAGCACTAGAGGGGTGGTGCACAGGGTGAAAAGAATACCTCATGCATCACCCCAGAGATGGGCTGGTGGGTGTCCCCTGGTTATTTAGGGGTTGAAAGCAGAGCGCCTAGTGGGGAATGCAGCCGCAGTGTGTTTTGAGCCTGTAAGATGCTTTCAGGAGTGAACATATAGGAGTGTGAGCACCTACCTACAGTGCTCAGCCACGCTCCAGAAGTGGGCAGAGTGGTGTGTAAGGCTCCTTTCCCTGCTTCTTTGTCAGCCCTCACCCCTAGCAGTAGGGCTGGGGTGGTCCCTTGCTTGGAAGGCTGCCCAAGGTAAGCGTGGTATTTTCTCTTTTCAACACATTGACGTGTGTGGCAGCCACTGCAACTTGTTCTTAGTGCCCCTCCTGCTTGTGGAAAGCAGCAGGAAGAGCATGTGGCCATGGCCCCTGAGTGTCCCCTCTGCTGTTGCAGGCAGGGTGCTGCCCATGTGCTCTAGGGTAGAGCTTCATTCTGCAGGGCTTGCAGGCGTAGGTTAAACATTTCCCTGTTTTCTGGTCTGGGGGGACAAGAGCTGCAGCTTGCTACATGGCCTTGCTCAGGTGAAAGTGATGGTGATAACTGAGGGCTAATTACTTTCTACTGGCAGTGGGCCACCAGGTGTCCTGGCTGGCTGGAAGTCAGAGGCTGAGTTATTTTCCCCTCCGTGGCAGAGGGGAGCAGCTGCAGTTGGTGCTGCTCCTCCTCTTCGTGCAGGCTTTCTCCAGACCTGCTCAGTAACACAGTAGCCCAAAGATGCTTTATGTTGGGGGAAGAGGTATGGGTCAGCACATTTTGCGGAGGCAGGAACAAAGACAAACCATATTTCTCTTTGCTATCTTGTTTTCTTGTTAGTTTGGCCAAGCTGAGCAAATGACCCAGCCTGGAATTCACTCTGCAAGCATTTCTGCTCAGGCAGTGCCCCTTTCTATAACCCGTAATGATACCTCTGATGTGGTGCTTAAACAGGTTGTTTCCTCTCTATAGGCTTTTAATCTCATATTTTCCCAAACTGCTCTACCTTTATCTCTCTAGACTCTAAATATATATTTCCATCCAGTCCATAATGCCTCGTTTCAGTTGTTGAGCACTTACAATGCAGAAATTAATGTCAGTTTTAATAGCTTCAGGGAAAGTAAGGAATGAGGGTTGCATGGTGTTATCTCAGGGTACGGAGCTGTGGGTTTGGCTGCAGGAGCTGCAGAACCAGCTGCTCTCCTCCTGGTGCTCTCAGATTCTTGGGGCACCTCTCTTGTAGGTG
The DNA here is from genome assembly GCF_038088225.1 of Cyrtonyx montezumae. Lineage (NCBI taxonomy): Eukaryota > Metazoa > Chordata > Aves > Galliformes > Odontophoridae > Cyrtonyx > Cyrtonyx montezumae. The sequence continues at coordinate 1,822,881 of NW_027071959.1, forward strand.
ACCCAGGCCAGCAGTCAGTGGAGATCACAGAATCACAGGTGGGGGAAGATGGCAGAGGTGGTGTTCCTTCTAAATACACTGCTTTTAAGGGTGCTGAGCGTCCTTAGACTCCGTGAATTAGTGCAAGCCTTGGCACTGGATGAAGTTTTGGAGCTGAGCGCATGCTGCATGGTTTGGGTTGGACACATGGCTTGCAGAAGCCTGAAACTCCCCTGCTCTTGCTGCAGTAGCCAACAGCTGCTAGATATTAATGGCACAGTTTCCTGCAGGCATTACGAGGCTTCATTAATAAGTGTCAGGATCTGCTGCTGAAGGGGATATAGTTGTGTACAGCACTGTTACAACTGCGCAAGATGAAACAGGAAATTAAACTCAGGGTGACAGCAGTCGCTGCAGGAGGCAGCCCCCGTGGGAAGCCCAGGAACTGGGGGAACATCTGCTCAGAGGACAGGGCTGAGTGCTCTGGGGACTTCAGATGGAGAGAGAACCCAGGGAGCTATGTCTGTCCCAAGGCACATGCTGGGCTTTAATGGGAGCATCCTTGAGCGTGGTGCTCCTCCTTGCCCATCCTCAGCCCTGGCCCCACGCTATTTATTTGTGTTCTAGCAGAAGCATAATATAAATGAAGCACCACCATAAAAATGTCAGGGAAAGTTCAAACCTATTCATTATCCATTTCTTTCGGATTAAAATTTCCATCAAGGCTGCTTGGTTTTGACTTGAGTTGCTTTCCTTTTAATGAGCTTGATATAGAAGGTAAAAGATGCTAATTCATCCTTACATCTCTATCATCTCTCAGCTTTTTCTATATAAAGCATCAAGGTCGCATTCTGGGGAAATGTCTTTTTACCAAAGGTGCCATAATAATAATGAAGAAGCAATTTGTTTCAGCAAACTGCCTACAGTAATGAAGCTTAATTATAACCGTGTTATTAATACTGCTGCTTAAGGTAATTCACTTCTGAGCAGGGCGCAGAACAGTAAACTATAATTTAAACAAGAATCGAGACCTAATTTAAATCATCAGATCTGCTATGGAGAAAGGCAAACAGAGCGACTGCGATCGCACGCGGGTTGGAGTTCTCCTTCTGCTCAGCTCCCTTGGAGCGTGTGGGGCTGCTGCAAATGTCTCAGCGGTTTTCCCATCGCCGTGCTCCTTTCTAAAGGAACAGAAAGCAGAGCTTCCCCCCTCTGCTTGGGGACACGCTGATGTGTAGGCACCTGCCGTCAGCTTTCAGCTGCTGCCCACCTCGCGTGTCTGTAACACGCACAGTGCCTGTGTGCTCCGAGGGAAAGGTGATACGTACACACCCATCTGCCTGCAGAAAGCTTCCTGGGAGCCCTGGGTGCTGCCCAGGTCTGCTCTCTGATGGGTGCAGGTGTTGCCCTGCGCGGCCTGCCCTCCTCTGTCTGTGTTAGGTGAAGGAAGTGTCCCTGTTGGCAAAGAGTGGTTTCATTTCTGCTCTATTTGGAAGCTTTGGGACCGATACCTCTCACTGTGATCCTTCCTCCTCCTGTCTGTCCCCCATTGTTTCTCCCCTGTGTATCTTTATTTTCCAGGCTGAGCACCGCTATCCATGTCCATCCTTCTTCCTCAGCCCATTCTTTCCTATCCAAGGTGTCTTCATGGACCTCTTAGCTCTCAGATCCCTTTCTATCAGCCCTCTGTTTCCCCCTTTTTCATAACAAGCTCCTTCCCTCTTGGCAGCTGCACGCCCTGACATCCCCCTTCCCAAATCCCTCATTAGTTCTGTTCTTCCCTGCGTTCCCTCACCTCAAAGCTCCTGCAGCCATCTCTGCTCTCTGCCGCAGCGCTCCGACGGTTACACGGGCTCTGTGAAGCCAAATGACATGAAATGATATTTCTACTTTGCCAGTAATAACATTTCCTTGCAAACCCCTCTTCAATAGGAAACAGAGTGAGAAACCATAACAGTCTCTCTCCTTTCCCATTTCTCTTTAGGGCTTGCTGTCAAATCCATACTCCCAAATCCTGGCATGCAAAATGCATTCACCCGCACAGGGTTCAGGCAGCTCTGTTTGCTCAGTGATTAGACCCAGGTTCACCCTTGTCTCTGCCAGGTGTGGCTCTGTTAGAAATGGTGACAGGAGAAGAGATGTGGAGGAGAAGTAAATCGTCGGAGTGTTTCTTGGGCAGGGGAAAAAGCCTCCATCACTGTTCCACTTGACTGCAACCTCCTGCAGGCTGTTTCATCTCATATTATCTAAGCTCCAAGGGGGTGTCCAATTTGAGGAACAATAACTATAAAGTCATTTGCAGTCCCCCGCTGAGGCACAGCACATGATAGCCTGGGTATAGCAGCAAACAGACTTGATGGCCCCTTCTGCGGAGCTGGACTCAGGTGTGTGTGTGTGGGGAGGGGGTGGCTGGACCCTCTGGTGTGGGGCTGCCTTCTCTCTGTGCCCCACAGTGCTGCCAGGAAGGTCACGGGGCTGGAGCCGTGCTGATGGGGGTACTGCAGGCGTGGGCTGTGCTGGCACTTTGCTTCCCCATTTCCTGCTGTTGTGTGAATGTCGGTGTGGCTCCACAGAGGTTAAGGCAGCTGTGATGAGCCCATTCACGCTGCTCCTGCACGTGGAGCTGGTTCAAGAACAGGAAATTGGAGAAGGAGTGATAGCTTAGTGTCCAGCCTTCAGCACCGTGATGGAGTGCTTCCCGCTTGTGAGTCGTGGTGGGTCTGAGGAAGAGGATGGGTGAATGGCCACAGGGATTGCTGCTGCTGTTTGGTGGGGTGATGGACCCTGCCCATCTCCCGTGGGAATGGACTTTGTGTACCTGGATGCCACCAGAGGCAGCTCTGCAGCCCTGGGCAGGGCAAGGGCACTGTGGGAGCTGCAGGGCTGCCTGGGCTCTGCTCTGTGCCACGACAAGCATGGCAGCTCGGCACAGAGGGGAGAAATATGTTTTTTTCTCCCACTCTCTTCTGAGCCCCTCTCCCAGGCACAGAGTGAGCGCTCGTTGCAGCAGTAATGTTTTTGCTATAGATCCTCTCTCCTGGAAGCTGGAAGATCAGAGAATTTCATGTAACCTCAGATAGATCTGATCAACTGTTTTGCCTCCAGCTTGCTTCCCCCTGCTCATCCTCAGAATGCTTTTAATGACACTGCCGTGTGCTTAGCCATGGTGGTGACTTTGTCACTCCCAGACAGTGGCAAGGAATGATCCATGTCCTTTGCCCCCTGCTGCTCATGGATGCCCACCCTTCCTTCACCCAGCTTCCAGGCTGCTCCCCTGGAGTCCCAGGGCAGAGCCGGGTTGCTGCCTGTCTCCTGCTCGTGGCTCAGCCCCCTGCTCTGCCTGTACACTGCAGAGCTGCGCTCTGGAGCTACAGCCTTAATCCACGATAAGAGACTTGATCTCAGCAGGGGAGAGTCAACTGGCAAACACCACGAGTGATATAAAGCAGCCCAGCAGGACTGAATGCATTACCTGGAGATTATTTTAAAGAAAGGAGGGAAGAGGGAAGGACGGGGGAAGAGAAGTAAAAACCAGTTGCTGAGTTTTGCTGTGCGTGTATGTCACAGGTGATTCACGAGGTGACTTCCCAAGCCCTCCCACGCTAACTTGTAAGATGAAAAACAAGGCCAGCATCTGTCTGGGAGATAAAGTGATGCGTGTGGTAGTGTGGGAAAGGCTGTAGGCTTTCCTCCCTTGCTCGGTGCATCACTGGGCACAGCAGAGACAGTGGAAGGGAAGGGGCAAGAATGACCCAAAGGGGTCGCTGGGAGAAGAAAGGGGAACATTGGGAGTGGATACAGCTGCAAAATGGGATTTTTGCCAGCAGCAGAAATGCTCTTGCTGGATCAGTGTAAAAAATAATAGTCTCAAAATGAGCAACTCAATGGCTATTTGTATGGATGTTCTACACGATTCAATACTGGGGAGAAGGATGAACCTAACACAGTAATTAACTTCTTGCACATCAAAGCAAACATGCTGAAGAAGCTTTTCTATGCAGTGGTTTGATTCTGGTTAGGAAGGAAATAGAAGCAATAGTGGGAATGCTGTGTGCCCACTCTGCTGGTGTGACCTCCAGGGGTTTCCACACCTTGAGTCCATCTCCATGTCTGCCTGTCCATCTCCTCGAGGAGCAGCCAAGGTCAGAGCACCGTCCTCCATCCAGAGCAGTCCCCTTAGCTTGGATCTGACTTAAAACACTTTGAGAAAGGGAAGAAAAGTATTCAGCGGGGAGTTTGGGAAGAGCAGAAGTTTTAATTGGGTTTTATCTATTAGTTAATCAGGAAGTATTTCTGTGACAATTAGGTCAAAGCCTCTGGCATGTCTGTGAAGCAGACATCCATCATTAGCCCTACCTGGGTTTGCAAAGTGGTATTTATGAGCTTCCAGCAGGCGAAAAAGCCCTTCTAAGAAATTAAGGTGAAATGCACACTCTTGACCATGGGGGGAAGGCTGTCAGCTGTGATTGATGGTCAGGAAAGGGGAAGAACAGCTGTTTGTGGGGTCCAGCCACGTTTTCAAAACCTTTGTCTGTCGGCAGCAGCTGGTCCCCAAATGAGATGGGGTGGTGGTGCTGGGACCATGGGTACTATTGCTTGGGGTGAGATGCAGTTGGGAGCATTGCATGAGGCCAAAGCACGGCCCTGCACAATGGGGTCTCACTCATTTCTGTGCAGTACACAGCCTGAGTCTCCACAGGCTCCTCTAACCTCATTGCTGCACTGAGAAATAGTATTTTTCCTGGGGACTGTGTGCATGCACGCCGGTCTAAATGAGGATTTTTCACACGGCTCTGTCCAAACATGTTTAAGGCCTTAAAACTTGGTTATGTGCACAGCATCCTTCTGCAGAAGGGAGAGGATAGCGATGAGAGCAGGCAGGGGGTGGGGGTGGGGATTGTGCCTGTTGATTTGGAGCTGGGGCTTGGGCACAGCTCAGCACAAAGCACGCTTCAGCTGTGCACTTGTGTTAATGTTGGTGTGTCCAAATGGAAATGATTCATTGTGAGGGGATCAAGCCAAGTGATGCTTGTTCTTGAAAATCTCTGTAGTTTGGGGTGCCCCATCCCTGCAGGCACTCAAGGCCAGGTGGGATGGGGCCCTGGGCAGCCTGAGCTGGTGGGGGGCAGCCCTGCCCATGATCAGGGTGGCACTGTTTGGGCTTTGAGGTCTCCTCTCACCTGAGGGGGACCACAAATTGTTATTTCTAGTTGTTGAAACAAACAGAAAATCAGTTGGAGTTGCATGGGTTTCGTCTGGGGATGTTTGCTGGCGCTCCTGTTTTCTTCTTCATCCACTGACCTCTTTTGGACCCCTAATTTTTGCTTCATTTTGATGTAGTCTTTACTGTTTTTAATCCTTTAGAATTCTCAGTGCCCCAGAAAACCATTTCCCTGATTTTCAGGTGAGTCCCCCAACCATGGAATTTGCTGGGATCAAAAATGTCCCATCCTGCTGCCCCACGGGGCACCTCTCAAGATGTGTTTGTTCATTCCAGCTGTGTCAGGGGATGTACAAGGAACAGCAAGACGGGGTTTTCCTGAGGGAGATGGGTAGAGAGTCTTGAAGCTGACATGGTGACATTGAAGCCTCAGGATAATGCACAGAGCTGTGGGCTGCTCTCCTCCTGTGTTCATGCACGGCTGAACTTTGCTCAGGGCTTGCTACAGGATGTGAGCAGGGAGGCTTGCACAGCTCGTCGTTGTGCACCTCAAGTTAGCTGCTGGGTGCAGCAGCATCCTGGGTGTGAAATGGGAGCCATGTGCAAATCCCCTTCTTAAAGGAGCATTGGGGTGAAGCAGTTTGTTCAGCTACAGATCCCCCTCCAGGTGATCTTTGTGCTCGGGGTGCTCTGTGCTGTCCTGGAGATGTACAAAGCCCTGCAGGGAGTGCACAGTGCTGGGAAACACAGCTCTCACTGCTTTCTGCATGTGCAGAGCAGCTCGGGAGGGACAGCAAAGCCAAAACTGATCTGCTGGAAGTTGTTTGGCCATGAAGGATTTCCAAGCTGCGAAGTGGAATGAATAATCCTTTTGAAGCCTATTTTTTTTTCCCCTTAAATAATTCTCATTATAGGAATGTTAATCGGGAGCTTTATTAGCAAGCTGTGTAGCTCTCAGGGGAGGACAGCCCTGCAGTGGGGGCACCTGTAGGTGACACAGAGTGGGGAGTGGCATGTGGGGTGGCACTGAGTGGAGAGGAGCAGGGCACCAGTGGCACTGGGATTACCCTGAGGCTGAGCATGTCTCAGTTACATGAGGTCCCCTCGCAAACCAAACAAACCCAGCAGTTTCTTTGCAAGTTTGTGGAGGGCAGGAGCCCTTCTCTTTTAATTAGCTGCAGCAGAGCTATTCAGCAGTGAGTGCATTGAGCTGCTGGGCACGCTGGGTACAGCCCTCCTCTAGGTTAAGTGGTAATTACACCTAATTAGGAGCAAATAAATATTGTATGCGCTTTGGACTACTGCAAGTGACCAGTGCAAATCCAGAAGTGTGAGGGAATGTCTGCGTGCTGCTGCGGGTCCTTGCTGGACCTGAGTGCCTCTTCTGTCTTTTACCACGCGCATCTCACATGGCAGAATTGCAGTGCCCTTGGTCTTTCCCCATTCCCAGCCTGGAGCTGGTGCCCCTCCCTCTGCACCCAGTCTCCCCAGTGCCCCCAGTGATTTTCCCTGCCCATTTGGCACAGTGTCTGCATTGGCAGGATGAGGCTAATAATGATTACCTGGCTTGCAGGGATGCTGGAAGGCCTAATTAGCTAATGTCCATAAATGCAGTGCGGGCACCCGGAACTGCTGTTGCTGTGTTTCTGATACTTTTGGATTCTTTTTCTCTCCTTCTCAACTGCAGGCAGGTTACGGTACATCCTGGAAAGAAGGATGAAATGCAACTGCAGCTTTGTCTTTTATTATGTTTCTGTTCTGTAATAAACAGCAGTGGGTATTCATTATTATTTAAACACCCCATGCTTCTGAAGCCTTATTTAGGTGGCGTTTTTCCACAGCATATGCTGGAATTTACAGTAAGTGCAACCGCTCTACAGTCAACATTTGGTTTCTTTCACCCACAGACTGTGGTGCTAATTAGGGGAGGTTTTCCCTTGTTATCCCAGGGGGGTCAGGCCCAGCAATTAGCATTTTGCAGAGATCTGAGAGGAACGTGGCAGATTTGAGCCCGCAGGTGGGCAGCGTGGGGGGACGTGGCCCTGGGGTGCTGGGTGTTTGTCCTGGAGCTGCTGGAGGGATTTGCATCCCCTTGGAGCAGCTCTGACTCTGGGGCATGTTCCCTGCAATCCTGTGTGCCCTTGGGGTGTATCCAGCCCCGCTGTGCTTTTCAGTGCAGTGGGTTCTCCTTACCGGGAGGGCACTGCTCTTCCACCTCCTCGTGCTTAAGCAATGCCACCCCAAGCAGGGGTCATCCGGGCTGCCGAGCAATCTCTGTGCCACTGAAATGGACTACGGGACGTCATGGCACAGCTCAGGAGCTCAATTAATTAACACAAGGCTGGGACAGGCTGCCCTCAGTTGCACACCCTGAGGCATCAACCTGCAGTGAGCTTCTGAAGCATGAACGGGGTTGGTCGGGGTGTGCTGTAAACAAGAGCCTGTCCCGGTGTATTTGCCCAGTGCACAATGCAAAGCTTTCCAGGCACTTTTATACTGTAGAATCAAATTAAACTTCCACCTTCTCTGAACTCCCTCCTGGCCGGTGATGCAGCTGTGTGGGATAAAGGCACGGCAGCCCCCAGCCACCGTGGCTGCTCGGGCAATTTCCCCTTTATACACACACACAGCCTGACAATGGCAGAACGGGTCCCTGCAGGCAGGGAATATCAAGCAAAGCCGCTTTTGTGCTTCTGCCTGCAGAGCAAAGCGAGCCCTGCTCACAGCTCTAGATAATATCTGCAAGCTGCTCTGTGTAACTTTATTTAGATCTTTCTGCATTAATTGCATGGAGAAGGGCTCAAAAGTTCAGAATGTGAGCGAGGGATCTTTGATGTAGGAGGCTGTTGTCTTGGAATCAAGCTTTGTATTATTATGTAAAACACAAAGGGCATTAGTTAGAAAACTGCTGATTAATTTAAGAACTCGGTCTTCCTGAGCGCTTCCCCCTCCTTTGTTTAAGGAGAGGGGAAGAAGGAGCCTGGCTGCAGCTCACCCAGCCCTGCCCGTGCAATGAGAAACCTGCACCTTTTCCCCCTTGCCAAAATCAATAGGAGGACGTTGGGGGGGGTCACCTAATTGGATGCTGCTCACCGCGAGGCCGCTGCAGACAGAAATCCAAGCACACTGCTTCAGACTGCCTGCGAGGTCATCAATCACACTGTGAGTTGGACATGGGCTTCTCCCCATCTTCATGTTCCATTGATCCGGAGCTGTGGCTCTACTGTGAACTCATGCCAGCACAGCCCACCCCCACAGCTCGTGCCCACCTCCCTTACAGCATTCTAGTAAGGGTATTTTCTTTCTTAAAACAAGGAAATTGACTTGGGTTTTGCTTCATTTAGCACCAGCTTTGGGAATGGTCCAATGATGTTGGCTAATGGGTGGCGGAGGGCGATGCCCAACCACCATGGGGTCGTGCAGTGGGAAGGGGATGGGAGCATGACCTCCTTCTCTACCATGGGGTTGCAGCCCCTTCCATCCTGCTCATCCCTTCGTCAGCATTTCATCTCTTCCATTGCCGGTGGCTGCAGATTGCTGTTTGCTGAACCACTCTCCTGTAGGTGACGTTTCCAGCTGTGGTATAAGGGTGTGAAGGAATAGGGAAGGGTATAGGGGCTAAGGGTATGAGGCGTGTGGGGTGTGTTTGGCAAAGGGCAGAGATGGGTTGGAGCCCATACTCCGTCAGATCCACCCAGAAGGATTGCTCCGAGAGGAGCAGGAAGAGTCATCGCAGACCTGAGACTAAAAAAATAATAATCAAAGGCTAATCCTAAAAACTCTTCTTTAATCTTTGTGCTTCCAGACCTAGTCTCCCTTTCATCTAGGACTTTGCTGTTCTTTAGTTATTCAGTGGTTATAGAAACCACAGGGCTGTAAGAGGGAAAGAGAAAAGAAAAGATTAAATTAATGAGCAGGTAAGCAGGTTTATTATTTTGTCTGATCCTTCCTTCCTTCCTGCTAATTTCTCTGAGGCAATTTGGGAGGTAGAGCCTGTAACGTTAACTTTGTGACAGACTATTGTATCCGTTTTCTTCCTTACACCATTTATCTGAATGATATTAAGATCCAATTTGCATAGCTACTTTAAGGAACAGCGTGGTGAGTGTGTATCAGCCAAGCTGTGGTGTCTGACAGGAGCAGCGTTTGCCAGCATAAAAATAATGAAAGGGATACTTTCAGCTGAGTGTAACTATGGAATATACACCACGCCACAGTGACACGGTACCAATGGCAGTGGTGTATATTCCATACACTGACTCAGCTGAAGCAGAATCCAGGGAGCATGCTGAGGAGGAAAGAGGTTTGCCTGAGGAATGGGTACCACTGGGCTCTAGCTGTGGTTGCCCTAATGCTCACCTGAACAGTAAGGCCAGGCTGGGTATCTATACATTGGGCATGTGGACACCTTCTCTGTGGGACTTTGAGATGTGCCAGGCAGCATCTTGGATTGAAATCATAGAATCATTGCATTGCAATGGACCCTTAAAGGCCGTCTGGTCCCACTCCCCTGCAGTGCACAGGGACACCCGCAGCTCCATCAGTGCTCAGAGCCCCATTCAGCCAGACCTGGGCTCTCTCCAATCAATATAATATGCACTAATTCTGAAAAGCAGAAAGGTGTAGGAGGGGAAAACCAAAATGTCCAGGCACTGAGACCACTGTGTGCTCCAGGCACTGGAACTGGGCTGGACCCCGCTGCCCAGAAGGTGGGGGCAGAGGGATGGGATGGGGCACTGGCCACTGATGTCCCCTATGCATCCTGGTGATGAGCTGTGCTCCTCCTGCACCTGCCCAGTGCTGGGGGAGGGGATCTGCAGCCTGTACTGCAAAAAGATCTTGGAGTCAAGGAGAAGCCAGGAGGGCTGGGAGGGAGCAGAAGGTGGTGGCATCATGCAGGAGTTGGCCTGTGGGAGAAGTGGGCTCAAGGGAGTTGTTCTACTTCTCGTGCCAGCATCTGAATCTAATCCCCACTTCTAGCTCATTAATTGAACCACAGAGACCAAGTTTGAGGCCAAGTCCTCAGCTGCAGTAAGTCAATTGCTGCTGGTGGAGCTGAGCCAGAACTCATTCCTTGGCTGGTGTGGGCTCTCCTGCTCTTTGCATTGCTCCTACTTGAAATGCTGTGCTGTGCTTTGATGGAGGGAGAGATTGAAGCTCCCCCTGTTACTTTATGGTACCGTGCTCTCCAGAACTGCCCTGGTCATTCCCAACATGGTCCTTAGGAAGCAGGCTGGCTTCTGCACTTCCTGGCTATGTGGGGCATCAGGGGGACAGCCTTAGTCCTGGCTGTGATGGGATGCTTCTTCCTGTGCTGTTGTCTATCTCTACAGAATCACACTAATTAAATAGAATCCTGCAGTCCTGTATGCTGAGCTCAGCAAGAAGAGTGTGGTTTGAGGAGCTTCTGAGTGCTCTGGGGCTTGTGACAAATGCTGTATGTGGTGGGAGAGGGATGTGGGAAGTCAGGAATGAAGGGAAGCACTGGGAGAAGGCTACCCGTGGACCACAAGCTGCTCAGTGGTGTCTGGGGTTTGCTCCTGGGGGAAGGGAGGGCACGGCACTGCCATCAGGAAGAGCTGTGGCCACATCCTTGGTTCCATGTCCCACCAATCCAGCGAGTGAGCGGCCAAATGTGGTTGGCGATCGATTGGCCCCAGTGGAAGTACTTCCAGCCCTGGGCTGGGCTGCTGCCAGGTGTGAGCACAGCGGAGGCCCCAGGGCAGATGTGAGCACTGGGGACATGAGTTATGGTACCTGGCAGAGGTCGATGTCTGCTGTTCTCAATGAGCCATTCAGGAAAGCAGCAGCAGTGATGGATTCTAAGCTGGATCCATCTTGCTGGCTGATAAAGCCTTAATAGTTATGAACTGGACACAGGAAATAGTCTGGTGCAACGTGTGTCCTGCTGATGGGTTGTGGTTTTAAGCCTTACTGGTTCAGAGCAGTGGTCTGAACGGGCTCTGCCAATAGCCCTGCTCATCCTTGGGTGGCCACCCTGCCCCCAGCTCAGTGAAAGAGAGCGTTGGGCTGGGCTTCTGTGCAGTATCCCCAGAAAGCATTGGGGGAGCTCAGTGCACAGGGCTGACGGGGGCTTGGCCACTGCCTGCAGTGCTGCTGCTGGATCTGCTTTTTCCTGTCCCAGAAGGAAGCTGGCTTTTGTGTTCCTGGGTCTAACACCAGAGCTGTGCTGGGGCTCTTGCACCCAGGGCTTGCTCCTTTTGCTTCCTTCAACTTCTGTTTTTAATGATGTTTGTTCCAAAGTTGTTTTGCTGCTTTGTTTCTTTCCATCCGCCGCCTCCTTTCAATCCAATTAGGGCCTTGTTGATAGTTCCTTGAATTTAAGAGATCGCTTTCATTTGACCCCTGACTTTGAGGTTCATCTTGCATAGCCCAATCCAGCACTATCTGACAAGTTTCTTCATTTCATCTTCACTTGATGGAGCCGCCTGGACTGCTCTGTAGTGTCAGTGCTGTCTCCAAAGTAGAAAGCTTTTCAATTAAGGAACTTTATTTTTTAGGACTCATTAAAAGAGTGAGAGGTTGTTTTTTTTTTTTTTTTTTTCCTAACTTCTTTGTGGGTAATTATTATTAATGGCCTTTCTTTTTAGAGGAGGTCTGCTGCACTCACAAAGAAGAAGGGGAAGCAGTGGCAGAGTCCTACATGGTGGGGGGGGTGGGGGAATGTAACTGGAAGTGATGGGGAATAATGTCTTTGCTATTATTCCTACTGGAGAGCACGTGATGGGGGTGGCAGGGCCCTGTCCCCCCTCCCAGCAGCCTGGGCCATCCCCTACCCCACTGCAGCACAACAGAGCGCACTGTGTGCAGGTGAGGATGGAGGTGGCAGCACTGTGTGGCTCAATGCCTGGCATTATCTCTGAGAGCAGGCAATCTTCAATTTCCATAGAAATACTTTTGTCTGTGAATCCCGGAGCGTTTCATGCTCCTTACCAAGCCAGCCTCACAAAACTCTGCAAAGGCAACTAATTGTATTGTTAGCATTGTGCAAATGAGGAAACAGATGCTTCAGGCTCCTGAAGCACATGGAGCAGCTCAGCCCTGGCTCCCTCCCTCCACCATATGCCAGAGGTCTTCCTGTGGGCCCACCTTGCTTTCCTCCTCTCGATCCCCTCCCTGGACACACATTTTGTGTTCCTGTGAAGCCTTCAGCTCACAGGGGCTGCTCAGTATGAGCTGGGGGAGCCCATGTAGAGCGCAGCAAACCCCCAGCAATTCAGTTTCTAGCAAAGCCAGGGCAGGCAGACAGGCTGAGCCGTGCACAGCCAGGTTCTCTATCCTCTCCCCAGCCTCCCCTTTTCCCTGTGCATCAAAGCATCTCCAGCACACCACCGTGCATGACCCAGTTCTGTAAGCAGAGCATCCACCTGTGTGCGAGAGCTCATAATGCTGCAGTAATCCCGGATGAGTGCAGTCCCACATCCACCCCCAGGTAGAGCACAAACAAACGGGAGCCCAGAGTGAGCAGCTCTGGGCAGAGCACAGCACAACACGTCCCTCTCCAAGGCACGGATGCCTTGCTAGCGCTGCCAGTGCAGAAAGCAGAAAATGGGACATGTCCCCAGGAAGCCCAGGTCTCAGCCTCGCTGGGAAATTGGAGCAGAGATGAGTGTAAATGCCATACTCAGGAAACTCTTCTGTCTGCTGAAAGAAAGCGGTGGAGTAAAAATGTGAATGGTGGATGTTTGCTGGACAGGATGGGCAGGGAGACAGGAGGAGCAGTGCTGTTGGTGCTCCAGGAGCCACCAGGGCACCGTGGGGATGTGTGGGGCTGCAGGTTGGGCACGTGGCATCTCAGGGCTCATGTGTGGCTCCAGCCAAGAGCAGAATGATTCTGAAATGCTGTTCCTAGAGAACAGGACTGTGCCCTGAGCAGTCAGCTGGTGAGCATCTCTGAGTTAATGCAAAGCTTCCCATGCTGTTGACAGCTGAGCCTACACTTAAACTCCTCCCCTGGCCCTGTGGTGCAAGGGGGTTAAAATATGAAATATGATGTCTCATCAGTGGGCACAGTGATGCAGTCTTCCTCCCCAGCTCTGTTGAATGCACCACATTCCACACAAATGTTTGATGTGAAGACTCCTGCCCACATGGGGACGGTGATCTGCACATTCAGGCAGGGCAGTGTGCACCAGCCTTGCAGGAGTGCTGTGCTGCAAACAACAACCAGAGAACGACTTTATTATTTTATTTTTATTATCTTCTTAATGAAAGATGAGGCTCTGGAGAAGGATGGAGAGGCCTTTGCATGACCCCACCAACGTCTCTCATTATCCTTCAGGGGTGGGCAAGCACCTATACCGATAAACATTTGACTAATGGACAAGCCTCCACATCATAAACATTGCCTCCCAGTTTGCACTAATTGTCCTCCTTGTCACTGCTCTCTGTGGAGTGACAAACGATTTGGTTTTAATGGAGATCAAATTCCCCTGTCGCTCTTAAGTAATCCCTTTAAGCCAAGGATGAGTCATGGGGACAGGACAGAGCATGTGGGGAGAGGATTTCAAAAGAGTTGTTCCCTCCGTACCTGAGTCATCAATAACAGCGGTCCCAGACCAATTTTCCCTGCAGGCATGTTTTCTCAGCCAAAGCCTCTTTGTTTCCTGTGGCACAAGCAATATTTATCCTTCTCTATGCTGAAAGACCAAGCGAACACCTGATGGAATTAATAAACAACTCATTTAAAACTGGTGCACGACCACGCTTGAGCAATACCGAGACAGCTCATGGCTAGAGGGTCGTTTTCTACTGAAAACATGGTAAGGATTGAAAGTGATTGGATGGATGTCCAGTTAGTAGTGTGAGAAGTTTGATATAGAATAGAGGTAGGCCAGCGATGCTTGGAATAGAGGTAGGCCAGCGATGCTGGCCATTGCTCAAGATGTGGAAGCAAACGTGGGCCATCCCAAAACCAGAGGACTCATTTGTGCCATAGTTTTCTTGAAATGAAACGATGGCTCTCAAAACTGAATTTGAGAGGAAAAAATAGCAAATCCTCAAGTCCACAGCTAGAGTTACTAAACATGCTGTATGTGAGGGGGAGGCTGCTGCTTGCTCCATTCAGGAAGCGTTGAACTGCTAAGAGAAAGGCCTCTGTTATCTCAGGCATTCCTGCAGCAGTTTAGAAGAGCTTAAGGAAAACCTGCATTTACTAGGGGCTGCTAAGCATCTCCCAGTGCCTGTTACAGACTTCAGATCTATAGAAAGATGGAAACATAGATGTGTGACACTGAGAGTGGAAGAATGGGAAGCACTGACCTCAGGCCCTCGCGATTGCAAGGAATTTCTTTGGATAAAAAGAAGAAAGAAAGACTGCTGAAATTGCTGTTAACATGAGCTGGAAGAAAAATTCCCTCTTAACTACAAATATGTCAGTTTAAGTATGAGTTCTGGAGGAAGAGATGGCAAGTGGGCAGCTCGAGGCCACGTGGTGCCTTCCTAGAGTTCTGGCACCTGAGTGCTGTGGCTTGCTGTGACCCAGCTCCAGCTCATCAAGGACAGCAATTAAAAAGCCAGCCAGGCATTGCCAAGCAGGGAACCTTTCTGCTGCTCGTCTGCAGAGACCAGCAAAAGAGTCACCATATTCGGTGTTGATGTAATATTAACACGGTAAAAGTGTGTGAGCCCATGCTTTTGTCCAACAGGAAATGATTGTCACATCAGAGACTTCGTTCTCACTTGGAAAACAAAAAAGCACTGTGAAGTGCAGAGATTTACCTGGAAGATTTGTCAGGGAAGGAATCAAACAAGCCGCAAACAACTCCCTTTCAAAAATTATCTTGGTGACTTAATGATGTAACAAGCCTTCAAGATCCAGCTGGGTGAAAAAAAAATCTTCCAGCTGAGATTTGATAGCAGCCTCCCATTGCTAGGAAGTTATTAAAAATCTTGCCCCAGGGAAGGGCCCACTGTGCGACCACTGGCTCCTGGTAGCCCAGATTCAGTGATTTTTTCAGAGGTGTTTTGATTTCAGGAAGGAAATTAAAAAAGAAACTTAAAAAATATCCAGCCCTAACTTAAGTTTTCACCTGCCTGGTTTTCTTATTCTCTACTGTTTAGTTACAGAATACAGAATAGAAATAGAATATCAATCTCCCAGGACCGACTGTTGGAGCTGTGTGGCCCAAGCTGGGTGGGCCACAACTCTTTGTGGGTGACACAAAGCCTTGTTGCCCCATTCCCTTCCATGACCTGGAGGGCTGCAGGAGTGCAACACAGATCTGCTCCTCTTTCATCCTGCCATTGAGGGTACAGCATTCAGCTCCCCATGGCTGGGGCTGCTCCTTTCCGTGGTGGCAGGAGGGATCCCACCAGGATGTCACTGGTGAAGGCAACCAGCACCAAGGCATGGCATGACCCAATGAGCAGCATCTCAGGTGACCATTAAGCTCTTGTTGGATTTCATTATTCCTATGGATGAGAGAATAGCCTGAAATGCAACTGCTGAGCATCACTTCATAGGAACTGTATCTACACTGCAGTCCTCTGCTGACATTGCTGCATTAGCAGAGGTGAGAAGCGGAGCGGTGAAACTGGGCCAGCAAAACGTTTCATGTAGCAGCACTTAAAACTGGCAAAGCTGTGATTAGCAGGAACGTCTTGCTCATGTGAGGTAATTTTATTATGCTATTTTAGCAGGCAGTGTTGAGAAGATGACCTTGTCCATGCTAAGAGGACACAGCTGCGTCCCTGGCAGAGCATGCTGAGCCCCGACCTGCGAGGGAAGGTCCAGATGTGTTGGAGCCTCGCAAAGGCCATGCATTGCCTGCCTCCCAAATGTGGAGTATTTTAAGGGGAAAAAAAAAAAAAAGTACATGAAAAGATGGCATTTGATCACTCTGAGGACTCAGGGGACAGATGAAAGCAGCTGAACTTGGTGGAGATGAGGTTTCCATGCCAGCTGCCAGGAGAGCGATGTAGCTGTAGGTGTGGCACTGGAGCTATTGCCTGAGGATGGGCAGAGAGCCACTGACTGCTGAAAGTGTCCAAGGGCACAGATGCACCTATTCTCAAAGGCTGTGGTGTGGACTGGTGCTCCTCAGCAGTTCCTCTGACTTGTGGCCACATTGGCATCCCAGTCCCCTGGGCAGCCCTTACTGCAGAGCACCCATCCCCTGTCCCTTATTTGGATCCATTTCCCTCTTAAAGAGTGACCACATTATCACATGATGCAAAACAAGCATCACCAAAAGGACTGAGATGAGAGCATGCTGGTGGGACCCAACCCATTGCTCTCCTTATCTGCCTCTGATCAGCGCGGTGTGCTGCAGTCCCTGAAGTGTGAAAGGGCATCTCAATCTGGTTTTGTTTTTTTTTTAATCATGCTGCTAAAGTAATGAGGGTCCCAGGCTCTAAGCATCACTTGAAGTCAAAGATACAATAGGCACTAATTATAGGGAGAAGGAGCATCCAGGCGGGTGTGACAGATCAGGAATATTGCTCCTCTGCTGCTGCACTCCAGAGGTGCTCAGAGTCACTTTTACCTCTTCCCAGAGACCTTTGCTAATTGTTGGGCCCTTTTTGCCTGCTGGGAAGGCAGAGCTGACATTTGGAAGTGGACAGTGTGAAGCAAAGCACAAGCCCAATCTGCTGGCTCAGCATGGTACTGTGCATCCCAAAGGAGAGCACTGGGTGCAGAGCATTGCCCATCTCAAATCTCTGATTTTGAGCACCAGGTGAAGGACCCAGGGCAGAGGCACTTCCTTTGTGCCCACTCCTTGCTCTCCATGCTGTGGCCACAGCTAATCCTTGTTAGATCATCACACAGAACCTGTTCAGCTGTAAATCGCTTCCTGCTGAGCACCCATAATACACAGATTGGAGGTAACTTTACTCCAGAGAGCCAATTAGTGCAAATCTAGACCTGGTAATTACAGCATGATAAGATCCCGGCTGCTGATATCTCTGGGCAGATAAGGCATGAGGAAGCAATCTCCTAACGCAATCGCTGTGATTATTTAAGCTTCACCTCTGTCCCACAAAGCCTTGGGGAGGTTCACCACCAGCTCTGTGCTTATGGTGCAGGAACAAGGCAGGAGCAGGAGGGAAGAGAGCTGCAGTCTTCCCACTGTCCCTACAGCACCCAGGTGTTGCCCAGCACCAGCTCCTCCCTATCTGGAACCAGAGGTGAGGATCTCCTCTTGCAATGTCTCCCAGTGGTGGGCAAGTATCAGCAGTGTGTATCTGCCTGCCTGGGTTCTGCACTGTGCCTGTTGGGAACGTGGTGGTGCAGGGGCTCTGCGTTGGCATTATTTCAGCCCCAGGGTGTGTGGGTTGTTTCATACATCCTGCTGATAGGAAATGGACGGTCCAGAGCAGACTTGATTGCAATGGGGGGGAATAAAGGATTTCTGCAGAGGAAGGAGAGCCTGGGCAGGGTGATCTGCTATCTAAAGCTTCCACGTTGTGCTGGAATGACTTTTCTGAGTGCTGGTGAAATCAGGTCATGCATGCTTTGGAGGTGTTTGTGGCTTTGATGCACTTTTAAGGGTAAAAATTCTGTGCCCTGCATATGTGAATCGTGGAGTAATTTACAAATGGGCCCAAACTTCTCCTCCCCTGGAATGAGTTATTCCCATGCAATACAACCTGAAACGGAGGGCTCTGTGTTGTACTGGAGATGTGTGCAGCACTTGGAACCTGGTGTGAACCCAGCTCGGGGGTTTCTGTATTTAGCAAACAGAAGTGTATCTTGTGGAGTTTGTATGCAGAGATGGGTGAATGGAGGTTTTGGATAAAGCAAAGAAGGCATCAGTGCTGTCCTGCACAGCGTTGCTGGGTGTGTGGTGGGGCAGCATCGCACCGCAGTCTGTATGGAGCTTGTGTTGATGTTCAGCATGCGAGCAGTGTCTGCTTTCCCCAACTTGCTGGTGTTATTGGTCTGAAATTAGGAGCTGTATAACACCAGGAACAGGGCAGTAAAGGGTCCTAAACCTCCCTGACGGGTCTGGTTGTTAATGTCTGCTTGTAGCTTAATTACATCATCAATTCCATTAAATAATGCAGTAAGTAACTGGGATTTAACGGATACACTGCAAAGAATAAATCGGACTTACGGTGTAACTGGTACGTCTCTTCATGGAACCAGGAAAAGATGGAACAGGGAATCGATTTCCTCAGTGTCCAATAATGAAGCCCAACCAGCAGCAGCAGCTCCCCCACATCAAAGGAGAAGAGTTGTGGGGTGAGCTCGGAGCAGCACCCTGAGTCCTGGGTGGGAGCAGCAGTTCCTGGAGGTGGGATGGGTCAGCTGGGCTGTGCCATAGGGGGCTCTGGGGTTCCTCTCTTCCAGGCATGGAGGTGGAGGCAGGAGCTGACTTCTTGGGTAGAACAATGGAGGCTGATGGTAAGCGCAGCATCACAGCTTGGGGGCTGCAAAGAGGAAGGAGGAGAGAAGGCTTACAGGGACTCTGGAGATGAGAACAGCTATTAAACACCACAGAGGAGAAAATGGAAAGAGCGGGGAGCACAGCGGGGTGGGCAGAACCTGCTTCAACAAGGAAGGGCTTTGAGCAGGAATTGGGGCTGTGTGAGGCTGATATCAGTGTCCCCTTTGTGCCTCAGTGTGGCCCTGGAGGCACTGCCCTGGCCAACCTCCTGCTGTTGGAATCCGTGTGAGACAAGGGACAAAGCAGCGTCCCCATTTCCTCCACATTTTACTAACAGATGTTTGCTTTTTTGCTTAAATAACTACAGAGTGTTTACTCTAGAGGTTCTGAAGCACCCAGCCAAATTTCCTGTATGTTGACGAGGAGCAAACAGTCCGGTGGAACAAGAGTTCCCAGCAACAAGCAATGTTTGCAGAGGAAATCCAGAGGCGTTCAGTGTGTTTGGAGCTGTCGCTTCATTGAGAGCGAGCGCTGACAGTGCTTGTTCTGTGTCATGATAAACCCCACCTAAGAGAGCTATAGCATCCTGGGATAACTGGAGGAGGGAATGTAAACTGATAGGCAAGCTGCTGCTAAAAGCTTTGTGACACCGGTTTCAGCGTGAGGCCAGCTGTCTTTAATTTAAATCACAACAGGTTGAGCAGAGGAGTCTATCAAGGAGGAAGGAGGTGGACTCCAGCACTGCTGTGCGGTGTGATGCAGACACCTTGGCATGGGGAGCATCCCCTCCTCAGCCAAACGCTTAAGTGCTGCCAACCCAAGGTGATTAAAAAGCAAATCCTCCAAACGTCCGCTCTGTGACCCCCAGAATGCGTTGCTGCAGATGTGCCTCGCTCCTTTGTTTCCCGGCGGCTGGAGCTGATGGTGAATTCTGATGTCCCTCTCTCCCTCGGAGCTGAACCCACCGAGCCAGGGGTTGCTTCTATTATCCGTGCAGTGATCAGCCCATTGTCAGAGCGGCGAGTACACAAATAACAACAGCAACCCGAGTGGGAGGGCAGCACGCTGGAGGCATCACTCCGGGGCTGTCAATTCAGGATCTCTCACCAGTGCTAACCGTGCTTTAAAATTATAATAAAGCACAAAGGGAGCTCAGGCAGAAAGGTAACAAGCTGTGATGCCAGGGAGCAGCCTCAGCTGAAATCTTCCGTCTGCAGATCACTGAAACCACAAGTTTGCAGATTCTCCAGCTCTGCTGCTCATTCCTTGCCTCTGCCTTGTCCATCTCCCTGCTCCTTCATCTGTTTGCCTCCCCACTAATGCCATTTCTCCTGGATCCAATCCAGGCAGGCGACGCTGTCTTTATTTTATTTATTTATTTTGCTTTAACCCAAGTTCTAATAATTGCTTTGTGCCTGTTGACAGCGTGGCCTCCCGGAGCACACCGAGCTGCAGGCATTGTGGGGGAAAAGGGGTCTGCAGTGCGCCGATGCCAACCTGCTGGTGTGGGGCTTTGCCGTGTCCCTGCTCACTGATGGTGCAATACCCATCCCTGTAATGATGCAGGGACGTGTTGGTGACCGATGTGCGGGGCTGATCGTCTGTGTGGAGATGCTGAAAGGGGTCGTGACTCCCTAAGTGCTCGTCAGGATGAAGGATGACAGCCCCAGACAATGAGACACTTCCCTTCCCTTCTCTCCCGCTGTTAATGAGTGCTCGGGTGGCCAGGGCTGCAGGTTGTTTTATTTTATTTTTGCCTCTGTTATTTCTCTCCACGTTTATTTGTTTAATTAATTTATTTTTGGTTTTTCCCACCTCCTTCCCTCTCTGCCCTTCCCCTGCCTTCCCTCTGGCTTCTGCAGCTATTTGTGTTGGAGCCTGAGCTGTTAGTGCTCTGAAAATTTAATTAGGTGTTTGGATGCGGGCTGAAAGCTGAGGCTGAGCCTGCTGAGCCCCCAGACCCTCTTTTGCCCCAACCCGAGCACACCCTGCAGGGATGTAGGGCAACGTGGTGGCACCCAGGGGACATAGTGGTGTTCCCTTGGTGATGGGGTGCCCACAGGCTCACCCCAGAGCTGCTGGATGGGATGTGTGGGGGGCCCAGAGTGGGATCTGGGGGCACACTTGGCCCCCAGCCCTTCCCAATGGGTGCTGTTTGCAGGAGCAGGGCCGTCCCCATTCCCTGTGCATCCTCCCCCAGGACATGGAATCAGGGTGGAAGTGTGGGGTGCCCACCTGGAGAAAGTGGGAAGGATTTAAGAGAAGGCTCAGAGTCCCTTGCTGTGAGTGTCTGGGGCAGCTAATTAGAACAGGCAGAATGTCTCTTTTGTTCCCAGAGAGGAAACTGTCTGAAAACGAAAGTGCATTTGTCAAAAAGAAGCAAACTAAAACACCCCAACTGCTGCTCCCATGAACAGTGTGTGGAACTTGGGGGGGTGGGGGGGGGGGCAGAGGATCATGTTCTCTCTTCTGCATCACTGTGGGGCAGGGCTGGAAAGCACTGCTGTGTGACAATCTGGGAAGGGGACATGCAAAGGATTGGGGGTCGCTGTGGATGCTGGTGTTCATGGTGGGGCTGGGGATACCCCCAGCTGTGTCATGCTCTGTGTGCGGTGAGGAGTGGGCAGGAAGGGCTGTATCAGTGGATCTGGGGCTGCTGTGCATCCCCAAAGTTTTGCTTTCTTGCCTTTTCTCAACGCCTTTCAGCAATAAGCTTTATATGGAGCTTTATATGGCTTTGAAGGTCTTATTCTGGGGACATTGCCTTAAAAAAAAATAAATATATTGAAGAAAAAAAACCTTCCCCGGCATCTTTTCCCAGTCTCAGGGTGACACAAATGACTGATTTTCATGCAATGTTGCGAGTGCCTTTCAGAGGCACAATGGAAGGTTCCCTGACAATGTCACACGTCTATTCAAAACAACCTGCACGCCACTCACAGGCCCACACATTTGCACAGCACTTGTTCTCTGCTGTGATAAGGTATGTTAGGTTTTTTTCTTTATTTTTTTTTCCTCGATTCTATTTGTGAAATAATTTTGGTCTTTTATGTCCCTGGCTTTTTTGATTTTTTTCTTTTTTTTTTTTTTCCCCCTCCTTATTACTGAACAATAGGATGTGTCCTGCTTTCGTGTGTGACGTGGTCCTGTGCTGCTGTCAGTGACGCACGGCGTTATGTGGTGGGTGCTGGGGGTGGGCTGTGGGGCACCAGTACCCCTTTGCTCCTAATTAAATGGTGACCAAAGTGGTACCTCTGTGCTGCAGCCCTGGGTGAGTCTGGGGCTCCACTAGGGACAAAAATCATGGAATGGCTCAGGTGTGTGAGACCCTCAAAGCCCACCCAGTGCCACCCCCGGCCATGGGCAGGGCTGCCCCCCACCAGCTCAGGCTGCCCAGGGCCCCATCCCACCTGGCCTTGAGTGCCTGCAGGGATGGGGCACCCACAGCTCTCTGGGCAGCAGTGCCAGCGCCTCACCGCCCTCTGAGGGAAGGATTGCTTCCTCACATCTAACCGACATCTCCCTCTTTCTCTTTAAAGCCATTCCCCTTTATCCTGTTGCTATCAGACTGTGTATGCAGTTGCTCCCCCTCCTGCTTGTAAGCTCCTTTCAGGTATTGGAAGGCCACGGTGAGGTCTCCCTGCAGCCTTCTCTTCTCCAAGCTGAACAAGCCCAACTCCCTCAGCCTTTCTTTATAGCAGAGGTCTCAGTGTTCGGACCCAACAAAGCTCCCTTCCCCTGTTTCTACCTCTCTCCCTTTTTTTTCCTCATGAAAGAGTCAGTTAGACACAGGGACTCCAGCATGAATAAACTCAGATTTATGTCCCCGTCAGTAGGATCCTTAAACTTCCTAAGTACTCAAAGCGTTCACATTTTAACTTGAAAAATTATCAGGTTTGTCTAAAGGAAAATTTCTTACATAAAAGAGGAAATGCATTTGGAGGGAGAAATTCTCCGATGAAGCGAACCCGGGCAGTCATAAAAAAGTTAAACCAGGCATAAAGGGAAATGTCAGATGTGTGGGAGAGCCAGATGTCTCTCTATTTTTTTTAATATTTTTATAACCTAGATCAGATTATAGGGGAATATATGAATGTATGAAGCAGGGAGGGGTACGCGGTGCAAAGAATTTTGCTTCCAGCCTTTAACTTGATGTAATGCAGAGCACTCTAGAAAGAAAAACGTTTTTTCTTCTTTCTAAATAAAGCACTTTAGAGTGACACATTTATGGCTGGCAAAGAATTACTCAAACAAGAGCCATTGCCAGCTATTTATTTTAAAAGCTTTTTTTTTTTCTTTTTTGAGTTGAAGGGGGGGAAAAAAGTTCAAAACCCCTTTTTGTTCCTTTCAATATTCCCTTAAAGGTTTTAAATCCGTGTGGCTTTTCCACTCCTGAGTTTCCTTCCAGTATTGGTACCTTGGGGTGCCAACGGGGGCCAAGAGGGGTCAAAGGGAAAGAGCGGGGTTTGCAGGTGTTTTCCCCAGTCTAACCTCATGTTTTGCTCTGCCACTTGGCTTACACTTTTTCATGTGTTGGAATGAATGGCCACGGAGCTTTTGAACCTGTGAGATGGCCTACGAATGGCATTATTGCTCTGTGGCATCAGGAGCTCGTGCCCTGGCTGCTGCAGCCTCCCAGGAGCAGATCCACAGCAGCTTCCATGGAGAGAAAGAGAAATACAGGCCCTGAGGCTTCCCTGGCTGAGCACACCACAACCTGTAAATAACGCATCGTGCTTGAGCTGGGCAAAGTGCTGCCTGCTGTGCTGTTCCCCAAGACTTTAAAATATTAAATGCTAAGTCACTTGGATGTCTATTTATCCAAAGCAGTGTGAGTCCCTAGAGCCTGTTGCTTAAGTGTGCCACGCTAATTTGATTCTAAAGGAATGGGAACAAAGGAGGCAAGAGGAGGAACCAGGGATCATACATCAGCAGAGCCCCTTCTGAGTTCCGTGGGGTGGGATGGACGTGGTGTGCATGTGGTGGTGCCATTGGCCACCAGACCTTCATGTCACAACTGCTGCAAGAGTCAGGCCTGGTGCTGTGTATCACACACAGGTCATGCTTGATTTTATGTAGTTCCTTCCCATCAGGTTTTAACTTCTTTATCAAAATTTTCCATTTCTGAAGTCAAATCAACTTTCCATTCCTGGATGGAAGGAGTGATGAAAGAGACTTCAAAAATTTAAAGGTCAGCATTGAGCATTCTGTGTTTGACTCATCTCAAATGTTTTCCTGCGTTTTTGGTTAATGTCTGCTGGCAGCTCAGGAATATGGTGAGAGGTTTTGTGGTGTTGCTTGCCTTAGTGAGATGAGAGGCTGCATTGATATAGTACCCACAATATCCATGTTATCTGTGGCACCTGTGATGCTCTCAGTGCTTATGATACCCATGGGCATTGGAATGAATTGTGTTCCACTGTCTTGTAGTTGGGTTAGGGTTAAGAGTGCGTTGTGTTGCGTTTTGTTCCGTTGTGTTGTTTTGGGGTTAGGTTAGGCTGAGGTTTGTGTCAGGTTACTGAGGGTGCCCACAATACTTGTAATGCTCATGATGCCTATGGTACCCACTCTGCCCATGGTCAGCGTGCGCATGGTGGCTTGGATCTCATAGCTCCTGGGTTAGCAGCACATCTGGATGTCAGGCCAAGTGGCCAACGCAACCAGAAACATTTGGGAAGCTGTGATAGTTCCTACAAGGTCGGGATATGTGAAACACCTCATTAAATTGCTCAAACACTGAGCCATGTCTTTAACCAAGGCCTTTAATGTCAGTTCCTACAGACTAAATAGCAGAGCATTAGCATACCTGTCAAGGCTTCCCCGTTAACCTCTTCTGCGAGTGCGATTTAAGTGCCTTTCTCAGCCCGTGGCACATTTCCTTTCCATCTCTTTCAAAAAAGAATGAGAAGAAAAATAGAGCTTCTCAACATTAAGCTCCAGAGATCTTCTCTGGTTGAATTCAGGTTTGTTTTACAACATGGCAAATCTGTTCAATGCAAAAGAAACGCAGCCTTGTAACACAAAGAGAATGTGGCTGTGATGTGTTTCAGCCAGGGCTCAGAATAGCTCTCCTCTATTACTCTTTCATTCCACTGTGAACTCAGGAGGTGGAGTGAGGGAAGAAGAGTGGATTGAGTAAAGATCCTGGAGCCACAAGATGAGAACTGAGTCCTTGGGTTGATCTCACTCGCTTGCCTTCCCTGCTCTGTCTGACACTAAATCCCCTTTAATTCGTCTGAGTGGTGTTACATTTGTCATTTCATTAGCTTTTCATCTCAGCTACTTTCTTTCCCCCATAGATTATTCTATTTCTCCCACTTCCCCCCTTTCTCTTCCTTTTACTCTATAATTGGATCATTTGCAGTTTATAGGAAAGATGAGAAACAAAAGGTATTGACAACTCAAGCATCCAAAATTATGTGTCAAGCTCAAAAAAATGAGATGAAAAGAAAATCTGGATCCTCTTTCTTTGCATTCTGATTTCTGAATCCATGCAGCTCATTAGTTTCCTATATTCAGGGCTTTTTCTGTATCTGAGAAAACCAGAAATCTGCTTTTAACAAGAGCTGAGGTTCTCGTGCAATCCGTTGGCTCCAGCAGTTGGGGATTTGCAAGATGCAGTGGTGTAAAAACCCATCATAAATGCTGAACACTGAATCCAGGTTTCTCTTTGCTGGGCAGAGCTTTAATTTCAGACCTAATGTTTTAACGCTGTCCCTTTAAAAAGATGATCAATTATTCTCTGGAACAAAACAAATGGTGTTTGTAATGTGGATTACTTCTACTCCGAGTGAGGAGCTTGTTGCTAATTGGGCAATGACTGCCTGCTAGGACCAAGCTGCACAAAATACTTACTTCCAGCAAAACAATGACTCCGAGGAAATCTGTGGCTGCAATTACAGAGTTTCAGCTTCATTTGCTGAGGCACTGCGTTGCTCCCATTACTGCTGAACTTTGGTTTTAGCAACTGCGTTCTGGTGTGTGACTTCTGTCTGCTGGAGCAGGGCCTGTTCCACACTTCCTCGGCTGGTTTAAGGCATTATTTCTCCTAAGATATAGAGCAGGTCATCCCGCTTGCTTTCCTTGTAAGGGAACCAAAGGATGGCTGTGGAGTGGAGGGGCAGTGCTTGGGACAATCTGCTCAGAGCTTCTGACCGAGGCTCAGAGCAATTACTGCTGGAATGAGCCCAGTCCATCCATCTCACAATTTCCCCTCCAGGGGCTGCCCCATTAGTAGCAAATAACTAATTATTGCTGTCAGCTCTAATAAAAAAACATGAGTTGAAAGATACTTTTTTCCCCCCGTAACTTTCTAATGCAGCATATATTACTGGAGTCAAAACTAACTTCTAAATTGAGCAATTCCAGACATTTGTCAGACTCCAAGAAATGCTTTAATTAGTGCTGGTTAATAAAGTGTTTGGGTAATTAGGAGAACATTTGTCCTGCCTGTGCATTTTTTCTTCTTGCTTACAACAACTTGAAAAAAAAAAATTAATTGGAGTCTGGGCTTCCAGAATTATTTGGATTTTTTTTTTGTTATTACTATTTTTTTTCTTTTTAAAACGCATTTCCTTTGTAGCAAAGTATTTGTGCAACTTTTAATAATGACTAGTGGAAGTAGTCCTTCCTTGAACCGTTCCAGGGCGGTATTTTTCTGGTGGGTTCAGCCCAATAATGAGTGCCTCCAGTGTGCGGGTGAGGCTGGGGGGGGGGGCTTGCTGGGTGTGGGATCCTCTCCACATTCCCACCTCACAGTTGTGCTGCTGGGAGCTCTCCTCTGCTCTTGAAACAGCTAAAACCTAACGCTGCTGCTCTGGGTTGTGTCCTGGTGGGGTATGTTGTGTTCATCGCTGTGTCTTTGCCCTTCGGATGGATGCGTTAACTGACCACAATTAGCTGGCTTGTCTGGGTCACAGAAGTGTGGGAGTGAGCAGAAGTGTGTGGGTTCCTGGTGTGGTTAGGGCTGTGTGCCCTCCGGCTGCCCAGCTGTGCTGCTGCACGGCGAGAAGGGCTGGGAGCCAGCAGCGTCCTGGTGGGGAAGGGCAATATTGGCCTCCAGACCCCAGATCAGCTGCACAACAAATCAGCTCCCCCTGGGGAATGAAAGCCAGCACTTTCCAGTCCTTTAACCCATCGTGATATGTCACTGATCAGCACAATTGGCTCTAATAGCTCCCCAGGTAGATTCAGGAGAGCAACGAGTTGAACATAAAAATCCCTTTATTATTGCCATTTTGCTTTTATATACCCATCAAGCTTTCATATTTAATCTCCTACATCACAATAGCTGATCATTTTTAACATTTGACATTGATAAAGTGCCCACTGCTATTATTCTGACATACTATAAAACATTACACCCATTTGCAATAGAAAAGGCAAAGAATCAATACTCAGCCCCATTTTCCAGCTCGGCAGTAAATCACAGAGAGCCTAACAAATTGTTTTAAATATAAGCACCTTCAGAACCAATAAAGAACCCAACCAATCCCTGTCCATTGTCATATCTGTCAAACATCCTTTCTGTTAAATGGGCATGTGGGTGTTCATCCAAAAATGAGGTGTTGTTCCCCAGAAGGAAGTCTTGCAGAGTTTGGAGCTGGGGAATGGGTACGGGGTGCTCCCGAAGTGACTTTGGGTGTCAGGTGCTGCCTTCCGATCTACCTCTGACAGTGATGAAGATGGTTAAGCCGACAGGATGGTTAAGCTGAATGTGGTTCAGGAGGTGAAGTATCTCACTCAGTGATACAGAAAGAATGAAAGAAAACCAAATAATCGATGCCCGAGCAAAGCCAGTCGCTCCGTTTCCCACCTGCTCCACCACTGGGTGCAAAGTTGGTCTTTTTCTGGAGACATCGCAGGGAATTTGGCAGATTATTCTCGAGCATTTTTAAGTAGATGCTGATGGAGAGAAATGAACCCCTGGTAAATATGGGCACCTGCACGACCCCAGGCGTTGCTCCTGTGCAAGCAGCTGGGCTGCTTGGTGTACTCTCAGGTGCACGGTTGCAAAAGTGTCCACCCAGTGGAGTAAGTTATTGCCTGAAATTCCACACGTGGTTGTCCCTCCTTGTCAGCTCCATCAGCTTATTAGTCCCTGGGTTCGGCAGCACGTTTGCTTAGCTGTGAGTTGTGTGTGTCCCCGCTTAACCTCCACCTATCCATCTCTGCCTGTGCACCTCGCAGTGCCACTTACTCACAGGAAGGTAAAACAAAGAAATCCTCATCGCTTTAACACCTGGGATAATGTAAACCTTGTGTGCACGGTTTAAAAAATGTTTTCAGCGTGCACACCGTCAAATAGATCCTAAATAACACAGTTTACCAGGGTTGACTGATTTATAGGGACCCGGCTGTTAGACCCCAAGGATGACATTTTAAACGCATCTTCCTTTCATTTGTAAAGGGATTAAACGAACGTGTTTTGACAAGATTGATCATACGGAGGTTCAGGCTATTTCTCTCTGTGCCTTCAATCTATAGCTTGTAGAGCTGATAGAATATTACTGTGTCTCATTAAAATAATGCATGGCTTGCAGTGGCTGCTGCATGCAGGAGAGCAGATGCCAGTGGGTTCCTGAGCATTGAGGCTGCAGGAAGAAGTGCAGCTCCTCGTTGCTGGCTCCTGTGTGACCTTCCTTGGGCTCCTGCAGCGATTCTCTTAGCCCTTTATTAGACACGTATTTAATGTGTGCTCCTCAATGTTGTGTTCTTCAGTGTTGGCCTCCAGAAGGATTGCTCGGAGCTAAATTATGCTGTTAATGCCAGCTGGGAGCATGAGACAGTTTCTAATTCCTGTTTCTCTACAGGGAAGTTATTCCCTCTTTAACAATAATTTTCATAGTATTCTTGCCAGTAACTAAATTTCAGGACAGGCTTTGCCCACTGGCACACACTGGAGCTCGCAGGGACGTCTGAGGAGTCCAGCTGTGTCTTTTAGGCTCTAACCTTGCAGAGATTTTTGCTGCACAGGGCACCAAGGCTCATAGAAATAGAAACACAGGATGGCTTGGGTTGTGAGGGACCTCCAGTTCCACCCCTCTGCCATAGGCAGGGCTGCCAAGCACTAGATAGCTTGATGAGATAATCAGTTTTGTCCCTACAAGATTAGGATTTTTTTGGACTTTGGAAGACGTTTAGACCAGGAAAACATCCGTAAGACCCGAGACCTTTGAACTGTTGAATTTGTTGGGGCTTGACACCCCTGGGTGCTGTGCTGGAACCCTACACAATTTGCTTGAAGGCTTTGCAAGGCCAGCCTGGTGCCAGTTCGTCCTGCATGAGTTGTGTTTTCCTCTCTCGCTAAGTCATGGCCATTCATCCCATTGCTCCCAGGCAGGCAGCCAAATCCAACTGAGAGAGGACTTTTTCTCTGTCCTGTTTTTGGCTTGTAGACATGACATACCTCCTTCCTGGCTCCGTCCAGGCTTGGGAATCCGTTGCCTCTGGATGGCAGGTGAAGACAGAACTCTTCTAGGTATCTGCTGGCAATTTGCATTCCTGAATTATGCATGGACAGAAAAAAGCAGAAATAAAGTACAAGCAACAGGAAATCATTGTGGTGTTTTTAATCTGAAAGGTGAGATCGAACCACTGTTTGTAGGTTGCCTTTAATGGCCCCTCAATTGGTAATTAGTGTTATGTTATCACATATCTTTAATAGAATATTGATGCCTTTGGCAGAGATATAATCCCAGTGTCAAGAGTAATTCCCCTCTTTCCAGTGTGTTGCACTTATTACACGCAGGCCTAGCGGAGCCGGTCGTGAGGCTCGGCTGATGCATCTCAAATCAATTAGATGCAGCCCTTCACCACAAGTGACTTACAGCTCATCAGAGAAATGCATATTAATGGTTTGCTTTGGGAACACGAACTGGCAGTGAGGAGTACCAGCTCTGTCTGACTACCACTTGCTTTGTGTGCTGGTTCAAGGAAAGCCTTTGGGATTGCGAACTACTTCTTGGACTGCATCCCTTCCTCACAGCTGATGCCTTTGGGAATGCAGGCGAAGGTGCTGCAGCAGTGGGAGCTGCTTCTGGGCTGGCATGCAGGGAGGGCAGCTTTGAGCCAGGCCCCTGGGGCAGCTGCAAGGACTCTGCAGGGATTTCTTTGCCCCAGCCCTCTGCATTCCCTTGTTGCTAACTCAGGATGAGCATCCATCGCACTTTCACAGCAGGTACAGCGAACTTGGGCAAAGCTCTTGATTCATTCATCAAAGTGCTTTCAGTTTCCATTTGAAAGCAGCTGAAACAATAATAAATACTAAGCGCCGAAAGTTAATCTCTATCCAGAGCACTGTAATAAATGAGAAGTTAAACAAAAATCAATGTGGACCTGTTAATTCTGGCCAGCTCCTGAGGTCTCTGCAGAGCTGAGCTCAATCCCGCTGGGGCTGCATCCAGCCCTGCCCTACGACAGGGCATCTTCAGCCAGGGCAGCTGTGTTGCCTTCATGCATGGGGCATTATCCACAACCAGCTCTAGAAAGCTGAGCCTTAACGGGAGCCTTTTACTCTGTCAGAAGTCAGGAGATGTTGTTTGGGGAGGAGAATAAGGCCCTCAAACTATTTAGCCGAGTTCATTGTACTTGTAGTTCAGCACAAGTGTAATTGCTTAATGAATCACATGCCATCTCTTCTTGATGTACACGCACACTGCACGTATCAGAAAGATAATGCGATCCTCCAGCAGCCGCCTCTCAAATGACAGCAAAGGGAAATTGGGATCGATACTTCCCCTGTTATCTCCATCTGCTAAAGACTTCGGCGTTGCTGGAGCCGGGCTCGCCGTGCAGCTTCCCTTCCTCCCCTCGGTCACAATGAAAGCCAAGCCCACCGGAGCCCTGGCTCGCTCGCTTTCTTCAAGGATTTCTCAGCCATCTTTCAAGGGCACCGGCAGCCCACGGGGCAGAGGACTGCAGACAGCATCCTTCAGCCTGTCTGATCGCAGCGATCCCACTGTGCTCGGCAAGGCTTGCTGCCGCAGCTCCATCTTAAAAGCAGCGCTGAACTCTGCACCTCTCTGCTCCTGAAGCCTGCAGACATGTGTGAGGTCCCTTGTGGGGCTGCAGCAGCTATTCCCCCCCCCTCCTCCCCCACGGGACAGCCCCTCCGTTGTCCCCGTGCTGGGTGGCACGCGGCGCTGATGGATGTGTTTGCAGGAGCAGTGCTGCGTCCCAGCAGAGCGATGCTGCGCATGTTCCTGGTACATCGTAATGTCAAATATCAATCATGCATGATAAACACAGTTTGAAGGGAAAGGGCAGTTTGGAAGATGGAGAGAGAGAACTTTTGGGATCTGTTTGGTGCTGGTGGGTGCCCGGTGAGGGCAGGTCCCCCCCGGCAGTGATAATGGAGAGATCCCACCCTGACAGTTCCTGGGGACGCTGCTCTGCATGAGCCCAGCTCCTCTATTTCCCCCCTGGGATCAAAGAATGTGATTACTGCAGAGCTGCCGTACCGAGGCAGTCGTAAACAACGTCCCACACTCGAGATTGATACCAGTAATCCTAAATCCTGGAAACTTGAGACTGCCAGAAGCACTTCTGGGGGAGCGTTTGAGGACAGCGAGGACTCTCCCTTCCCCAGGACCCTACTGTCGCTCCGGCTCTCCCTTGTCCCCCCGCTTGCCTCCACCAAGGGGAGCTGCAAACCCATCTGAGAAGGATGGATGGTTCCAGCTGGGGCTTCTGGTGCCTCCCTGCACCCAATCCCTTCTCTCGCCCTAAGGATGCCTTGCCCAGCAGTGTCTATGTGGGCGCTGGATGGGGACTGCAGCCCACCCAAAGCTATGGGTAGTGGTCAGTTCCCCTCTGTTCCACTACCCCAACACAGCAGGGCTGGCAGGCTCCTCACCGGCAGCTGGGGCTGAGTGCAAGCACTGCCTCAGCTCCAGCATCCTCTGCTCAGGGGCACTGATTTAAGGATGACACACGGGTGACATCCCTGCACCGGGCTGCCTGCAATGATCCGTACTGGAGCAGGCACGGTAAATCTGCTGGTGCTTTGCTGCTTCCATTTGCACGGCTCCCTGAGTTTTGTTTCCCTTTCAGTGCCTTCAGCCTCAATTAAGTTAAGTAGCTCAGCATTACAGACACAGTCCCATTGACATTTACACTTAAGTGTGGTTTTTCTTGAAGCGCCATACTGTATGGGAGCCTTTAAATAGCCTTGTTTCCATTTTGTTGCATGTCAGTGCCGATGACAAGGTACAGAACCCTCCGGGAGATGAAGTGAGGAGGTCCACGTGCACACACGCTGCACAGCCTGCTCTCCATAACCATTGGCACAGGTTGCCTGGAGAGGTGGTGTCCCTGCAGACAGCCGAGGTCAGGCTGGATGAGGCTCTGGGCACTGATGGAGCTGTGGGCGTCCGTGTTCATTGCGGGAGCTGCATCAGATGGCCTTTGAGGGTCCCTTCCAACTCCAACCATCCTCTGATTCTGTGATTTCTGAGGTATGTTGCCCAAGCTCCCTATACAAAAGCTGAAAGCTATGAAGATAGATTGCAACCAGGACCTCTGAGGCCCACCCATCTCGCAGTGCCCCTGGGCTGCTGTTCCAGGAGCAGGGAAAATGTGACCCACAGCTTTGCGATAAACCCCAGAGCCGGGCTGTGGCACACGGGAGCTGCCATCAGGAGATTCCTGCTTAAGAATTCTCCCCGTGCGTCTCGAAGGCTGCGTGTATTTAACTTTTAGCAAAACACCAGCAATCAGAAATCTTTTCTTCGTCGACACAAAAGCGGCG
Source organism: Cyrtonyx montezumae (assembly GCF_038088225.1). NCBI lineage: Eukaryota > Metazoa > Chordata > Aves > Galliformes > Odontophoridae > Cyrtonyx > Cyrtonyx montezumae. The sequence goes on from NW_027071959.1 coordinate 1,855,123, forward strand.
GCACCGAGGTCTCCCGGATAATGATGGTGATGCACATTAGCATATATTTTCCTGAGAACGGCACTGTCGTAAGGCCAGCCTTGAAAGCTATTCCGAGTATTTACAGCTTTTATGAGGCCCCCCGGGAGAGAATAATCTTAAAGTACTGCAGACACCGCTTGGAAGAACTGTGAAAAACATTCAATTTAGGAACAATTTTTGCCTCCATCTATCTATTTTGTGTCAGCACTTGCTCCTGCCACAGGTTGTGTCCCCACCCAATGCCTGGGTCTGCACTGCTGTGGCACTGGGTTGCAGCAGCAGTGGCTCTGATGGTGCAGACAGGGAAGGAAAGGCTTGGGTAGGAAAGAGCAGTGGTGGATGAAGAGCTTCGGGAAGGAAAAGGATGCTTTCATGCAAATGCCTCTTTGGAAATCGGAGAGGAAGAGGAATACAGGAAAATAAAGCAGCTGAATTGTCTGTAAGCAGTGTGCTTTCAGCTTTCCAGTGGATTTTTGAGTCTACCCAAATGCATGTGTCGTGTCCTATTACCCCATCCTCGGGATGCTGTAACCATGTCAACCAGAGCGAAGATAAAGTAAGAAAGGAATAAAAAAAAAAAGAAAAAAAAGGAAAAGGAAAACCCAGCCTGAAACCCACTATCCTTTTGGATTATGCAAAACACATGAGTACCTGATCCAGCTCCCTAAATTATAGGGTTTTACAGCTTTCTGTTTATAGTGGAATGTCACAAATTGTAATGATCTGCTATATCATTATGGGAGCAGATGCCAAACTTAGATCTCTAAATGTTTATAAAAAGACACACACTTGCTGTACTGCTGCAGAGGGGGCTAGGAGCATGTTGGCAAGCTGGGAGGACAGGGATGATGTTTGCCCAGGAGTGTGTGTGCATGCAAAAACAGCTGCAAACGTGCTTGCACGTGGAGCCCTTCCCAGCTGCAGTGCTGGGCTGTGGAGGGCCAGATCCTGCTCCCAGTGCTCCACAGTGGGCATGGTTAGTGATAGCTGAGCAAATGCATGCAAAGAACACAGGAACTACTAAACTGGTGTGAGGAACCACAAGTAGCTGGTGTGAACTCATGCAAAACTACCTATCCAGCACAGAATGTTCACTGTCCACTTAATTACTCCACTGTCCACTTGATTACTCGACTGTAATTTTTTTTTTTCCTGTATTACTTAAAAACTTCAGCGCAAAGCAGAAACAATCCATTCCGCCTACGTTCTCTGTAAGTAAGTGAAAATAGCAACTGGAGAGACTCTGAGTGGACAGCTTGGACCAAACATAACAGGCAGAAAATTCCTCTAGCTATCAGGGAGATAATTTCTAAATGGGAACAACAGCCATGGAAATGAATAGCGTTTTAAATGCTGTCTGTGGCCGGCGCCATACAAATATCCCAGTCAAGTTGTTTTCCGCACCTCAGCTCAAGCATAAATTGAGGTTGAAAATCAGCCCCTGGGCCTGGTCTTGCTTTGCTGTGCACTCGCCTCAAGCAGCAATCCGAGTGTGCAAAGAGGGCAGCAGGATGCCATCCCCTCCTGCTGTGCTCCTGCTCCGTGGGGAGCTCGAGTGTGGGTGCAGCACCAGCATCCATCCGATGCCGGGCAAACAAGGGGATGCTTATTAAAGCAGCAAGACCCTTCCCTGCATTCAGGAACTCGAGGGGAGCAACAGGCACCACTCCTCTTTGCAGAGGTTTGCCAAAAGCAAAAAGAAAAAAACAATCGTGTGCACAAATGGAAAAAGAAAGAAGAGAATTCGTGGAGCTCATCGTCTGGGCACAGCAGAGCAAATGCCATGTTTTATTCAGCAAGGAGCAGCTGCAATACCTGGAGCAGAAATTCAGCTTGTTGAGGCCTAATCTAGGTAGATCACTGAAGCTTTGGAGATTCTAAACAGCCAGAGAGCAGCAGATCTCTCCTTTGTTGCAAGCAATACGCTCCTGCAGAGCAACTGCCCTCCTGTGCTCACCTCTCCCAGCATCAGGAGGATGCACAGACCCTGCCCTGAGACACAGACATCTACAGTGCCCTCACAGCCACTCCAGGGCTGTCACCTCCACCACCTGCACTTCCCTACTCCAACCCCCCCAAAATGCCTCCTTTGTGGTCTGAAATAACTTGCCAAAAGGGATGAGCTGAGAGGGAGATACTCGAGGCTAAGTTCTGCAGAGACAGGAGAGGGATGGATAAATGCTGAGTGCAGTCACCCACAGTGATTCAGGATAGCGAGCAGAGCCCTCACATTGCCTATACCATTCCCACTCCTCAGTGGGTTCTCAGGAGCTGAGGGATTCCCCTGAACGAGAGCACATGGACAAAGGGATTCCCTTTCCTCCTCACCCAGCTGTGACCCCAAGAAGCTCCCACATTGCCATCCTTCTCCACGCAGCCGAGCAGAGCCATCCCCTCGCTCCTTCTCCATCTCCCCAAGCGCTGACAACTCCGTTCTGAACCATCTCTTCAATATTTCATATGATGCACGCATGAAGCCTGGAGTTTCTCTTAGCAATTTCACTATTTTTAAGCCACATTTGGTTCAGACTGGCTTGGGCACACGCTGCCTCGAGCTGGGAGTCTTGAGACACGAGAGCAGTCCCAGTGTTTGGGCATTCCCCCAGCTTCATCTCTCCCTCAGCTGCAGCACTTGGGGACAGCAGTGTCCTCAGAGGGGGCTTTGGGACACTGCTCAGCAGAGAGGGGCTCTCCGGCAAATGGCTCCCAGCATGAGAAATGATTTAGGGGAGATGGTTTGGAAGTCAGGATGATTAATGCATGTGACTTCTCTGGCATGCTGGAAATGATAAATCAAAAAGGGATGGGGAAGCAGTGCATAAATTCAGAGGGTGTCTGCTCGGAGCTGTCAGGGGGAGCACAAGGCTCAGCCTGGCCCTCACCCTGGTGCCATGCTCTGGGTGTGTGGGGCCCTGATGGGACTGAGGCACTGCACTGGGAATGTTCTGGAGCTGCCTTTGAGCACCTCCCAGCAAACCCAGGAACAGCCTTGGAAGATTAAGGAAGCAAAAGGCCTATGTGTCTAGAAAAAGAGAGAAGCAGAGGAGAAAGAAAGATTTTATTACTAAAATGTGCCAGAGAGACTCCTTAATAATGTCATTCATCTTTCTGTCAAATACGTCACACTAATGTAGTGAAAAGGAACTTTGAGAAGATGAATTAAGACTTAAATACATTAAAATGACTTAAGGAATATTTAAATACAATACAATTTTTTTTTTTTTGGTAGGCTCGTTCCATGCAGAAGTCTGTCTGACATTTCGCAGGACGGCACAAAGCTGTGAAGTGTGCGTGCAGCTGTGCATAAGCAGTGCCACTTCCAATAGAGGCAAGCCTTAAATCAGTCTTTTCTTTGGAGCAGAGATAAGCGGGATGCAATTAGCTGGCATGGAACCGGCGCCAGGAGTGAACATAAGAACTGAATTCCCCTGCAAATCTGCTGCATCCCCACTGCCCCTCGCAAGCTGCGGGGAGCACGGAGAGGGAGGGATTGTGCTTTGGCATTGGCTGCTTTTAAATTCCAGTCTGCTGGTAACCTTCACCTGCACACTTCCACCTGCTGCTTCCTCCAAAGGGATGCGCATTAACAAGGACATATTTATTTTACCGTGCAAAAAAAACCCACCACCACTCTTTGCTGTGGTGCAGGAAAAGAGGGACATCTGCATTTGGGGGCTCTGAGCACAGGGGGCACGGGGTGACAGAGCTGTGCCAGCGTGGCCAGGACAGGGGACGGCCACCAATGGGCAAGGGGACAAAGAGTGGCACTGAGAGCAGTGCGGGGACATGGGATGAGCCCTCTCTGTGCACCCAGCTCCAAACCCGGCTCATCATGCTGCAAGGGAGCACTGAGGACACACAGAGAGCCCCCCCTCCCCCCTTCTACCTTCTCTCACAGCACCACGCTCGTTCTGTCTCTGAATGAATAAATCTGAAAAAAAAAAAAGAAAAAAAAAAAAAAAAGAGAGAGAGAAAAAGAAAATTGCCTGGAGCTGCGTCTTGTTCTGCAATGTTAGGACTAAAAATAGCTCGGCGGAGACTTTCTGCCTATCGGTGCCACGAGTGGAGCAGACGCCTCTCCTCCCTCTCAGAGGAGCAGAAGTCTCAGCTTGTGCGTCTTTATTTATTTATCTCATGGCAAGGGTCTCGGTTTACTTTCGGCTGGTTTTTGCTTCTCAACCCTAAGTGCTTCATCAGAGAGAAGGCGCCGAAGAACGACGAGAGCCATTCAGCTGCGAGGAAGGAATAAAAGAGGGGGAGCGCTGCCAAAGCGCAAAGTCGGTCAGTGCAGGATGCGCCGTGCTGCAAAAATTGAACTTTCCCTCTGCCATACAGTGGTCTTTGAAAGCATTCAATTATCTCCCCGCGCCTATAGAAAATGTTGGAATTGCTTCCCAAAGTCTTTAAAGGCTCCGTCTCTGTGTAAAAGGCGCGCAGCAGCTCCGTGGCGGAGGAAATTAAAAAGCCTCGACAACAATCTGTTTGTTTACCTGCAGAGCAGCGAGGGAGCCGGGTTCATCTGGAAACATCCTCGGCTATGGCTGCGCTTGCTGCTCCCTGAGCAAGGAGCACTGCTGCACTGAGGGCATCATCCAGTGCTCCAGGCTGAGCAAGCCCAACTCTCAAGGAGTTCTTCTCCATTCAGGACTGCCTTGACCCAATGCAGCACCTTGCACCTGGCCCTGTTAAATCTCATCAGGTTCTCTTGCACCCACTTTCTGAGCCTGTCCAGGTCCCTGAGAATGACGTCCTTCCCTTCTTTCAACTGCATCTCTCAGCTCTGTGTCCTCACCTGGCACGTCAGCAGCTTGCAGAATTATGGCCGCCAGAGGTCACTGGGTTAAATGTATCTGGATTTAGAGGAGCTGCGTAATGTTATGATCAATAGAAACGTTTGTAACAGCACATGGAAGTCAGGGCTAATCAGCCCTCACGCCAGAGGTGACCAGCTAATGGTTGTGCAGGTCAGGAAGGGTCCCCCTGCCACGCAGGGCTGCACAGTGACAGTGGTCACAGGCGGTGTGTCACCTTCCTCTGAAGGGCAGGATGCTGCTGGGGTGAGATGTCACTGAGGGGTGAGTGCACTGCCCACCATGTCTTGATGTAATTAAACCCAGTGCCGGCCACGCTTGATTCAAAGCCACCTTGGGAGAGCCGCAGGGCAACATATGGCAGCCTTTGAGCCAGTGAGGGATGTGTGGAGCTCCAGCCCGGCTTTGCTGGGGCTCAGGCAGGGACCATCCCATGGTCACACTCGGGATGCAGGGAAGCCAGGAACCAAGGGAATGTCCTCCTTCTCTGAGACCGGTCTGAAACTGGTAGCTGTTGCGGGTGGTGCCACTGGTGCGGGTCCCCCTCCCCCCCCACAGCTCCCAGATCCCAAACCCATCAGAAAAGCGTTCTCTTGGCTGGCCTCCCTGTCCCTATTACTTGGCTGATATCACGACGGCGAATTGAGGGCACGGAAATTTCAATGCAGCAGAAGCACACAGCACTGCTCTCGGTCTGGGTGACCTTCTTGCTGTCAGAAAACGCATCCTTTCTGAGAGTCTTCAGGCTGCAAACATCCCCCACAGCCAGCTTAAACGAGACGAGAGGCTTTCACCGTACGGATCACGTCGTTAGGGCAAACTGCTTTTCTAAGATCACAATTCTCCAACTATTAAGCTGCAGGTGCAGTAACTCCAGCTTTGTCTCCTCTCCTGGAGCTGGCTATTACCGGGTGCGCTCATTATTATACTGTGCAGAAATCCCTCTGAGTTATTCCAACATATAATACGTGTCAAAATGCAGCGGCATCCTGTTGCCACACTGCATGCATATTCATGGGGCATCATCCCGGGGCAGGCAGAGCGAAGCTCTGGAAGGACTCACAAACATCGCCCTTCTGCACCGTCAGTCTGCCCCACTTTCCTGTTGCTGTCTTATCTTTGGACGTAGTCTCATGCCTGAAATGCAAACTGATGAGTTAACAGATGTGACAAATAACGGGTGTATAATTGGTGTAACTTGTCAGAGGCATTCTGCTGCGCTCCTGCTTGTGTGTGCTGCAGTCATGCTGCATTTTAGACTACCCTGATCTCCGACTTCTGTCTCCGTAGAAAATACTGTGAGGATCTGAGCACACGTCCGCATACAACTGCATGGAGAAAGAGAGTGAGAGCTCACGCTCGTCTTTCAGCTCCTGATCAGGATGTGTTATCCCCCTGCCAGCCTGAGCCGTGCTGAAGTTTGGGACAACATGACAGCACACACCCGTACAACATCATTTAAAGGCATCCTGCTGAGTTTAGATTTGATGCCCACTGTTTGCTGGAACGCGATCCCATATTTGGTGAAAAGCTTGCGGATTAGATGCTATCTGAGAGCAAATGGTTCACAAAAGCAGTGAACAGTTCTCTGAAAATCAGTTTCTAAAGTGGCTCCAGGGGGAACACTGGTGCCTGCAGAGGTCTCCTGGTCCTGGGCAGGGAACCACACCCCTGGCCCTGCCCAGAGCTCCTTGCCCTTCTGCCTGCTCTCATCTCTCTCATCTCTTTCTCCTCGGCACTGACCCATTACTGCCAGTGATATATTTTCGGTCAACCTCAGATAAGTTTTCCTCTTTGCCTTTATTTTATGTCCTCTGCAGGATTTCATGAGGTTCAGAATATTTCGCTTCTTTTTCCCATGATGCGTTTGATGAGATTTTAATTATTATTGTTTATTATTATTGTGTTTTAATTGTGTGCTCGGGCCCCTCCATGCCCTTGAGTGAGCAGTTTATAAAAAACATTATTTTTATTATTACTATTATTTGTACAGCTTTCTCACATCCTTCACATCTCCCCTCTGCCCCTTTACTCTTTTACAGGCCTGGATGACATCCCTTTATGTCTCCTCCTAAGTCAGACCTCCCGAACCCTCTTCTCTGTATTCCCACTGGATTGTAATGCTTTTCTGTTCTTCTTTTAGGGAAGAGCTGCAGGGCCAGGCTGGGCAAGGAGCAGAGCCCTGCACACAGACGGGAGCATGGGCAGCACCCAAGCACTGGAAGCAGCTGTGGGTGATGATTGAGGGGTGAGCAAAGAGGTGGTCCTGGTGATAAATAGGGCTTTGGGGGGGCATTTCTTCCCTGGGTTTGTCCTTGCTGCAGGGATTGGTGAGATGCTGGCTGCCTGCAAGTGGAGCTGGCAGGTAGGGAAGGGGAGCTGGGTGGGGGGCACGAAGGAGGAGTGCTGCTGTTCGCAGAGGGCTGGTATGTGTCAGGAGGCACTGAGCTGCCAGGCAGTAGGGCCTGGCTGCTTCAGAAGCTTGTGGCTTTGTGGTGCAGAGTTGTGCTGACCTGGTATCAGCATTCCCCAAGCTGGGCATCTGCTGAGGCTGGGCACTACATGCAGTGCATGTTCTGTGCTTTGCTCAAGCTCCATGGGAGAATGTGTCCACCTTCAGGTGTGGTTCAGGTGCAGCTTTGTGCTGGAGGCCCTCCGGGTGTGGGGGGAGGGTCTGTTGTTGGATCCCTGTGGACAGAGGCTCTCCAGCCTGAGTTGTAGCACTGAGAAATCACAGCTCTGTGGCAGAGCTTTGATATGTCCCACGTGGAAGAATTGCTTTGGAAAGGGTGTGAGGATCCTAAGACGATGCACGTGGGTTGGTGTGCAGCAGGAGCGCGTGCCCTTAGCTGCTCTCTGGTTGGGTTGCAGCAGCCAGCAGAGCCTGAGTTCATTCCTCCTTTGTGCTCACACTCAATGAATATCTCTGCTAATGAGTATGCTGGCAGGAACAACTGCACGGGCAGCAGTTCTGATGTCAGTGCCTGCTAGAAATGAATTTGAAGCTCCTGAAGGGAAAGGGTTTTGACCACAACTGGAGGCGTGCCTGGGAGTGCTGCGGTGCCCAGTGCCAAAATCCCCCCCCCCCCCAGGGTCAGCTGTGCCATCAATGGGACAACCACATCAAGTTTTGCTTACTGACAACTGGCAAAGGAGAATAGCGGGAGAAAAGCGTGCGTTATTGTTTGCTAGATATCGTTTGCTGAGTTCTACTTTTGTTCTTTTATCGGAGGGCTGACCTGCGATAAGCGCGCGCTCCCTCTGCTATCTGCAGCAGCCAGAGCAGATTCATTTCCCTCCGAGCACGGGGCTCGGTGCTGGTAGCTCTAATGAGGAGGAAGGCAAATCCAGCTGGGTGAGCACACGTCTATTACACCTCTCTCAAAGAAGAGGTTTTTAGAGTCGGATTAAAAGGGTTTGGGGAGGGGGGGGGGGGGGGGAGTCTTTGGGATTGGAGCTACAAATGGCTTTTTTTGAGCAAAACAAAAGCATTCATTTCTAAGCCCCCAAACTGTTTCATTAAACATGTTTGGGCTTTGTTTGTTTGTGTCGCAAGTGATAGGTTTGTATGGGCCTGAAAATTGAAAACTTTTAAGTGTTCCATCTTGGACTTCAGAAGAAAAAAGCAAATCCTATTGAAAGGTGATACAAAAGAATAAGAACAATTAAAAATTTATTTCCTCAGAGGAAAAGAAATATTAGAACTATTGAAGAGAGAAGTTCATGTTTATATTTTCAGGTAAACTTCTCTGTTCTTTCAAGGTGCAAGATCTCTTCTGGTCTGAATAGAATAGCACAGGGGTCCTTTTGTGCCATTTGAAGCTGGGGAGGGGAGTCTGTCTGGGGAAGCAGCAATGCTTTGCTAACGCCTGACATTTGAGGCAATCTGCCCTTTTCCAAAGGCAAACTCCTTTAGAAGTAGTTTCATGAGCGATAGAGATAATCAGGCTGAAATCCCAGCTCCCCTGAAATCAATGGACTCTCTTTCAGCGACCTTAATGGGGACGGTGCTTCTCTCCTAATCTCTGCCAGCAATGAATTAGCAGCAGCACGGGGCAGAGCTGCCAGGGGATGGGATCATGGCAATGCCACTGCTGTTCGTCCTCAGCCCTTCTGCAAGGAGCACAAGGGAAAAAGTAGGGAGAGGGACCAGAGACAGAACAGAAGGTGCTGAATTGTGTACAGCTATGGGTAACCACCATGGCTATGTAGCTCTGCAGTCACGTTCCATGGGGCCACGCTGTCACCATGAATGTGTGCAGAAGGAGCTGCCTCCAGCGATGCTCATGGCTGCCTTATGTCCCCCATTAATTATGGACCCAGACCCGGGGCTTGGTGTGCTGACTGGATCAGGGGGCTCGGCAGTGTCCCCCATCCAGCTGCCACGCTTTGCTTGGAGAGGGATAAGCCTGCGTGCTGTGGCTGCTCACAGAGCCTTTGTAGCTGCCTGGTAGGGACACGTAAGCAGAGAGCTCTCCTGTGGCCTGTTCCTAGGGGGGGATTTTGAGCTCTGTTGATAAAAAAGCAATGTCTTTCATCCACACGGGCAGTGATTATGCTCCAGCTGCTGAGAATCCCCTTGCCAAGAGGAGCAGGATCCCTGCCCTACTGCAGCCAAGCAGAAATCTTTCTTCTATGTGGCATATCCTCTGGTTTTCATCCCATTTCCAAGGGACAATAATCTGCAGAGCGTAAGGTCGCTCTCAGCTCCCATTCAGAGAAGAGGGATGAAGAGGAAATGTATCGTGGTGCTGTGCTTTGTTCTCCAAGCCCAGGCTGGAGTCCAGGCTGCCTCGGTGCCGTGCAAAGCCTGCAGCTACCGCTGCTTCCCGCACCTGGCAGCAGAGCTCAATGCAGCAGAGAGCAGCCCTGGGGTCTGGGGCCTGGGCTGTGCAGTGTGGCCAGAGCGTGTATTGATCCTGCTAACAAAGGGAACACATTTAGAACAAGGCAAAACTAAGCAGGCCTTTGTAAAGCGAAAGCAGCTGGCTCAACTAATTAAATGTTAAAAATACCAGCAAGATGGGCATACCAGAAAATAAACAGGCGTCTCAGCCAGAGTGGAAAGTGTTGGAAATGATCTATGCGTTTTGCTGTCCCTCTGTGTGCATGTTTATAGGGATGCTGGCACTGGTGTGGCCATGGGCTCACGTGTCCGTGTTTGCATGTGTGTTTCCACACTGATCTCTGCAGGGTTGTGTGCACAGACTCAATGGTTGGAGTTGGAAGGGACCCTCAAAATCCATGTGGGCCCACCCTCTGCAGTGCACAGGGCCACCCACATCTCCATCAGTGCTCAGAGCCCTGCTCAGGCTGACCTTGGCTGTGTGCAGGGATGGGGCAGCACTGCCTTTCTGGACAGTCTGTGCCTCACATCATGCAGTGTTTTCTGTGTCTCTGTTCACTTTTGCATCTGTCTATAGGGATGCATGATGCCTGCTTTCTGAGCCCTCTGTGGGAGTGTGGGCTGCCGGGAGCCCTTGCTCATGGCACTGCTGCCCATGGGCACATCTGTCCTGGCTGCATCTGCCAGAAGGCATTTCCATTAGACTTTGTTTAATGGCTGGGAGGGTGGAGGGTGGGGAGGGGGGTAAATATTTGCTAGCAGTGGTTTTGCAAATCGCCACTTTGCAGGGAGGAAATAAGAGCCATCCATTTGTGCTAGCACTATTAAAGATTTTCTATAAAGTGCCTACATTTCCAGTACAGCTGAATGGATTTCATTGCAGAAAACTGTTAGGGCAGAGAAGCACAGTGGAGGAAAATATCATATACAATGATTCACAAACACATAAAAATACCCTTCCCAGCTTGTCTGTTTCTCCACCACACAGCAGACACCTTGTGACTCATTCTCAAACGTATGGACGCATTTGGAAATGAAAGTTGGATTTGAACGTTATTTGTTAAGACCTGGGATTAGTTCACTTGTCTGCTTAGCTCCTAAGAACCAGCATGCCAAGTCAGCCTAAAACACGTTTTGAGGCTGTCTTGGTCATGAGACAGCTCTAACAGCCACTGTGTTTTTCTACCTCGGTGTCTCAGTGTTCTGCTTGAAAATAAATAACAAAAAAAACAAATCCAAGTTTTAATTCCTTGTGCTGAATTAAGCAGCTATCTGAATAAAGGTGGGGAAAGCAAATCAATGTTTGTCTTGGAAAGCGCTTTTAACTTCCAGGGCTACAGTTCTTCCTGCAGACAACGAGATGACAATGTTAAGATGTGAAAGAAAAGGGATGGGGTATCCAGGTGGTGATGGCAGTTGGCATGCCGTGAGCTGGGAGCGGTGGGCATCAGAGCTATAAGGAGACTGTAGGATGGTCTGCAACCAGATGCTGATGTGGCAGTGCTTATAACCACATCAACTCCCACCTTGGAAGGGTTGTTAATGGAAGGTTGTACCAGCTGTTCTGCTTCCTCTCACACATGAAGATGGTACATGTAATGATGGCTGTAGACATGTAATGTAATTAATGTGTCAGTTGGGCAGCAGCACACTGGTCTGCCTTCAGAGCAAGTAATTCTTAGCAAACTTTGAAACTGCTGTTTCCCAGAGCTGGGGGTTACATGCTTTGAGTTGCTGGAGGCTCCTTAGCCCTTTCCCTGTTGTAGCCTTAGCACTGATGGGCTCAGTCCGTGCCAGCCTCTGTGCCTGGATGTGTGGGGGAGAGGCACAGCATAGTGGCACAAGGAGACCTGTGTAGGAGACAGCTCCAACAGATGCCATTTAATTCACAGCTTCAAAGTAAGTTCAGGGAAGCTTGCTAACTGGCACTGCAGCTATGTGCGAGGCTGCAGCATCATCTCATTGCACTGCCAATGGGTAAAAGCAGCACAGCTGTGCTTACTGCTGCTCCTGTGTGTGTTTAGTCTCATTTAATGACAGCGTGGGGCATTTTGGTACAAACATACAGATGACGTGACCACGTTTTGATGATGACTCTGCTAACCAGTTGCTGCGCCTAGCACAGCATGGTGCCTGGAAATGCTGACCTGGGCATCCAGGTGCAGCTTCTATTAATGCTGTGTTGCCCTCTGAAGTTGGTTTTCTCCCAGACCATAAGCAGAGATGGCAGGTGATGGGGGCACCTCACTGGCACTAACCAACAGCCAGCACTGCAGTGCTGGGGGGGAGTCAGGCTGAGCTGAGGGCCAGGGCAGCACTTCCTCTGAATAATTTCACAGGACCTTTGTGAGAAGCACAAGCAGCTTGTGGGCAAAGAATCAAAATTCATAGAATAAATTATACGCGTTGAATTATTTGCCCAGCTTTGCTGATTATCTACAGTTAAAAAAGTTGGAGAGAGCTGAGCTCCTCTACGTATAAACAACATACGGGAGCCTTCAGTTGGATGAATACTTGGTCTTTGGAGGAGAGAAGCTGCAGCCCTGGGGAGATGGGCTTTGTTTTGTCCCTGGGGTCCAATGTGTGCTCCCCTCCCTGGGCTGTAGTGCGTGTTCATGAGATGGGGCAATTTCACCCCAACATTAAGGCTGAGCGCTGCCTTTTGGAGAGGGATTATAGTCTCACTGTGTATGTGAACATAAAACTGTAGTTAACAGCTCAGTATGGTTTACCATGACATTACTCGGCCATCTACAGCTTCACGGTGATGTTTCTATGTATGAGATGGATTTACTATTTGTTAACTGAATGAAATGAGGTTTATGACATTATCTATACTGTTATAGAGCACTTGATGTCATAAATAGAGCTCAGCATCAAAGCAGGCACTCCAGTCACTGTGTGCTGCTTTTTCAGACCCAGTGACCAGCAGTCGTGTCAACCTTCTCCCTAAGGGTGCAGAAGAGTGGCAGAGACCCATAGTGGTGAGGTGGGGGTCTCCGAGGTACCAAACCTTGACTTACATGTTTCCAATTCAACTATGAGGACCAGAGTTGATCAGTGCAGCCACTGAGCATGACCCTAAATATCCAGGTGGTGCTCCCAGCTCTGTATAAGACACTTCATGTGCTTTGAGTCAAGTCAGGAGCGTGCCCAGGGTTTTCAACCCAAGTGATTCCAAGAGATCAAGCCACGTGCATCGTGTGTTTGACCAAACTTTAACTTGTGCTGAAGAAGAGCAGCGTGCGGTGGGTCAGCCTATTGAGGGTGTGTTATCGAACCCAATGATGAATTGCAACTTGATGACTTCCTCTACATCAATGGAGCTGAACTGGCTTGGGGAAACTGTTTGATTTAAGAAGAATAGGCCTAATTTTGGAAGTGCTTCACACCCATCAATCTAAGTGAAATTCATTTGTCTGAGGCACAGCTGATATGTCTCCCATTTACATAGTATTAAGTGCCTCAAAGTCCTTGATATATTGAAACTCACAGTGGGGGGAAAGGGCTAGCATTGCCACCCCCCTTTCACAGATGGAGAAGAGAATTCACAGTGTAATCAGATAAGTCACCAAGCAGGAGCCTGCCCCAAACCCAAAGGGTTTGCAGTGCAGCTCTGGCAGCTTTAACAGGGAAATCCAGCACATGGAATCCTGAAAAATGTATTTGTAGAGAGGTTTTTGTGGAGAGTCAGAGCAGACAAAGCAGCTGAGCGTATGTGTGGGCACGGCGTAGAGCAGGAGAATGGACAGAAGGAGGCCTGAGAGTATTTTCTGTCTCTGATTTAACGTGATTTTATGAAGTGTTTGGAATCGTGTCTGAAAGGCAGGGTTGGAAGGCAGACTGGGAATCGCAGCGGTGTCTGATGGAAGAGATATTTAGAGGGAAGAGACATATGGCATCTTAAATAAAAAGAACCTACTCAGTGGTTAATCTCCACTTGAAAAACATCCAGGACAGACTCGTCCATCTAGCATCGCACACCCTGCCATGCAGCCTGCTGTCCAATGATGCAGACGCTGCAGTTAATGCTGTGGCTTTCTTCTGCCCCTGCCTGTGCTGGCCAGCTCCTTCCATTGCGTATACTGGTGTGAAGCCTCACTGCTGCTCTCTATATGCAGCAGGTTATGGTCCAGTGTGAGACAAACAAGGCTGTGGCTCAGTGCTGAGGTGGGGCTTGGCTTTTACATTTCCTCCCACCCAAGAGCTGAAATATCGAGTGATGAGTATTGATGGATGTGCGCAGGGGGTCTGAAGTGAGCATGTTTGCAAATGGTGCCTGGCCTGTAAGCAGGAGGGGGCAGGAAGGCATGTGCCCACCCCCAGGGAGCAGTGGTTGGGTCGAGCAGGAGGAGGAGGAAGGAGAGGAAGTGACAGCCGAGCTCTGGGCTTTGCAAAGCTCCCTGACTTCTCACAAGCAGCTGTTTTGCAAAGAAAAAACAAGGTCACATCAAGGTGGAATTCCTGGGAGCCCCTGTGTTGGGCTTTGAGGAGTGAGGCTGGGGATCTCAGGAGAGAACACAGCCCAAGGCAGTGGGTGAAAATGGGGAGGGGGCACCCAGCCAACAGCTTCTGCTCCTCAGCCTCCTTCACAGCCTTGAAAGCTGAAGTAGTCCGGAAAAACAAGTGCCTCCTTCCCGCAACCCTCTGTGGGCACTTAGGACAATGATGAAATATTCTAGCAATCACTTAATGTTTATTTAATGCCAAAACTATCCCAGCCACTTTATAAACAAGCATGAGTAATGGGAGAGAGAGGGGAGCAGAAGTTTCTCGCTCTTCCTCTCAGATCTTCTGAGTATGCAGTTCTGCCTTGATTTATCCTTGTTGCAACCTTATTGACTTACTGGGGATGTAAATCAAGGAAACCAACACTTTACCCGGAATTCCAGTTATTTATACAGAGATTGAAAGGATATAATTACAGCTGCTAAATATGGCCAGGCAGAGAAGAGAGACACAGGTGTCCATCGTCTTAGAGATTAGGGATGGAAAAGTCCACTCTGGCACCCTGCCCATCTCTGCGGATTAGAGCATCGCTTCTGCTCTGCGAATGAGGAGGATGTGGGAGCAGCAGCCCTGGGCTGATGCACGGAGCCTGGATACATTCAGAGCTTGGCAGTCTGTCCATCAGGCTTCTGGAAGGGGCCTTGCAGTGACTCTATTGTTGTCCGTCTTGTGTGATGAGTTGAGAAAGGCAACAGATAACTCCTACATGTGGCTCCTTTCACCTCTCAGCTGGTGTTTCTTGTCTGAGATGTGGGCACCCCCGTGATATGCTGGCAGCAATGGCTGCACACAGCATCAGTGATGTGCTGGCACCGATGGCTGCGTGTCGTGTCAGTGAGGTGCTGGAGTTGTGGAAAATGTCTCTGCTAGAGCAGCACTTCTGCAGCCCAGGATCTGTCTGAGGTCACCTCGCCTTAAAGTAACATACTGTAAATCCTGCTCCTCCTACACACATCCTCATGGCATTAAGTGGTGAGTGCTGATGGCTCTGCTGCTCCAGTGTGACTTCAGGTCACAGCATGGTGCTCCTGTAGTGGGAACAGGGGAGCAGAGCTGGGACGGAGGGCCACAAAGATGATCAGAAAGCTGAAGCACCTCTCCTATGAAGACAGGCTGATGGAGTTGGGCTTGTTTTGCTTGGAGAAGGCTGCAGTGCATTGTGGCCTACCAGTACTTGAAGGGAGCTTACAAGCATGGGGGAAAGTGATGGTATACATGGTCTGCTAGTGATAGGACAAGGGAGAATGGCTTTAAACTACAAGAAGGGAGATGTTGTTTAGATGTGAGGAAGCAATCCTTCCCTCAGAGGGCGGTGAGGTGCTGGCACTGCTGCCCAGAGAGCTGTGGGTGCCCCATCCCTGCAGGCACTCAAGGCCAGGTGGGATGGGGCCCTGGGCAGCCTGAGCTGGTGGGGGGCAGCCCTGCCCATGGCTGAGGGTGGCACTGGGTGGGCTCTGAGGTCCCCTCCAACCTGAGCCTTTCTATGAAAATGATATGCTATAATATGGCATCACCTTCCAGAGGAGGACACGAGTGGTTAGGGACGTGGCAGCAGCTGTGGATGGGCCACTGGAGCGCCTGCAAGATTCATGACATCATCTTCATTAACTTATTTGCTGTGGTCACTTGGGAAAAGCTCTTGACAAGTGATTCAGGGTCCCAGTGAAAGCACAGTGCGGTCAGAGATGTCTCTGGCCACTGGCGACGGGCTGCCAGCAAACTTTCTTTGCTTCCCTTCGGGTGCTAAATTAGTCTCTCTTCACAGAACAGCAATCTGCCGTTAATTAAAGAATATCCATGGAGGTGACAACAGCAGCCTGGATGAAGAGTACAACACAGAAACGCTTCTCCCTCGTTGCAGCTCCGCGCTGGCGGCTCTCCCCAAGCACAGCCCATGGCAGGGGATGTGCGGCCGGCCACGCATCCTGCCCACGCCGCTGCTGCCCACGTCACCTGGATGGTACATTAAAATAAAACTGTTACATGCTCGAAGGGATTTCAGCTATGGATGAGATGGTGGGAAAGACATTAACAGCGCTCCTTCTCCCCCTGGTACCAGCTTGACTGGCAGCTTGGGTAAAGAAGAGCCCACTCTAAATGCTCCCAGGGGCCCTGGGAGGAACTCATTACGTCTAGACTGGCAGTAGCCGGCAGTTCTGCTTTGTGAGCTGTGAAACTAATGTTTATCCACCACTCAGTTAGACTCAGTGCCATTTAAGGAGTTGGGGGTATTAAGCAGGAGGAATGAGAAGGATGTCACCCAGTGTGCAGCTAAGGTGGACCTCTGGGAGGAGGACAGAGCGGAACCTGTTTGAGCAGCACAATGGGAGGAGATGGGCTGAGACCAACGTCATCCC
Source organism: Cyrtonyx montezumae (assembly GCF_038088225.1). Taxonomy (NCBI): domain Eukaryota; kingdom Metazoa; phylum Chordata; class Aves; order Galliformes; family Odontophoridae; genus Cyrtonyx; species Cyrtonyx montezumae. The sequence goes on from NW_027071959.1 coordinate 1,871,667, forward strand.
TGCCCTTTCCAACCCCTATTGCCCCCCTCCCACTGACACTACAGCAAGGTTTGTCTGCCTCTGGCAATGCTCCTGCACAACCCCCATTGCCAAATCGGCCTTCAGCTCAAGGTAGTTGCTGCTGGTTTCGTGTGTAAGTTGCTGCCTACTTTAAGAGCATCCCCCTGATCCTTTGTAATCTCATTTTATTTTTCCCACCGTTTACAGTCATCTCTGTGTCTCCCTCCCTCAGATAGCTTCGGAGGCAGCAGCCCCACGCACCCCAAATCATCATAGCACACCCATGGGACTGGGCATGCAGCAGTGATCTGGCAGAGGTTGAAGCTAAATAACCCAGGATGGGACAGGACATGAGGACAAGCACAAAGGCAGGGTGAGCTGGGTGTGACTTCAGGGGGTACAGCATTACTGTGTGCCATGACACAGACCTCCACAATGCCCTTCAGAGTCCCAAAGCGGAAAAGCATCCGACATTCATAAATGTCAGGAAGGAAAGGAAGCGAGGATAACTAAATAGAGAGAGCTTAACGTCACCTTTAAGGCCACAAAAGCAGGGTGCTGGGCACAGCCTGAAAGCTGTCCCATGGATCTTATCTTCCCACTCTCCAAAGAGGACTGTGCAGTTGTGATTGGTGGGTGTTAACGAAGCATCTCCCTGCAGGATTGGGGTTAGAGCAGGTTTCCAGAAGTGATTGCAGCTTCTGGGGACAGGAGATGCGACGGGAAGTGGCAGAAGAGCCAAACTGTGCGCCTGAATGTGGGATTGTAGGTTATTTCCAAATGTTTTAAATAAGAAAGAAAGAAAAAAAAATATTGGCCCCCTACTGGCTTCTTTCTTAATCATCCTCAGCTGGCAAATACAAAGCGATGTTCCCGTTGTTACCGTTTTAGAAGCAGTAGGGAGAGGGTTGCTGTGTGCCATACATCCTGGGTAATTACAGGGGCTGGCTGGAAATCTTCCACCTAAACTCTTTCTCACTATAAAAAGGGATATCATCAAAAGTGCACGTCTGCATGGGAAAGTGGAGGTGAAAAAACCTGACATTTCCAAGTCACAAATGTCTTTCCACTCCATTCCATGGGAAATGTCACTGTTTAGTTTTCCATTGTAGTTCTTGGGGGGGGGGGGGGAACAAACACGGATACTGAAATATCTGCATCTGCTACGGGGAGGAGATGCTGATTTTTCAAAAGGAAATTGCATTGCAGAAATAGCTTAAAACCGAAAATAAATCCAGGGTTGTCAGAGTCTTCAGTATCTGTTTTAATTATTACTCTAGTGGGATTTTCTCAGAGATTATATTTCCACAGCGGTAACTGCTCTCGCTTTATTTTATAGCCTGGGCTATTTGTTAGCTGCGAACGAGCAGGATTGTTGTCGAGAGGAGTTCCCGAGTTCAGAAGCAGAGATGCTGGCTTTCATCTGCCCCACCGGGTCCTGCAAACCCCACGTGCACTGATGTCAGCAGCTCCCATGCGTGGCGTGAAGGTGCTCTGCTGCAGCAGGGCCTGCAGGCTGCAGAGTTGGTGCCTTGCAATGCCTGCAGGATTTGGCCCTTGTAAGTGACACAGGGACAGGGGGATGGAAATGGGATACCAGGGACAGCTCTGCAACGCATTGCCCACGTCTCTCTGGTCCCATAATTTTTGTTGGGAAGTTTTATCTTTTTAATTTGTAACATATCATGCATCGTCTGATTAATTATTGCCTCTCTGCAGGGAGGACTAGAGTTTATAGAGCAATATAGTGCCAGTGTTAGCTTTGTACACCCTCAAAGCCCAGAGGATGTTCAATTGAGTACTTATGTGATGTTCTGTCGATAACAATGACTCAGCACTTGGCTGGTCTGGGGGTCTATCAGAAGTGCCATATTAACATGGGGCTGCTACATGCACCGAGCACCAAAGCAGTGCGGTGTGTGTGGGGCAAGCTCAGATTGTCGACGTGTCCTTCAGCACCAGGAATGCAGAAATAGCCACAATAAAATTCCCTTTACAGCCACATCCCTCAGTCAGCTGCGTGAGAGCCCTCTCCCTGAAGAAGTGTTCCCTTACAGCAAACGATATTAGGAAGGTTGTAGAAGTGATTGGGGAAGGTACTGCAGCAGGACTAACAGCAATGAAATGCAGTTGAACATTTCCAGCGCTGAGTAAACCATATGTCTTCATAATTTGATTGTGCCCCGGTCCCTTAGGTGCCTCCCAGCTCTATTGAACACCGATGGAGTTATTTAGAATCATAAATAATATTATCAAAGAGGGTCTACTGGGTAAACAGAGTCAGTGCATAAATTGTCGGAGTGTGCTATTGATTGCTCTTAGCTGACTAATGAATTATTCTGTTTAAGGACCCATGGAAATAACGTTCAACATTTTTGAGGCGAGGGCCCTCTGAAGCATTTCCTCCCAGAGCTGCTCAGCTTTGCTGTTTGGCCACTGGAGCCCTCCCAGCCTGCAGCCCTCCCAGCCCACACAGCACAGTGGTCAGGGCTGGGGTAAGCGGGGAGATGTTTATTGGAGGTGGCAACTTGCCCTGGACAATTCACCAAAAGATTTCCTAACTCCTGATCCTACTGCCTTCATCTTTTCATCTTTGTTTTTCATCCGCATCCCTCTCTGCTCCCCTCTGTCTTGCTGTGTAGGTGCTGGCATAGGGTGATGCAGGGTATCCACCTGGAGCTGCCCCTGAGCATTGCTATTTCACCAAGAGCCCACAAACCATGTTCATCAGCTCCACATCCCCACAGTTCCTGAACACCTCCAGAGATGATGAGTCCACCCCCCCCCCCCGGGCAGCCTGTGCCACTCTTTTGGAGAAGATTTTCCTAATATCCAACCTGAACTTCCACCAGTGCAACTTGAGGCCATCACCTCTTATCCTCCCACTGTTACCTGGGAGAAGAGGCTGACACCCACCTTGTCAGAACCTCATTTCAGCAAGTTGTAGGGATTGATAACATCTCCTCTGAGCCTCCTCTCCTCCCGACTGGCTTCCTGAGTTCCCACACTCCCTGCTGGAGTCATGTTGCTTTCCCCATTCACACTGAAGCTGGGGACTTCTCCCACCTCTCTCTGCTCCCTCTTCCCAGGCTCACGGCTGTTTGAGTGGTGGCCGACTGGAGCTCTTCCCTGGAGACACATTAGCTGCCTTAAGCACTGCCCCAGAACAAGGTGAAATGAGCTCTCTTTTTTAACAGAATTTCCATTTTTCCCCCCACCTGCATAATACATTCTGTTAAATTTACACTTTTCAGTCCCTTTGATGTAAGGCGCTCAGAACGCTTCCCGGTTAATCTTCAGCAGCAGTGCCTGAAATGCTAAAGGCAATGGTTTGGAGTACGGCAGGGAATCAGGAAACAATTATCAGCATTTTGGAGGGCGGGGCAGCATTAGGAAAGAGCTAATTTTAAAATGAATTAAGCCATTAAAATATATTTTCTTCCTTTGGTCTGCTTTTTCAGCAATAAACTCAGGAGAAAAGAGGTTGTGCTGGCACATCTCTGCCTCCCTCCAGGTGAGCTGTCCCACGCTGGACAGAAGTGCTCCTATCAGTGTTGGGAAACAGCTACTCATTTAAATTTGATGTAATGTAAACTGCATCTCCATGGCTGGCCGCAGCACAGCGGTCCCCAGCCCATGTCGGAGCCCGTCTGAGCCCGTTGTGATGTGAGATGCCAGCATCCCCGCAGCCCAGAGCTCAGAATCCTACAGAGCTCCTTTTCACAACCCCATCACTATTTGATTGGTAGAAAATGAAAATATGCCTTAAAAGTCCCTAATTTCGTGCTATTTTCCCTTTGTGTTTTCCTCCGTGGTTTGGAGCCTTTCAATTCTGTCTTCTCAGAAGTACCCGTGAAATGACCACTCTGGCACACAAAGCCCCAGTGTGGTTGAGAGCTTTGGGGGCAAAGTTTCCTTTATTTGGAAACAAGCCCTCTGCACTCCAGGACTGCACTTGTCTACTAATCACACTGCGTGTTTGCACAGAGATTGACCCATTCAGCAGCTTGTAATGAAAACTTCCATCTCAAGTTGCTTTCCATTTAGGAACCGATAATTTACGCATTTCAAACCTTGTTTCCATCTTACATTTGGTATTGAAATGTCATAAGTTATTTAAAGTCGAAAGTAAAGCAAAGTAATACTGTAATTCCGGCTGCCACAAATGTAAAGGTTTGGGGCTTTTGCTTGAGAAAGACGAGTGACAGAAATGCACATTATGTGCAGCCCTGTGCTGCAGAGCTCTCGGCGACGAAGCGTTGATACGCTGCATCTTGAATGCACTTGGCTTACAAGTAGGCTTCATGTAGGGCATAATTTACTGTTATTAAAAACCTGAACTGCTGGGGTAGCGTTCCCTTGCAACATCCCTCCCCAGGTTAGTGCCTGGATCTGTGCTGTGTGGTTTGCTGTAATTTGGGGGGGAGCCTGAGGCAGCCACGAGCCCATCCAGGGGCACTACGTGGGATGAGTGCATTCCATGAGAGCCATGTTCCACTGCTATGAAAGGTGACATTTTGGCTCTCACAACTGGTGCTGGTCTTACCATAGCACCGTAGTTTCTGTGTATTGGTTTTTCTTCCCTCTGCCCTCTCCCAGCTCTGCTTGCTTCTCTGGTTTATGAAGTAGGCCACGTTGTTTTCCTTCATTCCATCCATTTTCACAGTCCTTTTACAAGGCACATAGGCATTACAGGCCTTTTTGCTCTGATATAATAGCATTTCTTTCTCCACTCACTTTTCCTTCCTTCCTAAAGATCATGAAGACACTTGGTCATAGCTATTGGTTTAGCATCAGTACAAGAAGCCCAAGCATTAGCTTAAATTTGAGCAAAAATTTGAGCACTATCATGTCTTTACCAATGGGCTGGAGCAGCCAGGGCCTCAGCTTGGACTCTGCCAGAACCAGAGTGGGGTTGATATTTAGAGGCAATTTATTTAGTTTAGTTAATGAAGGTCTTGGGGGTTCCTTGGGGATGCTTCCACACCACTCCTCATGGGGATGCACGAGTGCTCCATGGACTCAAGGACAGGAAAGGGTTAACCCAAGCCATCCAGGACCTTAATGTCCAGCGTAATTCAGACCATTTAATTAGTGTCCCATGCTTGGCATGTTTGATAGTGTTTTCCCCCCAGGGAGAAGCGTACTGGCTCACATATATTGCCTGTTATCTTTCAAGTACTCAGAGCAGAATGCTTTTTCTGTAACCTCATCAAAGGATAAGCTAGGATTCAGATAAGCTTTTCAAGGAGGAAGTCAGGGTTATAATTTTCAGAGACTTCTGAATGTCACCTCCAATTTTCAGCTCCTCAATTGGAGCGGCCGTTTTGGGAAGCCACCCAGCTTCAGATATTGAAATGGGTGACCTGTGGGCTCAGGCCGTCTCAATTCCTGGTCATCCTCAGTCTGGCGGATCCGGAGTTGAAAGTGCTTGAGATTTCTGACTTTATAATAACACGGTTTCTCAGAAGTGCAAATTACAGAGGAATTGGTGCTAAACTCCCTATTAACTATCGAGTCCAAGAAATCCTCAGTGTCCCAAATTACCTGTCACTTTCTCTCTAACACGGCATAATTCTATCGCTTAAAAAACCAGCTGTAATTTGAAATTTCAGTGAAATTTCTAATTGAAGCCGTGGTTGGCATTGCAGGCATGCTGTCCCTGCTCAGCATACCCGGTGTGGGCTCCCCCCGCCCCATCTGGCCCCCAGCCCTCAGGGCCAGCAGCTCATCAGGAAGGGTTGGGAAGGTCAGGCGTTCTCAAAAGTCACTTATAAATATTTAGATCTGGGTAGAGGAAAACAGAGCTGCCTCTGCTGCTGCCTTTCTTCTGTGAAAGCCTTCAAATGCAAGCCTTCTGCACCGGTTTTTATTTTCCCTTTATAGACTCACTGCTTTGTGTTTGGCAGCGGGCACAGAGACAGGTCAGTGCCTATAGGAGTGAGGGAGGAAAGCATGGTTTGAAAGCTGGACACCTAGAAGCATGGACAGGTAGGGGATGGCAGCTGGAAGCAATTAAAAGAAGTGCTTATAGTTACGTGTGGGAGACACAGACCTCAGCTCCCAGTCAGGTGGGACTGGGAAATGGTTGTCTCATCTGGTACATCCCATCTCATCACGCTGTCCCCTCGTGAAATTGCACTTCTGTTCAGGACTGTGTCTCCCAGGAGAAATCAGCTCAATGGAAAGGGTCTGAACGTGGGAAGATGAACAGTTTTCCAGACTGGGAGATACAGGCAATGGCAGTGACAGGCCTGTGGGAAATCAGGTTGTGAGCTGATGTTTGTGGGGGGACATTTTGTTGTGAACTAGAAATGAGTCTTAGCAACGCTTTCAAGAATGCGTTTTACCCTGTGTCCAAACACGAAGACAAAAAACAATGACCAAAATGATTTCTTCCTCAAGAAACACTCACTGGAAGGGACATCAAGCATATGAGTTTGCTTCAGATGTGGGATTTTTGGTTTTATTTTTATTTATTTGAGCCCTGGCAACTCACTCCTCTCCATGCTCATCACTGGCTGCCTCTGTCCTTTCCTCTCTGTCTCCTTCTATGCAATTCCCACAGCTTTGGAACTGCTGCTTTGGACTTAACACAGCAGGGGAGTAAAATCAGGTCCCTCGAGTCTGCTCACAAACGCACCACGGCTTAAGTTTTTCTCCCCATGAATGGCAACACTGCTCAGCTGCCTTGTCTGGCAGGTTTTCAGCCACATATAAGCACACAAATCTGGTCTGTACACACTTAAAAAGCCACTCCTTCCACAGCGAGTGGCACTGCTCCCAAGCCTAATTGCTCACTCTGGCCTTAACTTGCCATTGATTTCCTATTTTCTGTTCCCTTCCTCTGGTGTCCAAAGCTGTTTCCCTGCCAATGGCCCTAACACAGGTGTGCTCTGTTTGCTCCTTATCGTGGTGGGAGTGGTATAAGTGATGCTACCTGGCAGCTGGGCTGTTTGGCTCTGCTGCAGCTGGGGGGCTGCAATGGCAGTGCTGGCGAGGATGGGGACAGCTTGGGTGAGTTACTTCTAGTCTCTTATCTTGATGTGCATCGAGGAGCTGGGGTGGCCACCAAGGGCTGTATGATGTGGGGATCCCTGGGGAAGGATGCTGAGGTTTTTACTTAAGTGTGTTATCTAGCTCCTGATGGCTGAGGGGGCTATGGAGAGAGGGGGAAAGCAGCTCCTTGCAGGATGATGCTCTGCGTTTGGGAGGTGGGCTCGAACCTTTAAGTGAGGAGTGCCACCTGTTGAGCTGGCTTTTTCCTCCTGTAAAGAAAAAGGCCCTCAAAAATCCTAAGCTAAAACTTCTGCAAAAATATGTGCATGTGTCTGTATGAGTGTGTGCTCTGCCTTCCCCTGAGATCTGCTCGGGTTCACAACAACAGCTCCAGGACAGAGCTCAACAACAGCTCTGTGCCTTTTCTTCCCCTCTCCTTTCTTTCCTTTTTTTCCCCCTCTTGGCCGAATCAATAATTAAATGTATTCTAAGTAGTGCAATTTTGCTTGAATTTTTCCATTTGGCTGGTGCATTAGTTGGCAATGAAATATTTAGAGGACAGAATATAGTAATAAAGCCAAGACATATTTTCCACTGGTATATTTTATTTATTTTGTTTAATAATGAGGTTCTGTATCCATCTCTACCCCCCTCTGTATCAGTGGCTTTTTCCTCTTCCTCTTTCCTTTGGAGGCAAGAGATAATATCCCCCTTTTAAAAAAATAATAAAGTCAGGCTTGTCTGACAAATCAGGTCCTATGCTCTGATGTTGTAAATGTTCAAAGGAGCTTCCCAGAAAGCTCAGGGAGAGCACTAACCCAGTATCTCCTGCTAACCAGTGATTTGTTTGCAAGGGGAGAGCAATAGGAATTCCTGTACTTAAGAATTATTTGTTGCCTTGTGCTAAGCATTTAATGATTCACTGAAAGGGGAACAGATCCATTCCCTGCGTGTACAGAACCAGTCCTGTGCTGTTGTCTCTTCTTTTCCACATCTTCACTTCTTCAGTACAAAAGGAGATGCAGGCTGGCTCATTTGGGGTGTTAGTGTTTCTTCAGCTGTCTATAGTTTCAAAATGCTTGTAAGAATTTATTCCTGGGGGGGAATGTCAGGAATAAATGACTGGGAAACTGGAGCAGAGCAGGGGCTTTTGGAGGAATGCTGATCCCCACAGCCCCTCAGTCATTGCTGCTGCCCCATGAAGGCATGATTAAAAAACAGTGAAGCAAAACGCCTCCAACCTTCTGTTTCAGGTGTGAAAGAGCTCAGGATAACTAATTATTTGCACAGCTTGCCTCTCGAGCTCAGCCGTGCTTCAGATAAGCACTTTGTATGCGTTTCAACTTGGAAAGGAAGGAAAAAAAAAAAAGTTGTGCTGCACTGGTTTGTTCTGGGTATGGCTGTGTTTGAGAAGTCAATGGCTTTGTTTCCAGCAAACAGGAGGTGCCAAAAACTGATGTGTGTCTGCTGCTTGTTCAGCCTGTTGCTGCATGCTTTGCAGAAGAAAGGCTTCCATTGGCTTTTAGATGTGCTTGGCTTGGTAGCTGTGGAGCATGTGGTGCAGTGTGGGTATTGCAAATGCTCATGGGGCCCAATCCTCACAATGCTCAGGGCAGGGGAGGTGGGGGCACTCCTGGTGAGTCAGTGTCCATCACCACTCCAGCTATTGCTTGGTTTTTGCATGCATCATGGTCAGGAGCATCTTGAAGTCAGCTGAGTTGATGTTTGGAGCTGTTCCCATTGGGCCTGGAGGCTTAATGCCTCCATACCCTCCTGGCCTTAGGTTAGCAAAGGGATGCTCCAAGGGATGCTGAGTGATCCATGAGTGAAGCCTCCTTATGGGAGCACTGCCCACACCTTGCTACACACTGGGGACATCCCCCTGCTCCTCTGGATGCAGTCAGGGTTCATAGCCCAGACCTGAGCTGGGTGCTGCCCTGGGATCCCCTCCCCAACAATTTCCCAGCTCTGCACTGCCACGTGTGAAACATGACGGGACCGGTGGAGCATCAGGCTGCTTCTGGAGCACGCCTGTGGTCCCTGGCAGCCTTAGCTTGTAATTTCCTTGTATCTGCTGGCTTGAATCTTGATCCTATTCTGAGCAGCACAGGGGGAGCTTGTTTCCCTTCTATTACCAATACCACGGACAAAAGCGCTGCTGTTAACTCTCCAAGCAAGTTCGGAGGCAGTGCTGAGTTAAGCAAGGCTGAGGATAGATGCACGGCTCGGCACTAATAGGTCTCACTGGCAGGCAGGAGGAACTCCTCCTCGTCGGCTCTTTGTAGTTAATTCTTGATAATAGTCCTCCCATTGTTAATATTGTTGTTAAACTCCTGCATTCTCGCTGAGTGAAAGCTAATTATAATAATTAACAGGGAACTCGTGAACTTGTCAAACTGGTAATTATAAACCACGGGGACTTTTATCATTAAGAGATGCCATTCAGGCATGGGGGGGATGGTTCCAAGTGTGCCCGAGATGAGCCACAGTGCTGCCCAGCTCTCTATGGACCCACGCTGCTGTCCTCCAGAGATGATCCAATCCAGGCCCTGGCTGTAGCAGCTCCAAAATAACCAAATGTTGAAGACAAATGCTGCCCTGCAGATCTGCCAGCAGCCTGGGACAGCTGCTGTCCCTTTGGCTTTCCCTGTGCAGCACTCTGCCTGCAGAGCTGTCCCTCCTCTTCCAACCCCTCTCTCCCTTTTCCTGCTGCACTCACAGGTTCTTGCTGAGGGTCCAGGGTGCATTATTCAGTAAAAGAAGCCATTTGCTTGAAGGGACTGTTTATAGAGTTGCCAGAATAAATTATATGTTTCACTCTGTGCGCACTATATTTTAGTTACACGTGTACATTTATATGTGCACAGTTTCTGATGGAACAAGAATAACAGGGCATTCTTGCTTTGACTTGATCCAAGCACAAAGGCTTGGAGCAGAACAGAGCTGAGGAGGCCTGGCTCACCCCAGGAAGCTGCTGCAGCAGAGCCTGCAATTTGGGGACAGGCAGGGAGAAAGACAGGAGCTGATTTCCAGATTAACCCATGTGCCTCTGCCAGGCTGTGCTGAGGGCTGGGGACCTCTCACTAGCAGCAGTGTGGGCGCTAGGGGAGAAGCATCCATCATCCCGCAGCATGCAATAGTGTCTGTCTTCAAGCTGACCAACACTGGTGAGAAAATGGACAGATACTTGAACCTAAAATCTCACCATTCAACTCTCAGTGAGGCAGATTTAGGCTGGCTTTAAGAGATGCTCCAGGATCATCTGCTCCTTCCTCGCTGGGTGCTCAGTGGGACACCCATGGGGTGCTCAGTGGGATTCTGAGGCTCTGGGAGCTGCCAACGCTGTTTGCTGGTGAAGCATCCCCTCTTGTTCTGAGCCTGGGTCCCAGCCCTGCCCTGCTCAGCAGCATTGCTTCTCGCCCTCCCGTGTTGCAGCTCACTTGGCAAGTTTTTGCTCCGTTATTCTCCAAGTTTCCTCTCGTGTCTATTGTGATTTTTCTCTCCTGGACAGTAAACAACAAATGGTCCTTTTCACCCAAGAGATAAGATTGTTCATCTTCCAAAGTCACCGGCACTTGTGTGCCGGGTCTGGAGCAGTTTGAATAATGAGCCTTCGGGAGAACTCGTGTTTCTCTCCGTGTCCTTTTCTTAACAAAGACCCGAGACTCCCCAGGCAGCGGTGGCTCCGCCAGGCACAGAATGCGACAGGGGCTGCTTCTGAAGGGCACAAGTTAGAGAAGATTTTTCTTCTTTTCTCCTCCACTTCTCCAATTGTACTTTTGTCAGGCGCAGTCACCAAACAATTGCTCCTTTACAGAGAAATTCCCACCAGGAGAGACGCAAACGTTGCTGCGCAGATCCCCCTCCTCCCTTACAAACTGCTATCTCGCAGTGCCTCACGTTTACATTTCAATCAAATAAAAGCAAAGCAGATCTTTCTCGTGTCCTGAAAGCACTGCTTTTGTGGCTTTTCAATGTTGCATTTCCTCGTCCCTTCTTTTTCTTTACAACCTCCCGGCCGTGCAGCTCTTGCACCTTGATCCATTCCCCCCAGCTCTGCTGATCGCTGACCTCCTGCACCCCCACACAGCACCTCCTGCTTTTCTCTCTTGCCTCAGTGAAGGCCCTGGAAGGAGATCTTTGTGACCAGAAAAATCCTGGGGCAGGCAGAAGGGTGGCTGTTAGCAGCCACTCCATCACTTTCCTGTGATCGAGAGCCCATTGACATCCTGCAAGCATGGTAACCCAGCACCATGCTGCTCTGCTGGTTGTGGGGGAAGCACTTCCATGCATGCTTAAGATCGTCCACTGCTGGGCTCTGTTTAAGCACTGCCTTAAGCATCCCCACTTCCACAGCTGTTGAGATGTGCTGAAAGTCTTATCCCAGCTTCTCCACCCACTCCAGCTCCACGCAGGTGTTTGCAGTGTTGCAGAGCATGGTGGCCTTTGCCAGAGGAGCAGCATGGCAAGCTGCTTTCCACGCTGATCACAAAACCTCCCTGGCTCAGCTAAAAAGGCAGCTTGGAAAAAACCCCTCTGAGTGCTGCATTGCGTTGTGTGTTGGCAACTGCTGCCCACAACTGGAGCCTGCCCGAGCCCTGGAAATAGTCACAAAAATATGCAAATTATGAAGTAATGGAAGGCTCTTGCTCAGAAGTGAAGTAGTAAGGATGCGATTCATTCTCCCTGCTTGTGGTGCAGCCACAGAAAAGGAGGAAGTGCTTTGTTTCCTGGCTGCTGAATGGGCAAATTTGGGTCTGAAAAACCAAGCTGGGTTTTTCTTCCACATGAGTCCTTCAGAGCCTATGAGCCTGCTGATCATTCCCTTTTCTTGTGCAGTGTGGCCAGGGCTGAGATCCCTGCACCGTTCATGGTAGTGCTGGAAGAATGCAGGAAGGCACTGGGTGCCATGCAACACGTGGACAGACTGGGGGAGGAAAGAAGCCGGCGTGCTCGTGTCGTTGGATTCCTGTGTCCAAAAGGCTGCTGCAGGAACCTGCCTCTGGCTGAAGTGCAGTACAGTGGACTGGTGCGAAGCCATTGGAACAGCACATTTGAGCATTTAAAATACATTAAAGGAGCAGTGCCTTTGAAGTGGGAAACTTTCTATTTAATCAGAGAGAAACAACTTCTCAAAAGATTCCTCCCCCCCTTCCTTCTTTACCTTCAACTGTCTGGCTTCTCCTGTGGATAGTACCATGAATAAAACATGCATATCCCAATTAAATCTTGATTTAATTTCCCTTCTTTGCAAAGCTGATGAACTCGAGTGCTTTCATAAAGATGTGAACATTAGCATTCTTTTGTGATACGCAAGCCAGTCGGAGAAACAGGGGACTCCAATCCTTGCTTCCATCTCTTGGCCTTGCCAGGATCTATGCTGACTTAGGGAAGAAGCCCTTGACTGGAATAATCTTTGGAACAGTGGCTGTGCCCACCCCGATGACTGAGAGCCGCTGGGATGTGGGTGCAACAGTTGAGAATGGGAAAGAAGAGAGCCAGTGCTTCGCTTCATGTCAGTTGCACGGCTGCTGTTGAATCACAGAAGCAATTATTGAGTTGGAAGGGACCCTCGAAGGCTGTCTGGTGCCACTCCCTGCAGCACACAGGGACACCCACAGCTCCTTCAGTGCTCAGAGCCCCATCCAGCCTGACCTTGGCTGTGTGCAGGGATGGGGCAGCACCGGCTCTCTTCTCCATGCTGTACAGCCACAGCTCTCATCCTGTCCTCATAGGGAGGGAGTCCATCCCTGGCACCATTTCTGTGGCCCTCCTCTGGATGTACTGCAACAGATCCACATCTCTCCTGCACTGAGCACTCCACCTGTGGATGCAGGGCTCCAGGTGAGGTGTTACAGCACAGAGCAGAGGCTCAGGAGCAGCTTCCTGGGAAAGAAGATTGGATGTGCGGGGCTGAAGCTGCTGCTCATTACTTCTCCAGGTGCCTGAGAATGTGCAGTGAAACAAACCCACTTGTTCTTCCTGGAGATTTTTATTGTTTTCTTCCTGGCAGATGAGGAATAGCTTCTAAATGATTGTTTCATTGGTGCAATGGGGCAGGAGCTGTTATTTAGTGCGTTCCTGAAGGCTTCTCTGTTTAAAAGTGGAAAACAAAGACTGCTCTAATATTTTTACACACACACACACACACACACACAAAAATACCCATAAAAATGCATGAGTCCGAATAGGCTGTTTTTAGTGAAAGCATCTCATTCAGAGCAGCTTTAAAAGCTGGGAGCACAGCAGGACTGCATCACACAGCTCTCCTGGAGTCAGTCCTGCGGTGTCCCAGCCCTGTGCACAGCCCTGCACTATAAGGACTGTGATGTCCATAAGGAGGAAGTGTGACACAACCAAACTGATGCCAAGTGTGTGTGCTGCTCTGCTCCAGTTGGCCAAAAGTGGTTTATTTTTCCACTTATACAACCTCTGAAATTGATGCTGTTTGCACTGATGGAGTTCTGCCCATCACTGAAGTCTCTTGGTGCTAATCAATGCTTTCTGTTGGTGGATGGATGCAAAGCTGTAAGTTACTTGTCTTGGTGGTACGGTGTGTTCATGTGTTTTTCCTGTTGTCTTAGGGCCTGATGGTACGAAAACACACTGATGTTTATTTTTCTGTGCCAGAAGCCTTTCTGTAGCATCTGATGACCTCAAATTGCGGCCAAACATGCAATGATTCTTGTGGGAAAATTTGGTAAATGGAGTTTCAACAAAGTTGAATATCTGCAAATGACTAATGCACAAAAAAGGTCACTTCTCCTGAAGAGTTTGTGTTTCCATTAAAAGAAAAAAAAGAAATGAAACTCTTAAAAAAACAGAGCACTTCAAACTTTCTTTGCTGGGAACAGGAAGAAAAAAGTATATATATATAAAAAAAAACAACCTCTGAGAACAAATTTCAACCAGAAAATTGTTTTTGTCATTTCATTTTTAATAGGGATTTTTAAAATTCATTTCCCGCATCGCTCTTATAAGGAGCTGCTGAAATGTCACCATGGTGATTGTCCTTGTGACATTTCCATTCAGGACTCAAGGCGGGGAAACAAACAGGGCTGTGGGGCTGCTGGGTGCTGGTTGGAGCTGTGCTGGTGGTGGGGAGCTCAGTGGATCCTGTGGACGCGCTTTGGTTTCCCGACGTGTGCTTGCAGTCGGGTGGGCAGCACGGCTCCCTTGGGTCACACTCCTGATGAGAAGCAATAGCCCTGCTGCAGCCAAGATAAAGAAACACTCAATGGGAATCCGTGTGACGCGGCCATTTTCATGGGTCATTGCAGGAGATTATGGGTTCCGCTCCAATCCATCGTGGTTGCGGAGCTGGGCGCGTTCTGGGGGCTGCAGCAGCCTGGGGATGCACTTTGTGAACTCCTCGGCCGGCCCTCTGTGCAGCAAATGTCACAGAGAGTATGTGTATTTTTAAAACCAGAGGAACTAAATTAGAAACAAATCCTTTCTGCTTGCTTTGATTCCTCATCCGTCTCCTGCCAGCTTCCTGGGAGCGCTCCCCGGCTCCTGGCCGTGCTGATTTACCCGCCCATGATCGATGAGTGTTCTGGGCACCTAATTTATTTTGTAAAAATAGTGATTGATTTATACCAAAAAAAAAAAAAAAAAGTTTTGCTAGGAGTTGCTTCTGATTTACGGAGGTGCTGTTGTGTATATATGGCCTTGTAAATATTCGATTTATCAGTGAAGCTTGCAGGGCAGCTCCAGAGCCCATGAGCTCCGGCCTTGGAGTGTTTCCTGATGCAGCAATGGTTTTTGGCTGTGATGGGGAGCTGGATGCTCCTCTTCACCCTCTGTGCTATAGAAAAAAGCTGCCACATAGGGTGCTGCACCCTTCTGTTGTCTTCCTGTGCACAGGAATGCAGCAGGAGGTGGCCGCAAGCGTTGCTTGCTGAAAAACAAAAGGATGCAGAACGTAGCACCGCTCTCCATGGTTAATTGCCAAGCAAAGGTGTTGCGTGCAGGGGGGGGAAAGCAAGGAATAAAGTGCTTTTACCTGCTCAGCTGGATAATTAAAATCTGCCTGAAGCACTGCTAACCTTTTTTCATCACGGCATCGTTCATTATAAAGCCAGAAAGAATTAACTATGCTGCATTATCAGATAGAGAAAAATATTAATAGCAAAAAAGGGAAAGAGAAAGGAGGAATTTTGGGCAAGTTAATTAAACTATGCATCCTCAATGACTTATTAAGTAGCTGGACGGGCTTCCATGGGCTTAGCATGTCCCTGAGAGTGTGAGATGCTATCTTTGAGGAGGAAACTTAGCGGCTTGAGCAACTTTTCTGTCTCATGCCCAGTTTGTGCATGGACTTTGTGGCTTTAGAGGTGGCTGTTGTCCTAGACAGCTCCCATCTGTGTCCTATGGCTTGCTGTGCTCTGGAGCTATCTCCTTGCAAGACTTTGTCCTCTGGGTTGTTACATCCCAGTGCCTCTGTTGGGCCTTGTACAACAGGACAGACCCATGCACTGACCAAAACGTGGCTGCCCTCAGAGCTCTAACATCCCACTGCTGGCCAGGCTTTGGACAAACTCATGTGCAGATACTCTTATGCACTATGAGCCCATGGTGCTGCTCTGGGGCACTGCTCATTGCCCACCTCACTCTTCACTGATCATGATGTCTATGTCCCATAAACAAAAACTAATGGGTTCTGTAGCCCTTCCTTGCTCTGCAATGGCACAATTTTGTATCTAGCCCTGCTGAATGAAAATGGGGGCATTTCTCCCTGTGACAACTGAGCTTTCAAACCATGATAAATCACGTTGCACAGATATTGGCTCTCAAACTGACCTTTGGGTACGTGTGTAAGTGATGGTAAAACACTCTGCAGCCTGCATGGGGTTAATTAAGAGAGGCACCCTTGTGCTAAGTTGCAGGGCAAAGCTCAATTAAGTTGGGAACTGAAATGGATAATTCCATTAAAATGGATTTATTCACTGTGCTGCTGCTGATACGCGTCATGCTGAGGAATATTTTCAATGAAAGTTTATATTTTACCAACTTTCCTTGCCTGCCCTTATCATCACTGAATGATGGCAGGAGGTGGGGAAACCATCATCTGACAGAGCATGGAGGTTGCTGTGGGAGGTTTGGGTGTGGGAGCTGTGCTCAGAACTGGGAAATGTGGGTTCAGCATGGGGGCACTGCAGCCAGGCAGGAGCCAAAGCCAACCCAACAATGCTGCTTCCTGCCCACATCCATACCCATGGATATGTACCATGGGTCACCCACATGTGTGTGATAACTCAAGGTCCCCAAGGTTCCCTGTGGAGTGAAGAGACAGAGCTTGGTACAGAAGGCAACGGTAAATGGGACAGTGTTCACTCTCACTTATCTCTGCACCACCTTCTTGGCTTTCCGTGATGAGTATGTGTTTTCATTCTGAATCTGTCTGGGAAGCGCCAAGGAAAGCTTCCTTCCTGTGTTTTTGTGCTGTGGTCACGTGTGTATGAGTGCCAGAGCCCTGTCCAGCACCCTAGGTGCCCACAACACGGGCAGCAGGAGCATGGAGCTGGCCCCAGCCCTGCTGCCCACCCAGTGGTAATTAATGGGAAATCACAGAGTTAAGCAAATGCAGACTGACAGCGGCTCCGCTCGCTGTAACCTGTGCCTCCGCTAACATGAGTTCTAGAGCTAGACCTGCTGTCTGTTGACATGTTGCTTCTCCTCATTAATAAATAACTGCCTGAAACAATTATCCGGCAAGAACCCAACCTTATTATTTTTACCTCTTCGTTTATTTGTTTAGCCTGGAAGGAGTTTATGGAAAATGAAAAGCCCAGGATGCCTCTGTGTGCAAGAGCCTGACTATTCCCATGTGACCCTTTTGTCCCAGGTACAACTCCAGACAATGCCTAGAAATTCTGTTTTAAGACTTCATGCACAAGTCCCCCCTCTGCCATCCTGCCCCAGCACTGAGATCAGTGCAGAGCAGACCCCTCAGATCTGCAAGATGATGCCGTGAGGTTGAGTCCCAGCCCCCAGCACTGTGCTCTGGGAGCACGTCCACCTCTCTGAGAAGCACCCCGCTGCCAAGAAGGAAACAAAAAAAAAGAAAGAAAGAAAAAAAAGCAACCCTCAAACATTCAAGAACTGAAATTGTTTCCTTCTTCACGAAGGTCAGTTGTTTTAAAGTCGGTTCAAGCCACTGGGGCACCTTTTGGTTTCATTTCTTCTGTTTAATTCTCGCCAGTTCATTAAAGTCTGACCTTCTGTGCTCTTGGCAACTGCTCGCGATGGCCGACGAGAGACAGCCCATTCTGTTTTCAAGGCTGTTAAACTGCCAGGGATATTTTAGGTTCCTTTCTTAATATTTTTGATAGCAACTCATAAGTCACTATCAGAAACCTTAGCGCGCAGCACAGAGTAGAAAAGCGAGAGATAATGTGAAAGAATAGAAGAATGAAACCTCTGAATACTATTTTTTTGTGAGCTGAGGAAAGGTCAGGCGAGATCCTGGACAGTTATCTCATTGTGCTCGCTGATAAAGCGGAGGAGAGCTCATAGCCACCAGCGGCTGCCTTCAAACAAAGAGATATTTAATTAAACACCACAAAAAGACAAGGAAGGATAAGTGCTCTGGAGAGCTCCTCCAGTCTTTGCCAAGCACACTTTGCATGGGAAGGGGCACCGAGGAGAGCTAGGGGCTGAGAATATTTAGACATCACGTTGTATTTGTTCCACTAATTAATACAGAGGCAGAACTGGCTCTGCCCTGCCTGGATGGCCGCTGCCATCTCGCAGGAGGTGCTGATCGTGCCGCCACAGGAGATGTGCAGTGTTTTGGGTCCCATAAGGGCTGCAGTTTAATAAAAACACCAGTGTGATTTATTATCCCCTGTGCTGAGGGAGCAGCTTCTCTCTCCAGGTAAAAAAAAAGAAAAAAAAAAAACAACCACCTTCTGAATCTGCTCTCCTAATTTGCATAGGTAATGGTCATATCATTAACAGCTCATTAGAAAGAGAGCAGTGTGACAAAACAAAAATTCAGCAACACAGAGCTGGAGAGGAGTGTAGTCCCATGCCTCGGTACTCAAAACAGTGGGTTAAAAACGAGAGAGCCGTGTCCGGGAGACAGTAAAATATAAAGGGAAGAACCATGGGTCATTTAGATCTTATGAAATGTAACGTATGAGGAGCGATTTGCGGAATGAAGGTTGAAATCGTCTTACTGTGGCCATTGCGAGCCTAAACTGCTTGTTACGGTGGGCTTGTTGCCTTCAAGGTGAAACGGGTGGGGGGAACGTAATTGAATTCCAGTGGAGAGTGGAGGGAATGGGGCACAGTGGTCCCCCAGTGCTGCTATGGGGCTGGGGCCAGGCTGTGCCCACGTGTGTCCCAAAGGGGCACTGTTGCTGCCTCGCTCCACGCACGCCCTGTGAATTACTTCAGCAATTTAAAGGATGGGAAAAAGTAATAAGCTGAATACGAGGCAGTCCTGTCCAGCGGGTGCTTTTGTCGGGAGAGAAAGCCCTGGAGCCCTCAGTTGAAGAAGGAGAAAAGAAAAAAAAAAAAAATCAGGTGGGGGGAAAAAAAAAAAAGGATAAAATATAAATTAAAAAAAGAATAGGGCTGGTTTCAATCAATAACACTTGAATTATTGACTGCTCGTAACGTTACAGCCTCATACCTTGGTAATCTTGTAGGGAACTCCAGGTAGAGCGCAGGCGGGGAGGCGAGATGGCCATTGTCAGCTGCTGTAATTCATTCCAGCTCCGAGTGATGGGCACAGCATGCTTTTTTTTCCTTTTTCTTTTTTTTTTTTTTTGTTCCAGAAGTGATCCACTGTCATTGCAAATAATGTGACATCATTATATTGAAGCCATATTAAATATTATCAAAAGAGCTATCTCACATGCCTGGCAAGCTGTCACTGCAGACAGAACTTGTTTGAGCAGGGACGTTTGCTTTCCCTTTTGTCAGCTCGTGTTAGACAGCTTTCTGTCTTTCCAAACTTGCCAAGGCACCAAAGTTTTGTGTTGGTTTTTCTTTGTTGCTGTTGTTTGAAATGTGTGTCAAGGGAATGGGAATGGAATGCAGTTTTCATATGAGTGATACGTACAAAACTAGAAGTTTTGTGTGAGGTGGTACGGATTAGGGCTCCCCTGCAAGGGGCCTCTGTGGTCACTAAAGCAGCCCATGGTATCAATCAGGAAGTTCATCTTTCCACTCATAAAAAGTGAGAAAAATCTTGGTTTGGAAAGAATACTTTGAAAACGGTGTGTATATGTATTTATTTACATGGGTGTTCTTAATTCTTTTGGTCCAAAACCTAATGAACATATTTAGGTTTACAAAAAAAAAAAAAAAAAAGTAGAAATGATAAAAGTAATTAAGTACATGCTGCTGATAATGTGTATGCCACTGTTTTTAAGGGGAGTTTTTCTCCATTTCATAGAGGCATGGGCATCTTGTGTTTAGTGTGTTTGGTAATTACAGCCTTAGGAGAGATGCAAACTTGTGAGATGGCAGTAAGAGCTTCTGTCCTGTAATTTGAAAAGAAAACAGTGATTCTGGGAGGCTCTGGTTTTGGATGACCAAATGAGGGTCCTTCAGAGGTGGTAATTTTCAGAGAGGATTGATCCACCACTCCCTTTAAGACGGGAAGAAGAAGAAGAACATATTCCAGCTGCAGTTCATCCTCAAAATGCGCAGGAGGAAGGGATGGTGAGGGGGAAGGTGCCCCACTGCATTGGGTTTCAGTTCTCTGTATGCCACTGTAACACACAGGTCCATAAATCCCTGACAGCAGTGGGCCCCTGTGTCCCTGTGATATCCTTGCAATGTTTTTCTCTCTAAAACTGCATTTGATTTTTGGAGCAGAGAGGGAAGAAAAGGACAGGAGCGCTAGGGACGGCATACAGTACGTGGCTTTCTCTAGGGCATTGTGTCCAAATAGAAAAGCAAAGGTCCGCTGATTTTTATTATTAAGATTTACAGCTAGGAGTTATTTTCCTTGGCAATACTGTCCGCTGCCTTTATGAACAGCAATTACAAAGCATTTGGTATCCTGGTAAGCAACAGGCTCGAAATAAACTCTCAGAGTGCAGCACTCTGAGGAGTAAATGTGGTTGGTAATAGATGTTGGAGTTCGTTAGGGTTCCTTGGATCTTAGAATAGAATCCATAAGGTTGGAAAAGATTCTCAAGTCAAACCCCAACCAACCCCCACCGTGCCCACTAGCCATGTTTCTTGAACCCCTCCAGGGACAGTGACCCCACCACCTTCCTGGGGAGCCTATGCCAGTGCCCAACCACTCTTTTGGAGAAGAGATTTTTTCCTAATATCCGAACTTCGGGTGTCCTCCTGGACCTGCAGCTGAGACACAGGGCTTTGGGTTGTGCTTGGGACTGTCACCACCCTTGCTGGGGCACCATACTTCTTTCCTAAGCAGCCCTGAGCATCTCATGGTGTTTTCTTGGGAGTGAGCTAAAGGGAAGCTCTTCCCATCTCTTGTCTGGCCCTATGTGGTGGCTGCTCTGCCCCAGGCATAACAGTGCCCCTGGGCTTCCCCTAAAAGAAACATGACCCCGATGCTACTCACTTCCTTTGAAAGGGAAGGGAAGATAGTACCTTAAAATAATGACAGACTGTAGTTCTGGAAAGTCAAGGAGTTATTGTTGGAATGCAATATTAATGATCAAGGCTGCCACCGTTTTTAAAGTGGTCATCCCAAAAGCAGCTGTTACTATTGCCACGCTGTTCTCCCAGAGCGTGTTATTAAGGTAATACTTTACCATGAATTCTGGTAGCTAAGGGGCTGCTTTCTTAATGGATTGTCTAAAGATTTCTCCTATTTATAAGCAATAATTCCTTTCCTTCACTGAACCACAGGCAGAGCCGGGAAAATAATCAACAAAGTCAGAAGCAACATGTTTGTTATGTCTTTTACAAATGAAAAAAGGAATTAGACTGAGAAATAAAAGATCTTGGGAGCCCCGTAATTTTTAAAGCTTGTATTTAAAAATAACCCTGTCAGTGTGCTGCTGCTGTCATCGCTCCTCTGTACGGAGCATTTGCTTCAGCCTCCACACAACTCAATATTTATACACGAGAAAGTAAATGTTCAGAAGATAAAAAATGAATCAGGTTAAGGTCCCACTCTGGTAGCAGAGGAAGTGAGCTGTGGAGCAGTGCTGGGAAGGGGATGGAGAGGCGGGGGTATGAGGGAACCTCGGGCTTGTGGAGAAGGAGAGACCTGAGAGCCCATTTTTCCACTGCTTTTGTGAACTGGTTCTACTCCACTCTTCCCCTCCCCACATTTATAAGACCAGCATCCAAAGGAATGCCTCAATGCCTTGAGAGCTCTCTCACCCTAAAGAGCCCTCCTTGCTGCCCACGTGTATCCTCCCCATGAGGAGCCAGAGTTCAGACACAAGGGCTGAGATGACCTCACTCTTCTCAGCTGCTTGAAGGTGGCTGGGAGAGGTCTTTCTGTTGCTTGTTTCCACCAGATCTGAAGCAAATGTGTTATAATTCTTCCTGATGGTCGTTCGTGCTTGAGAAAAATAATAGGGGTGCCTTGCCTATCCCCTTTTCTCTGTGTGCAGTGTTGTGGGGAGCCAGGATTTAGGCTCTGTGATCCTTGTACATCCCTTCCAACTCGAGATAATCCATCATCCTATGCTTGGAAAGCACAGGGAACACCACACTGGCTGTGTCTCTTTGGGGGATAAGCAAAGCTGACGTCTGGCTTGCAAAACACTCACGGATCCTTTGGGAAGAAAGGCTGAACATAAATGCAGAACTCGGTGTTTATTATCTTCCCGTCCCCCTGCCTGGGAGCGAGTGCTTGCAGCCCTGTTTGTTTTGCTGCGGCGGGAGCGCCTGCCTGTAACCAACAGCAATTCACAGCAGCCGCCAGTTCGGTTCACCCTATTCTGCGCTCCTAAATTAATCTCCCAGGATTAGACTCTGTGTGCTGGTAACACTCCTGGGGCACTTTATTTACACATTAATAATAATAAGAATAATAAGAAGAGAAAAGCGGGACAAGTTCTGGCAACTTCCAATAACGGTCTGAAATAAAAGCAGGAGCCAGCTCCTCGGTGTCGGGAGGTAATTCTGTCCACTCGCATCGGGGTTCAGCCTCTCCTTTCCAGGTACTTTTTGAGACACCATTTTCTTTCTTTAAAGCAATGTCACCCAGGAGGATGTCTGGCTGAGCAACCTGTGTCGATGCTTTGATTTACTTCTGTTTGTTGTCACTCCTGCTACTCTTTTCTTTAATTGTTGTGTTATTTTAGGACAGAAGTGGAGTTGGGGGATTTATTATTTATTGCTGTGTTGCCTATCAGGCAATTCTCTCAAGCTGTTAAGTGTAAACCCAATTCTATGTTGAGGAGATATGTTGCAAACGTAATATTGAGCTGCTATGCTGTCAAAATTGAATTGCTCCCCAGTCCTAGCCCCATAAAATTGGAGACATTGCCTCACTCTGCACTTCCTCCTAGGAACAGGCGAGGGACTTCTGCAGCGTGCCCTGGGAATCCACTGGGGATTTATGCTCTTGCGTTGGTACAAAGGTTGAATGTTATTTGATATCCTGGGGCTGTGCCTAATGAATCAGCTTGGGTCCATTGAGAACCATGTCTTGGAGCACTGTGGGGATGGCACTGATGCCCTGTGTGCCATGCTCTGTAGAAGGGCTGAGTTTGAACCTGGTGGAACCCAGGGAAGTCCTCATCAGTGCTGGAGAAGGGTTTGTTTTATTGTCTTAGATGCTGAAAGCTACACAAAGGGTATGGTGAGCAAACCCATGCATGGAGATCTCCAGCTGGCTGGCACCCATGGGGCGCACAGCTGCTCTGGTCACTCTCCCCACTCCTCCTTGTGCCCTTCTGCCTTCCATAGGGAAGGAGGCAGCACCCTTGGCACTGAGAGATGCACTCAAACAACCAGAAAAGCACTGACAGCTGCCACCGCCATTTGGAAGTGTTTGGGAGCACTGGCAGTGGCAAACAGGCACTCAGCCAACACTGCTGTTCGTGCTCTCTGCGTGTATGTACTTCCTCCCAGAGCGGGAACATTTGAACATCTCCAAATGCAGAGGAATAATGAAAGGCAGGGAAGTCGTACTCCATTGACTGGGTTGCAAAAAAAAAAAAAAAAAAAAGGACTATTAATGCTAAGCTTCAGCCTGTGGAACACAGAAAATGGTATTAAAGGATTTGCTTTTCATGACCATAATTCAGAGTTAATGTACATTTGATGTTTAATGTATGAACCACAGGTGATTTCAAACTGGAACAGCCTTTTCTAAATAGTGTTTTAATCTCAGGGTGATATTTTTTTTTGGTTTTTTAAGGTTCAGATACTCAGCCTGTCAGACAAGAGGAGGAAAAAAATAAGGCAAAGCTAGGTATGAGAATCCAATGTGGGCAAAGGCTTTTGTTCAGTCTTTTATTGAGGTTTTACCTCTAATCTCTGCCTTTTTGATGCAATTTAAGATTAAGGAAATGAAAGGCAAGGCTGTCTGTGAATGGTGATACAAACAGGACAGCTGAGGGGCGCTTAGAAGTCAGTTTTGTAAGAGGCTTTGGGTTGCTTTTGCTGGGAAAGGAGAAGCTGGAGGCTTGGCTTGCTTGGAGGAGGAGCAGGCAGGAGCTGTAGGTGGGTGCTGGGAAAGGGGAGATGGTAGGATGGGGAGCAGGAAGGAGAGCTAGGGGTGATCACAGAGTCATAGAATGGCTTGAGTTGGAAGGGGCCTTAAAGATCATCCAGTTCCAATCTCAGATGCCAGTTCAGTGCACACATCCTGCAGTGGCAACTGGGTGGGAGTTGGGACTGCTCTGTTGCCTGGACAGGCTGAGAAAAATACCCACATCTGCAGGCAGAAGTCCATCGCCACGTGCAGGCAGCAATTGTATTTATAGTCACAGAAGGTGAATCCCTTGAAACGCTTAGAAAATGGGGAAAAACAAATTCCTGCCAGGAAAAGCATCTCAAATAATCAAACCCTTTAACATGGTGCTGGTGATGAATTGGCACTACTTATCCTGACGAGCTGAAAGGTCAAGAACAGACCTTACAAAATAATTATTAAATAACTTTGCCATTTGTTCAGGATCAGTTGCAACCTCATTACTGGGATGGAGAGATGATATCTCTGCATCCTGGGCACAGATCCAAAGAGGTCATTAGTAACAATTGTCCCAAATTTTGCAAGGAGAGGGAAGATTTATCTTCAATTAACACATGTAACTTTCCAGGCTTTTGTCTTTCTGGTAAACAATATGTGAGGAGTCTGGAGATGCATCTTTTACTGTTATATATATTTCAGTAGCCTTGAAGGGGGCGAAGGGCAGAGTCTGAAAGAAATGTTCTGTCATTGCAAAGCTTTAAGCTCAGCAAAGAATAAAGAGCCATCAATTAAAACCTCCTTGGTCCGTAGGACTGCTTGTGAACCGCATTGATCAGGGATGCTCATTTATATCCACATCAGGTCTTTGGGTTCATGTAACCGCATCCCATGCAGCACTACCGCTCTTCGATCTCATGATCTACAGCTCCTTGGGGTTCCCAAGAGGAGCAAGGTGTCCCTGGTCCCATTGAATGTTAACAGCCAAAGGCAGAATATTTCTTTAAACATGAAATGCTTTTGTTGATCAGAAGCTGGCAAATGGGAACGTGTCCAACAAGGGTGAGTTGTTGTGAGTTAATCAAAGATTTCTACAGCCCAAGGAAAGCTCATGAATGCTTCCAGTCCCATTAAACACTATTTGAGGTTTTGGCTAAAGAAACTTTCATCCAGACTTTCCCCCAGCATGTCAACTACCCCTAATTATTCAGGCAACCAGGGGTAAAGCCCCACAGGTTCAGCCTTTCTTCTTGGCTGTAGCTAGTCTTGGCTGTAGTTGGACGCAGAGCCCTGCACCCATGGGACATCAAGAAACAGGATTTGTGCTTTTCTGAGCTGCTCTCCCACTGGCAGATTTTTCCTGTGCTCTGCTAGACCTACAAGCTTGCTGTCTGTAAACCATGCTGAATTAACAACCTAAAAGAAATCTGTGAGTGATAAGCACACAAAGACAGTAAGTTCAGGCTCCACTTAAAGGAGGATTCAGGGCTCAATGAGTGTGTATTAATAACCAAGCACATGTGCTCTGAGGCTGACTTTGAGCTCAATTCCCCTGACTTTGCCAGGCCTTTCTGATGCTCCTTCGTTGTCTTGGGTTTCCCCGTGCTCACACGTTGGAGCCCTGGAAACCGCACGACACCAGCACCGGGAGCAGAGCATGGTGTCGGTGTAATGGGATCAGCCAGCAAGATCCATTAGTCGAACAGTTTGCCCTTTGCTTTTATTGTGTTGAAAATTTAATTGGCTGCTCATTCAAAGAAGAAAAATCCTTCCTCTTTACTTTAATCTAGCAGTTGCTTTTGTCCTCCCGAGATCTCAGCTTTGGCCACCGATTCCTCGAGGACCATCAGAACGGACTTAGAAGAAAGATGCACTTCCAATGCCTTATGTGTCTGATTCAGGTTATTAGAAAGTGTATGTCATACTGCAGCTTGCAGGCGGTGGGACTTGCATCCCAGAGAGGTGAAGAGCCACTTTGTAGCTCTGCCTTGGATTTATTGGGCTGGATTGCAAGCAGATGGACACCGTGCATTGCTGCAGCCAGGCTGAGCTCTGCCCAGTCAGGGCTGAAGGAAGTCTTCCTCCTCCTCCTTTCAGGAAATCAGACCCCTAAAGAGGGATGTGAAATTGGGAGGGATGCAGGGTGTGCCAAAGCAGGCAAGTTGCATGCACCAGCCACCATTCTGGTGCCCAAGGGAGTAAGGGAGGGAGAAGGCACTGTGTCTGTTGCTCTGCAGCATCAGGGCTCAGATCTGACCCAGCTGAAGGAACGGAGGGCATCTATTATTTAATGCCCATATGGTGTCCTATGCAAAATGTTTGGATGCTCCGAGTCTATTTCTTATATGAGAGTAATTGCTATCAAGAAGATGTCTTCCCTCATCAATTCTAGACAAAACAAGACTGGAATCGCTCAGTTTAACTCCAAGTTTTCAAGCTATTCCTGAGTGCCCCAGGTCAATGCATCTCCCATCACTGCACGCTGGCTGCATTCAGGACAAAGCTGCAACCAAAATGACATCACAAAAATACAGGGTTGGACGCTTATCCCAAGGGGTCATCTAATCTGTTGTCCCCCTGGCTGCCCCACCTAAGCTCCTCCTGACAGATGCTCCTCCAATCTGTTCCCCAAAAAGGGAATTTTCCACGCTGCCCTCGGGCCATCCATCCCAAGACTTAACTAACCATGCCATTGGAGGCATGCACCGGGTGCTCGCTCTTTTCAAAGCTTTTACTAGCTGTGCCATTAGAAGTGTGTTTCTGATGTCTAACATGAATGCTCCTTGCTGCAGTTTATGTTTATCTTGTCATCCTCATAGCAAACATGAAAACCTGTTTATTCCCTTCCTTTTCCGAGCTTTCCTTTAAATGTTTGAAGCCTGTTCTCACGTCTCTGCTCATCTTCTACAGAATAAGCAAACCAAATTTTTCTCAGCTTTCATCATGTATCAGTGTTTTAAAATCTCTGATTGCTCTTGTTGCTTTTCCCTGAACCTTCTCCAGCTGGCTCGCACCTCCCCTGACGTGTGAAGCCTGAAATTGGACACAGTGTTTGTAGCTGAGCTTGAACAGAAGCGCGGCTTCGTGTGCCTTGCAGGAAGCTCTCCTGTGCACGCAGGCAGCACCAATCCCTTAATGCTCTCCTTCCAAAGCCGGGATCTCGGGGTAGGTGGTGGACATGGTTGCTGAGCTGCTCCTCTCACCCAGGCAGTGATAATCCATGGCCCTTCCTTGCTTTTCTGCTCTCCTTCAGCCACCCCATGAGCTGGAGCAGGGCAGGGATGGGAGCAGAGAAGTCTCCACATGCCCTGAGCCCTGACAGCAGCACACAACACTCACGCTGACTGTGCCTTTCTATTTTTTGCCTAATTGACAGAAAAAGCAGCGGTGGCTCCTCCTTTTTGTTCGTGTCAACAGCACACAGCAATGGTTTATCGCGCTCTCCCTGCAAAGCTGCTTGCCTCGCAAGCTGTAGGGAAACGTGAAGTTGCGGGTTGGAAAGCAAATGAAACCTCTCCCAGTCGTTGGCAATGTGGAGAAAAGCTGATGTTTAACTTTCTGGCACTTTTCCCCTGGAGCAGCTCAGCATGCAGGCAGAGAGAAGGTGGGAGAGGGGAGGAAGAGAGAGACGCGGAAAAGTGGCAGAAGCAACACGCCACCGGAGCTTTCATTTAAACAAAGAGCAAAGTAGCATTGTGCTCCATTGATTACACATTTTTTCTGACTGTTGTGACATTTGCAGGAAGGCTAATTTATTCAAGCATGGAAATCTTTAAAAACTTAATTAAGTTATTTCTGCTATTTCCCATGCCTTATTGTTTCGACTTTTAATTTAACTTTTATTTCTAGTTAACACACACAAAAAAAAAAGAAAGAAAGAAAGAAGGAAAAGAAATGGGAGGAAAGAGGAAAGAAACAGTTGCTTTGTGCTTTTGCTGTGTGCTGTTTGGGGGCCTGTTCTGCAGGAGAGGGGCTCTGGCTTTGTTGGTGTGTGAGTGTCTGGTTTTAGGGAG
Source organism: Cyrtonyx montezumae (assembly GCF_038088225.1). Taxonomy (NCBI): domain Eukaryota; kingdom Metazoa; phylum Chordata; class Aves; order Galliformes; family Odontophoridae; genus Cyrtonyx; species Cyrtonyx montezumae. Next base: position 1,899,270 of record NW_027071959.1, read on the forward strand.
TACTGTTTAGAATGGGATGTGGTGAACAGTAGGTCCCATAACCCAGCTCCCCAAAATACCTTTGTTGGGTAAATGCTTTCCCACCCACTTAGTTTCCATTGGGAACAGCCACTGCCATCTGCTCCCAGCTGCCATGGGCAGGAGCTGCCTTGCCCCAGGCACTCTGTCTGTGACCCTTCAACTGATCTAGGAGGGTGTGGGACACTGCCAGCAAGCCCCACTGCTGCATTAATGAAGTTTCTGTTGGTAAATCCACTAATTAAGACTCACAGATGGAGCTGTAATAAATGCTTGCAGTGAAACCCAGCAAGTGTGAAATTTGCCTGCTTTTGGAGGCACACGGCAAGTCTGTAAAAAGATGGGGGAAAAACCTTCAGGAGTTTGGTTGAGCATTGCTTGCATCTCAGGAACTGGGGCAAGAGCAGAAGTTGGGTGGGACTGCTGGGAGTGCTGCTGTTCCTCAGTGTACTGGTGCCCAGCCAAGAGACACGGACATGATTTTACAGTGGAGCTATGGATGAGCAAGGTTTGAACCAAGGGTGGGTTCCTGAGGCTCCGGGTTAGACCCCTAATCGCTAGGTCTCCTCATCTATGACAGCAAGGCTGTATGCAAGGAGGAATTCCTATTGCTATTAAAAACACTGGAGCCATAAAGATCTCCAGCCGTAAAATACAAAGTGCTCTAAAGCATCCCAGTGGCAGCCACTGGGGCTTAGGGAACAGAGTGATCTCCTTACTGTCCAATATTTGCCAGGCATTAGCCTAATTTCCCTGGGGCTTGTAGATGAGACACTCTGTATTCTTGCTATACCTCTGTGTATTATTTTTAAGCCATTAATAGCAGCCTGATATTCTGTCTTAAGAACCTCTCTGGGAGCAATGTATGGCATTCCTTCCCCAGCAATGCAGCAACTCCTGGTGGTGCTGGCTGCCCAATGGGTGTTGCTTCCATCTGTGTTTTCTCTGGTGCATTCTGGCAGACGTTAGTGAGATGCTGCTTAGGGAGACGTGCGTGTCCCTGGTGCCCGTGGCTGCTGCGTGCTTTTGGGGCAGCCAGGAGGGACAGGTTCAGCACTGCACATGGCTCAGCCCCATATCCCAGTGCTGCAGAGATCTCTCTTGCAGGCCAAAGGGAGCCACAGGTTGCAGGGAGCTGCGCTGCACTCAGTAGGAAGCAAATCTACTTTCTTCTCTGCTGTAGCATTTCTTTATTTCCTCCCTCTGTAGCTAAGGCAACATTTGTATTTGTCAGCCTATGGCTATCCTTTGCATATGGAATACATTTGCTACATTTGCTTTGGGTGTTTGCCATTAACATTTTCATTTCTGTTTAGTGTCAGGAGTTTTCGATTACTGGCTGTGCGGAGCAGCAAGCTTTTGTTTTCATGCTCTCTTTGTTTTCATTTCCACATACCATCTGAGTAAATTACAGGACAGGAGCCCTGCCCTGGGGAACGAGGGGAGAAATCGAGTTACCCAACTATATTTGGATTTGGCTGTGCTCAGGCGGTCGCTGGCTTGCAGGATCTGGCTTTATCCAAGGCCATGTTGTACTTAGCACGTGAGCAGGAAAAGCAGAGATTGAACAAACCGCCTGTCCCGTGTGTCACCCTGTACTCTGCTCCTCGGTGGCCTGGGAGGTTGAGAGCTGCACCATGCTTGGAGCATGGGCACTACAGCCAGGCACCATGGGTAGCTCCAGGACAGGGCCTTCTCCTTTTCTTATTCCAGTCTTGCTCTACCTCTCCTTTGCTTTATGTCTCTGCTTTATAACTTAACTCCATGAAGTCAAGTACAGATAAAATTGCTTTATCCAGTAAAGAAATGAGGGCCGAGTAAATGCACATCCTGAGTGAAACAGCAAGCTCCATATTTCTGAAGTGCTGCTTCCCTAAAATATAATTAAGCCATAATGTTTAGAAGCAAGCAGTTGAAAGAGCAATAAATGGCTGCCAGGTCAGGTAAACACTGGAGCAAAAGCAAAGTGTTTAGCAAAGCTGAAAGCCCTTTATTGTGCGTGGAAGATGTGCTCCTGAGCATTATTGCATTACTCAGCCTGTCACCAGAAAGCCTGCAGTGAATGAGGGAAACAGGGATGCAAAGGGCAGTGGTGTGTAGGGCTGGCGATGCATAGGGGTGATGGAACAGCGAGGAGGTGACAGAGCAATGGTACTGCCAAGTGGGCACAGGGTTTGGCCGCTGCAGCGTCCCCATGGGTGGCACTTCTATGTCGTAGCATTTATCCTACTTAACCCTCTCCTTGGGGAAGAGGTATCCTTGTTAATAACTCACCTGGAGCACATAACCCATAGGCAAAACCTTCACGCTGCTTTAGTGGAGCTATGAAATTAATTTGTCTCAGCGCAGCACCCCAGTGCAGAGCCTCAGAGCCCGAGTGTGTTTACCCACAGGGCTGGGCTTCCTCGGGGATTAAGGATGGGGAAAGCCATGTCTGAAAATGGGCTTTGTGCTCTGAAACACCACACTTTGAAAAACACGCTGGTAATAATCACCAGCTGCAGGATTGTGCGCTGCGTTTGCAGCTCACAGCCCTCCAACCACGCTGCTGAGGTCGGGGCAGCACCGCTGGAAAGCCAGAAAACGAGGAAGGCACAGCGCCTGAGGGATAGATAAGCTCAGAATTTTTAGAGGGTTCTCCTGGTCATCGTGCAGTAATTAATTCCCCCATGATCAAGGAGGTTTTCTCCTTTCCCCTTTCTCTCCTCTTTTAGATGGATTATGGTAGAAAAAATAAAAAGAAAAACACTGAGTACCCCACCTCCAACCCCCCCCCCAGCCTGCAGATCTTTACTCAGTGTCTCAAAATGCTCTCGTGCCACTGCTCACAAGCAGCTCTCACCAGAGCTGCTCGCTGCCTGCCAGCCCCCTCTGTCCGTGCCACACACCCTCGTGCCTGCAGTGCGAGGTCTGAAATGCAGTTCATGATGTTAAGGGCGCACAAATGAACAGAATGTCAGAATCCGTGCTGAGAATGGGTTTAATTGATTGGGAGCCGGTCTGCATCCGGCAGAATATATTACAGTACATCATTGATTTCGAATGACTGGTTTCATATAGGGCTAAATATTTTCTAAGTAATGCAACATCTCTTTTTAAATCAGTGTGACAAGCATTTTATAGCATACGTAATGCAGGCATGAGAAAATATACTGTCCTTTCTTGTAGCTAAATTTCAGAAGGCACTGGGCAAACTCCTGCTCAGCCATGAGAAATGAGGCGAATAAATCCAGCAGCTGCTGAATAACTGCACACACCTCCCCTGGAATGGATGGACAGCCCGACACCAGCACTGCCCTTCCTCTGCAGGGCAGTCCCACCTGAGTGCCCAACCCACGCTCGATGCCTTGGCACTGTATGATGAACACTGTTTGCTACCAGGAATATTTGCACACCTTGCTCCCACCTGCAGAGCATGCATCCATTCCAAGCACACAGCGTGACAGTTGGACTAGAAACCACACCAGGATCCCTCCCAACTCAAAGGATTCTGTGATTCAACCCTTAGCACACCCCAAGGCACAGCGATGGGGTGAGGAGCGGGTCTTCTCAGGAGCTGTATTTCTGTAGGAAACAAGGATATACCAAGGAAAAGGTACTAAGGTTGTCCAGTGGTGATTTTAAGTGCATGCAGCACAAGGAAGAACTTGCAAGGTTGCAAGACTGTTGAGTTTTGTAACTAAACCAAGTGCTGTTAACCTCTGAATTAAAGTCTGGGTTTGCTCTGATTTAAAATGATTTTAAAGGTTTCAGCACTCCAGCAATCTAATTACCCAAAAGATTTCTGTTAGACTTTTTTTTCTGCCCCTTTATTTCTAAAGAGGTCTTTCTAAGAATGCCACTAGGTTAGAGTCATTATGGCACATAATGCAAACAGGGCCATTTATTGTATTTTTATGAGGGTTGCACTGCACCATCTAATAAATTTTACAGGAAGGACTCGATACAGAAAATGCTGAGATTCAGCCACAGCAGGGTCAGCCAATGTGAGCTCTAATTTCAGATGAAAGTAGTTAAGGGAGGAAAATGCGTATCCTTTTTTTTTTTTTTCACTCTTACATTTTGGAAATGGTAGTGAACAATGGGAGCTAAGGAAAAAAAAAAAAGAAACAAGAGGAAATGCTAAGACTGTTCAAAGAGCAGATACAAATGGCCTGGCTCAAACAGAGTGATGGAGTCCCAAGCTGCCAGTGCAAATGCGGCGTCTTAATGGGTTTTGAAAACATTTGCTTTTCTCCTCCATCAGTTGAGTTTCTTTGTGAAGTCTGAAAACACCAGCTTGTGTTTGGTTATGGGATAGGATCCTCCTGCCAGGAAGAAATGCATGCTCCGTGGTGGGGAGCTGCAGGAATCCCCCTGAAAGCTATAGGAAACCGACTCCATGGCCATGGGTCAACTTGGGGTGCCCTGGGATCCCACACCACTCCCCAAGGGACCCGTGCTGTTTTTCTGCCCTCTAGATAGAGCCAGGCCGATTTGCACTTGGTTCCTCAGCTGTGTTTCTCTTAATCAGTTCATTACAGCAAGTAGTGGAATCAATGAAAACAGGTTATTGATCAGAAATTCATAAGTTAAAATTGTGTTGCGAGTACTAGTTCATTTCTCAATGGCAGAGACAAATCTATAGCTCCCCTTCTCCGGAAAAACCTCAGCCAGCACAATTTTTAATAGCTTTCCTCAAAGGCTGTGAGCACAGCCCCTGCAATAAGGCAGTGCTGGAGGCAGCCCTCATCCACAGCCTGTGGGCAGCAGGGCTCTGAGCTGGGCAGCCCCATGCCCATGGGCTGGAGTTTGGCTCGGTGTCTGCATGCAGAGAGCATCACATGTGCCTGGGCCCATGGACTCCAGAACCCAAAGACTTTCTTACAGCTGAGAGCCCCAGATTCCCTGTGAACGACCAGTTTCATGGGCTGCTTCCTCTGCTGTCAATACCAGAATTGAGAGCTGTCATCACCATCCTTTCTCGGGAAAGAAAGAGTTCAATTATTTCTTCCTGCCTCTTAGAGAACTAATTGTACCGCTAATTGTTTTTTTCCTAGGAGCAAAGTTACGTGTGTGTGGGTTTTTTTGTTGTTGTTTTTTCTTTTCTTCGCAGCTTTAGGCCATTTAAGGGTTTCATAAGGAGTATTTCATCAAACGTGATTCAGGAATGAACTCACCGCGATGACATTTCCTTTCCAATTTTCTGTTTATATTATCAAAGTGCGGATTGCTGGAAGCCCAGGGCTGTGGCTGCCAACCTGATTCATTCCATACGCACAGACGAGGCTGAACGCAGATGAATTTTGCCAGATTGGCTGGTGTTCATATGTAATGATAACAATAATACGTTTTATCTATCTCCTGTCGAACTGAAGAGGAGTTTTCTCAGTAAGTTTGACAGAAAGAGGATCAAGCTGACACTTAAATTCTTGCTGGAGAGAATCTCTGATTACTCTTCTTCCCCCATTTCAGGTTCTCAGAGAGCTGAGGGCAGTGCTCTGCTCTCATTTCTCTGATCTTTATGCCCACTGCAGGGATGGGAGCAGCACTAGGACCTCCAGTTCTGGGTGGGGTCTTGTGCTTTTCTCCTCAACCTTGAAGCAGCTGTGCTGCGAAATGCATGCTCTCTTCTGCAGAGATCTGCACAGCGTAGGGCCAGCTTTCCATGCAGGACAGACGTGCTCGTGCCCTTGGTGGCAGAGCTGTGCAGGATGAGCTCAGTGCTGGAAGAGGGGCAGGAGGTGAAAACAGCCCTGGGGTGAGCATGTGGAGGGATTGCAGCAGGGGATGTTTTTACCACGAGGCTTTCTGCAAGTTGAAAGGAAAGCCAAATTAGAGGGCTTTATTCTCCATGTCTTTTTAACTATTTTGCTCATGCTACCAGACAGAGAACAAAAGAGCAAGCTGCTGACAGCCTGATCGGCACAGAAAAACGGGCTGCGGTCCTCTTGGCAACAGGACCCTCGCTGACCATGCAGTGAGCAGCATTTCTAAGGCAGATTATTGCCAGCCCCAGTGCAGCTGGGGACTGTGTGGGGCGTTCTGTGGGGAGAGCTGGGGCTGTGTGTGAAAATGGGGAGTGCCAAGGAGCCCCCATTTGGCTTCGCCATGTGCTCCGTCTTCATCCTGCAGCAGCCTTCCTCCTCTGCTGGGGCTTTGCCTGTCCCGGAGTCCCCCACCACTTTATTTCTCTGGAAAAGAAGGAGGTATGAGGTTCTGCTCTCATTTCCCCAGTATCAGGAGTGGAGAGGGAGCTTGTATCAGGCCAATTCTCTTTCCTGATTCTTTACAATGAAATGCAGCAACAAGGGAAACATAATACTTCATTACGCTTCAATACAGCGAGCAATTTACATGCTGCTCCTTTCTTCTTTTAATGGTGCCAGTGCACCTGAAGATTGAAATGAGCTGTAAAAATAAACAAACACATACTTATCCCCAGGTCCTTCTGCTCTGCAGCACCGCAATTGGTCTCCTCATCCCAACTTCTGCTGGGAACCAAACATGGCCATGGAGCAGGATGAGCCCCGATGCCCTACCAGGGACAGCAGAGCTAGGAGAGGGTGTTGGGTTGGGCAGAGTTTGACCCCAGACTCCTTCACTCAGGTCCTAAACCCTGCCTTTCTTCTACCTCTTCCTTTCACCTGGATGCTCCAGTTTGAGTCTGCTGTCAGCTCCTTATCCGGGATAAGAACACAGCCAGCGATGCTACACCAGCAGTGTGATCACCAATCTTACAATAACTCAATGAAGCTTCCTTGCATTGACAGACCCTCGCCACTTAAATAGATGAGAAACACGTACAAATGAGTGCTGCAGGTTCCTCCCTACTGTGAAGCATAAATCTCGAGGGAACAGCAGTGGAAAAGTAAAATAAAGTACTGGGAACACAGGACAGGATTCAGGATTTGTTTGGAGCTTTTCTTGTATACATGACTGAAAAAACGATAGCAGCTTTCCTCCTGCCAAGGGTTAGCAATTAGCACGGCAGCAGGAAAAGGTAATTTAATGGTAAGCTTGGCAAAGACCTCTCTACAAGTCTTGATACCGCACAGCTCTTCTAAAGACAATAATGTATAAAATCATCTTTGACAACACATTGCACCCCAGTGACCCTTCAGGGAGCACTTTGCTTAAGTAAAAAGCCAAGCAAGGTGTTTGGCTGTGGGAAAAAAGGGCGGTGAGGCACTGGCACAGGTTGCCCAGAGAGGCGGTGCTGCCCCATCCCTGCACACAGCCAAGGTCAGGCTGGACGGGGCTCTGAGCACTGATGGAGCTGTGGGTGTCCCTGAGCACTGCAGGGAGCGGCACCACGCGGCCTTTGGGGGTCCCTTCCACCTCAAATGACTCCATGATTCTGCAGTGCTATGAACTGCTGCTGCTGCGTGTGCTGCTCAGCGGGGAAAGCGTGCCACACCAATAAAAAGTTTGTAAGCATTCTTGTGACAGTATAAAAATGGTTGGAGGGCATCAGATGCTAGGATAATGAGCATGGTATAATTAGCCTTGATGGATAGGTAATGAGATAGAGAAGTATAAATGGGAATTAATAGATTAAACAGCCAGATTAACTACTACTATTTAAGCATTGACTCCCGGCCCAGCCCTCCAGCTGCGATGGATGTGCCTCAGCTCGCTCTGCTATAGAGCTGCAAGGCAGAGCATGCAGCCCTTAGCCTGTAAGTTGGTTGTCGTGCTGGAAAAAGGAATGCTGAAGTTATTACATCCCCTTCCCTCCCGTTCTGAGGGGAGCCAGGCTGTGCTGCTGTGAGTAGAAATGTCATTTCTGAAACGTAATTTGGCTGGAGCACACTGCAGGACAGCAGCAGCTGTAGAGGCAAATCCAAATAATGCTCAGCACTATAATTGCATATGTAAAAAGAAAAAGAAAGAAAAGAGAGAGAGGGAAAGTGGTCTCCTCTCCTCTGCTGGGTATTACAGATGTAGCTGTCATCCTATTTCCTTCGCTGAGTGGTTGTAGGTGTTCGGTACTGATACTCCACTGGGTGTTGTACAGAGACTGGAATGTAATTTCCGATGCATGGAGGTCAAGCTGCGGGGCCGTGTGGGCACACTGTGGCTCTGACAAGGGTTTAGCAAGCTCACAGCTGACCCCACATCCCTCTATGATGCTAGCAGGGCTCACCAGCCTCGGAGATGCTGCCACCAGGGTCCCACCAGTCCTGTGTTCTTCCCCAGAGGGAAAAGCAGTGATGGGTGTGTGTGCAGACCCATCCTCACTCAGGTCTGTACTCCCCACCTGCTGCTGCCCTCCCTACATCACCTCTCCGTGCTCTGCCCTACAGAGTGATGACAGGTTCTTGCTGTACGCTAACATTCTAACTTAAATCCCTTAAGATGCTCTGCAGAAGAAATAGAATATTGTTTTTACTGTGCCCTAAATTAGATGGTATGCTTTATATAGACATTAATCAATACGTGAAAGAGACGCCATTAGGGAAGACAGAGTTCTTAGCTTTCAAATGAATTCTTAGCTGTGTTACATCCCAGATTGTGAAAATTGAAATCAATTTATCAATCTAATTTTCTTTTCACAATTTATGCTTTTATTTTTCAATTCACTCTAATCAGGCAGCTGAGCTAAAGAGAGCAGCAGCTTCTGCACACAACGTCTTTTTCCAGGTTTGCCTTGAATTCACACTAGGCTGCTCCTATCTGGGGCTGGGGATGCGCTCTATTAGATCAGATATAAAACTGACATTCGCTTGTGCTGTGTGATGATCAGAGTCCTCGTGTTATCTTTGTTGCAATGATGATTTTACCCACTCTGGTTACGTCACTCAACTTCCCTAAATTATTCATCTCCTTCTATGGGCTATGGGAGTCTTCTGCTTCCTCTCCTCCATTACTTTGCAGCAAATCAACAGTGGCTGTGGAGGCGGCTGTATTTCAGCAGCAGAGGAACGTATCCATACATCTCATCCTTCACAGCAGGTATTGGAGGTTTAACTAACTTGTACATGAGAAGCAGCCCCTCTGAAGAATGGGTTTGCTCTCATACAGTGTCAGACTGAATATTTCCATCCATACAGGTTAGCCAGGTAAATCTTGATAGTGTTTTGCCATTCTGCACTGTTCCAACTCCTGGTTTCTTCAGGTAGTAAATGTGTCCTGTTTCTAACAAGCTGGGAAGCTGATGGAAGTATAGAGAAAACAACCAAGCAGCAGCAGAGACAAACTGTGCAGAAAGCTGTATATTGCTCCTATAGGGTATCTTCAACTTTGCCTCGTAATGAGCAAGCAGCTGTGAATCTATACAAACTAGCAATGTTCCAAAGGGCTGTAATTATTAATCTGCTAACGCAGACACAATACTCTCAGCCCTCCTCTCATTCTCTCCCAGGAACGGAAAATAATGCTGTAGTGGCAATTACCTTAATGCAATTATCTCAGATGTGAAATTTCATAACAACGCTCCATGTCCTGGCTTTTAGAGAACAGTGAGGAAGCAGTGGCTCTCCCAGCACTGCTGTGCCATTTGCCAGGCATTGCCTTGCCTTGCCATCCCATGTCTTTGTCCCCCATTGCTGCAGAGATGCAGACCCCTGGGCAGCCCTCATCCCACCCAGCGTTCTTCTGCTCAATGCCCAACATGATGGATGGCAGCGGAGCTGTGTCCTGACTCCCAGAAATCAGATAGAAAATGGGAGCGGTCGAAGCAGAGCTCATTCCAAAAGTGAACAGAAGGAGCTTAGGTGATTTTGTCTTGCTTAGGAGCAGCTCTTTGTATCCCTTACCAAGGACAAAGAAAATTTAGGAGGCCATCATAGAATCATCAAGGCTGGTAAAGACCTCCAAGATCATCCAGTACAACTGTCCACCTTTCACCAATATTTCCCACTAAACCAAGTCCCTTGGTACAACATCTAAATGTTTCTTGAACGCCTTCAGCATCAGTGACTCTACCACTTCCCTGGGCAGCCTGTGCCAGTGTCTGACTGCTCTTTAGGTGAAGAATTTTTTTCCTAACATCCTGACTCTCCCCTGGTATACATGAGGCCATTCCCTCTTGCCCTGTCGCTAGTTACATGGGAGAAGAGGCCAACCCCCACCTCACCACAGCCTCCTGTCAGGGAGTTGTAGAGAGCAATAAGGTCTCTCCTGAGCTCCTCTTCTCCAATCTGAACCACCCCAGCTCCCTCAGCTGCTCCCCATCAGCTTTATGCTCCAGATCCCTCACAGCTCCATTCAGTTCTCTGGACACACTCCGGGGTCTCATTGTCCTTCCTGTAGTGAGGGGCCCAAAACTGAAGACACTACTGGAAGTGCAGCCTCACCAGAGCTGAGTACGGAGGGATGATCACTTCCCTGCTCCTGCTGGCAACACTATTTCTGATACAAGCCAGGAATCATCCTTATGATAATCCCCGGGTTAATGGTAAGCATTAACGAAGTGATTCCTCCAGCCTGCAGAACCCATAGCAACCAGTCATTAAGGACACTCAGCGTGAAGATCTGAGCTAAAGAAAGAAAGTTCCTTGAAACACTTGTGCACGCACATACCAATCAGACAGGAAAATGTTCTGCAATTTGTTCGAGACAGACTTGAAGACTATTTCAGCGGCCCCATCTCTGAGGAAGGAAGGAACTAATGGCAAAAGGGTTTTTAAAAGAAAGATTGCCACTTGCCCAAAACAGTAAATGGATTTTACTTCCTCTGCTCTGATAAATATTTAATTATCAAATGTTAATGCGAGGCCTGGGTTTTGTTCTTGGCTGTTGTTTTTTGCTCGTTTTTACACGTACATTTATTTATTTATATTCTGCACTTCCACTGCGACTGATGCCCTTGTGTGGCATCTTCAAGCTAACCTCTCTTATAATTGGATGGCACTGTCCTTTCATACCCCTGATCTGAACTGACTAATTACTCCACGATACGGAGCTCCTCGCACTGGTGCACGGTAGGCGAGCTCCCCGCTGCCAGGACCTTGCCCTGGCACCCTGCTTGTCTCTCTGGTGTCCTCCCCTCGGTTTTCTTCTCGCCTCCTGCACTCCTCTTAACATTTCATTTTTAAAAATCTCATCCCATGGATGTAATCGCTTGAAAATGTTTATTTACTTTAGGGACTCTTTATGGAAAACTCCAGGCTCTTGACTACTAATATCATACATTTACGTAATTGTGTAATTAGAAATCAAATGACAAATGTTTATTTAGGCTCCATTTTTCACTCTTGCCTCCAGTCCTCCCTGTTCCACTGCTCCGGGCTGGTTCTGCTCTTCTGTGCTCTTGAGCACATGGCCTTTCACAATATCACCCCCTCTCCGGCTCAGCAACCTTGCAAATGCCCACACTTAATTCCTCCCTGGCCTCTACTCAAGGCTGATGAATTATTACTCATGCAAAATCTCATTAAAATCATTGAGAATTTGCACAAATGAAGCACCCCAGGATCTGGCAGAACAACCCTACTCCGTTGCCTCGCAGAGTCAATATTAGAGCCGCATCCTCAGCCAATGTACATCACCATCAGCGTTCGCTGCTGGCTCTGACTGACGAACCCCTACTCCATCCCACATAAACTGCAGTCTTCCTGTATCTCATTTCGTGCAACAGAATTTTTCCCAGCAGGATTGATAACAATATAGCCTCGTAAATAATGTTACCCAATGGGATGCTGTATTGGTGTCTGGCTATTAATGGTTGTGTATTTTTCTTCATAATGTTCAACTGCCTTATTTATGATTAATGGGACTTGCTGTCTTTCTAAGGAGTAGTAGAATGGTTATTACTAGCTGGATTGTTGTTTTTAATATATATATTTTTAATTGAAGTGTTTGTTACTGTTAAAGCCCTCTACTGCTAACAGCGTCCTTAAAGCAAAATGAGAACATCTGTTTTCCAGGCTCTGGCCACGTGTGACACTTCACAAATACAACTTGTTCCGGGGATGGCCCCCATGTGCCTACCACATCCCCAGAGCCCCCCCCTCAAACAAAATATCCTCAACAGCTCCAGTATTGGGGTGCCATAAAGCTGCAGCCTCAGCTCCAGCCAGCTCTGCTTCTTGCTGCACGAAGGTCCCTGTGTCTGGCATTTGATGGCCCCAGCCTCGTAAGTAGTCATAAAAATGGAAGGGCAACTGCACCTTAAGGTATTGTTTCCACATCATCTCTCCCTGATACATGCGAGCACGTTGCTGAGCGTTATCAGCCGGTCCTGGCTGGGGATAAACGACGAGCATCACTTACAATAAGAGTGACTGAGGGGAGATTTAAAGGTCTTCCCGCCCTCACTCTTTATTAGAAGCTATTTTGCTGAGCGCCCTCAATTACATCTTGCAGAGCATTGGGGCTGGAGTCTCAGCAGCTACAGGCTGTGGGTCTTGGTGTTGTGGGAAGGGGAAAAGGAAAGAGAAAAGGAGCCCCAGGTACCTGCAGCTCCCACTGAGCCCTTCCCAGGATGCTGGAGCTGGTGGGTCTGCTTGGCATCAGCTGTCATCATTTCATGAGTCCCACTGAAACTTCATCCCTCAGTTAGAGACTCTGAAAGTGCAGGGGAATAAAACTCCTCATTTATAATGGCCCCAAAAATGCCTTTTGGCAGCTTTATTGCCTGGCATGTACAGGAAAAAGAGCAGATGCGATTTAAGCTTCTGCTGTGCACAGAAACCATTTTGATAATCCCACTGGTAACTACCCAAAGGGGCGGTCCTATTTCCACCAGGACAGTGGAAGCACCACATGCTGCTGGCCCTTTCTGGGGGGCTGCAGGGATCCCCTCCTTGGCTTTTGACGGAGCTTGGCAAGCAGGAGGAGGTGTCTGCCTGCAGGAAAGCTGTCCATGGTGGAAACCTTGAGAGGTTGTGTGTTGATGGAGAAGAGATGGCACAACTCTGTAGGCATCATATCCTGACCAGCATGGGAACAGGGGGCTCAGCATCCATTTCATTCCACACCCCCACCAGCCTGGTCTTGGCTTAGAGACCTTCCAGTAGGAAGTGCTCATGCCTATTCCACTACTAAAATAATGAAATAACCCCAGAAAAACCAATGGCAGCCTTGCCAGCATCCCAGAGCCACGTCCCACTGCCCGGCTGTGCCAGCAGATGGGTCTCTGCTGCCCAGATGTTGTCACCAAGAAGTCCTGTCAGGGGTTGCTGGCCGGGTCTCGTTCTCGCCTGTCAGACTTGACATCTTCAGCGTATAATTAAATGCCAGGACGCGAGCAGTAGAGCAGGTGCATGCTAATGAGGAGATCAATTTTAATTATGATTTTAATTAAACACCCAATCCGGTAGGAAATATGACAAGCAGGCTAGAAATGCAAAATTTCTAATGGGGAAAAAGAAAAAGGGGAGATGGCAACAAGGGGTGAAGCAGCTAAGTGAAGTGAAGCAGCTAATGGGTGAGGGAGGATGTCCTCAAGCAGGACACACCTAGCCAGGAGCTCTGCTGGAAGTGGGCCATCACCGTGCAGCACAGGGCATGGATGAAACCCCTCCAGGTCTTCATTTCCCCTTTGCAAAGCATTCACACTGACCCACTTCCCATCTAAAACGTTGGTTTGCTCTAAGCGCAAAATAGACACGAGATGAAGGATGGTTTGGTGGTGAGGAGCCAGGGCTGACATTTGGGGGCATATCAGTCCATTCCTTCCTCAGCCAGGTCTGCTCTGCACTCCATCAGTGCTGGGCTTGCTGCTGGCTCTGAGCCCTTCAGAGCTGGTTGTGGCTGTGAGCGAACGCTCTGCTCTGCGGGATGCTCTCAGCGCAATCAGAAGACAGAAAGAAGCTGGAAACATCTTATTGCTGCTGCAGCTCAAGGAAGGAAACCTGATGCTCAGGGAAAAGAAAAAAAGAAAAAAAGAAAAAAAAAACCACCACAGAAAAACCCACCAAACATGTTGTGTCCTGCTGTTGTTTTCCCTCTCCCCTTTTCTGTAGGCCCTGCGCAGACACAGCCCCATGGAGGCTGCAGGAGTTGGATGTGCAGCGCTGGAAGTGAGGATGGTGGGGCTGCTCCTCTCTTCAAAAACAGATGTGACGATTTAGGCTCCGTGGCAGAGCACAGGAGGAGGGGGAAATCAGCTCGATGGCAGCCAGCTGAGAGAGAATGGAAAGGAGAGGAGCCAGGGACTTGTGTGCTCGGGTAAACAATGGGGTGTGCAGCCGCACGGCAAAAATAAGCTATAAAGGGAATTACCACTAAATGGAGGTCTTTGGCAAGAGGCTTCACAGAGGGCCGTGTGGCTGGGGGCTGTGGTTTTGGATCATGGATCAGAGGGAGCGTTTAGGATCCCTCAGTGCACAATCCGTAATCACAACTGCTCTGGATTAACTCCTGTGCTACCCAGGGCAAGCTGCAAGAGAGCAAATCTGTCCCTGATTTCACGTCTCCCCGGAGCAGGGAATCCCCCGCTGCTCCTGTGGTTGATAATTTTCACTGCACTGCTCATCCAAATCCATCTGGCTCCAGCTCTCAACATGTTGTCTTTGCAGTAGCACGCCTTTAACCCACACATTTGTGAGCCACTTAAATCAGGTTTTTCTCTCCCCAGCATGGGCACAGGTAGAGCGGAGTCGCCGTCTCATCCGCTCCAATGGAGCTGCAGGGCACGGAGGGCTGGTGGCACGCAGTGGCAGTGGCATGCGGTGACAGTGACACGTCAGCCTGGTCCCACGGAAGGACGAGGAGCTCCACTTGCTCACGGCCCTGGAGAGGAGAGGCAGTGGTAAGTGCTGACTGTCTTGCTGGCTAATCAGGATGGAACACTCCCGATTATGTATTTAACACGAGTACAGATGCTGTGAGCAGAGTTTTTAAGCTCATCAGTTATCGGAACTCACCCCTGGGCCCTGTCCCTCCCCTGGTCTCCCCCTAACTCTGCAGAGATATTGATTTGGCTGTTTTTCACTATTACATATTATAAATTGACTCCAGCAACCCTTTTCCCTAACTAATGAGGCCATTAGCGATGGGGCGTGGGCAGACATGCGGCCGACCTGAGATCAATCAGATGAGAGGATCGGTTCTGTCTGCTGGGAGCACACTGCAGTGCCCAATGCCACCGTGTCCCTTGGTGGCTGGGGACACCAGCACCGTGCCAGCTGCAGCCACTGCATCCCAATGGGATGCTGCAGGGTGAGGGCAAGGAGCCTGGAGTTGCGGAGGTTTGGGGTAGGAGCTCTGTGGGTAAACGTGGAGGTGATGAGTAATATATGGGATGCTCACCCAGGAGCGTGCCATTTCCTGGTGCGGTTCTGCAATCCGTTGCACCTTTCTGCGCCAGTTTGGCTCCCAGCTGTGGGATCTGAGTTAGGGTGAAGGATGAGATGCTGTGAATGGAGGCATTTGGTTGTGACAAGCCCCACTCCCAACCAGTCCCCAAACCCTTCCCCAGTGGGGAGAAGCCTGTGTCCACACACAGCCATTCCCCATCGGGCACTGCTTTCATTGGCTGGCGTGGAGCTCACTTTGTGGATCTCTCCCTTCCATTTAATTAGCTGCTGCTTTCAGAGCTCAAGCACTGCCTGATGTTTTCTACATAGCCTCCCTGCATTTTTACCTTTCACCCTCTGGAAATGTCAGAGCTGCAGGGAATCCACACTGCTTTGTTGCCTGTACTGTTTTAATAACTTTAGGGCTCGCAGTCCTCTGGCGGCTGCTCTGCCCACCTCCTCCCGAAGAGGAAAGCACGTGAGGAGATAAGAGCCCATCTGATGTAGAGGAGGCAGGGAACAAGAGCACCACATCTATCTTTAACCCTGCACGTTGGGAGGGTCATTTCATTTAGGCAGGAAGGCATTTTCTGCCACCCGAGCAGCAGAGTCCCATGCACTTTCACACGTCGGCCCAGTAAATCATTCCAGCCAGATAAAAATGAAAGGGATGGTGTGGTTACAGAGCTGGGCTCCATTGAAAAGCCCGCGGTTAGGGGGTGTGGGCATGCAGGAGGAGGGGCTGGCAGTGGGGGCACCTCAGCTCACCTCTGGCAGTGGGTGGTTGTTAGCGCTGAGCCACCTCTGCTGCAGGAAGCAATTTGTCTCCATGAGGCTGACAGGGGCTCCTTTCTTCTCCACTTACTCCTTGCTCAGAAATAAAAGGGGCATCCGCTCACATGAAAAGCAGGGAAGGCTCCAGGTTTCACTTGTGAGGTCTCTCCCAAGCTGGCACGAACTGGCAATTTGTACAAATGACACTTCCCTGGGAGGGAAAAAAAAAAGAAAAGAAAAAAAAAAGAAGCAGAAGAAAGACCCACCCCAGCTTCCAATTTGCGCCTCATCACTCGGTTCCAGCTCCTCTTCTCCTGACTTTCAACCTAATTTGTGATACTCTGGCTCTGTTCTGCATCTCCCCAGTGGCTGCCACTGTTAGAACAGAACAGCCCTTCCCTGGAGAGGGTGGGGACAAGTGGGGGTCTCTGACAGGTGTCCAACTGTGGTATATTTGCTGCCAAACAATAGTTTATCTGGCCAGTAGTGTTCTTTTTGGCCAGTGATGGTTAACCCTGCTCCCCATTAAGGCCATGTCCATGGAAACATAGAGTAGTTGGAGGTGGAAGGGACCCCCAGAGGCCGCGTGGTGCCGCTCCCTGCAGTGCTCAGGGACACCCACAGCTCCATCAGTGCTCAGAGCCCCGTCCAGCCTGACCTTGGCTGTGTGCAGGGACGGGGCAGCACCGCCTCTCTGGGCAACCTGTGCCAGTGCCTCACCGCCCTCAGTGTCAAACCTTCTTCCTTATAGCCAGTCTGAATCCCTCCTCTTTGAGTTTGAAACCATTCCCCTTGTCCTGTCGCGACAGACCCCATTAGAAAGTCTATCCCTTTCTTTCTTACAGCCCCTTTAGGTACTGAGAGGACCCAGCCCTTGCGTCAGCACTTCTCCATGCAGGGACATCCAGGACAATGAATCCCCATTAGCTCTCGAAGCGGATTAGCTAAACCCTAGCAAACTCCTTTGTGGGTGTTTTTATTCAGTATTAGAGTGGTTCTAATTCGATTTATCTTAATTCACTTACAATTTGCTTATAATTAAACTACAGTGAACCAAGGGATCTGATTTACCCAGCACAGTGAAATCTGATGAGGACTGTGAATCAGCCATCTCAGTTCACTGCACAGTGTATTAATATAAATTGAAATCAATGGTGTTTTACATTAATGCTTTCTTGAAGGTCCATATACGTGCACGTCTGAAAGAGAGCACAGGAGGCATCTGTCTTCAGGGGAAAACACCAGCTCCTCTGCTTTGTGCTCGTGCACAGCACCCAGGGTCAACTTTTGGGCTTCCCATCCATCCCCCCCTTCGTCCCCCCATACCTTTGCAGAGAGCATACAATCCCAAATTATCTCAAGCTGGAAGAGAAATGCCAACTCACCTGGCGTGCTGTGTGCAATGGGCTGGGATGGGGAGACACTACCCAGACTGAAAGATGCTCTGGGTTTTAAGGGCAGATTTCTAGGCATCTTTCTGTGCACAGGAACCTCCCCAGCAACGCTCAGAGCCAAGTGCAGGGAAATAACCCTTGCATCCAGAATTACAAAGTTAGGAATTGATGGGAGGGATTTGCACTTAGATACCCTCTCACACTCAAAACGACAAAGGCAAAAGCACCCTGTTGTTGTAAGCGCAGTACTTATAACAGCCTCGCCGTGATGCCTCCCTCCTATAAACGCGTGTGCCTCGCTCACCACTGCTGCATGGAGGGCTTCATTCCGGGCAGCAAGCTCCAGACCTTCCTGGAAGAAGCAGCAGCAGCTGCCGAGGGGGAGAAAAGAGCCGAGGGGAAGAAAAGAGTCGGGGTTTCTCCCTGCTTTATGTCCCGACCTTTGGGATGCGCAGCTCCAGCAGCGACAATAAACGCAGAGTTCTCAGGAGTTCGCTCCCCTCCAGCCCAGGGCCTGCCCAGGAGGCAAACATTTCCTTTGATTTGTAAAATAATCCACGTAATTAGACGAAAGAGGTAAAGGGAAGGATTTATTCCGACCGAAGTGTCTCCGAAATGGCACTAGCACCTGACAAAAGGGGGTCATTATCACGAGATAATAGACCTTGTCAACATTAAGCTCTCTTAGGACGCAATTCAACACACTCAATTATCTTCTAATCAGGGCCGTTTTGTCAGAGGTTATTGCCCTAAGGAAGCAATTAGATTATATATACGTCATTAATATTTTATGAGAAAATCGTTCACATCAAAGTGTTAGATACCTGCTCCAACTTCCTTCCCCGCACCCCGGGTACCCCACGGCACAGAGCTCCTCTGGTTCCCGAGTCCCAGAGAGATGGTGAGCGTCGGAGCTGCTCTCCAAACCCACCTCCTGTCGGCTCCCTGTGTCTGCGCTCTGAAGTTATTTTTAATGCTCTGAGTTATATTTAACTCGAGCTGTAATAGTTTGGCACTTGGAAGCCTCTCTGTTTTATTAAGTAAGGCATTCGGATACTTGTAAGTAGAGCTAGTTGGAAAAGGGAGCTGCAGAAAGCTGTGGAGAAAGTGATCTATTTTTATTAATATATGCATATATAATTAAAATATCCAGAAAAAATAATTCTCTGCCACTGGGCCGTTAGCCCATCCATCCAGTGCATCCCATCTCCCGGGCTGAAAATCTGAGAGGCACAGCCTCACATTATGAGTGGGCACATCACCTCTGGAATGGGGTGTCTGAAAATGCTGCCTCAGTGGAACAGTTACAGTAATTGCAACGATTACACAGGGTGCCAAATGTCCTCAGCATCCCCAGATTTCAGTTCTTGAGTGACATCCATTAAAACTGACCCCTCTGGGAGGCTTTTTTCCCGAATATCTCATCAGTGGCCGTGTGCTGTTATCATTCTATCAGGTGGATTTTCGTGCTGGTAAAAACACAATGTAAATCTGAGAATGGTTGGAGGTGGAAGGGACCCCCAAAGGCCGCGTGGTGCCGCTCCCTGCAGTGCTCAGGGACACCCACAGCTCCATCAGTGCTCAGAGCCCCGTCCAGCCTGACCTTGGCTGTGTGCAGGGACGGGGCAGCACCGCCTCTCTGGGCAACCTGTGCCAGTGCCTCACCGCCCTCAGTGTCAAACCTTCTTCCTTATAGCCAGTCTGAATCTCCCCTCGTTCAGCCTGAAGCCATTTTCCCTCGTCCTGTTGTGACAGACCCAGTTGGAGAGTCTTTTATACAGCTCCTCTTTAGACACTGAAAAGACTGAACTTGAAAAAAATACAATAACTCAGCAGCATTACAGACTGTTGCATCAATCCTGCATCTTGCAGATTTCTGCATGGTTAACGGAGAGTTCTGCTTCTCATTGGCTTGCTCCATGGCGAGTTCAATCTCCCACACTGGTTGAGTAGTGATCATTGAACCACAGAACAGCTCAGGTTGGAGGGGACCTCAAAGCCCACCCAGTGCCACCTGCAGCCGTGGGTAGAGCTGCCCCCCACCAGCTCAGGCAGCCCAGGGTCCCATCCCACCTGGCCTTGAGTGCCTGCAGGGATGGGGCACCCACAAGTTCTCACCCAGCCCTTTGTTCCCTCTGACAGACTCGATAGGAGCCCTGTCCAAAGAATTAAAACTCACTGAGAGGCTGCAACAAAATTTTAGACAGTGACCTCTCTGATGTGTGTCTGCAGGTTGTTGGGACATGCTGGTGCAGAGCATTTTCCTGGAGCTGGAGGTGCAGAGAAATCCCCCGCACTGCTCTCTATCTCATAGATGCACAAGGCAAGTGTTTCACGTTAATGGGGATTGACATATGGTGGGATTATTTTTTTTAAGTAGTTCTGCTCGTTCCCTAGGCAGTTTTGATGTGAATATTAATACTAACATAATTTCATGATGATTAGAGAACACAATTAGGGGCTATTAATAATGACACAAATAATGACATTTAAGGCCCCATTTTCATGTGAGTAATACTCTGTCTGGTGGTATTTAAACAGCTCTGTCTAGCACAATTACCGCGGTGCCAAGGTGCAACTGCATAATCGCAGTATCAGTCACACAGCTCCATGCAAGCTCCTGCTCCTCGAGCCACGAGGACTCAAAGCAAAGTGTTGCCATACCACAAGCACTGCCATGACTGCGCTTGTGGATTCACTTTGCTCTCCAAAGCTTGTGTTCTTCACTGAGAACCCCCCCTGCGTGGTGCTGTTTGGATCCCCCCACCCTCCTCCACACCTTGCATGGAGCTGGTCTGGCTTGACTCCTCCAAATCCAGGCACTGGCAGTGCCTTGTTTCTATAGCAGTACACTCGCTGCCAAGACCAGCCCTTGGAAGGGGCTGAGCTGTGCTAACGTGAGTTAATGGAAACCTCTGAATCAATTCTTTGCTCCCTGAAGAAAATCCCCCCTGCTTTATGCAGCAAGAGCTGTGGTAATGAAAATGGCTGCATGTTTTTGTTAAAAAAGCAGGGGAAGGGAAGGGAAGGGAAGGGAAGGGAAGGGAAGGGAAGGGAAGGGAAGGGAAGGGAAGGGAAGGGAAGGGAAGGGAAGGGAAGGGAAGGGAAGGGAAGGGAAGGGAAGGGAAGGGAAGGGAAGGGAAGGGAAGGGAAGGGAAGGGAAGGGAAGGGAAGGGAAGGGAAGGGAAGGGAAGGGAAGGGAAGGGAAGGAAGAAGGGTGTTCCATGTGCTGCAAGTGTCAGGGGGAAGCGTCAGCAGAGCAGTGCCACTCCTCCCCTGGTAATGTTGGTGCTGGCACTCACCCTCTCCGTTGCAAACTCCCATTTATTTAAGCCCCGAAACACTTTAAACCCTACAAACTGAGTTCCTTGTGGAAGCAGCTACAAGAAAGTTCTGGTCCTGAAGATCATATGCACTGACCCAAGCTCCATATGCTGCTCAGCATTTGCTTGGATCCCAACCTGGCACTGCTCCCAGTCTGTATGTGCAGGGGTCCCCCAGGCACGGGTGCAGCAGCGTGCTCCATTTGTTAGGCATTGCGTACACCTATAATTCACACATACAACACGCCGCAATAAACCAAGCATTTTCATTAAATTCTTAAGACAAACAGCTTCGGGCCATCCCGCATTTCAATCTGCATACAAACATCTCAGTAAAATTCTGCTCATTCAGACTTAACGTTTAATTTCACACAGAGTATTTTCATATGATCAGGAGCAGCATTTTGCATGCACGGCGGTGCCTGCAGTTATTTTGTGGTGCAAAGGCTCATGTGTGTACCTGGAAAGGGAGGACTCTGCAGCTCCAACAGCCTGGTGACAGGCAGCAGTGGGTCTGCAGAGGGCATCAGTAATGGAAGCAACTTCACAGGCGTGTCTGTCAGATCCCTTGAAATTTGTAGGCTGATTTCCCAAAATTATCATAGAATTGGTTGAGTTGGAAGGGACCCCCAAAGGCCGTGTGGTGCCGCTCCCTGCAGTGCTCAGGGACACCCACAGCTCCATCAGTGCTCAGAGCCCCGTCCAGCCTGACCTTGGCTGTGTGCAGGGATGGGGCTTAATTTTCATTGGCTTCAAAGGATTCTCATACAAAGGCATAGATCCACTTACACAGGGTTCGTTAACGGGGGTTCATCCACTTTGAAGTTTCTCAACTGAGACAGAGTTTTGCAAGATGAGGGACTGAGAATTTTGTATAAATGCAGTTACTTGTCGGTCTGTCCATTTGGATCCCACAAAGATGAGGAGCAACTTTTGGCTTTTCTGGAAAAATATCCTAATTTCTTGCTGAGGTTATATGGAGGGGATGAGTCACAGGTTCTCCTGGACAGGCTGCACAGCCACTCTCCAGCACAGGGGAGAGCACACAGCTTCAGAGGGAACAAAGAACAGAAATGATGCTGGTATCTGGGCAAGATGAGGAGCAGAACACTTCCCTGCAGGCACTCAAGACCAGGTAGGATGGGGCCCTGGGCAGCCTGAGCTGGTGGGGGGCAGCCCTGCCCATGGAAGGGGGTGGTACTGCTTGGGCTTTAAGGTCCAATTGTATGACCCAGTGATTCTATTAAATAGTTGGGGGGCACAGCTCAACATCAGGCAGCAAACGCCACCAAGCAAGCTATTAAACCTTAATCAAACAATGCAGAAAGCTACAGAGATAATACTAAAATTTAATGAGCCAGTCTCATTGGCTTCCTGGAAGAACTGCATTACAGTAAATGCAGTTGTGAAAATGGTCTGACTTTCAGATATCAGCCACAAACCCTCCTCGGTCTTTGTTCACCAGGAGGAACGGCGTGTGAAGTAGTTCATTATGTCTGGTTAGATGAGAGGTTGCTCCCTCCTCCCGTGGGCCAGATACTGATTGTTTCTGTCACTTGCTCATCTTCCCCAAGTTATTTATTGCAGAATTCTGTCCTCTACTTTAGAGCACAGAAACTGAAAGTCTTCACAGCCTGGCCTAAGTGCAGAGAGTCTTTGACTAATTGGGGCACTAAATGGGTTTAAGCAGCCTGCCTCCATCTGCAGTGGGCTGTGCCTGGGGTGCCCCTTGCCCCTGCTATGGGGTTCAGTTGCCCCCTCTCCCTTGATCCCCAGAACACTTAATATTGTCCACGAGAAAGATCATGCTGGTGTGAATGTTGGGCTGTTGCTCAGTTTTGTGTTTCTCGAGGCACAAAACCAGCTCCCAGATCTAAACTACCGTTTGCCCCCTACCTTGCAGATGTGACAAACCCCATAGCCAACTGCTGGGCAGGCTTGGAGATGTGGGGTAGCAGTTTACCCTGTGGGGGCATTTCCTCCCTGCCAATTAGCCTCCATTCTCCCGCAGAGAGGGTTTGGGGTTCCTAGAATTGCAGAATCATTAGGGTTGGAAAAGACTACTAACTCCAAACTTCAACCCATCTCCACCATGCCCTCTAAAACACGTCTCTCAGCCCCAGTGCCACGGGGCTCCTGCATCCTACTGCCATACATATCCACAATGCAGCATGCAGGTTTTGGATGGGCAGAAAGGAAAAACAGCAGAACTGTTTTCGGTTGGGTTTTCTTCTTCTTTCTTCCTTTCTTTTTTTTTTTTAGCCAAAAACATGTTCCACCTCCCACTTTAGGATGCAAGCAGCACAGCATCCAGAACTGCACAGCTGCATGGAGCAATTCAAAAATTGTCTTGTTGGACTACAATGTGCCAATTTTTCAAATTTACAGCCATTTTCAGTATTACAGCTTGTGGCACTGAAGCCAGGAGGATTTTCTTCAGGGAGCAAGAATTGATTCAGAGGTGACCATTACTGCACGCTACCGCAGCATGGCCCCTCTCAGAGTGGAATGGGAGGTGTTAAACACAGGAAAGGAGAGGCTGTAGCCACCGGATTTCATGGGACCAGAGGGATGATGCCTGGATGCTGCAGGAAACTGGAGGGCAAAACCCCTTGTTGTTTCACCATGTCTAGACAGAGCAGGGCTGGCAGCATTTCCTGTGCCATTTTAATATGCCTAGTTGAACTCCAGGCTCAGGGAAGTAAATTAGTCCCTGGGCCGCAGCCAGGTCCGTGGCACTCTTGTGCTCTGCAGAAATGCAGTTAATTTAGGGGCGGACTGCAGGGATGCTTTGGGGTGCTGGCCACGAGGTGACAGCCAGGCCGGTGTCATGGTGTTGTGGTCTGCAGATAGGTTTGGTCACAGGTGGGTGCAGTCCCACTTGCATCTCCAGCTGAGGTTTATGTATGCGATAGGATAAAGCAGTTCACTGCTCCGCTAAGGCGGGCTTTCCCAAAAATCCCCTACAACAGCATTTCTGGGCAGTAGCTGGCCCAGCTGGGAGCTGCTGTCACTGTGAGCAACGCCCACGGAGTTCATGGCTGTGTCTGGCAGAAAGGAGCATCGTGACTGTGCATTTTGCTGCTGGTCTGTGAAAGCTGCTTTGGGGCTGCTGTGGGGTTTTCTCTGGCCCTCTCCCCGCACTCAACCCCATTATCATGTAAAAAACTATTGCTATTATTTGCAAACTTCGCAGTTCCTGCTGTCAAGAAGCACTCTGCTCGTGGGGGTGGTGCAGGGTCTGCAGTCACCCTTGGGACTGCAGCTGTGCACAGGGACCATAATAGTGGGTGGAAGTGGGGGGAGTGATATAATGGGATGGGGGCTGCCTGGGAGCTGTAGTGAGTGTGGGGCATGGCAGGGAGGGGGGCATTTGTAGTGCTAAGTGCTGACAGGACGTCGCTGTCAGCGTGATGTTCTGCCTTGATGAGCCTTCATATATAAAGATATTTAATGAATTAGTTAATTAATGACTGGAGTCTGATTGATGGATCATACGGAGTTCTCAGCAGGGTGAGCCTGACCCTGGGATATTGCTGCTGTTGCTTAAATGCATCCCCTCTCTGGTCCGAAGCACTCTGTGTTCTGGCAATTTGCATGCATTAAGTGTAGCTCCTTAATAGGATGTAATGTTAGCGAAAAGCCAAAAGCATAGCAGCTGTAACTTAAAAGACAGCCCCATTACTGCAAGCCTTATAATTAGGGTAAGAGGGAGACTTGCGCTGCCATATGTTAAACTCTTTTGAGGTTAATAGCTCTGTAAGATTTTGCAATTTAAAAAAATTAGTCTTGAGGAAAGATGACAAGGCGCATCAATGAGACTGTTGGGATGGGGCCGGGGCAGCTCTGCCCCACTGCAGCCTCAGCACTCTGCTCCCAGGCTCCAGGGATGGAGGTGCTAGCGAGCATCCTGAGCCCTGGCTCTTTGCACCACAGCTGTTCTGCACAAATCCTGCCCTCTCTCCCCTTTGCAGGTCAGGGCTCTGTGATGGTACAAAGCCTGCACGGGGATAGCTGCTCTGTTTTTCTCCCCGCTTGTGTTGGGGTGTCACACCTCTTGCATTTTCCTTCATAGCTGCTCTTCTTCCTTTCCTCTGTCCTGTCGGCAAATTATTCTACCTTACTAGCCTCTCAATTTCCTCATCCATAAAACTGAGACTAAAAATGTACTTGTTAAGGGCATCACAGGGCCTTCTGTATCTACAAGGGCTTTGAAGTCTTCTTGTTAAAAGTACCGTGGAAGTGCAAGCCGTGTGTTATTATCGTGACGTGAGGTGGGTGGCTATCAGGCAGCAGCCAAGCTCTGGGATGTTGGTGGTGGGCTGCAGTCCAGGGCCTCCTGTGGCACTGATGCTGGCAGCTGATGCTGATTGCCCAGGAGAGGAATTCTGTGGGCATTGGTTTGTTTTCTCATTTGCTAAACAGCTGGGGAATAGCAATTATAAATAATCAGGTAGGGAAATGTGGGGGGTGGCTGGGTAGCCTGATGTAGGGGGTTGGAAGTGGGTAGTCTTTAAGGTTCTCTCCATCCTGGGTCCTTCTATGAGTTGGCTTGGGGATGAGATGCTCCTGCATGCTGTGTGAGGATGTCAATGGCCCAACTCAATGCAAGGTGAGGCTGGATAGTGGTACTGAGATCAAGCCAGACAGTCCTGCTAAATATTAATATTCTCAGCTATATTTGTGAGAGATTCTAAGGTCATCCAGAGATCACCTTAACGGGTTCCTTACCCCCCCCCCCCCCCCGTTATTTAAGTGTTTAATTGCCTTCTTATTTAAATGCATCTAGATTTCCTGATATGCTAGTAGTCCATTTGGTGCACCTGTTCTCTTCTGGGAAGCTGGAGGAACTGAAAAACTATCTTGAAACTGAAGATTATGGCTGCATTTGGGGGAAGGCAGGAGATTATTAAATTCTTTTCATTAGAGTTAGAGTATTTTGAAGTGTGGGGACAACGTTGAGTATTGGACTGGGTTCCAGCTTTATAAATTCATGTTTTCTTTCACCTCTCGGAGAAAGATGCCTCTGCTTTTTGAGTCCTTCCTGCTTCTCAGGTACCATTCTTGTGGGATACTTCTTGAGCACTCTCTGGGGCATTTGGGTACAATGCTTGGGTTTTTGCTTGGGCGATGTAATTCTGGGAACCCTTTTGTGGTCTGATATCTTGAGCAGGTTGTTTTAGTTCTGTGTAGTGCTTGGCATGGTGGAGTCAGGTCTGTTGTGCTATAGCTGTTCCCATGTAGGTGATAAGCGCAGCCTACCCCTCAAGAACAGGCTACAAGCTGCTTGGGAAATTTTCCCATTGTGTGCTCCAATGTCAAAGGCAAAATCACCATCTTTGGATCAATAGCAAAGCCATTAAAGTGCATCTTCAATTTCAGTGCGTGATGCTGCTGCGTTCATCACTCCATTGGCAACTGTCTTATAACAAGTTCATTTCTTCTTGTAGCAAGGAGATACTTCACTGTCCTGTCTGCACTTCTCAGGTTGACCGTCAGATGGTTTATCTCTGAGCAGGAGAAAGATTGGTTAGAGAGTTTTTTTTGGAGCCGTGTAGATACAGGGCTGCAAGTTTCCAGTGTATAGGAGGAGCTGCCAGCTTGCTCACGCTTCAAAACAGAGCTGCACTTGGGGCAGCAGCAGTGCAAAAGTATAAATAACTCGCTTAGACTTCTTTTGCTCAAGGGGACTTACACATTTGCAAGCTTATTCTAAAGCATGACTCTCCTACATAGGAGCATGAAAAGCCCTTCACTCCCCTCTTTCACGTTTCTCTGAGAAGTCTGCCTAGGCTGTCATGCTTCCAGGGAGCAAGCTGGATTGAAGGTTTGAGGGCTCCGTATCACTTCACAATCCCTTTCATCCCTTGTTCAGCACCTATAATTTGCTCTCCCCACACATAGTGCTCAGTGCAGAGCTCCTGCCCTCCCCAGGAGGAACTCAATCTGCAGTGGGACTGTTCCTATCTGGGATCCTCCCCAGAACTCGGCAAAGACAGTGGAGCTGGGGCACCCACTGCTCTCAGCTGTCAGCTCTCTGTCCCTGCTGCTCTTGGCCTTGATAGCACAGATAGGTATGGGACGTGGGTTTGAGGGACTGCTCTGATTGCAAAGCTCACACCGGGGCTGGGATCTGCATCCTGGCACAGCGAGAGGTGGGTGGGTGATGAGTGAGGACAGTGAACATAGCTGGGGAAACAACATGGGAATCCATCTTCTGGCTCTGGTTAAATAACGATTGTGTTGTCTAGACAGCAAAGAAATATCCTTTGGATAGCGTGACAGAAAACCTTATGGATGCTGTCAAACATGTCCTTAGCTTCTATGGGTGCAGCATTGATGGAGCTCCCTCTGCGAGGTGAGACAAACGACCTCTCCAGCCAGCCCAGTTGCCTCGTCCCTGCCCAGGTGATAGCAGGAGCTAAAGGAAATGGGAATTCCAGTGCTCCTGCTGGCATCAGGAATAGCCCAGAGCACCACAGCCCCACACACTGCTGAGCCCTGGGCTTGTGTTGCAAAGGTGGGGGTTGCAGTGCGAGTTGTCCCATTACCCTGTCACCCTGACCCTGCTGTGCTCCCTCTGCAAAACAGTGGAGTTATGCTGCTTTGAGCAGGCCAAGCGTCCCCTCTGGTGTGCAGTGGGCTTTCTCTCACCATTGGTAACTTCTGTTTGCTGTTTTGTCTCTATTGCTCCAACCATCAGTATCCCAGTTGTACTGAATGCTAAATACTGCTTTGACCTCAAATTCCAGCTGAATTTCCTCAGATACAGTATTCCAAGCAGCAGTTCACAATTCCCCCTGCAAGCTGGGGAGGGGGTGTTAAAAATGGTAAAAAGCATTATTCATACCTCCTTGCACCAGAAGGTTTCCAAGCCCTTTGCAAATAGAAATGAAGAAAGCAGGTGAGGATTAGTGTTCCTGCTCAGCGGATATACATGAAGAGAAAGCTGTGTGGAGGTGGCTGGGTGCACACAAGGGCACGTACAGGGGTCTGCATCGGGTCACGCGTGCAGCAGGGGGGTGCTGCATGATGGGTTCCCTGTGGTCCTCTCCTGCTGGGCCCTGTAACAACCTGTGCTTGCAGCATTGCCTGCTATCTTTGTTTGGGATTTTTGGGATGTGTGTTCCTTGGGATTTGTCCTGCAAGCAGCGATTAAGAGCTGCTTTCAGGTGTGCTAGAGGACAGAAGTGCCTGAGCAATTAGCTCCTAGGCAAGCCCAGTGTCCTAGATATCTATCTCCTACTTCTTGGCTCAATACATGGAGACTGGGAATCCTTAAATACAGAAGAACCTGTCCTGTTTTCTTCTCTCTGGTTTTATTTCACTCTTTAAATTATTTAATTGATTACTTCTTTCTTATATATATGTTCACATTTAGCTGGTTTCCACAGTAACAACCAAAACTGAAACCCAAAGCTTGGAGTTGTTTGAGTAAATAATGCCAAATACAGTCTTGGAATATTTAATTAAATTCTCTGTCGTGCCCCTTTTATCTTTATTTTCTGTAAATCTCCTGTAAACAAATTTCATGGAAACACAAGCAGCAAAGAAACTGGTAGGGGAAGGACATCCTTCAGGTGAGACACCAGAGCTGGGTCTACAGCAAACCCCACAGCCTCCAGTTTGCTGGCAGAATTGCTCTTGGGCAGAACCTCTCCACATCCTGCAGAGTGCACGTTTGTGACTGCATCCTGTGGCAGTGCCTGTGTGCAACAACACGTGGCTGTTGGCTCATGTTCAATTTGTGACCCGCAGCAACCCTGATCTTTCTGTGGTCCTGGCTTGCCAGCAATACCTTATGAGTTAATTAGATTCCCTGGACTTTTTGATCATGCTTCCAGTTTATCAGAATCGCTATTGATCCTCAGCTTATCCTCCAGTGTACTGCCAGCCCTGGTGCAGGGTCATCTGCAAGTCTAATAATTCTTTCCATTCCATCATTTAGGCCAGGAATGAAAACACCAACTTGTGCTAGACCTCAGACCCCAGCATGTCCCTGGCACATATATCCTTCTGTTTTGACAGCAAACCATGGGTAAGTACTCTTTGCATACAGTAATTTATCCCTTGGTATAAATGTGTTCTCTGGGAACAGTTTGAATGATGTGTTTTCGCACCTACAAGAACTCATTCCTCCTGAAATAGTGCTGTTATGTCAGAGCAGCGGTCAGCTCTGGGGCACTGCAAAACGGGAGCTCTGTGCCTTACAAAGGATTGACCTAGATGGGATGGCTCTCACTGAGAGCACTGTGGGACTGCTGGCAATGTGTCCTCTCTCGTTAGGCTTTCTAATCACAGTCCTGTGCCACTACCTTGGTTCACCAGGAATATCCCTTGAAGCGGTGTGGAACAAAGTAGAGCATCTGAGTTTTCCTAAGCACTCAAGCCAAAGGAATTCCTCCCCACTAAATTCCCCCACAGAGGAAAAAGGAGGACAGAGAGACCTGTATCTTTGGAGTGGGAAGCAAGAAACTGTGCTGCGTTCTGTCCCAATTTCACATCTTCATGCACAAGTCAGAGGATGGTATTGCAGATGCAGCATCAAGATGAAGAATTTGGATTTGGCTTGGTTTCTCGGAGATGAGTTGCTTGTAGGCATTGAAATGCCTTGTGAAAATCTGGCCCCAGGCCCTTAAAACAAAGCGTTTAGTCCCAGCATCTGGCCTTTTAGGCATGAATTGCAGCCAGGTGAGAAAGTAGGGCTTGTTCTGCTCTCCTTTGCCCTAAATAAGAAGGAATTGCAGGGATTTAGCTTTTAGAAAACCTGATATCAACTTTTCTTCCTCAGAATTTTGAGGGAGAGGTTTAGGGATGGGGGAGAATTTCAACCAGCACGCTGCTGTTTTACTTTGAGTGAGACACAGAGGGAAGTGTGGAGGTTGTTTCAGTAACACCGTGTTACAAGTCAGCAACGCGAGCTGTCTGGGGGCAGCTTTCAGCATCTTTTATCCCTGGTGCTGCCACGGGGAGCGAGAGGTTTAACACTGACAATATTGTCAACCTGCAGTAATTATCTTGGTTAACCTCTAGGCAGATCAATTATCCCTTCTGACAAGGAATATAATATTAATACCCAGTTGTGTAGGTTTACTTACAATAGCTCTTTGGTACTTTTCCATAGTATCACTACACATCTTAATCAGATGGTGAGTGGGCTTAATTAGCTGAAGTATAGGTTTTATTTTTGATTTCTATGACTACTTAATCTAATGGAAACACATTATCTGCTCTGAGGTCTGCAGTTTTCCATTTGTAATTATTGCTGCTCTTAATTGATGGTGCATCAGGGGTTGTGGCTGCAATATGGGAGTTGAAATATGTCGCCTTTCTTGAGTACAGCTCCTGGTCTGTTACTGCTGAAGCGTCTGTGACCCCACAGGCTGAAGCAGATGGGCTCCTGGTTTTGACTTGGTGTATGGGAACTGTTGAATCACGGCCTGAACCACTGATTGATCACCATAGGTGAGCACTGAGTCAGCCATGGGAGCACAGGTGAAGGCAATGCACTGTGTGAGCAGGAGGGGTGGAGTCTGACTCCACCTCCCCAGACCCCATTGAAGGGCTGACCAGCACTGGGGAAGGATCTCTTGTTGGAGATCCCTCCTCTGTGGAGTTTTCCCCTGCGAGCCTCGATCCTCAGAGACAGGTGAGCATTTCCTTTTATATCGCTTGTCTCTTTTCCATCCTGATAATCTTTATAACAACACCATCTGTAAAGTATATCAGCTAACAATAGCATTTGGTATTACTCGTTTCGTTAACTTTACCCCTTACATTTGGAGGATACCTGGCTTCTTTCAAAGGAAGGGGAAATTCTTTGGGGCAATGGGATGCATTGAGGCTGTTGTGCAAAAGCGATGCATTGGAAAGTTTCTCGTGTTGTTTCGTGGTGGAGCTCAGGCAGTTACAATTCCTGCTATAGGATCTGGAAGCTGTTCAGGTAATGGAAGCAAACCAGCTTATAAATTTCCAAAATGAGGCCTGGCATTTATGACTAAAACTTCACATTTCAGGACATGCAGATGGTGAGGGAAGAACAGCTTGGAGGGATGGGCTAATACAAAATTATTAATTGTAGCAATGTTTTTGGCACCTTTTTTTTTATCCAAACCAGCTCTCAGGACTCCTGTTTCAATAGGCCTTTGGGGAGGGCTGGGTGCTGGGGGGGGGGGGAGGAGTGTCTTGGTGTTGTTGCACTGGATTTGCTATTTGCGTGCCCTTCGTGGCTCACAGCCCCTCCTGCCCACCCTGCAGAGAGAAGGGAACCTGCCCCATCGGTGGGGCTGGAGGAGCTGCTGATATGCAGTGATAACATCGCACCATCTGAGACGTACCCGCAGCTCATGAAGTGCGCTTTGCAACTCGGGCGTCTTCTTGAGTTTAGGGTGTTGCCTTTTCCAACTTCTGCCAGCAGAGGGAATATATGCAAATGTGCCAAATCCTCGTTTTCTCCTCTGTTTGTTTCGATTAAAAGCGCACGGTGTAGCTGTGGAGTGGGCAGGTGCTCGGCACTGGGTGCTGCCTCTTGGACCACATCAGCACGCAGGACCCCACGCATACAGCAGCGGTGCTGGGAGGCAGCTTGTTTTACAAAAGATTTGCACCAATTCCTTTGTGCCTGACCTGCTTCAGTGACAAGGAGAAGCTGAAGACTCTTCCCCAACCTCTTACAGGGTGACTGATCAGATAATGTTCACTAAGCAAATGCACAAATAACATGAATTGGGGTTGGCACTGAGCAGCGAGGTGTAAAAAAAGCAATTTGAGGTGTTCTAAGAAAATGCCAGAGCCTCTGAGATGTGATTGCTTGTCGGGAAGCCGTGCCCGGAGCACAGAGCTGCTGCAGCACTGGGAGCGTGGCTGCAGAGAGAGCAAAGGGGGTCCTGGGGACAAAACACAGAGCTGAGCCAAGAGGGCAAATCCCAATCCCACCCTGCAGTCCTCATCTGGTCAGTCAGTCTCACTCAGTCCTCAGCTGCAGGAATTGGCTTCTGCACTGTGAGCTGCTCAGGGCAGGGATGTGCAGCACTGAGGGTGATGGTGTGAGAACAGGAGCTGATGCAAGCGGTGCTGGGAGGGCACTGGCTGCTGGAACAGGGCACGAGCTTTTTCCTCCTTTGAATACGTGGAGTGGCAGGGTTCAGCAGAGCTGCTGTCGCCTGCTGGTTCAGCGACACGCGTGGCTTTGTGCTCAACACGGTTCCCTCTGCAACTGGAGGTGTATGTGTGCACTGCTTCCACTCTGGACTTGTCCCTTATCAGTGCTCCCTTGGAAAACTGGTGTGCCTGCAGCCCCCCATGCTTTCACCATGCTCCAACCCTTTGTGCTCCAGCACTGCCGTGCCCATGGCAGCTCCCCTGCTCTGGGGAGCAGTTCCCCCTGTGCCTGCCTGTCTGCAGAGGGGAGGATGATATCTGAGATGGCAGCCCTGCATTTCTGCTCCATTTCTCTCCTGCCTCTGCCGCCTCCCTCTCCTCTTGTATCACTCATTAGCCGTGGAGAGGCGAGGCTGAAGCACTGAGCAGAGGTTGTGTGCAACCCCTGAGTAACCTCGCTGCTGAATGCTGTGCCTCTGTACCCCTCCAGCTCCTCTCAGTAGAGTAGTAAGCCCTCACCTCCGTGCCCCAGCCACCCTGTGTAATGCTGGTGCTCCTCATTAGTGCAGCAGAATCAACATCTGTCTCTTTTACGGTGTCTGTTTACATTGGGAAACTTCTGGGGGAAGTTCTTTATCATTTGAGCAAAAGGCAGGTTATAGGAGACCTGGGAATTCCGTGCATTCGTATTGTTTAGGAATGACAGAGCTTTCACTTGTAGCAGATGATGGCTTGCAGCTTCTGCAGGCAACTGAATGGACATTGTCTACACAGCCTGGTGACGTGGCAGAGCAGGACAGAGCCTGTCCAGTGCAGGGCTGAAGTCTTTGGGAGCCTCTCTGTTCTGATTTGAACAGAAACCACACGGGGTCCACAAGTTGAGATGCACTGCTGGATTGGACCACTGCTGTCCAAGCCACTGTTGGACCACCACTATGTGCAGCTGTATGTGAGGGATGGGGCTATTCCTCACCAGACCTTGATGCTGCAGCACTCATCACTGAGTTTCTTTTTGCCTCTGTTCCCTGCCTGGCAGAAAGGGGGATTGCAATGCAAGGGGCAGGAAGGAGGGCAGAGCTGTGGTCTAGGAGCTTTCTGCTCATTGCTGGAAGGGAGAGGCAACAGGATTGCTGTGGCACCTGGGAGCAGAGGGAAGTGAGAAGAAGCACTGCAGCACAAGTGAAGGGCTGTACTTGAGGCGATGAGAGCAGAACCTGTTCTGAACACCCTGGATCTCTGCAGCTGGTGTGAGTGGTTGGTGTGCTGCCTACTGAGTCTGGTGGATGGGCTTTTGATGTGGTGGCAAAACCAAAGGTGCTGGGGAGGGTTCAGATGAGCAGCTGAAAGCTGCCTTCCTCTCCATCTCCTCCTGAGCACTCCTGGAGCTTTCTTTGCGTGTCTTCACTGCCGCTTGAGCGTAATGCTGGGACAGGAGCGAAAATACTCTTTCAGATAAGGATGTGAGGGTGTTATCTGGAAGCCTGCAGATACCGTATGTCAGGGGAAAGGTCACTGAAAAGAGGGAGGTGGTGGAGATGGAGATTAGGTGATTTGGAGATGGCTTGAGGGATTTAGTGGAGAGACAGAGCTCCCGTGGAGCATGAATGGGCAATGGCACCTCTGACGGATTATAGGGCACCTTGTTCAGAGGCTTTCCATGCTGCTGCAGACGCCAGCAGGGAAGAGAAGGGGAAATCTTGCATTGAAAGGAAGCTGCAGAGCTCCAGATAGTTACATCCCTTGTTATTTCTCTACCTGCCCAAAAAGCGCCTTATCATCCAGGCAGAGTTGAAGCAGCTGACTGCTGCGCTGGCAGTGGGTGCCAAGCTGCCCCTGAGCTGGGAGCAGTGCATTGCTCTGCAGCAGCACAGGTGAGATGGGGATGAGGTGGCTTTGGTCTTTGAGCAACATCGGGGTGCTCCCAGGGCTGGACTCTGCTGGGGAAGGCACCTCGTGCCTTGCTGTGCTCACCTCCAAGCAGCTGCTTCTGGTGCTGAGGTGTTTCAGGAGCTTGCTCCAGGATGGATGTGCTGCCTCTGATGTCCTCCTGCTGCTTCTGCCTTTGGGATCTGCCCTTTCATATCCAATTTCAAACCTACTTCTGTTACTGTAAGCACAGTTTACAGTCTTGATTATATTATGCTGGGGTTTTTCTTTGCACCTTTATTGCTACGGAAAATATATGGCAAGCTGATAGTGCTTTGTGATTGCTGCCAAGGATGTGAACCCTGGGTAATCTGCCACAGCATCGTTATCGTTTCAGCTGGAGCCGAGCAGTGAGACCCCAGCACTACAGCTGAGCAAACTGCATCAGGGTTTGTGAAGGGCAAAGATACTAAGAGCAGGGATTTGTAGGTCTGGCAAAGCTTAAGCCATACCCACGGGGATGTTCCCCAAACTTTCTGCTGGCTGTGTTCCTAGACCAGCTTTTTCCCTGGGCTGTGTTTGTTTTGCACGGGTGTTGCACTTTGCAGTCAGTGCTTGGTAGAACATTCTCAAGTAGCACTGCAGACCGGCAGCAGTGTGGGTTTCAGAGCATCACTTTCTCTGCCCAGCTCCGTGCCCTGGTTCCCTCCCAGCTGCTGCCAGCATTACCCCTGGTTGCACAGGAGGTGCATCCTGAAGAGCGTGTTAACATTTAGATCAGGGCGATGGGCTGGGAATAGCATCAGGTTAAAAGGACCTCTCCTGAAAAGAGCACAGCAGGACTCAGGCTGAAGAGTTCTCTCATCCCCCTGAACGCTGGCTGCTCTGTGGATTTCCATCAGCAGCGACTCCATGCTGGGCCATCAGGGCTCGGTGGAGCTGCAGTGCTCAGGGTGGGAGGAGGAAAGGGGTAGGAGTGTGAATTGTCCTGTGTATGATGGATGGTGCGGGGAGACCTAAGACTTGCTGCTCCCTTTTCTCCTTCCCCGCAAGCCCCAGTTTCCATGCCTTATAGAAGCAGAGTCAGAAGGGACCCCCAAAGGCCGCGTGGTGCCGCTCCCTGCAGTGCTCAGGGACACCCACAGCTCCATCAGTGCTCAGAGCCCCGTCCAGCCTGACCTTGGCTGTGTGCAGGGACGGGGCAGCACCGCCTCTCTGGGCAACCTGTGCCAGTGCCTCACCGCCCTCAGTGTCAAACCTTCTTCCTTATAGCCAGTCTGAATCTCCCTCTTTGAGCTGGGAGCCATTTCCCCTTTTCCTGTCACACAGACCAGCTGAAGAGTCTGCCCCCTTCCTTCTTACATCCCCCATTTAGATACTGAAAGGAGATGCCGAAGTTCCGATCTTCCATTTTCTTTTTGTTGTTTCCCCTTACCAGCTGTTACTCCAAAGGCAAAGTCTCAATGTTTTAAAGTCTCTCCTCACTTTGGATTTTCCCACTCCTCTCCACCCAGCACCCCCCTATTCCTCTGGTCCTGCAGGTGGGATTCCAGCAGCATCCCGGAGTGCTGCTGCCCATTGCTGCTGAGCAGTGCTGTCAGCAAGCTGTCAGCAGGGCTGACAGGCCCTCGAGCTGAGCTGACAGGATTAATTTAAAATCCCATATGGCGGAAGAGTTGGCTGTCCCCCCAGCTCACTCCATGCATGGGCAGCAGCCCTCAGCTGGTGGTTTGCTGCCACCTCACCTGAGTTCCCTCTGATCTCCAAAGCTCTTTGGTCTTCCCTCAGCCTGGCAAAGCGTAGCAGCTGTCCCGGACATGTGGTGTTGTGATTCTCTTCCTGGGATAACAAAGTACATCAAAGGCTGTAAGGGGACACCGTGAGTGCTCGGGGTCCTGAGTTATGGGGCAGCCCTATGTGCCCTGGTAAGCTCCCAGCAGGGAGGTGGGCAGCTGTGCCTTAAAGCAGGGGAGCTGAGGGCAGGATTCTGTTTGCAAGTCTGCCTTGATTTAACGTAACTTCAGGCAAGTGAATTAATCTTCCTGCATTTGTTCCTTCTGCGGATCCCAGCACTGAGGTTTTGTTGGTTAATGTTTGTAAAAGTCTTTTGAAATGTGGCTGTTGCTGTGTGGATCCAACAAAGCGAAGCAACAGTGAACAATAAGAGAGTATTTTCCAAAATACAGTGTAGTAAGAGCGACTGAGATAAGGTCTGCTCTCATTAATTTTAAAAATGATATTTTTCTTTCTTTCAATAAAAACTGTCTGCTTGATAAACTGACATCTTAAACAATTGTTTAAGCAGCACAGGTTTAAATATACACTTCCTGCATATGCCGCCGATGAGTCACTGCTCGGTTATTTATCAGATGTGATGGTTCTGTAGGAGACAGTGCAAAACTGAGCTCCTTTTTTCCCAGAGTGGCACAGTTACTGCGAACAATGAGGGTGGATGGAGTTGTGCCTGTGCTTAAATGACTTGGAGTTGGTTTTAACATCTTCCAGGGAGAGTTCTGGAGATGGGTGCGTGTGGCACTGAGAGTGGTCTGAAGAAACAGGCAGCGCTGTTAGAAATGCATTTTGGGAATCTCAGCTGCTCAGAGCTCCACTGTCAGTGTTTGAGTGCTTACAACCCTCTTCCTTTTGATTGCAAATACGCAAATGCTGTTTGGCTAATGTGAAAGTAACTTGCTATGTGGGGAAAGGAACAAACAGACTACACAAAGGGCTGACAATATGTGCATGAGAACTGATTTAATAAATGTATGTAGACGTGCATACGCCCAATAAGCTTTTATTTCTGTCAACATCAGATGGTGTGTAACAATATAAACAATGTAGGGAAGGTGGTTGGTAAGATGTATACCAAAAGTTAGTGCTGGATGGTTTTTGAGCTTTGCTTTTGAAAGGATTCGAGCCCTTGGCATCTGTGATTTGCCTGCAGCTGATAGTTGGGATCACGGTAGATGTGTTCACTTCAATGAATTGGCAGTGGTGTTGAGGTGAGGGATGTGTTTATGGTCTGCACATCAAACACGGGGCTCAGTGTGCTATGGGCTAATGAGGATGATGCCGTAGAATCTTAAAATATTTCAGGTTGGAAAAGATCTCTAAGGTCACCCAGTCCAGCCATCCATCTACCACTAATGTTGCTCACTAACTGTGTCCCTCAGTGCAACACCTCCACGTTCCTTGAATGCCTCCAGGGATGGTGCCCCACCATCTCCCTGTGCCAATGATCACTCTTTTGGAGTTGCTTTTCCTCGTGGCTGTGTCATTCTCAATAGGACACAGAGTCCCTGAGTTATGTTCTGGGCCATGCCCTCGCCTGCAGGAGGACGGGGCTCCTTGCTGCAGCTCCCAGGCTCGAGCTCCTACACAAAACACCTCTATTTTCTTTTAATCAAGTTGTCCCCATGAAGCACATCTGTTACTGCTTGCCTCGCTGCTTTCATCAAGGTGAGGATGGAGCGATCCTTTTGAGCCCGCCGCTGTTTATGTAAAGCACTTCAGCCAGGCAGGGCTACTTGGATATCAAAGGCAGAGACTGGAGAGGTGGCCTGCTGGAATTTGCATATAAAATTGCAAACCGAAATACAAACACCAGAAAGATGTGAAGATCAGTGTGAAGGGTGAGCATGAAAAGCGTCGGGGAAGGGGGGGAGCAAGGGCAGGTGGGGAGAGGGGAGCAGCGAGATATGAAAGAGGCAGAAAATGAACACACAGAATATTTTAACTAACAGAAAAGTTTCTTGTTCTGAAGACAGATGATGAAAGAGAGACAGTGAGGAATTATTAGGACAGAAGATAAGGAAACAGCAGAGATAGGAAATAATTATTTTGTATCTGTCTTTATAAATGAAAATGAAGGGCATTAACTTAAATAGGATTTAGATTTTCAGGGACAGAAGGGGATGAATTAGGAAGTGTTCAGATAACAGAAGAAATGATTATTAAAGGTCGGGGGCTCTTGAAACCGACGCCGCTCCTCGACCACTTGCGGCCATGCTGGGATGGGAAGGGAGAAATCATGGTGCCATTGAAATCATGGAACCATTGAACTGTTTGAGTTGGAAAGGACCCTAAAACATCATCCAGTCCAAATCCCCTGCAGTGAACAGAGACACAACAGAGGTGGGAACAATGCAGGGAAGGCCCTTCCCTACGGCTGGGGGGCGCTGAGGGGCTGCAGGGCCACTAGGGGAGGGAGGGAGGAATATTAATGGTGTTGGAGGAGCTATGGGCTGCATACTCCCTCCATGCTGTGTGCCCTCTGGGAATTGCAGTTGGTTTTGCCTATGCTTCATCTGGATGGCTCTGGTAGGATGTGCTAGTGGTCCATCTTCTCTCTAAAATGCATTGCCCACGGCAAAGAGTTCCCCAGCATAGATGCTGCTGTTTAGGATAATGATAATTAGCAACACTTTCCAGTATTGCTGTGGGGTAAAAAGTAAACAGCCCCAGTAAGAATTTCCTCGAGGTATGTTTTTATCCCCCTTGCACACATACAACCAAATTCAGCAAGTCAAGCATTTTATTACGTTCTGAAGCCAAACAGCCCTAGGCCCTATTGCATTTTCATGCACTTAGAGCAGCACTTGCAAAATTCTTTTCATTTTCAAGTAGTTTAATTTCAGATGATGCTCTCATAAATCATCTTCACTGCTTTGCATGCACGGTTTGGTACCTGCAGTTATTCATAGATGTAAAACTGCATCTGTGTAAGTAGAAGTGTTTGTTCGGTTTCACGGAACACGTGGGTAGTTTGGGATGTGCCAGTAACTGGAGACCTAGAGGTGGGGCTGAGCATTTCATTTAGCACTACAGCTCAAGATTTTGCAGGTGTCAAGGCTGATGTCAGAGCTCTGTGAACAACGCCTGACCTTTGGAGGCTGCGTGCTCACTGCCTACCAAGAACGGCATTGGGAGTGCTGTCTGTTGGGTGTTGAACCTCGTGAGCCACTGATGGAAATCCTTGATTGCCCCCCAGCACTGCCCATGGAAGGAGCTGAGTGATGTACTGCATGGTCTTCCCATTAAAATCCTGCATGGGAAAAGCTAGAGGAGTTCCATATGTTTGTTGCTGAAAAGAGGAACAGGATCAACTTTGTGAGTGGGCGAGTCACTTATTTATAACTCTCCTACTGAGCCGGAGTTTGTTTAATTTTCTGGAGCAGCACAGCACTCGCAAATGTGGCTGTGTAAATTTGCTAACAATAGTCTGTGGCTATATATAAACCTGAGGGTGCTGCAGTCCATAGTGTGTTCGCATTAATGGGATGATGCACTGAGATATGGCATGCCATGTACCGTGGCACAGGTAATCAGGGATCTTAGGTTGCTGCTGATCTGAATAGCAGGAGCTGCAGGTGTGCTGCCCAGTGTGTTCAGATCTTCTCATTGGTGGCCCCTCCCAGTCTAAAGAGATGTCTGTTACATTGCTAATTGCTTCATTCTGATGAAGTGAAGGACATAGTCTGCGTGAGGGAAGCTAAACTTGTCCCATACATTACCCAAATAGAGTTAGATTTTCTTCTTGGGTGTTCCATCAGTAAGCTCTGTTTGCCTGCTGAAGTAGGAAACCACAATCACAATAAGATTTAGAGCAGGGTTGTGGGGGAAGACTCAAAGGCAGGGACTGTGTCTCAAACAGCTGATGACAGAGCATGGGGTGGCCAAACAAGGGCACCTTGGGAGCATGGCATAAGGTCCTGAGCACAGCTTTGTGCTGGTGCGTATGGCTGAATATCCAACTGGCCAAAGGGGCTCTTCTAGAGGCACTCTGTTACGCTGATGTGTCTTGTTAGCAGAACTAGTTCTGATAGTAACCTGAGCCTTAGTGAAGAGATTTGGGAACTTAATTTTGGAAGAGCATACCAACCTGTACGGTCTCAGAACGGTTCGTACCCTGTGTGGTGGTGCCTGCTGTTTGGCATGCAGCAGCAGTAACGTGTTCTGCACCATCTTAATGGAGCAAAGTAAATTCCATCAGCTCCAGAGCTATAGGCTGAACCTGGGGAGGGACTGCTCCAACCTCTGGATAAGCTGAGTCACAATATGACCGTCTGATGTCATGCAAAACGAAAGGTGCAATTTAAACTACCATCCTCGAGATGCGTTGAGCAGTATTGGGTTGTCAAATGTGGATTTCTTTTAAATCAGTGGTCCAGAATAACCTGGTAATGAGGAGCTGTTTGACAGCAGACAAGCTGAAAACACATATATGAAGATATACACGAGTTGCTAGATTTTGTGAATTTGACTTTTGTTTTTCACATACAGCAACTTGCACGGAAAGTAATTCAGCTCAACTGTATTTTAGGGAATGAGACTGCATAAATAAACTGCATGTGTGCAAGGTGTGTAAAAGGGCCTTCAAGGCAGGAAGCCCACGGCAGTGGGTGGAAGTGGCTGATCTTCAAGGTCCCTTCCAACCCAAGCCTTCCTATGCTGATGGCTAGAGGTCAGGCATCTTCCACACGGAGCCACTGCTCCTAGACACAGAGCACATTTCCACTCGAGCTAACATAAAGGATAAATGCCTCATTCCTTGATTTTTACATCATTCCTCTCTGGTCTTGAAGCAATGTCTGACAAGACCTATTATTTTTCCTGTTATCCAAGCTGTCCACATCTTAACAGCTTCCTACTTCAGCCGAGACAGTCTGAAAAGTTTAATATCATTTCAAATCAGAGAGCCAATAAAACTTGACATTATTAATATGATGTCAAGGGGTTTTCCAAATGCTTAGGGAAAAACAATGTGTCCCATTAAACACAGCTCCTTGCATGGTGAAATATTAAGTGACTTTTCAATGAGTACCAGCTGGAGCTATTAGTTTTTCTTTGCTACAGTTGATATTGAGAGCAGGTTTGGTTGAGAACCTTTTATGAAGACATTAGCTGAATCTGTGCAATCCAAAAAAGCTCACGATTTCCAAGGGACTGCACTCTATCGGGGGCTGCATATGCGAGCATGAATTATTAAAGGCTGTAAATACATTTGTCAGGATGTGCTTTCTCTCCCTTAATGCACTTGTTACACCAGGGAGTCTGGAGCATCTACTGGGAATTTGATCTTGGATTTTAATAAACTGAACCAACTTCTTAATCTTCTCCTGCACCTTCCGCTGGGGGGCTGGAAAATGGGAGTGTTGCAGACGTTATCTCTGGACTGTGGTAGTTTGCTCTGGGTGTTGCTGTCGGATATCACCTAATAGCAGCCCTGCTCTTTGTCCTGAAAAGCTCTCCTTGGCTCCGGATGTTAATTTTTCCAGGCCTCTCCTGGGCATTCCTGCCTTCCTGCTGGCTTGTTTGCTTTGCCAGTGCCGAGTGGCTTTGAGCAGGTGGGAGGCCTGATGGCTCTGCAGTCTTTCCTTTACTTTTAAGTTATTGTACAAGAAAATTGCTTCATCTCTTTGTCTATCCAGACTAAGCATGTTCTGCACAAAAAAAAGTCGAAACTTTTTAAGAATGCCTTTTGGTAACACACCCTGGGATGGAGAAGCTATTCAGTGTGCTCAAGGCTTTGCACAGCACATTAAAGCCTCATCTGGGCTAGGTGTTTACAGTGCGTATGTGTTGGTGCATGTTCTGAAATGCACCTCCAAATTCTGGTCTTGGCTGTGCGTTGGTGTCTTGTTTCCCCACTCGTACAATAATGCTTTGATGTCTCACGGGGGAAGTGTGAGTGTTTAATTTAACTTTTATGAAGTTCTTTGACAGTGTAAGGAGCTCTGAATATTAAGCAGTTTCGGGGAAGTCGAGGCAGCGTTGTTCCACTTTTATCTCCGATAGGAGCTCACATCTGAGCCTCGGTCTCTCTAAACACCAGGCTCCCAGCCAACCCCAGGGCTCCCAGCCAACCGTGTTGTTGCCGTAAGGTCAGCTCTTCTCGGTGTTTTTAGGCAATAAAAGTGTAACTCCTCCTTTCTGACATGATCATAAACCATTTTATTACCGTAGCTGCTAATTCAGCTGCAGTCCTGCCTC
This sequence comes from Cyrtonyx montezumae, assembly GCF_038088225.1. Taxonomy (NCBI): domain Eukaryota; kingdom Metazoa; phylum Chordata; class Aves; order Galliformes; family Odontophoridae; genus Cyrtonyx; species Cyrtonyx montezumae. Next base: position 1,940,904 of record NW_027071959.1, read on the forward strand.
TTCAAGGCACCGTGGCCAGGAATTGGGATGAGAACTGGCCAGGCCACGCAGCAAAGCAGGAGGTTGTACGCAGCCCTGGATGCCTTTTGCTGCCTCTTTTGCGCTGCACAACCTTCCTTCACCTTCTTTCTTTTAATGTCTTAATCAAGAGGCTGATAAGAGAAGTGATCCATGAAAAGGACGGGTATCTTGACAAGACACAGAAGCTTGTGGCAGCACTTTCCCCACAGATCAGCATCCTCCACAAGAGGGAGAGACAAAAAAGACAGATTTTTGTACCCTTAAGCTTCCACCACTGCAGTTCAAAAGACCAATCTTTACAGAAAATAAATTTAAAGGAGAATTTTTGATGTATATGATGGTCTCTTGTGGTTGACAGGAGTGCTGCTGGCAGTATATGGAGCTATGCAAAGCCAGAGTTGGGATTACTTAAAAGTGTCTGTAGTTCTTTGATTAACCAGTGTGTATTTTATTTTTTATATGGCACAATCAGAGCCCTACATTGATAATATCTTGCTATTATTGTTCAATACATGAAACTCCCCTTTTTCCTGCAGTGTGTAGCTCCTTTTTAGGGCACTTTTTAAAGAATTCATTCTCTGCATGTTAAATGGCTTGCTTTCAAGCCAGCTTTGTGCACTTGGGTGCTGTGTTGGAGTGGTGGTGCTCTCAGTCTCGTGGGGTTGAGAGCGCAGGAAGGGAAGGGTGCAAATGGCAATGAGTGTAACGCTTGCAGGGGACCCGTGCCACCTCCTCCCCATTGATGGCAGCGTGCTGCAGCTCTGCACAGAGTTGTTTAGGTTGGAAAATACCAATCAGCAACCCCATGCCCCCTAAGCCACGTCCCCAAATGCCACTCTCATGCAGAAGTGCGAGCAATAGTACTGAGGAGGGAGGTGCTGAGCTGGAGATGATGCATCAGGTCACCAGCACAGGCAGGAACAGATGCAGAGCCTCCGCTCTCCCAAACAACTGCGTTTCCTTTGTACCCTCTCTCATCAGCTGCCTTGTTCAGCTGTTTCCTGGGTCTGGCCCGAAGGCATGTGAGAAGTTTGCAAAATCAAGAGATAATAATAGTAAACTCTGAGAAGGCAGAAGCGAGCAACGTGAAACTTGAGCCGCTTCAAGGGGAAGCTCGGCAGCTGGAAGCGAAACAAAGAAGGAAAGCTGCTCTGCACCGAGGGCACGTTGGGGTTTGGGGGCTGTGCTTTGCTGCACACTCACTTCTGAAGTCAACGCACAGCCCTCAGCCCCCCCTGGGGCAGGCATGGGGGCAAAGCTGCAGCCTGGGCACGGTGCTCTGCCAATTAGCAGCTTGTCCCTGCCCTGCAGGTCTCGCAGCCTTCCCAGCACATGCAGGGCTTGAAGCCACGGCGGTGCATGCGAGCCGTGATCTCGGTCTGGCCGCTCTCCTCTGCTTTTATCCTGTGATTTTATTTATTTATTTCGCCTCTGGCCTCTTTGCTGCCAGCAATGTCTGTTCCTGAATCGGGCTGAGCTGGTGTAGCGTTGAGGATCACAGTCTTCACGATGCTGTGTGATCCGTACATCCCATGCGATGCAGGAACGGCTCTCCCCTCTGCGGCCGCACTGCTGATGGCTGTAATGACTTGTTCCTGTCAGCTGGCAGAGCGCAGGGCTCCTGGGTGTGTGTGCAGAGAGGAGCTAAATCAGCGTGCCTTGTTTCCTCTACAGACCTACCTCCACGTTCCTTCTGAATGGGAAAAAAATGCTATGGAGATGGCCTGGCTCGTTTGTAGGGAAGCTCTGGCTCTGCCCTTTTTCCATTCGCCTCATGTGAGCTGCTCTGGGGTGGAGGAGCATCCCTGTGGCTGGGGCAGGGAATGATGGGCTGCTGGTATTGGGGGCTGGAGGGACATGGCACGGGCAGTGCTATGGGTGGGAAATTAAGAGGGAAGTTGATGCTCGGCCCTCTGATCATCTTCCTCCTTTTATAATGCTTTCATATGAAATAGAAATGAAAGTAGGGAGTAAATTTCCCATCCGATGATGGGTGTCTAGTTCAGAATAGGACTGGGTTAGAGTCAGTGCTTCCATAGCTCTGAGGATTTGGGATTCAGAAGTTCCCACCCATTACTGCAGTCAGATTCTTCTAAAGGGCCGTACACGATGACATTTACAGCCAGGATTCTCAAAACCAGTGCAGTACTTCAGATGCTGAACTCCTGAAAATCTACTCATTTAATTTGTTAAATGAGAGTGAAGGTCTCTTCAGATAATCTCTGTCACTGTAAGAGTGGAGCTCTTTGGTGAGAAATGCAGCCTGTTCCTCCCCAAACCTCCTTTCGGGTCTGAAGCACATTAGCCTGGAGTCACTTTAAAGCCCATTTGAAAGGCTGAGAGGAACCTAAAGAGGGAAACGTGACCTCATCTCAATTAGCTGAAGTCTTCATGGCTTGTCACTTAAATTCAGACGCATTTTCTTTGTGACAACGTCTGTGCTCATTGGAGGCGAGTTGCAGAACGTTGGCGTGGCATTCCCCATGCAGTCACTGGGAAGGATGCTGCACGAGTCTGCCCGGGTGAGGGATGGCTCTCTGAAGGCAAATAAAAATACTTCTGTGACAATTCACTTTGAAGATTTCAGGCGCATCTTTTCCTTAAGAGACTCCGGTGGGCTGAGCACCGCCTGGGGGGACACAACTCTGGGCTCATTGCTCCCTCCAGCCACAGCCTTCTGGGCAGACACTTCATCTGCCCGCTCAGTGTTGGTGGGTCAGGAGTTCCTGTTGGCTAAATTTGGGTGTACCGAGGGAAGAGAAATGGAGGAGGAGGGGGAGAGATCCGTCACTTCTGTCGGCGGTGATCTTTCCTTTCGTGTGTATAATAATCCCAAAGCAGCAAAATAATGGCTAGTCACTGCGTGCCTCCTTTCATCCAGAGGTCTGTATTTCTGCAGACTTTGAAGGCATGAGCACTTGGAGAGCACCAGGGCTTGAATGTGAGCACAGTGTCCCTGTACGTGTGGTTGGTTTGGAGGGCATCTCTCTGGATAAATACTCACCGACGGGCTGGACCTCTTATTGACCTTTAACTACTTGGTAACTGATTCTCTCCCATAACAAATACCTCCTGCAATTAATAGTCAATTGGTACTTAATTAATGAAGCAATAACAGCGGAACAGAACATTGTCACAGGGTAATGGTCTCCTGCAGCCGTTATACCGCCGCTGTCCCACTAAATCTAAATTAAGTGTGGTGTCTTCTGGGAGCAGGGAGGGAAGGACTGCAGGTTCCCTGCACTGCCCAGCCCACCGCGGGGTGCTCCCAGCCCCCCAGCTCCAGCCAACGAAGCAGGGAAATGGCTCTGGAGTAAAGCAGGCAGGTAATTGCACTGAAGGTTAAGAGCACAGAACAAATGGAGGCTTTAAATAATCTGCCCCAAAATTCTCCAGGAGCCTCCTGGCAGAGCTGCAGCGTGCAGGGGCTGAGTGCTGGCAGCAGTGCTGTGCAGGGGAAAGCTCAGCGTGCACAAGTTTAATGCCACCAGTGGCGTGGTCCTGTTTGTCTTTCATCCTCTCCTTCCTCATGCAGATATCTCAGTTGAAATGAGTGCTTCTCTGGAAAAGGACTCTAAGTGCTGGATGCGGCAGCCTTTGCTCTAGGGATGGGGCTGTGCTGGTGCTGAGCACCATGCTGTAAAACCTCCTGCAGCTCACTCCCATGCCCCGTCCTTTCCCAATGCTCAGGCTGTTGTGTTAAAGGTGACTCAAGCCATCTGAACACTGGCTTCCTGTTCGTTTTGTTTTTTTTTTTTCTTCTTTCTAAAGTCCCATTTTTCTGTCTTGTCAGGTCTATTTAAGTATTTAATGAGGTGAGATAGCACCAATAAATTTAACACAGCACAATAACTCTGATGTGGGCCACAGCCTCATAAACTCCCATGCTGGGGACGAGAGGCGCCGGCTGCGATTCCCTGGCTGAGGCACTGCGAAGGTTGGCCAAGGACTCAGAGCACTGCTGCAGACCTGCTCCTGCTCCCTGGGCACGGAGCTGCCAACAGCAGCTGGGAATTGAGGACGGGGTTCATTCCTGCACACCCCGTGGTACACAGCCCATAGACTCATTAAGGTTGGAAAAGACCATGACGTTGGTCATGCCCAGTGCCAGTCCATCCACAGCCCACTCACCACGTCTCTGAGTGCCACATCTCCATGCTTCTGGAGCACCTCCAGAGATGGTGACTCCACCACTTCCCTGGGCTTCCTGTGCCAGAACCAGACTGCTCTTTCCATGAAGAAACTTCTCCTAATATCCAACCTAAGGCCTGCACTGAGACACTATGGTTTGTTGGGTTTTTCAGCCCATGCTGGTGGATGTGTGGCTGTTTCCCTTTGCTGCAGCTGACCCCAGCTTTGGGCAGATTGGGTTGGATGAGCCCTGCAATGAGCCTGAGGTCAGCATCATTGCCCTGCTGCTTTCAGTCTCAGAGGAAATGCTGGGGGATCTTTGCATTGTGTTATAGAGTGTAGAGGAATCCTTTACTTGTCTGTTTTAAATGTCTCCAGAATGAGTAATTTAACAGATTTTTTCTCCCCCCTCACTACTTGCAAATCTGTTTGCAAGCAGCTTGCTTTCTCAGAGGAGGACTTGGAATTGTCAGCTGGCTCCTGCAAACCATTTACTAAGGCATCCCTTCCTCTGACTGGCATTGGCAATGCCATTTCTCCCAATCTGAACGCTTTGGAGTGGAGAGAATGGGGAAAGATGAGTGTAAAGCTGTATCACGTGAGGATATCAGCAAGCCTGAGATTCATTCTGGCACTCTGGCATACGAATTCGTGGCTGAAGGAAAGCTATATCAAAGCTGGGAAGAATTGTCTCTTTAAGTCTTGAGATTGTCACTGCTTCTGTAGTGTGATGCTGCCCGCTCTGCAGGGGCAAGAGCTGAAGGGTTAGAGGAATTATCCATTTGAAGTGGGCTCTACACAATACAGCCGTAGGCAGCATGAAGTCACAAGGATTGCATGGTTCTGCTCCTCTCGCTTCTTCAGCTGCTTAAATACACAAGGCACAAAGAGAAACTGTGCTAGCCCTGGCCCATGCCAGCAGTACCCATTAGCTCTACCTAGACCTGCCAGCATCCCCTCCTTACACCAATCCCATACAAATTTGCTTTGTGCTGTCTTACAAATAGCTTTACAATGCCTGCCCATACTGAAAAACCATCCTGCACCATAAGTGGCTGGGCACAAATCTAATTATCCCAAAAGGGGAGGGAGCGGAGGGAAGAAAGCACACAGAAATTTCATCATCTAACCTTGTGAAATCTGTGTGACTCAGGGCCCCGGAGTCTTTGCTTTGCAGCTCACCTCCAGGAACACGGCTTCCTTCAGCACGCTTCTGTTTAGCTGGTTATTTTTTGCTCTGTGCGCTGTGCTAAGGGACACGCTGCGAGTAGTTTATTACAGCTTTCTGTTCCGTTCTGCTGCAGTACAGTAGAAATAATGCAATCATGTCTCAGCTCCATATGGTCTCGGAGGCTGAGAAGCAGAACAACCTTTTTGCTTTGTTTGTGTTTTCACTCCCAGCACTGAGGGGTGTTGCAGGGAGCTGCCGGCTCAGCCCCTGCTGGGCTGCACCCTGCTCCCAAAAATGCTGTTGGGGGAGGGGGGTGGCCGTGCACTCAGAGCGGTGGTGTGGCTGGAGAGGGAATCCTGTGCTTGGAAAACGGCCATCATTTATCTAAATATTTGTGTTTGTATGTGTGGGCTCCATATTGCGGAGAGCAAGTGCGATGCTTGTAGCCTTCCTACTCCAGCAGGTCACACCATATGATCCAGGGATGCCTGCCAGGTTTGCAGTGCCTCATGTAGCAGAAAATAGCCCCGTGCTGCCCGTGGGATTGGATTGCTGAGAGTGCTGGGGGCTGCAGGAAACGAGGGGGCACCCGCTGGTGTTGGGCCCCCACGGAGCTGCTGTGGGTCACGGGGGCAGAGCAGCGGGGGCTCTTCTGGGGCGGTGCTGCCGGTCTCTTTCTGTTTCTGTGTGCGCAATGTTGGCTGTGAGGTTGACCAAAAGAACCCCGTTCTGCACCCAGCACTGAGGTTTGTTAGCAGTGAGCTGCTCCAAGCCAGCCCAGGGATAGCTCACTGCTCTGAGCAGGGAATCTGATGCAGCTAAATAAAGAATTCAGCTATTCTTTGAACAAAGGGTCGAAAGGTGCTGTTCTTGCCAAGTATGGATTGGTGCAGTGCACATACATTCCTGAACCACTGAGTTTGCTTGGCTTTGGGGGTCGTGAACTCGGCTAAATTCTTCCAGACTCCGATGCTGGAGCTCCATGAAACAAACCTGGGGAGAAGGAAAACATTCCTGGTACCCATTGCCTCTGCACAGAGCTGCACTAACAAATGGTTCCAATTATGGAATGGAGTTTGCATGCGCTGTGTTATTTCACCAAATGCCAGAGGGTCTGAATTTCCTCGGCGCTATGGATCAAGTCCGTCAGCCAACATCTACATTGGTGTAAAAATGTAAGATTTAGCTTTGTGTTTCATCAGAAAACTAAAGTCTGTGCCATAGAGCGGGGTTGCAGAGGCAGTGAGGCACCCTGCTTTGCTGGAGATAAGGAAGAGCAGCGAGCTGCACGTGGCAGTGCGTATTGCATTGCTTCCATGCACTGCTGCTGGGCATGGCAGCGTGCAGAGAGACCCTGAGGTGAGGCAGCCTGAAAAGTCAGGGATGGTTCTGTGCAAAGATGGAAAGCAGCAGAGAAGGTGGCTGCTGCTTACAGAGCTGCGCTGCAGCAGGACTCGGGATGGTCTGCTTTCAGTTGCTGTGGATCAGGAAGCTATCTGAGTGTAGTGTAGATACAGGAACACAGCACGTCTCTTATCAGAGGATGCTGGGTCAAAAAGCTCGTGTGTTATCGGTGGAGTGCTTCCTACTTGGTGCTTAACATGAGTGCGTCCCAGAGCACTTGACAGAAGAGGGCAGGGATTGTGCTGGGTGCAGAGCTGTGCCCCGGCTCTTGGAGGTGGCAAAGGAGCAGAGTGGGTCCTTCCAGCCACGCTGCCTGCCTGCGATGCACAGGAAAGGCTCTGCAGAAGTCTTCCAGCTAAAAGGAAAGGTGACAGGAGGGAGGGCAGCCCGTGCCAAACAGCGAGCAGCACCCTGCGTCCCAGCCCCCTACTGGCACCAAACGCGGGCAGAGCCCAGGTCTGCTGCTTTCTGCATCTCCAGCCTCTCCCCACACAAAGAGCACTTTTCTCTCTTCTGCAGGATCTGAAGAGCTCTCGTGACCAGCATAATTTTTCCAGCTACTCCTTTCTCTACCTTCCATGCGTGCGCTTGCACTTTTTCAGCCTTGTGTTGGCATCACTTTTCAGTATAGCAGCAGTAATGTCCAACCAGGAGGATATGATCTGTTGTGGGCATGAGAAATGAAATAGCTTCACCTGTGACATGTGTCAGAGGTGGGACAGTCTGTCCCAGTGCCCCGGCAGGGCAGCCCAGCCTGGGGATGCTGCTCGTCTAAATGCCCTGCAACCCGTGGCTATAATTAGGCTGCACTCTGGCTATTTATAACCCCTCCTGTCGTGATGTTTGCAATTGCTGAGTGCAGAATCTTGTCTGGGAGGGCGGGAGGATCTCGGTGTGCTGTGTGCAGGATGGCAGCCCCTGTGCTATTGTGGCCTTTGGGGCAGGGGCTGTCTGTGCTCAGGGTGCAGGTCCCAGCCTGCTCGTCCTCACCCACCATCCCAGGCACTCTCCACGCTGCCTTCCTAAATGCCCTACATATGGATGAATGTTTCTTTAAAGCCTTTAAAAACAAGCAGCAGCAAAAATGATCCTTGGCTGCTTGACAGCCCAAATGTGGTGGAAATCCCATATGTTTCTGGCTTTGACCTTCCTTAGGGTGCCCCACTTTCTCCACGTTTTGATTCCTAGATCAGTCTCAAGCAACCATTCTCAGCGGTCTGGCTGCTGCTGGGAAGTCCTCCTGTCCCCTACTCCTTTGTTGCTGGAGCAAATGAAGCAGACCTTCAGCTCCTTTACCCGAACACTTGGTGTCCAGTAATCCTGCAACTTTTTTTTTTTTTGGGTGGCGACATAAATTTGCAATGGTGTTCTGCAAAAGCACCCTACCAACCCAGAGCTGCCTAGCATCCGTAACAAGCTTATCAAAGGGTTCCTTTGCAGCGAGATCTGAGCCCTCCAGGTTTTGATTCATAGCAGGTGAAGGCAGAGTGTGCTGAAACCTGATTGAAATGTGCGAGGTCAACAAAATAGAGCAGAGAGTGCACAATAATTGGGGAAGAAGCAGCAGCCTTGCTTTCTGCATGTGTTCCAGTGATCCCTGTACTTTAATCTCCCATTTCCAAAGGGAAGCCTGTCTTGCATACTTCATCACAGCGTTCATTTGCACAGGAGGTCTCTTGTTACGAAAAAAATAAAAAGAGTGGGGGGAAAAACAAAACTAAAATTACTGCTGACTTTACTCTCCTCCTTTCTTGTTAAAGCAAAAAGGGAAAAGCCTCTCTCCTTCCCACCAAGCAGGGGAGCGGGGAGAGGAGTGCTACCTGACTTCCATCCCAAAGATCCTCAGCTCTCGCAGAGCTGGAGCCCTTTCTGGTGCTGCAGTGCCAATGTTTACTACAGATGAGCAGATCTGAGAATGAGGAAAACCTCCCGTGCTCTTTGGGAAATTAAAATCTCCTGAAAGATGAGGGCTTAGGGCTGAAGGAGCTGGGCTCCTTGGGGCAGAATGTGTTTTCAGAACGTACTCTTACCTCTGCATGGAAGAGCTGTCACAGATTTGGGGATCTCTGACCTTTCTCAGATATTTGGGGAAGAAGTAGGAAGAGTTTTAAGTAAATATTTTCCCCAAAGCCCATAACGTTTTGTTGGAAATGCTCCATTCCCTAACATCTGTGCAAATTAAAACCTATCTCTGCTTTCAAGTGTTTGTTGGGGGGGGGGGGGGTGAGGGTTGCCTTTCTTCTGCATTGGGAGTGGGAATATATTAGAAAAAAAAAGGGCAGAAGGAGAGAGGGGAAGGGGAAAGAAATCTGTCCCTTTCTCCCTCCTTCCCATCTGTTGTTGAATCAGCAGCTGTTTGTTCTTAAGCTTGCATTACAACCTCTTCATCAGCCCCTCCTGTGCAGTGGGGTCTGGCACGCTGCGTTACCCCAAAGGGCAACGATGCAGGGACAGCTTCAGCCCTGCTGCCCGTCCTCTCTCAACGTGAATTTCTCCATCCTGCGTATTCCTGCTGGAAATCCCTTCGAGGTGGAGCACGGGTTTAATCCTCCCACCGCAGGGTACAGATGCTCTGGGTTGCTGCCTTTCCCCGTTGCAGTGGGAAGGGATCTGAATGCTGGGGGGGGTTGCACTGGCTCTCAGGGCACTCGGCTGCGACACGCCGATGAGCAAATGCTGTGTGATGGACTTGAAGCCAAGAGTGACGCCGGAGCTTTGGGATGGGTGCCAACTCTGCCTCCGTCTAGCAGAGCCGTAGGGGAAGTCAGCAGAAAAGCTAGGGACTGCTTAACAAGCTCTTCAGTGCGACTGAATGTGCTGAGCTCATCCGGGCGAGCCGCGGGTGCCAAGTGTGCTCCACCGACGGGCTTGATGCTATGGGATGAGGAGCTGTCAGTCTGCTCCCTCTGCTTCTCCCTTCTGCCCCAGCTGGAGGAGAGCTTGGTACGCTGCAGCAAAGCTGGGTGCTTGCTGCTGCTGTGCTGCTGATACCGCTGTCAAATGCAGACTGTACTCAGACGCCCGTGTCAGTGGGACAAGGCAGAAGCAGAAAGCCAGGGCTGCAGCGCACAGCACTCAAAATGTTCTTATAAATTAGCCCCGCTCCTTTTTCAGAAGGGAAAGATGTTCAAAGGGAAGGAGGGCACGCTGAGCAGCCCGCTCCAGAACACGTGGAAGCATTAACTGACTTCACCCTATTGACAAAACCAAAGCAGAGAAAGGGAGGATGTTTTGAGGAATTTCTTGCTCGATTTTTTTTCTGCACGGAGCTGCTGTTGGGTCCAGATGCACTTCGCCTGCGTGCTGCGCTCAGGCGTTGCATAGGGCACTGTTATGTGTGTGCAATGGGGGAGGAGAGGTTGCCAGGCCTGAATTGCAGCAGGGTGAGCTCTGCAGACGGAGCCTCCACCGCAGCCCAGTCCAGCTCTGACACCAGACGACGTCTCTGGAAGAGAGGAAAACACTGTGTTCGTAAGCCCGCCTCAGATAACAGCTTGCTGGGTCACCACGGGGTCACCCACTGCCCTGTCCCTTAGGTGAAGGCTGTGAGCAGTGGCTTTAAAACAGCTTTTAATCTCCGATTTCCTGGGAAACGCAGTAATGCAAGAGCCAGGAGCTGGCTGGAGTCCGTTGGCGGTTGGTTAATGCATCACCAGCAAATCAGGGCTTCGTTAGAGGAGGGCTAATCATTTACAAGCTTTAGGTTTGTATGCACGGCTTAAACCTCATTACTTCATGCCTTGGGTATGTGCTTCAATGTCCTGGCTGTAGATGTGGCTGCGCTGGTCTTTGTGCCCCTGTACTGGAGAGATTGGCAATGCAGCACAGATCTCATCTGGTGTTTGCATGGGCTCGCTGCCCCGTGTCTGCTGAACGTCAGTGTCAGCGTGTGTCTGGAAAGAAAAGCCATCTCACAGCGAAGCTGCGTGCGAGCCTCCAGATAGCCGAGCTTTTAAAGCTTCTCTCTTTTGTTTTCTGCATATGTTAATAGGGGGGAAATGAGTACAAACCTCAATGCAGGAAGCGGGGCTCTTGGGGGGGTCCAGGGGAAGCCAAATGTGCAGACACCAGACCTGGAACAACGCAAATCGCACCTGCGTGCCAAAGCTGTGCCCCAGAGATGCACCATCTGCTCAGGACTCGTGTGGCTCTGGGCACGGCGGGGTCAGCCCCCACCTGCCCCACAGTGACCTCCTTCCAGCCCCCCACCCCTCAGCTCAGTGCTCGGGCTGCCCTGCAAACTTCACATTGGAAACCGCTATCGATTTTCCTTACTAATGCACTTCGCTGCGTTGTGCAACGCGCACCAAACAAAGCACAAAGAACTCAATCAGCCACTTAAAAACAAAAAAACAAACACGAAACAACCGAACAACACAGCAAAACAAAACAACAAAGCAAGTCAAACAAAACCCACTGCCTTCCCATTACAGGCCGGGCAGATCATGCAGTTAGAGCTTGAAAGGGCTCCCATTGACCCGTAGCACTCAGTTAAAATGAAGGCAGCAGTGCGAATACGGGTGGAAGATGCGGGCTCAAGAGAGCTCTTTCCTTACATAAAAAGAACATTTTACTTTTTTCTTTCTTGTTACCTGCAAATGAGAAAGAAATGCTGTGCTCCTCTGCTCCGTGTAGCATTATTCCAACCGTACCAGCTCTCAGCTCCCTTTTCCCTTAGCTAATAAGTAATCATGAGGAGGTTTGTGGCCTTGTTTACTATATTTGGCCCAGAAAATGCTTTTTTTCCTCTCCTCTTCCCCCTGCCTCTTGCAGTAAAGTGCTTCCTGAGATTTATTTATAAGCCCATAAATACAGAGTAAATAGCTTTAATTTAATTTACCGGGCTCCTATAAGAAATTGTATCTGTGAGCAGGAATTGTTTCAGCCTCTGAGCTGAGAAGAGCGTGTGGATGCAGGATGGTCAGGTCCTTTGTCTTGCTTTTTATTTTTTCCCTAAGGAAGAAAGAGTTTCCCTGCCTTCTGCTGCCCCTGGGTGTGTTGCTTGCAGCGTGCTCAGAGCGCTGGTCAGGCACACGGTGTTGAATGTAACGCACTGCTATTTGGACCCTGAGAAATGGAAGGTAGTGGTGTGATCCTACAGTGGGGACCACACACCTGTTGGCCCAGCTTGCTTTTAAGGCTTACAGATCCAGAGGGGACACCCTTCTGCCCAGGAGAGGCTGCTTTGCTATTTTCTTCCTGGTACCGTAGGGTTTGTGGGTTCTGGTCCCTGGCAGGCAGAGCTCGGCACCCTTCCTATCAACTTTGTGTCTACAGAGCTGTGACTTTAGAGCAGGGTTTTATGAATGAGGAATGCTGGCGGCATATGGGAAGCAGCTCTGTGCCTGAAATCCTGGTGAGAAAAAGGAGGAGGACGTGCGATGGCATCCGGTGGAGGCTGGAACACAGGAGGTTCAGCCTGGATGGGTGCCCAGGGCTCTGTCTGCGACGGAGGGGTCTTTCGGACCCAAGCTGACTGCTGTTGCCATGTAACAGAGCTGCCGGACTGCCAAGTGGGGGACCCCATGTGCCCATGACGCAATGTCAGGTCCCTGTGCAAAGCAAACAGGAGCTGGAGCAGCACAGCTTTTGGAAAGGCAAAAAGTGCCAGTGGTGACGTGCAGTCACAGCACTGCTTTTCTCTGCTTTCTGCTCCTGGAGCGGGGTGAAGCCGCTCATCCCCGCACTGCTCGGCAGCGGAGCGCTCCGTGGACGCGAGCCCAGAGCGTAACGGGTGGGAATAGAGGCAAAGCTGGCAGCCTTGGCACGTTATCCAAGATAAATCCTGGATAAATGAGTCACTGACGCAGGCGGCTCGCTACGCCCCGTTTCGCCCCCGTAACGGTGCCTGGCACTCTCCCAGTTAATCAAGTGTTGCTTGTGCACCAGCTCGTGTGCGGGGTTGGAGTGCTACTCCAGGCTTGCTCATCTGCCAGTGACGAGCTCGGGTGGCTGTGCTGCATACTTTGTGTGTGGTTTTGTGCTCCGAGTTATGAGATTCACCAACAGAGATTTTATTCTCTTTTTTTTTTTTTTGCATCAATTTATTAGGATGTTACACCCCCCCTCCCCACCCCCCAAAGCCCCCCACCTTCCTTGCACCTCTTTTATTTCGTTAGCTGCCTTGGTTAAGTCTGACAGCTTATTTAGAACGGGCCGGCGCCCAGAGGTAGAATTTGCAAACAAATAACTTTCACCCAACATGACAGCGTGCGATAGATTGCAAAAATCCGAGGCGATGCTCTCTGACATGACAGTGACAATAGGAGTTTTGTCCTCATTAGTTTTCCCCACATAAAGACTTCCTGCTCTGCCCAGCCCTGATTGCATGTCAGTAGGAACAGACTCCAGCAACACCCCGCTGCTCTGCAGCACGGAGCTGCTGTCTCGGGGATGTGCACCCATGGCTGCGTGGATGCTGTGCAGATGAGCCTCACATCTGCAGGAGGATTTGGCCCCGCTGTGCACGAATCATCCGTGGGAATTGGAATCCACGTCTGGTTCTGGATGGGAGGGAGCAGGAAAGGGAAGATGGTAGTCTGCCTTCTGCTGCTGAGCATAGATCTAAGAGTTGCAGCAAGTGTTGTTCTCTTCTGTGGTCATAGCAACTTCTAAATTAATTTTGCTTACTTTTAATCTGAAGTATTTGTGGATCCCAAATGAGTTGTCCTCTCCAGCATTGATCTCAATTACTTTGTTAGGATCAGAGCGTGCATGGTGGCAGGGGAAGGGGAGGAGAGACTCATAGCCCTGCTTGCTGTGGGCTTTGCAGAGGGGTGGGGGCTTCCTGGTCTGGAAGGAGTGCTCCTATTTAATGCAGCTTTTTAGCATCGCTGAATCAGAGAATGTTGGAGTCAGAAGGGACCCCCAAAGGCCGCGTGGTGCCGCTCCCTGCAGTGCTCAGGGACACCCACAGCTCCATCAGTGCTCAGAGCCCCGTCCAGCCTGACCTTGGCTGTGTGCAGGGACGGGGCAGCACCGCCTCTCTGGGCAACCTGTGCCAGTGCCTCACCACCAATCTCATAGAAAAGTCAAATTATGCCACAACGTTGGGTTCATGTCTCCCATATTCAAGCCTTTGGATGTCGACCTCCCGGAGGAACAGGAACCCTTTCCCCATCCCTTCCCACTCCCAGGGTGCTGCTAACAAATGCCTTTGGAGCAGCTGTTGGATGTCCGTGGAGAAAAACCGCCTGTCTCCCTGAGAAAGGAGACGGATGACACACTCCTGCTCGGGTGTAAGGGGGTGACCATTTTTCCTAATTAGTCATGATGTCTTGCCCATCACAGGAATAAATAGCAAGCTTTCCCTAAGGATGTGAGATGAGAAGCACTATTTATCGTTGCTCTCAGAGGAAGCTGACAACATGACAGGTGAAATATCAGGAATAATTAAGAAAAATAAGGGCTTATGTACTTTATTGCATCAACAGCAGGAATGCATGGCCAGCTCCTCGTGGATCCTCATGCGTGCCCCCATCCTGACATCACCCGTGAATCGCGTGCTTTCTCTGCGCCTGTGCAGAGCTCTCACTGGGGCCCTTGGCAACGCCGCATCCCAGCGGGCACCGAGCACTGCTCATTGTTCCCTTTTAGCTGCTTCAGTGAGACAAAGGTGCCTGCCTGGTGACTCAGCGATGGCTTCGATCGCAGCGCTGGTTCTCAGCTTCCCGCTGAGCTGTTGGAAAACATCACCTCCTCCTTCCCCGCCATGCTGTGTCTGATACTCCGTCCTGTTCCTCTGACCACAGCTCCTTTTTTTTCTTTCTTGGGAAAGTCTTTGCTCCCACACAGCATGCATGAGTTTTTCCCCAAATCGTCCCAGGTTTGCTTTGCGTCACTGAGCATTGGGGAACGAAGGTGCGTGCTTGGTAAATACTCTTTTCCAGTAAACTCTTTGTCCAGGAGAGAGGAAGGAGAAATCACTAACTGAAGACTTATAGATTTTAGGCTGAGCCTTTTTGCAAATGGTTGTCTTCAGACAAGTGGCTGGGAAACAGATCCCTCTGAGACTGGTGCTCGGGGAAGGCTACGCCTGCCCTCACCACTTACCAACCCATGCATCTTCTTTCTGTCTGGTTGCGAGAGCTCTTGACTGCATTAGGAAGAACAACTCCTGGCTTTGAACTGCTGCTTTTTTGCACTATCCCCACTGAAATCGATGGTGGATGATGGAGCAGAGCTGGGGGAGGAGGGGAGGGGGGAGCAGCTTTCCCTGTCCTTGGGATACTGTTGGGCTGGTGCACACTTTGGGTGCGGAGCCAAAGCTGCATCCTTCTGCATTACAGAGATGTGTTTGCTTACAAGGCAGGACAGCTGGAGAGCTCAGGAACTGTATCTATTCAAACAATGTGAAAATCTGATTACAGCAAGTGTCACTGGGCATCACTTAACTCTTCCTCTGCAGCCCTGGCTTTGGCTGACAAGCATAATAGAACTCCCGGATACATCTTGTGCTGGAATAAAATACCTGGTCAGAAGTGCTTAAAATCGCTCAAGTTTATGGAGTTTGCTAATCATGTCTCTCATTTGTTGGCTCAATGTGATTTTGGGGCTGTCCGTCCTACATTAAGCCTCATTAAGATGGTGTAGCGGCGCTGGTAAATGTGGTCAGTGGAATGTGTCTTTTTTTAGCCACTGAGGAGAAAAGAAATTGTATGTCACAGTCCTCATCTTGTCCCCTTTGACCAAGTGCTCATTGGAACTTTTAAAGAGGCTCTGAAAGAGGTCTTTTGTTAGAGGGGGAGGAGAAAGCGAGCAGCAAACAACTCCTGCACTGGGAAATGCTGCTCTTGGGGCACTTATATTTAGCTCGCTTGCAGCAGTGTCCCTTCAATTTGTACTCGCACTTTTGTTCCTTTTAACTACCACCACTAAGGGTCTAAAAGAGAGACACCAGCGAGGGATAGGCAGTTTCTCCTTGCAGAGGTGAAGGTATTTTTAACACAATGCCCGAGAGAAAGGGATTTGTTTCCTCCAACATTCAGTTGAAATCAGCACTGCAAAGGATCCCTCGTGGAAAGCAAAAGCACTTCTGCCCACAAAAGCATCGCATGCAGCAGTGGGAGAGAAATCAAACAAAAGCTGAAGAAGTGTGTGGGAAAACAAAGGTAGAAGTTCAGCCCTGCTCAGTGGCCTGCAGTGATTCACTGCGCTGCGAGGGAGCCATGTGCATCCATTGGAAATGTGCAGGGTGGCCAGAATTCCAGCCCAGCAACAGGAGAGGACGGCATTGGGCTGCAATGAGAGCCAGAATTAAAACTGTTGTGGTTTATTTTTTGTTCTTTTAAATACTTATCGCATGCTGTAGCACCTCGTACGCAGCCCTGAGGCTTTGGAATAGGAAGAAATGTCTGGAGCTCTGCTGGCTCACAGCACTGCTGCTTTAGAGCCGACCTTGGGGATTTTTCACCTCCCTTTTGATTTACGGGCAGAGTGGCCCCAGGGAGGGAGCACAGAAGCACAAATCCATTGCAGCTGTGGCTGGAACCCAAAACTGAGTATTTCATGCCCAGTGCTGTGTGCCAATGAGGTGTGTTGCCTTGGGAGAGGAGTCCTGCTGGCCCAGCAGATAAGGTGTGAGGTGAAGGTCCTGCCAAGCCCAGACTTCCCTTCTCCTCCACTATCTTTCAAGTGTTTGCTTTCTTTATCAGTAGCTGGCTGGTAACAAGTCGGACAAGTCTTGGGTTTAAATGTGTTATTCCTCAATTCTCCCGGCAAATAAGCCAAGATAAGACCCTGACCTTTGAAGCCAATTGTAATTTAATACAGCTTAAATAGTAAACATTGAACAGTTGCAAAGGCGTATGATCAAAGCCATTGATTTCTGGGTAGTGACATGGTGACTTGCTGAATAATTCCCAATAATGAGAAAATCTGAGAAAATTGAGACCTGCTTCCAAATATTATAAGCACAACTGATCAAATAAATAATTAGTAAGCTGCTCATTTAAGCTTTGCATATGAGAAAGCAAGAAAATCCTTCACTTGCAGTAAAAATGCTACACTGAGCATGTTTCTTTTGGGGAAAACAGAAAAAAGTCACCCCAGGCAGAGTTGAAAATAGATTTCTTCCTCCAGGATGAGAGCAGGATGCTTACTGCAGAGCACAAACAGCTTTTTCCAAACGGCATCAATACAGCCCTATACTTTTTCCACTGGGCAGTTTACAGTTCTTTGCTGGGTGGTGGATTAATTTAGGAGCACTCATTATGAGGGGCTTGATACTGCGTTGAGACCCTGCAGAAGGACTCATTGGCAAGAGCAGTGATGCATCCATTTGTATGTTTGTTTGAAGTTGTCAAAAACAAACTAGCCAACGAGACAAATATCACTGACTCTGTTTGGAAACGGTGTCCATTTCAGAGGTTAACAGTGACCAAAGACCCCATGGATGCACCAAGCGTCACCATAAAGCCCCCAGCCCCTTTCATAGGGTCACAGAATGGCTGGAGTTGGAAGGGAGCCTTGGAGGTCATCTAATCCAACCCTCCTGCAATGGATGTGGATGCATACAGCTTCGCTGCACGTGCCCACCTCTTGTGCTTTCCACAGCACGGAAAGCGAAAGTCAGCACAACACTAATGGCAAACAGCACTCTCTGAAATATTTCTTCCTAATGAAAACGTTCTAGGAAAGCAGTATTTGAACATTTGTTAAAGAACGTGTTTGTGCCTGGGTTTGTTTAATGCTGGCTGCCGGTGGTGCCACAGTAGGAGATGTTGTAAAGCACCTTGGTGCTCTGCTGACTGCCTCTGTGCATTTGGATAGGGCCAGCACTGCCCTGCCCCACACTGCCAGCAGCTCCCTGCCCTGGGAGGAGCCCCTGGTTGCTGGCCCTGTTCTGCTCCACCAGCTGCACAAACACAGCGTGCAACCCACAGAGCAACCTCCACTCCGTGCCCTGACCCCATGCCTGTCCTTCATCTGGTTCTGCCAGAGGAAATTGGCTCTCACTTGGTTCTGCCTTTGTACACAACCAGATCTTCGTTTCTATTATGAAAAGCAGTCCCCATGGCCCTGCCTTGCTGAGAGCCCCTTCTGCTTCTGCTGCTCACCCACCACCAGCACACACCGTGCTGTGATGTGGCTCTTGCAGCAGAGCAGCTCCTGTGCCTGGTCATACCCAAGGCGTGCCACTAAAATTGCTTCTGCTTTAAGTGCTGCCAGGTCTGGGAGAGAAGCTTCTCCTTGTTTCCAGCCTAGAAACAGAGGACATGCAGCACTAAATGCTGTTGTGTTGGGGAACGTCCGTTGTGGTGCTCTGTTACTGGTGGACAAGAAGCAGAGCTTCTGGTTTGTGCTGCACACAGCACACCTGCCTGCTGCTGAGCTGCTCCACTCCAGAGATGTTCCCATACTGGCACATTGAGTGGGATGCTTGCCCACCCCATGCAGACCCCCATCCAGGCTACTCTGGCTTTTTGCAGGCAGCCATGCGGTCTTTCAGATGTCAGTATTTCAGCTTTGTCTTGTGGCTGCTGTTCAAAGGACAAAAGTACGGTGGCCAAAAATCCGGATGCAGCAGATCACACTGACAGTCACATCAGGGCAGCTCTGCCTCTCAGGGCAGGAAGCCACCATTTATTGCTAATGCCAGGACGAAGCTCCAAGTGGATGTCCTCGAAGCACAGCCTCGCTCTTCCCCAGCCCTTCAGACAGAAATGAAAAGGCTTTCATGTTCTGCGGGGGTGGAGAGCACAATTTGTGGTGACCTGACTCTGGCTGGTATTTGAAAGGTCACTTTGAGTACGATGCTATCTGAGCCCATTGATTTAAAAAAAAAAAACCAACCCAAAAACAAAACAAAACAACAACAACAACAACAAAAACCCCAGCCCTGTACAGAAGGGGAAAGCGGGGGAGAGGAAGTGAAAATAGAGCTGGCCACAGCCATTGTTTAAAACCAACAAAGAGGCACTGAAGGGCTCTGTGTGCTGCCAATAGCCGAGGCCAAGCGGGCAGCTGGGCAGCTCCATGCAGCAGTGCGTGGGGATCTGCAGCTCCCTCCTGCTGCTGGGGGCACACAGCCACCCCACAGCAGCGACTTTGAGTCCCCACTGCATGACAGCAATCCAAAAGGGAGATGGGTGCTGGTAGGATGCAATTGCACGGGCGTGTTTAATGCTGTGTGTCACTGAAATGCAGTGAACTCGTGAGCAGCGAACTGCTCACTGGGTGCTCTGGTTTTGTGGGCTCGTAGAGTGGCTTAAGTTGGAAGAGGTCTTAAAGATCATCGAGCTGCAACCCTCCTGCTGTGGAGAGGTGTGCATCATCCCACTGAAGGTGCAAGGGTGTGCATGTCGAGCTGAGCATGCCTTGCAGGGTTTGGTGCCAACTGCAGAGGCAAGTTGGGTTCCTACACACTGCACTGCAGCCTGAAAGGGCCTCACCCCACAACTACAAATGGATCATTACCCTGAAAGCAGCCGGGGCCAGGGAAGAAATTGGTTGCCCTGAAGAGCTCAGCCAACTGTCAGATGTTTTGTGAGCATTAGTGAATAATAAGGAGAAAGAGCAGCATTAGCCCTGCATCCATGCAGCAAACTGTCACATAACAAGGGGAGTATTGGCACATTGTCATGTTTCAAACACTGATAATCAATGTCTCATAGAAAAACAACAAAATCACCCCAACTGCACCCGGTGCCATGCAGCTGGAGCCTTGCAGAGGGCAGGGACAGCTGCCCTGTGCCAGCAGGGTTGGTGGGGGCTGTGTGTCCTCATCCTGAGCCTTTGGTGCATGCAGAACATGCATAGCTGCAATTTTTAGAAGGGTGGCAGTGGACCAAACTGCAAATTTGTAGCTGCTGCCATGTGGAGGGGTTGGTCTAGTCCCAGGAAGGATCTCTTATTTTGGGGTGTTGGTGAGGAGATCTCCTCTCCCTGTGAGCATCGGTGGGCACAGCAGCACTGAATAAACTGTTTTTTATCAGGTGCCAATGGTCCCTGCACGGGAAACAAAGCTGAGGGGAGCGGTGGCAGACCATAGAATCATGAAGGTAGGAAATGACCTCTAAGATCATCCAATCCAAACAGCCACCTCCCAGTACTGCCCACTGACCGCATCCCTCACAGCCATGTCCTCAGGGTTCCTGAACACCTCCAGGGACAGTGGCCCCAACCCCCCCAGGCAGCTTGTGCCAATGACCACTCTTTTGGCGAAGGAGTTTTTCCTCACATCCAACGTGAGCCTCCCCTGGTGCAACATAGGGCCATCCCCCTCTCATCTCGTGGTCATGGAAGAGAAAGTTACAGTGAGGGAGACCCAGATTCAGTCTGTCGGATTGTCTTACCTTCCGTGTGGGACTGGATAAATTAATCTCCAGCTCAGTGCCCTGTCTGCAAAATAGGGATAATAGCATCTCAGAGATGCTCTGTGGGTGGTAAATGCGTATGAGAGACAGAGGATGCTCTAATGCTACCATCTTGGGAACAGTTTGAGTGCAGTAGATGGGAGAAGCCTAGCAACTGCTACCTCATTCACCTCTCATAATTAATTGCAACATGCAGTGGCAGACATTTCAATGGTTGAGAGGGGAAAGGGAAAGACTTAAAACTTGTAACTAAATTTCTGCAGTAAAGAGGGAAAAAATGAATTTTGAACCACAGAGAAGTGCAGAAAGGATGCTAGGGGAAGACAGGAGGGAGGGGACAGCACTGAGTGTTGGGAAGGAGTGCAGAGGGGATGCTTTTAGGGAGCTCACACTGATAGGTATTTGGGGAAGGGGGATTTTCTTATTGGTGTAGCAGAGGAGAGACCAAAAGGAGCTTTGCCAGTCAGCAGTGGGACCTTCCTGCTTTGGGCATGAACTCAGAGGGGTCCTGGGCAGTGTGATGTACCTGGAATGGCAAAGTTCTGTGTTGGCAGAAAGAGATTCAGCAAAACCACTTCCAAGCTTTGGATATAAGCAATGAGGGCAAGTTAAGGCATGGATTATAAAAGTGATGGATCTAAAGAAAAGGAAGAGTTTTGAAGGGTTGAAATTTACTGCAAAGTCTGGCCCAGAAATGACCCTCTTTCTCCTCCTTTGAATTTTTTCATCTTGTGCAGAAAAAATGCAGCTGGTCAGCTTGACAAGTGGAAACTGTAGCTTTGTCATTAATGTGCAATGCTGAAACAATGATGTATGGCTGGCGATAGATCATGTTGGGTTTCCGGAGAGCAGGGAAGAGTAAGGCATGCGACTAATTCATGATGCATGAACGCATTGATCTTCCTGGCTCTGAAAATACAATGTAATGAACCCCCGCTAACACATCATTTTTATGCCACTGCACCTCACTAATATCTAATGATTTCACCTTGCTCTGAGATAAAACATAATTGTATGGGAGTTCCAGCTTTGTTCTTCAATATCTGAGCAGAGGTAACGAATTATGTTTTGCTCTGTAGCTATTGGCAAGTTGGGACAAGCCTACAAAAAAACTGCAATTATTGGGCTAAGACGTGTTTGGAGCCCTGTGTGTGTGTGTGTGTGTGTGACACTGTGTGTATATATATATGCTAGATATTAGGAAAATACTTTGAAAGAGTGGTCAGGCACCAGAATGGGCTGCCCAGGCAGATGGTGGAGTCACCGTCCCTGGAGGTGTTCAGGAAACATTTAGGTGTTGTACTGAGAGATGTGGTTTAGTGGGGAAATAATGGTGGGTGGTTGGACTGGATGATCTTAGAGGTCTTTTTCAGCCTTGATGATTACATGATGCTATATGGGTGTGTGGATATGCACGTCTTCAGGTGTCCAGGACTGGAGATCTCTGGATCTCGCCCACCCAACTGGTGCTCAGAAAATGGCACTGCCCATAGACAGGGGCTGCCCTGTAAACATTATGTCTGCAGAATTCCAGCTGGTGGTTTGAGAGCACAACAACTGCCTTTTTCCAAAGTCCACAATCCCTTTGAAGATCAACCTGCCGCAGTTTGCCCTCGCACAGCTCTCTCTAGACAGAGCATTTTTTCTGAAGAAAACAGATTTGTGCTCCTTTTGATAATTTTGAGTGCCAGCACACTCCTAAGTTGTTTGTACTTCATCTCAACAAAGCTGCCCACCGGGATTTTTTCCTGCTTGTTGTCCATAAGCAAACGCTCTCTCTCTTCCAAGACATCCTAATGCCTGCAGCCTGCATAAATGCCAACAGTGAATGCTTTGGACCCTGATCAAATGGTCACAAGTAGTGCTTCCCAGCACTTGTTGCATTCCCCATTACACTGAGTGCTCTGGAAGGTGAAGAAGGATGTGGGGAGAGGGGCAGTACTGGGCTGGTCATCCTATGCATGTAGTGACTGGAAGCTCTTGGAGGATGAGCAAGCGGTAAACTCTTGTTTGTGGTACATCATCTGCTGCAGTTGAGGTCCTGGCCAAGACTGTGGCTTTTAAGCACTCTTGCAGCACAAAAATTGAGCAAGAGCAGTCAATGTGAGTTGAAGGTGAAGATGCTTGTGGATTCTTCAAAGGAAAACCCTACTGGTGCAAAATAAGTCAATGAAAGTCTAACCGTTCTTGACAGTGAAAGCTGAAGTAATGTTGTACCTAATTTGAAATTCCCTCTAGGCTAAGTAAGACTTTTCCTTTCATGTGTGATGTCTGTGTCCCTTCTGGGAGCCCTTTCTTCCGTACCATGGTTGGTTACATGTGGTGTTGACAGATGATTAAGACATGAAGCCTCTCAAATCAGAGGAACAGTCAAAGCTTTGCATTGTGTGCTCAGGTGTTTACCCACACCATTTTAATCATTTCAGGCTGACTTTGAGGTTCTGGGCTTGCTGCCTCTTGCATCTTACGGTGTCCATAGCAAACAAGATGCTGAAGGGAACAACACAGCTCAGTTCAGCGAGCGAGATACAAGAGGAGAGAACTGGCAGCAATATAGCTGGAGCAGATGATCTTACTGGATTTGCAAGTTTCCAGCCTCTACAATACTCTGCTTGCCACATCAGTTTAGGGAAGTGCTGCTTCCAGCCCTGCCTCTGCATGTTTCCAGTGTTGCCATAACAAGCGTGGGCAGCGTTGCTCTGTGGGCTGCGCCGCCCCGTCCAGGTTTTGGGGTACTGGAGTGGGGCAGAAAATGCCCAGCAGGCATCTCGATGGGGAGGAGATGCAGCTTTGGATGCCATCAAAGGGGCTGTATTTGCAGCTGCACGTAACAAAATCCCAGCCCTTGTGGTGCCAGACAGACCCGTGCCCCCCCCGGCACTTATTTTGATGGTTTCCTTTTGTCCCCATCCCCACGATCTCTACGTCTTGACTCTCGCAGGCATTTCCTCCTATAAGCATATTAAACGTATTTAAAAAACCCTTAAATGCTAATGTGAAACCTGAAAAGAGGATGTCAAACGCAAGAGACATGATGTCTCTGTAGAAGGATTTGACCCCGGTAATCTAATTTGCTTTACATTTCAAATGATACTTCATTCTCTTATTAAAAGGCTCTGTGTCATTGGCTCATAAAGATTACAATTTCTCATCTCCCAATTGTAATAAATCCAATTCAAGCACCCTCTTGATTTGAAATTTGTCACAACAACATGTGGAGGGCACAGTTCCTGAGTTTTATGGCGAGGGTGCATTAGACTCATCTGCAGAGAAGATGACGCAAGACTATAAAGCAATTTGTCCCTCCATCTCCATTGTATTCATGTTTTTTTTTTTTTTTTTTTATAAAAAATGTCTAAATTATAGCTTATTCCCTATTATCCCACTGTAAAGAGGTTAGAGCGGCGGGGGAGCCAGACTGACTGGATGTTTTGTGCTTCATCGTTACACTGGGGAATCATCTGGCTTCTTTAAAACCATCTGAAAACATTTCATCTTGCTTCGGCAGGCTTGGGAGCTCAACCTTCCTGCTTATAATTATTGGAGATGATAGAAAACCGATCAGTGCTTTGTGCACGCATCGGGTCGGGCACTAAGTAATGCAGTCACAGCAGATGATGCATGGCTGCTTGCTGGCCAGGCCCAGCCACGTCTCCACGGGCGGGCAGCAATCAGGTGTTGGCACAGAGCTCCGTGTTTGCATTGCAGGAGCATCCAGGTGCTGGGTGCTGTGCATCGAGGGTTGTTTTTTATTTTGTCGGCCTCCATCGTGTTTGTTTTCAGTGACAGCAGGCTGTGCTGAGCTCTGATGGAGGAGGTTTTGTTCCACATTATGTCTGTTGAAAGACGTGTGCACCTCGGTGGAGGTGTGGTGCAGATCCCAGCCCGGCAGCTGGGTGTGAACCGGCGCTCAGTGTGCTGCTGGGCACCTGCCCGTTGGGATCAGCTCTCCTGTTTTGTCAGTCTTCCTCCCATCCACACTCGTTTGGTTTTTTTTCTCCTACGGAGTGCAACAGCTGCCCTGGGCTGCCGCTTCATTTCCTGCCTGTATCCATCAAGGACAGGGCGATCCGCAGTGGGCAGCGGATTCCTGCGATGAAAGCCACGGTTTCATGGCAGGCTCTCACTCGCTGCGCTGTCGAAGCAATTGTAAATTCATGAAAATAGAGCAGCCTGCCCTCGGTAACCCTTTCTTTGATGGCAACCCCTCAGGGCGGCAGGCAGCTGCGCAGGGCAGGACGATGGCATGCTGCAGGAGCCGGGTTCGGGTGGCTCCAAGCACAGGACAGCAGCAGGGCAATGGAGCTGACGGCAGAGTAGCTGCTCATCATCCACTGGTGGCATGAAATGCAGCTCGTGGACAGCCTCATGTAAACAGATGCGAGAGACTTTGCTCAGAGAGAACTTTCACACTTTCGGTGGCTGCTGCTCCTCAGGGCTTTTTTTTTTTTTTCTTATTTTCTTTTTTAACAAAGATTTTAGCCCAGAAAAAAAAAAAAATAAATCCCACCGGTCTGGCTTTTTTATTAAAAGATGAAAAGGAGGAGTTCATAGGAGCCAGCATTAAGTCACGGTCCGTAGCAATCTAAGGTATTCGCTGGCTGGGGACTCTCTCTGTTTATTTCAAATACCCCTTTATCATTTTGTTGAAAGAGCGGTGTTCTCTGTAAAGCTCTGCCAATTGAAAAAAGAATCAGATAATGAAGACTGATGCTGCACTGATGACAGCCCTTCAGATCCTCAATAGGATTTCTCCAAAATCAAAAGCCTTTTTTTTTTTGTTTTGTTTTGTTTTGTTTTATTGTCACACTTGTGGCTTAAAAAATAATTAAATTTCATCTTCCAGGTCGGGGATATGAAAATTTAAAAGCAGACCCCCCCTCCCCGCCCCCCACACGTGCAGGATAGAGACAAAGCAAATGCAAATACGCAGTAGGTGTTGAAGAAAAAGTTGCCAATTATGAATGAAAATATCCTATTTACAGTGGGGGCTGAGCGTAAGTGCTTCACAACGAGTACGTTATTGCTCCCCGTGAGTGTGACCGGTCTTTGTGTGCGCCTGCGGTGTTTGTCACCAGGGAATTAAAGCCTCTGACTACAAGTTAGAAGCGGTGCTGCTGTTTTTAAGGCAAGGCTCCCCAGCCCAGCCTGCCTGAGAGCAGTGCGTGGGGTTGTGCTGGCTGCTGCTGAGATGCTGGGAGTGCTGGAGATGCGGTCACTGCACCACAGCACTGGGGTGACAGAATCGCAGGGCTGGAGGGGACCTCTGGAGACCAGCGAGTCCAACCCCTTGCTGAAGCAGTGCCCTACGATAGGTCATACAGCTCTTGAGTATCTCCAGCTCTCTGTTCCAGTGCTCTGTCACTGTGACAGTAAAGAAGTTCTTGTTGTGTTCATACGGAACTCCCTGGGTTCCAGTTTCTGCCCAATGCCCCATGTCCTGTTGCTGTATGCCACTGAAAAGAGTCCAGCCCCAACAACTCAACTCCCTTGAGGTATCTACAGTGATGAGATCCCCTCTGAGCCCTCTCTTCCCCAGGCTGAACAGCTCCGGAGCTCTCAGCCTTCTCTCATACAAAAGATGCTCCTGGCCCTTCGTCCTCTCTGTGGCCCTTTTAGGAGATCCCTACCTCCTTCGAACTGGAGAGCCCAGACAGGGACGCAGTGCTCCAGATGTGGCCTCCAAGGGGTCCAACAGATTGGGAGCATCACCTCCCTTGCCCTGCCAGCCAAGATACTGCCGTCCTTGGCCACCAAGGCACACAGCTGGCTCATGGCCAGCCTGTTGGCCACCGGGACTCCCAGATCCTTCTCTGCACAGCTCCTCACCAGCAGGTCAGCCCCCAGCCTAGACTGACTCATTCAGTTACTCCTCCCTGGGTGCAGGACCCTACACTTGCCTTTGTTGAACCCCCAGGTTCCTCCCTGCCCAATTCTCCAGTCTGCCCAGACTTTGTTGAATGGCAGCACAGCCTTCTGGTGACGCAGTGTTTGTGGTAATGGCAAGTAGTCCAGCTTTGCCTTTTAAATTCTGTTTTGCACCTCCTAAAGTTTCGAGCCAATTTGTCGCTCATCATAGCAGACGCCAGAGACATCACGTACAGAGGGAGACGTTTGTACCGTAACAAAAGTGCTGAGTTTATATAGGGAGAGCGTGGAGCAAACTTTGTCACAGTGTATGGAAGAGCAGAAATTAAGCTTTGCATTTCTCCCTATCTGCAAGCAGAGAACTCGGTTCCTTGGCTGGGACAGGTAGAGGGAGATGTGGGGAGGCCCCAGCAGGGAGATCAGCCGAGGAAGCACGCGGCACTTCCTTCCGAGGAGCCGTTAAATCCGAAATGCTATAACTTGATTATTCCTTCCCTGGATTCCTTTTGAAAAACTCCTAAATTTTCAAAGAGGTACACAGGATTTAGCCCCATGCCGGCTTTAATGTGAATTGTGTCGCTAAAATTCCATGCAGTTCTTTGAACATTTCAGAGCCGGCGCTTTTCACAAGATCGACAACTGTTTTATTTCTCTTGACAGAATATATGGAGTGAACAAACACTGCCATTTGTAGAGAAATCTTTTTGGTCTCTCAGTCTCTATAGCACCTTTAATCTGAGACTCAAAGAGCTGTGTAAGAATGGAAAGTCCCAGAGTACCTGCAGAAGTTAAACACATTGTGCATTATCTCCGTTTTCTAGAGCAGAAAACTTGGGCTTTTTTAGGTTATCTTTTTCCCTTCTTAGATTTATGCAGTGAGAGGATGAGGTGGAAAGCCATTTTGGCCAGAGAGTGATCTTGG
This sequence comes from Cyrtonyx montezumae, assembly GCF_038088225.1. Lineage (NCBI taxonomy): Eukaryota > Metazoa > Chordata > Aves > Galliformes > Odontophoridae > Cyrtonyx > Cyrtonyx montezumae. Next base: position 1,967,737 of record NW_027071959.1, read on the forward strand.
TTCCCCAGCCTGTGTCAAACCAAATAACTGATCACGGTGGTGTCATCTCTTCTGAGACGGGCGTAATTAATGCCAGGTACTTGGGCTGGAAGGCAGATGAAGCTGCACCCTCTAACCCAATTCCCAGCAGCAGCCACAGAGGGACGGCAGTGACTTGCATAGGAACTGGTTCCATCTCCAGCCTGTTGTCTTGGCAGCACCTTCTGTCATAAAACAGCTCTTGCCACCAAAGGACACCAGAGTGCCCCAAAACATAGTGCCCAGTGCTGGCTCTCATGAGAAGGTAACGTACAGCTGAAGGTTCTGGTTCTTTCCATTCCCATTTGGTACACGCTTGGTTTTGGCTCTTTGTTTAGAAGAACACGCCACAGATTGCAATTGTCATTTTTATTTCTTCTCCTGACTCGAAAACTGAATTAACAAACAATTGATTATCAGTTTTAAAATGCAAAAAACACCATCTGGTCTTCGAGATGTGCTAAGCAGCCGTGGGGGGGGCAGAACGATGAGTCTGAAGGATTGCCACAAGTGGCCACAGAGGGTCCTGGTGTGACATTCCTGCTGCTCATAACCCCTGCAGAGCAGACCCAAGGTCGGGAAATGCCATCCCCCACACGTGCATATCTAAATCTTCAGCTTGGGGCCTGTCTCCCATTGCACGGGGGCTGTGGGGACAGGTGCTGGGTGCTTCTCCTCACTGCCAAGTGTTGCTCTGGACTCTGAGGGCCAGCAAGGGCACAGCCCGAGTGCGGCCCCGCTCCCGGAGCAGGAGCAGAGTGGTTTTTCCATCGCTCTGTGCCTCCTGGCTGCTTCCCATGAGAGCCGGGTCACCGCGAGTCTCAGCAATGAGTGGCTGCTTGTCAGTGGGATGTGGCACTTCAGGAGCGACCTTGTCATGTAATGCCAACAATTACATCAGCTACAGTTGTGGGTCAGGTCAGCCTTCATCAGACCTTTCTCTCCCCTCCCCTTCCCCTGCTCCTGCCACCGCTCCCCTCTGAGCCAGCTGCTGTCTCGGCCTGCCTATAACTTGAGCCATCGCTGATTTAATACAGCTTTCAATCACTGCCAATGGGGCTCACGCTTCAATATCATAACTGCTAAACACACTGTGACAAATAATCTGAGGCTAAGCTTCCAGGACAGAGGAAATCACTTTCTTTTTGAAATTAAAGTTGATGCATAATGGAATGCAATGAGATGTTTCCAGCAGGAACATGGCCAGGCTTAGGACCTCCCGAGTCCCCTCCTGTCTGCACAGGTTACAGAAGTCATTTCCTAGAGTTCAGGATCTGCAGTTGGCATTCTGCAATCAAACCTGGTCATTCAGCAGCAGATCATCTGCCTGGGTTTGTTTCAGCTGTTGTGATACTGATATTTATTATGCAAATTGTATTTCTTACTCCACATTATTGCTCCACACCCCACAAATACTTAAATTGCTGTGAACCTTTTGGCTTATTACGGGCTGTCTTTCCGTTTGGTGTTTGAGCAGCAGTATGTCACAGCTCACAATACTGTACAAAACACGTCGGAAATGTGTAATTAAAAATAGACAAATGGGATAATCTGGTGCCTAATGACACAGAGGCAAAGACAGCCACTCCGCACAGCCTCTCAAGCCCGAGTTGTTTACCAGCACTAAAGTCCTTTGGAGAGGAGGGAATATAGCATTGTAGCCCAAGATAAACCAGGGATAAATTTGGCTTAGTTACATAATTGTGATGAGTGTGGTGTGCTGGAAGCGTGTGTCCATCGCAGTGCTGGGGCAAGAAGGAAGGAGCCATTCCCTGTGCCTATGGGGCAAAACGTTCCAGGGATGGATGGGGCCGTAGCATATGGGGCACAGAGAGGCGTGTGTTATCTCCCCAGGCGTCAAACCGTGCTGGGAGCCACGGGGAGGGGGGAGAGCTCTCCCACCCGCACTGTGACTCAACGTTGGCCCTGAGCACTTCTGATGTGGGGCTCGGAGGAGGATGGGATGATGAGGTTAAGCTGACACCTCAGCTGCCTCAGGCTCACGTGGGATAACCTAATTAATAATGTCAGAGGTACTGACGTCTGTTCGCCTCGTGCAGGGTCGCCATACAGCGGGTGGGAGGGGGGAGCATCCTCGCGCTCGCAGTTGAGCGCTGCTCACGGGCTCCATACCCCACTCCCCCATTCATTAAGGCGGAGAGAGCAATTATCCCGGCTCGGTGCGGCTGAACCGAGAAGGGCTCGTTCACCGACTCGATGTAAACACGACCGCCCCAATTCCTTCCGCAGCGCCGATCCCGGCCCCGCTCCGCTCCTGGCGGCCGCCGCCCGGCTCCGCACCGCCCCCAGCGGCCACGCACCACGCGGGGGGGGGGACACAGACACACGAGGGGTGGGGGGAGCGGCGGATCTATAGGGCGGGACTGCGCTTAGGGCCGCCCCCCATAAAAACCCATCCCGGAGACATCACCCCCTGAGCCGAGCCGCCTCCCCCCATCCCGTCCCGCTTCACCCCGCGCGGCGCGGGGGGGGGGAGGAGCTCGGAACGAGGGGGGGGGCGTGGCTTCTCATAGGCCCCTCCTACAGTCGTGGTGACGTCGCGCATCTCATTATCGCGGCGCGCGGTCGCTAGGTGCCGGTGCGGCAGACAGAGCGAAGCAGGTGCCGGAGATGGCGGTTCGCTTCCAGCACAGCAGTTCCGCGGCGAACGGCGGCGGCGGCGGCGGCGGAACAGCTCCATCCCTCCTCCCGCTGCTCCTCCTGCTCCTATCCGTCGCCGCCATCATCCCCAGAGGTATGGCGATGTTCTGCCCCACCCGTAGGGGGCGCCCCGCGGCCGCAGGGTTGGCGGGGTGCGTGCCCGCGCGCGCGGTTTCCACAGGGTTTCCATGGCGGCGGCGGCGGTCGCTCGGTGCTGTCCTCGTGTCCGTGGGGGGGGGAGGTCCGCGACGAGCAGTGCCCCGCAGCCGCCGGACCTGTTGGCAGCGAAGTGCAACTTCCGAGCGCTTCCATTTTTCTCGTGGGAGAAGCGCGAGGTGCGGGAGGGAGAGAGGAGGAGGAGGAGGAGGACGGGGGGATCGAAACGGGACCAAAGCGGGGGGGGGGGCCGTCTCGGGGGCACTGCTGGCGGGTGGGTGCCGTGCCGTGCCGCTCCGTGCTATTCCGCTCCGATCTGTGCCGTGCCGTGCCGCCCGCTATTGTTGCATCGCCCTGCACTGAGCCGAACAGCCGCAGGAGGGACCGCCACCCGCGTCTGATGGCTTTGATAGAATATCCCTCGTTTAATGCCACTTTATATTTGCAGTGTGTCACTGGAGACGCACAAGGCTCCCTTTAGCGGCTCGAGCGACGAGAGGAGCTCGCGTTGTTGGCCCTGGAAGTTTGGGAGGAACAAGGGGACCATTGAGCAATCTGTTGAATTTCGCTGATACCAAAACGGGGAGGGGGGGGCAGCAGGGGGTGGGGGGGAAAGAAAGGAGCGGGCAGCTCTGGCGGACAAAGAGCTTTATTCATGCGTGTATCGTACACGCTTCGCCCCGTCCTCCCCCGTGGCCGTCCGGGTGCGGTTCGGGGCTGTCCCGCTCGGTGCATCCCCGTGCTGGGATCGGTGCCCTCGGAATGGGGCCACCCAACAGCGACAGTCACTTTTTGTCCCCGGTGCTCTGTTGATTCCGCTTTCGGGAGCGCTGATGGGGTGTCCGAACCCCACCGAGGGCGGGTGGCAGAGGGCCGGCATCGCTGTTGTCGCTTCAGCTCTGGGATACGGGGGAACGCTCCAAGAGCATCCGAACATCGGTGTCCCCGGCGCTGTCTGAAGGCGTTGCGCGTTCAGGTGGTTTCTCTGGGATTCGCGTTTCTCCCCGCCCGGTGCCGAGCGCATCGTCTGGCGGTTGGTCCAGGGCAGCTCCCTGCAGCCTGAATCCCGCTGCAGCCGGGCTGCCGCTCGTTCTTTGTTTTGCTTTAAAGCGAAGGCTCGGGTGATGCTCCCATAGCGTCCGCCCGTTAGCTGCAGCCCTGCTGATGGCTGGAATAACCCCGGGGAGGTTATTGAAGCGGTGCCGACAGCTGGAAAGGAACAAATGCAGGGTGTGATGCTGTGGTTACGGTGCTGGAGCCTGACCTGTACCCTTGATGCTGTCTGATAGCACGAAGCATCACCCGGTGTGAACTGAGATGGCGGTGCTGTGGGTGCAAGACAGCTCCCTTGTCATTTTAGCACTCCGTCGTGAGCTAAGGGATCAAACCCTACAAGGCTCCCTAATGTATTTTAAACAAAACTTCCTTAACACTGAAGGCGTTATTGCTTTATTTTGCTTTTTTTTTTTTCTTTCCTTCTGTTCCCCCCATCTTTTAAAAGCCATCAGTGGCCCTCGGGGGCAGTGTGTGCTGTGCAGTGATTGCGGCGTTGGTCCCGGCCCCGCAGGGTCTGTGTGTGTCTGCAGTCACCGTGTGCCCAGCTGTGAGCGGGGCTGATGGGGATGGCAGTGAGCAGTGCTGGGGCTCCCATTAAGCTAGGAATCACATGAATCTCTGCATTCCTTTGGCACCTTTTATTATTATTTTTTTTCATCTGATCTCGATGCTGTACAGTTAATTAAACTTCATAACACCCACATTAAGTGGGAAGAGAGCTGGAGAGTGGCTTCGGCTGATGCTGGGATGGAACGGTGCTGGGATGCTGTATGACCACACTGCACAGCAGCAGAGGAAGACTACTTCTCAGGAGGAGCTGCAGGAGGCACTGAGAGCAGCCGGGTGCTAGCATCACGCAGGAGCCAGCTGTGGTGCTGGATGGATGCACGGAAACAGCTGAGGATGAGGAGTGGGGTATCTGCCAGCACCACGTGCAATAGGCCAGGGAGAGACCTCGGATGTGGTGGGGGATCCCATGAGGTTGCATTGAACCGGGCTCCTTTGGAGTGAATGTGTGAGTGAGCAGGACAAGCTTTCTGATCTGCAGTGGTTTCGCTGAGACTTGGCTGGGCTCTGCCTTGGGAAACACACCGACGTTGTGGTTGTATTCTGAATGGAATGCAAACACTTGGGGAAAATGGCAAGGAAGAGGCTGGTAAATAAAGTAATCCATCTGGATTGCAGCTTGGGCTCATTTGTCTTGCATGTAGGCAGTTGGGCACAGGTTGATAAGCACGACAATCTGGCTGGGGAGCCCCTGCCAAGGAGCTCCTGTGGTTCCCAGGGATGGGAGGAGGAGGAGAGGCAGCTCTGCTCCGAGCCGGGGCAGCTCTCTGCTCCTTCAGCTCAATGGCACTGTCTGGGTTGGGTTCTGCTGATGGTTGCAGCGTGCTGGGTTGCACCTGAGGTCAGAAGGAGCTGCGTTCCTCCTGCAGACACCCGCCTTTATCAGGTGCTGTTTGTTGACGTTGCTTTGCTGATTGCTTTGTTTGCATTCCGTGCTGTCTCTGCTGGGTGTGCAAGGAAGGCTCTGTAAGCATGTCTGCTCTGTAACCCCACGGACGTCAGGGCCAAGGTTTTGCTCTGGGCTTTGCATGCTCCTAATATGGGGTTTGCTTAAAAACATACTTTACAAAATACCTTTCTGATATTACCTTCGGGCACATTTTTTGGGGCTGTTTAGTGCTATTATCATAGTTTTAAAAAGGAGTTTAACCATTTGTCCTTTCTCATTTTTAGCTGTACTCTTCTTGAATGCAGGAGCTCTGCATATCCAAAAGGTGCATTTGCTTTGCACGGTTCAGGGATTTTTAGCAGCCTTCAGAAGCTTTACACATAACACGAGCTGTAAGTCTGCAGCTCGCTGCAGTTGGAGCCGGGCCAGGAGGTAAATACTTCTGCATGGGAGTTGCAGAGCACAGGCAGGGCTGGACGTGTAAGCTGTGTCTTTGCTGAGAAATGGGATGTGTGCAGAGAGTTGTGTTGGTTTCTCTGGGGAATACTGTCTGCTCCTCTCTAGTGGTGTGCGCAACCACGAGCATTAAATAAAGAGACTGTGTTTGGAAACCTGTAATGAAGGAGAGACCCTCACTGGAATGCTGTAATTAGGAGTGGTATGTACTTGTTTAAGTTTCATCAATCACTTTGCTGGCGATGTAATTGTGTGCTGCAGCTAGCAGCTGCTGTTGTGGGTAATGGCAGCTCCACCACTGAACTCTTTGAAGCTGTCCAGCGTGGAAGCTTTGGTGTGCTCAGCTTCCAGGCAGAGCAGGAGGCTATTTCTGCATGTGGGGCAGGCAGCTATGAAGAAGAATACCACGAGGCTTCCATTGAAAACACAGTAATAGGGGTGTTCGACAGCAGGACGTGCTGCTCCCAGCTGGGCCGGGCTCCATGGCCGGCCCTGGCTGTGCATTTGAGTTCTCCATGCATGGTTTGCAAGTGCAGGAGCCCCGAGTGCAAGCTATGGAGATGCCCAGAGGGGTGATGGATGCCCTGTCCCTGCACACAGCCAAGGTCAGGCTGGATGGGGCTCTGATGGAGCTGTGGGTGTCCCTGAGCACTGCAGGGAGTGGGACCAAATGGCCTTTAAGGGTCCCTTCCAACTCAAACCATCCTTTGATTCTTTGTAGGCTGGCTCTTCTCATCAGTGCCCGCGTGTGAGCAGAATCTGCCTACTTTCTCAACTTTTTTTCTTTCCAGAATCATGTATATTTCTGCTTCCTTCCTCATCTGTTTGTTACATCTTGAACTTGTTCTTTCTGTTATGTTGTGCGTCAGGTTGTCGTAGGTCTTTGTAGGTCGATGAAGTTAGATAGCAGGGAGCTGTGTGCTGCATGGGACTCCTGGAAATGCGACTTTAGGGTTAACCTCATTCACCCATTCCACGTGTGTCACCACCAGCACCTGCATGGCAGTGACTCTTGCAGTGTGTTCCCTGCTATGTGTGCTCAGAGGCTTCTGTGTTCTGCTTCAATCACCCAACTGGGCTGTGCTCAGAGCTCCTGTTGGCCTGCTAACTGCAGATTAATTAAGAGTATTTCTAACAGCAGGTTCAGGGTGGAATTGATTACGCTCTTCTGTAGTTTAAAAACTCGAGCAGTAACACCTGACCCCAATGAATTCTCAAGGTGGAGCTCTTAGAACGATTGAGACCCCATTAAGATGCTGGTATATAGGATAACAATGATATTTAAGCACATCTCTGCTCCGAAATATTAAACCTCTGAGGGCTGTAGCTTAACTGAAATGTCTCTTTAGTTGTGCTTCCCTTAAATGTGCATTTGAAGTAATTGTGTTAGGAACTTGCACTCCGACTGGACAAGAGGAGAGATGCTTGCCCCTAAGGACGGACATCACTGCCTGATCGTTCACTGAAACAGCAAATCCAAAACTGGTGCTGCATTTTCCAGTCTCCTTGGCTAAGTGATGGGTGCTTGATAGCAAGAAATTGTAGTCAAACGTTTTGCTCAAATGGTTTCCTCTGAAGAGGTTCGGGTGCTGATTGCCTTACGTGGCAGCAAGCATCCCTTACCAGAGCATGTACAGCACCCTGAAAATGAGGGAAATCTAAAGAAAATGCTTTTGCTCATTGTATTGAGCTCTGGTGCGGGGTGTAACTGCTGGAGGGCACAGACAGGGAGTGGGGTCAGCATTGTGTGGGGAGCTGGGATGCTGCGGGGCTGGGATGCTCCTCCGGTTACAGCTCCCAGGTATACCAAACGCTGGGTTCAGGTTATGGGTGGGAAGGAACCCCTTTAATCTTTCTGTGTCTTTTTTTTTAGCAGTGTTTGCAAGCGGCTGGATCTGATTTATAATCTCTTCAAAGGTCTGCCTGCAGAATGGGAGCGTTATTGTGTTCCCTGAGCTATCAGCCAGCGCCACAAGCTGATCTGCTCCCAGGTGGACTCGAGTGGCTTTCTTCCTTATACGAGATGTAGCCCAGCGCTAATCCAGAATGTGACAGCTGGACCTAGGATATGTCAAAACTTGGTGCAGAAACGCAGTGCTGGTGGTAGATGGGATCCCTTTGTGGGGCCACAGCTCTTAAGCGTGGTTGGAGAGTGCCATCACCGCAGTGCTGCAGGGGGTGGGCACAAAGAATTACAGAGTCATCAAGGTTGGAAGAGACTTCTAGGACCACCAAGTCCAACCTACATCCCCAGGTGCCATATCTTGCTGCTTGCAGTGTGTGCTTCTCCCTGGGAGCATGACAAGGAGGAAAGAAATGTCAGGCAGCAAAGTGACGCTCCCCTCCCCTGCCCACCCCCAACCCCTGTTTGGTGATAGAAATACGACTCTGAGTCTGCAGCATCAAAAGGGAGATCAGAGTAATCGGATCAAGCATGAGAAACTGCTTGTTGCTGCTTTTCTGTTTTCAGACAGGGCTGCCTGGCAGCTTCCCTCTTGGAAGACCTGAAATATTAGTGACGTTCAGCTTGAGAGCTGGGGCTGCGGCTCAGGAGGGCTCAACTGAAATTAGGCTGGGAGGGGAAACTTTCTCGGTGCAGTTTATTATGTGTAAATGGGACTGATGCGCTGATACAGAGGAGCATCTCTCATATAAGCACACAGGGCAAACACGATGCTCTGTATTGCTTGGTGTAGTTGGGCTATGGGGCTGGTCATCCAATTCTGATGGATCTTATTATAATGAAATCCTAAAATACTCTCATTGAGATGGGTTGCTGTCACTTGGTATCTATTTATTCATTTTAAATTTGCTTTCTAAATTACTGAGTTTGTAAATGTGACTTGGGCAATCCATTCCTTGCCTTTTTGGTGTCTTTATCCGCTTGAGCTATTTTGGACTCAGGTTGTGAAGTTAGGTGTGAGTAGGAGCAGAGGGCCTCTGGGAACGGCCCCTCCTGCTTCCGCAGCCAGTAGGTGATGCTCTTGTTAGTTGAATTTGTGAGTAGGTGCTGCTTGTGCCTGGCTTTGGGACAACCTCATTCCACTGTTGGGTGGTGTGTGATGCTGTTCTCACCACCATTCCCTGGCATGTTCCTCTTGCAGAGGGATGGGAGGCAGATTGTGAGCACCAGAGCCATCCCCAGGTGGGCAGCAGTGATGGTCAGTGCTGGAGTGAGCTCCGGACCGTGGCTGGGGACGTGGCTGTGTTGTGTGAAGTGCTTCCGTGGTGTCAGTGGGAATCTAGGTCAGCTTAACAGCAACTCCAGCTCTCTAGGCAGATTAGTATTTTTTTTTACCACCCTAGTTTCTTACCATGCTGTGCAGAGTCCGTGGAAACTACGCCGGTTCCTTGGCGCATATTAACCTACGGGGGGTCAGATTAAAGTGATGCACGGAAACGTTTTGATTTGCAGTTGAGCAGAGGGTGTAGTTGGGTTGTGATGGGGCATCCCGCTGAGCTCCTGGTGTTTCCTTTGCTCTTCTGCAAACCAAAAGCGTGTACGCTGAGCATGGGAGGTGCTGGGCTCCTCCTGGATGCAGCACCTGAGGTTGGTGCTGGGGGCAGGGCAGCAGGATGGCAGGGCTTGGCACACTTCTGCATCTTGGAGTCAGTGTGTTGGTACTGTGTCTCAGTCTGCCCCATGTGAGAGCCAGCAGCAGCTCACGTGGTGTGAGGAGGGCAGAACCCATTGAACCTGTCCCAGCCTCATGGTTATGACTGAAGCATGGGTGCGTGGGGAGATTCTTTTGGGTGTGTGAAAACACCAAGCGTGACTTCTCCTTTGTCGCTTTTACACTTCTGAACTTCATTTTCGAACAGTTAACTACTGCTCAAATTAAGACTTCTGCTGTGTCACTTAGGAGTGCGTGTAACCGTGACCTTATGCACGTGGCCATTTGCTGCCACGCTGCAGTTAAGCACCGTTCCTCCTCCTCCTCGCTCAGCTTCTGCTCCGAAAGAGCCATTATTCATTAACCTTGTAGGCAGAACTGCTGGAGATGCCTCCCACCTCGAGGCTATGGGGCTCTGTCCACTTTAATGGCCTTCTGTTCGATTTAAAGGTCTTATGCTCTTAATCGTGCCATATAATCTTTAGTAGAACGTACACATTGAGTCAACTCTTCCTGAATCCATACCTGCCAGTGGCTGCTGCTTCTGCGTGTGAAGTGTAGTTTCATCTTTTCTTTTTGGTAAAAGCAAGGATTAAAGTGAGATGGATAGGAGATTAACACTGTTCCCTTCGGACATCTTCAGCGAGAGATGGAGAAAATTGTAGACAAGAAAGAAAAGAAAATACTTGGAGGCAAATCATTTCTCGCTATATAGCGATACATAGAGCTGTGTAAACAGAGGGTTTATAGCAAACCCAGTGATGTAGGTCTTTAAATCTCTCTGGGAGAATCTTGAGGGCGTGCTTATGCGACTCTGCCATGGAGGCTCTTTGTTGTAAATCGGGTCCTCAGTTTTCAAGTATGTTAACACAGTGGGATGTGTAGAATGCAGTGGTGAAGGTGTGTGTGCTGCGTTAGATAACACTGTCACGTTGTCTTTTTTGGGGGGTAGATTTTAATTTTTCAGCTTCACATTGAATTTGGATCACAGAATTGCAGGGGGTGGAAGGGACTTCAAGAGATCGTGGCCAGTGCCTCTGCTAAAGCAGTGTCCTGCAGCAGGTGGGACGGGTCCTGAGGTTGGGATAGAGAGCAGAAATCAGTGGCCAGGGGTGTTTGGTGTGTGTTACCATCTGGAGTCCCAGATTGTTAAGAAGTCCTGGAATTAATCCTTAGCACAGTAAAGCAGCATTGGTGGAACAGCGTTGTGCGTCTGAGATGTCTTGGAGTCTCACAGTGTCTTTGGATTGGAAGGGACCTCGAGGATCATCAGGTTTCTAACCCCCTGGCACAGGCAGGAGCAGAGTCAAGGAGCATTGTCATGCTTCATATGGACTGCCTAAATATGTTCCCAGGGTTCTTTTCTTCTTTCCTCTTTTTATTTATTTATTTTTTTAAGGCAAGAGCCACTGTTGCAGCGGTGGTGAGGACTTAAACCTGCTTTCTGGAGCAAGCCTAAAATGGAGTGTAACCTTTGGCGCTTTGCTACGCTGTGCCATCATTCAGTAAGAAATGACCATGGCTTGGTTTCTTCTCAAGGACTTTGTTATGAGGCTGAAGGGCGTTGGGAAGAGCACATGCATCTCCTCTAGTGATGCGGGCTGGAAAATCCATGTCACGTTGTCCCATCCTCCTCTTCGTTGCATAGAAATCCTTCTGCCAAATAGGGAGTGACTTAAATCACCCCGCAGTAAATAAATAGGCATTAGGAAGCTATTTTAAGCTTGGTCATCTGCCACTCCGTCTGGGGAGAGCCGAGTGGGCAGAGCTGTGGAGGTATGGGAGGAGTTTCGTGCTGGGCAATCAGAGCAATGTTAAAGTTTTAATAGCTTGATACTTCTGTTGTGCCAAAAAAGCCAGAAATCAGATTACTTAAAGAATAACCTTTCCTGGCTCAGCTGATTTATAAATGCCTCGGAAGTATTTTGCCTGAACCTCTAAGTTGTGTTGGAGCGAAGCGGCTGTTGAGCTGTCAGTTTAATAAGCGTAATAAAACAGTAAATCCTAGTGGAGAAAAAAAGAAAAAGGACCTCTGAAATGGGTATCTTTTCATTTTAAATTGGTTCTTAGGATTTATAAGGAATTCAGAGGCTGATGGAGAATGAACAGCTCCGGGTAGATGTTGGAAGAACGCGTCCCTGTTTTTTTTGTTTTGTTTTTTTTCCTGGGAAATATACGGATGGTGTGGAACAGGAGCTGAGCTCTGAGAAGGGCTGCACGTAAACCACAGCTGCGTGGCTTGAGTGTGGCAGAAGTGTTCTTGGGGTGGACACTGGTTTCTCCTGTGCACTGACTTCACCAATGGCACCTTTCTGTATCGCTGGTGCGCTCGCTCCTCTCTTGGATTGCCTTTCCACCATCCGTTTGTCCAGACAATCAGCATGCAGAGGAGGGCTGACTCGTATTTACATGATTTAGTTGTAAATACGGTAAGTGTTGATAGATATTGTTGTCATAAGTGCTTACAGCTCCCGTCCTCGTTACTGCATTGCCTCCGTGCAGCTCTGTACAAGCCATGCGTGCGAGCAGCATCCCAAGGGAAGAGCGTGAAATGAGCTCTGGTTGGCACGTACAGACCAACTCCTAGGTGTGGCCGTGTTGTGCTGAGCTACTGGGGAGGTATTGTCTGGCAACAGGCGGGATTTTGAGGCTGGAATGAAGGGGAAAGAGAAGGTGACTGTTCTGTGGCTCTTTTTGTTTTTGTGGGAGCAGGTTCCGTTGTGTGGAAGATCCATTTGGGGAGGGTACATGTAGAAAACATCTGTAATGCTCTGCACGAGGGGCATGGTGTGAGCGGTGTTCATCGTTGCCACTGGGGTTGAAGGAGCAAATGCTTCATCTGCTGGTGGTTCCTTTCTAACTGACCGATACGCTCTGCCTGAACCACCATTATTTAACAGCCTTCCTTCCAGGATTCCCACTTAACGGGGTCAGGAAAAAGGGGAGAAGAAGGAATCCTGAGTACTTAGTATGGGCAGTGTAAGCTTTGCAGAGTCACACATCCAGATGGATTACATGAGGAACTTGACATCTTGTTTAAAAACAAATCATTCATTATGTAGCGATGAATAATCAAGCATTACAGTTTCATCTCTGGAGGTTCCTTTTTTTGGTTGGGATTTTGATAGTTCAGTAATTAAAAGCTGAAAGCTATTACACTGTCTCCGTGTTGATCAATTGGTAATTAAAAAGTTGATGATAGATACGGTATTTCGTGGGACTGGTTTGTTACGATCAGATTTCCTTAGTGTGTTTTGGAAATTGTCATTTAACTCAGCACTTAAGCGTTTTTCAATATTCATGGCCTATTTTATTTGAATGTTATAAATGCCTTTAAATTATCAAAATTTGCATACAGTAATTTGAGATTCTAATGGATCGCGTGATTTTAATGTGATCTGAAAGGTTGGTTTTCTCCCCATCTATAGAAACGCCTTTCGAGCCTGTGTAAATACTCTTCCTCTGGATGCTCTGTAATTATTTGCCTGTTGTATCATTAATTTGCTGCGGCAGATTGCTGTGGCTGGTTTAATCAGCCTGAATCGAAGGCAAGCACTTAAGTGTGCTTGAGGTGTGACCCTTGTCCCGGGACTTGCTCCCTGCAAGCGTGCCCGAGGTGTGCTTGCAGGGGCTGCAGCACGCACCGGGCTCGCTGTGTGCATGTGGAGGTGATGCTCAGGGCAGGCCTTTGCCTTCTGCTTCTGTAGCACGAAGGCATCAATCTTCCCCCAGGAGAGGCTGCTGCAGATTGCTTGTTTGCAATTGCGGCGTTAAACGAAAAGAGCTGGAAGGATCTTAAGCGGAAGGCTATCAAAATACTGCTTTATTTAAATTGGAGGATTTGGTCAAATTGATTTTCAAAGGGACAAGTAATAGTGGTAAGTAGCACACTTAAAAAGCGCAGTGCTTTGCTGCAGTATCCATATCTCGGGTAGTATAGGGCAGCTTGCCGTGCCGGAGCAGCTCCTGCTCTTTCAGCTTCTGGCTTCCCTGCTTGATGAATATTTGAAGAGCCCAGAGGCCTGCTGAGCCCCTTACAGCTGGGGAAGGGCTGAAGATGAGTTTGGTAATACAATCAGGGATAAAGCAGTCTAAAATGAAGGAAAACTGTGCTGGTAATGGCCTCCTTGATGGAAGATTCATTGCTTCAGGAGTCTAATCTGAGACCAAAATGAAGCCCAAACCTGACACTCTTTGGAGTGTAATGCAAGATTTACAGGTCTGCCATACTCCAGAGATTAAAAAATAAAAAACCTCCAGACCTCCCTTCCTACCTTTGCGAAACTTCAGGGCGAAACAGGAGATTTGTTTTCTTGAGAACAAAGGGGGAGGGGGGGAAGGAAAAAAGAAAAAAAGGCTTGCCCTTGCCATCTTTCTGCCAAGGCATTCAGATCCCTCCTTTGCATGAAGCTGGTGGCAGGGAGGTGATGGGGGAGATGCCATTGGGCAGCAGCAGCAGTGGTCCTGGTGCTGTGGGTTGCACTGTGTGCGTGGGGCAGCTCGGGGCCGGGCAGCCCGGCTGCTTTGCTGGGCACTGGGTGAGCTTGCTTGGTTCGGAAATCCTTCTGGAGCGGTCGGCAGCTTGGCTGGGGCCAGCCTGGCAGAGTGCCCCGGCGGAGCTGTGCTCCTGGAATGGTGCTGCTGTAATTGGCGTGAATGCAGAGAGCTGTTCAACATCCCTGCCAAGCTGATCTACGGGAAGACTCCTTATCTGCTAATCTGGCAATGCAGTAAACCTGGGAAGGCAGGCAGGGCTTTGCTGGCGGGCACCTGTTTGGGGTGGTGAGCTCATCCCTTACACGGCATCCCTGGGATGCTGCAGGGAGCTGGGAGGCAGCATTCAGATTCTTCAGAACAGAAGAGACTTGATGTGACTGGGCTCAGAGTCCCCCTGTACCCGAGGACAGAGCTCTGTGCACTCACCTAATGGTGTAAAGCCTTGTTGCTGTTTCATCCATTCTCTTTAGGCACATGCAGTGCCTGCTTCTGTCCCCGGAGGTGCTCAAAGGAAAGGGCAGATGTTGTATGTAGGGACACGGTTTAGTGGGCAGTATTGGTGGCAGGAAGATGGTTGGGCTGGATGGTCTTAGAGGTCTTTTCCAACCTTAATGGTTCTCTGAATCTGCTCGGGAAGGTGACATGACTTTGGTGTGAGCACAAATGACCTAGAGGCGTCCTGAAAAGCCACTGGTTTAAAAAGCACTCTGTCCTTAGGTACTTGTTGCTTTGTGACAGCTGGTTCCAGTAATTTGTTTTTATAGGGCAGTTTGTAGCAAATGAATGACATGCTGAATATTTTAGTGAGATTTTAGATTATCTAAAGAATACTTTCTGGTTTACTAATTGGTAGATAATGCTGAGTACATTGATGTTGACATGAGCAAATGGATTTAAAATGATTTTGAAGCGAGCCTCATTAAAAGATGCTCTAATTCAGTCAACAGGAAATGTCAACTAATATGTCCGTGCTTACTCTCTCAGACCAGACTGTAGTTGTGGTGTGGTTTTTACAGGTCTGCATTCATTACAGGCGAATATGACCGCTGCATGTGGATATTGATAAGTCTTGTTCAATTCCAGGTGACAAATTCTATGAATTCAGTCCATTAGGAGGTGGCAAGTGTGAAAACTGAATAATAAGAAGGCAGAATTCCTCGTCGAGGACCTGTTTTGATGTGTATTTTGCTATGATGCACGGAGATTTTGCTGGCAAAGGTGATCAGATCTTCGGCATGGATTCTGATCAGCAGATGCTTTCAGATTGGAACTCACCTTGCTTTTTAATCCTGAGCAAGGGGGTGGATTTTGCTGTCTCCTCAGGTTTTTAATAAATCACAGCAGCGTCATGGTGCTCCAGGCCACTTTTGTTGTAATGGGGGAGCCACGCAGATGAGGATCTGCCTTTTGTGAGTCTTCTGACAATCAAATCACTTTGGCACCTTTACAGACCTGAGTAGTACTTGGCTGTGCTACGTTCATTTGCCTGTAGCAGACCCATGAGTGCAGTGGTGATGGGGAAGGCTCCCTCCAGCACTTGCTGTTATCACTTGCTGTTTCTGCCTTGTTCTGTGCTGTGCAGGTGGATGTTGTGAGGGTGAGCCTGGTGGTTTTCTTCAAAGCTTCCCATTAGTGTGTGTTCTAGAAGATCATTCTTGCAAGCATCCCTTGCTCACTGGACACCATCCACTTCAGGTCGTACTGAAGGACGCTGCTTTGCTGCCTTGCAAATGGTGCCTGAGGTTTTGTATTGGTAACAATGCATTTGGCTCAACCTCTGGTATTGGTTTCCTCAAGAAGACAAATGGGGAAATCAGGGCATGTGCAGATCTGGGCCAGCATTAACCCTTCTCTCTTTCAGGGAAAATGAGTTTCTCTGAAGCCTGGGGAACGAAGGCACAAATGCCTTGGAGATGTGGCTATGCTGCATAAACCTTCTATGAGTGTGATGTGATGTTGCCTCTAAAGAGATTCGTGGTTGTTGGGGCGAGTGAGGCAGCAATCTTTTTCAGAAAATTGTGGCTTGATGAATATATTTTTAAACAGAAGCTGAGAAACTTAGACTTCTCTTAGAGAATTGTTTCTCTTCCACTTTGTCTCTAGCTGCAGCCATCTGGCTTGCTGAGGGAACGTGGTGTTCCCTGAAATAAGACTAATGGCTGAAATATTTGGCTTTACTAACAGGTTGAGTGCAGAGGAGAAGATTGCCTGTAGTCTTTGCTAGTAGTCTTTAAATCTTGGAGACAGGAGAAGCAGTGTGTGTGATGCCACAGCTACGGCCACGTGGGCAGAGATGCCACTTGCTCTCCAGACCTCTGCTGTATTGGCAGTACTGCTGCTGACAGTCGATGCTTCTGTTTCCCTGCTGCTGTCTTGTTTCCTGGATAGTTATTTCTGTCGATGGCTCTCATGCCATGTGTTACACAGCGCAGCATTCGTGTTTGTTATGCCTTCTGGTTGCTGCCCTTTTCCAAATTAACAACATCATTGCTAATGTTAGAGGGGAGCTTTCCCTACCGAACCCAACTATAGAGTAATAACATCAAATGGGAGCAGATTAAGTTCCTTTTCTTGGTGCTTCCGTGCTGCTCCTTTCCTATCCAACACTTGTGGGGTGGCCTTAGAGGAATGAAGGTTGATGTGATGTCAGCAGGTGAACAAACACTTTTGTATGCCCAGTGCTATACCGCGGCTATGAGCAATGGCTGGGGAGATTTACCAAAGCTGAAAGATTCTTTTGATGTCTCTTAAGTTAAAATCTGAGCAGTTCTGCATTAACTTTATAGGAATAACTCTTCGTTTCCCAAGGTTGATTTCCATGGACAAATCGTGAATGAAAGCTGCCAGGGAAGAGTAAATGAGGCATAGGAGTCCTTCACTAAAAATACTTTCCCATGCAACAAGGAATCTTGAAGAGCTTTTTTCAGAAGGGAGGAGAACTTGCAGAACCAGGAAATCAGTTTTCCTTTGCCATTACGGACGTGCCAGGCTGAATGGGGCTTGAGCCATTCTGAGTTTTCATCAGCGTCTGAAGCTAATAAATACAAGCGTTATCCATTTAGTGGATAATCTCTTCAGTAGATTGTGCCTACATGCAATCAAAGGATACTTCATGCACTACGTTACCTGGGATATTGGGGGGGAATTTTTATTATATTCTGAAAATAGTCCGCAAGATCTGATGTGAAGAGGCACAAAAGGTTGGTAGAAAGCAGACAAGAACCGAATCATTGAACTGAATAAAAACTGCATTGTGCAAGCTGTAATGCTCCTTACCATTCATTACTGCAATTATAATTATGGAACCCAAAGTATTTAATTGGCCTCGCGTACTCTTTGCGCTGAATAGATTGCATTGTTACTATTTAAAAAAACACATCCTCTTATGCATTGCAAATACACGTACGTGTTGCTCTCTGGTTCTCAAGAGGTTTCTTTGTTTATATGATGAGTGATTAACTGAATTATGGATCTCTCCTATGTTGTGTCAAACTAAAATCAAATGGAAGAATAATTCTTCCCCTGCATCAGATGGAATTAAATAGAAACTTAAAAAGTACAACTTCCTATGTTTAAAAACTCTACCCGTAACCGAAGTAACTTGGATCATTGCAAGTGTGGATCATCAGAAAGTGTGGCAAGCTCTTTTTGAAGGGGGAAAAAAAAATAAGATAAAGCCAGAACATCAGTTTAAAGGCTGAAAAAGTTGCTCTTTTGGGTTTGATGCATTTCAGGAACAGCATGCTGCAGATGAAGCTTCAGTATGCCACGCACAGCCACTAAAGGGCAGTGGTTTTGTTTAAAGGATCTCACAATTGCTGTTCCTCTAACAACTGGCCAAGAACTGATACTGTTTTTTTCTGTTGATGAAAACTGCTGGCCAGGCAGCAGGGATTATGGCTGGAAGGCTGGAATTTTGTGTCAGCACAGCGTTGTATTTATCTCATCAGTGACAGGTATTGCAAATTTCCTTTTAGAGGGAAATGAAAAGTCATCACTGTATGAGGTTTGTTTTAGTTTTTAAACTAAACGTGTGCATTAAACTGAGCATCCAAAACTGTAGTGGGAAAAGGGTTCTGTGTTTTACTTTAGTTCCAGGGCAGTCCATTGTACATCTGTTCAGACTTCCATCCCTGGGAGCAGTCGGTTGACGTGCTGCTTTGTGAAACCATTTTTGTTTTCCACTCCTGCATAAAGCTCTATCAAGACTTTAAAAGCATGGATCTACCAGTTTGTGTTTGTGCTGAGAGTCTATCAGCTGAGCTCGCATCTGTTTGTTTGGCTTTGATGCACACACTGCCCTGGGTTAACGTGTGGTGTGTGCTCTCTGTACCGTGCAAGGTGCCTTCTCTCCATTTCATTATGGGTAAGCTAGCTCAAATGATCTCGCCTTGTGCAACTTTGCTCTTAGTGCACAGTGTGAAACAAGCAGACATGTTTAATTGCAAAGCAGTAATTCCATCAGCAAGGCTCTAGTGAGCCCTGCAGATGCTGGGAGAGCCTATTTCTTCACCATTAAGAACAGAAAGGTGGGGAAATTTGTTTTTCCCTGTTTGCTGTTCATACAGTAGTTACTGTTTCTTCCTGATCTTTTAATGCTTCCGCAAATGGAAGGACAGTGAGCTCTGATATACCCAGATCATAACTTCCCACTTAAATGGCTTTTTAAATGGAGCGTTTTTCTGAATTGCTGTTTCTTCTTGTTGGCTAATCTTTGCTGAGGGGCTGGTGGGGGATGAGGGCTGAAGTCGTCATACACAAAGATGCTGTGTGTAACACTTGGCAGGAAGACTTGAAATTGGATTACAAGCTACTATTCCAGCAAGTAAATGTCCGTGGTGTTTTTATAGCTTATCTCTATTCATCTATGTTTGCTGGGCTTTGCTTGCCAAGTGTTAATGTAAACACTCTATTTTGAGACATTGGTCCATTTGCCTTCTGGAAATCCTTCTTTTATAAGGTGGTAGTAAACCTCTGTACACAAAAATAAAATAGCCCCACGGTCAGAACTGCATGCGTACTAACACTGCTGATGCAAAGTGTCTGACAGCAATTGTCACCTGTGTCAGCAAATGAGCACGCTCAAACCAAGGCATGATTTCAGTGAGATTCTCTTGCTGTAGGCACTGGAGCTTGCTGTGGGTTTGATGATGTCCTCTGGTTGCTGACTGGCTGCTTTGAGCTTCGGTACAGGCTGAAACAAGCTGTTAACTGAGGAACACAGCTGTATGGGAACTGTTGAATCACGGCCTGAACCACTGATGGATCACCATAGGTGAGCACTGAGTCAGCCATGGGAGCACAGGTGAAGGCAATGCACTGTGTGAGCAGGAGGGGTGGAGTCTGACTCCACCTCCCCAGGCCCCATTGAAGGGCTGACCAGCACTGGGGAAGGATCTCTTGGAGATCCCTCCCTGTGGAGTTCTGGGCAAGCCTTTGACCATCTATGACAGGTGAGCCTTTCTTTATTTTACTGGTTGTCTTTATACCACCCAGGTAAGCCAAACAAAATATACCATCCACCCCATTACGTTCTGTGGATACTATTCTTTTGGGTTATTCACCCTACAACAGTCAGTGAGGCCTGCAGCTTGGTGCCCCTCAGGGAGCTCCGTTTGTGATGTGTGGTCGTGGGTTCC
The DNA here is from genome assembly GCF_038088225.1 of Cyrtonyx montezumae. NCBI lineage: Eukaryota > Metazoa > Chordata > Aves > Galliformes > Odontophoridae > Cyrtonyx > Cyrtonyx montezumae. The sequence goes on from NW_027071959.1 coordinate 1,987,290, forward strand.
TTGGGGCCTGCTGAGAGCAGCCCATTCAGGCCTCTTCCCTCCAGGGGAACAGTGTCTCAGGGCTTTGTAGCTTGAAGCTGGGCAGCAAGTCTGTGCAACCATATTCATGTTTGTCAGAGCCCCGTCCAGCCTGACCTTGGCTGTGTGCAGGTGGGCAACCTGTGCCAGTGCCTCACCGCCCTCAGTGTCAAACCTTCTTCCTTATAGCCAGTCTGAATCTTCTTAATTGAAGGTAGAGCTCTTAGGAAACAGGAGCAGAGCCTGGTGGTGTATATACATATATTTTTTTTTATTCCACTGGAGAGAGACCGGAGATCTCTTACAGTTGAGTTTGGAAGAATTAAGTTGACTTAAACAGAGTTGCTTCTGATGAGTCTGCAAGAAGAAGGGCTGTTGACTTGATGCTTGGTGCAAAATGGCTAATATTTCAAACTCTTTCTGAGGATTTAGGAAATGGGTTTAGTATGTTGTTGGTTTGGCTGAAAAATGGTTTAGAAACATCATTCGAGAGTGACTGAAAAGAGAAAATGAGCAAAGCCTGTATGTCCAGCCAAGCAGTAGATTATTTTGGTGGTATGTGTTGTACAATATTTTGGAATAAGCTGTCCTAGTTCTCTGAACTATAGCCTAGAGAATGTGTGGGGAATTACAGTAGTCTGTGAATGTGCAATCTCTGTAGTTGTTAGAGGAAACATGATGTCAGGTACTTTGTATTTTGTGGGTCGCAGTACCTGAAATGTGATAGTGATGTGGAGTGGAATGCAGAGCGTAAATGCCCATTATACTTTGCTTAACAAACACATTTGTACTTGTGTATAATAAAATACTTTTATCCCACGTTATAATTAATGTGCTTACTGTTACAGTGCTGCTCCACTCTCGTTTAGGCCAGGGGAACTCAAGGGTCAGCTGTGTTCTGCATGATTTTATGAGGAATATGTGTGATCAGCTCCCAGAGTGACAAATGGTAACTGTCACTTAATTTTTATCCCCAATTATGTAGCTCTGGGACCAATTTTTCAGGTGGAATGTTGGAGCCATTAAAAAGAAATAAGTAAACTATACTGTATTCCATCATCTTTGGCAGCTGCCCAGTGGTCTGTAGCTTTAATATATGCATTTCTCTGTGGATATTTTTCATAAAGCTTCTGCAAGAGGACTGTTTAACACTTCGCTTGTCGACTTAATTTATGTAAGATGCAAGTGTCAAGTAAATCTTGAGCCAGGCTCTTACATGTGGAGCGAACGATAGTTCTGTGCTATTGTTCCCTGAGTTTGTAGGTAAATTGGTAGTGGATGTGTTTAATACTTAAATCTGTGGTATTTCTGGCCTCAAATAAGGGAAGCTCTTCCCAGAACCATAAATGTTTAAGGAAGTGACATTGCATTGCTCTGCTTCTTTTTTACTGATCGGATTAGAGGTAGATAAACTGGTCTGTGCTTTGCACTTTTTGGCAGCGCAGTGGTTTCTGCAACTTCCTTGTAATTTAAAGGCTGGCAGAACCTTAGTTTTATTGGAAGCAATAATGTACCGCATAGAGGCTTAAACATTATCAAGCTTTGCCAGTTGCTCTTAATATTTTCTATAGAAAGCAATAAAGATCACGGTTTTCAGATGCTATAATATTCAAATAAATTTTCAGTGCTCCTAGGCACGTTATGAAGGTTCTTACCTCCTTTGTTACGGGGGACAGAAGTCCTACATCACCTGATGTAGGATTTCCAGCCTGCTAGTTTCCTTCCAAGTCAAAGTTTTATGGTGTGTTGCAGGTGATTCAGCCTTTTTTAGAGGTAGCTTGGGAGAAGCTGGGTTTCCTTGGGAGCTGAAAGAATCCATTCTCGGCGTGGGCTTCGCCGTTGCTTCAGACCGCTGTGTGAGTTTTTGATCTTGTTTTGGCCGTGAATCTGTCCTCACCTTGGTGTAGTCTGCTTTCTATGGAGCTGCCTATGACCGCAGCAGCGTGTGATTTGTGAGTAGCTTGTGCTGTCGGTGTCTGCCTTTGTTTTCCATCAGCCATTTTAGGAAGGGAGCGCAGGTATTTTACTGTGAGTGGCAGAACAAGCCTTCGATTGTGTGCCCTCTTTCACTTGCTAATATATTTAATGAGCTTACTGTGTTACAGGAAATACACACGAGCGTATCTGTTTCTTTAGCAGATTAATATGTGTATACGCATATCAACCTACATAAAAACGAAAGCTGCTTAGCAGCTGTGGTTCTGGGTGCACCCTAGGCTTGTTGGACACGCGGTCCCTTGGTTGCTGCCGTTGACACAGTGAAGTGGCTCCAGTTGGTTAGCTCACTGCCTTCCCTGGAAATACTGAGATTAGCATGTGCTGAGTTTTGTTCCTGGGTGGGATTTTCTGACAAACTTGTTATCTTCTTTAAAGCAGAGTGAATATTCTTAGCGTGCGAACTCTATTATAAATTCAACGTGGCCCTTTGTTTGCATCAGCCCAGGCCAGCGAACTGGCTTACCCTTGCTTGTGCACAGGTCAGAAGAAGAAAAGTGAGGTCGGAAACCTGCCTTTACTGGGCAGAGTTGCTATCTGTCACTGTCACAGCCTTGCCCTGCCTGGGTTGCTTCTGCCTGAGTCTAAGGAAATGCTTCACATTTCCTGTGAGCGGAGTCTGAGCCTTGCTTTCTAATGTACATACACTCTTGCCCTTTCTGAAGTAGATGCTCTCTCCCCAGAGCTGTCCCCCTCAACCCTCTTGGTGGCCTCTTGGATGTCCCCAGTGCTCCTGATGTCACTTAGCTTGACAATCGCAATTGAAAGATTAACTTTAATAGATGTTACCCACGAAGAAAGCAGTTGATGTCCTTTTTGAAAGTTATTTCTCTCTGTATGATGCAACTGGAATGAATGAGAGTACGCCTAATTGCAGGCTGCGTTATTTAAAGGTTTTGCAGTTGTGGAGTTTTGTCCTCCTACTGTTATCTTTGCAGTTCTGTGTTTGGGATAATTATATCCAGAATGAGGTTTCACTGTAAGAGAAAGCCCTGCTTCTTTAAAGTAACTGCAGGTTTGCCTGTTGTCTGGTAAAGTTACTGTGTTGAAATGGCCAGGTGTAATAATACAGTGTTAACTATGTGAGTTTTATTGACCTAAAATAGTTGTGTATCTTCAGGTATCGCTTTTTGACTAATGGATATCTCCAAGCTTTGGTTGTGAACGTGTCCTTAGCTTTGCTTCTGAGTTTACTTGTTCTTAAATGAGCGATGAGAGCACATGCACAACTTCAGGAGGGACAATGTGGTTCTTGTGCAGGGCTGGTGTGTGGCTGCGCTTGTCTGGGGGAACTCAGTGTTGAAGGCTGGAAGATAATGAAGTTAATGAGTACACAGAGTCAGTGGAGTTCTTGGATTGAGAACAGAGTGAATAGAAGATGCTGTCCTTGGTTAAACTAATTTCAATAGAGGCTTAGTTTAGGAAACATGTGCCTTTCAGTAAAAGCACGGTAGAGATTTATTTCAGTATATTGAATTTTACTTTGTGCTTATTAGTCACTACTGTTAAAAATAAATGCTCATTGATACCTTGATGTTAAAGATGTTCCAGAGCACAAGGGAAGCACGTGGTCACGGGTGTCCCTACCTACAGCTTAGCTGCCAGTGGCCCTCTTTCCAGCGACCACATTGGTCCTATTCCATGGAAGGATTTGACCCTGTTAACCCCTTGAAGAGCGACAAAGGTGATGGTGGCAATACTTGCAAGGTTAGTATTGGCTAGGAAATGGCTTTTAAGACTGGTCAAGCTTGAAATGTGGCATTTTTCTTTTCAAATAAAGCATGCTTCTGCTTTTGAAAAAATTCATCTGAAGAAATCCCATTCTTCTCAAAAAGCTCAATGATAGAAAGTACAGGTTATGAGCACCCTAGATAATAGAAAGGGAGCTGAAAGAGATTATCTTTATTTCTGAGATAGGATCAGATGTATTAGATGATTTCTAATTTAGTTTTGAAAATCCTCCAGTTACGGCGTTCCTGCAACGTTCCTTGGCAGCATTTGCACGTGCTTAGCTACCCTGATAGTTCTTGTATTCTTGAGTTTTCTAACTATTAGGTTTAAATCTTGCTTGCTGAGGAGGTTGTGCTGTAAAATTGCTCAATGGGATTTAAACACATGTGCAGCAAATTGCTGAGGCCTGGAGCACAGGTGCTCTGGATATGGAGTATTTTCGTTTTATTGACCTTAGCCAAAGAAGTAAAAAGAAATCAGCAAACGTGATTCAAGATAATGCGATTTGCTGAAAAAGTATATGCTTTTAGGGGCTTTACTGCAGAGGTCTGAGGTTATGTGGACAGTTTACCACCACCAACAAGAAAAAAAAAGGCATCTCCAGTTAAATTTTGTAATAAAGTCAGTGTTTTAATAGACTTGTTCCTTAAAAGCTCAAGCAGTTTAATGAATCACAGACTCACAGAATGGCTCAGGTTGGAGGGGACCATAAAGATCGCCCAATGTCACTCCTGGCTGTGGGCAGGGCGGCCCCCCCCCCCCCCAGCTCAGGCTGACCAGGGCCCCATCCCACCTGGCCCTGAGTGCCTCCAGAGCGCCCACAACTCTCTGGGCAGCCTGTTAATGAAACTTGCTTCGTCATAAATCAAAGCACTTATTCCTCTGTAACCAAGAAGTCTGAATCAGGGCTGGCATTTCTTTTATCATGGTGAATAGTACTGACACCTTTCACCTGATTTGTTTCCTTATTTTCTTTCAGAATAGTACATCATCTGTAGGCAGTGATTCTTAAGGTGTCAGTTTACGGATTCAGCAGTAAGCTGAGCCTTAGAGTTGTGGTGCAGTGCTGCCATGGAGCACAGAACCTAGGGCAGCAGTATTGATCCTCTGCTGCCTTACACAGTAATGCATCTAAAGCCCTTGCTCCCGATTCCTCCTGCAACCTCCTCCTTCCTCTGCTTTCCTGAAAAGTAGAGGTAGCACACTTGCTGGAAGGCTGAGCTGCGTGTTGCACGGGCGTGGTGCCACCTCCTGCACAGGGACGGTCAGAGCTCCCTGTGCCCCAACCAGTGCACGGCCGCTGGAGGCTCACAGCAGATCAATAGCAATTCTGTTATGGGCCAGATGTCAAAGCACAGAAATATGCTTTCAGATCCCAGGGACTTGCTGTGACAGCCAGTGTGCTCAGAGACATTTGCTTGGCAATCAAAGGCATTAATAGTGGTTTTTGTTGACCACCTGTTCGGGGGAGGTTTTTAATTACCTTTTTGGTTGCTGGCCAGTGTGATAATGCCTCTACATGTTTCTTTTCCTCTGTTTGGTTCTCCCAGCTTGAACACAAAGCGAGCATTAAATTGCCTTTTTAGAAGTGTCGAAGCTGTTGGAAGGAGTAGCATGCTTATGCCATATCTTGGTTGTATCTTGAAACCTGGGGTGACGGGAAGTTGAATTTCAAGGGAAAAGGCTAAGAACAGGCTTCAGCAGTAATTGGCAGTCTTTAGGCTGCTCGCTTTGTTCAGGAAGTTTGCATGCTAGAGGATGGATGGGAAAGGCACTTCATTACTGGTGGCATGAACTGGAAGAAGAAAGGACTGCTGATGTCTGTGTAATTTTTTTGGATGCAATCTTCCAATCTGAGAACTTGAAAATGTGTAGTCTGACACCTGAAGTGTGTTTATTCCAGTGTGGATCATCAACCTTCAGATTCCTGTTAAGAGACCTCTGTCTCCTGAGCTAATGCAGAAACATTGTGGTAAGCTGTTATTTTCTGTGTGAACCAGTCGACAGAAGAGGGATGAAATGTGCACTGGTGAATGGGTTTTATAGATATTTGTTGACAGCAGTAGAGGATTGCAGTGTTCTGGACTTGCTTTGGGACCTCTGGCAACACTCTGCTTATAGATTTTCTTTGCTTTTACCCCGGGCTATCTCATTTCCTACTCGGTTTACTTTTTGGTACCTCTCAGCTTGTGTAACCTTTGGTTTGCCTGCCTCCTGAATCCGGAGGTGAGTGAGCGGCCTTGGTGCTCCCTTCTGGCTCATCTTCAGGAAGGTAAACACGAAGCCCACGTGCTCCCAGCCATGGGGATGAGAGGGGAATCCCTCTGGTGGGGGCTGTATGGCGAGAAATTGGGTTTAAGCGCAGGGTTGGGGCCTTTGGGGGTTTGATGGGATGATGGTTGGACAGGACGATATTCTGCAACTATGATTCTTTGAAACAAGGGTGGGTGAAGAGCATTGGGAAGCTGAGATGCTCTGACAAGGTCTGGTGGGATGAGGCAGAGCAAGCAGCCTGGGCAGCAGCGAGCCAGGGCTGCTCCGGCCTCCGCCAGCAGAGCTGTCAGCCATGTCTTTGATGTGGGGAGAGGATCATGCCGGCCTCCCTCTGAGAGCTGTTAAGGATTAATGTTTACATGGGGCTTGGAATATGTCAAGCGTTATGTAAATACCAGAGATGAGGTTGTTTTTTTTTATTATTAATACCCCCTAATGCTCTCAAGTGAATAACCCATGCTGTGTACGTGGCAGGCCTGAAGGCGGCCTGTGGGCACTGCATGGGGCAGGCAGGGTGGATGGCCTGTAGCATTTTGGCATCAAAATGGCATTAATTTACACCTTGCCCTTGCACTTAACGTGGGATGTTGAAAGGAGGAGGATTAACCTGTGTTTTTTAAACTCACGTGTTTGTGTGTGTCTGCAGTAACAGACAAAAACAACCCTCTGCATCCCACCTCTCCTGTATGGCTCTTATATAAGGCTGAAGTGCTCAGTTCAGGACCTCATTTTCAAAACATCACGTTATGCCTGAGAAACTATGGAGGGTAGGAATTGACTCTTTGCCAGTTACTTACTTAAACTTAAGAGATCTTTGCATTCAAATTACTTATCTGGAGTGCTGGCAGGCTAATAAATTCATGGGACTGTTCTAAACACCGTCAATCTCAAAATGTAATCCTATTAAAATAATTGAGTATTTTCCCTCTTCCTGCTGTCCGCAGCACACAAGAGAAAACATGAAAGGCAGCCTGGAGTGTCCTCTGCACATCATTGAGCCGACCCCCACATGTGCTGTGCAATGCCTGTCAGCCAGGACTTCGGAGAGGCAAAGTTTGTGGCACAAAGTTTGTGACAGGCCTAGTGTATCTATAATTGAGCACTGTGCCTCTTTTGTGACAGTGATGCGAGTGATTTTCGGCCTCGCTCCGTGGTGAGGTGGGTTAGTGCACCTTGATTATGATGGGGGACTTTCTGTTATCCTCTGGGATTGGTGTTTGGAACGCCAGGAATGTGAACCTGACGTGACCTGCTCTTGCAGGAGCCAGCCCGTGATGCTGCCAGATGCGTCGTGCTCTTAATTCAAGTAGGAGGCTACTGACCCCATAACAGATTTCCTTCTTTCTTCTGATCATTATGGGCTGTTTTACACTTAGGTAGGTGCTAGCAATCCCTCTCTGCCTGTGTGCTTTTTGTCATTTCCAAGTCAGATCAGCTCTTGGGGTTGTAGTGCAGCTCTGCGATCGGTTGTTTCAGCAGAGCCAGGACAATGGGAGCTCTTTGTGGTGGTGCTGCTGTCGGAGCCCACAGGACATCAAAGCATAGCTTCTGCTGCTTTTTTTCAGAGGTGACAGTTTTTCCAGTTTGCCTTTTGATAATCTTCAAATGCAAGCATGACCTGAATTTACGACGTGGAGAAAGAGAGAAACGATAGGAAAAATATCTCTGAAAGCCTTTAAGGTATCTTTGACAGCAGTAAACTGGAGAAAATAAGCACAAGTTCTTCCCTCTCCCCTTTATTTTTGCAGGTCACTTTAGGGGAGATCTGAGCAAATCAGAGTACTTCAAAAACACCCCTCAACCCAATCACTGCCCGCATCCAATCAAAAAAAATCTGTAGCACAGCCCACAGATCTCAAATTCTCTTTGGCAGGCTTGTGTGAAAGCCATCTTTGAATAACTTGCCACAAACAGGTCTTGAAGTTATCTTTATTTGGGAGAATGAACAAATTTATGTCCTTAATGTATTGGCTCACTGCTGCAGCTCACGTGTGGTACGGTACTGGCCAAGGCAGCTGGCCTGTGTGTCTTCCCAACGAGCTCGAAGGACAGCATCACTTAGCGAGTGGTGTGCTGCAGAGGTGAATCCTGTAGCTCGTATCTTGTAATTGTAAGGTGCTGTATTGTTTAGCCCACCCTTTTTGCTGTGGAGAGTAATCTAAAATGTGTGCCCATCTAGTTCTGCGTGTGTGTGCTGTTTTCCCCCCCCCCCCATCAGCTTGCGTTACCTTGAATTGAGCTGGTTTATGGCATGCCGTTTTCGGTAAAGCGGCAAAAGAAATGGTCACATAATTCAGCAGGGCTTGCCCTTGGAGAGATTTAGTTATGCTGGGTGATGGCTGAGGTGCCTTATTGATTTGGAGCTCCCATTGGAGCTGAATTCGGAAGGGCTGCAGCACCTGCAAGACACCCGCCTGAATGGAGCTACTGAGAGAAGCGTTTCAGTTATTGGCATTGCTCCTAATGCATTTTGTATGTGTCTATACCACAGGGAGAAATGTGTGGTTATTGTTGAAATATTATCTACACAGGTTTTCAGAAGATGAAGAAAAGGCACTTTGCTGCAATAACCGTTGTGGCCGTGCTATTGTGATAATGCTTTGGCATTTTTATATTGAGATGAGGCTCAATATATTTTTTTCTCCTTGCTGTGTCTGTTTTTAAAACAAGTCAAGCAGAGAGATTCTGATTAATGGTGCTTTGAAGGCTGCTTTCTGCTGTCCAGTAATTTTGTGTTGAAATGTTTATTTGAACCATTATTTAGTTTAATCTACTTGGATCTAGTAATACTTACCAGCTGTTCCAGTGGCTGTAGCATGAAATAATGTTGGTCATAGGAATATGAAGAAATAAATGAATCTCGGAATTGCTTTGTATTGATAAGTTGATTTGGTTGAACTTTAAGGAGGAGATTTCCTTTGGTCATGGCTTTGCAGTGTACGCTGTGAAGCAGCTCTAAATGTGTCATGCAGCCAAGCATGTTTGTGTGAGGAAATACTCTTTGTGCGTGATGACTTTGAGGAAGGTTTTGCAATTATTTGCCATAACAGCGCAAATCCTGTGGCTTTTTCTCCAATCCATTTTAGATACAGTTCATAAATTATCCTTCAAGTGTGCAAGTGAAGGGGGGCTTTGCGTGAAAGGCAGTGACTTGTGCTGGCCTCGAGGTAGATGGTACAGTGTGGAGAAACCCAGAGGTGAAAATAGGAAACCTGTTTTGTATCTCAGTGTTCCTCTCTCGTTTGCTGAATTCCCACCCTCTTTCATCCTTGTGAAGGGAACAGGAGTTTATTGTCTAATCACCGAAGTTGCAGAGTAAGTACTTGTGTCCAGGGTGATACTTGTCAGTGCCAAGAAATAGAATTGAGCAAAATTAAACCAAAGCCTTATTAGTGACCTACTTACAAGATGCAGAAGGGTCTGGGATACTAGCTGAAGCAAACTCAAAGGCTGTGTTTAATTGTTTTCCCTGGGTGAAAAATACCCATGTGAAACATCAGTCAAGATTTTGAAAACAAGGAAGCAACTTTAAAACATTGCGTTTGTTTTACCTTGGGAGAACTTAATTAGCTGTCAGCAGCGCTGCACATGAGTGGTGACTTCTGAATGAAATTATCAAATCTTTATTCCTGAGGCATTTTTCTCCCTCGTTCCAGGATAGAGAGAAACACAAAAGATCTGTTTAGATAGAAACCAAAGTAATTTTAGGAAAATGCTGCTGTGCGTGCAGTTTTCTTGTATTAATTACACAAGTGTATAACTCTTCCTATGTGAAAGGGAGTGACTCGCACGGAGGGGTTATTAAATCAGGTTGGAAACACGCTTCCAAGCAAATACAAGATTGTGGTCTTGTGGTTCTCCATTAATGGGCTAATTTCTTAAGTGATTGAACTTCGATCATTCAACTGGGTACCATGGTAATTTACTTATTTTACAAATGCAATAAATGAAAGAAAAGCAGCCAATCACTTGAACAATCCTAATTTACTGCTCCTTGCTTTTGCTGCCGCGTGATGGAAGCGGTGCGTGGTTATCAGGAAATTCAATGCGTGCTGAAGAGAGATTGAGGACATAGTAGCACAGGAAAGCAAGACAATTTGAAGTGTTAAAGTAACGTGGTGTTTTGATAGGTTTGTTGGCAATGATGTGAGTTGGTGAGACAGTGTGCTAGTATAAACAGAGAACGTGCTGGTCTTAACCCAAGGCGTGTCTCTTGTAGGAGCGCTTTATCCGAATGGATCCTCTGAATGTGTATTTGAAATACCACCTTCCTGCTATTAGATCTGATGCTGACCATGCCATTCTTTAAGGATTTCTCAACAAAACCTTGCCAACGTGTTGTTAAAATGGAGGGGATTGGGAAATCCGATGTATGCCTACAGTGTCAGTCAAACTTCCAGTCAGACCTTCATTAAACGGTCATATTCTTCTTTTTTCCAGGATCCTTGGGCAGGGAAGAACTCTAGACACAAAAAACACCTACTGAGAGGGCCATCACAAGTTTTGTGAAAATCTTTCATGTGCTGAGCTGTGATTGTAAAGAGTCAAAATCAGTTGGCAATCTGTCTTAATAAGTTCAGGCCTTTCTTTTTTTTTTTTTTAACTTAGAATGAGCTTTAAGGTTTATTACGTGGGTCGAGTACCACGAGGCTTCCTCTGCGTGGCATGCTCTGGTTGTGTTGTATGAAGCATCTTCTGTCACGGTGATGTCTTTCGTTCTTATTCTGAACTGTAATTCATCTCTTTGTAGTGATGCATATGTTTTGTGAAACAAATCAGCAGCTTCTCTAATCACTCTCGAAGCAGTGTTGTTTTGTCACCTCATGAATGATCTGCGAGGCAATATAACGCAAAGGGGAAATGCTTCTGCCATTCACAAGTGATTACATTCAGTCCACAGTGCTCAAGCACCAGAAGGAATGAAGTCAGTGCTGCTAATGGCACTGATAAAAGCAAGTTTGCTGTAGTCACTACATCATCTTGACCATCGGGAGCTGCAGGTGGATTCTCACACCAGATGGGTGTTGAGTTGGTGATGGTAGAGGAGCTCCTTGCCTCTGCTGGGCTATGTCTCTCTTTGTAACTGGAGATTCTGCTGCTGACTGGAGTTTTGCGGGTGTCTGAATTAGGGCTGAGGTAATTAGGGCTCTGTTTTATGAGCATTCATCTGTAGTATTGGTGCTGTGTATGCTGATACCTTGTAAGCTTGCCTCCTTTGTCCCATGACCAGAGTCCTCCTGTGTTTCGCTGGGGACGTGCATTTGCTGAATCTGCTTGGAAACAGGGACACTCAAGACAACGTGGGAAAGGATTGCTTTGGCAAAACGTGTAATAAATAATGTTGGGGTTGTTGTATTCAATCCAAAACTAGCCTTCAGCCTCACCGTCGTGGGTCTTTGTGGACCTTCTGTCTGAGCTCTCCTGCCTTCCGAGGCAATATTGAGAGAGACTGTAAAGTGCTCCCCCCATATTTGTGGCAACTTGTGACAAACAATTTAAGATTTGGCAGATGTAACAGAATTGTTAGCTGTATCCTGACACTACTTCTGGGGCTTAGGAATGTGTTTTTGTAGCAGATGGAGCTATTAGTTAGCTGTGCTATCTTGAAGAATTGCTTTCCCAGGTAATCAGCTCTGCTCATTTAGGATGTCGTTTCCCCACCTCGATATGTCAGCGGAGGAAGCAGGAATGATTAATCACTGCGGCTTGGACACTGCACAAGAATAACTGCGGAGAGGGAATCGTTCTGTGGAGCGCCAATGCCACAGGGAGTTTAAAGCGCTCTGATGCAAAGCAAACAAGATGGAAAAGATGACCGTGATGCTTCCTGATGGCTGTGTGTCAGCGCGGAGAGTTTCTGTGGCAACCCGAAGATTTGCAATTCATGGAAAGCCTGGAGCGAGACAAAACTTTTAAGCCCTGGCTGTCACTGCTGTGCAGTGGGTATCACCAACACCTGGCGACCTTCTTCCTTTGCTTGCTTTTCACGCTTGGCAGAAGAAATCATATAAAAGTACCATGCGCAGTTAACCCTTCTTAAAATATGTGTGCCTTCAACGTTTTCAATTACTTTATACAAAGGAAAGGCTTATGGGAAGTGTTTTTAAAATCAGCATTTGCTATTGATCCTAGCTGCAGACTTACTGTTGAAAATACTGCCTTCTTGTGATTGGATATGAAAAATAATATAAGTGTTGGATTAAACACTGAAAATCATATAACCATAGAATTGTTTGAGTTGGAAGGGGCTCTCAACAACCACCTGGCCCAGCTCCCCTGCAAGGAACAGGGACACCTGCAGCTCCATCAGGTGCAAAGCGAGGCAGCCTTGAGTTGGTGATATGAAAGGTATCTTCAGCTCTGAAGTGTGACCCAGTAGATTAAGCATAGTAGGCAGCCTCATAATGATGGATATGCTGGACTTGCAACCTTATCCCTTCTCAACCTTATCCTTTCTGGTTGCAGCCTTCTCTTGCTGCCTTTCCCCTGGGCCAAGTGCTCTTTGTGTTGGATTTCCCACTGCTGTTGGAAGACCTGGAAGGAGAGTGCCAGGACTTGGGATGCCTCAGCTTAATGTGTGATATTATTTTCTGCCAGGGTGAATAAAAACAAATTAAAGTAGGTGGAAATCACTAAGCCAGTGCTGTGGGAGTTGATGCTGGTGAGCTTAATCTTTGCCAAGCTGTCAACTTGAAATACAGATGTTTGGAACTTATCTGACCTGCTCTTGTTAACCATTAGGGTTAATCCTCGTTTCACTGTGGTTGTGCAGCAAATGGTGAGCTCCGAATATCAAAGTTATAGTGGTATTAAATGTTTTGTGTCTCCAGGATGCCCCAGTTACAACTGGTGCCCACCAGTAGTGCTGTCACCTGTGCTTAACAGCTGCTTAAATCACTTCACAGTGAGTGCTTCCCGACTCTGTCTTTAAAAAGTCACTGCAGTGTTGGAATAACTCTTCCAGAAATTTGCTTTGGGGGTTTCTTGGTGAATGTAGTGTTTCCTGTGGCTTCTTGAGTGTTTTTTTTTTCCTTTGTTTTCCTCTCTTTGGGCACAGTGGTTGTGAAATGCATCCATCTGCAGTCATTGCTGGCGGGATAACAAACTATTTCCTCAGCAGAGCTTGGGGCTTGTGTACCTTTGCATTTTCTGCGTTCTCTGCACCTAATCCTAGATGTTTCCAAAGTTTAAATACGAGGTCATACATATTTAATACATCTGACATAACCATGTTATTCTCTACTTAAATGGAAACAGACCGAGTGAGAAGTTGCGTGCATAGTAAGTAAGATAATACGCAGCTCAGGGCTGGTTGTTTTCCAGAGTGTGTTGGCCCCAAGGCATCGAGGCATATAATTTGTAGTGCAGAAAAGTTATTTACCTTGAAGCGTGTTTGTGAACTCCTGTTATCCTTACCTACTTTAGTCATGTCTGTTCCTGAAAACATTTGTGTTTAGTTTCAAAGCACCTGGTGCCTGTAGCAAAATTCTGCAGTTAATTGCCTCAATATATAGCGCATGGAAAATGAAGTGTTACAAGAAGATAGCTGTAGATAGAGGGATTCAGAGAATAACCTCGGGGCATCTGCCTGTGAGCAGACACGTAAAAATACTAATTTTTTAAACTTCTGACTTCCAGTGTTTCGTGTAGAAATGTTTAAATACTTTTTTTTTGTATCAGATTTGGTCTTTCGGAAGCACGGAACCTTTTTGTGGTTGGCAGAGCTCCTGTAACATATTTCTTCTTATGCGATCTCTGAAGTTGTCAAGCGTATTTGTTCGACAGTGCTCAGTGGAAAGCTGTACAGTTTGTTCAGGCAGTGGCATAGAATGGTTTTTATTTCAGTGGAAGCTGAGTTGGCTTTTCAAAACTCTGTTCCTAGTGTTCAGGAGAAGGTTTGATGTGCGACGCTTGCAGAAGTCCAAGCACAGCTGCTTCTTGGGTAGCTCTCCTAAACACTGTGAAATTACACAGTGCAGTGTGCGTTTTCAGGTGTAATCTGTATCTTGAACCTGGAAAGTTAGTCCTAAAATACAAAATAAAAACCAGAGGGGTGCGAGCCTTGTTTTTTTTTCGAGATGTTTGTATGTCGACTTTCACAATTTGTCTGCCCCCTCCTCCCCACCATGTGTTGTCATCGTGGTGGATGAATTTTTTGGCTACCAGTTCCATAGTTGTTTTGACTGAGTAGGAGCATCCTGACATGCAGAATCGTACCAGACTGTAGCTGAGTCATCAATGATTGAACTAGTTAGATTATCACTTCCTACACAGGCTCTCTGAAGTTGTCCTGAGAATCCAAATGAAGGGAACTTCATTAACAGTGGGGAGAGCTCTGAAGACTTTGATGCGGTTGTGCGTTTGTCTATTTATATATGTGTGTCCATATGCATAAATAAAATGATTGTTACTTTTAGTATCAGATAACGGATAACCCAGTCCGTGTGTTCCTTGCTGGTGACTTTGCAGACCTTCTGTGGGTTGAAGAACTTGTGTTTTCTAAGCACTGAAGATGTCTTTGAAGACGAAGGATTCTTGGCTGGGACAGATAGTCAGGAATTACTGTTGGATCCCCTGGGCGACCTGACCTGGTGCCTGATTGAATGGTTGGCAACCCTGCCCATGACAGGGGGCTTGAGACTAGATGGCCTTTGAGGTCCCTTCCAACCCAAGCCGTTCTATGGTGTGATTCAGCTGACCCACAAGCAAGCAGCAGTGTTCATCAAGATGGACCACTTCACTGTAAATAATTCAGGGTTAAGAAACGTATCATAAGAAAAGCAGAATGCTCCTGACATATTTCATTAGTCGAGGAAAAATGGTCAGCTTCAGTAAAGTTCTTGTTTCAGTCTTGAGGTTTGTTCCCTAGGGATTGGTAACTTAATGCTAAAGGAGTCTTCAGCACAGAGTACGCTTTTGACCCCGGTAAGATGGACAAGAGAAAAGAGCAGCAAGAATATATCAGCTGCAAAATTACATGAAAAAAAATAGATTATGTTCTGTGGAACTGTGCTTTTTTTAATAGGAAACAGCAGTGGTGTCCAGGCTGATGTGGTTAAAGTTCAGTTCGTGGCTAAATGTTTTGCTGAGTCTAGGGCTTAATGAGGTGCCGTTTTGGGGAGATAGTTATGCTTGCCGACACGAGCCCGTGGTGAAGTGTACCTTTAATAAGAAGTGTCACTTGTCAAAATAAATGAGCAAGATTTTTATTGCATGTTCAGTCGCTTGTAAAATTTGCTAGTCTGCGGTGGCTCTTAATCATTAATGTGAATTAGCCAGGTTCTCCCGTAGTTTAATTACTAGTATGTCATGTTTACATTCCCTCTTGATGAACTAATGGTTACACTGTGTGCACGGTTTCATAACAGGCAAAATAGAAATACAAAAGATGAGTGAAGATGTGTGAAGTGCTCGTTCTGCAGAAGACTGAAGGATAATTGCAGCTGGGGATGGAAGGTGGGATGGGAACGCAGGGTCACCGCGTCCAGTCCTGCACTAATTGTAGGATGAGGAGCTGCCCTACCCCAGGGCATGTTTCACCCTCCTCTGGGGGTTGGTGTGCCTAAAGGGCAGTGTCATGCCAATGTTGCTGTAGCCAGAATGTCACCTCTCTGCTCTGATCATACCTGTGGTTTGCTTGGGATTCTGCTTTCTGTTGACATCATGTTGCTTTATGTTGTTACGTGATGGCATTTGTTCTGTATTCACAGCCTGTTTCTCATAGCAAGGTTTAATTATTTTGACAAGCAAAAGCAGGCATGCTTTCTATTGTTTCATGTTTCTTTGTTCCTTGAGGATTAATGAGGAAATTGGCAGAGAATTGGCCAAAGATGCGGACTTTTGAAAGGATTTTTTTCCCTATATGGTATTACTTACAGCTTTTCAATAACCAAAAGAGCTTCGAAGCTGTGTCACTCTGTGGAAATGCTGGATGTTAATTGTTTGACTCGGTTTTTATAAGATGACTGAGCTACAGTATTTAAACAGAATGGCAGGTGGAGCAATAGATAACATTAAACGGAAAGTCATTGCAAGAGATGTACTCCTACAGATTGTCTGAATTCAGCTGTGGCTTTACTCATCTCTCTAGCTGAGTAAAGCAGGGACAGTGATTGAGCCTGGAAGTGGTGTTGGGGGCACTGCAGCCTGGCCCAGCTCTGCAGGCGGCTGCCAACGCACCCTTCTGGTGGCAGCACTTCCACCTCTTCCTTCTTTCTTGACCTCTTGCTCAAAATGAATTTGTTAATTACTGAAGAAACTGATAAACTGAGTCATGCCACGTGTTGTCAAGGAGACAAAGCCCGCTGAGATCATAGGAACTGTATGAAGGGACTGGCACGTTTCCTCTTGGTTGTGGAAGAGAGTGGTTTGAGATGCTCAAGTTCTCCAGATGTTACCTACAGCTGTTGCCTGAACAATATAGACTTCAAAATGACATACCTGAGCACAAAAAGCAGGCTTCCTCCTGCCTTTCTCTAATCTCCCAGGGAGTTCTCCATCTACGTTGGCAGGGCAGGTTTCTAAGTGGCCACATTGGATAATGACTGCACGAGAGGAGACAAGATGTGCAGAGGTCGTAATTGGAAAGGAAATAACATTTAAGAAGTGGGAAATTGAAGATGCTTTCCATATGGAATAATATGTAATCAACCTTTTAAATGCGAGGACTGTCTGATTGCTTTTTTGGGCACAACATGTTCAGCAAATCACCTGCAGCAGTTCAGCTGGATACGTGGCCTTGAAATAACTAAACAGGAAATTAGACTTAGTGTCCAGCATTTGTTTACTGCTTTTTTTTACATATTGTTTCACTTGCAGCTGAGAGGATCCAGATTAAGAAGTGGTGGTTTGTGAGCACTCTGCACTTCTTTCCATTGCCATAAATGTGCTGTGAGCCTGCTTTGCTTTGAGCTCATGCCTGTGCACAGCAGTGCAGGGTGTGTGTGTTCCTGCTGTGCGTGTGTCTGCAGGGCTCTGGGAAGGGACCCACATCTCTTCTAGGAATATTTATTTCTGGATTTACTTGCATGAATGGATCCGAATGATTTCCATAATATTACCTTCGGTAATTCCAGTACTTGAGCAGTTCTTAACTGGTTTTAGGTGAAGAGCTGACGAGGTGAAAGCAGTTAATGCTGCAGCAGCTCCTGGTCCCTCGCTAACCCTAGGGTCGGATTCTGGCATGCTGACTTTATCACTATTGGGTCACCATTTTCTTCCATTGAAGACTGAAATGCAGGGCATTAAGTAACTCCAGGACCTTAAGCTTCACGTGAAGCCTGTACAAGCACAGTTATAAGGATGGAGCATGGGTTGCCTGCATCCCTGAGAGTATGGTTAACAGAATGTATAATGCTAGATAGTATTGTAGTTGAGATATTTTACAGGTTATACAGTTAGGAAGGTTATCATGATGGAAAGAGAGAATAAAAAATGAAGGAAAATGCTCCCTTGTGCCCTAGGCTCACAGTAGGAAACTCCAAAGGAGCAATCTCCAGAAAGAGATCCTTCCCCAGTGCTGGTCAGCCCTTCAAAGGGGTCTGGGGAGGTGGAGTCAGACTCCATCCCTTCTGCTCACACAGTGCATTGCCTTCACCTGTGCTGCCGTGGCTGACTCAGTGCTCACCTCAGGTGATCCATCAGAGGTTCAGGCCGTGATTCAACAGTTCCCATACACTGAGCAATGGGTTGTTGAGCTGCGTCACGTTCAGGCATTTCTCTGCAGTTCACTGGGATGATGCTGAGGATAGCTTTACACGTGTACACCTGCCTTCTAACTCAGGGCTTGGAAGAATCCAGATGCGTGCCCGTCAGTGTGTCTGCTTAAATTAGAGGTGACAAATTATTGATAATTAGCGTCGCTTTTTGTTTCACCATTGCAAAATGTGAATTTATAAAAGGCAATTTATTTTTATCTTTGGCCTCAGGAACTCCAAAGCAGTTGTACTTATTCTTAATTGCTTGTTTTATGGGTGAAAATTAAGGCTGTAACACAGACTGCAGTGTGAGGAGTCTCAGAATGCTTGCAGTGTTGGAACAGGAGGGAGGAGAACTGGTTTTTAGGGTTTGCCTAATACTTCACAAATTCCAATCTGTATTAAGTTTAACAATGCAACCATTTCCAAGCATTCTATAACTAAATATAGTAATGAAATTTTATTTGAAGTCAGGAACATTATCCAGATATGACTTGATGTGTGTAAGATACTGCACATCAATGGAGTGGTACAGATTGTGTTAAATGGGCCTGAAATAATCTTCGGGAAAGAAAATCGTTTTCTATTCTTCTTGACACAAAGTGTTTGTCACAGATACGCATTCTTATCCGCATCTTGTTAGTGAAATCATTATACTTTTCATTACAACTTTTATGCAAATACACTGGTTTTCCTTGATTAGGTTTTCACGAATATGCTGTAATTACAGGCTGAGGTGTTATTAATGTGTAACAATTAAATATGAAATTACGATGTGTAATTACAGCTTGAAGAAAGTGTTGTAATAGCGCCCGCACCACGCTGGCTTACAGGCAGGGTGTTGCCCACAGGAGATAACAGCTCTGATGTTCTGCATATTTATCCTAACAAATCTTCTTGGCAGAGGAGCATCCTCGAGCAGGAGGATGGGGATCCGTTCTGGCTGGGGATGCATGGCATTAACACATGTCCTATTCAGGAGCTCAGGGTAGGGGAGGACGGCAGGGGGACGTTCCTGCACCGTGGACAGCTCTCCCAAAGTGTCTACTGCTGTGCATTGGGTTTTGGGAGTGAGGAGCCTTCCATCCCTCTCCTGCTCTGCTGCTCAAGGATGCAGTGCCCTGGGGGCTCGATGTGTAGATCTTCCAGTACGCTCTGTATGATGTCTGATGTATCCCCAGGAATAGTTCTTCTTGTGGAAGGACTTGGTACTCAAGTAGGGGGTTGAATTTTTAGCTTCAGCCTGGCAGTGTAATGCATTGGTTCTGTTGCCATTGGGGTATATGGATAGATGCATGTGAAAGGGTCTGTGCTTGAGAGGTGCTCTCTGCTTTCCTGTATGGTTCTGTATAGGTTAATGTGACAAAGGGGAGCAGCTTTGAACTAAAAAATTGGAGATGTTGGTTAGATGTGAGGAAGCAATCCTTCCCTCAGAGGGCGGTGAGGCGCTGGCACTGCTGCCCAGAGAGCTGTGGGTGCCCCATCCCTGCAGGCACTCAAGGCCAGGTGGGATGGGGCCCTGGGCAGCCTGAGCTGGTGGGGGGCAGCCCCATGGCTGGGGGTGGCTCTGGGTGGGCTTTAAGGTCCTCTCCCACCTAAGTATTCTGTGATTCTCTTCCTCCTGTATGTGTAAGGAGAAGGTCTGTGCTTAGGCTGTGGCACTGCTGTAGATCCACCAGAGTTCATGCTGAACCCTTCTCAGCAACTTAAGCAACTGCTGCGACTTGGAGCCTCACTAGAGAGTGACTTAAGGGCAACTCTTCAGCCACGTCCTGCAGATGTGCAGAGTGCTCCTTTTACCTGGCTCTAGGACAGCTGGTTGGTTATGTATATCTGGAGATGAGATCTGTTTTCCTTTTAGTATGTTTTTGCTCTGATGCTCTGAGGATGATTTTGCTTTAGCTCCTTTTCATTGAAGTGTAGGCCAGGCAACAAGAACGCCTGGGGGGTACATCTTGAAGAAGGCTACCACGAAGCAGATAAAACAGTAATACTTCTTTTGCTGGAAGAATACCAATGAGGGACTGGAAGAACCTGCTTAACTTAGGTTTTATCTGTACTAAGAAAGTAACTGAAGAATACAGATGGGGCACAGTTAAAACACACCTCATATCTGCATTGCAGTGAGGACATGAGCACATGGGTGGGGGATCTGAGATAGGAGAGGGAAGAAGGTTTGAGGTGATGGGAGCTGGCCGATGGTATCCTGGTGCTGCCCTGTGAGCACAGAGCTGGGGAGGATGCCTGTGTCCCAGTGTGGCATCGCTTTGTGGCCTGAAGCTGCACGTGTGCTCCTGCTGTGCATGCACAGGGGTCTGTCCTTGCTACGTGGCTTCTAGCAGAACTGCCACAGAAAGCAGATAGATCCATTAAGCGATGCAACTCAGGGCTGCTGGAACTGGAGTTACTGCAGCTTTTCTGTCCTCAGACGAGTTATTTTTCCTCGGTGAGCTCTCTGCAGTGAAGTGTTGCTCCTCTGTGTGCTCTCTGTGTTGAGGATGCGCAGGACACGCTCTGGGGAAACACAGGCAGAGTTAAAATCGACCTCCAGGATTTGTTCTAGTGAAATTGATAGGAAGAAGCATCCCAGGGGCTACCTTCCCAAAAGCATTAATAAATTAAACCCTTCACTTCAGTGTCTGGAGCTCCACGTGGAGGTATGCGTTCAGTTGTCTTAGTGCTGGAAGAGTGCAAACTCCCTTCAGGTGCTTCTGTGTGTGCCCTCTCTTGGCCTTGCCATGCTGTCCATCTGCATGAGGCTCAGATCCTATTTGCATTCCTTCTCTTGCCTCCTGGATCACACGTGGCCTTTGAAGTTTTACATTTATGGAAACTTTTTTTTTTTTCAGGCACCTTATTATGTCTGGTTTAATTTCTGTTAATCTCTTCGTGCGTGCGGCTTATGACTTTTAAATGATGGGATTTTTCCCTCTGTGTGACACTTTGCTGGGTTTTCAGTCGGTGCTGGCAGAAGGAATACAAAAATAGAAATGGAAAAAAAAAAGAAGAGAAACGGTAACCTCAAGATGCTTGCTGAAAAAAAAAAAATCCTCCTCTTGGAAAAAGGCCAGAAGAGTTTTTCCAGTGGATTCAAGGTCAGGCTGGACCAGGAGCACATGTTTGAGCTGTAGAGGTCTCTGTTTGTTGCGGGGGAGTTGGACCAGATGGCCTTGAAGGGCCCCTTCCAACTCAGACAATTCCATGAGGAAGTGTTGAGACGTTCTCAGATGCTGAGGATATCCACTTCTTGCTTTGGGAGGATTGCAGAGGGTTTGTTTGTTTGTCAGAGCCGCCTCTTGTGGGAGGAGGGATTCAGTGTTGGCAGTCATGGAAATGCAGTTCTGGAGAGGGCTGGATGTAATTAAAGATGTGTTGGCGAGGGCACGTATTTAAATGGCTCTGTTTTTTTCATGGCATCCTTATTGCAGCTACAGGGGCACCCCGAATTTCTTTATTTTTGCTTTGGAGCTGGGCTTTTCAATCGGCTGATGTGCAGCAAGAGCTTCCTCTTGGAGAGGAAGGGCAGCCCCTGTTTGTTGCCTTCCTGCTGCTTTGCATCCCAGAGCACGAGCTGTGCTGGGATTCCTGGCGCAGAAGCACTACTTGCTGTCTTAGCTTGGAGAAACGAGTTATTGTGCCGGCAAGAATTGTTTGAAGAATTAAAATTGACCCATTTCCTTCAGGCGCAGTGAAGTTAATACTCAAGAGTGTTAACATCGTAGGAGTGATTTGAGAAGTATTATTTGTCAAATCCCTGAGCTAATATGTATGTAGGTATAAATAAGAAGGCCTCAAAGGTTGTTTTAGTATTTATTAACCTCTCCTCTTCTTCAGGGGCCTAACGTGGCTGCTAAAGCTTGGCCGAGGCTTGTAGCTGGCTGTCTGGATGCTGTTTCCCAACGTCCTAAAGCATCTTCCAGGAAAAAAAAAACAAAAAAAGGGATTTGTTAACACTTGCTATGAGAAGCTTCGTGGCTGTTGTTGCTTGCTCTGCCCTTCTCTTGATAAATGGAAGGAATGTGGAGATGTACACTCGTGGACGTGGTTGGTGGGGATGGGTGGGGCTGGACTTGGTGATCTCAGAAGTCTTTCCCAACCTTAATGATTCTATGTTTCTAACTGGTGTCATGTCCTGAATGCTTTTGTCTGCTACATTATGGCTGGTGTCATACACCTGGATGTAAACAAGGAACTTCCAGGGGCTGTGGGTTGAATTTGTCTTGTTTCCTTGACAGCAGCACACGCTGAGCAGCAGTGGGTTTGGGGATGAGCCTCAGCTGAAGTGTACTCATGCAGCCACTGGAATGGGTGCGTGATAGCTCAGCACAGACCTGCTGCTGGCAAGTATTAAGTCACAGACACTATCACATGCATCACCTTTCATTTTTCAGTGATGTTGCTTGAAAGTAGGGTCTGTATTCACTGCATTTTGATCCTGCAGAATAAAAGCACCGAATGATGCTTTTCCTCCTCTAGATTTCTGTATCTAACTCGCTATGTTTGTACTAAACTTACTTTTTTTCTTCCCATTTTCTTTAGGTAAGTGGACACGATTTGACTGTTGATGTTCTGCATTGGACAACTGCTGAGTCTGGACACTGGAAACCATAAGCCAGGTGTCAGCTGGGAGGTGCTCCATGCAGTAGTGAGTCCAGAACAAAATGGTCAGCGGAAATGTGGTGTCCCTACAGCGCGGAGTGGGGTCAGCACATGTTGGTTGGAGGCACACCGCTCCTGGGTTACAGGTGTTTGTCTTTTTCTGGTATTATCTCAGTGGAGGGAGGAAAAGAGAACTTGAGTGCGTCCTTACCCCGTTCCTGTTGTGCAAATGCGTGCAGCCTTTGCTGTGCAGTGATTTATTCTTTTCTCCATTGCATATTTACAGTTGTTACTTGTTCCTCGTTTTTAAATGCAGTTTGATTCCTTGGCTTGGGAGTGTTCTTCAGCTTAGTGCTGAAAGGGAGCGTGAGGTAAGAGGCAGGAAGGGATTTTATGTATGTATGTATTTATTTATTTTATTATTATTTTTAAGTAATGCTTAATCTAGAATTAAATTCAGAGGAGTGCCTGGAGAAAATAAGATCTCTCTGATCAGATTCTCTGAATACTTTTTTGTCTTATCTAATAAGCAAGAGAAGCTAGTAGAGGGAATTATATGCTGGAAGGGGAATTTTAATAGCAACAGATATGCAAAGAGGAATGTATCTCAAGTGAACAAAGAGTACAGGCTGGCAAATGATGAATCTTTTCCCTGCTTGAAAATTGCAACCTTTCTGTGGTATGAACCTAACACTTGGCCTTCCTCATTTAAGCTGGAGAAGTCTTACCAGCTCCCTTGAGGTTTTGAGGTTGTGAGAATCTGTGGTCCTTCCCTGTTGATGTGGGAGCCACCAACGAGAAATAAATAGGATAACATAGCATGCTGACTTCTGATTGCAGAGGCCTTGGCCACGTGAATGAATTTGTTTGGCAGCCCCGCTTGGAAGTAGTGGAGTTAAGTACTTGACTCCCTTAATTAAAGTAGTCTCGATAAAGGACAAAATGTATTGTCCTGTGAGTGATGACTTCAGCTGAGTTAGTTTTGGAAGGAGGTGTCCTAACAGAGGGGCAGTCACAGTGGTCAGGTCTCCTTCTGTTAGTGATGCCTGGGCACGTTACAGGAAAATGTGAGTGTGTCTGGGTGGGTGTTAGCTGCTCTCACTGCCTTCTTGTCTAAGAACCCAGTTAAATAATACAGAATTTTTGTCTAATTTCTGGAGGTGGTATTGCAGGAGCTGTGTGCTAGGGGCAGGGCTAGCAGAAAACCCAGGGTTCTGGCAGATGTGCTGCCATTAAATTGGAGGAGGCAGACTTGCAGGAGCTGAGCACTACGGGCAGCTGAGGAGCTGGTGCCATTTGGGGTCACTCATTTCATTGTACTGCAGCTAATTCCAATTAAAGCAGAAAGCATTTTCCTTTTTTAAAAAGAGAAAAAAAATATTGAAAGCTTTAATTTCATGCAGTGAACTCTCAGAGCTGGGCAGTTGAGTCCCATCGTGCAGGGCTCCACAGCAAAGTAATGCAAACCTTGGGTGTAACAGGTGGTTTCCTGGGGTGTGTATGATATAGTGAAGGTCTGGACGAGCATCCCTCTTTGCCTGTGTAGTTGTGGGCACCTGTCTATTGTGTGTGCAACCAGACATGTGGAGAGCCCCTTAATGAGAAGGGGAAAATGGGAATGAGAGCCAATGAAGTTATCGTTCCAAGCAGGACACACTTAGGAAAAAAAAGAAAGAAGAATATAGTTGGGTAATGTGCTAGAATCCCATTTTTGAGCAATAACACCCTCATCGTTGTATTCAAACACTGAGATAAATGCATCAATCTAAATTCATGATTTGGGTTTTTTTCATATAGTTGCTAATTATTGAACATAACTAGCTTATTCATAATTTCTTTTCTCCTTCTGCTTGATAGCCTTAATCCTGTATTTGTGCGGCTGTCATTCCCATGGTAACAGACTAGTGTCTGAAGCAGAAGATTATTAAATACAGAATAGCACATTAAAATAATGTTAAGGTTCTGACTTAGAGACTTTCACATGGGGGCAAACTTCAAAAAAAAAAAAAGAGAACATTTTAACAAAAAGCAATTTACTTTGCCAGTAATGTTCTCTATTCCCATAGCTATTACTGAGGAGATTTGTTTGAGTAACAGCCTGCTCCCTCGCAAGCCATCTTCTCCTCCTGCTTTGCAGAGAAATCCTAATCTCGTGTTTATGTCGTCAGTCTGTTTCCATGGGAACTTTGTCACCAATGCATCGTGACCTCACAACAGGGCGGCAGAGGAGGAAAATGTAGGTTGAGAGGCAGCATTAAAAATGATCATTAAAAAAAAAAAGAAATGATAACAAAAGGAAGCAACCTCAAGCTTTAGTGGGTGGAACAAAGCAAAACAGACGAAAGGGAAATGGGGTTGTTGTGTACTTAGCTAGAAGCTTCTGTATGCATGTGTACAACCATGTTTGTTTTGTCTCCTAATCTGGCTTTGCAGAAACTTTCCTATTAAGCCTTGTCAGTGCTATAGCTTTATTTATCCCATTGGATTTGTGGCAGTGTCGAGCATCCAAGGCTACATCAGTACAGAACAGAAGTGAACAGAGTTTCCTTCAATTTGCTGTTGTCTGCCAGGAACGAGTGCACCCGTTGGTGTCAGGAGCACGGAGGCAGTTGTAAGAGCTTGGCAGACTTCGTGTGATCCTTCTCACAGCTGTCAGTTAAGACGTGGTGTGGATAACTGGTGTTCATCATGGAGGCAGCAAAGCTTGTGTCACCATGTTGTGTGTGCCCGTGTCACCGTGGGGTGCCTCTGTGTTGGTGCACACACACATCCCAGTGGGACACCCCATGGGGGCACCACAACGTGGTGCAGAGAGATGGTTCTATGGAGGGGTGCAGTCACTGTCCTTGGGGGTGTTCAGGAAAAGGGTAGGTGTGGCACCGAGGGACGTGGTGAGTGGTGAAGTTGGTGGTTGGTTGGACTGGATGATCTTAGAGGTCTTTTCCAACCTTCGTGATTGTAAGGAGGGATCTCCAAAGGAAGGTTCTCCTTCTCGTGGGAGAGCTGTGTGGTGGAGCCACTGCGGTGTGCTGACTGATCTGCGTGCCTGGGCTCGGAGCAAGGGCTTGTATTGCATTGCTTTTCAGCTTGACCATTTCCTAAATATCAAGCAAGTAGCAAGGCAAGATGATAAAAATAAAGAGCTGCGTACAGGAAGATGCAGCTGCTCAAACGTTATCTTCATTTCCAGGTGCTTAAAGCAGTGAAACCACGTAGAGAAAGTGTGATTGTCTGCATACTTAAGGTATTTTTAATACAATTCTTTAGAGTAGAAATAGATCTTTGTGCAGCTTGAACATCAGTGAGTGCTACTGGCCATTCCAAATCGTAATGGATAGGTGTACGTTAGGCTTTGCAGACAGCTCATTTGTAGAGTGTGTGCTTCAGTATTCCCTTCCTCTTTTAAGCAGTTTCTCTTGCTTCTGAAGAGTTTAAGCATCATTTGCCTCTTCAATTGGTGAAGCTGCAAGAATTGTGCAAGCACAGATTTGTGTTCTGCCTGCAACTTAAAGCTTCTCTTCTTTATTTGCTTTGTTATTGCTTTTCACGCACGTGTGTTTGGTTTTAACAAACAAGGTTTCCCCTCCTGGACACATTAAAAGAAAAATAAAAAAAGGTGGAAAAAAGGCTGTAAGGAAACATATTGTTATCAGAGGATCTTGTTTTGCTCTTAGCCTTAAGAAATCTGTGGCTTCAAAAGAAGATAGCATTTGGTCTGCTTGGTTTTTTTTGTACCTTTCCTTTGTTCCATTTGCAACGCATGCTGCCTAACTTTGTTTTAGTCTGCAGCCTACGATGACTTTACAAGACAGTTTTGTAAAATCAGAGAGCTGTAACGTTTCCTGCAATGGATTTTGATGTCTCTTCCATCACTGGCACATCCCTCTGGCTGCCAGGGGGAGTTTGAATACTTCCACTTGGATTGGAGTGTGCATCCCCTTGAGTATCCTTCGTAGGTGCATTTTAGAAGAGGGAAATGACAAAGTTAGCAGAAAAATATCCTTTATAAGTAGGGCATCCTCGATGCTTGTCTGTTGCAGAGCTGCTGCTGTTTTGTAGCTGTTTTCTTGTCCCTCCTTCCCAGCCCTGTGCCTCCTGGGTAATTTATGACCAAGTCACTGGAATTCTATATTTGGCTGATATATTGAAAAATCCATTTGCTATCAATGACTTCCTTTAATATAAAGGGAAGCAGATTTATGGGAAGAGGAGCACCTGCATCACACGTACCCTTTAACTTTGCTCTTTTCGTTCATTTGCCCCCAAGCCGTGTTGGTGTGAACCGGGTGCGTTATTGGCGCTCTGAAAGACGAGGATTTGAAACTGTAATTTTCGCTCTGGTTTCCACCTCCTGAGAGATAACCCAAGGATGTGAGGTTTCAGTCACACTGGAACACTGAGACGTGTTCCTTTCTGTGCTGTGTCTTAATTCTTAATCTTTTCTTGAGCTTTTCCAACTGTAGCTAGAGAGGGAGAATTCAAAATGTATGAACTGCAAAGCAAGAATTTTTGACTTCTGACTCGGTTCTTTTCCTGCTTGTGTGACAAAGAAAATGAGGTGGTGCTTTAAAAATAGTGCTTTTGGGGTATGTCACCCAAAGTTAGTCATGGTTATGACATCTGATATGTGCAGTAGATGGGTAAGGTTCTGCGACCAGCACGCTATGTGGAGCTGAAGGTGAGATGGGAGATGGGTGAGGAGATGGGTGAGTACTGACTCCGGTGTCCCTGCAGCAGCGACTGTGGATTGAGCGCCTATCAACAAATTATCTTCAAATCATCTTCTCTGCCTCGCTTTTCAATTCAGCAGTCATGCCAGCGTGCTAATCCCTGGGCTCCTGCAAATGCAAAGAGCTCTGGAGCAGTGAGGCAGGGCAAAATTAAATTGGCACTGGGGTTGTTTGGTTGAAGGGGACTGGAGATGACGTCTGAACTCTGTGCAATTTGACTTCTAGAACAGTCGAGCTGTAGGTAAAAATATTTCTTGACAAAAGGGGTAGAAAAGCTCTGAGGTTCGTAATGGAGTACTTATCCTAAAATAATTTCAGTGGCTTTCACGGGAAGATCGCTTCCCACATTAATTGACTTGTATTTTCACTTTACAAGAGGATTGCTCTGAAGTAATGAGGCTCTATTTCAAGACATCTGAAGAGCTGCCCTGGGATGTTTCCCAAAGTCTGGGAAGCGCTGGGGTGATGCAGTGTGTCCTTTTGAAAGGGAACAAGAATTAGATGGTAAACAACTGTGGTTTTGTTCATTCTGATGAATTCTCCAAATGCTGTGTCTAATTGTGCTCAATCATTACCTCCTAGCGCAGATACGTTAATAGTTTCTAGACGTTGATGTACATTGATTCCTTTCACAGGCTTTGAGACAATAGTCGGTTTATAAGGAATGACTAACTTTGGTTTACTGACAATTGTTGGTTGTTTTTTTCTGCATTTCTGCTGCTGTATCATTGGCAGCCTTTAAATTGATCCAATTTGAAAACGGAATGAGAAATTAGAATGTACTTAGGTGGACGTGTTTCAGCTAAATTATTAAATGAAGTGGTTGACTTTTCTGTCTGAATTAAACCAGTAGAAAAACTACAATTAACTACTTCATTGACTGAGGAGAAGCTGGAAATTTGACGTGAGGCATTGACCTCATAGATTTTTTTTCTTCTTCCCCGACCTGTGGAAGCCAGGGAAAGCTTAAACAGGGATAAAAGAGGAGACGGGCGCACCTAATTTGCTTTCAGAAATAACAAAAGGTCTTCGTTCTTGCGGATCTCTTTCGCTTTATTTCTCCTTTCCCTCAGAAAGGTTATCTGTCGGTTTCTGATACTTGGCAGTGCAATGATCCTTGCAGCTTCTCTGGTATCGCTCATCCTTGTAAAGAGGTGCCTTTGGATGTGCCAGAGGCACGGGCTCCTTGGGGGACCTTGCCGTGCTCTGACGATACAGCATGCAGTTTTAATTATGGCTCAGAGGGATGGGGGGACGGTGGGTTTCATTTCTTTTGCAGGAAAAGCACGTAGCTGCTCTGATGACAAACAGTCTGAGGCTTTGTTGTGTGCCTTCCCGTGTGCCTCTGTAGTGAGTGCTGTGCACAAGTCTTGTTTAATTTCTTAAGCTCTGTGGCAGAAGCAGACTTGTCCCAGCATGGATTGCGTGCCCTCTGCTTTACCCCCTGTGATAGAATTGAAGCACTCTGCTGATGCTGAATGCTCTGAAGATGCTCATGGATATATACCCCCAGGTCTGTGCTTGCACAACAGTTACGTGGTGTTGGAAGACTGACATGGATAGAGGAGGTTGGGCATTGGGAGGTGCAGCTTGTGGTCTGTTTTTGCTATTAATGGGCATGGCTCATGGCCCTTTCCCTGCTCCCAGAGCGCCCATCCTTATCCTGTGCCCCTCTGCAGCCCCACAGCACCTCTACCTGTGGTGGAGGTCAGGAACCGTGGAGGTGTGGCACTGAGGAACACGGTCAGTGGGCAGCATTGGTGGTAGATGTACAGTTGGACTGGGTGATCTTAGAGGTCTTTTCCATCCTGAGTGATTCTGTGACTCTCTGGCAGTCTGACTCGCCTGTGTTCTCCTCTTAGCCATCAGTGGCTTTTCTTACAGAAAAGAAACGAAGCGGTGCAGCACCACCTCTGGTTTGGATATTTGCTTAACAAAACACACGTGCTGCTTACATGACAGAATCAGCTTCTCCAGGAAGAGTCCAGCAAAGCTCAAATGAGACAAGGTGCTTCGTTCAAGTCTCTGGGATGCGAGCAGATGTCCTGCACCCGTTGTTAGGCCGGGATTCGACAGCTGCTCGGCTGCCAAATATGTTAAGTATGACGGGTAGACACTTACTTGGCACAGCTGCCTGTTCTGGTGAAATGCTGGAAAATGCATCGTATTCATATCTTGTGAAAGCAGCATGTAATAAGTGGTCAGTGAGAGCCTATTAAGGCAACCAGGACAGAACTTACTCCCAGCTCCTCAGGGGTGTGTAGCTTTGGTTTGCAAGCAGGGAGATGGAGATGTATGTAGGTGAAAAACCAAGGTTTGGAAGTGCGTGGCATCTCTGTATCAGGCAGTGATGTGAGCCGGTGGTTACACAGTAAATCCTGCTATATGAAGTATCAGCAGCTGTTCATTACAGAAGAGTACATCACTGTTATCTGAATAGTGGGCATTTTTCTTTGCTTTATTTGCATGCAGAAATTATCGTACGTTTTCTTGAAAGCTGAATGCATGCGGATCTGTATCACACAACAAACTGAGAAATGAAGGATCACGTTTTCTTAGCACAGTGCTATGCTACTGTGGTACTTACAGCCCCTTTGATCTAGGAAAATATTTGCTTTTTATCAAGACTATCCAAGTTACTCTCCTAATACGAAACCACATAAGGCATATAAAAGCAGATTTCTTGGCACTGCATTAGTAATTAATTTTTGTTGTTAGTAATTAGCAGTTCTTTTTTGTTGTTGTTCAGATGCATTTTATTTCCTATCCAAAGCGTGCACCTACACGTATAAACCAGCTTGAAGGTTCTTCACTATAATGAAAACTCCTGGGTGACCTGAGGGAGCAGTGATTGAGTTCTGTGACCTGAAGTTCTTGTAAGCGTTGTATGACACTGTGTGGGTCTGTTGAGCTCGTTCACATATCCCTGTCTCATACATAGCAACTTCTTTAACCTTATCTATTTTTAATCATGCTGTACTGCAGTATGTATGTATGATAGCCAGCTTGGTGGGAGAAGCTAAAACTGCCACGAATGCAGGTTTGCTGTAAGGTTTCTGAGAGCAATAATGGGATGCATTTGAGGTATGCCGTTACAAAAAGGTGAGCTATCCATCAAAGGCTCAATCTTGGATTTGAGGCTTCTATTTAGATTAAGCGTGTTAAGAAAGATGGATGGCAAATGCGTTTCAGCAGCATTGTCCCCCAAACCAGAATGAAATGTAAAGACGCTTGAAGGATTCAATTACGTTAGCAAATAGTGTGAACAGGAACTGGGTGAGAACGAAGGTCATGGGGAAGTGGAATGCTAGCTTTAGATTTTTAAGATGAAAACATTATTTTCATTAACATTCTCATTCATACATCATCCCCCGAGCTGCTTGTTTGGTGCATTTAATGAAGATATACCTCTAAGTTTCTTTATGTAGTGGTTTTTATGGTGCTTTCTGTGCGTGGATATGTATGGAGTGTTTCATGCAAGTGGCATGCCTAGTTAATGCTCATGTGAAATTCTTTAGAGTTTTTAGGCTTCAGGGTTTTTTTTGGCACTATTAAGTTGGGAATTGCTCTTGTCACTGCCTTTTGGGGTCAGGTATTTATTGTTTCTGCTGGGGGAGCACAGCTTTTGGGTTGCAGGGTGGTAGAGTGGGGGAGGCGTGTTGGGTGAACCTGCAGTGTTTGCTGATGGATCTGAAGGGCAACACCAAATGAGCTGGAGTGCAGGTAAATACATTCAGTGCCTGGTTTTGGTTACAGGAACAAAAACAAGCACATCTGTCTTGTCTTCGAATATTCTTTTCTTAAAGCAAAGTTATGTCAGCAGTTGGGATGCTGCTGGGACTGGTGGCTGGAAGGTGTTGCTGTTATTCAGTGCCTCAGGCACACAACGTGGGGAGGGACCTGCTCAAGCTCTTGGCTAATCTGCACATCCACTGAAGAACTTTCTTCAGTGCTGTAACACAACTGGAGTGGGCAGAGTGGCCCACGGCCATGGTCCCATCCTACAAGCTGGATCCCAAGCCTTGCCTTCTGGTTCTGGGGGCTGGCAGAAAAAGTTCTGTAGGTCAGCCTGGAATCAGCATGCTTGCAAGGGAAAAAATTAAACTCGACTTCAAAGGACAACTCTGACACGGTCAATTAATAATTAAAACAGTTCTTTAATGAGCTATGCAATTACCTGTGTGTCCCTGGAGATGATGGTTTATGGTATTACTGCACAGTGCCCTTTCTTTAGTCATGGCAGATGACATCTGTAATTTAAAGCAGGCTAGACATTAAAGTGACAGAACTTTCATTAACCTTGTCTAAAGTTTGTTAATGACAAATGTCTCGTTAAATAAAAAGAAAAGCTTTTGTCAAAATACGAGTGTGAGCCTTTAACCCCGTGCTTTGAGAGGTTTCATAGAATCATAGGGGTGGGAGGGGACCTCAAGAGACCATAGTTCAACCCCCCTGCCAAAGCAGGTTCCCTACACCAGGTTTCTTTCCTGTTGGCAGGTACGTGAGAACCCTCATGGTGTCAGTGGGGCACACTGGTTTTGAGACATTAGTTTCCTTCCTTGCTTCCTGATGCCTAAACTGGACAGCTCCGTATGTGCATGTGTTTTCCACCTACTTCTTCTGCTTGAGTTTTGGCTTCCGTAGCAGCAGTAGTTCAGTCCTGAAGTGTCAGAGCTAGTTGTTGCTTCAGGTTGGGTCGGTCACATCCACGAATGTGTTGTGGGCATGGCAGGAAGGCTGAAATAAGGCAGAGGGTGAGAGGTCAAGGCCACATCTGCTTGGTGAGCTGCACTGCTGCTGAACTGCGGTCAGTTTCCATATGTTTTCCCAGCTGCAAGCCACAGACTGCTGGCTGCTGTTAGGCTGCTCTTAATTCTTGGTATCTCTGGCTGATGGAGGCTGGGATTTGTGTACGAAGGAGAGGTAAGGCACAAGGATGGTGCGTTTGTATTTGTGCATCTTGCAGGCACCCTGTCTGGGAATGCTGAGATACAAGAGGTATTTATGGAAGTATTGTAATACATTGACAGCCTTAACTCCTCCAGCGTGACTCCTCTGATGCAGTGCTTTCCATTTGTGGCACTGAGAAGTTAATTTGGTTTCCAGTGGAATCTAGATGAAAAACAGAAATTATCTGTTCGAATCACGAGCAACTTTGTAGGAGAGGGATCAGCCCCAGCGAAGGCTGGTGGGGACAGATGCATTAGTGAGGAGATTGCTTTGAAAAGGATAAGTCAGATCTTAACATCAGCATTGTGTGTCAGGCTGTTCGGAAATGGAATTTTTGCAGAAGCGTCGGTGGAGATATTGTTGGAGAAAACACTTTGTTTGGCATTCTCTGTGTCTCTGCTATGAAGCAGGTAGGAGGTGGCTTTTTCAATTATTTTCTTCAGGTGAACTTCTAAGAGTTCGTAGCATCTCATTAGCATCCTGTTGCCTTGTGCTTGGTTAAAGTGGATAAATTCTTGCTGCCAGCCCTGTGAGATTTAAAGACCTATTAATACTGACTGCAGTATTTAGGAAATATATTCCATGCAGAACAGTTACTTCTGATGTATTTTGAGATCACGAGACCTGTATTTCATCTGCCAGGAGGAAATGTTATTTCCCATTTTAAATTAGCAATAAGGAATGCAAATGTCTGAATAAGGGTAACAACGTGTTTCATGCCTTCCTATTTGTTGTGACAAATTGGATTTTAAAAACTTCCTTCTGCAAGAGTGTTTTATTTGCCCCGAGGAAGGGATTTGCAATACTTGTTGGAGCTTTTCACTGTTAATGTGTGTGCATGTGTACCTGTTTGCACACACTTTCCTGTCCATATAAGCAAACATTTCCTCCCTGTTGCTCCAGCTGGTCAGAATTGGGGTACTGGGACAGAAGGAGTTACCTGCCTTTGGACAGTGGTTTGATGGCAAGCCTGGAGTGCTGTTGTTGCCTTCAGTGATTTTTTCACTAACTTTCAGTGGTTTTCAATTTGTGTTTATTTCTTGTTGTTAATAAGGAGTAGTCTCTGTATCTCCTGCAGAATGTCACTTGTACTCTCACCACTGACTTCAGTTTGTAAGGAGCAAAGGGCAATGACAGCAGCCTGCCATCATGTCTTGCTCTCACGAGCTGAATGTGGCATGGATTTGTCTTGGTAAGTAGGTTCTATTTCTCCTTAATGAATATTTTTGAGGTTTTAGGCCTTTAATAAGATTGCTAAAGACAAAATCATGTGCTTCTTTCCTTTTCGTGCTGTTAATGAAGGTTTAGGCAGTGCAAGTAGCACCTTCACCTTCTCCAAAGGTCCTGTGCGTGTTGTTATGCCATCTCAGAGGCATTGCTAATTCCAGTTTTTCTTGCTTGTCTTCTCAGCATAGATTTCACTGTGGCCTTTGGTCTTTCACTGTCACGTGGTCACTACGGAATTGATTTGGGAAGGATCCCTATGTTGGGAAGGAAACACAGCAACCTGGAGCTGATGGAGTAGTTAAAACATAGTTAAAATCCCTTCTCTCTGTGTTCTCTTCAATTCTGCCATTTTATAATTTTCCAGTTGAAAAAGTGAGGTTCTCGAGTGAAAAGTATCCTCTTATGAGGATGTAGAGGGCTGTTCACTTTGTGGCTTTTTATTCAAGCCATCGTTCACTGTGTTTTTTTTCTGTTTTTTACTATTCACAAGTCCTTGAGTACAGATGCAGTCCATGGGTACATGAGGATTCCCATAAAAACGTACATTTCTCCTGTAAACCACTACTAAATAAAGACAAGACACAGCAAAGTGGATCCCGTGGATTACTGTCATCGGATGTCAGAGGGAAAGGGCAGAGAGGAAACCATGGACTACATTATTAGTAGTGGGTATTGAGGCACTTTAGACGTACAGTCTTATACGCGTGCCTTGTGATTCCTGAAACACTCTTTAAAGCCTCTCTGCACCTAAAAAAGGAAACATCATTTCCTGGGTAGCAGGTTTGACCTTCTCTGGTGTGAAGGTAGTGAACCTTTGTGGTTATTGAGTCAATTAGCCAACTAGTAATGGAGCTGCTGAAAGTAGATGGGGAATAGTGATTATGTGTATTTATCTAAGTAAAACGTCATGTGTATTCCCTGGATAAATGTATCATGTTGCCAAATTTTTGTCTACAAATTGCTAAAACTATTTATGCAAGCATGTTTGCAAATGCACGTGACTCTGGGGACTGTGCTTTTGTGTAAAATAGCCCATTAATCTGAACAGAATGTTTTAAATAGTTGAAGATGATTTATTTCTAAAAGCTTAGTTGCTCTGATGTAACAAGTAGCAGATGAGCAGATGTGCTGATACTTGTTCCTGTGTATGATAGATGGGCTTGGGAGGAATCTCAGCTTGCACTGACGTTGCACTTCTGCATAATGTTGGTCTCCTGCAGTACAGAGGGAGCTAAATTGTAAGAAGGTTCAGCAGTGGGTTTTCTGGTGTGTGTCAGTGCAGGTTTGCTAGCAGTATGCAAAAAGGCTGTGGAGTGAATATTAGTCTGTATTGCAGAGTGCTTTGGCTTACTAATAAATGTCTTGCAGTTTACTTGTATGTTTTGACTACTGTACTTAGCACAGAGCAGTGGCTGCAAAGGTGGGCTTGTGCCACGTAATATGAGTAGCAAAGATCAGTGATAGGACAAGAGGAAATGGCCTCCAGTTACATCAGGGGAGGTTTGGACTGGATATTAGGATGAATTTCTCAGAAGGTCAGGCATTGTAAGGCTGCTTCAGGTCACTGTGCCTGGATGTGTTTGAGGAAAGGATGGATAGAGTATGCAGGGACATGGCCAGTGGGCAGTGTTGGTGGTAGGTGGATGGTTGGGCCGGATGATCTCAGGGGTCTTTTCCAGCCTTAGTGATTCTGTAATTCCATTTTGGTGGGTCTTGGGGTAGAGGAGTTATGTGAGTCCTGTTGACTTAATTAAGACAGCACGTCCTGAGCTGGAAGATGACTTTATGGTCTTCCAAAGCCATGTGGCTCCAGCCTGTGTGGCCTCGGCTAGGGTTGAGTTTACCCAACCCATTCCTGACTGGCAATCATCATCAGCTTGTTTTTAAAACAGCTGTGACTGCCTTAAGCAATCTATTTTGGTGGTTTTTATACTTGGATAAACCTGCTGTGCTGTGGTTTCGACCTGTTGCAGCTTGCCGGATCTGTAGTGCATATGTGGAACGTATATCTTCGTATATCATATATCTTCTCTGATGCCACCTCTGAGGAATCTGAAGACCATTATCTTTCCCTACGTCCTTTCCAGCACGAGCAAGCTCACTTTGCTTAGTCTTTCTGCATGAGTTGTGTCATTTTGGACAGCAGTGAGCCAAGCTGCTGTGCTGGGAGGAGACACCTGGTTTTTGCTGCTCTTGCCGGATCAGTTTTCAACCCAAGTCTTCCCTGTCTGATCTCTTCACCACTTCTTGTCTGTTGAGTTGACCCCTGGACTTGTTAGTAACATCAGGATGGCTGTTCCAGGCCTTCTTGATAATATATGCCTGTGTGTGTGTGAAGAAATGTCTGCTGTGGCATTGCTTTGCTTATCAGGATGGTGGGTTGCTCACTGGCAGCTCTTTTTCATGGCAGCTGTTGCATCGTTTTCATGGCAGACCATTCAGCTTGCCAATCCTGAAGAAGGCTGAAGGAATGGGAACAGATTTGGTTTGAAAGACGGTGAGGTAACTGATGCACAGCTAACCTGTGGTTACTGCTGCTCTTGGTGTTTTATAACCACAAAAATATTAAATGCTGTACAGTTCAGGACTTATGATGTTGGGGGGAAGCAAGGTTAAATAGCATCTCACACCTCTCACTTCACATCTCATTATTCATTGCTAATAGAAGCCTAGACCATCTGTCTCCGTGCAGAACACTTGTATGTGACAGGCATGGTAGATGTTACAGAACTCTTGGAGATGTTTATTTACGGCGTGCTCTGCTGTTGGCATCCCCGTGCCTCCAGTAGCTCTTACAGAAGAGACCAGCAGCTCAGTGGCTGCTGCACCTGAGCAATTGGGATGCTGTGCCTTGCTGTCTGCTTTCTGGGCTATCGAGAATGGATGGTGCTTCCTTTCCTCTCACGTTCTGTTGTCTTGTAAACAGCATCCCCAAATCCTTATGGATTTTTGTCACGTATTAGAAGTGCTTATCTGGCAGCAAACGGAGTATTTTTGCTGGTATTTGTTTGGGTGGCTTTGCCACATCAAGGCATTTCATTCCTTTGGTGCTGGACGTCTGCCTGATAGGAAGCAGAATACCTTAGCAAGACTGCAGTGCTGTCGTGACGGTTCACAGCAACGAAGAGCTCGCTGCTCTTCCCTCTGCTCCACCAGTGCCTTCCTGCCTCTTGCAGGTGGTATCTGGATGCCTGAGTTGAGCAGGAGAGGTGGGACAAGCGGGGGCAGGTGGTGCCCATTCACCCCCAGAGGTGAAGAGAGGAGTGAAGGGCATTTTATTTTAACGTAGCATGCACGGATCTCCCAAGAACGCCTTCTCTTTGTCTTCCTGCAGTTTTGCTGTAGAAATACTTAGAATATCAAATACCCATCTTCCCTGGAGGGAAAGAACTGCTGTGGGATTTTTATTTATTTTTTTTATTCTTTTGTGTTTTCTTACTGCAGCAGTGAGGGAAAAAAAATATCTGCTTGTTTCCATCAGTTCAATCTTTTTGCAAGCGACAATTTAACAAATACCTCCTTTCCAAACATTTATCAGGTTTGTGAATTCGAGAAGTAAGCAGAAAACAAAACACAAAGGGCTGTGTTGAGTGGAGCTCCTCCCTGCTCAGGTTTTGGTCATATTGGTGACCGTGGTGCGTTTCAGCTGTCTGTCCATTGTTTGCAAACCCTTCCCTCTCTGAAGGGACTTTGTATTTCTGAATCAGTTCCAACTTTGCAGGAGGTGAGTAAGGGATACGAAGGGGAGCGAAATTAATGTCTTGCTTTTTGGTCTTGAAATAATTATAACGTCTAAACCTGGACTCTTTGCTTTAAGAAGCAGAGCTACCAAGCCCTGCTGCAAGGAGCAAAGGCATACAAATTGTAAATAAGGGCTTCAGCTTTTGCTACGCAGCACGCACTGCGGTTGGCATCACAAGGGATATGTGAGTAGTGGTGTATGGGAGCAGAGAGCTGTTTATACAAAGCTCAGGGGCTGCGAAGAAGCACGAAGCTTCGCTGCCTGGATCTGGATGTCCGTATGCTGTGTGTCTCTACGTGAGCAGCCGTTATGAAGGACAGAGATCAATGTAAATGCTGAATAATTTAAGGGAGAAGTGCAGCACGCCAGGCATTAAGCCCGGCCACTTAAGTAAGAGATGATAGATTCCCGCAGAATCCATTTTTCTCACTTTTTGAAGACGTTTTAGGGAGACAGCCTTCCTAAGGGGATTGAGGTCATCACTCTTTCCTTTTTAAGACCCGGTGAATTGCCTCTTGGACACTTTATCTTATGAATGACATGGTGTTCAGTCAAGGGGTTCTGCTGACAGCATAAACCACACAAGTACAGCTCGGTTTGTGAACATCAGCAGAATCGCAGATTGAAATACCACTGTAGCGGTTATGATTTAGTCATGGAATGTAAAGAGTTTTCAACAGAAAATGCATCAGGTTTTGAAGTATTTTTTTCCTCTGCAGAGCTCTAAGTTAGATGCCAATGGGATATCAGTATTCATGTTAAAGAATGTTTTCCTGAAGATATTTTTCCTATTTTTGTCGCTCTGATGTTGTTCATATTCGGTTTTTCTGCTATCAATAACTGCAGGAGCATTCCTAGCAGAGTTTGCAGAAATTGCTTTGTCTGTGCTTTATTCCTCTATTATTTATTGGTCGGCACTGAAATATTATTAGTTCTCTGCATCCCTCTTAAGATGCAGCTTTGAAAGGCTCTATCCCAAGATGCAAAATCGGCAGTTTTCTTCTGCTGATTAATTTGCACGAGAACAACAGTTTTTATTACAGGTAGCCGATTTGGAAATGAATCCTTTGGAAGTTGAATGTTAAGGATTTGAGTGTATTTATGTATAATACTTATGGAGATAGATCTCAGATGTGGTGAAACAGCACTGTTTTCTTTGAGATGCTGTGTGTGATGGATGAGGTTCGTTGCAGGGTGAGTAAGAACCACCTCACTGCAAAGCCAGACTTGCAGTACTCTGTCTTGGTTCCTGCTAAATTCCCTGTAAGTGTTGCCTAGGTTTCTGGGGTACTGCTCATTCCCTTGTTCAGCAGGAAGCTGAACCATTGCATCATTTTACTTTCCTGGTGCACGGTAGGGAAGGCATGCGCTTTCCTCCTCGCTCTTGAAAGGTGCATGGGAAGATGTGAGAGGAGCCCACGGTGAGGCTGAGTGATCTGTGCTGCTGTGAGGTGGGATGTGACCACCCTTAGGGGCTGCTGACCCTTTCTGAAACACTGTAGGCAGGTTCATGGGAGTCCAGGAGCAAATTTGGGGTGCAGAGACAAGGAAGAGCCCGTGCAACTTCAGCACTGAAAATTAAACTTAAACCCTGAACAGAATCACAGAATTGTAGGGGTTGGAAAGAACCTCTAGAGATCATCGAGTCCAACCCCCTGCCAGAGCTGCTCCCTAGCCCAGGTTGCACAGGTAGGTGTCCAGGTCATCTCCAGAGAGGGAGACTCCACCACCTCTCTGGGCAGCTCCCGTGCTCCATCACCTGCGCTGTGGAAGTGGGTGGCACAGTTGGAGTACTCTGCTTCCAGTGGTAGACGTGCTAGTTATGAGTTGGAGGGGGATGCCTGTCATTCCAACCTCCTACAAATGTCAGTTTCATTGCACCTTTTTCGAGTGCTCTGAGCTACTCCTGCAGATTTGAACTAGCAGAGAAGGAAGGAGATAGACAGAATTCCTTGTCTGAGGCTCCCTCTGATGCTCTTACCCTATTTTTTTTGTGAACACGAGAGAATCTTAAGCTATACTTCTCCAGCAGCAATTTTGTCGGCGTAAGCATTTTTCCCAGATCAGTGTTTTTTAATAAACCTAGCAGTACTATTTTATTGGCCTGCAGTTCTGGGTGACAGTTGACCGAGATGAATAATTTATCCAGAGGTTCTGCAACTCGTGGCCCCACTCTGCAACAAAGAACTGCTGTATTGGGATGGAGGCCGTTCCATCTGTCCGGGAAGGGGTTGCTCTTGGGAAGGATGTTGAGGTAGATGGTTAGATCAGATGGAGCTGAAGTTCTGGAATGGGCTTTTAAGAGAAGAATTTGAAATTCTGGAATGTTTTTATTTGATTACACTTGAAATCTGGTAGCAGAGAAAAGTTATAATAGTACAAGAAACAAGTTGCTTAACTTAGCATCTGCAGTGAATCTCTATTGGCAATACGTGTCTTTGAGCTGTATATTTTGCCACTGAGCTGGAAAATTGTTATCGTTTGTGAAAAGGCTATTTTTAGTCAGCAACATCTGTGCAACACCATTTCCTCAAACTTTCACTGTCTTTTGACGAGTCAGCCAGATGTGACTCACTTGAGCATATTGGGTGGAGAGGAAAAAACAATGCATTGTGTTTACCAGAAATGCAAACATGACCTTTTTAGGATGGAAGCAGCCTCCATTCCAATCTCATGGAAGAGGCAATAAGAAAAGACGGATCGTTATCATCATTAAACATTCTTACAATTCAATATTTCTGTGTGACGTTGTTGTGGAAGTCATCCTGAACAGACTTCTGTAAAAACCTCATTTTCTCTCTGCTAATTTCAGAATTGAAGGGGAAGATGACTATAACATTGCTCTTCTCAGGCCATGCGTCATTCTCTGTAATGAACTCTACTGAAAGCAGGATGCTTTGCGTCATCCTTCGTTTCCAAGTTTGTGTGAAAACAATGGGGTTCAGTGGCAGCAGTTTGGTTTTTCCCAGAAATACTTGTCCACTTCTTCAAAGATCATTTTTCTTGTGCTCTTTCTTAGCTTATGCAGTCCTGTTTGGGTTTCCACTGCTCCGTAGTCTTTGGTTGGTAGTAGTCATACCAGCATTGTTGACGTTGGCTGGTGGTTCTGTTGCCTTGTGGGCTTCTGGGTGACAATGGTTCTCAGAGCAGAGCTCCTGTTCAGCCCCATTGTTTTACATCTTGAAAACATTAGTTCCTAACTAAAGGAGAAAAGGTTCAGACTGGCTATAAGGTAGAAGGTTTGACACTAAGGGCGGTGAGGCACTGGCACAGGTTGCCCAGAGAGGCGGTGCTGCCCCGTCCCTGCACACAGCCAAGGTCAGGCTGGACGGGGCTCTGAGCACTGATGGAGCTGTGGGTGTCCCTGAGCACTGCAGGGATTCTGTATGAAGAGTGAGGCTCAGTCTACTGCATGGATGCCTTGCTACGGAGAGTTTATTCTCCTTTCATCATAACTCATGAGAAAGCTTTTGAGCATTATTGGCTTTTTATGAATGATGTGATGCATTTTTATTCACTGTTCGGGTGGCTTCAGCTTCGAGATTGCTGTGCTCCTCCAAGCTGCAGTAACATCATTTGCTGAAGTCAGCTCGGGAGCTGCAGCTCTTTGGCTCCACGTCCTTGTGCAGCACAGGCAGCAGGAGCTGTGCGGAGTGCGGGTGCCCTGCTGTCATAAAACGGTTTTCGTGTGGGTGGAGGTTTGTATTGGAAATGGCTTGCAGCTTGAGATGTTACTGAGTGGGAGTTGGACCTTGACTTGAGGCCTCAAAAACAGGTTTGGCTTAGAATCAGTTGCTAACTAGTATAATCAGAAGCAGATTTGTTGAAGATACTTTTAAAATTGGACAGCCTAAGTTAACTTATAGCAGTGTATTAATCACTTGCTTCCTGCCCTCCTGCAGACATCCACAGGGAGGAATAGACCCTGAAGCTTGTAACAGCTCTTTGAGAAGGCTTTGCAGAGTTTCTATAATCCTGGTGTGGTCTTTGAACCATCGCAAGCTGAGGCAGAATAACCATGATAGACTACAAAACAGAGCATTTCACTGCATGTAAGAACTTGCTGAATTAAGTGCATCTTATCCTTCAACGCTGCCTAGTCAAAGTAAATAGACTCTGAGGAAATATCACCTGCCAGGCTTTGAATGAGGTGTTAGGAGTTAGACCTTGACATTTGATGCCTCTGAAACAGGTTTGGCTTAAATTCACTTGTTTACTACTGCTGCAGTCATGGGCAGATTTGTTAGACAGGGCTAATTATATGTGCATGTTCCAAACTCATTTGGAAACTAACATTTGTTGCTTTTGAAACGCTTTAAAATATGCAAATATTTCATACAATGAAGAGGACTGATTTACTTATTTGTTTTTTAAGCAGGAATCCACAAATGATGTTAAAAGCAAAACATGACTTCAGCAGATGAACA
Source organism: Cyrtonyx montezumae (assembly GCF_038088225.1). NCBI lineage: Eukaryota > Metazoa > Chordata > Aves > Galliformes > Odontophoridae > Cyrtonyx > Cyrtonyx montezumae. Next base: position 2,028,679 of record NW_027071959.1, read on the forward strand.
AAGTGAATCCATTGTATTTCTGGAGAAGATGGGAGGAGGACAGGGAATCCTCCCCATCTGTACCGCTTGGTATAAATGTGTGTCTCCCCAGACGTAAAACAAACAGGTGTAGAGTTTGTTTAATCTTCTCTGTGGGGTTTTGTTAAAGAAGAAGTGGGAAGATGACCCAGGAGATCTGTGGGGTTGCAGACACAGTGATCTGTGTGATAGTGGTCGCTGTGAGCGGGCTGCTCTGTGGTGATGTTGGCTTGCAGCAACGTGGGGAGGAGAGGAGCTGAAATCTGTGCTACTTTACTATTTAAGCCCTAATCCCTCAAAATGAAGTGGCTGCCATCACAAAACCTTACCTGCACGTGAGTAAAGTAAGCGTTCAGTTGGTGCTGCTTGATGTTTGTGGGTGTGAAGGGGAACCAGAATTAGCTTCTCTAATAAGTAAGGAAAGCAAGCTTTGAGACCTGACAGCTGCCAAAGCAGGAATCGTAAGGCTCAAGTGGGCTCTTCAATCCCTATTTCTACCATTTCACCCGGTGGTCCGTGCTGTCAAAACTGTAATAAGTATGTTTTTAGTAAAACTTGAATCTTGGACTGTGTTTGTCCTCCTCGTTCAACCCTTTGTGCCTTTTGGTTACTTTGCAGTTCCCTTGGAGGTGGGATTTGAGGCCGAGGTGCCTCTTGCACCTTGTGCTCACAGTTGGAATGGATGTTGACGTAATGCTGCCTGGCTTCAGATTTACTCTGCCCATTCCTGGATGCTGGCATCTGAAAGTGTTTTCTATAGGGCAAGAAATATCACTGGAGGAAACCTCCATGAAAGCTGTTAGCATGATGGGAGTTGCCAATGCATTTCATATTTAAGTCGTGGTTAATTTCTTTTTTTTTTTTTAAAGCCTCCTTATTTTGTTTATTTCTTTGCTTGAAACCGTGTCTATCCACCAACCTTTCCGAAATGTCATGATGTAATTATTTTAACAGGCAATCTGTGCTCCTTTATTTGGGGGATATTAACCTTTCTAAACAAAAGGAATGTTAATATACATCAGCGATGCAACTAATGGGATTTCATTTTTCTTATTAGAAAGGACTTGAATTCTCTTTTTAAATTATTGTAAAAGAATTCAGCAAGTCAAGTAATTGCCTTCAGCTAATCCATGATAGCAAGTTTGAACGTGAATATCCAGATCATTTTGTACGGATTGGAAAAAGTAATGTGATTTTCTTGTTTTTTATTTGCTTTGGCTAAACAGTGTTGAAGGATGATATGAATTCATTGGAGTTGGGACAAAAGAAATGCTAATTATTAATGCGCTAAGCTCTGATATGCTGTAAAATGTAGTGTTTAATTTGCGAAGCCTATTGTGGCCTGTTTGTATTTCATTGCATACGGATTCAAGCTTTGGACGAGGTTCACTGTCTTTCCATGATAGCTTTCAAATTTCAGCCTGAGCTCGTGGGTGCTTTGCTCCGGTTTGGAGATAGGAAACAAATGAAGTGAATGATCCCTGACTTTGGAAGGATGTGGCTATTTCTGGTTCCTCGGATATACCATAAGCCAATGTTCAGTGTGATGGCAGTTTGCTAAATGAGGCAGAAGGTGAGGAGCTGGCTGGACGTGCTGCTCTGGACATGTTGCGTAGATATACCTATATTTGGCTCGAGTTGACAGCGTTAATTAAGTTTGCACACGTGCAATCTACACTTAAAGCTGTTTGCTGGTTACCAAATAGCTGCTTGGCTGAAATATTATTTTCACTGCAAACAATACTGCTTTTAAGAGCTGATGCTGCATTTCAAGTCCCCTTTTATTATTATTTTTTTACCTTATTCCCTGTGGTACTGTGCAGTTGGAATGCGCCGAGATAAATATCCAAAGGATTTATCTTTCCATCTTGATTTCAGAAGAATATTTCAAAGTGCTCTAATCACCTTGCTTTATCTGCAGTGAACCTAATGTATTTTGCAGTGCTCTAACTGTTCCAGCTCCTCTCTTGAAGTTATAAAGAAGTAATGCTTACAGTTAACAGATACATAATAGAATTTAATATAACCTCTTGATGCATAAAGGAGGATAAGTGGAAAGCACGAGTTGATTGCATGTCTGGAAGAATATTTGTGCCTGATTTATGTTCTAATTTTAGTATTGGATTTTCTTTGTGATAGTAAAATGCCACATTAGCATGGCCCTTTTAATCTAATACATTCCCTGTGAAAACAAACAGCAGCACTGAGCCTGTACGTCATGCTCCCCCGAACCTGGTAATCTGATGACTTCGTCAGAGCATTGTCTTGCTTCAGGTAATCTTCCTTCCTACATATTTTTAGGGATATCTGAATAACACTTTCTTTTCCCTCCCTGGTCTCAGAGATGCCCATGAGTAACTGGCATTTGATCAGCTGCTCGGGGAGGTGTAACTCTTACCATTCAAGTGAGCGTTGGTTCCTGGGTATCCTGACCTACAGTTTGGCCTTCCGTGCTTGTCCAGAAGTTTGGCTGTGGCTGCCCAGTGTTGGTGCTGCTAGCATAAAGCAGCAGAGATGCAATCTTCAGTGTGGATCTGGAGACTGCTGCCGAACTAACCATGGTACGCAGAAACTGACAACTCATCTTATGTCTGTAGGAAGAAAATGAGTATTACATCTGATTAGTAAATGACAGGTTGCAGCTTGATATTTGCAGCCTTTATTAACAAACTTGTGAAACTCACCAATAACACTGGAAGCCTCTTTATTTGTGCAACTGTACTGCAGCTGCCGTCGTTTTTCAGAGATAAAGTAGTGCTGATTTTCAGATTTTCATTTCTATGCGATGCCTTTCTCTGCTTCTGTGCCACAGATGAGTCACTGGTGTGGTTTGACTCCTGCCTATTCTCTGCTTGCTTTGCCAAATGCCCTAAGATTTCTTCTTGAGGTGATATGTGGTGGTTAACCTCAGCTTAAATCCTGCCCACAGATTGGGTGTGGGATTTTTGGATTTTTACCAGGCAGTGGAATGAAACCTACAGTGGAGAAAGTAGTAGCCATATGTAGTGTACCTGTGTGGGTACCAGGGACTGTGCCTGTCCTGGGAAACCAAGTGTGTGAGATTATTATAGAGTCATTAAGGCTGGAAAGGAGCTTTAGTATCACAGAATTGTAGGGGTTGGAAGGGACCTCTAGAGATCATTGAGTCCAGCCCCCCTGCCAAAGCAGCTCCCTAGACCAGATGCACAGGTAGCCATAGGCCAACTGTCCACCAGTACTGCCCATTGGCATTGGCCCTCAGTGCCATATCTCCATGGTTCCTGAACACCTCCCGGGATGCTGTGGGAGGAGGCCTCACCTCCTCCCTGGACAGCCTGTGCCAATGCATTGCCACTCTTGTGGAGAAGTCTTTCCTGATCCACCCCTTGGTGCAGCCTGAGGCCATTCCCTGTCCACTGTTACCCTGGAGAAGAGGCCAATCTCCACCAAAGGGATGGGCTGCTCGTAGCTCTGGGTTTCATTAGATCATTCCCGTGACGTTGCTGCGGGATAACATGATTTGGGAAATAGATGCTTGAGGTGGCACGGCTGTGCAGTGGCATCCTCCTCATGATGGCTGTGCTTGACGTGGCAGCGTTGGAGAACACGGAGTGAACAGCAGCTGAGCGTTTCGAGGAGAGCCTGCAGAACAAAGATTTTTCCTGAAGGCCTTCAGGGTGAATTTACACTCGAGCCGAAAGCACTGGTAATAATGACAGTGCTGTCACCCTGCATCAGGAGCATTTCAGCTACAACACCACTTGCTGGTAGTATTTGGCACAAGAAGCAAAGCTGTCGATGGCAGAGATGCTGACAAATGGAGCGGGACTGCATCCACCAGGCCCAGGGCAGTGCTTCCTCTGCACAGCAATAGCGTGTGGATGTGTGATGCAAATGCTCGGCGTGGATCTGCATCGTGCTCGCTTGGGATGATGCTGTTAAAAGTTGTGCTGCTTTTGTAGATAAACACTAAGACATCCGCTTTCAACTTCACATTCTTTAACCTTGTTTTATTCCTTGCTGAGTGCTGACATTTTCAAGGCAGATGAAAATCATACTAAATTTAGCCATGAGAGAAGTCCCCTATTCTTCCTCCCCCCGCTCCCCATTGCAGGCACAGCGTCTGCATTCTTTTGATTAGTTTTGCCCTTGGTTTTTGCCTTAGATGTGAAGCTTTCTAAGGCAGCACTAACTAGCAGCGTGTTCTGTATTGGAAGGGGCACGACATGCTGCTACCATCCCATGGCTGCCAGCACTGTGGTCTGCTGTACCTGGGCCTGAAGGTGCTTTTGGTTTGCTTCTGCTGCTATCAGACTGTGTACAAAGCTGTTCCTTCTCCTGCTCGTAAGCTTCCTCCAAGCTCTGGAAGGCTGCAGTGAGGTCTCCCTACAGTTTTCTCTTCTCTAGGCTGAACAAGCCTAACCCCTCCCCCTCCTCTCCCTGCTGCCACCCCTCTGTTGCTGCAGCCCAGGGGACTGTTGGCCTTCTGGGCTGAAGCACACACTGCTGTCTCATTTCTGCTTCTGTCCATCATGACCCCTGTAAGAGGTGAAGTTAACAAAATGAATAATACCAAATGGTATTGGTAGCCGATATGTTTTATAGATGGTGTAATTAGAAAGATTATCAGGATGGAATAGAGACAATCAATATAAAGAGAGATGCTCATCTGTCTCTGTGGTTTGAGGCTCGCATGGAAAAACTCCACCCAGGAGGGATCTCCAACAAGAGATCCTTCCCCAGTGGTGGTCAGCCCCTCAGTGGGGTCTGGGAGAGGTGAAGTCAGGCTCCACCCCTTCTGGTCACACAGGTGCATTGCCTTCACCTGTGCTCCCGTGACTGAGTGCCTGCCTCAGTCAGTCATCAATCAGTGATTCAGGATGTGATTCAACAGTTCCCATCCAACCCTCAAGTCCTTCTCTGCAGGGCTCCTCTCAAGGAGTCTTCTCCAGTTGGTGCTCGTGTCTGGGACTGCCCCGACCCGAGTGCAGCACAGGATAGTCCAGCCTTCTAGTCCATATCTCTCCTGCTGAGAGCGAAGATGAGCTGTTCTGCTGTGTTAGGATAGCTATTCAAACCTGAACCCTCTGCAGAAGGAACTTTTTGAGGTGATTGTGCTTCACAGTGTTATTTGAATTGTTGTTTTTTGCATTCGGACAAGCAGAGTTGGTCCTTGATAGTCACAAGCTCTGCTCCAAATAGAGGTGGAGAGATTACAGCTGCTTCAGCTGCACCTGGAACTGGCAGATAAACATGTGAGGTCTGTAAGGGAAGATACCGAAACTTCCCCTCTCATTGCTAAAATGGAAAACTCGAATATTTTGAGGCCATATGTGCGAGTTTGGTCGTCCATTCTATCTCAGGGAGCATTGTGAAGGATGCTATTCACAGCTGCCTCATCTTTCCCAAAGAATGTTGATGAATTGTTTCCCACAGCTGACCAATGAATTCTGTCCAGTGCTGAATAGCCAGCAGCTCAGCTCATCGGCCCTCCCTCGTATTGCTGCATCTTGATTGTTGCATTGTTTCCCAGTCTTCATTTAGCACCAGTCGGTTTGCATTTTTAACAAGGAGAATTTGGTGATATCTAAGGATTAAATAGTTCCCATCACTTGTGAAATTAAGTTCTCTTGAGTGTAAAAACGCTACTTAGATGGGAAGCATCCATTTCTATTATTAGCCTTTGGCACGCAGCTGAAAAATGAGACTTGCTGTAATGTTATCTCCTCCTGTAGCCACTTAAGCTTGCATGTGTCCTTCTCAGAACAAAATGCACCTGCGTAAATGTTGTAATTTTATACTGCACAAAGCAAAGGCGAGGCAAATCTTGAACTGCCATCGCTTCTGGGACGCAGCCGTTGTGCCATGGATGAGGACGTGGTGGGTGCATGTTCTTCAGATGAGCAGGCGGTGTTTCTAGCAGCTGTTGGGACAAATGGGACAAGGGAATGCATGCTGGTGCTGCTGAGCTGTGGGGCACAGGTCCGTGGCAGAATGTCGTGCTGCTGCTTAGTGCTTGGCTGAAGCAGTGCAGGTGCCACGGCACAAAGATGTACTGGAATTTTTCAGTAAAATGTTCTGTGTATGCCATGAAGCGTTTTGCTTTCTGAACAACTACCTGCATCCTCTGCTTTGGAAACAAAGGTGATGTATGCAGTACTAAGATTTAGGATCGAAACTTGGATTTTCCCTGCCCTAATCTCATTTCCTTACATAACTGTTTATAAGAAAATGATGGCTTCTGTAGATCCTTTTGAAACTGATATGTTCTTTAGCTATGACTCTGGTAACATTCTTATGCAAAATATATCCATGGCTCTTCAGTGTGATAAATTGTCACTGTTTTTTAGGTCCTCTATTAAGTTTGTTCCCGAGGAATTAAATTAATCTTCTGCTATAGGATGGTAGAACGTGCGTGTACAGCTATTTTTTATGGTCGCTGTAGTTCTTAAGGTAAGTTAAAGTTATTTCAGTTGTTACTGATCTTCGCAGTGACGGTCATGACAAATGGCTGGTGTAATTTCTTTCCTTAGTAGATGGATATAAAGAGAAGATATTACACGGGCTTCTCACTGAATGCATGCAGTTTTAGATTGGGAACATTGAATTAGGTATTGAAATGTTTAACTTGACAAGAAGATAGAGAATTGTTTTCTGATCTTGTTGTTACAATAAAGTGGAACTCGCTTGATGAAATTTATGTTGGCAACTTTCTGTCGCTCTGCGGTTTCGATACCGGAAGAACAAATAATCCAAGTGATAAAGATTGCCAGGCTTTGTTTTGAAGCAGGTGTGCACGTTTGCTTTCCGTGCGGTGTAAAAAGCCCTGAATGAAGCTCTGGGTGGTCTGCACGTGAACTTGGAGGGAGCACACGGACCTCGGGGTGGGGAGGTGACCCCACATTGGGTTACTTGTGTGCCGTAGTGTTGGTGAATGTGGTTAGCGTGGAGCCAAGGAGCACGATTCTATCTTGGGATTGCTCTTTGAGTTCTTATGGCTTGAGCTAACCAGCTTGAGGTTTGCTGATGCACGCCACAAATGAAGTTATATTTAGCATGATGTTAATTGGGTACTGCCCTTCCGAGTGCGGTTGTTTTGGTTCGTGCCACGGGTGAGGAAGGAGTGAGGCAGCTGAAATGCAGAACTGACGCTTGTGGCTCCCTGACTGCGTCTGCACTGCTTATACTTTCACTTATAAAAGGAAGAGAAACTTTGGCTTCGGTTTTGCCAGCTATAAAGAAAATATTTTGATTTGAGCTCATGAGTCATCTGAGATAAAAGGAGAGAAGCGCGAGCACTTGAGCTGCGCGTGGCTTTCCGGAATAGTGGAGCAAGGAGCTGAGCCAGGGGATGGCAGCAGGGCTGGGGAGCAGCTCGCCTCGTCCTGCAGGCACCGCTGCCCTGAGCCTGCCGGCTCTGCTGCCCGCTCAGTTCCCATCTCTTTGCTCAATGAGTGGGGCTGCAGTCCTTGATGGGGACTGCTGAATGGCCTCTAAGCTTCATTCCCAGTCCAGTGCAGACCCTTTTCCCCCTTTCCATGGAGGCTGGAACGAGGTGGTCTTCAAGGACCCCCTCCAAGGTAATCCATTCTGTGATTCTGTCTCCTTTAGGCTGCAGATATATGTCTGCTGTTGGAACTGCTGCCCTGCTGTGGGATGGCACCAGGTGAGGGGCTGTGGATGGAGTCAGGCTCACCCCTGTCTACCCTGACCTTGGCTGTCTGCAGGGATGAGGCAGCACTACCTCTCTGGACAACCTGAGCCAATGCCTCACCGCCCTTAGTGTAAAAGACTTTTTCCTTGTATCCAACCTAAATCTCTCCTCTCTTTTGATTTGAGAGCATTTATCTTGTCACCACCAACCCTGCTCAAGAGTTGGTCCCTTTCTTTCTTGTAGCTCCCCTTTAGGTACTGAAAGGCATAGTATGATCACAGAGTCATATTAAATCAGAATTCACAGGAGGAGCCCATGAGATGCTGCAGGTTGTTGTTAAATGGGACTGTTAATAAAGATTTAAAGTAAAAAAAACAACAGAGTAGTACATGCACGAGTTGTTGAGGAGGTACTGCACATGCAGGAGAGCAGGATGACAGAGCATTACAGAATGAGTTAAAAACGAGAGAGGAAATTAAACTATCTGGAAGTGCGTTAATGAATCCACGTAGGGAATATTGACCAGATCTGTGGGAGGATGGAGGGAAAAGCCATGGGAACCAGTGGGTAGGAGGCAGGGCTCGATGTGAGCTCCGATATAACGGTGTTCAGACCAGCACTGCCAGCACTGTACCACATTGACAAGAGCATTTCAGGTGCCAATAACCTGTGCATCCCCCGGGTGTCTGTGGGGTTCGGATGCTGCAGAGAGGGGAGTTGGTGCCCGAAGCAATCAACCTCTGCTGCAGGAATGCTGCTCGGACCTGTGTCCAGGAAGAGAATTGAAAATAGCAGGGTGAAACATAAGCTGAGCGATGTGAAGTGATGAGATTTATTAGACTGGAATAGTCTCCCAAGAGGAACGATGGAGGCTTAATGACTTGTCATTTCTGGAGTAGACTGGGCAAAGCACCTCAGTCAGCGTTACAGCAAGCAGCTCTGCAGAAAGGCAAATGGACAGGCCAGACAGTGTAAGAAGCCTCTTCCATTTGTAATTCTTGATATACTGGTTTTTAAATGATATTAATTTAGTGCTCATCTTTCATTTGTTGGATAGTTGGCTGAGAAAAGATGAATCCTTTTTTCTATTTTTTTTTGTACGTTTTAGGATAGTTAGAGCCACAAATGTTACTCAAAGTGGCTGAAGGGAAAATGGCTCTTGGAATAAATACCATAAATGCATGTATATCTGTGCTAGATCAGAAGGAGGGGAAAGAATGCAAAGGCTGTAGCTTGGAAATCAGGTGGTATGCTGCTCTTATGAAATGAATCCCTTAAAGACTCTGTCTGAAATGATGCATACAGGAAAGCAAACACGTGCCAGTGCTTCAGCATGAACAGGTCAGCCAGAGTGCTGCCCCATCCCTGCACACAGCCAAGGTCAGGCTGGACGGGGCTCTGAGCACTGATGGAGCTGTGGGTGTCCCTTCCAACTCCAGCCATTCTATGATGTGGGTATGCACGTAATACAACGTTGGTTTTATTCAGTATAGCATTCCAAACGTTAATTTGGAACTATATCAGTGTGCTGCTTATACGGTGTCATGCAAATGAATAGGATCCTTTGGTCTTCTAGGGACTGTTTGTTCAGTATAATTGCAGCTTTAAACAAATTCAGTGGTCAGAAAGCTATAAAACATTTGTAGGCAAAAGCACGCTTTTAATATTCATCTTCTTTAAGTGCTACCAAGTGACATCTAAGACAAACTGGGCAGATATGGGTGCCAGGCAAAACAGAGAGCTGGAAATCTTACTTGCTAATTGGTATTCTAGATGTAAATCTTAAATTAGTTTGAGATTTTTAAAATGGATTTTTGAATGCCAGGCACATAAGAGACGAAATTGATATTAATATTAATAAGCTTCAAAAGATATGTAGTGAAATATTTGTATAATTTAATTTTCTTCGTAATCAAGTCGGAAAACTAGCAAGTGACCAAAGATGGCAGTCCGAGCAGTCCAGCAGCTCTGTCTGATTGCACAGAACTTTATCACTTAAGTGTGAATAACTGGGATAACACATGCTCAGGGACTGTGTCTGTCTTCTTGCACCTCGGTGCAGGTCTGTGGGGGTAGTGGGTAAGCAAGCAGGCAAGCCAGGGTCTGCTGCTGCTCTGTGATGCTTCTTAATGGCTTAGGAAGTAATTACAGCAGCCTTCCCCAGGTGAAGGGGAATGGCTTATTTCCTTGAAAGTGTGGCCCCGTGACAGAGAGTGTTTGTTTAAACAAGCAGGAGCTCAGAAGTGAGGAAGAATGGTATCTCCTGCAGGCTGAAGTGAAATGAGGGCAGTTACAGGAGGAGGAAGAGATAGGAGAAAGTAAAATATTAATGAAGATATAAAGCACTGCACCTACACTGAGAGCAGCGTGATGTTCTTGCTCATCTGTTCGTGTTGAGCTAGCTGGAGCTTGAAATTTTAAAGATGGGTTGAGGAGAGGGGTGGATTTCTGTGTCTCCTCCCAGTGCTGTGGTTGTGCTCATCAATGCTTGGAGCTCTGTGGATATGTACATGGCAGTGAGATGCCATACACAAGGCTGGCAGGCAGCCACCAGCCCCATGCAGCTCCCCCCAGCTCCAACCCAGCAGTGCTGGCACAGCTTGCTTTGCTCTGGGTCCTGCAGGGTTCTCCCCCAGCTGAGTCACAAGTGGAAACGACAGCAGATTGTAAGGGTTTGGGGTTTTTTTGTGGCAAACGGCGGTAGGATGAGATATATTATATATAGGTGAACAACCCTGCTGAAGTGCTGGTGGTTTTGTGAGGGCAGAGGTACATTCAGCTCTGCTTTCTGCACGTCCTCCTCCTCTCAGCAAGGAGTTTGCCTCCACCTACAGGAAGCAGAAAGCAAGAAAAAAAATGAAATAAACTAAAAAATCACACTACTTTCCGTTAGCCCTCGTCTTTCAGAGGAGCTCAGTAAAGCATCTCATCAGTCTTGAGCACTGTGCGAAGCACTCGGGCGCAGTGCTGGAAGGTGCTGTGGCACTCTGAAGACTTCTTGCCTGTTAGACAGATTTTAATTCACCTTTTTCTCGTGCCCCAAACCTCAAAGAGGAAAGGTGTAAGAGCTGACAAGCTAGTAATTGAATTTTGGTTGGCGTTAGTGAGGCTTCCACCGGGGCTCGTGGCTGAAAGACAAAGCAGGTATTTTTGAGGAGAGCTGTAATAATGCTGGAAGGTTTTAAAGACAGCAGCTTTGGGAAAGTGGAGCACTGAGTGCTGTCCAGCTGGAATAGGCCGTGGGCAGGCAGTGTGGAAACTGTCTCAATCTTTGTTCCTGGATGGGAAAAGAGGACCAGGGTCAATTATTCGCAGCCAGACAGGTTGGGCAGGAACCTGGGAGAAGTGGATGTGCTATAGAAATCCCTTTTCACATAGAAACAGCTGCAGAGGGGAAATGTGGGACCCTTAATGCCTGTCCTGGACCCAGTGCTGAGAAGGTGAAGTTGGACTCGTGGAACCATAAAGGTTGGAAAAGACCTCTAAGGCCATCCAGTCCAACAGTCCACCTACCACCAGTATTACTCACTGACCATATCCTCAGAGCCGCATCTCCAGGGATGGTGACCCCACCATCCCACTGGGCAGACTGTGCCACCACCTGACTGAAGAAGATGATGCTGCCCAGGTGCTGCTGGCCCCCACCTTAACCAAACCCCCGTGTTGCCCATGCCTGCACAACCCTTAGCAGTGCCTGTGGGGTGGCCTCGCTGTAGCACCGTCCCCATTCCCTGCAGTCCCTGTAGCTCCCAGCTCTGCAGCTCTGCTGCTGCCCAGCCCCTGCACTGCCTCTTACAGCTGCCCAGGAGCTGTCTGTCACCATTCTTTGCTTCCAATCATTGGAATGTGACAGCAGAAGCAGCCTGTGGCCAGCTTGGGCTTGTTTGGGGTTAAGCACTGCTATTTTAGTCGCGTTCCATATTTACAGTTCTGTTTCCCTTTTCTCTGTGTGCATAAGCAGAAGGAAATGACACAAAGCAGAGGCAATTCCTCTACGAGTTCTGTACAGAAATTATTGGAATCTGTTGGTTCCTGTTTCATTCCTGTCATCACCATTAGCTGGGCTCAGATTTTACCCACTGCTGCATTTGAGGGTTCGCTACTGTAGGGATGCAAATAGGTTGTTGCAGCGTGAGTCTGGGGATAAATGTTCTCTTGTCAACGATAACAAATGTCTAATGAAGATGTCCCTGCAAGAAGGACTTACCCCCTGGAGGGTTTTGTGCACCTAGGTGCTCAACAACTTTCAAATCATAGACTCACAGAAGGGCTCAGGTTAGTGGGGACCTCAAAGCCCACCCAGTGCCACCCCCAGCCATGGGCAGGGCTGCCCCCCACCAGCTCAGGCTGCCCAGGGCCCCATCCCACCTGGCCTTGAGTGCCTGCAGGGATGGGGCACCCACAGCTCTCTGGGCAGCAGTGCCTGTGTGTCAGTCCAGAAGAGACTCCAGTCTCCCTGTTTTATATACAGAGTACCTGACAGTAGAGCTGTGTGATGACCTTTATCTTTATGAGCTGTGAGAATTAAGGAGTTCTGTATTTTAGTTTAATTAAGCAATAAGGCGTAACAGATGGTGCTTTTCTGGGTGATTATTGAATGTCTCTGGTTTGACTGAGAAGCGCAGTAACGCCGCTCGCATAAGCGTATTGTCACTGGAGAGATTTGAGCTATCTGTGAACATGTGTCTGATCGAGATGTCTGTCATCAGCTGCGTTATCAACCAAGTGTCTGCACCTCTTCACTTTCTGCAGCGTTTTATAACCCAGTGCCAGTGCTGCAGCTGCGTGCTGCCCAGAGGTGCTGCAAGGGTTTGGCAGAGGATCATTAGGGGAGGCTTTGCTTGAGTTGCTCTAGATGGAGGATGGAGCCCTGGCTCAGCAGCTCTGTTCTGATCCGTTCTTGACGTTACTCAAGAAATTGATCCCCTTTCTTCTCCAGCCTCATCCATTTTGGAGCAGCTTTTTATAACTGGAAGAGTGTCATTAAAAGTAATAATTGTGAACTTCAGGCAGAAATAGCAGCATTTTGTGAAATAAAGACCACTGCTCGTGCAGTGTGGTGGGACTTCACTTAACGAGGAGAGTTAACTCATACAACTCAGAACTGGGACCTTGCAAGTTGCTGGAAGTGTCTTTCCCATCTCATTTAGCCAGGGTGTTTGTTGTAGGCTTTCCTATAAAAAAAAAAAAAATTGCCAATGAATTCCTGAAACTAAATGGATTGAGGAGGCTCATCTTCGTGTATGAATTACAAGCAAATGAGAGTGTTTTGTGATCAGCACGGTGAGGGAAGGCTGGGAAGGCCAGTGGCTGAGAAAGCCAGACCAGTAACTTGGGTGTTTTGCTGCCAACTCCTGTCCTCGTGGTCTGGGAGCATTGGGAGTATTGAAGATGGTGTTACTGCAGTATGATATATGTAAACTGGGCCGAGCGTTAAACATACATCGCAGTGTGATCTGCATGTAGGTACTCAGACTTGGGGGAGCCAGGAAGATCCAAATTCATGGCAGGTTGATCTGCTGTTTGTTTTTTCTGACTACAAGAGAGCTTTGCAAACGTTCTGTGGTTGGTGTTCTGCACTCTTGCATCTACCCTATTTACTCCGGAGGATGTTAAAAAGCAATGGAAGCAAGGAAGAGCATGGAATTAATTGAGCAAATCTCACCAATCTGTGGCTCTTAAAGGAGGGCACCAGGCAGATAGCTTGAGTTGCAGTTACTCCTGCGGTACGTAATAACTTGTGTAAGAACATACCCCCTTTTTTTTTCTGCTGCCCCCTAACACCGTCAGAGATGTGAGTTGCTTGCAGCCTGGCGCTGAGCTGTACTCGTGCAGTATTTTAGGTGGCTGACTAATACGCCTAGATTTTTCTCATTAATGGGGTATTTGCAACGATCAAAATGAAATAGATTCACTTACTGGCTGCGGAGTTGTTATAAAGATGATCTGTGCGAAGTTTTTAATACAGCTGTAGTTCCTTTCGAGAAAATCAACCATCCGTCTCAATCTGGTGCTCACGAGGAGCATCCCTGGCTCCCCCTGAGCATCTGAAGTTCAAACTGCCGAGGTGCTCCGGTCTCATTCCAACCCCTCAGCAGCCCTTCAGCTTTTGGCACGTAACCCAAGGCAGCTCGTTTGCGCTGATGGTATTTCTGCAGAGCTGGAGGCTGCCGGGTTAATGGTAGCACTCTGCCTGGCGTTGGGCTCTCCCACAAGAAGTGGCCTCTGCGATGCCGCCGTTTCGAGTGCACACTTTAGGAGCCGTGCAACACAATTAAAGCAAATTCTTGGTTGCAGATTAGTTGGCTTTGTGCCATTTTCAGAGACAATGTCCCACTTAAATAGCTCGGATTGGGCTGGGAAGAATAATTGCCGCTATGAAATAATTTTGCAATTACCACTGTAATTAAGGGCAGTTTGTTAATGAAAGTGCTTGGTGAATAATGACTGCAGGGCACTCCATCTTGCAGCTCCATACCAGATGATTGGTTCATGTGGTGGAAATGGTTGGGGAATCAGTGACACAGCTGTCACGACTGCAGGATGGATGTAAGTACCCGGTGCTGCTCGTGATGGAGTGCAGTCATTAGCCTTCTGCCCTATGGGAGCTGGTCAGACAAGGAAAAATAAACTTAAAATATGATGGTGAACGCTATTGCTTATGGCTTTTACAATCTCCTTTTTTTTTTATCCCAACCATGTTAATTTGATATGCAGATGCCCTTAGCTACTTGATTCATTGTTCAGCTGGGAACCTCTGATTCCATTTTTCAGGAACATGAGCTTACCTGGGCTGTATTTCTGAAGCTTTATGTGTTTTTGAGCTTTCCTTCCCACTTTTTTTCCTTTTAGCACACGGTGGATTATTCCATTGGATGGGTTTAAAAGGAAAGAAGTTAGAAACGACTTATTTGTATTTCAGTGTACATACACACATCCGTTGCTGTGAAATCTGATGTTGTCTCTTGGTAGGTACAAACTCTTGGCGTTTTTGTGCGCGTTCTGCTGTAAGAGTTAAGCAAAGCAAGCGTTTTAAGGCACTGGAAGGAGGCAGGCAGTGATGGATGTGTTGCCCGTAGCCTGAGGATCACTACGGGCTCACAGAACAAACATAGTAATGACGACAGTGCTGGTGTTATTAGGCAAGCAATCTTTAGAAGCTTCCCAAGGTATCTGTATGACCTAGTACCATATTTAACACTCCTGCCTCCTCGTGATGCTCACAAATAGATTTCACAGCATCAGGGGAAGGCTGGAGTGGAGAGTTGGGCTCGTTTCCTCTAAACTATATGGCTTTCACAAGAGCTCCAGGTACCCAATCACTCCTCCGGTGTCTCAGTGCTAGAATCAGGATAGCAGTGAGAAAAGCTGAGTTCTTGGGGTGATGCTTCTTTCCAGGCAGCCGTGAAGTATTTCCCTCCAAGGTCTCAGCCATTGCCTTCTATTGTTGGAATCAAAGGGCAGAGGACTTGGGGAAGAGGTGGGAATGGGGCGGATTGAAGACACACTGAAAAGCAAAAGCTTCTGGAAGGCTCAGCTGAAAAGGAGACTGTTCAGTGGTGAGGGCTGAGGGCCAGGTTGAAAACCAACTGCATGATGCTGTTTTCTATTTAACTAATTAACTCAGAATAGAATACACCACTTTTTCTGCTTCCTTTTGCGCTGCCATAACCTAGAAAGGATGAGGCTTCCCATGCTCCTTCTGCAGAGAGAGAAACCATTTTTGTTGGCGTGTTTCAGAGCTTGGAGAGATCGATGGAAGAGCTACGTGGCCCCTGAATGTCAGTGTTTGAAGTCACCAAGAATTATTATCTTCTTTTAATTTACTGACTGCATTGCTATATAGCAGTGTGTTTTGCTCTCACTGGATCAGCAAACGCACTGAAAAAGCAGCATTTACAACGTGTGCTCCAACATGCATGGCGAGCTCTGCAGAACTGCTGAGGCGTTCCTTGGGTCATCAGCATGAAATACCCCAAGCTCCCAACGTCCCATCCGCTCAGACAGCTCCAGCACTGTGCAGTGTGTGTGTGTGAGGAGGGGTCTCAGCCTGTCTGCTGTTTTCTGATCCTTCCTGGTTAGTGCTGCCTTGTGGCAGCAAGAAAGTAAATATGAGGAAGCAGCCCGTCTTCGTTTATGCGAAGCTTGTCAAAGGTTTTATAGATCCCCATAATGAAGATGGATCAGGTTCATTCTCGTTGCCAGTTACTCTATCAAAATAGTGCTAATTACTGGAGTTGCACATGTTACATGCTACCATGTTCTTTAGTAGCTTAAAAGCACGTTTTGTACCACTTACAAAAGATAAAATTAAGGCAACTTTTTTTTCTTTTCTATTTTGGGAAAAGTAGTTAGTAAAGGAGAAAGAAATTGATTTTGGTGTCACAAAGGACATTTCTGACAGGAGCATACTTTGAAATGATTCAAGGCATCTGTTTCTGTTGCAGACACCCAATGCCGCTAAGAGCTGTACCTAAATTAAACTGTTTAACATGTCAGCTCTGGATGTGAATGCAATTTACATCCCCGTGGCACGGTTGGAATTTTTATCGTTTAATGAACTTTCTCACTCAATTTGCGAACACAACCTCTCCCAGGGCAGCTGTTTTTGTAGCATGTGTGGATCTCCACATTCGTTCCCAAGGTGAAGCAGGCCAGGCTTAACAGTGGCCAGAGCCACTCTGGTCCTGGTCACCAAACTGAGCCAAGGTCCGGGCAGGTTGTTGTCAATGAGCTGCCCCACTATCAGCCCCAACACACCCTGCTTGGGGAGGGGAGTTCTTCCCATGCCTTCCATGGGTGTGCAATAGGATGGCAGAGTTTGGCGTGGCGGCCGAGGCCTGACGCACCGCTCTGGTTGTGGGGCAGAAAGCGAGGTGGCCAAGTGGTGGGTGCCTCCAAGAGCAGGTCTGGTTCCTTCTGGTAGGGATCCTTTTTGGTCACTGACGTGGGGGAAAAAGGTGTCTCAAGGTGGTCTCCTCTGTCCTAGTGCTCGACGGAGGTTTTGAAGAAAGCCGGTGGTTTCAAGGTGAGCATTAGCATGAGGGCCCTGTAGAGCTCTGCAATTAAAAGACCTTTTACTTTACCCACTTCAGAGCAGATCTGATGGCTTATTGCTGAAGCCTTGGCTCAGAGCCTGGCTGACCTTGGATCTCTGCCTTTCAAGTATCAGCAGGGATTCTTGTGCGCCGTTGTGGCCTTTTATGCGAAGAACAAGCAGCCATTGTGGCTGCAGGCATTGCAAAAGAGTTCACGATCCTTGGTGGGGTTCGAAGAAGGTGGCACACTTGATTTTTATTTTTCCCCTTTTAAAAGCATCTCCCACTTGTCGCTTACTATTGCCAGCTGGGTTTTTGTGGAGGTTGGATACATTTTCTATTTAGATAAATATCTTATGTTGCTCCTCTTATTTGACTCCATCCTTTTTGTAAGAACCACCGTGACTGCCATAAAAAGGATGGGTATGGGGCATCTTGGGACATATGAAAAATGGAAACTCGTGATGAAGAATGCTGCAGACAAACACAGTGTTATAGTCTGGCCTGTTGTTGAAAATCCCACCCCATGTGCTTAAGATAGGGCATTAAAAGCGCCTGTGCTGTTTTTGACGCGTTAGGAGGATTGCATTAATGCAGTTTAGGAATTCCTTTACCTAAAGTAAATTTTCACTCAACTTGAGTCATCTGCTTCAAGGGGAGAATAAATATTAGAGCACTAACATAAGGAGCGTACTTAAGAGGTCACGGGTGACATGTCATTATCATCTGTATTAGTTTATATTGGCTGAAAGGATAAAAGGGGAAACAAGAATATTGACTTATGTAACTTAATATTGAATTAGCATCCCTTTGCAAAGGGCTGCTGGTTTAACTCCTGCCTGTAAATAGCCTCTATCCCAGCACGGATTGGGAAGCTTCAGAACATGAGAGAGCAGGGATGTGCCCATCAGTTCTGATGCTTGCAAATAGTGCACTGCCCATTGGGATGGGTTTCTTTGCGAGCTGAGTGAGTCAGTCTGTTTTACAGCTGCCACATTCAGGCTTGTCCTTCCCAGAGCTGCAGCCTTTTATCCCAGCTCTTAGAACTGCATTCCTGTAGCAAACGCTAGCCTGCCTGGTTAGCTTCAGTTCTGTACCCAGACCAGACTGCACAGGGTAGAAGGGGATGAGTGCCCATTAAAAATACTATGTAGGATGATAACTGTTACACAGCATTCCTTAACGGAGGGAGAAATAGGATGGCCAAGACACAGATGGTAAAGACATGAGGATTTCAGTCTGGAGAGGGGAGCGATCTCTCTAACAGAGCACCGCAGATCTTTCTGGGGTCTCTTCTTCTTTCAAACACAACTTTTATCTGTCTCCACCTGTGTCCGTGGGTATGTAATTTGTGTTTATGGAGTTGCTGAGTTGGAGGGGATCCTGGTGTAAGCGTGTGCTGTTCTCAGTCTGAACTTCATTACGTATGTGTGGGCAAACAGCACCCTTGAGAGAACGGCTCTGATTACAGCGGGCGTTTCCTGGGGGACGCAGGGAGCTGGCAGATGACTGGAATGCATGTTTTCATTGTCCTCTCCATGAGCAATATGGACGAAGGAGATAAAGCTAAAAACATACGTAGCTGTGGCTTAGAGCTGCCCAGGCAAGACATTCAGGAGCTGTTTGCGGTGCAACTAAGATACACAGTGCGTGCAAGAAGAGTTTTGGAGACTGCAAATACAGGAGATATTATCTCTGGAAATAGAGGGGGTTTTAAAGTCTTTGAAATGAGTTTCTGATTGTTTTGCTCCGTGTGTACTCCTTGGGTCCTTCAGCAGAGCAGCGCGATGCCGCTGTCGTTCTTTGACATTCCGGCTGCATTGCTGTCGCTGCAGAGATCGATCACAGCTGCTGCCCTGCGTGCAGTATTGACAGACAACTTAAATGCTTCTCATTCTAAGAAGTGCAGCATGGATAATTAAGCAATGCACTCTACGAGCTGGTGATCAGCTTCTTGTGGAGGACCGGTAATGAATAAAAAGTACGTTAACCAAATTAAACTTTCGATGCCTTCAGGTCTGCAAACGTCGAGCTGCCTGTATGAAATTCATTACCATTTATAGGAGCCGTGTTAATCAAAAGATTCCTTACAGGCAGTGTCCTGGGGTTTAAAAGTTAATCTTAATTCTGCATTGTTTAGGACAGAGATGAGCATTGTCACTGCTGTCCTGGCTGACTCCAGGCCCATTGGTAGAGAAGCTGTTGGAATAAACAGCCCAGGGGTCGGTGGGGTCACCATCCCTGGAGGTGCTCAGGGGCCGTGGAGATGCGGCAGTGTTGATGGCAGGTGCGTGTTTGGATGATCTTAGAGGTCTTCTCCAACCTCAGTGATTCTGATGGAAGCGCTGTGCTTGGTTTTGTGTCTTTAGCACAGCTAAACAGATATCCAAACAGATTGTCTGGGGATCCGAAAGCTCCAACATATGTGTGCAGTGAAATTTGTATTTCTTAATGAGCGCTGCTCGGATACGCGGGCTCTGGTAAATGTCTGCCGCGCGTGATGGCCGTACGTATGGTGCTTTATTCAGATTCCCTTCTCTGGAGCACAGAGCTTGAGCTAACTTCAGAGCGGAACCCGGGTGCTGAGCACAGCACAGGAGGGCTTTGCATGGGCGTTGCTGTCCGCTGCAGTGATGTGGCTGTAAGTACACACAAACACGTGCTGACTGTGCCTTGGAAGCTCTTTGCCTGCAGACTCCTCAGCCAAGCAGACGCTGTGCTTGCAGCCCCAGAGTAAAGCTGTTTTTTCGACTCGTGCGAACATACTGTAAAATCCATGTTTGCTTTCCTAACTTTTTTTTTTCTTTTTTGGTGGAAAAACTGCCAGCTGCGAACTTGGACGGGAGCCATTTATTTGCAGCACAGTCAGCCTTCCCTTCAAGAAAACCACCAGCGAATTAGCTTTTGCATAGTGTTTCAATCAAAGCATTTGATCCTTGTTTCTGTGAGATAATCCTAAGAACTTCTTATTTTGAGAATAGAAGACCATGATGGATTTAATTCATAAAGGGAAGCAGCCGTAAGGAATGTAAATGTAAGAGGCTGATAAGGTAGGATTTCCTAGTTGCTATGACAACCCCTGGGTCATGAGCCTGAGAAAATATAAAGTAAGTCCTGAAGCTGTGAAGATGATTATAAAATTTAACTGTCATTCTTCATTTAGAGTTGATGGCAAACATTATTTACTTAAGTTTATCTCCAGGCAGGCGAGGATCCTTTCTTCCTCCTTTAAATCCGAGGCTTGGATCACAAATGACTGTGTTGTGCATGTCTGACACGACGCAGCCAACCCGCTATTTATGATTCTAAGCAGACAATTTGAAGGGAATATCCCTGTAGGTTGGGTCTGGATCCTATGGAAAGTGCCCTTTTATCTCACCTCTCCACGCTCATGCAGCTCAGTGCGGGGTAATGCTGGGCATGCAAGAAGTCAGCAGCTACCCCTGCGTTCTCCACGTGGCATTTTCTTGCAGTTATTTAGCATCCTCTTGTGCCCCAGCAGCGTAGAGTTGCCATTTTAGGGGTGTTTTGTTTTGGTTTTGTTTTCCTTCCTTTTCCTTTGTCCTGCTATAGAGCCACTAGGTGCTTGCAGGGATCCTTCCGCAGTGCTGAAGGCTGAAAGAGCCCTCTGAGTGGAGTAGAAGAAAGCATAACACGCTCCTGTGTGCACTGCTGGCATTCCCAGGATTAACTGCTCCGGGAGCTGTGCATCATCTGGGTACGAGCAGACAGCTGCCTGATGCCATGCTGCCCCAGATCCTCTGCCTGCTGCATACGTGCAGATTAGGCTTGTAAACCGTGTCCTAAAACTCTCCTTCTAGATGGGTATCTGCAGTCCCTGGCTTAGCAGGCAGAGCTGGGGGCTTTCTGCTGGCTGGAGAGGTAGGTGGGGGATGTGCCTGTGTACACCTCCCTGTGCATAAAGTCAGCTTCTGTTTAGGAATGTGATGTCTGATCTGAACGTGAGGCACTAAAAATCATCTGGAATCTGAGCTTGGATTTTTTTTATTTTTTTTTCCCCATTGCTACTCAGTCTTACTCAAGGTGATGAAAGTGAAATGCCCCATCCCTGTAGGCACTCAGGGCCAGGTGGGATGGAGCTCTGGGCAGCCTGAGCTGGTGGGGAGCAGCCCTGCCCATGGCATGCTGTTGAGAGCAGGTGATCTTTAAGGTCCCCTCCAACCTGAGCCAGTGGTTGTATGAACTTTGGATTGGAACACAGAGTGATTTCCTTTGGAGGCTCTTTGCCAGTGCCTGTAGTTAATGCAGTGCTGTTTTCAGGCTGGAGTCACCATTTCAGTCAGGACAGGCTTCCACCCTCGTGCCTTCCCTCCTGCAATGCTGGCGAGCTAGAGAATTGTACTGCACATCAGTGTGTGTAATCAGTGTGTGTAGCTGTCGCTGAGGAGAAGCACCTCTTGTGAAAACAGAGCAGCAAATTATTACAAAGACAACCAGAATTCATCACCTTTCCTAAGCTGGTAACTTTTGGAACGAACCCACCCCAGCTGAAGCAATCTGAAGTGCTGCTCTGAGGTCTGCAGAGCTCTGTGCCTGCTGCTGCCAGCTGGACGTGCCAAGGAGGAGGCAGTGCATCGTGCTCAGCTGTGCTGTCCTGGGGCTGTCTGGCTCCGTGCGCTGCAGGGATGCTCTGCAGATGGGAATGGGCTCCTGAATGCTGTGTGTGCACGTGCAGGAGCCCTTCTCTGAATGAGAGCTGACACTGTGCCCTGCAGGGTCACGGCTGAGCCGCATGACTCAGCTTTATAGGACACAGAGTTAGGATATCTTTGTCAAGTTGGAATAGTTCAGGTAACTTTTTTCCTCGTTTTCTAACATGGGCATTCAGGCCATTTCATAATTAGGCTCTTACCATCTCCAACTGGAGCGATATTGTGGGGAAAAAAAGAAAAAGGCTTTGGTTTTTCCACCATGAAGGGATAATATGGCATTCTGTGGGTGGGAGATGTGTTCAGGTCTTGACTCTTCCAGCGCTGCACTTTGTGCTGCACCATTTCCCCTCTGGCAGAGGAAGCCTGCAGAGAGGATCCCACTGCTCCCTGCATTGCTGTTTGAGGTGATTCTTTGCTCTAAGTCAGAAGTTAGCAAGGGGCAAGGAACTTTGATTTCTGCCATCTGCAGTGCATTTCCCTTTCAGTCCATCCTCTCCACTGTGTGAGAAAGCTGGCACTGCAGCTTCTGCTGCGAAGCACAGCCTCCACGCTCGGAGTACAGCAGCAGCTATGAACTAGAGCAACCTCCCTTGCCTCCTTCTCTGGGTGCTTGCATCTGTACTTCTTATCTCCCAGCAGAATCTCCCTGCTCTGTATGCATGGAGGGGATGGAGAAGATCATAAATAGTGACCCTACCCTGGCTGTGCTGCTGCTGCAGGCCTGGGCTGGAGAATGGAGCTGGAGAGCAGTGAGGTATCAGATACTTGGCTTGTGTTGTCCTGGCTGTTGCTATCCTTACATCTAACATGTGCTTTGGGGGCTGAGGACTGCTTGACTGAGTGTCACAAAGGCTTCAAGTGATACCTAAATGTGGAATAACATCATCTGTTTCTATCTTTCCAACATGTTTTGGAAACCAAGGCCTTTGAGGCTCCTGCAGGGGCTGAGCACTGCCCTCCCTACATAGCTAGCCTGGAACAGAGAGCTGTGGGTGCCCCATCCCTGCAGGCACTCAAGGCCAGGTGGGATGGGGCCCTGGGCAGCCTGAGCTGGTGGGGGGCAGCCCTGCCCATGGCCGGGGGTGGCACTGGGTGGGCTCTGAGGTCCCCTCCAACCTGAGCCATTCTGCAGTATGATTCTGCGATAACTTATTTTGAGAAAGTTTCACTCAATACTGAAGTGATACTTTCCTCTTTAGAGCAGCCACGATGTTTCCCTGTTTATAGTCTGATTTAGACCAGATGAAGTTATATTTGCACCCACCACGCATTTGCAGCAGCTAATCTGAACTAGTGCATTTCTATCACAAAGGAATTATAACCAAGCTAACTTGAGAGTGCTTGATTTTTATTATGCCAAGTTCAGGTCCCTCTACATGCTACATGGAAACTTTTTCACTTGCCTTTGTTAAGCCATTAGTGATTCCAGACAGAACTTTGTTTCCACCTTCATGGAAAAGCACAGGGAAGCATTAATGTGTTTCTGTACAGTGTTGGTTCACCGTAGCTCCCAGTTTGGAAAGGTGCAAC
This sequence comes from Cyrtonyx montezumae, assembly GCF_038088225.1. Lineage (NCBI taxonomy): Eukaryota > Metazoa > Chordata > Aves > Galliformes > Odontophoridae > Cyrtonyx > Cyrtonyx montezumae. The sequence continues at coordinate 2,051,571 of NW_027071959.1, forward strand.
AGAAAGCCTGCTCCAGGCACTGCCCTGGGACGGTGCTCAGCTCCCAAGTGCAAAAGAGGGTGGAAGCATCCGAGCATAAAGCAGTGCTTGTGTTTAGCATCTCCCCTGCACTCCTTAGGCACCACAGCATCTCTAAATCGATTGGAGCTTTAGTTCTGTGCCCCTACTTTAAGATGGAAAATTCCTTTTTTTATTTTTATTTTTGCATGTGCAAAGACGAAAGCCTTTGGAGTTTATTATTTATGTGAAGAAGCAAGCCATGAGCTGAGCAGTGTAGTTATCCATCTGAAGCACAGCCCCAGCACTGTTGGTACACTGATACCTCCTGACCTGACAGCATCCAGGTAACGTCAGATCTTTCTATAAAATGGAGATTTTGAGCAATATGCAGGAGACTGTTCATGTAGATCGCATCCAGAAATAGCTGCTCTTACAAAGACTGACAGGTACATGCCATTCTCTTCAGCTGGCACATGCTGTCTGTGATACTGCTATGAGAGCTGGCAACAGCCCTGCAGTGGTGGGTGGTGAACAAAAGAACGTTCTGAGAAATATTTTTCCAGACAAAGTTAGAATTAAAAGCACGGAGCTAATATAAAATAAATGAAGACAAAGATAAGGATGGAGGGAGTTGCTGCAAATACATAACTAAACCGAAATTAGGACAGTGAGATGTTTCTTCTTCTTGTATTGAGTTTTCCAGTGCTGCTTTCTGTTTCTTGCGAGGCGTGAATTGCTTGTGAGCTGCTGTGGCTGCTTACTATTGATACAGCGGCGGCGATCAATAATTCATGCACATACGGAACTGAATTTGCTCTCCAGATGAGGTTGCTTATTGACTCTGGGAAGAGATTTTTGCTGGTCCATCTCGGGCGAGCACGGTCCGTGTGCTGTTGCTCACCTTTGACCAAAGCCCGTGATGCATCTTTGACTCAACCCCAGCGGCTGGAGGTGGAGGGGGTACATTCATCTGCCAGATCTCTTTCAAGAACGAGCAAAATTGGATGCAAATGCCAGCTATTTCCCTCCCACAGCCACCCTACACACTGCCTTGAGCTTTAATCTCACCGCTCATAAACACTCGTATGGTGTTGGTCCTGATAGCTCTGTGGAGCCCGCTCCCTCCCCTGTGAGGGTAATTGAGTGAAGGCTGCTACTCGTTTCCCATTTTTGGCAATAAGGAGGAGTGCAGAATATTTTTAACGCATCTATTTGTTGGCAGAACTGGAAGACTGAGGCAGCGTTGGCCCTGCATGCCGGCGTTCTTTTGCGCAGTCCCTTCGTGGGAGGGGAGGACCAACTCCTTACGTAGTCTGATAGTGAAAGGACAAGGGGAAATGGCTTTAAAATGAAAGAGAGAGATGTCGGTTAGATGTGAGGAAGCAATCCTTCCCTCAGAGGGCGGTGAGGCGCTGGCACTGCTGCCCAGAGAGCTGTGGGTGCCCCATCCCTGCAGGCACTCAAGGCCAGGTGGGATGGGGCCCTGGGCAGCCTGAGCTGGTGGGGGGCAGCCCTGCCCATGGCTGGGGGTGGCACTGGGTGGGCTTTGAGGTCCACTCGAAGTTAACCTGTTCTCTGAGTCTCTGATTCTAAAAAACAGAAGCTGAGAGACTCCTTTTTGTGCCTTTGCATGAAGGGATCTGACTCAGCTCCCAGAAAGCCAGCTGACCTCACGGATTGCAGTCAGATCCTGCTGTCGCACTTGCAACAGTCATCAGAAATCTGCAGTCCTACACAGTCCCACTCATAAAGCCTCAGAAGTTGGCAAGTCGTCCTGGTATTAGTCACATGGTGACAGTGGGTTTCGCAGAGAAAAGGAGCACGTGTAACATTCAGAACAGACCTGGGGGAGCTGAGACAACAGCGTGACCGTCATTCTTCCCTTCAGATTCCCTTGGTCGGTGTGGGAGGTTAACAGCTGAAGCTTCGCTCCCTGTAGGGTCCAGCCCAGTCCCAGCTGACCTGCAGGGAGAGGTTGGCCTGGGCAGCGTGGCCCTGCAGCAGGAAGGCAGCTGGGGGCTGGGACATGTCCTTCTCATGACCGCCTCGGAGGGCAGCACCGGGGCTGCAGGGTGGGTGGAAGTGTTGAGCATCTGTGGCCAAAATGAAGTTGGACGGCGGTGGGTGTGTGGCTAAGAATCCCACGCTGACATTTTAGATACCTCCAACTAAAATAAGAGATCATTGTGAAACAGCAGTGGTAAATGTCATGTGTTCTGCTTCTGTAAAAGAGATGAAGTAGTGCAAACAAGTAGGCAAAGATCATGCAACCAGTAAAGATCATTATGAGTAAGCATAGAAGCAGAAGAATCAACCTACTCCTTTATTGCCAACTTCTTTAGCTGCCAAAACGTAACGTGTGTTAAATACACGGGTTTCCAAGCAGGTCATGCTATTGGTGGGTGTACTGTGTTGTGGGAGGTGATATCTTCTCTGCTCCCTTATATGGGAACACAGATTAGAACTCCCACCTCAGTAGTGACTGTGTTTCTCGGGAGTGGTACTGGTTTGGCTTTTCTTGGCCTCTTTTAAGCACAGGATTGAAGGAAGAGCAGGCTCTGAGCAGCCTGAGCGAGCTGTAGACATCCCCGTTTGTTGCAGGGGAGTTGGACTATGGATGATATATAAGGGTCCCTTCCTCAAACAGTTCTGTGATTCTGTGAAGGCACATCACGAGTGCTCTGCAGATAGTTCTGTCCCCCAGGCTGTGCAGTTCTTAGCTCTGCTTCCGAGTGTTTTTCACCTTCACTTGTTTCTTTGAAGATCTTAAGGAGCTGATAACTTCTGAGAGGAGAGGTCTTATTCTCTCTCTACAGTCTGTGGGCTTTGGAATGTCTTTGTCTATAGGTTGGGTGGGCAGCTTGATCCAGTGGGTGGCAGTCCTGCTTGGTTTGCCCATGGCTGCATGGGCTCAAGGTGCATTAAATAACCCCTGCACCGTATGGTTTGTGGAAACTTCAAGGGAAGAGCATGTTAAGATGGTATCAAGACTGCTTAATTTATGGAAAAGAAGGGAGGGTAACACGAGACAGAAATCCGCTATTCTCTTTGTAAGTGAAAGGTCATGTTACTGAGCACTGCAGGGTGGATTTGTGAAAAATGAGCTCCTGTTTGCTGGGAATTAGAATGAGTATCTGATGGAGGGTTTTTTTTGTGGATTTTTTTTTTTTTTTCCACTTGTGACCTTTAAAGATGCTGCTCTTAGATTGATAAGCAGGCTGATGCTTTTAGCAACCCAATCCGGCGTTTCTTCCTCGTGGAAGGGCTATCTTTTCACACTCTGCGGGTATTACTTCCACCGAACATTTCTATAAAGGCCTTTGGTAAAAGAGGTGCAATGAGTGCATCTTATCTGACGTACAGAAGGAAAATTCAAGTTTGCTTTAAGTGGGTAAAAAGGCAAATTTCCTGTGGTCTAAATGAGAGGCCGTCAGATCCCTCTGTCTTTGCAGTGGGTTCTGCCAGAGCCGCAGCTCCTGCGAGCAGGGATGTCGGGATGGGAGAGCTCGAGTGGCAAAAATAAGGCCAGGAGATTTGCTGCAGGAAGAAGGATCCTGACCCAGGGTCAGGCTGGACGGGGCTCTGAGCACTGATGGAGCTGTGGGTGTCCCTGTGCACTGCAGGGAGCGGCACCACGTGGGCTTTGAGGGTCCTTTCCGACTCAAACAACGCAACAGTGGGAAGTTCTGTGTTCTCCAGGTGTGGTGCTGCATCATCAGGATGCGCAGGGGCAGCTCCCCAGCCCCGCCTGCCTCTCTTAATTAAATGGAGGGCTGCTGTTCCAGCTTGGCAGTCGCACTAAGAGGCTTTCACTATGTTTATTTTATGTTCCTAGAGTGCTTTTGGCAAGTGAAGTGATGTGACTGTAGACACCCTTAGTATTTAAATCCCTGTAACAGGGCTCTCCTATGCGGCATGATCTGCCAGCGCTGTCGGGTAGGCAGTCTCCTGCTGTCCTGGGCAATTAGGTGAGACCACGCTCCTTAAAGGGGAAAATGTGCTCCTGAGCAGCGAATGCTTTTTTGGCGATGTCTCCTTCCGTTGACCTTTCTCACTCCTTGTCTTCCATTTCAAGCAGGAACCGAAGGTGTGGGCTCCAGCAGGACTGTGCTCTCAGTCATGTGAGAGCAGTTAACAGGAGGAATCCTACTGCACCGTTCTTGTTGGCGTTTCCTGGGGACGGCAGTGATGCTTAAGTAATTCTCCCACCTCATTCCTCAAGCAGTTTTCTGACCTGTTTCTGCATATTACAAAATTTGCTGTTAGTTCCCTGCACGGTGCTGGATTCCCATAGTCCGATTCCCTCTGTGAGGTGACTGATGTCCTCTGATGAGCAGTCAGCAGCCTTTTTTGGGTCATCTTCAATGGTTCTGGCACAGAGCAGAGCTGGGTGCACTGCGCTGGCGAAGCTGTGACAGTCTGGGCTTTGTCTGCCTTCTATCCCGTGGCTGACAGCTTCTCAGCAATTAGTTTGCTGGTTCTCTCTTAATGAGAGGTGCTTTAACTTCTCACTCTCGCTGGCTTCGAGTTTTTACCTGTGCAACTCTTGAAAATAAAGATGCTGAATTTCATTTAGGTGCTATGAGCGTTACAAAACAGCAAAGAATGCGTGCAAAAGCCTGAAAGTGTGAAAATGTATTTGGATGGTATGTTCAGCATCTCCAAGTGTGATTTTTAACTAAATGGTGCATTGAGTTCTGATATGTCACAGTGACATCGTGGCATATGGATCTATATATTAACAGCACTGTTTCTGATGAAGAATAGACTCCCTTCTGTGCTAAGGCACAGTAGCCTCACCCCCAGGACATTTCATCTCAGTGCTGCTAAAACAGTGTTACAGAAAGCCAAGCGTTCTGTTTTCTGCAAGGAAAGCTCACATCAAGCAGTGATACTCTTTATTTTAGTATTCATTTGCGAATGCCACCTTTGCATAAGTACAATACTTTGGGCAGCACTGTAGCAGCGCAGTATCAGCGTAATGGAAATCTCATTGGACCAGCCAAGTTCCCTGGTTTGGAGCCAGACATCTGGGTTTGGGTTTTTTATTGCATTCTTTAGGAGTATTAGGAAACCTAATAAAGCTGCCTCTCCAGGGTATTGTGTTAAGAACCATATTCCCAACCAATTACAAAACTGTTCTACATCAGTAATGAGCCCTTGCTTTGGGATGGCGGGAAGGCAGCACAAAACTTTCAATGAAAGCTGTGAAACCTTTTCACTTGAATAGATGTGTGCTTGTTAATTGGGATCACCATATGACGTGTTCCCTTCAGCTCTGGTTGTGTGTCAGCAGTGGGGGAAGGAGGTGTTAGCAAGGGAAGAAAGCGCGAGAGAAGCTGATTTGGTGGGATTTTGCTTTCAGTGGTTTTGTGGGGGCTTTTTTGGCAGCGACGTTGAGGTGCTAAGGGGCATTTCTCAGACCAAAGGTTGCCCCAGTAGTTTTCTCAGCTGGAAAATCCCAACTTGCAATTCAGATAAAGACTGACCCAGGAATAGGGAAGTGAAGAGAAGCCCAGGGTTATGGCCACGCTTGGCAGTAGCTTGTGGTCCACTGAGAGCCAAAAGAGACCTGTTAGGGTCACAGTGTTGACAGTGCATAGAACTGAAGCAAGGGGTCTGCGCTCACATCTTGTTGGCGTGTCAGCATCAGTGTTGTTGATGTTGGTTTAGGAGATAGTCCAGGAGTGCTCACAGCACGAGAAGTTCTTCCTACGATGATGGAAACCGTGCTGAGGATGAGGTTTGGAGGTGGTGGTGTGAAGCACTGTCTGGCAGTTGCAAGAGAAAGTGATGAGCTTAATTAATTATACGGCCTTTCAGATTAAAATGAGGAGTGGCAGCTAAATTTCCTTCTTTTCCAATCCCCTACCCCCTTTTGGTTACGCTATTGTTTCTTTGGGCATATTATAATAGAATTTGACTTAAGTCATTATCTATTGTCCCCCACGTTGCCTCCGTGTAATCAGCTTGTTGTACATTCTCAAAATCCTCAGCTTTATGCGGGAAGGTTTGATAATGAGCAGGATGTAATTCCTTTTTTTTCATATATATATTTTTAGGAAATTCTAAGAAACAGCATCCCCATAAAATCTTATGATTCATGATCGTTTGTTTTGTTCTCATAATGCAACCTAAACTAAAAAGCCATTCATCAAACTGTAAGGGCTGCTCATGGCTGTCTCTGGGTAGCACACAAGGGATAATTCATCCCAAACTGGAGAAAAGCACATGCTCGTTGATCCATTTCCAGGCGTGCTGTTTAGATTCCCTTATTCAGGGTTGTGACAGGAAGATGAGCTGCTACCGAATTAAATATATGCAGTAGAAAAACGAAATTTTCCTGGTTGAAGAAACCTAGCTCATTTTCAGTGTTAAGCATATGGCGTCTGTGTCAAAGTGTTTTTCTACAAAACCTGAGTGTTTTATCTCATCAGCCGAGCTTAATAAATTCCATTCACAGAATCTTTATTCCATGGTAATGAGTTTCAAGCAGCAACCGAGTGAGCTAGCTGTTGAGGTGAGCAGTGCTTGTTGCAGGAGGGATGTTGGTGCTCCATTAACATCGCTCTGTAGGTGGAACTCATGGAGCACCTCGCAAGGTTGGAGTGATTTATGGTGCTGCGTGCTGGTGTAACTGCTCCAGCTAACAGCTAACCCACGCGGCTGGGATCGTTGTTAAGCCAGTTTGTCATCTGCTCCTAAGTGGTGTGTAGGTTATTCTCAAGACACATTTGTTTACAAAAAAAACCCACAAAAAAACAAAGTGCCTTTGGTGCAGAACCTGCCGAAGTGGCGTTCCAGCAAAAGCCATTTTAAAGTTTATAAACTGCTTTTAAAAGATTGATCCAGGCTGTAATCTCGGTGACTTACTAGAAAAATTACCTACGATGAATTGCACTTAGTGTTCGTAGCTCCAAAAGTGTGATGTATCATGCAGTGTTGACGGCAGCGTTGGAAGGGCAGCCTTCCTGGACTGAAAAGAAGAAAAAAGATGTTTTTGGTGAGTCTTACTAGGACACGGAGGGTTTCTTTAATAAAACTTAGTTAATGCAGGCGATCTGTTTGTCTCATTTTGGCTGGAGTACAAAAGCAATGCCATCTATTTGGGAACGTGCCCAACTTTGAAGCTACCTGCATGCTCTTCAGGCTTTGAAAAATGGATGGTTTTCCAAAAGCATAAGAAAAATGTGCATTTGTCCTTTAAAGAAAACACTGCTTACCAGTGCTGGTATGACTGTGCAGCAGTGTCTGTGTGGAAGGAGAAGCTTTATTTAATTCTAATAATGATAGAGATAATATTGGCTTTGTGATCGTCTTAGGCACAGCTGTTGTGTGATATCCACATCGGTACACAGTGTGAATGGCTATAGCGAGGTATCAAACCTCTGAGATTTCTTTTCCTGCTATTTGACGCTTGAATGGATTGCATTGGTTTATAGGAGTAGCACTGACTTTGTGCTCACAGTAATTAATTCTCTTTTCCGGGCTGGGCAAAAGTTGGTTATAATTTCCTGCGTTCTTTTATCATAAGGCCAAAGGAGAAACTCAGCATAGTGAGCAGATAGCAGCCGTGCATACATGCATTTTAAATTCAGTTTCCAGCAGTTAAGAAGATAGATTTTCAGTGGAGTGGTCTCTCTCTCTCTTATTAGCACACAATCCTAAAACAAGGTGACCCAGAGGATTGGTGTGAGGATGTGCTCTCCATTTCAGAGATCTCTGCCTAAGGAGAGCTGGAGCTGAAGTTGGCTTCATCTCCATCCTCTGTTGGGTGCTCGGTACCCAGTGTCCCATCCACCTGCACCATGGGAGCCAGCGCAGCGTTGGTGCCACCAAAGGCTGTTGTGGAGCACCGTTAGGGCAGTGGTTTCCTAACTGGCCATGTCCTTCCCTTCCCTCTGTGTACACACAGTAACTTCCTAGAAGTCTGCAGTCTGTTGCCTTGCCAACGCATCGCTCGCGGGTGGGAAGCAGACGGCAGCACGGAGCCGGGTGGAGGGGGAAAGGGAGAGAATCTCTGTGATTTGAAGTCGAGTGATTACGTACTGGGAAAGTGGGGAATTGATACGTGTTTCCAGCAGTCTGTGGGACTGTAAAATGGCTCAGGTGGGAGGCAAACTCATAACCCACCCAGTGCCAGCCCAGGCCATGGGCAGGGCTGCCCCCCACCAGCTCAGGCTGCCCAGGGCCCCATCCCACCTGGCCTTGAGTGCCTGCAGGGATGGGGCACCCACAGCTCTCTGGGCAGCCTGACAGCATTCGCTCCTTGCTACTTCTGAAATTGGACAACAGCATAATTTTGTTAATGATGGGTAACTGTGAAACGTGTCTGTTCCACGTCTGGGTTTTCCTTGATGTCTGAAGTCAGAGCTTGATGTAGTTTGCAGTCAGTGCCGTGCCTGCTGTCCTGGTACCCTCTGGTGTTTACCATGTACATGTCATCAGCAAATTGAAAATTACTTCTGGTGGACTCCATTTACATGTTCTTGTACTTCTCAAGGGAAAAGGGAAAATTTTAAACAAATTTTAGAAGTTCTTTATGCTTTTAACATGCAGTGGGCATGCCAGCATCTTATGTGCTCTGCTTGTGTTTTTCTTCCTTTGATGGTTTGTCCCTGGGAAGCAGCCACACACACACACAAATGGCATTTATCTCAGCTGACAGCAGTTGCATGTAACTGGAGGTAATGGTCACATTGTCCTGGTGGTCAGGTAAGCAGGGGGACACATTGCCACCTTCAGGAGGTGGCACCATGCATCTGTTTCTGCTTCACACCTTGTGTTCTGCGAGCAGGATTCCTGAGCTGCCTCCAGCTCAAAGGCCTTTGGCTCTGCATTCTGCTTTTACATCACGTTACAGCACTGGCAGCAGGAGGGGTGTAGCCTGGAAGAATCAGAGAGCAGGAGGTGCTAGAGCAAAGCAGGGTGGTACTGAGCAAAGCAAAGCGTGTTGGATTCCACAGCGCTGCTGAGTGCCTGCAAAGTCCAGTAGGGAATCTCTCCTCTTCTCACAGTGCTTTGTGGGAGCAGCAGTGGACGTGGCAGCTGGTAGTGCTTGTAACAACACACGGGACTTCACTTTGTGTTGCTTCCATTGCAAATTGTTCAATGAAGACCTGACCCTGACCCCTTTTCTTGCCAACCCTATGCCCTCTCTCCCTCTGCAGTTCTCTCACTGGCTGTGGTGGGTGACATGTAAACCTCACTGTCCCACCGTGCATGGGAACGTAGCAGAAAATTAACATTACAGTCAAAAAGATGAAGATACGAAATGTGAAGGTTTCTTTTTTTTTTTTCACTGCAGTTTTGCCTTGCAGCATGCTGCTTCAAAGCAGCAGTGAATTGAAGTCACTAGCTGTAGCTGTCTCGTTCTTTCTCGAGGCAGTGTTTTGATAAATGTTGATGAGTTTAACTGTAAAACTAAATGACATTTATAGCACGATGTATGCTTTACCCACTGCTTAATTATATCTAATGGTGTTGCATGTAAAAGGCATTTACCACTTTACTTTTGTTTCAAACGACAATCCAAACCTCAAGGCCTGTGTTGTTTTTTTTAAAGAAAGATGAAGACTTAATTAAAAACTAAATACAATCTATTTTTAAAAGGCAACCACAACTTCAATGTGTGATATCCAAGTGAATTCCTGACAGGTGGGCTCCTGCTGTTGAAGCTAGTGCTGCAAACCAGGAGTGGAACAATTCACTGCTGCATGGAGGTGCCAAGCAATCAAAAATGTTCCATTTCTCCTTATTTCTGTGTTATTTCTGTAAATACTGTATCACTGCTGTAAGTCCAGAGGCAGCAGAGGAGGGCAGGGCTGATGTAGTTGTAGTGTGATTGAATCACAGTCACCAAGGTTGGAAGAGATCTCTGAGATGACCCAGTCCAACCATCCACTATCACCGTGTAAAGGTTGCAAAAGCAAAGAGATCAGCAAAAATGAGGGGGTGTTACAAAAGAAGGAAAGTGAGTGCTCACCCACCTCCAAAGATCTGTGTTTGCAGGAAGGAGCTCCACAAAGGAGGGCTCTCCAGCAAGTGATCCTTCCTCAGTGGCAGTCAGCCCTTAATTGAGGTCTGAGAGGAGCCAGGCTCCACCCTTTCTGGTCACTCAGGTGAATCACCTTGACCTGTACTCCCAGGGCTGAGTAGCTCTTTCCTTCAGGTGCTCACTCAGTGGCTCAGGCTGTGACTCAGCAGTTCCCATACGCACCAATGTTTCTCCTCTAAACTACATCCCATAGTACAACATCTGAACACAGTGATGTGCTCAGGAGCATCTGCCCTCCCCAGTTTGGTCATGGATGTACTAAAAGCAAATCCCATAAATAGAGGGAAGGGGGAAAAAATGCCTGCATTATCCTTTCCTGTGCGTGTTTTTCCCCTTTACCTGAGAGAACCACTGGGTGTGGGCTGACAGAGGGACCTGAAGGATCCGTAGTGAGTAGATTAATGCTTAAAGACACCAGCATTGGTCTTCTGCTGCCATTTATAAACCTGATGGGTGGCAGACTGAGGGCTGCTTCCACATGTTTTCTCCCTCTCCTGTGAAATAATAAATATGGTAAAATAGCTCTCAGAACTGCCTTTATCACAGGGATGAATCAGGACAGTTGGTGTAGCAAGAGACTTAAAACTTACAAATATGTTGCCCTTTAGGCTAGCATTCATCATTGTGTCTGATCTGGAATCCAGACTAAAGCCTTTTGTTATTATATACCTTTTTATCCTTCTTTTTGGAAGTAGACGTAGAAAGGAGTTCTTGCTTTGATTGTAATGCTGAGACTTTTTTCTCCCTGATTTCTTTTTTTGGGGGAGGGGGGGAAGGGGGTGCATGGCTGATGGTGTCTGTCATTCTTTCTGTGTGACAAGAGATGTTGTCTCTAATCTCCTCCTTCGGGGGAAAAGGAGGAAAAAAATAAGCAAAAGCAAAAATTCCCTAAGCACAATGCCCCTTCCCCATCAAACTGTGATGTACAGATATTGAAGTGACCCATGGCCCTCAGGGTCGGATTTTCCAAGCAGCAGCAGCAGAACTTCAGCAAAGAGATGAAGCTGGAAGTTTCTCAGCTCTTTTATAAGCAGTTATTAAGTGAAGGCAATGCAAGTAATGCTGCTCATAGAAACGACCAATTAGAAGTGTAAAGTCCACCCAGTGCTGCCCTCAGCCATGGGCAGGGCTGCCCCCCGCCAGCTCAGGCTGCCCAGGGCCCCATCCCACCTGGTCTTGGGTGCCTGCAGGGATGGGGCACCCCATTCACCACCACTCTCTGGGCCCAGCTATCCATCCATCTCCTTGGAAGGTAGCACTGTGCGTCCTTGGCAGTGAGCTTTCACTCACACGTTGCCCATCCTGGATTGGTTGCCTGCCTTCTGTAGAGGTCGGTGATGGCGTCGGTGCTGGGCCTGGCATCCCTGTGGGGTGGTTGTAGTGCAGCAGAAGCAGGCAGTGCTGAGCTGCAGCCCCCCTCAGAGTGCAGAGAGCCTCTCCCGCCTGCAAACGTGATGGGACTGTAATCCAAAGTCATGACATTGGTGTGCATACTCTTGTTTGTCCAAAGAGAACATGAAGAGTAGGCAGATAACGTGTGTTATCAACTTCTTGAGTTGCTTTGCTATTGCAGCGTGAATTGAGATCAGCTCTTCTCCCGTGATTTCAAGCTGTGTATTAACTTCAAAGGGTGAAATACAAACTTAATTTAATCCCTGGAAGGACTCATCCTTTTGCATTCAGTGTTTGATGTGTTTGTACACGGAAGTGTGGTTTAGATGCATAAGCTCACGGTCTCTCAGGTTGATGGATATTTTAGCTCTCATTTCATGTAACCAAACACTCTGGATAAAAGTTCTGGGGGTGTTTGCTTCAAAATGACTCCTGTGTACAACACAGCTGATAAAGCGGTGTGGTTTAAGACTATCTGCATGCTGTCTTGCTTAAAGGATGGGAATTGGCCAGAATGCCTAACGCAAAGTACGGTATTCCACTTTATCATCTATTATCCCATTGTGCCTTAGGACATTTTCTGCAGGCTTGCACATTTGTTACTAATTTTGTCATTTAATTCTCGCCTTTTGCAGTGACAGAACTAAAGATTTGAGAACAGCTTTAAATTACATGCGCAGGCAGTTAAGGGAGATCCTTTTTTATGAAAGAGATCAAGCTGTTGATCAAAATTCATCTCAGATACTTCATGGAAATAAGGATTTCTCGGATTTAGAAGAGATTATTAAGCTGCACATTGTGACAGATGCTACTGACAGTAAAATATTATGGATATTAAAAATCTGCGAGAAATGGGTTATAGGTATGAATACAAGAATTATCTGCTCGTTAGAATAAAATGGTTCCCATCATCTGTCTTAAAACAGTTGTCCTCGTTATTGGAAAATCCCATCATCCTGTGGTGGCTTTTGGTTGGGGGGTAGGTCATGTAGTCTCTAATAATTGAGCGCGTCGAGAAATGGACTCTGAGTGGCAATAGCTGTGCAGGACAGATGGAAATCACAAAGACAGCCTCACAAGTGGAAGGTTAACCTCTGGTTGTCCTGCGTCCCTGCAGGTGTCCCTGTGGACGTGTGGGGAAGGCATGGCACCAAAGGGAGAGTGTGCCGTGCCCTGTCTGCTGTAGGTGATGTACGTTCTTGGTAGCGTAGGTTCAGTGGCCTACGGTGTGAGCAGTGTGAAATGTGAAGTGCGGGGCTGCTGCCAACCTGCACAGCTCAGAAGTGGAGGTGACAGTGCAGGTGGCACACCTGCAGGCATGCCGTTTCCTCCTGTACCTGGGGTTTCAGCATGGATTTTACAGCTCTGTGACAGAGACGGAAGTGAATGCTGTTGAATAATGTTGTTCTAATAAGGTAAATGTCCTGAGTGCACTCACTGTCTGTGAAAAGGGAATATTTTATTACTGCTTCCTCTTCCTACCTGCAGCAACCTGCTGTACGCCGTCAGGCTCCAGTTCCTCGTAGAACAAGTCAGAGCAGGTACAGGAAGCTCAATGTGTATTTTAAACTCCAGATTAATCAAGGTCTCCTTCCTTAGATCCAGGCTATGTGTGTCCTTGATAGCGATGTAGCTGGAAGATAAAAAGCAGATAAGAAATTCTGTATTAGAACAGCATTAATAATAAATGAATGTTGATCCTAATTGAGTATTATTTAAACATACTGAATGGAGGCAGCCGTCTGCTGGGACCATCTTATGTTGTCAAACTACATCTCCCTTGTCAGCGCTGCTTCTGAACGTCTCTCCTTGGTAGCAGGAGTGGATAGCTGGTTTTCAGGCAGCGTCCTTGACGCATGATGTCTTGCAGTGGTGACAGCAGAGTTGGAGGAACACGTGCACAAAACTTGTGACAGGTGCACGCGGTGCATTTCTTTTGGGGCTGTGCACGGCTTTGCCCTTTGCTTTCGTTTTTTTCCCACTCTTCACTTCTCCCTTTCCTTTTCCACCTGACAGCCCCATTTAGAGGCCACCAGGCGCTGCTCGAGGGTGACCAGCTGCTCCTGCTCCAGCAGCGGGTGACTTCCTCGTGCAGCCTCATCACTGCCTGTGTTTTCTCATGATTTTTTCCCCAGTGCATGTCTTTGAGACATGATGGGTGGTAGCAGTGGGAATCGAGCGTTCCCTGTCATCTGAAGTCCCCCCTGTTTCTAAATTGCTTTGTTCGTGGTTGAAAGTGTCTCAGAGCCAGGACTTGGGCATGCAGTAGTGAATGAGCCACGTAGCTGTTTGAGATTGTGTTGTTTCATAGAGCTTTATCCTCTTTGGAAAAAACGAAGATGTTCCCTAATTTCCTTTTCCTCGCTCAGTAACTGATGAATGATTTTGAATTGCGCTGCAGCATGGCTCGGTGCTTGCTGGTCCTTCAGGCTCTAAACCCAAACCACTGCTACCTGCAGACCGGGCAGTGTGTTTCTCCATGCTAAGCTGTTGGTAAGGCTCCCTGAGAGTGCCTCCTTCCTCATAATAATACCCTTGTACAAGAAATGCTAACCTCAAATAGGAAGTTAATTCCGTGCAGCATCTCGGCTTGCTTTCTGGTTTGAGCTCCTGTCTCTGTTCCCATTCTGTCTGCAGTGGTGTACTTTCTTCCTCTAGAAGGAAGCTTTGCTTTTTTTGCTTGGAACTTCTGCTGTGATTTTTTCCCATGTATTTTTGTGACCCTAACGTGGCTGCAGTTGCTCCATCACAAGTAATTTGCTGCAGCACCTTGTAAACCATAGAGCTGTAGAAGGGCTGGGGTTGGAGGCTCTGTGGGTGATGTGCTGCAGCCGAGGACTGCTGCTGCACAGATGTCCTTTGGTCACAGTGCTGGGATAAACCCCTGACCTTAGCAGTGCAAAGTAATTGTTTAATAAGTGACCTTTGATTGTTTTGCAGCACACTGTCTGCTTCCAGCACTGAAGGAAAAGATCAGCCTGTTCCTGAAAACCGCTCTTCTGGTGCATTAGTTAACCAGGGCAAAGCATCCCTACCTATAAATATAGATAAAGGCTGCCACATCAACACCTTTTATATATGTGAGCTGCCAGATGAGGTACGAAATTAGTTCTGAAAGAGGAAAAATATAGCCAGCAGCTTTCCAACTTAGCCATGGCAGCAAAACATATAAATTGTGCATTTAGACATCGTTGTGGGGAGTGTGACTGGTGGGGCTCTTGCTCCGTGTGGTCATATTCTGAAAGGCTAAATTTCTGGCAATTGCTGTTAAATTATGTTCTCTTACGGGGCTTGATTTGGTTAGAAGCGTGGAAGGAGAAAAAACAGATTTGTGGAGTAATGGGCTTTGTTGCAAAAAGCTGCACTGATCCTGAGAGCCGTGACAGATTCCTCTCTGCCGCGTTCCCGCGAGCCTTGTTTGCAGTGCCCCACCGAAGGCAGTGGCAGATAAGATCTGTATTGATTCTGAGCATCCTCTGATGGTAACCTTTGAGGGGACAGGCAATGTATGGCTGTGGAATTTTATCTATCAATATCTGAGTAATAGAAAGACAAGCATGACATCTAATCCCAACACAGGTGACAGATGATAAATCTGAGCTGGTGTGGTTACTGGTAATGGGAGGCAGTGGGAGGGAGGGCTGGCGGGGCGGGGACGGACGCGGTGAAGTCAGGAAATGCTTCGGGCTGAGAGATCTTTCAGCCAAACAAGTGTAGCTTTTCATCATAGCAAAAGGAGTTTTATTCCCAATCACAGTATATATGAGATCCAAATCACTTACACGGGATGTGGACTGCTTGGTTGTTCCTAGCGTGCGTTGCAGCGTACAAGGCTTCTCACCACGTGCATTAACCTCAAAGCAGATATTTTGCAGGGGTAGTGCAGGACTGGCCCTTGTGTTTGCTGCCCCACTCCTGGATCCGTCCCACGGCTCCGTGCTGTGACACCACAGTGCACTCCACGCTCCCTTTGCAGCCAGTGCTTCCAAAACACCTGGGGCTGGGGGAGCCAGTTAGAAATGGGGCACTTCCAGCAGCTTCAGGAGTAAAGGATGCTGAGAATTTTAATAATTCAGATGGAGAGTGATTCAGCAAAGGGACTGCTCTCCTCTGGACTAACGAGACTTAGCTATGTTGCTTTAGCAGTATTTCAGATCGGTTTTCCATCTTTATACCATTCCAGTTGCACGCCAGCAGAAAGAATTCCCCGATGCAATTTCATCATGCAGAAATGCACAAATGTTTAAAGTAAATATAACCCTCGGTGTCAGTTCGGAGCTATTGTCATCTTTTATTCTTACTCTTTAAACAAGAAAAGCAGTAAAGGTGGCTATAGCCTATTTTTTTTTCCTTTCCTCCAGAAATTTAATAGCTCCACACAACTTGCTCAAATTTGCAGTATATTTTTCTGAAGTGTATAATTCATAACACAAACATGCTCCCCATAATAAGCAATTTTTTTTAGCACCATCTTGCGTATTCTGTCTGAAGCCAGGAGAGTACTTTGGCGGAGGAACGTTGGCTGCAGCTCAGTGAGAGCTGGGCAGAGGGGCTCTCTGCCTCTCTGGGTGAATCAGTGATGAAAGGTGCTGAAAGCATTCACACGTGTGTACACTTGTTAAAATATGTATCGAGAAGTGAGGGAAATAGGTTCCTGCAATTACAGAGGTTGAGTAAAGCGTATGACAGGAAAATTAAATAGCTTGCTGAATGGTGGAAGTGGTTTTGTCCCTGCAGAAAATGTCAGGGAAACTTGCCGGAATTCACAGTAAATAAAGAATGGGAAGACCTGAGGTGGCCAGGCTCAGTGAGGGCATGGCTTGCAGTAATCTGGTTGGATTACTGGTCATCCGAAATTAACGTGTGTGGATTGGGTGATGGAGACTGTCAGAGAAAGGCATCACAGACCTTACTTACCTTCAGAGAAGACCTCTGAGGTCATCCAGTCCAAGTGGATGCACTTACCACCAGCACTGTCCACTGACCATGGACAGTACACCATCTTCCCTTTCCTTGCACACCTCCAGAGATGGTGTCCCCACCACCTCCCTGTGCTGGTGCCTGACCACTCTTTCAGAGAAGAAATTCTTCCTAATATCAAAGCAGCCCTTAGGAAACCAGGCACAGTGAATGGAATGCAATGGGTGAACAGAGGCGTCTCCGACCCTTCCTGCATTTAGGGCCTGTCTTGGCTCTTCTGATAAATTAGGACGATGTTTTCACCAGGGGTCTCCATCTTTTTCCGTTTCTTCTTCTGAGAAATGATGAACCTCAGCAAAGAATTGTTCTCTAGTTGGAAAACAGAAGCGTTGTGCTTAACACCAAGCAGCTCCTTAATTGATGTGCCTCATTAGTGACAGGCAGTAGCTGTGTTTTTACAGATCCGTGATTCTGGAAGTTGGGGAATAGTTTCTGTGAATATTAATCCCCGACCCCCTTTTTTCCACCGCAGAGGAAGTCACTCTTTTAGCTGCTGCTCTTCCAGAGTGAGCACATCAGGTGCTACCAAAACTTACCACGGCAGAATTGATGTGGAAATCAGTGCCCTTCAGGAAAATCAGTTTCCTTGGTACAGGAAGAACAACACGCGTGACATTTGAAAGCAAACATGAATGCAACGTGAGCATTACCATATCAGTTTGTCGTCATCGAAGCTTCAGACGTGGAAGTGGAGGTGCTTATATCCCATTTCCTCCGTCCCCTTTGAGCATCATCTGCTCCGTTGGGTTCTGAGACCGCGGTGGGACGCCATGCTATGAAGTAGCTGTCACTCACATCACATGGGGATTTACACAGGGCACAACTTCACAAGAGCTTATTGCAGATGACAGCAAAACAAACTTGAAAATGAGATTTTCTAGAGTTCTGTTTGTTTGCCAGCAGTACTTTTTTCTCAAAGAGCTCTTTCCCAGAGGAGGTGCAGTTGCATTTTGGCCATACTGAAGCAGTTGCTCGCCATAGAGAAGGTTTTGAAGAGACAGTGAGAGCTACTTGAATGCAGAAAAATCTCAGAGACACTTGACTGAAGGTCACGAAAGTGGTAATTAGATCTTATTAGAAGAGAAAGTTGCTATTTCAAAATGTTAGATGTAAATCTTGGTTGAAAACAAGATTTTCTTCCGAGGTTGAGAATGAAATTGAAAGAATAATTGTTCATAAATATCCGTGTGCAGCTTTAGATTCTGTGGCTTTGGAGGGTTTCCATTATTATTTTTGCCTGGGCTGGGCGTAGAAGAAAGACTTCAGGTCAGAAAGGTATCAGTAACTGGCAGCCAGCTGAAGTGTGCCAACCCTCACAATGGGCTGGTGGGGCTGAGAAACCCAATTTTAAGCTAAGAAACTGCTCTTTCATGTTATAGGCCAAAAGCCCTTGGCTTCTTCAGCAGAAATACGAGTAATTTTCACAATGCAGTATTATTCAGTGTTATCATCGTCATCTGTTCACAGCTGTACCTCCAACAAAATGTGTTCCTCCCACTTGCTTGGAGCTCTCCTGGGCTTTGAGTGCAAGCCCTGGGCACCTCCTCTGGCCATCTCCCATCTCCCCTCTCTTTGTGGTGGTGGTGGATGCAGACACGTGCTCCTGCATGGTGCCAGTGATGGCCATGGCTACACGCTCTGAGGTGATACCTGTGCACCCAGCACTCAGCCCTGATGCTGTGTCAGTCCCAGCTTTTAACTTGCAAGGCTTTCAGCATCTCTGTTTGGCAGACAAAATGGACTGGGAGATGCGAAGAGACTAATAATAGTGCAATTACACTCCCCCAGCCTGTCAATACTAACAGGTGCCCTTGAAGCTGGTGCAGCCGGTGTCTGAGCCTGGAGATGTGCTGCACATGGAGGCAGGATCGTGCATCTTTGTGCAAAGCAGCAAAGCACTGATTTAGGACTCATTCCTCGAGCACATCTTTCCTTCGTGCCACGAGCTGTGTCTCGTGCTCCTATGTGCACGTACATTTCGTAGGCAGCCCAGTCTAAAATTGCTACCATTCTCTTGTGCACGAAAAGATGTCATGAAATTAACTCTGTAGAAAGCAATCGCCTTCTGTTGCCGACACAATTAGTGTGGATTGTCCATTCTTCTCAAAAGTTCGAGTGTGACGATGCTCTATGTTGGCACAGCCTGCTGAGGCTGTGGGGACAGATGTGCTGAGCTCCAGCAACTTGCTTTCAGCACGCCGTCGTCGATTCCATCCCATCTCCTTAAAGCAAATTTGCCAAGACTGTAAATTGTGATTTGTTTCCCTTCTTCTTGCTGCTCTGTGGCGTCCCTGCATCTGATCACTGCACAATGCCTGTTCAGTTACTGCAGTCTCTCTGAAGAGGCAGATTGTGATGCTTCACGGGGATTCTGATCTTCGTGTTGGGTGGAAAGAGCACGGGAACCTCTCAGCAGTGACAAGGAGACAAAGCCTTTGGTGTATGAAGATTGCTGGGTGTTTATAATCCTTCTGCAACATTTCTCTCAACCTTTAGTTGGTTCTTTAATCGTTGCATTCTTCTTAGATTGCTGAAATCGGTGAGTTTTGACATCAAAATTACATTAATTCTTTGGATTGATCATCATGTCATTTTTTTCTTCCTCCGAGACGCAAACAAATAGTTTGTATATCTGAGTGTGGGTTTTTGGTTGGCCTTTTTTTATTTTTTCCCCTTCGATTTGATTTATTAAAAGGAATTCTGTGAGTTTACATAGTTAAGGTTTCATGAAAACTACTCTTTCTTGGAAGGCGTTTCTGTCTGTTTTCTGTGTATGGAATCAGCAGTGCAGTTGGCTGTGATGAGGTACCCGTGGCTGGTGCTGAGTTGGGAATTGAAGAGGCATGCTCACTAGCACGTATTCCTCATCGTTCCCTCTCCTCCCCCTGATGCTTCGCTCTATCCCAATGTGCTGCAAGTGGAAAAAAGAATTAATTTTCAGTGTGACCACTGCGTATACACCGAGGTCCCTGCGCTGAGCCCTCCTAAGAGAAACTTGTTCTAACACAATTTGCTGTTCGGAGTCTTCTTACTTTGCAACCTTAGAAGCAAATACTGCAGTGGTCCCAGGCAGAAGTACAAGTGTAAAAATTAATTGCTTAGCTTCTGTCTGAAATCCTCCCCTGAGCACGTTACTTCCCTCCATCTAGTTCTTCCTTCCAGTAGGTTTTCTCCCTTGCACAGTGAAAGAATCACTTTAGGTAATAAAGGGAACATGCAGAGTATTTTTTTTCTTCCCCCAGCATTGCAGATACTGTTTTGGTTATTGCACATGCTCACTAATTGTATATACATCGTGTAAAGGTTGTGTGTGCATATGGCAGCTCCCCCTGAAGCCCACCCCTGGAAGCTGCCTCATCTCACATCGCTGTTTTCCTCTCTCAAGAGCAACGCCTTACACTTCAGCTCAAGAATGTTCTTGCATCTTACGTCAAGTGCAAGTCATCCGGTGCGTGTAGGCAGCGATGAGAAGCTCAGTCCAGGAGAGCACGTTTTGAAGAACTGCCTACCTGCGAGCGCAGGTTATGTGTGTGCACAGGCAGAGAGATTTCCTGCTGAGTGTGGGTAGGGCTTAAAAAAACTTATTTTCACTTGCAATTTGTTGTTCTCTTTTTCCGTGGCCTTAATGACAAGAAAATGGCTGCAATTTTTTCACTTCTGCTCTCCTTTCGTGCTAGACTCAGTCTTCTTGTGTGCATGCTAAGGGAGTCAAACACTTTGCTGGAAACAGAGGCTTGATTTTCTTCATAGCTTTATAAACAGAGCCCAAAGGGAGGTGAATTACGGAAGCAAAGTTGTGATGTAATCAAGGAATCCTGCCCCATGTCTGATCTTTGACTCTGTCCCTTATGTTATAGAGCACTGCAGAGAGCTCTTTATCAGTAATAGCCTTCCTTTTCTTTTTTTTTAACTCTCTTTCTGTTATTCTATGTGAGCTCTGTACAGTTCAGAAACTGAGAAGCTGTAGATGTTGAGAAGCTGTGGGTGCCCCATCCCTGCAGGGACTCAAGGCCAGGTGGGATGGGGCCCTGGGCAGCCTGAGCTGGTGGGGGGCAGCCCTGCCCATGGCCGGGGGTGGCACTGGGTGGGCTTTAAGTCCACTCCAGCCTGAGCCTTCCTGTGGTTCTCCCTCCCCCTACCCAGATCTTTGTGCCATTAAAAGACGTGGTGGTGCTTTAGATGTTTGTATTTTAGTGAAAGCAATACTCCCCAGAATGCTTGCATAGCGCTGGTAAATATTAGCAAATAACTTCCTGAAATGTTTAAGTGAAAATGGGCCTAGAGAGTTCTCGCTTCGCACTGCATGTTTATTTAATTTCAAGTTTGTAATTGATGCTGTTCTTGGTAACTGGGAGCAGATGTGAATGCAGATAACCAAAAGCGTTAACTTGTACCGCCTGGTGCTGCTAGTTAAGCAAACAAATTTAGGTCAGCAGAGCAAGGGAATCTGTGCAAACAACAGCCGGATGGGATGCCCTATGGTTCAGAATAAATACACAGAAATCCACTGTGGTTGAGCTGATGGCTGCGTCAGGCTGTGGGGTGTTGTCCTCACGTGCCCTGTGCCTCTCATTAACCCCAGAGCTTGTGGGAGAGTAAATATTCCTTGAGACAGATCATGATGCCAGCCTGGACCTAGATGCTGGACTTCCAAAGCAATCTGTCAGCAGGCTTTCCAGCATGAAAAGCTTCAGTGGCTTAAACTTCAAATAATTTATTTCTAAATTACTTCTACTGTAATTTTTATTAATTCAAATAGGCTTCCAAGCTGATGTAAAACTCAGTAAATGCAAGGAACAGTTTAATGAATTGAAAATAGGATTGAGTCTTTTAACGTAAATGTAAAAAAAAAATATGCTTGCAGTAATTGCTTAGATGGAAATCAAGTCTTAATAGCTTTGTTAATGATTTGTAGCGAATATTGCATTTATGAGAACGTATCAAGCTGATCCTTGTGCAAGAACCTTGTTTTGAGTGGCTTTGATAAAATCGTTCCCTGGGAGCAGTTAGTGGTGGTTAACATCTTCACAGAACAGGATCACAGAATCGTGGGGTCCTTAGAGTTGGAAGGGACCCCTGAGCGCCGTCTGGTCCTACTCCTCTGCAATGAATGGGGGCACCACTGCCCCGTTGGGTTATCCTGATTTTGTCTTACACTGCTGCTGTAGTATTGCAGTGTAGCCTCCACTGGAGCCTGGCTGTGAGCATGGGGGATGGGTTGTGGTCACTGGTGCCCTACCCACAGCTGTGTGTGATCAGCGTCGGACCCACTTGACTGGGTGTAAAGTCTTGTATCACGGTGCTGTAAGTTCCTGTTTCCTAAGTGAGTGATGGTGTTGCATCCCCTGGCTTTGCTTGGGTCGGTTGTACATGAGAAACCTTTGTGCTGCCATGGTTAGAGGTGTTGAAGAAATCCATAGTGAGACACCTGACAGCACGGCTAGGTGCTCATCTTCTGACCCGAGAGGTTTGAAAATGGTCAATAGAGTTACAGTTCACTGAAAAAAAGTGGAGAGAAGACAAGATGAAAGAAAACCCGGAGCATAACAAGCACTCCTGAGTGTTTCGAGTCCCAGAGTTTCTCCCACTTCCTTGGGCCATCTACAGGTAAAGCTGCAGTGTGGTTGTCTCCTCGTCCATATGGAAGGCAGACAAGCTGTGAGCTGCCACCAAGAGGGGTTTGGTTCCTGCTCCC
Source organism: Cyrtonyx montezumae (assembly GCF_038088225.1). Classification (NCBI taxonomy): domain Eukaryota; kingdom Metazoa; phylum Chordata; class Aves; order Galliformes; family Odontophoridae; genus Cyrtonyx; species Cyrtonyx montezumae. Next base: position 2,073,695 of record NW_027071959.1, read on the forward strand.
TCTCCCACACAGCTCTGCTTTGCTGTAGCCTGACATCGAGGATGTGGAAAAACTGAAGTACAAAACAGTTTTTATTACAAATTATGATCTTCTGCATTCTTTAAAATGCAAACCAAATTTCTCCGTGTGCATCTGATGTAATGATTCGACTCATTAGAGAGAGTGTTTTGAGATGGTGACCTGTAAATGATGACAAGCCTCCCACAGCATAATTGCAGCGAGTTCTTCTTTCCCACCTCTGGACATTAATAGCACCCACTGAGGAGATGTAGTAGGTAAAAAACAGTTCACAAAAGCGTATCTGCTGAAGTCAAAGGTCAGATGCTTCTTACAGTGGGTTTTTCTTTCAACATAATTTAACAACACTCTTCTTTTTAAGAGAGGAAGGAAATTTCTGCTGTTCCCCTGCACATGGCATGGAACTTTTGCTCCTGAGAGTGATAGGAGGATTAAGGTGTGGAGAGATGGAAAAGTCCAGAGAGATTTTTCCCTGCTTATCATTGTTGGTCATTATTTAAAATACAGTAGAGAGAATGAAATGACATGTTTGCTCTGTAATGAGGCCATACAGTGGTCATTTGGCAAGCAATTAGCTGTACAGCAGTTATTTTTCCACTGTTCCCATCATGGACCTCTCTTCCAATTATTCCTTTTTAGTTCAGTTGCTTAAGGGGAGGAAATCCATCCCCGAATTTTCTGGTGTCACTCGTTCAATTTTTCCAAATGAAACTTTCTGACATTGTTTATGATTTTCATATTTCATCTTCCCTTTCTTCTTAAGGTGATGGCCAGAACTTAGTGACAGAAGATGTGACGGTAGTGGAGGGAGACGTTGCCACCATCAGCTGTAGAGTCAAAAACAGTGATGATTCTGTGATTCAGCTCCTCAATCCCAACAGACAAACCATTTATTTCAGAGATTTCAGACGTAAGTTCCATCTTTTGTTGTTTGGTAACAAGTTTTCCTGCAATGTGCTCACGCTTGGGGTAAAAGATATGCTGAGATCTTTTAATTTTATGTTGGACACTTAAAGTTTAGTCAATTCTTTAGAGGGCAGATCAGACAGGCAATCATAATCTTTCTCCTTAATGGAAACCTTGATGGTCCCCTTTAAAAGTCAGACCATCTTGCTTTGCAATAGGAATTGATTGTAGTAATTCAGGGTGAATTGCAATTGAGTGCCAAATATTTAGCTGACACAAACAAATTGAATAGGGCAAAGCAGAGACGGTGTAATGTTCTCAGAGGTAATCTCTTTGGTTGGAGGGCTGAAATTTTCCAGACGATCTCTGCCTCGTTATAGCCAAAGCAAAATCTCCCATCACGGTGGTGTCCGCTGGCTTTGTTTCCTGTCGTGACCATACCACCTCATAGCTCCAGTGAAGTGTTTGAAGTGGTTTGTACTGATGTCAAAACAGAGACCAGAGACACTGGCACGTTGTGCTGAGAGCTGTAGGAACACTTGGTAGAACATGTTCTCACCCAGGACGCTTTATGACCAATCTACAAGTACAGGCAGACCATGGAGCCTGTCTTGTTTCACTTGTGCTAGTGTTTGGGGCTGTGTGATTGCTGGTAAGATTTGAAACCTTTGGTTTCCAAATTTCTAAGTAGCCACTGTGAGTCAGGATACAAATGTTAGGTTGTCCTTTCCCTTCTTCTTTTATCTTTTGTGCTGTCCCTTGTTTACTCACTGCTCACAGTCCAAAATGCATACCTGTAAGAATGGCTTTTCAGAGTAAGCAGTTAACCCATGCATCCTTAAGCTGTCTGACTCACAGAACCCTCCAGGTTGGAAAAAACCTCTCAGATGCCAAAGCCCAACCCACCATGCCCGCTGACCATGTTCCCAAGTGCCACATCCCCATGGTTCTGGAACACTTCCAGGGACTGTGACCTCCCCTTCCCAACTCCCTGTGCAGCCCGTTTCAGTGCCTGACCACTCTTCTGGAGAGGATGTTTTTCCTAACACCCAACCTGATCCTTCCCTGGCACCACTGAAGATAAATCCTACATGGATTACCTTGGTGCTGTGCCCAGCTGATTTGCTTCTGTTGATTCTTTGTAATGGTTTGAGAACAGAAGTGTTCCATAGCTCCGATCCTGCGAGGAGGAGGATTACAGCTGCAGTCAGGAGCCCACGGGGTGCTGCTTTAGGTGCTGCTCAAATCTCGGCAGACTTTTGGCTTTGTGTTGGGAGAGGGACTTCTGCATCTGTCGCCGCAGTCGCTGACGATCCCTTTGCTCCGCAGCGCTGAAGGACAGCAGGTTTCAGCTGGTGAATTTCTCCAACAGTGAGCTCCGAGTCTCGCTGACGAACGTCTCTATTTCTGATGAAGGAAGGTACTTCTGTCAGCTCTACACGGACCCCCCGCAGGAAATTTACACCACGATCACAGTGCTTGGTAAGGACGCAGTGGGTGGGTGTGCTCAACTTCCCTAATTGCGGATGACTTTTGTGCTTTCAGTAGTCAGACTCATCTGATCATGCGCTAAATATTTTCTTCCCAAACTCAGGGATTTGAAGGATTATATTCTAATGAAGGCAGGCAGCATCTTTGCCCATCTGTGGTATTCCTTAAGGGCAGTTATTACCAACAGCATAGCTCTGGAACCTCCTACCATATGAAGATGCATAAGGTTTTGCATGCTTCTCTGTTGACTTATCCAGTGAAATGTAAAGCCAACTAATGGAAAGCGATAGTTTCCTATTAATTGTAACACTTTTTATCACATTTAATGAAGCGTAAGATCTTTCACTCCACATCCTGAAGTTGCTCGTTGCTCTAGGAACAGCTGTTTGAAGAGTTGAAGTTAATTCTGTCTCATCCCTCCCATTCCCACCAGCCAAAATACGTTCGCAGCCGGTCACGCTGAGCTCATGCCTTGCCTTCTCTTGATGCTTTGCAAGGCTGCGGTGGATGTGCAGCTGTAAGTCTGTGGTTACCAATAATAGCAGCTCAAGCTATTAGTGCTCTTTCTACAGATTAGCAGTGGCTTTTAAGAGTCTATTAATAGGAGAACCTGAATCACAGAGGATGATATGATGTGAGATCTCACTTGCTGATTAGTTTAAATCTTTCTCCTTTTATTTAATGAGATTTGGTTCTTAGGTTTTTATACGTTGTTTAAATAATGTTTATAAGTGATTCTACTGCAGTCGTTATGTTTATCAACAGCTTTTAACTTCTAATACAGTTTTCAGTATCTGTGTGAATAAAAAAACTCTATTTCAGCTCTCCTCAGTAATCATACCTAAACAAAAGTACTGTGTTGTAGTTAATTTCCCTGCTAACGCTGTGTTTGAAATAATGCTATTTACTTTATTCACCTATAAGCCAGGACTGCATGTCTCCCAAGTGGGAGATATAATGCATTTGGGTTTTGGTGGTTTTCTTTTTAACACACGTTAGGCTTTAGAATTCAAGGAGAAGTCTGATTTATTTATTCTTCCTGGTCTTTTGCTTCAGTTCTTTTTTAGAAAACAGCATGACCAGTGTGTGCCTGCCTTTCCCTGGCATTCATAAAGCAGTGAGCCTTTCCCGTTCGCCTTCATCACATGCTTGGGCAAAACCATAGTTCACAGGGCAGGCAATAAAGATAGATGTTTATTATTAGAGGGCTAAGGAGGGGAGTGTTTATCTTTGCTAACATTTGTACTTCGAGACAGGGTGTGCAGAGCCGAGGATAACATGTCTGTCTTTTCTTCCATATTATTGACTTCCTGATTAGGAGAAAAAATAGGGCAGGGCTGGGGAGTAGTTATCCATGTCAGTGCATCGTTGGTCCTCTTAGGGATTTGTTCTCCACCAGAGATCTCTTGGTCATTACTCAGTCTCCTCTATATGTTAAGTTCTGTCAAAGAGCACTGTTGCTGATCTGCTTCTAATGGCACCAGCTTTGGTGAGTGGAGCAAAGTTTTGAGGCATCCTTCTTTGTACTCAGCGTTAGAAGAGAGCTTCACACTTTTTTCTCCTTCAGTAATGTTCTTCCCTCCTCTTCCCCATGACTTTAATGCCTTCAGTGAGACTATATGTAGATTTATTCATGCTTAATTGGAACATGTGAAAATCTCCCAATATGTAGTCTGTTCTGTTCCTCTTACAGAAAAGCCACAAGTGACTAATTAGTCCATTTGATCATCTGGATGGTATTTATACATATTTGTTCTTCATTAGCCGAAAAATGCGTTAGTTGCATTTGAACTATACAGTTGCTTAATCATATCGATCAGAGCAAAGTTGAGTTTCCTTTGGAAGTTCTGATTTTTTTCCCTGTGAGTGCAACTCCACGTCGCATGAACTCTCGATGTTCATTTTTTCTCACTCTCCAGCTACCAGTGCTTCCATGGGGAGGACTCCTTGATTCCATGTCATAGTTGATAAGCTTGTTTGTCACGTCTCTGTGTGAGGCTGCAGGCTGAAGCTGTGGCCTGTTTCTGAATATTACTGGCTTATGCTTCATGCAAGACTCCTGATCTGCACAGAGAACTGGGGAGAATGGCCAACTGCCATCCTAGAGGGACTGCCATGCTGTGCAAGAATCCGTTATTGGGTGCACAGTTGACAGTCTCCTCTATCTGGGATGGTTTGGGGTTTAGTTTGTGGAGGTAGGCAGCATTGTCCCAGAGGTGATTGCAGTTTGATGTGCTCCCGTGCTCACTGCCTTCTGAGCATTCTCAATGAGCTTGATGGTCCCTGGCCTGCTTCCACTCCTTAAGGCTGAGACTTGAAACTGAACAGCAGGAGAGAAAAATTGCCTTCCGAGGTTAGGACTGCAGTAAGTAATGCGCTTCCAAATGTCAGCTTTGGTGTTTCCTCTCCCTGTCAGCACAAGTCAAGAAATGTTCATGAAGTCAAACTGTATTTTTAAATAGCAACGTGCACAACTGAATACCGTGGAAGATTCAGACTCTTCTGTGGAGCAGTGCCTTGCTAGGAGACAGAACAGAGACTTAAGGATTTGAGAAGTGCTAATTTGTGAAACCACTCTGATTATTAGGTGGAGAGTGAAAGCGCTTACTCTGATTACTGCAAAACCATCTATCAAAGGATTTGATCGATTGGAAGATCAAGTGCATGCTGGTGGCTAGTTTGCTCCAGTAGGCTTTATGGGTTTTTCAGAAGTCTTTCCTGTCTTGTGTTAGTGATCAGAAAATGCCTTACTTGCCTTTTCATCGTGTGTTGTGTTGTGATTTCAGTTTTTTGTTTTATTTATCTTTCATTTTAGTCCCACCACGCAATTTGGTAATTGATATCCAGAAAGAGATTGCTGTTGAAGGAGAAGAGATTGAGCTGAACTGCACTGCCATGGCCAGCAGACCAGCCACCACCATCAGATGGTTCAAAGGAAACAAGGAGCTGACTGGTACGTGTACCTTCCCAGTCACCTCTTCTTCTTCCTTTCCTTTTCACATGCTGAAATGATTTTTGTAACGTCTGCTTGTTCTCTGTTGCCTCTTAAAAAAAGAAAACAAATAAAGGAAAGAAAAAGTAGAAAGCAAGCTGTTTTAAACACCAGCTCAGGAACAAAGAAACATGTGGGCAGATGGAAATTATTCTTTAATACAGAAGGGCTGAACTTCGTGTTGTCTTCGGCCTACCTGCTAGACTTAAGTGTAGGGATCTGGAGCCTTTCTGTAACTGCAGGTGACTTTGAGGAGTCCTAAAGCTGTGCAGAGAGTTTATTTCTGTGGCTGTTTGTACTTTTCTGCCCTGTTCTAGGTATGAGTAAGATCTTTGAGCCGTAAAGGTTTTCAGTTCATATCTCACTCTTTTGTTTATGGAGTATTTTTCCCATGTTCAGTTGCATATTCATGTAAGATGTGTTTCTCCCACTCCCCTAAGCCAGGTTACTCCTGGTATTAGCACAGTCAAGTTGCTGACACTGATTGCGTGTGTCATGCTGTTAGTTTTAAGTCTGCATGTAGATGTGAGCTTGGTTGACAACACCTTTGTGCTGAGACAGTGAAGGGCTCTCTATAGAAGTCCAGACTCATTACTTCAAATGCAACCCCCCTACAAGGGCAAGATAAAATCCTCTATTTAAGTACAACACCTACAAGCATCTGAGTGTGACACATGCTGAGCGTATGCTGATAAAGGTGGAATGCAAACCTGCTGCTGCTTGAAGTGGTGCCCCACTGATTTCCAGCACCTGTTGTCATCTAAACGTTACACAGATCTTCAAATGATCTCTTTCTTGGTTTTCTTTCCTATTCTGGCAGACAGCAATGCAGTAGTTTTTGACCCTTCATGCTTGACCTGTCCAGCTTCTTGATTGAGTTTTCTTGCATTGGCAATTGAATCCCAGCTTTGCTTTAGCTTTGAAGACTGCTGAGCTGATAGTAGCTTCTTGAAATACCAGTTCACCCTGTGGATTCTTTGGATGTTTTTTAAACAGAAGTCAGGAAACTGAAATACTTGGTTGAGAATAGAGTGAAGCCTTTCCTCCAGGCATAAAGGGATGTCACTTTCTGCAGCTCTCCTCGTGTTGTACTTAAATATATTATCCTGAAGTGTTTTGTGTTTGAAAGACCTCTGCTGCAAGATGCTCCTGATATTTTGGCTGTGCAATCTGAGTTCTTAAATAAAAAGCCACAGATATGAGTGTTTGGAAGCACAGGGGAGGCATACTGTCAGCAAGTGAAGGCACAGGGCATGGCAAAATCCTCTCTCCTGTCTTGTCTTTTCTTCCTTGATTCTGTGTTGTATGTCACACCACCTTTCAGGTAGTAAATCCTGGACTGTGCTGTGCTCCCACCACCACCGTTACAGAGTGCTGCTGAAATATTTCAGCCTGTCAATACTGCTTGTAATTAAGAAAATCTGTTTAATCACTATTCTAGCGGATTGTTGATCCCAGAGTGGGAGGGGATTTGTAACTCCATTGATTGAAGAGTTCGGGGATTTGGGGAAGGTGTACAGGGATTGTTAATCACTTGTGATAGTGTATTGTAGATTTTAATCAGAAACAACTTCACGGAGAGGTGTGCTGCTCCATCCCCATGTACCTCTCTGCCAAGAAGCCTCGTGTCTAAAGAGAGGAAACAGGTGTATGAAGGGAGCGTGTCACCTGGGCACAGAAACAAGGAAGGTGAACATACCCAGTGCATACCTACATCCGTGGTCACTTTCTGCTCTTCTTTCTCATTTCCTTGCCAGGCAAGTCAGAAGTGGAGCAGTGGTCTGATATGTACACAGTGACCAGCCAGCTTCTGCTGAAAGTGGGACGGGAGGACGATGGGGTCCCTGTCATCTGTTTGGTGGACCACCCCGCTGTCAAAGACTTGCAGACACAGCGCTACCTAGAAGTCATGTGTGAGTAGTGGAACTTTATAGTGGTTTTAATATATAAAATTACTCGAGAGTTCAGGAGCCGTTCACCATATGTTTAGGTGAAGCCATGGAGGGTGTTGATGGAGCTTATATCCTGTCCTTTAAAAACTGAAATCGAAATGTTGTTTACCATTTAATTGGCTAAGTCTTGACTTTTCCCAGCCCTTTCATTTACACTGAATTTACACCATGAAAATCCTGGCTGAGCCTTATGATCATCAGAACAGACTAAATCTCAGGGGGTTGGAGGGTTTTTTATAGCAAAAATCTCTTTGAAATGTTTCTCTGTGAAGCCACATGAAAGCAACTGGCCACCATTGCGAGTTTAATGCAAAAAAAAAAAAAGAAAATTGCCACTGTGCAAAAAGAAGTGTCGGTTTTGTGCATTGTGAACATACACCTGCAACTGTTCTTTCTGAATTAGGGCAGGATGAAGTATGTGGAATCTGTAGCAGCACCTCTGACAAAGGCCTGGCCACTTTCACTCTTCTGTTCCTGTCGTGTCGGGTGTTAATAATTCATTTCCCTTAGTTTAGGAGCTGTTCTACTGCATGACGTTAACAAGGTTTATCTGGAACTACCTGTGGTCCCAAATGCAGACATGCCTGACTTCCAGCTGCTCTGTGCATATGCTTCTGCTCAGAAAGAGCTCCAAAACCCAAGTCAGGCTGTCCTCACTGCATAGCTTTGGTGCCTCAGAGAAGCAGGGGTATGCAGATGATTCCAAGTGCTTATTTTTGCAGGTTCACATCAACTGCAGCATTACGCTGAAAGGGAAAGAGGAGGTTGTATTAATTTTATTTCATTTGCTCCATTGTGTAGTTTCATTATGAACATCTTGGTTACAATTCTCATATCTCTGAAACTAGCGTGAAGTTATGTTCCTGTAATGAGGAAAACAGAAACGATCAGATACTACCTAAATTGGCAGATAGTAGATTTCTTGTGACTGCGCTAATGTGTAATTCATTTATGCAAACTTAATGTCCATTAACATTTCTTGTAGAGCTCCATTAGCTTTAATAATACATTAGCACCTTTGTGAGGCTTGATCAAATACTTAACAGGGAAAAAAAGGAAGTCCTATCTCCCCTATTATGTTGATACTGAAATCTTCCAGAGTTTCTTCCCCTTGTTTGAAAGGGCATCAGATTTCCTTCAGGCTTCCTTTTAGAAATACCACTGAAATCCCTGGTAGTTTGGTGGATGGGAGAGGACCGATGTTTTGGGGAGAAAAAATGTAGCAGAAACTGTCCTCTTTTTTCCTCTCTATCAGATGAATCCCATTTGGACTACTTTCATTTGCAGTCTTTACAGGGTTGCACGTACAACGAAGGCAAAGCACATGTAAAATACAGTTACTTGGATGTCCGTTGGGATGCCTGTGATCTTCTGATAACGCATTGGAGGTTTCTGTTGCAAAGATTTTACCCTTATCACTGATTTTAGTGTTCCCTATGGTTGTTCCTGGAGCTGAGCGTGTGCTTATTGGAGTAGAACTAACACAGCACCTCCTTGTAAGGGAGAGGGGGTGGGTGTGAAAAGGTCTTTTGAGTGCTCTGGTCGGAATTAAACTCAGAGCTTGTTAACAGAAGCTATGTGTATATTTACAGGGAATTGACCCGTGTTAGTCAAGTTAGTTTTTTAGTGGGCAGGAGCAGATGGCTTGAGAGAAGAGAACCAGAAGAAAAAAAACGTGTAACATCATAACCTTGCAGCTCCCAGCAATTAGTTGCTTCGGGACTTGCTGTGCTGGAGGACATCCAGATATGAACAATCGGTGCCTGCTGCTGGGCCTGAACCTGGGGTAGAAAAGGTGGCCAGAGAGCAAACCCTTTACCCCTGAGCTTTTCTTGCTTCAGTTTGATGACTGCAGCTCAGTTCTAAGGGAGAGCGTGAGCGGGAGGAAAATCTTGTCTTCACCAACCAGCATCTCAATCAAAGCTTCTGTTGGCATGAACTCAGCCTCTTGGGGAACTTTGACAATCAGGCTTAATTGATACTTTCTCAATTGCTTTTTAGATATGGGACTTGCAATCAGAGCACCGGATCCCTTCCGATGGCTGTTGATGCATTTCCACTGACCATTCTTACTTTCCAGGCACACGAAATGCCAAATCTCCAAAGCAGCAGCGATTAGCAGTCACCCATTGGGCCAGTGCTTTTGGTTTTAGCTGCTTCTCTTGCAGCCACGGAGGCATAACTCCAGATCAGTTAGCTGCATGGTGTTCCCTGAGTGTCTGCTGTTCCATTCTCTCCCTTTAAGTCTTGCCTATCTGTACCAAGGGCACAACGGATCCACCTTTCTGGAACACCAGCAGGATGTAGTGAAGTATTTTCTCAGCAGATGTTGTATTTCTCTGCACTAAACTGACTGAGCATGTTGGGGAAGGATGGGAGGATGATGGATGGATGGAGCCTTCTTGGATAACGAGGTATTTTTGTCTGACTCAATTTCAGAGCATGGGGAGGTGTTGGTTTTGTGGTTTTTTTTTTGGAGAGGCAATTCAAGAGCTTAAAAACAAAACACAAACACGGAAAACAACCAAACTAGCATGTTTTGTTGTGGGGGGAACTTGTCCTCATAGAAACTCCTCAGAGCACAGCCTGCAAAAGGGAATGGGGATGACCTCAGTGTTGTTTGTAAATGTTGAAATGGGAAGAAAAGGCATTTTCAGAGGTCATGTTCCCACGCAGCTCAGCCATTTTGCAAGGGAAAGTTACTGCTGCTGTTCCTCATGTGCTCCGTGGCAGAGGTGGTGCCTCTGTGATGCTCCTGGATGGAGGAAGAGGAGCAGAGATGGAAGCAGGGTGCAGGTCCGGCTCCTTTGCAGCCCAGTGGGAGTTTTGCAGTCCTTTCTCCCTTCAGTGTTTTCATTCTGCCTCCAAAACGCTTCCCTTTTCTCTTTTTCAAGTGATTTTCTTAAGATGAAGCACCTCAAACACATTCTGGTAAATCAGGAGCACTTGTTCTTGCTTTGGTGTGTTTGGAGGTGGTGCCTAAAACACGCATTTGTTTAATTGAAATGCTCTTCTATTCGAAGACAGGAACAAAAAAGAAAAAGTAGGTGCAAAAAATGGAAGTCTGCACGGCGACCTACTTCCCTGTGCTTTAAAAACCATCCATTTCAACATTTTCACCTGTGTTGTAGTTCAAAGAAAACTGCAGACTTCAGGGTTTGGGGGTTTGTAAGTTGCATGGTAACTTCAGGAGTGTATTTCACACTGCTCTTGGCCTTGTCACCCCAGGCCGTGGTTGCTCCAGTTGTCCCAAACCCCAGAGAAGCAGATGCTTGTGAAGGGAGACAAGCACAGTGGTTTCAGACTCTCTGGGGAGTTAACGTGTGGGGTTTGTGATAATGCTGAACCTTGGAGCACCCCATCCTTGTGCAGCACTAAACCCCGTGTCACCACAGCCCCGATTTAACAAGGTGGTTCTTCACTGCCCTCAGTGTGATTTGTTGCCTTGTTGTCCTCTTCTCTGCTTGGTGTCTCCTCCAGCACTGAGCAAGTAGAATCTTTAATGCACGGTAGACTTGAGAGATAGGAATGGCTGTTTTGCTCCTCCTCTGGCAAAATAATGGAACTGTTGCATGATCTGAGAAGTGTCCAAAGAACATTCAGGTAACCTGTTACTATACCACAAGCTAAAGGTGGAAGAAGAAATGAATAGCAGGTTCACCTAAATCTAAGCAGTGCATGTTTTGCTGCAGTCAGCATAACGATGACTAAGACTTATTCATGCTGAGTATTAACTTGTCCTACTCAGGGAGTAAGCTATTTATTGCATATGTAATGTGGCACAGCCTGGCCCTTTGTGAAGCTTTGAGATAAATGCTTCCCCGTGAACGCAGAGTATGTTATTAAAAAGAAATCTCTGCAAACAAGCATTCTGTAATATTTATGAAAATCTCCTGGTAATGCCTTTTAAAAGCAAACAGAGTTTGACAGATAGCGCCGTGTACTCACAGTAACAACAACACTTTCATGCTTGATTAATAGCCAGTGAGCACGTAGCCCTGTGCAGTTGATGGCTGCAATATGCTGCATGGTGTTGGCTTGGAAATATACATTGAGTTGGGCTCAAGTTGCTTTCCTTTTGTGATTCAGATCATTCAATGAGGGGTGGAAGATCAGCATGTTGAGCGTAATTTTAGAAAGGAAATGAAGCACCAAAATGCATTAAAATATCATTAAGGAATTAAATGGAACCAGATACTCTGAAACATTTAAGTTCAGCTTTTGTGGTACTTTTCTTTGTGTCATTATGTGATACTGGAAGTGAAAGTGTGGAAGTCCTGATTTGACTCTTCTCTTCTCTTCTCTTCTCTTCTCTTCTCTTCTCTTCTCTTCTCTTCTCTTCTCTTCTCTTCTCTTCTCTTCTCTTCTCTTCTCTTCTCTTCTCTTCTCTTCTCTTCTCTTCTCTTCTCTTCTCTTCTCTTCTCTTCTCTTCTCTTCTCTTCTCTTCTCTTCTCTTCTCTTCTCTTCTCTTCTCTTCTCTTCTCTTCTCTTCTTCTCTTCCTTTTCTCTTCTCTCTCCCTCTCCCTCTCCCTCTCCCTCTCTCTCCCTCTCCCTCCTCTCTGTTGTAATGAATTGCATGTTCTGTAGCTACAAGTGTACTTCTAACATATGCACTGAAGGAATCTGTTGCGGCCTCTGCTGTTATGATGGGAGAATGCTTTGCACCCAATTATGTTAAAAATCAACCATATATGTATTCTGTCACATCTTCAGTAATCCTTATGTTTCTATCGAGTACAGATATTAATTGCATAGTATGCAGTGAAGTGATTAACATCAATGTAATTTATCATCTGGAGATTTCTTAAAATGAATAAATGAGTTGTTTTGTTCAGTGAGGTGTTGACCTCTTCAGAAACTTTGATTTAAAGCTTTTTTTTTTTTCCTTCTCTTTTTATAAATATGAAAAGTACCACAATCAGCCAAGTGTTCAGTTATTTGATTTTCTGGGGCATTAGCCACTCTTGTTTGTGACATTTCCCAGTTGGGTGCTCGTTTGCAAGCTCATTAATAAGGTTTTCTCAGAGGAGTGTTGTTGGGAATGAAAAGCATGCAGCACAGCCTGGACGTTGCATTTTGGAAGCATTCAGCAGGAGCACACAGCTAAATACTGAAGGCAGGAATGTGTAGGTACAACACATCTTCCCATTCCCCTGAGTACGACTGAGCATGGCGTGCTGCTGGGGTGCAGTCCCCAAGAGCCCAGTCCTGACCACTGATGTCAGAGGTGGCTCTGCCCCTGTCAGAGCCGGGGAGAAAGAGCTGGGTTGCCAGGTCCGTGCTCTCTCTGACTTCATTCCTGATGAGCAAATCTTCTTGATGTTGGGATAAAGGTGACAGTTGCATCCCTGCCTGTGTATAGATGTTAACATCTCTTACTTCTTTTTTAGTGTTGAAAGATGTATTCCTGTTGAATACGTGCAAGCATAGTGAGATATAGAAAACTGCCAGGAGACAAATTGTGAGAATGGTTTATTACTGCTATTTCTATAGACAATGCAGCTTGCTAGTTTGGGACAGAGATCAAAGCAGAGCTGAGGATCTCTGAGAAATAACCATCTTTCTTCAGATGGGCACTAAAGTGTATTCCGGGTGATTTGGAAGCCAGAATTACCTAAAGTGGGCAAAAACTCTGCTTGACCTGCAGGATCTATCTCCTGAGAACGCCATCTGTCATCATTTCTGCAAAGAGGCACACTTGGAGAATTAATTCAGTAATCACCAAATGGATTTAAAAACTTGGATTCGCTACCTAATTTTACAGTGCAGGCATGGACATTTTCAGCTGAATCATTGAAAGAATCCATTTTGTAATTTTCTCAGTTGGCAAATAGTCAGGCACTACAAAGCCCCCCCAGGCAGTGCTCACTGCCCTTGTCTGCCATGAAGGAACTGACCACGTATCGTCACGTCACTACTTTGTGATGTACATGTTCAGCTGCAGTTTGGCCATGCTGTGGGCCAGGAAGGGTTGGCTGCTTTCTCACTCTTGGTGGTTGGTGAGCGTTAGGAGTCGGCTGAGTTCAGAGAAACGCCTCTCCTGTTGAAGAAATGCTTTCCAGAATGTTTTAACTGTGGTATTAATGACTGTTCAGTGCAGTTTTTATGCTTGGAGTGGACAGATTGCTGCATCGCAGGAGCCGTATCACTCTGAGATTGCTGGAGGACCAGGAGCTGCTGGAGTGTGATGATTCAACTCGGGGATGACTGGCATGGCCCCAAAGAACATCCACCTCAAGTGCGATGTAGTTTATGTTTTGCAGCTTGTAGCAGTGGAATTATTGGGTACAGCCACACACTTAGATTTACTGCACTCGTTTTCCTCGTTAAGCATATTCTGATTGTGTTTCATAGGGGAGACATGAGGGCAAGAGCATAACCATCATTCACCTGCCTCCTTGTATTTCCCAAGTAAACCATCCTTTTATTTAAGGTCATATTTCCATGTAGGAGTCATATCTATTATGTGTTAGCATCCTCGTGGGCTGCAGTGTGTGGGAATTCAACCACAGGCTTGGCAGTTGGAGAAACCCATGCTGTTACCACGCAGCACTTACTGCCTGCAGAGAGATGTGCTGCCTCCTGTCGTGCTGCCATTGGGTTTAGTCCGCTTACAAACGAGATAAATGTTCTCAGCAAAACTTGGCTGCCTTCCTCCAGTTGGTGTGTTACGACAAAGGCAGCAAAAGAATCAAAGAATCATAGAATCAGTGAGGTTGGAAAAGACCTCTGAGATCACCTAGCCCAACCATCCACCTACCACCAGTCTTGCCCACTAACCTTGTCCCTCAGTGCCACCTCTACGTGGTTCTTGAAACTGGGGGACCCGTTGACCAAAGGAGGCCTGGAGGGATGGCACGAAGGCTGTGGCCTGCCCTGGTTTCCCAGACCCACACAGCAGAGCCAGTGTTGGGCCATGCTGGAATCAAGCTGTCACAATCAGTCTGGTGTCACTCCTTGAGACGATGAGCTCGCCTGTCTTTGAGATCATAGGTCTGCCTGATGAAAGTAAATGGGTAGAAATAATGGGCTCAGGTTTTTGTAAGACACTGAACTCTGTATAACGTGATATCCTGACTGATTAATGAGAGCTAAGCATAATCGATGGAGCGCACATTTAAATGGATTAAGAAATCACTAACTGGCAGATCTCAAAGAATAGTCATTAGGGAGTAATCAGCAAGCGATGGTATTTTTAGAGTAAATGCACTGGCCTGGGTGCTTAGCCTGATGCTCTTCAATGCTCCCATGACTCATTTAGAAGTTCTTTAAAAAAAATAATAATCAAAAAAATCACTGTTAATAATCTTTGCTGATGGCACAAAACTGCCTAACAGTTAATAAGAAGAAGAGTCAAGGCGTATGCAAAATGACTAGAGTGTTTGGGTAATTTCTGAACCACAGCACTTGGAAACTCTGGAAGGTGAGTGCAGCCTGTATCCCTTCTTCACAGAAGTGGAACTATATCCTGGGAGTGGAACAGTTAGAGTGCTGCAGCAGAGGCCTTCAGTAGAGAAACCAGCTCGGAAGACCCAGTGCTTCCCTGCGTGCATGAAGCAAGGAACTGAGGCTAAGGTGATGGTTTTTCTCTACTGCGCTAGTGAGTCCAATCCTGAAGTCCTGCAGATGTCTCAGTGTGCAGACTTAATAGAGATGCTGCTGGAAGATTGGATCAATTGTGGAGAAAAGTAAAAGGAACTTGACAGCCATGGACAATACCACACATGTAGGAAGAGCCTTAGTCCAACTGTACCATAAGGCACTGATAGCACGATAGCCATGGGGGAAGTATGCTGAGTACAGGTTGGATATTAGGAAGAATTTTTTCTCAGAAAGAGTGGTTGAGCATTGGCACAGGCTGCCCAGCGAGCTGATGGAGTCACCGTCCATGGAGGTGTTCAAGGTGTAATACGCAGGGACATGATTTAGTGGGCAGTATTGATGGACGGGTGGACTAGATGATCTTAGAAGACTTTCCCATCCTTAGTGATTCTGTGATTCTATTACTTTTCCTTTCCTGGTTGCCTTCAGGAGTGTGGGAGGCTGAGAGGTTCCATCTCATGCACACCATAATTGATGGGCAAGGCAAGGAGCAGGCCGTGCTGTCGCCTCTCTGAAGGCTGCTTTTCAGTTGTCTTTGAGGCACACAATGCGTGTGTTGTAAAAGAAATCTCATCAAATGCAGAATGGTTTTGTAATAAGTTTTTCAAATTGGTTGCTGCTACAGTGTAACCTTTAGACTACTGGTATTTAACCTTGTATATCACTCGTAGGTTTTGAATGAATTTAGCTTAATAAAGGTGCCTTATTAAATTACTAGGCTTTTTTTTTTCCTTCTAAGCCACTAGAAATGGGCATACAAGGAAATAGCTTGAGGTTGTTACATCTAATTGGCTGCCAGTGGAGTATATTGTGGCTCAGAAGCATACATGCAAGCATTTATTTTTATGTAGTAATCCGGCAGCGTGATGTTATGAAGTTCCGAGTTGAGGATTTCAGGCAGTTGGAATGGCTGTAAAAGTTCGTCTGCTGTTGCTTATGCCCTGGACTGCCCCACACTGTACTACCACAGATGTCACTACTGGAACGTGGCCTTTTTAATGAAGTGGTCAATAGGTGGCAAACGTTTGGTACAGACCTTGAAAAACATCACAAGCTGGTGGTGTTGGTTACTGAATGTCCTGATTCCAGGGAGGAGCTGAGCTCAGGATCTGGCATTTTACAGAGCTTTACTTAAGAGTCCATAATCCGAAGAAAACAGATACTGACTTGGTCTGAGCAGCAGAAGTAGAATTAAAGATTATTTCTGTCCTTAAAAAAATAAAAAACCCTCACAGCCTGCCCTAGATTCTTGGTCAAAGCAAGTGGAATTTTCCCTGTATACCACATGCCTAATTAAAATGTCAGTTCTCCAGAGTGACCGGCCATCTTTCAGCATTTTGAAGTGTTTTCCCATTTCCATAAGTGCCTTCTGTAATTACTTGCTTGTTGGTGAGTCCTGCTTAAAAGAGACATTCACTGTGATGACTCTATTGGGAATGTTGTTGTCTTCACAAGTACAACTGTGTGTTAATGAAGTCCAGATTTATACTGTACGTGACATCACAGAATGGTTTGAGTTGGAAAGGGACCCAACATCTGTCTGTTCATCGTCTTCATCAGTGACCTTGATGAGGGGATAGAGTCCACCCTCAGCAAGTTTGCTGATCACATGAAGGTGGGAGGAGTGGCTGACACCCCGGAAGGTGTGCTGCCATTCAGCGAGACCTGGACAGACTGGAGAGGTGGGCAGAAAGTGGTATGGATTCAGTTTGCTTCTTTCATTTGAGTAATGAAGACGGAGGAGCCATGGAATGGAAGGGCTCAGCTCTTGTAGTTTTGGGAGAGCTTACTTCATTTGCAGTTCATTCTCAGTACAACAAGCCTTCAGTGTATTCCTCTTGATTTCCATAAGTAATTGACAGCTGATAAGCATCTCATTAGAAACAGTGAAATTTATCTCACTGGAGCAGCAGAAGAGGCGAGCTGCAGCAGGTCTTGCACGTGGCTCTCAGCACTGGGTGCCACGCAGGAAAGCCTCCGCATTCCCTTGTAAACACGGGTTTTCTCTTCCACAGAGTCATGACAGTTGGGAAAGACCTCTAAGACCATCTCATCCAATCAGGCTTGCTCTGCCATGAGCCCTTCGGTACCGTAGCATCACACATTGTGGGTCAGCTTGTGTCTAAGGCATCCATCAGGCTCGTGGTTCCAGTGGAGTTGGGGCTCTGCACCTCATGTGCAACACGTGTCCGTGACACCATGAACTGCACACAGATACTCCTTAATTTCTTGGCCACAGGAAGCATCTGTAATGGAAATTTGTTCATAAAATATTTGCAGTGCATCATCTCAGGAGGGGATTTACTGGTGTAGCTTATTCCATTACTAAAAATTAGGGGAGTTTAAATTGCTCAAATCCTGACATGCATTTATTTATTTTTTTTCCTGATCTCTGTTATTCCATAGGAAGCACGTTAATGAGTTGAACACAGTTAATAAAATGCAGCAAGCCGATATTTGTGGTAGCAGTTAACTCTCAAAGGAAACAGAAACATTTGGATTGTCTCAACCTTTATGCATCCCGATTTATTTATTTATTTTCGCCTTCCTTTATTTCTTACAGTTGAAAGACACACGTGGCCTAATGGCAACCGTAGCACTGATATCACTGATAGCATTTTAGCTGCAGCTCAGATTACGTTCTTAATCTGCTTTGCAGTTATAGGAGGTAATGAATTTTCTAATCACGGGCTCCAGCGTGTTCTGGTTGGTTTTGTGGGTTTTATTTTTCCTGCAGGGTTTTGCTAACGTGTGTCTGAGCTGCCTCCCCAACTATAAATGCTTTAATTCTCTGTGTTTATTTTAGGATTTAGAAGAGCTTCATTTCGGCTAACGAAAATCTTCAGTTGTTCAAACAAAAGCAGCGGTGGCTGTGATTTCTTTCTGTGTTTCTAACAAGCATCTCTTGTAAAGCCCCGGCGTATTAATATGCGCAGACACAAGGTGTTGTCATACAGTAATATATGATACACGATAAAACGCATCAATTCCGAGCACCACAAATATCTCCGGTTTCACCTTAGCATGAAGGCAAATGAGTTCCTTTTAGCTTGAGTGAGTTCAGAGATAAACTCTGGTGCAGCAAAATGCCTTTCCTGGGGAAGGGCGGTGTGTAGTCGGTGCAGATCTCCTATCTGCTCGCGTTCCTTGTTGGTAATCACTCTGTCTTGGAGCAAAATAGCAAGCACTGATGAGACGCGTGGCGTCGAGGGGGCCGAGAGGAGCGGTGGTGACGGCTGTCTTTTGGTGTTGGGTGCGGAGAAATCAGATTCCGTCTGACAAGGAAATTTATGAAATGATGTTTTTGTCATGCAGATAAGCCTCAAGTGCGGGTTTCTCAGAATTACCCAGTGCAAGGCCTCACGAGAGAAGGGGAGCCGCTCGAACTGACGTGCGCAGCTTTTGGAAAGCCACAGTAAGTTGGGAACTGCCCGAGGATGGACCAGGCTGTGACGGAGCCGTGCCCCTGAAACGTGTGGGTGTTTTCCACCTCCTTTGCTCTTGCAGAAACTGAATACGCCATTCTCTGCTGCGAAGACGATGCGATAGAATGAAAGAGTGGAGAGATCCTCTCTGCACCCGAGCTCGTGCTGCCCTAGACTCACTCAGAATGGTTGGAGGTGGAAGGGACCCCCAAAGGCCGCGTGGTGCCGCTCCCTGCAGTGCTCAGGGACACCCACAGCTCCATCAGTGCTCAGAGCCCCGTCCAGCCTGACCTTGGCTGTGTGCAGGGACGGGGCAGCACCGCCTCTCTGGGCAGCCTCTTCCACAGGTTTAAATTGATTTAAATTAAGACATCTATTTTGATTTGCATTTATTTATATATATGTATATATATATATATAAGAAAAAGAGAGAGACTGAGGAATTTGTGCTGTTAGGACTCCCAGGAGAGGAGCAAGCCCTCTGGTGCAGAAAGGACAGGCAGCAGCACGGGAACTGTGCAGCCGTACATCTCTTCCCCAGGGAATGGCGTAGGTGGCAATTGGTTGCAATTAATCTGCAAAAGCAAGGTCAGTGGCCTGTGTGTTGAATCCTAATAAGGTGCAAGTATGCAGAAGTATGAATGGCCCAAAGAATTGAGCACTTGTAAAAGTGGAATGGATCTGTAAGGTAAGGCAATCCGTCTTTCTGTTTGTATTGACTGTATGATAATTCTCGCATTTTGGTGACCTGTGTTGTTTCTATGAAATGCAAGGTTTTATTTCTTTCCCCTTCTGCCATGCCCTTGAGGCTTTCTTATATTGTTTAAGAGATTTATGCATTAGGAAATTCCTGATGAGGGAGGGTACATTTTTTTCCACACTTCCATTGTTGTTCTAATTTAAATTTCGTTGACTTTTTTTTTTTTTAATACTTCCTCTTCCACTTGGATTTATGGCTGTCAAGTATTTACTATCCTTTTTTATTTTCATCATATCCATGAGATTTCTGCACACATCCCTGAAATCTGTCAGCGTCTCCTTGGTAGCGTGCCCAGAACTGAAGAGTACTGCAGGTGTAGTCTAACTTGAAGTCATCTAGTTTGACAGATCTGCTTCTGTGGGCAGGGACAGGAAGGGTCTGTGCAGCTCAGAAGCGAGAAGGCTTGTGATACTGTCATCCTCCACAGTAGTCTCCTACCTCACCTAGATGATTTTGTTTATTCCTCCTTCCCTGCACATTAGAGGCTGGCACATCCCCTACTCCCCGTTCAGAATCTGTCAAAGCCCCTTTGCATTTCTCCTCTCATGGGTAACAGCAGTTCCTCCCATTTGCTATCAGCAGGGAATTTGATGAATAGGCTTCCTTACTTCTTTATTTTTTTTTTCCAGGCAATGAATAAGGCATACACACATTAACTAAGACAGACACCTCTCCCAGGCACTATGCCACTTAATGTTGTGGTGATGCTAGTGATGTGCTAGGCATTTACTTATGTAGTCATTTTGCCCATGTCTCTCCAAACAGAAGAAAATGTACAGTAAAAAAAAAATACTGCATTTAGCTCTTTGCAGCAGTTTAGGATGTTCAGAGATGTTTTTTCAGTTTAACAAGAGCATTTCTGTACACTGTTTTACATCATGAACATTAGGCTTGGGGGAAGCTCAGGGAAAAAAACAAAGCCAGAAAGGAGGAATTTCTATTTTGTTACTGCCCAAGATTAGACAATGGGGGGAAACCAAAACGCAGCAAAACCCAATGGCAGAAGTAGGAAGATGCTGAAATTGTCACTTTTAGGATATTCTCATCTTAGAGGACAGGCTGCTGTGTGGCATAAATAGCGTGTGAAACTAACGGGCTCCAAAATTGCTAATAGCTCTTAGAAAACTGTAGCTGGGAGCATCAGAAACCTTTCCCCAAACGTTGAGGTAGAACTGCAACTACAGCTCTCAAGGGAGCTGCTGTTTCATGGGCATGGGCATTAGTGGTATGTTGTGCCTCCTTACCATGCGTTACGTGCCCATCCTGTCATGGGTGGGAATGGTAGAACCATAGAAGGGCTTAGATTGGAGGGGAACTCCAAGATCATTTTGTTCCAACTCTCTTCCATGGGCAGGCTTGCTGCCTAAGGAATTAGGCTGCTCAGAGCCCCATCCACCCTGGTCTTGAGTGCCTCTAGGGATGGAGCAAAGCAAGGAAGAGCACGCCAAGCCCTTGTCCAAAATCAGATGTCAATTCTGTAGTATGCAACCAATAACCAAAGGGTTTTATTGAGTGTTGCAGCCATTCCAGTTGAGAGGCTGGGATGCTGAGAGTTGAAGAGCTTTGACTTTATTACAGCAGTCTGCCATAAGCTCGAGCTCTTCTGATACCTTCAACAGCACTAGCTCCCAGCAAAATACGACCTGCAAACTTCGCCTTTGGAAATAGGCGATCTGAAAACTGTGTGATGGTTTAAACCTCCCCTTTTTCAGAGCTCAGTGTTTAGTCAGCCTAAAAGCTCCTATATATTTCTTGCTGGTATGAGCTGTCTCAGAGAAATAGCTGATCTGTCCTTACTGCTGTTTAAAGATTTTAATAATAATAATAATAATAGTAATAATAATAATAACAACAACTCCCCAAGCCCTGCTGCATTTGTTTTTCTTACTGGCTTTACCAGCTCTAACAAAACATGCTAATTTCATTCCCTAAATTATCCAAATGTGATACTCATTTTGGTTCCATTAGTAAAAGGATGCAGGAAACAAGCTGCCAATTGGAGAAGCAGAACTGGGGAGAGAAGAAAGGTTCTCCTGTTTGCTAGCAGCTAAAATGCTATCACTGAGCAGCAGAGCCAAAATTGCAGTAAATAAGTCTATCACATCTCTTTGTGAAATGGTTCAAACTTTGATGCAGATGTACTTGTTCTGTCACGTGTCCAGATCTGCACTCAGCACCCTATGGATGCACGTGTAGTCCATAGGCCTCAAAGATTTCAGATGTACTGGATAAGTGAATGATTAACCACTAATGAACTTTCTTCCTGCTTGCATTAGTGTCTTCAGAAAATTTAAGGTCTGGATACAGTTTCCTGTGGGGTTAATATAAATTTAAATTGAGGAAGCCCGACAGCATCTGGGCTTGAGTAGTGCAAAAAAGCATGTGTTGTTTCTTTACAGTTTTTCTTGGTTTTGGGCTTTCTGTCTGTGGATGAACTATTGAAGATGCCATCTTTACCATAGGAAAATAGTAATGTGATTATTTCTTTTTCTCCCTCCTCTGTAGGCCTACGGACATGAGGTGGTTAAGAGTAGATGATGAGATGCCTCAACACGTTGTAGTGTCTGGTTCAAACCTTCTCATTAGTAACCTAAACAAAACAGATAATGGTACATACCGCTGTGAGGCTTCAAACGCGGTGGGGAAATCACATGCGGATTACATGCTGTTTGTATACGGTACGTGAGAAAAACCACCGTTCTTCTAGACTCATTTACACGTAATTGCAACATCCCCCTCTCTGAAAGCTTTAAAGAAGTTAACGTTTTGCTTCCTGGAAGGATTACAGATAGCTCCCAACACACCTCCCTGATATTGGGGTGGGCTAAGGGCTGGAAAAGCGTTTCTTTTGCTTCTGTAACTCTCGGTGTTGTGCATCAGGTGCAGAGCCATTCACTTCCCCTTCTCTGGAGCTGTTGTTGGGGGCTTACCGAGGCACGTGCTGTCAGATGAAGGCTCAAACAAAGCTGGAGTGGAGGCTTGAGGAGAACTGGGAAGTTCTCTGGCCTGGCAGTTCTTGCAGGACTTTCTGATGATTCGTTTTTCCTTTTTGTGATCCCTTTTTCAGTGTCATCAGCAGTGGTACAGGGTTGTTTTTGTGGGTTTTTTTCCCTCAGTCTTTTATTAGCGAGTTAAATGACTGAAGAGTCAGCCAGCATTCCCTGGTAATTGCAAACCAGTAAATAAACTGGAGGAATGAGATGTCCTAAGCCTATCTGTGACTGCTGAGCAGACACTAAAACATGTCTCAGCCTCTTTTTAAAGTGCTATTAAGTACCTACTTTAATTCCTCAGTTCCTCTACATTATTTTACCATTGCTCTAAACCTTGTTGTACTCCTGTCACGAGGTGTTTGCATATAATGAAGATTCAGAAGGCACTTGAAGAATGATCCCCTACTTTAATTACAAAGAATTCCCTGGGCTGAGTATGTAAACTTGAGCTGCTGGAGTGGTTACTGTACGGCGGAGCTGAGCTTGTGGTGGGTATTGCCTGTTATTTGGATGGGACAGTAGTGTGCTTTGGTTTGAAGTTTGTTCCATGCAGCAGCTTCTTGAAGCCCTGCAGTCCAAATTCTCTTGTATTCTCTCTCTGATGCTAAATAGTGGGGAAGCTAACACCGCCACTGGCATGGGACCACTTTTAGGCCCAGGCTTAGAAACTTGCCCAAAGAATGAAGTCAGTACCACACTTCATAGCTCTGTGCTGAAATTGAACTCCTATACTCTAGCATGCAGGCAGTTTTCTGGTGTCTGTAGCTCTGAAAGACTCCAGTATGCAGTGCTTCCCCCCTCTCAAGGTTAAGTTCCCAGGAGGAATTTTAACAGTAAAGGTGATGCACTTCCCAGGGGCTGTTAACTTGTGGAGTGAGGAAGGCTTCTCATGGTTTATCAGGAGCTCATGGCCAAGCAATGGTTCTGCATCCCTTTCCTGCACATTTGGCTGTGCCCCACTACAACTCAGCACTCTGGACAACATAAAGAACTCCTTTAACTCTGAGTTCAGATGGGAGAAATCCAGAGCTGCTGTTGTAATGGAAGCGACTGGGCTTTGAGCATCCCCTGGGATAGAACCTCAAGGAAACCTGAAGGAAACTGGTGTTGCTGTGGTGAGCCTGGAGAGGAGCAGCTGGTCTCCCTTCACGTGTCAGTGGAAAGCACGCACTTCTCCAGACTTTGCTGCATTTGGCTCCTCTCCCCACTGGAAGATAGTGAATAGTATATTGGCTGTGCAGCCTGTATGCCTCTGTAGGAGTAGTGTGAAAGCCTGCAGGAGGATCTGCTCGCTGCTTGCCCGCTGGAACTCAGCCCCCAGATCCCTTTCCCCTTGGGAGGGACACACTCCACGACAGGTAGGGCTGACTTAAGTCTCCACACCAAATGAACGTACCTGCAGTTCAATGGTAGTAAGTGCAAGTGATTGCCAGCAGCCAGGGCTTGCAAAAGAACTGCTGCTGCTCTGTGCTTCGCTCACCTTCCTCTGTTGCACACGTGGTGTAAGGATGTCTGGTTGCATTGACACACACAGAAGACAACACTTGTTTGTCCAATTCCTTTCACACTTTTCCTCCCTATGGGCAGCCACATTTTCTAGAAACTTCAGGCACAATTAGCACACGGTCTTTCTGTTGCATTTATTAAGGAAAATCCTGCTGCACAGCATCGTCCCCAATGCAGTTTGGGAAATGAGCTGGGTTCAGCCATGGCTTCTGGCTTGGTGGAAGGGCAGGGTCATTCTTCCCACTCTCCTATGGAGACGTGACAGCATCTTGGACCTTGGGCAGAAGAGTGGGAAGGCTGTCCAGCATGAGCATAGGGACTGGGGTACTTGGAACATAGGAGCAGGACAAAATGGCTCTCAGCATAAATGACCACTTTCTTCTAGCTGTCTCCACAGTGGAACAAACTCCAAGGTAATATCTCTTAACTTTCAGGAAGTTGTGCAGAATACAATAAAGGTGCAGCATATAATTAAAGTTCAGATGTATTAATTAGGGAATCTGAGAGCTTTCTTGGAGATAAAAGAGTAGCAGATGTGTTAGTGATGGAAAGTTGACGTGCTATAGAGAAAACCTAAAATCAAAAGCCTATGAAATGTTTCATGCTCTATTATTGCAGAATGAATCCGTAGTTCAAAGTCTTCCCAACTACTTAGCACATTCAGTTTGATCATCTGGGCGTTGATACATATTTTTTTCTTTTACATCTTCTCATATCTACCTCCTCCTGCCCAATAGTTTTGATGAGGATGTGCCCATGTACGTAATATAAATACTGGGAAGAGCGGCAGCATTTTGAGTCTGAGCAGGTCAAGTGTCTCTGAGAAGTGGTTATTAGTTACAAAGAGAAGCATCTCCATATCTGTGTTTCTCATTAACAGTGCACTACGAGCAAAAACAAGACTGTCAAAGTAAAATTGTCAGAGAAATACTGACTTTTTTATGAAAAGATCTTGGTGAAATGGATATTCAGTAACGATGTTTTCATTTCTTTGTATTTATTACTATCTTTGAAGTAGTTTTTAACATCCTGCTGACGTGTATTCATAGAGGAAGAATAGTGAAGTTAACAGCCCTGGAAAAAAAGTGAGATATATTCGTGTGCTGTTGATATTTAGTCTGTTAAGCACAGCAGGGCCCCTCACACAAACCTCCCACCTGGATTTCAGATGTATATGTAGACAAACAACAAAGCACCACTGTGTCTTTCTTTGTACATGTAAACTGTTCTTTTTTGTTGTGGAAAGTGTGCAGTTTATTTTTCTTACAGCTTTCCCATTCCATTTTTCTCTCTCACTCATTGACTAATTTATGCTGGGTTTTGTTTTGTTTTGTTTTTTATTTTGTTGAGCATTGTAAGAGGCAAAAAGGGGGAGAGTTTCTGGGCCAGGTTCTCCATCTGGACTGTCTACACATAGCTCCCTTGATGGGGATCGAGCTAGGGATGACGTCCAGCTGCTGGGGATCTGGTCCTTGGTCTTTAAAGCCAGCTGGAAGTTCCCCACCTGGTTTTAGAGAAGGAAGGGCACCCAACAGCCATGCTGCTTCTTAGCATCCTTGTTTTTCTCTGGTCATTATTGATCGCTGTTGTGTTCTGCTTGTTTTTTCTTAATTTGCTTTTTTATTATTTTCCTTTTTATATTTTATCCAGATCCCCCCACAACTATCCCTCCTCCCACAACAACCACCACCACTACCACCACCATCCCTACCACCATCACAGGTATGGTACCTTCATAACCATTGAAAATGTCCTGACTGTTTATTGTCTTTTGTGTATGTAAGCAGAGCTTGAAGCCTGGGGAAAAACAACAAACAAATCACTTGATTTTTATTTTTATTTTTTTTTCTCAAATGCACCCACTGCGTGAGTCCTAATCTGGCAGTTCAACAAGTTGGGGTGTCTTTACTGCAGGTGTTTCTGAAGCATGGAAATCGCCATGTCAGAAAGAGCTTTTGCTTCAGTTACTGGTGGCTAATACTGGGTACTTCCAAATGCAGGATATTAACAGCCTTAGAACTAGGTTTGTACTGGGAATCGTTTCACCCTCAACCCCATCACTACCAATTTCTGAGCAGTTAATTACTTGGAAGCGTAAAGTATGGTCTTGAGTGATTTAATTCACCTAATGTAATTGGAGATGCTTTCTTGTCATGCATCGGTGTTCCTTCTATTTCTGTAATAAGCTGTGTACCTCACTCTCCCACCAAAAATGAGTCCCACCAGTCATTTTTAATTGAGTCAAAAAGTCTCTGTCGGAGCCTTTTTGAGGAGCTGGCTTTAAGGATGCTGAGTTTTTTTGCCTGTCCGGTAAGAAAAGATGAACAGATCCAACCAGCTGATCACCATACACCTCTCTATTTTACACGTATCCGTCATACTTCCTCACTAGACCCGACCCTCTCCACCCATTAACAAAGCCCTTTCTGATTTTGTTGTATTCATTGGCATCACCATTTTTGTTTTCCTGATGTTTTCTATTCCAACGGCTGCTTTTGCTTTTGCTGCTTTATTTATTTGGGTTTGTTTGGTTGGGGTTTTTTTGAGGTAGAAGTGATGAACGGAAGGTGAGAGTGGGCCATTGAGAAGTGAATGGCTGAATGTTTATTGTTGCTGTAAACCCTCCCCTTTGTAAATACCTTCGCATTGATACTCTTTGATGGCATTCCTTGGCTGACTCTTTAACAGTCCTGTTTGGGGCATCTCGTGGCTTTTTTCCTTCCTGAGGTTTTATAACCAAATCAGGCTCCACTAGCATGGACAAGCAAGTTTTCCAATGTGCCTTAATATGCACTTTCTGTGCGCTGTCTTTCATATGTCATTGTGTTGTCTGGACTTTGCCATTTTCTGTCTTCCTCTTTCCAGGTGGTTTTTAATACTCCTGAACTCCAGGCACCCAGATGCTTGAGGACGCTTTCCCATTTTACGATTTAGTCACTTTATTTCAGTTCTCTGTTTTTAATCTCTTAACCAATTTTCGTTTCAGAATAGGCTTCAAACTTCATTATTTCTAAGTCTCCCTAAGAGCCCTTTGCAGAGAAACTTTGGTCCAGTGTGTCTCAGTGCAAACCAACACGCGTTCAGTTTTCTTTTGTTTTGCAGTAATTTGTGAATTATAGAAGGCTAAAAGGAGGAATCTGTCCTGATGCTTGAGTGACCCCATTGCATTTGTGTCAGTGCCTGCTAACATTAACCACTGTCCTTTTTGCTGGAACTGAATTACAATCAGCCTGTCATTGCAGGGATCACCCGAGGACTGTAACAGTGCATGCCAACCTCACCTGCAATTTCAAACTCTGTAGCAGTGGCTGTTAATAATAAATAGCAGTGTTGTTGCTTGCTCTTCTGCTGCAATCACTGCTGACTGCCTCAGAATGTGAGGGAACTCCGTTTTTGAATAATTCTCACTCTTTCTTCTCTAGCCTGCTTCCCCATCTAATGTTTCTCATCCAGCATTCAAACCTTAGCCCTCCTAACCTAAACTGAGCTTGTGGTCCTTCTCCAGACATGTGAGGATCATGGGATTTCCTCAGCCCTTGAGGAGCCACCAGCGTGATGCTCCCACATGCCGTGGGGTGAGTTGTCACCACCTCACATCTCCCAGTGATCAGACAACCTGGACGTGTACCTCCACGGGGTGGCTGAAGCCTCCCTCTAACCCTGTCAAGCTTAGCATTGTGGGTTCTGGTTCCCAAAAAGAATTGGCTCCATGTTAACAGTGGTCCTTCAGGAAGCAAGGGCCTTCGGATATGACATTTCTCAGCTGTTCCTCCTGCGTAGCTTTCCCTAACAGTGTCCCCCAGACACAAGCTCAGCACTGCCCGTTATGAGGTTGTTGCACTGTGAGGAAGTGTGACTCGAAGCAGTGATTCAGTGCATGCTAGGGCTCAGTGGCTGACAGTGCTTTGTTTCCTTTACAAGCAGAATTGTGGAAGTGCTGTGGTCTGAGGAGCATGTGACTGCCCTATGTTTTGCTCACATCTTTATTTTCAATGGTGGAGAACGTACCTGTTTGCTGTCCCCCCATTTACAAAACCTGGACAGGTTTCCATTGTGTCTTCGATGCATTTCTGTATTGGTTTTGATACACTGTAGTTGTCCCTGTTGCAGTGGAGTTGGAGTCGATGACCTTTAGGGTCCCTTCCAACTCAAATGATTCAATGATTCTGTGCTGAAGAGGCTCCAAATGTAGTGAAAATGTGATGATGTTAGCTGATACCAACGGGTTTTTTTAACAAGAATCACAGGATGACCATGTTGGAAAGGATCCCCGAGATCATCCAGTCCAACCTTCTGCCTGTCACCAGTATTTCCCCACTAAACCATGTCCCTTAGTACCACATCTAAAGAAGAAGCTGATAAGAGAGATTTCTCTATTATTTCTGACGCTGATGTGGCACTGAACCTTCCTGACATGGATCTTCACATTGGTTGCTTCTCTCACAAAGAAGAGCTAAGGTTTGGCCTCGCTTCTTTGTGCATAAATATCATATATATGTGTTGTGTGTGTGTGTTAGCCAAGTGGCATGTCTGCATCTGCACCCCAGGAAAGTGGGCGATCCTGGATAGACTTTTAACCTCTTCAGTAGTCCATAACCAAGCAGTAGGAAACCATGGGAATGTACTTTTGGTTTTTCATTTTGTAGGTGAAAAAAAAATAAAAGAAAAAATAACCCCCAGGTCAAATTAACATAATCTTTAGAATTATATGGCATAGCAGTGTTGAAACACTTTTTAAAGCCCCGAGAGACAGTTGAAAACTTAATTCCTGTCATCACCAAAATGTCGTAAGATTCATCTGCTGTGGCATAATGGATTTGTTTGCAGAGGGGAGTGCTTCTGGTTTCCACCTGCAGGAGATAGCTGCAAGCATTCTTCCAGCAGGAAGCGTTTCCTTAGGGTGAGGAGGATTTCCAATCTCTTCTCCTTCACCGTTTTCCTATTTCTGATATATTTCTGGACTGGTTTGTGTCCCCTGAAACCGCAGAGTACAAAGAGATTTTTTTGGTTTAATCAAAACTGAAAAGGGGGAGGTAGGGGGCAGGGGAAGAGAGGCCTTTCTGTGTCCATAGCTCATGTTTTTAGGTGAGCTGCCCACAGAACATTTTCATGGAGTTATTCTTTTTGAGTTATCGGAGATAACCTGTTCTGGGTTCATTTTTCCCCGCTGAAGCTATCTAACAGAACAATCTCAAAGGGCTGCATTTGCTACTCCGTGTGCATGGTAAGTTACTCATTTTGAGCAGCTTCCAACGACAGGCATCTTTTGTACTTGCTTACATGCAGTATTTCTAGTCGAGCTATGTTCAGACATGACAGGGAAATGCAATTCTGCCTCAAAGAGTTTATCTTTGAGTGATGAAAAATAGGAGCCGGAGCGGCAGATACAGCAAATAGAGGAGGACAGGTAGTGCAGTGTGTAGGTGTGTGGTGTAATGTGGTCATTATTCCCCAGCTCTGGGTGCAGCAAGATCCCTGCTGTGCTCACAATCCTTCCCCAGCCCCCTGAGGTCCCTGTGCAGAGCACAGTGTCCCTTTAGCAGCTGTTCCTGCTGGACAAATCAAAATCCCGTCTCAGGGCTTCTGTAGGCTTGACCTACAAAGGCACGCTGAGCTGATAAAGTGGTTTTACGGCATGGAGGTTTTGGGGAAGATTACAGCAAAACTCTGCAAAGCTAACGTGCTGCTTTTTTTTTTTTCAGCAGAAGGGAAAGCAGAGCAGTGGTGAAGTTTCCAAAACAGCACGACCTTTAAAGCTTTTCCTCTGTCGCTGTTGCTTTGCTTCAGTGTAGGTGCTTGAAAAGATTTCCTGTGTGACAGTTTGATCTTTTTAGTATATCCTCCAACTGCATTGATATTCTGACCGTCCTTTGGTGTTTCAGCTGTTATCGCTGGCAAGCTCTTTTTTATCAGTTCAAATTGTCCTTGTGGCTTTGTTCATTAAGATGTACAATATGATACAGCAGAGCAAACTGCATAATTTGAATTACCCCTACAGTCGTTACTTGAAATGCTGGTATTGGACAGCTGTTGTTTCCTGGGAGATAAAGGTTCTTAATAATAGCAAAGCCCTCATCTTTGGGCAGAACACAGAATGGAGTGCTTCAGCCTGCTATTTCCAGTGTTGTTTTGCTGCCTCCTGGACTTGCTTAGCACGTGCACCTCCATAGCCCAGGGTCTGCAAAATTACCTGGACGTGTATATGTGCATTTATCGCACTTTGTCTGCACGTAGATCTTGCAGGCGTCTTGGCAGCTGTTTCAGTGGAGGCCTGGGGGTGCAACACACGCGCCTCACCACTGTTTCAAGCCTTGCACTGGGTGCTGCTGATGCTGCAAAAATTGTCCACCTTGCAGCAGTGCCAGGCTGGCAGATTTCATGATTATTACATGTCTGTAGTGCAGGTTGAAACCAAAAGTCCCTTAGAATATACAGTATGAGGCATGTGGGGCTGGCCAAGCTCTCCCTTCTGCCTAAGGGGCTGTGCATGCCCTGTGGAGGTGAACAGGGGCAGAGGTTGCTTTGTCACTGCTGGCTGAGGGCTCTGGAGCTGCCAGCTCTATGTAGCCCGTGCAAAACATGTGCTTTTACCCCATCTCAGTGACCTAAGAAATAATAATACGTGGATATCTCAAATGATTGAGAGGGAAACGGTGCACTTGCGCACTGTGAGGTCACGTGCAGAGAACCTCTCTGAAATGAGGAAAAGGACGATTTAATCCTCAGCAGAAGTTGGTTCTTTGCTGATTATCGCTGGCTGTGTGTGAAAGCCGCTGCTGGGTAGGATTTATTCCAACAGGAATCTGAAAACAGAGAGGGTGGGAAGAATGCAGTAAGTCATTCTTGGCTCAAATTACCTTGCAGTGGGTTTGTGGAAGGTGAAGAGGCGACGTGGGGGTTACTGAAGTACCCACACACTTCTCAGGCTTGGTATCTCATCAGGTACGGTTGTGTTGGTTCCTGGTGCAGATGTCCACACAGAGCTTCGGTTTGCACCACAGCTGCAGCTCTCTGCACACAGGTCACTTGCAGTCCCCAAAGAGCCAGTGTTGGCCTTCCCCCAAAGTTAAATCTAGGTGTGGTGTTCCCTTCCTCTGCATTCAGGGGTTGAGGTAAAAACCAAGCCCTCGCAGAGCTTGATGGAGAGACATGCGAAGGCGTAGTCTGAGCCGCAGCGCTAATTTAGGAGTGTTTTTGTTCTTGTCACACACAGCTTCCATACAGATTGTGATTATTTTTGTGAAACATCTGGTCTCCAAATCAAACTGTCTCTGGGGTGCATTGCAACATGCCCATGCACAAATGCTTTCAGTACAAGCTGGAACTGCTTTACTGAGGCTCATCGTGTAGGATCGTAGCACAAAGTAGGCTTTCATCCATCCTTCAGGGTAGCGTTGGAGACAGAAAGGATCACTGTGGGTTTTCAGATTGTGGATGGGGGGGATCTGGGGCTCCTCTGCCCCTCACTGTCCCACAGTGTAACTGAAATACAATGTGGCTGTTAGCATCTAACAGGGATTAGAGGTCATTGGAAATCCAGAGGTTTGCATAGGTCAGTGCTCAGGCTGCGACGGGTTAAGGAACAAGTTTAAAAGCACTGCATTGAGTGGGTCCCTATAATTATCAATATCTCTTGAATTCTTTTTAAGAAGAGTCTATATGAAACGTGCATTTTGCCTTTGGTTTGGGGTAGGTGCTGCTGCGATGCTCTTTGCAATAGCAGCATGCTTTGAAGCTCTGATGCGAGGCTGTAGCATTACAGAAGAGAATAAGCCTTCGAGTTTGTGAATTCAATTTTGCTACCAGGGTTTTAATTTCCCTCGTTCTGTTGGAGACCGTGGACTAATTATGGGCTGGTTGCAAGGGCCCAGTCCGTCACACTCAGTGAACTGTTGTAAGTTGGAGAGAATCCATTGGAAAAAATGAGAAGGCATAACAGTGGAGCTCGTAACTCAACTAAATGCTGCCCAGATGCCTTCGTGCAGTAATTTTATGAATGTGTGCTTCTGTGTGTGTGTGTGTGCGTGGCTGCGTAGCCCTTAACGTGAGTGGTGAGTGCCCAAAACTTGGGCCATGCACGGGTGCTCTCATTTGGCAGATGACACCGTCTGTATCACAGCACAATGTATGTCACTGTCTTCGTTCATTCAGGGTCTGGCGTGGTGAAATCTGCTCTTACTGCTGGTGCTAAAAAGAGGTTATTATGAAGAGAAACACTTTGCTGAGGCCCACAGTTCCTTTCTTGGGTACCTTGTCTAATTATGAATCAGTCCCCTAATGAATTTCTGTACAGGCAGATTTCGAAGGACCGTTACGCTGTTTTTACTCTTCATGCAGCAAATTTTGTCGAGTCTTCCTGGTAGAAATCAGGAAAAGAAGCCTTGTCCGTTTCATCTTTATCTTAAGGTGAAAAGTGCCTAAGTGGATGGAGCCTCTTTGTCTCTCTGCTTTTCCTCATCCTCTCTGCTTTGCTTTGCCACGTCGTGTAGAACAGCCCTCGTTGAGCACCAGCTCATTTGAAACGATGCGCATCGACATTGTGCGTGCTCACACCCGTCACTCAGGGCTTGCTTCGAAGTCAGAAGCACACCGTGTATGTTCTTGTCACTCCATATCAGAGGAGGACAGGGGAGATGGTTTCTCACCCACGATCTGGGGCAGAAGTCTGATCTGCGGAGGTCTGTGTGTCTGGTCTGGCATATAGAGATGGTTCTTGAAAATGAAGTGATAGCAAATGGCGTGTACATTGAATCAGCTGGGCTCAGGTTAGCCTGTCTGTCTTAAAATTTGGGGCTGTCTCAGCAGCAGCGCTGCAGGGTCTGGAATGTTCCTTCTCACATAAGGCAGAGCAGCGGTGGAGCTTGGCATGTGCGCAGATTCGCGTGTATTCATTAATTTCATACCAAAGCAACAATGACAGTTTTTCTCTCCTTTGCAATGCAACCCCTGTAGTAGTGTGCGTGTGTTGGGGGGTATTCTTTGCTTCGTTTTAACATGAGATTATTCCTCTTCGGAGCACTGTGTATGTGCAGTCCTTCTTCTCAAAGAAAACGCTGGGATTGAAACGGACTTCAGACAACTCATGCTAAACTTTATCTGGTCTGTGTTTCCTATTTGCAATCATCCAAACCATTTGCTAATCATAACTTTGTCATTCCAGCTGCAGCCAACATCTTGTTTGACTTGGATATTTGTTCGCACTTACAACTGCTTGAGAACTTTATTTTTTGTAACCTGTTGGTCTCTGTCCCCAGATGGGGAAGCGAGATGCACTGTCCAGTTTGCACTCTTTCTTGACTAATATCTCTTCCAGCACGTGAACACAAGTTTGCTTTCAGCAGATTTTCTATTTAGTGTAAAAACTGACGTAACCTTTTTGTTTCAGGAAGACAGTAAATTGAGACTATTTATAGATGCCGAGATGCTATCTCAGGAATTAATACTCGGTTTTATAATCCTTTCTAAATGCAACTTCCCCCTTCACCTTCACCACCATTTTCCCCTTCACCATTTGCTTGGTTAAAATGAGGCATTATTTGGGGATTGCAACTCGAAAACAAGGAAGAATCCCACTCTTGTTCTCATCTGTGCTTTGGAAGGCTTCCCTTGCAGCCTCCACCAGAGTTCCCAGCAGGAGAACAAGTGCTAGCATATTTAAGTGTGTGTTAGATTTGATTGCCAAGATGAGAACAGTCTATGTTGGCAGTGGAAACAGGCTAATGACAGCTTGATAATCTGTTATGCAAATCTTGGTGTAGTTTGTTAAATTGTGCAGGGTTTATTTGTTTTGCTTTGATAATTAAAGCATGTAGACCTTGTATCTGTGAGCATTGTGTATACCTTGTATATGATTCTTGTCCTCACTGCTGCTTCAGAAAACCAGACTAGGGCTGTCCTCAGCTAAGTTAAAAAAGGAATCACTCCTCATTTTTCCACTGCTTCTTCTGAATGTGAAGGAAGGCTACCCTTCCTTCCTAGGGTTGTCCAGACAGCATGTTAATCAGGGGAAATGCCTTTGCGAATTGTCCATCGTTGGTACAAAACTGAAGTTCCAGGGAAGTTCACAGAAACTCACATGGTAGAGTGCTTCTCCACTTCTACTCCTGATTTTATTCATTTAAACGTTGCCTGCATCAAACCGAGCGCAGTCCTGTGGAGCTGTCTTTGCTGTGGGTGACAATGTCTGGGTTTTGCTGTTGGCTTGGGAGTGTTGGTAGGTATCTGCAGAGTTCTGGTTGTGATCTGAAGAGTCAGCCCTTTAAAGCAAGCAGCCAGCAGGTTCACCTGTGTATGTTCCATCAAGGCAGAGGAGGATATGTAGGACTAGATGAAAATTGAGTGTAACGGGAACTAAATAAGCCAGGACTCTAGATAACCTGACTGAAATGAGATTTAGACCCGGTGGTGTCTGAAATAACACAGGGCACTGTCAGGATGGAGTTCTCTAGAAAAACCTGTGAATTTGGGTCAGTCTCTAAAATTGCACATTTCAAACACCTATGAAGGGATGAAACTTATTTGGCAAGGCAGCTGCTCCAAGACGTTCCCCATGACTTGCAATGTCAGTGGAGTAAAGTAAGCTTCAGAATAACAACCACCATAAAGCTTAAATACATTATAGTATAGTAATCTGTTAACCACGGGGAAAAAAAGTTCAGTTCAGGTTGTGACCCAGTAAAACTCAACTCCAGAATTCAGGATATGTTTTGTGGTATAGGAATGGGTACTGTCTGTCTGCATTTGCCCATTTCCAGCTTTGCACTGAAAAGATGCTGCATCTTGTGGGTGCACAGCTCAGTGTAGCCAATGCAAGGCCGTGTACACGTGTAGCATGCTAAGGGATCCTTTTTGTTTGCCAGCTCTAAGTGTGGCCTGGCCTCAGGGGCTTTAGGATGCTTGGAAGTGCCCTGTGTTGGGTGAAGGAGAAGAAACTGAAGCATTCCCTGCCCTTGGCAGGTGGTGGGTGCCTAGACTGCAGGGAGCATTTTGATGCAGGCAACATTTGAATGCATAAAATCTATATTCCAAGTGTTAGCTCTTTGTGCTGCTCCTGAGCTTCTGTTTTGGTACTTGCCAACAGAAGAGTTGGTGTTGGTGTTCTCCCCATCTCACGTTCCCCTGACTTTACAACCACCAGTAATTGTTCTGGCAAGGTCCTGGAAAAAAAATAAGACAAATTTACTGTTTTCCTCAGGCTCATAGCTTTTGAACTAGAGGCATGTCTTCTAAACAGTGCAACTCACTTCAAATGCTTTTTGCCTTTCATTTTATTATTGCTTGTCACGCAATGTTCTTTGAAAGCTTGCTCATATATTATCTGTTCCATTTTTTCCATTTTCCCTTTTTTTGCATGCTGTTCCTCCTGTTTCTTCCCTTCCTCCAATCCTCTGTTCCTGTGTGTAGACACAACGGCGACGACAGAACCGGCAGTTCACGGTTGGTATCACATTCCTGTTTATCTTATTTCTCAGCACTGCTGAGTGGCAAGACAAGCCTGGGAAGGGGAAGGAAAAAAAGAGAAAAAAAAAAAAAGGAAAATGCAGTCTTCAAGGGAAAACCACATTTCAAGTGAACCGATCTCATAAATATCACATTTTAAGGCTTGAAAGTCTGTCTAGGCTTGTCGTTTCAGTTGTGAGTTTCATAACCAGTTGTCCCAGTTCCAAGGCCAGCACTGATCCCCCAACGCAGTGGAAATGACACTGGTGTAAGAGGAGCACAAAGGAAGCAAGTGACTTTCTTTCAGTAATTTCTGTTACCGAGGTCATCGTTTTGGGCACTAAGATGAAATCTGGCTAGGGGAAAACAGGAACGCAATTTATTTCTTAAGAGATGCGTGACTTTTTCAGCATTTTTCTTTTATTTCAAGTCCAGAAGAAATGGCCTCTGGGAGGTGTGCCCGAGCTGAGCACCGTGCTTGGTGTTCTGCGGGCACTCGGCAGCTGAGCCCTTCGCCTCAGAGATCAGGAGGGAAGTTTTCGTTATTACACTGCAGAAGGAGATTTTACAAACAAATAGCAACACTTTCTTATCAGCATAGCAGTCTAGCAAACTAACCCTTCTCAGCTGCTCAAGGAAGTCTAGCTAACAGCTTGACAGCTTCCTTAGCTTCCTACATTTTCAAAGTAAGCCTAAACAGTCACTTCAGACTGAAAGTTGAGCATGCAGTTTTTTGGCACAAACTCTCTTTTCAGCTGAAGAACCAAAACCTCTGACGATTTTAATTGACTAAACCATATTTGCTTTTCTGTTTTATTTTCTTAACGTTCGTAAATCAAGTCTTGCAGTTACTGATGTGAAATGCCAAAAGTCTGCGATGCCACACAACCTTTTCTTCTTGCCTCCTCCCAACAAGGTGCACCTTGGACACTATTGTGTGGACGGAGGACTGAGTAGAGCTGAGTTTTAAGCAGTGATGCCCCATATGCAGTGGAGGGAAAAGCAGTTTTGGTTCCAAATAGCTAACCTACATAGATGCATTTTTCCAAAACCAAAGGATTCAGGCATACTTCTGTTTTCTGTATTGTTGCTGATCTCCCGGTGTACATTGTGTTTAATGTTGGGGTTCAGCATCACTAAGTTTGGAGCTGTGGCCATGGAAGTCATGGCAAGGTAATAGGAGTCCCAAGTGACATCTCTCATGCACTACCCTAAGGCCCATGAAAGTCAGTTGAAGGCAAAACATTAATCACCCCATCATTACCCGTGGGGAAAAGCCTTGAAGGCTCTGAAGGTATTGAAAAAGACAATGAATATGGTTTAATTAAGTAACAGCTTAAAAAGAGAACTCGGTAGCTCTTGGTAATGGATGATAAAGTGTGAATAAAATTACAGGAAAACGCAGATAAACCATTTAGCATTTTTCATGGAGTTGAGACTGTTTTCCACCACAATAGAAATTGAAGGTGGCTGATTTATTTAAGCACTCAATAAATGTTACTTCATTAACTCTGCCCTTGGGGCTGTGCAGTGGGTTTTGCCATCACTGTGCAATGAGCACAGACCCAGTGTGGGGACAGCAAGGGCTGTCAGAGCAGGGTGCTCCCCACCACAGTGACCCACCTGGTTCTTAAGCACAAGTCCTGGTGGCTTTCATCTCTTACTTGTCATAGCCATACAAATAATGCTTTTTTTTTTTTCGAGGAAGGGCTCTGAGTGTTTTAACCTCTGCAGGGGAGGACTCCTTCTGTATAAGACTGACAACTGAAATGACAAGCAACCCTAAGCAAGTTAGCTCTGGCAAACTTTTCTGCCTTAAAAATCCAACCTGTTTTTGTACTAAACTTCACTGTGTTTGCCCTCTTGGGTTCTTTTCCTGTGAAGACTCTGGGATTTCTTTCCAAGCTTGTGTTGCTGGAGTGTGTATGGGTATACCAGGTGTTTATGTACGTTGGCCATTTGTTCTTACCAATGTCCAATCGGAGTGAGCATGTATGTGAATGACTAGAAATGCATGGGCATGAACTAAAGCCAAATGGATTTTCTCCAAAAACGATTTCAAATGAATTGGGGGAAGAAAAAATAACAAGAACAAAAAAAAAAAAAAAAAAAAAAAAGTCCAACAACCAAACCCAGAAAGATTGATAGCAAAGAAAATGAAATGCAAGGCTAGTGTGGAACCAGCACAATACTTCAATCTGGGAAAGGAATTTTGAGTCATTTCATTTTTTGGAGTGTATCCTAGAGGACTGGGGGGAAAAGGAGTCCTGTATGTGTATGCATGTGAAAGTGGTAGCAAAACCCCTGCCATTCCTGTTCTCTGATGGAATGGAGTTAACAGCAGCAATGCATGAGTGACTTAAAAGCACGAACATTGTTAACTCTTTCTGTTTGAAAATGAGAGCTTAACTGTAAATTTTCTGATGCACTTTCTCCTTTCTCTGCACTGTTCATTGCCAGAACTCCAATAACAGCATGGTCATGGCCGGCAGGAAGGCTTGTGCTTCTGCTGCACTGCACTACACGGGGTTACTGAGCGTAAACCCTCCTTCCCTTCTCTTTTGCACTTCACGTGTCAGGGTGCCAGTGGGCTGACGCACCGGCGCACCACGAAATCGCAGCTCCCAGCCTACGTGCAGGCAAAGTGAGGGCAGGCATCGGTGTGGCAGTAGCTCTGAAGTCTGCCAGCCCTGAATTTGGGAAATCAGATATGGTTGTTTTT
This sequence comes from Cyrtonyx montezumae, assembly GCF_038088225.1. Taxonomy (NCBI): domain Eukaryota; kingdom Metazoa; phylum Chordata; class Aves; order Galliformes; family Odontophoridae; genus Cyrtonyx; species Cyrtonyx montezumae. Next base: position 2,111,501 of record NW_027071959.1, read on the forward strand.
TTTCTCGTTCCCCCTTCTTCTCTCCTGTCCCGTTCCCCTCCAAAGGTCCTAATGCAAATCCACCACTTCCCAGATGCGGTTCCTCCTTTTTGCAGGCTGTGGAGCTCAGCCCTCTGAGGTAGCTGCCCTCTTTTGTGTAAGATGCCCCAGCTCACTTTTTGCCTCCTGTCCCAATAGCACCTAAAACAGCCATGACCTCGTACACCGTGTTCTTTTTGCTACAGCAAAAGCAACACACGTTACGTTTGGTTTTTTTTTTCCCTCCAAGTTTTGACCCGTCCTCTTATAGGCAAAGAGCTTTAATGAACTTCTTTGTGACTTTGAAAGAACGCAGCCAGCGCTCGTTGTGGTGAGCTGTGCTCCCTGTGTGCATGGCATGTGTTTGGGCACCTGTGTGTGCTGCCTGTGCAAACGCTAATTAATGAGGAGATAGGGTGAAACAAAGTCTCTCCTGAAGCAGGCAGAGCAGGAAGTCCGGAGCCTAGGTTAGTATTGCAAAAAGATCCCAATGTGAGCGAGGAGTGGTGAGAAAACATCGTAGTCCAAAATAGAGCAGATAAATTATTTTCTAAGCTGGAAATACTTCCCTGAAGGCCCGTATGAATTTTTGGTCTTAGCGAGGTTTTGAATAGGAATATTTAACACTCCGATGTTAAGCTCCTGTTGCTTTTTCCCGTTGTGCTCAGTCTCTGAAATGAGTTTTGCTTGTCTGAAGCTGCAGCCAAAAGCTCAGCCGTGCCAGAGCTCTCGTCAGCTTGCACATCTTGCCAAATTAAACAGCGTACAAGGAAAAAAATGAAGCCCCAGTGCTTTCTGCGTGAGCACTACCGAGCAGCTCTGGCTGTCCAACCGCCTTTTTTTTTTTTCTTCTTTTCCCCTTTTTAAAAATGCCCTACTTAAAAGTGCAACTGAGAGTAAATAGGTTTCTAAATACAGACCTAATCCTCGGGGCAATTGAATAAAACATCACAGAGATCCACACGCATGTTAAGATTCCTCTTCAGTCTCGTAGAATTCTCCACATGAAACAGAATCCGGAATTGGTTATTTACAGTTTGATACAAAGGAGAGCTTAGATTTTGCTTAAAAAATCAGAGGTACCCTGTGAAGAAGGACAAAGCATTGCTTTATCAATAAACCCACCAAGAGGTGTCCATTAGATTGGCCTGTACCAGGCTGCAGGAGATGCAACCCAGCTCGCTGGTTGCGCCTTTTTCAGCTGTGTTCTTCATCAGGAAGGTCACACCTGAGCGAAAAGTTAGCTTCCATCTGTCTAAAAGAAGCCACAGCGGACGCTGAATTGCGTCCTGATCAGAAGAGGAAATAAAGGACTTTAATCACGGATGTGAAAGTTTTAAGGGGAAAAGCCAAGAAGCGATTTGCCGCAGGTTTGAAATGCCTCACGATGCGTTTTAACACCGTTCAGTGGCGGTTTCCAGTTCGCCAGGTGCAGGTAGAAACTGCCTCATCCTTCATGCTTCTTTTGCTTCCTTAAAAACAGAGCTTTGCCCTTGATTTTATTTTATTTTTTTTTTGGACTACAGAGGAAGCGTGGTTCCCTGTAAGCGAAAGGGAAAATACACAGCAATTCTGGAGAGAGAAGAGCTGAATCGCTCTTGCTCGGAGCACGGGTTTGCATGTCCAGTGCTTCTGTGCTCTGCTCTAATTGTTATAGATTACAGTAAAAACAGGGGGCTCCCTGCAATTCAGCAGCGTTGCAGAACCAAATTTCTCACCGTTCATCTGAACGGCTTCCCTCTTTAGAAGATCGTTCAGGCTGTAGCTTCGAGATGATCTATTTTAAACCCCATTGATTAAAAAAAAAAAGAAAGAGTTGTCTTTTTAACGAGCTGTACACTTGCAGCTTTCCAACAGGGGACAAACGTGCACTGTATTAACACGTTTGTTATTTACAAGGAAGCCTTTGCCCTGCAAAAATCCATCTCGAGCCACTGTTGCTCTCTCCTCCCCCACGTGTAAGAAGGAGACAGGGATGGAGGATTGCTGCTCCTCCAGGCTCTAACACCCCTGGAAGCACAAAAATCTTCCCCCAGCAATTTCCAGGAGCATTTTGAAGCTCCACGAGGAGTTTCCTTGCTCTTGAACAAGGTTTTACCCCATATCACAAATAAACCCAGAACCCAAAGCAACACCCACTAGCCATTCATTGGACCCGTTTTGCAGAACATGGTTGAGCTGCATGGCACACTGAGGGCTCACCCACCTTCTGATGCCCTCAGTCTCCCCAAACACATCAGGCCTTGGCCGGCCTCCAAGCTCACACTGACAGTGCTGATAGCTTGTGGTCAAGAGTTTGTCTCAGTCAACTTTGAGGGTAGATGTGTGGGTTTTTTTTTCTTCCCAGAAGTGCGTTAAAAGTGGGAAATCAAAATATTTTTTGTCCTTTTTTTTTTTTTTTTTTTTTTCCAGAAGGTACAGCCTGCAGTCTGCATCTACAGATGCTTTTCAGATTTGAAATGTGCTCCACGATATTCTTGAATTTCTATATCACTGTGCTTGTCAATGTTGCCCAAAACCACTGAATTTCAGTGGCAAATTGGAAGAGAAAATTGATATTGGTACATTTGCATAACCCAAATCAAACCAGAATTAATTGGGAAATTGCCCCTATTTGATGAGTCAAAGGCTGAGTCTGGGGGTTTCTGCATGCTGTTATGAATGAGTGACTTTGGTTCACCTCCATGTTCCGTGTGTTAACAGTGTAGACTGAGGAATGTTTCTGCCAGTCTGTCAGTAATAAATGATTGGAATCCTGAAATACAAGTTACTTTGCTCAGACCAGCAGAAGGTGGCAAGTGATTGACTCATTTGTTTCCCCCCCACCCCCCCAAGAAATTCACCCTCAGTTCTTAAGTGTGTTGTTTATTGTCACTTGAGGAATACAAAGAAAAATGAGTTTGTTTTTACTTGTAAGGCTTTACTCAGTTGCCAAATTCCGCAGAGGAGCTGGACTATGGGGATCTCTCAGGTAAGGGCTAGCACCTAGGTAAAGCACTGCTCTTCTACGCTAGATACGGGTTCCACTTTGATTTCTGCCTCTTGGCCATTGTGCATTGTATAGTTGCTGTGGTGTAACAATTAATGGTGCAGAGTCCCATGAATCAGAAGCGTGCTGTTGGGTTTTCCCCTCCCTATTTTTTGGCATTGGCACTTTTTGGTGAAAGGAGTGAAAATGGGGTGGGAGGAATGCCGAGCAGTGGGGTCACCTTTCAGGCTGGCTGCCAGGAGCTCTGCCCTCGGTGGCATGCAGGAGCTTTTTGAGTGCTGATTTGGAGGCAGGTTGAGTCGACATTAGATGTTTGGAAAACACTCGACTCTGCCGTAATGTGTGAAACTGTCTTCACAAAGTGCAGGCAGCACTGAGCGGAGGCTGCCTGCTCGTTTCTTGGAAGGGGAACGTCAGCTTGGGAATCAAAAGGAGGTCCTCATTTTATCAGCAAAGACAAAGCCAACAATTCAAACCGTATCTTTTGTTTCTTTGGTTTTTTTACCCACAGGCGCCTGAAAGCTGCACGAATGCATCTTTCTAGTTGATCCTTGCAAATTGATCCTCACTGGGTGACCTGGGGCAATTGGTAAATACAAAACGAGGGCCATAGCACAGTCCAAATCTGATCTGCATGGTTTCCCAGGCTCTCCTTCAGGAAACAGTAGAGCACAGAAAGCACCGGTGTCCGGTCCCCATCCCAGTAGGTCCCTGCCACTGGTGGGATTTGGTCCAGTGCTGTTTTGTTGTGCAGTTTGAAAAACAAACGCTGGGTACCAAAACCTTGAGTCCTCAGTCTTGTACTGCTTTTATCCAATGAAACTAGCAGCACCTCTTCCTGTAAGCCACTATAAGAATGCTTTGGCCAAGAGGTTAGAAATGATTGATTAACTCGATATGTATTCTAACACCTGAGCAATACTAATAATTATTATTGCAGGCCTGGGCCAGATCTCATAGGTAAGAAGCACTAGGTGTCTGTTAAATATCACTGTGTGGGTGGAGAATTAACTGTTTTGCTCTGATACTCTTTTTTTTTATTTCACTTATTAATTTATTGTTAAAGAAAACGCACATTTTGGTGAACGAACAGAAGGATGGGAGTTAATTCCACAAAGGAATTCCTCAGAATGGGTGTCTGCTAGCAGTGCTGCCTCCCCCCTGGGCAGCAGCACAAGTTGGGTCCACGCTGCCCGGCTCCGCCGTGCCTTCCCCTCACCCTCATTCACTCATGCACTCACCTTACAGTGCCACATCCGCTTTTCTCAGACAGCTGTGGATGTGTTGACTGGTTGCTATTTTTGTTCTTTTTGTCAATCTGAAATTTAAGTCCACGTTTCCTTCGGGTTTCCCACAACAGCACCCTTTGTGCACTAACAAACACCCATTTTGGAGCATCAGTTTTGACTACTGAAGGTATTTTCTGGTATTTTTTTCCCCCCTGAGAATTTTGCTTGTTGCAATCTTAAGTTATATGTGTATGACCAAAGGATGGGTCTCCCAAGTCAAACATACCAGTGTTACTGGAAAACAGAGCAGCAGCCCTGCACTGCTCTCTGCTCTGACCAAGCCTCTGCCCTCCGTCACATAACTCATGCCCAGATTCCTGAGAAACTGACATAGGATCCCGTTTTGGACTGGTGGCAGCAGATCAGAGGGCAGCACAGGTGAGTGCTGAGCCGAATTCTGTCCCGCAGAGGTGCGTGCTCAGCCCGCCGGGCTGATGAAATGTGGTGTAAACTGAATGTGCTGCTCCTGCTGCGGTGTTTGCTCAGTGTGCTGTTCGTTTCAGGTACTGGTGTCCTACTAAATGCTTCAACGGAGGCTCTGCCAACTGTACAAATAAGTAATGCATCTGTTGCCTTGCATCCAGGTAGCTAGCTCCCAGTGCCGCGTTCACTTGTGTGTGTCTGTACCTCTCAGAGCTGTGCTCCTAACGTAGGATGTACGGGACAGAGGCGTTCGTCTCACACCTCTGCAGCACAGATTGACTTCTGATTCTACTGCAGCGTTTTTTTCAGCCCTGTAGTGTTACAGAGACAATTCCTGCAGTGCTGTGAACGACGAGTCCAAACTGCTTTGTATTGGTGTGTGTACATACACACGCACGCACGCATATAAATATATATGCTGCTGAGTGCAGTGATTGCAATAATCCAGTTAACCTAATTCCGTACATCTGTATTTTCAGGCCCCTCAGGTGCATTATGGTCTTCTTGTTTTGCTCAGCGGTGTTGATACACATCTTGTAAAACACTGAACAATCAAGAAGGACCCGTGTAGCCTTTACATCTGGTTTGATTAACTAATCAAAACCTGATTAGCACCTTTGTTCAAGGGGTTGCTGATTAATCAATTACTATTGATTGTAAGTGTCGCTCCATTTTCTAGCGGAGGGAAGTCTGAAGAAACAACCAATAAACATTGAGCAGCTGTCATAGTGATTAAATTTATTAAAACAAAATGCATTCTTTTTTATGAAGTGATCTTAAAATGGGTCACTGAAGGGGAGCTTATTGATTGAAGAAGGATGAACTCCTTGAATTTCTCTAGCTTAAATTAGACCAAATTCAATTACGATACGACGAACAGGTTGACACTACTCTTTAACAGTCCATCAATAAATTAGAGTAGGGGTAGGAGCAGCACACTTAATGCTGGACTGCAGCAATGAATAATATTATTGCTCATCCTGCTGTGCCGACAGTGATTGCTGTCTCCCAGCTGGTAGATGAGTGCTGATGATTATTTTCCAGTGGTTCTGAGCTGAAGACAACCTTTTCTCCCTGCTCTGCCCACGGCCTGCCCCCATGTTTTAGTGATGTTCCTGGCTCTCAAAAACTTGGTTATCCAAAGGGATTCACTGCCCATTTGTCAAAAGAGCAGTCAGTGGGAAAATGTCAGTGCTATCCTGGTTTCTTACCCCTTAGGAAGGAGGAGTGTTTGGTTCATCGAGTGATGTAAGGCCACTGCCCCTAACTCGTGACCACCAGGGAAGGGTGGAAACTTGCATCGTTTGGTGTTTTGACTGTGTAATGGTTGGACTGGATGACCTTAGAAATCTTTTCCAGCCTTTGTGATTCTATGATTATGTCTCTAAAAGCTTTGGTTATATTATGCCTCTGGTACTTAAAGAAATGGAGCCTTAATCAGAACCAGTGCTGGAGCACGTGGGTAAAATAGGGAGATGTGCTGCTCAAAGTAATAGCAATACCAGAAAGTGAGGACTGGCATTAAGTCACTCCGGAGTTTTTCAGCTAAATAAAACAATTTGTTCCTAATAGGTCTGAAGCTTTTAACTCTGATGTGATTGATATACAATTAAAAACCAGCTAGTAAAGTCAGTCAGGTCCAATCCAGTCCTTTCTCATAAGATTGAGATGCCACTACTTAAAAGAAAGAAGAGCTGGCGTATACATATATGTGCATATGTGTGTATATATAAATATATATGTATGTCTATCTTAAAGCCTCATTAAAACCAGAATTGATTAGCTGGGAGGAGAAGAGCCTTCCATAAGCTAAACGCTGCTGTAAGAGCTTGACCCACATTATGAGGATATTACTATTAAAATGTGCCAGTTGGGTGTTTTGGGCTTTTTTTTTTCATGCTCCTGAGGCTGCAGTAAGTGATCTATTTTTAAACAATTACTACTGCAAAAATGTTAAGAGAATTTAATATTAAAAAAAAATAAATCCCATATTCCCCATAATGAATACTCGGCAGGATTAAAATAGGGATGTCAGCTGGGAATATTCATGTGAGAAATAATCAGTGTCAACGTCTGCTGTGGGTTCCTTGTTACTACCTCCCTAAGTCACTTTCCATGCTCAGATACTGGGGCTGAGGAGTGTCAGTTTTGCCATCTGCACGGGTTTGTCCTTAAGCCAGGAGAAAGGTGAGCAGAGCAGTGGGTGTGCTGCCAAACATTGGGTGCTCGGTCAGGACTCTTAAATGTGTAATGCTAAGGGAGTTAGTGTGGAGCGGAGTAGGAACCCAGCAAAACGTGTTTCTTTCTGTGTGCATAGTGTTTAATGATAATAATAGTGTTTCCTGCTTAAAGGAAAACTTCAGGATTCTTGCTGGGAGTGCTGTCGTTTCTTTTTGTCAATTAAAAGCTCCCAAAGTTTCTTATCGGCCACAATTTTAAATAGGACTACAGTGCTCTCTGCTGCTGTGTATCGTGCTGCATCTCACGCAGAGAAGTTCAGTCCTACGTGAGGTAAAGATATGGCGTGCCCTTAACATAGGGCACAGTCATCCTCAACACAGCAGTTGAAAACAAAAATTGATATATTTTTCTCCTGCGTATGTTGACCTGTCCTAAGCAGACAGCACCATTATCACTGCAGTTTTCCTTTAAGGTGCTTTGATATAATCCATCCCGTTTGGATCGCATCAAAGCACCACCTCTGGAATGGGGTCTGCCCGAGGTGCAGAGTAGCTGTGGAGTAGCAGAATAGTTGTGCATGTTGTCCCCAACATGCAGCAGTGTCTCTGTGCTGGCTCCTTCCATCCCTCCCTGCGTCCCTCCCCTCTCCCTCCCTCAAGGAAACACAAGCAAAACAGGAAACAAAGCCCTCGTAGAAAGCACTCTGACTATTCGATTTAAAGGCCAGCGTGCTCCAATATATATTAACATCTTAATGGGAAAGCTCTGCATGTATACATTTACTACTGTCTGACAAGAGGGAATTAAATGTCAGAAGGATTTGTAGCATCTATAATTGAATTGGTGCTGAGAAAAGCAAATCTTAAGGAAGAATAACATATTAGGATTAGCAAATAATGTGGCATTTTGTCAGTTCCTGCCATCTCGTCTGTTCCCTCTTCAGTAATAAAGTTGTGATTTCTTTTTTTAATCATAGATATGAAGCGGGAATAGCTTTTGTGAATCAGAGATAGCATTTTAAAGCAGATCCCAGTTTTTAAGGTCAAGTTTGTGTTTGTCGGCACAAATTTGGGGAATGATTCCCCACTCTGAAGTCTCAACACTTTATGACCAAGGAAATAATGAGTGGCATCAATCACCAATGCTCATTCAACATGAAATAATCTGCAACCTTCTGGGATTATTTCTGCTGGGCACCACCCTCACAAAGTGAGGGCATTAGAAAGCCCTGTGAGCCCCAGAGGATGCAGACTCACAGATTTCAGATTTCTTCTGCTTTGTCCTTACTTTCCTCTTTCAGGAGGAGAAACCATTTGGCAAGAGGACTCATGCTTTGAAAAATCTGATCTTCATTCTATTTAAAATTTCAAGTTGTTCCTTAGGAGAGCAGATCGATGCAACGTAGGAAGGGCAGGAAGAGGAGCTGATTCCGATAAGTGCAAGGGTTGTAGTGCTTCTAAATGCGGTGTGTTTATTTTTAAACAGAGCTCCCGCCTCTGTTCATAGAGCACGTGTGCAATTAGACACCAAGAGCCATTCCTTGGGCGATTAATATGTAAATATAAATATCTTTAAGGTTGGAATGCACCGTCAACTGCTGCACAGTTGGGTATCACACGGTTTGCAACCACTTTGGTGTTGGGTGTCACGGTTTGCGGCCACGAGCTTGCATCTGAAGGATGTAAGTGTGATGAAGGAAGCATTTAGCCATGTACCTCACGGAATAAACTTGCACTTTGCAAAGTTTCATTAACACAGAGACTGAAGAAAAAAATGACAGCGTGTATCCCAGAGCAGAGCGCATCTGAAGCAGCATCTTGTCTGAAGCTGCAGTGTCCCCAGAGCACCCCAGGCTCTGCTTTTCCCTGGTCGCTGTTGCAGCAGTGTTCTGCCTGAGTGGGGTGGTCTGATTGGCACCGTGCTGCACCGCCCCAGGCATCCTTCCCATCAGCAAGCAGGGGTATCCTGTTTCTTGCCAAAGCAGCAAATGCTGGGAAGTGCTCACGACACAGTTTGTTCCTAATGAAGGTGATTGAAAAAAAAAAAAAAAAAAGGAAGAAAAATGTCCTTTTTTTAGGGGCAGTTTGTTCTGGCAGCTTGCCACAGCAAGTAGAAATCCTTCTGTCGTGGCTCCAGGACGCGCACCACATTCATAAATACCTGTTGTTGTTTGTCTTCATCAGAAAGCTGGGAATCATTGACCTCAAAGGCAGTACTTCTGCTTGGACGTGGAGCTGCTGACAGTTCAAGATGTGTTAATTCTCATTGCAAGAGCTGTGCATAGGGCTTTCCCACCAAGTAAAGCGTACTCCGGGTTGTTTCACAGTTGGGTTTTATCCTCTGAGCGTGCTTTGCTGTTACAGCGTAAGAGAGAATTTCATGTCTTGGTTCTCTGTGTCTCATTTTTATTCTAATGGTGAACTCCTGTGCAATAACTTGTTCCCCTCGCTGAACTCCAGGCCTTAGCGTGCATCCTGGCTCGCTCCTCCCACTGCTAAGTGACCCGGCTTTGGGTTATGTGGAAGCAAATGCCTCATGGTTTACAGCAGTATCATTTTTGTCCCATTGAGTTGAGCTCATTAGGCGAGTTGCTGGAAGGGGTTCTCCCTTTGTGATGCTCACGGGCTGTTCTTTGTTTTATCCCCCAGCGTACACCGGAGCTTGGCAACATTAAACCGTTGCGTGTGCCAAAGCTGCTGCTTTGAAAAGTTAGTTGAAGAAATACTCCAAGGTTTTTTTCCTAAATGGTTTTAATTAAAGCGTGCTATACAGCGCTCCCAGTCACAAGTTATTTACTTACATCCCCTGGTGCTTCATCTTAGAACAGAATTGGAAATATCGATAGGAAGCGTAAATCCAGAGCTCCTGCTTGAGAGCATTGTATCAGGTTTCAGCTCAAAAGAGCACCATTACCTTTAGCTGTCACGGATCTGTACGCTTGATCGATAAACTTCAAATATTATTAGAGGCGGAGGCTTCAGAGATTTGCTCTGTTCTTTGGAGAGAGACCGGGATAAATCTTGCTTAAAAATTGACTTGAATTTGCACTCTCAGTCTTCCTGGTAAAACGCATTTCTCTTAGGTGCCTGGGCAGCTGCACGCAGGGCAGATTTATAGGCCATGTGCTTCTTGTAGTGAAAGATCTAAATGGTAAATCCTTCACATATGACTTCACAAATCATGTAAAGTTAAAAGATTTTTACCGTTTCTGTTGCTGCTGTGCTTAAATTGTAAGGTATGGCCAGTAAATCATTTTAATGGAGGTGTCGTGCTTGACTCAATAAAAAAAAAAGAGAGAGAGAGAGAGAGACAATGGTTTAGCTTCTATTCCAAAATGTTAATGTATTAATCAACGGGAGAATAATTGTTTTTTACTGCATTATAAATCTCAGTTGCCATTAGAATTGCAGCGAGGGTTGATGTAGCCGCGTTCTTAAATTAAAATTGTTTACACTGCTATACATTCATTTTACACGGCCGTAGCTCATTCCGGGTTCATTTTGGAGTTGTTCCTCGGCCAAATAAGTCATTCCTCTCCCGGTGATGGCATCCTAAGGGGGAGATGCTTATAAAAGAAAACTAATTGCATGGTGAGGAGTTAAATAAATAAAATAAAGCAGTTGGAGGCGATGCACAATTATTGCTCGCTATCTGCTTTTGAAGAGGTTTTTATAGTCGGGATTAAGAGTTTTGTGTCTCTGGACGTCATGAACTGTAATGAACAGAAAAGGTCATGCTTAATTATGTAATTTCAAGTTCTTATTGGGGGAGAAGATGGCTGCAAATGCATTTACAGAGCTCGGTTGATTGTTTTTTTGGGGCCTGACGTTAAAGTGTTTTCACCAGGGCACCTTGTTCATGATGTCTTTCTAGAGCTAACGATTCATACTGCTGTGCCCCTTGCCCCTCAGGAAGATTGGAATTTTGGGGAGTGTCCTTGGGGAGTCTCTCCAACAACTCATGCCCACCAATGATTCCTCATCTCTTCTCCTCCTCTCCCTGTCCCAGCTGTCCACCAGTAGTGGTAGTGCTGCTGCTTGTAGCGGTAGGCACCTGGCGAGGTATCGGCCAGATCTGTTCACCCTGAACTCATCTGTCTGGATAGCTCCACGCTTTATCCCTTCTCCTTTGGAAAGCAAAAAGGTGGCTGCAGCCAAAACCTTCACGTTGCATCGTAGTAAGTCCCCAATTCTTACTGCTCTTCTAATCTCAACAGATTCTCGTGCAGGTGAGGAAGGGGCAATAAGGAGCGTGGACCATGCAGTCGTCGGTGGTGTCGTGGCCGTGGTTGTATTTGCCATGCTTTGCCTGCTCATCATTTTAGGGCGATATTTTGCAAGACATAAAGGTAAGACAAAGACTGCAACTTGAAAATGAACGGACTTGGCACGTGCTTCACTTTCCGCGTGATGTTTTGGCCCTCTGGGTGCTTTAGAAGAGCATCTCCTCTCTTTTAAAATGAGGAAAGTTGTGGCAGGCAACCAGCGTGCTGTGCTGAGTGTGCTTGGTACACGAGTTAAAGCTGAAATTCGGAGGTCTGGCTACAAAACCTCACTGACCTGAGCTGGTACCTATTTGCTTGGTCTGCCCCAGGAGCTTGTACACTTGCAGAGTGAGGCCGAACCCACACGCAGTTCTGTGACCCTCCAGCCCCTGTGTGTGTGATCAGCAGTTCACACCAAAGGATTTATGTTTATTGGCTTCACCGAGAGCATTTGGGAAAGCTCCTAAGCATTGGAAGCAAACAAGAGTTGCGCATCGGGGCGTCTTGAGCAGGACTCCGTGCTGGGCTTTGTGGTGTTCTGGGACTTGCTCTCAGGCTCTGTTTCTTTCTGGTGGCACTGAATGCCCCTCGTGCTCGTGGCTTTGTTGCTAGCTCTCACCATGTCACAGAGCAAACCATTTCCTTTGCAGGTACATACTTCACTCACGAAGCCAAAGGAGCGGACGACGCCGCCGACGCAGACACAGCTATCATCAATGCAGAAGGAGGACAAAACAACTCTGAAGAAAAGAAAGAGTACTTCATCTAGAACAGCCTTGGTTTCAATGAGGTGTCCAACTGTGGACGGTTACTGGCCCTATTTAAACGATAGAGAGACAGTGATGTTGGAAGTTGCAACCAGCTTGTGTCTTTTTTAAAGAGAAACGCAAATGGGTGGAGAGCTGTGACACTGGGAGGGTCTGGGATTTGCTGTGTAAAAATATTCTTCGTAAAGTACACTCTGCTGTTCGACACCTCAGTTCGTTTGGGTTTTATTTTTTTGGCCAAGTCCAGCTTGGATTTAGTTTAGTGAAGTCATTTGCAGAAGATTCTGTGCCTTGTTTTATTTCTGTTTGTTCGGGTTGGGGAGGAGGCTGGGAAGAAGAGGGGCTTCTGTGCGTTAGTTCCCTTCGGGTTTCTACGGTTCTTTGTTTCCCCTTTTGTCCTCTGTGGAATCGGTTGGTTTCTTTCGAGGTGTTTTTCCTTCTTTTGATCTTCACTGTTTTCTGTTCGAAACTCGGTTTCATCAGAGGAGAACCAGCACATTTTAGATTCCATTGTTTGCAATTCGCCGTACCCGTATTCCATTTTCTCTATTGTCGTAAAGGCTTGGATCAACAAACAGATGAGAACCTGTTTGTGGCTGCCCGTGTTCCAAATGCTTTAGATTGATGGAGACTAGAAAATAGCCTGCAACTCAGAAAAGGTGCTGCCCACCCGCGGTGCGTCCGTCTGTGCCCGAGCTCCGCTCCTAGCCAGGTGCCCTGCAGCCCCCAGCAGCTCTGGGGTGCAGGATCTGCCCCACAGAGGGCACAGGACAGGATTTCTGCTCAGATAGTTGTTGCAGACCGCTCTCTGTCCCAACTCCTCCCCGATTTGCTAGCACAGGAAAAGCCCTCCCAGAGTGCCAGCAGCTGCGAGCATGCAGCTATGGGGTTCTGTCCCCCTCCGTTGGCGTGGTGCATGGAGGCATCGGGGTGGATGTGGGGTTGAGTGCTCATCCCACTGGGAGCTGCCCGTGTGTCCTCAACCCCAAAGCCACCGCCTCGTCCCCGCATTGCGTTAGGTACGAGCCCTGGGGTGGCTGGACAGGTACGACTGCCTTTTATTTTATTATTTTGATCTGATGGATAAGAAGTGGGAGTTTGAGTTCAAAATTACAGTGCTAAGTGACTCCTTAAAGCCATAGGTAAAAAAAAAAACAACAAAACAAGGAGAATTTAGGTCCGTGATAGGTTTGTGACAGACAGCAAATCGCAGTGGGAAGGCGGTAGGGGACTTGGACATGAATTTGGTGAATTATCATGGATGTAGAAAGGTACTTTTTTTTTTTTAATTGTGTTTCTGTGGAACGCATATGCTGATTTATTTAAGGGTAACATTAATCTTAGCGTCAGCTTTCTTTTTTTAAGGGGTTGGGGGGAATCATCTTTCATGTGTGGTTGGTTTGTGGGGTTTTTTTTGGTTTGTTTGTTTTTAATTGTTTTTTTGGCAGAACCATTGTAACGCAGGAGTCTGTTGGGAATGGGATGGCATGAAAACAAACAAGTCCGTTCCAGAGCAGTAGTCAGTTTTTACCCTTAGTACAAAAGAAGAAGAAATTCACAGGAATGGCTTTTTCTTTTTTTTTTTTTTTCTTTTTTTCCTCCTGAGCAAATTTTGTCGAGCGCAGCTCTTTTCTGAGCCTTCAGCACCATTGCCAAACCACACCATGGTGAGAAGCATTCAGCATGTAGAGTTCGGGTTGGGGGGGGAGGGGGAGGGGAGGAGGGCGGGGGTCTTTTTTTACTCATCGGTCACCAAATTGGCATCCTGTTTTTGGACGGCCCATCTTTGTTTTGGAAGTGTACAGTAGTGCAGTGTTACCGATGTAACTTTGACTTAAAATGTTGACATGTCTCAGGTTCATGTGTTTTGATTGGTGTTTTCCGTCTCAGGTAGATTGCAAAAATTTCGGCCCCACACATTGGAAAAAGGAAAAACAAAAAAAAAAAAAAAAAAAAAAAAGAAGAAAAAAAAAGTAAAAAAAAAATTAAAAAAACAGGAAATTATGAATTTTAGTTGTATATTGGTTTATGTATTTTTTCTTCAGTATACAGTGCACTGTTTGAAATGTATTGTTGAGTATTACTTTGTACAGCTTTAGGTCATTAGGATTTTTAAGTGTGAAGAAAGAACAAACATGTCTAAAGGAGAACTACAAATGAAGGAAGTGTGACTGATGCTAAACAGCCTTGTTCTTGATTCACCCGGCCTTTTTATTTTTTCCCCTTAGGCCAGTTCTGTTTTAAGGTGTCCATGGAAGATGTTACAGTGTAAGAGAAATACATATCCATCTGTTCCCATTCACATTTTGTATCGGTTCATGTATACCATTTTTACAAAGAAAAAGAAGTACTATAAAAATATCTGTCTTCTTAATAAAAAAAAAAAAAATTAATGTTACAAAACTACCTTGGCCTCTCATCCTGCACTCTTTGGGCGGAGCTCTGCATTGTGATGGGAAGGGAGGGTCGGTGCTGGTGAATTGGGGGGGGTTTTGGGGGACCAGGACTCTCTGATCCATGTGTTCGTTCCTGTTTGGGATGTTTTGTGGTACTGAGTCACCTCAGTTTTTAGGGTTTGGAGTGAGAGCCCTGAGGTGACTGTCGAGCTTTTGCTGATGCTGCCTTCCAGTGTCTCCTGCAAGTCTGAGAAGAGAACCTTGCTCTCTCAAAGAGTTTGGGAAATCTCTGATTCATTTTCCCAGGCTGCTGAACCCACAATAGCAATGCTGCAGCTCAGCTCCCCTTTGGGAGGGGACCACCATTCCTGGCTGCCTGCATGCTGGAGAGCCGCAGAGGTCAGTGCAGCGCCTTGCCCTCTCCCTGCACCACTTTGTCGGCCAATTCTGCGAGGCACATCTGGCACGTGTCGATCCATTCTAACAGTTTGAGTTTGGTCCTGAAGGGCCAAATGAAGAGGAGGAAAAAGCAGCTGAAGTGCTGGGGCTGAGCACTTCCAGTTGCCTTTTTCAGCTGACAGCCGACATTTGGAAGCTCACGGGTTGGTTTGTTGCGCTGTTCTGTTTTGTCTTTAAAGAAAGATGGCTATCTTGTGTATTTAATTTGACTGCCAGCATAATGTGCTGGCTGCTGAGCCCTGTAATAAACGCTGCCTTGCTGCACGCGGTTGCCCCGCTGAGCAGCCTGCTTTGTTCAGCTCCAGGGTGGGGGAGGATGGTCCCCGATGAGGAGTGCTTGGCACACCGCGCACGCACCTGTGCTCGGCAGCACGGCGCCCGCTGGCAGCGCAGAGCATTTCAGTGGTGGGAGGAACGTGGCAACGTCGGTTGGGACACATCATGCAAACACAGAAGGTGTTGTTGCCTTGGGAGGTTTCTGGCTGTCTTCAAAAAAGAAGTTTTATTCCTAAAGGCGTAGAGGAGCGGTCCATGGTTTGGCGATGAGATGGGTCTCGGGGGGACCTTAGGGATGGGGTCAGGTGGGATATGAGGAAGAACTTCCCCCAAAGAGTTTTTGGGCACTGCAGTGGGCTGCCTGGGGGGCGAGAGAGGGGGGGTGGTGTCACCATTCCTGGAAGTGTTTGGGAAATGCAGAGATGTGGCACTGAGGGACACTGTCAGTGGGCAATATTGGTGGTAGGTGGACGGTTGGAGATCTGAGAGGTCTTTTCCAACCTTTATGATTCTATGATCTGTGCAGATCACAAATTCAGAGCAGCAAGTGGAGCTTGCCTTAAATCCCACGTGGACAAAAAAAAAAAAAAAAAAAGGGAGCTGGCAATTCAGCTCCGGCGTGAGTTCAGATTTCCAGCCCTGATAACAGGGCATCATCTCTTAGGTGACACTCAGATGTTCAAAACCAGGGTATGACCCCTGTGGCCCTTCATTCCTTAGGCAGTGCAGTTTGTAAGACAGAGAAGTTTGCAGAAGGTAAGAACTGAGCAAAACACAGGTGAGTGCCAGGTGGCAGCCTGGGGAGCTTCAAGCTGCATTGGAAGTAAATCCACACCAAACTGGAGCTCTGCTGGCAAAGCTGAGATCCAGAACTGGGAGAAGACCTGTGAGCGTGACAGTGGCCATGGAGGGCAGCTCGCCCCAGCTCACACACCTGATCCCTAAAGCCAGAGCTGAACAAATGGGAACCATGGGAAAATCAAAGCATGTTCACCTCCTTTGGTCTCCGCTGCCTTCCTGCACGCACGGCTTCTCTGCTCATATTCCTGAAGTGAGAACCTTAAATCTTCCCTAAGTGATAGCTTCTCAGGTTAATTAATCTTTAGGCTTAAACTTGCTGGGAGCAGCGGGAAGTCCAGCCTGCAGTCAGCAATGTTACGATTGCATCTTCTAATACTGTTTATCCTGCATTAGTGTTTATTTGAGGAGAAAATTGATCTGTAACTGATATTTCAGATATTTCAGAGCTGGTGTTGGGCAGCCCAGTGCAGAAGCGTTGGATAGCAGATGGGTATTTCAATCCTGTAATGGTGGGGGAGCGTTGGGATATGTGGTTTTCTCCCCTCTATCCCTATTCCAGACTCAGTTCTGATTATATTCACGTTGTTTTCCACTGAATTGAAACTACAGGGATGCACTGTCTGAATGTCTATGCAGAAAGCAACTGCAGTTGCAAGGAGCTTTCTTTAGCCAGGTTGGCTTACCGAGGCTGCTGCTCAGTGCTTCCAAGTTGAATCCACCTCTCCAAGAAACCTTTTTCCTACCGAAGTTCCAACACTGAGCCAAAAGCTCCAGGGCAATCCAGAAAAGGGAGCAATTCCTCTCGTTATATGAAATGAGCATGAACATATGTTCTTTGATCATTAGCGTGGTTATTTTCTAATTATTTCCATTTACCAGAGATGTTAGAATCACAGGTCTGATGCTGGATTGTGGTGTTTTTCTTTCCCTTAAAGCCAAAACCTGCTGCAGCACACGCACGCGGTGTCAGAAACAAGGTTATGGAGTTGATGGGCAATTGAATTCCACCCCCACCTGTTCCTCGCTCCCCTCTCTCTGAACGCTTTCTGGTCATTACCATTCAGGCAGCAGCGTTTCTGTCTGGCACAATGTCAATAGAGCAGGTGAAAGAAAAATTCGGGAATCTTTATTCCGCTGGGAGAGAGATAATAATTTAAGGAGCGAGAGAAGAATGGCGCGAGAGAAACGTGCAAAACACAGCGAGCGCCCGGCGCCGCTTCCAGTCCAACGACGACGAGTTGAAAGCGCACCGAGAGCCGTCGGAGGCGTCGCATCCACAGAGCTGCATCGTGCACGGCTCCTCGCACCGGTGCCAGCCAGGCAGAGGTGTTTGATGGCGAGCCCATCAACACAGAGATACCGAACGTGTGCCCAGCTGCTGGCTGAGGGAGCTCAGCACTGACAGCTCATCATCTTCCAGTGCCACCCTGTCTGGAGACTCCTCCGTCGCGGTGAATAAATCCATTAGAACGCTATAAAGAGTGGGAAGAATAACAAATCGCAGCGACGCTGTTATCTCGTGAATTTTAGCTGCATTCAGCGTTGGCAGCGTATGTATTTTGCCTGCGAGGAACAACGGGAGTGGGGCAGTTTTGGTGCCAGATGCAGTCCCTCCCTGCAGCAGATGCGCGTTGCTGGGCTGAGCTGCGCAGGCCCAAGGAACGAAGCAGTGAATGTGTTAACACGGGCTGACCCCTTCCATCTGCCCCGGCCCTTGTGGGTTCGTTAATAAGCAGTGCAATCTGCAAAAAAAAAAGGGGCCTTTTATGGCTGAAAGTAGAGATCTGTACAAAAAGAAGCTGGAGAGTTGTCTCGCTCCTGTTTCTGGGTGTGGTGGAAGAAGTACAAAGGCATAGGAACTGCTACTCCAGAATACTTCACGTCTTAAAAATGTGGTACCTGTTTTTATGGAAGAGGTTACAGTGATTTTTATTTTTGGTCAGGCTGAGAATCTTACTCATCAGGAATGTATTTGATAGAATCACAGGACCATAGAGCAGCTTGGGTTGGAAGGGACCTCCAGGATCATCTACCCCTGTTGTCCCTGCTGTTTCCTGTACTGGGACACCAGATGTAGCACACTAGAAACCTGCCCTATTAAATAAGCTGGGAAGCCATGCATCAGTCTGTATCTGCAGATGGGGGAGGCAACACATGAGGAACTTCTGTCCTGCCTACTGCTGTGGGGTGAGTGAAACTGGGCAGATCTTTCCTCTTCGAGGCACTCTATGTATCTTTGTGATGAAATGTAAAGAAATAATAGAAAAACGGTGGCATATTCCACTGTGGAGCCAGGAGTTGGACTGAATGATCCTCTAGCCTGGTCTAGTGGTTGGCAACCCTACCCCACAGCAGGGGGATTGAAACTGGATGATCTTTAAGATGATCTTTAAGATGATCCTTTTCAACCCAGGCCATTCTATGATTCTATGATCCTTTTGGGATGTTCTGTGGCTCTCACATCTGCAGGAAGAGCCATCACTGCAGAGCACATGGCACCTCTCAGTGCTGGTGACATTCCTCTGTGTGATGCGTTTCCACATGCACCAACAGATGAGTACCTCATGTATGCCAGAACCCAATTTATACTTCTCTTGTTCTGCCACGAGACGTCTACATGTTGCAATGGGGAGAGGTTCTCCATCTTTCCCATTGTGACCTCTCTTTGCCTCTCAGCCCTGAGGGTGCTGGGCTGTGATTAACACTGCATTTGCCTTGAGGCAAACTGCCCTGCTTCTCGCTGTGGTCATTGTCAATAATTCAGTAAGCACAGAGGCAGACGCGGGGAACAGCAAAGCCAGCATCAGGCGAAGCTGCAGTGGGAGATAGGGAAGGGATGGGGCTGCGTGGTTGTGGCCACATCTCAGTTTCTGGAGTAAAACTGATAGAAGTTTGATTGAGCCTTAATAGCCTATTAAGGACCCAGTTGTGAACATCGCTCGGCGAAAATGCTGCCAGCACCGGCTTTTGTGAGAGCAAATAAGCTGCCTGTTGCAGAGTTCATGATTTATTTATGGACATGTGTGGCTCATTCATGCCATGCCCCAAATCGGGACATTTCTCGTTATTCTTGCGTTTGCCAGCACCTCTGTGCTGGGCAGGAGACGCAGTTGCTTTGCTCTCGGGCTGTTTACCTTCTGTGAACGTTGAGCAAATCCTTTGCCAAGACTTTGGATTCAGCTCCTCAAATAGCCCAGCTATTTCCCCAGTCATGTGTATTAAACCACTGCTCCCTTTAATCTTGGCAATTTCGGGCTGCAGCATCCATCTGTTTGGAAAAAGAAACCCAAATAAAGCGCTGCTTGAAATGATCACAGATTTACTTCGCTGTAACTTCAAAAGAATCTTATTTATACTTCATTACATCCCAGGGAATAGGGAGGTCTGCCCAGGACAACTGGCGCTTAATCCACACTCTTGTGTGACTCCAGTAGACTTGTGTCAACATCCAATCTCTTGAAGTTATCCAGCAAGTGTCTGCTTTGTGCCTTTGTCCGGCCATTTAGAGCCATGCAGAGAAGGAAGTCCACCCAGAAACCTCTCTGATTGCATTTGCTGAGGCTTAGGAAGTCGCAGCAATTTTCTACACTACCCAGATTGTGCACCCAACGTCCCCCTTCGTTCCTTGGCCATTCAGACCTCACAAGCCAATGCACTTTGTCATTCAGCATCCAGGCATCCCGGCTCCTAGGAATCCCCTGCGTCCCCACGTTTTCCAAATGGCCCCACGGGTTAATGGGGAAATGCTCTGCGTTAACTCTTCAAACACCAAAACGAAAGCATTGCTGGGATAGCTGGAACCAAGAGCATTCAGCAACCAGAGGCTGCAAATCTGACAGCCCTGGGAGGTGGCTCCAGCAGTGCTCCCCTTGGGCTGTGAGCCTGCTGCTGGGGAGTGGTTTTAATTAAAAGGACCAAAGGACATTTCATGAAATTGAAGAAAATGAGCATTACTTAAACTAAAAGTGTAGCATTCGCCCTGAACTTAACGTTTTTACAAGTTGTGTAAGTAATTTGGAACTAATTGCACGATTATATTATTAGGTGAGAAATACAATTCTTTATAATAATTATCATTATTTTACCAAGTTCGATGGGGAATTATTTTAACTTCTGGATGCCTAATTACTGCCAGGCTGGTGATTCTGGAAGCCAAGGCAGCTCACACCACATGAAGTAAGGAGCGACAACTGACACTTTAAATTATATCGGGTAAAATGCACCTGAATTCTGAGCTCAGTGATTGAAATACTCTCGTGTTAAAAAAGGTGGGGAGCTGGGGCGAGGTGCAACTGTCCAACTCCACAGCATTGATCCGAGCTGCCCAGTCAGTTATCATCAGAAGTCCTGACACCAGACTAATAGGTTTTTCTGAAGATCCAATCACATTTTGCAGGCAGTGGCTCCTGGCGTGCCACATGGGATCACATCTGCTCCTCAACACATTGATCTCACCAAGACCCGTGCTGTGCAGGCAGCGTGGGGCAATGCAAGGCGATGTGGAGCAATGCAGAGCAAGGCAAGGGCAAGGCAGGGCAGTGCTGGGCAAGGCAGAGCAAGGCAAGGCACTGCAGAGTGACACAGAGCAATGCAGGGCAACGCAAAGCAGTATAGGGTGATGCAAAGCAATGCAAGGCAGTCATGGGCAATGCAGAGCAATGTAGGGCAATGCAAGGTAATGCAGGGCAATGCACAGCAGTGCAGATCACTGCAAGGCAATGCAGGGCAGCACAAGGCTGCAAACACAGCACAGGCACAACGTTTACAGTACACACATGGAAATGAGTTGTACTTGAGCCCTGTGAGCATGGGCAGAGCAATTCAGTCCTCCACACCGAACAAGCCCATAATTCTGGTGGTTCCAATTTACCAGCCATTTGCAGAAGATTATCTCCCTTGCACACATTATCCTTCTTTGATTTTAAATGAACCCTATGTATCTGGATAACTTCAGCAAAGGGAGAAAACAAATCCCAACTAAAAAGCTGCGCTCGGGCTAATAGTTTAATGCCTGAATTAGTGCAACAGAGAAAATAATTTAAGTTTAATGGCCAATAAAAGTTTAAACTGGGTTTTTCTATTTCAAGAAACAGCCACGGAGACATTTCCTATTGTATGCTGAAGGTTTTTCCTGGAAAATGTGAATACATGGGGTCCAGCTGCAGTAATACATTAATAAGAGCGGTGGTATCATTGTCCCTGTAGGTGTTAAGGAAAGGGTGGATGTAGTACTGAGAGATGTGGATTAGTGGGCAATACTGATGGTAGGTGAATGGTTGGACTGGATGATCTTAGAGGTCTTTTCCAGCCTTCATGATTCTGTGCTTCTATGAATACCTGCTTTAAGCTGTGTGTCTCTGCCTACCTGCTGCACAGCCCCATGCCTCCCTCCCATCTCTGATCCTGTTTCGCAGAGCCAGAGCACTCCAAGTAATAGATATAGAGTAGTATGGGCACAAGAGGAATACAGAATACAGACAGAAAGGACGGGGCTGGATACATCCAGCAGTTCCTCAGCCAGCAATGGGGGAAAATCAAAGGCAGGCAGATCTATCAGCCCGAGTTTAGTTTGGGGGAAATTCTGACCTCGGGCTACAAAGAGAATTGTGCTCCTTTAGAGGAAGGCGGATGCATGGCCCCACAAGGGGCTTCCTCCCATCCCAGGACTGCCACGCACAGCCCCCTCCTGCCCGTGCCCCTCTTGTTCCGCACACGCTGCTGGTGGGGTCCTTACCTATAGCCCCCCCTCCCCTCAGTACTCTGCTGTCTGTTCTGCTTCCATCTGCTCCCTCTGAAATAAGGAGCATTTATCTGCCTCTGAGTACAAAGAGGGAAGGAGTCCCTGGTGTTTAAAACGGTGCTGAGACTCGCAGTGCTCGCTAAGAACAGGGCTATTGCAGAGATCTGCTGCCTGCTTGGAGCTCTCTGCTGTAACCACCATTGCTTTCTGCAAATCCCATTTTCCTCTGAACAGCTTAAATAAAGATTTGTTTCCCATCCTGCTAGCACCAGTGTTGTCCTTTGACTTTCCTCCAAGTCCCACCCGTGTGCCCTCAGCATCCTTTGGGGTGAGCGGGATTCTCTGGCTCTTAGTAATGCATGCAGGGGGTTGGGGGCTCCTATTTCAGGTTGGATATTAGGAAAGATTTCTTCTACAGAAGAGTGGTCAGGCCCAGGCACAGCTGCCCGGGGAGGTGGGGGGTTAACTGTCCCTGCAGGGGTTCCAGAACTGTGAAGATGTGGCAGTGAGGGATGTGGCCAGAGGGATGTGGGGATGGGTTGGGCTTGGGCTTGGTGGTCTTTTCTAACCTTAATGATTGTATGATTCTGTTGGGGCACGCAGCTCACCCTGGGCTGGCCTCTCTCCGTGTGATGGCAGCACTGCTGCTCTCCCTGCTCCTCTCTTTTCCCTGCAGGCTGCGTTTGATACTTCAACACCTTTCCCATATAATGAAAGAAACAGACAGGGTCCAGGTGTTTTGCCTCATTCTTAAGAACCAGGAGCAGCTCAGCCACTTATCTCCTTACTTCAGGAGCTGACAGAGCATCCCTGGAATGACAGCAAAAGCTTGTGTTCCAGCCTCATCCTGGTGCTTCCAACACACACCGATGCCACGCTCCAGGCTCTCACACTTTTCAGGCTGCTCATAACCCACACCTGACAGTAACACGTACAGATCCCTTACAACAAGCCCAGCACAGCCACGCTGCACACATGAGGTTTTGCAGCACTGGGAAGCAGTGCTGGCCCTGGTGATGTCCCCTTCTCTGGGCAGCACTGTGCTGAGCAGGAGCACGGAGAGTGGCCGTGTTTGTCTGTGACTAAGGGAAGGTGTACGTGGCCTTGATTGCCAATGAAAAATTAAGGCCGCGTGTCTTGCATTCATTCCTCCTTGATTACACGCCAGTACATAAACAAACCTTCAGCCTGCTGCCTGAGGGGTGTCAATGATCCACCTTTGCTTTCATTCGCCTCTCCTCCAGCAAATCTATAATGCATTTAATCTTCAGCAGTCACTCTCCTCAGTTTTTAAATGTCTAATTTGCTGCAGAGCGCTGCTCCAATTCTCTCTGTGCCATCGTTTGAATGCTCTGCCTCGTGCTTGCCCAATTGGTTGTCTGCTTGGACAGACTGCACCTGATCTCTGGGAGGGAGGGAGGGAGCGAGGAGCACACTGAAGAGCAGAGATTTGCCAGTGTTGCTGTCCAAGCAAATCTCTCCATGTTTCAGGAGCCCATCTGTTTGCTGTTGCCACACTGACCACAACAGGGGCATGGGCTGCTCAGAGCCCACAGCCCTCCTTGCCCAGGGATGTGCACTCCACCAGGCACACCAGCAGGAAAGAAGAGATCTGGGGCTCCTCTAGGATGTTCTCAGCGTGACTCTGGGTGCTACCTCTGTCCACCCCTCACCTGCTCCCCGCTATCACCCCCCAAATATCCCCACTAACATGGCAGCCCCCCCGTGCTGCGGCGTGGTCGTGCTCTGTGCTCTCACCCTGCCTGTCCTACACCATGTGCAGCCACTTCCCTGCCACACCTGGGGCCACTCAATGCCCATCATGCCCCAGCTGCAGCACAGGGCTGGTGGGCAGAAACTGGTGTGCCCTGGGCAGGAGCAGTATGTTCCTGACTTCCACTGGTATTGTGTCAATTCAGAATCGAGCTCAGCAGGTAAGGAGGGTTGTGATGATGCAGCTGGATGTGCTTTCCTCGTGGGCTGTGGGTATCATCTATTGTTTTATTTTTTTTTTTCAGTGAAACCTGAGTTTTGCGCACTGCTGTGGTATTTGAGCACTGTGCTCATGCATAACACTGTTGTAGTGGGCAGTGCTGTGCTGCCAGTCTGCCTGGGCTGTGGAGAAGGGTGTGGGAGCAGCCTGGGATTTACATGAGTGTTCAGAAAGCTTCTAAGTGTATAGAGAAATTAAACCTGAAGGAGCCTGGTGAACCTCCAGTTCTCTAGGTGTGTTGCTGGAGTGGTTTACTACACAGAAATGCAAGGAAAATGAGCTGGGAGCAGGAATTGCTGAGGACATTCAGCCCCTCGCTTGTTCCATGAAGTTCTTTCTGTTTTTATCAGTTAGGTCAGTGTCTTTCCCTCCTGGGATAACAGAGTTAGAGCAGAATGAAAACCACATTTTCTTATGGCTGTCAGGTTTGAAGGACAGGGGACATTCAGCACTGGAAGTGTTTTTGTTTTTTTCTTTCTCAGGATTTATCTCTTTGCTTCTGCAGAGATGGGCAAAATGAGTGTTCCAGACCGGGGCTGCTTTCATCCCCCGTGGTTCTGGGGGGACTGGGAGCTGTGGGTCAGTGCTGGGCTGAGGCTGAATGGGCAGAGAGCTGCCAGCTCCCGGGTCAGCAGAACATAGAATTAATGCTCATCTTCCCCGCTGCTCTTCTCCCAGGATTTCTCAGGGATGTGTTTGAGATGCACTTGTGTGAGAACAGTCTGCTTGGAGCAAAATATATTCAGATTATCAAACTCTCCACAAAATTTATGAGACATCTTTCCTGTGTATGTGTCTGCATGCTTCTTTATTTTTCTCCTACCCTACCGAGGTCTGAGGCTTTTCTTTCTCCTAGCTTTTATCTAGTCATTTGAAATGACTCCTACCATATTTAATCTTTATCAGAAACTGTAAGCCTTGTATTTATTTTATGGGTCACTTGTTCATCCTTTTTTCTTGATGCTCTTGGAGCTGGATTCCATGGAAGGGAAGGGGAAAAAAAAAAGAGGAGGAGGTGGGGAAAAAAAAAGAAACCCCGTTTGTTTCTGCCCGTCAACATTTGTCCAAATGACAGGCAAACAAATCAGAGCTCTGAAGGCTAATAGCAGGAAGATAAATCTGGCAGAGAGTAAATGGTTGCACGAAGGGGATGGTGGAAATTTCCATCCCCAGCTATGTGGAGAGGATTGCAGTTCTGCTGGGGCCACTGCTCTGTTTGCATAACCATGGGGGGGGGGAGGTCCGGGTGTAGGGGAAGACTAAGGTCAAAACCCATAGGGTTGCTCGGGGGGTCCCGCCTGTACGAGGCTGTGGGTGCCACGTGGGGACTCTGGGTCCCCAGAAAAAGTTTAGAGTCTTAAATTCCCAGTACCTGACTCAAAGGCAAAATACCCTTTGCTCTCAGTGCCTTCTCTGCTATCTAGAAAGCTTTCACTTAGAGTGGAGATGAATAAAAGATTAGTGTTACAGGGGAGAGGCAGCACTGAAGGTAAAGGTGATGCACTGAATTTACTGTCAGAGCTGCAGAGACAGAGATCTGAAGGAGCAAAGTGCTCCCTGGGCATCCCAAGTCGTGTTTAGGATCCCCCGTGCATCCTCAGGTCCTTCTTTGTAGGACGTTCCTCCACACCCTGGGAGCTGGTACAGCACAGTGATGGAGACCTGGGGACTCGGGAGGGCTGGCTGTGAGTTATTTGGTGATACAGAAGTGCTTCCTGGTTTGTAGACCCCGCGTGCAGAGAGGCAATGAATATTTCATGTCTTAAACAGTATCTGAAGCGTGGAAAGGCGAAGATTCTCTTTTTCTTCTCCTCGCTCTTTTTTTTCCCAAAGTCAGGAAAACCTGTCAAAACATTTATCAGAAATCTGAATAAACTGGCTAAGCACTGCGAAGAGCTAATCTGCACAGAGCTAATAAGAATGAACGGAGTCAGCGTAGACTCGCCACGGGCGCTCTCGATAAGGATTTATCGTAGGAAACTCAGGTGAAATACAAACCGCTCCGGGGAAGCGTGATGCAAATGTGCAGTTGTGAATGGCTGCAGCCCTGGGGAGATGTCCGGCCGTCAGGAAGAGTAGAGAGAGCTCTGGGCAAGGTCACAGCTACCTGGACCCCAGCTTTGTGATGTCTGCACAGCACGTTGAGTGGATAAAAGAGTGAGAGAGGAGCTGTGGCCAGGCTGCACGGGGTATTGCTACTCTCTGATGGTGCAGCCATGTCGGCGTGCATGGATGAATGTGTCCCTTAGCAAAGAGGGCTTGGGAGAGGATGGGAAGCCTGGAGGGTGCTTTCCAAAGGCTCTGCTTGTTGCTGAGATGCTCAGAAAACAGTGGCAATGGAAGGCATCAGTGAGAAGGACAGCTGTTGGTCTCTCCATATACATACAGGCTCCAGGGAGACCTCGTAGTGGCCTTCCAGTACTTGAAGGGAGTGTATAAACAGGAGGGGGAATGGCTGTTTACATGGGTTGATAGGACAAGGGGGAATGTTTTTCAACTAAGACAGGGGAGGTTTAGATTACACGTTGGAAGTTTTTCACTCAGAGGATTGTGACTCACTGGAACAGGTTGCCCAGAGAGGTTGTGGATGCCCCATCCCTGAGGCAAGGAGAGGCTGGATGTGGCTCTGGGCTGCCTGCTCTAGTGGCTGATGGTCCTGCCCATGTCAGGGGGGTGAAACTTGATGATCTTTGAGGTCCTTTTCAAGCCAGGCCATTCTATGATGCAGTACATACACAAGCGGGAGGGAGCCATTAATTAAGCCTAACAAGAGCTGTGTCTAGTTTGGTGTAGCTATCTGGCCTGGCTTGGGTACTACCCGCATGCCTTGGGCAGCCCCTTTCCTTAGGCCAGCAGACTTCAGATCCCTATTTTACTACAGATCTTGTAGTTAAGATTGCCCTGATCATCTTTATGAGCATTGGGGAATCTCTAGGTGGCTTGTATTTAACTGAAAATGTAAATAGTCTAATTGGTGTACTGCTGGAATGGGCTGAGAAGCTCATTGTTTGGGAGGAGAAATCTCTCATTCCCCCATCAATTAAACTCTGTCTGCAGGAGGCTGGAGCTTGCGTGTCAATGGGAGGATACACAGCTTGCAGGAAACAAATGGAACAAGCAGGTTTGGGGAAAGGAAGGTAACACTACAATGCCATCCCCTTTCTTCCTCTCTCCCATGGCTCCCAAGCACCCAGAACAGAGCACAGAATAAAGCCCAACAGGGAAACTGCCCCAGAACTGCTGGCCCTGCCCCGAGCAGTGAGGAAGCCTGCAGACCTGCTCCTGCTGGGGTCTGCCCCTTGCCTCCGTACTCCCCGTGGCACAAACAACTTTCCTCCTGCTTCAGTTTCTGCAGGAGGCAGTGCTTCATCAGGAGCGTGACGCGCCCTCGCCTCGACCCGAAATTAAATTAGAAGGAAGATATTTCCTCTGCCAGGTGAAGAGTTGGACAGAAAAAAGAGTGAGGGCTTGAGCATGCGGTGCGCTACCCATCGCGTGTAATAGCTGGGTCCATTCTCGTGGCGTTGTTTTAGGTCACCTCTCTGCATCCTCCTTGTCCGATTGTGGGGAGCTTGTTCTTCTGCTTTGTTCTGTTCCTTTCATTTCAGAGGGTTAAATGCTGAGTCCTCCTGTCAGCTGTCACTGCTGAATGTCTTTGCGATTGACCTGCACGGAGAAACGGACGGGGATCTCACAAAAATGGCAGTTTGAAAAGCAGGCATTTTCCAGGCTGTTGGTTCACTGATTTGCATTGCACTTAGCGGTGGGCACGGGGCACTGCTGGCAGTGGGTGCAGCTGTGCTGTGCTCCGCCACCATCCTTGCATCACCCGGGCAAAGCAGCCCCATCCCAGCTGCAGCGTTCCCCTTGTGGAGCTAGGAGCTGGGCTTTGAAGCCTTTTGTAGCTCTCTCCTTGTGCCTCAGGTTCACATCCTCACCCGCCTGCTTGCTGCAGCCTTCTGACCTTGCAGAACTTCAAACACACGGCATCCCCTTGGTTGCTCTGATGGCAGGTTAAGCGTGTTGGCCTGGGAGTGGAAGCTCGCTGTGTCCCAGCCTATGCAGGCTCCTCTCTGGAAGGTCTGAGATGCACAAAGTTGGTTCATTTGTGTTCTGAGCTTCACATTCAATCTCCTACAAAGCAGGCAGTGGGGTGACCCCACACACCCCATTGTGTTTTAAGAGGACCTGGGTGTCACAGCTCGAACTGAAACAGTGGTGGGAGCGTTGTCTGGAGAGAACCGGTCTGGATATGGCAGAGACAACATTTAAAAAGCTCATTTAAGTGAACACGATGAGAGGGCTCTTGGGTAGAAAGAGAATTAATTAATTTCATTCCTATGTAGGTACATTTAATTAAACGTAAGTGCATGGTCTTTTAAAGTACGTGGAGAAAACAACCCGAGCCACTGTACAGCTCTGCCTGAGGTGGAGGACAGGGCCAGAGAGGGGGTTTTGGGAGTGTTAAGGAGGTACAGGTGTCAGAGCATGCTGAGATCTTCCATCCTCTCAGTGAGAGCAGTTGGGATGCAGTGAGGATGCTCCTTCTGAGTGGTCTCCGTGGGCAGGAAAAAGAAAGGCATTGTCCTGACTCGCCGAGTGATGGCTTATTCCAGCTGAAAGCAAAGCCTCGTTTCCCAGAGATGCAAATGGAGATGGAGGCTTCATCCTCACCAGCTTTATATTAGGAATGAAGGGAAACTGAGTTTCTTCATATTCCCTGTTTGCATTTTAACGGGTGAGGCTGTAAAACCGCTGGTAGGGGCAAGATATACCGAACCACATAGCCAACCAGATAATATTTAAGGAGGGTGGACTTGCAGAGTCTCCCTTTGGTGCAGTAAAGCGTGAGGGCATGTTGGTAGAGGTGAGACAGCAGATGGACAGGGAGGGCTGGGACATCTCAGGCCCTTTGAGATCCCCTGCCTGTCTCAAGAACTTACGTAGGAATATCCATTTAGGCCTTCTGTGGCTGCCATACGAATGCTGCAATACCTCTCTTGTGACTCAGTTTCCCCATAGAGATGGCAGAATCATTTGGGTTGGAAAGGACTCTCAGAGGCCACGTGGTGCCACTCCCTGCAGTGCACAGGGACACCCACAGTGCTCAGAGCCCTGTCCAGCCTGACCTTGGCTGCCTGCAGTGATGGGGCAGCACTGCCTCTGATGCAGGTAGATAGCTCAAAATGCCACACTGACCCCCCTCCCCCCCCAAACTCCTAAATTCCCAGCTTCTTGAGAGCAATTTGGGTCCGTGGGGCAGTAATATCACGAAAGGCTGAACTTCAGCACATGCTTATTGCTGAGCTCGCTGAATAAGCTGGTGATGATTCCCTGACTCCTGGAAACCCCAAACACCAGCAGGTGATGGATAGGCATAATTAAATATTTATGAATTGTTGGTTTTTGACAGACGTGGGGAATTCAGCCAAATATTGCTCCTTTTTCCTCTACCCTTGCTTAAAATATGAAGATGATAAACAAGGAATGGGAGTTGTGTGTGTTCCTTCATTAGAATCCTTATTCCCTCAGTCCTCTCCAGGGGAACTAACTCCTATCAAATGCAGTTGGTATATTTTTCCCTCCTAGATTTAACAGGGGAAAAAATAAAGATTGGAAAGCGGCTGTGGTTTGCTAGGCTGAATGGAGCATTAGTGGAGCAGTGTGTGTTACTTTCAGACATTAAATATGCTCTGTTGTAAGCTGGAAACAGCTGGGCAGCATCCTTGATGAGGAGTCCAACCAGCAGACCTCAGTCATTCCATGATTTGAGAACCTGTCTCCTCCTGCCTCCATTCTTGTTGGATCACCCACTGGTGCACAGGGCTGGGTCTCCATGCAGGGCTCTGCCTTGCTGTGTGTTCCCAGTGTTTTGGCTTGCAGGATGCATCCTTTTCTGTTCGCTTTCTTGCTCTCTCCGCATCTTGCTCTGTCTTCTCCCTTCTATGATTTCTTATCCTAGTAGCTTGCCCCCACTCATCTGCAAAACCTATTTAACATCAGGAAACTCTGTCAAGCATGGAGAGCTGACAAAATCATAGATGGTTCAGGCAACAGCGGCAAGATGTGCTGACTGCATTTTCACAGCTCAAATTATATTGTGTTGCAGCTGAGGCTGAAAGTGAAACGAAGCTGTATCCAAGAGAGAAGGAGTGAAATTTAATAATAGAAGTGTGAGATCTCTGGGAGGGATACACGGTGCTGTCTGGACAGTGCCAGCACTTTCCTGTCCTGATCTGCTGCAGAACTGCCCTTGTGTTGGGGACCCTGTGACTGACCAGGTTTTGCTGGAATCTTTTTGACCCATTGGTAGGAAAGCAAACAACATGCTTTCGTTTGGAAACCAGAAACTCCTGTGTCTCAGAACCTCCCATGTGCCCTTTTGCATCTGCAATAGCTTGCACTCGTAAACAACTTGCACTGACCTGTGTTGTTGCCCTACCAGATCTGATATGTTTTCCACGGCCTGAAGTTATCTCCCTGCTTGTGGCAGCCTCTCAAAGTCTCCAAAAACCTCTGTTGGAGAAGGATGCACACCTTGGCTCTGTAGCAGCTATTGAGAAGTGACTCATCCCCTCCGCCTGCAAAGGGTCAATGGAGGTAGGTGAAAATGAGCCCAAATTGGAAAGGAGATTACTCCTTCCTAATGTCTGCAAATGCACTTGTTTGTTCAGTTTATGGGTATCCATTGGACAAACAATTTTGCAGGTGGATTGGTCGCATTTTATGAACGACGCCAGCTGTTTGCCATCCACAGCTCTGTAGCCTGTGATCCCTCATTGCACTGTTGTTATTTCCTGGCTGGATGCTGAAACCACTGTTGGGAGAATGGCAATCAGCAAAAAAGATGCATCCCCACTGGTTTAGTTTCCAAGGCTCATTTGAGTCTTGTAACATATGGCACCCGATCAGAATGTAGAAGTTGAATTTAGATACGGTGATCGAAGGAAAAACCTGAGCACAGCAAAGTGGGATGCTCGAAACTATGTTAAAAATAAAATCTGGTGTATCTATTACTGCATTAACACTGGGGGCCATTGGATCGTTCGGAGGACTGTATTTGCTAACCTAGATGCTGGTTGTGAAGTACTGTGAAAAGGATGGGTGCTTCTGGTTGCTCCAAGTTTCTGAGGCATGGAATACTTCACCACACTAATTAAGAAAAGACACTGATCGTATTTTCTTTGTATTAGTCATCCTATGCAGTTAGTAACAAAACACTGAGATGACACACAGCATAGACGAGTCCCCTTGGCAGGTTCAAGGTTCTTCTGTTCCGAATCGCTGCCTGCTCACTTTTGTGTGTCTTTGCTGGTGAATAAAGAGCTGGTGACAGTGCAAGGGCATCAGACACTGCCACGAGCCGTCCCAGATGTCAGCTTTCAGGATCTGTCCTGTGCTTGGACACCCACACAGATTTCTCAGCTTGTTCTGTGCAATTACTTGTTCCCTGCTGCAGGTAGAGCTGTGCTTGGTGCTGAGGTGTGTGTCTGCTTGACCTTCATGTGGGTGAGCAAGGAACTAGAGGGAAACGAGCTCAATTCTCCCATTTCACTTGAGAAGGCAATACTGAACCCCTGTGCTGCTTCATTAGGGACAATGGTGGAGATGGCTCCTTGCGTGGCCTCATAGTGCAGTGTGGGTATAGGGTCTGAAGTGCCTGAGCAGAGCAGGAGGAAGAGAGCACAGCCAAAGGGGCTGAGACACCTGGGTTAGGGCACGGTTTCTGTTACTCATCTGGGTGCTTGGGTTTTGTTCTGGTGTTTTGTTGTTGGTTTTAGGGACTTGTTGTAACAACCCCTGAGCTCAAGGAACATTTCCAGCTTTTCCCCAGGACTGAAAAGAGCGTTGCTTTATTATTCTGTCATGTTTTGGTGAAAGGTGGGAACGTGGGTCTCCGCGGCTGCCCCTCGCCATGACAGCATGCTAATGAATTGAGAAATGGCTGCGGAATTGGCTCAGGACTGCAATGCCCGCATCACATCTTCATTAGCATCCTTCTCCCAGAGACCGCTGTGATTAACATTGTCACCACAAACAGGAGACGAATGAATAATAATGGCCCGTCTATTTGGAAGTGTTACGGTGATGGCACCTTGTGTTGAGCTGCAGAGCAGGGACCCCATGGAGAACCTCAGCTTGGAGGTTAGCCGCTTCCACGTCGCCTTCATCAGTATTTATTAACCAACTGTTGGCTCTTCTCTATGGAAAGAAAGTCCTTTTGTCTCGAGCTGGAGCAGGAGCGTTGGAATTGACCGCAGCACCCAGACAGCAGCAGCAGTGTGGTACTGAGGGGATGGATTCGTGTTGTGGCCGCTGCAGGTGTGCCGCTCTGCCCACGCTTCCCTGCAGCTGGCCTGAGGCTGCTGGCTCGTCAGGCCCACCGATAATTGCAGCGTTCACATTATTTTAAATTGGAAGCTCAGCTGAGGTGAGAGCCGGGGCTCTCCTGCTGCGTCTTCCCAAGCCAGCCTTCAGCTGCCAGTTAAAAATAAACTTGGCTTAATTTGCTCAGGAAGGCAGCTTTGGTGTCAGATCCCAGGTACTCCATCCCTGACACCTCCTGCTCATCCAGCAGCTCTGAGTTCTCACCCAGGACTCGGGGGAGGAACGTGTAACGAGTCTCTCGCTTTCCCATGGAGCTCTAATAGACGGCGGAGCTGAAAGCGATGGGTTGTTAGATGGATGCCATCCTGAACACGTGGTTAGTGACTCAAGAAGCAAGGGGAATAGTTACCCTAATGTGCCAGCACCTGCAGCTTCGAAGCACGCTGAGAAGGAAAAAGCCCCATTGTATGGAGCAGGCTGAAGTTGCATAAAACTGAGGAACTTGCAGAGGTCAAAAGAATAAATTACGATAATTTGGGGTTTTTTTGGTGGGTTGTTTATCTCTTCTGTTTCCAATTCAATCTAATCAAATGCGGATTCGCTACAATCACGGCTCGTGCTAACCTTCACCTGGAAGCTATTAATATGCATGATGCTCGTTAAGTGTTTGTTTAATTTTTATTTATGGAAACGAGAATCTGCGAAGTGTAGCCGAGCTGGGTGTGAGAACGTGTGCAGAGATGATGGGCTGGGAACCCAACAGTGAGAGGGCTGGGCAGGTGTGATGGGGCAGATCAGGTTGGGAAAGCCATGCCACCAGCTCCAAGCAGCACTGGGCAGCTGTGGAGAGCAAACCTGCCCGCTGTGGCAGCCGCAGACATAAACAGTCTGACTTCAGGTTTGGAAGTCACTGGGCTGAGGCAATGTTTCCTGAAGAGAGTCTGGGTACAGATGCTTGGTGCTGCAGAAAGTGTATCTTACTCTTTTGGAAGACTTTGGGCCGAGTGCTACCTTTCCTAAACAAGCAGAGCCTGGAGGAAGCTGCGATGCCCTCCTTCCTGGCCAAAACCAACAGTAATGTTTCTCGAAACCCAAGCAGATTGGTAGAGTTGTCCCCAGTCCTCCCAGGAGTGGCTGTGCAGGGCTGGTGGTGCCAAACAGAGCTGCCCCAAGAACACCAGCAGAGCATCCCTGCCTCTATGAGCAGGGCTTCTTCTTTGTCAGGCTGAAGAGCTGGCTTTGGGAGCACACTGTTAAATAGAAGGGCTTGACCCCCAGCCCTGGATTACTGTTTAATGATCTGAACCTTGTGGGCCATTCTTTTTGTCTATCAAAGATGTGCTCGCAGCTCACTTATTATCACCCTTTAGGGTGATAATGTTGTGCTCCTGAGAGAGAGGGGAGCTCTGTATAATGGGGGATTTTCAGAAAAATGGCTTTTACTTTTAGAATCGGTGTTAGGGAGAAGGGGAAGAAAGGAAAGGAAACGGCATGTATTTTTAGGGTGTTGGATATGCAGATAGGATAATGGGTGTGCTTGGTCTCTGAAGCAGCCTGGGTAGTGACTGCTTTGGTTCTGGTTTGGAGGAGCCATGCTCATGCCTGGCTGAGGTACAATGCATCCTTACCAGTGCTGCTCCAAGACCCTTGGGCTTTAGACTTGGTGATCTTCGTTGAGGTGACATCACCAAGTCCAACCCCAACCCATCTCCCCACGCTCATTAACCACATCCCCAGGTGCCACATCTCCATGTTTTGGGAACGCCTCCAGGGATGGTGCCTGCACCACTTCCCTGGACGTGTGTATAGCACAGAGGGCAAAACAGATTGTTCCCACTCTGCACTCTGAGTGCTGGCTCCAGCTGCATCGCGCTCAGCATGTCAGATCTGCTGCATGCTCTGGAAGAGCACTTGTTGAGCAAGGAGGGACTTGGCTTCAGTGCAACATCCCTTGCCAAAGAGCAGCATTCCCAAACTCCAGCATGCTCAGAGTCCATCTGTGGAGGTGCTGAAGAAGGGAAGACATCTGAATAATCAATAAACTGAAAGAAATCTAAATAAGCACGGGGTTATCCATTGGGCTGAAAATGTACAAAATAAATAAAAATCGGATTGTTGAGAATTATCTACTCTGCTCTGCGTGTGAGTAGTTCTTTCATGGATGGAAGGTTCCACCGCCCCATTATTTAAATCAAAGAAACGTCTTCCTAAAGCCTGCCCTAATGCTTGCATTGCAAACAGCATTTATGTAAAGACATTAATCTGAGCTATAAAGGAATCACAGTCCTTATGTTTGCACCAGGTCTATAAATAATAATTTATCATTGACCTCTCATTTGCAGGCTCGATCGAAAGTTATGGAACTGAATGTTTTTACACCAAGCCCGGTGCCTTTCAGCAGCCAGTCCTAATCTTGCAATTGATTACAAAGTCAATATTTGCCCAGCTTTATTCTGATCTCCCTGGAACTGGTGGTGAGCACCTCGGGTGCATCCTGCTCCTAGGATCCAGCAACGTGCTCCTCACACAATAGCGGCCGATGTTCGTGCTGCCGACAGCGAGCGCCTGAAACGAACCCGCACAGCTGTCTCCTGGAAACCCTTAACGCAGTCGTAATATGAGTATTTATGTATTTGAATTAAAAAAAATAATAAATAAAAAAAGCCTTAACCTTGGGGAAAGGGGGGGTGGGGTTAAAGGAAAGGGAAGAAAGGTTGTGGTGATTAAAGAAAGCTCCGTTCATTTGAGCGGTATTAAATACAACCGGCGTAATGACGACTGTGAGATCTGATAGAATGAAGGGAAGGCTGAAAATAAAGGGCTTGTATTTTTCCCTGATGTAACATAATGGTCACATTTTTCTTTCACAATGGTTTTCCTGAGATAAAGAACAAATTATACTGATTTGATTGCTACTTAGAAATACTTAAAATTGAAAAAGACAGCAGGTGGGCATGGTTAGGAAGGATGGTTATTTTAGCATAACAGATGCATGCATAAGGCATTGCAGAGCCAGTTTTTAATCGTGAGACCGATAGGAAAAAAAATAAAATAAAATTCCTTTAGATTTTCTTTGCATGATGGGGAGTGCAGAAGGACCTGGAAGGGATGTGGAGGGCTGCTGCTCCTCCAGCATTACCTGGGGCAAGTGCTGCCCATGGGAAGCCATGGCTGGGGGACTTTCATGGGTACTGAGTGAGCTGTCCCACTGCTGTGGGGTTTGGTACGTGGTGGAGGGAAGGGAGATGTTCCCGAACCACAGCTGGGGGTGGAAATTCTCTTAAACAAAACACACAGTAACTCTCAATTATTCCCACAACGAAAACAAAAATAACTTGTTTGCTTAGATTTAAGCAATGCTAATAAATATGACAGGGAAATTACTTAGTAAACCATAGTTAGTTAATAAAAATGCCATATATAAAGCAACTGCGTCTCTCTCTAAATCAATTAATTTCCAGTAATTAAATGCTAATTACTATCAGCTACTGGCTGGGGCTCCAATTTGCTCTCCAAGCAAATGGACACCCATGTTTGCAGGCACTGATATATTCACCCCGCTGTGGTCCTGTTGTTTTCTCCACCCGTGCCTCTTGCACCACCCCATAGTACTGGAGTGTGTCTGTGTGGGTGCCAGACTTTGGCCTCCAGATGAGCTCTGGTGCTCATAGAGAGGCTGGGACTGAAGGAGAGCAGCTGGGGTGGGCTGGAGGACCTTGTGCAAAGAGCAAGAGGTGAACGGTGGGGTTTGTGCACCGCTGGAGGGTGGAGGTAGCGCGGTGGATGGCGTGCGTGCAGCGTTGGCACCGCGTGTCGGCGTGCAGCCGGGAGCTTGTGCTTGGTGAAAGAGCAGAAATCATTGCCAGCCCATCGGTGGTGGTGGGCAGTGGGTTGGGCTGGGCAATGCAGTGTGGAACTGCTGCTGGGAGTGAGAGCAGAGTGATGGGAGGGGAAAGTGAGCGGCTCTGCACTGCTGAAAAACAGCAGCCGCCACCAGAGCCAGGAGCGTGAGCAGCCAGTTGCAAATAATGAAAGACAGCTGAGTTTTTGCTTTGCCCCAAAGGGGAATTCTTACAATACAGAAAGCACCAGGCACAGGAAGAGCTGCCAAATAACCGAGAGCAGGCTTCTCCGCAGCAGTGGGACAGTTGCTTATGCTGCAAAAGCATTTTGGGGATTTGCATGAATAATCTAGCTACACGATAAAACTGGGGAAGTCTCACTGGTGTGCTGCAGCATTAGTCCCAGCTCAGCTGGAGGAGCACCGTGTTTGTTCAGCTCGGGGCAGGGCCGTGTCTGCTCTGAGCGGGGCTGACAGCCGCGGGCAGTGGGATCCCCAGCACTGCAGGCACAGTGCTGTAGGGTTGCATCGATTTGATTTATTTTTAGGGCTCGGAGTCTAGCTCAGGATTTGCTGGGCTGATGTTTCTTTCCATCTGTCGGAATGGAAACTGCTAGCCCTGTGCCTGCTTTCATTACAGTTTTCATTTAATTTTTTTTTTTTTTTTGAAGTTTCATAACAGTACGTCCATTTTCAACAGTCTCCAGATGAAATGCTCATTTTCCACATTGATAGCCCAGTGAAAGGGTGTTGAGACAAAAAGCTTAAAAAGAAATACAAAAAAAAAAAAAACACAAGCAAACAAACAAACACAGAACTGTTGATTTGAAAACTTTCCAGAAAATATTAAGAAATTTTCATTCGATGGATGCAGCTGTGTTTCAGTCCTCCCCCTGTGCTCCTCTCTGTGGGACTGTGCCTCCATTGTAAGGGTGTTGTGGAAGCATGGAGATCTCCCAGTGTTTGCAGTGAGCTTCATGTTGGGCTGTGGCAGAACAGTGTTTGATAAAATTAGAGATTGTTTATAGAAATGAATAAGAACAAACCTTACACACTGATATTTCTGATCTGCCTCTGCAAGCCTCATCAGCTGGCAAGCCCTGCTAATTATTTGGTGTTTTTTAGCTGTGTGCATGGCAATGGAGCACTTTGTGTGAAGGGCAAAGCTGGGGGGCTCCTTCTCTGTATCCCAGCTCCTGGAGGGGCTGTGTGGGGTTGGATGGATGCTGGCAGGGTGCGGGCAGGGGCTCAGTGGGTGCTTGCACCAGGAGGGTGAGCAAACAGGCAGGTTTGGTGTCTATCTTTCCCTTTTTCTTTCTTTTTTTATCTTTCTTTCTTTCTTCTTTTTTTTTTTTTAAGTATTTCCTTTTCTTAATCCTGCCTGTCCTTCTGCAACCAGCAGGGCCTCCTATGAAAGTATGGATTTGTCTGGGTTCTGTGTTTAATCCTGAATCTGTCAAGCCTTGTTAAAATTGATGGCGCTGAAAGGTCTGGTGTTAAGCAAATACACGGTGACCAGAGCCTTTGATGGGAATCAGACTGAAGCCTCATCCTAAAGTAACGGCTTTATCCATAAGCCAGGAGGCCTCAGGGTAAGGATGAGAGCTGGGTGCTCCTCCAGACCTTGCACTGTGTCTTCAGCAGGGAGCCCTGCCCTTCAGGGTGCTGATTAATTAAAACTCTTCCCCACCTGCTCCCAGCATTGTCTGTTGGGTGGCACACAGCCTGGGACTGGTCATGGCTGGATGGGGGTCTAGGAGCAAACTGGGGCTGAAGCTGCTGAGCAACCCTCGAGCACTGGGCTGTGGTTAGGCTTTGGCAGAGGAACCGTCTGCGCTGGGGAAAGCTGCTGTGAAGAGTGCAGTGGGATCTGATTAAATACTCGTGCAAAAGATACAAACACTTTGCAAAGAGATGCTGAAGAAAAAGGAGTCTGGAGGGGGTGGTGCTGCCTGCTAACCACACACCTCTGCCACCCGCCCCGGCCCCACCTCCAGCGCCCTGCAGCCTTACATAGGGCCCTCCTATTGCCATGGGGCAGCTCAGTTCTGTATTTCTACTCCTCCTTTGGCTTTGTGGGTAGTTTCTGTTTTTGGAATCTCCTGTTTTCTTTGCTGTGATCTCTAATTTTTTTTTCCTGCCCGCTTCGAACAAGGCTTTGCAGGTTGCAGAAATCACTTGCAGGCTGTGTGCTTGCAGCTCCTGGCTGTTGGAGGAGAGCTCAACTCACCAGGAGTGGAGCACAGACCCTCCCATCACTGTAGGACAGCCCCCCCAGTGCCACGCTGCAGGTCCCTGTGTCACTCCTGAGCCATGTACCCATTCTGGTTCCTTTGTTTGGAACCATTTGTCAGGGGAAGCACACTGTGGCATTTCTTTGTATTGCAGTATATGCCATGGTCAAAGGTGAGCTCTGCTGTTGCAGCTGCTTTCTCCTCTCCTCTTGGAGGCAAAGGAAACAAAGAACCCAAATCACAGTTCTGTACGAGAGAGCATTGCAGAGGGCAGTAATACCTGCCAGGGGCATCTGCTGTGCAGTGGGTGGTGAGGAGCAAGGTGCAGATTGGACAAGAATGGTCTGAACACCCACCTTATGTTGTTTACATCACAGCTCACAGGCACAGGGGACAGCTAACCCTGTCCCAAAGCCTGGGAGGGAGGAAGGCAAGGAGAGTGCTGAGCAGGAATGCTGCAGGCAGGGCTCGTCCTGCAGGACAGTGTCTGACCCCTCCTGTTGGACTCCCTCCTTTCAGCCATAGGCCACCAGATGGTGCTTTTAATGAAGTGGATATTACTGGTCATGTAATTGAAACTCAACACTTTGTATTAAACTGAAATGCAATGAGCCTTGAAGGAAAAGGAAGCGACCACCCTAAGCTCCTGCCTTGTTTTGGCCACCCCAGTGGGAAGGAGTCATCTCCCCACCACAAACAGACCCCACACCTTTGGCTCTAAATCCTCTGTGCCAGGACTCAGCCCAGCTCCAATCCAATTCCTGACTTCAGGACCACTATTAGCCCCCTGATTAGCTAGGCCTGCATTCCAGGTGAAGCTGAGCACGTGCACTGGTGATGCACACAGCCCCATGGTGGAAGACCTGGCACTATGAATAGGACAGCAGGGCAGGGCTGGCTGCTGCTTGGAGCCTGGCACACAGATGAGAGCAGGAGTGAAGGTGTATCCTTCCCCATCCGCAGAGAAAACAGGGTGTTGTGTTTTGTTTTGTTTTGTTTGTAAATTGAAGCAATTCACTGTGAATCTCCAGACAAATTTCTGCTCGTGCGTTGTTATTAATATGGTCTCTGTTTTTAATTTGATTTTTTTTTTCTGCCACTAATTACCTGTCAGATAAAGAGTTATCTACTGTTCCATGTGCATGGAATAGCTGCTTGGGTAGATAGCAAAGAGGTGCAGCTGCTTTCAGACCAGTCTCTGCTCTCTCACAATGATGGGCTTGGGGTGATCTGTGCAGCATGCGTTGGCCTGGGTAAACCTCTGTGGGCATCATGAAGCTGTAGGCATGTAAGAGGGAAAGTTATTGGGCTTGAAAACAGGATATCAGTGCTCCCAGAGCAGTGGGATGAGCTGCACAGCGGGCAGCAGCCCTGTGAGCCTGGTGTCTTCTGCCTGTATGGCGTGCAAACCTTTGTTGGGCAGCTGTGCTGTCCCAGGTGTCCCAGCAGCTCTGGGCAACACGGTTCCTTGCACCAGGAGGATGCTGCTGGGGCTCAGGTACACAGCACAGCCATGTATTTAAGGAGCAGCAGCACAGACTGTGATTTGTGCACTGCACAAGGAGCAGTATTATCTTCGCTACTGGGGGTGTACCTCCCCAGTAATCCTTTGATTCGGGATCAGGTTATTCATCTCCCCGA
Organism: Cyrtonyx montezumae; assembly: GCF_038088225.1. Classification (NCBI taxonomy): domain Eukaryota; kingdom Metazoa; phylum Chordata; class Aves; order Galliformes; family Odontophoridae; genus Cyrtonyx; species Cyrtonyx montezumae. Next base: position 2,151,141 of record NW_027071959.1, read on the forward strand.
TGTGTTGGGGTGCCACCAACCATATTTTGAACCATTTTCTGGTTTCTTTGGATGAACCCACTTTCTGGTCTGATCCTTAGCATAGGTCCAGAAATGTTTATCTCCTCAGCCTTACTTTGGTTTGCATAATGTTGATAAATGAACGAGTTGCTGTTGCAAGATGTAAGTGGGTATGTGTTAGTTAACTATAAGCACATTCATGGGACAAATTCTGGATATGGTTATAAGAAATTATTGATATGTTGGGTTCTAATCACGCAGTTATTCATCAAATGATCTATTGCTCACCCATTAACCCTTTGCAACCCATGCATGCATTGCAACACATTGAGGGAAAAGTTTTTGTTGTCACCACACTCTTCTTTGGATCTCTCAATAACCATAGTGGGAACCTGTGAATTCTGCAGGGATGCCAATGCCAACAGGTGAGAAATAAGCATCTGGAAAGCGACAAATCCTCCTGACATGTGTGATGGCCGTTCAAATTGCTGGTCCTGCCCTGAGAGAGCTGCCAGGGCAGAGGGGAGGGACTGAGCCCTGTGCCGAGCTCCCTTCCAGTTCACTCATGGAAATGGCTTCAGACCTCGCCTCTGGGGACCCCAAAAGCTTTGTGTTTCTTTCAGCAGAATAATGCCATTCCTCACATTTTATTAACTGTAATAATCACCAGACTCCAGCCATTAATACAGCCGCATATGGATCTTTTTCTGGCCTTCCAATTATTTCAGCTCCTCGTACAGCTGTCAGAAAATACATTTGAGCATAGTTGGCCAGCTCGCTGCTCAAAGAGCTTTAAATACTGATGCAGGCAGAGCGACCAGCGCACAGCCCATGCTCCCAGTGAGCACAACCTACTGGGAAACCCCACAGCAACCTGATGAGCTCCCAGTGTTTCTCTCCTAGCCCAGATGCATCCCCAGCACCCACCATTGGTCACGTTAAAATTCACTGATGCCGTTCGAGAGATTTACTCCCCATAAAGAGTGAGTGACAGTTATGCCAAGTTGTTGCGTGTTCCTGACTTTTTCTTCAATGGACACTAAAACTGATTGACTCTGCAGCTTTGGGTGACTCTGCAGGGTGTTTGTTGGGGGATGGATCCTTTTCCCCCCTTTTCTTTGTACAGCAAGCACCTGAGGACTCCAAGTCGCAAACTTTGGGTTAAATCATCAACCTTTTGGTTTTGCATTACGAAAAGTATCTGAAACCTGATTTGCTACATCAAACCACATTAGTTGTGTTATGTTATTTTCTAAAAACACATTTCGGAGAAATAACTCCAATCTGTGTTGCATTTTATAGAGCAAAATAATTGAATGGCGGCTGTTTGTGATTTTAGCAATCTCTTAACCTTAATCATATTTAATGGCTTTTCTCTTCAGGCTAACAGGAGGGGAAAAAAACATATTTCAGCTCCATTATATAACAGCACTACAGTAATGCACTCTCGTCTCTGGCAGGCACTGTAAATTCCTGCTTTCTGAATTGTTGGTTCAGGACAATCATTCAGCAGGGAATTACTTTCTCATCTATGAAATAAATGAGATGTTAAACTAGTTTTCTGCTTCCTGTGGTACAAATGTGGCAACGCGCAGACCTGCGGAAGGCGAAAACAAATGCAGAGCTCCCATTATGTCAATAGAGAGTGTTGAAAAGAACCTGGGGTGAGTCGATCGATAAAATATCCGGGCAAAATAAATAAATCGAGCAAAATCAAAGCAGGCAAAATAGAGATGTGCTTGCAAACAAGAGAGCATCCGTGAGCCTGGATGGTGCAACATGCTGACTTCTATGGGGAACCAAAGGGCATGGCTGGAAGGTGCCTTTGCTCCTACAGGGAACACGCCAGCCCTGGCCCCTGGGGCTGGAAGACCTGCACAGTTTTGCTAAGTGACAATCACAGTCATTGCTGATTGAGTTACTCCTTGCTACCGAGCTCAGAAACCAATGCTTCTATAAAAAAAATCTGTCCTTTCTTGGCTTTGTGTGCTGGTATCTATTGGAGTGATGAAGGATTTTATTTTATTTGTGTGTTTTTTTTACATAGCTGACTGAGTTAGGAACACTTCTGTGATGCTACTAATTAAAATTTCAATTGCCTTTGTAATTGAAATGTGCTTCATGGATGAGCGTATAGAACTTCTCACCAGCACGTGATTGTTGCCCAGTGGCTTTTGGAGAGTTGCATCCAAAAGGAATGCTAGGAACAGACAGCACGCTGTTGAAGTTTGCAAGTGTTTGTAAGGAGGCCAGCTCCTGTTTGCAGGAGTGAGCTCCAGGAACAGCCATGGAGCTGCGCAGAGATGCACTTCTCTTATACTATTTTAGACAGTGATCTGTTCCTCCTGCAGCTACTGTGGCCTGGAAGAAAGCCTGGTAAAATAGCCGGCTGTCGTTGCAGAGCCTGAATAAAGAAGGGAAAGGAATTAACCTAATAGCTCTCATTTATGGGATGGATTCTGCCACCCCTTCCTCACACCGTATATTACTTCTGTTCTGGGCAGCACTGTGGAGAATTACCGTGCCGCCAAGAGGAATAAACAACCATTATGTCTCAGTACAAGGAAGGTGGTTAATTTTTCCCCGTTGCAGCTCTGTTGCTCTGAAACATTTTCCCATTGTAGTTATGAAAAATATGTTAGTATAATTATGGATACTGGTCCGGGCAGCAAATGAAAGGAGTGATGGTGATTAATGGAAGTGCGTGTGAGGTCACCTTCCCTCACCCTGGCATGGAAGAAAAAAGTCCTCTCTTTTCCCCAAAATCCACAGGAACTGATTGAGTGGCAGGGCAATATCCACAACAATGTGCAGCGCTCTGTAAGAGAGGGCAACCCTGAAAAGAGGGGGAGAAATTCCCCTGAATTTCTGACTTCTCTCAGTTGGAATATTAATGTCGTTTAAAAGGTCTTTTATATTCCATTTCTATAGATGGATTCTTTTTCAGTGATGGCACTAAAGAAAGGCAGACTGTACTTCCACCCCACAGACCCCAGCTTCTGGCTCACATCAGAGTGAAGGAGGAGACCCGGACTCGGCGACCCATGGGATGTCACCGCCTCTCCTGACCCTGGGGCTCATCCTGCACTCTACCTGTGTCACATAGGGAAGGGCTATAGGGAGAACAGAGGCAGCAAAATGCTCCACGTTTCCAGTTTTCCCCCAGAACACTGAAATTTTGGAAGCTGGCTTTTGGGGCACTTTCGCTGCTCTGGGCCAAGGACTTTCCCACATCCTGCTTGAAGCACAGGGTACAAACAAGCCTGAGCTTGGCTGAGCTTCTGGGGACAAGTCAGGCACAATGGTGTGCATCAAAGAAACCCAAACAGGCCAGTGTTCAGATGTAGTGCACCCAGCTTCAGAGCCACATGTCCCCATCTTTGGGCCACTCATCCCCGTTACGCTGGGATCTCTGAAAGAAGTGAAACAGAAGTATAGAAAATGCAACAGAAATGAAGCTAGGTGGCTGGGCCTTGCTTAAATCCAAGTGAGCAGTCCTGCAGCAACCCCTGGCCTTCCTCCCTGCCCCTGCTCCTGGCGGCAGCATGGTGCTCAACAGCATCTGATGCTTTGCTGAAGGAAAATGCTAATTGCCTTTTTATTCATTTCAATAGCATCGTGAAGCATTAAAAATGGATTGGGTTGGTCACATGGGAGCGTCATCCATCAGTGACTTGGTGTGCAAGAGTGCACAAGAGAGTTTCTCCCACTGCAGGCAGAAGGCAATATTAAAGAAACTAATCATTAAAAAAAATAGTACAAATAACCTAGTTGTCTGGTGAGCCTAATGGCTTTATTTTCCCGTTCTCCAGCATAATGAGAGCAGTCTGGGCTGCTTGAATCTGCCTCTCCAAGAGCCTAATTGTTTTTAAATGTCTTTGCTAACCACTTCACATAGAGCCCATAAATCTGGTTTGGGGTAACTGAGAGCCAGGCTTCTGAGCTCCTTTTTAGGATGACACATTTGTGTGTTAATTAAAAACATGCTTAGGAAGATGTAATCCTTCAGTATTTAAATGCACTGCGCTGGAGAAGGGTCTGGGTGCAAATTATCCCAAGCAGCAGAATGACCTCCTGCTGGGGCTCGGCAAAACTAATGGTCCCCAACAAGCGTTGAGACATTTTGTTTCTTGCTGTGATATATCTGCCCTTATTTTGAAGAAGTCTTTGGAGATTTGATGCTTGCAGCCACCACATGTACAGCTGTGGTTTGTTTTCCATCCGAGTCGTTCCATCATGATTATGGCGACAGAGAAGGTTGCTTTATTTAATGGTGCCCTATGGCGTGACTGCAATGATCCTCAAGCTCCTCTGCTATTTCCAGAAATACTCATTCCTGCAAGGTACATTCTTTGAAGCTAGATGACAAAGAAAATCTGAAGAGGGAAAGATGAAGGGAATGGGTAAATATATTCAGATTTTGAACTGTAGAAAAATATGAAATGAAACAATGGAGGCAAACAATGAGAGGGGAGGTTCAGCTGTTCACCTGATTATCTCCAGATAGTGCAGAAGTGTTTCTGTGCAGCCTACCACTGAGGTCTTTGTCCACATTAATTTCAAGTGATTTAAACACTTGTGGTCTATAATGAGAGCGAGCTGGAAAATGAGGATGTTTTTCCCCAAAATGTCAGAGTTTCTGTAGAATATCAGAATGATTTTGATGTGGAAATAGGGATGCAGTGCACAGTTCCCATGAGACCCATTCCGTGTGTGTGGTAGCAATGCATCCTGGCTGTGTGTTCAAGAAACACTTAGATGTGGTGCTGGGGTATATGGTTTAGCGGGGAAATACTGGTGGTGGGTGGATGGTTTGACTGGATGACCTTGGAGGACTTTTCCAACCTTGCTGATCCTATGATTCCGTACATGACAAGAGATACAGGTCTGGTCATACTGGTGCATACTGGAGAAGAGATGTGTGGTGGAATTTCTAAGAGCATTTTGATGCTCTGTTTCTAACAAATCTGTCACAAAAAAATCGTGTCTTAGCTGAAAAATGTCCAGTAGTTGAAAACCCAATTTTCTGTTATAACCAACATTCATTGAAGGTTTCCAACCTGTCCTCACGCTTCAAGTTCTCCAGTTCATCTGCTGTCCAACAGAATGCTGGAGGTACTCGTTGAAGGCCAATATGAAATGCCTCGTCCTTGTTTCATTACTTTTTCTCCCTCATTTCTTTCTAGTGGTGTCACTTGACATTGCTGCCTCTTCTCCATGGCTTTTTTTTCTTTTGCTTTCCTTTTTTAAACACAGTGTCTAGTTGTGTTTGCTGGCTCCCAAGGAGCACGCTGCAGATTCTGCTCTGAGGAATGGAGCTTTGCTCCCTGATGACCATGGGCCTGAAGGAGCAGCCTTCTGGAAGCAAGCAGGTTTCCAAAATGATGGGGGCAGAGCATCGCATCCTGCTGCCTCTCACCCACCTCTCCTGTCCATGGAGGACCCTCTAGCTGCTGGGGCTGCTCTGATAACACTCTGCATTCGTTTAAATGTCACAGATATATCCCTTAATTAAATTTGGCCTATGTTTTTCCCTGTTAAATTAAATGATGTCTGAAATGTGTTGCGACCTTGAACCTTGGGCTGCTTTTAACCCCAAACAGCAGGAAAATATCACTTTTTTTTCCCTACTCTTTTAACCTACATGTGGAATATTCTCCTCCTTGGAAGCTGAAGTATTAACTATATCTGTTTCAATGCAATTTTGTTTCAATTGCCCCTTTACCTGAACTGCGAGATGAAGCTAATGCAACGGGATATAAATGAGGCACGACTTCCAAACAGTTTTCTTTTAAGCAGCCCATTATACATTAACCTGCAAGACGATGTGTTTTAAGAGAACCTTGTTCAGCACCTCAGAAAAGTGAAATTAACATAATATCTGGCAAAGAACAATGGGGATAAAAAATGTTAGTCATTGTTGATTGAACAGGTAAGTTTCAGTGGCATGATCTGTTGAATATTCATACTATATTGTTTTTGACATTTAAGAACTCAATTATCAGTTGACTAATCAGTCTTTTACAGTACGTTATTTTTGTGATGGAAAATGAAGCGCTGATAAGCCTCAAGGGGAAAACTATTCAGTTAGATTTTCTTCTTTTTTCTCTTTTTAAGACAAGGTTTTTTCTTTATTAAAAGGATTAATGCAGCACTTGTATTAGTGAGTAATAGCCTTCTGGCAGGGAGGATAGCTCCTATCCAGGCTCCCCAGTGCAACCGTGGTTCATCTGCTGAACCATGCTCAGGATGGAGCCCAGGGGCTGGAGCAGCATGTGGGTGGTGTGGGTGCAGAGTGAACAGGGAATGGGGCCAACACATTGGCTTTGGGCATGTGATATGGAACGGGTATTGCTGAGAGCCTTTGTGTTGCCCTTTCTTTCATCAAGCTGAGATGAGCAGAGACTGCAGCCCTTTGCTCCCACTTAGTGTTTCAAGTTCAAGGCAGCAGTACGCCAAGAAAAAACGATGACAGCCATGGAGGAGCTTTCCATCCCCAAAGAAAAAATTTTGTTTGCTTGTTAATTAAATGCTGAGGGTTTCAAACTGAAAGAGGGGAGATTCAGACTGGCTATAAGGAAGAAGGTTTGACACTAAGGGCGGTGAGGCACTGGCACAGGTTGCCCAGTCGAGGGTGCTGCCCCGTCCCTGCACACAGCCAAGGTCAGGCTGGACGGGGCTCTGAGCACTGATGGAGCTGTGGGTGTCCCTGAGCACTGCAGTGGACTGGGACCAGATGGCCACTGAGGGTCCCTTCCAACTCAAACCATTCTATGATTCTGTGTCTGTTTTTCTTTATTCCTTATTTCCCCATCCTTCCTGCCTCTGAGTATGGTGAGTGTGGCTGAGTTGTCTTTCCCACTGTGCAGTGGGGACAACCACCTTCTTCAGTGCTTCCCTCTGGCTGGGAGCGGAGTCTGAAAGGGAGGTCTTGAACAATGTGCAGCACACAGTCTTTGGGCAACAGCAGCTATAGGGATGAAAGTCTGCCAGGATGTGTCATATCTTGGAGCCTCCTACCTCCACTTTGGGTGAAAAAGGGTGGGAACTGCAGTTGGTAATGTGTCTAAACTTATCTCAGAGTAACAAAGGAATGGGATCTAAGAGTTGACAAAGCGACCCAAATTTTGTCCTATTCTCATTTCTTATCTCTTCTTTTCTTTTTTATTTTTTAATATATTTTGGAAATTGAGCAATAATCTTTGTGTAATTTACCTCTTTCATTGAACAGCTCTGGGACCAGATTTCCCCTTGATAGATTATTTTGACATATTTACTCATAGCTATGTCTTTCTCGGCAGCATCCAGATAAAAACCCTCAAACTTTAAATTAACATGCAAGGATTGAGATTTTTGCCTGCAGTTGAACAATCTTAAACCTACTCTCCTCCCCCTGGCTCTCAGTTATATTTAGGCCTAAAGATGTAACTACAGTAAAGCAGAAAAGTGCTCTTTGTTGTGTTTTTTTTTTTCAGAGCAAAAGTTGAGGCATCATTAAAGAGCAGTTTCCTGAGTCTTTGAGACTCTTTGGAAAACATGGGCTCTGGTTAAGACAGCTCAACGTGGCCATCCCAAACTCGAGAAGCAGTGGTGGGCAATGAACTTGCAGTTGTGAGAGAACCTCTCCAATGTGGCACACCATGTGCTGTGGCCAAAGCTGTTGTGTTGTGCTGATGGGTGTGAGTGGAGATTTGTGCCCCTTTGGAATTGGGGCAGCTTCTTCTCTCCCACTCCTTAACCCTGTAAGGAATCTTAATGGCAGTGTTTAATCACCGAGGAAGCTAATAGGTTGTGTTCTTTGAAAAGAGTCCTTCCTGAATACAGATTTGCCTGAAGACCAGCTCTCTCCCCGCTTAGCTTACTAATACAAATTAATTGCTTTGACAATGGTCCCTGTGATTTTTTTCCCTTCCTTCGTGGGGAAAACAACCAGGGGGGGGCATAAGTGGTAGGGAAGGGTGTGAAGGCTCACATATAAAAGCTGGTCCTTGGCTAACATTTCCTTTTAAATATATCATGTTAATGAAGCATTTTGCTGCTGTATTGCTTCACTGTTCTGCACTGGCTTAAGGATACAAAGGGTGGGGGCAGGAGGACTCAGACAATTCCCTACAGGTTTGTTTTAATCTATGAAAGAAAGAAAGCACATTATTTCACCTTCTTGGAATGTGACAGTTATTAATAACCCTATTAAGAGCAATACTGCTTGGCTCTATTTAAGCAGGCAGTGCCTGGATGATTGCTGGGAAGCAGGAAGGCTGCCCTGCCTTACGAAGTTAACAAGATGTTGTGTTGCTCAACAATGTTTTTCTTTTTTTAACAATCTCTGCTAGGGGTGTTGCAGGTCAGATCAATAAGAACGCAGACCCCCTCCATCACTCCTGAGGAGAGGGGAAAAGGACATCAGCAAAAGGATTTCTTATGACTTTTTTTCTTTAATAAGCTTTTTGCTTTATGCTCTTGTTTAGAAGCGTTCTGTTTTTTCCTCGTGTTATTATAAGCTTAGCCCTCTGACAAGCAGCATGGCTCCCTGCAAGGTGTAAGTGGGAGGCCGTGAGTGGGATTTGCATCCGTGCAGGTTGGCTCTCGTAGGGATGCTCTTGGCACTGCGGCTGGCTCAATCAGCATTGCTAGCAGCACTGCAGCAAGCACTGGCTTGTCCCTGTAGGGCTGCGGGTTCTCCGTGCTGGTTTGTTATCAGAGGTGGTTTGCTCGTTGCACTGCATACGCCCATAGTTCATTTGTCAGGTTGCTAAGGGAGCTGCAGATGTGCGTGTGGGCTTGCTGCAGTGAGGTTGCTTATGAAGGAAGAGAGAGAGAAAGCCTCAGTGCACATCTCAGTGGAAGAGCCAGGAGAAGCCTTGGGCAGCTCCCCCTCTCCTCCCTCTGCTGCTTCCATAGCACTGCGCTTCGACTCTGCAGTTGCTCACACCAGTTTGTTATTTACAGTTGCTGATGCAGGGGGACAAGGGGTCAGTGACCATCAGGTGACTCTGTGGGATACACCAGCGTCTCATAATGAGCACGCATGGCAGGGCTTGGTGTTTGTTTCTTTTCCTTTCAAATAAAAGGAGAAGCAAAGAGCATTGTGTCTTGGGTTGTTGGTTTTATTTGTTATGTTTTTGAGAATAAAAAGCATTACAATTCTTGGTAAAGCCTGCATTGTATCTACATCCGTGTATATGTGCAAGTGCTCGTTTATCTCACATGAAAATAATGATGTCTAGTTTTACAGAACTTGAATAATTCATCAGCATAAACACTTTGTGCCCAGAATGCAACCATGTTCTCCAAAAAACAAAAGCAAACCCCAGAAAAATGTTAATGAATAATTAGATTTGTTGGGCTGCTGGCTGATTTTTGGAAGTCACTTTCTTCAGGAATTGGGGGCCAGAGGGTCCATCCTCTCATTCTGCACAGAGCTGTGGGCTCTGCTCCATTTCTTTCTCCAATGGATAACTTCTCCTTTTGAAAACACACTTGTGCTTTATTTCAAACATCACTACGTTGGCTGGGCCTGGCTACCATTTCTCTTTCTAGACAACAAAACAGACACTTTTTTTTCTTCCTACAAATATGTTTTTTTTTGTGGTAAGAAATCAAAACACCATTTAATCCCAAAGATTAAAACCTTACATTGTCGAGGGATCCTAATGTAAAACACTTATTTTCTTAGCACTTATTTCCTTTCTCTTTTCTGATGGAAGCAGTTGTCTTTCTTCGTTGTCACAAGCCAGACCCCTCTGTGTTGCTCCCAGGGCTATTACTCTGTCACATGTTACCACTCTACAGAAAAAAGGTATTAAGCAAAATAGCATTCTCAGAAGCAAGAATTGCTATTGTTAGCAAAACAATACCAGCAAAATAATTTCCTTCTGACTGAAGCCTCATTTCTCCCAGCAGCCAGATAGGAGGGACAATTTATTAACTAGTATTGGGCTGACTGCCACTTCTGACCCCAAGCGATGCCTCCCTGAGATGTGAGGGGGATGTAAGGGAGGGCCATCCAGCATTGTTCTTGTCCCTTCTCATATTGTGTGGATGGGAGTTGAATTGATACGACTGAGGTATCAAAATGGGGGAAGCAATCACAGAATCATTAAGGCTGGAAGAGATCTCTAAGGTCATCTAATCCAACCGTCAATAACTGCTGTCTCGTGGCCGCCCTTCTCTTTGCTGTTCATTCTTCTGCAGTTTTGTCCCAGGTAATATTCAAGAAAAGTAAAACAGAAGGCTTTGAGCAAAGGAATACTCCAAGAAAGAAGCCAGAAATAAGGACTTCTTCTGCCCCACTAAACCTGAGGTATTTTGCTACCTTTTGTAACCGTGTACAATGAGTTTGTGAGGATCACAGGGCTATGGCATTACATTGTGCTTTTCTTATTACCTCCTTTGGTAGGTCACATCACTGCAGATTTTCCCATTCATCTACCCGTAGAAAAGAGAGAGTGACTCCAACGTTTGGGAGTTTGGGAATTTTGCCTTACGTTTTTCTACATTTAATGTTGTCATGGTTTCCCAAGTCACTTCTGAAGGATCGGAATGCCTGGATCCAAAGAGCACAGATAAGAGGCAGTGATTCACTGCTGACAGGATGGGAAATTTACCTAAGAATGGTCTTCAAGTGGAAATCCAGTGAGTTCTGCCTGCCCGAGCTGAAATACCAGTGTGTGGCTTTTGTCCTATTCCCTCGTCCTTAGGGCTAGCGGATGCAGTGATGGGCAACAAGTCTGGAGTACACCATCGCATTTTTATGACGTCTGTCATTTTCTTATTTTGTCTGAATTTGAATTTCAGCTTTGTGTACCTCTGTTGGTTTGTAGGAGTCCTTTGTTGTGGAACGTTGAAGGGTAGATGTCACAATGAGTGACATGGCTTAGTGGGCATGGTGTGATGAGTGGACAGTTGGACCAGATGATCCTAGTGGTCTTTTCCAACCTTAACAATCCTGTGGTTCTAGGGAGTTTATCTGAAATGAGTCACAAATAACCAGATGGGATCCACCAGCAGTCCTAAGTGCTTTCGTGCACCAAAATCATGCAAGAAAGAAAAAAAAAAAAAAAAAAGGAAGACAACTTGTAGCATAGGGAAAAATGTGGGTTTGTTGGGGATTATTTTTCTGACTGTAAAAGAAGAAGATGTCAACCCTCACAATAAATAAGCACAGGTTCCTGCAGTGGCAGAGTGCCAGACCTGAAGATTCGCTGCTCATTTTTTCAACAACAACAATTAGCTTCTTGAGCTAATGAGGGGTTTCATAAGCAGCCATGAATAATAGTGCTTAGGGACTCTTGGCAAAAAAAGGTGTTTTGAATAACATAGCCACCATGTCATTGAAATCAAAGCAGAGACTCTTTGCACAGCAGTTTCCCCTCCAATTCGTTTCCTCGGCAGACAGGCTGGAAACACCGTGGGCTGTCAGGCATGGAGATGGGAAGGCAACAGAAATAACCTCCAGGTGGCTGAGGAGGGATGTAGGTAGTTTGGTTACTGGTATCTCCAACACATCTCTTGGGGAAACAATGATCTGCTGCTGCAGACACAGTGGGTTCTATTGGAATACAATGGTGGCATTAGGAGACACGGAGAGACCCTTCGATCCCATTGACATGGGGAGAGAGAATATCAATTTTATCGTTCTGAATTAATGAACTATAGTCTGAAACTTGCAACCTGGTTAAAAACATTATAGATCTGACCCACTTGCTGCTCACAGTGAGTTTCTGTTATCCCCCCCCCCCCCCCCACCCCGTGCTCCCTGCAGGATGCTGGACTTGGTGGGAAGCTGCAGCCCCGCTTCCCTCCCAGTCCCAGGAGCACGTTGAGGACATGGGATGTGCAGGGCTCCTGCCCTGCTCTGCGCAGCCCTAAAATAACCATTGTGGGGGCAGGCTGGTCCTTCCAAAGGGGATGGAGAGCTGAAGCATCAGTCATTACCACTTGTAATGGGGTGTTCACTCTGCAGCATCTTGCTAAGTGCAAGGCAGCATCAGCTCTCTGATTTTAATTTTATTCATAAAGCTGCTATTACTCCATCTGGATCACGCGGGATGAATACTAATGGGTCCCTGGATTGTTTTAAGTGCAGATCTGAACCTGATACTCGCTTTCATTTTGTCAGAGCTGTCGCTTTGTACAGAGATTTGTGGAGCTTTCCTTCCAACCCGTGCTGGATGTTGGCGTGTGTGTTTGTCAGATGTTGAGCTCTCCCCCAACTCTCTGCCCCAGGAAGGTCAAGCTGTGCCCCTCTTGGAGCTCAGGACGTGACCAGCAGCTTTGCTGTCCCCTTGTAGGGTACACGCTCACGTGCTCCTTCAGTAATTGCAGTGTGAGTGAGGGTGGCTGTGAGCCTGCTCCGAGGGCACTCCAGAGCTCGCAATGCATCCAAGGGGGGAATTATGCCATTTAGCAAAGAGGATTAATGTTTCATAACAAAAGGTAATTTATTCAATTGTATGCAAAAAAGGTAGCTGCAACGGCATGTACAAAGCCCGCTTTATTATTGTCTATTGTATTATAAATTTAATTCCTGTGAAAACATTGCTAACTCCATTGTGTACCTTTGGGGAGAACTTGACCAGTCCCAGCCTGGATTGGATTGTCTTAATTAAACACACTTGACTTTGACAGAGGAGGATCCTGATAGGCTTCCAGGGAGGAAGCTTAAACATCTGTGAATTGCAGCAAGTGGTGGGGCAGAGACAGAGAGCCTGGGAAGGATGCAGGGCTGGTACTTGGCTTGTACCAGGGCATCCCAATGGCAGCTCTGGGTGGCAATGGAGACGGCAACTTGATCTTCCACACCTCCAGTAACTCAGGTGCTGTTTTTTGGAGAGCCCCTCTGTTCTTCAGTTTGAACTGGCTGCTCTCAGCCTGGGAGATATCGCACGAAACTGAGCTCACCAGCTCGCCCGTCACTTCTACATCACTCTCCTGACTGTCATCGTCACATAAAAGGGAAAACAATATTTTTTTTCCCTATCAGTGTGTGAGTCACTGGCACGCAGCTGGAGTTCAGCGTGCCTCGTGCACTGACAGCTTCTGGGGGTGTTGCACATCGAGAGGGCTGCTGTTGTTGTCGCAGCTGTCACGCAGTCAGTCCCCGAGTGGCTGTGAGCAGAGCCACTCCACGAGAGCCAGCGGCTCCCCTCTCTAGGCCTGAGCTCTCTGCACCTCAGAAAGCATTTATAGCATTTCAGGGGCTTTTGTGAGCTGTGAACTCTTGAAATAAGCAAGGCACTGAGTGCTTCTACCTTCTGGGGAGACTGTAAAAGCCTCAATATCTGCATTGATCCAGCTCAGGGATTTGCATTAATTACTTCCTCTCCTCCAGTGACTTTTTGCTCCCCCATTCCTTTGCAGTACACTCAGTAATGACACAGCCACCTCCAACGGCTCTGCATGCCCACGTATTGCTACAGGAGAGCCCTGGGTAGGAGGGCAGGGAGCTGGGGAGTGGGCTGAAGGGTCTTTGTGGATGCTGTATGCTTCAGTCTTGCTTCAGCTGGGCTGACCTTCATCAACAACAATTCCAGATGTGGACAGTTTGTGTTGATCTTATCCTTGGGGTGTGTTCAAACCTCTTGCCTGCTCTCAGCCTTTGGTTGGGCTGTGGAGCAGCTATCTGGGCCGTGCAGCATCAGACGTGGCTTACTTAGCTCAGTAGGAAAGTCAAAAACAGAGGTGAAACAGCTGTTGGGTGGTGACTATGACTTGTGCTTCTGTCACTGCAGCGTGAGAACATTTGAGAGCTGCAAAGCCATCTCCTATCATCCTTGCAAACAGGGAACTCCCAGCATCAGCTACAGCACACTGTGCTTGTGCTGAAGGCTGCGCTTGGAAAAGCCATTAAAAACATCTATAAAGATATAGCCTACATTAACCGGGTTGCAAAGTGAATCTTATTTCTGCTGAACTGGTCAGGAGATAAAAGCAATGCCATGTGACCGGTCAGCACAATTAAACACCCCTTTTTGAGCTCAAGATGGCTCCAAAATGGTGCACAAAGCCAGCAGCAATGGCAAGGAGTTCATTGTTGGAGGAAACCCTGATCGGTGTGTGACTGCTCAAGCACTGTAACAGGGAAATTTGGCAAAACAATTACTGGTTGGAAATTATCATGTTTTTATTACAGGACTTTTGTACCACTCTGCAGACCTCAAGCCAAAATGCAAAGCTCAAAAGCCCAGCCCTCAGGTTTTCTGTGGCTTTTCAGTTAGGGTGCTGCAGGACTGTCCTTGTTCAGGTATGATCGAGGCCAGGTGTGGGGCACCAGCTGCAAGCACTCAGACCTCACTCACAGCTCTAACCCAGGGGTGGGCTTTAGGGTGGTGGTGTGGCATGGCTGGAGGTGCTGCTGCTGCTCCAGGTAAGAACAGATAGTGTGGGCTCCTGGTGTGGGTGTGATGTGGTGAGTGCATCCCATCCCCTGCCTTGTTGTGCTGGTTGTCCCAGAGCCCTGTTGTTGGTCCTTCTGTCCCTCTGGGACGCAGGCTGCAGAGCCACTTCCTTCCTGCAATGCCTTTGCTCTAGCAGCAGCTGTGTTTGCTGAGCCTGCTCTGCCCTCTGCAATCGGGGTGTCAGTGCTGCAGCTGTCAGTGAAGAGTTCATGAAAGCCTGCGATGCTCAGTGTTGTTTCTTGTGTTTCAAAGCCCTGTGTTTTTCTGCTGGGCTCTTTTGCAGAAGTGTTTTGGGAGGGGTTGCAGCTATTTGCCTTGGCACAGTTTTTGCTGAGCCTGGAGGAGGGGCTCTCTGTTGAGATGCTGCCTTCACTGTGGCTTTACAGGCTGTTACAGCAAGGAGAGTAGCAGAGAAATTGCAGCTGGGGATGATTAGGGACAGTGTACCTCTGGGACTGACACCAGACTCAGGGCTGCTCTGCAGTTGTGCATGGTGCACATATGTTAGTATGGGCAAATTTGAAGACAGCAGAGAAATTGTAAGGGTGTACACCAGAGCCTGCTGAAGAAGCGCTGGTTTGTAGATGATGTTGGTTGACCAACATGAAATGAAGCCCACCATAAACTCGGGAAGCATCTGTATGTTTATGTTAGAGAAAATCCCTGCCAAGTGTTCTGAAAAGACAAGAAATTCTGTACTCTTAGGAGCAAGTGGGGAGGGAGAAAAGAAAAAACCTAGAAATCTAATACTTTAATGCAATGGCTTGTCCTCATCCAGAAATGTGTGCTGGGTTCTGACTGATTTACCTCAAAAAGAAAATTCAGAAGAAATAAAAAATGATACTAATACTTCTCTGAATAAAATATAATTGCTCTGTGAAATTCTCTGCAACAAGTTATTACTGATTTTGAAGTGCTTGGCAGAAGTCATAGAAAAATAGATTGGAAGATACCTTATTGGTCTCAAAGTTCAGCATGCGGCACTCCACAGCACCTTTGTCATAAAGACTTTTTTTTTTTTCTGACAATCTCTGCATAGGATAAATTGCATAAAGGAAATGAACCTTTGTTCATCAGGATAAAATGCAAACCTCGTGCTCGTGGGGCACTGGAATGTGTTTCCCTGATTTCATACATATCTATTACAAGAATTTTTGCATCGTGCTCCATAAAGCAGCCAGGACTGGTAGGTGTGGGGGGCAATGCAGGGAGTGGTGGGTGCCTTTGGGGTTGTGGTGCTGTGTGTGGGTTGCTCTCAATGGCTACTTGTGGTTTGGTGTCCTTGGTGTGCAGTCTTTCCATAGATTACTGAATCATGAGCAAGGTCTGGCCCTGGGCCAGAGTGATTTGCCTGACTACAAATTCTCCCCCTCCAGCGTCTTCATTCTTGTGTAAGTAAACAGGAGAAGAAAAATGGAAGGAAGGAGAAGGACAAAATGCCCTCCTGCAGTCTGGCAAGCTGGAGAAGTGCAGTAGGTGGATGAAGTCTCAGTTTGCCTGACTTGAACTCCACTTCCCTCAATGCTCACAACCTGTGACATTGCCCCTCTCCTCCCTCCCAAAACCGCAGTGCCCCCAATTAAACTTCCAGTCCACTGTGTCTCAAATGTGCCACAGGGATAAGCTACCCGCTCGCAAGATTCATGGCGCTGCCTCTCCCCCCCAATAACTAATAATTCCACAGCAACATTCAGAATTGCAATTTATTCTGGTTGTAAAACACAGAGAAGGTAAATCACAGAGAGTATAATCATTTCTTTTTTTCTTGTAAATCAAGCCACATCCAAATCTTGCCCTCTGCATTCTCAAACAGACTGTTACGTTTGGGGGCCAGCAGGAAAGAAGTGGGGCAAGCTCTCACGTGTGAGATCCAGACCCCTCTGCCATCTTTCTGTTGTGTCCCAATGCTGCCCTGTATAGTGCCCCCCCACACACATTTACTCCAGCCTGGACTGTTGCACTGCAATTTGGGAATAGTCTTTGCAGAGCACGGACATCTCATTAGGAGCCATCCAACAGGTTGTAGTGATCTGAACCTCCTCTCATTCTTCAACATACAACCAGGGTGATGAGGGAGCTCTATCCCTTTCAGCTAAAGACTTCAAAGTTAATCTACATTATTAAAAGCCGTATCCTTGCAGGTAACAATTATACCCCAGTGTGCAGATCGAGGCACAGGGAAATTGTGCGACTTCTCTTGGGAGACACAGTGAATTGGCAGGAGAGCCAGGGGCGATGCTGAGAGGAGAGCCCTGCCCTTAGCACAGGTCTGCACATCTTCGTAGCAAGAAGAGATGAAAAGCAGTTTCAGTCGTTGGGTCTGACTTAACCACATCATTATGGAACTGCAGCTTGTTTCCATGCAGCTTCAAAGGGAGTAAAGCTTGCCCCAAAGACAGAGCTGAACGCTGAAAATTGTGTACTTACAGCTCAGCCTTAGGGGCTTGGGTAAAGGGACAGTGTTTAAAAGCAACTGAGGCAAACTCTTACAGTCCACAGAGTCATTAGTATGCCAAGTCCTGCAGGGCTTCCCGCATCCTCTTGGACTTGATAAAATTATAAATCAACCAGCAAAATTCCTTTTGGAACAGTCTGTGCTTCGGTCCAGGGCTCCTCGCCAGAGCTGTGCGGAGCATCTTCCATCGGCGCAGGCAATCATTCGAGTTAGCTCTTTTGGTTTGGAAATGCAGCGTCATAATCAGGGAAGATATGTACCTGATATTGAGCTGAAACAACTCAATTTACTGTGCACTGATAGCTGTCAGCGTGTACAACACTGTTTTCTTTTTGTTCCTCTCACCCTTTCTCTCCCTTTTTCTTCTGTATTTGCTCTTTCACCATCATCTTGCTGCTTCTTTGCCCTCCTCTGGTTCTGCTCCCCTGCTGCCAGCACTGTGTGCTCAACCTGGATTTTAGTTTCTCCCCCCAGCCTGACTCTGGGAAGGATATTGTACTGCTACATCCCATCCAACAGAAGACCAAGGGCTTTTGGCCCTGCTGGTGTCCTATGGCTGTGGAAGAGCTCCCGGTCTCAGCCGGACCAGCACAGTCCTGAAGGAATTTACACTGCAGTTACAGTGATGAGAACGAGTTCACTGTATCCTCACCAGCCTTTGTTTCAAGAAAGCACTCTTGTACTGTCAATATTATTTTTTGCAGTCAAACATGGCCCAGATGCTACTCCAAGTGCAGAGCTGGGGGTTGAAACTATGTGTACTGAAATTACAGTTTGGAAAATGATTTCCTTCCCTGCGTGGGCAAACCTCCCTGCCCCCATCACCGCCTGCGCAGCGGAGATAATTGTTGGGACATTGCTCATGGGACGGGACAGGATTAATATGTTAAAAAGCACTTTCTGTAGGATTAGCTTTCCTCCCCTTCAAACTGATGACAAAGCTTGCATGGCCTTCAACAGAGGCAGTCACAGTGCCAAAGTGGTTTTGAAAACCATACCCTCTCTGTTTGCACAGCACTCTGCGGGAGTTTGGAACAATCCAGCAGCACAGGGACAGGCTGCAGCTTTGCCACTGTATTTATGTCTTCTTCCTTGGCTTATGCCTCTATCATTTCATAGGAAGAAAAAGTCTTTCCATTAGCCAGGCCCCTTTCCTGTGCTGGTCTATACTGTTAATGGCTGTTTTTGAAAAGAAGGGCAGAGTTGAAGTTCCTTTTGCAGGTTTACAGTTGAGTTTGCAAGATTTGAGATTCGGTGGTGAAAGCATCCACGTTTCTTGTTAAATGAATGTGGAGAAAAGACCTTAAGTGAGACTGCTCTAAAAAGCTGAGTCACGCAACAGGAAGGCAATGGCTCGTATATTCCTAATTCACTCCCATTCTTCTGCCCAGCCTGGACTTTAATGGTCAGAGTCTGGCCAGTTCAGTGTCCTTTTGAAAGTCAGGAAGACTATTCTGCTGTTAGCAACAGTGCCTGGGGTCTGCTTCTGCCTGCCCCACTGCCTTCAGATGTGAGGATCACACGTCTCCCCTCCTGGCACATGGGGTTGACCCAGGGGCCGTGTCCCTGCTGTTCCCACTCTCTTCCTCCCAGCCTGATCCCAGCAGGAGGGGCTGGGCAGGCTGAGCAGGGCCCTAATGAGCCTGGGACTGAGCTCTGATGATGGAATCTTCAGGCGTGAGACAGTAATGAATGGTAATTCTTCAAGCCCAACCATTGCTCTATTTTTTCCCCTTAACAACTGAACTGATTAGAATGAAACTTTGACTTGATTAGTGATTATTGTCTCTGTATGGCAGTTGCTTGCAGCCCTTTCATTTCCTTGGTTTGTTTTTAAAAAAACATTGGCTGGCATTTCATCCCCTGATTTAATGCTTGGGTTCTCTGCTCCATATTCATTCCTCTCTCCCTCTCTCTTCCCCTCCCTCCCACCCAATGCAATCCAATTATTGTTTTATTGTCATTTGGAGTACAGAACCAGGGTTTCCGAGGTGTCTGCTCCCCTTGATTCCTATTACTGAAGGGGAAAAACACAAACAGGAATGGGTGCACTCCTTGATGCGGGGCGATGGAGATGAAGCTGCAGCGGGCCCTAATTACAGAATAATATGCAAGAGCAGCTCCATATTTCTTTCTCCAGGGTTCCAGCTCGCTGAGCTGCTTTGCTTTTCAAGCTCCTGCACATTGGAGGCTTATTCAGCATTATTTCTGTTAATTATTGGCATTAGAAGCATTTCTAGAAATCCTGGATGAGGTCGGAGCCTTTGCGACGGTGATTTATTGCCTTCCTCATCCCCTGCAAGGCACAGCCAAAGCCAACCCCACGGCAGCTGCTGTGCTGCTCCTGGTGCTCCGTGGCACCAGGTCTGATGCTCAGCCCCCAGCCCTCCTCCACCTTCCACCCACCCTGCGAACAGAGTGCAAAATATTTATAGTGGGGACCAGCTAGCTCCCAGCTCCTTCTGAGAACGCAGCTCACACGCTGCATATTTCAATAACAATGACTTATTAAATAATAACTGACATTTACCTAGCTGCTGCTTGTCCTCAGAGCCCCCAAGACTTGGCAAACTTTAATTAATAGTTGTTTTAATAGTTAAATAACCTTTATAACTGCATTTCATTTATTCAGAGCCCATCAGAAATAAAGTTATAACGATCTGAGTCGAGTGATAAAACACAACATCTGGTTTAATGTTTGCAGGTTATTAATGAGCTGAGGAACCTGGCAGATGAACAATATATTTATTTCATTTTTTTTTCCTGCAAGAACGTGCATTTTTGAGAGAAGTGCTGACGAGGACCGTGTGTTTTCCCTTCTGCTGGGGTCTACTCCATGCCATCCAACCCCTTGCAGGGACAGGGATATTGCTGCTCTAGGAGGAACGCATCTCAACCACTGCAGAGCCCTTTCTTGCTCTGGTTTGGTTGTCCTGACTGTGAGCCTGTCAGGGAGTCCTGCTGCACCGGAGACGTCCGTGGGCAGAGTGGCAGAAGCGCTGCTGATTTATCTCTGGATGCAATCTTTGCCATCTGTTTTTATATTGCTTTCAGCACAAGATAAGTAGTTCCCATATAGCGCGCGCTCTGTAGACTGTAAAGTTCATGAGTCTGCAGAATTTATGATAAGGCAGAAAATTGTCTTAGCGCATCATTCATGTGAGCAGGGTCCAGAACAAACGTTGCAGCCTCCAGATGTTGCCTTCCATCCTCGTGCCGCTGGGGTGATGCCCCCATCCCTTGCACGGGGTCTTTCTCTCTGACTTTGAGCATTCACGCTGGCTCCAGCTCACCCTGCGAGCATTAAGCAATCTGCCTTGAACTTCTGCCTTGGGTTTCTCCATCTTTTCCTGCATCTATTAAGACTCCGTCCTGACTAATGTTGCTTAGCGCAGCTCCCACTCCCTGGTTCCCAGAGCACAGCCTGCACAATGAAATGAGCTTCCTCAGGCACATTCGTGGTGCTTTTTTTCTCCCCCCTGCAACGTTACCTATTAATTGCGCTCAGAAAATATTCCAGAAATTTACTTATGCCCTTGAGCTGTATTCGTGTTTATTTCCATAACTCTTTGATACAATATTTGTCTTTGCCTGAAATAGTTTGCCAAAAGGAAAGGAAAGGAAGAAGCAGCATGCGAAAGATTTGGATTACTTCACATCTGCCTTTCTTTAAGCAGCCCATATGGGAAAACATATTCTTTTGCACAGAATTTGTTAAAGGTTTTATAAAATGCATCGCATACACATTTAACACAGAACCTAACAATATTTATATCTAAAATGGGTCCAAACAGATCCATTTGGTGAGTGTTGGAAACACGTAGGGTGGCAGTGCACATTGAGAATGTAATAGTCTTGTTATCTGCTTCAGCTTGTGGGATCTGTTCCTGCCATAGGTTTGATGGGAGGAAAGAAGTGGTACAGCTTGTTAAGTATAAAAATCATAATGTGTGTGATTTTATGAGCACGCTTTGCCTGTGAAGCTCAGAAAAGGCAACATTACCCATAGTCTCCTTTAAGATCAAGTAGCTGAGTAGATAGGAATTAACATAGGGAGATTGTGGAATGGTTTGAGATGGAAGGGACCCTCGAAAGCTGACTGATCCCACTCCCTGCAGTGAGCAGGGAGTCTTCCCTCTTCCTTCCTTCCAGATACTTCGTCTGTTTCCCTGTTGCTCACTTGTCTGCTCTGTGAACCCATAGCTTCTAGTGGACCCACATTCTGCAGCCTCCCAACAAACACCCACACCTATCCATGTGCTGAGATGACCTGGAAGAGATTATATCTTGATGCAGAACATCTGATTTCTAAGCTGTCTTTAATGCAATGATTAAATGTATTTTTCTCTCTCCCACCCTTTGTGCATTTCATTAATGCACAGACCCAGCATCTAAACGAGAAGGAATGCTCAGGTTTAACAAGTAAAAGGTAAAAGCAGAGCCTGAAGAGAGCTAATCAAATTCGATTAGCTAGTTTCAGACTTCACTGGGTTTTGTTTGGTCTGGTTTATCTGAATCTTTATTAGATAAGCTTGAATTGGCAACATTGGTGTATGATGCAATATCCAACGTGATTGCCATCCGAAATGGCGCGGGGCAGCTCAGCAGCCCTGCAGCATCCTCCCAGCACCACTCAGCTGGCTCTGCCTGCCTGCAGATAATTTTATTTAATCTTGGCAATCTTCCGTTGTATACGTAAGTAAACAAAGATCAAGCTACTCACAACCTTAATTAGGCTACACATAAATAATAGATGACTGGATTAGCCAGGAGGATAGAGGAAATGTGAGAGTAAAAACAACCACAAGGCCACTGGTGCTCTCCTTGCAATGCAATGCACTGCTCATCCCTGCTCCTCCCCACCCAGTGGTTCTCATTGGCCTTTTAATGGTGCTTCTGAGGATATTATTGTTGGATGTTTTGTTCTGTTTTGCAACGATGCTGAGCTAAGCACGAGCTTTGCCCTTACAGCCATTTCTTTCTGCTTTCTGGGTTTTTTGGTTTCAGACCCCTCTGATGCCTCAGGGCTTTGTCATACAGCACTCTAGAAAACACACTGGAAAACAGAGGGGCCCTCCAGCAGATGAGCTTCGTACTGCATGTCTCAGCGTGCTGAGCAGGCACTGATTGGTAGGTGTTGGCATCTTTGGGCATAGCTTTGGTGGACTCAGTTGCAGAGGACAGCCACAGTGAGCCCTGACTGTGCTGCCTCCCTCTGCACTATTGGCAATGGGTGGAAATGGTTCTTTACCAGGCGCATTGCTCACTGACACCTTCTGTCTCGAAGTGATGGAGTGATTCAGCCGAGTCAAAAATAACTCTCTGGCTGTGGTAGTTCATCCTGGATCAGCAGTCCATGTGGTCTCTATCTATCAACGTGTGTCCTATACTAATGATGTGATAGCTTTGAAAAGTTGAGCTATTTACACAAGGTCACTTTATTAGTAGGGAAATCGCTCTTATGATAAATGAGCACTCTGCAGCCTGTCACGGGCACGCTCCTGTCCCGCTCAGCAACTCGCTCAGCTCTGCAGCCTTAGCAAAAAATACACCTTGGGTAAGAAAACATAGCTGAAAAAGAAGCACTGGTGGGTGTCTGCTGTCTCTTTTCCTCCGTGCAGTGCTGGGAGGGAGGGGGGCATCTCTGCTCGCTGCCACATAGGGGTGGCTGCTTCCTCAGGTCCTGAGCAGAAGGTGTAAAATACCATGAGAAGATATTTCTCAGGCAATGTGCTGATGCAGCACCATCTCTGTTTCTTAACTGGGAGTGATGTATGAATTATCTCAACCTGAAGCCTGAAATATACATTATAGGCTGTATCTTTCTGTGTTTTATTTGGGCTGTAAAGTGAGACCTTATTATTTCTCCCTCCTGGGCATCCTTTAATGAATCTAGATTTGAAAGTGAAATATTTATTATATTCCAGGAGGTTAACTGTGGAAGGAGAGGAGGAGAAATATGCAAATTTGTAAGAAAGCCTTTTTTTTTTTTAACAAAAAAGCCCCTTTTATTAAGGAAAAAAAGTGCAAATGTGCATCCCTCAAGATGCTGAATGGCTGTCTCTAAAAAGGGATTTACCAGGGATGGTGGCTGTGGGAAACCACCTCATTCTCCTTTTCACAAATGCTGTTTTGGTTCATTTCATATTTCTATTTTTTTAAGTCACACTATTTTCACTCCAGAATATGTGTTGATAGCATACTTGTCCTGGAAGGTGGCAGACCCCACTGATCAGCGACACAGGCGGCAACGCTGCCTCCTGCCTTCCCTGACACCCAGACAGAGGAGCTGAGAGAAATAGCATGTCTCAGGAGATGAAGGATCCCTGTGGAGTGACATTTTCTCTGCCTGATGTACTGCTCTGCACCTGTTGCCAGGCAATGAGGTGCAGGGCTGCCAGCCGTGCTACGTGCAGGGCTTCTGGGGGATGAGCCCCACCTCTGTGCAGATGTGTGATGCTCTTAGGGGTGTGTGTGATGCTCTTCATTTTATTTTACACACGTGTTAAGTGCCTATATATGTAGGTATGAGGTGGTAGCTGGGGATGAGTGTGATTGGTTTTGGTGTGAAAAAGATGTACAAGTCTCATTCCCTTCCACAAACCTTCCCATGCCTGTTTGTAAGACAGATGCATAAAGCCAGGTTTATCAGCGTGGTTAAATACTGCAGAATGTTGGAATCACAGCATGGGTGGAGTCAGAAGGGACCCCCAAAGGCCGCGTGGTGCCGCTCCCTGCAGTGCTCAGGGACACCCACAGCTCCATCAGTGCTCAGAGCCCCGTCCAGCCTGACCTTGGCTGTGTGCAGGGACGGGGCACCCACCATCCCTCTGAGCAACCTGTGCCAGCACCTCACCGCCCTCAGTGTCAAACCTTCTTCCTTATACAGTCTGAATTTCCCCTATTCCAAGTTCTTAGCGACTTCCCCCTCACTGAACCACGAGTTTCAAAACCACAGTGCAAAAAAATGCCTTTGGGTTGGAACAGTATCAAGATGAGCCCCTGCTTCATTAGAATGAATGGCATTTGCTTAAAAATAGAAATATTATGCCATCCTCCAGCAGCAAAAAATGAAATACACTATTAAAGGATTACGATTCTGTGACTTCAGACCTATTGTCGTCTTAATATTTCATGGTGTATTGCCATAGAGTACATAATATGCTGAACAGCACTGTCGGCTTCAGCTGTTGCAAACAGTATGGTGCAGAAATAATTGAACTCAAAAGAAATTACAGCAACTCAGAGAGGTAGCAATTCTGCTGCGTAGATGTGAGATGGAAGGTGCTGAGCCAAATGTGTGCTTGAACAACAACAACAACAACAACAAAAGAAAAAAATGACTAATGGAAAAATGTTAAGTAGGTTGTCCTTTTGCTGGCAGTCACTTGTGGTAGGACCAGCAGTCACTGTACTGCTCCCATGCAGTGAAATCTGATTTGTCAGCAATATATAAAGGCAAAGAGTATGGAAAATGAGGCCTTATCTATACAGAGGATTGCATTCATTTCAGGAAAGCTGGTGTGAATCTCTGTTTATGCTTTTAAGTCTCAGATGTATCATCCAGTTACTGCAGCTTAACAAGTCGCTGTTTGTCAGCTTTGCTGTTAATAACGGCGTACACGCTCTTAACCCAGCGTAGGTATGAGGTAAAACACATTGGATTACATCTTTCATCTATTTTTATTTCAGTTTGTTTGGCTTTAAGTAGTTCCTTGCATCAAACAGGGATAGTTACCATCAAAATCCCAATCTGGACAGACTTCCTGCATCTTAACCAAGCTGTATTTAAGAAAATCTGGGTGATTTCTCACAGCTGTTGCACAGGGGAGAAGTCTTCTCCTGCACTGGTAAAACGTTGGGCTGCAGAGGTGGAAGGACATGTATTAATATAATTTTATTGCTGCTGTACTTCTTACACACTGCTCTGTTTAATTTCCATCCACATGACATCAGGGTCTGGGCGGGGAGGAGGCCATGGGACCTTTGGTTTTCCTGGCAGCTGTCAGAACTCCCTCGTCTCTGTCTGTGTGTTCTGAGCAGGAGAAGTGTGACCATCAGTCTGGAAACCCTAAATCATACTAGCTCTTCCCTGCTGCCTCTGCAGTGTGGGTGCCTTGGCCTGGCTGAGCTCTCAGAACAGGTAGGTTAGGACTGGCCTGATGCACACGTGTAGATCCTCTCTAGCTGGACAAGTCAGATAGCAGAGCCAAGAGCAAGGAGTGAGAATAGAAGAGTTTGGGCTTTGATGCGGAATGGGCAGAGGCTGCCGAGCTGAGTCCCCACAGCTCTGCTGGCCCTTGCCCAAGGTGGCTTTGATGAAAGGATTTGTCTTCTTTTGGACGGCCCCTAGCACAAAGGAGCCCCGACACAATAGAAGTGAGTGATGGTAATAGCAGCATGTCAGGTATGTCTCTATGTCTCCAAAATTGGGGAGCTAGAAATGTGCTTCTTGTTGCTAATAATCACAGAGCTTGACAAGCCTGTTGTTTCCACTCCTGTTCCTGTGTTGTTCCCTGCATGATCTGACCTGATCCTCCGTGTATCTGCACAAACAACTGTGGGACGTCACCCTCAGCCCTGACAGCATCAGCTCTGTGGCTGTTGCTCAGCTTCCCTGCCTGCTGCTGGAGACAGCGTGCTGGGTTAGCTGGATGTCAGCTCCCATCCTGCACGCCACTTGCTGCATCCCCGTATTTCTTTGAGTCACTAAGTGCCGGGCTGCCTGTCACTCAGGCAGTGACGTGCCTGTCACTCCATACTCGGCATCTATGTGACATGAGCTGTGCCCAGGAGGACTCCCAGGAGGAGGGATGCTGGGTGCAAAGGGACCTGCAGGTGCAGCTGGACAGACAGCTTCACCACAGTGCTATTCTCTCCAGCAACAGGACGTTGATTAAAACTGTATATTTTCTTTTTTATTTATTTATTTTTAAGAAAAGCCATGTTTGATCATTTCAGTATAAGCAAGAAATAAAAAGGGACTCTGGAACAGGTTGCCCAGTGTGGCTGTGGATGCCCCCTCCCTGGAAGCATTCACACAGCTGGATGGTGCTGTGAGCAGCCTGTTCTAGAGGGAGGTGTCCCTACCTATAGCAGTTTGGAAATGGATGATCTTCAAAGTCTCTTCCAACTCAACCCATTCTATGATTCCATGATACGAAATGTTCCAGCACCACTGAAATGTTTCACCAGTGCCAGATAACAGCATGGCAATATTTCATTGAGAAATAGATTTTTCACTCGAATTTTGTTAAATGGTGTATGTCAACCAGGAAACTCCAATGTTTTGATCACTGGGAAGTGTCTGTTGGAAGGGTACATTATTTTTTTTTTTTACCGCAAAGGATTTTGAGATATCTGCTTCCTAACTTGGGATGAAGACAGATTTCAGCATGAAGAAGTTGCTCTGAGTGTCTGTCCCATGGTTGCAAATACTAAAACAGCACACTGGGGGCAGGAAGCCTTTGTACCCCTCACATCCTGAGAATGAGAAATCAGGTCGAACTTTTCTGGTTGCTTAGCAGCCTGTTGAGATTCCCTTCAGAATGAAGGAAATATCTCCAGTACCAGTTATGATATATATGTTATATATGTGATACCTATGATATATATATATGTTATGTAATATATGTGTGACGTATGAGTCTTTGGTGGATGAGATGTTACTACGTGTCTATATAGACATACATGTAAATAATCATTGGATGTGACACTCACAATGCCCAGAGAGCTGTGGGTGCCACATCCCTGCAGGCACTCAGGGCCCTGGGCAGTCTGAGCTGGTGATGGGCAGCCCTGCCCATGGCTGTGGGTGGCACTGGGTGGTCTGTAAGATCCTAGAATGGCTCAGGTTGGAAAGGATATATAAAATGTTTTTCCTGTGAGTGTAGCTCATTTCTTAACAAATAGGGCTACCTGCAGCTCAGGTTGGAAGGCAGCACTCTATAATCTCAAAGCCTGAGCCGTAATAGTTCCAGCCTGTCCCAATGACTGATGCAGTGCTGCCAGAGCACAGTGAGCCCAGATCCTGGCAGGGCCTCTCCTCTCTTCTCACTGTGTTTTGGTGGCTGTCGTTTCCGTAACTTCCTCTGGAGCTCAGTCCTTTTCAAGGCCAGGCTATTGGGGATGTGTCCAAAATACGTGTTTTCTAATTAAAGGGAATTGTTTACTTGATGTAGAGGGAGGAAATAATGGTCCCTTTGGCTGGATGTTTCTTCCTGAGTAAGATGCATTAATGATGATGCTCTTTAATTTCCTTTTTTCCTCCCTAATCTGCATCCCTTCTTCTTCCTTCAAAGACCTCACTGTTCTCTTTCCTTTATTCTGTTCTCTTTCCTTTATTCCTTTCTTCTTTCAGCCCTTTCTACCCTTTTTGCTT
The DNA here is from genome assembly GCF_038088225.1 of Cyrtonyx montezumae. Taxonomy (NCBI): domain Eukaryota; kingdom Metazoa; phylum Chordata; class Aves; order Galliformes; family Odontophoridae; genus Cyrtonyx; species Cyrtonyx montezumae. The sequence goes on from NW_027071959.1 coordinate 2,178,376, forward strand.
ACAGCCACAAATCAGCTCTCTCTGCTCCACATCAGGCTGTTTGCTAAGCCAAAACCAGCCATGTGCACTGGTCCACACTCCTCCGAAGCAGAATGTAAATTCATGTGGTTTTAGGGCAATGTGTTTTGATCAAAATGTACAATTTTTTTGGTCAGGAAAACATTTTCTGAGATTTCTTTGCCCGCATCCCCCAGAGCTGCACAGTTTTGTAGTGCATGCATCCTTCAGACACACGTTTAACAATCCACGTTCAACATGGTGATTTGCAAGTCATTAAGCAGTTTGACAGCCAATGCCATGAGAAAATGGAAGGGTATTTTCAAGGCAGATCCATTTTTTTGGCAGATAAGGTAAAGAAATCAATTCATTGGGCTAGAACTCTTCCAACCAAATGCAGATAGAGAATGTGATGTATTTACTAACATCCTGAAGTAGGTGGTGCTAGCAAGATAGAGACTTATGGATAATTTTATTTGGAGAAAAAAAAAATGTCCCCAAAGAAAGCATGCTGCTAATAGGATCTGCCAGCAAAAGATCGTGCAGATGAGGAAGTGCTAAATCTGAACACGGTTTTATGGGATTTAGAATGTAGTTTCCAGGCTTCAGTGGTAAATAATAAAGGAACAGAATGTGTGCACTTGTCATTCAGCTAAAGGACGTTTCCGAGCACTCTGCAATTTCAATACATCTATCGTGTGACAATCTCACGTCGATATTATGCAATTAAGATTCGAAAACAAAGCGCAACTCTTAGAGAAGTCGGGTGAACCTGTTACTGAGATGTGTCCACCTGTGGCAGGGAACACATTGGCTACTTAGTCTGTGTTCAAAAAACTCCACGCTGCCATTCTGAAGAAACAGCAAAGTTCGCTTTGTATGGATGAGAAAACAAATGTGGAAGCTCAGGATGCAATTCAGCCCATTGGAATAGGACCACATTCAGGAGCTGCATTAGTTGTTTGGTTTAGAGAAAGGACACTAGGATCATCTGTTGCCTTGGGGACCCTGTCTCCTTTTCCCATTTCTGCTGCATATATCTCTCCCCATTTAATGGCATGCTGAAGCATCATTTCAGTACCAGCACAGAATGAGAAATGGTTCCTAATGGCTGATAATGCTTCTCGTGTCGCTTGATCTTTCCTGTCTTCCTCACTTCTGTGGGTGCCTACCAGTGGAAAAGATGGTTCTGTCACTCACGAGAGGGGGTGCCCCTCCCACTGCGAGCTTCAATAACACTGCTCCAAGAAAATGACCTATTTGTTATTTTAGAATAGAAAAACTCTGCTTTGTGTCTCTGATACTTGACATGATATGGGTTCTTAGGAGACGGGGAAATTGAAGAAAATGCTGCTTTTTATTTTTTTTCCTCCCTTTATTTGTTGGGCATTAATACAGCAGAAGCGAGCTGGGTAATGTGAGAGCCTGGACCTTCTCATGGTCAGTCACAGTCCTTAACCTTTCTCTTTTCTGCTGTAAGTGCCCTTGGGACTGTTTGCGTTTTTATTTCAAGGTTCTCTCTGTGAATGCAAACAGGCAGGAGGGGGGGGGATCATGCACAGACACAGCCCTCTGAGTTCCCTTCTCACGGCATCATGCAGACAAAGGCAGGGTACAAAACGGTACCGTGCAAAGGTTCGAGTGATTTTCAGGCTCATTTGTAAGTATTGCCATCTCAAAGTTTTTGTAAAAACGAGCTCACTCCAGTAAAACGAACGACATTGTTCTGCTGAATTCACACCAGATGACAATCTAGCTTAAAATACATATGAGAGCTTGGTCATGTAGATGCTATCTTTTAGATTTTTTAACTTTATATTATTTTTTTTTGCGAAGAACACAAAATCCCCACAGGCTCTGATGTCTTACAGCGTTTCTATAAATGTGAAGCTCGAGCCTTTTTGGCTGGAGTTCCAAAACCTTGAAAGGTTTGGAAAGAAATAGAGCACAATGTTTTCTTGCAACTAACACTCTGCTCCATGCCAATGTCTCGTTACTTTTGACAGCAGAAGAAAAGCTTACGGCCAAAGATAACGAAGTTGGAGGTGTATTGCACAGAAAGCACTTAAATTTTCCTGAGTTTCTCCTTCTCTATGTTCACCCCCATGCAGGTGGGTGAGAACTGCCTCAGCACCACCCTAAACATTGCATGTTGCAGGACAGGATTAACGTTGAATAGGCAGGGAGTGAGGAAGTTCAGAGCGTGCCTGGGTCCTGCTTTGGGATTGGTACAAAGGGAGATCCTTCACTCTCTTCTTTCTCCTTCTGCTCAGAAGATGCTCACAATGCTGTATTTATCTCAATGTCATTTTCTTCGAGATGTGAGCTGGAACAAATCCGGAGCAGCTGCTTCATTTCTAAGTGTCCTTTAGGGATCCCTTCAGCAGACACTTTGCAGAATATAATGATGACATTCTAACGAGCATTAATGCACATGTTGTCATCTTTCTATATTTACACTTCCCACAGGAGGCATAGTTCTGAAAAGCAAAAGAGAGAGGGACAGAAACTTCTAAGCAGAAACTTCAGCATGTGAGTTGGGTCTGACCAGAGCATCCTCCTAATTAACAAAGCCAGAGCAAAAGCTGGATGTAGGGGTGTATGGGAAAGGTTGAATCATGGGCTGAACCACTGATGGATCACCTGAGGCGAGCACTGAGTCAGCTGCGGGAGCACAGGTGAAGAAAATTCACCTGTGTGACCAGAAGGGGTGGAGTCTGGCTCCACCTCTCCCAGACCCCATTTAAGGGCTGACCACCACTGGGGAAGGTTCTCTTTTTGGAGACTGATCCTTCAGAGTTTCCTATTGTGGCCTAAGATACAGGGGGGTGAGCATTTTTTCCTTCATTTTGATTGTCTCTTTTCCATCGCAGTAATCTGTCTGACTATATCATCTACAAAATATCTTGGCTATAATGCCATTTGGCGTTATTTATTTTGTTTATCTCACCCCAGGGGCCAGGCAGAAAACCACAGCCATCATGCAAAGCTTCTCTATGGAAGAGGAATGATCTTGCCCTACAGCTCCTGCTGATAAGACCAGTAGAAATGGGGGAAAAAGGATTCCACTGACAGACAGACCAGGAGTAGGAGCATAGGACAGTGATGCTACTTTTCTCCTCTTTGAAGAAGATGTTACAGCAGAACCAGGATTGCTGTAGACCTCGTGAACTTCAGACTGAGTATTTAACTGCAAACTATGGGTGCTTATATTCAAGCATATGCTTTCCCTCTCTCTGCCTCGCCCAGAAAGATGTGTGGAGCATACATCTGGCCTTTGTGATGGATGCTTATTAGCCACATTGTTAAATGACCCCTGTAATGGTCTCAGTGAGCAAAACATTCAGTACCATTCATGCAATGCCCTATCCATGTGTTTCCACTGAAAAGATGCTCCTTGAATCACAAATGCAATCAAATCCTCTTTGTCCAGAGGTTCTTCATGAAGAAAAAAGTGCTGTGAGTTCCTTTCCCCAGCAGGAATATTACATATATACATATATAAGCCCACATATATATATATATGGAAATAAATTTTAAAAGAACAAACAAAATAAGTGAAATGAAAGTGTGTACACTCAGTGCTTCACAATATAAGCAGTTGAAATGGATAAGATCGCAGCTTTGTCCTCTGCTTACTGATCTGATCAGTGAAAGATTGTATCAAATAAATAATATATCAAAAGATTTCTCCCTTCATCTCTTCACGCGTACACTCTCGCAGTCCCTGCGACATTATCCAAATCAGGAGTGAAAATCCAGCCGGTATGATAAGTAGTAATAAATGGCTGTGCTTGTCTGTGGAAATTTTGTTGGCAAATTTCCGAACCAGATTAAAAAGTAAATTAGATTTCTTCTGGAGAGTTATTTTCAAGGGGTTTTGTCTGCTGATGTTCTCGTGCAAGATTGCAGCTTAGCCAAAGGGGGAAGAGAACAAAAGAAGAGGATAAAGAATCGAGGTTGCAATTATCTGACTGAACAAGGTTCTCCCGTGCAAGGCACCTAATCAGGAAAGTCTCAAATTTGCTTAAAATACAAGGTGCAATAGCACATTTATTTATAATCTGCCTCACCTGCTCAGATAAAACTGTTTCTAAAGCCAGGCAATTGCAGGAGACAAGCTGTAAAATGGAACAAATGGAATCAAATCAGGTATTAATAACAGTGGAATGAAATAATAATAAAAAAGTGTCTTTTAGCAGAGTATAATTTCTGTTTTACAGAAAATACCAATGAAGCAGAGTGACACAGGAAAGTAGTACGGAGTGGGAAGAAGTGAGAGGGACGAGGAGGAAGGGAGGTGAGGATGGAGTTGTGTTAATCCCTGGATACTGAGAGAGAGAGAATGGGACCCCAGGTGCCTGAGGGTGAGTAATGAAGGGCAGACAGTGATAGGAGCAATGGGATGCCTCATTAGGGGCAGGTGAGGTTCCTGATGTCCTCAGGTTAAAGTGCTATCCAGTTCCCAGAGCTATTCTTTGGAGCTGTGTGCAACGTGGTGCCCTTCTACGGTCTTCCCCTGTGGATTTGGGTGAGTCTCTTTGGCTTTATTTTCCATTTATACAGCAGAAATGTTTTCTTGGTGATTTAATGTGTGTTTCTAGTCTGCGTGCATACAGCAACTGTTTGTTGTTGACCTTGCTTAGAAACTTGAGGGCTAGAGTAGAAGTGTGTTTCATGTAGAGCTGAATATTTTTTTGCCTGTTTTCTGATGTCCAGGGGCTCGTGCTCTAGTTGGGGATGTGGAAGAGTCCTACAGCACTTCAAGAATTGTCGTGTGGGTGTTATTTAAATCTCTGTGGTTTATAATGCACTGTTTGCCCATTGAAGGGCAAGCAGCTGCTGTGAAATACTGGGATCGAAGCTGAGAAAGTGCATTTATCCCCAAATGTTTATGAAACAATTTGCTAGGTAGAGTGACTTGCTGTTGCACTTAAACATTTGGAGAAACGATTTGCTTCTAAGTATGCTGGGTTTGGTGTATTACAGCAATGTGGCGTGCTGCAGAGCAGTTGGTTTAGGACTGTTGATAAATATTGTCTGGGCAGGTGGTTGCTTAATGCCTTTGTTTGGAAACGCCTGTTTTGGATGACTCTTGGTGGAGGCCTGGAAGCTCTCTGCACACGAACAGCCCTTCTGCATTTATAAGCCAAGTCTCTGGGAAACACGCTGACCTCCAGCATAACCTGTGCTCCTAAATGACTCAGCTGCACTGGATGTCTGAATACAAAAACTTGAAGGGGGGGGGACAACACACCATTATTCTATTTTTTCACCATCCCACACTTGAAAGAAAAGCAGGCGTGCTGCTTGCTGTGGGCTGCAGCATATACTCCTCATCCCACAGTGGGGTGATGGTATCAGGGTCTCTCGTGACGTATGGCATGAGTTGGACAGTCAGGTATGAGCAGGTTGCAGGGTCTCTAGTTGCTGTGAATGCTGCTTTTCTATGCCTCTGATGTCCTACTTTTGCGAGGTCATGGTGAAAACAAACTGTGTTAAATTAAGGGCAGCACTTGAAATAGGTGTCCCCACCTGCTCTGTTTGGCTGCTCCAGGAGCCTGCAGGTGTGGGTGGTTGGGGCAGTGGGCTGTGGGTAGGGCTGAGCGCTGGCCTCTGCTGAGATGCTGTACTGTACCCTGTGCACACAGCCAGCCCTTGCCCAGGTCCCACTGCAGTCAGTGCCCTTCATTTCACATGTATTTGGGTAGCTGAGTTTCCAGGCACCGAGCAGCTGCCTGCCTGACATGAGTGACGCACCCAGCCCGTGTGGTCTGACTTCTATAATTGGGGTCAATCACAGAAAAAACCCTGTCACAGCAGAAAGTGCTTCTCGGTGCTGGGGCTGCCACAGACAGCAGCACTCCAGGGACTGAGAAAGAGCCTCACTGCCCTCCCCTGCCCTCTGCTTTCCCCTCCCCTCTGCTGCTCCTTGCCTGCTGTCTGTGCACTGCTCCTTCTTGCTCGCTGCTCTGCAAAGCGAAATGTGCTCACTGAAGGCTGGGGTGGGTGCATGTTGCTGTCAGCAAGGGGACAGAGTAGGGTTTCCCAGCCTGACCAGGCTGCGTGCAAGGGTAACAATCGTGCCTAGGAGTGGACTGATGATTTATTTATAATACTGGGACTCTGAAGCCCTTCGAAGAGTATTTTTTGCTTCTTTTGTGGATTTCCGTGGGGGCAAAACCTTCATGCTTCTGTAGATTTTTCATTCAATTGGAGTAGTGGTTTCCCAGAGGAGGATTTATCCTCGCTCCCTGCATCGCTAGCATCTCTGGAGGTTCTCTTGGGTTAGCTTTTCTGGTGTGAGTGGATACAGCCCCAACTCCTGGAGCTCCTGAGTCTGCTGGGGCAGAGGGCTGGTGGCTGTGTAGTGGTGGCAATTGGTCCTCGTGGTGAAAGATAATGAGAAACCACAGGTGAGGGCTATGTCTCATCAGTGTGCAGGTGGTGTCCTCAGTGCCATCCAATGTGTAGAGTCTGCTGCTGAGGATATGCAGCAGTCAGGGCTGGGCTCTGCCCCTCGTCTTCCTCCCTCTGCTATGTGATGGGACCCGTGCTGGACACCTTCCAAGCAGTGAGAAAAAAAGGGTGGTGATGTGCCAAATGCACGTGGGTTGGAGCCAAGCGATAACTGGAAAACACAGAGAGGAAGAAAACAAATCTTTAGAGAGACGTAGTGGGCTGGATTAGGAGCAAGAGGGTTGCTCTGCATCTTCCCTGTTTGGCTGAGTCTGGTTTCAGTGTAAGAAAGGGACTTTGCCTGCAGTCATCCTCTTGTATCGTGCCTTGGGGCCAGGAATGCTGAGCCAAAGGTCAGGTGGGAAACCCGATCTGTGCTGGAGAGTGGGAACCAGAGATCCTTTTTGCTTGGCTTTCATCCTCCGTCCAGCAGGGATGAGCAGGATTTGTGAGCTCCTGAGCTCTGGGGTGGCTCTGCTTCCTGTGGTGGTGCTGCGGAAATAAATAAGCATAGATCATCCTCATTCCTTCTGCTCGCCCTGCCAGTCAGTGACAAAGGAGCAAGGGACCTTTCATTGAGATAAATACAGTGTAAGTGGGTAATTAAAGTGACTGATTTCTCCGCCCTAGGAGCTTTCCAAGGTTCCATTTCCCATCCTTGCATTCAAATGGAGGAGGAAGGAGCAGAGCCGGCACGGTCCTGAACGGCTCAGGACCGGGGGCAGCTGCCTGAGAGGAGACCTCGGCTCTCCCTGCGTGCCGACCTTTAATCAGATGTGCCTAAGCAAGCACAGAAGGTCTGAAAACATTTATCTAGAAACCAGCAATAATAAGCTTCTCGCTTCTCTGCAAGGTTGCGTTAGTGAGACCTTTTCTGTCTCCTTTTCTCCCATCTCTGTTGCAAAAAAATAGCATGGAGGAAGGATTCACAACTCTACGTTGACTTGTGAGTTTTTGCCCTTAGCTGTTTTTATGCTTTCCAAAATCTGGGGAGCGGGAGTCGGGAGCTGTCATAGCTCGAGCATGGCTGACAAATCTATTTAGAAGGTGAGATATGAAAGTCACACAACTCAGGCTTTCTGGCAAAGAGGGTTTTGCAAATTCGCAAGGAGGAGGGGAAAAAAAAACACCCAACGAATGTAGAAGGAGCAAGGCAGCCTTCCAGGGCTGCTGGCACACACAGATCATGCTGTGGTGGCCATAGCCCCCATCTCTGCCAGGTCAGAGCTTCCAGATCTGCTGCCTGGGTCAGCATAGGAGGAAGCTGTTTAGCAAAACCCAAACCGTCCACAGTGCTCTGCCCTACTGCAAGGGGTATGGTGGTCTCATGGTGTTCCCCCTCTGCCTGCATCTCCTCACCAGGGCTGGCAGCCCCATGGCTCCCCAGCTCCACGTGCTCTCCCCAGTACTTCCCTATATTACTCCTTTGTCTTTTGAGCAGCTTTGCTACGGGCCTTCCATCACTTATCATAAAAGAAAATGTGTCTTGCCTTGTTTATGAACGATAAATGGTTTATACACTGCATGTTAATCATTGCCCTGCACCTTTAATCTGAAGTGTTATCCAAAGCTGCAACTGGGGGCTCATTTAGATTTCTTATTTGTAGCAATAATATCCTTTTAATATGCTAAATGAGAAAGCAAATGAACCTTCCTCACACTTATGAGTTTTTAAAAACATCTCTTCTTTAGTGGTTGAAGGTCATTCTTTTGGCAGATTAATGCTTAACTATTAGGCCCTATTCATTGTCTGGGGTCAGCTCTGCTGCTGTCATCGCATATTAAGAAGTGCTGGCTTGGAACAGCGACAACAATGCTGTGAGGTGGGAGAGAGCTACAAGGCCTGGCTGAACGTGGCAATTCACATCTCAGACTCTCGTTAGCGTTTTAATCTGTAGGGCATTAATGAATTTTAATCCCGTCTATGCTTCCCCTAAGTGGATTTCCATTAGCCCATCTCGATGGCTGTTGTAACCCCATTCTTGATCCGGCACCCGCAGTGTCGGGGGGACACTGAGGCATTGCACCAAGTGAGGTTGGTTTGTTGGCACCCGTCTCCCACTGCCCAGCTGTGTCCCGTGGGTATGGGGGAAGCTCTGGTGGTCCCACAGCACTGATCCATGGGGTCTGCTCCTTTATTCCAGCAGTCAACGAGCATCACCACGCCACATCTAGATCTGGGCTATGATAAGCCTTTTGCTGCTTCTCAGCACCAGACACGTCTCCTCTGATGCTATCACACATTCCTCTCTTTTCTCTTTGCTCTTCCTAGGAGCTGGTGTCCTGGTGATCTATGAGTTGTTTGGAGAAGCAGCAAACACTACTTACGCATTATATACATGTCTTGTCTGTTCCACTTGATAATGCCATTCTTTAATATGCTCAGCAGTAGCTTTTTAGCTGGCTCTTCCTCCCACCCCCCTAATGCCTGCCTGGCATGCACTGAGGCCTTTTTATTCTTCAAATAATTTAGGGGATTTTATATCTAACTTTGTTTTCCTACGTCCTTATAGAGAAGAAAAAGCCCAACAAAGCAAAAATCTACCTCAGTAGCCTGGAGTGTTTCTGTTCCTTTCCTTGCAAAGACATAATGGCTCTGAGGTTTGCTCAGAGATCAAAGCAGAAAAGACAATGACAGATTAGTACATGTGAAGCCCAATGCTGTGATAAAAAAGAGGTGAGGTGATGCCTCTTTGCACGTCCATGTGTGGGTCTGAGGATGGGTTAGAATTACCCTTCCTCTGTGTGTGCACAAGGGTTCAGAACCTAGGTTGGCTGTGGGGCTCTGACGCTCCATCACAGACAGCCTTTGGCCCTGTGCTCCCCAGAAAAAGCCTGGGGGCTGGCGACAATGCCCCCATCTTTCTGCAGCTCCAGCTGAGCAGGGGCAATGTGGCTGCAGAGGGTGAGGGAGCATAGGCTCATCAGGAGACGGAGAGTCGTTTAGGGAAAGGGAAAAGCTTTCCCAGTGCTCTCTTTCCAACTGAGAGGAAAGGATCTGACGTTGCTAGTCTGATTCATGAAAATCACTCTGAGCTCTTGTATTGATAGCTTCAGCTCTCTGAATCCGCAGGAATCTTGGCCTTATCCCTGAACTCAGTTATTTTAGTTGTTCTCTCTCCAGATACACTAAATAAAACACTTGATGTACCGCACTTAAGGCTCTCTGGCTTAGCTTGGTACACGATGATGGCATGTTCTTTTTGATTCCTGTGTACAAAAAAAAGAAAAATCTATGACTTCTAGCTTTCTGTTTGCTCATCTCTTGAGTTTTGCACAGAGGGGGTGCACATGTGTTCTCACATTGCTCTTGCTTGGTGAATGTTGATCAGGGAAGTGTGCAGCAAGCATGAGGGATATGAAAAACATGGCAATGCCCCAGGCTTGCTGGGCACAGGGACAGATTCAGTTCCTTCTTCTCCCTGGACCCTGCTTTCAGATACTGGAGGATGGGATGGGCTGAGAACCTCTCTGGTTCACCACTTTATCTTTGGTACTGAGGCTGCATTAAAAAATGCTGCTCCTCTCCCAGTAGACTGTCCTTCTCTTACTTGATTTCTAGCAGGAGAGAATACACGATGGATACACTTTAAAATAAAAAGAAGTCCAGGGTAGGAGCTTTGCCTATAACATGTAAATAACACCAGGAGCAGACCCATCTCCCAGCTGGCACGGAGCTGTGCAGTGTGCTCACTGCACTGTGATGGAGCGCTGCCTTGGGGACATAGAACCCAACAGTAAATAGGGAACCCAACAGCTGTGAGGTGCCTCGGTGGAGGGAATGGCTCATGGAGAGCAATGCTGAGGCTGTAAATCTGTTTGCTGCTTGCATGGTGTTTCCTCCTTTTATGTCTCCTGTTGGCAAACGACTCTCTGATGTCTTATTTTGGAGTGCTTAGTGCGGAAAACTAACCCAACTCTGAGCAAATGCTACCGCATGGATAAATGCTCAGGGAAGAGGTGGGAAGAAATGCCTATATTGGCAAGTAGAAGTGTTCTGGGGTGGAAATTGCAGGGAGCAAGGCTTCGTCCCCACGGTGCAGCCTCCTTCGGGCAGGCAGCCCCCAGCTGCCTGAGTCAGCAGCTGCAAAGCACAACTTGACCTTGCTGGGAAAGAGATGTCAAACAAATCTTGGTGCTCGTCACACATGGTTTGACACATGCACACAAAGTTCCCTGCAAATCAATCTCTTTCGCTGGCTGGGCCACTCCATCCTTTCCTGGGGAGGGATGTGAGGCCTCAGTGCTACACCACTGTCCTGCCTCCTCCCCCTCTCATCTAACCATTCTGAGAGCCTGGAGATATAATAGGGTTATGGAAAGCTTCACTGAGCAGCACCCACAGGATTATGAAGTGGTCAGACAAGCTCTGGCCATAATATTTAGCACTATAATTATGCCCTGAAATGTCCTTGGAGAATTTGCAGAGGCACAAGAAAAGAGAGCAGAAAGGATGAAAGGCTTCCCAAACATTCAGATGTGCTGATTGGCCCCAAGAAACTTCCCTAAATGAGGGGACAGGGGTGTGAGTCGGTGTGTGGGCTGCCCCATAGGGAACAGGGGGCTGGGAGGAGGTACTAGGGCTTTGAGTGACGCTGTAAGGGAAATTCAGTGGAAGGAGGCAATGGGGCAAAGGTGGTGACCCCATTCTTTATGGGCAGGAAGCAAGGGGAGCAGCCAACCCCATGCCAGCTGGGTTCTGCTGTGGGGTGACAGCTGCCTTAGGGCAGGGGATGGAGGGATGCTGACCCTGCACAGGCTCACCAGAGTCAGCTCATTTAACCACTGCTCCCTCTTTGGTGTCTAATCCAACAAACGCCATGGCAACGCGCGAGCTGCTCTGCTTACCTGACCTCACCTGCCCCCACTGTTAACATTCTCCTTACCAAATTGTTGTAATACGAGTCCGAAAAACTGCAGAGGCTCTGCTATCTGAAGGAGAGGATGAAATGCAGGGACCACAGCCTTCCCTGCTGGGCTGGGGGCCGCAATGGCACCAGGGGTGTGTGAGGAGGAGAGCTGAGTTAGGGCAGCTGCGGACAACTGCTCCATACATGGGAGAGCGAGAAGTAATTTTGAATGTTGTGTTGATTTCAGGGTATTGTATTTGTTTTTTTGGTGGTTTTTTTTTTTTGTGGGGTTTTTTTTTTTTTTTTAGTTAATGGTAAAGGTGCCCTGCTGCCATTTGTAGAATGGCTTGGGTTGGAAGGGACCCAAGGATCATCAAGTTTCAACCCCCTGCCATAGGAAGGCCCACCAGCCTCTGGATCTGGTACTAGCCCAGGTTGCCCAGGGTCCCAACCAACCTAGCCTTGAATGCCTCCAAGGACCACTAATTATTTATTAAATTCATATGATGGTAGCCATGACCCAAACAAGCTCTCTCTGCTGCTACGCTGGGCTTGAGGGTTCCATAGGACAGAACATCGTCCTTGGGGCTTTGCAACCTCCATAGAACAGAAATAGCACCTTGTGCAGCATCACCCACTGCTCCTTGTGGGGGACTGGGCCCAAGCACCTTGGTTCGGCTTTCGTGGCATGTAGCAATGGAGGAGAGCAGGGCACTGGGGTTCCTGGCCAGGACAAGGGCTGAGAGCATTCCTTGCACCCTGGCTCTGTCCATAAAACACCACCTGAGAGTGAAGGGTGGGCTCGTTATGAGCCAAGGAGCATGGTGAGAGCTGCCTGAGCTTCGTGTGGGTTGGATGTTGCAAGGCACTTCCCAACAGGCATTGTTTATGGCAGCAGCGTTTGGAGGCTTTACAACAGTAAATAAACAAACAGTGAGAGACACGCTGTGCTCCTGAGCTCCAATGATCTTTGTTTGGGTTGAAATCTTCCCCGTGCTGCTGTCTCAAGCTTCAGATTGCACACGCAGGAGGGAAAAAAATGACTTTAAATATATGCGCTGCACTATAAACATATATTGCCGTAGCCCTGTGCAACAGAAATGTTGCAGAATCCAACACTCTGCAAATTTGAGTGCTTTTCTTAAGTTGAACTTAGCCCTCCTGTGTAACATTTCAGCCCAGACAGTTAGTTTGGCAATGTTGTAAGTGATTGAAAATGGGTTTGTAATGGGAAGCGATGAGCTGCTTTGACATTAGGCTGTGCCACCAGCTTCAGCTATAATATTTCCTTTATTGGGATGCATCCAGGCTATTATAAGCAAACGGTGAAATTAGGGCAGTGTCAAACATACAAGGATAAAAGAGTTTTCCTCTTGGGAATGGAAAGAGGTTAATTAAAAAGAAGCAGAAAGAAAGCCTTTGCCCATTTCTGGGGTGATTTAAGTGCTGGGAAAACACGTTGTATACACTGCGCTGAGATTACAGTACTGTATGAGTGTTCCCCCTGCAGCTCATCAGCAAATACCCGTGTCCCATATCTGCACCCCAGCAGGGCTGAGGGGTCCTCGTGCCCCATCCCATCCCTGCTCTCTGCTCCATCCCACAGTGCTGTGTGCTGGAGAGGAGAATCCCTGTTTGATGCCAGCTGCGGGAGCGAAGGACAGGCAACGAGCAGACCAAGATGTTGGTGTTTGTGTAAGCTTTTATTGCTGGGCTTTACCCTCTTCCTTTTGGGACAAACTGTGATTTTATTACTTAGCAGCAAGATGTTTGGCACAGCCCCACAAGCGCAGTGCAGCCTTCCAAGTGGCCCCCCGAGCCCTCCTCTACTGATTTTTCTCCACTAAGTCCCCAGTGAAAACAAGTCGAGATGAGTTTTTTCCCCTTGTCAGCGGAGACGTGGTCACTGCTGCAGGGTGCAGCTGCTGTTGCCGTGTCGGGGTCTCAATGCTTTCTGCTTGATGCGACAGCAGCATCACTGGGGACTCAGGGCTCAGGGCGAGGAAATGTGCAGTGACAACGACAGCACCAGCAAGCAGGAGCATCCGCCTGGTGCTCAGAAATAGCTCAGATCAGAGATGAGAGCAGGGAGAGGGCAGCAAGGAGGGGTTGGGGCCGAGGGAAGCTGCCTGCTCCCTCTAGTTTAGAGCAGAACAGCCCCAAAATGCAGTCGCTGTACACTGCCCGATGGTTTGGAACTGAGTTAACATACCCAATAGAGCATACCGAAGTTCCCCACATCGAACCCCTGGTTCTTCATTTTCACCCTCCATTTTTCTAACGAGGCCATTGTGGTGTCATTGTCTCTTTACATGGGGTCCCCAGGCTGCAGGCAGGACTCAGAAATGGGCCTGGTTTCCAATTTGGTGGCTGCAGGATCATTGCCTGTCTCCTTTCTCCGTTTCTGCATGAATGTTTCATGTAGGGAGGGGTTTTAATAATTTTTTTTTGTGCAAAGACATAATTATACCTCCCTGATTAATCTTCAGACTGAGTCAAGCGCTTGCCATAAATCTTTGAAACAAACATGTCTATTTATATTTTAATTATCTTTTCTCTTCTTTCCTAAAGTTCAGGTTGATTTCGGCTTCTTCTACATATTTATAAATTGAACGTTTCTCCCTTCACCCTTCCTATGCGTTATGTTTGAGAGGCTCCATTTTCCCCTGAGATGTGCCATGCTCCTCAGTGACTGCTCCATCATAAAACCATAGAATGGCTCAGGTTGGAGAGAACCTTAAGGATCATCCAGTGCCACCCCCAGCCACAGGCAGAGCTGCCCCCAGCAGCTCAGACTGCCCAGAGCCCCATCCTTCTTTGAGCCCCTCCAGGGATGGGGCAGCACGACTTCTTGGGGCAACCTGTTGCAGCCTCTCACAACAGCTCCCTGGAGCCAGACTCCAACCTTAGCCCCTGAGCTCCCTGAAACATTTCCAAAGGAATCACAGTTGGCAGAGATCATCCCAGTGACGATCACCATTGGTGCTGCCTTGAGAAGCAACCCATGCATCCTAGAGCAGATGTTTCTGGGGTGCAGCAGGCACTGGGTGGGATGGAGCGTGATGGTGATCCCTTGCTTCTGTTTACCTTTGGGGCCACTCTTTTGAAGCTCAGCCCTTCCTCTGGTGGAGTATTTTAAGGACTCAAAGCCTCCAGGCAAACAGCTCCTACTTTATTCTTTTCAATAGGAATAATTAGATTTATAATTACGAACTGATTTATATCTATAAGTGCTCAGGCTCAACGTGCCTGTAGCCTTGCAAGGAGAGGCTGTTTCCAGTGGCTACTTGAGCTGGGTGAGAGAATATCTGTCTCCCAGGGAGCAGGGATGCAAGCGCCCGCTTTCCCCGGGTAACTGTTCCAGACGTCCTTTCATTTCCAGTGAGTCGCTGTAATTTGTAAACATTAATAACCATTATTATTATTAAAAAGGAAAGAAAGTGAGTAGCCCTGTAACTAATTACTTTAAGTGTTTTCAATGAGCCACAGTTCAACTCCTTTATAAAATCTCCTGCTGTGAAGACCAGATTGTCATTATGATCAGATCTTTCCTTAGACCTATTAATTTTACCCAGAATAACAGCAGAACAGATGCAGGGAGAAGGCTAGTCTGATTAACATAATTCTTTTCAAAGACCATTTCCTCCCTAAAGGCCACCACACCAGCTCCTCTATCCTCTCTCAGATCTAATTACGTTCAGGAGAATTCAGACACTGATTGGTGATCTCGGCAGATGTCACTTCTCAGATATGAAGCCCCTTCAGGATATGAAACCTTATCAAAAAATCAATTGAAATTAACAATCCTCGCACTGCTTTTCCCTTCTTCTGTGGCCAGATGAAAGTTGCTTCTGAGCAGCAACGTCCATTTTGTAGCCAGAGAGGCTGAGCTTTAAAGGACATCCATCAACTTGCGGTTTGCTCCTTAGACTTTGAAATGCTTCACACTTCCACCTATTTCTCTGTTGTTTTCTCCTTTGCGCCACGTCCACAGTTACAAAAGCAAGAAATCTCAGCCCAAATTGGCCAACAAGTATTAAAAGCACAGCATCATTGTTCTGTCTCAGTTCAGACAATGGGAGCTGAGGTCTGCTTGCTCTGCAGGGATTCTTGCCTCTCATTCAGTGACCACTGCATTTTGCTTTGCTGTGCTCCATGGAGCAAGGCATATCCCCTGCCCAGGTAACGTTCTTCCTCTGCAGTGTATCTAAAACACCATTCCGTGATGAAATATATTTACATCCCTATGCAAGTGCCCACGTGCCATTTAAACGAAGCTTTTAACTGAGCATTGCAGTGGCATTTCACACGGGGGAAATTGCTCCAGTATTTACTGCTATTAAATTAATTTCTCAGTAGAGGATTTTAGACTCTTGTAATTCATGAGGATATTTTAGGTCCTGTTTACTGTCTGGTGCTTAAAAAATTGTCTCAAGCATTTGTTTGCTGAATATAACGTTGTTATTACATTAGCTTTCTCTCACAGGAGAGACAGAGGTTCATTAATGTTGATGTGGAGCTTATTGTATTGCTGAGCTCTCCAAACAGTGGGTAATTTTTCTTACCATACATGTGGCAATGCGCCGGCACATAAGGATGAGCTGGAAATGTTCTTTCTCCCGATGTCCACCACATCCTGAAGGACAAAGGTTCAGAGTGGCACTTGGGGGTGACACTAAAGGACTCGAGATCGAGAGGCTGCAGCAGCATGCTGAGGTCAACTGCATGCTTTTCCATGAGGTCAAGTGTTGGGTTCTGCATTTGGGTCACAACAACCACATGCAAGTCTGCAGGAAAAAGGATCTGAGGGTGTCAGCCAACAGCTGGCTGAACATGAGCCAGAAGTGTACCCAGGAAGGCCAACGGCATCCTGGCTTGTGTCAGTGAAGTGGTGGAGTCACTGTCACTGGAGGTGCTCAGGAACTGTGTAAGTTTGGCACTGAGAGGCACAGTTTAGCAGGCATGGTGGGAATGGGTTGGTGGTTGGACGTGGTCATCCTAGAGGCTTTTTCCAGCCCTTAGAATCACCAAGGTTGGAATAGACCTCCAAGATCACCTAGCCCAACAGTCCTCCTGCCACCGCTACTTCCCCACTAAGCCATGTCCCTCAGTACCATATCTAAATGTTTCTGGAGCACTTCTAGGAATGGTCACTCCACTGCCTCCCTGAGCAGCCAAGCACTGACCAACACTCCCAGGGCCAATTCCTCCAACCTTGGAGCATGATGAGATGGTGGGGTTTGGCGTCTGGGACAGGATGGGGTAAGACTTGTATTGGATGAAGCATTGCCAAGCCCCACGTGGATGGCTCAGCACAGTTGGCAGCAGAATCTGGCACCCAGGCAGGATGCAGCTGATTCTTGAGTAATGTAGAGCAGAACACTGAAATATGCACAGCCTGAGGTGGGAGGGGAAAAAAAGTCACAAAAAGGGCTTCATTTTAAATGTTATGAGCATCTTTTAGTAACTAATGCCTTCCCCTCCAAACTGTGATATTTCTGCTGTGGAAATTGGCAGCGATCAGGCATACAAGTGTTGGAAGAAGTTTACTTGGACAGATGAAAGAAAACCATTTTATTCTAAATGTCTGTGCCCACAGCTAGATAATACAGCTTTCTGTAACTATGCAGAAGGGCAGAGATGTGCATACAGCTTCTTCTCTCATGAAATATGACTACTTGGGTGTGGTGGAGGGGAAATCTAGCTTGGATGGAGAAAAGTGTGGGATTTTTTTAATTTTTTTTTAAGTAATAAGATTTATGAAAGGATTGATTATAGGTGTGATTGAAAATGTAAGATGAGGTGGGCTGGGCATGTGGAAGAATGCTCTGTGCCTGCAAACTTGTGTGCATCCAGCGTTGGGAGGTTGGGAAAAGCTTGTGGAGCAGGGAAGCAGCATGCCAGAGACCTCATGCTCATGGGGAAGCCCCTTTAGCCTCATGAAAAGGGAAGGAGGGGACAGCAGCCACAGGTCATAGCTGGTTTGAAAGCTGGGTCCATCAGGGGCCTGATATCCATGAGCACCAGCCAAGGACAAGGGTACCATGTAACCACATCCCTGCTGTAGTCGTCCTCTGCATGCGAGGACTGAGTTAGGTGTTGTTTTCATCTAGTGATAATGAAAAGCTCAAATCTGATTTCTTCATCTAGGCCATCATTTAGCGCAGGGTTTTGATCAACAAAATGATGCTATTTGGATCTCCCCCCGCCCCCTTCCCCCTCTTTTGTTTTGTTTTTTTTTTAATTATTTTTTGAAGTAGAAATCTGAGGAGGTTGGGGAGGGGCGGAACGAAAGCCTGCGAAGAAGACCGGACTTCTCAAAGCAAAAAAATAATTATTATCCTCCTGAGAAAAGAGCTTTTCTCTGAGTCCTATCAAAGCCACACTGCAGCCTTCAGATGAAAGCCCCACTTTTTACCCTGCTCCTTTTAACACCTCATTTGTTTATAAATGCTGCTGTACCTAGATGAACAAACACTTTGTCTGCTGCACCCAAAATAATGAAATAAGCAAGAGAAGAGGGTGTGGGCTTTGATACTGTGCTCACTTCTCAGCTCCCAACAACAGCATCCACAGCTCTGCAGTGAGTCCTACCACGCCACTACTGGGCAAGATGAAAGTTTCTGGGTGTTGGCACATCCATGTATTTCCTTCTCATTGCTTCTTGATGGGCTGCACCTCATGGGCAGCCAAGGGACTGCAGGAAGGGCTCATGGTCTTTGGTTGTTGCTCACTGTAAAAGGAACATTTCTTGGAGGTTCTCCATTTGCTTGCAGGGGAAAGAGTGTTCCTACAGCAGTAAAGGCAGCAGCGTTTGAACGTTAAGCAACCTGGAGGGCAACGATGCTGTGAAGTGATTTTTTTGGGCATCACTGGTTTCCTCCTAAGCATCCAGTGTTTAAGATGCATGTGGATGTGGTGGTGAGGGAAGCAGTTAGTGGGCAGTACTGGTGGTCAGTTGGATGGGTAATCTTTAGTGGTTTCTCCAGCCAGGCCTGAGAAGAAAAAGCCTGTCTGGGGTGCTTTAGGGCTACATGCCTCAGCATCTTGCTTTGCTTTGCCAGCTGCTGATGGGCAGGAGCCTGTCAGATTGTTCAAGACAGCTCAGCAAGCACCAGACAGTAAAAATTCCACCCATTCCAATTTTTAAAAATAGAAATAATGAAACAAATGATAGCAAGCAGCAGACACTGCAGAACGTAATTACCAGCTCATCAGTTCCTGGCTTTGGTGATTTTTGTTGTTTTTGTTGTTTGTTTTGTTTTGTTGTGTGGTTTTTTGCCTATTTATGATGGCTATGGGGGAAGTGGGGCAGCCCGGCAGTGTGGGTGGAGGTGGGGCAGGGGCTCCCACCTTCCCATCACTGTTCTGCTATGGGCTCCCCTGGACATCACTGCCCCGGCTGTGATGTGCGACCCAGGTGCACGTTGAAAATAAGGCCTGGAAGCTTCATTCTCTCCAAAATCAATACTTATCTTCAATCTCTTCTGGTCTCTTGAACTGAACTGAGTGGCAGAGCAGAGCAGGCGGCATT
The DNA here is from genome assembly GCF_038088225.1 of Cyrtonyx montezumae. Taxonomy (NCBI): domain Eukaryota; kingdom Metazoa; phylum Chordata; class Aves; order Galliformes; family Odontophoridae; genus Cyrtonyx; species Cyrtonyx montezumae. The sequence continues at coordinate 2,197,216 of NW_027071959.1, forward strand.
CAGAGGGGCTTGGCAAATTGCTACATCTGTTTGCTGTGAGGCTGAGCGGTGTGATATGGGATTACTCCTTATTAAATATATATGCTCTGTGTTTACCTTTGCTAGACTCTCAGATCCTTGAAACCCTCTTTCTCTGTGTTTGGTTACTCTTATTTAAACTATTTTTAAAAGTGCTAAAGGGAGCAGGAGGGAAGGGGACGCAGTGCACGAGCTGTGGGGAAGCAGTGAGCACTGTGCCTACGACTGCAGGGTCTGCATCCCGTGCTCACCCATCTCTTCCTCACCTCCTCTCTCCCTTCCACTGGAGAGGCTCCAGTCAGAGAAGCAGTAACAGCTCTGCTCTCAGCCTCTGTCTGTGCCCTCCCAGGGAGGCTCAAGGTGTGGGGCACAGAGGTTGGTTTTCTTGTAAGAAGTTTGAATTTTGAGCAAAACAACGCTTTCACTTTGTTGCCATTTGTTTAGGCATTCCGGGCAAGCATGCAGGTTTATCTCCCATCCTAGCATTAGGAAGAGAGCAGGAGGCTTTCAAGTAGCATTTCAATTAAGACTTTAAAATGAAGAGATCCAAGCCAGATCAGAACGGAGTGTGATCTCTGAAGCCCCCCTCTGCTCCCTGTTTGATATTCAGAAATGTCGTGTTCTGTAGAGCTGCATCTCCAACGCTGTTCACTAACGATTACATTTCTGTGAGCGCTACCCAGGAAGATCTGAACTGAAAGGGTTTGTTTTCCTCCAGCTGTCCCCCTCCCGTAAGGAGAAGGATGGTTGGAGAAGAAAAACTGAGCCATGAAATTAATCATTCAAGTCCAGAGTTAAATCCCTTTATAGTTGTATATAATTTTTTAGGGTGAGCTCTCATTGTGCAGTAATATGTCTATATTCTCTGTTCTTTCAAAAAAAAAAACTTTTATGTTTTGGGGAAAATTTTATGATGCAAAGTGTGAAGCAGGCAGTCCTATAAAAGCTGGGTAGGCTGTGCTCTTAACCAAAGCTGGGATGCAGAGGACTGTGAGCTGAGTCTGTTGCAAAAACCACTGTCTGTCAGTGCCCTATACAGCACCTGCACGGGGCTGAGGGGCTGCTCAGCATCAGTGGCCTCGTGGCACCTTCACAATAGAAAGGATGAATAACAACATAAACATGCAGAGTGTCGTCTGATTCCTCTCCAAATAATCTTTACCTGTAAATATAGAAGGCAGAGAGATGTCTTTCCGTAGCATAATTTATCATGAGCTCAGTCCTTGCAAGATCCAGAGCTGGAGGCAAAGTTGCAGGAGAACAGGCTCTTTTTTTCTTTTCTTTGGAGTTTCTGCTTTATAGCATCGCTTATCAAATTTCAGAGTCCTTGCTTCGGGCTTCACCTGGGATCTGAGGCAGAGAGGCCACTATAAATATAAACACATATATAAATATGTGTGTGCATTGGAATGTATACAGAGTTATCCAGGGATCTCAGCCTTGTAAAGTCTTCTCCAGCTTGGTCTGTTGTCTGTGTTTTGAGTGAAAGCTCCCATCCTGTCTTATTTAAGGCAAATTGTTTGTTTGCTGTTCGTTTAGATGGAATAATGATTAAAAAAAAAACCCAACAAAGCAGCCAGACAAAAAGCTCCAGGGGTCTCGCAGTTAATTAGTCGTACAGTTGCAAATGGTGACCACCTGTCAGTAAGATATAATCCACAAATAATGGATTAACTCAGCCAGCTGACAAACCCGAGCAGCCCCTTGGGACCATCCCTCCTGTTCCCAGCACCCCCTCCACACCCACAACCAGCAGCAACCAAAGAGACCCAAATAAACCTCTCGTGGGGCACGCTTGGCACGTCTTCAAGGAGACAATCTGTTGGATGCTGGTTCTGTTGTCTCCAATGCCACTGAACTACGGGCTTTGCAACAGCACCAACCTTTGGTACGGGAACAATGGTTCTCACTGCACGAGGTGAACCAGAATATTTACAGCCCTGATGAGTTGAAGCCCAGGATACATCCAACTCAGGTGCCCAGAGTTAAAGCGCAGCTGTTGCAGCCAGCCTGTCTTCTCTCTGCTTTCTAGTGGGCTCTGTTTGGTTGCAGAGGGCATCTTGTTGTTGTCTTGTGGTTATTCTTCTCTTTGCTCACAAATCTTCCTAAGCACGCAGGGACAGCAGCCCATGGTGTTACAGCAGCCTGAGTGTTAATCTCCTGGTCTGTTTCAGCTGGCTTCTCCAGGGCATTTCTGTAAGAAAGGAACGAGGAAAGTCCCTTTATGGGTCTGTACGTCCTAGGGGGATAGTGTGAAAATGCTGTAGCGGGCTTACTTGGGACTTTTCACTTTGCAGATGATGTATCTCAGGGGATAAGATGAATGTGCAGCACTGTGCTTAGATAGGAATTAATCTGTATGGCACCATTTATCTCGGGGGGATGATCTGAAAGCGCCGTTTAGCGGGGAGCGATGCACTCTGGGACCGCTTCCCCCAGGATCACATCAATACACCGTGAGGCACTCATCTGTTTTTTAGGAGAATGGGTCACCTCAAAGGGCATGGGACGTCCTGTGCTCTGCTCAGGCAAAGCATTCTGCGTGGGATGGCCTTCCCATGTCGGGATGCCACAAAGCATGGCACTGTCCAGCACAGTGAGAATCGCCTCTCCATTGGGATGAACCCGCCCTTACAACCCGGGCTCTGATTTATGGCAGCTGTGGAGCTGGGGCCCTCTGATTTAAACTTCAAATGTTCATCCCAGAAGAATTACCGTGGCACTGGTGGGTGTCACTTGCAGATAACCGATGAAACCTGTGATTACACCTCTTTGATGCTAACCACCAGGCTGGTGCGGTTGCTTTGTGAGGTTTATGTTATCCTTCCTGGCATGCCTCTGTCTGTGATGAGCATAGCAATTACCCCAGAGCAGAGGAGGAGCGAGGATCAAAGGGATCCATGCTCTCAGTTTCCCTCAGTAAGTGCTGGAAGATGGAGAGGAAGGAGGTAGAGCCTCCTTGCAGCCCCAGAGGTGGGCAGGTTCTGGTGTGCTCCCTTGTTTTCAGCCTTGGTATTACGTGCCACACAATTGCCCCTCACGTTTTGAACGTGAGATCCATTTTACAGAAACAACACTATCACTAATTGCAGGTTTCACGACGAGTTTTTTGTTAATGTGTGTGGCACAAAAGCTCATTCTTCCTGTGAACCTGAGAGTCTTCTAAACACCCCACCCAGAGACCGCAGGAAAGCAGTGAAACGGGGACTTTCTCGTTCTGCTTTAAGTATTTATAAGAAAAACATGAAGCCCATTTTTTTCTTTTTTCTTTCTTTTTTTTTTTGTTCAGCTCTTAGTGTCTTGAATTTAAACTGCTGAGGATGCTCAGTCTTCAGGCTTCTTTTAAGGAGTCCTGAAAGCTGGACCTGCTTGACCTCACAGACTCATAGAACTCTCTGACTTTACTATCTCTTTTCTTACCATCTCTGCAGAAATATACCGCCAGGTTCATTTCAAGTTGCAGGAAAAATGAGGAGTAGTGGGAAAATCAATGTTCAGCAGAGGACAGCAGTGACTGGAGGGTTGAGGGGGAGGAGGTTGCTTCCAGTTTCCAAAAGGTTATTTTATCTAAAGACAATAAAAAATGCTCTGCAAAAAGAAAGAGCAGCTCCCACAAAGTCCACCTAATCCTCAGGATGCCCATTGTGTTTCATAACTTAATTGCAAGAGCACGCGAACCTGCACAATGAGTATTATTCTTGTCGTGACAATCAATTCCCATTTTACGTGCTGTAATGTCACAGTCCGAAGATTTGCTGCCACTCACTATAACCTAGTGGAAAAATCCGGTGGAGATGTATTTGATCTGTGTTGTAGGTATCGTGGCATCAGCATGGCAGAAGGAGAAATGACCTAAGCTCAGAGGGATTCCTCTTCCTTTAGGATGTCTTAAAGGATCACTCTCTTTGTCATAAGGGTAATAGAAAGTAAATGGAGGATACTTGCTAAGTGCCAGCGAGTGACATTTTTATTCTGCTCTAGAGGAAGGTGGAGTTGCTCTCAAATCCTTGACGGATGAGCACGTTATCAATTCCTTCCTCAGAAGTGGGATAAAGAGCAGAATTCTACCTAGGGACAACTCCTCTGCTTACTGGAAAATGTTTTCTTCGGTCTTCAGAAAAGAAATATGACAAAGGAAATAAATTTTCCTTCTGTGGTATCGGAAACAGGTTTAAAAGCAAGGGCATCTTGAGTAGATACAGTGGAAATGCGTTGCAGGGTTTCAGAAGTCTCTGAATCCTTAAGGGATGTGCTTGTTGCTGGGCTCAGAATGAAGGGAAGCGCCTCTAACAACAGGTCTAAAAAGCAGATCCTTTCAGATATTTGCCTGAAGCAATTAAAAAATCTCAATAACTGGAAGAAATAGTTGGAGCACCTTTTGTCAGGGCTTGCATGCGGGTTGGTGGTGGAGGTTATGTGTTGTTTGAGAACTCTGTCCCTGGGCTGTGAATAAAGCATTGTTCGGGCTTGGTGCAACACAGTGGCTCAATCACTATTACAAAGTAATAATTGTCTCATTTGAATTTTATCTGCACGATATAAATTTAATAGTTTCACTGGAATGTGCTATTCACATTGTCATAACGTAGGAATAGTTGGGAACAGTTCAGAGGTGGTTTAATTAGCAAAGTTAGTCGGGAGGGCACGTCGTATTATCTTTTTTTCCTTTTCTCTCATGCGCTATAATTTACAGCAACTGAGAAGTACATAAGCTTTGCTCCACGTAATAAATAGAGGGGGTTCAAAGCCAACAGTTAGTTTAGCTTCAAAGGACAGGGGAGAAGGAGGTCGCTGGCAGGCAGTTTATTAGCTGTCATTTTCTGTTCTACCCTGTGAAAATAAACAAACGTGAGGACAAGCACTGTGCGGTGCTGACATCCCGCGGCAGCCAGCATCGCCGGTGCCGGCTGCATTCCCTGCTCCCACTTGCCATGGGTGCTGCCAGTGCCTGGCCAGGCAGTGAGGCTGGCACCAGGGCCTCCATCCCATCCATCGTGTCCTGACTCAACCCTGCAGAGCTGGGCGCTCCTCCCAGTGCTGGGACGGAGCGTGGGCTGACTGCGTGCCTTGATGCTTCCTTGGAAATGTCTCCGGTACTTCCTCGGGCACTGAGACCCCTGCCAGCAGCCATGGCAAGGTCCTCCTGGATGCCAGGAGAAACTGCTCGTGCGTTTTGTATGGGATTCCCGTGGCCGCTCTGTTCTGGTTTTCCGTCTGCCTTTCTGTCTCGTGTCCCGGGCGCTTTAGTGCAGTGCGGTTTGGCTCAAAGCCCGGTGGACTTAATGGAAAGATTTCCATGGACTTCAGTCTGTTTTGGAGCACATCCAGGCACGGGAGCGTGATGAAGACATCCGCTTTCACCCATGGTGACCAGTGGCCACCGGGAGGGGAGACCTCTGCTCAGCACTGCCCTAACAACTTGGACCCATGAGCATCACACCCCTTGAGCAGAGTTAAAAGCAATGACGCTCAGCTCTGGCATGCAGCAGAGCCTCCCCATCTGCCCACCTGGGATGGCTAAGTGTCTGCCTTTGTGTCTCCAGTGCCCCTCATGAAGCAGTCTGCTCCTAACAAATAGCACAAGGATGGCATTTTTCAGCTGCAGGGACACAGTGGTAGGCAAAAAAAAAAATTCTGATTAACTTTCCCACTCCTTTTCTGTTCTTTCTTTCTCTACATCAGAGAGTGAGGAGCATAACTGATTACAGTCCTTGTAAATTAATACTGTAGCTAAGGCCTTAAGTGGTCAATTATGACCCACAGCGCATGCTGAAAGTCAGATACGGGGCTGTGCAGGAGGATGGAGTGGGCACAGCACAGGAGCTGATGCCATGCCAGAAAAGCAAATGCATTGCCTTCCTGGTACGTGCATTGATAGATGTTCAGTACGGCCTTAAAAAGTGGGGGAAACACAGAGAGGACAGTGAGAAGGAACGTTACCCCAGGGGTGTGGGGACCCAGCTGGCTCTGCTCAGGGCTCACGAGAAGCTTTCTTCTCCTGGGCAGGGCTTCAGACACCTCCCGCAGCCCTCACCAGAGCAAAAGCACAATCTGGCTGCCAGTCAGGTGTGCATTTGGTATTCAAAGGGAAACACGTCGAGAAAACACACAAGCGAGCGGGGGAGCGGGGAGATGCGGTGCTGGGCTTTTCTACTGGGCCAATTCGAGTGAACTCAGGCCAATTAAGTTTTGCACAGAATTGGTGCCAAATTCAATGGGTTCCAGTGGATTCGCTGCTACTAGGGACTTAAAGGAATGAAATATGCCTGAATTGAGAGAGGAAAAAATATTCCCACCAAACTATTCAAGATTTTACCCCCTATAGTTCTGCTTTCATGACGATTACTTCCTCCCCGAGCTGGTGCACATGAAAGGCTCTCTTGAAGCCGCTCCTTCAGCTCACTCATGGACTCAGATTCAATTCACCAAGAGCAAATTGAGAAGTCTTTTAGAAGAACGTAAAACTAACACCTCTTTTTCCTTTTTTTTTCTTGTGTGTGTGTGAAATCTGGCTCCCATTAGCAAAAGTTGAATTAGAAGAGGTTATATATATATATATATATATAATTTCTTTTTTTTTTTTTAAGCAAAACCATTTTGTTATCTGCGTTAGCAAAAGTTAGTCACATTTGACTGAAGATGTGATTTGACAAGTCCTGGCTGTCAGTCAAACCCGAGTGTATAACACATGGCACACGCACGACCTGCGAGCGCCTGCCAATGCCATCGCTTGTTTACGCGGAGCTGTCACCTTCGTAGCTTCAATCTCCCACTGAAAAAAAAAAAAAAAGAGAAGAAAAAAATCCAGGTTCTGAAGGGCAGATTTTAAAGATTGCAGGGAGACATTCAGTTATGTCGAAATAAAATATGAATTTTAATGTGACGCATTAACATGAGCTCTTTTAGGAATAACTACAGGACTTCATGATGAACGTATTAGAGCGTTGCTTTCGGTACAGGTGCCTGCCAGTCTTCATAAATCAGCTCAAACAAGTTAATTCTTCATAAGGAGGGTGAATTTGAATTGTGGGGATGGATGAGTGATACGTAAGGAAGGCAGGAGCGCAGCGGGGTGCGATTGGGTGCTGAAAGGTGAGGGGAACGTGGGATGTGCTCAGCCTGGTATTGACCACCATGGGTTGGGGTGAGGGACCCTCCATCTCCTCTGCAGTGCCTTGTATCAAAGGCAAGTGCTGCTGCAAGTGCCAGGCAGCAAAGCACAGCTTTGGGCATGGGGCAACGCTCCTTTCTACGCTCTGCTTGGTCATCTCCCCTGTAGTGTGCCTCTCACGGCAGGATGCGTGTCCTCCTCGCCCCACTGCAGGGCTGCTGCTCTCCCTGAGCCTGCCTGAAGGCAGCTGAGGTGTTTCCCTCAGAATATACCTCACAGCTGAGCCAGGCTGCTGGGTATTGGCTGCTGATTTTATTGACGATATTGACTCTTTCATGGGGCACTTCGGGGACGTTTGCATGATGGTGTGTGCACGCGCTACAAATCGCTTGATGTTGCACAGTGCTTAACTCGTGCTCTGCACCAGCGAGAGGAGCGTGGTTTTATTAAGAGCCTTTTGTAGCAGTCACTATTGTTTTTATGATAAAATATATAATGCAGTCATCACCACTGCCTTCCCGCTGTGGCAACCGGGTAAGGCAGAATAATGATGTGTCATATAAGCACTTCCCAGATAGTAACAGAGGTGTGCAGCGCGCAGACACATCGCAAAGAGCTTCCCATGCTGCAACAGATAGGCACTATATGGGCAATTTCATCACGATGCAATAGAGATACAAAACCAGGGTTGCTACTGCGTGGTTATTCCAAAGCCAAACTTCTGCAAGCAGGACTTTGCTCTTCTGTGTGATCAAAGGGTAATTCAGATGGTGAAAAAGGCTCTTGGGAGGACAGAGGGAACAGGGTGCAGATGGGTTTGGCTGCAGCTTTCCCTGGAGACTGCTTGTCCTTGCTCTCACTGTCCTCTTTGCGTGCAGTTCAGAGCAAGGCATTAAGTGTTGTTAGCAGAGGTTGTGTAGATGGAGCTCTGGTAATGCGGTGTTGACACAGCAACACACAAACACTATTAATATTTCAATACATGGGTAAGGAAAGGAAGAACACGCTTTTTCCTGTAAATAAAACAGGATCACTTGTTTTCTATTCCAAGACTCACAGCCTGTCTGAGGCAGTAATATTTTAAAGTTGATTGGATCTTAAAATTGTAAGAGGTCCCCAGTGGTACGACTTGAGCTGGCATTATCAGCTCAGCCATTGTCTTACGAAGCAATCTTCTATTGAACCATTCTGTGCTCCCTCATCCTTTAAAAATGCGCAGCCCGGAAATGGCTCGGTTCTCCAAGGCAGCTCACTGGGGCTGCATGGTGATGGTGAGGAATGAAGATGAATATCTTCGTGCAGATGACCTTGGCAGCAGCCAGCCTTGTCCTTGGGGCTCTCAACACCTTGTTTGCTTTTTTTATTCACCAGGGACTGGTTGACAGTGTCATCCTTCAGTTTGAAAAATACTGTGAAGAAGAGAAGTTGGAAGTGTGGCAGGGCGGGGGAAAGGGAAAGCAGTGGGTGTACATGGGAATGGGTGGCAGCCTGCCGACCTTGCTCCTGTGCCACACAATCCCATATTAAAGTAGCATCCCCATCCCTGGAGGTGCTTGAGGCCAGGTGGGATGGGGCCCGGGGCAGCCTGAGCTGGTTAGGGCAACCCTGGCCATGGTGGGGGGTTGGGACTGGGTGGGACATGCAGTCCCCTCCAACCTGAGCCATTCTATGAAAGCAGCCCGTGGTGAGCAGGCATTGTCCTGGTGGTCTCCAATGCATTTTGTAGTAAGGAGCTTTAGGAGAAGGTTCTTCGCTTGTCCTCTGCAACTTTCACACGGTGGAATGGTGGTGATAGTTTCCAGGAAACAGTGATAAATAGCTCTGGAAAAGTCTGCGCTCATCAGAGCCTTTCTGTGCTGAAAAATGACTTGGAAGAAGCACAGCAAAGCAAGGGGCGAGGTGGGCTGTAATGATTCACAAAGGGATCTCCTGCATTTTTTACAGGTATCAAAAGGAGAAGGGGACTTGTGAAGGCAGACGGCTCTTTAACTGAATGGGAAAACACAAAATTATACGTAGTGGTTAGGAACAGAGCCTAGGCGAATCCAGACTAGAAACATAGTGCAAACTCTCAGCAGCGAGGTCATAAAACATGAGAGCAGTTTACTTAGGGATGGCAGTGCAGCTTCCTGAAGTCTGTAAATCAGCACTAGATCTCAGTTTGAGAGATCGGCCATAACTCAGGCAGAAGCCACAGGGCTCAGCACAGACGTGTCTGGGTTGGGTTTTGGACCTGTGTGTTGTGCAGAGAGTCAGAATGAAAGGACAAAATGCTCTCTTGTGTCCTGAAGATCCCAGTGCTTGTTCTGGAGCATCTGGTGTTAGGTGGTGGGAAAGGCAAGGGGAGATAATTGGCTGTTCAGGAGATCGTGGGGGGCTCAGTGTGCCCACAACCATGTTGCAAAAGTGCCCTCAGCCAAGGGTAATTTATGTAAGGGAAGCTAACTGTGTTTTCAAGAAGTCTGGGAACAACAGAACTCTTCCAGTTTTTATCCCATCTCTATTAGCTGAGTAACGTATTTTAGTTGAGTAATGTATTTTGCTTGAATCAGAAATAAACTCAATATTGTTTTCCATGGCACTGCAAAGCTCTACAAGATTTCGCTGAACAATGTGCTTCTTCTGACCCGAAGACAGGTTTCCCTTCAAACCTATCATCCCTCTGTCTCCCATTTCAGCCCTTGGGGCTCTGCCTCCTGAGGGAATCACCCCCCCCAGCTCGGAGCCACGCTGCCCAGGGGACAGGCACAGAGCAAAAGGCATTTTCTGAAAGCTGCCTTTACTTTTGCAAGGTTAACTCTGCTTTTAGTTAGGAGGAACAGAAATCCTGGCAGTTGGTTGGGATTTGTAGTGAATTTTCCCTTTGGCTTTCGTTTGAGCACTGTGAAAACAGGGTTGTGTGCCTGCAGCTTTTATTTCTGGCTTTATGTAATTCTTCCAAAATATTCTCTTGTAAAAATGAGACCAACGCTTATGTGTCTGTGGTATCTAGGAGACTGGCAGAAATTGTGCTCTGTGTGATTATCCAAAGCAGTTGTCGTGTTTTTCTCATTGCTAATGGTATATAATTATGTACTAAGGCTCACTCCAGGTAGAGCATCTCAGGGCAATTAGAACAAACAGAAGAGGACATGGCAAAGAACCCCAGGCCAGCGACTTTGTCCCCCTGGGAAAGGGAAATAATAGTACCAAAATATGTTGTCTCTTTTCTCCTCTCTGAAATTCAACTTGATCCATTAGAGAGAGCAGATCTTTCTAGAAAGACCTCATTGGAAAGCCTACGGTGGGTGAGGAGCAGAATCCTATGGGATGCAGTGCTGGTGTTGGCTGAGCCTGCACCTCCAGGGATGTGGAGAACTGTGCTCCTGGGAAGCAGATGCAGGCATCAGTTCCCCCCCAAAAGCAGCTGGCCCCACTCCCTTGTTACTCACAGTGCCCTGCAAAGCATTTGGGGCTCTTGGTGCAGTCAGGCAGAGCAGCACAGCATCCCTGCTCCGAGCCCATCAAACGCACACTGAGCACGCCTGCCTCATTCTGTGAAGCTGTACATGAAAGGAATACATTTCCGCTCATCTCTCCCTCTTATTTTTTTTTTTTTTATCCCTGATAACCTTTTGTTCCGAAGCGGGTGATTTGATTAGCCCCCCGTTTATCTACTCATATTATTGATGATTAGAAAATTGCACAGACCTTTTAAAAGCCGGCTGTGATATTTGACGAGGTGAATTCTTGCGGGTGCGAGCGTGAGTTACAAATAGGATTATATCTGAAGCACTTTTCTTCAGGGGACATCACTGCAGAGCTGTAGGCTTGGCTTGTCAGCAGGTATCTCCTGCCCATGCTGGCTGGGCATCGTGTGTGGGTTTTTACATTCCTGATCGCTGTGAGTGCACAAATGGAGGGAATCCCCTCTTCTAAAGAAGAGGTAAATGTGCACCTCTCAGCCAGTAACCTGCAGGGAGAACGGGGAGGAGAAGGGCACCAGGCACTGCTTAGGTACCACGCAGGACGGAGCTGAGAAGCTGGAGGTGATGTATTTATTTTAGAAAGCGTGGGAGATGAATGACTACACGCTGGGATGCACGGTCCCGTAACAAATGGCCCCAGCGTGGCTCTCTGTCTCCTGGAGCCCTGTCTGGCCCGTCCCTACAGAGCAGCAGGAGCTGGAAGCGGGTCCTGGAGGTGCTCTTGTGCTCGCAGAGCACTCCCCGTGCTGGGGATGGGGAGCGGCGAGCCCACGAGCTGCAGAGGGCACCCAGCCAGCAGTGTGCTGCCGCCTTGGGTGGGAGAGGGGGCGGCAGGAATCACGGCGGGGCGGGTGGGATGCTATCCCTAACTCCACGTGCCACGGCCCCAAACGAGGGACAAAAATCACGCTCCCTTCCGCAGGAGGATCTCCCTCCGTTTGGAAGCAAAGCAGAGGGCTTTACCCGCAAAGCCAACAAGTGCACCTTAAAATAGCAGCCCTAAAGCGCAAGCCGAGGGCTGCGCTCCAGCACCATGGCTGCTGCAAAACCTCGGAGCTGCCTTTCCTCCCCCCCCCACCCCCCCCCTAAGTTCCCTGCTCGCAGCTCTTTGTCGTCGGGAGACACCTCAAGACCGACTGCAGCAACAGCAGCGGCTCAGCGGGATGGGGCGGCACTGGGAGCAGCGCTCGGGGTCCGGGAGTTCGAGCAGGGGGGGAAAGGAGGGCAGTTTGGAGCTGAGATCGCTCGGCCCGTCAGGGTGCTCGTGTATTTTTCACGCAGACTTGTCGATGGGTTGTATGCACAGCGTGGTGTGGGTAGAGCAGTGATGATGGGAGCTGCCAACCGGGCTGGGGGGGTTACTGCTTGTGTCCCCCCCTCCATACACTTGTATCTTTGTGCTTTTGCTCCGTGTCGTCACGGTCAGCTCATCCTATGTGGGTGTGCGAGATGATCAGTGCCAAGCTGTATCTTTGTCCTTCAGCCCTCCCTTGTCTGAGTGCGTGGCCGTGCTGATGCTCCCGGCCGTGCAGCCATGGCCGAAAACAAAAAGGCAAAAACAACAACAAAAAAAAGACAGCTCCTGCCCCAAAGATCTTAGTTAGCAGACAAGAGAAAACAGAAGGACACAACAGGTTGGAAAACTCAGGGGGACAATGAGCTGATACAAATTGTCTGAATAAGCAGCAGGCAAAGCACAGGAGCCTTCCACCAGCTGTTCGCCGGTCCTCTGGGTTTATTTGAAGGTTTGTTGCAGATATCAATTCAGACACATCCCATCCAAAAAAGGGGTTGGCATCTGCCCCACAAACAAGCTCGTGTCCAGGCGTGCATGCCTGTTTGCAATGAGATCTGACACAGCTGCTGCTAATGGGGGAGGTACCACTAAACATGAAGCCCCCAGAAGGGCTTTTGGGGTTTTTTTCTGCATGGAATGCTTTATCCCAGAGGAGGCGGTGGTACACACAACACCTACCCACCCTTGCACATCGAAGAGCGTTTAATTGGGCCCACAGCAATCAAAACCTATTGTTTCCTTAACAAACAATGTCAGTGTGATGTTACATCTCTCCACAAGCTGTCCCCAAAGGGAGCCCATGTCCAGCTGGCTCAGGATGGATTGAGACAAGGAATTGAAGCCATCATGATCTGATTCTTCCCACCTCTGAGCCGTGTGGAGGCCATCAGCCCACTCCTCATATCCGAAGTGCTGTCTGTGTGACAGCATGCAGACATGGAAAGCCTTTTTCTCCTTCGTTATCAGACGGAGTTTTATTCCGACTGAAGCGAACAATGTGAGCAGTGCAGCGGAGCGCTGCCTGGAAATGGAAAGTTTCTCTTAACCTACAGAGGTTCACTTCAAAGGGGCCTGCGACGAGGTTCCGTACTAATTATGGGGAGGAAAATGGCAAGTTGCCTAATTAATGGTTGCACTCATACTTACGTACATCCACTCACACGCTCCTCACATCCCTCAGAAAGCACAGCATGGGAGTGCTGCAGAGATGCAGGCAGCGTCGTGGTGATGCCGCAGTCCAGCAGTTAACAGAATGCACTGGAAAGTCACATTTCCGCTAAGCAGGAAGGAATCGTGATTTTATTTTTAACTTGGCTATCTAAAAAGAAAGGGGAAGAAGTACCTCGTGCTCAGACCCTGGAGAGCCTGGCTCCGTTCTGAGCTGTGCCACCAATTCCCCATGTGACCCTAAGCAGGTCACTTAATCTCTGTGCTTCATTTCCCTTCTGCAAAGTTTGGTGAGCGTTCTCCTCCCCGCTGCCCTCAGAGCTGGGGGCAGACACTGCTCCTGCACTGTAGCCAGCACCACAGGGACCAGGGGAAGAGACTTCAGAGTCTGCTCCGTGGCAATCACTTTGCTGGGCACTGGTGTTGTGTAATTTCATCCCCTGGAGAACGGGACTGGGGAGAAACTCTGGTGTTGATTTAAGTTCTCTGCAGGAGAGCAGTGGTCAGGGAAGGAGGAGGATGCAGGGCTGCTTCTCCCACTGTGCTTTTATTTCAGAACATGGTTTCGCAGAGAAGAGGTGGTGTCTTTCTGCTCTGCAAACATTACAGCAGATTAAAGTAGATTGGGAACGGATGTCCTTCTTGTAGCCCGATGCACGTAGACAATCTCTGTTGTTGTTTGCTCTCCTGTAGCTGTCAGTCTGTTTGCTCTGCAACCACTGGCTGTACAGTAAAAGAATGGGCTGTATACATATTGAACAGTGCCTCAGCCGAGCGCCTGTGCTATTACAAGCATTCTGTGGGTTTTTAGTGTGAGCTGTGCTGTGGGGTCAGCACTGCTATGGGGACTGTGGCACAGACTGCAGTGGGGGGAACAGGAGCTCCAGGAGCACAGCTCGGGTTCAGGCTGGGGTTTGTGGCCCCAGCTCAGGCTCTGCTCCCGAGGGGGGGAAGATCTCTAAATGTGAATGTGAATGTTTTTTCTCAAACTAGAATTTTTGATAGAGGGAGACCCTCCCCACACACCCACCCCATGGGTTTATCAAGTAAAACATCGACTCTTGTGATAAAATGCTGACTAAGCACTCTGCAGAACGAGCAGAATATCTTTTGCCGTATCCTTTGGAGCACGGGGAAGGTTTGGGGACCAGCATTCAAAAGCATCGGTCTCCATGGCATTGCGAGTGTATTTGAGGAGGAATTCAAAATATCTTTAAACAGCTTTGTTCTCAAGTAGGGAAGCAGAGAGGAGGAAAAAAAGCAAAAAAGGGCTTTCAGCTCCGACCCAATGTCTCAGCCCCTCCGAAAAGCCCTGAGGTCGGAGTGGGGGTCAGTGGGAGGGTGTTTAATCTCCCTCAAGACATTGGCCGTGCTCGGTGTTAGTGCAGAGCCCCGGGGCCGGGATCACACGGGACGGGGGCACTCAAAGGAGCTCTGTGCCCAGAGAGATAGGGAAAGGCTGGGAGAGGCGGAGACGGGTGGTTCTCGGGGAAAAAGGGATTTCCATGGTGAACAATGCTCTGTCTTGCTGCTGACACCCACTGATTCCTTCCATCCGCTGCTGACCGTGTGTTGGGATGGATGTAGCCCAGTGATCTCCTCAAACAGCTGAGGGTATCCAGCTGCAATCTGTGCATGACTAACAGCAACCAAAGCGTTTGGGGATGAAGTACAGCAGGGCACTGGGAGTTGTCCACGTTTTTATCGTGCCCAGGCGGGCGCCCATCTGTCTCCCCTGGCACTCAGTGCTGATCTCCATCACCTCTCCCTCGCGATGCCACTTGACACTTGACTGACAGTCAGTGCCCTGCACGCAGCACAGAGCCCACTGCTCGTGGCTCCTTCAGCACAACAGATAAAACATTGCTTCAGTACCCGGCAATTTATAGCCATTTTGTTCTCATCCATCACTCAGGAAACAGCACGGAGAGGCAGCTCTGCCTGGCATAAGCAATGGGTCCCTGATGCCAGAGAGAGCCTTCATCTCCTGCTCTCTGCATGGAGAGCCTTGGTGACGTTAGGCTGTGTTTTCCTTGGCTGTGTGAGTTGAGTGGATGGGTTGTGGGGCAGTGGCCTCCCAGGGCAGCACTGGTCCCTGGGCAGTGGACAACCTGAGAGCAGTGCTCTGCTTGCCCGGCCTTGGGCCTCACTGCTTCCCCATTTGTTGTACTTCTCACTCTTACTTCTGTTCTTGAATTCTCTCCCTCTGCAAGGACAAAGCATCAGCGCGTTGGTGAATCTTTCCCATTTTAATTGGTGACAACTGGTACCGCTCATCAGCAGTCCATGTCGTGGGAGTTTAATTTGATCTGATGACCGGTTAATGGAGGCTTTCCCATTGGGGCCTGGTGGTACCACAAGCTGCAAGGAGTTTGTGCTCTCTCTGTGCCAGCCCCCTGCCCGTCTCTGGGACTAGGTGTCCTTCTCGCAGTGTTCAGGCTCGGGGGCAAGGGCAGTGTTCAGATGTGGCCATGCTGCAGATGGGGGGGTCCATGCTGGCCAGGGCCATGCATCTGGAACAGCATACGAGTGCTTGACAAGTGTGTTTTATCAAGGATGGGCAGGATAATTTTGCACGTCCTTGTTTTGTCATTTAGGGCACTTAAAGTGTCACTGAGATTTCACTAGCCTAAAAGCTTATCTGTCAGCATCAGTGAGTTATTCCAGTAAAAGGCTATCATCAACAACAGCAGGAGTGGGGGGGGGGAACCTGAAGGTTTTATATTCCAGGTTGTCTGCAGCCAATCTCAAGCCCTTCCTGCAGCCCCTGTTTATCTGCACAGTGGTGGCCAAAGCTGGTGGGCAGCAGTGCCCGGAGCTGGGCTGCAGCCATCCAGCTGCATCCCTGGTGACACAGCAGGGATTTTGCTCGGGGTTTACCATTTCTGACTCTGTTTTAATGAGGCAGTGCCACTTGGATGCTGCAGGTTGTGGGTGTGCAGCATGCAGGGCTGTGCATGGGAGGCAAGGAGAAAAGGGTCACAGGGATTTTTCAGAGGGGACAGAAAACTGGAGCAGGGAAGCCTTGAGCAAAGCAAAAGTGAGTTGTGCACAGGTCTGGTTCTTTCCTTGATGCTTCAGTGCACCGTGAGGTATTTCTTTGGATTTGCATTTGTCCTTGGGTTGCACCCCAGTAGCACGGCATGGAAGGATGGAGGGCCAAGAGGGATGCAGGAAGGCAGAGAGAAGTGATGAGGGATGGATGGGTGGGCAGATAACTGCCCACTGCCATGGGAAACCTTGTGTCGGAGCAGAGCTCCCAAATGAAGAAGTCATGGTATGGTGCTGCCTTTAGCTGCAGGGACGCTTTTTCTGAACAGTGAACTGGAAAACAAACTTGCCTTGTGCAGTAAACAGATTTTAATGTGCTGTTAACTGTGCTTATATGACTTTCTGTCCAAGGAGGTGGATTTACAAACATATTAAATGGTTTTCACCCTGGTACATGACTGCTATGCCGTATTTCATTTACTCTGGAAATCCAGTGGCAGACTGGATCATAAAAAGATGTTGTATAAACACGCATAAAATATTTGTTCCAAGCACAGAAGCAAATAAAAGAGGAGATGAGCTGGAGTGGGAGCCTGGGGGCCTGTCGAGCAGGGGAAACAGGGAATTCAGAGGGAAATCACACAGGTGCTATCTGCAGCACAGAGTCAAAACATAAATGTTTTTCTGTTTCTGTCTGATGATGACACCTGCAGTTTCCCTCTTAGTTTTCGGGCTTTGTCCACCTGGTGTATATCAACTCATGCCATTCCTTTGCTTTGAAAAACAAAATGAAACTCTTATTCTTTGCATGCTTTTTGCGATATAAACAGTAAATATTTGCAATGGAACCGAAACAGTGATGTTGTCCCAGCACACCTGGGAGCAGCACTGCTTCATCCCACCAGGGCACGTCCCCGGGACAGCTGGAGGCTGTTTTCCCACCCTCTTCTCTTCTCCCCAACGTGGGAGTTTCCTTGTGCCCTCTGATGGAAAGCCCACACAGCAGAAAGACCCAGAGCATCACCAGCAGGCAGAGAAAGGCTTCGTTCCATGGTGATATGGGGACACAAGCTTATCAGTGCTCTGTCACTGTGCCTGGGTGATGGATGCCCGCACGGCGCTGCCCTGACCTCCCGCTGTCCCTGGTTATCTGCTGGTGGCCAGCACCAGCCTTCTGCTGGTTCAAATCTTTCCATCATCTGCACCATTAGCATCCCTGCCCAGAGTGCTGCTGCTCTGAGAGCTGGAAGCAAAAAAAAAAAAAAAAAAAAAAGGTCAAAACCATTCTCTAAAAATTGATGTACTTATGACTGACGCTTCCCCAAACACTGAAAAGATTTATTTATTTTTTTTCCTACTTGCTTCCTTTCTCTCATCCTTTCTTCCATTTACAACAGTGAGCTGCTGCAGGAAGTAAGGAGAAGAGTAAGGCTAAAAGGGCGAAAATGAAAGCTAAAAGGTAAAAAACACCCTTTGTAGCCTTCGTTTCTTCTTTTGTTGGGCTGGAGGACGGTGGTGAAAAGGGACATTCCACTCCAAATGCAATGAAAGCAGTGCTAACAAACAGCGATTTTTGGCCTGCGTTCTTTGGCACGAGCAGGGAGGAGGCATTCCTCCCTCCATGTGTTTTCTGGAGCCAACGTGGTTTGGGCAACACCAACCCAATTGCGTGGGATGACCACGATGTGTTGTTAACGGGAGCTCCTGAGCACACTCTGCTCCTTGCTAGAGTATTTCTGTTTGAATCATGACCATTCAGGTTGGAGAACCCCTCTAAGACCTCCAAAGCCAACCCCAGCCCATCCCACTATGCCCACAGTTCCAGACCAGCTCTGGGGAGAGTGACCCCACCACCTCCTAGGCAGCTGTACCAGTGCTGACCACTCTTTTGGAGAGGAAATTCTTCCTAATACCCAACTGATACGCTTTTATTTGCTGCTGCACCTTTCATCGATGTGAAGAGTGGATGCTTCCAGTGGAACAACTGCACATTCAGGGCAAAGACAGCTTTAAATCCTCAACAAACTTCCTTTAGAACTGTATCAGTAATCCGTGGTTACATTATTAATGCAGTATTAAAAGGACTTGAGGCCACTCACCAAACTCCTATTTCAAATAAATAATTACTGGAGCTGAGATAATTTATGAAATTAAATTGAAAAGCCCAGACTCGCTTTATATTTATTTTCAAGAAGTTTATTTATTTATTTTTTAAATACCGCGTCCAAAACAGCACTGATTCTTATGCTGCAGTACCCAGAGGCTCTGCACTTGGGCTGGAATGCCCATGTGGCAGCACAGGGCCTTGTGTGGGTCAGCAAAGGGCAGATGTGGATTTGTTCTGAGTGAAGCAGTGAGTGGTTTGGTTGTGATTTAATGCCCGTGGTCTGGCTCTTGCTCTGCTGGACAGAGTCTTCATTTTGCATTTTGTGTCCCCAGGCAAAAACGGAGACAGACTCTTCTGAATTTGCTTGGAAGTAAACAAACAGAAATCCTTATCATTTCTTACACTGAAAGTACGTTGGCAGGAACCAAAGGGATGCATTATATATTATGTCATTTGCGTCCCATTTGCCTTTTAAAGAAATGAGAGAGAAAGATGAAAAGGAATGTTTGATGGCGCTTCCTATCATCTCTACAAAAGAGCTCTGCACTGAACTGTTGGGCTTCTGCGAGGAGCGCCGCGTGACTCAACTTCCACATGGCACGGAAGGGCAGGGAAGGGCAGGGACAGCACACACCCTCATTTCAGCTCATTTTGTACCTTTGTGCCAGGGTAACGTGATGCTAACGTTGGTTCTTGGACAGACGTGTAATGCCGATAGCCCTCGGGTAGAGAAATCCCTTAATGGCAGCCTGTACAGGATTTGGTTGTATCTCATTTGTTGGTCATTTACAAGCAAGGCTGTTTCAATCAGTTGGTAATTTTTCATAAAGCGTTTTGATTAAATAAATAACGAGAGCGTGAGCGCAAAACGTTGTTTTATTATTCAGAAAGCTCCGCAATCATAAGTGCTCTATTGATTGAGCTTTCCAAGTGCTCTGCACATAAATAACCGCTCACGTAAACAACGCCGTCAAAACCAATGGTGCCTTTCACCAAAGGAAGGCAGCTCCTGCACAGGTGTGGGAGGGGGGGTCATGAAATTCCCTTCTTCTGTCATGTGCGTAGAGACATTCCCACATCCAATAGGAGAATAACAACTGTGAGAGCCACAGGCATTATCAAGGAGTGCGGAGAGCTGCTGCTGCCTGGTTTGAAGCCGATATCGTGTTTGATGTGGGGTGTTTTCAGATTGTCAAGAATCATGGGGCTCCCTCACATCTCCCCATAGGGGATCAGAGGGAGCGTGGAGCACTTCGGTGGGGTTTTATCCATGGTTTGCTGAGATGCACAACAAATTGGTGCTAAATTTGAACCTCAAGAAGATGCTGGTGTTTAGAAACAGGAAAGCTGTTGCATAATACGGGAAGTGGAGATGAGAATCCTTTATACGCCACGGTTACTTCAGAAGCAAGAATAAACAATATTTAAAAATGTATAAACACAGATGGCATATTTTCCTTACAAAAAAAAAAAAAAGTTTTGAGAAAAATAAAAACCTCTTAAAATAGAATAAAATATGAAAAGGAGGAGAAGTAGGTCACAAAAAATAAAAAAATAAAGGGAATTCAAAGTGAGGGGGGAAACTAACAAAGTGGAAATCAAAGACAGAGTACTGTGCAGCTGCATGGGGTCGTCACAGGGACCGTCCCACATCCATCTCTGGAATGGCAATGGGAGGAGTGGGGTCCCTGCCCCGTGGTGATGGCAGTGGTGAGGATGTCCCTTTGCTTTATGGCAAAGGGAACATGAAAAACAGAGTTGCATTGCCTGGGAGTTGCTCAGGAATTGGCGACGAAGGGGAGAGACATTTGAAAGACTCGTTTATTTGTGCCATTAACCATTTTAACTGCCTCTCTCAGATAACAATCATTGCAACGGTTAGAGGAGCAGGTGTTGGAGTAATAAGGGTGATTGAAAAGCGTTGGATGGTCATTATTATTAACACCCATCATAAAAATGGAACGGGGATGCGTATACGCCCTGTGTTCTTTTATGCCCTTCTGTATTATGGACTGGTGGTTCTCCTACCTGGGCTGTCCCAGGGCAAGCTGCTTTGGTCTGTTCCAACCTCAGCACCTGAGGATACTCATTCCTTCACTCTCTATGCAGAATAATTGCACATGGTGGTCAGTTGTCTCCTACTGAAACCTCTGCAGTGAGGACTTCGCTCTGAATGAATTCCAGTGGTATAAATACAAGTTCGTTTGGCTGGTGTTCATTTAAAAACTACTTCCGCTTCTCGGAGATGAGTAAGCATATGGGTTGTGTAAAAAAAAAAAGACACTAATTTTGTAAAAACACACTGATTTTGTAAAAACAGCGCTGAGGGAGCGGTGTCTCTGCTACTCCAGCAAGGGGAACGTGCAGAGCCTCTGACGTTCTTTGCAGAATGTCCCTTTGGAGGGACCCAACCCCCAGTGGGAAAACTGAGCCGAAGAAATGCAGCTCAGAAATACCACACACCTTTCTAACAATGAGAGTAATTAAACGCTGGAGCACTTTAACAAAGGAAATGATGAATTTGCCATCGTTTGCTGTCTTCGAGTGGAGATTGGATGGGTTCCTAGAAGATAAGCTTTAATTCAAGTGCACGATTGGACTCTGTAGTGTTAAATTATGGATAAGATGAGTAACTCCCTCCACCAGAGGACTGAGAGGGTGCGATATTCTGACATATGTTAAGCAGTAAATCAGATTAGACTATCGGAGCGGCCCCTCTTGGCCCCAAAGCCCATAAATATTCACTTCCATTATAATTAGCTCTTGCACCGCTTGTGCTCCAGTTTACCAGGTGACCATAGAAACGTCAAAGTGCTTCGAAGCAAATCTTGTTGCCACAGGAGAACATATGGATTGTGTCACTGGCTCTGGTGGGAGTCGGATCGGGCCAGGAAGGAGGCACAGCCTCCGACCCAGCAAGGTTGGGACCTCGCTCTAATCTCACCCTTAGGCTCTACAAGGGAAAATGGCAGCTCTGGTTCTCGAGCTGCTATTTATTCATTCACACTTAAGGCTACATTTCTTGCTGAATCAAAGGCTTTAGCAGCAGATCTTGTGCTTTTAAGTCAGCTGTGTTTGATGAGGGCAGAGTGGTGGTTTGTCCTTTGCTCTCGCAGCCCCACGGAGGACCTTTATGCTGGTGGGCAGCTAGGGAGATGTGGGGCGATGGGCTGGGGAACCTGGATCACCGCAGTGGGGCTGGGATGCTGCATGCCCACCCCACCTCCCAGCCCCGAGCTCCTCTCTCCAGGCACATAATGCTTCTCAGGGCAGAGCATCGCTGTGGGTTGCTGCTTTTGGAGGGTTTTCATGCTGTTTATTGAAGGTGTTTTATTTCTGAATTGTAGCTTCAGGTTAAATTCCTCCCTGTTGAAGCCGGCGGCTGCAGCAGCACCTCAAAGCTGCGGAGGTATTGGATGTGAGGAGAGACTCTTTTTCTTTGCTGAGAATCAGCATTTTGTGTGGTTTGTTGCCACCAGGAGCAGGATTAGAGTCCCTGCAGGAAAACCGGCAAGAATAGCTTTCTCTTTTTCTTTTTCCTATTTTTTTTCTCTCTGCCTTTAAGTTGAGCAAATAAGTCAACAGAGGGAAAAATAAGGAGTGTCAGCACCCAGCAGACTGGTGAACCAGTTCACTGCCTGTCTGCATTTAGCTCTGTTCCACGTTCCAGTTTGGTGCAGGAGAAAGGGCACTGCTGGCACCTCTGGAGCTGCCCTCTGCCCCATTGGTGCTGGGGGAGAGCAGGAGCAGGGATACAGCCTTGTGGTATATGGGTTAAGCAAGGATACAGCCTTGTGATGTATAGGAGGAGCAGGGATGCAGTCTTGGGACGTACAAAGGGTTTTCAGGAGCTGCTGTGGACACTTCCAGAGTGCCCACCCCGTGGGAACAGCAACCAAGGAAACCCTGTTAATATTAATGAGTCCTGAAGGAGTATCAGTGTGGAATCAGCAGACGGTTGTATTTAATTCAAGTGAGGAGTACATCTCTGCAGCGCCGTGACGTGTTTGCCCTATGCATGGGAGATCTTTGTGTTGTTATACGTAGGTCTACAACGTATGAAAGGACATTCATACATTCAGATGACTCAAGATGTGATCTTGTCATACAAAGCCAATATGTAAAACATGCGCTGCTCGTACAGTGGGAGCAGAAAAGCAACAGGTTTTCATTCTGTGTGGGAAAGGAAATGTGATAATCTTCCCCTCTTGTACTCTTTGGGGTAGCAGCCTATCAGCACACTGGGGCACGCTGCAACAGCGAAATGAAGATCTCTGAAAAACCACTCCAGAATCAGCGTGGGGCTGCATGCCTCCTGCTTTCTGCAGTGCATTTAGCTCAAACACGCTCCGTTTGCACAGTGCGTGGTTTTCCTCCTGGCCAGCCCTGCGGGCTGACTCTGGGATGTGCCTTGCTTGCTTGGTGCTGATAATGGCTCCTCAATTAGGATTTGGCCAACAGCTGCGATGCTGCAAAAAAGCTGCACTGATGTGGATGGTGGGAGTGAAAGCAGTGTGAACTGTGTGGGGTGGATCACAGCACCTGGTGCTCCTTCCAAGCACCAGCCCCTGTCATTGTAAGCCCACGTAGGACGAAGGGTTTGTGGGCTGCCCTTTCTGTATGTGTCGAGTCCGTGTAGAACAGGAGAGTGGAATATGCATTTGGAGTCACTGTGCTTGGGAGTGCTCTGGGACCGTGGAGATGGAGCACTTGGGGACAGTGGGGTTGGGTTGGGGTTGGACTCGGTGATCATGGAGACCTTTTCAAAACTTAAAGACTGTTTTTATTTGAAAACAAACAGGTTCTGCTGGTTTGAGCTGACTGAGTGGCACTCACAGCAGTACTGTAACACGCTGTGCTGGGGGTGTTCCTCCCCATCAATTAGAGCTCCATCCTAAAAAACGAATGCACAAAATGGTTCAATGAGCGCATAACACTCCCATTAAATCAGTGTGACTCCTCATGCACTTCAAGTGAAGCCTGAACGCTGTTTAGTAAGCTTTTAACCTATTCATTCATACTGCCAAGGGAGTCATGGAAATATTAGGCACTGTAAATGGAACTGAAAAGAGGAAAAGCAAGGAAAATACATCAGGAAATGAGAAATCAGCACAAGGGCATACGGAGGTGCAGCCACATGAGATGTCCTGGGAGGCTGAGGAACTCACTGGGTAGCAAAACATCACCGGTGATGAAAAAGCAGGAGAGCCATCTGATCTCTCAGTGGGACTTTAAGAAGCCCCACCAGCCCCTGCTCTGAGGGTCTCAGCAAGCACTGATGAGAACTGTTGACGTGGACCTGCAGAGGAATGGCATCACCGTGTGCCCCAGTGCTGCCCAGCGCACATCTGCGACTGACTCGAGATTTAGCTGCACGACAGAGAGCTTCTGGGCCAGGTACAGCAGTGTGTTCTAATACAGGTTTGAAAACTTGAAATGAATTTTGGAAGTAGAAGCCAGAAACTGAGAAAGACTCGAATCGATTCTGAGGGAAGCACCCAGCACAGAAAAAGCAGTTCCACGTTGCTGCTTTTACACGTGGCACAACCACGCTACTGTTAAACGTTGCAATATTTATTGTTTCTTTTGCCTTTAACACTTAAATACTTTGATCTCTCATATTGAACAACTCCTATCTTTACTTGCTGTGGAACTGGATTTAATTCAGAGCAAAGACAGCCCATAATCACAGCCCGTGAACGTGGGATCAAAGAAAATGAATATGCTTCTCATGAATCGACAAGCTAGCAGGGGACAGATTCAGTCATCACTGCAGTTCTGGGCTGGCACTTCAGACCCTTCCCCACTGCTATTTTCATTAGCAAAGAGCTTAATGTTGGTAAAGCTCTGCAGTACCTTCTCCTCAGAAGCTTGCTACACTGAAGTAATTACCAGTGCAGCAAACATCAGGGACGTGCAGACACAGAAAGATTCAATTACTTTTGTGGTTTTGCCCAATAATCAGTAATAGATTTTTTTCCCTTCAGTCTCAATGCTTCTTGTCTTTGCATTGTGGGATATGACTGTTGTCCCTGCTACACGCATTGACGCACCTTGCCACGTGCTTTGCACACTGCTGTTAAGCACTGCAGTTCTGTTACAGAACACAGTATATCAAGAACATACATCTGAAAAAGAAAGACTGTATGAAAATTTCATCTTCCAACAGAACTGTTTTTATTGGTGTAGTGAAAGACTGCATCTAAAACCAGAGAAAAGAGGAATATCAAACAGCAGATTTTACCTATTACGTATAAACAAAGAAGCTGCTGTGATTTGTGTATAGATTTCTTGCTCGAACAGAAAAGAAGCAGTGACTTGAACTTCCATCTGCATTTGATCAACTGTTAAGAAACAAGGTAGCATAAGGGTGCAGCATCTCCAAAGACTGGCAAACAGAAGGAACCTGGAGATACATCTAGTATATGCTGTGGGATGGCTTGGTGAGGTGAGAAATCAGCTGGCAGTTTTATCACTTTCTCCATTCTCTATTAGTTTCCTTTTCTTTTCATCCGTTTTCCTCTTGAAGATGCTATCTCTGTAGAACTGAAGTTCTTTGATGCTTTCCCTGATGTCATCAAGCGCTCTGAAAGAGAATTAAGGAGAGGTTCAAAATGCCTGCACACGTCTCCAGCTACATCGAATGTTTCTAAAAAATTCCAGGCAGGAAATAAAGAAATAAAGCTCTGACATGCATGGATCACAAATCTGTCAGAAATAAACACAAGCCTCGCTGTTCTTAGGTACTTGGAAAGCAATAAAAGTCCACCAACACTGACATACCAGAGAGTAATGTGCAGCTTATTAGTTTGTGTCACTGTGGGCCATGGAAGCTCTCAAAAGCCAGCAGGTTCTACAGCTTCAACTATTAAAAGCTATTCACTATCGATCCAAGACGACAAAGACAAGGGCTCAAGAGACCTGTCTGCAGCTCCTGCTTTGGCCAGTCATCTACTTTCTCCATCAGCACTGGTGACTGATTTGTTTGGACCCAGTACCTTTTGTTACCCTGCTCTGACTGTGAGGTCTGTGCAGTAGCAGTAATCTTCCTGCACATTTTCACCGTGCAGGAAATCACTGTGTGATTTCCATCAAGAGCTCTACAATCGCTGTTCCTTCTCTTTTTACACCACAGCCTACTCTCCTGCCTAGCGAAGCCACGTCAAAACAAAGAGGTAAAGATGCAGTTACTGCCATTCAGGAGAGTCAGAGCTGTACGTAGCAAGTAACACCTACAGAAAGCCCAATGTAGGCGTTTAGTTGCACGGGTGTGCAAATTTAGTCTGAGCAGAAGAGCAGAATGGATACACTCATTGTGCACACGGACTCATCCTATGGATCCCAAGTTTTACACAAGACCCACAGTCTCCTCTGTTCAGAAGAGCTTACAATATTAGCAAACGTAGCTTTCTAGAAGTTGAGTGTTAATATCACATAGCGTATTTTCTTCAGAAACCTCAAAGCAAGCTCAACTTTTAAGGATGCCTCAGATGCTGGCGGGAGCATAACTCGAAATGAAACCTTTTCACAGAAAGGAGAACAAGCTCTCTGACATATTACAAACTCAGGAAATAGCCAGGAACGGAACTCTTATCTCCCTATGTGCAGTCTTCCAATTTTAGAGTGTCTATGAACGACTTTTGCCCAATTCAAGGACAGAAAAAAAAGCCCTGTTCAGCTAGCTTTTTCATGTGGTTTCTCACTGCGATGCCTAAGAAGTGATAGATGTACCTACATTGCCAAACAAGCATTGTGGCTTGAATAGTAAACACATGGAATCAGAACAGATAAGGACGTTTCTGATTCTCTGTATTTTTGTAATTCCTTTCCTTACTCTACCCAGGCTTCTGGCTGGAGAATACAAACTATGTGACAGGGTGCAGAATCGTACCACCTCTGCTGTCTTTTTCATTAGAACAAACATGACTGGAAATCAAAGGAAGCACACAGCTCCAGATCCTGCTCGTGAGGTGCATGGCTCCTGCGTGACAAGCCATGCTTTGTTATAGATGAAAGTAGGAACCTCACCTGTGAGAAGCTGCTTTCTTTGGTGCAAATTCATATTCTTCTGGATACCAGCGTCTGTAAGTGGAAAGAAACCCCATTTGAAAAGGAAACTGGGACTCAGTAACATGCCCAGTGGCTGCTTTGGGTTTGTTACAATTGGTGAAAGAAGTTCAGTTAAACTAGCACACAGAGAAGGTGCAACCCTATGAACCCAAGTGCTGCAAACACCTGAGGACACCGCTCCCTCAGTTCTTTACGGCTCATTCTGTCCATCAGCCTGAATAGAAGAGAGGAGGATATGAAAGAATGAGATGGCCATGCACAGCTGTCTGCCAGCAGCCTGCAGCCTTGTTTTAAAAAGGAGCCGCTCAGTGCCACGTTAACAGGCTTCCCTATATTATCTTTTATACAGATATTCAATTTGGAGAATATTTACCTGCAAAGTTCTTTGACGGTGCTCACATCAATGATCCTGTAATGGAGATGCCGCATGAACTGAGGCATGTATTTGTCAAGAAACTTCTTATCTGCATGAACAGAGTTACCTACAAAGACGCAGAACAAGACATTTCTTCAAAGGCATTGCAAAACTACTATGAGCATCTAAACTAGAAACAGGCTGAGCAAGCTTGGGAAAGATCATAGGCTACGAAAAGCTATTCACAAGCAGCTCATATATCTCATTTTCTAGCAAATATGATTGTAAAGGTTTGTCAGATTCTCATTTCAGGATCACACATGGTTTAAATACATAATCCCTATATTAATTCTTCGGTTACTACAATTTCTGTCGCACAGATAAGTATCAAAGCATTACACAAGAACTGGGCTTTCCACTGAGTGAAAAGAGGCATCAGTATTAATTTCATTTAGCCATAATCCTAAGGCTGTACGTGGACATCCCAGGTGCAGTCCCAGGTAATGGGACGATTGTGTTTGATGCTTCCTTTGAAGGAAAGGTGCTGTTCAGTTTACAGTTCAGACTTCTACAGCCACCGACTGCCATCAGCACTTCAGTTGCCCTTCCCAATTATAATTGTACAATGAAACATGAATGCTCAAAAGAACCACAGCTTCCTGCAGCAGCAACGTGTGACATCTGCTTTAGGGAATCAATAGAATAGATGATGCCATTACTAAACCTTTCTCTGCTTGCAGGTTTTGATTTGCATGCTAGATCTCTGCGCAGAAAACTAAAGCATCCCTGCCATGTGCATCAACTGGCCTTTCAGCATCCAGCTGGGAACTGCAGGAGGGATGACATTATTATTATTATTAAGAAAGAGCCCATTTTACCTGCGAGAGGACAGAGACCAGGGGGTGTCTGTTGTCTTACAAAGGACAGAAACTCATACTCCGCCTGCTGCAATGAAATTTTACTCTCCTTCACAGCCTTAGTAAGGCCAGACTGCAAGAAAGAGCCATCCGTCAGAAAGCAGACAGACATTATCTTCAAAGATATTTCTAGAAATGCTCAACAGCAAAAGACAAAGCAGACGTGTGCTGCTTGCTCCCCAGCATGCCTGGATGAGGTAAGAGGACAAATCCACTTTATGTTTGGTAATATTCTGGGAGATCCATTGCCTTTGTTCACTCTGGCTATCTTCAAGATGTACAAACCAGCACAAGTGAAGGCGACCACAGAGTATTCCCAACGACATTCCTGAGTTTCCTCTCTGTTGCTGAACTTTCTGGGGTGTTATTCTCAATTACTGAGACATTATGCAAGCCTCATTTACACACCTGCATGTACATGATCCAGGAGAGTATTATATTTCTGTCTAACGAGAGGCATTTGCCTCCCCAGCATAGAGTAGTATGTATAAATAAACAGAAATAATCAGAATCCTGGCTTAAGTGTTTATCAAGATTCCTATAAATCAGAAAAGCTCCTTCCTTCTTCTTCTTTTTTTTTTTTCAATAGTTAAATGTCAAATCTGCTCTAAGTGTTCTCAGTGATTTATTTCCATCTGGCTATGCTATATATTTCCGTGACTGTGCCGCAAAAATCTACTTGACAGATCCAAGTGGTGGTTAAAAAATTCATTATGTGGCTGTATTTTCATCTATATTCTAATTGCTTCTCTTTTCTTAGTCAATTAAAAATAAGTAGCTCCTCAGGAGCAGTGATAACGTACACTACCATCTTCAATTCACTTGTGAACTGAAGTTGAGTTTGTGTCCTCAACTGCAGAAGGGAAAAAGCTCCCATCACAGTAAATTAATATTCATTTTCCAAACTCTTGCTAATCCTTCCTAGGGAGAGTAAGATGCTAAAGGGGGGAGGAGGGAGGGGTTGTGAGTGTCTTAAAACTTCAGCACTTAATTGAAAAACGCCTTGAATTTAAATTTGTAATCAAGGATTTGAAAATCCATTCACTTTCTTGCTAAGGGCAAGGAGGAAGTTTTCCTTGGTGACTAAAAGAACCAAAAATAATCTATTCTTGCAAAAGTTAAGTTTTCAGAGGAAAAAAAAAATAAAACTAGGCTTACAATGCTGAAGGGGACAGGCAAAGATAGAGTAAATCAGTCTGTTTAGTTCTACAGGTGCCTTAATTTTCAGTGGTAAGTTTGCTTTTTGCCAGCTCTGGACTACTCTATGCCAACTTTGTGGCTATCTTAGCCAGGGCTTTACACCAGGTCTTGCTCTTCTCTGTAAGAATTGGTTTTTTTGTATTATTTCATGCCACACAGAGCAGGTCTGACTGGATGACCTGACTGAGGAGTGTCAGGGAACTGAACCCAATTTTTTAATCTCTGAGGGCTGAGGGGCACAGTGCTGACATCCAGCTCTGAAGGTGGCAATCAGAGGCAGGTATCAGAGCCCTGGATCCTCTTCTCAGAGCCACCCAGGCTTGTCTCACTCTGGCTGCAGCTTTCTGTGTGCTGTAGCTCTGTCCCAGTCCTGGGCCCATTCACTGCCTGCTGCCTTTTGCTGATGGTTTTCAAGTTAGAAAGCAACTTCGAGTGCTATTCAGATTTATAATTGCAGAATGGTTGGAGTTGGAAGGGACCCCCAAAGGCCGCGTGGTGCCGCTCCCTGCAGTGCTCAGGGACACCCACAGCTCCATCAGTGCTCAGAGCCCCGTCCAGCCTGACCTTGGCTGTGTGCAGGGACGGGGCAGCACCGCCTCTCTGGGCAACCTGTGCCAGTGCCTCACCGCCCTCAGTGTCAAACCTTCTTCCTTATAGCCAGTCTGAATCTCCCCTCTTCCAGTCAGAAGCCATTTCCCCTTGTCCTGACACAACAGACCCCAGTAAAGACACCGTCCCTTTCTTTAACCAACCCCACACTCTTCCTGTTACAGAGACACAGACACGAGCTGCAGCAAGCCCTGGATGACACGTGGGACTTCGGGTACTGCTCTATAGCACAGCTGTGCGCTGCAGAACGCGACAGCACCTCCCGTTCCCCTTTCCTGCATCCTCCATGGGACTTTTTATCCCTCTGCGAGCAACGGCTCCGAAGTTCGCCCACACGCAGGCCGTACCTTGCCGTGGTGCTCCTTGCACCACTCGGACATGCCGTCCAGCAGCTCGTCGGGCTGCTTGATGATCAGGTTGGGGCCCTGCGGGGAGCAAAACGGCAGCGGTCACCGCAGCCCTCGGCCACGATCGTCACCAAGCTCGGCTCACAGAGGGCCGGGTCAGCCGCGGCTCACCTCGGCCAGCACGTTGAGGTCGGAGTCGGTGATGAGGCAGGCCATCTCTAGGATCTGGTCCTTCTCCACGTCCAGGCCCGTCATCTGCGGAGCGGCACCGTCATCGCGGCCTCCCCCCGCATCTCTCCCCTCCCCCTCCCCCCGACCCCTCTACCCATCGCCCCGCACCTCCAGGTCCACCCAGACCATGCGCTGCCCCATGCCGCCTCCTCCGGCCATGGCCGCCCGCCGCAGCCGCCCGGCGCAGCTCCGCAGGCGACCGAGGCCACCGCGGCTGCCGCCGAGCATCGCCGCCAGGCCGCAAAGCGCCGCCGCCGCACTACATTTCCCAGCATGCCCCGCGGCGGCGGCCCCAGGGCGAGAGCGGGGGGAGGGCGCGGGGGCTGCTGGGAGGCGTAGTTCGGGGCGCGGGGGGCGCCGGGAGCGGCGGGCGGGGCGGGACGTGGAACCGCCTGAGGGATGCCGCCTTCGGGGCTGTGCTGCGAGGTTGTGCTAATGAAGGTTTTGTTCGTTTCTGGTCTTAGGGAAGGGGAAATGCGCGAGACTGCGGCTGGCTGCACTGAAAACAACCCAGCTCGGCCGGCACGGGGACTTTTAGCGAAGGAACGTCACTCCCAAAGCTAAGTGGGTGATTTGAATGAACAAAGCCACACCGACACGGCATTAAAATCAGTACGGTTTATCCACAGGGAGACTTGGTAGCATTCTTCTCCGAGACAAGGGGTATACAAAAGGAATCATTTCTGTATCAAAACACGCTTCGGATGCCACAAGGCATCGTACCACTTAAAATCTGTTTAAAAAGATGTGTGGCTACACCTGGTACAGAGTGCCTCCCTCAGCTGCTCTACAAAAATACACAGACTCTTTATAATACACGATGCTTTCTCTTCAACTGTGGCACATTTGTTTTCTTGCATAAAGCCCTGAGGTGTACGGTTCACACGTTAAAAATCAAGCTGCTAATTTTGGAGGGTTACGACGTTACAAACATTAAAAGGGAACTTTGATTTCTCTTTCTTTTGCATAAAGTTCTTTCAAGCCCGCTGCACGTGTCAGTGCCGCGTCAAGCGCCAGTTGCCCTCTCTGCAGCTCTCTCTTCTGCTGTCATAATCGTGGCTCCACGCATTGCGATCCCTGTCGTCGTAGAACAAGTCATCTCTGCTCACCCGGTAGTGGTGGTCAGAGATGTGCCCTCTGTCTTCGAAGCCGTAGTCATCCCTTTTGCCCCTGCCATAGTCAGGCCCCCGGTCCCCAGCACGCTGTTCTCGGCCCATATGCCTGCTGTCTGGGTAATAGGGGTGGGAGCCCATCCTGCTCTTGCGCAGCACCGCAATGTCTGGACGTCGTGGCACGAGGGAGGCTGCTGGGTGAGCGAGTGAGTGTCCGTGCTGGTACCCAGGCACAGCAAAGCCTGGCTGAGACTGCTGCCACGCAGCACCGTGCATCTGAAAGACAGAAGGAGAAAGGCTCGGTGGACTCAGTGTGTTTTCCAGCTGGTGGTGTGCTCAGACTGTTCAAACTCCGTTGTCGGCCTCAAAGTTCCACATGAA
The DNA here is from genome assembly GCF_038088225.1 of Cyrtonyx montezumae. Lineage (NCBI taxonomy): Eukaryota > Metazoa > Chordata > Aves > Galliformes > Odontophoridae > Cyrtonyx > Cyrtonyx montezumae. Next base: position 2,228,596 of record NW_027071959.1, read on the forward strand.
TCAAGCTGCAAATGCAAGGGAAAATGGAGATGTACCAACAAAAAGAGACTGAATGCAGGCTGGCTGCTACCGACTGCTTTATCTATAGCTCAACTTGTGAAGTTCAAAGACTGCCCCAACGTTAAGCAGCTCAGCAGATGGAACCATCTATCTTCTGGAACTGTCAGTTCAACACTCCAAAAGCAGGTTCCTGTGATTTAATACAGTGATTACAGGAAACATGTAAATACTGAAAATCAGCAACAACTCCTTCACATGTCATCATCCATCAGCTCTGAGTGACTGCAGGGTTAGACACCATGAACAGAGCACAGCTTACCCCTGCTTGTCTCTGAAGGTTGTCATGAGATGGCAGAGACCTCTGCATAGATGAGACCCCTGCTGCTCCCATACTATCTGTACTCCTGTCGTGTCTGCAGAAAAAAAGATTAGGAAAGTTAGTCTTAAATTTTTCTAACTATTGCCAGTCTAAGGGGCATTTGCAGCACAGTCACGATGCTACCATTAGGAAAAATGGACAAGCATTACCCTTAACTCACAACCACTGTGAGAAACTAGTGCAGACAGGCTTGCATGGGGTGTGTGGCAGCACTTGCTTCACATCACCACATCTATGCTTGTATGAAAACACCTTTTAATGAGAAACGTAACTTGGGCTGGAAGCACTGGAGAGACAGATCTGAAAAAACCACATTCAGGATGATACTGTTCCTTTTTGCAGTAGGTTTTTAGGTATCGAGAATGTAGGGTACCGAGGGTAATAATAATGCAAGTACTTAATCCATAGGGAAGAAAGGCTGAATTGTGCTTGGAATGAGAATCAGGAAAGCTAAGCGTGTGAATATATTTCCCAGCTTGGACAATGCATGCATACCTCTGGTGCAGCCTCATACCTGCTGGCTGGATGTGGTGTGCCAGATGGGCCCAGGCTGGCTGCTCCGTGTGGTAAACATGACAAATTACTGTCCTGAGACGCGTGGCTGCTCCCTGAGGAGAAATGTGAGATCCGCAAACACAAGTTGGAGCAACTTGGATATGAAATGAACTTGTAAGATGCTAACAGTTTCCACATGCTTAATTAGCTCTCAAGTTTCATCAGCGATCTGAAGAAGTACACAGCCCAGTTTCTAAAACAAGATACTGCAACTGCTTTAACGCCCAGCTGGGGAAGCTTCAACCAGGCTGCAAAGTTCTGGCCAACACACCTCACTTTACTGGACTCAAATGCAGTGTTTAGCACTAGCACGGTGCTTTCACAAATAATCAAACAAAATCAAAGAAAAGTCTCAGCTCGGGCACTGCTCATGCCCCAAACTGGCAGACAGGTCCTCTGCCAAAGCACAAGGATGAAAGCACAACTCTGTGTGATCGCACTGCTCTGCAGCATCACCAGGGAGCAGGTGAGCAACACTGTGATAGAAACACAAACAAAAGCCACGACTGTAACTCTGCCAGATATGGGGGTGGGGGGGGGGGAGGAATGAGGTGGCAGTTTTCTTTCTAGTAACGGGGTTGCTGAATACCTGAGTGGAGTACCCCTCTGAGTACCTGAGCGGAACTGAATGTTGATGGGCCGTCCATAGAGCTTGATCCCGTTTAGCAGACTCATTCCATAGGGGACAGATTCTTCATGCTTGAAATTCACAAATGCAAAATGCTTTTGTTTACCATCTTTATCTTTAGGGATCTTAACCTTAATTACTGGACCTGCCTGTGAATCAGAAAGCAAGTGATGTTAAAGGACAAATCAAGCAGCTCCCCGAAAAGGAAAATCTAAACCAAGCAGCACGTAACGGAGCAGCAGGAGGGACCCCACCGATGCACCAGGTGACATCTGACACTCAGAGTAGCTCAGGTTGGAGGGGACCTGCAAGATCGTCTGGTCCCAACCCCCAACCATGGGCAGAGCTGCCCCCACCAGCTCAGGCTGCCCAAAGCCCCATCCCACATGGCCCTGAGTTCCCCAGGGATGTATCATCCACAGCTCTCTGGGCAGCAGTGGCAGCACCTCGCTGCTCTGTTCTGGCATCCGTCTGGATGATGTCCCCTCTTTGCACCGCTCAGCTCGGTGTCACCAACAAACTACCGAGGGGCGGTGTTTCGGGGCGCCCAGGTGACGTCTGGGGCCGTACGCGAAGCGCAGAGCCCACGCGGGGGCGCCGCTCCGCGTTCGGCGGAAGTTTGTCCTCCCGCAGCCGCCATACACAGCGCGGGTCCGCCCCGCAATGGCGCCGGGAGGCCAATGGTCCGGCCCCACCCCGCCCGGCCGAGCATAAAGCGCGGCGGGCGGCAGCCGCTACCTGATGGAACAGCTCGAAGATCAGCTCCTCGGTGACTTTGTGGTCCAGGTTCCCTACGAACAGCGTCCGATCCGCTTCGCGGCCGTTCCCCCCATCCCGGGGCCGAGCCGCCCGCGCTCAACGGGGCCGCCACTCAACTCCTGCGCAGGCGCCGAACGGGGCGAGGTCACGTGACGGGCGCGATGTGCCCGCCGCCTACTTCCGGTGGGCCGGGCGGAAGGAGCGGGTCGGGGTGCGGCTGTGGGAGCGCGGTGTTGGGCGCTCGTTGGTTTGTCAGGAGCAGCGCAGCTCCGCGTCGGGAGCTCGCGGCCCCGCCAGGGCCCGGGTAGCTGTGGGCTGGTGAATCCCTGTGGGCTGAAGCGGCTCTCACGAAGAAAGGCTGTGAGAGTTGTGGTTGTTCAGCCTGGAGAAGAGAAGGCCTCGTCGTGGGCTTCTGGTGCTTGAAGGGAGCCGCTGAGCAGGAGCAGAGCGGCTTTTCGCTCAGGCGGATAAAGCTAGGATAAGGAGGAATGTGTTTCAGCTGAAAGAGGGGAGGTTTAGGTTAGATGTAAGGAGGAAATCCTGTCTTCAGAGGGCAGTGAGGCGCTGGCACTGCTGCTCAGAGAGCTGTGGGTGCTGATGACACTCAAGGCCAAGTGGGATGGGACCCTGGGCAGCCTGAGTTGGTGGGCGGTAATGATTCTGCAGCAGGAGGTGGGGCTGTAGGGGCTCTGAAAGGACCTTAAAGCCAAACCCTTCTAGGTAGGAGCTTGTTCTCTATTTTATGAGCAGTGGCTGTGGCCTAGCTGCATGAGCTGCAACATTAGGAGTGGGCAGTGCAATTAGTGAAAGTGCTCAGAGCAGTAGGGGGGGCTGCTGGAGCCCTCCCTTTAGGCAGCAACTGCAGCTCAGCACAACCAGCAGGTTGTGGCTTGAGCATGCTTGAGGTGACTACAGCATGAAGATTGACAATGCTGCACAGCAGATCATTTCCAAGCTAATATAAGGAGCCCTCAAATAATTGCCAAATGGTTCTGATCAAGCATCTGGTTTAAAAACTGGAATACAGATTTTTAAAAGTTAACTAAATGGGTGGCATCCAGCTGGGGGAACGTTTGAAATGACTCTTTGATTCCTGGAGAGTTGAGAAATTGTGATGGCAAGCTTTATGTGTCTTGTCCTTAGGTTCTCAACCTTCTCTTTTGATAGGCTGCTACTTTGAGAGCTCAGCTGCAAGCAGTAGGGTGAGAACTTTTGAGTGTGACTACAAATAGCTGTTGTGAAGCCAGGGCTCCAGGATGGAGGATAGTTGGTGGTTGTTGTTTTTTTAATAATAATAAAAGAAACAAAAGAACTCCACAACATGGATTGGAGAATTGAGCACTTTATTTGTTCATTCTGTTTTATTGCTGCAATACTGCAATAAATGAGTCTGATCAGCTCTACCATCCCAAGTACTGCCTCTTGTAATGACACTAACCCAGGCAGGCTGCTTTGTATTCCTCCTTTAAGCAGCTGCATTACACTTCAATGTGAAGATGGAACTTCTGGTTTTATGTCTGAGCAGAGTTCTGGACAGTTATCTTTCAACTAATGTACTTCTCCAGTGTTTTGCAGAATAGCTCCCTTTTCCCATGTTGTCTGATGATACGGGGAGTCCAGTTCTCAGCAACTGCAATCCCCTGAATATTTTAGAATGTGCTTGATGTACAACAAGGATATTTTCCATCTGGAAAAAAAAACACAAAAAAAAACTTGAAAAGGAGAAGTTCTACTTTCATTTTTCATTAGATTTCAATGTGTTATGGCATATCCTATTTTCTTGTTAATTAGACCCTGTTCATTTTCTTCAGTTCATTACTTACTGCCGCACCTAGAATTTATATTCATTTGGTTTAATCGTGTTCGCCTGGTTAAATTCTAAACAGTTACTCATTCAGAAAGGAAATTATTACCCTACTCTGCCAGGACTTCCACTTTGGCTTAATTTCCTGGAGCCTCATTTACTTTCTTCTGTTGATTTTTTTTGTTGTTGTTGTTGTTGTTTTTTTTCTTTTTCCTTCCCTTGGGTTTGGCTGGAATTGTTTGACAGCTTTGCCATTGTTGGCTTTCTACATGTGGGCTGGCCATCTCCAAATGGGTGCTGTGGTTTTGCACAGTGTGCCATGCTCAACCTCCCAAATTCAGAGAGAGCTGTGGGATGTGGTGATGGACTCCTGCTTGCTCGTGGCAGTCTCGCACGGCCCATACTTGAAAAAATGCCTTATGAGGGAAACTGTTTTAGATTTTGCACCTCTGTCTTAGCACTGTTTGCAGCCTTGCCCCCCATTGCCTGACACAGCTACTTGGGAAAGCAGCACTCATGCCACGGGGGCAAGAAGAACAGGTAGCTTTCAGATCACTGCTTTTGCTCATGGACGATGTCATCCCCTTTTCCCAGCTCACATGCTGAAAAAAGGAGCATGGCTGCTTACTGCCCTGCCTTATGGATTGCTGCTTCTCTGTTACAGATCCCTGAGCCTCCCTTCCAGTGGGACACAGGACTGCAGCAGTGTCAGACAGTCCACAGTCCCATGGTCTGTCCCGTGTCTGCACTGCAGCCTCAGAGCTGATTGCACGTTGGCAGCTCCTTCCTTCCCGCCTGATTGCACGCACTCCTCGGGTTATTCAGCTGCCTCGATGACTTCTCCGTGCAGATGACAATCTTTTTTTTCACTGCTGTGGTAATGGGGCTGCTCAATTGAAAGTGGATGCTTGAAAATTCTCCACGCCCTGCTATCCTGCCAGAAAACAGGTGCCTGTAATTACGCCAAATGATAGAGAGATCAGTCAGACAAAGCCATTGCAGATGACAATTCTTCCACTGGAGAGCCTAGAAGAATGGGTCACACCAGCTAATGCAATAACAGCACACCTCATCCCTATGTGCAATTTTCATTAGGGCCACTGAGCACCTGTGACTGACACATGTACAAAGAGAGGGCGAGAAGCAGAAAGAAGAGCAGCTACTACCTGAATAAACTGAGCTGAAGCCAGGCTGCCACCATTTTCAGCATCCTCATCTTTTTACACCGGCAGTGCCATGCTCAGCCTGGAACTGCCCATGCTGCTTCCACCAGTGCCTGCTGTGGATGCTCCAGCCGCTGGTGCTGAGCTTTTTGCCAGAGAGAGCAAAAGACAAGCAGGATGCCCGAGCCTGCTGGCTGGGAAAGACTTTCAATTACTCCTGACAGGTTGCAACAGAAGGGTAATTGTAGCTACAAACTTCCCCATGAAGGGAATCATTGTGCTTTTTAAACAGACCATAAAATCTCCAGCGATGCTGATGTTCGAACAGTTAAACAGCGATTAAAGGCACCCGCACTACAAGACCTGGGCATGTTATTTCCAGAGAACATGGCAGCAGCTGCTGGATCCCTGGGTTTACTGTGCCTCTGTGACAGCCACAAAGGTCTTTATAGAAGCAATTATGTTATGCTCAGCATTAAGCACTGAGTGTCAGAGAGGTTCTGCGCTCTCCAGCACAGCACAAAGTCTGCACTGGTGCAAACATCACAGCACAGCCCTTAGGAGCTCCTCTGGGGCTTTTTGTGAAGTTCTTACCAAGAAAATGAGAGGAAACCCAGCAGAGGTGGACAAAACCCTCTATTTCCTCCCTGATGTTGTTGTGTCACATGAAGCTCTTACGATACTTGCAATCCTTGACTCATTTCAGCCTTTCACCCATCTCCATGTGCTGTCACTCTTATTTCACACCAGGTTATTCTGGCAGAAACAGATCTGAGAAGGGTCCCTCTTTGTACAGATACAATGAGAACATTCTCAGAACCTGTGTCGCTTTCTTCCACAGCTTCTCTTTCTCAGCCCAGTTCTCCTCTCAATAAATAAACTTGCTGCATTTCACTCATTCACAAAAAATATCCCCCCATGACCAATATCCCTATATGTGTTTCTGTTGCTCTCTCCTTTTCCTTCTTCCCCCCCCCCCCCCCCCCCCCCCCGAGCTGGTTTATTTCTTCCATATTGCAGACCCTGAGCCACACAGTCCCCTTCACAAATTAATGACAATCCCTGGGAACACGCTGTGTGTCCATGGCTTCACAATGATCACAGAATTAAGGCTGGAAAAGACCTCGAAGATCACCTAGTCCAACCCCAATCCCCCCCTCACCACGCCATGCCCACTGCCCATGTCTCTCAGTGTCACAGCTCTATGGTTCTTCAGCACCTCCAGGGACAGTGGCTCCACCACCTCCCCGGGCAGCCTGTGCCAGTGTGACCACTCTTCCAGAGAAGAATGTTTCCCTGATTTCCAACCTGAACCTCCCTGGTGTAACTTCGTCCATCACCTCTCATCCCATCATTGTTACCTGGGAGAAGAGGTTGTAGAGAGTGATAAAGTCTCCTTTGCATGGATCACTGTTTCAGATATTTATTGGGCTAGATATTTGGGCTGTATAGGAAGAACTGACAAAGGTCCCCCAGAATCACTAATGAAATATCAAGGAACTGCCCATCTTATAAAACCATGGGGGACTGATACTTGCAGGCTCTGATAGCAGGATCCATACGTGATGATAAAAGCTAGAGCTGCCAATCAACAGCAATAAAGCAGTACAGCGTGAGTGAGCGCAGCCGGGTCCAACAGCTTTATAAACAGCATCAGAGCATCCAGTTTGAGTATGTCTTAACAGCAGAGTTAAGACACATAAGATTATAAGGAAGTTTTAAACCCGTGGCAGAGGGCTGCTGTATTCTTTGCTGCAGGAAGGAGGAGGAATCACTTCCCAGAATCAAAGAATCAACAGAGTTGGAAAAGACCCCTCACATCCCCACGTCCACCCCCACCGTACCCGCTGACCACGGCCCTGAGTGGCACATTCCCGTATTTCCAGAATACCTCGAGTCACGATGACCCCACCACCTCCCTGGGCAGCCTGTTCCAATGCCCGATCGCTCTTACAGTGAAGAAATCGGTCCTAACGTCCAACCCGAGCCTCCCGTCCCCGCACCCCGCGCTGTTCGCTGTTGCGGCCGCGCGGTGTCAGCATCGCCCCGCTCCGGTGCTCGGCTTTGCGATGCAGAGATGCCTGGGGGCTCTCAAGCTGGAGAATCCCGAGGTGACTTTGCCCCATAAACCCTGCTTCCCATATCGCTGCTGATGCGAAACCAGGTGCCAAAGCTATGAGAGTTAAAATGATGCCAGCTCGGACAATGAATGTGCTAAATGAGCTGCTCCATCATCCGGAGCCCACAGCTGAGAGGTCTCTAAAGAGCCCCTCCTGACCCTCGGGGCTTCTTTCCACTGGGATGTACCCATGCAGCACACCGTAAGCATTCCCTCCTTGCCATCAAACACAGGCCACGGTGCTCTAGGATAAATCGTGGTGACACGTGGGTTTTGTCCCTGCTGTCTGAAATGGGAACAGAGGGAGGTGCATGCTTTTATAGCACACAGACCTTAGCTCGGTGCCCATATGTACCTGTCCCTGCTGTGAGCTGCAGGCTGCTGAGCCTAGGGCTACTCAAGGCATTTCTGTGCCCGAGCAGCAGCCCCAGGGCCTGGGTTCAGGCTGAGCTGCTGCAGAACAGAGCGATCCCCTGCCTGTCCTGGGCTTAGGAATGGTTCCCAGAAGGAGGATTTCTGCCTCTTGTTCAATTCTGGGTGCTCAAGGAAAGATTGAAAGTGCTTTGCCAAGGTGCAGCCACCCTGCCTCACCCCCCCCCCCCCCCCCCCCCCCCCCCCCCCCAGGTACACGTGCCATTCTGCAAGGGGAATGCTCTCACCAGAGAAAAGATGCCAGCAAGAAAAGCCAATACTGAAAATGAAAATCCAGTGGTGCTTCAGGCTGTGGCCCTAAGGAGAGCAGTGAGGATGTGGATGAGCACTAACATTGCCCTGCCAGCTGTGGGCTCGCAGCAGGTCTCAGAGAACAAAGCTAGCTCTAAGTGCCTGTGAACTCACCCAGAGTTTAAATTTATCATCTTTTAAGATATTGGGCTGAGATCTGTAAGACTGGACTGTGATTGGCCAGAGGCAGCTCCTGCTCCTTCAGTTCACTGCTGGTGCCCTTCACCATCACAGCTCCTGTGCAGCTGTCTGCAGCCTCCCCGAGCTTTCCTGCCTCCCCACTTTCCATCTCTATTGAAATCTCGATGCTAGACATCTGATTTCCATTTTCCCTGGTACTTTTAGTTCAATCAAAGTATGTGATTAGGGCTCTGTGGGCTCCATTGTCATCTCTACCTAAGTGCTTCTCTGATTGATATAAACAGCATTTCGATATTTACGCTGTGGTGAGTGGAATGTGTTTCTCCAGTTACTTTACCAAATAATGCACAATATCTCCCACTAAAGGGAGGAAAAATTGAGAAGGAAAAAAAAAGTTCCTGCAGAAATGGTGTAGGGAGGGGAAGAAGGGAAGGCTGATAGGACAGTGCTGTGCCTCATCCTGACTACATCGGCATCATAAGGAGCACCTGCAGCCCTAGGTGTAGCAGCACTGGGGAGGTGATAAAAGGTGTGTGGGAGGTGGGAATCCTGCAGTGTCTATGGGCTCTGGTGGTTTGGACTATACGTGGAGCTTCCTGCTGTGATGTCACAGCCAGCTGGGAACTGAGCTAGCTCATGTTATGCGTGCAGGATCAGGCCCAGGCTATATCTGAGGGCTGGCTTTGAGCTTCAGCAGCTGCTGGGGCTGATCCAAGCCCTGCAATGCCAAACCTGGTGCAGCATGCCTGCGATGCCCCCCCCCCCCCCTGTGCAGACGGACCCTTGCCCATGGGAGCCAGGTAGGTGCAGCATCGTGTGGCACAGAGCTGCTACTCGGTGTCAGTGGCACCTTTACAGCATTGCATTCCCTGTGCCACCATCAGAGCGTTCCTCAGTCGGGGTCAAAGAGAGGGATCCCTGCTGGGCAAGGTGACAGTGGATGCCCACCTCCAGCATGGCTGGTAATTGGGTGATAATATGGACCTCGGTTTTGGGAGCCTTAAAGCAAAAGAACTCTTCTCTGTTTTATGTGATTTTAAATGCAATGAAATTAGATGCCCTCCTCTGTTATATTTGCAGAATAATGCATAAAGCAAGTGCCTCAAAAGCGAATGTTTCCAGTCTCAGGTAATTTGAGAGAAGGGGAGCAACTATTCGTTGAGAACGGGTTATTTGGATGGGAGGGGGGAGAGGAAAGGAGACAATCATATTCTTAAAAGACAAAATGAATTTATTTTCTGGAACTTAAGTTTCCAGCCAGCCCCTGCCTTGCTGCAGTGCTGATGCTTTCTCTCATGTGTATGGCTGGAGTTGCACACACAAAAGCTGGTGGCTCTATTGAGAGCAAGTTTGGGTCTCGCCCCTTACACTGTCCCAACCCCGCCCTGCGTGCTTGTTACCTCTCACCCTTGTTTCCTCTCTTACTCACTGACAGATTTAAGCAGCTCTTTTTCTGGTTGAAGTTTCTGTGCTGTAACAGGGAGCTAGCAATTAGCTATTGTAGGAGTGTTTTACAGTCCTGTGGAAACCCTTTCCATCCACTTTGTTTTAAATGCTTCTATCTTTTATTCCTAGTTTCCAGGAGTATAAAACTTTACTACATTTGCTGCAAACCTTCATACTTTGCTTTGCGGTTTATTGCTCCCTCTGCAGATATATCTTACTCATAAATAAGGCTTTCATCTCTACAGTGCTTGCTAAGAACTGTAATGGCTCTGAGCAGTTTCATTAATGGGGCTTTGCCGAGGAATCCCGGCGTGATTCATATCACACCTCAGCCTCTGCTTGGTGCAGAGCTCAGAGAGCTGGGGCAGTGGAAGGCTGCTTGGCTGGGTTTATTAATGCCCTAAGATGCATCTGGTGTTTGGGAAGCTGTTGGGATTGGCAGAGGGCTGCAGGATTTCAGTGCAGGGGTTGCTTTGGGCTGTCCAGACTTGGGCATGAAGGCTGCCGAGCCTTCCCCATTCACATCATCACCTCATCTCACCCCCATCTTCAACCCCATCTCACAGCATCACCTCGGGCACACTGAGCTCTGTAAAAATATTTATCCTGCTCCTCAGAGATCTGGAATCAGCAGCATGACCACACTTGGTTGTACTGCTCCGCAGCACGGCCTCTCCAGGAAGTTTCAGCGTGCCCTTTTGCTTTGTTTGTCAGGATTCACCCCTTCCTCCTTCCCAGCACAATAAGTCAATACAGATCTGCATGGCAGTCAGGAACGTGCATTGGGAATGGCTTGGGAGTGAATTCACATCTCGCTTCCTCCTCACTGGCAGCAGAGCAATGCTCGTTAGAGAGGCAGTAACCTCTGACTGGATAGTAGGGGATGCATGGGAGCAAAACGTGCTGTACAGGGGCTGATGCAGGGACAGATGCAGTCTAACAAACGGATATTCTTAGTGCCCAGTCCCTGGTGGGCACCAATCAGCCCTGAAGTCAACAGGGCAACTGCAGCTGTAGTCGGTGAGTTGAGCTGTCTGTGTCACTTAGCTGGGAAGTTCTCTGTAGCGTTGATATTTCTTTTTGAAAGCCCTTTAGTTTTACTTGATTATGAATGAATCTGACCATTGTCTGCTCCCAGGATGTGTGTGAGGCTCAAGTGAAGAGGCAGAAGTAATGAGATGGCATTTCCTATGGACTGGACGTGTGGCCTCACCATAGGATGCTGCAGGTTTTATTTCAGAGAGAGCAATAAGAGGTTTCTGCCATAGAATCACAGAATGGTTGGAGTTGGAAGGGACCCTCAGAGGCCGTGTGGTGGCACTCCCTGTGATGAAGACCCACAGCTCCATCAGTGCTCAGAGCCCCGTCCAGCCTGACCTTGGCTGTGTGCAGGGACGGGGCAGCACCGCCTCTCTGGGCAACCTGTGCCAGTGCCTCACCACCCTTAGTGTCAAACCTGCTTCCTTATATCCAGTCTGAATCTCCCTTTTCGTTTGAAGCAGTTTTCCCTTTTCATATCACAACAGACTGCTGAAGTGCCTGTCCTTTCTTACATCCCCCCTTCAGATACTGTCTGTTTCTATGAAGATTCCAGGGATTTGCTATGCTTGAAATTCCTGCTGTGTCCTGTAGACAACCACCTCAAAATAACCCATTCCTTTGAGCATCTCCACAACAGCATTGCTCAAAGCAGCTGTCCTGGACTCTGAGCTCCCAGCTCCCTGCCTGCAGCCTGGGGCTGGCTGCCTGGGCTCTGCTTCCCCACACAGGAGGGCTGGGGCTGGCAGGTATCGCATTATCAGATGGTTTATGGCCCCATTTGACGGTGCCGAGATCTGCTACCAAGCCTCCAAATGTCAAAGCCAGGAGTGGGGATGCAGACAATGAGAACAGGTGGGCTATGTGCATCTCTGGGGTCTCACTAATTTGCAGGGATTCACAGGGAATGAATTAATGACGGCAGCGGATACCAAGTCCTATTCTGGGTGCAGGTGATGGAGCAATTCCCTTCTGGCGGAGGAGGAGAGGGAGACCTGTTGTGATCAGACTGCCTTTATTCCATTGTCTGAGCTAGTCTTAAAGGGATCCTGCATTGACTTTGCTCTTGCATGGGTTTTTGGAAGCAGTGGCAAATCTTGTCTTAAAATGATGAGAGTCTCTGTTGGTTGTGCTGGGTTGCCTGGGTGCAGTACGAGGTGTCTGATGTACCTCTCCCATAGGAGAATCAGAGGTTTCCCCCAAGTCTTGAAGAGCCTGATAGTGTTTGGGGTTTGTCGCAGCCGCACCTGGAACGCCATCAGGACTGGGTTTGTCCCACCCAGAAATGAGGACAGGAGAGGTGTGCGTGGAAAGGTGAAGTGCCAGAATGCTTCAGAAAGGAGAAAACAGAGCAACGGTGCTCAGTTAATAAGCTGTAAAACAAACTGTTGTTACCTACGGGGATCTATCTGTGTGGTTTCCATTTTGTATGTGCTGTTTTTATAGGATCCCCAAGTTAGGCTTTGGAGAAGTCATATCGTATTTTGGACATCCAGTTAGGATTTTCCCATAGTAGCAATGCTACAGGGATTATATTTTCAGCTCGTGACTCGTCTGGGAGGGGAAAGGTTAATGAACACCTGCTGTGTTACTGTTACATTCATTAAACTCTCTTAGAAATACCACGGCCACATTTGTACTCCAGGCCATGTCAGGTCTCCCCCTGACAAGAACCGGGACTTTAAATCTTTCTGCTCCCGAGGAAAATAAATGCACATATACGAGCAAAGTTTGGGGTCCGCGTGCCGCAACAAGGCTTCAATTCAGCACGTGAAAAGGAGAATGGCTGTTTTATTAATTACCAGCCTGCCTGTGATTATCACGGCCGTATTTATGGTGGGACTGGCCGGCTCCATAACAAGGCAGTGCTGTGTCCCCAGCGTGCTCATGGAGCCCTCCAGATCAATGCTCGGTAACTGACAGGTGAATGTATAATACCCGTTGCAACTGCTTGTAGTTTCTATCATTTATTTATTTTTCATTTTACAATCCAGATTTTTTTTCTTTTGTGTGGCTTATTTAAAGCTGCAAGCGGGCCATTAAGGATATCGGTGAGTAAAGTCAGTTGGGTGATTACATTAATTATTAACTCAGAGACCTGAGCCTATAAATGGGAGCCCGGCGGCGCGTGCCACTGCGGGCTCTTTCCAGTGCTGCCTGTAGGAAGCACTCTGGCTCCAGACAAACCCAAGACAGGGCAGAGCAGGACTCTGAGCGCTGCTGACGAGTGCACGTGGTGCACCCTTGGGTGGGAAGGCTGGCAGTGGAGACAGCTGCACCCAGAGGGTGCCACGGCACAGGGAAGGCTGTGATTTCTGTAGTTAGTTACCAGCTAGCAGAAGGGGAAATGCACGGCCCTGAGCAGCAGCCAGAAACCCATCCCTGCTCTGGGCTTGGGTAGGAAGAGAGTGTTTGGGTACATCTCCTTCTGCAGTCCCCATATTGCCACACTGCAGTGGGAAGTCGGGTGGGCGTGGGGTGTGTGCAGGGAGCGGGCACAGATGGCGGGGACATAAATGACGCCATCTCGTTACTGTAGTAGTTTGGCCGTAATTCCTACAAGACATTTATTGGACACAGCCTTCCCTTTTTCAGAGACTGTGACTCCTTGGGCACAGGGAATTGTGATGAGAAAGGTAGAAAGCGAAACCCGACGTTAATAATGAGAGCGGTGCCCAAAACCCCATCCATTCCTCTCCTCCAATTTTCTCCTGTGACAATTTATAGGTTAGTTTGATGCTTGAATAGCTGTGTCTCTCTAGTAATATGTATTCTCCGTAAGTATTCCCTGCTGTGGCATATCCTAAGAGAACTCCATCAAATAATTATCTTCCCTTTTATTTATTCACAGTCTTTTCACTCGATCTGCATCACTATAAAATATTCCAATGGTTTCCTCTTAGCACAGAGCCTTCCTGAGATTGTAAAGTGTATTTATGTACAGTATTAAATCCACACTCTGCGACTCTTTATCTTGGCACTTTCCTCATTGGATGCTACAGTCAGGCTCTGGCCCCAGCCACCTTCTGCCTCTGCAGCAACGCCTTGCTCCAGCAGCAGCAAGCACAATTTGCACTGCTTGCCCAAATTCCACAGTACGGACACAGAGAGGGGCTTTGCATTTTTTTTCTGGTGTGGCTGCTGGAGCTCTGAGCTTGTGCAAGGTGCTGGCGTTGCCTGGAGCCCAAGGGGGAAGCTGCTGCCTCCACTGCTGCTTGGTGGGAGCAAGCACCAGCAGCACTTCACTCTCTGGGGTCGCTGTATAACCAGTGTACCTGCTCTGCTTCTTGTCTGCCAGGGCTTGGCAGTGCTGAAGCAGGAGGGGGCCTGACTGCGTGGCATCCATTCAGCACATAGCAGGTCGTTGTTCTTGCCTGCAGTCCTTTCAAATCAGCATTCCATAACCCTCCATATCTTCATGTGGGCTTTCGTGTACTTTGTGTTAGGCTGAACAGAGAATGTTTGGTGTCCTGGACTTCAGCTGGCTTCTTTACAAAGCCCTTGTGCAAGGTGGCAGGGACAGTGGCTGTGCAATAGTGGGCTTGCACAGACAGCATTTTGGGAATTGCAAGTCCTCCTCTGCAGGCACGGTGGCCATCTGAATGTTTTCTGGGCTGAAAGATTTCACATTAAAATGTGTTCTACTGCAATTTCGGGGAGGTGTTCAAGCCCAGGCAGATCGAGACCCTGGGCAACCCGATTTAGTGCTTGATCTAACAGTTGGCAGAGCTGCCCTCAGCACAGGGGTTGGATTTAGGTGATTTTTGAGGTCTCTTCCAACCCAAGCCACTCTGTGGTTCTAAGACCCCATTGCTCAGGGTTCCCCTGTTCTCCACAGCTGAAGAAGCCAGAAATAAAGCAAAACTCCTTTTGCAAGTTTCCTTAAGCTACTCTTGCAAAGTTGGGGAGTGCTTCACGGGAGGCTGTGGGGCAGAGGCAGTGCCTGTGCTTTGTTGCTGTGATTTGATGGCAGCAGTTAATAAGTTGGTCACGGCGTAAAGTAGCAGTGACCGTCCATAATCACGGCTTTGACTCCCTGCTTTGCTCGACTGGTGTACAGAGAGGCTTTAAAATGCTCCTTCCCAGAAGAGGGAGATGCCAGGGAGAGAAACTGTTCTGATGATGACCATAATGCTTACAGTCATTTGGCTCCAATACATCTTGAAGTGGCTTCCTATCAAATTGAGAGGAGAGTTCCCCAGCAAGGGTTAACTGAGTGTATAAAATTGATTGCGATTTTAGTAATTCAGTATAATCACAGTCTACCAGCAGGTTGCTTTTCCAGCAGGAGGGTTTGGAATTATTTTCTGGAGTTTGCAATATAGAACTTAAATTAAGCCTCAGAAGTCAGAGGAGCTCTGCTGCATCTCTAATGTGGTGCTAAATTCTCAGCAGCACATTCTCTGTATTAAAGCCTTTGCTAGCAATTAGGTTCATTAACTATCACAATACCTTATTTATTACTCGGCATGCCATATGGTTTCCCAGCTAAAGAATGGCACCCATTCTAGCACAGACCATTTGGCATCATAAAAATGTTAACAAATAATGTTATGGCTCTCAAGGGCAAAAGGGCTCACTGGGTTGCAGGTCTGAACGGCAGGAGAGAATATGAAAACATTTTTCTTCTATAGCAAAATAAAGAATTCCTCAAGACAGAAGTATTCAAAGAATATAATGCTCACATAACACAAATGGGAGTTTTATACATGCCCATAATGGTTCTGTCAATATTTGCAGTAGGCAGTGCTCTCACTCATTCCCTTTCCTTTCCCCACTTCTCTCCTCCCTGAGCACAAACGTTTTTGGGAGGAACGATGGAGGAGGACCTGCACAGTCCCTGGCACGGCAGGCTGGGTGCTGCCTGGATGCATCCAGGAGTTCAGTGCTCCTTGGCAAAGCTCTGCCTCAGCCTTCTGCTTCTCCTCCTGGAGAACCGTGGCAGCTTTGCTTCATTTTGATGAGAAAAAGAGTAAATTGTCAGTTCTAGGCAAAAGCAGAAAGCTTTTTCCTCTTGGAAGTGTTTGATTTTTTTTTTTTTTTCCCCTTGTTGTTCATCCCAACAACTTGGAGATTAGGTACGTGGGTGATCTCTTGGCTTGTCTGTGGCCAAAAACCTGCCAGGAGAAGGAGTTCTTGCAGCTCGATGTCCAGTGTTGCAGATCTTGGATTGTTGTTTGCACCGCTCTTTGAGTGGTATCTTCAGTTCCTGGAGGATGCAATTGATAGCTGAGATTTGTCATCACTGGGGCTGCATCCCTGCAGAAACAGTTGAGGTACATCAAAGCACTTTGGATGCTGGCATGTTTACACAGTGTGGATTTTTACACTGCAGGATAACCCATAAGGGGTGAAGTTCTGCCAGTGGAAAGAGCGAATCAATAGCAGAATGTGAAGCGTGGTGCAGTGACTCTAGAAAGAGTACAGTCTCAGCCCTGGAGTTCCTCAGTGGGCTTAGGGGAAGAGCAAGACAGGGGTGTTACACAGCACACAGTCCCACACAGGTTCTGTTTCCAGCAGGATTAGGAGGTGGGGGTGGCACTGAAGCTGACAGCCTTGTGTTGGCTCATCTCTGATACTGTGGGGCAAACAAGTAGGCAAGAACACATAACAGATGATCATGATGAAATGCAAATTAAAAAAAGAGCCATGGTGACAACACAGATGAAATCAGGGTTTTTGGTTGCACTATGATCCCCATGGCAGCCTCTGTCACCCACCTGATGCCATCCCATGGGTGGAGGCAGATGTGGTCACCTTCTCTGTTCTCTTCAGCAACGCTGGTGGAGGAATTTACCTTCTGGCCAATGTAGGACCTCTTTATGTCTGAAAGAAAGACATTTTTTTAGGGAGCCCATGAGTTTTATATCCTTTATTGCAGCCTGTGGCATGCAGGAGAGTCGAGTGTCCCAACTTTGGCCTTCCCTTCATCTGCATGAGTCGCTGTGGGATTTGGCTGAGCCATCCTTCCCGGTGCTGGGCTGGAGCAGTACCTGTCTCTGACGCATGGTGGAGGATCAGAACTTTGCTCTGTAGCATTATGCTGATGGGAGTGAAAATTGCTTTTCTGTATCCTGTTTCCAAAACTTTGAGCCGTTCCTTTGCCCCTGATATCTAATCCACAACCAGGGTTAAGCTCTGTGCCCCCAGATGGTCATTTTAAAATTCCCTTTATGCCGACCTCAGTGCCCCTTTTAGAGGCAGCAAATCTCACTGTCACTGAGCACATTGTGTCCCCACTGGTTGGGCTCTGGCCAGCCCCTGCTGCCTTGGCACAGGTTAACCGTGCTTGGCCTGGCTGCAAAGGAGACAGTTCTGCAGCCCTGGTGGAGGGTTAGTGAGGTGGTGATGGTGATGCGTTCTGAAACGGCTATAAAATGAGATGTTAGTGTTCTGCATTATTCATGCTAACCCTTTCGCTTTTAGGCTTTTCAAATTTTTCTTTATTCCATTTCACACTTCTTAGAGGTAATTACTTTTTTTTTTTTTTTTTCATGAGAGCTGTGATTATTATTATTTTTTCCCCTCTGGTTACCCTGAAGGGGATGTTTTGATAACGGGTCCCTTTAAGGGTCTGGGCTGCAGCCCCAGCCAGGGCCATGTTCCCATTCTCCAGCTGGCACTGGATGCAACTGGAACGTATTTAAGGTGGGAAAGAAATGAAATTCTGATCCCTTTGTGGTGGAATCAGCATTTTGTGTTACAATTAAAACGTCTGATGCACCAGCAATGGAGGTGGAGAGGCTCACTGGTGAAAAACAGCAAGCTGGGGTTGAAAAGATCCTTTAGGGGAATCTGGGGCTCTTGCGGCCGCTGTGATGGCCGTGGGCTGCCTTGCTATCCCAACCCATCAGCATCCTTAGCTGCTTGCAGCAATGCTTTGGAACCTCTGGCCCCCAGCAGATAGCTCTTATCCAGGAGCAGCTTTGCGACACTGTTTGCTTCCACCCTTCAGAGGGGGCCCTTCCCAGCAGGGAATGCTTTTGGGGAGAGCACAGACCGTGCCAGCCTTCCTCCTGCATGCACACCACGATGGCTGGGGGTGCTGCAGCACCTCTGAAACAAGTGCTGCAGTGAGTGGTGGGGAATGCATTGCTTCTCCCAACCTTCACAAGAGGTTCGTAAATATCTCCCAAAAAGGGTCATTTGCAAATTGTTTCAATGCACAAACGTTATCCGAGGCTTCAGTCACTGAGGAATTTTGGAGTAGATAAGATACTGAGGGTTTATTGCATCTCCTGACAATTATTAAGAAAATAAAATCAGTTAATAACTAACCTTGAACCTAAGACTGGAGTGTTTGGCTTCAGGCTTCGTTCTGCCCCCGCCTGCGAGACCTGGGGTCGGCTAAATTTTAGAGTGGTCTTAGGGATGATTGAAGTGATGATCAGGAGTTCCATTGGAGGTGGAGAGACCTTTGTTACGCAGCCAGAACATCTCAGGAGCATTTAAGGAACGGGATCTGTGTGATTCAACCACAAAAAAACCTAGGAGGAGCCCACCTGACAGAAGTTTCCCCAGCTGTGTAGGCATCGAGTGTGAATCTTTAGCACTTGGATATGTTAAGAAAAGGGAGGAGAAAGGCTTCCATAAGCGTGGGCTTTTGTTTGCACTGTCAGAAGTGGCAGTGCGCCCTGCACACATGCTGGCATGCACACACAGGCAGAGATCGCTTTGGAAAGGGGAACAGATGACTCATGCAGCTGGAAATGGGATATGGTGCTTTGCCCTTGATAGAAAGATGAAATTAAGGGTAAAGGTGTCTGCTTGGTGACCAGGATCTGATATTTGGCTTGCTCCCATAGCACAAAACTGAGCAAATCACCTCAGTATCTCAGCACTATTCAGTGCTTTGCATACGACAGCCGAATGCTATTGGTATTCCCGACTGAGTTCCAAAAGTGGGATCTAACCTCCCAAGTCGGAGGCTCTAGAAAATTGTACTATTTAAAGGCGATGAGTGCTTTAAGTCATGTTAATGGTATGTTGATCCTGTGCTCAGAACAGTGTGTGATAGATCCCTAACCGACCTGAGCCTGGCCATGATCCCTAGAGAACGAACATCCCCTTAGGGTCTGGGGCTGCTGTCCTAAGGCAGGATTCCACGCCGTGTTTCTGGGGGCAGTGAAGATGATGCCTGCCTTGAATTAATTCTAAGGAGAACCGAAAGTCACACTGAGGTTAGCGAGATGGAGAATAAAGAGGATGGAAGCTGGAACAAACCTTATTAGACCATCAAATATTTCCAGGGCCGGAGTGAGCCAACCCAGCAGTGCTTTGGTGAGGCTCCAGTGTCGATTCTGCTGTATTGAAGTGGTTTTTTTCCAGGATGAACTTTACCGAGCGGGCGTGCAGTCTCCTCAGCAGTGTACGGTTGGGGCTGACATTTAAAGCCCTGGCACATCTTCCTCTCGGTCCCATGCAGGATGTCAAACACTTTAGGTTAAGAGAAGGGGAAAAGAGGGAAAATAATTACGCAGTGAATTGAACAAAGCCAGCCCCCCCTTGCTTATTAAGACTTCAAAAAGTTGCTGCTTCTGGACTGAGCTATCTCAAATCCTCACAAAGGGTAATGCTAAAAATAGGTACTGTACAAATGATTAGGTCATAGCCTGCTAGAGGGAGACATTTTATTTAATTACTAACTAGGCTGCGCGTTGATGGGGGGGTGGGGGGGGGAATACATAAACACACCAGTTCAAAGCCCGGCTGCTTGCTTTGCAGCGCTGTAAAGTTGGTGCTCCTTCGCTGAGTCACTGTGGATAAATTCCCTTTTGTGCCGGGGGATTTAACGGAGGAATGCAGGAAGGCTGGGCTGGGCTGCCACCGTCCTGAGTCACAGCTCACAATGATCCTCGCAGTATTTGCAGGCTTAGGGCCATAAGCCACTAATTAGCCCTATTGTCTTACAGGCTTCACAGTATAAATAACCTGGACAAAGGGGGAGCGGGGGGGGGTGGTTGAGGACGGGGACCGAGGAATGAAAATGTACAAGCTGAGGAAATGATTGTGCAAATGGAAAAGCACACAAGGGGCAAATGGCAGTTTCTCTTCTCCTGCCGATGGTGTTTTGGTATCCTACAGCCCATCGTGCACGATTCCAGAGGAGAACCCATCCCACTGCTGTGCTGTAAAGGCATCACCCCACTCCCACTGCAGCCACAGGGGGGGAAAGAGAAGAGATGGAGAGCTGGTCGGCCTGAGTGCTGGTGGTGCACCACTGCATGTGAGTGCAGCAGCCCCGCTCAGGTGTGTGAGGCTGCACACACCGCTGCTGTGGTTGTGAGTGGGTGATGCAGTTATCTGTATCTGCTGCCGTGCCCTCTGCACGTGCTGACCTGTTTGCTCGATGCCATCCCTCTCAGAGCTCGGGGCCGCAAGCGTCAGGAGAATGCAGGAGCACAGGGAAAGGGCAACGGTCAGATTTCAGATTCCCTTTTCCTGGAGCAAATCTGCCAGTGGTGCTGGGCTGCAGCCCTGCTCTGACATAGAGTGTAACGCAGATAACTTTCAGGAAAGCACATGAGCATCCCTTTGCACAGCAGCAGCAGGCAGGGCCGCGTCCCCTGCCTCCCACCAGAGCCCCCCAGACCAGCTGCATCCTCTCAGCAACTCTCAGGTTCCCTTTGTGCCACCTCTCCTAGCACAATAAAAAGACTGTTGGCCGCTCCTCCGTGCAGCCACAATGCGCCCGGGTCCGATATCTGAACGGCTCAGATGGATCCTTGTGCTAATCAATGGGTTTCACAAGAAGCTTAACGTGCCGTGGCTGCACGCTGAGCAGCCTTCCAGGGGCCCGCGGCAGTTTGCTTCCCTCCTCCTCACAAACAGCTCTGTCTATGTATTTTTCTTCAAGTCTAACAGGTTTAATCATCTTTTCATGAGCTGTCAGCTCGTCTCGCGTGTGGAAGCGCTGCACCCCATCTCAGAGCAGTGCTAATGTGCCTGACAGCGTGCTGCAGTGCTCCTGCACGCACTGCTTGTGCACACAGGAGCCATAAGAGCCCCCCAAAGTGCAGAGTAATACCCCAAACCAGTTTGCATCCTCAAGGAAAGCCGTGCAGTTCTGATTTAAGTTCAAACAGCTCTTAGTTGGTGGTTCTTCCCCTCTCACATGTTGAGCAATGCTTGGAATCTTTGTCCTGGTGTTTCGTAGCTCAGTGGGACGGGGAAACCCTTCAAAAGCCAACGGAAGCAAAAGCAGCTGTAGGAAAACCAACAGGTTCTGGATGAGGAAAGTTACTGCATCCTCACTCTGCATGCAACTCAGGCGTGCAGCAGCCTCATACTGGGAGGATGAATTAAGGCATGGGGCTACAGAGGTTCAGCTTGTGTTGCCTCCGTGGGCTTTAGTGCCTGGTGAGTGGGAGAAGTAGGAGACATTGCCTTGCATCCGTCTCTGGAGTGTGAAGTTGGAGATAAGGAGTCTGTGCTGCGTTGCTCTGTGACTGCAAAGGGCACTTCCCCAGTGAAGGAGATGGAGCAGCTGTCTGAGTGAGGGTTTGGGGGCACAGAGTGGAGCCAGCTGGTGGGGAGCCCTTCTGCCTCTGCTTTTCTGAGCTGAACATCCCAAATAAGGATGCTTTTCTCCTTTTTACGGTCATTTTGGAGACTTGTAGCAGCAGGTGGCTTGAGACTCTGAGTTGCTCTGCTGCAGTTCCTGGGGAGGATAGAGGTACTCTGTGCGGTCCATTCACGTGAAGACCTTCCAGAGAAATGGTGGAAGTCTCACGAGTTTAATGCCAGAGGTTAATAATAATCGCAATAGGCAGCACATCATTGCCTCCGTATCTGGTTGAGAGATTTACAACTTAAACTCGTGGCAGAGGAAGAAATTGCCTCAATCACTTGGAGTAATGGCACATGGAGAGCCACTTGGGCGTGACTGCTATTTAACACAAGAACCCAGCTTGGCTTCATTTAGCGTGCTGGTTCCTTTCTAATAAACATGTTACACTACAAGGTGGGGATTAAGTTGAGAAAAGTAAATAAATTGGAAACTGATGGGGAGAGATGGGAGCGAAATGGAACATCCTGGGGGGGAGAGACAGCCGATTAACTCTCATGCTGGGGTGCTGGGAACGGCCCTGCAGGCCAATGCTGGGGCTTTCTGAGTTAGGGTCTGGTGTTTTCGGGGGTGGGAGGGGGATGCAGGTGTGAGTTTTTATAGGTTTTTTTCCTAGTATTTCCTCTGTGTAACGTGTGGGAGCCATTGGTTGGAGAGCATGAGGCTGTGCTTAAAGTCATGGCTGAGAGATTTGGGCTTTTTTTTTCCTGCTTTGTGCACGTTATGATCAGTCCACCTCCTTGCTAGCAAGGGCTCTCCCTGCTCTGAGCACACAGGTGAGTGGAGTGCTCAGAGTGGGGAAGGAGGCAGCATAAATCCCCCTGAGAAAAAAAAAAAAACTTGTTGCACTTTGCATGTAGGCTGTTGAAAACTATTCCTGTGTGTGTGAGGAGGTGATGGAGGGGAAAGGCACGAGCCTGCCCTGACCGTGTGGCACACAGGCTGAAGCTGTCACTGGATGCTTTGCACAGAAAGGATGAGTGGAGCTGCCTGACTCATTCTGTCCCTGAAACAGTCTCAGAGAGCAGGACGAGTCAGCAGCGCCCGGTGTGCTGAGCCATGGGGTGGGGGAGAGCCCTGTGCTGTGGTCTGGGGAGGATGAGGGGTTTTCAGCATTTGCTTTCATTCAGTGCACTGCGAAGCAAAAATCCCCAAGAGAAGGGGCTTGCTTGGGTTGTGGCTGACAAACGCAAACTGTGGAAAGATGCTCTGATGAGCTGTCCGACCAGCTCTTGTGTGCTGCTTCATCTTTCAGCTCGAAGCAGAGCAGCCTCCAAATTCAAACCCTGAGCTCTCCATGGAGGTCTCCAAAGCACCAGGGTACTGCATTCAGAGTGAGCTTTTCCCATGTGTGGGGCATGAAGCCACAAAGCAGCAGCTGAGCTCAGACCCAACTGCTGTTGTTCCCCTCTTGGTTTTAACCCCAAATATCAGCTTTTGGAGAGAGGCTCGTCGCTTTTGGGGGGTTGTGCACCTGCCCCTAGGAGAAGTGTGAGATTTCTGCTCCGAGGACTGCCAGACCAGCTCCTTTTGGGGGAGAAAACAGGAGCCATGGGAAGCAAGTATCTTAAACAACTCAGCAGTTCGTACTATATATATTAAATAAATAATTTAAAAAGAGCAACAAAAAGTGCAACGTGCCAGTTCACTGGAAGGACTGGGGGGTTAATTTTCAGGATGCTGCCTGGGAATTTAGCCGTGGGATTTCCATTATGGCTAATGGGACTCATGCAGCTTAATTTCATGCGAGCTACACTAAAAACATACCCCTAACTGTCTTTCAAATTTCAGTCCTGAAATGGAGCCTTTTAAAAGTTGGAGGAGGGTAAACAAACACCTGAAACCACGCCATCTTGCTATTCTCCCCCTTTCAGTCATTTTGGTGTCTTTAAGTGGAAGGGGGGGAGGGGGGGACGCAGGCAAGCAATTAAAAAAGAAAAAAACATACTGCTCCCACACTGCCTGCGTTCTGAACTTTCTGCCGAGTGAAAGGGCAGAGTTACAACCCCTGAAAAACTGGGCAGGCTGATGGCTTATCCTTAAGCATTGCACTGGATCTAATAACCCAATAACCCCAGCACCACTGCCTGCATCGTGGGCCCTCGGTTATTAGGCCGTTCTTGTTAAATGACTGCTATCATCTGGTCCCAAAGTACATTAAATCCCATTATAATTATAAACACACTTCCCTATAACGTTCTCCTTAGATTACATTTGCACTGCTTTACCCCAAGGGGATTTTTGTACTAATGCCGTCCTTATTTGTTATGTTAGCTGACAAGGCAGGGCTGCGGGCAGCGCTGGCAGCAGTGGTCTGTGCTCCCCTGCCCCACGGGTCCCCACTGCGGGCACTGCCGATGTGCAGCGTGCCGACATCCCCCAGCGCTGCGGGACCCCATTTCTGCGGTCGGTGCGGGCACGTTGGCCATTTCCTGCTCCCTATCGGAACCCACCGCCGCTCGGGGATGGGGTTCGGACAACCGTAGCTTTACCGAAGCGATGCGCGTGCAGCGTGACGTTTTGCCTTCCAGCCGAGCGCTGGCGTCGGGCCCCTAACTCGGATTTTTGGGACCGTCCCTATCGCTTCCGCGCGACCACCGCGGGCTCCGAGAGCCGGGCAGCAGGCTCCGCTCCCCGCGAGTGCTTTTGTTCGGAGCCGGGGCTGGCGGGTACCCGTCCGGAGGGGCGGCTCCGCGTGGCCGTCGAGGGGCGGGCATCTCTCGCACGTATCGCGGTGCAGCTCGGCGGGGCGGGCTGGGGGCAGCGGAACCGGGCAGCCCCCGCGGTTGGGTGCCGCTCGCCGCCGCCGGCTCCGGTTCATTGGCTCCCCGAGGCCGCCGGCTCCTCCATGTTTGTTGTTGGCAGCGGCCGGCGGAGCCAAGCGCTGTCCAGCAGCCGAGGCTCTCCCGCCCCGGCCCCGCGCACTCGAGCCCCGCAGCCGGGCGCCGGGGCGGGTCCGAGCCGAGCCGCAAGGTGCCCCCGCGGGGCCGGGAGGGAGAGGGGGGACCGCGGCCCCGAGGGAGCGGGCGGTGCGCGGAGGACGTGCAGGCGGCGGAGCTGCCCGCAGAGCGGCGCACGCGGGGCCGCGCGGGATGCGCGGGGCCCCCGTCGGGGCGGGCCGGGGCGGGGCCGGGGGGTGGGGGGGGGGAGCGGCGGCGCCAGCAGTCAAGATGGTGCGGGCGGCGGCGTCGGGGGTGGGGGCGGCCTGACGTGGGCGCGGGGCGGCCCGTGGGCCGGCGCCGCGGTGATTTGCTGCGCGGCGCGGCGAGCGGCGGCGGCGGCGATGAGAGCGGGCAGTGCGAACTGCCGGAGCAGCCGCCGGCCGCCGTGAGTGCGGGCAGCGGGCGGGCGGGCGCGGGGCTGCCGTCCTCTTATTCCTCATCCTCCTCCTTCTCCTCCTTCTCCTTCTCCTTCCCTCGCTCCTCACCCCCGCCGCGATGCGCGGCTGCGGCTCTGCGGGCGCTCCGGTGCCTCTGCGGACGGGGCTGTGCCGGGCGCGGCGGCTCTCGCTCTGCACCTGATGAACGCTGCGCCGGGTCCGAGCCCCGCGGGCGGGACGGGGCGGCCGCCGCTGCCTGCATGCCGAGCCGTGCCGTGCCGTGCCGAGCCGTGCCGTGCCGTGCCCGACTGGGCGTGCTCGCCGGCTCCGCGCACCGGGCGATGCGCGGCGATGCGCTCCCACCGCCGCCGCTCTCCTCCCCGAGCAGCATCCAGCGGGACCGCGGTTCCCGGCGCTGCGGAGCGCTGCGTTCTCCGGCCCCGAGCCGAGCGCACAAACTTTTCAGTGCATCGCGACTCGCCGCCGAGCTCGGGCTAACCACCCTCTCCTTCTCTCCTCCCCCCGTCCCTCCTCTTTTTTTTTTTTTTTTTTTTCCTCCTCTTCCCCCCCTCTGTCTTTTGTTTTCGCAGATAGTCGGCACACAAAGCTAGTCCCAGATTTGAGCGACGACAAGGCACCCTAATGAGTGAACCTCGGGAGCGCTATGGATTTGACTAAGATGGGCATGATACAGCTCCAGAACCCCTGCCACCCCACGGGGCTGCTGCACAAAGCCAACCAGATGCGCCTGGCGGGGACGCTGTGCGACGTGGTCATCATGGTGGACAGCCAGGAGTTCCACGCTCACAGGACAGTGTTAGCTTGCACTAGTAAAATGTTTGAGATCCTCTTCCACCGCAACAGTCAGCATTACACCCTGGACTTCCTTTCACCAAAGACTTTCCAGCAGATTCTGGAGTATGCTTACACAGCCACCCTCCAGGCAAAGGTTGAAGACTTGGATGACCTGCTCTACGCAGCTGAGATCCTAGAAATAGAGTATCTAGAAGAGCAGTGCCTGAAGATCTTGGAGACCATCCAGGCATCTGATGACAACGATGCCGAAGTCACCATGACGGATGGAGGTGCCGATGAAGAGGAGGACAGGAAATCGAGGTACATCAAGGGGCTCTTCATCTCCAAGCATTCCAGCGAGGAGAGCGGCTACGCCAGCACGGCTGGGCAGAGCGGGCCGGGCACCGTGGTAGAGCAGAGCCCCTCTGTCTCCACGTCCTTCGGCCTCTCCGCCATGAGCCCCACCAAGGCAGCGGTGGACAGCCTGATGAGCATCGGGCAGTCACTGCTGCAGGGTGCCCTGCAGCACAACGTCCCTGAGGAGCCACACGCTGCCGGCCACCACCCCGGCCCCAGTGAGGTCAAAACCGAAGTGATGCAGGTAGAAGACGGCTCCAGCCATGAGAGCCCGCGGCCGACAGAGTCGGGTGCTTCCAGCGGGGAGAAATCTGATGACAAGAGCAAGGAAGACCCCGGCACCCCGACCCGCAGCAGCGTTATCACGAGCGCCCGCGAACTGCACTACGTCCGCGATGAGAGCGCGGAGCAAGCTCCCGAGGCCGCCCAGGGGATGCTGGTGGGGCCGGAGCAGTCTGCAGCTGTGAGCGAGAAGCCTTTGGCCGTCTACTCCGTGCTCCCCAACCACAAAAGTGACTCTGTGCTCAGCATGCCGCCCTCCATGACATCCACCCTTCACATGCAGCCAGCCCTGGCCGTGTCCATGGACTTCAGCGCTTACGGAGGGCTCCTGCCCCAGGGCTTTATTCAGAGGGAGCTGTTCAGTAAGCTCGGGGAGTTGGCAGCCGGCATGAAAACGGAGAGCAGAGCCGTGGGCGAGCAGTGCAGCGTGTGCGGGGCAGAGCTGCCGGACAACGAGACCGTCGAACAGCACCGGTGAGTCCTCGCCGTGTGCGGCCCCGCGCGTGCCTTGTTCCGCTATTGCCGAGGTGTTTTCCTCTGTTTATTGCTGTATTTTGCTCTCAAAGTGAACGCGACGCTCGGGTGTGATCTTTATAGCGGCTTTTGTTTTCTGACTGGGTGTGCTCGGGGCTTAGCGTCAAATTCCCGCTGTGAGCCCCAGATGAGGACGTGGAGCAGCGTGCACGCTGCCAGCCTCGCGTGGAGGGACTGCTGCTGTAACTTTCTCAGGGCTGCCAGCCCTACCAGAAGCTTCCTTCCACCGAGTGCTGGGTGGGGTGCGTAGCCCAGAGGAGGCTCGAGGTGTTGTAGGTGCCCTGCCTGCTGTCTGCAGAGCCCCATAGGGTCGCTGCCGTTTGAGTTTAGGGATCTGTGCTGCAGACCCCACACTCTGCAGATCCTCCCACCCTGTGCTGAGCCCCTGAGCCCGCTGTGAGTGCCCGGTGCTCTGCAGGGTTTGTTTCTGCACGGGAGGTAGAGACCTGCTGCGTGCTCCTGTCCTGCTGCACAGCTGACGTTGGGGACTGCTGCGTCGCACGGCTTGCCGCTCTCGTAGTTTAACACCAGCTTGGTGATGTTGCTCAGCCCCACGGTTTCTGAAATATTTGCACTTTGCCCAAAGTAACAGGTAGGTCAGGCTGGGATCGCCCTATCACCAGGTCCAGCGTTTAACCTCCAGTGGGGGTGGCTGTGGGTGGGTGTGTGCTGGAGGGGACCGAGGTGCTCGGTGCCTTGGGGGGGCTGTGTGCCGCTGCTCCCAGCGCGTGCTGCTATCAGATACATGCTGCTATCAGATGCACACTGCCAGAGTTCCTCACAGCATCCCCTAAGTGCCTGAACTGAGCATCATCTCTGAATATTAATGGATCAACAAGTTAATCAGTCTCGATGTGCACAGCGTCGTGCACACGCAGGGGCAGTGTGGGTGCTGCTAGCAGGGGCAGCTCCAGCCCGTGGGGGCAACAACCACTGCATCTCCGGTGCTGCAGCGCTCAGCCCTGCGGAGCTCCGTGAGCTCACGGTGCATCGCGGCTCACAGTGCTGCTGCTGCCGCGCAGAGCCCGCTGACAGCCATCCCCGTGCCCCGGAGGGTTCCTCCTGCTTTGTGCAGCAGGGTTCTGCTTTGTTCCCCTGCGCTGCAAGCAGGAGAGCTGGGGTTTGTGTGCGTGCGTGCAGGGGGCAGATGAATCCTGCCCGAAGCTTTTTGCTCGGATGAGGATCCGGCCGTGCTTGCCGTAGGGTGATGCAGGCTGAACGTCACCGAGGGAGAGCTGCAGTGAACGCTCAGTGAGAATTTTAACGTGGCTTCTGCCACGCTCTCCAGCATCTTCCCTGAGCGCAGAGCAGTGACCGATGCCGCTGTGTGTACCGCTGGAACCGGTTCAGAATCCTGAGATCATGCCAGGGCTGCTGCTGCCCCGCGCTGTATGGACCTTGTGCTCTGCTGAGGTTTGGGGCTGATGTAACACAGAGCAGAGCGGCTTGGGCTAAAAACGTAGCCCTGGACTGATGGTTTGAGGCAGTGCTGAACTTGGTGCGTTCCTGCTTTCAGGCCGCGTGCTGGTAAACTTTTCAGAGCGAGCCAAATCCTTTGAGCCATTTTTAAACTGATTTGTAAGATGGTCTGTGTTGAAAGGTGTTGGGCAACAGTCGAATGAACTTTAAAAGAGGGAGGGGTTGGGGGGGAAATGGAAATCCAAGGCAGTTTGTGCGTAGACAAGGTTTCATGTGGCTTTTTTATGGTGTTTGCTTTCTGATATGTGGTGAAAATTACCATTTCGAGAGGATTTGTGGGATCCCATTGTATTTATGGAGCTGTTAAACAGCATCCACGCTACGCTGGGATCTATAACTCTCTGCTGGAGCAGTTGTGCAGGTGGTGGCAGCTGCACCACGCTGCTGCTTTGCTCCCAGGGTGTGCCAAGCAGCAGCAGTGTCACCACGGAGCCACTGCTCTGGGTGACCTCTTTCTGCTGGGCGCCTGTTGGTGTGGTTTTGCTCTTAACCCTGCCCTGGGTGCAGAAAAGCAGCCCTGTCCCCAGCTGTGTTCCAGGCTGCAGCTGGATGCCTGCTGCTCCCGTCCCCGGGCTCTGTCTCCTGCTGGATGAGTGTTGCTCTGCCCATCCGTTTGTTCCAGTCCCATGCTTTCAGGGTGCTGGAGCGATGGGCAGATGCAGCACTTCCAGTGCTGCTGGCGCTGCCTGAGCTCTGGGTTCGGTGGCTTTTGTGTGTCGGAGTCCCAGAAGGGAGAGGAGAGACCAAAGCAGAGCACTTAATGAGCCAAGAGCATCCCAACACGTACGGTGCCTGTTTATGTTACACGAGTGAATGCATATGGTGTGTATGTTTGTTTACACACACGCGCCTAGATGCGTATAAATATATATGTTTAGAGTCTGAGAACCTTCTGAGTGTTGCTCCTACCTTCACTAGTGTGGGAAATATGTACGCAAGGAGGGGGGAAAACAGCACAGTGCTTCCCCCAGGCCCTGGAGGGGCTGTGGTTTGGGTGTGCTGTGGGTCCCCATCGGGTCCCCGATCCCCCAGGAGCAGCCCCACTGCTGCCCTGTGCCTCTTGGCCAGTTTACAATCCCTTTTTCTTATTGACCAAGCTTATGATTTTGACTGATTGTGTGCGTATTGAATTGGTGACTCTTGAATTTTTTTTTTCTATTTTTTTTTCCTTTCCCCTTTATAAAAGATTTCCTTCTAGGATCAGCAAAGTTCAAACTTAATCTAATGTTAGTATTGATTGCCGCTTCTAATTGCAGACCAAAAAGCTGTAGTTCAGTGGCCCTTTTCCGGTTTTGTTTGTATGAAGAAAAATCTTTGCTTCTGAAGGGCTGTGCTGAGCTGCTGCCTGAATCTGGGGCAATTTGTCATCATGAGGTTAAGTACATTCAGACTTTATAAAATGAGTGTTTCATTTCTGTGTTTTTTCATGTCAAAAGCAGCAGAGAAAGCTGTCGGGGGAGATGTGATTCAATGATGACCGTGAGTGGCACAGTTCTCCATTTTTTCTTTGGTGCATCATCCTTCCCCTCTGCTGGGAAAGGGTTTGAAGGACAGAGCATCCAAACCCACAGCATGGTCCTGTGGGGTGACCCTGAGCAGTGCTGTGTGCCCACGTGTCCCTGTGTGACATGGAGATGCCCAGCTGGAAAATGAAATTGCTTGATGCCCAAGTTATCTGAGGCAAATCGTAACCGGTGCCACGGCGTGCTCCCGTTGGTGCTGTTTTGGCTGGAAGGGGCCTGCTCCTCTGCCCTTAAGTCTGTGTTAGTGCATACTTTGGGAAACCTCTCTTTAAATCCCCGCGTCTGCTTTTTGCGTGGGTTGGAACGTGTCACAGCTGAGCTGCCATCTCTCAGACACGTGCTCGGGTGGATGATTTGAAGGTTAGCTCTGCCTTGAACCCCAAACCTTCGCCCTATTTCTGCTTCTGGGGCGCAGAGGAGCAGCAGCTCTTTGCCCGGTGCCTTGCCAGTCGGGCTCTGCTGCCTCCCCAAAACACACGAGCCACTCTACGCCGTCCCCGCACTCCTTGATGCAGTGCAGTGGGGTGGAACAATCCGCGGGTCCCTAACAAAGACCCGTGTTTGAATGGACCCTCTGCTCGTCACCGCGTGCACCAGGAGCTGGGACACCTCCAGCGGATCCGTCTGCGTGGAGCAGTGGTGCCGAAGCAAATCTGAAGTGTCTGCATAGGGAAATATTGCTGCTTTTGGCTCTCCGCTTGCCAACCTCACCTCCATTTGTCTTCGAGTGGATTAGCTGAGCGTTGTAATACTAATGCCATTAGGCACGTTGGCACCGCTCAACATGTCACAGTGAGAAACAGATGCAGTGTACCATTAAAGCAATAAACGTGATAAATCAGATCCCAAGTGCTTCGCGAGATGTTATTAGTGTTAATTTTGGTAGCTGGGTACAGTAGTTGTTTTTTATTTCATTTTAAGCATTCGGCGATTTACGTTCCGCTGAAAGTCGTCTGCGATCGAAACTTCAGAAAGAAAGAGGAGATAGGGGGGGGGGGGAAAAGAAGGGGCAAAGACAAAAAAAAAAGGAATAAATAACAAAAAAGCAGCCCCCCAAACTCTGCCCGTGATTATTTCCAGAGTTCGAAGACAACTTGGCAGCTCTTGTTTCTCGCTGATGGGCCTTATTAGTGGCACCTGGCATCATAACTGCCTAATGGAAACCAGCGTTCCCCCACTGCGTGGCCGCTGACAAGTAGCTCTGTCAGTGTGGGGCTGCCATGCGAGGAAGCTCTTATTAGCTTTATGGGCAGGGGGACCTGCCCCGCTCAGGAAATGAATGTTGCAGCCGAGGTCCGCGGCGCTGACCCCGAGCGTGTAACCTGTGAGTGCCAGCCGAGACCCCGCGCAGGATGCTTGGGATTTCGGGCTTTCTCTGGTTCTTGTCATAAGGAAAGAGGGAATACGTTGTGGTATGTTGCAGCCTTGAACTTTTGATTTATTCGGTGGGGGACTTAACCATTTCCATGCACCGCTCGGAGCGCGGAGGGGGAGCGGCTCTCTGCGGTTCGGCGCTGCGCGGTCGATTATCGCGTCTGTTTTTGGTGCTGTGACAGTGCCTCTGCGAGTGGAGCCGTCAGAAAACACCACGTTGGTTTTGCCCCCTTTGCCCAGCAATGGGCAGCAGCTCTCGTGGCTGCTGGGGCGGCACGTGGGAGTGACGGAGCTTTGGGCTCTCGTTAGAATTTGCCAAGCGCTGTTCGTTAGAAGGGCATTTTTTGGCCGCACGGAGGGGATGCTCAGCTTCGGGGTGACAGCAGCAAATCTTTTTGGTTGGCTTTTTTTGTTTTTTTTTTTCCCCCCTTTGAACGCATGGAAGTGCTGTGAGAGGCACAGGTTTGCATCCCTGTGCAGCCTTGCCTGCTGCGCCGCGATGTTGCCCGTTCCCTAACACTGCTGCCTATATCTGCATGGTACGAAGATCAGCATTTTCTTTTTTGCTCATAATTAGCACGAATTTTCTTTTTACCCCACTTCCCCCCCCAACCTCTCCCCTTGACGTCTTCAAGAGAGACTTTAAATGAGTAATTACTAAATATTTCCCGGCAGCCAAACACGGGGCCATGGCATCTCCTGTTGCAAAAGTGAAAAATATTTCTGTTTGCAGTTAATTTTAGTGGCAGGCAGATCATGTTAACTGGGTGTAATTGCTTCCAGATATGGCAGAGGGTTTTGTGTGTTAGGATGAAGGGTCTGGTAAGTGCTCACTTCCTGTGTAAATTAGCCTATTCCATTCATTCTTTCTTTCTGGGCAGCCCTGGATTGTGTCATTCTTCTTGCCATTTTCTTTTTTTCTCTCTCTCTCTCCGGCCTGGTGTTAGGCAGCTAAGTGCTTTATAGTGGGTTTAATTCTTCGTTTGGCATCACCTTAGCAGCGAGGCAGTGTCCAGATGCATGGGCTGGGGTCTGTCCCCTCTCCCCCAACTTTCTCCTTTGCGACAAAGCCCACCACCGTCCTGCTGCCCCTGCGTGGCTTTGGGTGGCTGTTGTGTTCGTGGGGTTGCGTGGCCCAAGAGAGTGATGAGACAGCCCCATCTCACACAGCACTGCGGTGGTTTGTTTGAGGGATGCACGTGGCGGGTCACGCTGCTCTGCCCAGAGATTTGCTTTCTCCGTGGCTACAGTGAAGATTAGGAATTGAGAAGTGTCCGTGCAATGGGCTCCCAGAGCGTTGCACGTAGCAGAAATTAAGACAGAAGAGATTTGTGTCATCCGAGGAACAGAGAGAGCTTTCTGCATCGTAGCGATGAGTCAATGCAAATAAGGCAGTGGGGAAGGTTGGGGACCACGAATTTGGGCTCGCTTACTTTCCGTCTCTTCATGACACCAATTTCTGTTCTGAGCCCTGAGCCTGATGGTAAAGCTCTGCTGGGGGGCACTGGGAAGCACAGCCTCGTTATTCGTTCCAGATAATCTTTATCAGCACCGCGGTGATTCTGAAACAGTCGTTATCATTCTGGAACACCGGTTTGCACTGGCAGCATTTCGGATCGCTTCCGCTGCTCATGTGCAGAGATACCTTCACAGGGATAACAGCTGCTGCTCGACCACCGGTTGTTCACGGATAAAGATGTTTCCTTCCTCTTTCCGACCCTTTTCCAACTGAAGGGTGCTGGGGAGCTTTGCTCTGCACCCCGCTCCTACGTGGGGTGGTGGGACCCACGGTGTCGGGCTCTGGACGGCAGCCAGCACAGCCTCCATCATTTTCACTGCAGTGTTCTTAGCTGATTTTAAGTAGATTACGGCTGGATACGTGCCCCACTGTGCTAGTTTAGTTTTCCATTGACTTTCATAATCTTGTCGCTGTTTTTGTTGGCGTGATGTTGAACAAACAAGGCAGCAATATGCAATTTAGGAAATATTTCTCTGTTTAAGCAAGAGGGGCAAATGCAGTTGCAATTTGAGTTGCATGTGGTAAATCGCCGTTGAACGTGGGGCCCTGTTACCTGTGTCAGCACGGCAGTGGTGGTTATCTGTGTGCATCACAGAGTTGATGACCTCGTGCTCTGCTCACAGGGACTGGTGTGGGGTGCCCACGTGGTGCCCAGGGCAGAGGGGAGGGCTTAGGGTGCACATCCAGCACTGCTCGGAGGGGACGTGGTGCTGTGCCGTGGTAGGAACCTCTGTGGGTGACCTATAAAGCAGTCAGAAATGGAACAAGTGGAAAAAAACAAAACACAGAAAGAAACTAAAAAAGCTCGAAACCCCAAACACCAGAGCATTTCCATTACCTGCTTACCAAGAAGGACGGAAAGAGAAGAAGTAAGCTGGAGCCTCTGCTTGATTTTTAGTCACCTCTCTGGTCATTTTTAGACATGTGATGTAATTCAGTTTTTGTGGGTATGTGTACCTATGTACGCATATATCTCAGTGTGTGTGCATATATATCAATATACACATCTATGTGTGTGTGTATATATATACACATCTATGTGTATTTATGCACACATACACAAAACTAGATAACCATGGCTTAGCATTTAATCCCGTTTTAAGGTCTGTGTTGACACACTGTACAACACACACACTCTGGTTGCAGGGTCAGTGCTGCCATTGGAAGTGATGTTGTGCCACCAGGTTTGGGGGCAGCATGCTAGCAGTGAGCTCGGTGCACTTTGCCCTCTGTTACCATCCCTCGTTCTTTTCTCTGTGCATTATTTATAGTAAATGATATTAGAAGGGAGTGTGAAGGAGGAAGCGTGATTCATTCTCCTTGAAACCATTGATGGCATGAATAAAGGCAAAGTGCTTACTATGAGTTCTTTATTATGGTATTTAAAGGCAGGTTGTACTAATTTTGGAGCGTGCAACCCTTGAATACCATGAATCGAAGAAATTAGACTGAACCACAGCACGTAATGCACGTTAAAACAGATGCCACAGAACCCACCCGGGCTTCTTGGAAGCACACACACACGAGAGCAAAAGGCTTTCAGAACAGCTAAGGGCTTTCCAGATCTCACTGCATCCCACGGTTAGCAGGTCTGAGGTTCTCATGGGTCAGCTGGGACTCTGCGTGGTGTGGAAGGGGGTAGCATTGGGAGCCCCCCCTCCCCTCCCCCTTGCTTTCTGTGGCTGTGCTAGTTCAGGGTGGACGTGAGCCCTGTGCCACCGCTGCTACCTTCATGTTGGGAGGTGATGGCCTTAAGTTGTGCCACAGAGGGTTTGGGTTGGATGTTAGGAAACATTTCTTCTCTGGGAGAGTGATCGTTGGCACAGCTGCCCAAGGAGGTGGGGGGGTGACCATCCCCGGGTGCGTTCGGTGAGCACGGTGGGGTGGGCTGGGGTTGGTCACGGGGGATCTGAGGGATCGATGCTGCGGTCTCTGTCAGCAGGTCTTGCTCTGCAAACCTCGCGCTCCCCTCTAGCTTTCACTATCGCCCCGCTTTCAGTATCCGCTATCAGCGTCGGAAGGTGACACTCACACAGCACCTCGAGGCAAAGTCGTGCCACAATCCCCCACCTCCGGGATCGCTCCGTGAGGCGGAGCTGCATCTCGCAGCGGGGCCGGGCTCCTTATCTCGGGCTGGGCACGGGCTGCGGTTGCTGAGCACCGTGCAGCACCGGGGCCGTGCGTGGGAGCGCCCATGCAGCGCTGGGTTTGGGCTCAGCTCACCAGCCCCGCGCTGGGGTGCGGGCACGGAGCGCATCCTCCGGCCCCGGGGCCTCTTTCTGCGAAAAGATGAAGCGTTCACAGCTAAACCCCTTTTTTACTTTCCTATTTGGCGCTCTGCTTTGTTGGGTTTTTCTAATATATATATATATTTTTTTTTT
Organism: Cyrtonyx montezumae; assembly: GCF_038088225.1. Lineage (NCBI taxonomy): Eukaryota > Metazoa > Chordata > Aves > Galliformes > Odontophoridae > Cyrtonyx > Cyrtonyx montezumae. The sequence continues at coordinate 2,263,481 of NW_027071959.1, forward strand.
TTTTTGCCAGTAGAAAAGTGACTTCCTCTTTTCTTTCTTCCTTCCTCCTTTTTCTTAGAAAATATCCAGAGTGGCGAGAGAGTGCTTCTGTGAAGGAGAGGGGCTGCTGGGGGGCTTTCTGTGTGCAGAGCATCCACCTGTGGTCATCTCCTGGCTTTGGGAGCTCCACTTCCCTCCCAAAGGGATCTTTATTGGAAAGATTTTACCTCCAGGACTTTCTCACTGGGAGAAAGAAGTGATAACTCGCTGTTATTTTTACACAGGAGCCTATTTTGGGGGCTCTTTGTCTCTTCTGGCAGGGCAGGGATGGAGGGCATGTTTTTATTTCACCTTGCTGTCCTCAGGCATTTTGATTCACTTGAACTTGCACAACGGATGTGTTTTCACTGGTTTTAAAGTCTTTGTGTGCATTTTGGGGGTCGAGGTCCCCGTGGGGAGTGGGACACCTTTAGCTCCCCAGCACTGTGCTTGCAGCTTGGGGTGTGGGATTTTAAGGATGCAGGAGCAGTCGCCGGTATTGATTTCTGGCTTATCTGACCCTTTAGCTAGAGGCAGCTCTTCCCTCAGTGTCTAACCGAATGTAACTTAAAGCAACGAAGAAATGTATATCATCCTTCTCTTGCGTTAATTAGGGTTGGCCGATGCATTATTTATCGGGGTGGGAGCTGAGATGGGCTGCCCCGGAGCAGGTGCTGGGATGTGCGTGGGGAGAGGGCTGCAGGACCTCTGCTTTGCACAGGATGGGGGCACCAGCCCGACCTCGTGGTTCCAGGTGGGATTCATCCAGCAAAAGCAGGAGAAGACAGCAAAAGAGCAGAGCTGGGCAGCTCGAAGCGTGGGGTTCAGTGCATGGTCAGGGTGGGGGTATCAGCATCCCAGTAGCGACATCTCCATCCTGGTACCAGCATCCCCATCCAGCCCTGCCACGGGCAGCATCCTCCACCAGCAGCTCCCTGATTAGCACCTTGGTTGCTAAGTGAACGGAACGGCCGTGCGTGGCCGGCTTCCCGATAGTGATCCGTGTGTCGGGGAGGGGGTCATAAAAAGCTTGCACAATGCCTCATTGTGCAGCCACAGGTATTAATGCACCGCAGCCTGTTTGCTCACCTCGTGACAATGGTCAGGTAGCACAGGCCAAGGACAAGAGGCAAACGCTGTTTGTTTTTCTCTCCTCCCCCCTCTCCCCCCACCTTCATTTGCTTGGATGGTCGGTGCTACCCACAAATGCAGTTGGTGGGGACTGATAAGAATCACTGACCTAAAGCGAGTAATGGAGACTTTCTTCCTGCCAGAATTACAAAGCAAGAAAACAAAACAAACCCCACGTAGCACTGCTTGTAGCATGGGTCTCACGGGTTCAGCGTGCTGTGCTTTTTGCCCTTTGGTTGGCTGAAATTTCGGTTGTGTTCAGGCTGTGAATGCTGGGGCCTGGGGGTCCGATCCCCTGCATGAAACCTGGAGTGAGCAGAGAAGGACCCGATATTCAGTGCCAGGGGGTTGGGGTTCTCTTATTGATGAGCCATTGGCACGGTATTGTCTTTTTTGGCTGCTTTTCCGTCCATTAGCTTGGTGATAAATCCAGGCTGCTGCTGGCATCTCCTCGCCATCCAAATACATTTACCTTTGGAAGGCGCCTGTTAACGCTGTGATGGAGCTGTTTGAAAAGATCCAAACCGAAGGCATGAACTGTGCCCATGTCCCCCCCACCCTCCTGCTGGATTCAGGTATTTAAAGGCAGCAAGCAACATGTTGTACACGGCTTGGTTTTTATTTCCTTTACGCATGTCGGCTCAGTTCTTGCATGACTCTCCAGCCACTGTGCTCTCCCTTGGTAGGCTTCATTTTCCTCGTTATTAACTAATGAGCTGATTCTTTCGCTGCCTTGAAATAACCGTATTTTGCCTTCAATGTGAGAAAAGGAAAATGTCCTAATAACAGAGCACTCCAAAGTCACTGAAGGCACGAATTTACTATTATTTCACACAAATATGTGGATTACCACACTTCTTATTGCTTAAGCTCGAATTACTGAATCGTGGAAGCAGAGAAATGGGAGATGTTTGCATAGATGATTTTGGGAAGAAAGTAAGAAAGAAAAGAGAAAAACCTGCTTCGTGAGCTGCAGGGATGGCTGCGGGGTTCCACTGGGGTGGGAAATGGAAAGGCTGTTATCTCATACTGGGAACATCCCCACCTGCAGCCTTCCAGAGCTGTGAACAAAGTAAGAATTGGACGGTGAGCATTTGGGCACTGAATGATAGCACGGGAGGTGATGGCCTCACGCTGCACCGAGGGAGGTTCAGGTTGGATGTTAGCAACAGCTTCTTCTCCAGGGAGTGGTTGGGCACTGGAGCAGGCTGCCCAGGGATGTGGGGGGGTTGGGGGGTCACCATCCCTGGAGGTGTTCAAGAAAACCACAGAGACGTGGCACTGAGGGACAGTCAGTGTGCACGGTGGGGTGGGTTAGGGTTGGACTTGATGACCTTAGAGGTCTTTTCCAGCACTAATGATTCAATGAGGATGGGGACCAGACCTTGTGCCCAGAGCTGCCACCTCTGGGTGCAGTCACTGAGTGCCTGCAGGGCTGAAGTTAGGGCCACAGCACCGCCCAGCGCCGTGCTGCTTGGGCGGCCCATTCCCTTTATTTCCTCCTGCAACATATTCCACATCCTAGACATGCGCTGTGGGGCGGGGTTTTATTATTTTATAGGTGCTGTAACAGTCAAATAACACTGTGCAGAGGTTGCTGATGAGCTCTTCCGGCATGCTTCTTGGCTGGGTGCACTTCAGCAGCACGGGGAGCAGCTCAGCTCCCAGAGCCCTGCATAAACTCAGACCTTTCCATCATAGAATCATTAAGATTGGAACAGACCTCTAAGATCATCAAGTCCAACCACCAACCCATCGCCACCATATCCACTAACCACGTGTGTCATGTTCCACTATGGGGACGGGCATAATACCATCAGGAAGAAAGGGTCTGCAGAGGAGCATGGAGTTTTAAGCACAGTGTTGTAACCACAAAGCATTCCTCCTTGGGCTGGTTGAAGATGTCTGTTTGCATTGCACTGTGCCGTTCATTGCAGAGCAACCAGGGTAAAACATTACCTTGCAATTGCATGGTAGCAGTTTTCTAAGCAGTGTGCTGTAAACATTTGTCTGAAACGCTGCACGTATTGCTGGAGCAATAGCTCTGAAAAATATTTTTCTTTAAGGCAAAATAGTCCCTCATTTGAGACTATTCTGAAGAGTGCCAAGAGGGGTAAAAATTAATGCGTCTGTCTTTGCATAAAGATTTGATTGTTCTTGCTGTTATCCGTACTTAACTTTGCTCTCAGAAAGATTGGACTGTCTTAAGATCTGCAAACAAAGTGCTCCCAAACTAGATGCAAAACCAACTGCAGTAATTTTCAGTGCAGCGCTGAGATGATCACAAAAAAATCCTGTACGAGGGAGAGAAATCGTGCGGAGAGGAATTCTCACATAACAAATTATTGTTCTTGCAAGAGCAGCTTTGAAATCTATTTAACTTTTCAATGTCCCATACCCTTTTAAATGTTTCAAGTGTATTCTCACTGATGGGTTACCTTTTCTTTCCCTGCAGGCTATAATTAGTGTCCTTTACACAGAATTGGCTTAGAATTGGATTTGAAGAAGATAAGAATCAAATTACCAGTATTTATCTTGTAAATTCCAAAAGATCTACTTAAAGACGCTGCGTAAAACGGATCTTTTAAAAGTTTGTGCTATGAAAATGCCAGCATCAAATGGACACGACCGAAGGATCCACTGCCACTACTGCGTTTGCAAATGGCTCTTAAATACAGAATTGCCCAAAGGTCGGTGCAGAGAGGGAAGCATCCCTCCTCCTGCTGTAGCTCTGTGGGCTGGGAGGCAGCCCTGCTGGCTTTCATACTATTAAAGCTATACTAGTAGCTATCTGCAGGCGGTTGTGTTTTTATTTAATTGAAAGTAACTGTCTCCAGGTGCACTCCTCCTGCAGCCCGCTCTTGCTGGTGTAGTAATGCTGTCCTGTTGGAGGCTCTGACTCCGTCCCTATGTTGAGAGAGCCATTGGTGCCGTCTGTGGGTCCGACCCAAAGCCCAGTGCACGTCGTGGGGGCTGTCCTGTATTCGTTTGCCTGTCAGAGTGTAATGCCATGCTAAGTACGGTCAAGGTCTTTAACAGGGTTGTTTCCACTAAGAGCCTTGCTCTGTGAAAACATGTTAATTCTTCTTAATTTTACTGTGCCCACACGTCTGTTACGATCTCTTGCGCCTGATGCTGGATTCCATGAGCTCCTCCAGCAGCGAGGGTTTCATTGCACGTTACGTTATCTTCTCGTGTTTGCTCGGCAGCACTGAAGAGCTTTACTTTCAGACCCTGATGGGTGACAGCCCTGATTAACATGGTGCAGGTGGTGATGGTTGTGACACCGCAGCGGAACAGCTTCTCCAAGTTGGGGTACAGTGGTGAAGTTTAGTGCCAGTCTGGTGGAGAAATGTGAGGAGGAGGACACAGTGGGGACCGAGCACTCCAGCATCTGTAAAAATGGGCGCTCTTGGTCTTTGCTTTCATGGCTCTTCCAAGGTAGGCTGGAACAGGTCAGAAAGGGCATCCAAACCCAGCACCTTCCCCCTTCCCGTGGTCTCCTCCTGCTTTGTCGGGTGAGCTCTGGGATCGCAAGGCGAGCCGAGCGCGAGAAATGGATGGCGGTGATTTCGATGGGTTCTGTTTTGACAGAAATTAAGCATCTGAATTTAAATGAAGTAGATGGAAAGCCCGGGCAGCTGAGACTATATTTTCATAGCGTAAACAGTTGCAGAAGAAGATTAATAGCATCTGTGTAAACAGTTCGTCGCGGTGGAGAGGAGCTTTTTGGAGAGTTGGTAATACTGACGGCCGCGACGTGTGCCTCGCCTCCATTTGCCTGCAGCCCGCACGCATCCAACCTTCCCGTCGATTCTACAGTAAATATTTCAGACACCCTCAGTCTCGCTCTCCCTTCTTGCAGTAAATTACATATTAAAGTAGCCTGGTAACTGAGCACTGGTTGCTGCGCGATAAGGTCCGGGAAATCAATATGTTTGCCATGTGCCTGCTTGTTTATGACACCTGCCTGCAGAACAGTTGAGCAATGTTCTGTTTGCCAAGGCTGCGCTTCGGAGGCTCGTATCCTCCTGAAACAGAGTCATGATCTTACAGGAGAAGGTGCAACAGCAGCTATTGATTTTCGCTCCCTCAGTGCGGTGTTACATGCGTGGAACAGGGCTGCCTGACAGCCACCCGCTGCCTCCCATCACGGGGGAGAGGCGAGTGGTAAAATAACATGAGTGATGCTGTTGGATTGTGTGGGATGAGGGGTTGGGACACGGCCTCCGTTGTCTCCAGGGCTGCTCCTTGGCCCCTGCTCCTGGTTTTGAATGATCCTGTAACTTGCCTGGGAAGGGAGGTGGCTGTGTGGTGCACCGTGGGAGATGCTGATGTCTAGTGATGTGAGGAAGCTTCATAGGGGATCTGTCCCCGGGTCTTGGTGCAGGACAGCCTCGTGCCACGAGCCCCTTCCATCCAGTTGGGACTCAGCCATTACCAGGTTTCTGGGCTTACATCGTCACTATGGAAGTGCAGGAATCTCCTTCCGTTGAATTCAGAGGTCCTAAGCATCTCCCATGTGTGATGGGAGCCAGCATTGGGGACTGGCTTTAAGCCCTGAGCAGGGATGCTGCACATCACCAGATGCTTCCTGCAAGGCTCCTTCCAGGTGAGAAATCAGTCCTGGAGGGAGAAGAATGGCCAACACGAACATCACCATGAGGAATACCCACGATCACCCATTGCAGCAGTGATGGAACAAAATCAGTGCCCCCGCTCTCATTGGTGCATTCATTTGAAAAGCCAGAAGTGCAGAAAGAGGAAGAAAAAAAAAAAACAACACAGGAATTAAGAGGGAAATCTGCCTGCATGACTCACTTTTTTTTTTTTTAATCTAAAGTTAGCAAGCTGAAGTAATTGACCTTTTGACCCAGATATGAAGTTGGGAGGTAAAAGGCACGACTTGCAAGATTTTTGTAAAACTGTTGACCTCTTACAAGATTAAGTCAGAGATAATAGTAATTATAAACAGCTTACGGTGGGTCTAATCAATAGTGAACTTTACCTCCTTCCTAAAACTGAAGGTCAGGTTTTTACTGCAGTAAAGATAGCGACTGCTGGTTTTCCCACCATTGCTAGCAGTAAATGTCTCTTTTCGTAGCAAATCTATGAAATGAGTGTGTGCGATTCCCATGGGGGTTGGGGTATCGGGAGGGGGAACGGAGCTGTGTGCTCCTGGAAGTTGACTTGTGGCTCCTCTCACTAGGGAAAAATGAGGTCTCTGGTTAGCATCGCTGCGAGCAATTAGGGCGATGGCAGAAGGGAAGGTTTCTGCCTCTTCCTTCTCTCGACGTTCTTGCCCTCTCGTTATTTTACAGCGCGAGCAGTTGTCCTCAGCATGCAGAGTTAGACTCCTTAGCGAACCCGTCGCTGTAATAGCGATCAAAAAATCCTGAAAAGCAGAGCTCCTGGCTGCCGGCCATTCCTTACTGCGCTCCATTTCGGATACAGCATTTGGCAGAGGGGAAGCTGGAAGCATCGCTCCTTTCCCTCCCCGCGTGCTTCCCGGCATTGGTCGGGAGAAGGTCGGCTCTGGGCCGGCGCGGTGCAATGCTCCTCCGCCTGCACGAGCTGGAGCACAGCCAGTGTTTGTGAAGTTAAGAGCAGCCGGGTATACTGTCAGACTTAAATATTGGCAAACAGAGGCGGTGCATGGAAATTCGTCTGCTGTCATTTATTATGGGGAAGTTATACGTTATCCATCTCGTCGCCCCTCCTCAAGGAAAGGAACCGCAGATTTGCTTCTAAATAGCTGTAATGCAGTCGTGATGGATGTAGCTCGTTATTGCGGGTGGTGATAGGATACCTACGGAGTCGTAAGGAGACAGGGAATGCTGCATGTGGGCAGCACTGGGCACCCATGGGACAACCCATGGGGACGCATGGCACTAGGACCAGCAGGGCTCATGGCCTGCAGTAACCACCCGGAGCTGCTGCAGAGCTCAGTGCCTTCCTTGTTTGTTTGTCGCTGGCCAAGTGAGGCTTTTTGTTATGTTAAATCTCGTAGGTAAACTTAGAAGGAAGACAAACACTGCTCAAACTGTCGCCAAGGGTGCTATAAACAGCACGTTTGGACAGTGGCACCATTGAGACGTGCGTTCGGGAGAAGTTAATACAAAGGGAGCGGGGTAGTGCCGGCGCGGCTATGAAAAGGCAGTTTCTCTTCGTTTAGTTTTTAATTGCTTTCTTTCACTTTTTATGTATAAAAGATTGTCCATTTAATTAACTGAAGAATGCAATTTCAAAAACGCTAATGCTTTACACATGATGGCTTTTAAAATAAAAGTAGCGTTCTGATATTGCGCCGGGCTTTTTACGGGTCCGCATTAACCTTTGCAGCAGCAGATTATTTGAGAAAGGAGAGATCCCCCCAACAGCCCCTGGAACAAAAGGGGGTCTTGAATAGGAACCAGAGAGATGGTGAGCTTTTGATCCTCAGTTTACCTTGTTAATATTTCTGGACTGGCAGGAGCTCCCCTTTAGCAAACAGTAGGTGATTCCATCTGGTTCTTTGTCTTTCCCTGAATGTCACCTTTTAATCTCCCACAAACAGCATAATGAGCCATATCATCTTTTCTTCTGCGGCCCGAGCACCAGAGCAAGTGCTTTTGCATCGCTTACAAAAGATCTCAGGGTAGAGGGGAAGAGGGGTAGGGAAGCAAGATGAGAAACCCTATTGCAGTCCTTGCACCTCGGCCCCAGCTTTCACAATGCTGACGCTGCTATGCCGTGTCCTGGGCATGCAGGAGGACAAGTGCATGGGTTGCAGTCCATCAGTGTCCCCTTGGGGAGCAACTCTTGCTTCGAGAGCATCCTCCCAAGCTCTCGTGGTGAGGAAGGGATCCGCCGGCCCGATGTTGTTAGCATTCACTGTGCAGAGCAAATGCAACCTCCAGCCGTGTGTCACCGGCCACTGTGGAGCTCCTGGAGGAAATCTCAGGCCTGCATCCCTCTGCTCCATGCTGACAGTGTATCTTTAATTGTTATCATTTTGTTGTTCTTATGGAGTTGTTTTATAATGGATGCGCTCCTGAGCACACCCTTGCCACGACCCCTCGCTTAAAATACCCATTAGGGCCTTTTAAGGTTTGTTAGCTTTTAATGGACATGTTTAATGTGTACCAAATGGGTTGGGGGCAGGGGGAGAGGGGGAGCACGGAGGGCAGGCAATGGGGAAGGCAGCTCCGTCCATGCATCCTGCTGAACCACAACTGCTGCAGAACCTTTCAGCCATTGCACTGCATCCTTGGGTGCTGTCCCTGCTGTTGCATGGCTATGAGTCCAAGCAGAGCCTGAATTTAAGCAGCATGTCCGTGCATTCTGCTTTATGGACAGCCCTGGGTCACTTGGAGCCGGGGCTGGTGGTGGTTCCCCACTCGTGGCTGACACTTGGCAACATCTTGTGCTCCGAGGAGCCGGGTCAGCTGCTTAATGAGATCCACATTGGCCTTCTGAGATGATTAAAGCAGTGCCTTGAGTCCGTGAATTAGCGCTGCTGCTTGAAGATCTCCTTATCCGAAAGGATCTTCTTTAGCACGGAGGCTTCGTGGGGAGACCTCTTCAAGGCGACGTGCCTGCGTCGTGTGCGTGACAATTTTTGCTTCCCGAATGATTCACGTTTCACTTCTGACTGCCTGGTTTCCTTACACAAGGAGAAATCTGCCCGAAGCAGAGCCTGCAGCCTGCCTGCCCCCCCCAGGGCCGCTGCATCCACTGATAAACCCCCGTGTATTGGGCTCCTCGTGATATCAAAGGGTGTTTTTTTAATTCTTGATGCAGCACCCATTTGTTTTGCTTTTTTGGGTTTTTTTTTTCCTCTCCTTTGGATTAACATGTGCTTTTTTTTTATTCCACGAATCCAGGAAGGAAAAATCTTGTGGGAACTTTGGAGCAACTTGCTGGGTTTGTTTTTAAAAAGCTGCACGCACACACATACCCCCCCCCCCCCTTTTTTTTTTTTGTAGCTTAGAAACCTCTCTTTGTGGCAGAAGGCTGGGAGGGTTTGAATACCACATACAAGCGTAGGAGGCTGACTGAGACCATACGGCTTTATCATTCATTAATTCCTGTGTTCATTCATCCTTCTATTTAAACTTCTCTGTAAAGACGGTAGCTACAGATGGTCTTTTGGTACACGCTTTAGCTCGGAGACCTTGGCCCCGACAAAGGGGTACAGAGGGAGCAGCAGAGTGTACAAAATATTTCCAACCATTAGAAATCAAGTTCTTATTCACTGGCAGCGCCTGTTTTGAAAGTGAATTTATGCAAGAGCGTCATAACTCGAGGACGGGGTGTTTCCAGGAGTCAGGCTTAATTAATAGGCAAATGCTCACCGTACTTCGTTGTTTATTGCTGTGCTCCAGAAACTTGAGCGTTTCTGTTAGCTGCCTGCCTTTGTGTTGTACAAGCCCCTCTGCTTTCCCTCTTAGTGTTATGTTTTACGGAAGGAAATCAGAAGGATTGTGGGTTTTGTGTGTTGTTTTCGTGCTGGATCACCTCGTGCTTTCCTTAAACCCACCAGCAGCGTTTTCTCATTTCCCAGCTCGCGGCAGTGCCGAGGTTCTGGCATCCCTCTGCCCTGCACCAAGAAGGATTTGGGCCCGTTGGTTGGTTACCTGTAGGGCTGCTCGTGGGCAGGATGTTGGCCCATCCCTCCTGTGCCCTTGGATGCTGTCCATAGGTGCAGCTCATGGGGAGTGAAGAGGAGATGAAGGCATAAAAATGACGGAGCTCAGGGCTTCGTGCCGACACTTTAATCGTGGTGAGGAGCGAAACGCATAGCGCTCTGCCTTGTTTCTCAGTGACTGTGGCAAGGGCAAGCATTGGCACCGTCTGGTTTCCTTTGTAGAGATGGGACTGTAGGATAAAATGAGCACAGTGGGATGTGTGCCGCTTGTGGGGAGCAAAGCACGGCGTGTGGGCACCCCAAGACCCCGTCAGGGAAAGGGCAGAGCAGTAGTCCTGGGGGCTGTCACCCAGCACAGAGGGCTTGGGGAAATTCTGTCTGGCTTGGAGGCATCCTTGCCAAACGTGGACGCAGGGAGAACTGAGCATGCCAGGTGGGGACAGGGAGGCTTTTAAAAACCCGTGTCCCCTCACTGGGGCTGTGTGCGGGGGGAGGCAGCGTGCTGCTCCCTCTGCCCCCAGGACGTGGGTTCTGATCTCGCTGCGACTGAGCTGATTTCGTTTTACAGATTGAAATTTCTCTGCGATAGGAACGGATGAGTCTAATGTGAAAAATTTACTTAATAAAAAGCCTCATTACCCGGTGCTGAGGGGCTGTGAAAGCAAAGCGAGCGGCGTACGGAGCGCTCCGGGTGCGTTCCATCCTTCCTGAAGGAAAAGCGGGACTAAAAGTTTTCCGTAGGAAAAAAACTGAATCCTGCCATCTCGTTTTTACACACGCTGTGCTTAAATATTAACACCAATTGAGCAAATTGCCTTTTAACTGCCTTTATTTGCTTTCATTAACAGTATAATTTAAAAGCTCCAGAATTTGCATGGAACCTGTTGTGCATGTTGGGGAAGGGGGGGAACCGTTCATAAATTAATTAATGGTGAGAAAGCCTCATCCGAGAGGTCACGGAGCACAAGGGCAGCGGTGCCGTCCCGGCGGAGCACACCATGTGCTCTTGGCTGCAGAGAGCTGTGTCATCTCCTGGCGAACGTGGAAGATATGTGTTTATTTTTAAGCGGAACATCTTTTCAGCTAAGTAAAACTCATTACACCGAGAGCTGAAGGCGATGCTGTCGGTGCTGGAGTAGCAGGGGTAGAACTGGTGCCAGGATGCGGGGAGAGGAGGTTCCTCCAGTTCCACCCAAAAATTGGGGGGAAAAAAGGAAGAATCGCTGACTTGTTCTTGTCCCCCTCTTCGCTGTCCCCATCCCCACGTGCACTGCCCTGGCGTGAGCTGCTGACCGCAGTGTTCTTCCAGTGAGTGACATCTGCCCGCATTGCTCCTCCGTGAGATTACTCGAAATATGCTAAAAGTTTCCAGAATGATTTCACTGGATCGCTCGCTTCCTTCTGTACAGATGTTTCTGTGGTTTTGGAACCGGGGCCAAACCAAACATTATGAATGAGATACAGAGACCACCGTGTGCCACGCAACATTGACGGCTCCTCCGGGGCTTGGTTTATACGAGCTCTTCCGACACCTCCGGATTTGATAGTCGTACCCAAAAAGTATGTTTTCCTTAGGAGAGTTTCGCTATCAGATGGACTCTGATGGACTCGTTCCAAGCACTCGCGTTCCCATTCATCCCCGCTGTCAGTCACGGCCGCTGCCCTGCACCAACAATGCGCCTTTCTCTCCCGCGCCGCACGCGCCTCTCTTCTATTTTTTTTTTTCTTTCCACCGTAGGAAAAATATTTTCAGAAATCACGCTTACGAAATGCTGATAATACGCATTTTGTTCTTCCACCCCGGGAGCTGGTTTGGAAAAACGTGAGGTTCGTGGCCGCAGATCTTGCCCAAACAGCCCCGATAAAAGTGCGCGTTGTTCTCCGTTCTCTCTCCAGCCTGGCGCTCCTGGCCATCCTCGTGTTTGCTGTCTTGGAGCGCTCACTGGCTGCTACCTGGGGGGACCCTCGGCGTTTTAAAGAGGAGGGATGGAGCAAATTTCTGCACAGCACTTCTGTTTCGGGCATCTGGTCCCGAAAATGTTGGAATATGTTTCTAGCTTATGCTCTCACGCGTGGAGAACAGCTGATATCTCCTTCAAACAGAAGGAGCTAAGGATACAAAGCTGGCTGCAAGCTGCATGCGGGGCTTGGGCTTCTCCCAGTCGTGGCTGGGAGTTGGCTTGGGTGGCCTGGAGTTGGGGCAGTGTCACTGGGATTTGGGTTGGGTGACTGGGGGTTGTGTAGGGCAGCGATGTACTTGGCCATAGGTGGGCACCCAGTGCACCATGCCAGCCAGGGTGGTGCCCCACGTCGCCTCTTGGCCCCTCCTGCTGCTCCCCCCTTGCTCCGGGCAGTTCAGGCTCTCGCCAGCCAAGCGCAGTTCAGGAGCATTAATTTACTAGCTCATCGCCTGGCTTCTAATTGGACATAATTAGCTCTTTGTCAGCCTTTCGAACTTGTGAGGTGATGAAGGGGACACAGGTGAAGGCAGCAGTGGGGAGGGCAGCAGGGGGCTGTGCTGTCCCATGGGGCTGCCCATGCCCCGGTGTGCCTCCCTTTTGCTTTTTGCCTTCCTGCTCCAGGATCTGTCAGGCAAGGTCAGCAGATCTTGACTACTTATTTCCCATATAAGTATGAACTCTGGCTTTTTTCATACAGGAGTAACTCTGGTTGCTTCATAGATCAACTTTGCTCTGATCATTTAAATAAGGACTGGGAATTGTGGTTCCGGTTTTGTGGCATTTTGGAACAATTTGTGATCCCGCTTCTGTTGGACTGTGCAGACAGAGTATTTCCAGCCCAGATTCCTTAAGCAGATGTGGAAAGTTAAGTTCAGTGCGTTGCGGTTGGGCTGTGGGGTTTTCTTGCATGGACACACAGTGCAGCGTTCCCCACTTCAGAGTCTGCATAACCGATCTGCTGGAAAACGTGGATCTCTATGGAGCAAGAGGAACACGAGCAAGAACTCCGAAAGCTTTGGGTTCCCCCCCCCCACCATGCCTGGACTCAGCACCAGTGAGCGCTCTGCAGAGGGATGCTACCAGCCCTCCTTCTTCTGGCAGGAATTGTGGTGTCACCTCCCTCCTCTTGTTCGAAGGCACGCCACAAAAGAACAGGGAAGAAAAAATTAATTCATCCCGAACTGCGGTTGAGAGGAGCCGTGCTGGGGAATCCTTGCAGGTCTCTGTGTTTTAAGTCTGTCTGAAGGTATCTATCTCTTCGGGACTGTCTGAAGAAAGGCTGTATAACAGCCAAGTATTAAGGTTTCATTAATCAAAGACACTTCCACTGCCCCTTTACAGAAACACAACTGCTTTGGCTGTCCTTTGCTGACAGCTCGCTAATTCATCTTCCTAGGGAAGGGGGGGGGGGGGGGGAACCTGCTGCTATCTATTGCTGCAGAACTTCAGCAATTGCCGTGCTCGGTGCTGTGTGGCTGAGTGGATGGGTTTGTTTTTGAAGTTTAGCCCCTGTGCTTCGGGTGGTTTTCCACAGACTCGAGTGTTACACATTGGCCCCTGCACCTGTGAAACAGCCCTGTAAATAAATGGAGGGATCTGCTTCTTTGCAGAAGCAACTCCCCCGTGGGGGAAAGGTTTGATGTGCACCCACAAGTGCTTGGGTGGGTGGCTGAAGAGTGTTTTAAAGGAAGGAAATTTCAGCATCTTTCCTTCTGGCTGCAGAAATTTAAAAAAAAATGGTTTTGGAGTCCCTAATAATAACAAAGTGTTTTCATCAAAGTGCTTTGTTCGTATATGTGCTGACATCTGGAGAGCAGAGATAGATATTTTCCTTAAGACTGTATTTTCAACCCATGAGCTCTTCCCTTGCTGTTAATTAATCCTTTGTAGTTTAGTGACTGATGAAATCATGACTCTATGAAATTTTAATCCTTGCGCTGTATAGACACAACTGACATTATCAGAGGACCCCAGGTGTGTTCTTGAAATTAGTTTGTTGAATCTATTGCATATTTGATTACCTTATAAAAATCCCCAGGATCTGGGCCATGCGTTTGAAAGAACGCGTTTCCCTGTAATTTCTGTGTGTCTACAGTAAATGTGTGAGGTTAGCAGCCTGGCTGCTGCCGAGGGAGGGGAGCAGGGGGCACAAAACAATTACATGGGATGCACTGGGGAGGGACGGAGGCTCGGGAGGACATCAGCATCTTTGCACCGAGGCGAGCTGCTGGGAAACGCGCATCTCCCTGTCGCACTGGAACAGCTGAGCTTGTGATGGATTTATTTCATCCAGCACGATTGACCCAGAGGAGCTGGCAGTGGGGAAGGGGCCACGAGCGCTGCCGTGGGCTGATGGGGTGGGAGATGGGGCAAGAAGTGGGGTACCCCCAGTGCTGATATGCTGCCAACCGTGTCCCCATGGGTCAGGTCTGGTGACTGTGCCATCTGCACGGGGAATGGAGCCATAAGAAACATCCCCCGCCCCTCACATCCCACTCTTGGGTTAAGTCTGCCCTTTGTTTTGGCCATGCTCAGCATCCTCTTGTTTTCTCCACTCTCCCTTTCCGTCCTGTTTTTGGTTCTCTATGGAGTTGGGCCATCTCATCCCTGGGCACTGGGGTGGATGGATCCCAGGGGATCCCTTCGGCATCAGTTGGGAGGAGGATCCCAGCTCTGTGCCTTTGGGCATCCCAGGACCGGTCTGTGTGCATCGCACAAGCAGGACAAGCTCTTGTGTATAATTAATGGCACTAAGCATCTGAAGTCATGCCAGAACCATTACCTTCTGCCTCCGAAGTGGGACATCTGGGCAATTAGGAGCTGCGGGGTTTTTATGTAAGGAGCCCTGCGCTCTCCTGACCGCTTTGCCAAATTCTGAAGTACGTGCAGCCTTCGCGTACGAGCTGGGCTTCCAGCCTCTGCCTCCAAATGTCCAGAGCTTCCCCCCTGGCCAGTGGGGAAAGGCAGTTTGTGGGGCAAAGGGAGAGAGCAGAGCAGAGCTGAGTGCCAACAGTGGGCAGCTCATTAGCTCAGTGGGGTCATTAGTGCCTTGACAACATGGTGCAGCACCTCCAGCGCTTGTGTCAGCTGCAGCCTGGCCCCAAAGGGCAGCACCCCTTGGAGTGGCCTTGCTCAGCGTGTCCCTGTGCCCCACCACTCGTGGTTGAAAGTAATGAAAGGACAAACCTAGCACTTCACAATTTGTGGACTGCTCCAATGGGATCTGTGCTGCTAGGGAAACCAGATGATGAATATATTTTTAAACTTGGAATCCATGAACCACTTATTATTTCTGAATTAGGAATCAAAACACATGAATAATCACTCCATTGCTGCAGCAGATGTATTCGGCTTTAAGGTCACTTTGCTTTTTTGTTGAAATTTTGTATTTTTCAAAATAAGTTCCTCTGCTTCTCTCTTTGACATCTCTGACATCCATGTCATGTTTGCTCAACTTCCTAGTCAAAACAAGTGTTATGCCAAGCGCAGCGCTGCAGGGTCAGTGTAACCCATGAAAGCAAACACTATTCTTTTATTTTTCAATACATCAGTGTCACTAGATGCCCGAAGAATATGGACGATGATTCTGGAGTGCCAAATTAGTGCTGGCTATTCTAAGCAGGGCTGCGTGAATCAGAATGCATTAACCCCTTGGTGCTTGCACATTCGGTCTCGTGACATGACCCAGTGGTGCTGAGGCACTGCCTGATGTCCGCAGCCCAGGGCTTGGCTGTGGTGGCCGTGGGCAGGTGGTGGGCCTGGCCGTGGATGTCCCACAGCAGTTCTCTGCACAGAGCTGCTGGTGTTGGTATAATTCCATCAGTTTGTAAAACCCAGGAGCGGGGAGGTATTGGATTTTCAAGGTGAATATTACGAAGTGCCAAGTACAGCTAACGCGAGCATGGAAAAGTACTGAGAGCTCAAGTGGGGTTGATCTCCAATTTCAGAATCCTTCAGCAGTTGGATGGAGACTTGGTTTTCTAAGATGTTGGCGTTGCTCTGAAGTGCTGTCAGAGTGGCACAACAGAGATCATTCAGTCATTATGGTTGGAAAACACCTCTAAGATCATCACGTCTAACCCCACCCCATTCCCACCATGCCCACTAAGCACGTCCCTGCAGGTGGTGTTGCTCGGTTATTGCTCTCTTCCAATATCTGAAAGGTGCTCACAGTGAGAGCAAGGTTGGTCTCTTCTCACTGCTGACAGTGACAGGATGAGGAGAAACTGCCTTAAGTTGTGACAGGGTAAGTTTAGGTTGGATATCAGGAAACACTTCTGTACAGAAAGGGTTGTTAGGGACTGGAATGGGCTCTGCAGGGAGGTGGTGGAGCCACCATCCCTGGATGTGTTTAAAGACTGTTTGGATGTGGTGCTCAGGGATGTGGAGGGCTGTTAGAGTTCAGGCAGTGTGGTTAGGTCCTGGCTGGACTCGATGGTCTTGAAGGTCTTTTCCAACCGGAGCGATCCTATGATTCTATGTAGCTTTCAGACCCTCGATGACGCACAAGAGTCACATCCAAAGCGTCGTTCCAGAGCACGGCAGAAAACACCTGACATCTCTTCAGCCCTCCACGCTCCTGCCAGTTTTTCTTTGTCCTCTGGTGTGTGTCCGTAGGCCTGGAAGCTGACGGTCCCCAGGAGGCAGCGGGCTGAACGAAGGTGCTGCTGCGTGTGCTGTCCTCGGGCGCACAGCTGGGACGGTCACTTCTCTTTCGCAGCACTTTCGTTCGTGCAGGATTTAAGAACAAAGGCAGGCAGCATGCTTTTAGTGTCTTTTGGTTTGTTCGGTTGGTTGTGTGCTGGTTTTTTTTTTCATGTAAGATGAGGCAAAACAGGAGGGATCCGTTTCTCAACTTCTTTAAAAAGAAGGGGAAGTGTCAGCGTCTTGGTGTAATGATGTCAGCATCCTCTTGAAGCTGCAATGATGAGCTTCTTCATCACAGATATCACATGGGCACTGGGTTTTAGTGCCCTGCATTGATAGCTATCCCCTCTGCCTCCCTTTCTTTTTCTCTTTTTAATTCAGAAATCTTTATTTCCCGCTCCTACGAGGTTTTATTTCGAAGTGCAGTGGCGGTTTGAGGGCAACTTTTTTTTTTTTTTCCTTTTTAAATCTGTTAAACCAAAAGGAAGGGCTCTGCTCCCTTCCCCCCTTTCCCTTACACCCTTAATAGCTCTTCCTGCTATTTTAGTCTGCTGTGTTTGGCGACGAAGGCCCTGGCAGTGCTGCAGCGGTGCCATCGGCTCCAGCCAGCACGCGGTTGGATGTCATTGAGATGAGCTGCAGATATAACACTCTGATCTAAGTTGCATGCACTTGCTTTCTCCTCATCACCAGCTGCAAGCAGCCATTGGGTGCTGCCTCCTCTTCTGCATCGCTCCTGCCCATGGGTGGGTGCCCCTGGGCTGGGGGCAATGCTGGGTGCCCCCGTCCTCCCCAAATTGCTTTCTATTTAGGCAAGCTTGGCGAGCCGAGCTGGCGCCATGCTTTCCCCACGCGGTAATTGTTGCATCCCCAGGCTCCTTCCTTATCTCTGCTCCCAATTCCACTTTTCTATTTGCAGCCAATATAGAACGTGGGTTTTGTCGCCCGCTTTCCACCTGGTGACCTTGGTTCTCCACGAGGTCCCCGCTGTAAATGAGATGTGGCATCGCCGCGTGTACCTTGATAAAATATATCAGCAGATTAATTGATTTTCATATTGATTTGCCGGGGCGAGAAGGGGGTGTGGGTGAAAGCCGAGCGTCCCCTAATGGCACCGTGCGCCGATGCCATCGCCTGGTGCTCGCGGGGATGCGATGGGGCTGTGGGGCAGGATCAGTGCTCAGAAGCAAAGGGGGAATTTGGGGCCAGGAGGCGCATCTGGCGCCGGCACGCTGCGCGCTCAGCTGCGTGCACGCTGACAGGTGATTGGTGTTATTAGGATAAGTGAGCTCACCCCGCACAGATATTGCTGGTGCTGTCGGCGAGGAGCGCGGAGGAACGCGAGTGAACCTGTTATGGAATTGGCAGCTTTTGTTGGTTGGGTGGGTGTTTTTTTTTTCCCCCTCCGAATGATTTAAGCTGGTTTCGTTTGGGATGCGGAGCTGTGCCGGTCCTGGTCGGTCCACCTTGTGCTTTATGCGTGCTGTTTGCAGCACGGGGGGAACACAGCAGCCGACGGTTCCGCATCTGATGGAACAACGTATTTATAGCCTGGTATAAATAAAATCAGAAGGTTCCTATAAAACTCTGTTATTACTGCAGTACAAAGTTAGAAATGCTTGAGGTTTCTGCTGCTTGGCTCTCACATACGGCAATGAATATTTTATAGGAAAGGAAATACTTAGTGTCTGAATCTTTTTATAGTGCTGCTACTTACAAGGGTGGTAACCTTCCAGCTCTCACGCGCAATTGCAGCAGCTCCTCCGCCTCTCACAGTGCCGTGCACGGGGCCACGAGATGCTGCTGCTGTGCTCTGGTCTGGACACGTGCACTGAGCACCAGGGAAATGCACGGGGTGCTGAGGTTCAGTGCTTTGGGCACGACACCGGGATTTCTGGCTGTTGCACAGCGGAAGCGTAAGGAGCATCTGTGAATTGCAGAAGGATGGATTTCTTTCAGTGTTTTTTTTTTTTTTCTTTCAAGTTAGTGCAAGACTCTTAACGCTGTGTTAATGTGTATTTTTATCTTGCTTTTAATGTAGTAGGGCTCTGAGATCTCACTGATGCATCCTGATTTCCCCCGTTGTGTTTACAGCAACGAGATGAGAGGGAATGGCCTCAAGTTGCACCAAGGGGAGGTTCGGGTGGGATATTAGGGAAAACTTCTCTGCAAGAGTGGTCGTTGGGACAGGTTGGGTCACCATCCCTAGAGGCGTTCAGGAACCGTGGAGGTGTGTCACTGGGGGACATGGTTCAGTGACGGTACTGGGGATGGTTGGACTGGGTGATCTGAGAGGTCTTCTCCTACCTTCGTGAGCCTACCTGTGCAACCTGGTGTAGGGAGCTGCTTTGGCAGGGGGGTTGGACTCGACGATCTCTGTAGGTCCCTTCCGACTCCTGCAGTTCTGTGATCCCATGATTTCATAGAGTTCATACGATTTTCAATGAGCTAGCCGCCCCATCAGGGGCTCTGTGCACAGCATCACGTGTGTTTTGCTCAGCCCAGGAACATGAATGGGGAGAAGCTGCCAGATGCTGCCGTCTCCTTCTGTTTTTCCCCATTTTCTACCTTCTCTGCCCAGCACAAGGCACAGCAGCCAACCTGCTCCTGCAGAGCGCGTGCGCCTGGCGCAGTGTTTATTGCTGAGAAGTTATTGTTGCCAGTTGACCTCTGCCGTGGCCGGGATGGAGGAAACCGATGCAGCTTTTCATTGCAGAGGGACGCTGGCAAGGTTGCTGGAGCAATCAATCCTGGACCACGGGTTTTACCGGGGAAGTCTCCAGGTGCAGCCCTAGAATCAAGAAGACCCCAAACCAAGGGTTTTGCCCTCATTCCATGCTGGTTTTCCTCATGGAGAGTCAGGCGTGATGGAAAGCTCCGCGCACAGATAGCAGAGGGGACGCACGGCCACTGGGGCTGCTCCTTCTGGCAGCAGGTCGGGGCAAGGCTGTGCACCCTGCAGAATGGGAAGCGAGCGCTTAACCTTGCTGTGCGTGTCACCTCGCCTTTATTTATTAGCCAGGCTCCAGCAGCATTTCCTGGCGCTCCGCAGAGCCCCGTGCCAGAGCTGTGTTTGTGCCGCTGGGTGCGTGTGTCTATTTCCATCCTGGAGGTGACCCCAGGAGCCCTGGCTGCGTGTCACCAGGTTGGGGCTGGAGCTTTGCTCTCCGTTCAACAGGTATTGAGCAGAACTCCACACTGGTACAGCCTTTCCTTGCCAACGAGGCTTTTTTTTTCCTTTCCCCCTTCTTCCCTGCCTTTCCCCAGTAGCCACGCGTCCTGCCAAGTCTGTGCACAAGCCTTGAAATGACAAAGTACCCTTTAGTTAATTGCACAACGGATCGCCTAGAGTTAAAAGTTCTGATTTATATGACTATAGCTCTAACTGCTCAATAACACAGGCCTGTAATCTACTTTCATTTCAAACAGAACTGTGATTTATGGGGCAGCATGCCGCTTTAGCTCAGAAATGAGGTGTTCAACATATGCTCTGTTGACATAAATTTGGAATTTATCGCTCTTGTCAAAACTGCCTGTTGGACAAAGGTGCGTATTAAGGCAGTAAATGGCTCAGAATAGTTTTCTGTCAAATTTCCTAACCATTGTATTCAGTCTATTTGAGGGAAAAATATATACTTAAAAGTAATCAAATGTCCCAAATCCATGCATCTTGCTCCGAGAGGGAGGGGAGGGAGCTGTGGGGTGTGGGAGAGCTTTCCCTGGATTGGGTTTTGTGGGGAGGGGGCAGCTTTTGGGGGAGCTGGAGGGCGGGGGTGCTGGGGAAGGGATGTTATCAAAGCGAAATGGAAGGGGATGGGTTTTATGTAGCGGTGCCATGGTGGGATGGGGACGCAGGCTGCCCCGTGTTCCCTTTGCCACCAGCCCCATCCTTTTCACACAAAGCACCCCGTGGGGAAAACTCATAATTTTTACACCGCACGGTCTCGACTGACCGAGCCTGGAATTACTGTCCCTTTGAAGTGCTTTTTGCGGGGCATTTACGGGCCTTTTTAATTGCCTGCAGCTTGCGAGGGACCTGCCTGCATCCCAGCTTTTGTCCGGCCGCGCTCCCCGGGGGGGGGAGGTCCCGCTGCCCCTTGGCACGCGGCTGCGCGTGGGGCGGCCCCACTGCCTCCTGCCATCCCCTGCATCATCCAGCGTCACCTCCTCACCTGCAGACTGCAGCTTCCACAATTTCTCTTAGCGGCAATTAAAGAGAAAGCAATCCTAGAAAGAAAAGCTTTGAAACAACGCCCTGCGAGGGCAGGTGGTGCGGAGGTGCCGGGCTCCTTTTCCATTAAAGGGGAAAAACAAAAATAAGAAAAGAGCTTTTCCCACTTCTCGTTGCTCTCATTCCCATGAGCATCCTCCTGGGTAATATGCTTGGGAGCAGGCAGAATAAAATTTCGGCATCAATAATAAAGTGTAGTTTATCTTTCTGTACTTGAGTTCGGGCGTCGCTTCTCAGCGGTGCACTTCAATATACTTTCCACCCCCACCCCCCCCCTCCTTCTTTTAGGCACAACTTCAGTAAAACTGCACAAACACATATTGATCTTTCCCCTCAGATCTTAACAGCCTGAGCAGCTGTAATACCTTGCTTACATCTGCCAGGTTTTTTTTGTGTGTGTGTGTGTGTGCAGTTTTGCAACATCTCCTTAATCCAGTGAGCATAAATAGAACATTTCAATCATATTTTGCTACCAGGAACCCGGCAGATAAAGCGCTTTAAGACCTTGTTGAAAAGAGCCTGTGTGAGATTGCGAGCGATAAGATCGTCCTATAAGCAGCCGCCAAATGAAAAACTTTTGTTCCCGCTGAAATTTGTTGATAAAGATATTGAAAATAAATTACTCGGCGAGAAGTTGAGCGCTTTAAAACAATAAGCAGGTTATGTAACGACGGGAAAAATCAGCGCCGAAGTTCGATGGCAGATGCAGATTTCCAGGAGCTGTGGCACCCGTGAGATTAATGGGCTCTTTTGTTGGCCCCGCTGTTTCTCTCTGCTCTTGCTGGAGGAGGTGGGATGGATGTCTTAGTTACGAGTGCTTGGTGAGGGCTGAGTTTGGCCCTGGACGTTGTTGTCTGTGCCGTGGTGGGATGGGTGCTGAGCACGGTGGGGATCCACGCAGCGCCCTTCGGTGCCTTCATGGAGGAGGAGCAGTGCAGGCTGTGGGGATCCATGTGCATCCCTGCTGTCCCACCCTGCTCAGCCCATGTCCCCTCACCTCCAGACCTGCTCTGAGCGTGGCCACCTCCAAAGAGGGTCCCACTGTGTGTTGGTGCAGTGCGCATGCAGCTCCTCCCATCTGGACTTTCCGTTCCAGAAAACCAGAAGGAAATATTTCTGTTGGCCAAAAACCAAAAAGTTTGATGGCTCTTTCTGTTGGTCGGTGTTTTGCTGGGTTGGTTTTTTGTTGGTTCTTGCTTCTCGCTTTTGTGCACGTTGAAGATAAGGAGCTCTCTCTCGCAGCGTTCAGCAGAAAACGTTGCCCGTGTCTCTGTGCTGGTGTTGGCCCCTATGGATGAGCAGGGGCAATGGTGGGGGGCGAGGGGACAGTGCAGGGCTGGGGAGACACAGTCGGTGAGGTCTGGCAGGAGTTTGTCCTCACTTCTAGAGGAACACCCATAGAAAAGCAACAGTAGAAAATGGACACTGTGTCCTTGAAGTAGAATCACAGAATGGTTGGAGGTGGAAGGGACCCCCAAAGGCCGCGTGGTGCCGCTCCCTGGGGTGCTCAGGGACACCCACAGCTCCATCAGTGCTCAGAGCCCCGTCCAGCCTGACCTTGGCTGTGTGACTGTGCCAGTGCCTCACCTCACTGTAAACAACTTGCCTGGATGCCGTCAGCGTCACTAGATATAATATTTTATTTGTTATTCTCAGGATGGCTTGAGAAAAAAAATTAAAAAAATCAAACCAGGGCAATGTATTTCTTAAGACCCACTTAAAAACTAACAAACAAACACCAAAATTTTACTTGAACTAATTAACCAACTACGTTTTTATTTACCGAGAGTGCCTTCTCGCCCCAGAGAGGTGAGTGCTGCAGCTTTGGCTGTGCCCTCCCCAACAAAAAGGTTTGAAGCTGTAGGTGCAGAACTCTGCTTAGCCTGAACTGCAGAAGTGTGACAGTCATGTCCGTAATTAAAAATGCAAAATTAGAAGATTGTCACTTATTTAGCTGACTTCTTGGCAGTAGAAGTCTGTCAGGAGGCTTGTGTTTTATTTATTTTTGCAAGGCAGATAAATCCTTTGGATTCTAAAGTGCCTTGGCCTGAATTCGTGCATGACTCTTAATCCTCTGCTATGACACAGTGAATTCAGGACAAGCTTGATTAATAATTATATTCTACAGCAAAGTTGAGGGTTGAAACAAACTTGCTCTTCAGCTTTTTGCTGTCTTGTCTTTCTTTGGGAGAGTTTGCTCAGTGCTGGGTCTCTCTGCTGCTCAGCATTCCCAGTGCCACGGTTCAGCATCCTCAGACCTAGTTACGGTGCAGATGTGGGGCTGGCTGCCTTGCACGCTACCTGGAGGAGCCATCCGTGACAGCCACGATGGGAAATGGCTTTCTTGCAGAGTGCATTGCACTGCTGTGTTATCTTGAAGCAAGTCACAGGCTTTCCTTCCCGGTGCAAGTTTGGGAAGCACATCTCAGGGCTCCTTAGTGACGTGGTTTTCATTAATTTCTAAGACAAACCAATGACATTGTTCTGATTTGATAAAAAAAAAGCCTCTCTCTAAGAGTGGTGCTTTAAGATATTTAATTTCTTTTGGCCTTCTTAACAGATTAAGCATCTGTAATGTTGACAAATATTTAGATGCAATCATTTTGCATTGAGAAATGCAAAATAGTTTCATTCTGCAGGCAAATGCAATGATTGAGTTCTTTGAGCAAGCAAAAAAAAACAAGGAGGCAGGGAGAGACTCCACCCCAAATCTTTCACCGATGCCTTTGACCGTGGGTGCAATTCTGACACCCAGACCATTGGGCATGGAGGTGAGGACAAAGCTGGGCACAACACACACTGCTCGGAGCCAGGCTGTGGCCAGCATTCACCATGCAGACCCATACAAGACCATTTCTGTTTTGTGGCTGGCAACAGCACAGTAAAAATATACTTGTCTTATTGCAAAGCAGTGATAAATGGTGGATTTGATCAGAGGTCGGCGTGTAGCTGTTTGGTGTGGTACTTCTCCAGCACACACAAATGCTTCTCTGTTTACGGAATCTGATTTTGAAATGTTGCATCTGCTGCTGCTATCACAAACTCTTCCGTGCCATCGGTATGAAAAGTTTGTGTTAAGTGAGGTGTGTCCCTTAGGCAAAAGCCAACAAACTTGGCTGGAAGGGTTGGTTACTTGGGGATGATATTTTTTAATGCTTCTGTCAGTTGCAAAGCTGGACTCGTTTGCAAAAGCATGAGCTTATCAATAGTGCAGTGTGGGGCACGTGGTGTTGTAGGTTGCACTTCTGGTTGTGCAATTGGGCAGAGGTGGGTGTTGTTTTATACACCAAGAAGTGGTGAGGGGCACACTTCTCGTTGTCTGGCTGATGGTTAATTTTTTGTTGACTGAGGCTGCATCTGAGTAGAAATTGAGATTTGATAACAGATGTGTCCAAGGAGCCTCTTGAAGTTACACCACTTTGTCATAAAGGGCACAACATATGGGAAGGAGTTTACCAAAATATACTGTATGTAGATGTCAGGAATGACTGATGGATGAAAACACATATCTCACAAATCCCACATTCAATGCTGAGAAACGTGGGATCGTACACAGCATGGCTTGGCTCGGAAAGGCCCTTAAAGATCATGGAGCCGTGGAATTGTGGAATGGATTGGATTGGATTGGATGGGGCCTTAAAGATTGCAGAATCACTGAATTGCAGAATGGTTGGGTTGGGAAGATCCCTGGAGAGCACAGAAGCATCGAATGGTTGGCTTGGGAAGGTCTTTAGAGATGATATAACCATAAAGTGATTGGGTTGAGAAGGTCCTTAAAGAGCATAGAAGCATCGAATGGTTGGCTTGGAACGGACCGTACAGCCCCCCTGCCCCTGCCATGGGCTGGGTGCACCCACCCTTCAGGTTGCCTGAGCACTTGCAAGGATGGGGTGCCCACAGCTTCTCTGGACGACAACTGACATGTCAGCTCCCATGAGAACCTTTCCTAAGGCACCTTTTAAACTTGAACCAACTTCTGCTGGCCCCTGCCTGCACCCCTGCGTAAAACGCATAGATTTCATGCGATATTTGGGATGTTCTCAGGGTTAACATTTGGAGCACAGTCCCCCCTTGCACTGTGCCTTCTCCCCAGGCCCCCCAGCAGCACTAACCCATCTGTGTTTTCCCCTAGGAAGCTGCACAGCGGTATGAAGACGTACGGATGCGAGCTGTGTGGGAAGCGGTTTCTGGACAGCTTGCGGCTGCGAATGCACTTACTGGCACACTCAGGTGGGTCGGGAGCAGGGTGCTGGCAGGGATGCACCCAGTGCCCACCTGCTGCATGCGTTGCACCCAGGTGTGGCCTCATCCCCTTTGCAGCAGCAAATGGAGAACACTTTATCCAGCACCCATCCCTCGAGATGGGACATCTTTGGTGTGTGTTTTTCGTTTTCTGATTGGGTTTTTTTTTCACCTTGTTTTTAAAGTTTGTTTTCGATTCTGTAATTGGGGAAATATTTTCCGTGCTAAGCAGCAATAACAAACTCCGTGTAGCTCTCAGTGCTCCGTGCTGCTGCCAGAGGGCTCAGGCAGCGTCTTTGCTCCCGCGTGCTGGGCAGTGCACGCTGATCCTCACGTACAGATACCCGGTGTGGCTTCATTAGCAAAACCGTTGCAGAATTAGGTATTCTCTGTCTAATGAATCTAACTATCGGGTTCAAATTATGCAGGCCCTTTAATTAAATAGATATAGGAAGGCTGGAGCGCTGCGCTGGTGAGGAGGCTTCTGCAAGTCAATTTAGCCTGATGTTCCTGTTGGGCATGCATCCCCATGTACGGCTAGGGGTTTTATTTAATTAAAATGAAAAGAAAAAAGTGCAGGTGGCCACCGGGCCTGTTAGCAGAGGTGTGGTGGGATGCTCCAAGGGGAGCGGTGCCGCACGCTGCCGTCTCTCTGGGGGGGATGATGCTGGCGAGCGATGCTCCGGGGTGGTGGTGAGCCTGGTTGCTCTACGAAGCAAAATCCCACTCTGCATGGGGTTGGGGGGGGGGGGGGGGTAGCATTACCCAGGGGCTGCAGGGCACGGATGTGTCCCCCCCCCCCCCCACGGCTCCCGCGGCGCTGGCGTGCGCAGCTCGTGTTTGTTAGCGCCGCTCTGGCTCGCGTCCCATCGCTGGCCGGCTGCCAGCCGTGCGGGTACAGTATGTACAGTGCGCGCCGAGCCAAGTTTGTCATCGCACAGGATTAATTTTTTTCTCTAATCTGGCAAGGGTTAGGAAGGCGGGGGGGGGGGGGGGAAAGCGGGCAGGGCGAGCTCTCCCAGCGCTCGAAAACAGCCGCAGCGGATTCCAGCGCTGTTATTTATTAAAGCAGGAGACCTTTGCACCTCTCCCCTCGCCTCCCCCCCAGCTGGGATGGAGCTCGGCTCTGCGGGGTCGGTTTGTTTTCCCGTTCAGCTTGCCTCATACACAAGCTGATGATTGAAGTGGGAACGTGCCCCAAAGGAGGTGGGTGCCCTTCCACCACCACTGCCACCTCCAAAGGCTGAGGGCAGTGAACGTGAGGTTTGGTTGTGGTTTGCATTTCAGACATACCTAAGGGTGTGCTCTGGGGAGACACCTGACAATGAAGGTGCACTGCAGCTAATGGGCAGATTTTAGGGAGCCCATCCCCATCACCCCAGAGCTGCAGGGCAGGGGGCACAGACCTCATCCCCTGGCATGGGGTCATAGCCACAAGAGGTGTCATGGAGCTTTGGTTCTCAAAGTGCTGTGTATGTCCTCTGTCATCCCAGTGATCCCGTTTTGTCTTTTTGACCAAACTCTTCCCATAGTGGGACTGAAGAAGCAATGACCTTCTTCTCGAGCTGAAATGCTCCAGCACAGAAGGGCATAAAACTGCAGGAGCATGTTTTATGTTATTGATCACCTTCCAAACTCAACCTGCTCGAGCCCGTGCCTTAGGACTTCCCTGTGCCCCGGAATAAAGGAGAGGGGAGCAGGGGAGGAGCGGTCCTATAGGGAGAGGAGGTGGGAAGGGGCCACTGCCATCCATGCATCAGTGTTGCCTCGGTGCTCTGAGCTTGTTGGCATGTGTGTGTCATGGAAAGGCATTTTGGTTTGGGGTTGGAGGGGGATGGGGGGGAGGGTGGATAAGTGATTCCAACGTAAGTAAATGTAATAGTCCCAATCCTTATGAATGTCCAAGCCATCCCTGTGGGGGCTTTGTGGTGCGCGGTGTGACGCGGGGGTTATTCATCGCTCTTATCTCAGCAGCTTTCAGGTGCATGATAAATACTCTGCCAAATGTTTACATTGCAATATAGGCTTACCCTTCATGAAGTGCAAAGCGTTGGTGCGTGCGCGGCTGCATTATCACCGCCTGCTCCTAACCAGGATGTGCTTGCAAAAGCTTTAAAGATTGCATTCGGAGAAGGACCGAATAAACTCATTGCCAGGGAAAAGCAGAGGGATTCACTCCTTCCCTGCTGCTTGCTGCTGGTCAGCACTGCAGATGGGGACAAAAGCGGGCAAGGCCACGTGTGCTGGCTGCTGCCATGTGTGGGCAGCACCGTGCCCTCCTGCAGCACCTGCACCGCCCTGAGGGGCTGCGGAGGGACGGAGGAGCAGCAAGGTGCTGGGAGCAGGATGCGGCCCCGACCCTGCTGCAGTCCCACGGGTGGGCATCCCACGGCGGGCAACTGGAGGGGCTCATCCTGCCACGGTCCGGCGGGACGGCCTCATTGCGTGTTTCTGGTGAACTTCCCTTCCTTGGTGGCTATCTCCCGCTGAAGATGTTTGATCAGAGATGGAGGCGATAGCCCCTCGCCACGCTCCTCCCTCCCTGCCCGGCATTGTTCGGTGGAAGGGAGCAGGAAGGGAAGCTCTGAAGGCTCGGCGGGGATTTTTCCCGGCCCCCCCCGCCCCGCCTGGCCGCCGTCCCGCGCTCGGTCCCCGAGTGATGTCAGCGGCCTGCCGGCAGGTCTGGATGTTCTGCCAGCATTCCTGCGTTTATGATCATCCGCAGATGTGCATCCAAGAACACACTGTACCCACAGCAGAAATTAATGCAGGCTTGACTGCCGGCCAACCCGCACACACAGGAGAGAGGAAGAAAGAAAACAAAAACTGTTTAATGCTGTTTATAAATTATACACTGGCTGATGAAAAATACATTTCTCTCTCCCCCCCCCCCCCCTCACCTCCCCCCACCCCCCCAATCCTTTCTGCCTCGGGAGTCTGAGCTGAGACCAGAAGAATATGGTTTGCTTTTTAGCTCCTGTTTTGGCTCCGTTCCTAGACCCGGCTGCTGATTCAGAGCCAGCTTATTTTTTCCCCCTTACCTGATGAAATATATTTATTTTTCACCCGTCACCGCTTCTCCTCTCTCCCCGCTTTTTGGCTGCTCTTTGTTATTTAAGGTGTTCCGCGCCGCATTATGCGGAGCGCGATGCCAGGACCCATTACACCATAGTGCTCTCTGTAGCAAATAAATCTTACGCACATCTGTCTACATTAATACCGCGAAATATATGTGATCATCGCGGCGCAGCCCGTCGCCTTCCAGGTTCCTGGTCGTGCATGCTAGATGGGAAAGTTATGGAAGTTCAATACAGGGCACTGTGCTGGAGCCACCAGGGTGGTGGGGGGGGGGGGGGTTGGGGCTGGGACCTCTCCCCATGGCTGGGAGCCATCCCCTGCCCCATCGCCGCGCCTGCCCGGCCCTCCCCGCGCCGCACACAATCCATTTACATGGCTTTTGTGTTTTTTAATACTGCTAATGTTTATCATTTGCCCAACAGGCTTGACAGATTTTGTTTCCTGTAGAGCATCGCGGCTTTAAAGCCCCCTTGTTGCTAAGTAGCAGCCTCCCTGTACTGTAATGGGCTGATTTCGTATTCCGTTCAGCACTGTATCTTATTTTTGTATGCAAGACAAAGTGTTTTGATGGAGGACGATTGCAGAAGTGTCTGGAGGCTGTTTGGAGTTTTATGGGCTGTATAGTACACTGTGTGCTTTCTGAACAGAACACAGGCTGTTGAATTTTGGATTGGATTTGTCATTTTTTCCCCTCTGAGAGGAGGCTGTCAGATAGAACATTACTTTAAGGGTGGAGGAAAAGTGGAAATTATGTAATAACCTTTTTTATTGTTGCTAAGCTGAAATTATTATTATTATTATTTTAAACCTGATAGTATCCCCTTCTCCCCCTTACTTCTCCCCTTGTCCCCAAGCAGCACTCCAGTTAGCATAGCTGGCTGATGAAGTTGAGATGGTGATGCTGGTGGATGCTCTCCCCACCTTTGGTGCATCCCTCCCGGCCCCTTGTTGTTGGGTGGTGTGCAAGGGAGGTGCTGCCTTCCCATGTCAGGTGATGTGGCACAGCAGTGGGCAAAGTCCCCAGCGAGGGACAGCCTTCACCCCGTCCCCGTGCCCAGCGTGGTGCAACCACTGCTGCCTGGCCAAGCCAACAGCTTGGGTGCCAAAATGAGCAACCCCAGAGCCCACATGGTTTGTCCCCTGCTGGCAGGCTTCCCCTTGAACATCACTCATGCCCCGCTCTTTGGGGTGGAGACCCATAGTTCTGCAGCTTGAAGGCAGCCGTGGGGGAAGGGTTGCACTGTGCATCCCATTAGAGCACCACTTGGGCACATTTGGTTGCTCTTTGCTGACAAGCTGGAAAGAGCAGATAGGAAATACTTGGGTTTACACCTTTCTTCTGTGCTTCCTGGGGCTGCTGTCTGCCATTTCCCCGTTAAGGCAGCACTACAAAGTACCCTGATAGCACTGAGGGTGAGCTGATCCTTTGGGGCCGAGGTTCACGCTCAGTTCAGAAGCCTTTAGCTTTTATAAAACCCACACTTTCCATGTTTTGTTTTGTTTCTTTTTTGATATTATTTTTATATTTAATTATTGCATTTTTACGACAGTTTAGAGAGGAGGATGAAAAGAAAACCCTTTTCATGTCTCTCTCTAAATCCAAGCCTGGTTTGCAGCTTGATATTTTCAGGCTCTTCTTAGGTGTCTTTTATGCTTTTAGTGGAAAGTACTGGAGATTTTCCTAACTGTCTCTTCCACTTGGGTGAAATAGGGGAGAAGGGAAATAATAATAATAATAATAATAATAACAATAATAATAATAATAAAAAGCAGCTTTATGTGAGCAAAAGAAGAAAACAAGAGAATGGGGTAGAGAACAGGCTAAATTTAAAATTGTAATTGGCTGACTTCCACAGGCTTGCGGGTGTTTTAATGACTCATAATAACTTCATTTAAAACCAGCTGAGCAGAAAATAGATTGGAGAGGAGCCTCAGGCCATTATGGATTTGTTTTTTTTTTTGACAAGCTCTGTTTTCGGCAGCCAGGAAGGCACTCACAGAGGGCTCGGCTGTTTTCTCTCTCTTAGAGTTGGTGGTCTGCCCAAGAGAGATTGTATAGAAACCAGGGCTCGGATTTTTTCTTTCTTTCTTTCTTTCTTTCTCTTTTTTTTTTTTACTGATTAAAAATAGATGCCTTGAGGTATTATTTTAGCATCACTGTGGTTTGTTTTTTTTTTCTCTTTTTTTTTACTTTGCACTTTTGATGTGGTAAATGGAACATAAATAAAATTGTTTTTGAAATTACTGAATTAATTAGGGTAGTAAAGCGACGACAGTGCATAAATTTACTTGGCACTTCTTTTTAATCCATATTTTTCCCTCTCTCCACCTTCTTGCCGATTACAGCATTTTAATAATATATAATCCCAAATTTTTATTAATCCCTTGTGCTTGAGGGAGGGGACTGAAGTCAGTGTGGTATCACGCTCGCAGGGCCGTCACTTTGGAGCACACGTTGCAGTTAGGCAGGGTCTGGGCATTCTGTTGGCATGTAGCCCTGCCTCAGGACCCTCCTCAGGACGCAGCACAGGCAAAAAACTGCTTTTTCTACCTCAAAATAGCAGCCCGTTTGCGTCTGTGTGGGTTGAGAGCCCCTTTGTGCCCATCTTTTGGCTGTGTCATGCATTTCGAGTGAGGCTGTCGCAAGGCTGGGCAGAAGGATGAGGCCATGAGCAGATGTCCCACGATGGCCCTGGTCCTGCTGGCTGCTCCCTGCTATGGTTGGGGCCCTGGGCAGCCTGATCTGGTGGGTGGCAGCCAGCCAAGGGCTGGGGTTGGAACGGGATGGTCTTTGAGGTCCCTTCCCACTGTCTGTGGCTCCGTGCTCTGTAAGGTCCCTTCCAACCCAACCCATTCTACAGTTCTACGGTTCCATGGTCTTTAAGTTCCCTTCCAACCCATCTTATGATTCTGTGATTCTTTTTCCTTCTGTCTTTTTGAGGCACATGAGTTACCATTTATATTTTTAAGTACCTCTTCCCCTTATTGCCTCAGCCTCCTTTCAGCTTTCTCGTGGACACCGGCCCCATAAAAGTTTATCACAGTCAGGGACAGTTAAATGGGCACAGGAAAACAGTGGTTTAGTAAATTGTAAAATTAGTTGGGAAGGTTAACGAGGCATGGCTCATCTGCTGGAGGAGAGCAGGTTTGTGGAGGTAGCAGAGCATCTTGCGAAGGTGTCCCCACTGCCACCTCTGTGACCCTCACAAGGTCTGTCTATCCCTATCTGTTCGTTTTTATCCTAACTCTGGAAAGACCACCGCTGCACTTTTTGTAATGCAACACTGCAATTACGGTGCAGGAGGGGGAAATCAAAGCTTTGGAGCAGCCCAGCAGCTTCAGACCTGCTGCCTGTGCTGCAATTATGGGCTTGGGAACACCAAAGGCAGGCGGACGAGTGTCATTTTTAACCAGTTAGAACATTTTACTACTTCCTAACATCACAAGCGTTAAACCTAGAGAGCCTACTCCTTGTCCTCAATAAAGTAATTAAGCTGAATGGGCGTTGGGAAGTATTATTAGGGCTGATAGGGACTAAAAATAGGAAAGCTCTGTTTTCAGATCCAGAGAGCCCTTTCCTTACAGGTCAGAGCCATCCCAAGGCACTCCTGTGCCAGGATGAGCTGTTGAGACGCGGGATGCTTTGCAGGAGATGCAGTCCAGCACTACAGCTCATAATTTGCTGTAGTCCATGGGAAAAGTTGATCAGTTGTCCCCACGTTTCACAGAGTAGATGCCTGTGGGAGTCTGAAAGGAAACTGTTCTTTCTTTTAAATGAGTTAAAATTGATGTCGGTGGCTCCAGGTGCCCTTGGCACAGTGGTGGGGGTGCCCTCCACCTTCTCACAGTGGCTTGGCGTGGCCAAGGAGGTGATGCTTGGTCCTAGTGCTAGGGCAGCTGTGCAGCCTGGGAATTCGGGGGGAAAAAGGTGTGGAAATGGGGTCGAATGGCAGCACTGCATGAGTGGCATCTGCAGCTGCCCAGTAAGTAGTCAGTGGTGGCAGAACCCTGAGCTGGGAGCCCCAGGCTCCACATCCATCCCACTCGGGACCAATGCTCGAGCTTGCCGTTTGTGGGATCTAATTTCCAAGAAGCCGAGCACATCGCTCACGCCGTGTCATTAAAGCAAGCATCATTCATCCCCATGTCACGGCACGAGCAGCCTTAGCCCCGCAGGGAGGAAAAAAAAACCTGTCCAGCAAGGAAGAAAAGGGCCAAAAAGCACAAAAAGCGCATGCTGACCCCATCCCGCTGCGTGCCGGGCACTGAGCGAGCCGCTCCTCGCCGTGTTTTTGCCAACCTGCTGCCGTGAGGACCTTTATTAGGCAGCAGCTATAAATTTGCTCGTACAGATATAAATGTTCGGTGGAGGCTTGTGTGCCAATTACAAGGCATGCTCCAAAACACAGCCGATACTTGGCAGCACGTTAAGTCCCATCCCCTTGGGAAGATCATCTGAAGATATCTATGTACTGTAGGCAACACAAGCCGCTCGCTAAAAATACCCTCCCAAAAACTTCTGTTTACATTTTAATGGGCTAATGGTTTCTATGGGTGTTATTTAAAAGAAGAAAAATGGAATAAATAAATAAATAAAAATAAAACAGTAGGGGGGGGGGAGGGGGAGAAAAAGCCAACACCAACAAAAAAAAAAACAAAAAAAAAAAGCCCTGACACAGCCTCCCAATGTACTGCTTTCAAATATGTCATGCTCCCTCTAATAAACATCTAACTGTTTTTTTCTAAGCCCTGTTATAATAAGCTCAGATGTTGGATGACATTTTTCCTGGTGACTCACATAGTAAAATTAACCTTGAACTATTTACATATTCAATCGCCGTACTCTCTCCTCCCCCCTTCTCCTCTGAGCGTGTGTACATTACAGGAATTCTGGCTCCGGATCAGTTTTTGTTTTGTTGATTAAAAAAAAATAAAAATTCCCTGCCTGGAGTACACATCTACTTGAGTGAAAGAACACACAGTCCTGGCCTTTGGAAATTGGCAGGCAGCGTGCTGTTCCCTGACTGATAAGAGGTACTGTAAATAAAACTGTACAGCATAGCCTGTTGTAAAATGCCCCGTGTCTGTACTCATTGTTCTGACAGCTTATGCTTTTTTTGGGTATGCTGTTTTGGTACACTCTGTACTTCCTTATGTAACCCGGCATGCATATCTCATCAGAACATTCACCCTGTTTATTTTAAAATCTCAAGGAATTTTGCTGTCCCCCTGCCCTCCTCCCCCTTCCCCCCCTCCACCCCGCTCAGCTGCTGGCGGGTGCCTCGTGCTTTGCTTTTCTCTGGGCTGTGCAGTGGTCTCTGTGCCTCCTCGTCTCCCCCCACCTGCACCCCGTGCTTGTGCCCACCTTCCCCTCTGCATGGGACAGCACTGTGCTGGAGCTGAGGACCGTGTCAGAGCTGGGGACCGTGTCAGAGCTGGGGACCGTGTCAGAGCTGGGGGTTGCAGCTCTGTGCTGTCCCCCCCTACGTCCCTGCTGCAGTGGTGGTGATGCTGGGGGGGTCCCGGCCCCACGCAGTTTGCCCCCTTGATGTGGGGCCAACTTGTTGCTGCATCAGGTTGATGTAACCTCGTGGATTACGCTTCACAGCAGTGGGTCTCGGAGAGCTCGAAGTGGTGATGGAGAGGCATTGCCTTGGCAACTGCCTGCTGTACATCAGCTGCGCTGGAGGCTGATGGGGAGGGGGCAGGCGGCGCTGCCCTATTGATCAGGGTCCCATGGGTGCCTGGGAAGGCTGCCCCAGTGCTGCACTCCCAGTGCCTGTCCCTGCTGCCAGGCAGGGAGCTGCCCCTCTGCACCTCACCACATTGCTCCTGTGCGTGGTTTGGCTCGGCGGGATGGCTTGTGTGCTTCCAAGTGCCCATCATTTACCAGTGGGTGGATGCAGTGTCGTCCCCACGTGGACAATGCCCCATGCCCCCCGTGTCATTCAGCCCTGGGTGTCACATGCAGCATGTGCTTCTGGGGAGAAATGAAATTACAGGGGGAAAAAAAAACAACAAACCCAACAGAGAAACCATGGCAGGGCCCCGCTGGCCTTTTGGGTCACTGATCTGGGAACAAAACATCCCAAGCAGGCTCCGGCATGATGGCTCCTGAGCAGCAGTGACCTCTCTAATTATGCTGGTAATAGAGCCCAGCTCGTTATTAAAGTCGTCCTTGGGCAAAGGGAGGGGGCAGCTGGCACTGGGCTGTGTCCCCACGTCCCTATGTCCCCCAGCACAGGGGAGCGGGGCTGCGGCCGCGCCGTGATGTCACCGAAATGCACCTTCCTATTTATTTCTTTGCAAGCAGCCATGTGGTTTATGCACACTTGAGTTGTTTTGAATGCAAACTTGACATCATAGGGAAGGCAGCAGAGAACAACATATGCACAGTAAACAGGCAGACTGTCTTATTGATTAACAGATGAGACCTCTATTATCGATCAAAGCTTGGCGAGAAAATTTATCACTTTTAATTTCACTGCTGCCAAATATTTCTGCCTGTGAGCCAGCCGTTACTAAGACAATTTAAAGGCAAAGGAATTCTCCTGGTAATGGATTTGGTGGTACCTCCGTCTCTCCTTTTGTTTCCTTGCCCCGTGTGTCCCAGGGTTGGTTCCTGAGTGTGGATGCGGGCATGGGGAGCAGCTCTGTGCCCCTGTCTGAGCTGCCCCTCCACGCTCCACCCCACGCGTGGGTCCCTGCAGCTCTGCTTCACGATCTCACGGCCGCGTTCACAGCTTTGTCCTGGCAGCGTATGCACTGGAGATAGTGTGCATTGTTCACAGCTTTGTCCTGGCAGCGTATGCACTGGAGATAGTGTGCATTGTTAATCTGGTTTTATCTGGAAGTGACTTATCTGCTGTTAGACATCCTGTTTTTTTTCCTTGTTCTCACCAGCACCTCTGACCCGCCGCACGCGGCTCATGTTGATAGTGATTTTCTCAGAATTCCCCCAAACACCACATCTCTCTCACAGCCAAAGGGGTATCTGTGCTTCTCACTGAATGGTGTTGTTTCTGCCGTGTCGCTTATCAGATGGTTCTGCCTTCGCTTCCCTCCCATCCTCTGATACGGGTAACGACGCTACAATAGGAAGGGGCAGGAAACCAATTAAAGTTAGATCAGCTGCCACTCTAATGAAACTCATTGATGTTTAGTGATTTTTTGAAAACAAATATTTAATTTCTTCTTGGCAAGCAACTCCTTACAGTGAAAGACCAGTGCAGCGTCGATAGTATCTGTGCATGGTGCTGTAATTTGGAACTCGTGGAGCAATGGGACAGAGGAGGGTGGCTGCTTTTTGCTGCTCTTTGTGGGCTATAAAATAGCACGTCCCTCTATCGAACAGATTCTGTTTTAAGAAGTGAATGGCCTTAAAAACACACGTGCTCCTAGAGGAGTCCTCTTCGTATCGCCTTCACTCTGCCCGCGTGTGTTGGAATGGATAAATCCTCCCATCAGGCACAGGTTAGGAGCTTTGATGTAGGAGCTTTGATTTTGGATGCCTGTTGTTGAGTTGCTCCATCCAAGCCCTGTCCCCGTGCATGGCTTCAGTGCTGGGGGTGCCCAGCTGTGCCCACCCCATCCCCTCCACAGTACTCTTTGCCACAATGATTTCCAACCTCTCTTTCTGCTGTAGCTCTTCGCTGTGCGTGCTCTCTGAATAATGCTCCTTCTCCTCTTTGTCTTTCCAGCGGGTGCCAAAGCATTTGTCTGTGATCAGTGCGGTGCGCAGTTCTCAAAAGAAGATGCCCTGGAGACACACAGGCAGACACATACTGGTATGTTGACTTTTCTTTTTTTTTTTTTGCTTAACTCCTTCTCCAAACAAACAGTGCAGAAGGAAGCACTGTGTGTGCTGCCTCCGCCCCAGGCAGACACTCTTTCTAGGGGAGCCCTCTCCCAGCTCTGTTACCTCTCCCCATTGAGCCCTTATGTCCGATGGAGGGATCCTGTGTTCCACTGCCCTGCTTCATCTTGCCCCATTCTGTCCCTAAGCAGTGACCCTTGCAGCCATTTCCTTCAGGGATGCTCAGAGTCAGGCTGTCCTGGGGAGTGCATTGCTGTGCTCCAGGTGAGGTTGTGGTGCTGGTTTCAGCCCAGTGGGGTTGGTTTGTTTGTTGGGGAATGGCACTTTCTCTAAGCTCCTCATTATCAAACACCACTTAGAACGAAGTCAGGTATTCAGGCTTCCCTTGCAAGTTCTTCCCAAACCCCAACATTAACCCTCGGCAGTTCTGCCTTCTGACCTCCCCAAGTCCATTTTCAATCTTGAAATTAATCCTATGAAGGTAAGTTGGCCTGGTTTTTGTTGACCCCTTGGAAATACTTTTCTATTTGCATTAAAATTTGGGACTCTCAAAAGGGAAATGTCCCCAGTGGAGTTCCTGGTGGGTACTGGTGGAAGGAGCAGCACAGCCTGTCCCTGTGGCTCAGCTCAGAGTGTCTTTGTGCTGCTGGATGGCCACCCTTGCTCTGTACACCAGAGGACTGGCCACAGTGCAAACTCGCCCATTTCCAGAGGATATTGGCTTTAAGAGGTGCTGGGAGCATGGAACCAGCCCTGCTCTTGCCCCGTCCCCAGAAGCAGAGATATGGAAGTATGGAAGTGTTGCTGTTGGCAGCAGTTGCTAACGGGGTTGCAGGTTCCTTCCACACACTTGGTTTGTTGCTCTCCTGATGCTGGGAACACTGCTCTAAAGTTCAGGTGTAACACTCATCAAACTTTTACTGAGTTTGACCAGTGCGATGGCACTTGGCCACCATTTCAGATTTTAAGAGAAGCTTTCGAAGAGATAAATAACGTTGTCAAGATTGTTTTGATGGTCAGGAGCCTGAGAGTGATGCATTATAAATCATCCGAGAATCCCAGCCTACACTGATGGTTCTCTTCCTGCTTTCAAGCATCTCTACAAATAATTGCACTGTATCTGGGGCTCTGTGCGGGTTTTGCCTTGCAGCCATGAGGTCTGTGTGTCTCTTCTTGCGGGATGCTGAGATGCTCAGTGGGAGGAGAGCAGGTCCTGGAGGGCCCTGGGGTCCCTTTCTTGGCACAGAGCTGTGCAGAAGCAGAGCCCCACCTGCTATCCCAACATCACATAGCATTCAGGCAGATAAAGAGCCATCAGTGCACCGTGATTCCCTCCTGCAAATCATTGTGTGATAAACAAGGCAGCTTGCACTGCAGCACTGTCTTAGCTTTCATGGTTTGTAAGAGTGAGATAGCTCGAGCTCTTCTTCCAGCACAGCACAGACACGAGGCAGTGATTCACAGAAGCACTGTTGCTTTTATAGCTTAAGCACTTAAGTATGCATGTAGGAAACCATCATGCAGCAAATACAGCCTAATACGACTGCTCCCAGTGCGAGGAAAACCTTGCTCCTTTCCAAAGAGCTATCAACAGTTGGCTTTTGCCACGTTTCTGTTATTGTGCTTTCTAGCTCTTTGGGTTGGATGCAGCTGGCCGTGGGTGAGCACGAGGAGCTCCTTCTGCCTGATACCAGGTGACAGATACACACTGTAAACGCTGCCCTTCCAACCCACAGTAGGTTTGCTATGGGGCATGGAGGAGTTTGCAGCAGGCAGTCCCAAGTGGAGTCTTTCAGCAACTCCTGAAATCAAAACTGCAGAGAGGAGCCCGCTCCCCTCTGTGCTATATTAAGAGCAGTTTAAATTAGAGCAAGCTAGCCTTTCAGTGCTGAAAAAACTGATAAATGCCACTAATGGCTGTGTTTATACTCAAAGGTTGAAATCCGATGTGTGGACGCTATGTTGGCATGCAAAACATGACTGGTTATATGCCAGAGGTTTTAATGACCGATCAGTAATATAAATTGCTGCGTCACTGAGCAGGAATAGGCTCAGCATGTCATTTGATCTGGAAACTTTGCTGGCCAAGCAGCAGGTAATAAATTTTAAAGTGATTGCCCTCTGTATTCAAAGTCATGCTACTTGAGGCTGAACTTTACAAACCGTAATCTTTTTAGCAACTGTATATGCTGTAGGTTAGGGAGGGGAGAAGAGCGGACGGGAGCTGGCTTTGGTGCGTGCCCCATGCTGGGCTGGTGAGGCACGGTCTGGACCATGGGTTTGCTGGTGGCCAAATGTGGTGTCACTATCCAAGGGTACCACCAAACATCACACTCCCAGGGCTCCGCAACCCCTACAGGCAATGGCCTGGTCCAAACCCATCCGGAAAACCACGCAGAGCAGCATGGAGATGGGCTGTCACTGGTGACCTTGACAATTCAGCATGAGTCGGCGTTGGTCTGATGGGAAACTTCGGGGCCAGACCGCTGTGGGCTGTGTGCGTGCCAAGGCTCAAAGGGTGACATGAAAACTTAGCCCGGCGGAACATGGCGACCCAGGTTAAACAGGTTTATCATCACCTCCACGAGCTGTAAACACACACATCTCAGTTACACATCAGAAATGGGCTCCATGGCCAGAGGAGCCCACACTCTCTGAAATTAATAGCTTCCTGTTGTTGGGCGGCACTCAAATAGCGCTGCCTGTGGCATGAGAAACATTCCTCCAATACAGTGCTATAATTAGCTCGCTTTCTAAATAATGACATCTCCCAGAAAAGGTTTTGGAGCGTCGTCCTCTCGTCCTTGGCCAACTCAGTGGAAGAAGTTCACACTTTGTCAGAATATGAAAAAAAACCTGCCCTTTTTTGGTTGATGTTGGGGTGGACGGCTTCAGGGGTGGCTCAGATGTTTCTCAGGGAGAGGTTCAAAAAATAAGCTTCGTAGAGGACTGGTTTGGCACAAATGTACCAAACAGACCTGGTTTGTTCTAAAATGCAGCTTTTATTGGAGGGTGCAGCTCCAGTTTGCAAAAAGCCAACTGACCATCATTGGTTTTCTGGGTCCTCTGAAGCTCGGGATGTTTTCTGAAATGGATGAGTAAGGACTCTTGGTTTCTTCTCCACGTGGGGAGATGTTTCTTAGGTGAACAGCTCAGGTGTAGGAACCCCATTTTTCTCACGTTTTTCCATTGTCCTCAGTGCCCTTTCCCAAATGCAATGCAAAATATTAACCCAGGAGGAGTCGGACTCGGTAATCCTTATGGGACCCTTCCAACTCGGGATATTCTGTGATTCCAATTTGGTGTAAATTTACTGCCTGGTTACTGCTGTAAAACAGTCTCTGTCCCTTATGGTGAAAAAATTAAGCCCTTCTTTCAGCTGCAGCGTAAATCATATTCAAAGACAGAGTCACTTCTGCTTGTAAACATAGGGATGGTCCTATGTTTACCCCTGCGGCCCGGCCGGCTCTGGGCTGAGAGGTTCTTTCTGGGTGTTCACTTTCTTTGGCCTCCATCCTACAGCAATAGGAAAAGCAGCAACTGTTCTGGCTCATCTTCATAGCAGCGTAAGCCCAGCGCCATGCCGGAGGGAGAGTGTGGAAAATTACTTACTGCGCTCTTCAAATGTAGAGGAAAAAGTAAATGTATTCAGGAGGAAACCAACTAGCACCAAGCAATGCATGCATCCACGGGGCTCGGGTAGCTCGTCGCTGGTGTTGGCACTAGTGGAGTTGGGGCTCAGCTGGTGTGCCAGGGACTTTCAGAAATATCAGAGGTGATTTGTATAGTGTTTCCTAAAAGCAGGAGGCTTCATCCCATCCCTCCTCCTCCTCTCTGCTGCTTTCCCAGAGCGCTGGAGCCGTCGCTCTCTTCTCACACCCACAGCAGACGCTTCAAACACGAACAGCAGAAAGGAGTTAATAAAACCAATGTGTAACTGAAAATTGAAAAGCTATAAATCTCCCTTCTTTTTTTTTTTTTCCTGGGATGTTGGTAGCATTTTGATTTAATAGTTGGACAAACACAAGGGTCTATTTTATTCAGAGTTTACAGGCCTCAGGGCTGTTATTCCTCCAAATTTAATAGCATTGAAATTGCAGGGTTTGCGATAATTTGCCTATCACTTTCTGCTCTCCCATTGATGTTTATTGTCAGCGGGATGGAATCTCAATCCGATTCACTTAGATAACATGTCTGTTAAACATTTAGATAATTGTGCCATCATTAACTTGTCACATTATTTTAGAGATTCAAAACAGTAACGTGGTAAGTGGAGGTACAAAGAGAAAAAAAACCCTGAGTGCGAGAGTGGAGTATGGGGCGAGGAGGAGCTGGAGGGGCCGGCACTGCCCCAGGATGCTCCCAGCAGAGGGATGCTCCTGTCCCAGGGAACTGGGAGGAGACAGAGATGGTGGGGGGGCTCGGTGCAGCCCCCAGGCCCACCAGCAGCTCCGCTCCTCTCCCCAGCCCAACGTGTGCAGCATCTCCCATCGTGCTTGCAGCTTTCTATTACTGTTTCACGGTACTCTGGAGGGTTTTAACAGAGCTGCTTGATTGGGCTTATGGGGGAAATACCATCAGATAGCATTTTTCTCCATAGATAGAGATAACGTACGGTAGTATTAAGTATGTTTACACATAATTATCCCTCCTGTACTCAGCTGTGTGAACCCAAGTGGAAGAGAGCAGAGGATGCAGCAGGCATGGGTGAGGGTGCAGGTGGGTGACTGACCCCAGTGAGCTCCGTGCTCTGGGGATGCTGCAGCACCACAGACATCAGCAGGAGAGCGTTGGGGAGCTCCTGTTGGGCTGTGTGGGGTCCGTGCAGGAGAGGGGCTGCATCACCAGCCCCCACCCCATGTCCTCTGTGCCCAGCCAGAGCCGTTCAGATCGGGGCTGTCCCATTTCTTTATTTCATTGCTGGTGTTGCATTAGCTACTAGCAAACAAACAGACTTAAAATCATGCTGCAGGCTTTGGTGTACGATGCCTGGCTGAGCGAAGCTTTGGCATACCTGCCCTATAAGAGCTCCAATTTCAGATGCAAGTACAGGCAAGGGAACGATCAGTGCTTTGTTTTTTCATCAGGAAGAGAAAACTTCCGTGAACACTGGAGTCTGCTGAGCATTGTGCTGCTTCCTTCCTTCAGCATGGGGTGCTGAGGATGGGACGTGGTGCTGCAATGGGGTGAGCGGGCTGTGAGGAAAGGGAATGTGGGCAGGAGCCATTGGGAATGGGGACAGGAGCCTTTGGAAATGTGGGTAGAAGCTTTTGGGAATACAGACAGGAGCCTTGGGGAATGTAAGTAGGAGCCTTTGGGAACATGGACAGGAGTCTTTAGGAACGTGCACAGGAGCTTCTGGGAACATGGACAGGGGCCTGTGTGAGAGCCAAGCTGTTAGGAAGAGAGGAAAGGTGTTACTCATCATCATAATTGAGCTCTCTGACCACATGTAGATCTTCACAGGTGGAAAACCATCCTCACTGCCCAGGAGGTGATGTCTTCCAGCCTGCTGCTAGAGGCTGAGCCCCAGCTGTGATCCCAATAACAAGTGAGACAAGATTGGGTGGAGGAGAGGCCGAGCAGTGAAGTTGGAGAGTGCACAAATTGTGGATTTTTCCACAGTGTAACCAAGTTTTGCTCTGCAGCTCCATGTGTGCCAGCAAAGAATGTTTCAGGCACCGCTGCCAAGTCTTGAGATATTTTGGCAGCTCTTGGAGTGCTTCACGGACCTGGAGTCCTATGAACACATCCGAAAGGATCGCAGAGAGAAAAACTGTAAATATGCAAGAAAACATCGGCTCCAAAG
The DNA here is from genome assembly GCF_038088225.1 of Cyrtonyx montezumae. Classification (NCBI taxonomy): domain Eukaryota; kingdom Metazoa; phylum Chordata; class Aves; order Galliformes; family Odontophoridae; genus Cyrtonyx; species Cyrtonyx montezumae. Next base: position 2,305,043 of record NW_027071959.1, read on the forward strand.
GTGTTGTTGCATTTCACAGCTGGAATATTTCTTTCAGAGCTTGGAGCACTCAGGTATGGCAGTGCTGAGGAGACTTTGTGCATGGGGCTGGGCTGGGGGCACATGGGCTTTGGTCCAGGTGTGAGCATCACACAGCCCCATCTAAGGAACAGATGGGAGCAGAGATGGGGGTGCTCGTTTCTGGAGGTGAACTGCAAACCCTGAGCTTGCCAAATTAATCCCTCAAAACGCTGCCTTCCTTGCCCAGGTTTTAGCTGCCACGTGTGGAGGGTGTGAAGATGCTCCTGGCATCCAACGTGCCCAGGAGATGAAACGAGAGTGATTGCAGGCTGGGAAACCATCTTCTGTCGTGGGGTTTGCTGTTTCAGTAATCCAGGCAGCTGTGGAAGTACAGTGGAGGTGTTCAAGGAACGTGCAGATGTGGAACTGAGGGACGTGGTTGGTGGGGATGGGTCGACAGTTGGAATTGGTGAACTTAGTGGTCTTTTTCAATCTTAATGATTCTGCGATCCTACAGCTTAAGGAGGAGGGGAAGATAAATGCATAGCTGTGTCTGGGTGGATGTTTTTGCCCTCTGTGCCACTCTGTCTTTTCCCTTCAGCATCTGTTTCCACTCTTCCATCAATATCCACATCAAAAGCTCACAGTGATGTCTTCTGATGAGTTGATTGGATCGAGTGGACATTCAGGCTCTGAAATGTTGGTAACCAAACCGAAAGCTGAGTTTGGGGCTGCGTGCTCGTGTTTGGACTGGGTTTAGGTGTTCTAGCAAAAGGGAAAGGCTTGCAGTGCTTCAGTGCAGGTTGGGGATACCAACCATGCTCAATCCTGGGTGTTTCTTGGGGGAGGGATGTGTTAGCTCAAATGTTTGAGTGGGGCAGAATGGGATGGAAAAGGTGACCCAAGAGAGGACAAAAACACGGTTTGAAATAGGATGGTAGCACCCAAAATGCAAACTCCCCAGTTTCGTAAATAAAAAATAGCAGCTTTGTTTCAGAACACTTTCCAAACTAAAAATGGCAGCTGCGAGAGCGTAAAGAGGCAAAGCATCTGTCTTAATCAGATCATGATGGGCTGATATCTTATTAACCCCGAGCTGCTTTTGGCAAGCAACCATGGCCCTGGAGCAGAGGCACTGCCCTGGGGCTGGGAGCTGCCACCAGCCTGAGCTCCTCTTTAACACAGCAGAAAGTTGTGTCCCTTTTCAAAAGCTGCAGCCTCAGAGGGTCCCCCCTTTACCTTTCTGCACCTTCCCCTGGTGTGCATTTGTCCCCTTTCTGCTTTCTGCTGAGCGATGCAGGGCTGCGAGAGCCCTTCCCAAGTTTGTTTGCAAAAGGGACTGAACACTGTGCAAACAGAGGGCAGGGTGAGCACCAGCATTCAGCTGAAGGCTTTTTCCTGTGCTTCCCTGCTGCTGGCCCAGGAGCTCTGTGTGTGGAAGCTGATGCCTTCCAAGGAACAGGGGTGTCTTTGCAAACGTTCACTCGACAAAAACTACAACTGTGACAGAGAAACGTCCATTGGAAGGCCTTCTTCATTTAGGAGCGTAATTCACAGTGACAGTTTTAACAAACAGGCAGCTCTTACAGATAAGCATGGGGTGATCACTCCTTCCATGGGGTCTGGTGGCAGCAGAACAGCCCCAGAGGCCCACGGCTGTGAGCACGGAGCTGCCACTGGGCTGCCATGTACCCGAAGGAGTGTCCCCATCACCCACAGCCCGACAGAGGTGCTGGAGAACAGTGTGTCCTCAGCTCACCTCCCCAGGGTCCTGCTGCAACCCGAGCTGTGGGGTTTGCAGCCCAAACGCTTTGCTGTGTGTCTTGGCTCCCTCCTTGCAATGCCATTCCTGACATTCTCACCATGCAAACAGGTCCCACGTCTCCTGGAGCTGCCCTGGCCAGCAAAGCATTCGATAAAAGAGAGATGTGTATTATGTTGAATGCAACAAAGCCAAAAGTTCTCCGTGTGCTGGAGGTTGCCTGTGTCTCCTCTTCCTTGCAGAGCTCCGGAGCTGATGTTTGCTAGCACAGAAAGAAACAGAAAAGTTTGTTTCTTGCTGTTGCCTTGGGGCAGTGCTCAGCAGCAGCAGTGGGTCGGATGCTGCTGTTTGGAAGGGACGTTCCCTGCTGGATGTTGATAGGAGCTTGCTTTGGAGTTGTGATATCTTGTGTCAGCTGAGCGTATCAGTGCGTGGAGCTGGGGAGGTTCAGTGTAACCCTCTGACCCTGCTCACCAAGAGCCATTTCCAGGGCTCAGCATAGTGAGTTTTCATCTGGATGGACCCTTTTGAGGAGGCAGAGGAGTTACAACACCCTGAAATACCCCAGATCTCTCCAAAAGCCCCTTTAGATTTTTAATTGGTGCCACACACCGATGTTTATAATGGGAACTGAGTGAAATTGGGCGCAGACATCGCTGTGTCGGTCCTCACACCCTGCAACAGCCTCTGCTGACAGAGCAGTCAGGGTTAAAGGAAAGAGACCTTTGTGCAGAGCACCACGCGCTCCCTGAAAGCCGCCTTGTGCGTTTTTAGCTTTGGGAAGGACATCAAAAGGCATTTGGAAAAAAGTAGTGGTTGGTTTGGGACGCAGCTCCTCTAATCCAAATATATCTCGGCGGCACCACGTGACGGTGGCAGGCTGCTGTTACCTGACTTGAACTTGGGATCCTCGTGGTGCTCCAGCTCCATGCAGCACTGGCGGCCTCCTGTCCTTGTCATGCTTCTCCATCCCCATCTCACCTGGAGTCTGGTGGTGCTGAATGCATCCAGCCCTATTTGGGGCAAGGCATCTATCAGCTGCATTCAACGTTTTGATTCACAGTTCCCTGCTTGCAGGCTGTGGGTGCTGGGAGCTCTCACTGGAGGGGTGATGCAGGGCTGGTGCGTTACCCCGTGCTCCTGCAGCATCTCTGGGTGCTGTGGGTTTGCTCCATGCATCAGGGACCCAACTCCCAGCCCGGACCTGTGGCGGTGGCAATGTGGAGCTGCACGGATCCGCAGCACAGAGCCTCTTTGTCTGACAGTAATGTTCTGTGACAGTGCTTGAAATCTGAGTCTGAGCACACATTCCTGAAACCGGGAATCGCGCTGCCTTTCAAACCCGCTTCTTTTCTTAACCTTTAAATTAAACGAAAACAAAAATTCCCTGCCCTTCCGAGAGAATTTATAGTCAGGAGATCAGATCGGGCAGGAACGAGAGCGGCGTTGCTGCGATCGGACGCGTTTGCCTAAAATCAACAAATAAAAAAGGTAGTGGACCTATGCTCTCGTCTTTAAAATGAGCGCCCAATGGTCTACGTTTAATTTTCCTGTGCAAATACTATTTAAACTGCAATGAGAAAAGCCCTCTTGCTAAGCTACAGAAAAATCTTTCTTGTCCTTTAATTCTAGATGAAGGGGATTAGTGTGAACATATTTAACCTCTGACCCTCAAACAAAAGCATTATCAAATTTAGTTGCCAAGTGGTTCCCCATTTAACTGAACCAGTTCAGTATCTCAGCAATTTTTTTTCCCTCTTTTCCTTTAAAGCTTTAAAAATCTATTGTTGCCCTCAGAACATTCAGAGGGTTCACACTGCTCTGTTCGGGCTGGAGATGGTCGTCAGAGTGCTGATAAGGGAAAACAACTCTGTACAGTTGGTGTCGAACTCATGAAGGGTTTAAAACACAAAAACACATTTAAAAAAACCCCAAATGAAACCGCCCCAAACAAACAGTGCTTGTGGTGGCCTCTCTAGGTGAGGCCATTTACACCTACATCTTCCTGCACCCGCCCTGCTGCTGGTGATGCCCTGGCCCTGCACTAAGGTTTGTTCACCACAGCTTCGGTGCCTGTGCTGCACTCTCCCAGAGCAGGAAACAAAAGAGCACTCTCTGCTCTCTTAATCTCAGTTTCCCCATACGTGCAGCTAGGGCACCCACAGCCTGCAGTGTGCTGCTGTGTGCCTCGAGGTGTGTTCTGCACTGCCTCCTTTTGGGGTGACCATTTTGCACCACCTCCAATCCGTGCAGGGTGGAGCATTTTGCATTGCCTCCATATGGGTTGAGCATGTTGTGTCTCCTCCGGTTAGGGTGAGCTTTTTGCATCTCCATATGGCATGAGGGTTTTGTGTTGCCTCCATACTGGTTGAGCGTTTTGCATCCTCTCCATTTGGAGTGAGCACTCTGCATCACCTCCATATGGGGTATTTTACATTGCCCTCCATATTGGCTAAGCATTTTGCATTGCCTCCATATGGGTTGAGCATTTTGCATCCCCTCTGTTTGGAGTGAGTATTTTGCACTGCCTCCATACAGGATGAGCGTTGTGCATCCCATCCATTTGAGGTGAACGTTTTTCATCCCCTGCACACAGGGTGAGGCTGCAGCACTCGTGAGTGCTGGTGCTGCCGGATGTGCCGGCGAGGAGCACTGCGGGGCTGCATCAGATAGTGATGAAATGTGTAAAACTAGGTGGTCAGGGTCTCCCAGCCTGAGGAAAATATTCCAGCTCCGCGGAGGAATGCAGAGAGGGGCCTCCCTTAAAAAGCTGGTGTCCATTTACAGTGCATCTCTCATAAACTCGGCCACTGGGGTAAGGGCAGGGGGACCAGCCCTCCTGGTATGTGATTGATTATCTGGTATTTATGCCATTGAGGACTTTTCAGCAGTTTAGGGTCAAAGGGTCATCTCATGTGTCTTGCTGCAAATCCGCTTCCTTTTGTACAGTGAGGGCTGGGTGAGCAGACACACAAAAACAGCTTTTTCTTTTCCTTGGGAAAAAGGGGAGGGGGGCGGGCTGGTGTCAATGAATTTTTTTTTTCAGTCTTTTCTGAATAGTGTCCTTTTTAATTCTAAAGAACTTTTAATTAAAAGTAGCAGGAAAGTTCATCTTGACAAGGTTTAACTTACCTTAACAGTTACTTTTGTGTCCCAGGATTCATGTCCTCCCCACTTAAAAAATATATATAAAAACAAAAAATGGAGGAGGTGTTTCTTTCCATTCCCATTTCACATCTTTGAGCGTTCACTGAGAGGTCTTTTTCATTTTTACTTGGGTTTTTTTTCTTTATTAAATAACAGAGCCCTGGGAGTAATAAGCGGACGTTAGGAAACGTTGCTTTGTGTCTCTCAGCAGCCCTCTGTACAGCGTCCTAAGGACAATTTTATTTGCTGGTTTGGCAGCCAGGGCTGCCCCGTGTTTCCTCGCTGCCCCTCGGTGACAGCCCGGACAAATGCAGCTTGTCCCATGGAAATGTATGAAGGATGCTCTGTGCTGCTGGGTGGGATGGGAATCCTGTGTTGGTTCGGAGGTGTCACTGAGTTAGGACACATTTCCAGCAGAAATGAGGGAAAAAAAGAGACAAGATTGTGGAAATACAACTTCCAGCTGGAAGATGCTTGAGGTAGAGATTCTCCAGCCAGAAAGACATCAGGGGCCAACATTTAACTGGTGGGGATTTCATCTCCTCCTTGAGGCTCTTTGTGTAAGGATGGAGACCTCCAAGTGGTTTTGAACAAATTAATTGAACCATCATTCAGCAAGCAATGGGAAAATGTGTTTTCGGCAGTGAATCAAGTTATTTTTTCAGCTGGTTCCATTTGAAATTCCTTTTGGGAAAGAGAAATGCAGGCAGCTTTAGCTGTGGTGATGAGTAAGCAGCAAGATGACAGCTTCCCCGGCGATGTGGTGGCAGAAAACACCACAGCAATGCTCCTTCAGTGGGGAAATGCCCGCTCTGAGTGCGATGCTGAGAGCAGGCGGGTGTGTCTTGATCAAGTGAAGTTTCTTTCCTTGGAAAATAGGGGCCAGGAATTGAGCAGACCAAGCCAGGGCAAAGTTTCCCTGGGCTTTGGCTACGGCTGTACTTGCCATCTTTCGCACCTGGTTTAAGGCTGAAATATCTTTGCTGTCTCTTGCCTGGGTCTAAATGTAGACCCGTTTGTCTCACTGAGCTTTCCCCATTCAGCTGCTGGGCCAGATGGGACTCTACAGCAGCATTTATTTCTCTAGTCAACATGCAAAGAGGTCTTTTGTAACTGCCTCAGCCCCGAATTTGCATTGTTTAGCAGCAGAAGGAAACATCACCATCTCGTGCCCTTCCGTCCAGTCTCTGTGGAGCAGATTATATTCCTGTTATTACAGTTCCTTTGGTGACTGTAAGCTAATGGGCCCCGCAGTGCCTCATGAGTGCGTTCAGTGCTGAACAGTGGAGGTTGACTCCTTTGATGCACTCAGTTTTGGCCACCTGAATGGCATTGATGTAGACTTGATGAAAAGGGTCTGGGCACCGAGGCTTTGCAAGGACAAGGAGGCAGTGCTGAGGGCTCAGCATTGGTAAATGTCTTCAAATCACTGTTTGACCTCAGACATGGAGTTACGCTTGAACGCGCAGAGCGCTGTTGGTGTGAAATCTCCCCAGTGCACTCCCAGCCCCATGCAGCAGTAGGAACTGGGAAATCTCAGCATCTTTAACTGTGCAGTAAAATGTAATTGGCCCATAACGAAGCCGTTCTTATTTTCATGTCAAGACACAAGCTTTGTGCAATCCTGGATTTCCTCAGGAGGAAAACCTGTCTCGGCGGTGCCGGTGCGCCCGGTGTACGCAGTGCTCAGTGGGGTGTACCCCCCTATGGGCTTTGTGTCATAATTTGGGGAGTGTGGTGTGCCATAGTCCTCATCTGGAATGAGTGCCCCCTCCCAGATACTCGCACTGCAATGAGCTCCTTCTTTGGGTACGAACCCGCTCACTTCTGAGCAATTTTTCACCTCGAGTCCAGCTGCCGCCGTGATTGACATAAAGCCATTCTATAAATAAAGTCTTTCTCTCGTCTCATAAAGACTTTGTGGTTTAGTTTGCTTTCAAGGTCAAGATCAGACCTTTCTAAATAAACACATATCAAAGGATCATTAGCAAAGCAGCACTGTTAAATTGAGATATTAACTTCTGTCAACTGTGTGTTTCTTTTTTGTTCTGTAACTCATGACTGCAGTAGGTTTTTATTATTTTGGCCCTAGGCAGTAGCATCTGGCTTCTGTAGAGACTGTAAAAATTAAAAAGCAACACAAATCATTGCGAGAGAAAAGCAGTAAATTCAATGATAAGAATTTAAAATTAAAATGTTTCAGTGCTTTTATATTCTGCAAAACATGAAACGAATGAGTTCTGTGCCTGTTGCAATAAAGCTACCGCCGCTAATAGTCACTTGGTGTTGGTTTTGGTTTGTTTGTTTGTTTTTTTTCTCCCGTGTAATAATTCCTGGTAGAGAGATCGCAGAGAAGCATAATAAAGAGGTAAACCAAGGGGGAGGATGAAGGGCAGCAGGGGAGGGAGAGGTGCTGGTGTAGACCTTCCCAATGGGGAATGAAGGGCTCAGAAATGGGGGTCCTGATGTCCTGAGGTGCCCCGGTACCCAGCACAGACACAGGGCAATGCTGGACCCCACGGGCATGGGGTGTGAGCCCTGGCACGGTTTCCACGCGGGCTGCTGACCACGGCACGCAGCGAGGCGCGGGGCCTTTTGTCTCCCCCAGCCCTGTGAACTTCGCTAGCCAAAAGAGAGGTGAGAAGCGGATCCGGTCATTTTGCCTCACTAAAGGAGAATGAGAGCAAGTGTGAAGATTAGGGACGGAGAGGTCGAGCGAGGAGGGTGTGACTAATGCGCCGGGTCATTCAGATATGGGACCACATTGTTCCCCTGTCCAGATGGCCCTCGGAATAAATCACCTCCGGCGGGCGCGAGCTTCCCGGGTAGCAGCGTTTGTTCGGCACTCTCCGGCTGCGAGAACGGCACCGACAAAGACGTCACCCGCGCAGCCGTTGCCCGCTTTGAGCTTCTTCAGGTCTGATGAACCAGTGCTGGATGAAAGAAGAGAGAATGGGCGCACGTGCTCATGGAAAGCAGTATCCCCATCCTCCGTGCCAGGGCATCCCTCCCTGCCACACAACCCGGAGGAGAAGCGAGCAGCACAGGAGCTGGCTGTGCTCTGTAAGAATGGATTTCCTTCAGTCAGTTAAACTTGGGAAGAAAGCAGTAGTATCTCTGAGTAAATAATAATAATCAAACAAATGCCCCCTTGAGAGAGTTTCCCTTCCATAAAGATGTTAATTAGCACAAAAGCTCAGTTGTGGAGGCCAGAGGCAGCCGTTGAAACTGGGGTGATTTGGTGATTCCAGCTCCAAATGAGTGTCTCATTTCTTTATCAGAATGGGTTTTCCCCTCGCTGTCTTTGGGGTAGCCAGGTGGGCATCTCTTGTTGGCATTCCCAGGTTGGTGATGCCTTTGTTTCCTGCAGAAGGGCAGTGAGGAGGGCACGATGGGTTGGCACAGCATCCTACACAGCGCGTGTATCTGTGCGTGCAGTGCATTCCGTATGTAGGAGGTGGTTTCCAGGAAAGAGCTGTCATCGTGGGGCTCTTCTGTATGGGCTTGCTTCGGTGCTGCCAACTACAAATGTTGTTTTTCCTTTCATAATCAGGAAAAGAGATACCGAAACTAGGTTAATCTCCTTACACCAGTAGCACATGTCTAACACTGAGATGGGACAAAGCACAATCCCAGGGCACTGCTGCCTTGGCCAGCAGTGTACATGTCTGCATCACCTTCCCCTTTTCTCCACCTCATCCCAGCAGGATGTGCACTCCTCCAGCACATCTCTGAGGATCCCTGTGCCGAAGAACTCTTAGGGACATGTCAAAGTCCCTCTGCTCTGGTAGCTTTCAGTCCTGTGCTTTGATGCTGTTCTGAGAAGCAGTTGATCTTTAGGAAATATCATTGGATGTCAGGAAAAATTTATTCTCAGTAAGAGCACTCGGGCACTGGCACAGCTGCCCAGGGAGGTGGGCGAGTCACCATCCTGGAGGAGGAAATGTGTAGAGGTGGCACTTGGGGACACGTGGGCACAATGGGGATGGGTTGTGGTTGGACTTGGTGATCTTGGAGATCTTTTCCAACCATAATGATTCTATGATTTTATGGTCACTTGTCCACCTCGCTTCCCCTAGGACATATGCTCTTGGCCAACATAAGTCAAAGCCCTTTGGGAATGAAGGTTACCCACAGCACCCCGATACCAAGGCTGATACAACTAGCTCTGCTTCCATGCAGGCACACTCAGCATTGCCTGCATTGTCCGGCAGCTGGTGGCTGTGAAGGAGCCATTGACAGTGACAAAAAAATTCCAAACATCTCTGAAATCTAATCTTGCAAGAGCCAACAATCCCCGGACTCTTGTTTTGCGTACCAAGAATTTTTTGGAGCCTTCCACTTCACTCTTGACGATTGCGACAATGATTTTTTTCTTGCATGCCTCTATTGCGTGTACATAATTTAAGAGGTTCAGTGTGAAGATCGAGTGAAGGCTGAGGCTTGTTGGAGGCACTGACCGGGTGGAATTGGTGTGTTTGTGTGCACATATGTAGATCTATATAAATGCATCTTTTAGTTGCGTGGCTCCTGGTTAATGCTGACGTCATCGTGCTGGTGTTGTTCAGTGTAGGATGTCGTGGCTGGCTGTAGGGATGCTCCACAATCGTGGGAGTGCTGGAGGTGTTACCATGAAAGCAGCAGGGAATGCCTGGCCCCACTGGTAGCCTTCACTGTGCATTTGCACCTTAGAGCCCATTGTTGTGCTGGAGCCTTTGATTAAAGGTTTATAATGCTATTAATTATGACTGTGATGGATGGACAGAACGGCCAAGCAGCAGAAGCAATGAAAATGCGATGGATGGTTCAGACTTAGGGTGCAGCAAGAAGAGGAGATTTTGGTTCTGCAGTCCAGGTGCCTCCTCCAGGTGCTCAGAAGCACCAAGGGGTCATCGTGTGGGCACCAAAGCACCGACACCGTCCTGCACCCGGGTCCCAGTGCTGGGGCTGCAGGAGCAGGCTGGACATGAGAGCTGGGACGGAGTGGCCACATCTCTTGCACACGCACACACACGCAGAGGGGAAAACTTGAAGTCAAACGTCTCAAAGTCAGATCCCTTTTTAGTATGAATTTGCTGTATCTCATTCTGAGCACTAATTCCAATTTAATTGCAAGTGGCCTGAAGCCTCTTCAATAGGAGTAACAAATGGTTTGATTTTGTAAACTTCATCAGACTGCATTTTAAATGCGACACACTAGCCCGGCTCGAATGCCAATGAAGCACTGAAGTAGCTCTCTGTTTACTAATTATCCGTTTTTACTTCAAGCCACGCTGGCTGGCTTGTCTGATTAAATCGGATTTGTGGGATAGAGAACAGCTAGCAGAGTTTTCTCTATAGTAAACGAGATTGAAACTATGGACCGCCTGGCTGCACACTGTAAATTATATTTCCTTTTAAAGGGGACGTGTCTCTTTTATTTCTCCGGCGTACCTCCTGCATGTTAAACTTCGTGGTACGGAAATGCACCGGGCGCCTTTTAAAAATAAGAGGCAAAACAAACCCACGTTCCCCGCCATATGCCGACGTGTCTCCGAGCAGATTTCATTTTAATTCCGTCCAGAGCGGAGTCGGGGTGTGCAGGAAGCGTTGCGTTTCATACTGTGGCAGTTTTAGCATTCCTCACCTGAAGTTTGAAAAGGGAAGAAAAGTCCCTGAATGGTGGGAAATGCATCTCCCTTGCCTTTAAATACGCCGGGAAAAGCACTCGTTTGGGAGCCTGGAAAGCGAAGCGTGGATATCCACACGCACGGCAGAGCTCTTGAGGCTTTTCCTCCCTCGAGCAAACATCAGTCCTGCAAAAAATCACATCTCCCATCACCTGTTACTTAAACCTGCCTCACGCAGGCCGGGCGGTGCTCTCTTCCAGATAGTGAATGCTGCATCCAGCATCTCATCCACATGGCTGCCTGTCGCTCCTGCCTTGGAAACCCGCAGCACTGCTGCACGCGGTATTAATTGTTTACTGCTGCAGGCTGGAGGCAAACAGCACATCGGCTCTTAGAGGAGAAAAAAGGGAAGATGGGAGAAGGTGGCTATTGAATGCGGCGTAATAGGGCTGTGCTTAAACCTCCACTGTTGCTAAGACTTTAATTCCACAAGCTTGACCTATTCTGCCCTCTCTCTTGGTATCTATCTTTGTGCCTAGAGCTTTTTATATTTTAATTTGCTTTTGAATGTCCTACAAAATTAATGGTATACTTTTTGCCATTGTGCGGTGTACAGTACAGGGAAGGCCCCGTGGTGTTCGCTGATAGCCGCGTTTCCCTGGAAATGAATGGTCACCGCACTTTCTGTTCCATATTCTCCCCTTTTAATTGTTGACAGTAAAAAGCGTTTAAATGCTGCTTAATTTGTAATCATCTTCCCGAAAAAAAGGAGAGAAACCATTAAAACGTCAGCGAAATGAATAAATCCGTCTTCCCCTTTTTGTGCCTACGTGGCGGCGGCGGTGTTTGTTTATCGGGGGTGATTTTTCTTTCAACGTCCGCGCATTGAAACGTCCCCACAGCTCCGAAGCCAACGGGGTGCTGCCGTGGGGAGGTGGGGCTTTTCCAGCATCACCCTTTTTTTTCTTGTGCCGACCGGGTCCTGCCTTGCCAGCTGTGCTTTTGGGGATGGGGATGGTCGGGTGATGGGCTCTGCTCGCTCGTCCCGCTTGGAGGTCCCCGTGTGCTGTGTGACGGCACGGTGCACGGAGGCTGCAGAGCTGTGCCACCCACTGCACGAACCCCACGTGTTCCCATCCCAGTGCAGTTGGGCGTGCGATGGGCCGTGGGCTGCAGCTTGTCCCCCGCCACTCATCCCCATCCGTGTTGCCTTATCCTTGGCCACCCATCCCCATCCAACCATCCCCAGCCCTACAGCCACATCCCACTGGGCAGCGGGCTCCCCGCACGAGGCAGCTCCTCTCCAGCACGGCGGACCATCTTAGCCCAATTTTTCAAGCGGGGGCCAATTAGTTTCACAAATGAGGGCCCTATGGTGCCAGGGAGGATTTGTTCCGGGCCTGCGCACTGGCCCGGCCGCATTGTCCTGCCCCCACCCCCGCAGGAGCCCATTGTCCCCGGCCCCAGCGGGGCTGCTCCCGGCGGATTGATGGGGGCTGGCGTCCCGCCGGCCGGGGCCCCCACGGCACAGCTGGCCGCGGCACAGGGGCTCGGCCCCGCCGACCTCTGACCCGTCCTGCTGTCACCGTGAGAGCGCGGCCGAGCTGCATACCGCGCGGGATTTGCTCCGCACCACCCGCTCGGACGGGCTTTGTGTCTCCTGGGCTCTTGGGAGAGTTTTGTCTGCAGCTGCGAGCGAGCGCGCGTCCCCCCCCGGATAAATCCGCAGCAGCATCGCCACCGGGGCCGCCTTGCTGCTGTGTGGATTTATGCCCGTTTTGCTTGGGTTTCTTTTCACGTTCTTGGCATCGCTCGCACGGTGCACACCTCACCCAGGGGATGGCCAGCATCGATCACAGCCTGCCCAAGGAGGAGCATCCGATGGCCGGTGTGCGTGTGCTCACCACCTCTCAGCTTAATTTTGGCACAGCCAAGAGCACCCCTCCCTTTCCCCACTGCTTCTTAAAGGTGCTGCGTATTGGTTACCTTGAACATCTTGCTGCCGCTAATGAATTGCTAATACAATTTTCTAGATAATTTTATTTCCATAGTCCTCACATTTTAATGTCTCCAAAAAGCTAGCATTTATTTGCTTAATCTCCCAGCGTAATACAATTTGCACTGACTCATAGGTTCTGAACAATCAGCTATGCATAAACTAAAACAAATTGTTTAATAACAGAAAAGTCTTATATTTTTATTGACTGCGTGTAAGTATCTCTATCTTTGTGTTGGTCTGGTTTGTTGGGTTTTTTTCTTTTTTTTTTTAATGTACTCTTCTGTTGATGCAGCCAATTTTATAATTGTGCATGTGGCTCATAGGATTAAGTTTCTGGTGGTAAGGGTCACAAGCAATGCTGGGGATGTGCACGTGGCCCTCGTGCAATCAGCCTCTGCTACCCAGAGCAGCTTTTCGTGGTGCTCAGGCATCCAGCTGTCATTTCTTTGGGTCCTGTTTCCACCTGGCATTGGGAGCTCTGGGCTCTGCCTCGTACGGGCACATGCAGCCACCCACCAGAATGTGGGGAGTTACCTAACAGGTGCTTTGCATTTGGGTTGGGGGTGTGGAGATGCAAGCCTACCAGGGATTGCCAGCTGCGCCCAATGCAATAAAATCCCCCTGCTCTCTTCTTGCACTCCTCCTCCACGCGGAAGGGCTGGGGTTGCTGTAGTCCCAGTGCCAGCCCTGCTGCTGCCCCCTAGGAGGGGGCTGTGGGTTCTTTCCACCCAGGGTTGCTCTGCGTGCAGCTGAGCACACAGGGTGCATGGGACAGGTGCAGAGAGCAGGCTGCTGTCTGTAACGAGAGAGCTGGAGGCTGTGAGTGGTCACTGGGCCTTACGTTCCCCTTCCTCAGGACCACCCCTGGGCGCTGCCTCAGCTCTCTGTCTCCCCTCCTGCAGGTACGGACATGGCCGTCTTCTGCCTGCTTTGTGGCAAGCGCTTCCAGACGCAGACTGCCCTGCAGCAGCACATGGAGGTGCACGCCGGGGTGCGCAGCTACATCTGCAGCGAGTGCAACCGCACCTTCCCCAGCCACACTGCCCTCAAGAGGCACCTGCGCTCCCACACAGGTACAGCTGAGGCCACTGAGAGCTGTGGGGTGGGAGGTCCTGGTGCTGTTGGTGTCCAAGGAGCCCCCGTTGGGGTCCTGAGCTCTGTGCAGGAGAGCTTGGGGCTTGCAGCTTGGTGGCACCCGGCGGCTGATGCTGAGCCGTGGAGGGAGCTGGGGGAGCGTTGTTTGCTGGAGTTCCAGCCATGAGGAGGGCTGGGACAGGGCTGCTTTTTGCTAAGCTTCACTTTATCACGTTTTTTAATCTTAAAAACCTCAAGATAATCGATGAAGGTACCATCAACAACTGAGGAAAAACAAGAAAACAAGGCGGGGGGGGGGGAAGCCCTGCGTGTAATAAGTTGATCCGGTATAACGTGACATGTGACCTTCTTAGGGGATGTGCGATCTTACCCCACTTCATCAGCTTAAATGCAGTAGATGCACATAATCAGAGGGTGCTCGGCTCTAATGGGATTACAGTGACCTGGGCTACGTGTATATGGTATTTACACTGCACGCCCACCGAGGTGCTTTTGGGTTGGAGGAGAGCTGGGTATGAAACCGAGGATTGGACCGCATTACTTGGTGTCCTCAAACCACCTGTGTGACAGCAGCTCTGTCCCACTGCACTTCACTCCCAGTGTGACTGGTGTGGCTGCAGTGCAGGGAAAGCAGCCCTCGAAACCTAAGGCTGCCCCGCTTTGTGCCCAGGGAAGTTCAGGTTGGATGTTAAGGACTCCCAAAGTGAGGTTGGGAACTGGCACAGCTGCCCATTGAGGTGGTGGGGTCACCGTCCCTGGAGGCATTCAGGAAATGTGGGGATGTGGCACTGAGGGACACGGTGAGATGGGTTGGGGGTCTAGTCAACTTTTCCAACCTTAATGACTCTCTTATTGGTCATATGTAGGAAAGAGGTGTGATTGCATCCCTTCCAAGGCAGAGAGTGCAAGATCCCTAGCAGGTTTAGTATCCATTTGGGAAAGCCAAGCAACACCATAGGGTTTTCCACCATTTTTTTTGCTGTGGAGAAATGGCCCTGCAAGCTTCTGATGAGGGATGGCCTCCCGCAGTCCTCCTGTGCTTCTGTCCCCAGGAAGGAGCTGCTTCTCCCCTCACTCGTGGCAGTGAGGTCGGATCCAGGGCCTCGCAGCACCCAACACGTGCAGCAGCGTGGGGAGCTGACCCTGCCCAGCTCAGTGATTAGCGGGATTGTGCCGCTCCGCGCAGCAGAGGGCTGCTCTGTAATTTGCAGCCCAGCTATGAATCAGAGCGACTGAAATTGCTTTTTGCAGCGGAGGGGAGGCGGGGATGGTTTGCAGGTGGGTGGAGGGAATGCTCCTCTCTCATCTTTTCCTACAGCAGTCGTGGGGCTCGTGCTCCAACGGCAGCGTGATTGCTGGGGGAGGCAGATGCAGATTGTTTGCATCTCTTTTCCTTCCTCTTTTTAACCAGCTTCCTGCATGCATATGTGCCAGGTGCTTGGGGGCTAGGGGCAGCATCACGGGAAGGTCTGCATCACCACTGCCTGTTGGTCCTGCATCTGTGCTCCCAACCAGGGAACCCAGAATCACTCAGTGCTTACGATCCCATTAATGCTGAGTGGAGCAGCTATTCATAGCAAGTAATCCAGTGACCTGGGCTGCGGGTCACGCTGCGTGGGTTCTGCCCCCAGCCCCTGACAACTTATTAGCTCTTGGCTTTAAAAATAAACCAGGATCCTCAGAGCTTTGAGTAGTTAGTTGTGCTTCGTGGTTATTCTCGGAGTGGGAGCACAATGCTGAGTCCGCAGAGAGCTCGTGACGCAGTGCCCAGCTCTGTGCTGTCCCTGCATGGCAGTGTCCCAGAGCTGGGAGAACACAGCAGCAGGAATTGGAGGGGTCTCTTTTCACTATGGAAAGGACAAAGGCTGCAGCCCTTGCGGGTATCCCAGTTTTGCCAGCTCCCCCTTTCTGCTGGGCGGGTCAGGGTAAGAAGAGAAAGGAGGAGATGCTGATGTTGCACCAGGAGAGTTACACTGGGGCTTCTCTGCTGCTTATCTCTAAACCAAAGCCTTGCACTGATATCCTCAGAGCCAGTGGATCCATTGCTCTGCCTCCATGGCACAGGGCACCAGGTAGTGGTGCAGAAGCGGGTCACAGGTGCTGGAGGGGATCTAATTAGTCCCCTTTGTCCTGAATTTAATGTTAGGCTCATTAAGGGTTCTGCAAAGTTAATCAGCATGCCACAAATTGGATTTCATTTTTTTTTTCCCCCTGCTTCTGCGGCCAGAACAGAGCTGCTGCAGGGATGTGGGTCCCATTAGTGTCCCCATGTTGGCACCGTGTGTGTATGGAGGGTGTGGGTCTGGCCCTCGAGATGCCATATTTAAACTCATTTACCACATGATCAGGTTGATAATTAAATTCATGCGGATCCTGTCAAACCAGCTCCCGAGTTTAACACTTCACTTAAAGTACCAGGGCGCTATAAAGAAGCAGCAGGAGGAAAAAAAATCACTGTTCCCATGGGTGGCTGAGGCTAAACAAGAGAATCCTTCACCTGGCTCCCATCTGCAGGTGTTCCCTTAACTACTGAGCAAATGGGAGTGCCGAAATGGGCACCTGGCTGTTGCAGCACAGAGTGGTTGGGTTGGAAGGGATCGTGCAGTTCTGTGGGTCCCTTTGATTGTAGGAACGAGGAGCCCAGTGGAAAATGGACACAGACTTCCAGCCTGCATGGGGTGTGCTGGTTTAGGGGGGTGTTGCATACTGGGAGGTGTTTGCACCCTGTGGGGTTGCTGCTGGTTTGCAGCCATTGGGAAACAATGCTGTGCACGGAGCAGCAGACCTCTCTGCAGGGCTGGGGAAAGAACAGGCAGAGAGTAAAATATCATTGCAAAGAGGAAGTGAAAGCACAGGCATGTGAGTATATAACTAGAAGGACAATTTATGCCCAGGCACGAGTGCAGTTTGACATGGGGATAATGAAAAAACGTAGGTCATTGTGGATGACTTAAGCCTTCACAGCTGAAGAAAATGTATGAAATGCGAGGAACATTACACGCTTGGCAGCTCTGCACATCTGCAGGAGGACAAGTGAAATACAGTTGGCCATTCTTTACCATAAACTGTGGTTGTAGGATATGCAGCACAGAGAAATTGTAATTACAGTGACAAGACAAATCAGTAATATTTAAATATTCATGAACAAAGTCTTGGACGATCAATCTATCTTTATTGTCCTTGCCTTCACTGCTGTAATAAATAAGTAGCTGGAGCCCTCACCTTTCATTCAAATAATTCTGGGTTTGGTGCTGAACCCGAGCTCATTTATCAGGGTGCTGAGCAGACTGATGTGGGCGGAGGGTGTGCAGTCCTGAGCTGTGCCCCTGCCCACGTCCCCACCGTGGGGCTGACCCACACGTGTTTTCAGGTGACCACCCCTACGAGTGCGAGTTCTGCGGCAGCTGCTTCCGAGACGAGAGCACGCTGAAGGGCCACAAGCGCATCCACACCGGGGAGAAACCCTACGAGTGCAACGGCTGTGGCAAGAAGTTCAGCCTGAAGCACCAGCTGGAGACCCACTACCGCGTGCACACGGGTAGGTGCCGGGCAGCAGAGCCCGGGCTGGCTGCTGGGGAGAGGGAATCGTTGAATGCGTCAGCGTGGAGCTATTGTAAATAGTGGATCAATAGTTAGATCACTTTTGCTGTTCATTACTTCATTATTCGCTGTGTCTGTGCACGGAGTGAGTATCGATATTGGGCGCGCTGGGCAGTTAATTACCGTGCTCGAGCGGGGCCACGCTACCTCGCACGGTGCTGAAAGCCTGTGCCATGCTGACCCTATCCCACTGACCCTATCCCACTGACCCTATCCCTCCGCCCTGTTTCCTGCAGGTGAGAAGCCCTTTGAGTGCAAGCTGTGCCACCAGCGCTCCCGGGATTACTCGGCCATGATCAAACACCTTCGGACCCACAACGGCGCTTCCCCGTACCAGTGCACCATCTGCCTGGAGTACTGCCCCAGCCTCTCCACCATGCAGAAGCACATGAAGGGCCACAAGCCGGAGGAGATCCCCACCGACTGGAGGATAGAGAAGACCTATCTCTACCTCTGCTACGTCTGAGGGACACGGAGGGGACGCGGGGCTGAGTCGTGGAGGACTGGGCAAAAAAAAAAAAATGCATCGTCCATGGCCTTTTGTTTCCACTTTTCCTTTGTCGCTGTTGCTGGAAGGATCCCTCGCTGGGGTTGAGGATGGGGAGGTGTGGGAGCTTGGAGTGGAGCTCACAGTGTGGGGGGCAAGTGCTGGGAACGCTGGAGGGCTGCCATCTGCCCTTCCCACCCACGGCCCCTTCCCCTCCCCAGCCCCTTGGCACCCTATGGGATGTGTGTCCCCTGACCCTGCTCCCATCACCAGCAGCTTTCCCACCCCACAGAGGTGGCACTGGGTCATGAACAGCATGGTTCATGCCTCACCCTGATGTCATGCGTGTGAGCAGCGATTTGGGAAGGCTTTAATTTCTTTTTCTCCCCTCTATCACCATCGGTGACCCCTTTGGAGGAGCTGTCGCGGGCCCCTCTGCGGCGAAGCAGTGACCCTCGGGCTCAGCCCCACATTCAGTCGGGGGTCAGCACCCTGGGGCCACGCTCACTCATTGGGCCCTACTGGGAACTACTGGGGTGCTGCTGGTGCTCCCACAGTTTTGGCAAAAAACCTGGAGCAAAGACCTTCAGTCTGCAGGGGCTGCGTGAGGCCGCGACCCTCCTCCTGACCAAAGACCTTTCTATGCATTTCTTTTTCCTTTTCTTTTGATTCGGGAGGGGAGGACGAAGCCTTCAGTGGGAGGATGAAGCTGGGGGCTGCGTGCTGCTCCCTGCCCCCATTTGGGGCCGCAGCTCCTGTCCCACAGTGCCCCTGGCCCAGCAATGCTAGGCCAGGAGATTCTCTCTTTATTCCTTTGTGTTTTCGGGTGCTTGGAACGTGCCAACACTTATTTTTTTTTGCCCAGCCCTCAACTCCCGGAGTCTGCGGTGGAGCGGACGGTAACGAATGGCTTTGCTCTGGTTCGGTTTGGGTTTGTTGGTGTATTTTTTTTTTTTAATTATTATTATTTCGCTTTTGTTTTGTTTTTAAAAGTGTTTTGACTCTTTCAGTGTTTAGCACATTTTACTTGAAATTACCTCGTTTTTTTGTGACCTCATGAGCTTTTATTGGTTTGGGGGTGGGGGAGGGGGGGGGTTGGGGGGGGATGGGGTGGTGTTGAAGTGATGGGGCCGGGTGAGGGCCGCGCTGGGGCTGGTGATGCAGAGATGCCAGGGAGGGGATCGCGTGCCGGGCCCCGTTGGCCACCTCTCGTGCATTATTCTTTACCAAAATGGTATTTTTTGGAGCAGCCTGACGGAGCCTGGCTCGCCGGTTCGGAAAGCTACCTCTTGTGTTCGTTTTTGTTGTGTTTGGATTTTTATTTCTTTTTTTTTTCTTTTTTTTTTTTTTTGCAGTGAACAGAAGCACAGTTTGCAATATTTGTGTTTGCTTTGTGATGCCATTTGGGTTTTCATCTCATGCTTTACTTGCAATAGTGTATTATTTTGTAATTTAGCTGAGTTTGTATTAAACTGGGGAGGGGGGGTGGGGGGAAGAGTTGGGGAAAGGTTTCGTAGATGGGAGTAAAGGGAAGAGAGCAGGGTGTCTGTACTGCTGTCCCCTTGCTCCCTCACTGTCGGAAACGTGAAGGCCTTAATGTGGGGTATTCGCTGCCGTGTGACAGCGGGGCAGGGCACGGCGCGGCCGTGCTGCGGGGAGGGGAGCGTGAAACTTGAATAGGAGAGCGGAGCAGCTGAGCGCCGTCCGTAATGTGAAAGCCTGGGGTGCACTGCAGGGCTGGCACCGACTCCATGAGCTCTGGGGTGCTGTGCAGCTCCGTCTGAGCACCGTGCAGGGTGGGTTCGTGTGCAGGGCGTCGCCCCCTGGCCGTGCACAGGGCTTGCTGGGGGGTGTTCATGGGGGCAGAGGGCTGTGATGGGGGCCCTGAGCCCTGGTGCTGCTGCTGGGGGTTCTGACCACGCGGAGCACCCTACAGCAGTGCCCCGTGTGCGCCTGCGCTGCTCCGCGCCGAGGAGGAGAAGCGGGGCGGATGCTGATGTAGTACAATCCAGGATGTAACTTTGGAGAATGGCTTGTTTAATCTTTGTGCCTAAAAAGCAAAACACACACACACACACACACACAAATCCAACAACAGAACAACAACGCACCGGTTCTTTCGCATAAACAGTTGCTGCAATTCCTCACGAGTATATGGTACCTTTGTGCAGTGAATTGGTACTGCCGGTCGTGGGTGTCATGGTACTGCTGAGTGCTCAGCTGAGCTCACGTGGTTTTTGTTGCTTTAGTGTTCCCTCTCACCGTCCCCTTCCTCCCTGAGTGCAGACATTGGCATCGTTTGGCTTCAGAGCTCAGCACGGTGCAGAGTGGGAGCTGTGGTTCCCATTGGCGCCCAAACAGCGTGAGCAGCGTCACTGCAAGGCTGTGCCTGATGATGGGTTGCCCAGCTTCCCTCTGCCGTGCTCATGGTGAGCATCTGGCCCGTGCCATGCTGAGCTGTGTGCCGTGCCAGCACATCCCTGTGTTGGGCAGTGCAGCACAGCACCGTGCCTCTCCCGTGCCCAGTACCAGTGTTTGAGTGCACATCCTGGTATTTGTTTCACATAGTGTTACGTATGCATGAACTTCTAAGGCTGCGAAGCCATGGTAAAGCTCCATGACACCTATCCATATATATATAAGTATATATATGTATATTATAGCACTGAGGACCAACTGCCCTGCTGGACCAAGCAAACTAAGGCTTTCTTTCATCGCTTGTCTTTTATGTCGTGACAGCCCAAGTGCCAGTCTGATTGCTCTGTATTAAAACTAGTGTTTTGAATTAATTGATGTTATAGTTCCGTCTACCTCAGCACCTCCTGGTAGCCTCATTTTAGAAGGTGCCCAATTTTTTGTTTTCGTTTCTTCAGAGTATGGGTTACTATTTTTTGTTTTGTTTTGTACAATTCTGTTTCTTCGCTGTTTGTTCCTTTGCAGTACTGCTTGCAAGTCCTATCTGTTCTCTGGCCACAGATGCAGTTAGCTAAAATTTCCTGAAAAATGAATAAAATAAGAAAAAAATATATATACAGTCCCGAGTTGTGGTGTCTCCTAGTTGCAGCTCTCCGCATCTGCCTTCATTCTGTGTAGATTCAGATGCATTTCTTTGTAAAACTTCAGTGTTTCTGACAGAGAAAAAAAAAAGGAAAAAAAAAGGAAAAAAAAAAAAGGAATATACTGCTGCAGGTTTTTTTCTCTCCATGTGTCACTAAGTGAAGTTCGTGCCTTCTATAGCAAAGAGAATATTTTTTACATCCTACTAACAGTAGATTTTTTTGTAGTGGACATTTTTTGTATTTTTATTTATAAGTCTCATAAGGAAAATAGCAATGTTCAGTTGTATACCTTGAATCTGCAGTTAGAAGAAACAATAAAGTTAATTCAGTTGTCTCAGCCTGCCGTCTCCTGTCACTGTTCTGTGCTCAGACACCGTCCCTGGGAGGAGGAAGAGGAGGATGTGTTGGCAGCAGAGCCCTCCAGCTGCTCTGCTGGTGGTATTGGGTGTTCCCATGGTGCTGGTCCCATCCTTACAAGCATCCTGACCGCTGCTGGAGGTGTGGGTGGATGGGGGGACCCCGGCCCTGTGCACCCCGTGACCCAGGTACCATCTCAGGGGGCTGTGGGGAGCAATTGCCACCGCTTCACTCCTGGAGGATTGGGGGTGTAGCACAGCAAACAGGAGCTGCTGCTTTTCTTCGGATGCACACGCAGCCTGGAAGGTGCTTTTCCAGGGAAAATGGAGGTATGTGATCATGGCTCTCCAGAATTTCTTTTTCATTAAGAGCCACGAGCTCCTAAAAAGCTTGCTTCTTATTTATGCAGCGCTCCCTTCGTGCTTTGGCATAGGAGAGGGCCCTTACAGTGGCAGAAAACGAAACATGCCTCCTGTTTTAAAGTCCCTTGGCATCCCTGGAGGCCGTTTCATCGTGTGCCGTGCGATGCTTGACAGGGTGATTTGCTGCTGTCCTTTATTTTTCCTGTTTGAGGAGAGAAGCGGCAGCATGTACAGCTCTGCAGCTTGGGTTCTGAAGCCAGAAGGGGCTGCTCCCACCCCACGTGGATGCCATTCCCACCCAAGGTTGGTTCTGCCTTACTAGGGTGGTGTGAGCACAGGTGCATTTGCATTGCTTGGGAGGGAATGCAAAGGGGCAGGGCTGGTTGCAAGCTGCCTGGGTGATGTAGGAGCAAACAGCAAGAGAAGGATTCACAGCAGGAAGCCCACACGGGTGCTCCCTGCTGCTGTGGGGTGCATGGGGTGCAGCCCTCGGCCCCGCTTGCTGCTGCTGGCACGGGCACTGCTGCTGCACGCACAGCTCAAAGTGGAGCGGAGGGAGTTTGCCTCAATGAAAGTGAACTCGTTCATTTAAACCTGACTGCAGAGTAGTCTGGCCCCCCGCTGTGTTAATTATCCTGTAGTTCTAAACTGATTGCTGTACACTAAGCTTAAGCCCTCCTTTATTTATTTACTGACTACATTAACAGCAAAGTCTGCACTCCTTTTATGTCGCTGTACGGCATGCAGCACTCAGCCCGGCGCGCTGCGAGCCGCCCCCTCCCACCCTTAGTGCCCCCCCATGGGGTTGGGATGCGGTTCCGTGTCCATCACACTCTTGGTGCAGTCTCTCCACGTAACGTGTCATTTATTTTTTCAGGTGATGGATGCAATGCACTGGTGTGAGTGTGGGCTCTTCCCGTGATGCCCACCCCAAGGCTCCCACAGGCTCCAGCTCACCCAGCACAGCTGCGCCTCATCCCATGCTCTGTGGGTTCTGCTGCAGGACAGAGCCAGCGCCGGTGACTCCCGGCCCGTGGAGGTGATGGATGAGCCTCCAAGAGGCAGCAGCCCTTGGGTGCTTGCCCCTTGGCACATCCCCTCCTGGAGGTGTGTTGGGCACCCCTGGTCGAGGCGTCCTGCCTGCAGCAACCTGCTGTCTGCACCATTCCTCGTGGAGGAAGGGATAAGATCCCGCTGCAGCGTTTGGCCTCATACAAAGGAGTTATTATAACAGGGAAATTGTCATAGGACTGGGCCTTTGTCTGCACATTCACACAGCAGCTGGGAGTGATTATGCTGCAACAATGTTCTGTTCCATCAACATTATGTCCTCATTAAACCTTTATTAGTAGATTAGATTCAGATTTATTGATTTTTTTGTTGTTGTTGTTTAGAGAAAAATCCAGGCTCGTCTCGGAGAGGTGCCTGTAACTTTTCCTGCATGCAACACTTCCCAAAGCGGTGCGAGGGAAAAGCACTGATCTGAAAGGGAGAAAACCTGGAGGCTTCCTCTGGCTAACTCCTTTCCTGTGGTGAGCTGTGCAGCAGGTGAGTTGGCAGCTCTGCGCTGGGATCAAGCTGCATTGGGACCAGCATGGCCAGAGAACGGAGCTCAGCGTTGTCCATGGGATCTGTGGGAGCTGCAGTGCTCACGGGTGAGCCATGGGGACAGAGGGTGTCCATGGGGCATGGCTGAGGAAGGCGATGTGGAGATCCCACCGGCCTCAGCCCGGGTCTCGTGCAGGAGGGGAGGCATGGCAGGCCCGGTTCAATGGGCCCATTGGATTTGTCTGTTGGAGCGTTTGATGTTACATGAAGGCAGCTCATTCCAGAGGGTGTTAATTGCCCGCTGCAGTGATCAGGTCTGTAGCACCATCGATCTCGGTAGGATCAATGGGCTGATTTAGTGTCTCACAAACTCTTTAACTGGACACCTCATCAATAGCCAGCCACTTACAGACCATCAGCACATTAGCACCGGTCGGGGCTGCCAGGAGCCCACACCACCCGGCCAGCAGCCCTCCTGTCACTTAGCAGGGAGTTTTCCTGCATGTGAAGGCCTGGGAAGGTGTCAGGCCTGTGGATCGGGGTTGGTGGGCTCAGGAGTGGACACAGAGGTGCCAGAAACTGCAAAATCTGTGTTCCTGCCAAGGAGCTACCAGAGCCAACAGCATGGGGCCTGCTTTCATCTCCAGCACTTTGGAGGATGGTGCCTGTGCTGGATGCTCAGGTAATAACCAGTGTGAAGCGCACGTCTGTACCTGCACAGGGATTCAGGAACCGCCCTGAAAATGCCATCGGTTTGGCTTTCTCTCCTGGCAGACATCACAGCTGCCTGACACGCTACCCCCAGTTTGCAAACACTCCGTGCAGGTATCGTGTTGGGCAGAGCAGCTCTTTACAACTTTGGCTCAAATCCCAGTCCTGCTGCTCTGAGATGCAGGAGCTTCTTTTCTCTCCTGTAGACAGCAGCTTCGTGCCTCTGCCCTGGCAGAGGTGCACAGAGAGAGCATGCTTATTTAGGAACAGCTTTGGAAGCCTGCATTCACAGAGCTTCCAGTGCTTCGTGGAGCTGGCGAGCACAGCCCTGCGCGGGGGGCACAGCCGTGCTCCTCAGCCACCTCAGCTTGCGAGACATAGAGGGAGGTGGGACTGAGGAGGAGTTGCGTGGCCCCGAGATGGAGGAGGGAGCAGGAAAGCAGCCTGGGGAAGGGAGGAGGGAGGGGTGGGCACCCTTGAGCCTCCAACTGGTGAGGGCTGAGCCCCGGGCGCGGCCGTGTCGGCCGGGGAGCACCGACGGCGGCGGTCGGGGCCGATGCCGCTGTCCGCGGTGCTGAAGCTCCGGGCGCGGCGGAGCCGGGTGGGAGAGGGACCGCGCTGCGCTCCGTGGCCTTGTCCCGGCTGGGAGGAGGAGGAGGAGGAGATGGGTGCAGAGGCAGCAGCCACACGGGCAGCCCTTGTGAGCTGAGAGAAGGGGGAAGGAGATCGGTTGGAGATGACAGCGGTTCGGTTGGGGTGGGTGTGATGGGTGTTTGCTCCCTTTCCCTTGGCCATTATCTCAGTGCTCGGATGCTGCTGCTCTGAAGCTACTGGAAGCGAGGCAATTGCACCAGTCTGCATCTCTGTAGTCAGCAAACACAGGCAGCTCTGGGTGCAAGAACCAAGGAGTAGCCTCTGGAGCACAGCAGCACCTGAGGTCCTCACCTTGCCTGCCCCAAAATGCAGCTCAGGCATACTGCCACACCGACCAGAGGGTGCCCAGTGTGATGGTGTAGGCCAGGACAGCCACCAGGTATGCTCGAAAGAGCAGGACATCCAACACGTAGCCCACTTGCAGCCACTCACGGGCGACATCACGGAATTCGTCACGCTTCTCCAGGAACTGGCGGATGGTGGTGATCTCGTGCAGGATGCTGTGAACGAGCAAGGAGCCCTCTGCTGGAGTGGCAAAGGCAGGGGTGGGCCTTGTGCCCCCTGCCACCTCTCGCTCCCGAGGGTCTTCAGAACCGTAGTGGTTCAGCTTGGCTGCAGGATTGAGAGAGACAAGCGAGAGAAACCTGTTCAGATGCAGAGCTGAGATTTCTGCGTGTAATCTGGACATCTGGGTTGCTGTGCGTGTGCCAAGGTGCTCCAATAGGGAGAGCTAACTGAAAGAACGAATGCTAGTTCTGATAACACACCAGAGCTTTGGGCTTAGAGCTGCATGGGATTCGTTTCCCTTCTGTTTCCACAGGAGCTCTCTCCCCAGCCCTTACCTGTGCTGTCATTGTTCTCCACGTGCCTGGAGATGTCTGAGCACTGTGTTCTGCTTTGGCTAAATTTCTTCCTGTCCCAGATGCAGAGCAGGGCAGTGGCACGTTCCAGCAGTAAATGCTTCACCCAGCTGGGGACGTGAGGCTGCAGGTCTTGCTTGTGTACTAGGCGCACAATGAAGATGGTCTCTGTGAGGCTGATGACGAGCAACGCCATGCACACCACAAAATAGATGCCTGTGGAGATGCCAGCAAGGTGAGTGGCTTGCCGTGGCCAGTGTGGTCTTTAGATTGAAGGCAGGTCTTGAGTTATTTCTACCTGCCAAGCCCTGCAGCTGTATGGGAACTGCTGAATCACAACCTGAACCACTGACTGGTCACCTGAGGTGAGCGCCGAGTCAGCCATGGGCGCACAGGTGAAGGTGATACACCTGTGTGATTGGAAGGGGTGGAGCCTGGCTCCACCTCTCCCAAACCCCATTTAAGGGCTGACCACCACCAGGGAAGGTTCTCTTCTCGGAGATCCCTCCCACGTGGAGAGATCAGCATTAGAAATGTCAGTTAGTTAGTTAGTTAGCATTGGAGTTAGCCAGCATTGGAAATGTCCTGCGAGCCTTGACATCCTGAAGGTGAGCCATCTTCTCTTTTGTATTATTTGTATCCCATCTATATAGAACTACCCAAAATATACTATCATCTATACTATTTCTTTGTGAAGTACCATCCTTGGGAGTTATTTACCCCACAGCAGCATACCTCTGGTCACTGCACAGAGCTGCAGCTCCTGTTGCTCCAGGCCTACAGCTGCAGTTGCTTTGCAGCCCACCCCACCCAGCTGGCAGGATGCCGTTCTGTTATCTGGGCTGCTGAGGTGGTGCCCGCACAGCCATGCATCTTCTCCAGCCCCAGAGCTCCAGCACAGCTCTGTCAGATACGTGGGGTAACCTTGATACCTTCAAATCCCCAGCTGCTTTTACAGCCCCCATTTCTGCACTGACCCACATCTCCCATTTCTTGCTCTTGAGTGAGGAGCTCTTGCCCCAGCACCAGCTGGGACCAATGGTGCTGCTGTACCTATCAGTGGGGTGCCGACAGCAGTTGCCGGAAGCGTGTCAGACACAATGATGAGGAAAACTGAGTAGCCCAGGAGGAGGGTGATCTTGAAAGAGACCCTCTCGCCACTGTTGGGAGGCAGGTAGAAGCCCACAATGTCCATCACCATCAAGAAGATACTAGGGAGCAGCAGGTTGATAGCGTAGAAGAGAGGACGCCTCCGGATAACTACCTGTTGGGACACAGGGAGGCACGGGAAAGGTTTAGTGAAGGCAAGAGCCCTGCTTGAAAGATGGGCTTGGGCTGGTCTGGGTCCCTGCTGGGGCGGGGAGGGTGGGGGACTGCACTGCCGAGACCCTGGGAAGGGTGGAGGGATGCACTGCAGCACAGGGCTGAGTTAAGAAGTAACGGGACAGAGGCCAAAACCGTGCCATGCTGCCTCCTCTCTGAGAACAGCAGCACTCAAAGCAGGATACAGCGTGACACGGGGCCCCAAGAACACGAAGGCCCTCACGTAGAACTTCATCTCGGCGTAACTGTCGCTGCTTTTGACGCTGAACTCCTGGAAGTGGCTGAGCACGTAGAGCAGCTCCCACTCGCCCTGGTTCATGAAGACGCTCCTGTCGAATTTCACCAGCTCCGGCTGCCGCCACAGCGAGAGGTTGATGTCGTGGACTGCGAGAGAGGTGGGACCGAGCTGCCGTCTGCCGGGCACGGCATTCCCGAGCTGCTGGGGCCACCTAGAGGGGGACGCGTCCCCTGCACGGAGCCGCCCCAGCCCCGTCCCCGAGCCCCCCGCGCTCACTGTTGTGCAGCCAGCTGGTGAAGGTGAGCGAGCAGTTCTGGACGTCGAAGGGGAAATTGTAGATATCCAAGCTGCAGGCTGTCACCACCTGGATGGGCTTGAGGTTTTGGACTTCTCCGTGGTGGCGAATGTAGACGTAGGGGACGTCGGGGGACTTTCCAACATCCACGCTGGAGGGGACAGGGACAGAGCACAAGGGTAGGGAGCGCCCTGGAGAGGGCTGTGAGCAGCTGGGCTCCTCCTGGCGAACTGTGTTTGGGATGGGGACTGCCCAGCTCTGGGACCTTTCCTTGTGGTTCTGCCAACACGCTTTTTTGGAGGTTGGGGGAAAGGGCCAAAGCAGCATCACACTGCCCCGTGTGGGCACAGCTGCTCCACGTCAATACTGTGCTCCCAGAGCATCCCAAGGCCATTTGTGGCTTTGCCTCGCAGGGGTCTCTGCAGCATGAGATGATGGGAGCACCTTAAATCCCAGCAGAAGTGGGGGTGGGGAAGGACAATGGCTGGCTTTGCAGGGAGGGCTGGCAGCTCTGCAGCTGCCCTCGCATTGTGCTTCCTTAACAAAGCCTTTCTCCAAATATGTGGATCCCACCCCCAGCACACTGTGGGTAATTACAAATGTTTGTGGTTAGCCAGCATTGGAAATGTCCCAAGTGCCAAGCCGTTCCCCATCTGCAGCCCACCTCATACAGGGGCACTGCCAGTTCTGTGCTGGGAATACAGAGTGAGGCATGCTGATGGGAGAGGGCTGTTAAAGCCCCGAGCTCTCTTTTGGGGTCTCCTGCAATGGGCTTGGGGCTGTGCTGTACTCACAACTCGTTGATGAGGATGTCGGGCACCCAGATGCTCTCCGCAGGGAGGGAAATCTGCGTGATGTTGTCGAAGTGTGCTGGATCCCACTGGAGGAACTCATCTGTCCAGTGCTGTGGGGGCAAAGCAAGAGGGGATCTGGAGGGTAACACCGGCCGTGGCCCCACCAAAACCCAAACTGCCACAGAAAGAAGCCCTAAATGCCTTGTATGAGAGAAAGGAAAACCCGTTTCTCCAGCTACCCAATAGTGAGAAGAAGGCAGTGTGAAAGCTGCCTTTAAAGCCTTGATTCGTGCCCTGCAGAGGTCTCATTGTGCCCTGCAGTCACGGAGGAAAGCCTCATGGTGTCAGCTGGGAAGCAGTTACTGTGGCACGTGTTCGTGGGATACATTTGCCCCCCAGAGCTGCTGGCTCTCACAGGGACATGGCCCCATCCCCAGCAGCATCTCCCACAAGCACAGAAATGCCTGTCCTGTCTCTTCCTGAAATTGCCTGCTTCTGCATGCGTGCAGGTGCTTTGTGCCTCATGGGCATTGTTTGGAGGTGAATTCATTGACTGATACCTGGGCAGTCACAGGGAACAAAAATCAGAGGCAAGTGAGTAGCTGAGCAGACAAGAAAGCTGCCTTTGGGGAAGAGGCTTACAAATACAGTGTGAACTCTAAGGAGATTTTCCTTTCTTTTGAATGTAATGCTCCACAACCTTCTTGTGTTCCTACATCCAAGGGAGCTGACCCTAGATTTGGAAGGAGCTGCCACGCCAGGACCTGTCTGCAGGGATGGGAGCTGGGATGTGGAGGTAGGCAGACATCAGGGCTGGCTAGCAGCAGCCTGCCTTCCCTGTGCACCCCTTCTGGGACAGGCACATCCCTGCACGCTGTGGGGCAGAGCCTCTGTGCTGGCAGATGGGGCTGAAGGAGGGGGGTAGGCAAGGTCCCCAAGCTCACCTGTCGGTACCAGATGTAGGTGGTCAGCACTTGGTTTTTCTCATCCTGTGGGAACAAGAGGAGGAGTGGTTGGTGCAGGGTGGCAACAAACCATTGCTGTTGCTGGTGCAGGTGGGTGGAGGTCACCACAGGGTGTTTGGGCAGCAAACATCACTCCTCTTGTAGAGGAATGAGCAGCAGCACAATGCCGTGGGGTGGAAGGGGAGAGGCTGGTTGGGAACCATGCCCTTTGGTTCCCCATCCCCTGCTCTCGTAGTGCTGGGATGGGAGGACAGCAGACTCACCACGCTGAGGATGGCATACACCATGACATCGATGGCCACAGTGGTCGTGGTGCGCCAGTCCCGGACGGGTCGGACTCCCCTCCTGTAGTGAGCCAGCAGCGTGTCATACAGATGGAGCAGGGCTGGCGTGGTGGGATCTGGCTCCTGTCTCCCCTGCAGGACCCCTGCTGGGACAGGGAGAGGCAGCTCACATTTGCTCTCTGCTCCTTTGGCCCGCTGCCCTAAATCCAAAGGGTGAGCAAGTGACAGTGCCCCCGTGTGCAGCCCTGGGGCCACGCCACCTCCCCTCCCTGCAGCACATCGGGGTTTGTTCACATCTGGGCACTGAGCTAATGTCTCCCTGCGGCGTGCGAGATGAAGCTGGCTTGCTATTTGGGATTGCACTTTCCTATCTCAGAGCATGTTGCTGGAAAACAAGAATGTCAGCAAGATACACCATCTCCTGATTTATCCAGCCCTTCTACTGTCTGTGTGAATCACACTGACCTTCCTCCAGACTCTTCTTGGGTCCCAAATGGCCATGTCCCACCTGAAGCTGCCATCTGCTTCTTCTCTAGGAGTGACATCAGGACAACTGGGCAGCCACAGTGGGAAACTGTGAGGAAGTCACTGCCCCAAGATGAGTTTTCTAACTCTTATTACTCGGAGAGGCATTGCTTCTTTACTATGAAGGTGAAGGCTAAGGTTAAAGATGAATCAAGACATGAATTCATTCACTAGGTAACAAAGAAGACTAAAATCTGTCTATACCAGATAAGAGGTACCCGTGAGAATCCTGGGGGGCTGCACCATGTGTGTCACCAGGCTCTGGATCCAGTTCCCCAGTGCTTTCTATGGGCAGATGCCTGCAAACACTGCTGGCCAGTCAGCCTCTTGGAAAGCAACTGCAGGCCAGCTGGGTTTTTTGGCTATTGGTCAAATATCTGTTCCTTAGCTCATCTTTGCTGCCCCAGTGCGTTCATGCAATGCTGGGAAGGTTCTGTGCGACTCCTCCATCGTTTTTGGAGATGAATGGCACTGCGTCAAGGCTGAGGAGCCCAAGTATTTGACAGCACATCTTCTGAGTGTTTGCATCCCATCCCCTTGTGGCACACGTGAGAGCTGGGTGTTCTGAGCCCACAAAAGGAGGAGGTGCAGTGCAGGGCCGTGTGATTAGAGCTGGGAGAGCAGTGCTCTGTGCCGACCTGGCTGAGAGCTGCACACCATCCTGGGGCAGCAACTCCACATCCCTGCCCCGTGCACTCCTCCTGCCCTATATGTGTATTGGGTATGGGCTAGAGCTGAAGAGGGACCCGTAGGGCTGATGTACTCCTGCATGCATGAAGTGCTGGCCCTGTGCTGCTCTGCCAGGGTGTGGGCATTGCATCTGCAGCTCCACGTCACCAACCTGGCACCTTTAGCTATGAATGAAATCACTTTATCGTGCAGGAGCAACGCTGGTATTGGTATCTCAACTGATAGAGTCCACTCCGTGTGTAACCAGAGGCACTCACTGGAGTGCATCTGCAGGAACCTGGGAACAGCTGCCTGGGAGGAAACGTTCACCTTTCCTTTCAACCAAGAAAAAGCAGCCTCAGCCCCTCCAACTTCACATGCAACCCGTAATGCCTCAGAGCTGGCGGTGCTCACAACCCTCATCCAGCCACGCATTCGTTAGCAGCAGAAAGCAATGGGGGTGAGAAGCAGCAGTCAGAGGGAAGGGAGGGACACAACTGACATTGCACCAGCAGTTCTGGCCAAGCTGCAGCTGCTCACAGCTGGCTTGGGCCACTCGTCCCTGAGTCTGGGAAAAGCCACATTGGATGGAGCTGGGCTCACTGCTCGGCCCCAGTGCTGGTCCCGGGGCTCAGCCAGCTCACACCACCCACCACACTGGGGGGAAGTGGAGTTTGCTTGCTGTTTGCCATTGGAGAGAAAGGGAATTCTTGTCTATGAAATTAAGGAGCTCGGACTAGCTTTAAAAGAACAGAAAGCCCCCAGTTGCAATCTGTTGGCTGCAGTATTCTGCCACCGGGCATTCAAACCTCGTGATGCAATCAGCATCAGCCACGGGGGGAACTGTTATTTAAAAGATGCCCAATGGTAAGATTTATTTTTAAATCCAAGGCAAAATATCTATGTTTCTTTCTCCTACCCCCAGCTTCACTCACTCCTGAAACCGCTTGCTTGGCGCTGTATGGGTTGCCTTTGACTATTCATCATAAGGAACCCTGGCCAAAGCTGCTTCCCCCATTCAGACCCACGGCTGGACTGTGGCATGCAGCCATGGGATATCTCCTTGGCATCCAAGTGTTCTGAAGCCCCCAACATGCCCAAACCTGGGTTCAGATGAGCTGTTTCCTCCCTCTCCTCGTAACCACACTCGATTGAGCACGCGGTGCCTTGGAGCTCTTTCCAAGTTGGACTTTTCCCATGGTTCTTAAAAAAATTACTTAAAAATAAATAAAAACAATTCCAATCCTAAAGTTTGCATGCTATAAAGGGCTGTCACTTATATGAAGGTGCCTCCAGCTGCAAGAAACCAGTTCCTCCTCCCACCCCTGCAGGCTTCTCCATCGTGTCCTTACCTGTGTCCTGCAGCATCAGTACTGGTGGCAGCGGTGCCAGAAGCAGTGACATGAGAGCCATCAGCACCATGGTGCCCCAGGTCCCCGGCTCCGTCCCCAGCCTGTGCTCTCCTCTAAGTGAACCCAATCAGGGAAGCAGCCTGCACTTTTTGTTCGCTGTCCCCCAGCCGTCAGGTTTGGGAAAATGCGTAATTAATCTTGCAATCAGCCTCCTCCACTGCATCAAGTTTCAGGCAGGGGAGGGGGGAAGGAGGAGGCCGCCCGCCCCGTGCCTGGCACGCTGTGAATGCTGAACACATGAGCCCCCAGGCTCTGTTTCTGGGAGGGGTGGGAGCTGGCTGAGGTCAGGATGATGCTGGCTGCATCATCTGTGGGTGACAGCATGTGAGATTTCCCCATCACAGCAGCACTACTGTGCATACTGTGCAGGTGAAGGATCAAACCTGTGCTATAGGCACTCACTCTGTGCCTGTGCAGGTTTGTTTTGGATGACTGTGAGCCACGGAGGGGAGCAGGGGCTGCAGGAGGTATAGGGGGAGCAGTTTGGTGAGGGGAAGAATCAGGAGGCTGTGTCAGGAGCCCCTTTCATGGCCTTCAAATGGGAGAGGTGAGCTCTGTGCCAGGGGCTTACCAAGAATAGAGTCATAGAATGGCTTAGATTGGAGGGAATCATTAAGGTCACCATGCTCCAACCCCCTGCTATGGGTAAGTTGCCAACTACCAGACCAGGCCGCTCAGGGTCCCATCCAACCTGGACTTGAGTACCTCCAGGAGTGGGATCCCTGGTTGGGTTACAGCCAGAACTGCCAGGCAGAGAGCTCTGGAGCTGCTCTGTGCAGAGTTGCAAGAAGGGAGGAAAAACAACT
Source organism: Cyrtonyx montezumae (assembly GCF_038088225.1). Lineage (NCBI taxonomy): Eukaryota > Metazoa > Chordata > Aves > Galliformes > Odontophoridae > Cyrtonyx > Cyrtonyx montezumae. The sequence continues at coordinate 2,337,604 of NW_027071959.1, forward strand.
GCTCAGTGGCAGGGAATGGAGCCTGGAGATGGGCAGGGCAGGCTGAAGATGGGAGTTCCCCAAAGCTCTGTGGTGCTCCCAGCTTCCCCAGAAGCTCCCCCATACTGGGAGGGCTGGTGAGGCAGCCAGGCAGGATCGGAGACCTTGGCTGCGGCACGGAGCAAATTGCATCAGATGGCAGCGTGGAGTCACTTAAACGAGATAAGAATTAGTGCTCGGCCCTGATGAACTCCCCCTTGGCTGCCAATAGCGGTGTCAGGGAAAGAGAAAGTGTAAAGCTGGGGCTAATTTGATTTCTCGGCTCTGTTAGCGGATGGTAAGTCACCTCCCGGGGAGCGCAGACAGCTCGGAGCTGTTTGCTGTTATTGAATCTGGATAATAAAAATCACGGGCAGCGCCACAGCGGCGCTGGGGACCGTGCCCTGAGCTGCAGTGCTGGGGAGCACACAGCACCCGCTGCCACCACGCTGTCCTCCTGCCACCTGGGACACGACGCACCGCACAGGGTCCGACCGAGGGTCCCAGCATCATAGCAGTGTGCGGGGTGGAGCGGGACAGTGAGGAGCGCTGAACCGCAGCCTCAGCGGCAGCATCATTAACTCTGTATCCTCTCCCTTGGGTTTTATGTCTTCATCTTAAAGAGATTTTAATGTAGTTCCTATCAGGCCTCCTGTTATCGGATATCTAATTAGTGTGATCTATTATAGCCTTGTATTACGCGTGCGCACACAGTCTGTACGACGGGGGCTCTTTCGGGACTTTTTGTGGGATGTCTGATATAAATTGGCAGCATCCAGATCAGATTTACTTTCTGAAATGGTATAATGGGATTTTATTAGCTCTGTAATCTGCTGCACAGTAATTGCTTTTCTGAGAATCGAAGCGCTCGGCATCTCGAGTTTCCCAGGGCTCAGCCCGGCTCCCTGCGCCTGCAGCACTGCTCCGTGCACCAGAACCCGGTGAGTTTTCCCTCCCTAAGGGCTAAAGACAGTGCTCAAACCCTTCATTGGATTCGTGCAGTGCTGGATAGCTGTCAGGCATCAAAGTCTCCCAGTGAGTCCTGCCTGCAGGCTGCCCTGGTTGGTGATGCTGCGCCATGCTGTCCCCTGGTCTTAAGCACGCATCTGCTCTGGTTGCTGGGAGGCACCAGCTGTGGGGAAGGATGCTTTCCCCAGCGTTGGATGCTTCTCAGAGTGGTGGGGGAGCCCATAGGGCACGGGCCATGCGTGATGTCCCAATGATGTGCACAGTGCATGGGCCGTGGACCCTCACACTGATCTGCACTGACCAGGAGTGAAAGCAGATCTGCCTGCTGCAGCTGCGGGCTCAGCCCTGGGGTGCTGCCTGGGGTGGGAGCTCACTGATGGACACAGCAGAGCAGGAGGGGCAGGGAGGTTACAAACGAGATGACGGTGGAGCGATGCTTTGCAGATTGCAGAGCACAGGGCCATTCCTTGCTTCTATGGAGACAGCTCCCCATAAAGGCTAATAGGTTTTTGAAGGATACAGAGCACAGAGGGATCTGTCGGCTCCGTGAGGCCGTTCGTTTTGCTCAGGGAGGGAACTGGGTGCCCAGTGCAGGGGTCCCTCCTCCAGAACCACCACAAAGCACGTCCAGGACGTGGCTGGAGGGTGGTTTTGGGAGCCAGGAGCTCCGTTAGGCACTTTGCTAATTTAATCACTGCCGTAGGTCACTGCAGATCCTGATAGCTTCGCTCCACACAGGGAACTGGGCTGTCGTAAACAGCTCACTGCTATGCTGTCTGCCTCATTGTGAGCCCATAAATGTCTCTTAGGTAAATAACTCTGCACCTCCAGAGGTGGGCACTGGATTAACGTGCAGACAGGGCAGTACTCAGCATCAGCATCCGTCCCACAGCCCTCCAGAGCCAGCCTCCAAGCGTGCACTAAGCAGCTAACGCACAGCTCACAAGAGAAGAGCAACTACAAACGTTTCCAAGGATCTCACCGACACGCTGATTAAAACAATTATTTTTTCCCCTCATGGGTCTGCATCGCAGGCAAGTGGTTCCTGCTGCAGCAGTGCAAGCACATGACAGCAGCAATGAAGACAAAGTGTCGGAGGAGTATCCTGTTGGGGATAATCATGCACGAGGGATGAGGAGGTGACCCGCTCGGTCTCCTCCATCTGCAATTCTTGTTTACTTTGTTTGTCTTTATGAGGGAGTGCGATTATGCGACTGCCGTAATGAGTTTAAATTTATCTCAGCAGTGCTTTGGAAATAAGATTTTATTAGAGCGATAGGAAAGCTTCCCCAACTCCTGTCCCCATCCTTACCAATAAAAATGCACAAGGGCCGTAAATAACCAGTGCTGCAGTGGCCAGGAAGGGGAGTGCTTCCACAGCCCCACTGTATTTCATGGTTTAATTATCAGCAGCACAAAGTTCTGCAGGCCTGGAGGGGACAGTTAAAGTGTCTCTGCAGAAAGTGCTCTAAAGTGATGCTCTGTAATGAACGCGAGGCAGTCTCACGGTGTAAGAGGGTATCTCCTCCAGAGTGACTTGGTTTTAATCTCCTTTGAATGCTCTTTGACAAATGGGCTGGGCTGCACGGGGATAACTTCTTTGCAAAGTCATCTTTCGGCTTCCAGAGCCCTCAGGCCACAAGCACTGAGCAGAGGTGGGTGCTGCAGGGGCAGAGGTTGGAGCATCAGTGCAATGAATGAGCAGCCCTGGGCGTGGGGTACAGCCCTGGGCATGGGGTGCAGGCCTGGGCATGGGGTACAGCTGGCACCTGCATGGGCAAGGAGTGCAAAAAGGCCTCGGTGTAAAGAGATGGAGCTGCAGCAGTGCTGGGATGTGCAGCACTGTGGGGTACAGCAGAGGGACCTGAGCCCAAATCCAGCCGGCTGCAGGGTGGCTTTGGGGGATGGAAGGGTGTCAGGATGCAGCTGATGTTGCTCTCATTTCATTAACAGCAGCAGAAGCATTTCACGGGCAATTGGAGATAAATACCAGTGCTGTGCAATGAGCAGCGAGAGACAGCTGCAGGTAGGGGCTGGGACAGTGCCTGTGCAGAGCAGGGGGAAGGGGGGGCTGTGAGCTCTCATGTCTCAGTGCCCCCACCCACACTCCTATCGTTAGCAGAGCTGGGGATCACCCCTCATCACAAGGCTGCCCAGAGGACAGACAGACAGGTGGGGTGGTCACTGTGATGTTGAGCATCGCTGGGGCAAATAAGATGGAGACAGAAAGTGGGGGGAGGGGGTAATTTTGGAGCTCAGCAGCCAAACGGGCACAGCTGTAGCCTGGTCTCAGAGTGCTCAGCAATGGAAGGCTCTCCCTCTGCAAGCTGCTCGTATTTACTCATCTGCTTAATGAACTCCACTCGGAGCAGCTGCAGGGATGAGTCACGCTGTATTTCAAGGCAGCAAGTGGTGTTGGTGCTGTGCTGGTGTCAGGTGCAGCTCAGGCCAGGGGGCAGGGAGTAGCCACGAGGTTTGGGATCTCATTCTCAGCACTGTAAGCAGTGCCCACTGTCTGGGTGTGAGCCCCTTTTCCTTCCTTGGGTTGTGACCAGTGCGTGAGCCATGCCCTGCCTTGCTGAGGACCACTGCCCCAACACAGTCTTTGTTGTGCTGCTCTTGGGGACGTGGCCACCGGAGTGCTGGGCATGGTGGTAACCTTAGAGCTGCAGCTGGAGGCAATGCAAGTTGCCCAAACCCATGCTCCCAAGGAGGATGCTGGGATGCTTACACACCCAGGGCTGGGAATGCAAACCTGGCAGAGAAGCTCGATGCCTTTAAATCCCCCATCAAAGCACTTTCCCTTCAGTTGCATTCACCATTAGACACCCTTCAAGTGTTAGCAATATTATGCCACAATTTCATTATCCATTAAAGCCAGGTAATAATAAGTACACCAAGGTATTTGGAGCCCATTGGCGTTAATGGAGGAGATCCATCTCATTCCGAGCAGGTACAGCAGCCGCGCGTCAGAGATGTGATATTACCCAAGGTTAGGCAGGAATTGCCTTGCTGAGAGCAGACCCACCGGTATTTAATCTTGCATGGCTGTCTTTATGGCACAGCAAGAGCCTGGTGCCCGGTTTGATGCTTTTCTCTCCCTTTTTATTTTGCTGCTGCACCTTCCTGACCTGGCAAGGTGGGAACGTGGCCCTGGGACAGCGACGTTTCTTCCTTTCCTTGCATTTTGGGGGAGGCTTGTGCTACAGGGTTGCACCCCACTGGTGCATCCCCAGCAGGAGATGTGCATCAGGAGCTGTGCAAGTGCCAAGCACTTCGAGGCACAACTTATGCTCCCTGGCGTTTCTTGAACACCTTTATTATTTATTTTTTTTCTTTTAATCGATTGCTTCCTTTTGACAAAATCAGACTGTATGGAAAGACCTGAGGGTTTGGAAGGAGTGAGGTGGGGGGGCACACCATCAGTTCCTACTCGTTCTTCATCCAAGAGCATGTGCCCCTCACCACTGTAAATTATCTTTGATATAACGACACTTGGACTGTGCTTGACACTGCAAGAGAATCACCAGTTTCTGTCTTGCACCCTAATTAGTCACTGTGACATTAATCAGGCTGCTCAGCATAACAACATACCCACAGCAAACCCAGAGCTAAAAATACGAGGTTAAGTTTATGTTTGTAATCAGGACATTAATAATTTTTTAGAGGGAGTTGTCTCGGCTGCTTTAGGCAGGCACTTGTGTTCAATCTTCGTGCCTATAGATTTTCCTGCTCATAAAGCAGATAAGAGTGCCCTCAAGGTAAGTGTACTTTGTATGAAATGATGCGCAGAAATCTCTTTCCTGCTCAAGCCCTGGCTTCTCCCGGTGGCTGCAGCCCTGGCTTTGCCAGAGGGATGCACTGGGCTGCAGCTCAGCTCGGTCCCATGGCACGAGGGCATGGATGTGTTACGTCTCTCCTAGTAAGGTAGTCAGATATTAGGAAAGGTTACTCATCAGGAAGAGTGGTGAGGCAGTGGCACAGCTGCCCAGGGTGATGGTGGGATCACCATCCCCGGAGGTGTTCCAGAACTGCGGAGATGTGGCACTGAGGGACGTGGTCAGTGGGCGCAGTGGGGATGGATTGGGTTGGACTTGGGGATCTCAGCGGTCATTTCTAACCTGAAAGACCCTCTGACTGTGATTCTACGAAGCTGCATGGAGTTGGAGCAGCACCTTTCTGGTCTCCATGGGGCTGGCCTGGAGCATCCTGGCACAGACCACACAGCCTGGCTCCTCCTTACCAAGTTAAACACCAAGTTTTGCAGTGCCAGCTGGCTGCTGTAATTGGCTCTCTCGTGGCGTTATTCACAGCTCTTCCCTCTTTCTTTTCCAGCTACCTTCCATCTTGCTTGTTAAAAGCAAAGGATATTTCGCAGAATTGGAATTCATTAGTCTTCCTAACAGAGGGAGCCTACTTAGACCTAAATTGGTGGTTAGCAAACGCAGAGATAATTCCCATGCGTTCGTATTTATCTTCCCAGTTCGGCAGCGTGTCGAGACAGCTGCCTCGGCGTCTGTCGGGGAGGCTCCAGCCAGCAGAGGGGAATACAGAGGTATCTGCCTTCCGCAGTTGGCGAAACTCAATATAAGCAAATTGGAACTCCGACTCGATTATCTCCCCGATCAGATTTCCCCAAGGCCCAAGCAATAACTTGATATTCTCAGGCAAGACTAGTCTTTTATGTGCGGGAAACAGGAGGCAAAGAGATCACAACAGAAGTCGGAGGCAGCGGTGGAGATGGGCACGGCTCATTGCTCGGTGTGGGCACTGCCGGAGCCGTGAGAACGGCCCCCGCCTTCGTGACAGCGTTGGCTCAGGTGCCAAATCTCAGCATCTTCACTCATCTCCTTCTGAAACTTTTGTTTGGGGCATCTCCCGAAATCGTTTGGGTTGGAAGGGATGCTCAGAGGTCATCTCGTCCTTCTTGCAGGCCTGCTCTCTGCTCCCCTGCTAGGGATGGGCAGGGGGTACCCATGGGACACACTTCTTCTACCCTTAACTTTGCATTTCCAGCTGCTCCGAAATGCAGTTTCAGTTCAGCAGGGAGAAGGAACTCAGTACCAGCAATGCGAGAGCTAATTACAGTGCTTGCAGTTATTCATTAAATTCATGTAGCATATTTCCTGTAATTAATACCATGCCCACGCAGTCCTATGTTATCACACTTGCCGGCACCTGAGATGTATTTTAGCAGCTTCTGGGATATCGGAGTAGGTTGGGGAAGCTGGAACAGCATAAATCCACTGCTGCGCTGAAGGGGATGCTGCAAACCCTAAACCCAAGAATCTCAGCTACAGATAGCCCCGCAGACATGTGAAACTGACATTTTTTTACTTCTCCCTTTGAAAACATCCCCCCAGATATGGCTCGAATGCTTTTCACTTCATTTGACCAGAGCCAAGATGACCCTTAAGAGCCCGTGCTGATGCTCCCACACCTGTGGCGATGTCCCAAGCACCCTCACTGCGAGGCAGCGGGGCCGGAGAAACGAGGAGCTGCAATTGCATGTGACACGTTCCTGAGTGCTCCTCCACAGATGCAAAAAAGGAATTTTGCTCCAGCCCCGGGGGAGCTGAGCCCTGCCAGGTCATTGGGCCGAAACAAATTGCCAATGTGCGGCGCTGAAATCTCATCTGCGTTGTCCTGCGTGCACGGCCGGGGCCGGGGCTGCTGACAGCCCTTGTGATGAGCGTCCAAGATCCAGCAGGAAACTGCAAATGAGATCTCATCTCACATCGGCACCCGCGGCACAGCCTCGTCCCAGGCAGAAGTCATACAAATGAGGATTTATCAGAGCAGTCTGAGCACCGTGTGATGGCTTGTGTGCTTCTCATCTGCATCGAGCGCTCCTGCCCCGATGTTGTGTCTTCTGCCTCCTTGCCCGATTCCTGCTGAGCTTCCTGGTGCCACTGCTTTGCGTGGCAGTGCTTCCTCCCCAACACAGAGTCACCCCACTCCGCAGACCCCAACCCTTCATAGGTCTTTGAGGGATGAACCCCCATGCCATAAACCAGGAGTGCTTGGGCTCTGTGCTGAGCAAAGGCACGCAGTGCTGTGCAGGGGGTTGCAGCAGGTCAGTATTGGTGATTTGGGGTTGCAGCAGGTCGGTATTGGTGATTTGGGGTTGCAGCAGGTCGGTATTGGTGATTTGGGGTTGCAGCAGGTCGGTATTGGTGATTTGCAGAAGATGCTGCTTGTGCAAACAGAACAGCCATGTGCTATTCTGTGCAAGGACATGGGATTTCTGAGCCAGTTTCCCAAGCTGCTGCCTGCTCCCTTCACCTGGTGCTTCGGTGTGCACTGGGACCTTCACACCAGCACTGCAGCTCTGTCCCTGTGTTCCCAAGGGCGTGCACTCACCCTCCCTCATGCGATGTGCGTGGCACACACCCTGCTCCGGAGGGCCTATGTGATGTGCACGGCACGCACCTCGCAGCGCAGGGCTCCCACGATGTGCACGGCACGCTCCTTGCTCCACAGGGGTGAGCACATCTCCGCACACACCCTGCATCGGGAGTTGAGCCGTTTTCATTACAACCACCAAGAGATCCCCGCTGCCTTCCACTCTGACGCTACAAAAGCCATAAAACATCACCCCGCGGGAACCACCCCCCGCCCCGAACACCTCCGGGGTCGCCCCGCGCACGGAGCAGCCGCGCCCCCGCCCCTCCCCGCCGCGGGGCCGCGCATGCGCAGCGGGCGGCAGGGAGGCGGTGAGGCGGGCGGGCGGCGCGGCCCCGCGGCGCGGGGGGTTGGGGGGGGACCCGGCCCGGAGGGATGACGGCCGAGCTGCAGGCCGCGAGCGGCGGCCCCGGCGGCTTGGAGGCGGTGAGCGGGCGGCGGAGGGGGGAGGCGGCCCTCGAGGGGCGGGAGGGGCGGTGCGAGGCCTCCCGGAGCCGGGCGGGTTGGTGCGGGAAGGGGGGGGGGGAGTACGGTGTGGGCTGAGGTGCTGCGTGCGCGCGCGCGCGGATGTAATGCGCCCTGAGCCCAGCGGCGCGTGCACGGGGACACGGCGCGCACACCGTGCACAAGGACGCGGCACGGGATGCGGGACATGCAGAGTGCACAGGTACACGGTGTGCACGGGGCCGTGGGACGCACGGAGGTGCAGCGTGCCCTGTGCGGGAGGGCCTTCCTCAGGTGAGGAAGCCTTTGGTTGAGGAGCCTTCCTCAGGTGCAGCAGGTCGCTGTGCGTTTGGCAGAGGTGTTGCTGTGGCAGTGGGAAGGTGTGGGGCTGTGTGAGGTGCTGGTTGAGTGCTGCTGCGCTCTTCACATCCGTTTTCCCACTTGGATACGAAGCACGGCTGAGCTGCTGCTGCTGAAGGTTGCGGTGTCCCATCTTTTCCTGGTCCCCCTTGAACTCACCCTCCACGTGTGCACCTGCTCGGTTTCACCCCCAGACAAACACTGCTGCATGTGGTGACTTGTAGGATGCTGAGGAAAGCAGCAATGCTGCCGCTGTTATCGCTCGTTAGCTGGCCGTGTAATTACTATCTCATTTCCTCCCTTCCAGCCACCTTTCAGACCTGTCTCTTGTTGCCAGAACCTAACACCAGTGGCACTGCTGCTGTGACTCCTGTTTTTCTGTCAGATCCCATTTATTCTTTGTTTTTTTTTTCTCTTGGAAGTGCAGCTGGCATTAAGCTACTGCTGACGGCCAGTTTGTTTTAAAGGACCACAGAGCACAGCCCTGAACAGCACTCAGGCTGACCAAAACAAAATGTGCTCCCCTCCATTCTTCACAAATCAGAAGCACAGAGCTGCAATGTGCTGCACAGTTCAGCTTTCTGCTGTCACTGCACGTGTTTCTTATGAATGAAACTGCCCTGGAAATCATCAGAATATTAAGTGGCAACGTGGGGCTGTGGGTTGCTAATTAGTTCTTGTGTTTATTGTTGCCTCTGTGAGTTCTTCTTTCAGGGAAGAAGAAAGGCCCCAAAAAATCATGCCCTGTCCTCCCTTGGACCACGCAGTTGTGATGTGGTTTAGCAGTGTGCCCTGCAGCGTTAGGTGGGGCTGGGCAATGAGAACACAGTGTGTGGAAGTAGCACAATTAGCAGTGTGGTATAATTGGTGTGCTGAGAGCATTCCTGACCTGAGGCTCCTGGTTGTGCAGTTATCATCGTGCTGAGCTGGAGCACCCCAGGCTTGGGGGGGTGTGCACACGTGTGTGTGCTGTGCTGTGCACAGAGAAGAGCTGGTGGTGCAAGCTTCTGTCCAGCAAGCACGCTGCGTGCAGACGCAGGGGGCTCTTACCAAGTGCACACTGTTTGGGAAATTAACTTCTGTAGTGTGGATACTGATCTGATTCTGTTGACCTTGAGTGCATTCCTCTGCTTTGTTACCTTCTGGGCATTGAGTGCCTGTAGCAAAGTATCTTTCCCTGCTCTGTGGCTGGGGCCAGTGCTACTTCGTGTGGCCAAACCAAGGCTGCTTTTTTATTCGACAACCTGCTGAAGCCTATAAAACTTTGAGAAACTTCCTAAGAAAACAATTAGAGACGTTTTCTCAGGTGAGAACACATTGCTGGCCGCGCAAGGATCTGCCCAGGCCTGGAGAGCTCCTGTGAGATGGGGAGGAAGAGCATTGGAAGTCTCTTGGGCCCCACTTCTGTCACCTCATTGTGAGTGAGAGGTGACGTGCACAAGTGGCATGTGCAGCCAGGCTTAAAATAGCCCCCAGCAGCCCATGGGCCGCCTTATATGTCCCGCTGCTGCTCGTGCTGGGCTTGAGGAGAGGGATGCCAGGGCCTGCCTGCACACTTCTGAGCATGCAACAGGTTGAAAGTTAGTCTGGAAATAGCAGAAACTAAGTGTGGTGTTCAGACTGACGTTGGTAGTACTGTCTGGCACACATGAGTGAGTTTTCGTGTCCACCTGGCAGTGAAAAGGAAAAAAAGAACAAATGCTCCGTTGAGGAGTTAGCAAACGTTGTAGGGATGGGTTGATGTCATCTTGGTTGCCTTTTAACAGCAGCTTCCTTTGTTTCTTGACTACAGGATTACCAGGTGTTAAACAAGATGAAGGAGATAACAGGAATTCAGGATGCAGATTTCCTTCATGCCGCTCTGAAGGTTTGTATGTGTTCTCACTGGCCCCGAAATCAGACGAACTCAGATTCTCTCAAAGCATAACTCAGGGTTAGTGTGTGCTGTGGGCTGATGAGAAGGTAGAGAAGCCATTGTGTGGCCTGTGGTGGTGGTCCAGCATGTTTCAATATTGGAAATTGTAATAATAAATGGATTGCAATGACATCAGTGCAGAATCATCGGAGGCTGTTGCCCTGAGATGTGGGCAAGAGATGAGTTGTGTTGTTTGTATACATAGAGAGTTGTTAATGAAAACTCCAATATTTCATTGGGAAGCAATGCCCACAGAATGTTAAGGAACGTAGACTGGAAGGAGTTTAACATTTGTGGTATAAAAGGAAATAAAAAATGAACGTGTTTGAGCTTTTCTCCTTCAGACACCATGTGCTGTGTAATGTCACCACACCCACCTGTCTCCCCATCCATGTGGGGTTCGGTTCCTGGGGGTCTCTATGTGGCCAAGTACCTCGGTGCAGTGCAGGCCAGCAGCTCCTCGAATCTATTGAGGGAAGTGAAATTAGATCTGTAATGGAGTGTATACTGTCCTAGCAGTAAAGGCAAAGTGCTTTCCATCAGATAAATTTTAGCCTTTATTGTTTTCGTTTTCACTGCTACTTGTCACCGATAGATAGATAGATTTCTCTGATGACCAGAGAAAGCCAAGTTGGAGCCAGCATGCCTATCTTTGCCACAGATGCATTAAATTTCATACAAATGCAGGTGAAGTAACCCTGGAACTATGGATTTTTTCCTTCTCTTTCTTCTAGGCTGCTAAGGGAAACCTGATGGAAGCACTCATCGTCCTCACAGAGGAGCGTGATCAGGAGCCTGTTCAGAACACAGCTGCTGCAGAGCCATCCTCTTGGGAAGGCAGTGCAGTGGGCAAAGAACCCCCACAGGGTAAGTGGTCCATCTCTGCTCACACTGGGTCTCCTGAAGGCCCTGTGTGTCACCCGAGCTGAAAGGAGACGTGTTGCTCCTTCTTTTTCTCCTTTGGGAATCCCTCCCGTTCCTGTCCTGGCACTGATTTTTCTAGTACTGGTCATTTGCCATGGGGAACCAAACTGGCAGAAAGCACTTTGGTGTTGGTAAGGCTTTCCTAGAACGTGCTCACCTTTGGGTCAGCCAAGTGCCAGTTGAAGGCAGGAGAGTGAGAATGCACATCAGCCGCCTCTGTCAAATACATACACTGCATGGAACTCCTCTTCACAGCACGTTTCATGCTTCTGTAGGGCTGAAGGGTTTATTCTGACTGTGCTTAGTATTTCTTTGTAAAGGAGAGCTGAACCAGAAAGGAAGGGACTTAGCAGTGTTGTAGTACTGTTTGTAAGTGACAGAGCATGCTGCTGAGCTGTGTTTGTTTTAAGCAGTCGGTTGGCTAGTGCAGAAAACCCAGAAATCTCTTGAAGCAGAGAAAGCAGGGTAGAGAACCAAATCTCTGTCAAGGCTTACTGTTCTTTCTGTAGCATCTGCTGGCAGAGCAGGTGGGTTGAGTTTCCTGTGAGGTGTAAGTGTAGAAGGAAATGTTATTTGAGCTAGCAGTTAGATTATGCAAAAGTCGTTTCTGTAATGATTACAGTTATTGGCAAAAATAGGCTGTCAGGTCTGTACATTTCTATTAACTGAAGCTTTCCCTAGCAAATTTGCCTCTGGACACATTGGTGATGCCAGAAGCCTGTGCTGGGAGCTTAGAAGCAACACCTAGAATAGTGCAGCTGCACTTTGTTCTGCTGTTTGAGGCTTCTGCCTGCTCCAGGACTGCTTGATTTCCTTTCTCCTTCCCTTTGTAGCCACTAAATAAAATGACTCAGTTAGCTGAGCATCCTGAAACAACTGAAGGAAGCTGATGGTATATGAACGTGCAAATTGTATTAAGTGAAACAGCTTTATTTCTCAAAACAGTGTCCTTTGTCAGCAGTGGTGTCAAGGTATAGCAAAGCAGAAGCAGGTGCTCCTGATTCTTCATTTCAACAGATTCAAAGTGTTCCCAGGAGCAATGAATTGGGGTGTAAGGAAATCTGGCCTTTACATGGCCACGTGATCCTGATCGAGTGCACTTCATGGGAGCTTTGATTTTATAGTATGATCCAGGCTAATAGAGCTTGTATTGCTAGAAAATCTTTTTTTTTTTTAATCATGCTAAAAATCACATTGGTGTAATGCTCTCTGGAAGTTCTCTTTAGAGAAAACATTTGCCTAGTCATGATGGAAGACTGATCAGAATGCTGTCCTGCTTCCAGGTGGTGCTGCATTCAACCCTAACAAGAAAGGAGACGTCCACTCAGTTGTTGCCTACAGGCAGCTGGAGTCACCAAAAGCTCATGCTGCTGAAAGGTCAGTGGAGCACTGGTTCAGAGCTTTCAGGAATCAGATGAGATAGCTGTTTGTTGTCTGTAGTGCCAGGTGCTGCCTGCCAGCTCTGTCCTGCCCGTGGCTGGGGTACATGTCACAGAGAATCTTTTTGAGGCAGTACTTCTCATCACTGTTCCTGTCTTTGACAGAACACAGGAGCTCCATTCTCCTGAACACAAAAACCGCTCCAAAAGGAAACGCTGTGAAGTGTGGGGAGACAATTCCAAACAGAACGACTGGAAAAGAGCAGGTGACTGGCCTGTTGGGATGAAGAACATTGGCAACACGTGCTGGTTTAGTGCTGTCATACAGGTAATCCACTAGTGAAGTTCTTCCATCATTGCTGCAGTCTTGGAGACGAGATGTCTGTTAGAATTTAACACGAGGTGGCGACCTGTGTAAATGGTTGTGTTTATCCTCAGATAACACTTCTGTTTTTACTTTACATAATTAAGATTTCCTCTGAGTGCATACCAAAGGAGCATTTAAAATGACTTTGCATCAAAAGATACGTGTGCATATCATCTGGGTGTATGTATGCCATTAGGTTTTTTGGTGCAGTGATGCCCAAGTGCTTACTGGGTGACAGAAACTTGACTGGAAGTGATGATGTAATTATCCTGACGTTATTATTAGCTCCATAAATGCATGATGGGGTATCAGGTTCTGCTTAATGGGATACAGTGGTGCAGACGTTGGAACTAAAAAGCAGCTCAGTGGTGTGTATTATCAGTGATAACCTGAACAAGAAGAGACAACAGAAAGTGGAACTGAGCACATTTGTCTCTTGTAACCATTTTATATCAGCAGATAAATGCTGATCAATCACGGCTCCCCATCCTTGAGAGGAGGTAAAGTAGCTGCAATTGGGCTCCTTTCTCTGTGTCATTGTTCTTCTGTTTACCTAATCTTGGCTGTGAGGAATAGAATACCTTTTCCTAAGTTTTATAGCCCAAGAATGGGAGGATGAGATGCCTGGGAAGAGTGCCAGGAATCTGGGAGGTTTGGCTATGCTGCTGTGGCACTCGGGCTCCTCACTTCTTCAGTGCTTCCTTAGAGACCCAAGGCCACTGGAGAATGAGTGAACAGGAAAAGCTGTGCAGTACGAGGGCCTCAAACTGAGATGAGTCAGCCCCTTGCAGGTGTTGATCTGTGCTTCTTCTCCTTTCCTTTCAGTCTCTTTTCCAGTTGCCCCAGTTTCGGAGGCTGGTGCTCAGCTACTCCTTCCCTCCAAGTGTACTTGAAAACTGTCGTACACGCACTGTAAGTTTTCATTGTGTAAAGCTGTGAAGTTTCCCTCTTCTGGTACACTGCTGTGCTATTTCTTTAAGCAGATTTCATTGGGAACAGCATATCCAAGACCTCTGTCCATGTGTTAATGACTTCTAAACTGGCTAGCTGCTTTAAATACAAGTTTGGGAAATTTTTTTTTCTTTTAAAGACAGAATCACTAGAAAGAAAAAAGCAACTGACTGATTCTCATAAAGCTTTCCTCTAACTGAGGGGCAGAAGTCTTTCATTTAAAACTTCTTTGGGAGCTGCAGATTGTTCTTTTGGTCGTGTTGGTCACAGAGGAACTGGTGTCTGAGTCATTGTGGGGGTGCGTGCGACCCCAGTGCCATCTGAGAAAGGTCAGCAGAGGGGGCTTACAAAGTATTTCAAGGAAGATGTGATACACAGGATTACCTTCTGCTTGTGAATGTCCTTCTGTTCTCCTGTTTAGGGGACTTTGGTGTATTTGCTTTTGTGTGTGCTCTTAGTATTCTAAAAACCCCAAAGTACACATAGAACAAACTCCCAAGTTTGCTGGGTTGTTTTTTTGCCTTATGTTTTAGCTCTTACTTTGGGCACCTCGAAGTTCCTGTTAAGTTGTGTTCTCCCATGCATCCATTGGAAGATCATATTGCTTCTGAGTAACGCCACGTGTCTTTCTTCTTTTGTCCTTTTTCATGTCATCTCTTTCCATGGTTGTTAGCTTAGCTGTTAAGGTATGTGCACGTGGTATTCTGCCTCGCGTGGTTGACAGTGCTGCTTCTCGAGTTGCAGGAAGGCTTTATCTTCTCTTTGCATTGCAGGGAAAAAGAAATATTGCATTCATGCAAGAACTTCAATGTCTATTTGCTTTAATGCTGGGAACACGTCGTAAGTTTGTGGACCCTTCTGCAGCACTGGAACTCTTAAGGGATGCCTTTAAATCAACTGAGGAGCAGCAGGTAAAACCATATTACAGAGCCTTTCCATTTCCTCAAACCAGCACTTGCTAACAGAGAGATCCTGTCTGGTTTCATGCTCTTGTTTCCAGAGGTCTCCTGGTGTGTTGGTCAGCATGCAGACAGCTGGCTCTGGGTTGTGTGGGTACAAGCTTGGTCACTGACCAGGCAGCACAGTGCTGCTGTGCCCCATGCCAGCTGAGTGGTTCATTTCCTCTTACATAATCTGCACATGAAAAGGGTGTTCCTTACTGGTGAAACTGGGGTCTCACCCTTCTTGCAGGTGGATAGTACCAACTGGATGTTATTGGAGCTGGTTTGTGGAAGCAGCAGTATGAAATCACTTTCTGCTCTGTCTGACTCTCAATTTCTGTCTCTTTCAGCAAGATGTGAGTGAGTTTACACATAAACTACTGGATTGGCTGGAGGATGCATTCCAGCTTGCTGTAAATGTCAAGTGAGTGTTCTAACACACCAGGTCTTTGACCTGTCACTGAGGAGAAACAGATTTAGGATGGGACTGCTTAGCAAATGAGAGGGCAAACATTGTCTGTGTGTGAGAAAGGCTTGTTTGCTGGTGAATGATAATCCCCCTTCAGCCTGAAGTAAGCTTATAGAGTGTTAGAACTACGTGTAGGGCTCTGTTCAAGGCCACTATGGCCCCCAGAGCACTTCAGCTCTGGCTGAACTCTGCAAACTGTTGTGAACAAGTAGATGCAGCTTTTTGGAGCTACACAGGACACTGCCTGTGTATTTTCTTCCTTGCCAGTAGAAGTATTCCAGTGTGCTGTGTCAAAAACATTGCTTTTGGTCGTAGCGTGATTCCCAAGCTAGGGGTTGGCTGCTGAGCTGGGGCTTTTTCTGCAACCTACAAATGAACCCTGTGCTTTTTTTCTCAAACAGAAGCCCTGGGGACAAATCTGAGAACCCAATGGTGCAACTTTTCTATGGGACTTTCTTGACTGAGGGTTTCCACGAGGGTGAGTGAAGGTTTTGGTAGTTTCACTTTTTAACTCCTTTGGGTGTTTCAATTGATGGCAGTGCTGATGCATGTTTTTGTTGCACTCTCCTGTTGACGTTGCCTGGATTTTCATTGTTAAGAGTAAAGCTGCAAATAGTCTTCTTTCTTCATAGAGTTGTCTCTAACACTTATAAAATATGTCTTCTGCAAACCTTTAATACTCATAAGTGCTCGTGTATTTGGGAGCACTCATGTGGGAGGAGGCTTACCCCGAGAGACGTGCATAGAGAGCTATGAGCACTTCATTTCGTGCATCTAACCTGGTGTTTTACAACAAACTCTTGTGTTAATCAGAGTTTTTTGTTCCCTGAAGTTAGTTCACGGGTTTTGTATCGTTTTCATCATTCAGGCAATACTTTTTCCAAGATCGAAACCTTTGGTCAGTATCCCCTTCAGGTAAATGGTTATCGAAACTTGAATGAGTGCTTGGAAGGAGCCATGGTGGAGGGAGAGATGGATGAGGAGACAGCAACTCAGTCAGTGAAATATGTACAGGAGGTTAGTTGGAAGTTTTGTTGTTGAGCTTTTGGTTGCTTTCTAAAAGAAAAACTCAATACATGTAGCACAGGTGTGTCTCAGTGTAGCGTGCTAACCGTGAATGGCAATTGCAAGCGGTCTCTAATTGAAAACAGCGATGTTCTGTGGCTGCCTGGGATCTCACGTCGCTGTACATCAGCTGTGAGATGCTGAGTCTGCTTGTTTGTAAAGACATGTTGTCCTGTATAACCAATTCAAGGGGTTTGTTTTTAAAATGAAAAGGTAAACGTATGCTTCTGATGCAAGTGTGATAAAGTCTCTCTCTTTCTGTTGAAGCCTACCTGTACCTGAGTAGGGGGAGAACCACTGCCTCCTTATTTTCGGAGGGTAAAAGTACAGTGCTTATCTCTATGGTATGCCATTTGGAATTTGTATCTTTCTCCCTATTACAGTGTGTGTTCTTCTTCTCATTTTCACTCTTACCTTCTGACTGTGCTGATGTATTTATTTATTTATTTGCTTTTTTCTTTTCTCGTTTCTTCTTCGAACCCACGAATCACAAACCAGTCATGAACCACGTGAATACAGCCAAGTAGAGAGCTGAGATGTGCCATTGCATTCAGCATCCTGCGTGTGTTAAGAGCAGCTGAAGTTTGGTTTGAGAAATGCACTGAGGTGTCTGGCTTAGAAGGGACAGAGAGGAGTGTTTCTCTTCTGGAGAAGCGTTTGGAAAATGTGTTGTTACTTCCTAGAAGTCTGCACGATAGGGGGCACAGAGAGTGAGGTGCATTTAGTCATATGAGTGAGTGCATCAAAGCATTGGTGGGATTAATTAGAACTACATTTTTCCCTAGGTAATAGGTGTGAAAATCTTTCCTTCTCTGTCTCTGTTGCCTTGTTCTGAAGGTGAGGCTTTCCCTGAAGCCCCTCTGCTTACTGCTTTAAAAAGTGTTTAACCCCCCTGCCCCGATCACATCCACTGTAAATAGTTTAAATCTAAAACATGCTGTGGCACTTTGGTGTGGGGCAGATTCACTGCAGCAGGACACGTGACACAAATCATGCAACGGAAAATGACCTCTGTGTGTTGGTCATGAGCCCAACAGGGAGTGCCACGTCAGGTAGGTGGGGTACACTTGGGGATGCTTGAGATGCTCGTGAGCCCAGAAAGGCAGAGGAGATAGAAATTCTACCAAGAATTTTTCCATCTGTGCGGCTCTTTGCAACTGTTAAGTATACAGGAAGTGGATTTCTTGCCTGAGTCTCCTGAATAAAATAGCTCATAAACAGAAAGGATAAGGAACAGGATGCTGCTTGAGGACCTCTGTCTTGTTGCTCACCATTGCATGTGATGTATGTTGGAAAGTGGCCGTCTTGGAGGCTCTGACATCTAGAGCTGATGTGGTGTCCATCAAATTTGTGAACTTCAGTTAGTAAGCTGTCAAGTTGGACGTGTCAGGCAATGAGAATGAACTTTCTGAAAGCAGTTTGGAGGCTGCTTGGTGGTAAAAACCTAAGGTGGAGGAGGAAACTTTGATCTCATGTAGTTCTGACTAGTCACCCCATAAACACAACGCACATCCAGTATTTCAAGACAGATGTTTAGGATCAGTGTACGTGATGCAGAGCAGTCATCTTAAAACAAGTCCTCTCGGGGGCATTTCTGCTTCTGTTGCAGCGCTGGTTTACCAAACTCCCTCCAGTGTTGACCTTTGAACTCTCCAGATTTGAGTTCAATCAGTCCTTGGGACAGCCAGAGAAAATCCACACGAAGCTGGAATTCCCTCAGACTATTTATATGGACAGGTGAGGTGTTACTATCTTGTACAGCATGTTGAGAGCTGTTGCTTTGTTTTAGTGCTGGCGAGCAAGGATGGATTCTGAAATATTTATGGAAGACTGTGGATCTCAGGGGTAAAGAGATTCCCCATGGTGAGGCTCTGTATTGTCTATCTAGGTACCTCTACTGCAGCAAAGAGCTTATACAGACAAAGAGAGAAGAAATGAAGAAAATGAAGGAGAAAATGCTGATGTTGCAACAGAAACTGGAAAGGTGAGCAGCCAGCTGCAGCTTTGTGTTGCGTGGATGTTGGGAAATGGTTTCTTTTAAACAACGGGGCAGAAGAAAGCACAGCAATCATAGAACAGCCTGGGTTGAAAAGGACCTCAAAGGCGATCTAGTTACAACCCCATGCTGTGGGCAGGGTCACCAACCACTAGAGCAGGCTGCCCAGAGCCACATCCAGCCTTGCCTTGAGCCCCTCCAGGGATGGGGCATCCACAGCCTCTCTGGGCAACCTGTAAGGAAGGTTGAGTGTCGGATGCCTGTGCAGCATTATGCTGGTCTGGCTGGGATGGAGCTGGTTTCCTTCCTAGCAGCTGACTGTGCTGTGTTTTGGGTCTCTGACAGAAGAAGAGCTGATAGCACGTCCGTATTTTGGCCACTACAGGGGGATCAAGGCTTCCTCTCCCTTTGCCCATGAGATGCAAGCCGTGGGCATGCAAGGTGTGCTTCTCCTTGGTGGAAACAGGGCTTGGAAAGAGGTTTTTGCAGCACAAGGCTCCTCTTGTCACAGCAAGGCCTCCAGAGCAGCAGAAGAGCTGGATGCCTATAGGACACGAGTGTACATGCATGGCACCACGTGGTTTAAAGGACAAAATCCTGGATCCTGAAACTAAGTCTGGATCTGTTAATAATATTGGAGCTGTGTTATCGGGGTTTCATTTGTTGATTTTTTGTTTGTACGCTTAGGAAATGGTATGTGCAAGGATTAACTTGCCTTACCGAAGTGGTGTGTTATTCCACCTTCGTAGAAGTGAAGGGATATTTTGGTGCCAAGGCTGTCTGTCAAAAAATAAGCAGCAGCACTGACTTTTATTATATGAGTAGAAATGATTGAGAAATATGTAAGCAGTGCATGGTGGGATCCCAGGGGCAGCATGGGGAACGTTCTTTGGGGAGATATGTTATCTGATACTGTCTCTGTGTTCAAAACAAATGTAAAGAGAAATACCCTGTGTGTAAATAAGTAGTGTCACATCTGAAGGTGTCGTGGGCTGTTTGGTGTTTGTCTCGGGTTTAACCAAACACATTTATTCCTTCATTAATGGAACGTTTTGCTCTGTGGTTGCAGGTACATGAAGTACGGCTCTGGCTCCGCTCGCTTCCCACTGCCTGACATGCTGCAGTATGTTCTGGAATTCATCTCTACAAAGCCTGCTGTAGCTGCGTCCTCTGAGTGCATGTCTTCTGCTGAGGGCTCTCAGATGACAGACAGGCAGTCCCAGGGCACACCTTCACAGCCTGACAGGTTGGCAAATGGAAATAAAAGCCATTTTTTGGAGAATGCATGAACTTTCAGTGCGACCAGTTTGGGTTCTAAAAGACAATCATTTATGCTTGTGCTTGTGATACATGAGCAGTTAGTGGCCACTCTCCCTTTAGTTTGGTCTACCACTGCAGGTAGTTTGCTGTTTTTTCTGGTTGGTTCATCTTATTTTTCCCTTTTCAGCAGTGTTGCCATATTCCCCTGGGTGAGCAGTGTTCCTGAGTTGAATCATGCACCTTCTCCTGATTCTTCTGTTTCATTAACCCTTACATTACTGCAATATTGGATGATTACAAACCTGCTCAGTGTGGTTGGCTTACACTTGGCTTTTGCTTTGCAGCATGCTAGATGGAAAGGATGGTAAGTCTGAAGATGAAGCTGTATTATTGGCAGATTCCTCACCACAGCGACAGCCAAACGCAGCTCTGCAGCCTTCTGGTCCACCAGCAGAGATGGCAGACTGTCCTGCTCCTCACGTGGTTTCTGAGGAAGAAATGAACCTCATTACGACATGTCTGCAGCGATGGAGGGATGAGATTGAGCAAGATGTACGAGGTCAGCCCTAAAAGTTGGTTGTGATTTTTGTGTTTGTTGCCAGCCTGAATCCCCCTCTGTTGCTTCAGCCGAATGTGTCCTGAGCTGTGCCCTCAAGTCTTCCTGCTCACCTAAAAGTGGCTCTTATGTGTGTGTTGGGGTAGATGGTATTGCCACTGGGCTTGGATCTACCATCAGATAATCATGTACAGGTTTCAGCTCTGCTGTTAAGTGTATTTGGTGGTTACTGCCCAGCTTCAGGCTTTCTGGAAATCATGCCACTTTTGAGTATTCTTTTAATTTGTGGTGTTCTTGGCAGATCTGAAGGAGTCTATTGCCAGAGTCAGCCTGTCCATTGATGAAATGTACAGTGACCCTCACCTGCAGCAGGTAGGAAGTGCCACTTCCTTCAGTCAGTATTGGACTGATGATGCTGATACTGCTTTCTGTTAGTTGTCAGTTCAAGTTGCTCACTTTGCTGTATTTATTTTTTTTTGATAAAGAGAAATGATTCATTTAAAATGATAATAAGAAAGTAATAACATTGCTTTTTCCATTAAAGCTCAGCAGTAAATTGAAGGTATGAATCAATTCTTGCACAGGGCAATGGTTGTGAATGTGTTTTACAGCTTCCTTTACTAAAAGTGAGTCTGAAAGCTCTGTCCTTGTCAACTTGCAGGTTCCCTATCACTTGCATGCTGTCTTGGTGCATGAAGGGCAGGCAAATGCTGGTCACTACTGGGCCTTCATATATGACCAGCCTCGGAAAAGCTGGCTGAAATACAATGACATCTCAGTGACAGAATCATCGTGGGAAGAACTGGAGAGAGATTCATTTGGTGGCTTGAGGAATGCCAGTGCTTACTGCCTGATGTACATAAGTGCTAAGCTCTCCCATGTTGTTGCAGGTATGGGAACCAAAGCTGTTTTAACCCTTGTGCATTATGTTCTCTCAGCACCAAGCTCTTCAGTGTCTCTGTGGTATGGCATTACCCCCTGTCTGCAGATGCAGAAATAGTGAGACCAGTGGGAGGAGGACTGTGGCTCGAGTGCTGACAGGAGAAAGGACTGTCTCTGGAGCACAGCCAGCTTGTCCTGGGCTCATCTGACTGGAGTGTTTTGGACAGATAGCTCAGTGTAATCTCTGTAATTGCTGCCATGTGGTCAGACCTCTTGTTCTAGGAGCTGGCCAGGCAGGGGGCAGATGCTTAGAAGACAGTTCACCCAAGATGTCCATGAAGTAGTTTGTTCCGTAGTCTGTTCTTTTCTGAGTCTCTAATAAAGTAGAAAACTGGAGGAAGAACTGTACTAATACAGCACTGTGTATAAATATTCAGGCTCCCTTTTTGCTGCCTGTTTGACTGATTCTTGTAGTGATACCATCACATGGGACCCACGTGGGGGTCTTTTGTTACACAGCCTTCTCTGTTACGTGAGATGAATTATTGGTGATGGTGGCTTAGCCTTGCAAGCCCGTTTGCAATGGCAGCATATAAATAGTTACATGGACGAGTTATTGTGCACGTGGCACTATACATGGCCAACAGCTGTAGAAGAACCTAATAATTTCACGCGTGGTTCATTCTGATGTGATCAATAGCAGCAGACAATAGAGGACTGTCCTTCTGTTCCCTGCTGAGTTTTGCTGATGAGGATTCAGAAGCTGTTCTTTGTTTGCTGTCTCGTGACAGGTCTGTTTCTGGAGTGAAACCACCAATTATTTTTTCCTCCATTTAACTCAATTTCTGTTGTTTTAAAAAACGCTGTTTTGACAATGGGAAGATGGATCTGATAGAGGGAGTTGTCCTTTGCTTTGCATAATCTCAAGACTTGTCCAAAGCTGATGTTGAGTGGGTTTTGTGCTATTTCAGATCTTGGTACTGAGGCAGATGGAATTGAAGGCAGCGTGGGATTCATGCCTGTGGCTCTCTACTTTTATGTGATGCTGTAGATACGGTGCCTCAGGCCTGACTGTGACCATTCCAGCTGCAGGCAGCTTGAATGCTGTACTCTGCACAGCGATACCCTTGGGTACACGTGTGTTCTCACCTTCTTGCAGATGGAGGTGATGGCTCAGAGGTCGGGCAGTTCCAGAAGGAGGTGGAGGCTTTGTCCCCGGAGCTGAGGCGCTACATCCAGGAGGACAACTGGCGGCTGGAGCAGGAGGCAGAGGAGTGGGAGGAGGAGCAGTCTTGCAAGATTCCTTCCACTGCTTCTGAATCTCAAGAGCTGTCTCCTGAGTTGGCGCTAGGTGATGCCGCATCTGAATTTGCCAGCTGTGCTGAAATGATTAATGGTCAGAAAGATTGCTGTTGCAGAGCCTTGATTAGTTTTGGGGGATCTCAGAGGAGCTGGCGATGAAGTAGCAGAGGTGCTGGTGGGGAACTGTATCGTGGCAATACAAAAAAACTGTTCTGCTATTTTTGCACGTTTGTGCTTCCAGGCTTGTCAACAGATGCTGTTTTCCATTCATTGTCTTGAGCTAATCTCACTTCGCTTCCAGACTATTTTTACTAATAGAAATAGTGAGTGGAAAGCGTTTCAGTGCTGGTCTCCCAAGTGGGGAAGCATCACTTAGCAATCCAGTGTGTGCCACAGCCTCTGAAAAGGTTTCACAAGGTGTTTGTGCATGAGCTTATGATGGAATGGGTTCACGTGGGATGGATGTAGCAGCTGTTCAGTCATGCACAGAAGTGCTCCAAAACATTTCAGAATGAGAGAGGGTAAGAAAACGTAGTGGAGAGCACTCAGCACAGTATTGTGTTTTGGTGGCACTGAGTGGCACGCTCACTCTGGACCCAGATACAGTGTTAAATTAGCATCTTGCATCATGTTGTCTGGTGGTGCAGCGTTTAAGATGTTACTGAAACCATTACTTTATCTTGAGCACTCCTAAGAATGTGCACTTCTCGGTCCCATCTCATTAAGGGCAGCATAAGCAAGTTTATAACAAGGATCACTTCTAATGGGAACTATTTTAGACTGCTGTTTACAGATAAAGAAGTCAGTGGTGTGCCTAGGAGATGCGAAAGCAGGCTGCTTAGCCCTCATGCCCTTGCGTTTACCTTTCCTCTGTGTGCAGGATTGAGCCCTGCAGTTGCTGCTCTCTCACAGCGTATCTCTGCCCGGACAGATGAGGCTGCAGTGTGTGAGCAGAGCCTGCGCTCCCTGTCCTCGGAGCATGCCATGATTGCAAAGGAGCAGACTGCCAAGGCTATTGCGAATGCAGCCGACGTCTACGAGAAGAACGGCGCGGAGGCAGCGCTGTGCGAGGTGAGGAGCAGCCCAGAGCGGCCAGCTGCTGCCTGTGTGCTGTCCTTCTTAATTAAACCTTGGCTTTCTTTGTGACTCTGGAGCTGTACCACGTTTATCTCGGCCCCCTTCTGCTTTCCCCTGTTTTGCATTTGTTTTTCTTATCCTTTTTCTTTTTCTTCTTGGCCACAGCCTAAGGAGGTAGAGCCAGTGAAGGCCCAACCGGGAGAAACGGCCTTTACAGATCAGGCAGAACAACCTCAGGATGCTAAAGAAACAGAGCCCGCTGCCCAAACTAGCTCACAGATCTCAGAAGTGGAAATCCCCAGTGTGGGGAAGGTTCCTGTTAGATCTGATGCAGATGGATATAATGAGGAGGTACAGCTCCCAGTGCAGGCACTAATTGCTGTCCGTCACTAACCTCTAACTCTGTAGTGGTTGACTGTAAGCATTCCTCACTTGTCTGTCATGGAAGCAGTGCTGTTTTCAAAGTAAATTTTCCCCTTGTAGAAGTATGTTCAGGCCGAATTGTTTAGCAGCTTCTTTCCTAAAATTCTTTCCATCAAAAGAGCAGCTCTGTAGAAGCATTCAATGGTTAGATCCACTCAGTGTTCCTGCAGATCTTCTTTCTGGCACAACTATAGCAAAATCGTTCCAAGATGTATTTACAAACCTTGTTACCACCTTCAGAGCTTTGTCCCATGTATGTCAGAGATGGAGTGCTCGTAGTGTAACTCACGGTGTCGTAGTTCCTGATTTGTTGAACCTGTTAACCTCACTCACACATAGCAGCATTCTGGAAGTTGTCCTTTCACATTTTTGAAGCCGTCTGATTGGAGTTCACACAGAGGAGTATTGAGATAGATAATACCTGGGTATTTAGTGCATGCCTGGCGGAAGGACGAGGGGGAATACTTTTATACTAAGATGGGAGGTTTAGGGTAGATGTGAGGAGGAAGTTTTTCACTTGGAGGGTGGTGATGCACTGGAACAGGTTGCCCAGATAGGTTGTGGATGCCCCATCCCTGGAGGCACTCAAGGCAAGGCTGGATGTGGCTCTGGGCAACCTGCTCTAGTGGTTGGCAACCCTGCCCACAGCAGGGGGTTGAAAGTAGATCATTTTTGAGGTCTTTTTCAACCCAGGCCGTTCTCTGATATGATCCTATGTAGTCAGCACAATTAGTTTCTCTGCCACAGGCACTGCTCTCCCGTGTTGCTAAAGACAGCTGAATGGGATGCAGAGGGGTTATGGTGAGTGTTCCTCATGTTCTGGCTTGTGGAATTAATAAATTCGAGGCTTGGAGCAACAGGCCTTTGGATCAGAGTGCTTTAAAAGATGCACATATGGTGCATATGGTAGGTGGAGTAATGGCTAAGCAAACAGCATCTCTGGCTTTATTCCACCTGCGTTCATACAGTTTCTTTAAGCTCTAACTTGTGAACGTTTTCTCCTCTCTTCACCACACCTCTTCTTCTCCTGTCTGTTACTGTTTCCTCGTTCTTGTTTGTGTCTCTTTTCCTGCTTTCCATGGTAGGTGATGCTGAGTCCAGCCATGCAAGGCGTCATCCTGGCTATTGCAAAAGCCCGCCAGACCTTCGATCGCGATGGGTCTGAAGCAGGGCTCGTTAAGGTATCCTGCTCATCTGCTAAAACCTCTAGCATGGAAATCCCTTTTCACACAAGGAAGGATCTGTGCTATGTATAAAGACATACCAAGCAAGTGAAAGGAAAAGTCCAGGCGGTTGTTCTTCTAGATTATGGCTCATCTGTCCCATGGTTCTGTTTGTGCTTGCATAAGACCATGTCCTTGCATCCCAGCTCCATTCTTGGAGCCTAACTCCCTCCTCCCAGATCAACAACACCTTTTTGTTGTTTGTAGTGCTTATTCTTTCAGTGTTGGTAATTCTCCTGGTCTGGGTGTAAAAAAGAGGCTCTCCTTGTCTTTTAGCATCTGCCACATGTCCTCGGTGCTGCGGGTGGGAAATCAGCACTTGTGAAATTGGTTCTGGTCCGGAATGTGCATGCTTAGAATCACCTCTCTTGTAAAGGGCATCTTCATGGCAAAAATGTGTGGAATAGTGGGGGGTCTGAAAGGACACGAAGTGCCAAATGTTGGCTGTGGTGTTTGGTTTTACCAGCAGGTCGATTTTAATTATGAATACAGAAGTATAAAGGACAGCATGCTCACAGATGTAAGAGGACTGCAGTTGATTTTGACAACTCCTTCACTCACAAGAGGATTACCAAACCTGTTTCATATACCCCTCTCTCTCAGGAAGTCATTCACATACCTTGATGCTCTGGAAAACTGCATGTTTGCTGCATGTGCTTTTTGGCTTGCTGTGCCTAGTTCCTGATGCTTATGGGCTTTTGCAGCTTCAGGATATGGCTGAGTAGCAGAGCTAGTTATCCCCCGTGGGCATCACATCATTCTGTGACTCTTCCGCAGTGGCTGACACGGAGCTTAGTATTCAGACTGGTGGAAGAATGGATGCTTCAGTGTGTGTGCTTTCTTGGCAGGCATTCCACGAGGAGTACTCCAGACTCTATCTCCTTTCCAAGGAGACCCCAACCCCTCAGAACGACGCCCGCTTGCAGCACGTGCTCATTTACTTCCTGCAAAACGATGCCCCCCAGCAGATTGTGGAGCGGACCCTCCTTGAGCAGTTTGCAGACAAAAACCTCAGCTACGATGAAAGGTTTGTGCCGTGGGTTCCAAGGAGAAGCTTCTCTCATCTGGAAGCAGCCAAGGCCATCCTTCTCATTTTCTCGTCTCTTCTTGTACGGAGCAGGTCGATTAGCATTATGAAGGTAGCACGAGATAAACTGAAAGAAATCGGTCCCGATGAGGTCAATATGGAGGAGTATAAGGTCAGTGCCACCTTTCTTACAGTCAGAGCTCATGTTTTCCAAAGCAGTGTGTGGGAAACTGGGTGTGTGGTGCAGAGCAGTGCTGGCACAGAGAGCAGAAGGGAATTAGCTGAGCTTTAAGGAGTATTTGTGCAGTTGACTGAATCAATTTGTTGTCCGTGTGGCTTCTGAGAGAATTCTGAACTCCTTAAAGGGTAAATTCAGATATGCATGTGAGGGAATGTGAAAACATGCGTGTTGGAGGTGAAACTGATGCTGCTTTTCTTCCTCTTCCTCAACAGAAATGGCATGAAGACTACAGTCTTTTTCGGAAGGTGTCTGTTTACCTGCTCACAGGGCTGGAGCTGTACCAGAATAAGAAGTAAGTTTCATTTTAATGGTGAGTTTGGACATGATAAGCTGTGGCCTGGAAGTAGAGACTACTTTGGCAGAACTACTTCTTTCAGTGATAGCCAGTCTGCATTCAGCCTCATGTTAAAAGCCAAAATAGTTTATTTCTGCCTCGCTGGTTGCCCTTTCCTGAATGCAGAGCCAGCCTTGGTTACCCTGAGTACACAAGCTAGGTGTCTGTCCTTAGCATCCCCTCATCTTTCTCGCAGTGAAGCTGTACAATTGCCATCACTTTTTCGCCCTTTGGACTGCTGTACTAAAACTAAACCATCTTGAACTAGGCATTACGATGGGTTTAAGCATATTTTGGAGTTCTTATGACAGAGACACTCCTTGCAGGCTGAACACCTGACTCTCTTCTCCTAGGTACAAGGAGTCCCTGACCTACCTGATCTATGCCTACCAAAGCAACACTGCTCTGCTGAAGAAGGGAGCCAACAGAGGAGTGAATGAATCGCTGATCACTCTGTATAGGAGGAAGTGTCTCTTGGTGTGTAAAGGAGGAGCTCTCAAATCATTTCAGGAGGGTTGTGGAGGGGTGAGATTAGCCCAGGGAACAACATGGTGGAGATGTAATTTGATGAAAAGATGTTTGATGTGGCTCTTGAGGAGACTTTGGGAAATGCAGATATGAGAACTGATGTTTTGACATTATAATTGCTGCTTGTCCAGAACCTAGCACCTGGTTCTGTTAGTCTTTGTGCTTCTGCACAGCTGTCCTTTGAAAGGAACTGAGCTGTGCCCCTTTTCTGACAGCATGCTGATTGTCAGAAATCAGTGATCGCTTTTTAAAGGTCTTTCTGTGATTCTCTCCCCTCCCCTAGAAGCTGAATGAGGTGGCTTCGTCTCTCTTTGTAAGCTGTGAGGAAGCTCGTGTGGCAGAGGGCATTAGCATCCTGAATGAGCTGATCATCCCCTGTATGCACCTCATTAACAACTTTGACATCTCCAGAGAAGACATGGATGCCATTGAGGTCATGAGAAACCGCTGGTGCTCCTATCTGGGACGAGAAGACATGGACGGTAGGGAGCAGCTGCATTGCCTTATTCGTGCTCTTGGTGGTCGGGGCTGTGTCCAGACCTTAACTAGAAAGGAATGAAGGGACCTCTTAAAGCACTCCCTTAAGGTCTTAACATCAGTACTGTAGCATGTCTGACTGTTGCTGTTTCTATCCCACTGACTGTACCCTCCTCCTCCCCTGGCAGCGAGCCTGCAGATGCGGCTGGGCGAGCTGCTCCCCCGCCTGCTCGACGGCTCCACGGAGGTGGTCGTGCTGAAGGAGCCCCCAAAGATCCGCCCCAACTCCCCCTACGACCTCTGCAGCCGCTTTGCAGCAGTGATGGAGTCCATCCATGATGCCTCAGCTGTGACTGTGAAGTAGGTGGCAGAGGTGGCACCTCGGAGTGGCAAACTGGAGCGTCCGTGCGCAGCATCCTCCCACCAGACGGTATTCAGAGGGAGAGGGGAGAGGTGATTTCGTGTTAAGACCTGTGTTCTTTGTAAATAGGAGCGAATAAAAAGCAATATTGCACTTTTGAGATGAGATGTTAAGTGAGAATGCAAAGGGCGTGAACCACTGTACCAGAACAGCACAACAGGAGCCTGGCAATTCCACCTGCCTTGTTTTCCTAGGACTGTACAAGGACCTCTTTTCCATTGTGGCAGCTTTCTACACTGTCCAGCAAGCACGCATCCCTGGGAATGACATCAGCAGCAGAGGAAGAGTTTGGTTTATGTAGTGAGCTGAGCTGCTAGCTGTCATTGATCCATCAGACACGTTTACATCTTCGTCAGTGATTAGCTGCAGTGTGTGTTCAGATCTTGGCAAGCTCCTGTTAGCAGAAGTCTGAGAGGAGCAGCAGTGCTCGCTCTGTGTGGTGCGTGCAGTCATGCGTGCAGCTGCATACCCAGTTCAGTTAAACAAGCATGTTCCTTTTGTGCTCTAACTGGCAAAAGAAAAGGGGCAGGATTCTTCCTCGGAGAAAGGCAAAATCAAATAATGGCAGTGACGGGGCTGGGACAGGGCTGGAGGGTTTATGAGTGCTGTGGTGTTAGCTGCCTGGCTCAGGACATAACCCTGGGGTGTGTGACCCTTTTGGGTTGGAAAGTGAACTTTCTTCTCACATGTGGGGAATATTCAGTGCTGGATGAGCGATAACTGCGAGGCCTGGGGTCAGCCCCTTCGTTAACTTCCTGTGAAAAACAAATTGTGCCCCTGTTTGGGTTTCCCTTCATGGGCAGCCCAGTATTGTTTTTAAGCTCTGACAGTTGATTAAACCAAACGTTCTGAGTGAGTGGAGGTGGAAGCCTGTTTGTTAGGACTATGCAGTTTTTCTAAAAGTGCAATAAAAGCATTTGTTCTATGTTAGAATGAAAAAGTTCCCTCTGTGTGTTCGTATGTTATTTTTTTTTCCCCTCTCAAGGTTTCCTTTTGGCTTCAGCAGAAAGAAAGGGAAGCAGAGAGAAAGAAATCCATTAGCAGAGCCATGCAGAAGTGTCTGTCCCTGGATGCAGCTCCAGCTGTGAGCTCCTGATAGCTCTGCAGTGCTGTGATTCATTGCTCCTTTTGGCTCTCCTGTGATGGCAGTGCAGTGCTTTGCAGCTCAGAGCTCTCTCCTGCTGCTGGCAGGATGACATGGGGGACTTCTGTATGCTTGGACAGAAGAATAGCTGAGTTTGGTGATGGTGACCGCAGAGTTTTGTTTGCTCTTCAGATTTGACAGCTTCAGCTCGTCCCTGAGAAGGCAGGAATTTCAGTGAAGCCTTCAGCAGTGCCTTAACACCATCATGACACGTGGAGCAGCCAGGTCAGGCTATGCCCTGGGGTTAGACGTGGCTCACAGTGCACACTGAGGCCCAGCTGGTTTGTGGCTGATGCTTTCATTAGCCAACACATGCCACAATGGGAGCACAGCTTGGACTGAGCCCCCCCTGTGCCAGTGCCTGTCTGCACTGAGCTGTGGGTGGGACGTGCTGAGCTGTGCCCCGGGTTACATTGCTGTCTGGTTTTCTATCTCCCTGTTCTCTACTTCTGCTCTCGAGTTTGAGCAGCGTGACCAAGGGTTCACGTTCAGCACTGCTGTCAGTGAAGGCCACATGCCCAGCCCTGCTGTGTCTGCAGATAACAGTGTTGGGTCCCTGCGAGCGGGACATGCTGGTGGCCCTGGGGAGGGCTGGGCTTCTCCTGGGGCTGCAGGGAGTTCTGCTTCCCCTACTTTGTCCTGTTTTCCTGCAGATGGTGCTGAGAAAATAAATGCCTCCGTTTGCTGTCAGTGCTCACTGGCTTCTTCTTAAGTCTCATTCTTCAATCTGATTTCGGCCCTGGGATAGCTTGTGATGTTTTCTGGGGAGGGAATCTGCTGTTCCCAGGCAAGCAGGAGGAAATAATGCATTCACATTGAGTTAGTAAAGAGGAGGAAAAATCCATGTTCTCCAGCAGCCAAAATCTCTGAGTATTTTCCCCATTAATTGGGGAATTGAAACATTTAATTGCATATTGAGCAGCTAACATGATCCTACGTTCTAATGGAGCCCTTCTGTCATCGTGCTGAGAAAGCACAGGTCCTTTTCAGCAGCTTAGGAGGAAAGGGAGGAAATGGTGCGGGTGTTTTTGGACAAATGAAAGGTGTGAGTGGGACTTCCTCCCGGTGCAGAGTTGGTTGTAATTAGCAGAGCTGTGTTTGAATGAAGTTGTTGACCAGGTCCCGCTGCTCCATCAGTTCCTACAGAGGAATAACTAACCGCTGTGGGACTTGGTTTGTCTCGAGTTCTCCTTAAAGCAGGAGCAGTATCTCAGTAGGTTTGTCCTATTGCGCTGCTGCTAAAAATCAGAGAACTGTAGGGGTTGGAAGGGACCTCTGGAGTCCAGCCCCCCTGCCACAGCTGCTCCCCAGATCAGGTTGCACAGGTAAAACAAAATATCCCAGCAGATATCCAATGAAAAGAGAGAACAAAGGCTCCTCAAGAACACAGATCAGTGGCTATAAGGCGGTGAGAGTTTGGATCAGGCGTGGAGGGAGGAGTAGGCTGGAGCTGAGAGGAAACCTTTGCTCAGCCTCCTGCCATCATTCTCCCTCCCCCTGCTTCATTTTCATTTCCCAAGGGTACAAGTGAGGAGCTCGAGTCAAAATAGATCTCTTTGCTTTGTGGGTTTGTGTAACTGGAAAAAAAAAAACCCACGTTTGTGTCTGAAAAGTGCATTCATCAGGCAAGAATGCTGCCCTTCAGGCCCCTCCATGGTGAATGCTCCATCGCTGTGGCACTGCCGGGTCCCTCCGAGCCGAGCTGTGCCCCCAGCCATCCCTCCTCTGCATAAAAAATGTTTGGGAACCGTCTCTTTTCTTTCTCTCTGTCCCCACGTGCTTCTATTTTTGACTCATCTCCGGACCAAAGTGCGGATTTCAAAATGGGGCTTTTGAAAAACGGTGAACTTTGGTTCCCGAAGGAGCGCTGCTGTGCGGTGGAGGTGTCCTTCACTCCTGGTGCTGACAGGTTAAAGCAGCAGTGAACTCCCTCCTCCAGCAGCACTGTGGCAGTGGGTTTCTTGGTGTTAATTCAGCCTGGTGTTTGATAGTGTTAGCAATGGAGAGCGAGAATAAAAGCTTCATTTCTGTTCTGAGCTGAACCGAGAAAATGGAGGTGAGATCCTCGTAGGCACCAACAAAATGCTATTGCATTGTCTATGGTTTCTGTGATCACTGATGCCCAGCTAAACAGTTCAGCTGTAGGACCTTCTGAATGAAGGTCACTGCTACATTTCTGACTTGACCAGCTTAGCCAGTGACCATCAGCTCGTGCCTGTCTCCCCTCTCTCCCCTCCGCCTTTCTCCCTAGTGCAGCCCCTCGAGCAGTTCCCTGCAGCCCACGCCCTTCATCCCCGCTCATCCCATGTAGGATGTTCTGCTCTCAGAGCACAGAAACGTACTGCTGATGGCTGAAATAATTTATTCAGAATGCATCAAAGTGAAACGGACATTCAAGGAGTGAGCTTCCCAGCACGGACAGAGGTCTGACAGCGGTTACGTCCCCGACCACCGGGGATTCCCAGGGAATGCCAGCACAGTGGAATCAGTGAGTGAGTGCGCTGCAGAGTTAACCAGAAATACGAAGTGCTCTTTACTGCTCTGTGTTTGCCTTCTTGGCTTACAACACGGGGCTTGGTTTGCTTGGAAAAAGGGGAAGAGAACCAACGAAACTCAACAAAAAGTGAAGCGGACAGACACAGCTGGAAGGAAACCAAACTGCAACCAACAGTCTTAGGAATCAGCAGATCATCCCGTAACGCGTGAGAACCGCCTCTGAAACCCGAACGGCCAAAATCCACGGTCTCAGATTACCAGGTCGGCGTTTTTGGGGTGTGAGTGGTGGCTCCACGGTGACATCGTGGCCGGGCCGTGCGTGGCTGGCTGCAGCGGGCGGGCGGATGGAGGCACAGCGGGCGCCCCAGTCCGGCTCAGGCAGGTGCTGTAGATAAGAAGTGACCCACCTGCTGCGAGGAAGGACCCGGCAAACCACCCCAGGAACATGGCCTCGCCGAACTCCCACCGCGGGACGATGTCGGGAACGGCTTCATCCCAGAACTCGAGGACCGTGGTGTAGGCGACCCAGGAGACGGGCACCAGGGTGGTGATCCCCGCGGCGCTGAATGCTGCTCCTCCAGCGAGCAGCAGCTGTTTCTTGGCACCAGGTTTTCCTTCACATGTCTTCCAGCAGTCCAAGCCCACGCTGGCAAAGAAGAGTGCCAGGAGCCCCAGCCCGTTGGAGAGGCACATCAGGACACGGGAGACGCGCAGCTCCAGCGGCAGGGCGAGGAAGGAGTCGTGGGCTTTGCACTCCATGGCCCCCTCCTCCTGCATGATGCACACCTGCCACAGCCCCATGGTCCAGATCTCCAGTTCGTTCAAGTCCAGGTTGAAGTTCTTCCAGAGCGGCACAAAGGTGGTGACGCAGGATGAGACCCACCCGAAGAGCGCCAGCAGCATCGCGCCCGCTTGGACCCTCGCGTTGCAGCTCCACTCCATGCTCCTGCAAGCTGTGCTCCGGCTCCACTGCTGGGTCTGAGATAAGCTGAGGTGAGCAGAAGGCTTTGGGCATTAACACTTTTGGAGCTGTGTATTTGTGGTGTGGATTTCCATGAGCGCGCTGTTTCAGTCGACGGTCACGGTCAGAGCGCTGCTGTTTGTTTCTGCCCTTCAGAGAGGAGTCGTGCGGGGGGGAAATTCAGGCTTAGACCTCTAATTCCTGGGTGTGGCCTCGATCATTTTCGTGTCTTGTTGGTTTTGCTGCGTTAGAAGAAGGCACCGCTGGCCAGGCAGGAAAAACTGGGTGCAGCGGAGAGCAGAGCTGCTCCGAAAGCCATCGTCGGCCCCACGCTCTGCTCCCTCTCTCCCACTGCTCCACTGAGTGCAACGCTTTAGCTTGGCCTTGCTCCGTGCGTGTCGCCAGCCACCCCACTCCTGCAAGCCAGGGGATGCTCTGGCCTGGCTCCTGGGAGAGGACATCTCTAAGAAGCAAAGGGTTTTGTCCCTGTACTTGGGCAGCATCGCTTCAAGGCAAACCCACCTCTCAGGCTGCAGCGGGTGCTGCCTCTCTGTGCCGTACGCACGAGGGTTAAGCAAGAAGCATGCAAATCCCCTGAGCCTCAGGAACCCCGAGGAGAGAGTTGGCAAGAGCAGCTGCAGGTTTGGCAGGGAGGGGAGAGGGGCTGTGGGGACAGTGTGCGGTGCCTGGACTCTTCCCAGGGCGATTTAAGGCCCCATGTCTCCTTCAGCCCTTAAATAAACTCGGTGAGAGCTGCTGAGAGCTGTGCCTGGGGCTTCCACTGAGGAGCAGGGGCCCGGGGGCTGCTCTGTGCACTGAGTCCCTGCTCCAGGAGGCAGAGATCCTGGAAAGTTTCCGTGTTGCAATGGGGCCGGACTTTATACCCTCCTTCCCATCCTCAAAAGCGCTTTGCAAACATTTGTGATCCGAGCAGCCACTCCCAGGGGTTATCTGGGGGAGATGGGATGGAGGCAGAGTGGGGATGTCACCTGTGGGACGGCGTTGCTGTGAGAAAACGTCCCTCTGTAAAATAGATAGGGAAGGAGAGGGGAAATGCTAACCTCCCCATGACACTTCCCATCTGTTCCTGCCCGGACACATGCATGGGCCCAAGGTCCAGCGTTTTAGATTCATCTTCGTGGGGAGATTAGTGACTAATCTCTCGCTCATCTGCTCCTTCCATGGCACAGTGCTGGTGTGGGTGCTGTGCCCAGGACCCTGAGCCGTGCCCGTGTCGTGGGCTCACGAGGAGGGGGCTCAGCACCGCGTGGGCCCTCCGTGTCCCCAGCACTGCACCACTGCCACTTTCCTGGCACACAGAGAATGGAGGCCTCTAAAAAAGGTGCAGGGACACCAGAATCTATTTGCTCTAGGAATGGGGAGCTTGATCCATTGAGTACACATCCTGCTCCCGTTGCTCTGAGGCTGAGGGC
Source organism: Cyrtonyx montezumae (assembly GCF_038088225.1). Taxonomy (NCBI): domain Eukaryota; kingdom Metazoa; phylum Chordata; class Aves; order Galliformes; family Odontophoridae; genus Cyrtonyx; species Cyrtonyx montezumae. The sequence goes on from NW_027071959.1 coordinate 2,371,592, forward strand.
TGCTCTGCTGCATCCTCCCATTGCAGCCCTGCAGCTGGGGCACGGCGGCCACTTTCTGCCCTGCATGAGAAGCTCAGATGTCTGGGAGCTGCCTGCCCCGAGCACGTCCCTTGGTCACGCCGGTTCCAGGCTGCCTCCAGGCACTGTCTGCGGCCGCTGTTTGCACGGCTGCACTCCTGGGGACAGCTGTGTCACCTGCAGGAGGAGCGGGGTGAGCCGAGCACTGCAGTCACGAGTGTGGTCCGTGGAGTTGTGTTGGTGACCTCACACCGGGCTGGGCCCGAGTGCTATTTATAATCTTGGTGCTGCTGCCTTTGCTATTTTTAACCCTCCTGCTGTAGGGATCTGGTTTTAAATATAGCACTGAGTGTGGCCCTGAGATGCGTTGCGTTGGTTCTGCAGGATAAGGTGTGCTGGGCACTGAGTTAATGGCATACGCACACACAGGGAAGCCATGCCAATGCGGACTGTGTCTTGAAGCCTTTATTGACCCCGTCCCTAAAACCATGGGGAGTGGTGAGGACGAAGGCCGGGATCCTCTTGTTGGGAATGCCCTCACCAAGTCCCCGCGGCGTGTCTGCCCCCAGCCCTTCCAATTAAATCATCTTGAGGTAATGCTGCCCGTCATTGAGAGGGATTAGCGAGTGACCTTCTTCTCCTGGAGCAGGATTGGAGGACGGGCCAAGCTCTCTTTCCTTCCCCTAAGCTCCGCGGCACAGCCAGGAGGGGATTTCCCCCCAGAACTGATGGGAAGATGCCCAGGGGCAGACGGGTCGGTGCCCAGGAGCTGTAGGGGCAGGCGGAGGCCGAGGGGCTGTGTCCGGAGATGCGGTAGGTGCTGTGGGGCTGCGAGTTGGGGGATTGGGGCAGGAATGGGGCAGGGGCACAATGCCGAGGGTAGAGCGGGTGGCCTCGAGGATGTGCTGGCTGCTGGGCACCACCGAGCGTTTGGGAACCACAGTGTGGGATGGGACAGCTGCCATGGGACCGGGTGGCACTTCCCTGCAGGAGCAGGGCTGGGACAGCAGCAGTGTGGGGTGGGAGGGCTCGGGGGCAGGCACGGAGCGGGGCTGCAGTACCGCTCGCCTCCTCGTTCTGGATGTGAGAGCTCCGTGCACGGGCATCTCTACCAGCACAGCGTCTGCAGGCATCCAGAATTCACAGCCCTGAGTCTCACGCAGTGTCTGTTCCGGGAATTACACGCAGCTGGGGAGAAAACTCAAAATACAACCGATTGGCAGGAGCCGTCCCTGTAGCGTACCAAGGGAAATCACAGAATCGTTTAAGTCGGAAGGAGCCTTTAAACGTTGTCCAGTCCAACTCCGGATCATCTTAAAACTCAGGGCTTCTGAGTTTTCAGAGATTTACGACACCTCTCACCACTCATCTGCCGCTGCTCTGCCCCCAGGAGCTGCGCTCTCCAAACCCAGGAGCTCTCCTGCAGCTCCCGCACTTGCTGCTGCCTCCCCAGCCCCGCACCCGGGGTGTACAGATGTCAGCTCAGAGCTGCCAGAGGAAGGGAATAATTAAAGCAGATAATTATTTCTGAGATAACGCCCTTCCCCCAGGGCTCGTGAGCCCAATCCTCGCAGCCCAGCCCAGGCGATGCAGACACACATTGCTTTCCATGTTCCCTCTTCTTTATTCATTTTTGCTGCGGGGTGCAGCTGGGATGGGGTGGTTTTTTTTCGCAGGATTCTCCCATGCAGAGGCCTGGGGATGCCTGGAGTGTGAGTGCTGCCCCACCACAGGATGGGTCCATGGCAGAATTTGTCTGTTTGCAACTTCTCTACCCAGCTGCCCCAAGAGCCGAGCCTGCGGGCCCCGGTGCTGCTCGACGGACGGACGGAGCGCCCGCGCCAGGACCGAGCGGCTGCGGCAGAGGATGCTGGATGAGGCAGCAGGGCCCCTCCCCTCGTCCCTGGGGGGACCAGCGCCCGGAGCCGTGCTGGGGTCGGTCCCGCTGTGAGGCTGCAGCCTGCTGACGGGGAGTGGGCTCCACCAGCCAGGTACCCCGGCACTGTGCCCCCTAGGGCTGGGTCCTGTGCCTGGCCGGGCTTCCCCATTCTGACTTATGATTCTGGGTGGCGTTAAAGGAGTTTTCCAGGGAACGAGCTGCAGGCAACGAGCGCTGAGGATGTGCCCACTTCACGCAGCTTGAGGGCCGCACAAAGTGGGCTGAACGGGAGGAAGCCATCCCCAGGTGGTACAGTGCAATTAGGGCGAGTAATTGGCTTAGCCATCTGGTGCCTCCTGCCCAGCTCAGCTCCATCACCTGACTGGGACCCAGCGGGAGCGGGTGGCCACCAGCACCTGCTCCAGGGTGGTTGGGGGCTTTGGGCACCAGCTGCAGTGGGTGCATGGGGTGAGGGACCGCTTGCTGGCCCTGGGATGGCTGCAGGGTTGGCATTCCCCCTGCCCTCTGTCACAGCCCGATGTCTGCAGCAGCACTGTGCCGCAGCTGCTGCGGAAATGCGGCTAACGGGATTATGGTTTAGGTGGGACTCAGATTAACAACCCGCTTCCTCCAGGAGATCCCCGGGGCCCTTTGCAGATGGGGTTCTCCCCCAGGTCCGCCTGCTGCACATTGCCTCTTCTTGCAGTGCTCCTGAGCCCTGCACCTCCTGTCCCTGTGCACGCACAGGGATGGCACTGTGCTGCCCTCCTAGCTGCAGTGGGGGCTGCAGAGATGCTCCCCGGTCCCATTGCTCCCATGACACCCCCATGCACAGGTTGCACCTGGGATGGGCTCCAGCCCTTCTCTGGCTCTGCTCAGGGGTGCTGTTTGCATTTTGAAGTAGCACTTTGGGTCACATCCAACATCCCTTTCAGTGGAAACCTGTATTAAAATAAACACTGAATCTTCAAGTGAGTGGGAGGTGATGTCCAGACAATGCACCAAGGCTGTTTTGATGTCAGCAGTACAGGTGAGGTCTTTGGGTCTGTTTCCCACCAACGGATTTCTTTCCAAACCCCTCAGGCACACATGGGGCTGCTGTTAGTGATGATTCTGCCTCACCCTGACGAGCCCCAGGGCTGTGGGATTTGCACAGTGCTCTCCCTACAACCACATCCTGGTGCAGGGAAGGGGCACGGAGCAAGCAGGGACAGCGGGGCTGAGACACCGCACTGGGGAACGCTGCCGCCCTCCGTGCTTGCTCACAGCCCCATGGCATTGCTGGTGCCCAAACTTCCCCGCACATGAGCATCCTTCCCCTGCTACAGCCCCAGGGAGCTGTGAGCAGGACCACGCAGTGCTCCCCCCAACATCCCAACCCTGCACTGCTCACAGACCCCACAGCTCCAGCTGACAATCCCGCTCTGTCCCCGCAGCGCCCTGCACCATGGCTGCAGTGCTTCCTCCCAGCAGCAGCACGGAGCCTCAGCACGGCCTGTGCACCCACAACAGCAGGGGCAGCAGCTGGCTTCCACGCGAGGAGCCCCGGAGCCGCAGGAACTCCATCCCCCCCGTGCAAGCACCCACTGCCAGGCACATGCTGGCCTACCTGCCGCGGCCGCCCACCGACACCAGCCGCTATGGCACCTTCCCACAGAAGGTAGGGCCACGGCCCCGCGGCCTTGCTGTGCTGCATGATGGCACAGAGCACGAGGAAGGTGCTTTAATGCTGACTGTAGCCTTTCCCCTTACAGCCTGAAGTCCCAGCCGTCCCCGTGCTTCTCACAGATGCTGCTGCTGAGAGAAGTGCCCTGGTTCCTAACGACCTCTCGGCGCCCTGCGATGCTCCTAGTGACCCAGCTCCCACCCAGAGCCGCGTGGACTCGGAGGCCGTGGGACCCACCAGGCGCTGGCCCAGCGTCTCCATCACCACCAGTGAGGTGCCCAAGCAGCGCCGGGCCTCACGCCAAGACCACCCGTCCACGCTGCGTGACGGCACGTCCCGCTGGTACCCACGGCACACCCGCAGCGTGCCCAGCATCCCCAGCCCCGCACGGAGCAGGACGCCCAACCGCAGCATCGTCTCCATCCCCGCCTCCGAGAGGATGCAGAGCCGGCGCTGCAAACTGATGGAGGACGAGCGGCCGCTGGGCCTGGCCGGCAAGCAGCAGCGCCAGCGCTACGTCACCAAAGTGGGCAAGTGCCAAGTGAACCTGGGCAACATCCAGGAGAAGAAGAGGTTCCTCTCGGACATTTTCACCACCATCATGGACCTCAAGTACCGCTGGTTCCTTTTTGTTTTCATGATGTGCTATATCGTCACCTGGGTTGTCTTTGGCACCATCTATTTCTTCGATGCGTGGGTAAGGGATGATGTCAACCACATTGGGGACCCGGAGTGGAAGGCGTGCATCGAGAACGTGGACAATTTCATATCTGCCTTACTCTTCTCTGTGGAAAGTCAGAGGACCATTGGCTACGGCTCCAGGATCGTGACGGCCAACTGCGCCGAGGGCGTCATCCTGCTCATGGCACAGTCCATCATTGGGTCCATGATCGATGCCCTCATGGTGGGGTGCATGTTTGTCAAGATCTCCCGGCCCAAGAAGCGTGCCCAGACCTTAATATTCAGCAAAAATTGTGTCATCTCCCACAGGGACGAGAAGCTCTGCCTGATGTTCCGCATCGGGGACCTCCGGGAGAGCCACATGGTGGACGCCAAAATAAGAGCCAAACTGATCAAATCCCGACAGACCAAAGAAGGGGAGTTCATCCCCTTGGAGCAGTCGGAGCTGAACCTAGGCTACGATACAGGGGAGGACAGGCTGTTCCTGGTGGAGCCACAGATCATCTGCCACGTCATCAACCAGCACAGCCCCTTCTGGGACCTGTCGGCAGAGTCGCTGAAGAGGGAGCAGTTTGAGATCATCATCATCCTTGAGGGCATTGTGGAAGCCACGGGTGAGTGATGAGGGGTCGGGGTGCCCAGCCTGCTGCTGCTGAAGCCACACTGCGGGCAGGGGTCTGGCAGAGCTGGGCACGAGGGACAGGGAGTGGGGTCTGCGGGCAGCCAGCCGTGTGAGCGTGCTGCGAAGCCCATCACCGCCTCTCGCCATGTCCCTGCTGCAGGGATGACGTGCCAGGCCCGCACCTCCTACACCGAGGACGAGATCCTGTGGGGGTACCGCTTTGAGCCGTGCATGTCCCTGGAGAAGGGCGCCTTCCACGTGGACTACAGCCGCTTCGAGCTGACCTTCGAGGTGCAGACCCCAGCAGCGAGCGCCAGGGAGATGCAGGAGATGGCGGAGCTGGAGCGCAGGGACCGCTCCACACCCAGCCTGTGCTGGGAGCTGCAGCCACAGCCCTGCGGGCCCTGAGCGGGCAGACGGCGAGGCTCAGTGCGACCGCAGAGCTTTGGTTTTACATCACGGGGCAGAGAGGGGCAAACATTAAAACCTGCTCATTGAAAAGCTGATGTCAGTGTCCGCTGCTGCTGCTTGAACCACATGGGGCGGTGCCCTGAGTGCTCCCGGCGTGTTTCTCCTCCGGAAGGTGGCACCAGGACAAGGCGTCACGGGATGGGAATGGGGGAAAGCTGCAGCACGCACACACACACACACACAGTCGTAAAGGTCATAAAAGGTCCCCAAGAGCCCCGAGCCCGACCCCAGCGCGGCCCTAAACCGTGCCACTAAACCACAGCCCCAAGTGCCGCATCCCCGCGGCTCTAAAACGCCGCCACGTACACGGATGCCAACGCATGACATCCATAAATCAACGCTCAAAAGCCGGACGGCTTGTGTATAAGCGTGTGAATTCCGACGTTAGCTAATTTATTAGCTAATTAACGCACTTTCCATGCCGGTGCCCTCCCGGGCGCCAGAGGGCGCTACAGCACAGTGCCACGCTCCGGCCCCTCCGCCCCTACTTCCGGCGCTCGTGATGACGTCATTAGACCGCGCCGCGGTGACGCCCGCGGTTTGGCCGAGCCGGAGCTGGGTGCGGGGCCCGCCCGGTGCGGTGCGGTTCGGTTCGGTTCGGTTCGGTTCGGTTCGGTTCGGTTCGTTGCCGTCACCGCAGGCCGGCCCGGCCCGCATGGCGCGGCGCTGAGTGGAGATGACCGATCAGGAGAACAACAACAGCATCTCCGGCAACCCTTTCGCCGCGCTCTTCAGCTCCCTCGCCGACGCCAAGCAGTTCGCCGCCGGTCAGAAGCAGCAGCTGCGGCAGCTGGCAGGTCAGGGCCGGGCCGCGAGGGGCCTGCGGGGAGCCCGAGGGGCAGCAGGCTGCTCGCTGGTGCCGTGTGTTTCAGTAAAGCCGATCCTCGGCTGTGGGTGCTGAAGAGGAGCTTTGTTTTTGCAGGAGAGGAAACTTCGGTCAGCCAGGATGACTCTGACAACAGCGTGTCCGAGAGCCTCGATGACTGCGATTATTCTGTGGCTGAGATCAGCCGCTCTTTCCGCTCCCAGAGGGAGCTGTGTGAGCAGCTCAACATCAATCACATGATCCAAAGGATCTTTCTCATCACTCTTGACAACAGTGAGTGCTGGTGCTGTCCTGCAGTCGTTTCCTTGTGGAGGCTTGCGTAGGGCCTCGGGGGGGTGGGATGCTGGTGGTGTTCTGTCCTCTGAGTGAACAGAAGGAGGCACGGCCCCTCCTCAAAAGCATTCTGTGCTCTGCTTGCTGTACTGGTGTAAAACAGCGTGGGAGGAATGCAGTGGAAAAGGCCTGTGTCCTCGAACCATGCAGCTGGTTCATATCTTGTGTTCCCAGAACCTTGAACAGAGTGTTTGCTTTTCACCTGTAACAGTCAGAGAAAACAACATTACACAACTGCTGTGAAAGACTGTTTCTGCCTCTGTCCTTGAAACAACAGTCCTGAGAGCTACCACCTCTGAGTGTCATCCTTTGCATGCAGCAAATGCAAGTGTTGCCTGGCATGTCTCTGAACTGGCTCTAGTGTGGCACCCCTGGCACCAGCAGCTCGTGCTGCTCCTGCTGAGTGAGGCCCCGTGGGGCAAGGATGTGAACAGAGAAGCTCCCCAAGAGCTTGGGGTCTCGTGACAAACCGTGTAGTACCCCAAAACAGTTTCCTACCAGTGATATCAGTGTAAGAGTGCATCTTCTAATGATGTGGGTTGTGTGCTTGCAGAAAAATGGCTTGCTGGATTCCCTAATGAAATGTGTTTTGAGCTCATCAGATCTGTGAGAAATTGGACAGGGATGCTGAGAGATGGGCAGTGCTTCCCTGCAGCAGCTGGTAGCAGATGAATACCTCTGCCACAGGCAGGATCCTACTTGCAGATTTCACTTCCTGCAGTTATTCTGTCAATCAGGACAACAGATTATTTATGTTCTCATCAGGTGATCCCAGCATGAAGAGTGGAAATGGGATTCCAGCTCGTTGTGTGTATTTGGAAGAAATGGCTGCAGATCTGGATGACCAAGACTGGCTTGACATGGACAACATCGAGCAGGTATAATGACTGCATGCCTCATATCCTGTGCAGATATGCCCAGACAGAGGCAGCATTGGTGCTACAAGGGATAAAACCCTATTTCTCAGTGTGGAATTCAGTATCTTCTATTTGAGATAGGTTGTCCTGTAGTGGTGACAGGTGTGGAGAGCTTTGTAAGTGCGTGCTCTGCTTTTAAAATATATCAAATTCTTTTATTATTTTTTTTCCATGAAGTGATTCCTCTCTTTCCTGGAGCCTTTTCATTTTCAAGCTGTTCTGACTTGTGTCTAGGCGCTGTTTACCCGCCTGCTGCTCCAGGAGCCTGGAAACAACCTGATTTACATGACCTCTGCTGGCACACAGAATCTCTCTGCAGATCGAGATGCAGGGGAGAAACAAATTCTACGCTACCTCTATGCTTGTTTCCAGAGGGCAAGAGAAGAGGTGGGTAGAAGTTTCTGAGGAATGAGGTAACTTTGTTGTCTAAAAGCTGGTCTTTTCATGGCAAGAGGCAGGTGTACAACCTCAGATCTGTTTTGTTCTTTTTATACAGATTACCAAGGTTCCAGAGAACTTGCTGCCCTTTGCTGTGCGCTGCCGAAATCTGACTGTGTCAAATGCTCACACTGTTCTTCTTACCCCGGAGATTTATGTCAACCAAAATGTGTATGAGCAGCTGGTGGACCTGATGCTGGAAGCATTGAGAGGAGCACGTAAGCTCTTTATGTCTCAGCAAGGTTACTATTAGAGTTGTGAGGCTTTCTGTTTTGTTCTAGCTGTGTTTTTTCTGCAAGCGTATTCAGTCCTTTGAAGGTTTAAATTTTGCAGTCAGAATGACAGTGAGATCTCCTGTCCCCACTGAGGAAGTGGCTCTAAAAGGCACTCTGAATTCTAGCAAGTAAAGTTTTAAAGTCGTTGTAGCCAGCAGGACCGACAAAGGATCAAGCTTTGTCTCCTTTTGTCATTAAATTAATTTGGGTTGTTGTGTATGCACGCTGTAAGGTTGGGCTGCTCTGTTGTCAGTAATGCTCTTGTGTCCCCTGCTAGATTTTGAAGACATGACTGAGTTTCTTGAGGAGGTCATAGAGGCCTTAACGATGGATGAGGAAGTGCGGACGTTTGGGGAGGTCATGGTTCCGGTGTTTGATATTTTACTGAGCAGGATCAAGGACTTGGACCTTTGCCAGATCCTGCTGTACACTTACCTGGATGTGATCCTCTATTTCACGAAGCAGAAAGATATAGCAAAGGTGCGTGCTCTTCAGCTGTCCAGAGCTGTTAACTTTCTTTTCTTGTTGTCTGTTATGGGGAAGCCCAACTGGTTGGAGTAGTGTCATCTTAGCGCTGTCCAATGAATGCTTCTGTGGCATCACTCAAAAGGACAAGAGGTAGAAGAAGTGAAAAAATAGTTTGCACGTGACAAGGGGAAAGCAGACAGTAGTCCTAGAAGCCTGTACTTCTCATGTACCAGTAATCTGTTCAGTGGCTGTTTTTTCTAACTGTAATTTCTTTTGTGACCCTGATTACTTCTCCTGCTCTTCTCATTTTTTAGAAATTCGTCTTCGCAATGCAATTCTGATGACTGCATTTCATTTAGGCTTCTGCATGTTCAACTGTTTTCCCTAGGTTTTTGCAGGGTACATTCAGCCCAAGGATCCTAGCAATGGACAGATGTACCAGAAGACTTTGTTAGGTGCCATTTTAAGTATCTCCTGCTTGCTAAAGACTCCTGGTGTCATAGAGAATCACGGGTATTTCTTGAATCCATCCCGATCCAGTCCACAGGAGATCAAGGTGCAGGAATCCAACATTCATCAGGTGAGACTGAAGTGTAACCATGCTGCTTCCCAGTGGGTTTCATTGGTCTCTGTGCTTCTGGGCTCAAATGAGAAGAGGTGTTACTGGGGTTGTGTTCCTTTGCTGGCTCTTCAATAGCTTGCATTGTGGCTAAGCAAGTTGTAGAACCACTTTAGCCTATAGATTCTCCATCTGTAAGATGTGGCTGGGTGTAACTGCTTACTCAGGTTGTATCTAAAGTCTTATATTGACCTCATGTTTCTGCAACTTAAGAGGTGATCACTTCCAAAGTAGCTTTCTGAGCTTTGGGAAAATGTTAGGGTACCTGTAGGGCAGCACTATAGCTTAAGATGGTATATGGGGATAATCTACCTTTGATGTAATTACTGTGAAATAGTTTTCTCAGTAGTGTTGCTATAATTAAAGCACTGGCTCACAAGCAGATAGAATGACGAGCAACCCTCTTTCTCAGTGAAATTAAATAGCTTCCCTCCTGAGATCAACTGTGCAAGTAGGATCTTAGGTAATTTCAGAAGAGAGAAGCATCACAAAAGAGGACACAAACACAGCCTCATTCTACAGGGGAGCAATGCTCAGGTGCAGGTGTTTTTCACAGAGAATATGATTTCCAGCCATGCTTTCTTTCGAGGTTGTTTCTGCCCAAAAATGTGCGAAGAATTTTGCTTGTGTTTCCCACAGAAACAGCTTGCATTGCAGTGTGTTGTTAATTATTCTGGCCTCAGGTTTTGAGCTATTCATAACGTGTCTGAGTGGTGATTAATACATGTGTCACAATGATAATTTACTTTGAAAATCCTTCCGTTTGAGAGTGGGATGTAGTCTGGACCTGGGACATCTCTGGAAGCATTAATGAGGTAGTTAAAAGAAGCCTTCTACCTCTGACTCCTTCAACCATTTTCTGCCCCCTGTAACAGTTTATGGCCCAGTTCCACGAGAAGATCTACCAGATGTTCAAGAACCTGCTGCAGTTGTCTCCAGAGACGAAGCACAGGATCCTCTCCTGGTTGGGAAACTGTCTCCACGCTAACTCAGGCCGTACCAAAATTTGGGCTAATCAGATGCCAGAGATCTTCTTCCAGATGTATGCCTCAGATGCCTTCTTCCTGAATTTGGGAGCTGCCCTCCTGAAGCTGTGTCAGCCCTTCTGCAAACCAAAATCTCCTAGGCTGCTAACCTTTAACCCCACTTACTGTGCCCTGAAGGAGCTGAATGAAGAGGAGCAGAGGAGTAAGAATGTACATATGAAAGGTATGCACAAAACCTGTGGGAGCAAGTGAAGGAAAAAGGGGTCTTCTCAGTTCTTACCTCTCCAATGCACTCTTGCTGTACACTGGTAAAGGGAGAGTTAAGTGAGAAACTACAAAAGGAAAGAAGGAAGAGGTGAATGCAAATGAAACACTGCCAGTGTCACTTGCAGTCATTTTGTATTATCAGTAGGAGCTCTCTTGAGCCCTTGTTCCTTCACAAAGCTTAATGCAAAGATGCTTTTTATTCTAGGTTTGGAAAAAGAAACGTGTTTGATACCTGCTGTGACTGAACAAGAGCCAGAGTTTGCAAACAGCTATAATCTGGTGACAGAAAACCTGGTTCTAACACAGTACACCCTTCACTTAGGATTTCACAGGTAATAATAATTCTAGAGCTGGGTGTGTTCTTACAGAGCTGGCCTCTCAGGAGGTGTTAGAGGTGCTCCTGAGGCATACACTTTGAGAGAGGTTTTATGTCTGCACGTTTAAATAATTAATATTCAGAAATAATGCTCAAGCTTCAGGTAAAAGATTGTTCCCAGTGCTGTTATGCATCTGCATATGGTTACATGGAGTTTTACTAAATATTCACAGTTCAGAGCATACCAGTTGAGTTGCCAAATGCATTTTGACTGACAGCTTGAGCATCAGGCTGACTAATTTGGCAAAGAATTTTGCTCGCTTGTGTTCAGTCGGAGCTCACAGCCTTGCAGAATCCACGTGACTTATAGTATTTTCATAGCTAGGTGCTGGATTGGCACTGCTCGCTCAGTTCTGGTACCTTCTCTGGGACAGCAGGCCTCTGTCCTCTCCCTTATCTACTGGGGATGATCTCAACAGCAGAGTGCTTGCCTGGTGTGAGGTGTCTGAACTGCTCCACTAAACTGTTCTTATTTGAAGCAGCAGTGCAAGGTAGCTGGTCGTTTCCAGGAAACAATTTTCTGGACACCAGAATGCACTATTTTTATAGCTTTCTTCTCTAAATTGTTGCCTGGATACTGTGAGGTCACCACTGATTCAAGCATAGTCCCCTTCTGGTTATTATCTAAATATAGAAATAGATAAAAAATTATGCAAGTGGCTTGTTGCTGGGAAACTGAAAATGTCACCTCCAAGGCTTACCCACACCCTGACCTTGGTAACCTAACAAGGTCTGCAGCTGTGTGGGCTCGTTGTCTGCACCACTGCTGAGTGCTCTGGAGGAGCTGCTGCTCTTTGGTATTTCAGGAGGATTTCTTGTCCTCTCAAGCCCTGGCTTGCCTTTCTTTAAGCACTTCTTGTTACTGACCCCTGAAACAGATTATTTGGAGGGAAATACTTTAAACAGAAAAGATACTTTCCTGCTGCACAGAGCGTCTCTAACAAGGGGGCTAAGTTCTAACTAACAAGCACAGTGACTTCTGTCTTGCTTAGGCAGTCTGTACTAAGCTTAATTGCATCTTTTCTGATCTCTTGCCTTGTTTTTCCTGGAATAGGTTGCATGACCAGATGGTAAAGATAAACCAAAGCCTTCACCGCCTGCAGGTAGCGTGGCGAGAAGCTCAGCAGAGTTCTAGCCCTGCTGCTGACAGCCTCAGGGAGCAGTTTGAACGCCTGATGACCATCTATCTGTCCACAAAGACAGCGATGACAGAGCCACAGATGCTGCAGAACTGTCTGAATCTGCAGGTGTCCATGGCAGTTCTGCTGGTACAGCTGGCTATAGGAAACCAAGGGACCGAGCCTCTAGAACTGACGTTTCCATTGCCAGGAGTGGAATACAGTGCGTTGGCCTACGTACCAGGTGAAGCCACTTCTGCTGGTTCATGCTGTAACGGTCTGAATCTGAAGTAGCTTAAGAAGCACTCTGTTCAGAATGTTCATGCATATGTGGCCCTGTTCCTTAAGATGTTCCCCTTAACGTTTAGCTTCGTGAAGGGCAAGTTATAGAACATGTAACTGCAACTTCAAAGATGTCAGCACCGAGATCATAACCTCCAGAACAGGCTGAGATCTCTCAGTGAATCCAGCAAGCGAGTCCTGGTGCTGTCTAGGTGAATACAGGAAGAGCTGTCCAAGGAAGTGCTTTGCTTTCCAGGGGAGAGGACACAGTGCTACTGCTGATAGCATTTTTCTTTGCAGAGAATATCCTCTTTGAAGAGGGTCATTAACTCTTGCAACATTTGCAGCTCTTTCAGGGAAACACACTTCAGATTTTGATTGCTGCTGACCTTTTGAAGATCCTACGCATTGCCAGGTTGCTAGGTTTGGCCAAATCCTGCACTGATTTACCATTCTTCCTGTGCACAAAGTTCTGTCATGTAGAGATTATCTTCCCCTGAGCTTCTGCTGTGTAGCAGCACATAATGTCAGTGGATAGCTGCTGTGTGTCACCCTGTAAAGTGACTTCTGAGATGAGCAAAGCGAATCCCATGCATCAGATTTCTTCAGGCTGTGTATTCTTCATGATTTTGCTGTTCTCATAAAACTCCTTAGTTCTGAAACCTTAATCAGAATTAGAGAGGTAAGCAAAGTGCCCTGAAGGCCAGAACACAAGCTGTGGGAGCTGCCCGATGAACTAACAGGCAATCTCTCCTCACAGAATTCTTTGCAGATAATTTGGGTGACTTCTTCATTTTCCTGCGGCGTTTTGCTGATGACATCTTGGAGACTTCTGCTGATTCTCTGGAGCACATCCTTCACTTTGTTACTGTTTTCATGGGTGATGTGGAGAGGTATGTACAGCCCCAGGTGCAGGCCCTTTACTCATACTGCACAGCACCTGGATAGAAACAAAAGTGGAAGTTGTCAGAGGTGTCTTGAGGCTTGGCTGATACATCAGTAGCTCGATCTCATTGGAAAAATTAAATTGTGCTCACAGAAGGCACTGGAAGCTGTCTGAAGAGCTTGTGCTTCACATGAGGCAAACAGAATGCTGAGTGTCTCAGTGCTTGGTTAGTCATACTGTGTGGCAGCTTAGTCACCTAGAAGCTAGGTGCCAGAGAGCACTGAGAGATGGAAGTTTGGCTGCTCAGCTCTAGATGTTGCTGAGTGAGTTTTTCAACACTTCCAATGCTTCTTACTACTTGAAGAAGTTACTTCTGTGCTTTCTGGTTACGCTGGCAGCAGCTGGAAATCACTAGCTCATCAAAATGTACCTGTGAGATTTCTTTGCTGCTTCCCGTGGTGCTGTATACATGGAAACAAATGAGCATGGTGTTATGTAGAACGTAGGTGCTGGTTGTGATCATCTGGGTGTGGATTAAAGCATTGCATTCAATAAAAACTAATTCTGGAAGGATTTTGAGTGGGAGTTGGTAGAGATGCGAAGAATAAGATGTTCCCAGCAGAACCTGTGTGCCTTTTAACAGGGATGCTTTGCTTTGTGCTCCTGTATGACATAAGAAACTGCTTTGTTAGCGACGTTTTGCTAGTTGTTACAGGAACATATTGGGGTTGATCTTTTTTAAGGGTCCCTTTGAATTCTACTGTGGTACTGTTTTGCTTTTTTTCACTGACAGAATGAAAAACCCTCATCTGCGAGCCAAGCTGGCAGAAGTGCTGGAAGCTGTGATGCCTCATTTAGATCAGGCCCAGAATCCACTTGTCTCCAGTGTGTTCCATCGCAAAAGAGTGTTCTGCTCTTACCAACACGCTGCCCATCTCGCTGAGGCACTTATCAAAGTCTTTGTGGATATTGAGTTTACTGGTAAGCATGGAAGGTGGAGAGGCACCTTCCTTCTGTAAAGTTTGTATTCAGGTTTGGAAGTACTTCAGTGCAAGAGAAGGAATCTCTCTGTGCTGTGTTCAAGTGCTCAGCTGTATTCCAGCAGAGCTCCTGTCGGTTGTGTTGTTTTGAAGTTGGTGACAGGTCTCTGACTTCTCCAGGAGCTGCTTTTTATAGTCCCCTGAGGGCAATAGGAAACACATGCTGTTGGAGGAAATGCATATATGCAGCTGAGGCAGTTGTTTTCCTTCCCAGGGGGTTCTGTTGGACTCAGTTGTTTTCCTGCAGCCCTACGGATGATTGGCACTTCCTGCTCTTTGAAATCAAGAGCAGGAGGTGCTGCCCTTCTCACTTGGTTGTGTCTGTTCCTGCTTGGGATGCTGTCAGGCACGCTGACTGTCCATTACTGCTATTGTAAGAGTATCCTGGGAGCTGCTGTGGTGATCTTAAAAAGCTGTGATCCCAGCAGCTGCTCGTGCCTCCCCCTGGCTCTCATTCCCCAGGCCTTGCCCGTTGTATGTACCCTGTGGATGCTTAGCTCAGGCCTGGTCACAGCAGTGGTAGAATGTGCTGGACCCTTTTGCTGAGGAAGTGATGGTGAGACTGTGCTTTGGCTGCCTGCATGCAGCACCCCAACTAGGCAGTCAGCATGTCAGCTTTCTGAAGGAAACGCAGCCTGCTCCCGCGGAGTGCTGAGCAAAGGTTGGAAAGGAATTAAAAATCCCTGCCTGTGCTCACAGCCAAAACACAGTGCTCTCACTTCTGCTTATGTCCAGGTGACCCCCATCAGTTTGAGCAGAAGTTCAACTACCGCCGTCCAATGTATCCCATCCTGAGGTACATGTGGGGCACGGATTCATACCGACAGAGCATAAAGGTGAGGCAAGCTGCGTAAATGTAAGCGTGTCTGTGTAGCTCTTCATGGAGCATATCCATTTGTGTCTTGCAGTTTGGACTGTGCCACAGCAGTGACCATTCTTGTTACTTGCAGGCTTTGGCTGATTATGCCTCAGAGAACCTAGAGGCAATGAATCCCCCTCTTTTCCTGCGCTTTCTTAATTTGCTCATGAACGATGCAATTTTCCTGTTGGATGAAGCCATACAGGTAGGGTTTGTGTATATATGCATGAGACATCCTGCAGGGAAGTGCTTCTTATAGATGGCTGATGACAGCACTGGCCTTTTATCTCTAGAACAATATTAATATGGTCTCGTTCTTTGGATGAGTCCTTGCAGTAGGTACTTGCTGGGAAACTCAACTGAGACAGGTTTGTGATCTTAAAAGCATCGAGTCTGCCATAGCAAATGCCACGGAGGAAGGGATTATGGCAGAAGTATGATGGGGTCTGGGACATTGCACACAGGGCACTTTATTCCATTCCCCTTTGTCCTGGGAGATGGGTCAGAACAACAAACAAAAACGAGCTTTCTTTTTTTCTTCCCAGATTGAGAATGCTAGCAGGGTCGGAAGGAAACCTGCCTGTTGTTAACGTGAATGCAGCCAGGCTTTAAATGAGTTCTGCAGTTTTTGATTATCAAATCCCCTTGGCCTTTCCTCAGGTGGTGTAGGCTAATAAGGACCTTTTGTCTCTAGGCAATTTTCCGTTAGGTTTGCAAGGCAAGTTTCAGCTGGATTTGTGTCCCTGATGCGTGATGATTGGCTCACCATGCCTTCCAGAGCTTCTTGCTGTTGCCAGAAAGGGCTTTTGTGGAGCTTTTACCTGGGGCACAATGGAGGCTGGCAGCTCAGACAGGTCACGTGGATACTGCATGTCTGGGTTTGAACATCTGCAGACTTCATATGATTTGTCAGTATGAGCAATTGTGCGTATTCTTAAAGTTATCCAGTTATGGGCCCTTTCAAATGCTCAACCATTTCCTTCTACATCTGGCCCCTGTCAGAGTGGAGCAGATAATATCTGAGGACTGGCCATTCATTTTCTTAGAGTGGTGAGAACACAAAGGCGTTGTAACACAAGTGAGCTCTTATTTCTTGCTTTTGAAGTTACAGCTTTTGAAACCAGATTAACTCATGGCATTCCACCCTTGAAAAACACACTTGGATTTTGCTGCCTCCATCTCACTGGAGATCAGGCAGACCAGCAGTGAGACTTGGTGCTTTCTGTTAATGTTACCTAGAGCTGTTAAAGTGGAATTTGCCATCGGAAGAGTTGGTAACATTCTACTGATTTACCAGAGGAGGAACGTGGATGCTGTCTGTGTGAGCACTCAGAAGCTGCGTTGAACATTTCTGACAGTCTTCTTGGTTCACTGAAGTTCTTTTCTGCCTACCTCAGTGCTGGCAGGAGGTTACAGAATGAAGGCTCTATGAGGAGAGGTTTACATCCGAATGTAAAAAATACTCACTACAGACATTCTGGTTTTTAGCACCTCCCTGCTAATGCTCTCAGGTGGGGATGAGGGAGCACTCCAGGTTAGCTTTTGTTGCCTATTTACTGCCTGTTCTCCTGAGGCTGCTGCAGGAGACGTATTCCATGCTTCTCTAACAAGCACATGTTCCTCTTCTGTGCCCTGAAGTGACTGGCTGAAAGGAAAGCACCTTACTCAGTCTGCTTTACTCACACAGCTGCACCCATATGTTTCCCTGTTGTGTCTTTTCAGTACCTGAGTAAGATTAAAATTCAGCAGATAGAGAAGGACCGTGGTGAGTGGGACAGCCTGTCCCAGGAGGCTCGTCGGGAAAAGGAGTCCAGCCTGCAGATGTTTGGTCAGCTGGCTCGCTTCCACAACATCATGTCCAACGAAACCATCGGTACTCTGGCCTTCCTGACGTCAGGTAGAAAGAGGGAATCCTGCTGGGGCCTGGAGGACTGCGTTGCCCTGGGGATCAGTTGGGTCTAATTCAGTTTAAGGATTGTCAGAGAGGGACTGGATTACTGTGAAGCTCAGGGAACTATTGGTTTCTGTTCCAGAAATCAAGTCCCTGTTTGTGCATCCTTTTCTTGCTGAACGCATCATCTCCATGCTAAACTATTTTCTGCAACATCTGGTTGGCCCTAAAATGGGAGCCTTGAAAGTGAAGGATTTCAGCGAGTTTGACTTCAAACCTCAGCAGCTAGTTTCTGACATCTGTACGATCTACCTGAACCTTGGGTACGTGACAGGGGAGCACTGGAGGTGGGGTGTCACAAATGCTTGTGGAGAAGAATGGCCTTTGGGTCCTTTTGAGTATAAAGAGGTTTTTGTCATCTGTTGGACACTGGTGATGTTTGAAAGGAATTGGAAATCTAATTTGACCTAAAGTGGGACTGTGTTATGCACAACAGTACCTGCACTGGGATGGGAACTGCAGATGGAGCTAGGTCTGGGGTAGCAGAGCCCTGTGACCTCCTTTGCCACAGAGTGGGAGTGTTCTCATTGGAGCTCTGTTAACAGAAGTCCTTAATGGGCCTTTCAGAAGCATGGTGGTGTGCTCTTCTGTAACTCAAATTACATCGGGTAGACATGCAAGGCAGCTAGTAGGAGTGGAAGTGGAGCATAATCACAGTTAAATTCATCCCGTGGGTCTCTTTGGAGAGGACCTAGGAAAAACGTTTGATTAGGGTCAAGCTTTTCTCTCGATGCCTTGTAACTCGAGTTCGTTGCTCTGGTAACACAGCTGCTGAGGGCACTGTGTTTTGCAGCCAGGTAAATATAAATCCTTAAACTCTTGCTCTCTTTCAAACTGTGGTCCAGGGACGAAGAAAACTTCTGTGCCACAGTACCCAAGGATGGCCGTTCCTACTCACCAACACTCTTTGCCCAGACAGTAAGGGTTCTGAAGAAAATCAATAAGCCTGGCAACATGATAGTGGCATTCAGTAACCTGGCTGAGAGGATCAAGGTGAGAAGTAGATAAAAGCCAAAAAGAAACAAAACTGGCATCCTTTTCCATCTGTTTATCGATGCACTTTGCCATGGAGCCATGGTTCTGGGTAGTGGTGCTTTATCTGAAGCACACGTTTGAACAGCTGAGAAGGCTCCTTTATTCCCTAGACCTGTAAAAGCTTTAGCATGCAGTTCTTGAATGTGCCTAGAGGTGTATGAGCTTATAGCGTGAAAAAGAAATGTGTGATGGCTTATAGTGAGGCTTGGCTATTGAAGTTTGTCACCTTCTAGTAGCAGAGTGTTTGTGTGTTAAATCAGGCTCTTGATCTAAGCTTTTGTGATTCTAACAGTGGCTCTTTTATGCTGCCACCACCCTGACCAGCTGTGATATTTCTGTGCCCCAGTGAAGTGTTTTTTCAGTCGTGGTGATGTTAAAAGCGAACCCGTTTTTGCAAGAATTGAAACAGCACTGGGAATTCTTGGGTTTTAAAAGCTGTGTGTGCGTGGCAGTCTCTTGCAGACCGTCAGCAGCAGGAAGAGGAGACATATGCAGATGCTTGTGATGAGTTCCTGGATCCTATCATGAGCACTCTGATGTCTGACCCGGTAATACTGCCGTCGTCCCGAGTCACTGTGGATCGATCAACCATAGCCCGGCACCTGCTCAGGTGTGAAACGAGCATCCTTGTTTAGGTTAAGCTTCCTTTGTCACAGACTTGTGCTTTTCCAAGTTGGAAGCTTGGGCTAGGGTGGGCTGTATGTTCTTGGGGTGATATATTTCACGTATCTCATGATATCCAGTGACACATGGGCTTGGTGTTGGAGTAAGTCCACGCAGCAGCAGGAAGATTGCAATGGTCTTCCTGACCAGTCTTTTTTTTTCCCTAGCAAATGGGCTGTCAGGGTAATGTCCTCAATGCTCTCTTTCAGTGATCAGACGGATCCTTTTAATCGGAGCCCACTCACTATGGACCAGATAAGACCAAACAGAGAGCTTAAAGAAAAGATTCAGCAGTGGCTTGCAGAGAGAAAAAAGCAGAAGGAGGACCTGGAGGACACACTGAACTGAGAACAAAGATTCTGTACCCAGACGTGCAATCGTGGGCAAGATAAATGTCTTGTGGTGATGGCAGTTTCTCCAGCACATCCATGAAACTTGCCGTGTGAATGAAGAATACATCCAGTGTATTGCACCACATCTGGAATCTCTCCTCGTACCTCCTTTTATCTCTTATTCTGTCTTTCCTTTCAAGAATTACTGTTTAATACCAACAATTTCCATGGCACTGTAGCTTCCTTGCCTCTCTGCATCTTGGGAAGTTTCAGCCCCTTCTGATTGTCCTCCTGCCGTCCCCATACTAATTGTTCTTCGTGTCGGCTAACAACTGCCACATCACTTTTCCAGTGACACCAGAAACGTTCTTTGCTACCCCAACCTCTGCTCTGTTGCTGTTGACTCCCAAGTTGTTAAAATGATGTAATCTCGTTTACTGTGAAAGCGATGCAGCAGCTCTGAAGTCCGGATAGGGGCGGGGACTGAAAGGGGACGGTACATGCAGAGTGTGTGCTGGGGTTTCTTTTTCAGCTGACACATGGGAATAAGAGGTGACGAAATGCAATATTTAGGATACTTGTACAGTTGGCTGTGAAGGTCTAGCAGCTAATAGAGCTCCTGTAGGGAGGTTTTAGTTGCAGAAAAGCCTCTGCTTCAGCAGGGAGGGATGACAAGGCTGCCTGTTATTTGGTGGAGCTTGTAAGCAGCGGTTCGTCGCGGTCGGTGAACGAAAGCACCCGTCGCCCCAGAGCTCAGCAAGAGCTGCGTTGCCTCCGCGCCGGCTGTGTACGTTCTGCCGAGGATCGCTATAAATCCTCTCTGCCTTCACGCCGTCCCTCGCCTTGTTTATCGCCGCGTTTGGGGGGGGGGGGGGGGGGGGGGCGGGGAGCGCGCAGCAGCGGCACCGCGCGGGTCTCGAACCCGGAGACCGCAGCTCGCCCCGCCCCGCGCACGTGGTGCGGGGTCCTTGTTCCGCTGAGCGGGCTGTCCGCGGCAGACGCCCGTCGGGCGCGCGAGGAGCAGGCGCTGCGGGCAGGCGGGGTCCTGCGGCGGCGGGGTGACTTTCAGGCATGGCGCAGGCCGCGCAGAGGATGCTGCAGCGCATCGGCACCCGCGGGCCGCAGCTCATCAGCGGTGAGCGCGGGGCGGCCGCTCCGTGCCCCTCCTGGGGTGGGGTGGGAGGGCTGGGCGCGGCCCTCCGCCGGATCCGTGCGCTGCGGACGGCGGGGAAGGGCGCTGGGCCTGCGCTGGGAGCGGGCGCCTGGGCTCCGCGCTGCCGGGGCTCAGCCTGCCTGCTCTTCCCTGTGTCCCTTCCAGCTGCTGTGGCTTACTCCAAGCCTCGTCTGGCCACGTTCTGGTACTACGCCAAGGTCGAGCTCGCTCCTCCGACTCCCGGTGAGATCCCCAAGGCCATCGACGGCATGAAGGCCATGGTCAGGAGCTTTCAGTCCGGTCGCCTGGCGCAGCTCACGGTCAAGGTAACAGCTGGCTGAACGGGGATGGATGGAAATAGGCCGTGTGCTCTTCCCTCTGGGCCCTCGGTTCTCAGGAAGAGCTGCGAAATGCCTTACTGCATTCAGAGCGTTGCTTCTGCTTGCTGTTGTTGTCTGCTTGGACAGGGCCGCTCACGGGAGCAGTGTTTGCAAAATAGATAATTAAATAACAAGATAAAGCTGAAGTCTGAACTGAGAGCAGACAGTGGCTCGGTACCTGTTCAGTCATACATCTGTAGTTTATGGGGCTTCTGCCCTGCTGCATTTTTATTAGGAGTGTTCACAGAGCTGGGGATTGGTATTCGTGGTTTGCATCTGCAGCACTCCTTCTGCCACGGGCATTTCTGACCATGGCCTTGGGGGTTAGTAACGCTGTGATAGAGCTAGTATAGCAAACAGGTGTTCAACTTGTTTTTCATTTTCTTCTTCATGGTATTAAGAGCATTATAAGGTGTATTTAATCTCCAGAGTATTTTGTTGTGATGAGGTTTAGGATCTGTTCTGGTTAGGCTCAGTTACAGGTGAAGGCAGATTGCCTTTGGGCATGCTGGGATGGTATTTTATGCCCCTGAGGAGCTCCTGCTCGAGCTGGACATCCTCTGTTCTCCTTGTCTTGTTAATCAAGTCAGAGACATGCAGCTCTGTGGTGCTGCCTCCCATTGCAGTGAGCTCCCATCTCATTGCCTGCACGACCATGAGGGAGCTGAGGCTGCATTTTGGAGCCTGACGTCAGGTCTCTCTGATCTGTCAGCTGATGCACATCATCTCTTGCTGCAGTTTGGCTGTGTCTCTGTTGATCACGTGTTTCCCAAACCAGAACTTTAATCAGTATGAAAATCTGATCAGCTGGATAGGGAACAAGTCAGCCAGATAAGGTAAACTTATGATCACTCATGAGATTCCCTCATTTTAGATGAGGTTGGAATTCACTTAGGTGCATTAAGGCTTGTGACCATTTTATTTTTCTGCTGGTCAGCTTATTTTCACAGTGTTGGTTTCTGCTGTTAAAAAGGGCCCTCTGCTACAAGCCTTGAAGGGTTATTTTTTCTCAACCATCCACCCATGGGCCTTTCCCTGTGTTTCTCCCAAATCCTTCTGCAGGGGCATCTCATTGCCTCAGAGCTCTTGTGTTTTTAAGGCTTTACTGCTGCGCTGCTGCCTGCAGAACAGCTGGGTCAGACCAGCTTCCTTCCTCCTGCTGCTGCCCTTGCTTAATTCAGCACACTAAGCAACCTCATCTGAACAGAGGATTTCTGTTGTCAGCTTTGTGGATGACATCGAATGCTATCATATCTTCCTTAGGCTAACAAATGCAATTTGGAAATAGGTTTAACATGCACAAATAAGATTTGCAGCTTGCAGAGGAGCAGTGCTGGCTGTCCATGCTGCAGAGGAAGTGCACAGTGCCACTGAGGTCAGTGTTTGTTAAGAAAGGAACACAGAGTGGTGTTCTCAGCAAACCTCAGAGCTTTGTGAAACCGTTCCCCGTGGGAATCAGTGTGTGCTGAAGGAGGTGTGCTGAACACTGTTACTCAGGGCTGGCATCTCAGAGCATTCTGTTCAGTACCAGACTTAGAAAAAATCGTATGTACAGGGGGTAAGCTCAGGGGTGGGAGTGTCCTGCAGTGTCTTCAGGCTCTGACAGTTGCAGTTCGTGAGCCACAGGTAATCAGCACGCAGAGTGGTATTCTCAAGATCCGATTTCTCCACCTGCATTCTCGCTTGACATACTTTTCTCCTGCTGCGAAAGACAAGTGAGCTGCTGTCAGCTGACTGAAGCTCAGAGCACTTATGGGTCAAGAGTTGAAAGTGTTATAACGTTTCAGCGTTGTTTCAACTCTTCCACATCTGCACCGGGGCTGTGCTGCCCTTCCCTGGCTCCGTCACTGTCTGCTCAAGCGGAGAGAGTAGGTAATGGATTTGCCTGGCAGCCTGGAAGAGCAGTGTCATCTGTCTGGTGCATCGCTTGGCCCTGAAATTGAATTTGTTTCCTGCAGGTATGGTTTTTAGAGCCCTTTAAGAGGATCACTTCTAAAATAAAATGTCAGTTGATGTGGTACGTTATGTTTTTAGAAGCATTTTAACAGCGTGGGCCTGTTGAGGGGGGGATGAACGTGTCAAACACTGACTTGCACATCTGGTTTTGGCTTAAACTGTTGTCTTGCCAATTGGATGACTGCTTAGCTAGTCATGCGTGGAGTCTGATTACAAGAGCAAGAAAGGAAGCTGTTGCAGGAGCAAATATTCTAAACTGTGGCTTTTTCTCTTTCAGGAAGCGCTGAGGAACGGTTTGGTGGCCACAGAGGTGCTGATGTGGTTTTACATTGGTGAGATCATAGGCAAACGTGGCCTGATTGGATATAATGTTTGAAGACTCGACCTCAGTAACACAGTGTTTGCTGTTGCAGCCCTGAGCCTAACACAAATAAAGGCAGGAGCTGATGTAGAGTTGTTGTGGTCTTTTTGTGGTGGTTGGGATGTGAGCCTGCCCCTGACCTGGCAGTGTCACCAGTAGTGGAGAATGGCTTCTCTGACACAGCTGCCTGAAGGGCAGTCCCCTTAGCACATCAGCACGTGGTGGGAAATGACTCTCTTTCCTCTGCCCCTCCCTCAAAACAGGAGGCAGTATTGGCTTTGGTCAGTACTGCTGCTTAACTTCTGTACCTGATGTGTGTGTAACTTCCATGGAGCAAGCTACAGTGCTGCAGAAATCTAGAGACTGGTGATTTCAGACTGAGTATATAAATGCTATCACTTGTTTCTGAATGTATTTAATATCAGGCAGTGAGCACACACGAGAAATCAGTATTTTAAAGTATACAGAAGGAGATACTTTGGTATTATACAGTCTGTGGCATTTATACAGTTTGGTTTCAGGTGAAACTTGTGCTGGAAGACTGAAGGTGAGCAAAAGGGTACTGTACATGTCATCTTAACTCATGCATGGCTAAAAGTGTGAGCTGTCTAGAAGTCCAACCTTGCTTATTTTTAAACAAATTCTGTAGAGCTATACCTATATAGCAACTTGGTAAGATCAAGTGTGCTGCAACACAGTCCCCTTCTCCCTGATTTTATTTTTTTAATTGTCTTTACTGTCTTTGAAAATGGTCTCCAGTCAGTATTGTTTCTTGTCGTTGCATTACCTGGGGCTGGTCTCAGGTGGCCCTTTGATCCCCTGGGCCTTGTGTTAAGCTCTTTGGTGACCCTCAGCCCTCCAGCCTGGCTGCCCCACATCTCTGGGGGCACTGAACTTGCAGCAGAGCATTAGCTTTCCTGTCTGCAGCAGTCTCAACTCCCCCAGTGCTTCATGGCTGGAAGAAGCCTTGTGTGGTCTCTGGGACACTTTGGATAGACAGCAAGGAGCACATTAGAGAGGTGCAAGCATCACTGGTTATTTTCCAGAGCTAGTAACTGGAGTGGTACCGTGCCCACACTTCTGTTGGCTATGGGCTCCAGATGCTGCTGCCTGCTTGGCATCCCAGCTGGACTCCCAACATACAGTGCATCTCTGCTGCACAGAAGGGTCCTTGTCCCAGCAGCAGAATGAAGAAGTGCTTCTGGAGAAGCAGAGCACAAGAGCCTTGGAGGAAGATGCTGATGGGCAGCACTATTTTCTCTTGTAATCCACGTGTGCTGTCCATGTCCCACCCTAGAAACTAATGACCTGGTGTTCAGAACTCACCACAGAACAGATAACTGCACCACCTACAGCAAACAGCTGCACAGCACAGATTACAAGCTGACAGGGCAGCACTGGAGTTGCTTCATTTGGAGTCTAAGATGCTCTCAGCCCTTTTTATGCGAGGTTTGCCTGAGACTTCATGGCTGGAATTCTCACTGCCTGTGACCAAGGTGCTAATCCTCTCCAGAGGACAGATGGGAAAAACGAGGCTGGAAGAACTTGTGGACTTCCACAGGTAAGAACATCAGGGGTTGGGCTTCCAACCTGCTGTCCAGAGCTGCTGCCTTATATTCTCTTTTCCCCAGATGCCTCTGAGGAGCTAAGTGTTTACACCTGGCACAGCCAAGCATCTGCAGGCCAAGAAGAGCCTTTTCACACCTGGAAACTGCAGGCTGCTCCTTTTAGTTACTTTGCTGAAAAGTACTTTATTTTTCACCAACCTCTGAGGATGTGACTCTTAACAAAGGGCTGAAGCCTGATGCACGGGCTAAGCAGTGAGTGTACACACAAGCAGGGGTGCTTTCTCCTTGCTCAGTAGTACCTATGCACGTCCTAGTGTGCACTATGTGTTTGGGGGCTGATGGCTCTGCTTCAAGCAGCTGAATGGCACTTAGTAAAGCACAGCTGTCCACAGGTGCTTGGGAAGGGCTCTCCTGCCTCCTGCCCCACACTGCTGTGCTCTCAGCTGTCGGATATGTTGCAGGGGAATGTGGTGAATTCCAAGTGTGGTTATACACAGTGGGTCTGATGTTGGAGGGGCCTGTCACACAGGTAAGCACATGATTAATTGTGTGTGGAGGGGTTCATTTCTTCTGCTTCTGAGTGATGGCCCTGTGAACTACTGCCGGGCATTCCTCACTCCCTGGCTCCATCATCTATCACCCAGCTGCGAGGGGGACCTGTTGAGCCTCACAGAGGTGAGCTGCAGCATGTATACTGGGTGACAGAGAGGTCAGATGTGGGATTACAAGCATGACTGATCTGCAGGTTTCTGGCCCCAGCATAAGGGAACCTCCCAGAAGGCAAGTCTGCAAGAGCCCACCTGAAGGGCTTGCCTGCCTGTGCTGCCTATCCCTACCTGTGTTGCTTTGGCCAGGATGAAAGCGTGCAGCCAAACTGGGCAGCTCTGGGCCCTGTGCTGCAGCTTGCTGCTGGTTTGCAGGGGCTGTCAACCTCCCTTCATTGGGAACACGAAATTAAGCTTGACTAGTAAAGGCTTGGACGTGCTCCAGTCCTCCTCGCGCTCCCTGGAGCGACAGAACCCATCTTACTCTAACAGACAGCGAGGGAGGGAAAGGAGTCCTTCTGCGAGGTCCCCTGGTTCCCCATCCCTGCCCTGCGCTCCCGCACGAGCCGTGCTCTCAGCGTTACAGCCCCGTTGATTTGCTTTCATGCTTTGCCACTCTTTCCCTCCAGCCGACACCGAATCTTGAACGGCACCGGGTATTTCCCCTCCCGCACACACCGGCTTCGCCCGACAAGTGCGGCTCTGTCTGGGCAGTGCCGTTTTCCAAGGGAACAAAGCGGCGCTTGTAGGAATTTAACCCCGCTCTCTCCGCACCGCGCAGTGCCAGCGGGGCTCCGGAGCAGCCTCTCTCCGGCACCATCCCCGCTCCTCCGCGGCGATGACGGCGGGAGGGCCCCCGCAGCGCTCCCGGGGAGCGGCAGGTGGGCACCGAGCGGGGCCGGGGGAGGAGCGGCGGGGCCGTGGGGCTCCTACCTGCGGGTGGGCATCCTCGCAGGCCTGGGGCCCGCGACCGGGGCGGGAGGACGGGGCGGGCATGAGGTCTTGCGGTCGCACCCCTCTCCCCCCCCCGCGCCGCTGCTGTGAGGGGCGCCCGCCCGCGCCGAGCGGAAGCCCCGCGCCCCGCATACGGCCCGGCGCTATGCAGGGGGCTCGCGGGGTGCTTTTTGTCTTATGCTCGATCCAGGGCGGCGGGGACTCGCGCCGTCGCTCGGCATTGCCGCTGCGGTTATGCGGGTTGCTTACGACCGCCGTGTGGAACAGCCTGTTTCTGGGGCCGGCGTGCGAGGCGCCCCGCACCTGTATTGCGCTCCGCGTTATGACGGGCTGCCGCGGCGGCTCACTGCACTATTCAGGCCGAGGGGGCGCGCTGGAGCCTTTGCCCGGGACCCTGTATATAACCCAGCGTTATGCCGGGCTCGCACCGCTCTCTCACGGCTTACCCACGTGCCGGGGCGGCGAGATGGCGGAGCCCCGCAACCTGCATAGCTCCGTCTCTTATGCAGGACCTTTGCGGGCCAACGCCGAGATATGCAGGGCGCGGGGCGCGGCCCGGCCCCGCTCTCTGGCTCGTCGCCTCACAGTAAAGATGGCGCACAGCGGTCGGTGGCGCTTCCCTGCCCGGCCCGGCAGCGGCGGATGGGGCCGCCGGGGGCTGGGGGGGTCCCGGCTGCGGGTGCCGGCCGTGCGGAGCCTGCGAGCGGCCGAACCGGCGGCCCCGTCGGCGGCGGGCGATGGGGAGCGCGGCGGCCCGTGCTCCGGCGGCGGGGCGGCGGGAAGCGGGGGAGGCGGGGCAGCGCCGGGCTCCGGGGGCCCCGCGGCCGGGGTGGGACCGGGCTTCGACGCGGCTCTCCAGGTTTCGGCCGCCATCGGCATCAACCTGCGGCGGTTCCGCGCGGCCTGCGGGGCCGAGGCGGGCAGCGGAGAGGTGAGGAGGGGCGGCGGGGCGGGAGGGAGGGGAGGGGAGGGAGGGAAGGAGGGCGCGGCGCGGCCCGGAGCGCGGGTCCCGGCCCGCCGGCATCCCCGCTCCGCCCCGGCGGGCGGCACACACCCCCTGCCCGCGCAGCCCCGGCCCGCGCCGCCGGACACACCTACCGCGCCGCTCCGCACAAAGGGCGCGCCCCGCCGCCGGGTGCCCGCCGGGAGCGGTGGCGGCGGGCGGGTGCCGGCCGCCCTCCTCCGCCTCCGCGCCGCGCGGTCCCTCCCCGCGCACGCGACTTGCCGCCGGTGTGTCCTCCCCGCCGCCGCCTCCATTATCCTCCTCCCGCGGCTCCTTCGCTGGGAAGGGCGGCCCGCGGTGGCAGCAAAAGGAGGGTGAGGAGCGCGCTCCCCAGTACCGGGAGGGAGGGAAGGAGGGAGGGACCGCTGGCGGCAGCTGTGTGTCTCCCTGGACGAGCGATGCTCGGGGGTGTTTCGGCCTCCGGTCCTTTGGGATCGCTGGAGGAGGCGTTAAAGGGGGAACATAGGTGGGCAGCAGCTGTCGGGACCGGGAGATGGGTGCTGGAGCGGAGCGGAGATATCAGCGCCCGCCCATCCTGGGTGCCGCGGGCACCGGTTCTGCGGTGCTCCTCCTCCTGCCGCCCCCGGCTGCACCTGGCTGCTGAGCTGCACCCCGGGGCAGCACGGCCTGGCGGGGAAAGCTGCTCGGTCGGGAGGAAGAGCTGTGCTTGTGTGTGTATTTTTTTTTTTTTTCAGTAGTTCTTCATTTTTTAAAGCCATTCTAATGCAGCCAGAGCAAGAGTCTGACAACAACCCACCTATTGACAGAACAGGGAAGACATGATGGGGATGTGTTACTTACTACAGGCTGCAGCATTCCTTTTCTGTGTTGCTTGCTTTGCATCACTTGTTAACCATGTCCTTGGTCTGGCAAGAAAATCTTCAGTTCCTTTGCTATAGAA
The DNA here is from genome assembly GCF_038088225.1 of Cyrtonyx montezumae. NCBI lineage: Eukaryota > Metazoa > Chordata > Aves > Galliformes > Odontophoridae > Cyrtonyx > Cyrtonyx montezumae. The sequence goes on from NW_027071959.1 coordinate 2,399,421, forward strand.
GTCATTTATTCTTGTTTGGGTTTTTTTTTTTTTTTTTTGAGAGGCGTGTTCTGTCTGTGGTTCTGAGGACAAACTGTCAGCTGTGGAGTGCAGGAGTCTGTCATCCTAAAAAGCAGCTACTTGGCTTTTCCATCACTGATTGATAATAACATCAGAGGTGATGAAAACGCATGTAAGGATACATTCCACTTTGGGGCTCGTTTTCAGGGCCTCCTGGCAGGTGATGTCAGGTGCAGCTCTGAGCTGCTGAGCTCCAGCAGGCAGTGATGCTTGGGGCTCAGAGTCACAAACTCAGAAGGGCTCTGGAGGTACTGTTATCCTGACAGCACTCGTGGCAACCTGCTGAAGGCATGCTGCCTGCTTGCATCCGTTTTGGTTGGTACCAAAATCTTCAGGGTGCTCGGTTGTTATATTTGTAAACTCTGCTGTTTGTGGTAGACCAAGGTGATCTGAATTTGCTATGTATGCTGTTTACTATATGCAGTATCTCAGAAGTGTTAGTTTGGGGACAGAAACAACTGCAGTTTCACCAACTGACCTTATGGTTGCTGCATCTTCCATGAAAACTCTTCAGCCTGTTTCCTTTCTTTCTTTTTTTTCTTTTTTTTTATTTAAATTCTCATTGCCTTGATCTTGAGGTACACTTTTTCATCTCAGAAGCCAAAGATATCTGTGAAAGATCACTTGGGCTTTTAGAGCATCTTTGCTTTAAAATGGTTTCAGTACATTTTTGCTAGGAAAACATCTGTTGGATCTTTGGATTCTGTTTTTCTTCTTAGATGTGTTTTCTATTTAACTAGTAAGAGCTTCTGTCAGATGTTACACGCAGCAGAAAGTAGCCATGAAGTTTCTCTATGGCTTGATGTCTGTTTTTGAGGTCTGTGTGACCATTTGTGAGCAGGGAAGGAATGGACCCAAGGTGCTTTTTCTTGCTCTAATGCTGCAGTGTCTCCTTGTGCACAACCAGGAGAGCAGTGTTTTGTTCAGGGTGTCTTACAGGTTGGTTTGCATGGTTGGTTTGTTATCTTCACTGCACCTACAAGGATGTGTCTTTTCTTCTGTGATGCTCCAAGTATTTTAGCTTCAGAAGTCCTTAACCACTGACTTATTCTGTGTGTTGCAGCCATAGTGAAGAGCACAACACCAGAGGTCTAGGACGTGCTCTTCTCTCCCACGAGACGTGTTTCTATGTGGCAGGAGCAGAGGATGTGAGAAGAGCTCTAGTTCACCTAAGCAATAATAATTCACCTAAGCAATAAGTGTATGGGTGCTGCTCGTGGTCTCTGAGGAGAGCGTGGCTGTGTGTTTGTGCTGAGATGGTGAGGTTCAGGTGCCTGCCTGTGGACACAGCCCCCTTCCGGCATGGGACTTCCATGAGTTCCTGCTTGCTGGGGCTCATTATGCCCACTGCTGATGCTGTGAGGGTCTTTCCCACACCATAGCAGCTGCTGAGTTCAGCTGAAGTTGGATTCTGTATTCTAAGTCAAATCTGGACATATAATTAGTTTGGGAATCCCTGGTGACCAGAGTCGTGTGGAAGAATCTGTGTTTGTGTTTTTAGGGACATCTTCTGTTTATTTCTGTTCATTTTTCTTTCCCTCTGAGTGGCGTGCTGTGTTCTTGTGTGTGTGCTGAAATTGTGGTTTGACTTAACAATGGGGGCAAGTCTTTCCCTCATCTCCTTGGGTTTTTTTGTAGGATGTAGTGGACTTCATTTCTATACAAAAGCTCACAATTCTGGGATGTCGCTGCATGCGCCCCGGGTTTCTGGTGGTGTCCTGTGAGTACTTCTGTTGGAGTTCAGTTTTTCACTGAGTTATATTGAAACCATTTAGCTTTAAGAGAGAAACATTGTGATACTTGATTTTGGCACAGTGGGAGCTGGCAGTGGGGATTTCTGCATAGCAAAGCTCTTAACTGGTTCAGAACAGTGGCACTCATACTGAGTGTCATCCTTTCTGCTTGTTGGGAATGACACTTAAGTAATAAGGGGAATTTGTTTGTGTTTTCTCCCTGTGTTCTATATAACGTGGTATGAGAGAAGTTGGTGTGTGGTTGCTGAAGATCTCTTGCAACTGTCACTCGAGAGCTCCCTCAGCATTGCTGCAGTTTAATTGAGGCTTCAGGACATCAAAGTTGACAGTGTGTCGGATGTATGTTGACAGTTTTCCCCATAAATCTGCATCAGTTGGGAAGGTAAAGCTAAGTTGCAGAAACCTGAGGTTGGAAATGGAGTGTAATAGCAATGTGAGTGTCTCTAGTAGCGCTGCTGTAATTATACATGGGTCATAATTTTTTATGAAGCGAATGTTAGAGCTTTAGATGTTCACTGATGGCTGGCTTGGTGAGATGTGCCAGAGCACGTGTTGGGAGGAGTGGCTTCTGTGTCACCCAGCTGAAGTATGGATAGCTTCTTTCCTACATGAGTGCTGTACTTCTGTCTGCCTTGGAATTTTTCTTCCTATTTTGCGTTGAATAGTTGCTGGAGAGCTGAGTGCGGAGCCCTGCCTGTTACAGTTCCTGTTATTAGTGATTGTGAGCTGGGGAAGAACTGTTTCTAGGTATTAATGCAAAGCAAAAGGCATAAGATGAGGGTTGTGCAGATTGCAGCCTAAGAGCTGGGCTCCTTCACGCTTTCCTTTCTTTCTGAAGAGTTAGGAAATCATTGTCAGAAGCGTGAAAATAAGAGTACGGTTTTTAACCACCTCGTTTCCGCAGTTCAGTCAGTGTTAGCAAGGACTCATAACCCTCAGAGTATCGGTTCTGTGAAGTCTTTTGGAGGACAGGAATTTGGATTTCCCCATGAGAAGCTGTTCTCAGTGCAGGGGTGTCACTCCTCCCAGTGGCAGGTGGGGCAGCCTTGCAACAAGCAGTGATGCACACTGCTCCAGGGCCTTCTTGATGCTGGAAAACACACAGTGCAGATCCTTGCAGGAGTATCTCATGCTGTCTTTTGTTGTACTGTAATCAGAGTGCTGAACTGCAGCTTTTACTGTACCGCGTGTGAAGGAAATGAGAGGAGACTCGCTGCCTGTGAGTCAGCTGTTCATCTCCCAGCCCCCTTTAACTGGCTTTCAGGCAGCGTCCTCCTGACCTGCTGAATGCACAGGAGACCACTTGTGGCTTCCAGGAGCGAGCAGTTGCTTTCCTCCTGTGCCCACTTGCGAGGGAGCGTGCCTGCTGCAGATTTTGAGCTGTGGTACCAAAGCTTGCTGCTCATAAAGCTTTTAAACAGCAAGAATTAAATGGAAAAAAGGCAGTGTCTTATGTGAGGCGAGGAGCTGTCTTGTCCTGAGGCAAGGAGGTATTTCGTTCAGTTGTACTTTGTTTCAGTAAACTGAAATGCATTTATCTTGCTCTCAGAGCTAGTGGTCAGGCAGAGAGGTTTGGTTTTGTTGCTTCTGGTTGCAAACCAGCAAAGGTTTTCCACTTGAACAGAGTAGGTTGCTCTCTGTTCTTGATCTCTTCTGTTAGAGCACCTGACTAAAACATATCCTGATATCCCCCTGGTGTCCTTCTCTGAGCTGATGGTTTTACAGTCAAGGATTGGTAAGGGGCAAGTAGAGAGAGTCACTGGTGCAGTGCTGATCTTGCTTTTCCTTTCAGCACTGGTGGCTGCTGAAGACTGTGATGGAGAGGAGTGCATCTTGCAGAGTGTTAAATTGTGTTTTACTGTCAGCATCAAAATTCATTAAGGTTCATCTCCCAGTTCATTCTTTATTGACAGCAAGAGAACTCTTGGACATGAAAGTATAGAGATGCTGCAGAAGATCTCACAGGAAGATGTGCTTTTTCCTCTAGCTGAAGCAGTCTTTGAAATACTTTGTAATACTTTTATGCTTCGTTAGGTGGCATGCATTTCTTAAGAAGTGAAAGATGAGTCATTGTTATTGAAGATAATTTCTTTTATACTTTGATACAGAAACTGTAGAGCATAGCTGTGCGTGTGCAGAAGTGTCAGGCCATGTTTTGGTGTGTCTGGGCAGCGTGGTGAGTTGCATCTGGTTTTATTTAACCACAGCTCTACGGTTCTTTCCATCTCTCAGTTGTCAAAGTTCAGCTGAAGCATCGCTTCCTAAACACTCTTTGTAGAACCAACAGGGAGGAATGGGTTGAGCTTGCCAGGAGTGGGATATTGCCAGTGCTCTGTGAGATGCAGTCCAAGGCTCTGCTCTTGCCTTTCTCTGGCTGGGTGCAAGTTGAATTTCTCTAGGCAGTACACAGCTGACCCTCGGTGGTGGTACTGGAAGCTGTGAGTGAAACAAGAGCATTTCTCAGCTGCTTTAAAAAGTATTCCTATTGTGAATCAGGATTCCTCATATGGAAGACTGGCTGTGGGGACACGCTGTTCTGGTGCAGTCGTAACTGTGGAGCACATGTGAACTGCTTGTGTCTTGTTCGTGGGCTGTTAGAAGTGAGCCTGTTGCTTGTGGTTTGGGTCAAATATTGGCAGTCTGGCTGTGATGTGCCCCCCTACTGCTGGATATTTGTATTTTCCTTCTAGCAAGCTGACAGTGCTGATCAGTGCACTCTGTGAGGCTGCTGCAGTGGGTTGCTCTGTGTGCTTTGAGTTCAGGGACTCCCAAACTGGAGCTGTAACCAGGGCTGTGTTGTTGCAATTAGCAGCTGAGAGTACTGCTGCAAGCAGTGGCAGGGCTGCATCTTCCTGTAGTCATGGGGGGGTGAATAGTTGAGAGTTTTACTTCACTTTCAGGATGCTGGGGCTGTTTTGAGGCAAGGTCCTTGCAGGGTTCCTTCATGGTTCCCATTCACAGCTTTTGGATACCAAACTAGAGTGAAAGGCCAGCTGGACCCTCAGCATCCCAAGTAAATGGCGTTAAACCCAAACATTCTGTTTGTTAGCAAGGCTGCCCCTAAGTAATGCCTGGGGAGCATCTCCCAGAATTACCAAGGGTTCCACCTCCTACAAAGCCATGAGTGCCCCCTGAGTTGGGCTCAGGAGTTGCTCATTGCTGCCCTCTAAGGATGCTCGTTCCTTCAGAAGGAGTCCCTGAGGTATTGTGCCATAGTTACTAAGCAGGCTGCTGAATGAGCTGCTAAAAATAGCTCTTCTCTTTCCAAGAAGATGAGGTGCTGCGTAACTGGGGCCAAAACGGTGGATAGGAAGAGAAGTGAAGCAAGGTTCAGATAGCTCTGCTTTAAAATGATGCGAGCCTTTGTAAGGGCCGACTGGATTGGCTGCATTGCTGGGTTTAGTGATTCTGACAGCTCTGATGGGAGTCCTCTGCAGTTTGACAGGTCCGTGGTGGTTTGGGTTATAGTATTACTCAGAGATCAGAAAACTGGTTCCTTCAGGATAGTTTTGCGTCTGTAGCTGGATTTTCCTCTGAGATCTTCAATCAGAAGTTCTTTGAAAAGTAATTTTTGCTCCAGAGTGCTGTGGTGGGTTGAGTTCAAATAGGGATGTGCTTGGGACTTTCCTGTTCTTGCAGGGCCCAGGTTACTTCAAGGAAGGACTCTGCTCATCTGCTCACAACCTCGAGGTCTAACCTGGGCCGTGTGGATGAGTGTTGGGTTTGGAGGTGGTGGGGAAGCTGTGCAGACCCTGCACACAGAGCTGGGTTTCGAGCCTTGCCCGTGAGGTGAGCCCCTCCTCATCCCTTTCCTTATAATCCCGAATGACCTTTGTGTTGTATTATTCTTTCTCAGGTAAACGAGGTCATGTGCAAAACCATTATGGTTTTTAATCAGTCTCCATCTGTCATGCTTTGTAGCAACTTCGAACAGAACAGAGCAAGATTTCCTGCGTTATTGGTCTCAAAGCTGAATTGTGACATAGGGCAGACTGAACGGATGGCAGCCTTGCAAACACGTGCCGGTACTTAGCGGCCTTCTCAATCATTGCTCATTTGGTTAATTTGCTTGGCCACCTTGTTAGTTTGTGAGAATTATCACTTTGAGGTCAGTGGTCCCCTCGTGAACATCACCGGACAAACTTGAATGACATGTGGCTGGTCATTCCACTTCTGTAAATGGAGCCAAAGTAATTATTTTTTTGGAGAGCCTCTTCACTGTAGACAGTTTTTGTGACTGCTTCGTAGGAAAAAAGAGAGAATGATCATTCCCAGGGTGCTGGGCTGAAGCCAGAATTTATTTAACCCATTGAACAAGTAAGTGAACAGTGGTCAGCTTGGAAATGTTACAGGCTCTGGCTGTGGATTACGGTGTGCAATTGTGAAAAATGTAATTAAAAAAAGCCAACAGAAAAGAAAACAGTGTTCATATTAGTCACAGCAACTGCACAGTGAGAGAGGCAGTCACAAATCAAGAGTGTGAGACAGCTGTGTTTGGTTTTATTTACTTCATGGCCCCAGACTCCATGTATTTGATGAGAAGTTGTGTATTTCCAAGTTGTTCTGCGATGGCTGGGGCAGGATCGTGGCTTTGTGATATCTTATGGGAAACTTCTTTTCAGAGCAGCAGGAATAGTGATTCTTACTGCAGAAACTGCAAGTTTCCTTGAATTTTCTCCAGCTCTCCTCCCTGAGCAGTTGTAAGGAAGCCCTGACCTGGGTCAGACCGCAGGGAAGCAGATCTGAGCAGACTTCTTAGGGGAAGTACAGGTCCTTCTTTCTTTTCATTAAGCTCATGGAGAGGTGGATGGGGTGCCTGGTTTCTTCCAACCCAGTGTTCTGATCTGGGCACAGGATCCATTAGGAGCTAGACTTCTGCCTGTCACGCTCTTATCTCTGAACACCAAACTGCCATCTCATGACAATAACTGCATAATTGTTTTCTTTTCCTCAGATTTAACTGCTACTCAGTGCCTTTGCCATTTTGTTATTTTAAGTGAGGTTATTTTTAATTGGAAGTTTCTAATGGCTTTGTGTAATAGAAGGTGGTGACAGCCTTTCCTAGTGGGGCATGATTGTTCTCAAATCTCATTTATTTTATTTTTTTCCAAATGAAGAAGAAACCCCAACTTACCCAACCACACTTAGTGGGCTTACGATCTTCCACGTAGGGCAGGCTAGTGTGAGACCTGAAGATGAAATATTCCAGATGCTTTTGGTGTTAAAAAGCCTTAAAGGGGTTACTTTCAGCGGTCTGTTTTGTAGAGGTGTGCTTTTTGCACAGCAGCACAGTGGGTCCAGAGCTGCAGCTGTGAGCTCCCCCTCGTTCAGCATTGTTTCTGCACAGTGAATGAATGAAGCGCCGGGGGATGTTTAATTGGAGCTGAGAGACTTGGAACTGAATTGCTTCATGGAAAGAAATCATTGCTATCTTTTACACCAAGTGGTCTTTAGGATTAATAGTTATTGTTAGCCTTCCTCTCAGCAAGGAGTTTAATTATTTTTTCCCTCAATTTAGCTCAGCAGCCCCCTTACGAAGAGCATCCTCTGCTCCAAAGCCTGTAGCTGTCAGCTTGTTTCATGTACATCCTCCATGTGTAGTCTGTCTTAGGACTCGAAGAGGCACATAAGATTTTGGGTGAGCATAGAGCAAGCAAATAAAATCCCGAGCAGCTCAGGTAGATGTGCAGGGAGGATTGCTGGCCTGGGAGTGGGAATGGGTGGCGTGGCTGTTACGATGGCTTGGGCTTGTCAAGACAGTGCTGCAAACAGCATGGGAGCATTGCTTCTGTGATCTGTCCTTGTAAAACAGAAGGACAAGGAAGAAAGAATTTAAGGCTATAGTAGTGGGAGCAACAGTTACATGAGCGGAGATGTAAGGGAAGAAAGGAAGGAAGCTGAACACCATTGAAAGTTCAGGGCTGAATGGCAATGAGTGAACTTGGAGGGCAGTGTTCACAGGAGGGTTGGGTGCTGATACTTCAGAGTCTGTGGTTTGGTCTCCCAGAACAGTGCTGCTCTTGTGCTGCTCCCCATGGCTGTAGCTCATCCTGACATCTGGATCTAAAGGTGCCAAGCTGCCCTGCAGTGCTGTGTCACAGCTGGTCCTTGGCTCCCTTCCTGTTGATGTGGAATCAGTGTTGGGAAGTGGTAGTTCACGCCTTTCGGGGAAAGGTCATGGATTCTTCTGCCCAATGCAAGGTGCATCAGGTGGAAACAGCACATTCTGCCATTGGGGTCTACTTTTAAAATTGATTTATTGGTGCTTTTTGCTGTGGTTGTGAGCACAGTTTGTTGCGTTCGGGGTGCTAGAATGTTTTTTTTTCTTTTGAAAACTTGAATGGCTTCTCAGTCTGTCAGGCTCCACACAGCTAGCAAACTTTGGGGCTGTGAAACCTACAGGGGTCAGGCTAGCTCAGCTACCCAAGTGGAGTCGGTGTAGTTTGGGTTTGCATTTTCTAATACCTGGATGAGATGGTCATGCAGGTTACGGGCATGTGGTTCAATTTCTTTAAAACTTAAACGCTGTTTCAGCAGCTGAGACTTTCTGGTTGTAAATGAATTAGATATTTAACATGTAAAGCACAAGATGGGGAAAAGGCACTGCTTCAGCAAACTCTCAAATCAGCCCAGAGCTAAATTAAGCAATTGTTGTTATTGTTGTTGTTTATTTGCACTGCTGAAATTCTCCTGTTCCATAGTATTGCACCTTTGTGCTTTCAGCATACTATTTCAAGTACTTCCTCTCTCAGAGCTCATTGAGGACTCTAGTTTTTCGAGAGGGATGCGATGAGAGTTGTGACATCTTCCCAGTAGAACAAGAAGTTAGTTTCCAGTGTGCAACCAGGGTGCACAAGCACTTAAAGAAGGAGGCAGCAAGTGGCATATCTGTTTTCAAAGTGCAGAGGAAATTTAAGAATGGGGAACATAATTGCTCGAGGTGAAATTGCACCAGGAAACAGGGATGAGCGTAAAAAATAGAGTCACAAACTTCAGTGGCACATCACGAGGGTTTACATTTGCATACTCTACAAGAAACCTGACTCAGTGTGAACAGAGTGCCTTTAATGTTGCATTGATGTACTGATCAAAAATTGCTGGATCAAAAATGGCCGTTTCACGACTCAGCAGCTTTTTATAGCATGAGCTTTGCGCCTTATGTCGGTGTTACTCAGATCATTATCTGCACTTTGCCTTGCAGAACTTGTAGTGGTTTTTTGGTTTTCCTGATTCTTTTTGGTTTCTGTTAGCAAGAAACCTATAGAACAGAGCCAGTTTTTAGGAAAATTGAGTTTCTGTATTGTTACCAACCTGGCTGCTTATTTTGTTACTCTTGGAAATCTAATGATTGGTAAAGGTTGAAACGAACTTCAGTGAAAGAGAGGTGGTTTGGGCACCATGCTGGTTAGTGGTGTTTCCATACGGTCAGTGCTGTCCTGGGGTGTCAGTGCTATTGGAGAAAGAACTATGCTTCCATAGGACTGCTCCATCTTCACATCAGCAGTTGGAATCTGGTCCAGCCTGTTGCTCAGCTTGGTGGCCATTCGGTGGTGGAGGTGTTGGGGTGGGCTACATCTGAAGGCCTCAGGGGTTGGCAGAAGCCATGAAACTGTGTACTTTTCTTCCAGAGGCTGCAAGCTTTGCTCTTGTGGGAGCAGGGAGAGGCTGCTCAGAGTGTGGGCTGGAGGGAGGTAAAGGCCATGCTGATGCTTCCAAACATGAATCCTCTTTTTTTTTGCAGGATGAACAGTTCCTAGGTTTTGGTTCAGATGAAGAAATCAAAGTACAAAGTCCCACCCGGTCCCCCACAGGTATGTCAAAGTAACAGGAATGGATGTTGACTTCCTGTGCTCCATTGTGATGCTGTTCTCATGTCTTTCCTGTTTGTTGTCTTAAATCTCATCCACAGTAAAGGCCATACAGGTATTTGGATTCAGTTTAGTTTTGGATGCTGTCTATCATTGTAGTGTCTTTAAGGTTTGATCTATTCAAGAGGTATGATGAAATCGTGATGGGTCTGAAAGCAAACGAGTGGTTTTCATTTAGATTCTTGTCAATAATTGCTCTTGCCACAGTACTCATTCACCACAATACTCTACTCAGTTTGGCCTTGCCAGCAAATTTTATTGTGGACAGCTTTGCTAATGGGGTGTTTCAAATGAAGAATGAAGCACACTGTCAGAGCTATGTGAAGACCCAGAACTGGAATAGCTGGGTTTGTGGGTATGGATTGAGATGCACTGGTAGAGGTGAGTAATCAAGTCAGGCACATCTACTTGATGATTCTAAGTGGAGTTCTGAGTGGTAAATGTATTTCAAAGCTAAAACTAAATTTTTTGTTTTCTTTTGTATTATTTTACTTCGAGATTTTTAAGAGATTTCTTTTGTACTGAAATCCTTTCTCTCTGTATTGTTAAAATGCTATTTTTGTTTGTTGATGAACTGCGGTCTTTTTTTAACTAGTCCAGGTTGTGTGGTTTATACTGAGTAATACCTGTGTGACCTGGAAAAAGCTGATCTGACGCTCAGAGAAATTTAATGTGTACTCTCCATTCTCTACTTCCCTCTCAGTTAAATCTAGTCCACGCAAACCTCGTGGGAGGCCCCGGAGCAGTTCTGACCGAAGTTCAGCTGTACTGTCAGACTCTTCATCAGTGTGCTCCCCTTCAAGCAAGTCTGAAAGCACATCCATGGAGAAAGTAAAGAAGAAGGAACTGAAAAGTGGGGAAAAAAGACGAGGAAGACCTCCAACACTTACTAGTGTAAAGTTCAAGTTGTCGCAAGTAAAGGACACATCAGATATTCAGAAGGGAAGCAAAGAAGATAAAGAGAGTCTGAAAAAAATCAAAAGGTCACCATCCACTACATTTCAGCAAGCAACTAAAATTAAGAAATTAAGAACTAGTAAACTCTCCCCGCTAAAATCAAAATTTAAGCCTGGGGCAAAACTTCAAATAGGGAGGAAAAGTGTTCAGATTGTGCGCAGGAGAGGTCGGCCGCCATCTTCTGAACGTTTAAAGACTTCCTCGAGCTTGGTCATAAATTCACAGCTGGAGAAACCCCAAAGGATACGTAAGGAAAAGGATGGCACGCCGCCTCCTACAAAGGAAGAGAAGACTGCTGTCAGACAGAGTCCACGCAGGATTAAACCCGTTAGGATCATACCTTCCACAAAAAGGACAGATGCAACAATCGCCAAGCAACTCTTGCAGAGGGCTAAGAAGGGGGCACAAAAAAAGATTGAGAAAGAAGCGGCCAAACTGCAGGGCAGAAAGGGGAGGACCCAGCTTAAAAACATCCGACAGTTCATCATGCCGGTTGTCAGTGCTATCTCTTCACGGATTATTAAAACACCCAAACGGTTCATTGAAGATGAAGACTACGACCCTCCTATTAAGATATCCAGACTAGAATCCACACCAAACAGCAGGTTCAGTGCCACGTCTTGTGGATCCAGTGAAAAGTCCAGTGCTGCTTCTCAGCATTCATCTCAGATGTCTTCAGACTCCTCCCGGTCCAGTAGCCCAAGCGTTGATACATCTACGGACTCTCAGGCTTCTGAGGAGATGCAGACGCTTTCTGAGGAGCGAAGTAATACTCCAGAGGTTCACACACCTCTACCCGTTTCTCAGTCCCCTGAGAACGATAACAGCGACAGGAGAAACAGAAGGTTTTCGATAACGGAAAGAAGTTTTGGCCAGAGGACTGCTAAAAAGCTGTCAGCCTTGCCAAATGTTCCGCAGCAGCAGTCCTCCTCCTCTCCTCCTCCCCCTCTGCTCACTCCTCCCCCGCCACTACAACCTGCTTCTGGCATCTCAGACCACACTCCCTGGCTGATGCCTCCTACCATACCGTTAGCCTCACCCTTTCTTCCTACTTCTGCTGCACCAATGCAAGAAAAACGTAAATCAATTCTGCGAGAGCCAACGTTTAGGTGGACCTCTCTAAAGCATTCCAGGTCAGAACCACAGTACTTCTCATCAGCAAAATATGCCAAAGAGGGTCTTATTCGCAAACCGATATTTGATAACTTTAGACCCCCACCACTGACACCGGAGGACGTTGGCTTTGCGTCTGGCTTCTCGACGCCGGGTGCTACGGCTCCAGCACGTCTGTTTTCTCTTCATTCTGGAACAAGATTCGATATGCACAAGAGAAGTCCTCTGTTGAGAGCTCCGAGATTCACTCCAAGCGAGGCCCACTCCAGAATCTTTGAATCTGTAACTTTGCCCTCATCCGTTGGTCGAACCACTACGGGAACTTCTGCCACAGGTGTCTCTTCTAGGAAACGAAAGAGAAAAGTGTTTAGCCCTATCCGCTCAGAGCCCAGATCTCCTTCGCACTCCATGAGGACAAGAAGTGGGAGACTTAGTACCTCTGACCTGACAACTCTCACCCCACAGTCTTCTGTCTCTTCCTCATTAACTAGCATTTCTGTTAGTTCTCTTGCCACTAGTGCCTTAAATTCAACTTTTACTTTTCCTTCCCATTCCCTAACACAGTCTGGGGAATCAGCAGAAAGAAGCCAGAGACAAAGGAAGCAGACTAGCACTCCAGCAGAGCCTTTCTCATCTAGTAGTCCTACTCCTCTCTTTCCTTGGTTCACAACAAGTCCCCAGACAGAGAGAGGCAGAAACAAAGACAGGGCAACAGAGGAACTGTCCAAAGATAAAGACGCTGATAAGAGTGTGGAGAAGGACAAGAGCAGAGAGAAAGACAGAGAGAGAGAGAAGGAGAACAAACGGGAGTCAAGGAAAGAGAAAAGGAGAAAAGGGTCAGAAATTCAGAGTAGCTCTGCTTTGTTTCCTGTAGGTAAAATGCCCAAAGAAAAAGTTGTCAGTGAAGATGTTGCAGCATCATCTTCTGCAAAAAAAACTGCCGGCCGAAGGAAGTCTACAGCAATAGATCCTGTGGCAGATGTTTCCACTGCTGCTGTGGTAGATACAACAGCCATCAAAGCCAAAACATCCAAGAAAGGTAGAGGGGGGTTAGACAAATCAGATCTGGACCTCAGCCCCACTGTGCCATCTTTGGAGAAGGAAAAAGCTCTGCGTCTCTCTACTCCTTCGAGCACCGTTAAACATTCCGCTTCCTCCATCAGCTCTATGTTGGCTCAAGCAGACAAACTGCCAATGACTGACAAAAGGGTGGCCAGTCTTCTGAAAAAAGCAAAAGCCCAGCTGTACAAGATCGAGAAGAGCAAGTCCCTCAAACAAGCAGATCAGCCAAAAGCACAGGTATTTTTTTTCCGTTGTTTTTTATTCTTGGTGTTGTTTAGGATTGATTTTTTTTTTCTATCTTACTTGGAATTTTCACTGAAAATCACAAGCAGCTTTCATATCCTGAGCATGAAGAACTAACGTGGCAGGCTAAGAAGCTGTTAGTGTAACAGATGGTAATGGTTCCAAAAATGAGAAGACACGGGCAGAAGTTGAGGGGGAGAGAAAAAGCTGCTTTGTACTCAGCTCAGGGGGAGTTGGGTGCGTTTTTGGAGAACATTACAGTGGAGCTGGTTATTAGGTTTCTCTGTACACATCCTAGCAAAGTGAACATCGAGGATAATATGCATTTTTAAAGGCATGGTTCTAAAGGCTGCGGTCCTTTTTCTGAAGATGGAGTTAATCTCTTTTTTAACTGTCTCGTGTGATGACCTGATCTGTTACTTATGGGCAGAAGCAAAATCCGTGGGGATTTTGCATGTGGTTGGAGGACTGCTTCTGACTGCTTTCCTGTCTTCCCTCTCTGCATTTCCCCCACCAGAAACTTACCCTGCAATCTATTTAGCTATCAAAAAGGTAGGTGTTTTGTGATAGCAATACCTTTTCATAGAGTATTTCCTTTTCTGTTATTTTCCCTGATAATGCTCATGTTAGAAACCACCAGTGCTTATTTGTAAGAGGAAAATTTTGAAGCTTTTGTCCCTGAAATGAAAATGTGTATGCCTGGTGTGTTTATTAAGAAGCCCAGACCCTTGCAATTAATTCTTTGGGGGAGGTCTTTTATTAGGATACATCTCAGAATCCTGTATTGAAAACATGGAAAATTGCACTAAACTGCTGCATTTATCACCTCAGTAAACACAGTGCCCTTATCCTGACAGCTACAGAGCTGCCAAAGAGCCTGATTAAACAGCTTGACTTGCTTCTGTCTTCTGCCAGATCAGTTGGTACCCAACATTAGTCTGTTTATCCTGATTCCAGTCAACTCCGGAGTTCTGATGTCATTGCTTTGATAACATATGGCTTCTTGAGTGGGTTTGCTCTCCAGTCCGAATGAGTAAAACTTCATGTTCTTTTGGATTTTCCTCTCTCGGATATCTGAGGCTTAGAAGATGTTGAGAATCGTTATTTTTTACCTCAGTTCTTACAAAATGCAAGCTAGGATATAGTCTAATTCTTCTTAGGTTACTTAGAAGTTTCCCTTGCACGTGTTGCAGTCCCACTTTAGTACCTTTCTTAGGAGTGCTGTCTATTTTCATATCTTGAAATCCAGGGACAAGAGAGCGATTCATCAGAAACATCAGTCCGAGGACCACGAATAAAGCATGTTTGCAGGAGAGCAGCTGTTGCACTGGGCCGTAAGCGAGCGGTGTTTCCTGATGACATGCCCACTCTGAGTGCCTTACCGTGGGAAGAGCGAGAGAAGATACTGTCTTCCATGGGGAATGATGGTAAGACTTCCAGTTCTCACTTGTGAAAGTCTGCTTTTGTTGACTAGTTGGGTTAATGGCAGCTTTACATTTCTGATAAATACAACCACGTCTGAATCTGTGGAAGATGAGATCTTTGAGCAATTAATAAGGGGTAGTATGTTACACAGGTCTGGGCTCGGTGTTCAAAGGCCGCCAAGACAAGGGTAATCCTTTTAACCATTGTTAATTATTATAAAAATCTAATTATATGATACACTGGTGGTGTGTGTGTACATACAGATATGTATACATACATGCTCACACACGCCCCTTGTGTGGCTCTACAGGTGAACTTAGATTTAAATAGAGCAGACTCCATGAGCTCGTTAGGCACTTTTGAAATATTACTTAACTTCCATGAGGTCACAGAAGATCTTTTCTTCTAACAGACAAATCATCAATAGCTGGCTCCGAAGAGGCTGAACCCCTTGCTCCACCCATCAAACCCATTAAGCCAGTAACCAGAAACAAGGCACAGCAAGAGCCCCCAGTGAAGAAGGGCCGGCGCTCCAGGCGCTGTGGGCAGTGCTCAGGCTGTCAGGTTCCTGAGGACTGCGGTGTCTGCACTAACTGTCTGGACAAACCCAAGTTCGGTGGGCGGAATATAAAGAAGCAGTGCTGCAAGTAAGTCTGGGCGCTTGAGAAATCGCTTGGCTAATCCCTGTGTGCAGTGGGATAAGCACACCCACGCTCTGGGGTGGGAAGCAGCAGGCTTCTAGCCCTGTTGCATGGGATTTGGATGAATTTGGCCTGGGGTGAGGCTGGATCACTGCAGGGAATTAAAAGCTATTGAGTTTAGGAGTGTTGATCCTGATTCAAGGTGCGCTTTTCACGAGCTCTTTTTCTGAAGTTCACTTCCAATTTATTCTCCTCACTTTAAAGGAACTGTCGTGGCACTGAGAGCCATTTGAAATGAGACCAGTGGCTTTCATTCAGCAGGATGGGTTATTGCAAGAGTGGCAATGTGTACATATTTACCTCTTGGTTTCCCAGAAGGCATTTATGGAGAGCTTCTTTCTTCCAATTGAAGTTTATCTCTTGAACACAGGCTTCACATAACAAGGATGTCTCTGGATATCATTAAGAAATAACTCCCATATTTAGTTTTCCCATCATCTTATATGTATCACTTAGTCTGAACCTTTTGCTTTTTTAATTGCTCTATCAAATTGATTTTTACAGACTAGATAATCTGTCTGAAAAGGCAGCAAATGAAGTGGCATCAGAAAGATTGCTGTAATATAAAAGCTATTTATAAAGTGTAGCTCTGAGAATTGCTGTGGAGTGCTCATCTGTGTGAAAACTCGGCAGACTTCTGAATGTAAGCAGTCTAACTCCTAGCAGCTTTGCCCAGCCTTGGGCTAGGTTTCAAAACCACTGCTTTGCTACAAGAATGAAGGCAGAAACAAAGTCTGTTGCTAAATATTTAGAAGACAAAATGCTAAACACGAAGAAAGTAGGAACTGAACACTTATATATATATTTAGTCACACTCAATCCAATCCCACTCCATATAAGCAGAATAAGTATATTTCTTTAATGTGAAATGTGAAATCATGTTAAATGTTTTCAGGATGCCCTCCTAGCATCTGCAGTTTTCTTCTGATTTCTGATTGGGTGACATGTTCTTTCTTTGTAGAATGAGGAAGTGTCAGAATCTACAGTGGATGCCTTCAAAAGCGTATCTCCAGAAGCAAGCTAAAGGTAGGCTCAGAGGTTTGGCTTAAGTACAGAACAAGAGAAATGTTCATACCTTGAATTTTACCCTTTGCTCTGTCCTTGTGACTGCACTTCACTATAGAAGTTGAGTCTGAAACCGAATGCCAATGGGGAACCTGACTATTTTGTTGGGGTCACTTGAAAGTTGGGAGGAGAGATGTGGATACAGCTAGCAACTATAAACAGAGACAGTGATTATCTTTTTCAGCTTAAACTTGTAGTTCCTCCTCCTTTTTGTAAGGAACAGCTGCTGGCAGCTGATGAGCCTTCGCTCAGCACTTAAGCTCAACCAGTTCTCAGAGGTTTGTTCTGTGTCCCTGAGTGATACGAGGACTGATAAATCTCTTGGCGCATCCTCTTCTCTGATGTAAAGCTTAAGTGAGCTTTATGTATGTTATATGTATGTTGTTAAGGCCCTGCATCCTTGGTACTGGACCTCTGGAGGTTTGCATGCTAGTGTCACAGTGGTCAGGATGCTGAACTCCCTAAAAATCAAGTTTTTAAAATGCACTGAATCATCTGATGTTGTGCCATTTTATACGTGTCACTTTATTGATGGTTTTTTTCATTCTAGCTGCAAAAAAGAAAGAGAAGAAATCCAAGACAAATGAAAAGAAGGAAAGTCATTCTGGAAAGAACCAGTTGGACTCTGGACAGAAACCAACTCCTCCGACTATTCTACCAAGAGAAGACAGTGCTGTGAAGAAGAGCAGTGAACCTGCTCGTAAGTCTGTAGAGGAGAAGCATGAGGATGGGAATTCCTCTGTTCCCCCACCAGAGCCCAAACAGATCCCTGCATCTGGTACCAGAAAGACTGGCAAACAGGCAGCCCAGCCAGCACAGCTCCCTCCTTCTCAGCCACCGAGCTCAGGACCTTTGAAAAAGGAAGCACCAAAAGTTACCACTTCTGAGCCTAAGAAAAAGCAACCTCCACAGCCAGAAATAGGTAAATGGGACTGTTTATCTTCAATATGCTTGAATCGTGAATCGTGTTAAGTAACAGTATTAATGCTGCTAAGATCTGTTGGATTTCAAAACGATACATGCTTTATGATCTGGTGAAATTAAAGCAAATTATTTTGGGAATTTTGTTTAGAACTGGCTTCCTTTTATTGAACTGCATAATTTATTGGGATGGAAAGAAAGGTGATGACCTTTAATGTGATTTTTAGTCACGTAGTCTTGGCAATCTTGAAGTATATTTTCAATGTTGTTAAGTTTACTGACAGTCTGAATGTGAAACAAGAATGTAGTCTCTTACTACAAAAACGTAGCCTACTATTCCATGTAGCACAGAACAATGTGGACAGTGACCAGAAAGGCAGCTCTAGGACTTCTGTTGCTTTACACCTGGAATACTTCAGAGTTTTAGCAGAGCAAGTTCGACTGGCCATGCCTTGCAGACTGCTTCAGTCCTAGTTGGTGATGTACAGTCACAAAGAAAAATTCCAGTCTAAAATTCATCTCATTACACGGCTGTTTGTTTTTTTTTCCCTTCTCTTCTCTACAGGTGGCTGTTAGTTACTTGAAATACTCATAATTTTTCCCCCCTTCCTAGGCACAGAACAAAACAAACAGAAAAAAATTGCTCCCCGTCCAACTTTCCCTGTGAAACAGAAACCAAAAGAAAAGGTGAATACTGTTTTTTGTACACAGTCAATAAATCTTGAGAACATCAATCTTCTGTCTAGAAAGTAAAACCGTATTACTTAACCCTTTTGCAGATTTTTGTGTACTTGAAATACCTGTAGGAATTCAGTTCTGCTCCTTTTCCTTTGAATGCTGATTTCAGACTGATCTAACTTGATTCCTGATGCTACTCAGGATCTTTTGTGGTATTTGGGAAGGAAGTTTTCCATCTTGTCATTGAGAAACATGTAATTTCTTGTGAGTTTGAGCAAATTGTACAAAAGTTAGGCTTTACTGGTGCCACTACCTGGGTGCCAATTTATCTGGCGTGTGCCCATAATTCAGCTTAGGTGTTAATTCTTACTGAGACTTGTATGTTGTGGGGTGAGTGTTAGGTTGTCCGTTTGAAAAACAAAACACAGCAACATTTAAATCTGACAGAGAAATGTATAGGTACTAATTACACCAAGAGCTACCCCACTGGAGCAAAGTAAAAGATAACACTGACGAGAAAGAATAATGTGGTGGTAGGGGAAAAAGCAAGAAATTGGACTAGAAATGCAGTATTTTATGGAATGCTTTCAAACTTGATTGCAAAATGGTTATTTTCATGCAACTTTTACACATGTGTTAGTTCTGTGATGGTATGAGTTGTTTTGTTTTTTTTCTGGTACATCAGTTGTGTACAGTGTTTAATTACTGCTGAAGTTTTTGATGTTTGAGGTTGGGATTAATGCAGGCTCCTTTACTTGACTAGGAAAAGCCCCCTCCTATAAGCAAGCCAGAAAGCAGCACGCTGAATTTGCTCAGCACTTTGACTAATGGGAGCAGTTCCAAGCAAAAGCCACCTACAGATGGAGTCCACAGAATCCGAGTGGATTTCAAGGTAGAGGACAATATGTTTTAAGTATTTGAATATTAACTGACTCTAAACACTGGAAGTAGAGTCCCTCAAGAATGCTGACAGTGACTTCTAAGTGTGTCTGTCTGGTCCTGATCAGAGAGAACTGTAAAGAGGAACCTTCCTGACTTGGTTAATTCTTAGAAGTTTGTTATGCCTTTTTTTTTTTTTTCTTATAATTAGAGTACTGGATGAAGAGACACTTAAAGCTTTAAACCTAAACTCTCAATGTGAGGATGAGCAAGAATTTGAGGTTTATGAAGATTTATTCCATTAAGATGGAACTATAAAACCTTACCTTGGGTCAACAAGATTTGGGGAAAATGTTAGTAATTTGTAATTCACAGTATTTTGGGGATATCTGGGGGTTTAAACTGATAAATCATGTACTTTTTTGAACAGCGATGTTGAAATAATAAAAATCAATATTTTCCTAATATTTTTTCAGTCATTTATGCAAGTGTTAATCATGGAGATTATAGTGAGATCTCATAAGTGTTTTTATACAAGTATGAATTTTGAATAAAGTTTAACTATTGTGAAATTTTGTTTTTAGTGATAAGCAATCGTGAAGAACTTTCTCATGCTTTTTAGGCTTACTTTCTGGAGAGGGAAGGTTAGTGTTTTATTGAGCTCTCTTGGCAGGAGGAGCGCTGAGTTGTGACTATTCCAGCCTATGCTATAAAGTAGACCAAGGTAGAAGTTAAAATGATTTCTGTTTTAGAACCTTTTATTAAAGGTGCAGTGCATAAAGCAGCAATGTGAGCACTTTATACTGATGTTGTATTGCCTTATTCTGCATGGTGATGTATCCTTTTGTACTTTCAGGAGGACTGTGAAGTGGAGAATGTTTGGGAGATGGGTGGGTTAGGCATCGTGACCTCGGTACCTATTACTCCCAGGGTGGTGTGTTTTCTCTGTGCCAGCAGTGGACATGTGGAGGTAAAGCATTGTGTTCTGCTGTTGATGACTTAATTACAGCACCATATTGTTACAAAAAAAAAAAAAACCCAAACCAAAAACGTATAACAACCGTAATCCAGAAGAAATTAAAATAACACCTGTAAATCTGTCCTTGCTAAACTTTGTCCTAAAGTGAAAAGTATTTAAATTGTCTTTGAGGAATTCATTGGTGCTTAGTTTATTCATGAACGCTGTCAGCCATAAGGAGTGACATTTCCAAGAGCCCCTGCATCTCTTCTAAAATGTAATTTGGGATCCCAGAGCTGAGGTAAAGCAGGGAGTTTGCTTTCCCTACTTGAAATTAAAACGTCTGCTCCGTGGGTTTGAAGTGGTGTGAGGCAGTGTTGATTTTCCCAGGTGTGTCTCTATCTCCAAATTGCACATCATTGCTGCAACGTGACTGGCAAGGTTCTGGTGCTGTCTCAACAGCTGAAATTGGGCTTAAGTTTTGGTAAACGCATTTTCAGGAAAAGATAGGTGTCTTCTCAAAGTTTCCAGCCCAGCCATCCTGAGAAGGTGATGCTTAGCGTGCTAGAAAGTGCTCGAGTATGGTTAGCAGACAATACTTGAGGGAGGTGAAGTTCTGCATGTGAACATCAATGTATTTGAAGATTACAAGGGTCCAGTGGCACGTGGAGCTATTCCCCTTCTGTCAGGTTGCTGAGGTGAACTCTGTCCTGTTCGAGCTTGCAGGACTGTTCTTTTATAGTGGGTCCAACCTTGTGGAGGATACTTAGAGCTTTCAAGTGAACTTCTAAGTTAAAAGAGGGGAATATTTGTCTTTGCACGTCCCTTCCTTCTCTGCTGAGTGTGTCTTCAGTTGTGCTGGCTTTTGTTGCAGTGAGGGAGGGAAGTCTTGAAGAGGCCGATAGGGCTTTACCAACACACAGAACATGCAGACAAAAGGTGTCAGACTCCTGTTTGCTGCTAGATGCATCATCTGAGTAGGCAGGCATGTGTTTAAGCTCTCTGAAGTACACACACCTTTTCTCCAATGAAATATCCCAATAGATGGCCTTGTTCTGTTAGGTGTAAAGCAGAATTCAGAGTAGTTTGGAGTGCGAGCGGGAATCCAGGGAAAGCTTTTGACTTGCTAAAACCTCCCTCTCCCTCCCCCCTTGCAGTTTGTGTATTGTCAGGTCTGTTGTGAGCCTTTCCACAAGTTCTGCTTAGAGGAGAGCGAGCGGCCCCTGGAGGACCAGCTGGAAAACTGGTGCTGCCGTCGCTGCAAGTTCTGCCACGTGTGTGGGAGACAGCACCAGGCCACCAAGGTACCCCCGACCTCCGGGCAACCCAGCCAGCCTTCCCCGCGCTGCTCCTCGAGCTCTGCTCGCTCTAACCCTCAGCTGGGAACCGGGACAGGAGGTGGTGGAGTGCAGACTGTGTGCACACTGCCTCCTGTGGTTGTGGACTTAGCTCAAGTCACTTAGTTGCAACTTATTCCTATTGCTCTGAATAGGAGATTAAAATGAATAAAATGAATATGTCCAGGATTTTGCCTTCTTTCTAGCATCTTTATTCCAATGCTTTTTCCCATTATTTTTGTAGCAGCTGCTGGAGTGTAACAAGTGCCGAAACAGCTATCACCCTGAGTGCCTGGGCCCAAACTACCCAACCAAACCCACCAAGAAAAAGAAAGTTTGGGTGAGGTTTTTTGAGATTTCTTCTTTGGTTAATGCCCTTGCTAACTGATCATAACACTGCGGATGACTTGTTCCAGTGCACTCGTGTAGGCTCACCCTTTTGGGAGGGATACCTGTTGCATTGCAGGATACATTTGGGGATAGGTTTCTCACTGAGGCAGGCTGCTGATAAAGCAGGTGGGGTTTGTGTGAGAAGGATTTTGAAGGCTTTGCACCTTTTTCAGTTGGGATAGTCCTTCTGATTGTAGTCTCCTGATGGAAGAAGTTTTTGAGAATGGAAGCAGTAACATCGTTAACAAACCTAGTGCTAAAGCTTTGCCTATAAGTGCATTTGGTACTAATCATTTTTAAGTGCTTTCTACTGTGCTGTATTCAGAGTTGGAAAACGGATAAAATAAGGTGTTGTATCTTAAGTCAGAAGAAATGCTACAACTACGTAGGCCTTCCTGTGTGAAGAGAAAGGTGATACTTTCTTAAGTGCAAATATGAGACTTTCGTTTTTTAAATTGTAAATTTAATTTTTATTTTTCCTCTTATATTATCAGCACCATTTTACCATAAAGGGGTGGGAGCTCTTTTTTTTTTTTTTTAGCAGTGGAAGTTCTGGTATTTGAAACTCCTGTTGTGGAAGCTTTCAGCTCTCATTAAATAATAAAACCATTAAATTTATCATTAAAACAAAGCCACTGGATAAAAGCAAATAACTCTTGCCAAACACATCCCTCTTCCAGATATGTACCAAATGTGTTCGCTGCAAGAGCTGTGGATCGACAACACCAGGCAAAGGCTGGGATGCACAGTGGTCTCATGACTTCTCACTGTGTCATGATTGTGCCAAACTCTTTGCTAAAGGTACATCAAGTTGTAATTGTTCGTGGTCAGAACCTTTTCAGGTGCTGTGTTTGTAATGAGGTGGTGTCAGTGTGGGTCGAGATGAAGGCCTGGTGAGCTTGTTGCTGGTACCAACAGGAGTGAAAGCTGGTGTCGGGGCCAAGAAGCAGAACATTTATATTAGTTTGTGTTTGAAAGCTGTGTTCTTGGATTTCACAGTGCATGACAAGTGTCACTGCTGTTATATGGGGAGAGTTTGAGACTTTTAGAGTTAAGTGCTGTACCATGGAAAGTGAATATTACAGCCTGCTGGTTCAGGGCTTCAAGTAGCTCTTGAGGAAAGAGGTATCTTATAGGTCTGCTGACTTAGAAGCAGCAAATTTCCTGTTGTAAAATAATAGTTCTTTCTTGTGTTGGCTGTGAGGCTTTTGGACCTAGGAGGGATCACTCCAGGGAGAAATCTTGAGTATCCCACCTAAACTCTTGCCTGTGTGCCATCTTTGTTGTTTTCATTCTACTCTGTAAAGCTAATTCACTCAGTACTTCACAATACACCTCCATTACCCCCCAAAAAATGCAAAATAAAAAAGGATAGCTAGTCTTTCAAGCAGGTTATTTCTGTGGCCATTGTCTTTGGTGCTGTAAAAGCAGATGTAATTGTATTGGCAGCTCACCAGTGGGAGGTTTCGGAGAGCTTCTTTCTTAGCACACTAGTAAGTCACCACCTAGCCTTTAAGGTGTGTGTGGCAGTTGAACGTAAGTTTAAAAATATATCTCACTTCTTGTTTACAGGGAATTTTTGTCCCCTCTGTGACAAATGCTACGATGATGATGACTATGAGAGTAAGATGATGCAGTGTGGGAAATGTGACCGCTGGGTACACTCCAAATGTGAAAACCTTTCTGGTAAGGCAAATTCC
Source organism: Cyrtonyx montezumae (assembly GCF_038088225.1). NCBI lineage: Eukaryota > Metazoa > Chordata > Aves > Galliformes > Odontophoridae > Cyrtonyx > Cyrtonyx montezumae. The sequence goes on from NW_027071959.1 coordinate 2,422,532, forward strand.
TATCTCCTCAGCCCTTAAGAACGTGAAGCAGCAGCAGGCAGGTCCAGAATGGGATTGCTTTGGTCTTTCTCCTTGAGTGTTGCATTAGCATTCTCACTTGTGATCTGCTTGAGAATTACCTGTAGAGTGAACTAATATCATTGACAACCTGAATGAAAGCGTAGGGCTCACTTCAAATGCAGTATGAACGAGTTGCACGAGGTGCTTTAGTTACATGAAGGGCATCTGATGTAAACAGTAGGTGGTGTATACAGAGTAAGGCTTTTCCCCACATCTGTCCTTGAGTAAAGTAGTTCAGGTGGTTATTTTCTTTTTCTCTTTTTTTGTCTCCAGATGAAATGTATGAGATACTCTCTAACTTGCCTGAGAGTGTAGCATACACCTGCATTAATTGTACAGAGCAGCACCCTGCAGAATGGCGTCTTGCACTGGAGAAGGAGTTGCAGGTTTCTTTAAAACAGGTTTTAACAGCCCTGTTGAATTCTAGAACTACCAGCCACTTGCTGCGTTACAGACAGGTAAGCTGAAGCCTGAAACGTACTCAGAAATAAGACTTCTGAAAAATGAGTTTGGTCCTTACAGCTGGTCACTGCCCTGCTGCGTGCCTTACAGATCAACAGCAGAAAGCTGTTCCTTTTGTCCTTGTATTTTGGTCAGGAGTTCCAAACTTGAGTCTCTTTCATGTTAATGAGAATTTCTGTGCTTATAAATGTGCAAGGGAGTGTGTCGTGGGTAGCATCTGCACTTCAGTAGCCAATATCTGTCTGTTTCTTGGTACTGACAGGCAGCAAAACCACCTGATTTAAATCCTGAGACAGAGGAGAGTATCCCATCAAGAAGCTCCCCAGAAGGTCCTGATCCTCCTGTCCTAACAGAAGTCAGTAAACAAGAGGAGCAGCAACCTCTGGATATGGAAGGAGTGAAAAGAAAAATGGATCAAGGAGGTTACATTTCTGTGGTATGGCAGAGTTCTAGTGCTCCATTCTAATAATAGGTCCTGTGAACTGCTTAATGACCCATGGTATTTATAACTGAGCATGCTTAAGCCTTTTCTTTATGAACGAGGAAACAGGCTAATAAACTGCTAAAAATAATTCTGTCTGGCACTTGTGTTAGTGCTGGCCCCAAGACATGTAATTTACACTGTTGTATGCCCCTTTTTAACTGGCAGTGATACTTGGTTAAACTGCTTTTGCTCTTAGTTATTTATGTTCATGGAAACAGGATAGGTCATCGTTTATCTGCAGGTTTTAGTAAAATGACTAGCAGAGTAACCCTGACAGTAGTCAGTCATCTGGAAACCAATAAAATCATGTTTGGGGGATGATCTCCTCAAGGATCATGGTTTAAAATGTTGACCAGACCGGTTTTCACTGTAGGGAGTAGCTTTTAAAATAATTAAATAACTTTATTCCTCCTACACAGCCTGCAGTCTTGAGGAGGAATGTGTGTTAGGAAGTCCCACTGCAAACATGCTGTTGCCAGGTTTTGGCCAAATGCTTGTGAGGTAGCTAATGTAGTAGGTGTAAATTGTGTCTGCAGCCAGCTCCTGGTTATAGAAAAAAGGGTGAAGATGACAGGTTGGCTTGTGCAGCCATCCTGCTAGCCAGTTTGCAGGTACACAGAGCTGCTTGCTTTTTTACAGCCAAATTCTTGCAGGAGTCAATGTTGTGGTTCAGTCACCTTGTTGCCTGGAAATTCAGTTGATGCCTTGAAAGTTAATGGATGATGTAGCTGTCTAGGAGACAATCCTGCTGATTAAAACAATGTTGTGCTTTTCTTGCAGTTGGATTTTAGTGATGATATTGTGAAGATAATTCAAGCAGCAATTAATTCTGATGGAGGGCAGCCAGAAGTTAAAAAAGCCAATAGCATGGTCAAGTCCTTCTTTATTCGGGTGAGCAGGACTACAGTTATTTTGAAATTACTTTGGATCACACAGCTGTTTGTAGCTGTTGGAATCTAAAGTGTCCATCATGCACATTTCTAAGAACAAAATAATGACTTGTCAGAGTTGTTAGTGTTAATGAAATCTCACTGGTTGTGCCTTTATAGTAGATCTTGGCTAAATTTCTTTGAGTTTCTTGGTTCGTTGGATAACATTTCTAATGGAATGTTGTTTTCTTTCAGCAAATGGAGCGTGTTTTTCCATGGTTCAGTGTAAAAAAGTCCAGATTTTGGGAGCCAAATAAAGTAACAAGCAAGTAAGTAGTTGTCCAGTGTCTGACTGTGACACCATATGTGGTTTGCCAGCTGTCCAAGTGAAAAGAATTGAGCCTGTTTGTGAGGTTGGCTTCTTTGTGATGATGAAGATGTTGTTTTTAAGAAGTAATCGCATTCCCAGGTTTTGTATACATGTCACTGTTCTGAAGCAGAGAAGTCAAAAATGTTACTTAATTCTAAGTACGCTGTGTGTTGGCTTGTCAGTCCTCTCCTTTCTAACCACACCTCACCCTCATCTGGTGTTGACCCATCTGCATGTGTTATCCTCCAAAGAAACACATGTACATCGCAAATGTTAAACTTTAAGCGATTGGCTGTAGCCTTTGTGAGAGCATGTGTAGACTGAAGGAAGTTAAGTTGTCACTGTGTATGGAATGTCTGTAGTGCTCATATGCAGTGCACAAGTTCATCTGGTGCAGCCAGGTCTAACAGCTGCTCCTTGTGTCTTCAGCAGTGGTATGTTGCCGAATGCAGTGCTCCCTCCTTCGCTTGACCATAATTATGCTCAGTGGCAGGAGCGTGAAGAGAGCAGCCACACCGAACAGCCTCCTCTGATGAAGAAAATCATTCCAGCTCCGAAACCCAAAGGGCCTGGAGAGCCAGATTCACCTACTCCTCTACATCCTCCTACACCACCTATCTCTGGTAAGAAAACAGATTGCTACGCCTTTAGCCCCTAGCCCAAAGTGCTTCATTTTGAGCCCTCTAATCTTAAAGAGAGGGTGGTATTAGTTCTTCTTGTGACTGAGGAATTCTGGAGATGTGTGTGACCTGAAATCATTCAGAGACTGCTCGATCACCTGCCTCTCTTCCCACAGGATGAGGGCTGTGTAGAGGCAGGTGCATGCTTTTTCTTGCTTTACAAGCTGTTCAGACTCTAGGCTGCTGTTTGGCTCTTCTGCCTTGTTCACTTACTGACAAATTTTCCACATAAGTATTGGCCTTCCTGACCTTCAAGAATAAAAAGCATTCTCTTTTTTTTTTTAATGATAAGGTTCTGACAGAAGCAGAGAAGATAGTCCTGAGCTTAATCCGCCTCCAGATGTAGAAGACAACAGGCAGTGTGCCTTGTGCCTGAAATATGGTGATGATAGTGCTAATGTAAGTATCTGGCATGCACCCATTTTGATAGCAGCTGACTTAAGCAGTATTACAGATTTAGTGCTGTGAATAGGCCAGATAAGGGGGCAGGGTAGAGGGTTTGGGTTTTTGTTTGTTTGTTTGTTCCGTATCTCAGTATGCCTTCTTTGAAATGAAAATGACCTTTAGCTGTTTGATCTCCAGGCTAGAAAGCAGTGTGGTGTTAATTTTAGACATGTCATTAAGAAATTCACCAAGTGACTTTGCATCAGTATGAGAACTGTGTGCATTTCTTACACTGAAGCCTCTTGCTGTTTCTTCAGGAGTAGTTTTTTTTTCTTCTTCCTGAGGTTGCATTTTATATCACATGTATTAGTTGTAGTCTTCTCTGCTTAGTTAACATTTATCTTTTAGACTCTGTAAGTTTTGCTGTCTTGTTAATCCAGTGCAGTTGAAAGCTACAAGGCTTCTTGTGCATTGCTGTGTCTCATGGAACATACAGGGGGGAAAATAAAGGAAAAAAGAGAAAAGGTTTCTTCCCATTCCTTAGGATGCTGGACGCCTTCTCTACATTGGCCAAAATGAATGGACACACGTGAACTGTGCTTTATGGTCAGCAGAAGTATTTGAAGATGATGATGGTTCTCTGAAAAATGTGCACATGGCTGTGATCAGGGGAAAGCAGCTGGTGAGTATGTGTTCTACCCTTGCAGAAGACAGCTGATGGTTATGGTCGCCTGATTTTAGACTAAATGAATTTTTGCCTTTGTTTTTGCTTTTGTAGAGATGCGAGTTCTGCCAGAAGTCAGGTGCCACCGTGGGCTGCTGCCTCACCTCCTGCACAAGTAACTATCATTTCATGTGCTCACGAGCCAAGAACTGTGTTTTTCTGGACGATAAGAAGGTTTACTGCCAGAGGCACCGTGATTTGATCAAAGGAGAGGTGAGATTCATCTTTCATGCTTGCTTTGCCTGAAGGTGGGGACAGCCTGTAACAGTAAGTGTTTTCTGGAAGTTAATATTGAATGTGTTCCTTATGAACGAGGGCCTGACCATGATGCTGTTAAAAACAGATCTGTGATATAACTGTCATGAGGAAGATTGGCAGGTGGTACTGCGTGCTTCAGGTGACAAACTCAAGATCACACTCAGGTTTTGTAAGACAGGTTGCATAGCATGTTTGTAGCAGTTCCCTTAAATTTACTGAGATGTTTTGTGGGTTTTTGCTCCAGGTGGTTCCTGAGAATGGGTTTGAAGTTCTTAGGAGAGTCTTTGTGGATTTTGAAGGGATCAGTTTGAGAAGAAAATTTCTTAGTGGCTTGGAACCGGAGAACATCCACATGATGATTGGTAAGGTCTAGTCCTTGAACACTTGTTGCATCTTTGGTGCTGGAGCTTTGCTCATGGAACTTTCCTGTTTCTCTGCTTAGGTTCAATGACGATAGACTGTTTAGGAATTCTGAATGACCTCTCAGACTGTGAAGATAAGTTGTTTCCCATTGGCTATCAGTGAGTATAAGCTGTTTTGTGACAGTGTTTTTTACTGTGTCAGAAATCAAACCAGCACTGAAGTAACATAGGTAGAAATCAACTGCAGCTTTCATAAGTTGTTAAGGAATCTTGTGACTAAGCTAGCTGTGCAGTATGTTATACCAGAAAGCGTTTATCTTGTGTAATTTCAAGAAAATGGATATGTGAAATAAGAATGCCAGGGCTTACTTGGCTGCTGAGTAAATTATTTTATGCGTGTCTGAATTCTCTTCCAGGTGCTCCAGGGTATACTGGAGTACAACAGATGCCAGGAAACGCTGTGTGTATACCTGCAAGATCATGGAATGCCGACCGCCAGTTGTAGAACCCGATATCAATAGCACTGTAGAACATGATGATAACAGAACAATTGCCCATAGCCCAGTTCCCCTTACAGGTAATGTTTGAAGGACTTCTTTAAGGTATATGTTTTCTACGTGTTGTTGCTATAGTGTATTCTTACCAGAAAGTCAGGTAGTAATTAGGACTTCCTGTCTTTAAAGGGATTCTGGTCCAGATCAGATTTAAATTATTCCAGTGTTGAGTGGAGTGTGCTGGCAGCTTGGTAAACAGGACTCAAACAGAAACTACTGTAAATAGTGCTTTCTAGTCTACAGATCTGAGATTTTTCAAAGAGTCTAAAGCATCAGTAGTGTCAGAGTTGACGTGTAATTTGTGGATCAATAGATAACATGTTGATAACAAGTATTTGAAAATGTTCTTGGAAAAAGAAAAAAGACCTCAGATGGCAAGGAAGCAGTTTGTATCTAACTTGATTCCTTGCATGAAACCTAGTGGCAGTACATACTTAACCAGATCATAGTGTTTAAGGTTCAGTGATGACTTACTTTGTTGTTTCTTCTATGTGATGACAGAAACTCTGTTCAAAGACAGCAGAAATACACCTGAAATTGTAAACCCACCATCTCCAGATCGTCCCCTGCATTCTCAGACCTCTAGTTCCTGTTACTATCCCGCAGTCTCAAAGGGTCTTAGGATCAGGACGCCAAGTTATCCATCCACACAGAGGTCTCCTGGCTCTAGGCCTTTACCCTCTGCAGGTATTTCAAGTTTTGTTTTGGTTTCCTTTGCTTTGGAGTTACTGTTGTTTGGTTGGTTCAGTGTCTTTTTTGACTGCGTTTAGAATGTGGTGTTTCTGAAGAATGTAAAAACGTTAGAAGGTTTGAGAGAAGGAACTTTCTGAAATATATGTAGCTGAGACGAGCTGTCAGAAATTGTATGATTGAAACATTTCGGTGTGTATTGATTGTGAAGGATTCAGGGCTCTTGACAATCTTCTTGCTTTTTTTTTTTTTTCCTCAGGAAGTCCTACCCCAGTGACCCATGAAATAGTTACAGTGGGAGATCCTTTACTATCCTCTGGACTTAAGAGCATTGGTTCTAGAAGACATAGCACTTCTTCTGTATCACAACAACAGTCAAAACTCCGGATGATTTCACCTACACGAGCTGGGAATACTTACTCCAGGCACAGTCTGTCTTCAGTTTCCAGCATAGGGTCCTCTTCAGAACATGAGCAGAGTACAAAAACCACTGACCACTTTGTGGGATCTTTGAATTCAGGTACCACAGGTGCTTCAGTTCAAAGCTGCACTGCCAGTTCAGGCTCCCAGAAAACAGCAACTACAAGTGGAACTAAAACTTACCAGCTGGATGCATCTCAGTCTACGGAAGGAAAACATCCTAGTAGTTCAGATTCAATAGCCAAAAGTGCACCTTCAAAGGGAGAGAAGATAAAAACACTGACCTCAAGGGACCCAGATTATTCAGCTCATAGTTTTTCTTCTGTAGGAAACACCAAAACATCAACTCAGCCAAACAGTTCGTCGAGCACGGAAGTAAGTGTTAAAATAGGAACCTTTCAAGAACCTGCAGGAACATTTTCTTCCAAAGAAACAGTATCCTTCCCGTCTTTGCATCCGAGAGGCCCAAGGAAAGACAGAGATCAGCACTTGGAATCCATACAGCCAGAAAAAACTGCTTCAGTTGATGAGATGGATGCAAAGATGTTGAAGTCTGCAGGAGTAAATAGCAGATCTCCTGCAGCGAGCGAGCAGGTAGTTTCCACCTCCAGAGACAGACGTCAGAAGGGGAAAAAGATAGTGAAAGAGGGTTTTAAGGAGAAGCATTCCTTGAAGGCTCTTACAGATGCAAGTCAAGCAGTAGGCAGTGATGAAGGAAATTTGACATCGGAATTTGGTAATCAGGGTTTGGTGACAGAACAAATTAGTCAGAGGTTATGTAATAATATTCCTGCTGAAAAAAATGTTGAGAAGTCTCCACCTTCACAGGGGTCATCTAAAGGCTCTGCGGTGCCACCTGAAGTGGCCTCTAAGGAATCACAGGCACCGAGAAAACGCACTGTCAAAGTCACTCTGACTCCTCTCAAGATGGAAAGCGAAAGCCAGTCTAAAGCTGCACAGCAGGAAGGTGATGCTGAGCCTCAGTCTGCAGGGGCAGAACTTGCCACTTCAGCAGAGCCCTCCTCAAATTCTGAAAGCCCAGAAGATAACTCTGTAGTTCAGGGAAGTCCAAATAAAGCACCAACACAGGATTCTCAGAATAACACGTATGAAAACTTGCCCGTTCAAGATAACAACTTGATGCTTCAGGATGGGACTAAAGCTCAAGAGGAAGGCTCATACAAGCGGAGGTATCCTCGGAGAAGCGCGCGGGCCAGGTCTAATATGTTCTTTGGACTGACTCCTCTGTATGGCGTGAGGTCTTACGGAGAGGAGGACATTCCCTTCTACAGTAACTCAACAGGGAAGAAGCGAGGGAAGCGGTCTGCAGAAGGACAAGTGGATGGTGCGGATGATTTAAGTACGTCAGACGAGGATGACTTGTACTACTATAATTTCACCAGAACCGTGGTTTCCTCGAACACCGAGGAGAGGCTTGCATCCCACAGCTTATTCAGGGAGGAAGAGCAGTGTGATCTTCCAAAAATCTCCCAGTTAGATGGTGTAGATGATGGGACTGAAAGTGATACAAGTGTCACAGCCACAACCAGAAAAGTAAATCAAGTGACTAAGAGGAGTGGTAAAGAAAATGGAACAGAAAACTTAAAGCTGGATAGAGCTGAAGAAACTGGGGAGAAAGTTCAAGTCACAAAAAGCACTGCTGTCCACAAAACTGATCCAAAGATGGATAATTGCCATCCTGTGAGCAGAGTTAAAACACAAGGCCAGGATTCTCTGGAGGCTCAGCTGAGCTCGTTGGAAACAGGCCGTAGGGCTCATGCAAGCACACCTTCTGATAAGAACTTACTGGATACTTTTAACACAGAACTTCTGAAATCTGACTCTGACAACAACAACAGTGATGACTGTGGAAACATCCTCCCTTCAGACATCATGGATTTTGTACTGAAGAACACACCATCTATGCAGGCATTAGGAGAAAGTCCAGAGTCTTCATCATCTGAACTTCTAACGCTTGGGGAAGGCTTAGGTCTTGACAGCAACCGGGGCAAAGACATGGGTTTGTTTGAAGTGTTTTCTCAACAGCTGCCAACAACTGAGCCAGTGGATAGCAGTGTTTCTTCGTCCATATCAGCAGAGGAACAATTTGAATTACCGCTGGAACTTCCTTCTGATCTCTCTGTTCTGACTACTCGCAGCCCTACAGTGCCCAGTCAGAACCACAACAGACTTGCTGTCATTTCAGAGTCTTCGCTGTCCTCTTCAGGAGAGAGGTCAATGCTTGCCTTGCCCTCCACAGAATCTGGGGAGAAAAGAGTTACAGTCACAGAAAAATCTGCCTCTAGTGAGGGTGATACAGCTCTTCTGAGTCCAGGAGTAGACCCGAGCCCTGAAGGACACATGACTCCTGACCACTTCATCCAAGGTCACATAGATGCAGAGCATATTGCCAGCCCGCCCTGCGGCCCGGTAGAGCAAGGGCACGGCAGCAACCAGGATTTAACTAGGAACAGTGGGACTCCAGGTATCCAAGTGCCAGTGTCACCCACTGTTCCCTTACAGAACCAGAAGTACGTTCCCAATTCCACAGACAGTCCTGGCTCCTCTCAGATTTCTAACGCTGCGGTACAGACAACGCCACCACACCTTAAGCCAGCCACAGAAAAGCTTCTCGTAGTCAATCAGAATATGCAGCCTCTCTACGTCCTCCAAACGCTTCCCAATGGCGTGACTCAAAAGATACAGTTGACACCTTCTGTCAGTTCAGCACAGAGCGTAATGGAGACAAACACCTCTGTGCTGGGGCCTATGGGGAGTGGACTCACACTGACCACAGGGTTAAATCCAAGCTTGTCCTCATCTCAGTCCTTATATCCTCCCACTAGTAAAGGATTGTTGCCTATGTCCCATCACCAGCATATACATCCCTTCTCCACAGCCACTCAGACTGGCTTCCCTCCGAACATCGGCAGTCCTTCTCCAGGGCTCCTTATTGGTGTGCAGCCCCCCCCTGATCCTCAGCTGTTAGTGTCTGAAGCCAGTCAGAGGACAGATCTTGGTAGCACTGCTTCAACACCAGCTGCTGCTCTGGGCAAGAAACGGCCAATATCTCGACTGCAGTCAAGGAAAAATAAGAAACTGGCTCCCTCTGGAACCCCTTCTGCTATAGCTCCTCCTGATATGGTCTCAAATATGACTTTAATTAATTTTGCTCCTTCCCAAATTTCCAACCACCCATTGGATTTGGGAACCATTGCAAATTCAACATCCCACAGAACCGTCCCCAATATTATCAAAAGGTCCAAGTCTGGAGTAATGTATTTTGAGCAGACCTCTTTGCTCCCCCAGAGTGGGACTGCTACTGCAGTCGGCACATCTCCTAGCGTTATTGGGCCAGATGCTGGTCACCTTCCAACAGGGCCTGTGTCAGGGCTAGCATCAAGTTCCTCAGTACTGAACGTGGTATCCATGCAGGCCACAGCAGCCCCTACTACCGGTGGGTCAGTTCCTGGCCATGTTTTGGGGCAGAGCTCAGTAACATTAACTAGCCCTGGCTTATTAGGGGACCTCGGTTCAATAAGCAATCTCTTGATCAAAGCTAGTCAGCAAAGCCTTGGTCTTCAGGAGCAGCACATGACTTTACCACCAGCTTCTGGGATGTTTTCGCAACTGGGAGCATCACAAACTCCATCTACGGCAGCAATGACAGCTGCATCGAGCATCTGTGTCCTTCCTTCAGCACAGACTATGAGCATGACAGTTGCCCAGTCATCTACTGACCCAGAAGGTTCTTACCAGCTTCAGCATATGACACAACTCTTAGCCAGCAAAACTGGGATTGCTTCCTCACAGCTAGACCTTGGCGCAGCTTCAGCAACAGCTCAGCTGTCAAGCTTTCCACAGCTGGTTGATGTTCCCAACAGTACAGGACTCGAACAAAACAAGGTTTCCTCGTCTGTGATGCATGCCAGTTCAGCATCTCCTGGAGGCTCCCCATCGTCTGGGCAGCAGTCTGCAAGTAGCTCTATGCTTGGCTCATCGAAAATCAAACCAAAAATCAAACGCATTCAGCCGTCTTTAGAGAAGGCAAATGGAAAGAAGCACAAAACTTCTCACATGTGGACCGGTTCCTCTGAAGCACACGTTCCTGACAGAGGGACCATCACTGCACCCCAGGTCTCAGCTACACGGTAAGAGAAGTGCTTGCTTTGCTCATCCATGAGATTTTGCAGCAGTTTAAGAGTGAACGTTGCACCAATTTCTACAGCAAATTTCCTTTTTGATTGATAGTTTCTAACATAAAACCTCACCTGTCATTGGAAAGCGCTTCTCTTAAGGAAGATCTTAGAACTCTTACCTCTGGAAAGGGAAGGCTAAAATTCCTGAGCCTTCGAGGCTGAGGGTTAGGAGGACTTCTATTCATTGTTGGCACCTCTGACCAGTTAAAGATTGCACCCCTTATTTTCAGTTCTGGCTTCGTTAGAGGTTGGTCCAAAATAATGGCTGGTACTGAAGGACATTTGAATTTTGGTAACTGAGAAATATTGCACGTGGCTCCATTGATTACTTGATCATCTCTGCATCATGAAATAAGTCTGCTATTCTTAAACAGCTGATTCAGAACTTTTTAGATGGCTTAATCTCTAAAACAGCTTTGTGTGTGTGTGTGTTTGTGTGTGTTGCTGATTAATTGCCAGTTCGTTTCAGTCTGTAAATATTTGCTGTAATTGTGTCAACTTTCCACTGTACTTCACTTGACCCTTGAGCTTATTGCTTATGGTTGCTTAGAATTGTTTCTCTTGCAGCCAGATTCATGCTTCTCCTTCCTCTTCAACTGCACATCTTGAATCCCATGTAGTGCTGGAAATGTGATCTGTTTTCTCGTGTCATAGGAGCAGCTGTTGTTACTCCTTTTGTAGTTTTGCTGAACTGCCAAGTCACTTGTTACAAATCCCAGTAGATCTACAACTGCCCTTCAGTCTCATTCACAGCATATGTGATTTGGAAGATAGTTTGAATGTTCCTAACTCTTTTTCTTCCAGGACTCCTGCTGTGAAGACAGACGTGCAGGATGCAGCAAGCATAGATCAGCCATCACAAAAACAATGTGGCCAGTCTGCAGGGTAAGCACCAAGCACACCTTTGCATCAGGATTTGCTGGCCTGATCTTAAAAAAAAAGTTTGTCTGAAGAATGCAAGAAATCTTTGCTAACAGATTTATCTTGGTAGTTTTCAGTCTGGAATAAGCACCCACATTTTTTATCCTTGGGAAATCCATTTCTTACTCCAACAGTTTTGACTGGTTGTGTGTTAGTATACACCTTACTACAGAGCAGGATTAACAGGAACAGCAGATCACAGGTTCTGTTAAATTAGACTGACTGATAGATGCCACAGAGATGGTGAAGTAAATGCTCCTGAATAAGAATCCTTCTGTTTGTTTCCAATTGAGCTTACATTAGAATATATTTAACAGCAGTTCAGGTGTGATGAAATGGAAAGGTGGTTGGTTATTAAGTATTCTTCTCACTTCCTTCCCTCTGAAGGCAAACAGCAGTTCTCCCAGAATCTCAGTCAACACAGACCTCAACAAACGAGCAAGAAGATGCAGGTATGTTGCTTCTTCAAAAGCACCAGGTCCTGGGCTTGTCCGTGAGTGAGAAATTAGTACCTTGTTCTAATTTGTCTCTCTTGTTCTCACAGAAAAAAAATCTCAGAGCTAATAGTCTTGTTATTCATGCCTTGAAGGGAGGAAAGGTTTGTTCACTATTAATAAAATCTGCTCAAATAGTTGTTTCTATTTTTAGCTTGTGGGAATGTCAGTGCTTGAGATTTTACACTCTTATTACAGCACTATCTAGAATTTTTTCCTTTGAGTAAAATCTCTTCTTGAAATCTTAATTCCTAGAATGCATATTTTAGTACAGCTGCTAGATATGAGAGCTCCAAGGCATTTTTTTTTGAATGTTTCAAAATAAATCTGGGAATGTGTACCGTTGTCTTTCGTATCTTCACAGTCCAGTGTCACTCACATACAGTTGCAGTAGTGTGAATAGTTCTCACGTATAAAATAATAGTGTTCCTGCTCGTCATTGCTGCAAATCAGTACTTGTGGAGCATGACTTTTGTGGAAACCTGGTTCTCCTGTAATAGATGTTTAGAAGCTACTGATGTGATCTGTTGTTAAAACAACTTCAGAATGAATACATTTTGTCTCTTCACCAAGATTTTGGTAAATTCATATGAGTCCTTACGTGAGTGGAAGTGTTATTTGAGTTCTGTAGGTTCTTCCTAGACACATACTGACTTGCTGTTTGACCACTAAATATAAGTAATTGATTCAGTTGTGGGTAAAAAGCTTCTTTCTGCTTAATTTCCACCTACATGCTAGCTTTTGTCTTTCCTAGGCTCAAAAGCTATCGAGGAAGAGGAGAGCACTTTCAGCTCCCCACTTATGTTTTGGCTGCAGCAAGAACAGAAGAGGAAAGAGTGTCTTGGTGAGAAGAAACCCAAGAAAGGTTTGGTTTTTGAGATCTCAAGTGATGACGGCTTTCAAATCTGTGCAGAAAGCATTGAAGGTGAGAACTGTGCTTTTTTTGTTGTGTCCGTTTTAACTTTCCCCACCAGAAGTAAAACTGTGACTTCTGAGAATGTCACTCATTTTTACAGATCTTTGAACAAGAAAAGACTTCTGATTTACAGCCCTGGAACAGTCCTAGTTCCTAGCAATATCTGGATTCTGTTGGAAAATATATCACTGTCCCACTTTGTTTTATCCATTGACCAGTGGTTTTGAACTGTGTTTTGCAAAGAAATAGCATAGCTTAGTCAGTATGACTTGTCCTACAGACCAGTTACTGTAGAAGCTTATTTCCCTTTCTGCCACAGTGAATTTTGGAGAATTTATAGTGCATAGATGGAATAAAGGCTTCATATTCTCTGGTTATCGTATTTAAATATGAACATTTTATAGGGGAACAGCACACTGCACACATACGTAGAAGTCTGATGCTGTTGCACTGGAAACCTGATGGAACGTGCCAGAACTTGCCAGCAAGGCACTTGTTAGGGCAGTCCTTAGTGTGCCCAGTGTTTGGATACTCTTTCACTGCTTTGTCTTCTGTTTGTGTAATCACAGACGCCTGGAAGTCACTGACTGACAAAGTTCAAGAAGCCCGTTCCAATGCCCGCCTGAAACAGCTGTCATTTGCAGGTAATATCCAGGGCCACGATCATTTTTAATGTGCTTTTGAGTGTACAAGATCAAACAGGTCTCTGGATTCAGTGTCTTAAGAAATTCAGCTGAGCTGCTGTTTTTTTAATGGAAAATTAATTCTACTCATTGATCAAAATTTCTTAGCTAGGGTGAGCTAGTTAGTACAGTGCTGCTGTGAAAATTTCAGGTGAGCACAAGTTTTATTTAATGGGTTGCTGTATCCTCCCATTCCCAGCATTCTTGGTCATTTTTTTCTGTTTCATTTTTGTCACTGTTGTGCTCTGTTTCCTGTTCTAGGTGTGAATGGTTTGAGGATGCTGGGGATTATCCATGATACTGTTGTGTTTCTGATTGAGCAACTTTACGGAGCAAAGCACTGCCACAACTACAAGTTCAGATTTCATAAACCAGAGGAGGCCAACGAACCTCCTCTGAATCCGCACGGCTCTGCTCGGGCTGAAGTCCACCTGAGGCAAGTGTGAGCTTTGCAGTTGTTAAGGTTCACAAGGACACGAGCAATGAGTATCAGGAGTGCTGAGAGCTCTCGGTTTATAAGTAAATCTGAGCAACTCTCTCCTGTAAATCAATTTAATTACATCTTCTTAGTCTGCACGTTTTGTTATGTGTTTCTTTGTTTATTATAGTGTTCCTGGCTGGTGCCTTTATTCACAGTTCTCTATTGTGTGTTATCCACAGCATAGAAAGCTGTGAAAGAGGACAGACTGGAGAAGGTGTAGAGGAGTAAACACGCCAAGCTGTTCTGCCAACCAAACGTTTACATTAATTTTAGTTAGTAACACAAACTTCCTTTGTTAAATTTCAGGAAATCTGCTTTTGATATGTTTAATTTCTTGGCATCTAAACACCGACAGCCACCAGAATACAACCCAAATGATGAGGAAGAGGAGGAAGTACAGCTGAAATCAGCCCGGTATGCAGTAGGATTTAAAGGTTTAAAGGGGGAAAGATAATGCTGTGGAGTTAAAACTAAGAGGTTGGGTTTAGTTATGCATTGTTATTTTTTGAGGTAGTGCTTAAGACTTCAAAGCTACCAAGCCCTAGAAAAACAAGAGAGATTCCTACAGTCCAACATCTGAAGGTTGTCAGCCGGACCAGTTTCCTTTTCCACGTTTCTTTTGCTGACATAAGACGTTCTGATGATAACTTGAGCAGGGAAGAAATGATCTGCATTGAACTTTTAGAGAAGATTGCTTGTTAGCAATTGTCAGCTCGTATGAGTTAAGATACAGCATTAAGAAGAGCTCTACATTTTGTGTGTGCATAGGTGCATTTGTGTTAGCATCAAGTTTTGATTGTGTTCTCAGTGGGCAGTGGGGTTGCAGTGATTTGAACGTTTGTATCTTGGAAGCTATCCCAGGTATTTATGAGAGCCCATGTCATGTACTGTTGTCGCTTACGGTGTCTCTCCTCTAGGAGGGCAACAAGCATGGATCTGCCAATGCCCATGCGATTCCGACACTTGAAGAAGACTTCCAAGGAGGCAGTCGGTGTCTACAGGTATGGTTTTGTTCTGACACTCTAAACTTGACGTCTGGGACAGAGAAAGGTAAAAACTGAAACCCTGTGAAGTCACACTGCAAAATGGAAGGAAGAAGGATGCTTGTTTTTCCCTTTATTTTTTTAATATATTTTTTTAAAGATATATACTTGAAAAGTAATCCTCAGCACAAATAACACATTCGTTCTCACATGCCTTGTCGACATCTAAGGCAGTTGCCCAGGAGTGGAAAGGAGAGACCAACTGTTGTTCTCTCTGGCATTGCATTGTAGAAGTTTACCAATACTACTGTGGTCCCTATCATGAAATAATTTGTTTTCTGCAGTGCTGGTGTGCCATTTTTGAGTTTCAATTGTATTGTTTGAATATTCTCTTACCCTGCTGCTTTTCCAGGTCTCCCATCCACGGCCGGGGCCTGTTCTGCAAGAGGAATATTGATGCAGGTGAGATGGTGATTGAATATTCGGGCAATGTCATTCGCTCCATCCTCACTGACAAACGAGAGAAGTACTATGACAGTAAGGTGAGTTAAGGGCTTTCACAGAACTTCTTAAAAAGCCCTATAAGCCCCTTTCCCATTCAGTCATCCAAGGAAATAGAGCAGACAGAGAACTTGGTTACTGGCGAGGCTTT
Organism: Cyrtonyx montezumae; assembly: GCF_038088225.1. NCBI lineage: Eukaryota > Metazoa > Chordata > Aves > Galliformes > Odontophoridae > Cyrtonyx > Cyrtonyx montezumae. Next base: position 2,438,178 of record NW_027071959.1, read on the forward strand.
GGGATTAAAGTGATGTGTAACGCTGGCAAAAACGTGTGCTGAAGTTGCAAGTTCTAGAGCAGAGTAGTACTTGTCATGTGCAGAGAGTGGAGGGAAAATAAAGTTGTTTTTTATGGTTCAAAGAGTTAGAGAAGCTCAAGTTAAAGATCTACTCTGTGCCAGAGGAAGAAGGGATGTCAGAGGTGAGATCAGAGCTTGAGGATTCACAGCGTAAACCAGAACTCTCAAACAAAATCAAGAAGCTGATAAGTCTGCCCTAAATTAAAACCCCTTTGTTGCATAGTAACCTCCCTGCTACAAATTGCAGTTGTTTCATGAAGCCTTTGTTGTTCTCAAGAGAGGCATTTTGTATAAACAAAGCTGGGACAAGTATAATCACAGAATATTTGGACCTCTCACATGCTTTAAGCGTTTGTATTAGAACTCTTTTCAGTGCAAGGAAGTGACATATGTAAGATGAATAAATTATTGTCAGATGTGACTGATGAGATTATTGTGTTGGGAGAACTAAGAAGTGGCCCCGAAAACAGGACAAGCATAGGCCATGTGAAAACTGCATTTGAAATGTCACGATTTGGGATTACAGACTTCTCTTCATATTTACCATACTTGCTGGAGCTCTAGCATCGTTTTCTCCCATGGGCTGAGAGAGATAACAGTGTGGTCTCACGTTGCAGATCCAAAGAGGAAAGGGACTGAAATAATTCAAGCAGGAGCTCATGAGGGCAAGGAAGGGTCGCAGATATTCTTAATGACTTGACTCTTAGCGTGCAGCACTGCACGTTGCAGTGATTAAGCAGAGCTGCCCGTTGGAGTAGCTGTCTCTTGGCTTCCCTAGCGTGACTGTCTTTCTGTTCCCTGTGTAGGGGATCGGTTGCTACATGTTCCGCATTGACGACTCCGAAGTGGTGGATGCCACCATGCATGGGAATGCAGCCCGCTTCATCAATCACTCCTGTGAGCCCAACTGCTACTCCCGGGTCATCAACATCGATGGCCAGAAACACATCGTCATCTTTGCCATGCGCAAAATCTACCGGGGGGAAGAACTCACCTACGACTACAAGTTCCCCATCGAAGACGCCAGCAACAAACTGCCCTGCAACTGCGGCGCCAAGAAGTGCAGGAAGTTCTTAAACTAACAACTTCCGCGAGCTGCAAGTGAGCCCTGAAGGGCATGGGGCGAACCAAAGCTAACAGTGACCCCCTGCCCTGCCACTGGCGAGGGGAGGGGAAAGGACAGAGGCAGGAATGAAGATCGACTGGGCTCAGGGACCTAACTGGCGGCTGTGTTTCTCTGTCAGAGTCCACATCTTCATGTCTTGCATGCGCACACTTACCCTTAGGAAAGACACGGGCGACTGGAGAAGATCCTCAATGTGATTATGTTTTTGCCATTCTCTTTCCCGCCCCAACCCCCAGAATTCGTTTCTCAGAACGGGGCTAATGAGTGGGAGAGGGGAGGGAAGGCAGACCCGGACCCAAGCATGGAGGACTGATCTCGGATCCCACCCCTTTGACATCTCTTGGCTCAGAGAGGTGAATGTGGAGTTCTCGTTCTCATTCGGTTGCTGTGTTGTAAGTTTCGATAGCGCAGTACGTGACTGCGCCTTTCTCCTAGGGAGAGAAACTGTACCCCACCAACCAGCTACTCTGAGAACTTCGTGCGTGTCTGTGGTTCCTCGTGCTATGCATCTCCAAAACACTATCTGTGAGTTGGTTGGTGTACTGTGTGGTGTAGGTGGCCTGCTGTGCCGCGTGGGCCCGGCTTATCTGTTTCAATCTAGGAAGGCTGAGTGGGGGGAGAGGGTCGTCCACAGCAG